>NC_057850.1:34100654-36556904 GCF_015237465.2 Chelonia mydas | reverse complement strand
AAGAGTAAGGAAAGAACATACTGTACTTTTCTGTACACAAAGATGTTTAATCCCTGCTGTAAATGAAAATCTCAACTCACCCTTAACTATGGAGCTGAAACTGGTTCCATAATGTTGTTAATCCCTTCCTTTCTGCCAACATTGGCTCTCTCCCGCCTCTGTCTCATTCAAACACATGGGCTGCCATGCCCTCCGGTACAGACTTTTAAAGATTGAATTCTCAACCTACTGCTTGCTTTTTTTTTTTTTTTTTTTTTAAATAAAGTCTACTCTCCTTTGCTTATGCATCTTTTCCTTTTTCTTTGTTGAATCAGGTCTTGTAAAACTCCCTCAATCACTAATGACAAAAGCATTTAAGCTTTTATATAAAAAAAAAAAAATTCTAATGCAAAGGAAGTTTTCCAAATGTGAAATGAATGTAAGTGGATGAAATGCTATCTTCTTAAGTCTGCATGTAGCAGTAAAACTTACAAGAATCAGGTCAATTTCAATCTGTTGCCTACTGCTTTGATCCTTGAGGAAAGCAAAGAGCATGCTCAGGACAGCCTCCGATGACTATGGGGGAATTATCGAGTACTTACCCAATTGCTCTTAGAATTCCAGTGGGTAAGAATGCCTCAAACTGACTTTCTTCCATCTGTATTGGACACTAAGAGTGTTACAGTTTCTAATGTGGACATGAGAACAGTCACCCAGGGCTTTGTGATCCGTGGGGATTGTGACCAAAGTGTTTCTATTGGACAAACAAAACAATCCCAAACAACTCCATCTCCTTTACCCTCCTTAACAGAGACTCATTTGCCTCTACTGTCAATAACCTTGACATCCATCCTTGAACACGAACTCTCCTCCTGCAACATCCCCTCTATCTGCAGATTACCAACTCTATAACATTGTGTATGTATGCCATGCCTCATCTCCACCTCTAAGTTCTAGTCCTTGCCTACAACTCCCTCATGTGCAAACTCTCAGATCCAAAGTCATCACCTCCCCATATCTATTCTCATCACACATTCCATTATGAGGAAACTGGCACTAGTGTGTCCTTGAATATCAACTTGATAAATTTAAAAATAAAAAAAATTCAGCTAGACAAGGTCAGGTTTTTCAGATATAAGAGGAAATTAAAAGGCAAAGAACACAATACCAAATAGTACCCCACCAACTATCAATCTATAAGCAGTTTCCAAATGTTTATCAACACAGGCAAAGTTCTGCCAGGTCACCTACCTGTGAAATGAGTTCCTCTGGAATTACTGATGCTGGAATCACTGGCTGTGGCTGACTACCCAACAGTCCAGATCCTCTATCACGTCCAGTGCGAATAACTCTGGTTTGCCTTCGGGAATCCCGAGCTCCAGCTGATGATCTACCAGATGATCCTCCTCCACTTCCACCAACCCCTGAACTCCAGCGGCTTCTAAGGGATTTACATTTTTATTATTTTAAACAGATCTGTACATTTTCTGAGCTATTTTAAAAGGGTAAAATGTATTGGATTTTATTCACTGGAATCTTCACATCAGACACCTTGTGGGATACATTTCATTTCTATCAGGCTGAGAAAAGTACAACTGAGGCTGAGCCATGTCACCTCCATGTAAAAGAGAGAAGAGCCTGTCAGCTTGAATTCTCAGTTGATTTCTCCAGAGCAGTGATCTCTAACACTAATAAAGCATAAACAATGTAAACAGCACTAAAACTGGCCATCTCAGAAGAACTGAAAGTGTAAGCTTGGGCTGTATAGAAGAAATTGTAAGAACAAGAATTTGGGGGTAATAAATTTTATTGTTCATGACTCTACACCAGTCATGAATCTTGGAGTTTCTAAAAGCAACAGTAATATCAACAAGAACGTATTACACCCAACTGTGCATAGCATCACACTGAGAAGTGCACATCAGAGGAGGTTGCCATATTCAGCCAACAGAGCTTCAGAGACTGTCAAGACACTCAGCTGGCTGTCTTACAAATATCTAACAGCTCTTCTGACCTGTTCATCTAGAAGAGGCCACTACTCAAGAGAAACGTGCCTTGAAGCATTCAGTCATTTCCCTGATGCTAAGGCCTTGTCTAAACTACGGGGGTAAGTTGACCTAAGTTACGCAACTCCAGCTACGTCAATAACATAGCTGGAGTCAACATACTTTGGTGTCTACACTGTGCTGGGTTGACGGGAGACACCCTCCCGTCGACTTAGCTTACGCTTCTCGTTCTGGTGGAGTACCAAGTCAATGGGAGAGCAATCTGCGGTCGATTTAGTGGATCTTCACTAGACCCACTAAATCGATCCCCGGTGCATCCATCACCACACCATCAATCCCCAGTAGACATGCCCTTAGACAAGCTTCTCCAACTACTTCTGTAGTCTATCTGCAGGGCGCAGATGCTACCTGGTCTGAACCTATTCCATTTGGAATAGTTACTAAAGCTTGGTATTGACTCCTGTATATTACTCCCGGGGGAATTCTGTGCCACTGCGCAATGCAGAATTTGCACAGAATTAATGTTCTGCCCAGAATTTCCTTTCTCCTCCACAGAATTGGCATTGCAGAGCTGCTGGCTGCCACTAGGGGCCACTGGAGCCGGCAGAGCTCACCTCCCCAGCTTGCAAATAGAAGCCACTGCTTGTGGGAGGGGGAAGGAGCTGGAGGGTTCCCAGCAGCTGCAGTTCCCAGCACATCCTCAAGGAAGGAAGCAGTGTGAAGAAAATTCCACACAAACCTGGGGCCCAGAATCAGACTGTTTTACCTTCTGGATCCCTGGGCTCTGGAAGGATAGGGGGTGTGAGTGTCTGGACTTGGGGGTAGGGTGCGCAGCTAGGCTGGAGGGAGGAGGCGGGGGAAGGAAGTGCAAGTGTCTGGGCTCAGGCAGCACTCAGCAACTGGGCTTGGGGAAGGGGGAGGCAGAGAAACAGGAGCTGGGTTGTCGTCAGGATTTCTTTAACTCTCTACTCCTGGGGGAGGTTTTTGTGTGTCTATTATTACAGACATAGTTGTTCACAGGTACTGTGTAATAAATTACCAAAATAACTGAAGCTGGCATGATTAGATAGTGTTATTTTGACAAATAAAATATGCAGAATTTTAAAATATTGTTCATAGAATTTTTATTTTTTTGGAGCATGATTTCCCCAGGAGTAGTATATGTCACTTCACAAGGGTGAGTAAACAAACAAACATTCTCATTTTACTAGAGCCCTACCAAATTCACGGTCCCTTTTGGTCAATTTTATGGTCATTGGATTTTAAAAATCATAAATGTCATGATTTCAGCTATTTTAATCTGAAATTTCAGGGTGTTGTGATTGTAGGGGTCCTGACCCAAAAAGGAGTTTTGGGAGGGTTACAAGGTTATGGTGGGGAGGTTGTGGTATTGCTATCCTTAGTTCTGCGCTGCTGCTAGCAGAAGCACTGCCTTCAGAGCTGGGGGGCTGGAGAGCGCGCTGGGATCCCAGCTCTGAAGGCAGAGCCACCGTCAGCAACAATGAAGAAGTAAGGATGGCATGGTTTGGTATTGCCACACTTCCTTCCTCACTGCTGCCTGCGGGGCACTGCCTTCTGAGCTGGGTGCCTGACCAACAGCCACCTTACTCCAGTCCCCCAGCTCTGAATGCAGTACAGAAGTAAAGGTGGTAATACCGCGATCCCCCTGCAACTCCCTTTTGGGTCAGAACCCCCAGTTTGAGAAACATTGAGCTCTCCTGTAAAATCTGTATAGTACAGGGTTAAAAAAAAAAGTCACACAAAAGACCAGATTTCATAGTCCACGACACGTTTTTCATAGCCTTGGATTTGGTAGGGCCCTACATTTTATAGATAGGGTAATTGAGATTAACAGAAGTGACTTGTTCAATGTTAGTGCCAAAAAAAGAAACAAAACCAGATCTCCCAATTTCTAGATCCATCCTCAATCCACTAGATCACAGCTACCTTTTACTAGTTTAAAGCAGCCACAGAATTCCTTCAGATGGATCTATGCTGGAGTAAACCTAGGTAACTCGCAGCATGCTGAGAATCTGGAAGTCTCTCTCGTTTATCATTAGATAAGACCAGGCTTTGGAGGATAAATCAGCCATCCATTCCTTCAGAAAGAGAGCTTTTCTGACCAATGTAGATGCTGTCATATTGCACACTGAGGCTTAAGGATATCAGATATAGCATCTCTGACAATTTAATCAACAGTATGAACAGAACTAGTTAGCAAGGACCAGCCTCATCTTTAACAGTTTCAAGAAGAGAAAATACAGAAGACCAAACATCTGATCGATAAAAAGAAATATATATGCTGTCTGAAGCAGCAACTGCTAAAAAGATTCCTAGGAAAGCAGTTCAGACACACACACGGGTGCTGGATTTAAAAAAAGGACTGGATGTCTAACTACAATTTTATAGCCCCACAGCACGAGCCTGAATCAGTTGACAGAGTCAGCCGTGGGAGTTATATTGAGTGTAGACACACCTATATCTTGTTTTTCACCTCTATCTGTGCAGTCGTATACTCCAGGATACAAGGAATTATAATAGGCATATATTGTCTACATGGTTCAAATAGTCAAGTTATTTCTATCAATGCACAGTTCAAAGAGCATAGTTCTCAAACGGTACACAGTGGACTGCTAATGGTCTAAAGATGGTCTGTCACAATAAAGAAAAAGTACACAATTGAAACACATCATCCCAGAAAATAGGAAGCCTGTTAACAAGGTTCTGTTAGGTATTCCTTTGGCATAAGCATCAACCATGAATTTCTTGATGGCAGCAAAATTGGAGAGAGAGCAAAAACACAAGTGAACAGAAGCAACCATACAATAACTTGGACAAATAAGAGCAGAGGCTTTAAAGCAGCAAGGAGAGATTTGATCCTAATATGTATAAAGTTGTACATTCCAGGAGATAAAAATACAGAGAAGGTGCAATATTTGGGAGGAAAGGGGACTGGACATAAGTTAGTATTGAATTAGACAGTTTATCTTCACCTAATTTCTAGAGGTCCTGTCTATATTGCACTTTCCCCTAGCTAGGAAACCATTTTTACACAATTGCACAAAACAGTGTTTCTGCAGACACAGTTATTCTGGCTAATGTGGCTGGCTATAACTTTGTTAACTCCAGTTTAAGCAGACATGGGACGTGGATCATGAGAGGATTTCTAGTTTAAGTATTCCATAATTTGAAAAAGTTGGAGAACCAATGTAGTACGGTAGATAATCCCTTTCACTACAGCAGTTAACATTTACTTTTGTTGTGCTGATTTGGCATCCTACAATTAGCCACTTTTGAATTGTTCCAGGGATGGTCTGAAGCTCCTTAGGGTTGTTGTCCTGTTCATACAGCAGCATCAAGTATACTGACTGTGCTCAATTGAGAATATAATATAAAAATTCAATTTAGTGCTCTCTAGATCCCAGCTAGAAGCTGCATGCTTTAAGCTACAGAAGAACTGTTCCAACACCAAGTTTCTACACACTTACAGACCCAGACATTTTTTAGCTTGCCTTAAAAATAAGATTAGGACAAAAGGCTCAGACTCTCTAACTGTGTTCCCTGTAAGCTCTTCGCTTAGGCAGCCGCGCAGGAGAGATTTAAGTGCCGCCCAGCTGATTAGCTGAGTGCACACAGCCGGCAGCATGTGTTCAGGTGCCGCCCCCACCGAGGGATGAAAGTAACTTAAAGGATTTACCGATACTCCAGAGTCTTTAGGAGGGAGCGGGGCCTCAACCAGAAGAGGTGGGGCCTTTACATCCCCGGGCCCTTTAAATCAAGATTTAAAGGGCCCGGGGCTCCAGCTGCCGCTACCGCAGCAGAGCCCCAGGCCCTTTAAATAACCATCGGAGCCCTGGGGGCTCCTGGCTGCCACTGCTACCCTGGGGCCCCAGGCTCTGGCAGAGCTTTAAAGGTCCACGGGCTCCGCTGCAGTAGTGGCAGCCGGGAGCCCCTGGCCCTTTAAATCACCGCTGGAGCCCCACTGCTGCTACCCAAGGGCTCCCGCACTGGGGCTCGAATGGCCATTTAAAGGGCCCGGGGCTCCAGCCACCGTTACCGCCCCGGGCCGTTTAAATAGCCACCAGAGCCCCGCCACCGCTACCCCAGGGCTCCGGGGATGATTTAAAGGACCCGGGGCAGTAGCGGCTACCGGAGCCCCGGACTCTTTAAATCGTCCCCAGAGCCCTGCTGCCGCTCCGGTGGCTATTTAAAGGGCCCGGGTTGGTAGCTGCAGCAGGAGCCCTGGGCCCCCACCACCACTTCCCCGGGGCTCTGGCAGCAGGGCTCTGGTGGCAATTTAAAGAGCCCGGGGCTCCAGCCACTGCTGGGAGCCCCAGGCCCTTTAAATTGCCATCCGGGGAAGCCGATCCGCCCCGGTATGGCGCATGGGCTCTTGCCGGTACGCCATACCAGGGCATACCGGCTTACTTTCACCTCTGCCCCCACCCCCGCGTTGCTCCTCCTGCTGGCTGCATAGAGCGGGGGATGGGGGAGGGTGCTGATGTCAGGGTGTCCCCCTTCCCTGCCCATGTACCCCAGCTCCACAGAGCAGAGGAGGGAAGACAACAGGGCTCAGAACAGAGCAGGAGAGCTTTCAGTGAGTGTCTTAAAGAGACAGTGCACGGCTTTCCCCAGCAACCAGTGCGCGCGCGCGCGCACACACACAGTCTCTTTCACACTCACCTCCCAAGACATACTTGTATATTGTTGTTGTTACTTCTTGGTACTTCCTGCAATGCACATATATTCTCTGTAATTTTATTCTTTCGAAGTGTGTTTAGTGTTTTGACTGGTCTATGCATTTCATAATTTTTATTTCTCTTACACTTACATTTAATTGTTTGAGTAGTGAGTTCTAAAATGCTTAACCTTTCCTGGCTGGAGTAATTATCCCTATGGTAACTTTTTAAAAATATCCATTTTATCTAGGTTTTTTGTTTCTACTGGAGGCGCACATACCTTGATGCACATATTTATTCCGCACATGGATGGAAAAAATTAGAGGGAACATTGCTCTCTACATAAATTTCATAGGATTTCATTTCTTGCATTTTAAATCATACAAAGCACTAGCTAAAGTTAGTTTATTCTTTGACATAAGTAAGGGACATATTCCACTTTGGTCAAAAGCCATTGCCTCTCCTCCATTTAACCATGCCGCAAAATTTCCCACATATTCAGGGACTATGATTACAGAATTTCATAATATCCAGTGAAATATTCACTAACAAAATGTGGCAGTGTTCAAAATGTCTTTAAAAAGTCACAGAATGCAAAATCTATTATGATTAAATAGTGGAGACTAAGGTACATGAATATATACACATTTGACTTCAATGGAACATCCATCAATTTGAAATCTAGTCAATTTAAAATAATGAAAACTAATGTAGTATTCCTCCAAATTCCTTTCTCGATTTTTGTGGTTTTGCAATCACTTTCTTTTTTTTATTTATTATTATTACTATTATTATTATTAAAGGAGTTTGTGAGTTCCCTTTACTGTGTGAAAGACCTACATATACATGGTAAACCAACTAAGGTACACAGAAGGGCAAAAATAAAACTATGAACAGAATATTGCCAAATGCACAAAATAAACCACAATTTTTTCCCTCTGGAATCCCTTTCATTTAAGTATTACTTTAATACTAGTAGTCTAAAAGATTTCCAGCAGAAGTGTGGTGTTTAAATAGACAGCGTCCCTCTAAAAATTAGTCATGGCCCAAAATTCAAACACCAATACTTTTTAAAGGACAACACAACCAACAATATGAGTTTAGTTTTGGTTCTATGTATTCTGAATTGGTTTTGTCCTGAATACAGGATCTCTTCAAATCTTAGGTTCTGAGTGATGAGTTGTGATTTAATAAACAGGGTTTTTTAGTTGTGCCCTAGCTAAACAATTGCTGCATTTAAACTTCTTTCATACAAATTGTATACAATTTATATATGTGTATACACACATACCCAAATATGGTACAAAAAGATTGCAGCCTCAATCCTATCAAAAAACTTACCCAAGGGTGTTGCCTGCCAGTCTGCCCAGAGTTTCAGAACCAGACAGAAACCATGGGGAGTCACTAGTCCTGCCTGGCCTGGATGTCCTTCCTGCCCCTGAGCCACTGCTCAACTTTGAACTGAAAGTAAAAGATGGTAAATCAGTCACAAAACAATCCCAAATGGGTTAAGAACACCACCTGGAATCCCAGGTCTAAAGTCTCAGGGACTTAGTCTGGTAACATACCAGCTTAAGCAACACCCTTGGGGAATACTCCAAACTAATCTAACTGCAAAACAGTAAGGTGTATACTGAGATACGGAAAGCATGCCTAATAGATATTCATATCAGCGATCCATTGTTTTCTTCTTACAAAAAAAACAAACAAAAAAACCCCCACCTTTTCAATAGAATAACTGCAAACACATATTATTCTAATTACTTTGAAACGAGGTAGCCTCTGAACTTCATGTTTAATTTAAGATATATGTACAGACTGCAATTGTCAATGTTATTTCTGTAAACCAGAGGCAACAACTTGCTATTTTAGCATTAAAAAGATTGTTTTAAGCCCAGATTTGAGTTATTTTGATAGTAGTCCTATCAAGAGCACTTACCTGGGCTAAAGTTAATGAAAGTCCTTCCAGTCGGGACCACTGTCAGAGTAGGTTCAATACGGGGCTTAAACACACAAGTCTGTTCCTTTCAGAAAGTTTTTTTTTTTATTATTATGTTAAAGAGATTCTGTAGGACTTTTATCATCATTTTGATACTAGGTATAGCATTTCTTTCAACACAAAAATACAACTATCAAGCTAGAACTGAACTCTTTGGCTACATCATCACAACCATTGTAGCACACCTAAAGATTTCCTACATGGTACTAGCATTCATTTTAAATTTTGAGGATAGATTTCAAAGACAAATATATAAGAAAATACAGATTTATCCATTTCAAATATCTGATGAGTACAAAAAAAAGAAGTATTTCTTACCCATCATTATTGTCAGGTTTACCCAATTCCAGTCTGTCTGGCTGAACTGAAAAGCCAATCCTGCAGACTCTACCGTCCTATTTTTAAAATAAGAAAAACGTGTCCAAAATTGAAATGCAAGGCAGAATTAGAGAAAAATCAAGTCTTCAGTTGCTTAATTAATTCAGTTGCATTAATTTAATGTTAAAAAGGATTATGTTTAACTGTATGGTTTCAAATTTGTTATGAGAACAGATCTGAGTAATTTACCTCAAGAAGAAATGCAGCATGATTTGGTCCCACCACACACTGTTTAATAGTAGCCTGTTCCAATACATTCAAAGGGGGGTGGCTGAAAAAATAAAAAGTGAGCATGTATAACATTTTAAAACTTTTGAACTCTGAACAAAAATTAAGTGCTATATGGAAGATGCAATGATGGTTACTGATATAAAACATTTAAAATGACTAAAAATGTACATTAGTTGAAGCAACTAAGATGTATTTTCAGTCATTACGCATGGAAAAGGCAAAACAAAACCTTAAAAGGTGATAAAGGAATATTGTATAATTTTATTTCAGTCAGCAATAAAAAGTGGAGTCTATACTCCAAATTAAATTCAGTTTATGAGGTTGATGCTTACTAATAAATAATCAACAGCTAGAACTTCCTACCTAGACAAAACTTACCTTTTCAGAAATATATATAAAAAAATAAACATTAGTAGTAGAAATGTATATCTACAATGTAAACTTTTGCTTGTCAGTCAGAAAAATTGTTTTGCTGAATGGTTTTACAGCAACGGCTAATATGTCTTACCTATTTAAATTGTATTTGTTCAGCTTCTCTGAAACTTCCCTTAACCTGCAAAAAAAAAAAAGTGCATGCTATATATATGAAAGATATCCTGTATTATATGCAAAGTTCACTTAAGCAGCATATTTGTTTTGTGACATGATTTATTCTGCTCAACCTCTTACCACAGCAGCATAACTCTACTTGCAAACACATGGACTGCCACTTAATAATGAAGTTACATTTCAGAACACAAGTGATAAGACAAATAGTGCAATTCAGTATTGGACACAACATCAGTAGACAACAAAGTTATATTATAGCAACGACTCACTACTAGGTAGTGATGAAACCCAGTACAAACACTGCAAGATGCCAGGACACTGCACTACAATTTTGTGGGGACCAGCCTCAATTCAACAATCTACTTTAGGATTTTATGCTGCCACCCATTACCATAGAATCCAAGTACATCTTTTTGCTCCCATTTCTCACTCATTTTTGGTTGTTTGAAAGAAAATGGCATACATTATTCCTGTCTTGCCACCATACCCTTCCTAGCCAATACATATGAAGTAACACAGGCAAACAATGATTAAGGCTGCGATTTAGTCATGGAATCCGTGACTTCCAAAGATCTCCGTGAGTTCAGCTCTCCCCCAGGGGGCAACTACCACCACTCCTGGCTGTCAGTGGAGGGGGACAATGGAGCTCCAAGGCCCCATGGGTGGTGGGGGTCCCTGGAGCCTGCACCCAGCTGCCCAGGCTCCCCATTTTGTCATGGATATTTTTAGTAAAAGTCAGGGACAGGTCATGGGCTTCCCTGACTTTTACGAAAAATATCAGTGTGGAACCATGGAAGATTTTAAACCAACACATGATTCTCAAATAAAAAAAAGTGAGGGGAGGGGGAAAAGCTCAAATATAAACATTGTCAAATAAAGAGATAAACGATAAATGCAACTTGATGTAGGAGATCAAAATAGGTAGACAATTCAGAGAAATCAGAAATATTTATTATTCAATAGTGCCAAAGATATGGACCCAGCTCCAAAAAGCTTAAAGTCTAACATTTACACAAACATCTCTGAGATGCTCTTTATGACACCTAAATGATTGAAAGATCTGAGCTTGAACAGAACCCACAAGAGCATGTATCAAAGGCCAAGGGCTGCTCCACAGATGGGACAGAGTCCTCAGGGACCATGCAGTAACTTCCATTCCCCCTCCCCATCTCTGAACAAAGTTTGTTTCTAGGCAGTGAAGCACTCTCAGATTGAAGATGCTTACAGTGCAATTTAGCCAACAGATAAGCAGGAGTTCAGAGAGTGCTTGCTCTAATTCTCTCTCCTCAATGATCACGGTGCCTAATCTTCAGAATAAGAAGATTCAAAGACTTAGGATCTACACACTTTGGTTCCAAATGTCTCCCAGATTTAAAGGTAATATTTTAATTTTGTTGGGAACCAAAGCCACGGGAACTCTTACCCTATCAACACTGTACAAATGCTGCCTGGATAAGGAAAAACTAAATGCATGTAACAGTCTTTATGGAGAAAGGGGATAAGTTTGGTACAGAGAGCATCTTCTCTGTAAGCAATAGTCTCCCAAGCATTTCAGAGCACAGGAACACTTGAACACCTACACTGCAATGGGAGGTGTGATTGCAGCACATGTAGACATAGCTAAGTGAGCTGCAACATGCTCTATGGCCCTCACCCCCAACCAGCACCTTGGATTCATGATCCCCAGCCTCTACACCAGGATCTTATTGGGCCCTGAGGAAGCAGCATTATGGTTATCCTCCCCCATCTGGATATAGGACATTTAAAGTCTCTTTACACCACACTCCAGATCTTTTATGCAGCATAAAAGAAATGAAGCAGAGGTGAAGATCTCTCCCTCAATGTTTAATTACAATCCATAAATGGGAGGAGGTATAAATCAGGTATAAATCAGGACATGCTCACTTGTATTAGTAGGATTAGCAAAAAGATCAAAGGTACAGTATGACCTTTATGTAATTAAACATTTAACTATTATAGGAGAGCTAGTAGTCCCTCCTATAGTTAAGTTTGCCTAAAATTTTCATTATAAGACTCTCTTTTCAGTTGCTTATAACTCTGCCAAACGTAAAATGTTCAAGTTGCAATTCTCCATGCCAGGTGTTTGCCTAAAAAGAAAAGTTTCATTTTTATTTACTTAATTTTTTAAAGTTTTAACTAGAACTGTTCAGATGTTTCCAAGCAACAAGATTAAGAAAAAATGTTTTTAACCCATGTTACAATTCTTGCAACTCTTTTGTTGAGAAGCTCTAGCGCACACATGCTTTGGAGACAATGTAGAGGGGGGACGATGCCTTTCATACGCTCTGGTGTGGGGGATGTGCCTTTTGTCACCCCTATGAAAATTCACTCAAAATTTGACCAAGTTATGAACCTTCAACAAATGAGAATTCACACATCCTCAGTAGAGACTTGTTAAAGTTTGACAGTGGTATACAATCACCAACCACCTGACCAGAATGGTGATGGTAAGATTAGCAGGGCTATAAAAATAGAAAACTGAATAATAATTGGGGATTTCATCTATCCCCATATTAACATATCACCTCAGGACAGGATGCAGAAATAAAGTTTCTTGACACCACAAATAACTGCTTCTTGGAGCAGCTAGGTCCTGGAACCCACAAAAGGAGAGGCAATTCTTGATTTAGTCCTAAATGGAGGACAGGATCTGGTACAAGAGGTGAATATAGCTGAACTTCTTGGTAAGAGCAACCATAATATAATTAAATGTAACATGCTTGTGGGGAGGAAAAAACACCAAAGAAGCCCACTACAGTAGCATTTAACTTCAGAAAGGAGAGCCACACTAAAATGAGGACGCCAGTTAAACAGAAATTAAAAAGGTACAGTCACAAGAGTGAAATGCCCACAAGCTGCACAGAAACTTTTTAAATACGTCATAATAGAGGCTCAGTTTAAATGTATTCCCCAAATTAAAAAAACATACTAAGAGAACCAAAAAAGTGCCACCATGGCTAAAAAAAGTAAAAGAAATGGTTAGAGGCAAAAAGGCACCCTTTAAAAACTGGAAGTTAAATCCTACTAAGGAAAACAGAAAGAAGCATATACTCTGGCAAGTCAAGTGTAAAAGTATAATTAGGCAGGCCAAAAAGGAATTTGAAGAGCAACAAGCCAAAGACTCAAAATCTAACAGCAAAAAAATGTTTAAATACATCAGAAACAGGAAGCCTGCCAAACAATCAGTGGGGCCACTGGAAGACTGAGGTACTTAACGGAGCACTCGAAGAAGACATGGCCATTGTGGAGAAGCTAAATGAATTCTTTCCATAAAGTGTTCACTGAAAAGGATATGAGCAATTCTTTTTAGGTGACAAATCTGAGGAATTGTCCTTGATTGAGGCGTCAGTAGACGAGGTTTTGGAATAAATTGATAAATTAAACAGCAATAAGTCACAAGGACCAGATGGTATTCACCCGAAAGTTCTGAAGGAACTCAGATATGAAACTGTAAACTACTTACTAACTGTGCTACGTAAGCTATCACTTAAATCATCTTCTGTACTAGATGACTGGAGGATACCTAGTGAGACAGATTCTTTTAAAAAGGCTCCAGAGGTGATCCTGGCAATTACAGATCAGAATGCCTAACTTCAGTACCAGGAAAATTGGTTGAAACTATAGTAAAGAACAGAATTACCAGACACACAGATGAACATGATTTGTTGGGCAAGAGTCAACGTTGCCTTTGTAAAGAGATATCATGCCTCACCAATCCATTAGAATTCTTTGAGGGAGTCAAACAAACACACGGACAAGGGTGATCCAGTGGACATAGTGTACCTGGACTTTCAGACAGCCTTTGCCCTGGTCTTCACTACGAGTTTAGGTCGAATTTAGCAGCATTAGATCGATTTAACCCTGCATCCGTCCACACAATGAAGCCATTTTTGTCAACTTAATGGGTTCTTAAAATTGATTTATGTACTCCTCCCCGACGAGGGGATTAGCGATGAAATTGACATCGCGGGGTCGAATTTGGGTTCATGTGGACGCAATTCAACGGTATTGGCCTCCGGGAGCTATCCCAGACTGCTCCATTGCGACCGCTTTGGACAGCACTCTGAACTCGGATGCACTGGCCAGGTAGACAGGAAAAGTCCTGCAAACTTTTGAATTTCATTTCCTGTTTGGCCAGTGTGGCAAGCTGATCAGCACAGGTGACCGTGCAGATCTCATCAGCAGGGGTGACCATGGAGTCCCAGACTCGCAAAAGAGCTCCACCATGGACCGACTGGGAGGTACTGGATCTGATCGCTGTATGGGGAGATGAATCCGTGCTATCAGAACTCCGTTCCAAAAGACGAAATGCCAAAATATTTGAAAAAAATCTCCAAGGGCATGAAGGACAGAAGTTATCACAGGGACCTGCAGCAGTGCAACATGAAACTTAAGGAGCTTAGGCAAGCCTACCAAAAAACTCAAGAGGCAAATGCCCGCTCAGGGTCAGAGCCCCAGACATGCCGCTTCTATGATGAGCTGCATGCAATTCTAGGGGGTGCCTACCACTGCCTCACCCCTGTACGTGGACTCCGGCAAGGGGGGAGTCTCACGCAACAGGGACGAGGATTTTGGGAAAGAGGAAGATGATGAGGAGGGGGAGGTTGAAGACAGCGCACACCAGGCAAGTGGGGAAACCGTTCTCCCCGACAGCCAGGAACTGTTTATCACCCTGGATCCAATACCCTCCCAACCTGGGCTCCTGGACCTTGAAGGTGGAGAAGGCAGCTCTGGTGAGTGTACCTTTGTAAATATAATACACGGTTTAAAAGCAAGCATGTTTAATGATTACTTTGCCCTGAAGACATGGGATGCATTCACGGCCAGTACAGCTACTGGAAAAATCTGTTAACGTGTCTGGGGATGGGGTGGAAATCCTCCAGGGACATCTCAAGGAAGCTGTCCTGGAGGTACTCCCAAAGCCTTTGCAAAAGGTTTCTGGGGAGGGCAGCCTTATTGCATCCTCCATGGTAGGACACTTTACCACGGCAGGCCAGTAGCACATAGTCTGGAATCATTGCATAAGAAAGCATAGCAGCGTGTGGTCGGGGGTGTTTGCTGGTATTCAAGCAACATCCGTTCTTTATCTCTCTGTGTTATCCTCTGGAGAGTGGTATCATTCATGGTCACCTGGTTGAAATAGGGGAATTTTATTCAGGTGACATTCAGAGGTGGCCGTTCCTGCTGGGCTGTTTGCCTGTGGCTGAAAAAAAATCATCCCCGCTATTAGCCATGCGGTGGGGGGGGAGGAGTAAAACTATCATCCCAGAGAATTGGGGGAGGGGGGGTTAGTTGGGTTTGTGCTGCACATTAACCTGAAAACATCAGCCCCTCCTTTTAAACGGCCAATGTGTCTTTTTCAATTTTAATCTCCTTTTTTTCCTCCCGCAGCTGCAAATGTTTCAATGCTGTGACTAGCATCTCCGTCGAAGAGGCTAGCGCAGATAAGGCGAAAAAACCGCACTCGTAATGAAATGTTCTCTGAGCTCATGCAGTCCACCCAAACTGAAAGAGCCCAGTAGAATGCGTGGAGGCAGACAATGTCAGAGTCCAGGAAAGCACAAAATGAACGCAAGGACAGGAGGGATGCGCAAGAGGATAGATGGCTGGAGCAACAGAAGAAGTGGCGGCAGCATGAGGAAAGGAGGCAGGATGCAATGCTGAGGCTATTGGAGGATCAAACTGATATGCTCCAGCGTATGGTTGCGGTGCAGGAAAGGCACAGACCGCCACTGCACCCCTGTGTAATCAACCACTCTCCTCCCCAAGTTCCATAGCCTCCTCACCCAGATGCCCAAGAACGCGGGGGGGGGGGGGAGGGGAGCGGGCACTCCAGGTACCCAACCGCTCCACCCCAGAGGACCGTCCAAGCAACAGAAGGCTGGCATTCAATAAGTTTTGAAGTGCAGTGTGGCCTTGTCCTCCTCTCCTCTCCCACCCCACCTGGTGCTTCCCTCCTTCCCCACCCCTCCCAGGCTACCTTGGCAGTTATCCCCCTATTTGTGTGATGAATTAATAAACAATGCATGAATCTGAAACGACTTTACTGCCTCTGCAAGCGGTGATGGAAGGGGGGACGGGAGAGTGGTTGGCTTACAGGGAAGTAGAGTGAACCAAGGGGGCGGGTTTTCATCAAGGAGAAACAAACAGAACTGTCACACCGTAGCCTGGTCAGCCATGAAACTGGTTTTCAAAGCTTCTCTGATGCGCACCACACCCTCCTGCGCTCTTCTAACCGCCCTGGTGTCTGGCTGCGCGTAATCAGCGGCCAGGCAATTTGCCTCAACTTCCCACCCTGCCATAAACGTCTCCCCCTTACTTTCTCAGATACTGTGGAGCACACAGCAAGCCGTAACAACAATGGGAATATTGGTTTCACTGAGGTCTAACCAAGTCAGTAAACTGCGCCAGCGCGCTTTTAAACGTCCAAATGCACATTCTACCACCATTCTGCACTTGCTCAGCCTGTAGCTGAACAGCTCCTGACTACTGTCCAGGCTGCCTGTGTAGGGCTTCATGAGCCATGGCATTAAGGGGTAGGCTGGGTCCCCAAGGATAACTATAGGCATTTCAACATCCCCAACAGTTATTTTCTGGTCTGGAAAGTAAGTCCCTTGCTGTAGCTGTTCATACAGACCAGAGTTCCGGACGATGCGAGCGTCATGTACCTTTCCCGGCATCCCACGTTGATGTTGGTGAAATGTCCCTTGTGATCCACCAGTGTTTGCAGCACCATTGAAAAGTACCCCTTCCGGTTTATGTACTCGCTGCCTTGGTGGTCCGGTCCCAAGATAGGGATATGTGTTTCGTCTATGGCCCCACCACAGTTAGGGAATCCCATTGCAGCAAAGCATGACCTGCACATTTCCCAGAGTCACTACCCTGGATAGCAGCAGCTCAGTGACTGCGTTAGCTACTTCGATCACAGCAGCCCCCACAGTAGATCTGTCCACTCCAAACTGATTCCCGACTGACTGGTAGCTGTCTGGCATTGCAAGCTTCCACAGGGCTTACGCCACTTGCTTGTGAACTGTGAGGGCTGCTCTCATCTTGGTATTCTTGCACTTCAGGGCAGGGGAAAGCAAGTCACAAAGTTCCATGAAAGTGCCCTTACGCATGCGAAAGTTTCGGAACCACTGGGAATCATCCCAGACCTGCAACACTATGCGGTCCCACCACGCTGTGCTTGTTTCAGGGGCCCAGAATCGGCGTTCCATGGCATGAGCCTGCCCCATTGCCACCAGAATGGCCAAATTGCCGGGGCCCATGCTTTGAGAGAAGTCTGTGTCCATGACCTCATCATTCTCGACACCACGCTGCCATCGCCTCCTCACCTGCTTTTGCAGGTTATGGTTCGCATATACTGCATGATCATGTGCAAAGTGTTTACAATGCTCATATCTGCCGCAGTGATCTGAGCGGGCTCCATGCTTGCCGTGGTATGGCGTCTGCAGGAGAGCAGAGTGGCAGCAGAAGCGGTGATTCAATGATGATAGTTTGCAGACCTACTGCACTGTCTGCTTCCAGGACACAACAGCTGAGTGGGCTGCACGCTTGCTGTGTTATGGCAAGACAAGAGCAGACGAGCAGAGCTGCAGCGGAAGCAGCCCTGCGAGACCACCAGGAGAGCAGAGTGGCAGCGGAAGTGGTGGCTGACGACCTGCAAGGTGGATTCATGGGAGCAGGAGAGTAGAGTTGCAGCGGAAGCAGGAGCCCATGAGAGACAACATGGAGAAATTCGCTACCGAGACAAGAGCAGGAGAGCAGAGTGGCAGCGGAAGCAGTGATTCAATGACGACGATTAGCAGTCCTACTGCACCGTCTGCTGAAAGAAATATGGCGCCCGCACAGAAAAAAGGCGCGAAACGATTGTCTGCCATTGCTTTCACAGAGGGAGGGGCAACTGACAAGTACCCAAAACTACCCGCGACAATGTTTTTGCCCCATCAAGCATTGGGAGCTTAACCTAGAATTCCGATGGGTGGCGGAGACTGCAGGAACTGTGGGATAACTACCCACACTGCAATGCTCCGAAAGTCGACGCTAGCCTCAGTACTGTGGACGCACTCTGCCGACAATGCGCTTAGTGGGGGGGGGACCACACAATCGACTGTATAAAATCTCTTTCTAAAAACTGACTTCTATAAATTTGACCTAATTTCATAGTGTAGATATACCCTTTGACAAAGTCCCTTACCAAAAGGTCTTCAGCAAACTAAGAAGTCTTGGGATAAGAGGGAAGGCCCTCCCGTGGATCGGTAACTGTTTAAAAAGACAGAAAACAAAGGGTAGGAATAAATGGTCAGTTTTCAGAAAGGAGAAAGGTAAATAGTGGTTTCCCCCAAGGATCTACACTGTGACCAGTGCTATTCAACATTCATAAATGATCTGGAAAAAGGGGTAAACAGGTGGCAAAATCTGCAGGTGATACAAAATTACTCCAGCTAGTTAAGTCTAAAGCAGACTGTGAAGAGTCACAAAGGGACCTCACAAAACCAGGTGACGGGGCAACAAAATGGTAGATGAAATTCAATGTTGGTAAATGCAAAGTACTGCACATTGGAAATCATAATCCCAACTATACATACAAAATGATGGGGTCTAATTTAGCTGTTACCACTCAAGAAAGAGATCTTGGAGTCATTGTGGATAGTTGCCTGAAATCACTGGCTCAATGAGCAGCAGAAGTCAAATAAGCCAACAGAAAGTTAGGAAGCATTAATTAAGGGATAGATTTAAAAAAAAAAAAAAAAATCATTATTCCACTATGTAAATCCATGGGACGCCCACACTACTATACAACATGCCCAATACTACATGAAATTCCGGTCACCCCACCACAAAAACAATATACTAGAATTAGAAAAGGTACAAAGAAGAGCAACAAAAATGATCAAAGATATGGAACAGTTTCCATATGAGGAGAGATGGAAAAAATAGACTGTTCAGCTGGGAATAGAGATGACAAAGAGGGGATACGATAGAGTCTATGAAATTATGAGTGGTGGGGAGAAAGTGAATAAGGAAGTGTTATTTACTCCTTCACATAAAACAAGTACCAGGAATCACTCAATGAAATTAATAGGCAGAAGGTTTAAAACAAACAAAAGGAAGAACTTCTTCACACAACACACAGTCAACCTGTAAAACTCATTGCCAGGAGATGTTGTGAAGACCAAAAGTATAAGTGGGTTCAAAAAAGAATGAGGTAAGTTTCTGGAAGTTAGGTCCATCAATGACTATTAGCCAAGATGGTCAAGGATGCAACTCTATGCCCTGGGTGTCCCTAGACTCTAATTGCCAGAAGCTAAAAGTGTGGATGTCCAGGGATGGATCATTCTATGATTGCCTGCATTGTTCAATCCCTCTCAAGCAACTGGCATTGACCACTGTTGAAAGACAAGATACTGGGCTAGATGAATCATGGCCATGCTTATGTTCTTATGAAAATGCTGAGGAGTCCATCTGCACTAAGTGTGCTCCAATCCAGCGGGGACTGCAGGGACAAAGCAGGACATTCCCTACAATTGCTATTCTAGGCTGCTGTGGTTTCAGAAAATGGTACTGAGAGCAGGAAGACTGTTTCTCTTGTGTTCCAATTTCTAGCATCCAAGCAGAATGGAAGAAAAGGAGAAACAGTCTGACTGGAATGCAGAGAGGTGAGGAATTTGGAAGGTGGTGGAAGGAGAGTGTATAGAATCTATTGGGTGGAGAAGAGCAGAGCAGGAAAGGAGGCGGGTAAAGAGGTTGTACAGATGCAGAGGGGAGGGTGTCGGGACACAAAAAAGGGTGCAAAAAGGAACAGGAGATTGGAGCAAGAGACAGGATGGATTGGTTGGCTAGAAGCAGGGAGGACACATAGCCAAGAGGTAGATAGGTTGCACAGAAGAGGCAGACAGGCTGTGGGCACATGGGTCTATAAATACTACACGACAGTCACCTCTGGAACCTGGAATTGAATCAATTCTTACCAAGTCTCAACATTCCTCTGACGTCAGCAAATAGCTGCGATACCCACCAGCAAAGTACATGCCTCTATCCCCCTCTAGTAGCAGTCCACATGGCCTCTACCACTACCACTTACACCATATGATCAAGAAGAGATAGAGGACTGTACTGGGGATCTTAAGATCCCAAACCTGCTGATGACCTAGGATCACTATTGTTCCATATGACGGCGTTTTTAAAAAAATGTTTACATATAAAAAAAGCTAGGAAGTTATATTTAAAAACCTAACATTAAAAGAATGTTAAGATTGCTAAGCCAATTGTTCGAAAGTTAGGAAATCCCAAAATTAAGGTTGCCCGTGTAACCTTAATTCAACCTCCTTGTGCATAGGCATCATGATATATATAGCCTTTAAGCATATGATCACATACTTATTTTCCCCAGGACCCCTGCCTCGTTTAGTGCACAGTATGGACAACACTTTGGGAATGAATCACAGTTGTGTAGTGAATGACACTGTTTCTGTAGGACCCCCTGCCTCACTTGTTGCAGAAGTTTGAAGGTGGGTAGCGAATGAGGCAAGAGACAGCAGGAGGAAATAGGATTGCCTCACTGTTAAGGAATTTGAACATCACACTGTAGAACTGGATTCTAACCCTGCCCCAGCTACAGAGTTCCTATGTGACTCTGGCCAAGTCACTCACACTTAACCCAAACTTTTCATGGGGGATCACTAACTGTGCACTCCTCATTTTCTAGAAGCCCAACATGAGACACCTGGGGCCAGATTTGCAGAAGTGCTGAGCACTCACAGTTGCAACTTAGGTCAACAGGAGCTGTGCTTTGAACATATAAAATACTAAGTACTCTGAAAAAAACCTGAAGTGTCATTACTGGGCTTTAATCTGAATGAATATCAACTTACGGGAAGGGGGAAGCAGCTCACACCTTTAAGTCATGGCTTCACGCTAGCCGCAGAATTAGGCCAACATCAAAGCATCACTTGTACTTAGTTCACATTTGGAAGGTTCTCTCTGTAGATAGTAGGGATAGAGACTTGGGGGGGGAGGGGTAAATGAAAGCTTAGATGATAGAGAATAGGAATGTCATGTAGGCCAATAAATACATTATGTGGGTTGTATGTTGGATACCCCTGCTCAAAGAGAACAATCCAGGAAGAGGGCTTATGAAAGTGACAGCACCTTGAACTAAATTCATCCTTGGTTCAACCCATACTGAAGTCAAAAACAGAAGGCATAAAGTTGGTCCCTGAACATAATGGAGACTTTTAGAACTGCACAGGTACTTATGTGGTATATTTGACAGACTATTTAACTTTCTGACTCCACCTTTTCTTTAGCACACAGCACAGAAATTATTTCCCAAAAGGGAAAATAGATAAGATTATCACTTAGATCAACATCCGAATATACTACACTAAATAAAACAATCTTTAAAGATCTATAGTCAATATAAAACCTTATTCCATCAGATGGCATCCCTTCCTTCACAGTAGTCAGTGAGCCTCAGTAGTAGAGTGCTGTTAGTAACAAGAACACAGTGGCAACTGGTTTAGGGAAAAGCAGGCTTTTCAAGATCTCCTCCAATAGTGTACACATGCAGTTTTCAATTATGAGTGTGCTACAGTGCCACACGGAAACAAGCTACTGGTTCAGGGAAGGACCAGATTTTCAAGTCTCCCCCCACTTTCTGGAGGTGACATGGGTGCAAAGAATTGAATAAGTTACTGAGGACTACAGCTATCCCCAGCAGTCTGAATGTCAAGTGGTGTACTTGTGACATATGAAGCCTGGTGGCCTGGAGCTAAATGTGTGAGAGAAACCTCAGAAGCCAGGAGCCACCCTCAGATACACTTTGAAGTTCCAGTAATAGGGAATTATGTATCATATCCAATTTTTTCACATCCACACCTAAGTCTTTGGTAGGCGAGGGCATGTTTATGGATTATTTCAACATAATTCCAAAATGTACTAAAACCCATATCTTGTGAAACTTACAAACTACTTTAGGACATGATGCAATAAGGAGAGTAACAAAACACCTTGATGAAAGGTATGAGCAAGAACAGACAAAAGTAACATCAGTAAGGCAATGTGGATACTCAGCAAAGCCTAGTGCATAGCATAGGGTATATGCAAACGGATAGGTTTCTACCCTCCCCCCCCAGGAAAATTAGCAAATGATTTGTTCAGCTACTTTCCTCTAGCCTAGAGCATAAGTGTGTATCCATAGAATATCAGGGTTGGAAGGGACCTCAGGAGGTCATCTAGTCCAACCCCCTGCTCAAAGCAGGACCAATCCCCAATTAAATCATCCCAGCCAGGGCTTTGTCAAGCCTGACCTTAAAAACTTCTAAGGAAGAAGATTCTACCACCTCCCTAGGTAACGCATTCCAGTGTTTCACCACCCTCCTAGTGAAAAAGTTTTTCCTAATATCCAACCTAAACCTCCCCCATTGCAACTTGGGTTTTTAAACAGCGAGAGGGCAGTGGATTTGCAGATCACATTCTTCAAGCTAGAAGATGATCTTGAGAGTACTGGTCCTGCAAGCATGGTGGTCTTGACACATTTGGTTGGCTTTTCACAGGCACTCTATAACAAGGTGGTCTTCCCCTTTAGGGGCTGGGGAGCCTGAGGTAAGCCTGTAGTTCTGAGGCACAGTTCTTTTAGAATAGATGATTGGGCCTGGCAGAGAGGGATCATCAGACCAAGCTAGGAATGGGTCAGGTGATTGCCTGATGAGCATCTGATTCCTATAAAGGCTGAAAGAGCTCACTCTCAGGGCTTGTCTACACTACCCGCCGGATCGGCTGGCAGTAATAGATCCAGCGGTGGGTCGATTTATCATGTCTAGTATAGATGTGATAAATCAACCGCTGAGCGCTCTCCCGTCAACTCTGGTACTCCACCAGAATGAGAAGCACAAGCGGAGTCGACGGGAGAATCTCAGCTGTCAACTTACCACAGTGAAGACACCACGGTAAGTAGATCTAAGTACATCGACTTCAGCTACTCTATTCACGTAGCTGAAGTTGCGTATTTTAGATTGACCCGGCGTGGTAGCGTAGACAAGCTCTGAGAAGGGGGACCCACAGAAAGCAGGCTAGTTCCAGGGGCAGGCCCTGGAGAAGGTGAACTGCCATGCAGATGCTCTATAGGAGAACTCAGAAAGTGCTGCCAGGAGTAGCGAAGCTCTGGAAAGAAAGCCCCTGGGTCAGGGGAAAGGCAGCTGTTGGATTTATGCTGAACTGTTTTACTTCTGGTGTTTGCTAAAGATTGTCAGTGCAATGAATAAATGGTGCCTAAAGAAAGGGACTGACCAGACCCTGGGCATGGCATTTAATCATTCCAAGGCTAGGGAGACAGAACAGCAGCCTATACACACTCACAATCATTAAATGGGAGACATCACATCCTCTTCTGGATCAGATATATAGGTCAATACACAACCATAATCCAGTCCAACAATATTATCTTAAAAGGTACATTCTGAAATAGTATAGGACGAAAAGTCAGTTCTATTTTTCGGATGAGCAAAATCCTCCAAATCCAAAATTAACCACCTCAGCTCCACTTTCTCAATACCAAAAGCAGGTGCAAAAGCCTCTAGTCTTCCTAACTTACAAATACAATAATACAATTGTGAATACAAAACACAGCAGCACATAGATGATCAATGTAAGAACAGTCCAAAGTTAAATTTATCAAATTAAACCTATGGACCATTGTTCTAACGGCAATATTACATTTGAAAATAATTCAGTAAGTCTCACATTTTCAATTTGCTTTAAAATGCAGCCAAAATACAACAGCCAGTATTGTTATGCTGCAGGAATGAGGGAGACTTGTTGCATAACGTGCATTCGGGAAGCTACAGGCTACATAGTGCCTTGATTGTATAACTAAAATCTCTTTCAATTGTTAATGGTAAAACTTCATCATCTAAATATAGAATGTTTAAAGAACAAAAATCATTTTCAGTTTTATATATCACCAGATGTTGCAACCTTGTTTTAGGAGGAAAACAGAGGGGGAAATGGTTTAGGAGACAGTGCTGGGCCACAAAAACAAGCAGCCATACTTTTATCAGAAGTGGGATTTCAGGCTGAATGACTCAAAACTGAAAAGCCAGTCAGCCTCTGGGATGAATAGGTCACTGTACCACTTTGCCTGCATTTCCCAAAAACTGATTATTTCCCCTCTCCATCTACCAGTACAGCAGCCACAACATTTCCAGGTGCTTCCCCCACAGTCTATCCAGCCTTCTGGTTTTATGCTGAGAAACTCATTAAGCATCACACTATATAGCTCTTGCTTCATATTGTGCCTGAAGCCATACTGTTTAGGGTAGCAATCTTGGCAGATATAAGCTGTCTCACCCTGCTTTGACTGAATCACTGGCCCTGCACAGTGGTGCAGTTTTTCAGCAGATATTAAAAACTGAGGTACTGGTCACTCCTGGGAACAATACCTTTTTGCAGGAGTGGGACTGTTCTGATCACATTACATTCTGGCTGCCTATTTTCCCACCGTTACAAAATACGGTACTGGATACCTTAAAATTCTTTGCAACATTTCTATGTACTGTTAAATAGCTCCAGAGTTCTATCCTACAGACGGGCACATTTCAGAAGTGGGTGAAACAGTCCTGACAGCAAAGCCTGTGAAATGCTATATAAGTAATCCATTTTCATAAAAGGAAAAAAATATACAAATGAGATGGACCACTATGTGTCCAGTACGAAGTAAAAAGAGGGAGCCTCTAAAAAAAAAAAAAGCCCTCTGCCATTATACCACTGAATAAAAGCAAAAACAATTTTTTCTTTAAAGTACTTTTTAAAAGGTGACCAAGAAAGGTCAGGGTGGAAGAAAAGGTCCTCACACTTTGCTTCTTTATGCAGTATAAAGGAAGCCTGAAATTTGGGGAGGGGTAATTTTTTTTCCATTAGAAATTCAGATTTTTGTCTACCCTCTTTAACCTGGAAGACTCTACAGGCAATTGTTATGAATAAGAAATCAGACAATATAAATGAAATCTGAGAGGGGAAGCTATTTTTATTTGAAATGTTTAAAACATGTTGTGTTTGGATAACAGTTAAGAAACACTAGAGAAAAGTGTCAAAGATTTGACATCTTCAACCCCTTAATATTAAGGGTTGAGAAAGCTCGTAATCCATATTTCAGACCTATGAGTGCAGCAAAATCCGGGAAGCAGAGACTTGATATTTTTGGTATTTCAAAAGAACAAGCAGCAGGTTTTGATGTCTTCTTTGAGGTGGGGGTTAAGTTTTCAGGAACTTTACACAAAATAGAGAAGACAATTTTGCATGTCACCTATGAAGGGTGATTTAAAATTTAATCTAGTTGTAAAAATTGAACAATTTTTAAATAATTTGTAGGAAATCTTCATTTTACTTGTTTGTTATGGGGCCAGATCATCCTCTTACCTAAATAAATAGCAAGACTCATTGACTTTAACGGTGGCTGAATCAGGCCAATAGCTTGTGACCAAGGAAGTGCCACTCAGGTAAATGCATGAAGGTGGCTAAGCATTTTGATGATTGTATTAAGATAAGTTATTAGAAAATTTAGTGCAACACAGACACTTATTTGTACATATTACGTAGTGTCAAACTGCAAGGGGGTGAAGTTTAATACTAAACGCCAATTAAATTATTTGTTTAGTCTGTGATCACTCCCAACCAGCAGCAGGGCCTCATTGCACTAAGAGTTTGGAGAAACATACAGAAAGACAACTTCGGTCTCAAAGAACTTACAAACTTACAAAAAGACAAGAGATATAAAATGTGTGTGAAAGGAATATAGCATATAAGTAGTCAGGGCAATGACAAGCATAAGTCTTATAAGTTTTTATATCTATAAAAACTGAACAAAGACTTGGACCTACTATCGCTCTGATGATTTTTATATATATGTTATATCCTTCTCCCAGACGTTTTATGTTTTTTGTCATCTATTTTTATGACAAGAACTTCATTTTAGGTTTAAGGATATTTTGAGAGAGTTCCATTCCAGCTGGATAGGAAAAATGCGTTTCATTCCACAGGCTAGTAGGGGGGAAGGAGGTGGGATTGGAAAGAACTGTTGACGCAGGAGTGGATAAAGTGCAAGGGAACCTGAGGGGGAAGAGAGAAGATGGCAAGCAAAATAATAAGCAGGGAGAATTAGATTAGGCAGATGAAGAGATGCTGCAGCAGGAGAGGTTCAAGATGAAGGAACCAACAACTACTAGCAATACAGCACATGAAAAAAGAAATCCAGAGTCTAAGTTTGAGCTGAGTGAATGATGTCAAGAGGCAATGCAGGATCCTCCTGGCTATTACTGCTGATTCCCATTTGGAAGGGAGGCTGCCAAGGCTCGTGTCCTGGGAAGTGACGAAGAAGTCTGTTTTACATTAAAGCACTACTGGAATACAGTAATAATGGTCCTAAATTACCCACATCTTTGGCTGTGGCTAGTACTGGCTGCTTTGAGTAAAGAGCAGCAAACAGCTTGTGCATGTGTGTTTTTCTACACAATATTTTATATTAAAAGATAAACCTGAGAAATTATGAAAGTCTCCCACCTTCATGCTTCCATCTGCTAAGTTACAATTCTATTGTCACAAACTAAATCAGCAAAACTGAACGTCATACAGCAGTAAAACAGCAGTGATCAATTGCTTCTGTTGACTCAGCGAAGAGGTATTAAAAACAGCAAAACATTTTGAAAACTCCCTTTGTAACTGGTATTCTTTAGTAAAACCATTTTAGCTATGTATGGTATTACAACAAATTCATTGCAGTTGTCTTTTAAAACTTGCAGTTGCAGGTTCTCACTGCACTCCTCCTACAGTTTGACCAGCCTTTAAAAAATAAATAAATAAATAAAAAGGCATTTGGGAGCATTAACCTATTCCCAATGTAAAATGTTTTTGAAAAATACAAAATGAAATGAGAAAACCAACTGGAAGAGGAGGGGCAGAAGACACTTTGGAAAGATCATTTCTGCCAGGAGAAGGGAGCTGGAACAATAGGGCATGGGGAGAGCCTGAACCAAAAACCTGGAAAAACGAACAAACTAACGTAATTAATTTCCTCAATTATTTTTAAATCTACAAAGAAATCCTTAGGAGCCATTTTACAACATAGTTTTGGTGGGGGTTTTTGGGTAACAATCTTGTCCCAATCCACATCTATCAAACTAATAAGTACAGAGAAAGACAATGCATGCAAAATATACCATTATCTTAATCAAAGGCCCATTTTGTAACTGCAATAAGATGAATTGTGTAGTAGTGTTGATAAATGCACAAACTGTTTGCATTTGAAGCATTTCTCCTCAAGCCCCAACACACCTAAGATGTACAGCCTGTCGTGTCTTAAGATTTAATTATCAAGACTTGGCAGGGGAAGGGGTGGGGGGAGAGCACTCTCTCATTCATCAGTAGGAAAGTTCCCTGGGCAAACGGGGACCAGCAACAACAGAATGAAATGCAGAATTAAGACAGTTTTGCTTTGCTAAAAGACTTATGTTTCTCAACAGGCATGGTAAAGGCAAACTCCATATTTAAGTTCTGCTCTGCAATTAGATTCCCACACAGGCAGTTTTTTGAACTTATGTACATCCAACTGCAGCATCAGGACCTTAGTAAACATTAGCCAACGATGGAGGATACAAAAGATGGGGCTGGTCAGCAGGATTGAGGAACTACATCTTAATAAGCCTCACAACTTCCCCAACAAGTGCTATGTTTGAATCTCAGATGGGTTGGAGTTGCATTTGTAGTATGGACTTTGAGTAAACAGATTTAGCTCTTCAGCAACATTTTTCAAACTGTGTTACAAATCTTTAGCGTCACTTCTTTTGAAGGTGAATGTCATATCCTATGTGGTTTAGGTTCTACAACCTGTGGTTTTCACACAGAAGCCACTCAAAGAAGCAAAAATGAGAAAAACTTCAAGATTAAATGAACAATCCTTCAGATCCTGATTTTGTTTTGGAATAGCTAATCACCATCCTGAGCACTATGCTTGTATCTTGCATCTCCTTTCCCACTTTTTGATTGTGTCTTTATAGATCAGCATTTCAAACATGTAACAGACATCATCCTGCCACATACAGGACCTAGTTGTCTTACAACGCAAAATGCGTGAATAGTGATAAAGCCAACTACATATTTATTTATCTATGCTCTTGTATAACCTTACAAATGACCAGTTTAAAACAATCATTATGAATGGAGGTGCTTCTCACATATTCACAACTTTCAGAAATTTTCCATGTTTTGTCTCAGAAAGTAGGTTTTCTGTGCAACAAAATCCTGTTATCTGTCTTCTGAATCAGTGGGATGGTGCAGGTAAAATATTTCTCCAAACTTAAAAGGTTCTGCCAAAAAAAGGATGGCGGGGGGAAAGAGGTTTAAAATTTGAAAGTGGATACTTGGTATGCAGGTGAGCCATTGCTTCAATGAATTATTTCAAAATTGCTTAATGACCACAGACTCTTCATTTGAGAGGGGTATTGCTCCAGGTTAGACACAATGCAGATACATGTACAATTTGAACTGCACACTTCTCAAACTTGTTAAAAGGCAGTCTTTGCCTAAGTTGTTTGTTACCTCAACTTCCATCTTCTTGTCCCCAGACAGTCCCCCAATCTATTCATTCTACCTACCTAAGTTTTATTCTACTGCCCACCACTGTAGTATATGACACCCAGATCCTCACAGGTATTTAGACTAACTTCCACTAAAGTCCATGGGGTAAATCTCTTTGAGATTCTCAGCGTGATTGCCTTCCATGTAAAAAGTCTCCTGCAAGAGAGACTTCATGGAGTCTCTGACATGGTTTTTTAAAATATTCTGTGCAATCTAAACCATTCTAAGGGGCAAGGAGGCTGCAGAGCTGACATGTGGTGCGGTAATAGAAATAGGCTATAACAGGAATGTTTTGCAAACTTAACTACCGAGGATGCTACGAGTGCAACCACTATAAAAGATGAGCATTCTGTCAGTTACCCTGAACCCCCATCTGTGATATATATAATATGCACACCCCACATTTAAGACAATATTATAATTACAAAGTCATAACTGTAAAAATAAGTATAGCTGCAACATACTGGAAAACTGTAGTATTTAGGTATACTGTTTGGGTGAAGCAATGTATAATTTACATTTATGTAAAAATTTCTTTCATTTTTGTATCTACTATATCCCTCTAAATAGTCTTTCTAGTTACTAAGAACATATGATCACACACAAAATCTGTTTTAAGCCTAACTTGTGGATTTATGGCACCAAATTTATCATGTTACAAATTCATTCAGCATGGCAACTAAAGCAACTGTCATCAGGAATTATTTTAACGTATGACTATATACTCAGTATGTTGAAACTAACCACATTAGTATACGTGATTAGTTGGTTATAGGTTTTAAGTTTTACAATGAATTAAAACATTGCAAAAATATCTGTACTAGTCACAAAAATCCTACTTTTGTATATGATCAAAATCTGAGTATTTTTCTGATTTACATATCTATCCTCAAGATGTGGCCAATATAATCTCAATCCATTGGGCTAATCTAGCAAGACTAGTAAACACAAAGTCTGATCCCAAAGGCAATCCTAAAACTGGAGGGTGGAGGGGAGGGAGGACAAGGGATTGGAGAATGTGTGTGACCAGCCTGCTACCCAGATAAACTCTTCCGCTGGCTCTGCTCAGCCACTTGCACCTCAGATCACACTTTAGGAAGCGTATGCATAGCCAATTATGCATGTGCTGTCCTCGAAATCAAGTTTGGGGTGCAGTGGCTGAGCAGAGCCTATTACTACTGACATTTAAGAATAGGCCTTCTCCCCCCAAACTCTTCATTCCCATTTTCAGTCTCAGGTTTGAGATGCCACTCAGAAAAAGAATTCACAGTTTGTATCTGAACATCAGATTAGAAGTTTGTCCTTGAGGAAGGTACACAAAGTATGCATACAATGCAACTTCACTTTAAAAAAATCTTTAACAACCCAAGTGCTAACATGACTGCAGAAAAGTTGCATCAACCATACTTATTTGACAACCGAACTAGAGAACCAAGTTGTCCATGGACAAGTGTCAATTAAAAAAATTTATTTATTTTTGCAGTCTGAGGCTATGTCTACACTAGAAACTTCAAAGTGCTGCCGCTGGAGCACTCCCACGGCAGCGCTTAGAAGCGAGAGTGTGGTCATGCACTGGTAACCCACCTCCACGAGGGGAATAGCTCCGAGCGCTGGGAGCACTGCTCCCAGCGCTCGGAGCCTGTCCACACTGTGCTCTTGCTGCGCTCCGGGAGGTGATTTTTCATCCTCCTGAGCCAGCAAGTTAGAGCACTATAAAATGTAAATATGGAAAAGCCCTGAGCTTCTATACAAGTCCTTTACATAATAAATTTTGTGACTACAAAACTAAAGAAAGTGCAGACAGAGCTTTCTGAATATTTTAACCACAGTGGACTCTGTCAAGAATATAGCCAATAGCAGCTAAAACCGAGAAGTTGGTGACCTTGCTACATGACTTACCCTTAAAATAAAAAAAAACCACAACATAAGCCCTAATTCATCAGTGCATAAGTCAACAATTGCTTTCAACCTGTGGTCCCCGGACCTCTAGGGGTCCACAGACTATGTTTAAGATTTCCAAAGAGGTCCGGCACCTCATTCAACATTTTTTAGGGATCCACAAATGAAAAAATGTTGAAAACCGCAGCACTAACAGCTTGGAGTTTGGACAAAACGTCTCCTATTGGCAGGCTATTCCACAATTTTACATTATAGAGATTCTTGTAACTTTCTTCTGGAGTATCTGGTACTGTCTGACCACTATCATAGACAGGATACTGTGCTACACAGACCAAAGATCTCAACTGGTACAGAAAGGTCTTTATAGTACAAAGGTTCGCATACTGCTGCCTGCAGACCATTAGCAGTCTGAAGAGCTGGTGGTCATATGGCTTCTTGTCACCACCTCCTAAATTGCATTAGGGAGAACTACAAATATACTGAATATTTTCTAAGTCAGAAATTGCTGTAGTTGCCAGAGATGTTGTGTAATCATCAATGGATGAGGAGATGATCGACATGAGTATCTCTATTAAAACACAGTTTACCCTATGAAAGAACTCGAGAATTCCTTCTACCCCGATAGACCCAATAGAACACGAATTTGGATATAAGGCGGTAAAGCAGCGCTCCAGGGGGGAGGGGTGCGTGGGGGCTGCACACTCTGGTGGATCAAAGCAAGTTCGATATAAAGTGGTTTCACCTATAACGCGGTAAGATTTTTTGGCTCCCGAACACAGCATTATATTGGGAAAGAGGTGTACAAACCATTACAGAATTGGAACAATTTGAACAGAATTTTTATCTTATCTTCAAAAAATAGTTCTATTATGGAGTTGTTTGTACTTAAGTACTGTTAAACCTTTTGGGATAAAATGGTGGATTTTGGCAACAAAGACTGGTAAAGGAAAAAAATTCTACAGGTATGCAAAGATAGCTCTGTTTCCAGAAAGTGATTATTAGTATTAAATTAATCCTTATATAATCAATTACATACAAACTTGGGTCTGTTACAGACAGGGGCATACAAGTTTTATTGTTTACTGCCTAGAAACATAAGCTACAATCAATGGCCAATACCTAAAAATGTGTATGAAGTATTGTAAATAAAAGTTTATCATCCCACGTCATCACACCGTATTGGTTAGCTTTCACAACATACAGCAGTCTAAGAAATCAATATCCTTGATCTTCTAACAGCAGCATTATGAGGAGTTTTAAACATAAATTTCTAATTTGTTTTTTCAAAGGAGGGGATTGTTCCAAGACTAAGCTTTTCAGATACTGATACCTTCCTCAAGACAATAAATAGATACAGTAAAACCTCAGAGTTACCTCGGGAATGGAGGCTGTCCGTAACTCTGAAATGGTCTGCAACTCTGAACAAGACGTTACGGACTTCAGCGGAGGAGTTTGGGCTGCAGCTCCTGACTCTAGGGGCCGCCAGGACTCCCAGGCTTTAGATCGGGGGGGGGGGGGGGGGGGGGCGCCCCACTGGAGCATCACTGCTTTAGATTGGGGGGGGGGGGGGGGGAGCGCTGGAGCTTGAGGCTTCAGCTCCGCTGCTCCATTCTGGTTTCAGCCCCGCAGAGGGCGGCAGGATCAGGGCTTCAGCCTTCTGCTCCCAATTTCGGGTGTTAGCTATGGGTGGGGTGGGGGGGAGCGCTGGGGCTGAAACCAGCACTCCCCTTGTAGCTAAAACCCCAATCCCCAGCGCCCTCCACCCCCACCCAAAACCAGGAGCAGAGCTGCAGAGCTGAAGCTCCAATCCCCAGCATGTGCCCCCCACTCACACCCCCACCGACACACAGAATCCATCCCTGGCATTGGTCCCCTCAACCCCACACTGAAACCGGGAGCAGATCCGTGAGGCAAAAGCCCCAAGCCCCAGCACTCCACCCCGGTCTACAGCCCTGAGCCCCACTGCTCCCAAGGGTCAGAAGCCACAAGCCCCACTTCTGCCTGTAGCCCTGACCCCAAACACATACCCTGAGGCTGCAGCCCCAACACAGTACATTATTTGCTTTTTTTGGTCTGCACTGCTGCCTCATTGAGGACTTTAGGTTTCACAAGGTGTCTGGTAGACTGATAAATCCGTAACTCTGGTGTTCATAGCTTTTAAATACAGTAGACCCTCGATGTTTTATCGTAACTTATTACAGGAGGCAGACATGTCATTCCCATTAAAACTTCTGGATTAAGTTTTAATCCCATAGGCATTTAAGAGACTAAGTCCTTCAAACAAAATCCCAACACAACTGACTTGTAACTAAAGTCTTGTCTACACAAGAAAGTTACAATGGGTAAAAGGCTAATTAGAGGTCATGGACCCACCAGTTCCCTGCCTCTCCCCAGATACCCTTTCTGCATCAGTGAAGGAGCGCCTGTGGAGCTATACTCCATGAGGTACACACTGCATCCATGGTGTCCAGCCCTGGACACATTAAAACGCTACAAAGCAAAGGGATACCCCAAGTATATTAATATCTTTACTGCCAACTGTCTCAGTAGCTAGGCACTTCTGTTTTAAAAATTAAAGCCATAAACTATTGTGTCACCTGTACTCTGCAGAAAGAAAATTTCTAGATCATCAAGTTGCAGACTGCATCTTGAATTTTAATTTTTCCTATTTGGTCTGCAGAGGAGAAATTGTTTGGGGAAATCTCCAAGTCATCTATTTTTCTAACAAATATACTACTGCTCTGGAAAAGCTTCATTAGTTCAATTCATCCTAAACAAAGATGAGCAAATCAGTTAACCATTTCAAAAAATGAATCCTAATACGAGCCCCACATATTGCCTTCCTTTTAAACACTATCTTGTACTTTGTTTTCTCCAGAATAAACAGCTTCTAGACAACTACTGAATACCTTGAATAAGTTATTTTAACAATACTTCAACTTCTATGAGACAGTACTAAGGGACATCACCAAGGTGGACTCCAGCTATTTTCAAAAACAAAATTAAAAATCAATTTCAGGTACTACAGCTGTTCAAGTCCCCTTCCCAATTTTTGTGGGTTCTACAATCATTTCTTTAAAATAATTTCTTTCCTTTCCCCTGTTATTGCATGAAATGCCTACTCAGATAAAGAGGAGACTAATTATGTTGGGGGAAATTAGTGCAAACTATACGCTAACTGCAGTCAAATTCACAAAGTGAAAAGATTTTTCCTCAAATTTCAGGTGTTATTTGTAACAATAGGAGGTAAAACATTTTCAGAAAACAGTGCTCTTTTAATTGACTTTGCCTCTTTCATACATTGTATCTGCTGCTCTAAATTTACACTGGTTAAATGCCTTATTTTAAGATCTGAGACCATCCAATATCTTGATTCACAGGAGAGTTACATGTGTAAATTCCTCATGCTTCAACAGGAAATATATCCCAAATATTAAATTTAAACACTTGATACTCATCCATTTATGATTTCAGGAGACCAACATAATGTAGGGGTTTTTTTGCAGAGTATTACAGCGGGCTGTCAAAATGGAATTCTGCTCACAAAAATCAGATCGAGAAGCAATTAAAAGCTGCAGTGGGGATGGAGAAAAGTGACTTTGCCTGCTGACAATATTCATGGTAGAAAGAACAGCAAGTCTAGAAAAAGAAAAGCAAACTCTATAAAATGGAAAAAAGATGTGGAAAAGCATCTTACAGCTCAACAGGGATTTCTAAATGCATATTTATGTGAAATCACAAGTATAAAGCTATCTAGGCCCTGTTATATTGTCACATTATAGCAATAAGTAGTACTGCTATAAACAAAAATGAATTGGCATTTCCTGAATAACACCCACCACACAAACCCTATTTATGAACCCCTTTGAATTCAGTGTTACAAGTTCTGATACACATTTACCACATTTCTAGTAAAATTATGTTTGTGAAGAGGATACTTACAATTTTCTGCTCAGATCAAGAAGACACTTGATTCAACAGAAGTCACTGCTTAATAGCACTTTTACAGCTTTTTTTCTATGTATTAATTACCACATTTTTTTGAAGCTTCCTGTACTAAATAAAAAAGTCTTAAGGGCTGGTGCTGTGGTAAAATAAATTTAGGAAGTGCCAGAAGGACTGAAGGGTCATATTCAGTACAGATAACTGAGGGGTACACACCTTGTAATTCTTGTAGACGAAGGTAATTGCATTTGCACATACCGGGAGCTTCTTGAATTCCTTCATTCCAGGCCACAAGCTCCCCTTGTGCCATTCATCTCTTACAGCAGCACCACACAACTTCCTCCAACCCCTCCCTCATGTTGGGACTATGTGTACCCTCCTATACTACCACTACAACACACCAGGATCCCTCAACCTCCTCCCTGCCAGGGGTCCGTATACCTCCCATTCTCCATCTTCCCATACCAGAGTTCCCCAATCTTCTCCTCGTGCCAGCTGTCAGTTCTCTGTGCTCTCCCATTACTCCTTCCCCCTATGTCAGAGGTTTTGTGTTCTCCCCATACCAGGGTCTCCTAATCGCCCCACACTAGAGGGTCCAGAGTGCTCTCCCCATTCGTCCACCCACATTCCAGAATCCCCCATTCTACCACCCATAGGAGGGGCTCTGTGCACATCTGCTTTCCCCATTCCTCCTCTTCCACCATAGCAGGGTACCCTACACTTAACGCCTCTTTCCCTACCCATTCCAGTGTCCCCCATTCACCCTACCCCCCAGGGGCTGTGCTCACACTCCTATTACGCCCACTGTTATTTTTCCTTGTCTGGGAGGAAAAAGTCATTCAATGTATTAAGATGTTAAACTCTGCTGGGAGGACACACAGAGATGAGCCAAGTATATTGTTATGCTGGAAGGCATTAATGGGTGTCATCAACCTGTTTGATATATAAATAATTGCAGAGGTGCTTTTCTAATTGGATAGCTGAGACGCCATATATCCACCATTTTTCCCCTCTCATTTTTCCAATTTTCCCCCAAATCACTAGAATTCTGACAACTGACCCCGAGTACTTTTCTTGTTATTTTGGAATTGATCAAATGTGGTGTTCAAAACTTACTGCATTACTGAGAAACAGAGAAATGCAGGTTAGCTGAATGTAAGGCCTTCACAAGCTCAGCCAATAAACAAGACAGGTGATGTGTAAAAGAAAAACCTGGAGCATTCCTTCAATACACTTGGAGCAATGTGCGTAATTACATGCTGAATAACAGTCTCGTCATATTTTTTAAAAACATGCTGGCTCTTTCAAGATCAAAAAATCTTCATATACCAGAAGTTAGGTGAAGAAATGGAAATATCCCAGCACTGTATCAGTGCTCACCTTCTCCTGCAGGAAGCAACTGCATGCCATACAAGAACGCATTACTGTGAAGGAGGTCAATCTCCCAGCAGTAGTTATGCCGCCTCTTTTGGGAAACACATGACAAACAGTGTCCTGTAAGATGTGTCACCGGGTCACTCCAAAAAAGTTACACCCAACTGACAAGCTTCAGGTCAGGGCCCCCTTTTATCACTACAAATCTCTCCTCTCTGTTTAAGGTCAAAGATGAAGCAGTTTGGGTGAAATATGATCCTTAAAATGACTTACTTTGCTCACTGTAAACATTAAGCCCCCTGAATCTCAGACGTTGTTTAATGGAGTCATTTCAGCACTCTCTCTTTTCCTACTCCAAATTACTCAGTGAGACATGATCATGGAAGCAGCCTAGATCTATGCTCAAACCTGGGAGGCAGCAAAGGACGGAAGTCCATAACCAAAGGCCCATACAGCCTGATAAGAAAGAAGATTACTTGGATTTCCACCCTATAACTAAATCTATGACTTCTCTATTATTAACCACAAACAATTTGACAGGGAATTAATATGAGTTGAGAATTTATCAATTCAGATCCTATTGAGATTTTATATTTGTGAAATTTACTAGCTGCAAAAAACTCTATTAATAAGTATTAGAAGAAGACAACAGAGAATTCTAAGATGTCTCACACCTCTTGACATTTAAATAAAAGGCTTCCTTTCTTCCCCAGGCCTGTTTTAGTTTCTTCATAACTTGCATTTTTCTCACCGTATTCTAAAATATAATTGTAAAGTTTCCAAACACCACACTCAAAAATGCAATGTGTTTCCATGTCTCTCTCCCCTGCCTGAGCTACCACAGTCAGCACTTTACAGAACAGCCCTTTTCAAAATAAAAGCCTAAAACCTAGTACAGACATTTATATTTATCCCACTTTCTACTTCCCTCCCCGTCCTTGTGTATGTTCTATCATTTTAACCCCCTATCTCCCAACTGCATCGTCTGTCAATTCATCGTTGATTTATATGGACAAATTTTTGCTCCTCCTCAGCCCAGGAGTAATGATAACCCACTTCTCAGATGCGGAGCCTGGTACAACCCCGGTGTCCCCTGACCAGTGAAAGCTGGGCGGAGAGAAGCGGGGAAGGGAGTGAGACACTCACTCGCAGAGGTCACGATCTCCCAGCACCCAGAGTCTGCGGTGTCCGGGGACTATAAGGAAATGACCATGTTTTAAACCGTGCAGCTAGGCGCCTCCCCTCGCCGTCCCCGCAGAGAGGGGACAGGGAGAGAGAGTTGACCCACCCCTCTGGTAACCCTCTTCTCTGCCCGGTGTCCAATGTAACTCTTCACCGGCCCCGCGGACACCCACACGGCGAGGCTTCCTCCCCTTCCCAGAGCCCCGCCACACGCCGCGCTCCGGCCGCCAGACACATGGGCCCGGCCCCTCCCCTCACACACGGGGTCCGGGCCGCGCCCCTCCCCTCTCCGCCTTGCGTCCCCCTCAGCCACATGGGCCTCCCCTCACCGGTCATTAAGCTGGTCCTCGGTGCCCGGCAGCGGGTGCACCACGAAGTGGATCGATGTCATGTTGCGCTCCCCCCCCCCAGAGGCAGGCAGAGGCCAGGCACACAATGGGGGTGGGAGGGCTCGGCGTCTCCCCCGGGGCGGCGGGGGCGCTCGCACCCGCAGGCAGAGTCCTTCCCTCACCGCAGCGACGCGACGCGGAGCGGGGTGCGGGGGCCCGCGACGGCAGCGTCAGGAAGAGACTCGCTCCGCGCCGCACTCACACACGCACCGCCATCTTAACTTCCAGCGGCCCCTTCTCCTTTCTCCCTCCCCTCCTCCTTGCGCCGCGCCGGGCTGGGCGGGGTGCTGACTGACCGACCGCGATGTAAGGCACGCGCTTACTGGCGCCTGGGAGGCCCATCGGCAGTGTGTCTGTAAGGTCGTAGCGGATTGGGCCAGCTAGTCTGTGAAGCGCGAGTACGTCGGACGTGAAGTACGTCGAGACCACGTGCTCCTGGGAGAAGCGGTGGGGGGTGGGGTTGCGGCGCGGTGCCCGCTCCGGCGCGGGGGAGGGGAAGAGGGCGCAGCGGTGTGGCTCGCTATGGCTGGCGGGAGGCCGGCCGGCCCGCCCGGTCACCCGTGCTCGGCTCCCGGCGGCAGCTTGAGGCTTCTTCCGGCCTGGCGCGTCTGGGCGCTGGTCCGCCCCAGTGCTGCCTGGAGGGCTGTGCCGAGAGGGCGACCCCGGCACTGGCAGGTCGGGGTTCGGGGCCTCCGCTCTGCATCCGCCTCGGGCGGCGTCTCCCGGGGAACGCTGGGAGCCCAGGCCGGCGGCGGCTGGAAGGCGTTGCCGCACGGGAGGGGCGGGCTGCCCGCAGCAGGGGCCGGACTCACCGTTTCCTCTGCCCGCCGGGGTCTGGGGGGGGCTAACATCAACAGGCGCTAACTAACGACACTGACCACGGTGGTCTGGACGCTTAAATACTTGTGAGTGGACCAGGCTAGCGATTACAGTCGCGTTTGCCAGCTAACCAGTAGCTAATACGGCGACAACCGAGTCCAGAAGAGGCCTACTCTCTGACTTGGGGTGTCTTGAAGACTTTTCCAACCATCAGGGTAGCAGGAAAGAATACTCTTTTTCTTTCCTTGCCCCAAGCAGCTGTAGTGTGTGGACAGTTTAGCCCTGTTTCAGTCATGTTCGCTGGACAGGGAGGGTGAGTCTGAAACATAACTGAAGTGGTGTTAAAAGCTATCCACAGCTGCTTTGGGGAGGGGAGCGATATTCAGTCTTGACTGTGGATCGAGCCTGAGATGTTGCCTTTCAGCATCTAGCATAAGCTTACTGTTGCTGTACCCATTTGTAAGGATCGATAACTGCACTTTGCAAAGGCAGCAAGAGGGATACTTTCACCAGCACTAGAGTCAGTTAAATAGGATTTCCCTCCCCACGATTGCAAACTACATGTATTTTCAACTTGTGTAGTCAAGTGCACTGACTTGTCACAATTTAAAAAGCATTTGTTTAAAACATTTAGATTATTCACACGCTGGGTTGCCAACATGGAAAATTGTAATTTAGTTGGTCAGCAGTTATAGTGCTTGCTGTTTTGTTCATTTGATCAAAAAAAGTTTCACTTTGGTTTATTTTTTTTATTGATCATGCTTCCACACACCAGAACAATGTTGCAATGTGTAGTTGCAAAATCACAGGGCTTTTTTTTTTTTTTTTAAAGTAGGAATTTCCACAGTGGAATAAACGTGGTCTACTAGTCTAGTGTGCTATTTCCAACACAAGCCACAGCTGTGTGTTTCAGAGAGTGGTGTAAGAACCCTGCAGTAGCATATGTGAGGGGAGAGATTCCACATAGTTCTCAGCCTGATCTATTAGGTATTAAATGTTGCGCTGTAAGGCTTAAGTCAATATCCCCTTCCAAAAATTCTTGATCTCCATGAATATCCGATCCTTTGTCCATATTAAAACAACCTTCCTCTAGCATTTAACAAAAGGGTGTTATAAAAATGTCTTTACAAAACCGAAGTTTTGTCCAACTCTCTCTAACATCTCATCTACACAATGATTATATCCTCCCCTCCCTTGCTGGCTTATGATGAAAATGGCTCAGTAGACTGTGACCCTTGTCTCTAGAGAAAGAAGGGTTACGTGGAGTATCACAGTGAGCCTCTGAGGCTAGCGAAATCCACCAGGAAACGCGGGACCCACGGAGGCAAGGACAGAGCTTTGTCACAACTGGTGTCAGGAGTGGGACTTCATTCACAGCGTGGCGGAAGAAAGAGGTTTTAAAAAAAAAAAAGTGCACTGGGGTTTTGGATTTTTTTGTTTGTTTGTTTGCTTCGTACCACAATGGAGGAGGTGGTAAGAGCTCTGGTACAAGCCACGGCAGCCCAGCAGGAGGCCACCCGAGTTCAGGCAATGGCACAACAGAAGTCTATGCGGCTATAGCAGGAAACCAATCAATTATTTATGAGCCAGGCGACCCAAGATTGTGCCCTCTTGAGAGAGGTGGTGGACCAGCTGAAGATCCTCACCTCCCAGGCCCGGGGGTCCAACGGGACGTGAACCCTGAGGGCCACTGGTTGTCTGCCAAAGATGACGTCAGGAGATGACGTAGAGGCATATCTCCTCTCATTCGAAAGGACTGCTCAGCGTGAGGCGTGGGCCAGCATTCTCACCCCTTTTTTGTGTGGAGAGGCCCAGAAGGCCTTCTTTGACTTGTCTGCCATGGATGCCACTGACTATACCCGTCTGAAGGCAGAGATCCTAGCACAATCAGGGGTAATGGCAGTGGTAAGGGCCCAGAGGTTCCATGAGTGGAAATACCAGGAAAACAAACCCCCGAGGTCCCAGCTATTCAACCTCATACACCTCGCACAGAAGTGGTTACACCCGGAGGTGTGCAGGCCGGAGGAGATTTTGGAGACCCTGGTCATCGACCATTACATGCGGGGACTGCCGCCAATTCTCCACAAATGGGTAGGCCAGAATGATCCATCCACGTACAACAAGATGATCACACTGGTAGAAAGACGGATGACAGCCAGGGAACTGACCCGACTACCCAAGGAAGGCCCCTTTCGAAGCAAGCACCCAACCCTGGAAGGTTGGGCAGCCAAACCCCTGGGGAGTCCTAGGTGGAAGAAGGGTGGGGCTGAAAACGAGCGGGGACCCCAGAAGAAAGGGATTGGCCTGAGTGGGGGGAACCCTGGGACTAAACCCCCTAACTCCCAGGATAGGGGAGTGATTAAAAGCAATTATAGATGTTATGCATGTGGGGAATGGGGACACATAGCAGCACAGTGTCCCAGCACCAAGGAGCCTATGCAATGTAACTTGGGGGATTGGGAGGTCCCATACTCCCTTATCCACCTCGCAGGGGTCGCATTAGCCCCGCATAATTACACCAGGCCAGTGAGGATAAATGGAGCAGAGACTACAGCGCTTGTGGACTCTGGGAGTGCTATCACCCTCATACATAAAGATGTCCGACGATACTGCACCTCTTGTCCAGAGTGTCAGTTACATAGCCCTCCCCCGCACTTGCGGGCTCCTTTGATACCTCTTCCAATAATAGAGGTTTCTTTCGAATGGATAGCCATGGATCTGGTAGGGCCCCTAGTAGGGCCCCAACATGTGCTTGTTGTACTGGACTATGCAACCCGGTACCCGGAAGTTGTTCCCTGCGCAACACAGCTTCCAAGACAATAGCTAAGGAGCTAGTACAGATCTTTGCCTGGGTTGGGCTACCCAAGGAGATATTGACTGATCAAGGGACACCTTTCGTGTCCAAGTTGATGAAAGATCTCTGTTCATTGCTCCATGTATAAGCCCTACGGACTTCTGTATACCACCCGCAAACAGATGGCCTTGTGGAAAGGTTCAATAGGACCCTCAAGGCCATGATCAGGAAAGCGTTGAGCCGGGATGGGAAAGATTGGGATACCCTATTGCCTTACCTCATGTTCGCCATCCAGGAGGTTCCGCAAGCCTCCACGGGTTTCTCTCCATTCGAACTACTATATGGGCGCCACCCTCGGGGCATATTGAATATAGCCAGAGAAGCCTGGGAAGGGGAGCCAAATCCCAGAAGGAACATAGTTGAGCATGTACTGCAGATGAGAGATCGGATAGCCTGAGTTACGCCCATTGTACGGGAGCACTTGGAGAGAGCACAGGAGACCCAACGAACCCATTATAACCACCAAGCGAAGCTTCGACGGTTCCAACCAGGGGATCAGGTGATGGTACTGGTGCCCACAGCAGAAAGTAAACTGTTGGCCCAGTGGCAGGGACCCTATGAAATAATTGAAGCCGTGGGAGAGGTGAACTATAAGGTGCGGCAGCCAGGCCGCCGGAAATTGGAACAAATTTACCACATCAATCTTCTAAAACCTTGGCACGATTGAGAGGCATGCTTAGTCATGCAGGAGAGCCTTCCGCAGGAGGATAACTTATATGAGCAAGTGAGGATATCATCTGACTTGACGCCAATCCAAAAGATCAAGGCAGCTGACATGATTAATCGCAACCGAGATGTGTTCTCTACAAAACCAGGGCATATGACTGAAACCTATCACCATATCCGCACGATCCCTGGAGCCAAGGTAACATTGAGTCCCTACCGAATCCCAGCAGCCAAAAGAGAAGAAATCAAGGCCGAAGTAAAGAAAATGTTAGAATTAGGGGTTATTGAAGAATCTTACAGTCAGTGGTCCAGTCCAGTTGTTCTAGTGACTAAACCTCATGGTACCATGAGATTCTGTAATGACTTTTGTCGACTGAATGAAATATCCCAGTTTGATGAATACCCCATACTGCACATCGATGAACTGGTTGACGGACTGGGTAGTACCCGATTCTTGACTACACTGGATCTGACAAAAGGGTATTGGCAGATTCCTCTGACCAAAGAAGCTAAAGAAAAGACAGCATTCTCCACCCCGGATGGACTATTCCAGTACACCGTCCTCCCTTTTGGGCTACATGGGGCCCCAGCCACATTCCAGCGCCTCATGAATAAGCTGCTGTGCCCCCATACTAGTTATGCAGCTGCATGCCTAGATGATGTCATCATTTATACGCCAGACTGGGGAACCCACTTGGAGAAAGTAGAGGCAGTGCTGCGCACCTTAAGGTGGGCTGGCCTCACTGCTAATCCCGCTAAATGCGCCATAGAGCTAGCAGAGGCTAGGTACCTGGGATATATTGTGGGAAGGGGCATAGTGAAGCCCCAAACGAATAAGCTAGAGGCAATTCAAAACTGGCCCCGGCCGACCCGAAAGAAGCAGGTCCTGTGTTCCTAGGTGTGGTAGGCTACTACCGACGGTTTATTCCCCACTTCGCCACTAGGGCAAGTCCCCTAACAGACCTGGTGAAGGCCCGAGGTCCAGACATGGTAAAGTGAACCGACGCAGCAGAGGGGGCATTTACAGACCTTCGGACGGCCCTCTGTAATGACCCCGTACTCATAGCCCCGGACTTTAACAGGAAATTTATTTTACAAACAGACGCTTCCGAGATGGGGTTGGGAGCAGTTCTGTCGCAAATGGTGGGAGAAGAGGAATACCCGATCCTCTATCTAAGCAGAAAGCTTCTCGCAAGAGAACACAAATACGCAGTAGTCAAGAGAGAATGCCTTGCTGTCAAATGGGCTATGGAGACACTGCGTTATTACCTCTTAGGCCGGCGATTTACTCTTGTGACGGACCATGCACTCCTCCAGTGGATGTAGCGGAATAAGGAAAAGAATGCAAGGGTCACCAGGTGGTTCTTATCCCTCCAACCATTCCAGTTCCACATACGGCACAGGGCTGGATGCCACCATGGCAACGCTGATGGTCTGTCACGAGCATACTGCCTGGCGTCCCAAGTTGCCCAACTCTATGGTGTTGAGCAGGAGGGGGGATATGTGACGGGGCAAGGCCAGATGGCTATAGAAAGTAGTGGGAGATAGATATATTAGCTCCAGGCTAAACAAATCCCTGGTACCAGGTTAAATGAAATGGAAGCTGCTCCAGGTCAATTAAGACACCTGGGGCCAATTAAGAACTTTCCAGAAGGCAGGGAGAATGCTAGGTTGATTGGGACACCTGAAGCCAATCAGGGGCTGGCTGAAACTAGTTAAAAGCCTCCCAGTCAGTCAGGTGGGTGTGGATGTCAGGAGCTGTGGGAGGAAGTTGCGCTATTGGAGAGGCTGAGTAGTACACACCATATCAGGCACAAGGAAGGAGGCCCTGAGGTAAGGGTAAAGTGGAGCTTGAGGAAGTGAGGGCTGCTGTGGGGGAAGTAGCCCAGGGAATTGTACATGTCATGTTTCAAAAAGGTCAGCTACATAGTTGATACTATTAGGGTCCCTGGGCTGGAGCCCGGAGTAGAGGGTGGGCCCGGGCTCCTCCCCCCGTCACCTTTGCCCCCTGATTAATCACTGAGACTGAGAGACAACAGAGCCTGTGCAAGGAAGGATAACTTCTCCTCACCTCCCTTGCTGGCTTATGATGAAAATGGCTCAGTAGACTGTGACCCTTGTCTCTAGAGAAAGAAGGGTTACATGGAGGGTCACAGTGAGCCGCTGAAGCTAGCAAAATCCACCAGGAAATGCGGGACCCACAGAGGCAAGGACAGAGCTTTGTCACAATACACACACACACACACACACACACACACACACACACACACACACACAGAGGCAAGGACAGAGCTTTGTCACAATACACACACACACACACACACACACACACACACACACACACACACTGGAATTTGCCCTACAAACTGTAAGAGGCTAATTAGTTAAAATGAGCTATTATTAGCAGGAGAAAAAAAAACTTCTGTAGTGATAATCAAGATGGCCCATTTAGACAGTTGACAAGAAGGTGTGGGGATGTGGGGAAATAGATTCAATATGTGTAATGACCCAGCCACTCCCAGTATCTATTCAAACCCAAGTTAATGGTATCTAGTTTGCATATTAATTCAAGCTCAGCAGTTTCTCCTTGGAGTCTGTTTTTGAAGCTTTTCTGTTGCAAAATTGCCACCCTTAAGTCTTTTACTGAGTGGCCAGGGAGGTTGAAGTGTTCTCCTACTGGTTTTTGAATGTTATGATTCCTACTGTCAGATTTGTGTCCATTTATTCTTTTGTGTAGAAACTGTCTGGTTTGGCCAATGTACATGGCAGAGGAGCATTGCTGGCACATGATGGCATATATCACATTGGTAGATGTGCAGGTGAACAAGCCCCTGATGGCGTGGCTAATGTGATTAGGTCCTATGATGGTGTCACTTGAATAAATACGTGGACAGAGTTGGCATCGGGCTTTGTTGCAAGGATAGGTTCCTGGGTTAGTGTTTTTCTTGTGTGGTTGCTGGAGAGTATTTGCTTCAGGTTGGGGGGCTGTCTGTAAGCAAGGACTGGTCTGTCTCCCAAAATCTGTGAGAGTGAGGGATCATTTTTCAGGATAGGTCGTAAATCTTTGATGATGTGCTGGAGAGGTTTTAGTTGGGGGCTGAAGGTGACATCTAGTGGCCTTCTGTTATTTTCTTTGTTGGGCCTGTCCTGTAGTAAGTGACTTCTAGGTACTTTTCTGGCTCTGTCAATCTGTTTTTTCACTTCAGCAGGTGGGTACTGTAGTTTTAAGAATGCTTGATAGAGACTTTGTAGGTGTCTGTCTGAGGGACTGGAGCAAATGCGGTTGTATCTTGTAACTTGTTTCTTCAGCAGGAAAACTGACTCTCCTCCTCTGCTGATCTCTGAGGGGGAGGTGTCAGACCAGTGGGTAGCAGAGAGAGATAACATCTCTGCTTTGGGCATGAGCTGTCTTCTAGTAATGCTACCGTGTTATTAAAGGGAGCTTTCCCTTAGTGAAATGTTGGTGCTGCAGTGAACCTGAGCCCTCCAACCTGTCACTGGGAGGAGTTGACTTGGTCTAGCTCCCATACTTCTCACCCCCCGCACCCTCATCAGCTGTTTGTTGCATTAGCCTGCCACTCTTTATCAGTCTCCCTGAACTTCGTGTGAGGGGGGAAATTCAGCAGTGTGCTAATAATGCTATATTATATGTTTGCTTTCTCTGCATTTGTTTTTTATAATGTGTACTGTATCGTATTGAGCGTGTTATCAATGCTAAACAAATACCTGTTTTAAGGAATGAAGGCATAGCACAGTAGACCTAGTTTCTATATCTGGGTCTCCCATAGACTTCCTGTGTGACCTATGTTCTGGTAATAAACTTAGTATCCACTTGATTTCCCCATTGTATGTTTGACCTCATGAGTCTGTCAGATCAAAAATTCGGGAAATCAGCTTGTTTGGATAGCTTACTTTTCAACAGCTTATGTGAAGAATTTTCAGTTGATCAGCCAGCAACACTACTCCTGAGGGAATTCTGTGTCACAAAATTAAAAATTCTGCACACATTTTAAAATTCTGCAAATTTATTTGTCAAAATAACACAATATAATCACATTTCAATTAATTTGGTAATTTATTTCAAAATACCTGTCAGCAAGTATGTCTGTAACAATACAGATTCAGGAAATACTTTTTCACAAGTAGATTCCTTACTGAGCATATTAGCACATTTATATGGCTCCACAGTGAGCGAGCAGGACTGAATCTCACACGCATGTCCAGTCCTGCCCCCTGATCCAAGTGTGGGGTAAGCTGGCTCAGCCCAGCAGGATCCAAGTGTGGAGGGGCTTAGTGGGTGTGGGCAACTCAGTGGGGGATCCAGGTGGGGGGAGGGGATCTGAATGCACAGGAGCTCGGTGTGGGGTTCCAAGTGCAGGGGGAATAGGACTTGCAGGGAGGTCCAGGTGAAGGTGGTTGGAGATCTGCAGGGGATTCTGGGGGGATAGTCTGGGTGCTGGGGGAGTGGAGCTTGGTGGGCTCCAGGTGCAGCTGGTTGGGGCTCAGTGGGGTGGGAGTCTAGGTGTGAGGCGCTTGGCAGGGTGATCCAAGTGCAGGGGGGTGGGGTTCAGCAGGGTCGGGGTTTGAGTGTGTGTGGTGGCACAGAGGGGGATGGTCTGAGTGCAGGGGTGGGGTTCTGGATGCAGGAGGGTGGGCTTCAGTGGGGGCAGGGTCTGGTGGAGGTCGGGATGCACCAGGGTTGTACAGTGATCCCTTCCCCCCGCAACTGGGAAGCACTGGTGGCAGGAAGTGGGGGGGAAGTGTGGAACTTCCGACAGCAGGGGGAGCTTCCTGGGGGTGGTCTGACCCAGCCCTGGCAGCAGCAGAGGAAGTCCTGATCCCTGACAATCCAGCCAGAACTAGCAACTGGAGGCCAGTGCATGATAGGAGCCACCGGCCAGGCTATCCCCAGCCCTACCACTCCCTGGCTCTGGACACATGGCAATAGTGAGCAGGAGGGATAGAGAGAACCACGCTCTGCACCCTGAGGCAGTGATTTACATCTTCTCCAGCTGCTTCTTACGCCAGAACCTGATGCATCTTACCTCCTCCCCCCAGACCACTGCCCAGGAGGGGCATCGGAATCAGTTTTTTCTGCAGGAAAAGAATAAATTCTGTGGGGGACATTAAGTGAAAGTATGGGACCCTTACTGAATGGGGGAGGCAACCTAGTGATAGATGATATGGAAAAAGCTGAAGTACTCAATGCTTTTTTTGCCTCGGTCTTCACAGTCAAGGTCAGTCAGGGGGGCGGGGGGGGAGCAGCCTTCAGTGGTGAAAGAACAGGTTAAGGACTATTTAGAAAAGTTGGACATGCACAAGTCCAGGGGTCCAGATCTAATGCATGTGAGGGTGCTGTGGGAGTTGGCTGATGTGATTGCAGAGCCATTGGCCATTATCTTTGAAAACTTGTGGCGATCGGGGGAGGTCCCGCACGATTTGGAAAAGGCAAATACATAGTGCCCATCTTTAACAAAGGGAAGAAGGAGAATCCGGGGAACTACAGATTGGGCAATCTCACCTCAGGCCCTGGAAAAATTATGGAGCAGGTCCTCAAAAAATCCATTTTGAAGCACTTGGAGGAGAGGAAGGTGATCAGGAACAGTCAACATGGATTCACCAAGAGTAAGTCATGCCTTACGAACCTGATTGCCTTCTATGATGAGATAATTATCTCTGGGTATGGGGAAAGCAGTGGACATGATTTACCTTGACTTTAGCAAAGCTTTTGATATAGTCTCCCACAGTATTCTTGCCAGCAAGTTAAAAAAAGTATGGATTGGATGAAAGGACTATAAGGTGGATAGAAAGCTGGGTAGATCGTCGGGCTCAACGGGTAGTGATCAATGGCTCGATATCTAGTTGGCAGCCAGTATCAAGCGGAGTGCCCCAAAGGTCGGTCCTGGGGCTGGTTTTGTTCACCATCTTAATTAATGATTTGGATGATGGGATGGATTGCACCCTCAGTAAGTTTGCGGATGACACTAAACTGGGGGGAGAGGTAGATACTCTGGAGGGTAGGGATAGGGTCCGGAGTGACCTAGACAAATTGGAGGATTGGGCCAAAAGAAATCTGATGACGTTCACCAAGGAATAGTGCAGAGTCCTGCACTTAGGATGGAAGAATCCCATGCACTGCTTCAGGCTGGGGACCGACTGGCTAAGTGGCAGTTCTGCAGAAAAGGACCTAGGGATTACAGTGGATGAGATGCTGGATATGAGTCAGCCTTCTGGGCAACAAGGGCACATCGTTAATGGCATATTGGGCTGCATTAGTAGGAGCAATGCCAGCAGATCAAGGGAAGTGATTATTCCCCTCTATTCGGCACTGATGAGGCCACATCTGGAGTATTGCGTCCAGTTTTGGGCCCCCCACTTCAGAAAGGATGTGGGCAAATTGGAGAGAGTCCAACAGAGGGCAATGAAAATGCTTAGGGGGCTGGGGCACATGACTTATGAGGAGAGGCTGAGGAAACAGCTTATTGAGTCTGCAGAAGAGAAGAGTGAGGGGGGATTTGATAGCAGCCTTCAACTACCTAAAAGGGGGTTCCAAAGAGGATGGAGCTAGGCTGTTCTCAGTAATGGCAGATGACAGAACAAGGAGCAGTGGTCTCAAGTTGCACTGGGGGAGATCTAGGTTGGATATTAGGAAACACTCTTTCACTAGGAGGGTGGTGAAGCACTGGAATGGGTTACCGAGGGAGGTCATGGAATCTCCATCCTTAGGGGTTTTTAAGGCTCAGTTTGACAAAGCCCGGCTGGGATGATTTAGTTGGGGTTGGTACTGCATTGAGCAGAGGGTTGGAGCAGGTCTCTTTCAATGCTAATCTTCTATGATTCTAATTCTGTGCTTGTGCAGTGGTGCAGAATTCCCTCAGGAATACAACATGAATTGCCCTTTAACAGATCTCGCCAAGTGTAGCACATAAGCAAATCCTGCAGTCCTTACTCAGACATAAATTCAGTAAATTGGACTGGAAATTTTGTCCTGGTAAAAGATGGCAGGATTAGATTGCCATAATTAGAAACCCTTTCTTTTCAGAAGTACAATTTATGATCAAACAATTTTAAAGAGAAGCTACCTTCCAGAATGGACCAGCTTCTATTACCACCAACCATCCCACTATAATTTCTCTGCTGTGGAGAGTAAGTAAAACAATGAAAAAACGATATAAATTGTGTTTTATAATGGAGTTGACACCAATCTTTGTCTTTGATGGGACCTTAACATCTATGCGTAACTCAGCCTGTTTCCTATATTTTGTTTTCTAAAAATAGCAAACACTCAGGTTGAATTATTTTGGAATCTCTCGAACACTGATAAGTACACCCTTGATAAGGTTAAAAAAAAAAGCCATTCCCTTTTTGTAAAGTCTAGGGTAGGAAGTTTCACTTCTTTGCATTTCTGCAGCTACATAACCCTAATCCTTAGACATCCCAACTTGCCCTCTCCTCCCTACCCTCCTGGTGCTCTCTTGTCATCAGATAGAGGTGAGATTCTAAACTTTGCTAATTTGAAACATCTCAGTTTTTTCAGAACAGCTGCAAAGAGCTATGCCAAGAAGGAGCCAGTATAGCTCACTGTTTTAGGATTTGGTGAACCTGTTTTCCAAATTCCATAATTTCTTTCATAACACTGTAGTAAGGGTTGTAGCTGTTATCAAACTATCTGAATATAGTAATGGTCTCAAGTTGCAGTGGGGGAGATTTAGGTTGGATATTAGGAAAAACTTTTTCACTAGGAGGGTGGTGAAACACTGGAATGCGTTACCTAGGGAGGTGGTGGAATCTCCTTCGTTAGAAGTTTTTAAGGTCAGGCTTGACAAAGCCCTGGCTGGGATGATTTAATTGGGGATCGGTCCTGCTTTGAGCAGGGGGTTGGACTAGATGACCTCCTGAGGTCCCTTCCAATCCTGATATTCTATGATTCTATAGCACAACTTTGTTCTGCATTTATTCCCAAGATGGTAGCTGCACACCTTATTAGTTTTGTTATTACCCTCTTGTATTTGTTTCCAGACAATAATTGCATTAAAAATGGAGATAGTTGAGAGTGCAAATCTGTAATTTAGAGCAGAAAAACATTAGCGATGTTGCAGTTATTCCAATACAAGCATTATTGACGCAGCATATTCAATGTTAGGATTTCTTTTAAGTTTAACCTTAATATGTTAATGTGGAAATGCACAATTACAGCACCCAAATAACTTTAATTCTCCCCTGTAGTGACCTATGCAACAATCATACATTTATGAATAAGGAATTTCAGTGTTTGTAGTCCCCGTTTAAATGGATTTTTTCATTTTTTTTACACTGTTTTGCCTCCTGGTGTCTCTACAGGGCAGAGTTAAGATTGTTTGGATGCCTTGGTGCTGCATTCCCTTATCACTCTGTTCTTTCTGCAAATATTCTCCAGATCAAGCTCCCAGGCAACTGGAATCTGTTATTTACAACAGTTAGTACAGCTGAATGTTCTTTAAATCAGAATGACTGAAGTTGAGAGAGCAAGATCTTCTACATCTGTTAATAATTCTGTTTGGATGCTTTGTAGCTCAGATTTCATTTCAGACAATTCTCAAATACCTGCCTTCATTTCAGACATATTCCCATTCTCCATTGTACTATGTTTGTGAGTAGAACATTGGCTCCTGGGGAGTTTTGCTACGGACCTTGCTGCTTCTCTTAAGAAAGATAGTTACTAGCAGTGTGTTTATATACAGGTGTTTGGAGTTCTCCAGATGCTAGTTAATTGGGGTCTCTGAGTCATTTAAAGTGGCAAATGCAAAGACTGATGCTGTGGAACTCTCTTAAGGAGCAGTCAGCTTGTCACCTGCTTCCTTCCTCTCTCTCACATGCACTATTTGGAATTTATGAAACACATTAGATAAAAGACGGGGGGGGGGGGGGGGAGACTGGAAATCCCCCCTAAGGGAGCCTGCCTCTTCTGAGTCTTCCCTCTTCTGAGTCCTCCTGGTGGAATTCCATGTGGGCATTTTCTGTAGCCCTGTTTATACTAGAAATTATCTGAGAACATAAAAATGGCCATACTGGGTCAGACCAAAGGTCCATCTAGCCCAGTATCCTGCTTTCCAACAGTGGCCAATGCCAGGTGCCCCAGAGGGAATGAACAGAACAGGTAATCATCAAGTGATCCATCCCCTGTCACCCATTCCCAGCTTCTGGCAAACAGAGGCTAGGGACACCATCCCTGCCCATCCTGGCTAATAGCCATTGATGGACCTATCCTCCATGAATATATCTAGTTCTTTTTTGAACCCTGTCATAGTCTTCTCTGGCACAAGTTGACTGTGTGTTGTGTGAAGAAATATTTTCTTTTGTTTGTTTTAAACCTGCTGCCTATTAATTTTAGCCATTGGTGTAGCTGCATTAGTTTAAACCCCTGGTGTAGACAAGGAAAGTCATGATCTGCTCCAGTGGAATTTACCCCACTTGAAACCAGGATAAGCTCCACTAGCAGTGTGGATAAAAATCAATGATTTAAAAAAATCAGATTTTTTTATTTAAATTGGATTTTTTTGATAATGTTTTTTGAGGAAAAAACTTATCTAAAGATAGTTTTAATTAAGATACATTATTGCTCAAAGATATCTCACCATAGAATAGGGATTATAAATTCTATAGTATGAGACAATATATTCATGTAATGTTTAAGAGAAGTTTTGTAAATGAGTTCCAATAGATCATGGATTAGGGATCCAATTTTATGGGGCTTCAGGGATTTCTGTATAGATTATTTAGGTTAATCTTTCTATCTACCCAATGGGACTCAGTGCTCAGTCTAGAAGATACCATCAGAGATGCTTAGTTTTGCAGTTCTCAAACTGTGAATTTGTGTCTCCAGAGGTAACATGCTTGTTAACAGCAAAAATGTTTTTAAATAAATAGAGAGGTGTGAAATAACAGACCTCAACTCTATTGTTCTTCTGCAAATTTGTGTTCTCAGAGTCAATCCCCTACCTCTCTGTAAAAGTGCAAAGTTTCAAAAAATTCAATGAATAGAAGATTGTTGGGGGCGGAATAGATCTGGACAAGGAGAAGAAGTCTGGAGATAAATATGAGAAGTGAGGGATATGTTTGTTTTGTTAAAATATTATATGTTTGCTGTTTGAAGAAAAAAATCCAGAATACTTAATGTTGTTTTTGTTAAATAAAACAATTTACATGTCTGTCTGGTGATGTTCTCCTCCTAATACAGCATGACAAGAAAATCCTCAAACATTAATGATTAACCTGTTGAACTGGAGATAGTTTACCTCCCAATGACTTCATAAACATCTGCTTCAATTACCTTTGGTAAATGAAATAACCAATCATTCATTTCCTGATCTAGCTGTAAAACTAATCTGAAAAGTTTTCAGAATAAATCACTGTTTAAAAATGTATAGTGTGTACCTTCTAAAAATGAAACTTACATCTACCTCTGAGTTGTGAAGAATATGTATTAAAGGTTATAACAACCAACAAGAATGCACTTTTATGTAGAAAACCATGATTAAATAGAGTCTTCCTGACTAGTGATTTTGATTTAAATCAAATCCACCCTGTCCACTAGTGCAAATATCAGTTTGCTTTCTTCACAGTAGGGGTTTGCACTGACGCTGCTACGCTGATGGCTAAAAAAAAACAGGTAACTAATTCCAAGCATAGACAAGACTCAAGAGTGCTTCATCCATCAGAGAAATCCGGCAGTTTGCAGACTAATATGTTCTGATATTCTTTTGGAACAATGGACACAAATGGAATTTCCAACTGGCTGGCAGTAGTGTCCCTTTCTTATCAATGAGGCCTAATTAACGTATAGCACTGAGCCAATTTTCTTATTTTTATTTATAAATTCAGTTTCAGGATAACAGTAAGGTCCAGATCCACAAAGGTACATAAATGCCTAAGTCCCAGATTTGACTCCACTCCGATTCACAGAACTCCCACCAACCCCTGTCAGTGAATAAACTCACTCTGCGCCTAAGTTTTCAGGGTAAAAGTTCCTTAGGCATCTATGTTGCTCCCTTACTCTAAAGTGTCCAGATGCCTATTTCCCCCAGAAAGCCCTGGAGTGATTCACAACCCTGGGGAAGATGAGCATTCATCTGCCAATGTTGCATGTGGGGCCCAATCCAGTAGGTGTGCTTCGAGGCTGCCTATCTGCTCAGGTTCCATTCAAATACTGGCTGCCAGAAGAGGCGATGGTAGTGCCACTTTATAACTTTTATCCCAGTGGTTAGAGCACTTGTCTGGGGTGTGGGAGATGCAGGTTCAATTCCCCCTCTCACAGCCCCCTTTTTGCATTCCAGTTCGCTGGCTCCTAATCAGCACCTAGGTCCAGTACAGTGAGTGCTGGTGGACTCCCACTTTTAGGGAGCTTCTTCCGCTCCTGATTCCCACCATTCTCGCATTTTAAGGACATCAAAAAGACATTAAGGAACATTTCAATAATGTAAGTGGTACTCTAATCACTATATCTGATTACAAAATAAATTTAATTAAAAAAAAATTAAAAAATGCATTTACTAACTCATGAAACAAATTAAAACATGCCTTAAATATAATTTTCTTTAAAAAGATTAACAAAGAATCACAGGTTTCAGAGTAGCAGCCGTGTTAGTCTGTATTCGCAAAAAGAAAAGGAGTACTTGTGGCAACTTAGAGACTAAGCAATTTATTTGAGCATAAGCTTTTGTGAGCTACAGCTCACTTCATCGGATGAGTAAGTCTGATGGAGTAGGTTAGACACAGGAAATCTCTCTCACTATGTCACACTTCCCCGATCTATATAACTGTAAATGATGCCGCCGGGTACCTTAGGCCTAGTTTACACTAGAAAAGGCTTGCTGGTATAGTCATACTGGCATAGGTATACCACCAAATCCTCCTAATATAAGCACACAGTAGATTATAACTGCCCCCCCACCCCCCCAAAAAAGGGTTTTCCTGGTTCCTCAAACAAAATAAGCTATACTGGTGTCATAGGGTGGCCAACTGCAGAGTGCCTCCTCTTAGCCTCAGGGTGGCCCTGCATGAAACCCCCTGCCTCCATTTCCCTCTTCCAGGGGCCTCAATAACACCACACAAGCTTTCAGAGTAGAAATATCCTTGTGTGGGGTTAATTTATTACAGAAGTCCCACAACCATAATCCAGAATTTCCCAGCACAGTCTAAACAATACAGTTTTTATTTCAAGTTCCAATAGTCCATCAACACACCTCATCACTCTGACATGTCTTACCGCACCTCACCTCACCCCCTCTGACTAGGGTGTTCTCTGCCCTGTTTCCTTCTTTGGTATAGCTACAGCTTTTACCCAGAGACATCAGCAGCTTATCCCCATAGTCATTCTCTAACCTTCAGCTCTCTACAGCCCTCTGGCTTCAGCTCCCCAGCTCAGAGAGCCAGCAGGCTTTGCCTTCTGCAACTTGCAGTCTTCAGCCCCTCTAGCCTTTTTGTGGGTGACCCCTGACTATCTTCTGCTTTCAGCAGTCTGATCTGGCTCCATTGCTCACTAAGGAACTCTTACTGCCCCATCCTTCAAGGGCAACTCATTCCTGAAGATCTCAAACCAGTTCTGCTCTTCTGAGTTCTTTGTGAGTAGCTGGGTTGGTTTGTTTGTCTTTCTTTCTTCTCCTCCTCCTCTAGGTTCTGAGCTTTCCTGTGCCCTTGGGCTGTCTCTCCTTTAACTCCCAGGGGCAGCCCTGTCCTCCTCAAACTAGGGCACATCTGGACTGGAACAAGAGAGGTGGGCCTAATTTCATTTAAGGGGCCATTTATCCTGTTGTGACTGGCACAAACACTTTTTCCCAGTTTAACTATGTCTACACTACAGTTTTTGCTAATGTAGAACTATTGCGGGGAGAGGGGGAAATCACATGGTTAGCAGCACTGAAATACCAGCAAAAGTTTCTAGTGAAGACTTGGCCATAGCAGGAGATGATGTTTTGCTGACACTTCATCAGAAGTATGCAGTGTAGTTGTAGCTGTGTTTGTCCCAGGCTATTTGAGAGACAAGGTGTGTGAAGTAATATCTTTCATTGGGCAAACTTCTGTTGGTGAGTGAGACAAGCATTCATGCAACATGGACCTGAAGCAGAGCTGTGTGTGGCTCGAAAGCTTGTCTCCAGTCTCACCAACAGAAGTCCGTCCAATAAAAGACTCACCCACCTTGTACCTCATCACAAGGGCTTTCTGTTAAATTAAGGCACATGGAATGCAGCTTACCAATGGATAAGTGTGGCAAATTACCGGCACTACTATGATGGGTCTCACGCTTTCTCTTCTTGGTGTGGGGGGGTTTCCGGGCACCGTTTCTTGCCCCTGAACTGGGGTATTAACTGCCCCACTAGTGTCCTAGAGAAGGGGAGTGGAGAGGGAGGGACCCGGGCCCACCCTCTACTCCGGGTTCCAGCCCGGGGCCCTAGGGATAGCGGTAAACCACTAGAACTAGTGGTTCCTTCCCCTGGGCTACTTCCCTCTCCTGCCCTTCAGCTTGTGGGCTTCCTGCCCTCCCTCTGCACAAACCAGGTGTCCCTTTACCTAGGGTCTTGGTCTTCTTAGCCCACCACAGCACTTCTCCAGACTCTCCTCTGCTTCCCTCCAAACTGCTCTTTGCTCCAATGCCAATCCTCTCTGCTTCAACACCAATCCACTCTGCTTTAACTCCCCCTCATGTCTGATTGAAGCAGGGTTTTTTTTATCATGTGACTGGCTTCAGGTGCTCTAATTAATTTATAGCAAACTTTCTTCCCTCTACAGGGCTCCCTTCTAACACTCTTCTACTGCCCACTGGCGACGCTGTAGCACAACAGGGTTACCGCCTAGCTGGTATTTGATGAGCCTGGCTATACATTCAAGTATATAGTTAAAATATAGAATCAATGCAGTTTGGAAAAAAAATAATCTCAGTGAAGACAGGCACAAACAAAGCAGCTTGGAGAAACTCAATCAAGGTAAGAAAATGATGTTATCAATCTTATCTGTATGTGTTAACTCTAGATACTCTAAGTGGCTGTTGAAGGAGAGGGGGTTGTGGAGTTGCCTTGTGGTTGGGGGCTGGGATTGCCGCAGGCTTGCCTTGTGTGGGGGGGTAGGTGCCAGTTTTTGTTTGTTAGTTGTTGGGTTTTTTGCATTTCAAAAAGGTGGTAACCCTCAGGCCCTCTCAGAGGTCTAGAGTGGCCTGGCCCACTTCCAGCTTTTGAGGCCCCTAGCCATAATAAAAATAAAAAATGACAACACACAAAAACAAAATAAGGCACCAAAAAAAGAGTAAGACATCATTTGAATTTTTTTTATTTAACAAATGCTTTTCTAGCCTTTTTCTGTGCAAATGCACTAATTATTGAGGAAAAAAATCCAGATTTCGTGCAATGTCACAGTTGATATTAAGCATGGCGAGCCCATTCAAACGCTCTTGTCCAATAGTGGAATGGTGATAGTTCTTTACCTGCTTCAACAGGTTGAAGGTGCATTCACCTGAAGCCAGTGATGCAGGCAAACTGACAAAAATACACAATGCAATTGTGATATTAGGAAACACCCCAGAGAGTCCAAGTTCAAGTATTTCCTGAAGCAATTCCTTTGGCTTGCAACCCAATTTAAAGTTCATGAAATATATTCATTTGAGGAAGATGACCTCATCACTGAGATGTTTTGAGATTTCTTTGTTGTACTGTTGCTGAAATTGTTCAGCTGCAGAAAGTAGATCTTCATTACTCAGTCTGTTGAGCGGCCAAAGAAATCCAAAAAGGGTACAAATTAGTCGCAGTGACTCAAATCGATGTGTAGGACCTGATTGAATAGAGTCATTGATGACAAGGAAGACATTGACCTTATAATGCTGCTTGGCATCGGATTCAGTAGATAAGTTGCGGTTGGTGGAGAACTCAGATGAAATACCAATATTCTGTGCTACTAATTGGATTCAGTCAGGATCGCCTCCCATTGTTCACTAATCTGTTGAATGTCATTGATAAGACTTTCAATGTTATCCCTCTCAATATCAAGTGTAGCATTGCGTACTTCAATTACCAGATTAGTTTGGTGGATCATTGTAAATAGCTTCATCCACAAAGATGACATCAGAATGCATTCAAATTTGGACATGTGCTTCTGAATAAACTGAAGTTCAGTTCAAGCCTGTGCAGTGAGATTGAGAGATTCAAGCTCATTTAAAGCCTTTCTCACTGAATTCAAATGCTGCGCAACTGGTTGAACACCATCAATCCGTGCCGACCATCTAGTTTTGGAAATCCCATGCAGTGAAACAGGAAGATACTGCTTCAGAATTTCCCACCTTTGTGGACTGCTGCTGAAGAGATTGTATATTTGCTGAACAGTTCCAAAGTAAGTAATTGCCTCCTTGCATGATTCAGCACAGTCATCACCTACAAGGTTTAGTGTGTGGCTTCCACAGCTGGAGAAAATACAGTTTGAATTATGCTCAAGCAGAACTGCTTGTACACCTTTGTACTTCCCAGCCATATTAGATCCATTGTCATAGATTTTTCAAGTCTGCATTGGTCAAGCCTAACTTAAAAACTTCTAGAATTGCTAGTACTCGAGCAGCAATTTCCTTTCCAGTTTTTCTTGTGAAATTATCAAACAACATAAACCCTTCTTCAGTTGAAAATTTTGAGCTGTCTACAATCTTAACATATCTAATAACCATAGTAGTCTGTTCCTTGTGAGAACAGTCTGGAGCGGCATCAACAATGATTGAAAAATACTTGGCATTTCGAATCTCATCAAGAATTGTTGTTTGTACAAATGACCCACATAGCTCAATAAACTCGTTTTGTATGCGTGTGGAGAGATAATGGACTTGCATGCGCTTTTGACTCTCTTGTGATTCTTGAACACGTTTAACATGCTCTGATAAAAATGGGTCATATTTGCTGAGGAGCTCAACTTAGCCTAGAAAGTTTCCATTTGCACACTCCCCAATATGTTGACTGGAACCAAAGAAAACCAATCCTCACTCAGAAAGAAAAAGGATGACATTCAGGATGCACTCAAGAAGTTTTTTGCAGTTATTAGTTTCTGTAGAAAGTTCAGTCAAGAGTAAATTCTCAACTGAACTTTCAGCTGATGCTGCCCTACTGGCTGATTTCCATGCAACATAGTTTTCTTTGTGTGATGTTGAACTCTCATGTGATGGTATTCGGTCTTTCAACTTCCTCCAACCTCTGTTGATGCTCCATCCTGATTGATCAGAGAGAACTGGTGCATTTTCAGCACTTTTGTTCAAAATGAAGCAGGGTGCACAGTACAGAGATTGTTTTTCCGTACTCCAGCATAACCAGTCTCTTGTGGAAGTCTCACCATTTGGAAGAGTTTTTGTCAGCAGACGAGTAGGGAAAGCATGATTATCAGCATTTCGTGGAATGTTACTTGGAATTTCAAAACAACTAATTTGAAGAAAAGATTGCATTTGGGCAGCATTGCTCTTGTCAATAATTCCAATGTCAGTCACAGTCAAACCTGTAGTACTCATGAATTGCTCTTGCTGTGTAAGATCTGCATCTTCCTGTTGCTGTTGAGTTTCTTGATCGTACACAGGATCTTCAGCTGCATCTGTTACTGCTGGCACATCTCCTTCTTGACTACTGTCCTCATGTTCAGGTACTGGCATTGAAATATCACCTGTTGCAGTTGCAGAGTTTTCATTATCTGTAGCATTGTTTGTTGGGTAAGATGTGTTTTCCAGTGGCTTGAGAAATGAAGTTATTGGCTTTGAGCTCTTAGCTCCTGCTTCATTCAGTTGTTTTTGCCATCTCTTGCTTGCACAACTTTCAAATCTCCTCTTCATAGTGATCTATCTGGTCAATATGTAGCCTATCCATACTTGAAATATTCTGCTGTAAATAAGTAGATTATCTACACTTGAAATCTTCTACTGTAAACATGTACACAAATGCTGAATGGTACACAAATGCTGAAAAGACTTAAAACAAAGGAATATTAATTAAGAACACAAAATGAAACAGTCAGACAGGTTATTATCACTGAATCAAAACTCAAGCACGCAAGGTATAATATAAGGGGCTGAGCTGAAGACAAAGGGATGACATATAAATATATATATAAATAAAACACAGACACGGATACAGACAGAGGGATAATGTCCAAAAATTTCAAATTTGTGTCCTCACAAAACTCACTGTACAAGATTGTCCTCACAAATTTTCACCTTGAATCTGGGCCTATAGACTATGAAAGCCTATGATGATGGCCAAGCTACCAAGCTAGGGCTCCACCAACCAACCGGTCACCTCTTTTAGCTACCGTATGAAGATGATAATGAGGAATTCTCAAACATAAATAATTCCTTAGTCAACTAGACATAAAACTATAAAGACACTAAAATGTAACAATTCTCTACCTATCAACACGCACTTGATCCAGCACCAGCCACTAGTAGTGGTTTGTTTATATAATCAGCTGATCTGAGAGGACACGTTCATCACGGTCTAATCTTGTGCCATCAGAACTGATATATTTTTATTAGTATTTATGAACATTTTTAGCTCTTTAAGATGACAAAATTTATATCAGTTAACAAAAAAATTATGTCTTTTACCAAATCACATCTTATTTTCTTAAATTTGCTGCTCTAAGCTGAGAGAGTGTGTCACATTTTGGTCCAATAGGGATGTGCATAAAAACAAGTTGCAAAACTTATCAAATGCCAAAAAATTAACAAGTGTCTAAATTTGAGGCCCCCTTTGAGCTTGAGGCCCAGGCCAAATGGCCCTCCTGGCCTGCCCTCTGATTGGCCCTGGTAACCCTATCAACAGAATGCATGGGAAAGACAAAGATTCTTTCAAGTTGCTGTTAGGTAAGATCTGTTATTTCTGGGAGTGACTTCAACAGGGCCAGGATTTAACTCCTTACTGTTAACCTACTTCCCAGCCCAAAGCATTGTCACATGTCATCTACCATTGAGAGAGACAGTAGTGCCATTTATAGTACAGACAGAAAGGTAGGATGACATGTATTTCTAAAATCTATTAAATTAATTTTTAAAAATTGCAGTTACTTTGTAAAGATTAGTCTGTTAGTGAACCAGGTCAAATATGCTCAGTGCAGAAACAGAGATATTTTGACTAACAGCCAGTTCTGCAAACTCAGCCTGGGATCTGAAAGTCAAACTTTTCTGTGGTTTTGTTTTGTTTGTTTTGGCTTTTTTAAACATATCACTAATTAAGATTCTGTAAGCTAAATTCTATCCTCATTTACACCTGTGCAACCAAGTTGTCTTCCAGGGTTAAGCACAAGTATAAGTGAAGGCAGAGTTTGGTATCACAATAGGAATTTAATTAGAGTTACCATTGATAATGCATGTGCTGGAATATATAGTCAAACTCCACTGGCCACCACATAAAGTCCTCAGCTAAAACCTCTCCAATGCATCATTAGTGATCTACAACCCATCCTGGACAACGATCCCTCACTTTCACAGGCCTTGGAAGGCAGGCCAGTCCTCACCCACAGACAACCCACCAACCTGAAGCATGTTCTCACCTGCAGCTACACACCGCACCAAAGTAACTCTAACTCAGGAACCAATCCATGCAACAAACCTTGATGCCAACTCTGCCCACATATCTACACCAGCGACACCATCACAGGACCTAACCAGATCAGCCACACCATCACCGGTTCATTCACCTGCACGTCCACCAATGTAATATACACCATCATGTGCCAGCAATGCCCCTCTGCTATGTACATCGGCCAAACTGGACAGTCCCTACGTAAAAGGATAAATGGACACAAATCAGATATTAGGAACGGCAATATACAAAAACCTGTAGGAGAACACTTGAACCTCCCTGGACACACACTAGCAGATTTAAAGGTAGCCATCCTGCAGCAAAAAAACTTCAGGACCAGACTTCAAAGACCACAGTATGCATCCGATGAAGTGAGCTGTAGCTCACGAAAGCTCATGCTCAAATAAATTGGTTAGTCTCTAAGGTGCCACAAGTACTCCTTTTCTTTTTGCGAATACAGACTAACACGGCTGTTACTCTGAAACCTGCTGAGCTTCAGTTCATTTGCAAATTTGACACCATCAGCTCAGGATTAAACAAAGACTGTGAATGGCTAGCCAGCTACAAAAGCAGTTTCTCCTCCCTTGGTGTTCACACCTCAACTGCTAGAAGAGGGCTTCATCCTCCCTGATTGAACTAACCTCATTATCCCTAGCCTGATTCTTGCTTGCATATTTATACCTGCCGCTGGAAATTTCCACCACATGCATCCGACGATGTGGGTATTCACCCACGAAAGCTTATGCTCCAATACATCTGTTAGTCTATAAGGTGCCACAGGACTGTTTGCCACTTCTATAGTCAAACTCATTATCCCAGAGTTGTTTGGGTTCCGAAGGGCTAACAGGAGTGTGTATATCTATCTATCTATATACACTGTGACAAAGTTCCTCCTCTGCCTTGATGGGTCCTGCACTTACTGATGGATTTGCTCACCTCAGAGATTACGGCAGCCCTCAGTTTGGCCACTTTTGCTAGTGGCTCAAACCTGCCATTCCTCAGCTAACCTCATCACTGGCCAGCATGGGGAAACAGAAGGAGAACAATCCCCGCAGTCTCTGCTGATCCATCTAGTGGGTTGTGGGACAGGCCAAGAACCTTCCCCTCTGATGGGACCCACAGTCCAGGACAACTCCTCCTATATCCAATAGGGAGTTGGGGGGATGGAGGGAACCCAGGCCAGCCCTCTACTCTGGGTTCCACAACAAGACAGCTGTGGTTCACAGCTGTCTATAGTGTTTCTTGTAACAGCTGTGTGACAGCTACAACTCCCTGGACTACTTCCCCATAGCCTCCTCCCAACACCTTCTTTATCCTCACCGCAGGACCTTCTTCCTGATGCCAGATAGCGTTTGTACTCCTCAGTCCTCCAGCAGCACGCCCCCTCACTCTCAGCTCCTTGCGCACCCCTCACTGACTGAAGTGAGGTCCTTTTTAAACCAGGTGCCCTGATTAGCCTGCCTGTGTTAATTGATTCTAGCAGCTTCTTAATTGGCTCCAGGTGTCCTAATTAGCCTGCCTGCCTTAATTGGTTCCAGCAAGTTCCTGATTGTTCTGGAACCGCCTCTGTTACCTTACCCAGGGAAAAGGGACCTGCTTAATCTGGGGCTAATATATCTACCTTCTATCACTCTCCTGTATTCCACCTGGTCCCGAGCCCCGCCGGGGATATCAGTTGGTGGCTTCTTCATGGAGCCATAAGCACGGGCATGCACTTGGTGCGGTTCACCCCCGTCCTGGACACCTGCCCCTTTTGCGGCATGAGCGAGACCCTGGTGTATGTTTACCTGGAGTGCGCCAGGTTGCAGCACCTATTCCGGCTCCTCTTAGACATCCTGTTACATTTTTGGTTGCACTTTTCCCCCCACCTTCTTATCTATGCACTCCCTATCCGTGGCCCCACAGTCACGGGACCTCCTGGTCAACCTCCTCCTAGCCCTGGCTAAAATGGCCATCTATAAAACCAGGGAGAGGAGGTTGACTGATAGGCCCCACAGTCACAGGAGATCCCATTTCCTATCCTCCGTCCGCTCATGCATCCAGGCAGAGTTCCTCTGGGCGGTGTCTGCTGGCTCCCTGGATGCCTTCGAGGAGCAGTGGGCACTGTCCTGGGTTCTCTGCTCGGTGTCCCCATCAGGTTCCCTTCGTTTGACCCTTTGACCTCACTCCTGTCCCTGTTATCTCATTAATTGTCCCCTGGAATCATTTGGCTTCCAGGTCATGTGGATCCTCTCCTTTGGCTGGGGAGGTCCTTTTGCAGTGGGTGGGCTTCTGCCCGCCCACTTCCTGGATCCCAATAGGATCACTCTCCTGTAGCCATCTGGCCTGACCCTGTTACAACACACACATACATACACACACTGAAGTTAGCACAAGTTGTTAATTTTACATGACCCTTTTGTAGAATAGAAATGCATTAATAATATTTGTATTTAACTATAGTACCTAAAGCATAATAACTAATGACTGTAGTTTTTCTTTAAAGAACCAAGACATTAAAGTGTTGTTATGCACATTACAACTTCTGTAATGGTTTTTAATATCATTCAGAATTGAGGCTTCCTGTGCTCAGAAGAATTTCTTATTTGAACAAGAGTAAAAAAAAAAGACTCTCTCTGGTCCTCTCATGGAAAACTTTGAAATAAATTCTATTCAGAGAGCATTCTAATTATAGTCACATTGGGAAACTCTTAATGGAGTGGACATTTCTAAAGAAACAGATGTGTGACAGATTTCTCTTTTGAATGGTTGAATATTTTGAAGCACTTTAGAAGAAATCTGTTGAGTTCATTGTGAGGAGAGTGCAGTTCTATCACTGTTTCCCTAACTTTAAACTTGCTCTTAAGGGAATCATTAAAGTGTTTTCTGTGATGTGTAGGAGAAGCTGTGGATGATTTTGGAGCTCTTTTTTTGCTGATTATTTTGGAGTGCTAAATAAAACAGCACTTTGAAAGATTTTAATGAACTTAGTGCTGGTGAAAAACTAGCCTGGCAGCCCTGCATATTGAGACCTTCTGTCTTCGTGGGTACCTGTGTGGGCAACATCAGAAGCTTCCCCTAACACTAACTTGCCACTGTGCTTCAATTCCTAGCCAGCAGGAGCACCTTGAAGCCTCATAGAGTAGTTCAGTCTCCATAACACTGAGGTGGGCAACCTGCAGCCCGTGGGCTGCCCGCCACCTGTCAGGGTAATCTGCTTCCCACAGCTCCCATTGGCCAGGAATGGCAAAACACGGCCACTGGGAGCTGCAGGCGGCCATGCCAATGTAAACAAACTGTCTCGCAGCCCGCCAGCAGATTACCCTGATGGGCAGCGGGCAGTTGCCAACCATTGCCAAGTTGCCCACCACTGCCATAACCCATTCAGTCTCTGGCTTCTTCAGAGACTGATGATTATGTGCATACCTAGGCCTCAATGCTGCAAAGCCTTATGCACATGCTTAACTTTAAACATCTGCTAGTGCCACTAATTCCGATAAAGTTGAGTATGAAGGTAAGGCTTTGCAGGATCGGGGCCCTATCCATTTGGAATTGGGTAAGACCACAAAAGTCTTTGTACAGAAGCCATCAACCAACAGCTTTCAGTTACTGCCAGCCAGGGATGGTTTGGAATCAGCTATCTGGAAATGAAAGATCTATAGTCTCATTGCCAATCACCTGAACCATCCAGTTCCCTTTAAAGTGATGATTTTTGCTTCCAGGAAAGAGCCCATAATTCATCTACTACCGTACACTGCTTTTTTTAATCCCCAGGGAGATTTACATGAAAACAGAATCTTTGTTCTTTAAACATTCATCTATTCTCTTGTGGTTTATTCCTAGCCTGAGGTCATAATCCTGCCAGGACAACACAACTAGTTGCTGTGGAAATGATTAAATTGCCAAAAGTAGATTATGACGTCAAGTGGGATACAGACAGCACTAACAGATGAGCTCTTAAAAAATAAAGGTCCTTTCATGGAAATGCAACTACAGTACTCAAAAAACAAGAGAAGAAAAGAGTGAGCTAGCATACACAATCATATGTATTGCTTTGAAAGTTAATGTTTTCACTGATACATCAATGAGTCTTTAAGAGATTAAAGAAAAGTAAACTGTCAAATAGATTTGCCTTTTCCTCGAATCATAGAACTGGAAGGGACCTCGAGAGGTCATCTAGTCCAGTCCCCTGCACTCAAGGCAGGACTAAGGCCTGGTCTACACTGGGGGGGCAGGGATCGATCTAAGTTACGCAACTTCAGCTATGTGAATAACGTAGCTGCAGTCAACATACTTAGATCTACTTACCCCAGTGTCTTCACTTCGGTAAGTCAACTGCTGACACTCCCACATTGACTCCACCTGCACCGCTCGCTCTGGTGGAGTACAGGAGTTGACGGGAGAGCGCTTGGCGGTCAATTTATCTTGTCTTCACTAGACGCGGTAAATCGACCCCTGCTGGATTGATCGCTCCAGAGGTAAGTGTAGACATGCCCTAAGTGTTATCTAGACCATCCCTGACAGGTATTTGTCCAACCTGCTCTTAAAAATCCCCAATGATGGAGATTTTGGGCCCCACACTACAAAAAGAATGTGGAAAAATTGGAAAGCATCCAGCGGAGGGCAACAAAAATGATTAGGGACTGGAACACATGACTTATGAGAAGAGGCTGAGGGAACTGGAATTGTTTAGTCTGCGGAAGAGAAGAATGAGGAGGTATTTGATAGATGCTTTCAAATACCTGAAAGGGGGTTCCAAAGAGGATGGATCTAGACTCTTCTCAGTGGTAGCCAATGACAGAACCAGGAGTAATGGTCTCAAATTGTAGTTGGGGAGGTTTAGGTTGGATATTAAGAAAAAAATTTTCACTAGGAGGGTGATGAAGCACTGGAATGCGTTACCTAGGGAGGTGGTAGAATCTCCTTCCTTGGAAGTTTTTAAGGTCAGGCTTGACAAAGCTCTGGCTAGGATGATTTAGTTGGGGATTGGTCCTGCTTTGAGCAGGGGGTTGGACTAGATGACCTCCTGAGATCCCTTCCAACCCTGATATTCTATGATTCCAGAACCTCCCTAGGCAATTTATTCCAGTGCTTAACCACTCTGACAGTTAGTTTTTCCTAATGTCCAACCTATACCGCCCTTGCTGTAATTTAAGCCCATTGCTTCTTGTCCTATCCTCTGAGGTTAAGAAGAACAACTTTTCTCCCTTCTCTTTGTAACAACCTTTTATGTACTTGAAAACTGTTATCATGTCCCCTCTCAGTCTTTTCTTCTCCATCCTAAACATACCCAATTTTTTCAATCTTCCCTCATAGGTCATGTTTTCTAGACCTTTAATCATTTTTGTTGCTCTTCTCTGGACTTTCTCCAATTTTTCCACATCTTTCCTGAAATGTGGCACCCAGAACTGGACACAATACTGCAGTTAAGGCCAAATCAGCACAGAGTAGAGTGGAAGAATTACGTCTCATGTCTTCCTTACAATACTCATGCTAATACTTCCCAGAATGATGTTTGCTTTTTTTTTTTTTTTTTTGGCAACAGCGTTACACTGTTGACTCATATTTAGCTTGTGGTCCACTATGACCCCCAGATCCCTTTCCGCAGTACTCCTTCCTAGGCAGTCATTTCCCATTTTGTACGTGTGCAATTGATTGTTCCTTCCTTAGTAGACTACTTCATATTTGTCCTTATTGAATTTCATCCTGTTTACTTCAGACCATTTCTCCAGTTTGTCCAGATCATTTTGAATTTTAATTTGATCCTCCAAAGCTCTTGCAACTGCTCCCAGCTTGGTATCGTCCACGAACTTTATAAGTGTACTCTCTATGCCATTAACTAAATCATTGATGAAGATACTGAACAGAACCGCACCCAGAACTGATCCCTGTGAGACTCCACTTGTTATGCCCTTCCAGCATGACTGTGAACCACTGATAACTACTCTCTGGGAATGATTTTCCAACCAGTTATGCACCCACCTTATTGGAGCTCCATCTAGGTTGTATTTCCCTAGTTTGTTTATGAGAAGGTCATTCAAGACAGTATCAAAAGCCTTACTAAAGTCAAGATATACCACCTCTACCACTTCCCCCCTATCCATAAGTGCTATTTTGGAGTGCTTTAATACCATTTGTCTCTTTTTAAAAACTTCATTGAGGCCCCAGTCCTGCAAAGACTTTTGGATGTGCTGATCGTTATGCACTGTGAATAAGTCCTATTGAAGTCAGTGGGAGTACTCACTGCCTGTGAGGTTCAGCACATGCGCTTCTCTTTGCAGGACTGGGGCCTAAATTTGGCACTATTTGGGTGGCATTTTGAGGCCTTCCACAATGGGGAACAGTCAATGAGAGTGGGGTATCCTCAGGCACAGCATCAGCAGCGGGAAACTGACTGTAGAGCCAGCAGAATTGGAGATGAGGATCCCTCCAGAATAAGGTTGAGCATTGGCGGGGCAGAGCCAGGAATCTTGCATTGCTGCTGCCCTCCATGCTGCCTCTGTTCTATGGCTAAATAAGACTTCACTGTTCAGGACTTTCAAAATGACACCTTGCTACCACCATTCCTAACTTCACACCCATCCCTCTCCTATCTCTGGAACATCCACTTCTTCTCTCAGAAATTCACAACCATCCAGAGCCTCCTTATATCTCACTCCATCCCCCTCTTGTCTGTCAGAGACCTGTATCCCTTCATCTGATATTGCCGCTGCAGCTGCTCTTTCTTATGGAGGCCTTTCCTTTCACACTCTCCACCCTGGATCAGATCGAGGCATCTTCTCTCCCAATCCTTCAGCTTCCAACTCTCCTCCCTCTCCCTTCCCACTCCCATCTTTTGAACAGCACTGCATCCATCTCTTTTCTCCTCTCCCCCTCCATGTTGCTGTCATTTACCATCTGCCATCCTCTCTGATTTCAACTCATGGCTCTCCCACTTTCTCTCCTTTCAATATCCCACCCCTCAGCCTCAGAGACTTCACTTCCATGTTGATGACCCACCCAACCCCTTAGCTGTATGTTCCCTCACCCTCACTTCTTCATTCAACCTGCAGCTATGGTTCAACTCTCCCACTCACCAAAACGGTCATTCCCGAGAGTTGGTCTTCACCAAGGACTGCTCTCTGATTCATCTGTTGCTGAGTTGCCCCTCTCGAACCACCAGCTGGTCTTCTTCAACATCACCCATCAGCCTCCTCCCTTATGTCCTGTCATTCGGCCTTTCTGTGCCTCCTCACCTACTCTCAGCTCTCTCCTCCCCACTCTCACTTCCCTTTCTTCCATTGATATGGTTGTTGACTCTCTCCATGCTTCACTCTCCTCCATTCTTGACTCTTTTCCCCTCTCTCCCATTGTAAGGTCAGCATTCCCAACCCCTAGCTCATCCCAATATCTGCTTCCTCCTCTCCTGTGCTTGTGTTGCAGAACACCTCTGGCAAAAAACCTGCAACCAGGCTGACTTCCTCCACTGCAAATTAGTTCTCTCCTACTTCAGTTCTACCTTCTTCCTAGCTGAACAACTCTACTCCAATTTAATTGTATCCCATGTCCTCAATCCCAGCCACCTTTTCCTCAAAACCTCCCCTCCTTCCACCTCCACTTCACTTTCTGCACAGGATCTCACCAAAATCTTCCAAGAGAAAATTGACAAAATACAACACGACTTCGCCCCTCTCCTTCAGCTTGCCTTCTCTTGCCCTCCTACAACTGTCTCCTCCTCTTCAGTCACAGATACAGAAGTTTCTTTTCTCTTGTCATCCTCTAACCCCTCCACTTGCCCCAGTAACTCCTGATCTCCCTCGCACCTACTCTCATCCCCTCCCTTACTCTCTCCCTAACCTTTCACTCTCCTCTGGCTAGAGTGACCAGACAGCAAGTGTGAAACATGGGAACAGGAGGTGGGGAGTAAATTGTGCCTATATAAGAAAAAGCCCCCAAAATTGGGACTGTCCCTATAAAATCGGGACATCTGATCACCCTTCCTTTGGCTCTTTCCCCTCACATTACAAACATGCTTTAGTTTCTCCCATCTTAAAAAGTCAACCATTGTCCCCACTTGCCTCTCCACCTACCACCCCACCTGTTTTCTCCTTTCATCTCTTAGCTCATTGAATGTGCTGTGTACAATGGCTGTTTGGACTTCCTCTCTTCCAATTCCATGCCAGACTCCCTCCAATCTGGTTTCTGCCCCTTGTACGCCACTGAAATCATTCTCACCAAAGTCTCTAAAGATTTCTTCCTAGCCAAAGCTCAGCACCCCATCTTCATCCTGCTTGACCTGTCAGCTGCCTTTCACATGGCCAACCATGCTCTTCTTGAAATCTTGTCCTCCCTTGGCTTCCATTACTGAGTCCTCTCCTGGTTCTACTTCTGCCTCTCTAATCTCTCCTTCAACATATCCTTCAGAAAATCATCCTCATCCTCCCCTCCAACTTTCTGTGTGGGTTCCACAGGGTTCTGTCCTTGATGCCTTTAACTTCTTCCTCTACACCCTATCTCTGGGTAATCTCATCTGCAAACACAAATTCAACTCCCATCTCTTGTGCTGATGATTCACAAATTTACCTCTCTACTCCAGACCTATCTCCTTCTGTCCAAACTAAGCCTCCCTGACAGCTCCTCGTGGATGTCTAGCTGTCATCTCAAGCTCAAAATGGCAAAAACAGAGCTCTTAATTGTCCCCTCCAAATTCTCCCCACTACCTCCTTTCTCAGTCATTGCTGGCAACACCAACATTCTGCATGTCACTCAGGCCTGTAACCAGACCATCATCTTAGACTCAGGCCTCTAATGACGAGACTATGTCTAAAAAATTATGCTTTTTCCTTCAGCGTGATGTCTCTAAGATACAGCCTTTCCTATCCCCCTATGCCAGTGGTGGGCAAACTGTGCCCCTTGCCGCTTCCTGCAGCTCCCATTGGCAGGGAACAGCAAACCACGGCCATTGGGAGCTGCAGGCGGCGGTGCCAATGTAAATAAACTGTCTTGTGGCCTGCCAGAGGATTACCCTGACTGGTAGCGTTTGGCCCGTGGGCCGCAGGTTGCTCGCTACTGCCCTATGTAGCTAAATCTCTTGCCCAGGCTCTCATCATCTCCTTTCTTTCTTACAGCAACATGGTTCTCTCTGGCCTCAACAAATGCAACCTTGCCCTGCTCATATCCATTCTTACTGCTGCAAAGATCCTTTTCCCAGCCTGTCACTATGACCATGTGTGATGTTCCCCTGAGTACCATCTGGACTGTTGAACAGCTGTGTCCCCTCAATTCTCAACTTGGGGTGCCTTTTACAATGCTTCGTTGTGGAAACCACCACTCTTGGTCTGTTCACACACAGCCTCTAGCATGCAAAATCACTCACAGCTGAATTATATGCCACTCCTGAATTATATTGCACAGAGACACAAGCAAACTCTCAGTCACAGACTTGAACCCAGAAATGTGCATCTTGTACTGCCCAGTTCTTTCCTTCTGGACAATACAAGCTCATAGAAAGTCCATCATTTCATTAGTAGAAAACGATATGCACAAACACTGTTATCTCAAATGGAGGTTTCCAAACACTTCAATCCAAACACACAATGCTTTAGATAAAACAATACACAAGTTTATGAACTACAGAAAGATAGATTTTAAGTGATTACAGGTAATGAGGCATAAAAGTCAGAATTGGTTACAAAGAAATAAAAGGTAAAACACAAATACCTAACTTAACAAGCTAAGTGAACTTGAAGCAAAAAGGTTTTTCTCACAGGAGTCTGGCTGGATCTCTCAGCCAGGACCACTCCCCCAGTTCAATGATGCTTCTTTTGTCTTTCAAATGTTGTTAATGCCATGAGTAGAGGTGAGGGGAGAGAGGTGATTTGAGGCCTCTGTTCCTCATTTTTATATCTTATCCTCCTCTTTGAGAATCATCTCCAGCTGGGATTCAGGCGAAAGCCAGTCTGTTACATGGGATCCCCCAGCTATTCCATTGCCAAAATGTAAATTTCTCACTCACACCCTTCTTCCAGGTGATAGTCTATTTGATTAAGATGACACCTGGCTGAGGTGCTGACTAGCCTTTTGTCTCTGAGGAACTGGTTTGGGCTGCTGGCCCAGATTTGGAATATGCCTTAGGGCTTGGCTACACTTGCGAGTTAGAGCACATTAAAGGAGCCCCGGGCACACTAGCTCACTACCCGTCCACACTGACAAGGCACGTACAGCGCTCTGACTCCGTGGCTAGAGCACTCCTGGTACTCCACCTCGGTGAGTGGAATAACATTTGGTGCGCCCCTCCTGGAGCGCCGTGGTGCCAGTGTGGACGCCCTGGTTTGTTAGTGCGCTCTGATCAGCCTCCAGAAGTGTCCCACAATGCCTGTTCTAGCCACTCTGGTCATAACTTTGAACTCTACTGCCCTGCCCTCAGGTGACCAACCATCAGATCTGCCCTTTAAATTCTCTGGGAATTTTGAAAATCCCCTTCCTGTTTGCTCAGAAAGGTGTGTAGTGCTCTCAGCAAATCTTTCCAGGTGACCATCTCTCTATGCACCAGGCGAGCCGCAGTATGGAGTAATGGCGAGGTGCTGGACCTCATCAGTGTCTGGGGGCAGGAAGCTGTCCAGTCCCAGCTGCGCTCCAGCCATAGGAATTACGATACCTTCAGGCAGATATCAAGGGATATGATGGAAAGGGTCCATGACTGGGATGCACTGCAGTGCAGGGTTAAAATGAAGGAGCTGTGGAATGCCTACTGCAAAGCCTGCGAGGCAAACAGCCGCTCCGGTGCTGCCCCTGCGACCTGCCGTTTCTACAAAGAGCTGAACATGACACTTGGGGGCAACCCGACCTCCATTCTGAGGACCACCATGGACACTTCAGAGCCCAGTGCAACAAGTGAGGAGGAGGAGGAGCAAAGTGGGAGCGAGGGTGCTGAGGTGGAGGAAGACACCCCGGAATCCCTAGATGCATGCAGCTAGGAGCTGTTCTCAAGCCAGGAGGAAGGTAGCCAGTCGCGGCGGCCGGTGCTTGGGGAAGGACAAACACCAGAGGAGGTTCCCGGTAAGCAGCTTTTATTTTGTGAAGGAAGTTATTCGGTGCTGGATCTTGGGGCGAGGAGGGTTAGGGCTGTATGCATGCCTCGATGCGGAATAGGATGTTGATGTGCTCTCTCACATCACGGTAATCAGCCTCAGTGATCTCTTCAAAGGTCTCATCCAGACCTTGGGCAATGCGCTTGCGCAGGTTTCTCGGGAGAGCAACTGTTATCCATGACCCAGTAAGGCTAACTTGTCGGTGCCACTGTGCCATGAGGGGCGGGGGAACCATTACTACACACAGGCAAGCTGCATATGGACCAGGGTGGAAGCCGCATTGCAGTAGAAGACCCTCCCTTGCTTCCCAGGTCACCCTCAGCAGCGAGATATCTTCCAGGACGAACTCCTGTGGAAAATGTGGGGACAGTGTTCATTATAGGGGCCCCCTGCCGCTGTTGGCTCTCCCCAAGGCACAGAAACCCTGAGGACAGTACAGCTGTGAAACAATCAGTCACGCTTGACCCTGTGCTTACTCACCATTTTGGGCCTCCTGTGGGTTATGTGTGCTCGCTTTGGGACTGGCAAATTTGCTATTGTGTAGATTGTGCTTGCCCTTAAGTATGGGGGAATCATTGCTCTCTCTGGTGTGAGCAATGCTGCCTCTGTTAAGTGTTGCATTTTGCCTTTACTGATGCAACCGTGAGATCTCAGCTGTCCGTGTTATCACCGGCTGAAAGACTCCAAAGAATCAGAAAGAGGCCACATAGAAGCAAGGAAGGCATGTTGCATGAAGTAATGCAGCATTCAAGTAATGAAAATCAAAAAGTGCAAGAGTGGCGGGACAGTGAAAGGAGGATCCACCAGCAGAATGAGGAGCGCTGGCACAAAAGCGCGGTGCTCCGGCAGCAAAGCACGGATCAGCTGATAAGCATAATGGCGTGCCCAGCGGACTCTATCCAGGCACTCGTAGCCATGCAGGCGGAGCACTACCATGCCAGCCGCCCCCACCCTACAGCCCTTGTCCCAAAACTCTTTCCCTTGTGCCCCCATGTCACCTCCAACCCACTTTCCCCAACATCCGGGTTCTTACCGCCACCAGTCGCCTCCAACACCTGTAGCTTCACCACCCAGCCCTGAAAACTGTGACCCTTACCCACTGCACTCAACCCGCAACACCATGCAGTATAGCCATCCTGAAGTGCAGCACTCATTGCACAGCACTCCAGACAGGAAGGCTGAGTATGAGAACAGGACACACACAAATCTGTGATTTTACCGTTCCCCACCCCACCCCCTTGCCCTTTCTGTTTCCCAAGCAGTTGTGTTTCTTTTCAATAAATGGAGTTTTTGGCTTTGAAAACCTTCTTTATTATTGCATAAAGTAAAAGATATTTTAGCCCAGGAAAGAAACAGGCACTGCAAGTCAGCGTAGCAAGCATAGATTCCTACTAACATTGGAACCACTGCACTTCACTCCCGTGCAGGGCACCAGACTTACTGGTGGCTTTCAGCCTCAAATTGCTCCCTCAAGGCATTCCTAATCCTTGCTGGGCCCCTCTAATAGCCCTGATCTCTGGCTGTTGAAATTCAGCCTCCAGGTGTTGAACCTCCGAGTCCCATGCTTGAGTGAATCGTTCACCCTTCCCTTCACAAATGTTATGGAGGGTACAGCACACGGATAGAACCACGGGGATGCTGTCATTGGCCAGGTCCAGCTTCCCATACAGAGAGCACCCGTGGCCCTTTAAATGGCCAAAAGCACACTCCACAGTCATTCTGCACTGGGTCAGCCTGTTGTTGAACTGCTCCTTGCTGCTGTCAAGGCTCCCTGTGCAGGGTTTCATGAGCCACTGCATTAAAGGGTAAGCGGGGTCTCCAAGGATCACAATGGGCATTTCGACTTCCCCTACTGTGATCTTCTGGTCTGGAAAGAAAGTCCCGGCTTGCAGCTTCCTGAACAGGCCAGTATTCCGAAAGATGCGTGTGTCATGCACCTTTCCGGACCAGCCTGCCTTAATGTCAGTGAAATGCCCACGGTGATCCACAAGCGCCTGGAGAACCATAGAGAAATACCCCTTCCGATGAATGTACTCAGAGGTTAAGTGGGCTGCTGCCAGAATTGGAATATGCGTGCCATCTATTGCCTCTCTGAAGTTAGGGAAACCCATTTGTGCAAAGCCAGCCACAATGTCATGCACGTTACCCAGGGTCTTGGTTCTTCTGAGCAGGATGCGACTAATGGCCCTGCAAACTTGAATCAGCAAGATTCCAACGGTTGACTTTCCCACTCCAAACTGGTTAGTGACCGATGGGTAGCTGTCTGGAGTTGCCAGCTTCCAGATTGCAATAGCCACCCACTTCTCCACTGGCAGAGCAACTCTCAATCTCGTGTTCTTGTGCCGTAAGGTGGGGGCGAGCTCCTCACACAGTCCCATGAAAGTGGCTTTTCTCATCTGAAAGTTCTGCAGCCACTGCTCGTCACCCCAGACTTGCATGACGCTGTGATCCCACCAGTCAGTGCTTGTTTCCCGAGCCCAGAAGCGGTGTTCCATGGTGGTGAGCATGTCTGTGAATGCCACAAGCCAACTCGTGTCATATGCGTTACTCGCGTCGATATCATCATCGGAGCCCTCACTGTCGCTTTGGAACATAAGGAATAACTCAACTGCCAAACGTGACATGCTGGCAAGACTCGTCAGCATGCTCCTTAGCAGTTCGGGCTTCGTTCCCCCAGACGGAAAGGGAAGACAGAGTGCGCTGTACAAAAAACATTGAAAGATGGTGCCAAATGTGGACGGAAGCACAGGGATTGCTGGGATGTGAACCGATGCATCATGGGGCATTGGGACAGGATCCAGAATGCCCTGCACCTCCTGCCCCCTTCCCACAAGCCACAGAGCCAGAATGGGAAGAGGTGTTCTGTGGGATAGCTGCCCATAATGCACCGCTCCCAATGCCACTCCAAGTGCTGCAAATGTGGCCACATCAGTGCGCTTGCAGCTGTCAGTGTGGACAGACTGCAGCGCTTTCCCTACTGCGCTCTCCGAGGGCAGGTTTAACTCAAAGCGCTCTATATCTGCAAGTGTAGCCATGCCCTTAGTAACATCATGCAGTCGAATCTTACAACTTTACATACAGTATTGCCATACATATTTTACCAGTACAGTAATGATCAGCAAATTACGAGTTCTCAAATGATACCTCACAAGGCATACTTTGTACAAAATTTATCATAGTGTAAGCAGAGTCAGAATGAGCTCTGCCCTGACATCTGGTGGTAAGCTGTGGAAAAGGACTTCAGGGGCTGATCTCGTATACATAAGCACTCTCATTTGCATGGGCACATCTACCCTGCCTAGCATGATGGACTGCTTGCCCAAATGGTCACTTTGGCTGCTGTGGGATCCCCAGTCTCTCTGTTATTGGGGCAGGAGTAATAAAAGGTTGTTATCCTGGTTATGTGAATCAAGGACAGTAGAACTGTACTTGGCATTTTATGATGGAGGGACTCGCCCTCAACTAAGTAACACTCGCTAGGCAAGGGACATGGGTTCCAAAACCCATGGAATTGAGAGAGGCTTGGGACAGGTATGTGTGTCTGGTAGTGTGGGTCTCTTCTGGGGGCCCTAAACACTACTTTGATTCCTCCTCTCTTGATGGTGTAATAACAGAACTAATTTTGGCTCCCTTAGGAGTCTTGTTACATGCTCCAGAGCTGAAATCACTGACACCCTAGGTCTAAGCATTAGACCTACCTTGGGGTAGTGGTGCACCAGCACTGAGGCTCTTCCTACTACCAGCTAAAAATCACTGAGAGCTGAAATCACTAAAGAACTGAAGTTGTTGAGAGCTGAGATCACTCTGAACTGTGTTAAGCAGGGGGGCCTGAAGGCAAGTTGGTGAGCGAACAGCAGGATGTTTAGCTCAGAGAGCAGAGCAGATAGCTTGGCGGCTGGCGCGGAGTGGATAGCTGGGTGGCTGGCGGAGAGGAGCAGACAGCAGGACAACTAGCGGAAAGCAGAGTGGAGCGGATAGCAGAGCAGTTGACAGACAGGCGCAGCTGGTGGCGAAGACTGCAGCAGAACCCCATGGAGAGGCGTGGCACTTGGCCATCGACCCGAGCAGCGGAGCATGTAAGATACCCCCCATACCTCCCTCCACTTCCACCCAGGCTGGGAGGTAAACTCTGCAGATGAACTTCTGAACTCTGGGGGATGGGGGGGGCTGCACTGACCAAGGACAGAAACTGTGTGTGGGGGAGGGGGGGAGGGTGACTGTTGGGTTGCTGGACTTAAGACCCTGAGGGGGGAAAGGATGCTGCCAAACTTACTTGGGGTGGGTCTTTTGCTCATGGTTGGTGTTATGAATCCTGTTTGTGGTGTTTCCCCAACATAATGCCGCATTGTTTCCCTCCTTTATTAAAAGGCTTTTGCTACACTCAGACTCTGTGCTTGCAAGAGGGGAAGTATTGCTTCTTAGAGGCACCCAGGTGGGTGATATGTAATTGTCATAAAGGTCACTGGGTGGGGGCTCGAGCCGGTTTTGCATTGTGTTATTGAAATGGAACCCCTAGATACTGAACCCGGCCCTTGTTGCTGCCAACTCTGACAGGCAGAAGGGTTACAATAGTTTTGTAAAAGTGGCAAACGTAGGGTACAGACTGTTATCCCTCTCTTTGCATCCTTCCACAGCCTCCCCCTTTTCAAACATAAAGGGCCTTGAAAGTGAAGACATGTAGCTTCCTGGCCTATCCCCACCCTACCTATCATCTCTCATTTTCTATTGAGAGGTTGACTTACATCTTCAGTTGGCCCATGATGCCAGCCTCCATTGTCCAATTGTTAAATTTTCAAACAAGCACCTTTGTGGTTTCTCCCATGCTGCTCCTCACCATTGCGGGTAGGTCCCCATAAACATCCTCAAAAGTAATGCAAAACCCCTTCTAAAACTCTCCTTTGCTGTGATACCTACAAAAAACTTGACAATAGTTAGGCTTTTGGTGTTTTGAGACCACAGCCTATCATGCTGACCAGTATTGTCCCATTGTTTCCTTGGACTTCCCCATAAGCCTGTCAGTATCCACCTGTTGTCTCTTGTCTTATACTTACATTGTAAGGTCTTTGGGGCAGGACCACCTTTTTGTTCTGTGTTTGCATAGTAGGGTCCTGGTCCATGAATACAGTATGGTAATGCAAATACTAAATAATAATAATGAATACGCTTAATACTGAAATAAATTATCAGTAGACATTATTTAAAAACTGTAAGTGAACAAGTCAGATAATACTTATATTTAACTGTATTGTCCTGTTATATTGTTAATATCCAGCACTTCCATTTTTTGAAATTCTATTAGATTTTATTTACAAAAGAAAAGAGAAATTTAAAATTGTGCAGAAAAGCTGCCAAATACCACATTATGCAGATTTTTGTAGGTATTCAGCATAATATTAACACTTACTCAGTGCTAAATTTGTGTCAGGGCTTGCCAGGGCTGAGCCCCGGCACCTCTAGGCTTGGCAGTTCATAGCCCCAGCATCTCTGGGCTTGTTGCGTCAGTTATGAAAGTAAAAAAAAAAAAAAAAAAAAAATTGCTGGAGCTCTGGCACCTCTTTCATTACAAGATAGGGCTGTCAAGTGATTAAAAAAATAAATCGCGATTAATCATGCAGCTAAAAAAATTAATTGTGATGATTTGCACTGTTAAACAATAATAGAATACCATTTATTTAAATAGTTTGGGATATTTTCTACATTTTAAAATATATTGATTTCATTTACAACAGAATCCAAAGTGTACAGTGCTCACTTTATATTTATTTTTATTACAAATATTTGCACTGTAAAAAACAAAAGAAATTGTATTTTTTAATTCACCTAATACAAGTCCTGTAGTGAAATATCTTTATTGTGAAAGTTGAACTTACAAATATAGAATTATGTACAAATATAACTACATTCAAAAATAAAAGTGTACAATTTTAGAGCCTACAAGTCCACTCAGTCCTACTTCTTGTTCAGCCAATTGCTCAGACAAACAAGTTTGTTTACATTTGCAGGCGATAATGCTGCCCGGTTTACAATATCGCCTGAAAGTGAGAACTGGCGTTCTTATGGCACTATTGTAGCCGGCCTCGTAAGATATTTATGTGCCAGATGCACTAAAGATTCATATGTCCTTTCATGCTTCAACCACCATTCCAGAGGACATGTGTCCATGCTGAAAACGGGTTCTGCTCGATAATGATCCAAAGCAGTGCGGACCGACGCATGTTCATTTTCATCGTCCGAGTCAGATGCCATCAGCAGAAGGTTGATTTTCTTTTTTGGTGGTTCAGGTTCTGTAGTTTCTGCACTGGAGTGTTGCTCTTTTAAGACTTCTGAAAGCATGCTCCACACCTCCTCCCTCTCAGATTCTGGAAGGCACTTCAGAGTCTTAAACCTTGGGTCGAGTGCTGTAGCTATCTTTAGAAATCTCACATTGGTGCCTTCTTTGCGTTTTGTGAAATCTGCTGTGAAAAAGTGTTCTTAAAACGAACGACATGTGCTGGGTTATCATCTGAGACTGCTGTAACATGAAATATATGGCAGAATGCGGGTAAAACAGAGCAGGAGACATACAATTCTCCCCCAAGGAGTTCAGCCACAAATTTAATTAATGCATTATTTTTTTAACAAGCATCCTCAGCATGGAAGCATGTCTTCTGGAATGGTGGCCGAAGCATGAAGAGGCATATGAATGTTTAGCATATCTAGCACATAAATACCTTGCAATGCCTATTCCCACTTTCCGGTGACATTGTAAATAAGAAGAGGGCAGCATTATCTCCTGTAAATGTAAACAAACTTGTTTGTCTTAGCTATTGGCTGAACAAGAAGTAGGACTGAGTGGACTTGTAGGCTCTAAAGTTTTACATTGTTTTCTTTTTGAGTGCAGTTATGTAAGAAAAAAAATCTACATTTGTAAGTTGCACTCTCATGATAAAGAGATTGCACTATAGTACTTGTGTGAGGTGAAATGAAAAATACTATTTCTTTTGTTTGCCATTTTTCCAGTGCAAATATTTTAAATCAAAAATAACAATATAAAGTGATCACTGTCTACTTTGTATACTGTGTTGTAATTCAAATCAATATATTTGAAAATGTAGAAAAACATCCAAAAATATTTAATACAATTGGTATTCTATTGTTTAACAGTGCGAGTAAAACTGCGAGTAAGGGTGATTAATTTTTTTAAATCGTGATTAATTTTTTTGTGTTAATTGCATCAGTTAACTGTGATTAATCAACAGCCCTATTACAAATTAAGCATTGCTTTTACTGTTATAGTTAAATGTAGATTTTGGGCTAGTCTACACTGGCAATGCTAAAGTGCTGCCATGGCAGCGCTTTAACGTGCCTTGTGTGGACGCGGTGTAGCACTGGGAGAAAGCGCTCCCAGCACTCTAAAAAACTCACCTCCACAAGGGGCATAGCTGCCAGTGCTGGGAGCCTGGCTGCCGGTGCTGGGAGCCCGGCTCCCAGCTCTGGTTCACTGTCTACACTGGCACTTTACAGGGCTGAAACTTGCTGCACTCAGGGGGGTGTTTTTTCACACCCCTGAGCCAGACAGTTGCAGCGCTGTAAATTGCCAGTGTGGACAAGCCTTTTGTAACAAAGAACTACGACTTTGAATTCTTTTCAGTCCCTTGGATTCTGTAATAATCTTTACTAAGGCAGGACATGATGGAATGAATTAAGCTAACCCTTGTGGAAATACCTACTTTACAATCAGTGGCCTGGACCTTTTGCCCTTTGGACATGCAAAGAAGCTTCTAAAATTTTGACTGAACTATCTCTGCCTTGGGCTCTTTGCTCCTACCCTCCTTCTCCCTCACAGTCTAGCATTTTGGCTTCACTTCACATCTGCCCTTCTTACCCTTTTCTCCTCTGTCCTTTCCACCATCCAGTTCACTTTCAATTTAGCTGATCCCCTCCTCAATAAACGTAACTCTCCCCCTGCAAAAAATTGTGGAATTAACATGCTGTTTGCTGCCATCTCATTGTTCACTCTGCTTGTGTGTTATATACCTTTCCCCCCATCCTGCCTGTCTTATCTATTTCAATTATAAACTCTTTGGGGCAGGGACCATCGACCACCCTGTGTTTGCACAGCAGCTAGCATAATGGGGTCCTATTCTTGGTTGGCCCTTAGGCACTACTGTAAAAAAGCATAATTAATAACAACAATCAGATGGGGGTTATGTTTATGGTGAAGCTAAACATGCTCTCTTGCCCAGAACTTGCAGTAGAATTCAGCCTTAAGCATGGATGTCTTGCGAAGCAGAAGCAGTGTGGCTGCCAGCCAGGCACTGTTTAATACAAACTGTTTCCAAAAGGTGTGAAGTGACTACCATGGGGGAAAGTATTCTGTAGCTTTCCAAATGCCATTACTGCCCCAGCACTTTAAAAGGAATTGATGTTGACAACTGGAAGTTGAGTAAAGCTCTTTGAAATGACTGGTACACAAGATACAATAAAAACAATCACTTTCTGGGGGAGAGGATTATTTAAAGAGCTAAGTGTTATGCTAATTGATGGCTCCAATTAGCTCATTGTGGCACCCAGGTATAAGTGAGGTTGGAATTACTCTCAGCCAGGAACAGAGCGGGTTTGATAGAAAGAGCTCTAAGGCCTTAGTTGCTTTGGAAATTTACTCTGATTCCAGCAGCTGATGGCCAGTCATTGATGTAGCTGCACCAATGCAAACCCCATGTCTCTTTGAAGAAAGCCAATATTTGTACCAGTGAAAGGAGCAGATTGCTGAGATCAGGACAAATTCCTTGTATACTCAAGGTTAAATTTAGCCAAGCTGGAGGAGAGGTCTTATGCCAAGATAAAGTAATTAAAGGGGTAGCTAAACCTAAGGAGAAGGCGTGGCATTTCATGTAGGATTATTTTGGCGTGACCTTTTTGTTTATATTCCAAAGCCCAGGAGAGGTGATTTGTATTGTGACTTCATAAAGATGTGGCTTGTTCAGAATGGGATGGAAATGGCTCCTGCTGACGTGAAGAATGAGACTGGATGCAGTATACAAAAACTTCACAGGAGTTTCATATTTACTCTGGCCCTTCAGTGGCTCATGGTTGTCCTATAAGAGAAAACTTGCTGAGATTCAGGACAAGGGAAGGCTTCACGGAAAACTAAGATATTTGAAATTCATTTATCAAATCCTAAATAATGTTTCTGTTTGTCTGTTAGGTTTGAAGATCTTGAAGAAATATGAATAATGTACTTCCTGTTACAATAAATAATTTGGGTTGATGCTACTTCATGGATTTACGGTGTTTACGTTAATCTGGATCTTGGTTCTGCGTTCCTTCTGTACCCCAAGCTTGCATTATTTTAGGCCTGTTCTACCCACCAAGTTGCACCAGTTTAATAAAAGATGCAGTGTTAAAGTGATTTAGTTAAACCAATACCAAATCCCGTGTGGATACTCTTACGCCTGGATTATATCTATTTAGATAGCATCAGTAAATGTACACAAACTAAACAAATATAGCCAATTTAAACCAGTATCACTGTGTGCAAAGAGGGGTTTGCATTGGTTTAGCTAACTTGGGTTTTGTACTGATTTTGGTTAAAACATGTGAGTTCTGCATTTAGACTAAGCCTTATGTGAGAGTTTCGGATGTGCGAGGATTGAAGGAGCCTGGGTGACAGATCTGCCAGGTCCTTGTGTTGCTGTTCTCATGGCAAACAGCTATCTAGTGGGAAGGATGGTCCATTGCATATAAGCAACACAGACTGGTTTTGAAAATGCAAAAGGATTTGATCAGTGATGTGAAAGGGCACGGACAGTAGGGAATATTGTGCCCACTTTTTTGCGGGGTGGGGGTAACTTTTTCAAATGCTGCAATTTGAGCAAGAGATCTTTTATCTGGGCAGAGGAAAAGCAGCAACAAACTCTTTTTTAGAGAGTCTTGGCTTTATTATTATTTTAGGAGGGAACAGATGCAGAGTATATTAGTCAACAGAGGCTAAGGCTGTCACCGCACTTGCCTTGCCAATTTAAAAGAACCAGACAACTATTTAAATAAGTAGGAACAATATTTTGTGCTATACCACTTCTCAAAACAGATCTGAGTGTAGATACTGTGAAGGGAAGTTGCTAGGAAACATGCATGCTGCATTGGGCTAATTTTGCAGTTAATGTGCCTATCAAAGACAGAATTGTATCCAATTCCCAGCCTCTTTGTTTCACAAGAACTGAAGTACAAAATTGAAGCCAACATGCACCCCCCCTTAAATGAAATGCCAGGAAATGCCTCGTAGGCCATTTAAAATCTAAAACTCAGTCAGAACAAAATGCAGAGGAACAGAGACCATTCCAGGAGCCTTGCTGAAAGGTAAAAGTTAAGGTCCTGTTAGGGTGACCAGATATCCTGATTTCATAGGGATAGTCCTGATATTGAGGGCTTTTTCTTATCTAGGTGCCTATTGCCCCCCACCCCCGTCCTGATTTTTCACACTTGCTATCTGGTCGCCCTACCCTAGGTTCTGTCCACATTACTGATACAATCAAGTCAACAACTTGTGTGCTCAGACAAGATGTGATCACTCGTCTCTCTTACCATCTGTGATACACTCATAACTAGGTTATCAGAAAAGACCCTCTTCATGCTGTACAGGGAAATCATGCCACCAGGTTTAAATGTAGTCATTGCTGACACCATTCTTACCATGGTGAAGGCAGGGTTTAAGGTCCCATCTCTACTGCCGTTATAACCATATTGGAGCTCCAGCAATGTTTTGACATGGTTTGTTTCTGCCTGTGTAGACTTTAGTGTTATGCAAGCATGTTGGTTATGTTTTCACCGCTGTGATAGCCTAGGCTCTTATTCAGGTGTTGCCACTAACTGCCACTCCTGAGTCCCATCAACACACAAAAACCTCTCACCTGAGTCAAGTCATGTTTTCAAGCTGGGCTAGCTGGCACCACTGCTGGGGGGAGTTAGAGGCCAGGTTCCACTTTCACCTGTGCTGGTAATTGGCCCACCTTGCAATGAGGACGCAGGCTAAGCTACTCAAGGAGCGATAGTCCTCCAATTCCCCCGAATGACAGACAAATTCCCATAATCCACTGGGAAAGAATCACAGCACAAAGAACCATGCAATGTGTTCCCAGAAGTCCTAGTGATACACGGGGGTGAGGGCACAGCACTGCTGAGGACAAGGTAGCTCAGATAGTGCTTTGCAGTGTGGCCACTCCCCCTGGAGGAGGCTAAAGTAACGTGGGTGCCGATTGTCCAGACTCTGCAATGAAGATACATTCTAGAGCAGTGGTGGCAACCTGCAGCCCACGGGCCGCACGTGGCCCATCAGGTAATTCTATGGTGGGCTGCCAGACAGTTTGTTTACCTTTGCATGGCTGCCCACAGCTCCCAGTGGCCGGGGTTCACTGTTCCCGGCCAATGGGAGCTGCAGAAAGCGGCGTGGGCCACAGGGACATGCTGGCTGCTGCTTCCCGCAGCTCCCATTGGCCGGGAAAGGTGAACTGCAGCCACTGGGAGCTGTGGGCGGCCGTACAGAGGTAAACAAACTGTCTGGCAGCCCGTCAGAGGATTACCCTGATGGGCCGCTTGTGGGCCGCAGGTTGCCCACCACTGTTCTAGAGACTAGTATCAAATGAATTGCATAAAGAGATCTATATGCCAATCACATAATATGGGACTTTTAAATTGAGCAACCTGATTAAACTTAACACCTGGAATAAGTACAATGCTGATTGGGGATCATTATTCTTAGAACCATAGGGTCAGAAGGCACTGCAAGGGTCATCTAGTCTAATTATTAGAGCTGGTCAATTTTGTAGACTTTTTTCATTTAAAAAAAATGAGTAAATAATGAAGAGGATGGATCACTGAAACAAATCAATCTGGATTGTTTGGTAAGCTAGGCAGAAACAAACAATACAAGTTTTAATACAGGCAAATACAAAACTATACATCTAGGATCAAAGAATATAGGCTATAGTTGCAGAAAGGGGGACTCTATCCTGAGAAACAATGACTCTGAAAAAGATTTGGGGGGTAATGATGGAGGAAAGCACCCACACTTTCCCGCCCCCCTTGGAAGAGAAGCCAGGAAAGTGGAGTTGGAAAAATAATTTTTTAAAGAAAATTGTCATCTTGAATTTTTCATCAAAAGCACATTTATGAACAAAATTTGAAATTTATTTTTTAAAAAACTTTCTTATGGAAAAAAGCCAAGATACTGACCAATTCTATCTTAAACATAATGCAAAATGTGACAGAGAGGGCCAAACAATTATATAACTGCAACAGCCCTCAAAAAGATCAGACCTGTGGCACAGTTTCTTTAATAGGAGAATTTAACAGCAATTTAAAATTAAGTCAAGATGGTTTGCATAGCAATTCTCTGCTACCTTTCAGCTCTTTTATGGATGTATTAATTTAGACATGGCTAGCAGGGTTCCTTGCTATGAACTGTGCTTTTTGTAGGCACAGTTGGCTGGGAATACTTGCCATTCAATCAGACTCTTTAATTTCTCCACTCAATTTTATAATAAAATACATTAAAATTACTTTTCTCTCTTCATAAGAGAGATTGCATGGCTTTCTTGGGGAAGGAAACCATGTTCTGGATTACATTATTTTTTCTGAAGAAATATTTGTCTAATTTCTATTATGAAGCTATTTAACTTGATGATTACTCCCAGAAGAAAAAAAAAATCACTTGAATTAACCCTGAATAGTAGCACTTCATACAGCTGTTTCAGGCTGTTTTTCCCACCAGTCCAGTAACACACTGATATAATTAGCCATTTTAGATTCATCTGGCTTTGCCTTAGAGGTACCTCCCCTTCACTGTGTGGTCTTGAGAAAGTTGATTAGGGCCAAAGTTCCAGGAATGGATTCCAGGATTCCAGGAATGTCGTTCTGATTTGGGATTTGAGATGCCTCAATTTGGGATGCCTCAATTTTGTATTTTGTATTTTCAGCTTTAGACATCCCGGTGTCTAAAAGTAGGGACCCAAAATTAGTGGGGTCTTAAAAATGTTGGGCTTACCATGATGGCAACATCTCTAAAATGGGGACCACAGTACTTAGCAATGCATATAGGTGTTGTGAACATTAGTTAATTATGTAAAGTGCTATGATTATGAAGGTGTTTACTCCAAGTAACCATTCTGGAATTAACCTGACACTGTTCTCCCAGAAATACCACCAGAATCTGATCACACTGCCAGGTCTAGAATAGATTTTGTTCCTTAATGTTACCTACCATTGCTACCACTGGTGCTCCATTGGTGGTGACCATGATGATAGCACTAGCAGCTGTTGCACTTTAACCACCATGTTGTCTAGATCTGCTTTGAGGCTAGTGTAGATATGGCCTATAACCAAGGCCTGTGGACAAACTATGTTATAGCAGGGATTGTTCATGCCTGTGTGAACAGGAAAGAAAAGTTATAACCACATTAAGGAACCAGAGACTAAACAGGTTTCTCTAACAGAGTTATAACGTGTATCTTTTTCTGTGTACACAGGAAGAAGCAGACATATTGTAACATGGTTTGGATGCAAATATTACAGAAAATGGCTAAATGAGGGAGAGAGGAATTATCCCTTTGAAGGAATATCCCTTTAATTTTGAAGACTGTCCAATTACTGCTGTGAAGAATGACACTGTAATAGGTGGTAACTAATAATTCATCTTCATTAGAGCTGGTGGAAAATGCTGATTTGATGAAATTGAAACATTTTGCGGGAATGTATCAATTTTTGTCAAATTTTGATGAAAAATTAGGGAAGTACTTCATTTAGACATTACCATTTAGACTTTTATAATACAATATAATTGAAATGCCAACGTTGAAATGAAGCTCTTTGACCTTACAGAAGGGGAACATTTCATAAGGTCGTTCTGATATTTCTGAAATGAATTTTTTTGGAAACGTCATTCTATGGGAAATGTTGACATTTTGTTCCAATTTGGGGATGAAAGGAGATTGGAAATATGGGAACTTCCCATGGAACAGAACTCCTTTGGTTCAACCAGCTCTAATCATCACCATATAAATACAAAGTAGCATTATAACTAACTGGTGAGGTTTCTGATCAGGGATGCTGAGACCAGCCTAGCAAGCCCTCCACCTACAGAATTCTCCTTCACATCCCTTCAGATGCTGGTGACAGTCTTCCAGGAAAGCAGCGATGGCTGTCTGAGGACATTACTGTTTGAGGAATCTCCTTCATAAACATAGTAATTTATACCCAAAGCACTCTGCGGATATTGATTAATCCTCATAACACCTCTGGTAAGTGGGGAAGCATTAGTATCCCCATGTTACAGATGGGGAAACAAAAAGCCATGGGAATTCAATGTGTGGAGGGCTTGCATGATTAGTCCCATAGTCATTCCCCCCTGCTGAAATAAGTATATCTACTGTAGAAATTAAACAGATACGGCATGATTCTCATTTACACCAAGATCCTTTTATACTGTTTGGCCAGCATGCCTTATTTACATCCACTTTAAGGGACTTTTATGTTGCCAGAGCAGGGTAATGGGGCCTTAGTGTAAATGAGAATCAAGCCTTTATTTTAACAGTAAAAATATGTATTTTGGCAGTACAAAAATTACACTTTGCAGGGTAAAGGTTCCTCTCTCAGTACTTTTCAAAAACAAATCTTTTTATTTGTCTCTATTTGAATTTAAAGACATAACCCGTTACATTGATAAATGAAAAAACAAGATACAGGGAACATGTTGAGTCATTGTGGAACAGTTCTGTAGTTGAAGGCTCTTGGCATTTGGTCTCATGCCCAAGAATTAACCTACCATGTCATTATTACACAGTCACACCTAAGAGGTTGTCTCATTGTTTCACCTGGAAACAACAAGAAAACAACATATAAATGGCATTAGTGCTCAGACACTTGACCATGTATGTCTCTTCTTGTACATCTGCAGGGTTCCAGACTCACTCAGTTTGCTAAATTGTCTCAATTAAATGTTAAAACACATTTTTAAAATAGTAAAATGTCTTTGGACCCCATCAGCCCCTCTACGGTAGGGAGATGAAAATCCATAGAAATGGTTCAAAATGTGCCAGAGGGTAAGGGTTTGAATGTAAGCATTGTGATCTCACCCATTCCTCCATTTAACCTTGCAGAAGCCCCTATACTTTATCTCCTTGTGTTTGGGGCTCTGCAAACTTTGGGAAGGGTGGGCTGGATTGGTATCCACAAGGAAATACCAGTGGGAATTAATGTTGATGAATGTAGATGCTGGGTGAAAGGATGATGGTGAGCAGAAAGGAGAGTTTGGCTATCAGTAGGATCTCAGGATATTTGTGAGTTAGAAGAGTCTCCTGTCTCCCCTCCAGAAGGAGATAAGGGACAAACTCAGCCCTCTCAGTAAGAGGGTACAAATGGAACTCCATTGTTTTTTCCTGTGGGAGGCATGACACTGCCCGATACCTAAAGTCAAGGTCCTCCATATTCTTCTGCAAGTTGAATTTCATTTCAGCAAGGACCCTGGGTTCTACAACACTCATATGTGGAGGTCTGGAAATTCTGCATCGATTTAATTTATATTCAAAAGAGTTTTAAAACCAATTAAAGATGAAAATGAATAATACCATAAGCAGAGGAGTCCCTGCATTATTTATTTTGAAATTAAAATCCATTTATTTTATGCTGTCACCACATTTATAAGGTGCTATAGAATTTTGTACTGGTAACATAGAACTGCATTAGAAAAGATGTCAGGGAGGAATCAAAGGATTTTGACAGGAGGATAGAGGACAGTTGGGGCTTTTGGAACCTGTGAAAGTATGGAAGTTGGGAACATGTTAGCTGTTAAAGATCAACTCATTGAGTTGAATGGGGCAGTTCACGCCTTCCAAAGTTATTACATTAGGCAATCTGCAAGCGCAAGAAGAAAACACCTCTTCTATCATTTTCCACTTTTGATTCTTCTATTCAACATTTTCTTTCCAATCATGAAGCCTAGAGACTTTTTTTAGATTGTGGAGCACAATTCTATGGCAAAGGATTGATTCCCCAGGCCTGATTGCTCAGGACTGGAAGGTGAAATGGAGGCAAATTCTGTTGGCACAGGATATACAAGACCCTACCTATAATAAAAGTATTATATTTTTATTAGATAGGAAAACATGTTGGGAGAGAAAGGGTATATGGGAATGGAGGAACATCGGGTGACTGGACTGACAATTATAGCTAGCATAAATTCAGTACAATGTTAGAATTCTAGAAACAGTCAGTGTGTAGTGTTGTTGTAGCTGTGTTGGTCCCAGGATATAAGAGAGACAAGGTGGGTGAAGTAATATCTTTTATTGGTCCAATCAAAGCTATTACCTCACCCACCTTGTCTCTCTAGGAACAGTCAGTAACAGACTTTATAAGTTTAGGTGCTCTAACAAGGAGACACAAACATGTGATGCACTTAACAAAGCAAAGCAGGTGTATACTTCTGCTCAAAGCTTATGATGGAGCAGTAAAGATTATTACCACGTAGATATTTATGAAAGAATCATAAAAGTAAGAGATGGAAAACACCTATTAGATCATCCGGTCCATCACCCTCCGCCCCTGTCCATCTTGTGCAAGTGCAAGTTGAGCAAGAAATACCAAAATTCTGAAGAAAACTCCACACAGCTATGGAGACAGGAAAAAAATATTGCCAGCCTGTAACGTGGGATAGCAATAAAGTGAATACAGTGCTGCAGGTTACTCAGGGCTCTACACTCTGGTTTAGTTTATGACCTACAGCCCAGTTCTGAGAGTGGATTCAGCCACATTTTCCAACTCAGGTCATCATTCATAACTTTAAAGGTTGGTTGGCAGCATCAATAAAGATCTCAGACTGGTACTTTGTGAGGACTTTGGAATGTTTAGTGCCACAAAAGATATTCCAAATTCAGGTCCTCAGGATGTGCCTGTGACAGCATGATGGATACCCTTGTGTTAACTTATTTTACGAAGAATTATTAGTCAATGGTAATCATACTGTGCTATTTCCCCCAGGATTTTAAGAAGCATAGTGGTGGAGGGGAGGTGCTGCATGAGATGTCATCCAAGCACCAACAGAACATGTGTCCATGTAGGAGCTTGGGGGGCTCTCCTCCTATAATTTATTTTAACATATAGCTATGTGACATACGTTAAAGGTCACTTGCTGGTGACAGAGAGGAAGTTTGTGGATGCTGGTGGCAGAGCTTTTTGGCAGTGGGGCCACAATTCCAGAATTCACTCTCTGCAGATATATGATCAAACACAACCAGGACCATGTCTAGAAACTCCTTGTAGCGGGGCAGTCCCCCTGCTCCGGCCCTGAAAGGGTTAAAGCCAGCCCTTGGAGAGGGCTGGGGCTGAGAGAAAAGGCTAGGCTGATTGGGAAGGCAGCCACAGCTGGGGCCACACCCCAATCAGGCTGTAGCTGGCCCTATAAAAGGGCTGAGAGCTGTGTGCTTAGGTAGTCTCTCTCAAGCAGTGGAGAGAGAAAGACCTGGCTGCCTGGGAGAGAAGGGTACCTGGAGTGGAGCAGGGCTGGGGAAGGGCCAGAGGAGCTGGGGAGCTCTGGGCCTTGCTAAAGGCCAGGAAAGGTACTGGAGCTAGAAAGGTGTAGCCTGGGAATAGGCAGAGGCAGCTGGTCCAACCCCCCTTGCCGATGATGAGTGGTTTACAGACTGCAGTCTGCCCCAGGGAGCGGGGGCTAGATGGTAACTGGCAGTAGCCACTGAGGCAAGGTGGGGATAGAGGGTTGGGGGTTCCCCTGGGTGGGGAGACCCAGACTGTGGGTTACTGCTGGGGGTAGAACCTTGATGTAGAGGGGCACCGGGGTCTGGGAGGGACATGGGAGCCAGCAGCAGGTGAGACACCAGCCTGCAGAGGGTGCTCCAGAGGCTGGAGAACTAATTCCCAGGACAACCAGCAGGAGGTGCCATGCTGGTGAGTCATTGCCTTGCTACAGTCCTCCAAATATTACCTTTTTTCCCAGGCCTTCCCAAATGATTAAACCCTGGTTTCCTGACTCACTGGCAAAGCCGCAGGGGAGCACAGTCTTTGGTCTCTCTTCTTGTGATTTGAATGTCTCAATTTAAATCTAGCAAGGCCCCAAGATAGGTTACAATCATTTGTTAAGTTATCAATCAAATAAATAATGGGCATTTGTTCTAATGGCCAGTAAGATCTCAGTCCCCACAAGAGCTCCATTTCATGGACCACCAATTAGAAAAATATCAGCACCTTTGATGTCTGTTAACAGGTTTCAAGTTTTCAACCAAACCCTTTAGATTGGTTTGCAGGAGGGAACAAACTGGTCTGTTGTATAGTAGTCCAGTGGGCTACCAAATATTTATTTTAGTAGTTCACATCTAACCTTTGGTTGCATGCTCTTAGGACAACTGCTGTTATTTCTGCTGTATCCTTTTCTTTGTCTTTCCCTGCTCTCCAATCCAGGCAAAGAAAGGTTGTTCCCTCTCAGTTCCTCCTTCAGCCTTTTCTGTCTGGTTACTCGTTCAGGGCCAGTGCTTAGAAATATCTACTCTGTCTGAAAGCATTTGTACTAGCCTCCAGCATTTCTAGCCCTGGAGGGACATGAGAGATGGGAACTTAGAGTTGTAGTATTCTGAAATATACTCTGGTTTCTCTTCAGATCTTTCGCCTTTTACTAAAGATTTCCGTGGAGAGGAACATTTATGAGTTTCTATTTAATTTTTTGAGGCTTCACTTCGGTGAAGCTAAGAAAAAAAAAAGGGGGGAAAAAAAACCCCAACTTTCCTTTTCTTCCACTTCACTTCTGTGGTGGTTTAAGTGTGGATGTCCGAACTGCTAGAACTAGAAACCCATGCTTTATACCATGTCAAAGCATCTTGGAACTCCAGCTTTCAAAGGCCTAAAGCATTAGAGACAAACCCAGACTTAGTGTAAGTGGTGAAACTCCTACTGAACTCAGTGGAGTTTCATCTCGTAATAGTAATCTGTAATTTTAGTAGTTTGTGAGAGTGACTGCCAATATTTTAAATGAAGAGGTGGGGGGAGAGGAAGATGATGATTAGAATCATGTGGGTGGTTTTTTTTTTTTTTTTTTTTTGTTAGCTATATCATGACCTGACAGGGCTAGAAGGGAATGATTTATATATTTGGCAAGCTGAGATTCTCAGCTTTTCAGTGGTTTAAAGCACGGTCAATAGGATACCCTTGTCCCTCACTCTGGCAGTTCTTTCATGGCACTTGTCCAAGGCTGAATATTGAAAATCCCAGACTTTAAACCTGCTTAATTTTCATTTCCTCCTTTTCCTCTATCTGGGTAAGGCTGCTATCCACAGCAAAAGAGTAGCACTTGGACTGTAAATAGCAGTGCTTTATTTGTGGAATCTTTTTTTCTGAGGGAAACTGACCAGGATCATATGATCCTAATGACTTTGTGGCTGTTGCTGATGCTGGTTATTGTAATAGTCCCCCCACGCCGTGCAGTGGACTGTTGACTGAATATTGCGGCAGGTGCCAAGATGCCACAGAGAAGCATTTCATTTTTTCAGATGTGGAATAGTTCAAATCATCAACACAATAAGTGATATGAATTCCATTAGACTGCGTAAGAGCTTAAGACATATTCTGGTGGAATTCTCATGCTACGTAAAAACATCTTGTATGAAGAAACTATCCTTTTTATTAAGCAGCATTTCATAATTTATTTAGTGCAACATGTGCTGTAATGTAACAAGTTACACGGCTAAGGCAATTATTTTCACATTTTTTAAAAAATAGTTAATTTATTGTTCATGGCTTAAACTCACAACAGAAAGGTCCTTGTACATTAGCCACAGCACTCTTCATTCAGTCCCATTGCCTCTAAGCACTGTAGCACTCCATAGCCGTAAAGAATCATTCTGGGTATGCAGTGGTGGTTGCCCAGAGTTCCAGGACCTTTGAGTAAAGTATTACGGGCTAGATTCTGCTTGTCGAGGGAGTGAGTCTAGCTAAATGGAAAATCTGCCAGATGAGGAAACTGTCAGCAGAAAGCACCAGCAATCACTCTTTGCAGCGTATAACAGGTGGGGAGCCCGCCTAGCCAAAAAAGTGGCCAGTGCTGTTTGGGAGGGGGTATGGCAGGAGATGTGCTGGTTCAGCATATCCATAGCAGCTTCTACTGGCTCGTGTGGAGTCCTGGCTGTACACTAATGCTGCTCCTCTTCCTCATGAGAATGCTGAGGGAGGATGAGATCACCAGCCCCCCTTCATGGGGAATACTCCCCCAGGCTAGAATAGGGATGTAGGGTTTACCTGCCTGTGCCAGGCTCATTGAGTCTGGGCCTCATGTGTTGTAATGTACCTAGTCCCAGTTATTGAAATGAATCAAGGCAGGTTTAACTCCAGTTATTTTTGCATTTGAGATTTTTTTTCATTCACAAATGCAATGTTTTAACACATTCACTTGTTCAGTTTCTTTCATTAAAATTAGCGTGTGCCAGCTGCACCCCTAAGATTCTGTCAGAAAGATTTAGCTCAGTACTTTGTTTGAATGGTTTGTTCTAGATCTCATTGCTTCAGATATGACTTGGCAAAGAAAACCTCCTGTATGAAATAAATTATTCAAAATCTTACTATGCGAGACAGAACTCCTGACAGGATCTTTCAAGTGGAGTCAAAGATGCTGGAGAATGTTAGAATTTTAAACAGAAAAAAATCCAAGTCGGAAAGGTGAAGAAACGGGGATTGTTCACACACTGGCTGTCTTTGAATGAAGTTATAATTTTTTGAATAATATATACAGAAAATGTTGTGGATAATTTTAAGGGTGATTTTTATCATAATATTATCTCTCTCTTTAGATTTGTTGCAAAGCCAGCCTTGAGACAATAACAAGTCATACAGTTAACTCTACCTCAGCAACATCAGTGTTAAGGTTTTCTGTTATAGCGCAAAGTCAGGGAGTATGGTCCATGCATAGTGCTGGTGTACATATTGGAGGTGATGGAACATATATAGAGGGAGGGGCGAGTGACTCTGGTAAATGTGATATTTGGGAATTATGGTGTACTGAGTAAGTTTACATTAACTCTACATTTCGTCACTTTGAAGGGTTTGTGTGGGCAGGTGTTCCCCTTAAATAACCTTAACAGTTTTGTTTTCTTTGTGGTTTTAGCATTGAACATTGACGTTTAACTAATATAATAGCTGGGAAAAACAAGAGTAACACGTGCTACAGGAAATCCTACAGGTTGCAGTGTGTCCACATAGATGGTTTGGTTCTCTGTGCTGCTCCTCAGGCCCCCTTTCTAGTCACGTTGCCTCTTTGACCACAGCTGTACATAATATCCTCCCACAAGTGAGAAGTTAACCCTGAATTGTCTTGTCCTAATTAGATTGTAGGCTTTGGGGCAGAAAACATTTATCTTTCGATGTATGCAAAGTACTACAGAAATTTACAATGCCCTATTATTATAATAAGAAAAGGAGTACTTGTGGCACCTTCGAGACTAACAAATTTATTTGAGCATAAGCTTTTGTGAGCTACAGCTCACTTCATCGGATGCATTCAGTGGATGCATCTGATGAAGTGAGCTGTAGCTCACAAAAGCTTATGCTCAAATAAATTTGTTAGTCTGTATTCGCAAAAAGAAAAAAAGGAGTACTTGTGGCACCTTTGAGACTAACACGGCTGCTACTCTGAAACCTATTATAGTAATAGTCATTCATATGCTTCAAACAGTAGGGAAAGGTGACTCTCAAGGCAGGTCTACACATAAAATGCTGCATCAGCAGGGCAGCTGTAGCGCTCAGGTGAAGCTACTATGCTGATGGAAGAGCTTTTCCCATTGGTGTAGGTAGTTCACCTCCCACCAGCATAGTGTTGTCTACATGGTGGGGTTAGGTCCATATAAATTCACACCCCTGAGCAACGTAGTTATACCAATATAAATCTGTAGTGTAGACCTGGCCTAAACTCGAGAATTTCACAGCAACATTGTAAACAATGGGATCACTTTGTACCTCTTTCACCAAATAAATGTTGTCCTTGACAGAGGCCCCTGGCAAAATATTAGCACGCCAACTTTAGAGAGTCTTATCAACAGGTGAGTGTCCATTGCCACAGATGTACTCAGATACTGTTTACTTTTCTATTGTGAAATCTTCTAGTCTGATGCTATTTTGGCCATTAGTCACAAAGGAATAACCATGGTGGGCAGTAGTAAAATGTCCTTCCCAAGAGCAGGTTCATCCCTTAAGTTTTTTTGCCACTCGCACAAGTAGATTTCAGGAAAAGCCCGTTAAAACCCTGCCATAATCTGGAGAAGGTTGCCTTCTGCTAAGGAAGTAAACTTCTTGCCTGAGATATCTGGTCTTTGTGATGGCCATGCAGTCTAGCAGTAACACAACATATGACTCTTAACTTCAGTACCCAAACTCAGTCTCTGACTCTCTCTTTCTGTCAGCCAAAGAACTAAACACTCATCCTCAAAGGGGATGGAGTGCAACAACCACTCTGGCCAACCAAGAGCAGCTTGGACACACTCCAGAAGGAGACAGTTGTGACCTACTGCTACAAACAGTCATTCAGTTACAAATTCAGAAGCAAAGGGTAAGAGGGTGTCCAACACCGTTGTGCTCTGTAAGACTGTCATAAACTGATAAGCTTCTTTATATTTCAGTAAGTTGGTATATAAACAGATGTAAGTAACATATGGAGAAGCCTGCAGAATATGGCCTCATGCCCTTCTTACATCCTCCTGTTAGTTGCTTTTCTTGCTATGCTCCTCTCTTCTGGACCTTCAGCAGATGGGTTACAGCAGTTTAGATGCTCTTATCCTCTGAATAGCCAATTCAGAGGCGATGTGTAAGGAGGGGTTTAAGTTAGATATTGATCAGTGGTGGTGAGTATATCAGTCTAAACTGGTGCAATATACATGCTGGGGTGGGGGGGCTGAAAGAAGACATAAATTTCCAATTTAGGCTCCCTCTAGACTTAAACTCTCTTAGATCTGCCTTTGAATTTGGTCCAAGATTTTGAGGGTGGAGTTCTCAAAGAGAAAAGGTTGTGAACCTTGGGTGGCATATTCAGAAGAGTTCAGCACTGTCCTAACTCTGCTCCCATTTAAGTCAACAGGATCTGTACCATTGAGCTCAACGGGGAGTAGAATTGGGACACTGCTGAGCTCTTGTGAATGTCCTATCCCTGGAAAGTTTAGAGGGTTCAGGCTACCTAGTCTAAGTGCAGTAACCACCCAAGAAGGGACAATACCTGAGCATGACGCATCTTGGCAGGACTGGCCCTAGACCAAATGGCACCCCAGGTGAAGAGTGTTTTCAGCGCTCCACCCCCTACCATTTGTTACCTATCTAATACCTTATTTTTTTACATTTGTAGCCCATTTCATGACTCTGATGCACAATTTGCATGCATGATTCATCCTAGCATGCAAATTTATCGTCTTATATGACAGGGATCAGTAAATCTGTATTTATTCATGCCATATATAAGCAAATACAAAAAAATCATTTCCCATCCGATTTACCCCTTGCTACAAACTAGATTGCAACTGAACCTTTTGCTTCCAATACTGAGCACCTGAAGGCTTCTTCGGGGGTATCTTTATTTTCAATCAGGAAAAACAAAGCATTAGTGAGAGCAAAAGTCAATGTTTCTCAGTCTTAAAGTCCTCAAATATTGTGTTCAGCATGGCAAAAGAAGTAACACTATTTTATATTGTCGCATAGATTGAGGTTTGAGATCTCTGGCATCTGATTAAATATGTCCTTGATTAGTCACTACATACACACCAAGTCTTAAAACACAAGTACACTTTCACAATTACACAATAAAACCAGGTTCACAACATCACAGGTGGCTCTCTCTTCACTTGGTTCTTATATCTCACTGACTGGCAACGCCCCACCCCTTATATCCCTGCGAAGGCATGGCTCACAACAGTATGGGGTATGTCTACACTATGAAATTAGGTCAAATTTATAGAAGTCGTTTTTTTTTAGAAATCGGTTTTATATATTCGAGTGTGTGTCCCCACAGAAAATGCTCTAAGTGCATTAACTCGGCAGAGTGCTTCCACAGTACCGAGGCAAGCGTTGACTTCTGGAGTGTTGCACTGTGGGTAGCTATCCCACAGTTCCCGCAGTCTCTGCTGCCCATTAGAATTCTGGGCTGAGATCCCAATGCCTAATGGGGCTAGAACATTGTCGCGGGTGGTTCTGGGTACATATCCTCAGGCCCCCGTTCCCTCCCTCCGTGAAAGCAGCAGACAATCATTTTGCGCCTTTTTTCTTGAGTTACCTGTGCAGACGCCATACCACGGCAAGCATGGAGCCCGCTCAGGTAACCATCACCGTATGTCTCCTGGGTGCTGGCAGACGTGGTACTGCATTGCTACACAGCAGCATCAACCCATTGCCTTGTGGCAGCAGACGATGCAATAGGACTGGTAGCCGTCATCGTCATGTCCGAGGTGCTCCTGGACACGTTGGCCAGGAGCGCCTGGGCAGACATGGGCGCAGGGACTAAAATTGGAGTGACTTGACCAGGTCATTCTCTTTAGTTCTGCAGTCAGTCCTATTGAACCATCTTATGGTGAGCAGGCAGGCGATAGGGATTGCTAGCAGTCCTACTGTACCATCTTCTGCCAGGCAGGCAAGAGATGAGGATGGCTAGCAGTCCTACTGCACCATCTTCTGCCGAGCAGCCATGAGATGTGGATGGCTTGCAGACCTTCTGCACCGTCTGCTGCCAGCCAAAGATCTAAAAGATAGATGGAGTGGATCAAAACAAGAAATAGACCAGATTTGTTTTGTACTCATTTTCTTCCCCCCCTCCCCCGTCTAGGGGACTCATTCCTTTAGGTCACACTGCAGTCACTCACAGAGAAGGTGCAGCGAGGTAAATCTAGCCATGTATCAATCAGAGGCCAGACTAACCTCCTTGTTCCAATAAGAACAATAACTTAGGTGCACCATTTCTTATTGGAACCCTTCGTGAAGTCCTCCTTGATGTAAAGCCACCCCCTTTGTTGATTTTAGCTCCCTGAAGCCAACCCTGTAAGCCGTGTCATCAGTCGCCCCTCCCTCCATCAGAGCAACGGCAGACAATCGTTTTGCGCCTTTTTTCTGTGCGGACGCCATACCAAGGCAAGCATGGAGGCCAGTCAGCTCACTTTGGCAATTAGGAGCACATTAAACACCACACGCATTATCCAGCAGTATATGCAGCACCAGAACCTGGCAAAGCGATACCGGGCGAGTAGGCGACGTCAGCACGGTCACGTGAGTGATCAGGACATGGACACAGATTTCTCTGAAAGCATGGGCCCTGCCCATGCATGCATCATGGTGCTAATGGGGCAGGTTCATGCTGTGGAACGCCAATTCTGGGCTCAGGAAACAAGCACAGACTGGTGGGACCGCATAGCGTTGCAGGTCTGGGATGATTCCCAGTGGCTGCAAAACTTTCGCATGCATAAAAGTACTTTCATGGAACTTTGACTTGCTTTCGCCTACCCTGAAGCGCATGAATACCAAAATGAGAGCAGCCCTCACAGTTGAGAAGCAAGTGGTGATAGCCCTGTGGAAGCTTGCAACGCCAGACAGCTACCGGTCAGTTGGGAATCAATTTGGAGTGGGCAAATCTACCGTGGGGGCTGCTGTGATGCAAGTAGCCCATGCAATCAAAGATCTGCTGATATCAAGGGTAGTGACTGTGGAAAATGTGCAGGTCATAGTGGATGGCTTTGCTGCAATGGGATTCCCTAACTGTGGTGGGGCCATAGACGGAACCCATATCCCTATCTTGGCACCGGAGCACCAAGCCTGCGAGTACATAAACCACAAGGGGTACTTTTCAGTAGTGCTGCAAGCTCTGGTGGATCACAAGGGACGTTTCACCAACATCAACGTGGGACGGCCGGGAAAGGTACATGACGCTCGCATCTTCAGGAACTCTGGTCTGTTTCAAAAGCTGCAGGAAGGGACTTTATTCCCAGACCAGAAAATAACTGTTGGGGATGTTGAAATGCCTATAGTTATCCTTGGGGAACCCAGCCTACCCCTTAATGCCACGGCTCATGAAGCCATACACAGGCACCGTGGACAGTAGTCAGGAGCTGTTCAACTACAGGCTGAGCAAGTGCAGAATGGTGGTAGAATGTGCATTTGGACGTTTAAAGGCACGCTGGCGCAGTTTACTGACTCGCTTAGACCTCAGCGAAACCAATATTCTCACTATTACTGCTTGCTGTGTGCTCCACCATATCTGTGAGAGTAAGGGGGAGATGTTCATGGTGGGGTGGGAGGTTGAGGCAAATCGCCTGGCTGCTGGTTTATGCACAGCCAGACACCAGGGCGGTTAGAGCACAGGAGGGCGCGGTATGCATCAGAGAAGCTTTGAAAACCAGTTTCATGACTGGCCAGGCTACAGTGTGAAAGTTCTGTTTGTTTCTCCTTGATGAAACCCCCCACCCCTGAAGCTAACCACCCTCCCCTCCTCCCTTCGATCACCGCTTGCAGAGGCAATAAAGTCACTGTTGCTTCACATTCATGCATTCTTTATTCATTCATCACACACATAGGGGCATGACTACCAAGGTAGCCCAGGAGGGGTGGTGGAGGAGGGAAGGAAAATGCCACACCGCACTTTAAAACTTACAACTTTAAAATTTATTGAATGCCAGCCTTCTGTTTTTTGGGCAATCCTCTGTGGCGGAGTGGCTGGTTGGCCAGAGGGCCCCCCACCGCATTCTTGGGCGTCTGGGTGTGGAGGCTATGGAACTTGGGGAGGAGGGCGGTTGGTTACACAGGGGCTGTAGTGGCAGTCTGTGCTCCAGCTGCCTTTGCTGCAGCTCAACCATACACTGGAGCATACTGGTTTGATCCTCCAGCAGCCTCAGAACTGAATCCTACTTCCTCTCATCACGCTGCCGCGACATTTGAGCTTCAGCCCTCTCTTCAGCCCACCACCTCTCCTCCCGGTCATTTTGTGCTTTCCTGCACTCTGACATTATTTGCCTCCACGCATTCGTCTGTGCTCTGTCAGTGTGGGAGGACAGCATGAGCTCAGAGAACATTTAATCATGAGTGTGTTTTTTTTTTTTCTTTCTAATCTTCACTAGCCTCTGGGAAGGAGAAGATTCTGTGATCATTGAAACACATGCAGCTGGTGGAGGGAAAAAAAAAGGGACAGCGGTATTTAAAAAGACACATTTTATAAAACAGTGGCTACACTCTTTCAGGGTAAACCTTGCTGTTAACATTACATACATAGCACATGTGCTTTCGTTACAAGGTTGCATTTTGCTTCCCCCCACCGCATGGCTACCCCCTCAACCCTCCCCCCTCCCCGTGGCTAACAGCGGGGAACATTTCTGTTCAGCCACAGGCAAACAGCCCAGCAGGAACGGACACCTCTGAGTGTCCCCTGAAGAAAAGCACCCTATTTCAACCAGGTGACCATGAATGATATCTCACTCTCCTGAGGATAACACAGAGAGATAAAGAACGGATGTTGTTTGAACGCCAGCAAACATACACTGCAATGCTTTGTTGTACAATGATTCCCGAGTACATGTTACTGGCCTGGAGTGGTAAAGTGTCCTACCATGGAGGACACAATAAGGCTGCCCTCCCCAGAAACCTTTTGCAAAGGCTTTGGGAGTACATCCAGGAGAGCTGTGAATGCCAGGGCAAATTAATCCTTTCACATGCTTGCTTTTAAACCATGTATGGTATTTTAAAAGGTACACTCACTGGAGGTCCCTTCTCCGCCTGCCGGGTCCAGGAAGCAGCCTTGGGTGGGTTCGGGGGGTACTGGCTCCAGGTCCAGGGTGAGAAACAGTTCCTGGCTGTCGGGAAAACCGGTTTCTCCGCTTGCTTGCTGTGAGCTATCTACAATCTCATCATCATCATCATCTTCGTCCCCAAAACCTGCTTCCGTGTTGCCTCCATCTCCATTGAAGGAGTTAAACAACACGGCTGGGATAGTGGTGGCTGAACCCCCTAAAATGGCATGCAGCTCATCATAGAAGCGGCATGTTTGGGGCTCTGACCCGGAGCGGCCGTTCGCCTCTCTGGTTTTCTGGTAGGCTTGCCTCAGCTCCTTAAGTTTCACGCAGCACTGCTTCGGGTCCCTGTTATGGCCTCTGTCCTTCATGCCCTGGGAGATTTTGACAAAGGTTTTGGCATTTCGAAAACTGGAACGGAGTTCTGATAGCACGGATTCCTCTCCCCATACAGCGATCAGATCCCGTACCTCCCGTTCAGTCCATGCTGGAGCTCTTGCGATTCTGGGACTCCATCATGGTGAGCTCTGCATGGTCACCTGCAGCTTGCCACGCTGGCCAAACAGGAAATGAGATTCAAAAGTTCGCGGTTCTTTTCCTGTCCATCTGGCCAGTGCATCTGAGTTGAGAGTGCTGTCCAGAGCGGTCACAATGGAGCACTCTGGGATAGCTCCCGGAGGCCAATACCGTCGAATTGTGTCCACAGTACCCCAAATTTGACCCGGCAAGGCCGATTTAAGCGCTAATCCACTTGTCAGGGGTGGAGTAAGGAAATCGATTTTAAGAGTCCTTTAAGTCAAAATAAAGGGCTTCATCGTGTGGATGGGCGCAGGTTTACATCGATTTAACGCTGCTAAATTCGACCTAAAGTCCTAGTGTAGACCAGGGCTAGGACAGTTCAAGAAAAATGTAGGTCTTGGAAAGTCTGGAAGGCTTCATGAGATTCTACAAATGTCCAGAACATTTTGGGAGATTAGTGAAAAATAAATCCACATATGGAATACCTGAAACATTTTACTTCAAACTTTCTATTTTTTCCCTTTTGTCGCTAACAACAAAAACAGCACACGGAGCCTGGCGCACCCCCCCCTCCCCACCCCGAGCCTGGCACCCAGCCCATCACCTGGGTTGCCTGTTGCTAATTTCAGTCCTGCACCCTGGAGTATCTTACTACGGTTACAAAATATCTGTATGTAAACAGGTATTTGGCTTTTATAAACAAATACATTTTATTTTTGAAATGGTCATATTACAGCAGGCATACTCTAAAAATACACAAACAATTAGCAGGCCAAACAATGCATCCATTGTTAGAGCTTTCAGGGGCAGCAAAGACTTTCCAAAAGTGGGGGGCCTAGGTGCCCTCGTCCCCTCTGTGGCCCCACCCCTGCCCTTCCTCTCCTCCTCTGAGGCCCCACCCCAGGCCAAGCTGGAGTGGGGCCGGGGAGCCCAGGCCCCTCCCCTGGGTGGGGGGCCTCCAAGAGCAGCCCCCGGCCCAGGGCAGATGGAGGGTCTGTGGCTGCCCATAGCTGCCTGCGACCCGGCTCCAGCTGGGGACGGGGCTTTGGAGCCGCAGCCCAGTCATGGTAAGAGCCGTGCAGGCAGCTGTGGGGAGACGCAGACCCTCCACCTGCCCTGGGCAGGATCCCAGGGAGCAGGGACATAAGCTGGAGACTGCTCTTGGTCGGGGGGGGCCCACCCCAGGCAGGTGGATGGTTCACAGCTGCCTGGGCTCCCCAGCCAGGCTCCAGCTGCCATGGGGCTTTGTGGGGAAAGAAGAGGGGTAGGAGTGGGTCCTGCGGTGGAAAGAGGATGGGCCAGGCCTGCCCACTTTCAAAAAGTGGGAGGGCCATGGTCCCCTGCCCCCCCCCCGCCCATTCCAGCTGAGTCTGATTTTTAGGGCTGATCTTTCACTGTCTGGGGTGGCAAAGGCCAGAAGTGTAGAGAGGCAGAGGACACAGCCTGTGAAGCCAACAGAGCATTGTGCATCTCTCAGCAGTGATGAAAGGAGTCGCAGCACTGATGGAAAAAATTAGATTCTATTTGGAGGTGTTTTTTTTTTTTTTTTTTTAAAACAATGAAGGCATCCCTGAGATGAGGCCCTGAGGGACAAAATGGGGAAGAAGTTCTGAGAGCCAAAATAAAGTTTCAAGGAATTTATTTTCCTGCTTTTAACAACTTTCCTCCACTTGGGCTGTCCTGTTGCACCTCATCTTCCTCTAGACAAGGATTTCCCCCTCAGTCATCTGACTGGCAGGTCTGGAAGCATTGCAGGGGCATGGTGTTCAATTTACTCAGCCCATGGGAGGAGGCCGGCTCACCTCTATCTGGTGCAACTGTGAGTGGCTTCAGAAGCAAACTCTTGCATCAGGTGGCAGCTCTCCATGGTAAGCTGGCATTTGTTTCCCTGAAGTGCTTGAAGCTGGGGTAAAACCCCAGAAAAGTAATAACTTGTGTGGGTCCTTAATGGTTTAAAAACACAACTTTTCTTTTGAAAATCAAGTCACCACTTTGGGCCTAATTCTCCACTGTCTTGCACCTTGTGCTGTGATTGACCCAGGTGCAGAGGGAGTGCAGTGTGGGTCAGAAAGATAGCCCTGGACACTCACTTTGCACAGGTGTAAGTGAGAACACACAGTGCAGGACAGTGGGGAAGCAGGCCCACTCTGTTATCCCATTTTTCAGTTCTTCCTCCTATAACACTGGCACCTAACATTAGTCACCTCTCTGAATATGCTCATCAAGGTCAATGCATTCTAGCATATGGTTGATTACAGGGAAATTTTCTGATGTTGCCATCATTAATATATGGCATCAGTTCTTCAGGTTCAATCAGCCCACCTTCATTATAGCATCTGGGGAAAGGGATGTTTTGTCAGACACCTCAAAGGAACATGTTCCACTTCTTTTGATAAGGCCTCAGTCAACTTCTTAACAATGCAGGAGTCCTTTCGTGTTTCCCATCCTGCTTAACATGTTCAGCAGGGCTATTCTAGAACAGCAGAAAATGGCTTTCAGTTAGATGGCATGTTCAGTATCTGATAGACTTAGGCTGTGGCAATTCCTGAGCTATTAGCTCAGTCACCTAGAAGAACTGAGCTAGAAAATGCCCTGCAGAGTGGAATAAACCCTTGTGGACTGATAATTAACTAGCAGCATTAGCTTTAAACCTTCTTTGAGTTATGCTGCTCACAATTACTTTTAGCTATGCCAGTGTGTTCTCCCCCCTCAACCCCGTGAGTCTGGCAAATCTATAACAATGCTAGTGGCATCCAGCTGAGATTAGGACTCATACGTGTCATTTACAGCAACAACTGATGCAACAACATGAGGAAGATCGTAGTTGCAAAAGTCCTTAAAGGCATCAGCTTGTGACTCACAAACCTTTATCATAATGCTGCTTCAGAAAGTTGCTCCAAAGTTCACTGAGCAAATGGACATTACTATTCATCATACTGCTGTATTGAAAAGGTAAAACTGTCATCTCAAATAAATGCTTCTATATTCTGAATGGGTTATACAGTTTGTTCCTTGTTCTCTTGTTGACTGAAATATCATGTACTCTTACTATGATGTTACTCATTGTTGATGTGATACTTTGAGTAAGAGAGCCTGTGATGCAAGAGCTGTAAAAGTCAGGTACAAAGGGGAGTACCTGGATCAGCTGATATTATTTGAACTATTTAGGTATTAGTGTCAGGAATCAGAACCAGTCTCCAGGCACCCAAAAAAATGCAGCTGGCCTATAATAGGCTGCCTGATTGGCTACACTGCCTGACTGATAAGAAGGGTCTGCAAAGTGGCTCTTAATCCCAGCAGCAGTTTAGCTACTGCTCAAAATGCTTGCCCACAGCTGCAGTAGTTCCTTGTTCCCAGTCTTGCCCCTGCCTTGTCTCACTTCAGGGAACTCAATGCTGACCCTTGGCTCTGATTTCTGGCTTCAGATCTGGCCTCTGACTCTGAGTTCTGACTCCAGCTATGAGCATTGGCTCAGGAGCCTGGCCTGTGACTCCAGCTCTAACACTAATGACTCGCGCTCCAACCACTAGGCACTACCACCCACATCCCGGTCACTAAGGTAGATGAGCATGAAAACAATAAATGATCATTTTATTTTTCAAGGCCAAAATTTTCAATCTTAAGTGCCTGAACTAAGCCACCTTAATGACTCCTATAGATTTAGTTCCTAAATGAAGGCATCATTGTCTGAACATTCTTGACAATTTTGAAACATGCCTCCCATACTAGGACATGCACAGAGCATTAACATACAAAAAATGGGAAACTATTTACAATAACAAATAGCCTTTTCCAGTTAGTACAAAAGTATTAAACCTAAATAATTGAACTCCAAATAATACAAACTGAAAGTCTCCAAATAACCAATAAAAAGGGCCAGTTTCTCAGTTACAGTCACGTTGTGCTCAGCATAGGCTCTGGTGGTGACAAAAGTGGTTTGATGCCACTTTTGCATGTCTTCATATTCTCAGGCCAGCCAGGGCCCTGTTTAACCCTACGTGTAAGTCAGAGCAGCCTCAGGGATACTCTAATTTAGACTTGGCTGCCCTCAGCCCCAACAGGCTGTTCTGGCAGCTGAAAATCGCTGGAGTGCATCTAGCCATTTCCCCCTTGACCCTGCCATGTCCTGGCTACACGTCCTAGGCTGTAGAGCTGTTACCAACCCTATGCCACATAAAAAATCCACCTAAGCTAGATATTCACTAGGGGTTGGGACTCCCTAGCTTTACATTGGCATAAAGGGGCTGTAACATAGCTGGCAATCTGGGCCATAATCTTTTTCAGATACTGTAGGGATGAGCACATGATAGATACATAGAGAAGTGCTTGCATTGTACCTTCAAATACCACTTTGACAATGGAATCAATCCACTGTAACTCTGAGCAATAACCACATTGTCTTTAAATCAGCATACACAGTACATCTCTCTTTAATTTACATTTTTTCTTTTTTCAAGATTGGGGTAAGTGAAGCAACAAAAGTACCAAGGAGGTGAACATTGATGGAATAATTTTTTAAGAGGGATAGTAATTGTGTTACTGTTCAGGCAAAGTTCCTTTCACACTTTTAACTCATGGCTTCCTCACGTGAGGCTCTGAAGGCAATGAAGTCAGAGGCAATTTTGACCTGAGTAAGGACTGAGTTGAAATTCCAACAAGTTCAGTGAGCTGGGCGTGTAATTACGACAACACAAGCCAGGCTAGCTAAGCCTCTCTTGGGAGAACAACCTTAGGGTATCCATCTTCATGGTCAGCCAATGAGAACATGGATGAATAATATTGAGCAAGACCTAAGAGCTCTTTATGTGCATTACCATCCATGGGAAAAATATGGCATTGACAGACAGAGGTGGGGGCAAATTGTGATAATGGCCCAGGACCTCCAAGGTCTATAAAGCCAACCGTAGTAGGAAGAAAGCCTGAGATATGAGGCCTGAGCTATAGTAGTGGGCAAGCTTTGTTAATATAAAGCAAAGGTAGCAAAAATTAGGCTGTGAGCTAACATCAGGCTCTGCCTGCTTGCAAGTTTACGGACTCTGACAAGAACAGGGCTGATAGTGCAGAAACACACATTTTTAAGAAGTGCTCGGCACAAAGTACTTACGCAAACAAATTTCAGAAGAGTGGTAACAAAACATCCCAATAGAAAGGATGTTTACAAAAACATTCCTCCAGGATAACAGGAACACACTGACCCCCTTCTAAAAGATAAGGTTAGCATAACAGTGTGGTAAATAAAAATACTTTAATTAAACCATGTTAATAAAAATGTTTTAATTAAACTTATTAACCAAAAAATGGGTAATAATTAGCCACATTAGGGGGCAATAACTAATTATGCCCAAGGGGCAGTACATAACTGGTTTGTGTCAGGGTATATAAAGGCACCTCTAAGAGTGTCTTGGCCCAGCCCAGGAGGGAATGGAAAGGCCTGTCATTCATTGAGCTGCATGCATCATCACGGACATACGTATCCTCATAGAGTCTGCCAGGTGCTATTACCGTGCTTTGTCAACAATAAACCTGGCTGGGTGCCTTTGTACCTTAACGGATCTTGTGGTCATTGGGCGGTTCACTCGAGGTCTGCTGTGCCAGCTGTCTGCGCAGAGCTGGGGCAGCACACACAAAAAACACACATGCAGCCAAACATGTAACCACACTGGTAACCCTAGACTACTGATCTGGTATGTAAGCAAGCTGTCCTCTGTAAAAATCGCAATCTAACATAACAAAAAACTACAAGCTAAAAAACCCCCTTCATCCCTCCCTGCAAATCCCCACAGAGTGTAATGAGGTATGAATGTGCTGGGTTGCTAGCAAAAAATGGTCCATATAAATTTTAAGAATATAGTGGGGAAAAAACATAAAATAAAGTCTGTAAGGCTAAGGCAAAAAATGTAACCTTAAAATGTAAAATATTGCAAACTATAACCATGGCTGTTAAATGGTTCAAACAACATGCCACAAAATTGGTAGGGCAAGTAAAAAAAACAAAAACAAGTTTAAAAAAGCAAAAAAGCTACAAAGCCTTAAAATGCTCCCACTCTCCTAACATAGCAGCAAGCAGGCCAAAACCAGCAAGCACGAAAACAAAATAAAACATTAAAAACAGCTGTAAAAAAACTACAAAAAAATGTGCCATCCCTTGTTATAAATATTTGTGGTCAACAGCAGGCTTCAGGTAGCACATCTAACCCCACCGGGGATTGAGTAAAGTCTGAGTTAAGAAGTGAATAAAGACTTCAGGATTTGATCCACAGAGTATTTTGCCTATATAAGGGCTGAGAACACCTGTGCACATTCTCCCAGCTTTGATTCATATGTTGTATTTTAAAAAAGAGGAAATAAATGTGAATTACTATATTAATGCAATACTGTGATTGAAACTTTACAAGTGAGAAAATACTCTATTAGAGCAAACAGTACAAGCGGACACCATATAGAGTGACACAAAATAATATGTATGTACAATGGGGCCAAGTTACACTTGCTGGGGAATCCATAAATTGACCAAAATGTTGAACTGACTAACTTGTGTGGGTATGAAGTACCAACCAGAGTGTTTAATCCATGTAGTGTTTTGCATTTAATAGCTTTCTGGGAGACAGTCACTGATTGAAGTTCCCATGCCAACTGCAGGATTGTGACACATTTGCAGGCTGCTGATGTCATAAAATGACTGCTGGAATATAGCTAAAGCATCTGCAGTTTGTTTTTTAAAACTAACTTCTGGCCAGAGCTTGCAAGACAATTTTTTCTCACACGAGTGCAAGTTATCAAAAGTTGTACTCGTACGCTAATATGGTTTAAAGCTTTAAGATGTCTTTGTGCTGTCGCTTTTTGGAAGATGCCAAGCGAGATTTGAGAAAGGCAGATAGAGAAATAAGGAGACAGATAAGGCTGATGGACATGCATCCACATTACCTATGCAATACACTCCTGCATCCACACTGCCTGTGTGATATACACCTGCATCCACACTGTGAGTGTGAAGTACACCCGTATCCACATTGCCTGTGTGCTCTACATCCACATTGCCATCCACCATCCTGCCTCACAGTTTGGGAGAAGAAAGCCATTAAAGCAAAACTGGAGGCAGAGCGAGAACTGGACAGGTAAATGAGCTTATTTATTAGCCTTCTATAGCCAGTAGGACTCTTTAAATTGAATTAAAGGAATTTGACAGCTGAGTTTTGAGTAAAGTTGAAATGGGTAAACAGGATAATAGACAAAGCTCAATTTCAGGGAAATGTAGGAACTGTAAGAGTTTGAAAAAAATGGTAATGTCATTGTCTAGAAGGTATGGAGATAATTATATAAGCAGTGCCTGAGTGTTAAATATTGTAGTCTTCCTATGGAAAAGAAATAGGATATCATTTAAAAATATTTAAGGCAACAAATTAAATGTCAGACTATGTGTAAAACTAAATGAGAATACATAGATCTAGACTTGGGCCAGATTCCGATCTTACTGTAAACCCAGAGTAACTCAATCTATTAAGAGTTGGGTATTATTTATTATGAAATTGAATTCAGTGGCGCTCCAGATTTACACTGGTATAAAGGAAATCAGAATCCAGTTCTAAATGAGAAGCTGTGATAAATGATAAACTTGCCATTTGAGTTAAAGGTTAATGAGCAATCTGAAACAAGAAGGGGTAAGAAATCCTTTGCCAGAGAGACAGAAGCATATTCATTAAGAGGTGGGGACTTTGGTAGGTTTTAATTAATAAATTATTTTAATATATCTTATTTACCTGCAGTTTTTTCCCTACCCAAAATTTAAACTTCTGTTAAATATTGTGCTTGGAGGTGAGGTTTTGATTTTTGCCAGTTAAAAATGTGATGCTGCCAGTACACACAGAGGATTGAATATTGGCTTATATTCTCTGCTGCGCTCAGTCTCCACGGGATGCGACAGAGCTGGAGGAGAGGGAAGCCCCGGGGAGCTGTATAGTGATCCTTGATCCCTGGCTGGGTTTTACACTAACCCTAGAAGGAGTGAGAGCAGCCTCGGGACTGCTTTAGATTCTCTCCATTGTAACAGCTCCTCCACCTTAGAATAGCTGTAGTGCAGTCACAGCCCCGTTGCACATCATATGCCAAAGGCTGCAGGAGGAGCTGGAGGAGGTGCTGGAACACGAAGATACTCTGGATTTTCACCAGCTGAATTCGAGTCAGAATTTGATGCATAACATCAAATTTTGAAGTTGCAACTCATGCAAAACCCGGTGAAGTTTTGCTTGAGTAAAAACAGATTGAGGGCTCCAGGATCTGGGCCAATGACTTCAATGAGAGTTTTGCCCGAGTATCAGGTCCATAGTGTAATCCTTGCCACCCTGTTTCTGAAATTGGCTACATTTTCATTATGCATCTGCTTGCACTGCTCTGACTATAGTCACCACATGAGAGAAGAATTTTGGTCTAGAAAAATCAAATATCATCCTCTCTCAAAGAACACTGAAACCCATATGGATGCTGTAAGTTTCCAATCATATCACTCCTTTTCCACAACATTTATACACCTAAGATTAAGTCTCCTTAAGTGATTGACGAGAAAGTCCAAGGAGGCAGCAGCACAGAATTCATGAACTCACAAAGGAAGAAAAATAGATTTCTAAATGTTGTGCTAAATTGAATCATCTTAGTTTTGTAGAATAGGAATAATATTCCTGGAGCTGGGCTACACTGGTAATAAACTGCTAAACTCATCTGACTTGCTGTGTCCAGTTTATCGTTTATTGTCCTATATACTCTGACATCACACAATCTGTTGAATTTGGTATCTTATGTCCCATTCAGTTTGTTACAGTTGAGGCTGGGACCTTCTATTGGATATTTTGCAAATGGTTTGAATGAGAGTCATGTTTTTGGTTGATTAGTGTCATTTCACATTGTAAATTGTTATTTTAATGGTCCAATCAGCCACCATCCTAGCTCTGCACAGGAGACATTTAATTTTGTGTGTGCATGCCAGAAGAGTGTGTCTCATGTATAGATCACATTTAACAATTTCTCACTTGAAAATGTAATTAGTTATAACCATTCATTTGACAATTTAGGATGATTTGTTAAGTGGACGTGCATTGGTGTCTATTGGCTAATGGGGAGTGCTGGCTGTTGTGTTTTAAGAGTGACAGAACTCTTCATCTTCACAGCTGTCTCATCCGAAGAGCACACAAACCCTCGATTACCAAAGCACCTGGATGTTTGTTCATTGATGGTGTAGCCAATTCCACAAGTAGCGTGCATCAAAATATGAACCTATCTCCATTAATATATGAGAATAGACCCTACACTTGGATTTACTTTGTCGTCAAATAAATGTGTTCTTATTCCATGCTGTATACAAAATTCATCTTAACTCTGTTTTTTTAAATTTTTTTGAAACTTTTTTTTAAGGCAATGTTACACTAAAATGTTAACAATACTACATCATATATTACTTATTCAAATAACCAGGTAAAGATTTTGTCTTGCTGGGTGGGGAGCCCCTCTCTCTTGAGTATGCTAGAAAGGGTGACCAAATTTCTAAATACCTATCCTCTTTTTGGTGCTCCTCTTGCGTACATACTTGAGGTTTTCTATTACAAAGATAGTCCATATTTTTCTATACCACAATTCCGGGGGCGGGGGGGGTGTCACATTTGTAATAATGTGGCATAGAAAGTTAGCTGCTAACAATAAGAAATTAATTTGTCATTCAGTTTAAAGTATAGATCCTTTAGTGGAGTATTAAGTAACCAAGTCAGGGGATCTCCAGGAAGGCAGCATTTTGTCTTTAATAATTTCCTCCCAAAACCATCTAATTTCTGCATACAACGACCACATGTACAAACACATTCCTCTTTCCCCACAAGCCTTCCAACGGAGTGCCTCTGTAGTAGAAAACATATGATGGATCTTAACTGGAGTCAAATGCCATCCATACAGTAATTTATTTAAAAATTCTTTATGTGCTGCACAAATTGAAGATGTTTTTCCCATTTCCCACAGAGACCCACTCATCCGGATCAATTTATTTGTCCAAATCTCTCTCCCATCTTTTCATCTTGGTTGTTTCCTTATCAAGGTCTTTTTCAGTCAAAATTAGATATCTTAGAAATTGAACCTTTTGTTCCAGCTTACTCCTAGATCAACTCCTCAAATGTGGTTGAAGGTCTAGATAAAGCTACTTCATATGAAAATATGGGATTTTTTATTATTGACATTATTATATCCCTCTTGGTATGATTTCAAACCAGGACAGAGGCACAGATGTCTGAATTAAGTAATCTCAGCTCTTACCCACAACAAAGAATCACTTTGATACTTCCTAGGGATAAATTTCTGATTATTAATGAAAGTAGCTGAGGGAGAGGACCTCAGCAACAGGAATTTCAAAAATTTGACCAAAGCTTCTAAGGTGGTCTGGATGAATGGGTGACTTTTTTTATTTTTGGTGACCTAAATTTGTTTTATTTTTTTTATTACAGCATTCGAAGAAGAGTTAATAGGATGTTGAACTCATGCCATGACCATAAGCTTTTAGCTCTGATGGATGTTAAGGGGTTTGACCCAGAGGAAGTTACAGTGAAGGTGAAAGATGGGAAGGTTAAAGTGTCAGCTGAACATGAGGAGGAGCATAGGACCCTAAGAGGGAAGGAATACAACTACACAAACCTTACCAAGGAGATCAGCTTGCCTCCAGGGGTACATGAAGAGGAGGTGATGTACACTGTAGGACCTAGCAGTATGGTGAAGATTGAAACTCCACGCAAGTGTTTTCCTTGCCTCCTGAGTCTAATTTGAAGACAGTGGACTCTGAGCAGCAGTAGTACTGTACATCTACATAGTGCAAACTCCTCCTCCGGTGTTTTTTAACTCTACCTTTTAAGCATAAGTTGGCAACTGTTCTGACCAGTTTAGAAACAAACAATAGTGCTGCAAAACTACTTTTTTGAGTGCAAGTCTTTTGGTTTCATTTTGAAGGGTTTCTTGTGACTTTGTCAGCAGTCAAAAGAAATAGGGACATTATTCAATATGAAGATAAAAAATTGTTTAGAAATACTAAACTATGGTAACTTGTTAAGTAATAAAAGACCCATATAGGTGTAGCATAATTCCAGAAGCTGACATTGCCACTGCTCATTGTTTCAGAGATTAAGCCTAGAAGGGACCATTATTATCATCTAGTCTGACCTTTTGCATAACACAGGCCATAGAATTTCCCCCAATAATTCCTCCATCAAGTCCATAATTTCTGTTTGAGTTATAGCATATCTTTTAGAAAAACATGCAGTCTTGATTTAAAGGCATCAAGTGATGGGAAATCTACCATATTCCTAGGTAAGCTGTAACAAAGGCTAATTCTAATGGTTATTTTTAGTTGGAATATGTGTAGCTTCAGCTTCCAGCCTATGGATCTCATTATGACTTTTTCTGCTAAAAAGCCATCGACTATCAAATCTTTTCACTGCAGAGGTGAACAAGTCACCTCTTAACTTCCTTTTGCGTAAACTAAATAGACAGTTTCCTAAGTTTCCTACTATAAAGGCATATTTTCCACACCTTGAATCATTCTTATAGCTCTTTCTTGAACCCTTTTCAATTAGTCAGCATCATTTTTGAAGTGTGGACACAAGACATGGACATAGTGTTCCACTAATGGTCTCACTAATACCACTTCTCCACTGTTCATGTACTTGATACGTTCTTGATACGTTCTCCATTCTCCAGCACTGCCAACTGCCTTTGTATTATATTCACTAAGAAAGGGGATGAAATAAAATAGTCAGTTCCATTCAGACATTTACTGGGCATTATGGACATGAATATTTACACACTTTTGTTTTCTAGGTTACCATAGGTGTATCCCTATATTTTTAGGAACACAAATAAACAAAAACTAGGACTAGTTGGAAATTTTCTATTGAATTTGTTTCCATTGAAAGAGAAAGTGGTGCATTCAAAATGGTGCTGTGGTGCCTTATTGAGGTTGTAGTTTTAGGTGCTTTATGCCTATTCTCATCTATAGGCTGGGGTTCCTGGTAGGATTACATATTCCATGATGCACCATTTTCTCCTCTCTTGGTGGGAGTGTACCCGCAGGACTCCCTGGCCATGGTTCATCATGGGAGATGTAGGCCAGTCAGAGAGCCAAGCCCATACAGGAAAATGGGCGTATAAGGCATGGAACTACAACTCCGATGAGGCCTTGCAATGCCCTTTTAGGGCCACAAGAGTCTCACAGGCAGAATGCCTGAGAAGATGCACGGAATTGATGTATTTCCTAGATGACATGGTCCTGCCCCTCCCTGGCCAGCTCCATGCTCTTTCTAGGTTGTGGCAGATGGATCTGGACTGTCTCAGCAGAAGAGAAGTTGTAAGCAGTTTGTGCCACCATTCCCTTGCTCCTGGCAGACTTTCTGTGACCAGAGACCTTCAGCCTGGTTTTCACCAGCAGACATGAATAATACTTCCTTGCTTCCCAGGTGTGTTATGGGGGTTTGTGGTTGGAAAGCACCTTGACTAGAGCTGGGAAAAAAATTGAAATCTTTTTTATTTTGGGGGGCCAAAAAAAGGTATGTTCAGATTGATTGAAACATTTCATTTCACAAATTCATTTAGAATTTGCCTAATTGTTTCAACTGAAAAAGATCAGAACATTTTATTTCAACATTTTCAAATGGAAACATTTTGATTTTAATTCACAGTGACTTTTCTTTTTGAATTTTACTGCCATTTTATTATTTTATAGAAAGTAAAAAAAAAACTTGAGAACCAAAACATTTTGGGTTGAACAAAATGTGTCAATCAACCGCAAAACAATTTTTTTTTTTATTTTAGTTTCACCAAAAATTTGAAAAATGTTAACTTCGGGTTAACCTGGAAGGAATTTCTATTTTTTGGTTCAGCCACTAAATCACAAAATTGGTTATTTGCACAGCTCTCCCTTTGCTATTGCCACACATGCAGGTTTTACTCATGGTTAGGTGACACAGTGCTGAACAACTTGTCATTGTCTGCATTGTCCCAAAAGTCATGGTCAGTATCCCGTCAGCTAACTTGATTCTTTACTGCTGCGTTCAAACAAGGCAAAGTTCTGTAAGGAAGACAAGCCGTCCATGATGGATTCTCCCATCTCAGCCAGGCATGAGGGATCCTGGAGAGTGTGTATGTGTAAACCATCCCCAATCTGTCCTCTCTGACAGCAGCAGACCCAGAGCTGCCGAGAGGGATTGTTGGTGGGGTGCTCTCAGCTCTGCAGATACAGGAGCAGCGAGCTTAGCCCTCAACACCAGGATCACTGTACCAGCCACTAAGCTCACTACCCTTTGAGGAGCTTAGGCCATTTCCCACTTCACATCCATCCTGCTGCCTTGTTGCATTTTCATAGGGGGTGGGGGCGCTAAGCTGCTCTCCTCCTTGCCACCTTCAATTTGTCTTTTCCTCCTTTGGAGGGAGATGAAGCACTTCCATCTGCCCTCAGCTTACTAGCTTCTTCAGAGAGGAGGCAACACAGGTCTCCTCAGCCATCACCCCCAGGCTATTTCTGATCCTCTAGCCCTCCCTTGTTTTTTTCCACATGGGGCTCTTTACTACCCCTGGCAGGTTCATGGGGGAGGGGGGGAGAATGCAGATAGCTCCCCAGATCTAGGCTCCATAAGACTGTGGGGGCCTTTGAAACAGCAGCAGGAGATTCCACATAGTCAGTTGTGGCAGCCCTAACAGCCAGATAGACTCATAGTCTTTAAGGTCAGAAGGGACCATCATGATCATCCAGTCTGACCTCCTGCACAAGCTCACCCACCCATCCCTGTAATAGACCCATAACCTCTGGGTCTGAGTTACTGAAGTCCTCAAATAATGATTTAAAGACTTCAAGTTACAGAGAATCTTCCATTTACACCCATTTAGATCTGCAAGTGACCCCTGCCCCATGCTGCAGACGAAGGCAAACAACCCCAAGTCTCTGCCAATCTGACCTGGGGAAAATTCCTTCCTGACCCTAAATATGGTGCAATTTAGACGTTGAGCATGTGGGCAAGACCCACTAGCTAGACACCTGGGAAAGAATTCTCTGTCGTAAGTCAGAGCCTGTCCCATCTAGTGTCCCCTCACCACCAGTCACCCCTCACTAGCAGTCACAGATCAGCTATATGCCATTGTAGGCAGTCTCATCATACCATCCCTTCCATAAACTTATGAAGCTCAGTCTTGAAGTCAGTTTTTTTGCCCCCTTGGCTGTTGATGTAGGAGGCTACTTGGGTGAGATTTCCACCTGCTCTCAGGAAGAAAAAGGAGAGGGGGAGTACAACATTATTCTCCCTGCCTCACATTTTACAAAAAGGAACCCTCTAAGGTGGTGCAGCACTTGAAGGACAAAGCACTTTTATTTCCAAGGCTCCCACACATATTGAACAGCAGTTACCAGCAGATGTAAGAACAACTAAAAGCATTTCCTGCTTTAGGATAGAACTGAATTGATAGCCTGGGATTTGATGGAAACATTTTCATATTGAAAGAGAAAGAAAGGCCTCAATACACACTTTTAGCAAAGTGTTAACAAAATATTTAGACCAGTTGCCTAGCAGCTTGGTGGGTATTTGCCACTGCAGATCTCACATAGCTCTCTGGTTTCCTGACTGTCGTGCATCATCACTGTAAAATCCTAGAGTTCTTTTCATTGCTGTTCTAAGCAGAGGCAGGAAGATCTGGGAGATATAGTGGTCTTGAAATACTGGGCAGGCAGATCTGCTCAGAGATTGCATTTGCTGCATCAGATTTGTGCCCCCTGCATCCCAAGTGGAATTCACCCCTAGGGAAAGACAGGCTGCATTTCCACTCCTTCATGGGTTGTGCCTGGAGAGGGCAGCTTTATTTTACATTAGGGCTCAATAGGAGCAGGTGCAGGCAGGTTGCACTATTCCTGGCTGCCTGGTTAAGGCCACTCCCCAAACAGCAACACCTTGTTTTCAGGCTGAACTGGTCTCCAGTAAGCCTCCTGCAACCTCTTCCCCCGCAGCTCCCCTGAGCCACAATGCAACCCCTCAAGCACGGTGTCCTGTTCATTCTGATTTATGCTGGAATAAAACAGGAATGAATCTGAGCCTCTATATTACCTCAACCAGCAACATGGGTGGTAGTTTGGGTGGCAGTGCCACTAGGCAAGAGGTGTAGCTTTAAGAGCATAGTGGAGAAAAAAATTGCATAATAATGAGCCTTCCCTAGTAGTCACATGAGATGTGACTGGTTGAGCAGCATACTCTATCCATAGTACAGATGCAGAATGGACAGCAGCAGCGCAAGCTTCCTACCCTGCCCTGTCAGCAACATGCCTCTTGAGCAACTCTGGTGTTCGTGATCCTGGAAGCTTCGTCTCTGTCCTTTTATTGTTACAGCTGGTTTCCCAGTGATACTCAGGAACAGAAAACAAAGTCCTGTCTCGATGTTCAGAAGCAGGTTAAGGTTCTACAGGTTACCCTATTGTCATTCAGAGATGGCCAAATAAGAGAACAAAGGTTACAAGGGAAGTGAGTAAACAACTACCTCTTTCACCATGGACTTCAGAGAACACCCCACCCCGCTGCAACCCCATCTCCTCAGGCTAGTCACACGCCCTGCAGGAAAGGTGCTAAAAAAAGACAAAGGCTTCTGCTATAATACGCTCCCAAAAGGTCCAGTCATTCCACTGATCTGACTTGATTTGGCTTTGACAGTGCTAGTCTTTCCAGCCTTGTGCTCGGATACATTGTTCCAGAAGCATCTTCAGCGAAGGCACAGAATTCCAGGGAACAACCTGCTAGGGCGGAGGTGTTGGGAGCTTGTTCCTTGGAATTGGATGAAGGTTATTTTGACCTTGACACACTAGATGATTTAGTGCCAAGGAGATTTATGTGCCTCCTCTAGCATACATTCAGCATCCCAGGAATCATACAAGAAGTTGTTGAGATGGAACTTTAATATGTATATAAAGCTTGATGCAGAATTGCCAACCCCACAGGTTCAAAAATCATGAGACTTTTTTTTTAAAAAAAGATTATATTGTATTTTTTCTCTGCCTTTTGGTTTTTGAATGCCCCCTGCCCATCGTGTGTGTGTGTGCACATGCGCGAGAGCTGCCAACTCTCCAGAATGTATTGGGTATGGTGATTTTGACCTCCACTTTAGGAGCTCTCACTCTTATCTGTGCCTGTCCCCTGCCCAGCAGTTAATTCTGTCCCCCAATCTCCAAATCAATCCTGCCCCCCAGTCCCCACATCAGTTCTGCCGCTCAGTCCCCACACCCAGCCCCCAAGCGATTCAGCTCCCATTCAGCCCCCGATGGATGCTGCCCCCCAAATCCCCAACCATCCCCTGGATCAATTCTGCCCCTCATATCAATTCAACACCCACCACCACCACGAAGCCTCACCTCTGCTCCTCCTGGGGGGTCTCTAAATCCCCCTTCCAGGACTTGGGGGAAGGGTGGCTGTAGCAGGGTTCCTTCTTCTCCTTTCAGGCTGGGAGAGCAGCTGTAAGGGTTCTTCCCACATACCCCTCCCCCTTCCCAGGCTGGGCGCTTCAGGGGGGGATGGGGAGGAGCAGTGGCTTGGTCTGGCTGCTCACAGGATGGGAGAGGGGAGCAGAGCCACCCTGAGCTGCTCCATCCTCCCCTGCCCTCCTGCGAGAGTGGTATCCAGTTCCCTCCCCCCACACACTTATTGGGTTTTATTCATCGATTCACACGGCTAAGTCATGAAATGGATCCAGTTCCCCAGAGCCAAATGCCATCCCCCGCAGTGCCTCTTCTACCCATTATGTTGGATCATATTAAAGAAGTTCTGTATTAAAATCACAAATGAGTTTGATTCCCCATAGTTTAAATTCCAGGGTTTTACTAATTAAGAGGTCTCTTGGTTTTTGGTACTGTTTCTCTCCCTCTATGTGTGAAACTTGCAAGCTGCTAATTGCGTTAGTACATTCTAAGACAGAGTCTGTTCTCAAAGCAATTCACACAGAGAGAGACTCAAAGCAATACTCTGTAACAACAGAAACAGTACCCAGAGACTCCCCGCCCTTTTGTTGTATTAACAATTGTGATTAAAATAGAGATAGAGGATGTATGTGGATGGATGCTTGGTGTGGATAATAACTGAATGATCAGGGAGGTGCCAGCCGAAGAATCCAGTGTCCATCGGCTGAAGAAGGCGTCAAGTAGAAATAACCAGAGGACCCCCGGAGGGCAGACTGGAATCCACCCAACAGCCTCAAGAACGGGAGAACCAAAGAACAAGATAACATCTAGCAGCACAGAGCCGTCAGGAATGTGCTATCTGCTGATTGATTCAGCAACAGCATGATGAAGCAATTCCCATAGACTGGCATAGGAAGAAATTCCTATAAAAATAGACTCTAAAAAGTGAGAACTTTGGGATCTGATTCTGCAAAGCAACTTCCAGGAGCATCAGATGAGCATCTGACAAGGCCCTGCTCCCTCCTCATGTCCAGGCCACCTGGCCAGTGGCTTGGCATGAGCAACTCTAAGGCTGGTAACGATGATAACAACCTTGCAGAACCTGTGTGTGTGTTTGTATGAATGAATGTGTGAATAAATATGAGATTGAATGGAATGTTATAGCTATAACTAACTGCTTACTATGATTATTTCTGTATTCACAATAAATGTGGTATTTTGCCTTTTTCCCTTTAATAAGATCCTGCTGGTTTTTATTTTATTAGTACAACAATCCCTCATGCCAGTACCTCTGTCTCACCAGGCTCCTGTGTCTCCAGTGCCTGCCAGGTGTCTGCCTGGCATAGCTGCACCAGATCTGTGGGGGGTCTTGCCTGCCAGGTTTTGGGCCATCATGTCTGCCCTGCACAGCATCAGTGTCTTAATGATCTTGTAGCAGTTGAGCTGCCTTGCGTCATGCAGAGTGCTGTGACAACTCCCTTTTCTGGGAGTTGACATCCACACCAGTGTTGATCAGATGCTCCATGACATCCACCTGCCCTGTCTGGGTCACCGTGTGCAGAGGGGTGCTCATCAGCTTGCCTTTCAGGTCTTCAGCAGCCCTGATTAGCTGTTCTACCCCAGGAGACAGGCAGGTGGGAAAAGCAGCCAATCAGAGCGGGTTTCCCCCAGGCAAGGCTGAAATTCGCTAGAGGACTGGAGCTTCTCCTACTATACCCAGTCAGGCTCCAGCACTGGCTGTAATCCCTCACTTATGAAAAGTCACAAGAGCTGGCAACACTGTAGTGTTGTGACACATGGCCAGAAAGGGTTAAGCAGCTTGCAGGCTAATTGACCCAGATTCAACCTTTAGGGCCATATCGGTAGATAATGTTTGTGGTTTTGTGTGTTTACATTGTAGCGAAGTGAAGACTCACCGGCGCAGTGCCTCCTGCTGGTCATCTGGGATTAGCTCTTTTCCAGCGTATGGAGAACCCTCTTCAGGCCGGTGACTTGCCTGCCACTGACTCCATGTCCCTCCTGGACCCTGGTGCTCTTTGCCCTGGGGTTCTGCCCACCACAGTATCCCCACACTCTGGGTCTCCCCTCCCAGGAGAACCCCCAACCCTCTAAACCCCCCTTGCCTCAGTGGCTACTGCCAGTAATCATCTAGCCCCTGCTCACTGGGGCAGACTGCAGTCTGTATAGGCCACTCATCATTGGCAAGGGGTTAGGACCTACTGTCTTAGCCTATCCCCAGGCTACTCCTCTGCAGCCCCAGTACGTTTTGGGGCCTTTAACGAGGCCTGCAGCCTGGAGGTTTACCAGGCTGGAGCTCCCCAGCTCCCTTTGCCCTTCCCCAGCACTGCTCCATCCACAGTAACCTTCTCTCCAAAGCTAGAGCAAGACTCCCACAGCTCCTGGCCCACAGCCCTTTTATCAGGGTGAGCTGGGCCCTGATTGGGCTGGCCCCAGCTATGGCTACTTCCCCAGTCAACCTAGCTCTTCCCAGCCGCAGCCGTCTCCAAAGCTGCTTTTAACCCCTCTTCTCCAGGAGTGGGGCAGTTGCCCCACTACATACATATATATTGTTAGAGGTTAACAATGTAATCAGACAGTCCTGTCTATGCTGTATTCTGTTAATTCGGAGATCAAAAGGAAATCTTAACGTTTAAATGAACTGTAAACATAGAGATATCACTGTATTCACCTCTCTTTGAAATGTATAGCAAATCACCTGCAAATGGTGGAAAACAGGTAATTGCCTTATGTTAATCCCTGTAGCTAATTACAGGTGATGCTTAGGAAATACTTCAAAGTCTCCATAATTGCCTATTGTTCACCTAAGGACTCCGAGCTATCAAAAGAAGGCTTGGCGCTGTATAAAGATGTCGTGGGTCCTGATCCTTTTTGTCTCAGATCTGCTTGATGCTTCATGTAAGGGAAGCGTAAGTTGTAAGACTGAGATCTCCAATCCTATCTGGATTACTGAGAATATGAATATTGGACTATAACCTGTGAACTAATTCTGAAAGAACTCTTTGCAACTACAAAGCTCACCATCTCTACTATGAATCTGATGTCAGGACTGTACTGATGTCTGTATGTATATTGATCTTTTAACCAATACTCTCTCTTTTTCTTTTTTAACAAATCTTAGTTTAGTTAATAAGGACTGGCTGTAAGCATGTATTTGGGTAAGATCTGGAATATTCATTAACCTGGGAGGTAATGTGTCCAATCCTTTGGGATTGGTAGAACTTTCTTATATGATGAATAAGATTTTCAGTAATCCTCATCATATTTGACTTGGGTGTCTGGGTGGAGGCCTAAGGATGATTGCTTTAAGGGAACTGTGTTGTTGGCTTCTGGGTAACCAGTAAGGTATTATAGAAGCTGTTTTGTGCTGGTTTGGTAAATCTAAGTATTGGAATATCTACCAGCTTTGGGGATTGTCTGCCCTATTCTTTGCAGTTCATCCTAACTGAGTAACTTCAGTGCGGCTCCCCTGGGATCCCAGTCACATGTGTGCACATGGATTGTTCTGGTAGCGTGGTTCTCACACTGTTGTCTGTGGACATCCAGTGTCGTGCCAAGGCCTGCCTGATGCTCCACAGTGTGAAACGTGTTGAGAAACCAGGGCTAGGGCACTGGGTTGTTGGGAGTCTGAGTCCATAAGAGACTCCCTCTCTGACAAAGCAGTCCACGGAGTGAAAAGCTGGAAAGCCATTGCACTCATTCTGTGATGACAGCTCTTGTTAACAGGAATTACCTGGTGGGCACAAGAGAAGAGTATGTTTCAATGAATCCCATCGATCAGCGACTTCAGGTTTTCAAAGTGTTTATAATCTGACAAGAATCAACAGCACAACTATCTCTGCCTGCTCCTTATTCTCACTGCTAGTCTCAATCTTTTAACACTATGGCCAGTGGGTTCAAGCTCAGGTATCTATATCCATATTTAAAATACCTAAATAAAAATAGCCTTGTTTTCAGAGGTATTTTTCATTCATGAAATCTGTCAGTTAGCCAGTTCTTAATCCATTTAACATGTATTTTATTGATATGGTATAATGTTAAATGTTTTTACATCAGAATGTCATACACCACTAAGTCAAACACCTTATAAAAATCTAGTATATTAAAATCTACCCTGTTACTCTTATCAGCCAAACTTGTAGCCCCATGAAAGAAAGAAAACACGTTTGACAAAACTTATTTTACATAAAAACATGTTGACTGACATTATATCCCCATCCTTTCATTCTTTATGAATTGTAGCTCATATCAGCTTTTCTATTATTTTGCATAGGATTGATGTCAGGGTAACTGCCCTATTTTTTACCCAGGTCATCTTACTTACCTTTTTTGAATACTGGCATGACATTAGCACTCTTCCAGTTTTCCAGAATTTTCCCAGTATTCCAAGATTTATTAAAAATTAACATTAGCCAGAGGTCTCCTCAGCCAATTCTTTTAGGACTTGAGTACAAAGTATCTGGGCCTGCTGATTTAAAAATGTTTATCCCTAGATGATGTTGTTTAACTAATGGACTAGAAAATACTTCTTTATCCTCATATGATACAAGTACCTCATCCTGCTTTTTTCAAAACATTTATTGAACACTTTTGCTTTTTCTGTTTCATTAACAATTTTAGCATCTTCATCTCTAGTAATGGGTGTATATCATAACAAGGATATCTAGCAATTGCTCACTCTATCTTGCACACCTGCAGCTTCCGTTGATTTCAATGGGTGCTCAGCACTTGAAAATCCAGTCTATTATTTAGGCATGTAACCTGGGATTTAGGAGCCTATCTTTAGCAACCCAAATTTGAAAAATATGTCCTGGAAGATTTTGTTTATCTACTGTACAGGTACAGCAGGGATAGCAGGTGTTAGATGCCACCGGTGTGGTGCTCTGCCCTGTTCAATGTTGATAACAGTCGGCTGTGTGTGTGTGTTCCCTCTGTGTGCTGCCCCAGCTCTGCAGATCACTGGAACAGCAGACCCGAGAGAATCCCCAACGACCACAGACTCTGATAAGGTACGAAGGCACCCGGCCAGGTTTATTGTCCAATGAAGCACAGTAACAGTTTCCAGCAGACTCTACAGGACATGCTATGAACATGTGCCCCCTGACAATGGACACAGCTCAGTCAGTGGCAGGACACTCTACTGCCCTCTAGGCTGGAAAGAGACACCACCCCAGGGATGCATTCTTATACACAGGTACAAACAAGTTACACATCATTCCTGATGTACTGAGGTACAACCCCTCTACGCAGTAAGGTTCCGCCTCTCACCTTGTACATGTTGGTTAGAACAAAACAACTCTATCCATCATATTACCTTTTTGTCCCTGTCTTTAGGATAGGTCAGCCTGTTCCTTGTTATCTGTGTAGAATGTGCAAGTATCGGAGTGTTCTGGTACCATCCCAGCATATGTTTGTCTCTCTAGTGTCCAGTACCTTTCAGGTATGTGTATTTTTGCAACATCAGCCCTTTCCTTGCCAGCTTCTGTGAGCAGGGCCTACCTCTGGCTTACAGCTTAACTTTGCTTTATGTTAGCGAAGTCTTAACCATTACTTTAGTTCAGGCCTTAGGCCTCATACTGGGCCTCTGATACAAGGGTTTATGTTTCAGGGCCTCATCTTACTACAGCAGGAGCACACGCTTTTCCTCACTGTTCTATTAATATGGCTTAATCCTGACCTAGAGGGCCCATCTCTAGGGTCAGAGTTTACTTCATTCCCCATTCCCACTCACTCCTTGACCTTTCTGTTTACAGCTACCACAAAACTGCCATCAACTTTTAGTCACTATTGACATGGAATGGATTTGAACCAGTAACCTAGAAATGAAATGTGCACAGTTCAGTAGGGAATCACATTTCAGTGATTAAAACAGATAGTAAGATAAACTGACTGGTTTTCTGTGTTTGACTTACACATTATGAGCTCCAGAATAGCCATTTTTCTATTGATTAGTGTGACGGGGCATCAGCCCCACACTGGGCCTGATAGGGTTAAAACCCAGCCTGGAGGGCTGCAAGGAAACAGCCAATTAGGACAGTGGCTGCAGCCAATTAGGGTGGCGGCTGGACCAGCCAATCAAGGCCCAGCCAGCCCATATAAAAGGAAGCTGCGGGCTAGAGTAAGTCAGTCTGCTGCAGGAAGCCCAAACAAGGGTACTGGTTTCCTAGAGGGCTGTAGAACTTGCTGGCCCTGGGAAGAGGGTGAAGGAGCCAGAGGCAGGAGCTGAAGGTGCTGGGGCTGAGGGGCAGTGGCCCAGAGGATTGAGACCGACTAGTGGAGAAAGAAAGGAGGGGCAATGGGAAGCTGTTTACAGGGTCCCTGGGTTGGGACCCAGAGTAGTGGGCAGGCCTTGGTTCTCCTATACCCCCCACTCACTGCTGCAGGAGTGGCCAGGCTATGGACTCCCAAGCTGCTGCGAGGAGCGGCTAGACTCTTGTGGAAGGAGTCCCCTGGAAAGGGGGAACCTGGATTGTGACACGGCTGGAGGGCTGTGCCAGGAAGCAGAGGCAGTGGGTCTGCAGGTGGAGACAAGGATGGGAGAGCCACCACCACTGGAGGGCACACCTGCTGACCAGAGCTAATTCCCAAAACACCCAGCAGGAGACGCCAGTGTGGTGATAATTAGCCTGTCTCTGTGCCCATAGGTGCTGACTTACTTTTTCCCTGGTGGTGCTCCATCCCAAGGCCCTGTCCCCACTCTACCACTTCCCCTGAGGCCCTGCCCTTGTTCTGCCTCTTCCTGCCCCCGGTCCATCTCCTCCCCCGAAACCCCCACCTGTCCTCTGTTCTCAGTCCTCCTAAAAGCGCCTTGGCCAATCAGCTGTTCGGCAGCTGGGGGAGGCGCCAAATAGTTGTGGCTGGTGGGTGCTGAGCACCCACTATATTTTTTTTTTTTTTCCCCCTGTGGGTGCTTGAGTCCTGGAGCACCTAAGGAGTCAGCGCTTATGCCTGTGCCTCTACTGTTTAAACTCAAAGATGACATCAGGTTTGAGAGACAGATTAAGATCTATACTCTAGAGAAAATTCCTTGGTGCATTTTGCATGATTTAAAAAAATGTCAGTCCAGACTGTATCCTTATGCCTCATAGTAACATCTCTACTACCTTCTCTGCAATAGAAATTAATCCTCCTGAGAGTCATTTGGTCCTGGTAGTTTGTGTCTTGTGAAACAGCTTGTGGCCACGCACAAAAGTGCTCTGAATAGAGCTTGGATTCTGCTTTGCTAAATAAACATATCTTTGGAAACCTACTGTACTAGCACATAATTAGGTGCAGTTACATAAATGTTTCTTCTAAAAAGACATGATTTTACCACTAGGTGGCACATGTTTATAAAACAAACACCACGGTCTGTCTCTACAGATTTGTTTTAAAAAACCTCCAGAAAATAATAAAGATACTGATGCTCAAAAGAAGTTAAGCTGGTAAAAATTATAATTTATATTTTTCTCATGTAACATTAATAGCAACTGTTCTGGGTTGGACTAAACACTGTTATGGGTCAGGTGTAGCTGCCACCTTCCATTCAGAATAAAAGTGAAGATTCAGTGCCATTGTTTCAGCATCTAACACCCAAAACAACAGGCATATGGAAGTGTTGAATCATGTAGCCCAAGAGTTTTAAAATTCAGGGGCTGGGACTTTGGTTGGTGAAACTGTTTTGTGTATGAGAGAGAGACAGAGAGACAGAACAAGGTGGAGGAAGGCAGATGGGCAGAGATCGGGGACATGTTGTCATGTTGTCTAACTCTGCTTGGTAGAATTTATTTAAAAACAATAATTTAGATGGATAATATTGATACTTAATTATTTTCCCTCCACACACACACCTTTTTTGGTCAACTTAAATGTTCAGTTGCAGGATATTTTGGAGTGGGGAAATCAGAAATTATTTAATTGCAGTAGATGCTGAGATTCAAAAAGTTAAAACTACCTAAATGCAACCCCTGCTTCAGCTCCACCGATGGCAACAGTAGGACATGTTTTGTACACATTAAAAGGAGGGACTCTAAGTTTTCAAGCAGCATTTCTTTTATTCTGCCTATCTGTAAATTTCCATTATTGATGGAACTATTTTTCTGGGGCTTTGAATGTGTACATAAAATACATGTTTACCAACATTTACTGACAAATCTAATCCTTCCAAGCCTACGTATGACCCTGCAAGAAGTTTGACAGAGAGAGAGTTTTCTGGGTCTGGTGCTGGCAAAAGAGGCTTGAGGTTATAATTAAGGCTACGATTTCATCATGGATATTTTTAGTAAAAGTCAGGGACAGGTCACGGGCAAAAAACCAAAAAATCACGCAAGCCATGACCTGTCCCTGACTTTTACTAAAAACATCCCTGACAAAATGAGGGGAGAGGAGGGTCTAGCACCCTGCCTGCCCCCACAGTGGCTGGGAGGGGTCCCCCTGCGGGACTGGAGCTGGGGCGGTTCCTCCCCAACCCACTGCCCTGAAGGGCTGTGAGGGGTGGGGAGTGTTCCCTGCTGCCCACAGAAGCAAAGGAGCTTCAGGGGGGGCCTGCTAGCAGCAGAGGCTGGGGAACTGCGGGGGTCCCTGTCCCCAGCTGCTGAGCAGCTGTGGCGTCTGGGAGCTGCAGGGGACCCCCACAGCTGCTGAGTAGCTCTGGGGTCCCTCTACCAGCGCTGCTGGCGATGGAGAGCTGCGGTGGGGCCCAAGCTGCTTGTGGCAGCTGAGCCGTTGCAGGGGGGACCACTGCCAGCGGCAGCCTGGGAGATCAGGGGTCTCTGCCGGCTGTGGCAGCTGGTCAGTCAGTGGGGGCCGGGCTGCTGCGGGGCCCCTGCTGCTGGCAGTGGCTGGTCAGCTGCAGGGCGCCCAGTGTCACAGAGGTCGCTGGAAGTCACAGATTCCATGACTTCTGCGACCTCTGACATAATCTTAGCCTTCTTTATAATCAAAGAAACTATCCCCTAGTTTTTGTTTGTTTTGCGTTTAGAAAAGCAGAACTTTGTACGTTACTTGTAAGTAAACAGGATTTCATCAGAGAAAATGCCAGACTCCATCAGTTTCCACTCCCAACTAAAGCATCTTCGGAGCCCCAAACTTTGACTAGTTTCAGAGTAACAGCCGTGTTAGTCTGTATTCGCAAAAAGAAAAGGAGGACTTGTGGCACCTTAGAGACTAACCAATTTATTTGAGCGTAAGCTTTCGTGAGCTACAGCTCACTTCATCGGATGCTCACGAAAACTTATGCTCAAATAAATTGGTTAGTCTCTAAGGTGCCACAAATACTCCTTTTCTTTTTGCGAAACTTTGACTAGTCACTCTGGTCAAAAAGGGGTAACAAATATTTTAAAAAATTAAATGTGTTATACATTAAGTTACAAGACTATATTATATTAGGACTTAATTCTGTAACACTTATGTTAGTAGTCTTTACCAGTAAGAGTAGTTCCATTGATTTCAGTGGAATTGCTTATGTAAAGACTATTAGCAAAAGTAAGAGTTTACTGGACTGTTCTCATTCTACATTGCAACCATAATTTTTAAGATGTATTCCTCAGCTTACTCTTGTGGAAAAAATGCTCTCTGAGCCAAATTTTGCTTTTGTTACACAGACAATGTCCTTTGACTTTATTGACATCAATTGGATTTGTGCCCATGTGAAGACTCTATGATTTGGCCTATTGACATAAAGGTTACTCTGTTAGAACATCCCTGATATTAGAGAGCTTGCTGCATTATCAGAAGTTTATAAATATACTACAGAGTACTTTTAATGAAAGGTCACTTAAGGATATGCCTCAGTATTGTGGTTGATTTATGAGTATGTAGGAGTTTTTTCTATTGCAGTGCAGTTATATGGAGAGCTATGTAGATATGATTCCACTTTAATTTCACTCAAACATTTTTAATTATGGGGTGAATTGTATGACCATGTGAAGGTGCAGGCAGGTACAATAGCTTCTGCTGATGTAGCTCTGCCAATGCACCTCAGTCCTGGCCAGTAATACCCCTGTTACTACAATCCTGGGCAGGCACCTTTCTCTCTTTAGTTGAGACTACAAGTTGCACTAGATTGGATGGGATTTTTTTAAGTGGGCAAATGCCCAAGAAAGCTAACCCTCCCCAAATTCACCTGACAGTCCTATCCTTTAATAGATCTGCCTTTCATCCTGCAAGTTTGGATAGTTAGAGTCCTGGATTTATTTCAGGCCTTATGAGGCCTGATGACATTGTGCAACGGTATGGGAGTGTGCTGTCATCTTGCACTGATACATTTTGAGGTGAAACAAATTTATGGGGTAGCATCAGGATTTGATTATTTTCCCTGCAGGATAAAGTCAAGTAGAAATAGGTGGGAAGCTTAGTTCAATAATTTGATCGGTGACTAAAGTCAAATTTAACTCACAGGTGAAAAAGTAAAGTAATAGATTAACCTATTTTAACATTTAATCCTTTTGGCTCCCTAAACTTGCATTTTCTCTTCCATCGCCCATAGATAAATACACTATAATTTAAAAGACAGTTGCTTGTAGATTCAAATATACTTGGATTCTGTGAGGTGTCCACCCCACACAGAACTGGAAGGGATTAAGGTGGCCAGGTAGGTCTACTAACTGCCCAAACTGCACTGGACAAGAAGCTAGGGAGGGCTGGGACCTAATTGCTGACCATACTCAGCTGAAGAGGAAGCAGCAGGACTAAAAAGCCAAGGAGCTGGCAACAGAAAGGGGCTGCAGTCACTCCCTGAGAAGAGGGTTTGGAGCTGGTACACCGAGAGGGGAACCAGGAGTTGTAGGAAGCAGTCCAGGAAAGAAGCAGTGAGGACTGGGAGAATAAAGCCCAGAACTGTTGAGGATCCCTGGACTGGAAGCCAGAGTAGTGGGCAGGTCTGGGTTCCCCTACTGGCCACTGGGGAAGTGGCACCATCAGGGCAGCACTGGAGAAGACCACCTGGGACTGTTTGTGCAGAATGACTCTGGGTAAACCCCCAAGAAAGGAAACCATATAGTGGCCTGGCTGGAGGGCCAAGTCACAAAGAGGAGTCTGGGGTTCCTGGAGCGAGAGGGGCCACAGGGCGAGACGACAGGAGAGATGCCACCTGGGTGGGGGGTGCAGCACCTGGCAGAGCTAATCCCCAGAAGGGCCAGGAGGAGGCGCCAGTTGTGGTGAGTGAACCCTGTGACAACTGGTGAAGAATGTGGGCACACAGTCATCCCTGATACAAAGGGAGGTGGAGAGACTGTGATGGACTGTGAATAAACTGAATAAGGCAGTCACTCCTGATACAAGGGGAGTGCAAAAGGCCACAACAGGGAAAGAAAGAAAAGAGACAATGGAGCTGCAGTGTTGGGAAGCCTTTAGGCAAAGGGCTCTTATACCCTCCTAGGGGGGACTCCAGAGTTGTTGCCCACACAGAAGGGGGGATGACAAACAACATGGATGGATCCAGGCTCTGCTGAGGCTGGTGCTGGAGAACCAGCAGACACAGTGGGAGGCCCAGATGTACCTGCAAAACTATTTGGCACAACTGGCTGAACAGCAGCTGTATTTATTTAACTTCCTGTGGGAAGAAGTTAGTAGAGGCTGCAGAGAGTGAAACTGTAAAGGAGGTAGCAGGGTTAGGAGGCCAGAGGCCCAGCCCAAGGAGTGTTATGCCTGTGGGTGGAGGGGACACCTGGAAAGACTATGCTCCTACCTGTACAGAATCCTGCAGGAAAGAAGCAGGAGTCGTCATAAGGGGTGCTGGGAAAGGTTGAAGTCACTCCCTAGGAAAAGGGAGGTGGGTTTGGGGGGCTGCAGAGATGAACTGCCTAATGTTACTCCCTGGAAGGAGGGAGGGAAGAGACTGGCAAACCCAGAGGAGTGGAGAGGGCTAGGAGGTATGGAAACAGCTCACAGAAATGCAGCAAAGCGCAGAGAACAGACTTTGGCTATTGTGTAGAGTGTCTCTGAGGTGGAACCCAGAGTAGAAGGTGGGCCCAGTGAAGTGGAAGACTGCCTGAGATGGCTGGAGATTCGGAACCTGGATTACCTCTCCCCAACCCCTCGCCCCAGAAGGGGAAACCACAATAGTGACCTGGATTGAGGAATAAGTCACCAAGAGGCTGCAACTGTTCCTAGCGTGAGAGGGACTGCAGACAAAAAGGAGGAGGGATGGAATGCAGCCGTGGGAAGGGGCGTTGACCTGATGAGTTAATCCCCAGAATGGCCAGGAGGAGGTGCCATACCTATGGTGAGTAGAGCATCCCCCCATCACAGACACCAGTGGCATTTTGGATTTGTGGCCATCTTGGGCTCTGGCCTTCTTTTGAAGGTGAGACTATATTTGTCATGAATGATCTTGTACTGGCTTTAGATTGAGATAAAATTGTCCCTCTCACTGGATTTTCATATGACTGAGGTGCTACTTCAACTACTAAGAGGCATTGGGCCTGATTCCCCACTTGCTTGCTACTTACATAGTCATTTATATCTTTGCAAAGGAGTGTAAAGTTGTGCCATGAGTGAATGGAGAGTTCTGATCTGGGAGCATTTTACACCTCCTGTAATTTGCAAAGGTGCAGGTAATTACGTGAGAAGCAAGTCAGTGGGAAAGTCGGGCCCATTGCCAGTGGCCAGTTTTTACTGCTCAGTCCCTCCTTTCTTAAATTCCTTCAGAACTCTTGGATGCATCAGGTTTTGGTGACGTTGCAATTTACATTATCAGTTTGTTCCAATACACCCCTTTTGACACTTCAGTCTCTGTAGCAGGTGAAGACTAACAAAGTCATTTATCTTCTTGGCAACTTCCTTCCTTCCCTCTTTATGTATTCCCTTTACTCCTTGGTAGTTTAGCAGATCCATTGACTCTCTTGCAGACTTCCTGTTTCTGATATAAAGAATTTCTCATTTTGTTTTTTATCTCTGGCTATTTGCTTTTCAAATTCCCACTCTCTCCTCCTAGTTTTTATCTTGCATTTTAATTGCTGTAGTTTGTTCCTTTCTTTTGGAATCACTTGGGCTCGATTTCCACTTCTTGAGGGACACTCTTCACTTGAATAAAACATTTGTACTGGGCCATTTAACCATACTGATTTTCTTCTTGCCTTTCTGTTTCCATTTTTGTTACGTGATCGGAATAATTCGTGTGACACTAGTCTGGAGTGCTTACCTAGCCTCCATGCTCCTTATAAATGTTTTCATTTTGTAATTTTGTCTTTAGGTTCTTTTTAATTAAGCTTCCTTTTTAAAATTCCTCTTCCTAAAGGCTCCACTCCTCACTAATGCTCCCAGTAGTGCAGTTACATCAGTGCAGCATCAGAGAGTATACATTTTGACAGTTACAGTTTACTTCCTCCTTGGAGCAGCCAGGAGACCAGAAGGCAGATTGTGATTTGGGGAGTTATAATCTTCCTCCCAGTCAGCCCCAGGGATATCCCAACAAACTGCTCTTCATTAAGGGTTGTATCACAAGCTGATGATTAGCTCAAAAGTACTAATAATGTAAATTTACATCATGTGGCTTCCTGATGCTTTTGTGTTGCCAAATGACAAAAATGCCCTGTAATGTGTTCTCTGTTTATGACATTAATTTGAGAAGCGGCGACTAAGGTGGCATATTATAGAGGTCTATAAAATCATGACTGCTATGGAGAAAGTAAATAAGGAAGTGTTAGTTACTCCTTCTCATAACACAAGAACTAGGGGGCACCAAGTGAAATTAATAGGCAGCAGATTTAAAACGCACAAAAGGAAGTATTTTTTCACACAACGCACAGTCAACCTGCGGAACTCCTTGCCAGAGGATGTTGTGAAGGCCAGACTATAACAGGGTTCAAAAAAGAACTAGATAAGTTCATGGAGCATAGGTCCATCAATTGTTGTTAAGCAGGATGGGCAGGGGATGGTGTCCCTAGCCTCTGTTTGCCAGAAGCTGGGAATGGGTGATGGGGATGGATCACTTGATGATTAACTGTTCTATTCATTCCCTCTGGGGCACTTGGCATTGTCCACTGTCAGAAGACCGGATACTGGGCTAGATGGACCTCTGGTCTGACCCACTATGGCCGTTCTTAATCTAAGGTCTTTAATGTCTGTCTTTTCTCCCATCACACCAAGCCCTCAGTTGGAACATCTTCTGGAGACAATGCTTGATTGTCTGCAAGTGAAAGTAGTTATATTAAAAACAAATGACAATCAGCCAGAACTATGGGCCAGATCTTGCAGTGTTCTCAGTACCTCACTGGGTTGGGCCTTAACTTATTAGAAAAAAAATGCAGTCTCTAGTTACAGTTTTGTGCATATATGTTCCTGTATCTGAGAGAGATATTTGCCAGAACCATTATTCACCGACATTGACATGGCACTTCACAACATGTAAAATGGTCTAAAGAGAAAACAAAAGAACAAAATCCCTTCCCCAATGAGTTTACAGTCCAGAGCTTCAAATGGGTACAGGATGACTGACAAAGTGGCATAACTGCATCAGCAGCGGGCAACCAAAGCAGAGAATAGACTTGTGTTGGGTCGTCTTTCCTTAACGTTCTGTTTGCTGCTTTCAATTCCAGCATAAACCCTGCCGCTGCTTCCTATAGCAAACCTCATAAGAATTAGTGAGAAAATAATTAGGACTAATTTAGTCTCATTCTTAGATGAATGCAAAACAGTAGAAATAATTGTAATATTCTTTTTTAAAGTATCTGAACACAAACAAAGGCACCTGCAGGAATAATGGAAACTCAAATTTTAATCTTTCATTCTTTCAGTTATTTTAAATGTGGCAAGCCAAGCTGTCTGCTTTTTAATTTAAACCATATGTGCACAGTGATGATAGGAGGTGTCAAAATCCATGTAGACAAGTCAGGCATGTCTCCTAGCTTTTATGATAACCAGGTCTCTGACCACATCCAAGACCTTCATCTCCAGTTTGGGGATGCATCTCAAAGTAGTGAACAATGCAACATACTTGGACAGACCTCTGACTTCTCAGAACAAAGACTAGCGCAGCATTTCCCAAACTCTTGAAAGCTGATGCCCCTTCAGGAAGAGAAAGCTAATCATGCCCCTTTTCAGTCCTGCCATGTATTGTTAATGGGTTCATATATACTATTTTTTCCCCCACTCCTCCTGCTCCACTTGTCTTTTGTGCCCCTGTTTCCAGAGGTGCACACTCCATGTTTTGAAAACACTGGATTAGAGGGACTCATCCTTGTCTTTTCAATAAACCAGCCAAGTGTAAGCTGGGGAATGGTTCCGCTACTGTGGGGAACTTTCCTGACTTCTGCACTACCCCGGTGAAGCAGGCTAGCGAAAGGATCTGAGTCCTCACTCCCACTTCCTTTACCCAGAGGCCTCCCTATCTTGAGGACTGCCCTTCCACTCTCCCGTCTAGCAGAGTCCTCATAACCCAGACAAGGCTGGGCTCAGGATTCCTGGGGGGCTCAAACCCCCCTCCCCAACCCTGCTGTGGTCACCTAGGACAGGAGCTAGGGTGTCCCCACTCCAGGGTACTCTCTCTGCACTGGGCACTTCCCTGACCCACTGATCATTTCATACAATTTAAAGCAAATACAAGTTAACAATTAATTTAAAAAAAGAATAAGGAAAGGTTTAAAGGGAAACACATCACCCTGCTCTGTGGTGGGGAACATTACAAACAGTGTCTCTGGATGTCAGGGCACTTCACAGTCTGTTCCTTGTAGGTCCCAGGTCTCCTCCTCAGGCCCTGGCTGTGCTGCAGGGATGCTGCAGGTTGGACACTTGCAATGGTGGTGGCCACACACCTCCGGGCTTTGGGTGGTGTGACCCTTCTTCCCAGCGTCAGCCCCCCATCGGGTTAAGATCTCCCTCCCAGTCTGGCCTACAAGGACCCTTGGCTGGGGGTATCTTTCTGCGCTGGGCCCTTTCCCCAAGGTCCCGCCTTGGCTGGCCCCAATTGCGCACCACACTTGGCTGTGTGGCTGCAGCTCTGCTTCCAGCACAGGATCTGCTCTCCCTGGGCTGTTTCTGTGACTGCTCCCAACTCTGACCTGCATCCTGGGCTGCTTTTCTGGTCCCTCTGGATCTGGCATGGCTCTGCTCCCCAGCTCAGCTTGGGCCCCTGCTTTCTCCTTAGCTCAGGCCCACTCTGTCTGACCCAGGCAATTCCAGCTCACATGGAGGATGGGACCCTCCTGGCCTCCTGACTCCCTGATTAGCCTGCCCGCCCTTTCATTCAGGCTGGCCTGGAGCATTGGCCTCTCTCCATTGTTCCTGGGGACTGTCAGTCTCAGGTGCTGATTTCCCATTGACCCTTCCCCTTTTAGTACTGGGAGCTAGCCAACCACAACACCCCCACTGAATGTTAGTAAGTGGGCAACAGTCCCCTTACACAAGCAAATTCATCCCCAGAAGCTTTTGATCTGGGTGGAGTGTTACAGAAGATTCTAGTAGGGAAACCACCCAACCAAAACACTGAGCTTTGCTAAACTAGAAGAACACTTCAACCAGCTGCTGATTGAAACTTAATGATCTAGTCCCAAAGAAATCCATGCCCCTGTGATGATTCTTGGGGCACCCACGATTGAGAGTCCCCTTGTTACCCCCTGCCTCTAGCAGGAAGGCATCTTGCTTGTGCCTGTCTGGATGGCAGTTCTCTATCACCACCAGCCTTCAGCCACTCAAGCACTCTCCTCTGGGCTATAGCAGCCCTGTCTCTACCATGCAAGTTCACCCCAGTCCCCAAGTCCCTTTGAATTCTTCCCCTGTGATAGCCAGCTCCTGATAGTGGCTGCTCTCAGAAATCCCAGATCCTCTTCCCTTAAAAGGTGCAGTGTACCCTAGTTTACCTTAAACCACTGCTCCCTTAAACCACATAGCACTTGTTAGCAGTACCACTTATAATAAAACAAAAGATAACTCGAGACAAATGGTTACAATACAAAATAAAAATCACAGAACATGACTCTGACTCTGGGTCTATACTTATCAATAGTTCCCGTTCCTAACTAATAAAGTAACGCCCCAGTTCAGTCTGTGGCAGAGCTGGTTGGTTTCTCAGGAACCAGGATCCAAATGTTCATGAAAACGCCCTTGCTCCACCAGGGGTTTCCTCACGGAAAGGATACAAAGTGCCTCTCCCTCTGTTGTACTGAAAACAGCCTTTTGTTTTTATATTTACACACAGGGCAAACCTCTGCCTTGTTGTAAAGTTCCTTTCTTACCTTTAGAGTGGTTTCAATCATTTGCAGTTGCTTTTGACAGTTACCCATTCAAAAATCTTGGTAGTGTGCAAGGCTAAATAATTGAGCCTTTCCACCCAGCCCTGTTTGGACAGTGATGCACTGCAACTCCCCCTTGCACGAATGGGCCATCACTGAGACGCATTATCTCCAGGTGACTAATTTCTACTCCACAGCCATAAAGTGTACTTTCAATATAAATGCTTTATTCCTTAAGTATTATCCATACATGCTGTGATACTCTATACCTCAGGGAGCATCATGTAACCCCCATATTCCTCATTTATATATAATTGTGATATTGTATATAAAACAGGCCATGTGAGGAATCAGGGGAAAGGTTATAATCTGCTGAAAGTCAGTTTTATATCTAATTATGGATATCATGAATGCATATGAAGTTATGAGAATGTGTTGTATGGTTGTCACTAAAATATGCTGTGGTTTGGGAAGAGCCCAGATACTAGGTCTCCAGAGACAATGCCAAGGAAAGTAACCAACACCCAGGCAGGTGTCAAACAGCCATTGTCCAGCAAGGGAGCTACAATTCAATGACTCACCTGCACCGGGGAAATGCTTAACCTTGCCTGGGAACTCAGCAATGCCCACCAGACATGCCTGGACTTGTGTTCTCCAAGCACATGGGACTGAGGGTATAAAACAGAACAAGCATGGGACTCCTTTCTCCTGCCCCCACCCATGCTGCAAGCAACAAAGACTCTGAGACGACTGAAGACTCCAAAAGAGGAGACTGGCCCAGGTTTAAGGGACAAATATATATATTAAGGACTGCAATATCTAGAGGGGTGAGAAACTGCTTAATCTAGATGTTGCCCAGTCTAATAGAGTTTAGAGTGTGCTTATATTTTATTTTGGTAAGTAACTCTGACTTTTTGCCTAACACTTAGATTTTACGTGATTATATCTTCTATAGTCAAAGAGTTAAACAAATTTATTATCTTTACCAGTGAGTTTGCCTGCAGTGTTTGGTAACCTGCTGGTGTATATCCACTTTCCATTGACAAAGTGGTGAACCAATTAATAAATCTGCAGTGCTTGTCTTGAGCAATGCAAGACGGTATATTCCTGAGGTACAAGGCTGGGAGCTGGGGGATTTGGCTGGTGCCTTTCTCTGTGTGATTCATGAGTGGCTTTGGGAGCATTCATGCAATCTAGCTGGGTGGGGGGCTCCACATGCAGTTGTGCTGAGTGATAACGGCACCCAGAGGGGTTCGCTGCTTGTCACTCACAAAGCACTGTGTGAGACAGCCGAGGCTGGAGAGTTAAGGGGGCACAGCAGTCCCACAGTCCCAGGGGATGCACCTCGGGGATCCCATCACACATATATCTTGCAATGATTATGAATCTTGACAAATTAGAAGCCTTCTGTTGATACTCTGTATGGATAAATACCCTCCAAGACATATGCTTGGTGTAGTGAGTTTGTCAGGTCTGAGGTTTGCAAAGAACAGGAGACCTTTTGCCAAGAGGCCTCTGTGCTAAAAGAACAAACACCACTGCATCAGCTAGTTCATTACAAGTGGAACAGTTGAGTGTAGTACACTAGTTGATAGGCTCAGATGTCTACACACACACTCAGACCCAAATCTTGCCTGCTTCAAAGAGTTCTTTCCTTCTTTGCAGATAAAATCAACCAAACCTGGACAGGGCTTCCTGTGACAGAACTACCCACATGTGAATGGGGTACAGCACACACACCATAGGGCTTGAATGCATTTGGACTGTGGATGAATTTGGAGAAGACGCTAGGTCAAAAGTTATCTTAGTAAGAAGGGAGAAACTTTTGAGAAACTAGCCAATATGCTTGTTGCCGGCACCCAGTGCTGAGAGGCAAAACAACAGCAGGGGTTGGTTTGCTACCCGGTGTGCTTTACCTAATAATTATAACGGGGTGGAGAAGCAGAAAAGTTTATTTGCAGCTGCAAAAAGGTACAGGGAGAATAGAATCTTAAATCCTGCACCCAGAGCAGGAAGTTACACAGGCTTTTATACATTTTTTTTTTAGCATATTTATTTAATAGCAAGCTGCCCTAAGTATTTATATAGCTAGCGAATTTAGTTACCAGCTATTTTTTTTGTTTTTTGTATTATTTGTTAAACTATACATAAAGCTGCTTTATTTAGCATTTTTTTTTTTATATTTGCTTTGTTTGGCCTTGTTTAGTTTTAGGCAGTTTGACTCTGCAACATATTGTTGCAGATTCTTAGCATAACTGCTGCGAGTGCCTCCAAGCGGGGGGGGCCCAAGGACACTTGGGCTTAGTGCAAGGGGGCTTTATTGACACTTGTGGTTTTCCATCACCTCGAGTTACCTAGTGGCCATGCCCCAGTGTCCCCAACAACTTCCTCTTTTGAGAACACTCAACAGCCTTGGCTCTGAGGTTTTTTTTTACTTGGGCTATTTATTTTTTTATAACAGGACTTTGCATAAGCACTTTGTGATAGCCCTGAAGAGAATGATTTATTAATTTTTGCAAAAGGGCTTTGACACATGATACTGCACAGCATAATACCATTAATACAAGCAATACAGAAAAGAGAAGTTTTAATAACAGGCTAAATAAACCACCAAGCCAAGACGACAAACCCCAGCCTGAAAACAAGGTTTGCAGCCAATTGCTTTTTGGGGCAGTATAGGCAACCTGTGCTCCGGCTCGGGCATGGCCCTTAGCCTGTATCATTTTTTTATAGATTTTATAATTGCTATTATTTATATATACATAACATTGGGGCCCGATGAGGGCACAAACCCCTTCTTGGGATGCCAAGAGATAGTTTAAAGCTAGCCTGTTTTGGAGGGAAAACGTCCTGAGCTGCTGTAATTTTTTATTTAATGTTTTTATTGCTGATTTTAAATTATTAACCGAGTTTTTTAATTTTAAGGCAATTTTTTAAAGTACCATTTGCAGCCTTACAGTATAGCGGCCTATGCATGCCATGGCTGGCCCGGAAAACAGTGGCGCTATTTCCAGTACAGAGCACTTTACAAGCTTTTTGGTTGTGAGGGAATTTTTTATATTGCTTCTTAATGCTGTAGTCAGTTGCCGCAGGGGTTTTTTTGTGTGGCTTAACAGAGGTGTTTTGGGCATTTTTAATTTTTTTTTTGGGCAGTGTGGCAGTTATGGAAAGATGAGGAACTTCATGAGCTATATAACAGCTACCTGTCCAGCTGGCTGGCAGCACCTTGTAAGCTTTTTGGCCACATACAAAATAGTGACTCTGTAGGGCCCAGTAATGACTGTTTTTTAAGGGGATTTCTGGGATATTTAAGGCTGCTTTGGCTGCTTTTTTAAACAGTTTATATGCCCCTAAGGGGGCATTCTATTTTTTTGATTGGGTACAAGTGGGGGCGTTTTTAATTGTGCCGTTTAAATTACACTTGCTAGAGGGACCACTACAAACCCACCATTGGCTTGCTACATTGGAGATATTAACTGGACGGCAAGTTATATTTTAAATTTTTTTTTTTTTTGGTAAGATTATTTGTAATAGTTTTTTTTAAAGGGGAGGAACCATTACACTTACACTGCTGGGTTTTGGGTTTTTTTTGGTTTTTATTTAATACTTATTAGCTTATTGTGTAATAACACAGGAGCTTTTTTTTACAGGATGCCCATAGTAATTAGATTGGTTTTGGGTAAAACACAGTACTTTTTTAGTGAATACTGCAACTGAATATTTTTAGTCTTGATAGGTGGCTTGCTATAAAGAGGTTTTGTTTTAGAACGGCGAGTCCGTTCTTTTTTGCTTTTTGGTGGCGGCTAATTCTGCTAGGGTCAGGGGCAGCATGTCAAGAGGCATTCCCGTTTTGGGGGACAGTGGAGTTGGAGCACATACCCAGCAATTAGTCTGGTTTGTTAAAGTAGCAACATGGTGCGCAAGCAAAACAAAGGAGTTATGCTCCCGATATGCACAGTTTGGAAATACCAATACAAAGAATAACAATGTTTCTTAATTAATTATTACTAGAGTTTTTTTAACCCAGGGTCTTTAGTACCTGGGTGGGCTCATTTTAGCGTTAAGATGCCCACTATTTGTGTTTTTTAAATAGTAGCTTTAGCCCAAGATTGTTACTAGATGAGGAGTCAGCAGGTTGGACGGTCCACTGTTCTGCTGACGAGGGGGCGGGTACTGCCTTCAGACGAGAGTGATGGATCCAGTTCTTGTGTTTTTTGGTTTTTGCCGCTGTATGGGAGACCAGCAGGACGGTATAGGGTTTTTTTTTATTTTTTTTTGGAGAGGCTTGTTTTTTTAGGTACGAACAAGCACAGAGTCACCGGGCTGTAAGGAGTGGACGGTAGAGTCCAAGGGGAGAGGCTGGGAATCCTTGGTATACCTGTGAAGAGACAAGAGAACAGCAGACAGGGAACACATATAGTGTGACAAAAAAACCATTACTTAGCTTTTATTCCCCTGACAGAACCGGGGTGCCATTTATAGGCCATGCCTTTTTAAATATAATTTTAAAGGGACTAAGCCCTAATTTATCCTTAGGGAGAATGCGGATACGAAGTAGGACGAGGGGCAAAGCATTAGGCCATCGCAGTGAGGCTTTTTTGAGAGATGCCGTTTAAGGGTTTGACTGGTACGCTTTACTACACCACTGGCTTGCGGTCTCCAGGGCGTATGGAGTTTCCAGGGGATCTGTAAGGCATGTGAGATGCTTTGAATGATTTTTGACGTGAAATGTGTTTTGTTGTCAGATTTTATTTACAGGGGGAGTTTAAAGTGAGGAATGATTTCCTTAACAAACTTGAGGGCCACTGTTCTGGCAGTGCAATTACGGCATGAGAAGGCTTCTGGCCATTCGCTGAACTGATTTATTATGACAAGGAGATATTTGAACCCCTGGGTCTGGGGAAACTCAGTAAAGTCTATTTGCCACACTTGTCCAGGGCCCGGAGTGGGTTCTAGGGCAGCTGGTGGCACAGGATGTCCCGGTCGGGGGTTATTCTTTTGGCAGACTAAGCAGTCCGCTTGTACCTGGGCAGCCAGGGGTCAGAGTCCGGAAGTGATAAAGTATTTTTTTATTAGCTGGATAAGTGCTTCCCTGCAAGCATGAGTGGTTTGATGTAGTTTCTGCAGCACTGGCCGGATCAGGCCCTTTGGTAAGAGGACCTTCCCTTCCGGGGAATGGAGCCATTTCTTCTTTTTCCGGAGACCGAGTTTGTCAGTTAGCTGTTTTTTTTTCCAAGAGTACTGAGGGGTTGGAAGCTTTCCTACTGATGGGATAAGGGCATGCATATGGACGTTTTTAGTCTGAGGGGATGGCAGGGTGGCAGCATGCTTAGCCTTTTTATTTTCCCGGGCGTTACCTCTGGCCACATTTTGATTTTTTTCTTTGATGGGCTTTACAGTGTACCACCGCCACTTCCAAGGGAAGTTGTATGGCTTTTAGGAGCCGGAGGATTTGGGGCCCGTACTTGACTGGGGAGCCTTGGGCTGTCAGCATTCCCCTTTGCTTTCATAGGCCAGCATGAGCATGTAGCACACCAAAAGCATACTTTGAATTAGTAAAAATGTTGACCCGCTTTTTTTTTTGACAGTTTAAGTGCACGGGTCAGGGCTATTAGTTCGGCAAGCTGGGCAGAGGTCCCAGCAGGCAAACCTTTAGCTTTTACAGTGTCATGGAGGGTTAAAACAGCATAACCCGCCCTTCTTTGCCCATTTATTACAGTACTGCTACCATTAGTGTACCATTCATAATTTGCATTTGGGAGGGGTACATTTTTTAAATTCGGACGGCTGGAGTACTGGGCATCTATGATTTTTAAACAGTCATTTTTTTGTTTTTGGCAAGAGAGTGGCTGGGTTAAGGGAGGGGCAAGGCTGAAAGGTGATTTCAGAGTTCTTTAACAGCTTAGCCTGGTACCGAGCAATCCGAGCCTGGGTGAGCCAAAGCCCTTTCTTTGCATTCAATAAGGCTCGGACCATATGGGGAGTATAGATTTGCATAACTTTTTTTAATGTTAGCTTTTTTTAAGCACTAGGGCAGTAGCTGCGACCGCCCGTAAACATGCCGGCCAACCTTTTGCAACTTGATTTAGTTGCTTAGAAAAATAAATCACGGGACATTTTCATGCTCCTAACAGCTGTGTGAGCACTCCTAGGGCCACCCCCTTTTGTTTATGTACATACAACTGCAACGGCTTAGAGAGATCCGGCAGGCCCAGAGCCGGGGCTTTTATTTTTTTTTTAGGATTTTAAATGCTTTGTTAGCCTCTGGGGTTCAATAAAAGGGGTTATGATTTGCTTTTTTTACACAGTTGTACAGGGGTTTAGCCCACAGTCCAAACTCTGGGATCTATATTTTGCAAAAGCTTGCCATACCCAGAAATGCCCTGAACTGCTTACGATTACTTGGGGTAGGAACTTGACAAATAGCTTTTTTTCTTTTGCTTGAAAGCTGACGCTTTCCTTGCCGTATGTGAAACCTGAGGTACCGTACCTCTGGGAGGGCGATTTGAGCCTTACTCCGTGCTACTCGATATCCCCGGAGTCCAATAAAATTTAGGAGGCTTACGGTGGCTTTAAGGCAGGGGGTTTGGCCCACAGTGGCAATTAACAAATTATTTACATACTGCAGAAGGAGGGCCTTCTTATTATCCCACTCCTCTAGGTCCCTGGCCAGAGCCTGGCCAAAGAGGGTGGGGGAGTTTTTAAATCCCTGGGCCAACACTGTCCAGCAAAGTTGCTTTTTAACCCTTTTTTGGTCCTCCCACTCGAAGGAGAAGATCTTCTGTGACGGGGTGGCAACTAGGATGGTAAAGAAAGCATCTTTCCAATCGAGGACTGAAAAATGGGTATACTGTCCCCCTATAGAAGCCAATAAGGTATACGGGTTAGGGACAAGAGGGTGCAAAGTCTTAACCCGTTCATTGACTGCTCTTAGGTCCTGTACCAGCCGATACATGCCATCAGGCTTCTGTACGGGTAGAATGGGAGCGTTCCAGGCTGACTGACATTTCCGGAGAATACCATATATTAAGAATCGATTTATAGTTTTTTGTAAACCTTTTCTGGCTTTCCTCTTGATTGGATACTGTTTTACTTGCACTGGGCCTTTCCCTGGTATGAGCTGAATAGTAATGGGGGTCTGGTGGGTGGCCTTTCTTGAATCCCTGATGCCCACACGAGGGGGTACACCTGGTCTTCCCACGGGCTCCATTCTGGGGCTTGCACGGCTGAGGGCTCAACTGCAAGGGTCATGATCCATGCATTTTCAGGGAGTAAGGTAAGGGTTATTTCATTCTTAGTAAAATGCAGGGTGGCACCGAGGCGACAAAGCAGATCCCGTCCCAGCAGAGGTATTGGACACTCAGGGAGGTATACCAGCTTGTGGGATATAGTCCTGTTTCCCAAAGCACATTCCGCTGGGGCATACACTGGGCACTTGGTGTCCCTGCCTGTGGCTCCCACCACAGTAAGGGAATCTGCTACTGGCAACTGAAGGGGTCGATTTACAGCAGTTCGTGCCGCTCCAGAGTCCACTAAAAAATTTATTTCTGAGCTTTTCACCCGCATTTTTACTTGGGGTTCCGGGGGTAGGGTGGTCTGTCTTTTCTGACACCCCTATTCCTGCTTCGCCGTTGCCATTATAGAGGCACCCCCCTTTTCTTCCCTCTTTGGGCACTTATTTTTTTAGTGTTCCTTTTGTTGACACAAGGCACACTGGTTGCGACCCAGTTGTCTCTCCTGCGAGCCCGGACGTTTGTGTCCACGGCCCCTTCCTTCCCGGCCACTTTCCTTAGTGCCGGCCTGTACCGCTGTTACCATTAGTTTTATTTGCTTTTTTTTGTTTGTTTGGGTTTTTTTAGATTATAAGCTTGGTTTGCAGTTTTTAAGATTTGTGCCATGGTTATGCCCATTAAATTTTTTTTTTTTTGTAAATTTTTTTTAATATTAGGGGCTGCTCTGCTTGTAAACATTTTTTTAATAATTGACTTAGTTGCTTGATTATCGGGGTCTGCATTAGTGTTTTGTTGAATTGTGTCCTGAATACGCTGTAGAAAGGCCCCTGGGCTTTCTTTTAAATCTTGCATTACTTTATATGGCTTTGCCCAATTATTATGTCGGACAGCCGAGTGACGGAGTCCATGCAAAAGCAACTTCTTATAGGAGGTAAGGCGGGTCAAATCCCCATGATTATTTGGATTCCACTGGGGTCTGCTTGGGGGACTTGTGCATCCGGGTCAGGAACATTAATACGATCCTGGTTGTACCGTTTCTGCATCTCCTCCCTTGCTTTGGACACAACCTGTTGTCTTTCAACCTCAGACAATAGGGTTCGCAGGAGGATGTTACAATCATCCCAGTCCGGCTTGTGACTACTGAGGCACCCCTCGAAGACTGATATAAACCTGCTTGGGTTTATGGAAAACTCTCCTGCCTGTGCTTTGAAAGCAGCCAAATTCACAGGATTAAAGGGCACATGAGTATAAACCTGCATAGTCGTGGCCGGACGCCTGTCCGATCCAGACCGGGCGACTTTAGTTTCGGTGATTAAGGGGTATAGGCCAACCATTGGGGACTTACAAGGTGTGGGTATAGGGGCCGAACGGGACACCGGCTCTGCCATTACAGTGGGGGTGGGGGTCTGGGGACTAACATTAGCTGCTACCGAACCAGTCGGAGTCAGATTACAGCGCTGTAAAATATCTGGTCGAGTACATAAAGTCAGAAACAAATGCGCATACATACGTTCATTTCATTACCTTGTTCTCTGACAGAACAGGAGTAACTGAAGGATCGTGTTGTAATTAATTGACTCTCCTGGTGGCCACCACTCCTGGTCCTCTAGTTGATATTGAGGCCAGTCAACTGTACAGAATCGTTTTAATTGGTTCTTAGTCATCGGATCCACACCAAATACCTTCCAGTTTGCTAGAATGCATTCTAGGGGCATACACCGTGCCCTAACCCCGAGCTCTGTCCCTGTCCCATACCTACAGGGTAACTCTGGGCGTCCCCAGGTTCCAACAGAGCATACAATCCAGATTTCAAAAGGTTCCTACCTTATCCAAGGAACCGGTTCCTCACCGTCGTCCGCAGCTGCTCCTCCCACATGTCCAAGGGACCGGTTCCTCACCATCGTCCACAGCTGCTTCTCGACTATATGAGTGCGTTGCACCGTTGTGCCCTCCGGGGTGGATCAAATCGCGTCTCCTCCGAGGCCCCCGATGAACTCACCAGTGCGTGCTGGGCGTCGGTTCTTGCCGCAATCCTCGACCTCCAGGAGGGGTCCGGGCAAGGATAAATAGCAGCCTCATCGCCCACCCAGGGATGCCAAAAGCTGTTGCCGGCACCCAGTGCTGAGAGGCAAAACAACAGCAGGGGTTGGTTCGCTACCCGGTGTTTTTTATCCAATAATTATAACGGGGTGGAGAAGCAGAAAAGTTTACTTGCAGCTGCAAAAAGGTACAGGGAGAATAGAATCTTAAATCCTGCACCCAGAGCAGGAAGTTACACAGGCTTTTATACATTTTTTTTTTTTTAGCATATTTATTTAATAGCAAGCTGCCCTAAGTATTTATATAGCTAGCCAATTTAGTTACCAGCTATTTTTTTTGTTTTTTGTATTATTTGTTAAACTATACATAAAGCTGCTTTATTTAGCATTTTTTTTTATATTTGCTTTGTTTGGCCTTGTTTAGTTTTAGGCAGTTTGACTCTGCAACATATTGTTGCAGATTCTTAGCATAACTGCTGCGAGTGCCTCCAGGCGGGGGGTCCAAGGACACTTGGGCCTAGTACGCAGAGCTGCTGCGAGTGCGTCCAGGCGGGGAGGGGGCCAAGGACACTTGGGCCTAGTGCGAGGGGGCTTCATTGACACTCGTGCTTTTCCATCCCCTGGAGTTACCTAGTGGCCATGCCCCACTGTCCCCAACATGATCACCACAGCAACAACCAGAAGCAGATCAGTGATTGTCAAAGGAGTGCAAAGATTTGGGCTCGTGCTGACTCATTGCTACTCATGGTCACACAGATTGCCACAGTGGCAAGCCCATCTTCCCTTGACAGCCCACACAAGGGCCAGTCACAACTGTAGCCCTTGCACTTGGGCACACCATGGGGGAAGTCATAGAGTTTAAGGCCAGAGGGACCAACAGATCATCTAGTCTGACCTCCTGTGTACCACAGGCCACCCACACACTAAACCCTACAACTGGAGTATTATAGCCCACAGAAGACCAGACTGTTAAATATCAAAGAGATATAATAGGAGGGACAAAGTTGCACCAAGGCCTGAAGCCCCTGCAATGGCAGGGAACTGATTAAGTGAGATATACCCAGATAATCCTGGTAAGTGAACCGCACTCCATGCAGCAGAGGAAGGCAAAAAAACCCTAGCTCACTGCTAATGTGACCTTAGGAAAATAGCCTGACCCCACATGGCAATCAGTTAGATTCTGAGCATATGAGCAGGAACTAGCCAGCTGAGCACACTTCTGCATTCCTCCAAAGAGGATAAGGATGGACAGGGAAATGTGGGGGAGGACCAGAGCCCCATATCCCCTCCACACTGGTCCATGGCACAGGCCAGCAGCACTGAGTAAGCTGGCATAGGCACAGTCTCTCCCTGAGCTCCGATGGGGCAGTGTGGTTCTTCACCGTCTAGCCTGGGGAATAGCTAAATATCACAGCTTGGCCCCCTGTTAGCAACAACTTTCCTCTTACGTCAGTTCCAGGATAAACTCTACTTTTTGGTTAATTCTTCTTAACATATGTGCAACATGCCTCAGGTGGCATGTGGCCAGGATTCATCACTGAAGATCATTTGCTTCCTGGGCCTGGCTACTGATGAGGAGTATGATGTTAACACTGATCTATGCCCCCTTTGGTTAATTATTAAAAGACTTATCCATAAAAACAATTAGCTGTGCAGAAGACATATGTCACAAACAGAAGATTTAGGTAACAGATGGAGAATGTACAGATAAACTCTTAAAAACATAGAGCCTCTTTTAATATAACAGTTCCTGGTAGTAAAAGAGAAGGATGGGGGGAATAAAATGTGGTATGCAATAAGAGTAGAATATAATTTTTAAAGAGAATATTATTGTGGCTTTTATGCTGTTTCAATGACTGTAAAATACAGTGAGGTTCAGAGAAGTTAAAGAAACGGGCATAAATAATGGGAGATTTTGGGCCTGGTCCTGCAAGGTGCTGAGCACACTCAGTTCCCACTAAATTCATTGGGTGATGATGTTCAGAACTGGGCCATTAATTTGAATACATGCAGAGCAGTTTCACTTGAGAAAACCCCCCAAACAAACGCATATGTCTACAGTAGGAGAATGTTGGCCAGGAAACAGTATTACAGAAACACATCCAGGGACTTAGTTGAGAGCATATTGCACAAGAACATATAAGACAACAAATGCTGAAATGGGATATATAAACAGCTACTATACACAGAAGCAGTGAGGTCCTTATTAGTAAGGCCACAGCTGGGGTATGGCATGCAGTTTTGGCATCCATACAAAAATGAGCTAAAGGTTTAGAAAACATTATTGCCTATAGATGACAATGAAGCTTTTTTATCGTGTTCATACTTTGTGCCATGAATAGTGGAGGTTGTTTAAAGCCATACGTTCTTTCTGAAATGTATGAAGTTTTAATACAATTAATCATCTGTGTCTTCCTCCTTACCAGATCATTGTGACCTAAGAATCAGACAGTCACTCTAAATCCCGGGCTGCCACCCAAAGATATTTACTCTGGGTAATGCAGCAGTGTAACATGACCCTAGCATTTAAAAATAGCCCAAGGGAATGGCCCACTTAGGGCATGGCTACACTTGCAGATGTAGAGCGCTTTGAGTTAAACCCGCCTTAGGAGAGCGCAGTAGGGAAAGCGCTGCAGTCTGTCCACACTGACAGCTGCAAGCGCACTGGCGTGGCCATATTTGCAGCAGCATTGGGAGCGGTGCATTATGGGCAGCTATCCCACAGAGCACCTCTTCCCATTCTGGCACTGTGGCTTGTGAGAAGGGTGCGGAGGGTGCGGGGTATTTTGGGTCCTGTCCCAACGCCCCATGATGCATCGGTTCGCATCCCAGCAATCCCTGTGCTTCCGTCGACATTTGGTGCCATCTTTCAATGTTTTTTATACTGCGCACTCTGTTTTCCCTTTTGGTCTGCAGGAATGGAGCCCAAACTGCTGAGGAGCATGCTGATGAGTCTCGCCAGCACGTCATGTTTATCAGTCGAGTTATTCCTTATGATCCAAAGTGACAGTGAGGGCTCCGACGATAATATTGACGCGAGTAACGCATATGACACGAGTTGGCTTGTGGCATTCACGGACATGCTCACTACAGTGGAACGCCGCTTTTGGGCTCTGGAAACAAGCACTGAGTGGTGGGATCACATCGTCATGAAAGTCTGGGGTGACGAGCAGTGGCTGCAGAACTTTCGGATGAGAAAAGCCACTTTCATGGGACTGTGTGAGGAGCTCGCCCCCACCCTGCGGCACAAGGACACGAGATTGACAGCTGCCCTGACGGTAGAGAAGCGGGTGGCTATTGCAATCTGGAAGCTGGCAACTCCAGACAGCTACCGATCGGTCGTTAACCAGTTTGGAGTGGGAAAGTCGACCATTGGAATCATGTTGATGCAAGTTTGCAGGGCCATTAGTCGCATCCTGCTCAGAAGAACCAAGACTCTGGGTAACGTGCATGACATTGTGGCTGGCTTTGCACAAATGGGTTTCCCTAACTGCGGAGGGGCAATAGATGGCACGCATATTCCAATTCTGGCAGCAGCCGATCTAGCCTCTGAGTACATTAATCAGAAGGGGTATTTCTCTATAGTTCTCCAGGCACTTGTGGATCACCGTGGGCGTTTCATTGACATTAACGCAGGCTGGTCTGGAAAGGTGCATGACACACGCATCTTTCGGAATACTGGCCTGTTCAGGAAGCTGCAAGCCTGGACTTTTTTCCCAGACCAGAATATCACCGTAGGGGAAGTCGAAATGCCCATTGTGATCCTTGGAGACCCCGCTTACCCTTTAATGCCGTGGCTCAGGAAACCCTACACAGGGAGCCTTGACAGCAGCGAGGAGCGGTTCAACAACAGGCTGACCCAGTGCAGAATGACTGTGGAGTATGCTTTTGGCCATTTAAAGGGCCAGTGGTGCTCTCTGTATGGGAAGCTGGCCCTGGCCGACGACAGCATCCCTGCGGTTATATCCACATGCTGTACCCTCCATAGCATTTGTGAAGGGAAGGGTGAACAATTCACTCAGGCATGGAACTCGGAGGTTCAACACCTGGAGGATGGATTTCAACAGCCAGAGAGCAGGGCTATTAGAGGGGCCTAGCGTAGGGCTACAAGGATTAGGGATGCCTTGAGGGAGCAATTTGAGACTGAAAGCCACTAGTAATGTTTGATGCCCTGCACGGGAGTGAGGAGTGGTGGTTCCAAAGTTAGTAGGAATCTGTGTTTGCTACACTGACTTGCAGTGCCTGTTGCTTTCCTGGGCTAAGGTATCTTTTACTTTATGCAATAATAAAGAATGTTTTCAAAGCCAAAAAATCCATTTATTGAAAAGAAAATCCATTTATTGAAAAGAAAATTCATTTATTGAAAAGAAACACAACTGCTTGGGAAACAGGGCAAGGGGATGAGGTGGGGAATGGTACAATGACAGATTTGCGTATGTCCTGTTCTCATACTCAGCTTTCCTGCCTGGAGTGCTGTGCAATGAGTGCTGCACTTCAGCATGGCTATACTGCATGGTGATGGGGGTTGAGTGTAGAGGGTAAGGGTCATAGTTTTCAGGGCTGGGTGGTGAAGCTACAGGTGTTGGAGGCAGCTGGTGGCAGTAAGAACCCGGATGTTGGGGAAAGTGGGTTGGAGGTGACATGGGGGCACAAGGGAAAGAGTTTTGGGACAAGGGCTGCGGGGGAGGGAGGAGGGCTGGCGCAGTAGTGCTCCGCCTGCATGGCTACGAGTGCCTGGATAGAGTCCACTTGGCGTTCCATTATGCTTATCAGCCGATCCGTGCTTTGCTGCCGGAGCACCGCGCTTTTGTGCCAGCGCTCCTCATTCTGCTGGCAGATCCTCCTTTCACTGTCCCGCTACTCTTGCACTTTTTGATTTTCATTACTTGAATGCTGCATTACTTCATGCAACATGCCTTCCTTGCTTCTACGGGGCCTCTTTCTGATTCTTTGGAGTCTTTCAGCCGGTGATAACACGGACGGCTGAGATCTCAAGCTTGCATCTATAAAGGCAAAATGCAACACTTAACAGAGGCAGCATTGTTCACACCAGACAGAGCAATGATTCCCCCGTACTTAAGGGCAAGCACAATCTACACAATAGCATAATTTGCCCGTCCCAAAGCGAGCGCGCACAACCCACGGGAGCCCCAAAATGGTGAGTAAGCACGGGGTCAAGAGTGATTGATTGTTTCACAGCTGTACTGTCCTCTGGGTTTCTGTGCCTTGGGGAGAGCCAACAGCGGCAGGGGGCCCCTGGACTGAACACTGTCCCCACGTTTTCCACAGGAGTTTGTCCTGGAAGATATCTCGCTGCTGAGGGTGACCTGGGAAGCGAGGGAGGGTCTTCTACTGCAATGCGGCTTCCGCCCTGGTCCATATGCAGCTTGCCTGTGTGCAGCAATGGTCCCCCCGCCCCTCACAGCACAGTGGCATGGACAAGTTAGCCTTACTGGGTCAAGGAACACAGTGGCTCTCCCGAGAAACCTGCGCAAGCGCATTGCCCAAGGTCTGGATGAGACCTTTGAAGAGATCACTGAGGCCAGGTACCGCAATGTGAGAGAGGACATCAACACCCTATTCCACATCTAGGCATGCATGCAGCCCTAACCCTCCTCGCCCCAAGAGCCCGCACTGAATAACTTCCTTCACAGAATAAAAGCTGCTTACCGGGAACCTCCTCTGGTCTTTGTCCTTCCCCAAGCACCAGCTGCTGCGACTGGTTACCTTCCTCCTGGCTTGAGAACAGCTCCTGGCTGCATGCATCTAGGGATTCCGGGTTGTCTTCCTCCACCTCAGCACCCTTGCTCTCGCTTTGCTTCTCCTCCTCCTCCTCGTGACTTGTTGCACTGGGCTCTGAAGTGTCCATGGTGGTCCTCGGAGTGGAGGTGGGGTCGCCCCCAAGTATCATGTCCAGATCTTTGTAGAAACGGCAGGTCGCAGGGGCAGCACAAGAGCAGCTGTTTGCCTCACGGGATTTGTGGTAGGCATTCCGCAGCTCCTTCACTTTAACCCTGCACTGCAGTGTGTCCGGTCATGGCCCCTTTCCATCATGTCCCTTGATATCTGCCTGAAGGTACCGTAATTCCTATGGCACAGCTGGGACTGGACAGCTTCCTTCCCCAAAACACTGATGGGGTCCAGCACCTTGCCATTTCTCCACATTGGGGCTCGCCTGGTGCGTGGAGGCATGGGCACCTGGAAAGATTCGCTGAGAGCACTCCATGCCTGGCTGAGCAAACGGGAAGGGGATTTTCAAAATTCCCAGAGAATTTAAAGGGCGGGTCTGACGGTTGGTCACCTGAGGGCAGGGCAGTAGAATTCAAAGTGATGACCCGAGTGGCTAGCACAGGCATTGGAGGACACTTCTGGAGGCCGATCAGAGTGCACTATAGGACCAGGGCGTCCACACTGGTGCTGCTGCGCTCCAGCGGGGGCGCACCAAACGTTATTCCACTCACCGAGGTGTTGTATCAGGAGCGCTCTAGCCGCGGAGTCAGAGCGCTGTACGTGCCTTGCCAGTGTGGACGGGTAGTGAGCTAGTGTGCCCGGGGCTCCTTTAATGTGCTCTAACTTGCAAGCCAAGCCCTTAGTCTGTGAAACTTCTAGCTTAGCTTGTGCTTCTGTTTTGGATGATGCTATTTTAGAGCATGGTGCAGCTCATTTAATGACAATACAGATGTAAGTGTGAATAAAGCTTTTGTATTAAATCAAGAAGGCAAAACAAAATAAACTACAATAAGCACTGTTTTGTACAGGGCCTAGCACAGAGTTATAGGCTTGCCTCTTACGTGCTATGCTAATACAAATAATAAATATGTTCCCTAGAGTAGAATTATTAAATAAAAGGGAGAAATATATATGTTGTTATACTCTTCAGCATTGCATAAGCAGTTAGGTGTAAGTCTCACACTTAAAAATAAGGCAGTAGCTCACAAAACCAAACAATAGCTTACTGCACATATGCAGTGTGATGGGGTAGGAGGAGCAGTAGACATATTAAATAATATGTTAGTGCACAGAGTTGCAGTCTGCTGGACAATGTGCAGCCATAGAAAAGAGACAATCCTGCTGTGAAGAGCTTACAATCTTTGTATGAGTCCTTTGATGTCCACTCTGGAGGGGATTCTGTTGCCCTCAATCTTAGTGGTACCCCCTAGAAGGAGCTCCTGGAAACTGGGTATTGGTCTGGGTTAATACCCAGCCACTATCCATGCTGTATCTGCTCTGTGGATAATTCTCAGTCAGCTCAGGGACACCTTCTTAGCTGGGAACCTGTTTAGGGTTAGACCTTAAAGGCGTGCTGGGTTACCTCTGGGTAGGTAAAGAGATGGGTGTGGCTAGTCAGAAGCCAAGACAGGGCACTCTGGAAACATAGATACACTTCTGGGCTCATATATTTTTGGTTCTGGAGTTCACTGCATGTAAAGTGCCATGCAAGCAATGCAGTCAAAGAGTTTTGCCAAATGTGTATCATGTTGGTTGAGCCACCAGAACCCTTAAAATAAACCTGGAACTGGCAGAGAATCATTTTGTTTGTATCTGTATCCAGTGAGCATTCGCTTGCCTCACTCTCCCAGCCCTATTGCACTCAGATATACTGTGCTTTCACAAAACCATATAGCTGACACAGCAGTGTATGCCATGAGTGGGAGAACTATCCACATAAGATTTACATGCAAGATAATGCCTACTTTAAAAAGAGACAAAAGTGACATAAAAAAATCTAGTGAAGGACTGGCTAGTTAAGGGGTTTGGTAAGAGACTAGAGACCCTTTCACTTCTAGTTTATATCCAGGACAGATCAGCAGTGACTCCAAAAGTTGCTGTCTGATGGTTTATGTGACATGAGTTGATTGGTCTCACGTCCAGTTCCCAGGGTACTGGTGTCCATATCACAAAAAACTACCACTGCGACTGCTGTCACTTCACAGGCAGGATCCTCCCTTGCCAACACGTGGACACTGGTGAGAGCTAGCTGGTGCACTAAGCGTGCAGCACCACAGCCTGGTACTATGGGTACATCTGCACTGCAATCAGAGGTTCTCTAATCTAGTTAGTTAGCCTGGCTACAAATATTTGCACCCATGAGAGCTAGCTTAAAGCTAGCACAGGTTTGCCTACCCACCTGCAATTGCACCTTTGACTGCAGTGTAGACACACCCATATGAGGCAAGAGTCCCAGCAGCCGCCTCCTGGAGTGGGAGCAGCAGCAGCAGGAGCTCCACCTGATGCTGAACAGCAGTGGGAGCTCTTCTATGTGTCTAGCACCTGCTTTGGTACTTTATAAACAGCGAAACAAGAATAAAGAATGGGCATCCTTGTTGACTGGGTCAAAAGAGGCCAAGGGCAGGTGGAGGCAATTGGCAAAGGATGTGGAGGAGCATTGCACTGTATGCGGTATCTGCTCTGTGTCTGGGGTGTCAGTCTGCAAACTTTCACAGGACTAAATGGACATTTCAGGCATTTGTCCATCAATTCAGTTGTATCCCTTTCCCGTGGGGGGGGGGGGGAGGGATAAACAACCACTGCCCCCCAAACCAATTGTTACTGCAGTTTCATATGTATAGTACTACGCACAAAAGTTGCCAAGTTATGCTGTGAGTTGGCCACCTCATGTGCACCCCCTCATGGCCCGGGTGCCTGTGCAGTGCCCTGCTCTTCATTCTTCTTCCAGGCCCCTTTCACAGACACCACGCGCTTTTTGCTTCTCCACTCACAACATCCTTTTGGGAGAGGGAAGGCGGGGCTGGGTTCATTCAGACAAAATAAACTCAAAAATCCGCCCCAGGGCATGGCTCTTACCTCAGAGCCTGGGTGAGCAGAGAGGTTCCTTCACAAAGTCTTTTATCAGTTCTTAGGAAGTAACCTGCTCTGAGGTTCTGGTTGCAACTGTTCTGCTCAGAGCCAATTCCCTTGCAGACTTCCCCAACTTAGTTCCCCCTCCCCAGGGGAGGCTTCGTGCTCTCTTATTGCCAAGGTACCAACCCTTTCACTGCGCCAGGTGTCTCTGGTTGGCTCCTTTAGGAAGCCTACTCCAGGCTGCAAGACTCCTGCCAAGAAGCTCCCTCACTGCCTCTCGCTACTTTGCTCTCTCTCACATGCACTCAAAAGTTAGGAAATATCAGACTTGTGGTTGCCTATGCAACCTTAATTTGGCTCCTATTTCCAACAGATACCACACTGATAAACTGAGTGAAAAAATAAATATTTCCTGTGACATTTCTTGGAGCTGCAAAGACTGCTCTGACTCTGTACTTATTTCCAGGTATGATTCAAAGTGTTGATAATAATGTTCTAGGAGCCTGATCCAAAGCCCACTGAAGTCAATTGACTTCAATGAACTTTGGATCAAGACCTATATGTCTGGTTTCCTGCTACACAAGAAACCACCTCTCCTCCTGCAGCTTTGGAGTTCTCCTAGTGTCTAGCTTTGAATGTCTTGGGGCTAAGAAAGTATTTTTGATACAGGATGGTGGACTCTGGAAGTCACTTCTGCATTAATCACACCGAGATTATCTGTACCTGGGGTGTGTGTGTGAGAGAGAGAGAGAGAGAAAGAGAGAGAGAGATATTATGATCAAATTTCTCATGAGCGTACATATATTCTGGTAAGGCTCTGATTTGTTCCTGTATCATCATTCTAGCACACAAAAGAATATAAAATCAATCCCAGTGCAGTTGCTACAGCAACTGGAATCCTATTTCAATTTGCTTTGTATAAGATTATTTGTTTATTTCAAAGCTAAGATAAACAAAATGACCATTTTAATGTATTTAATCATCACATTTTGTAAATAGCGCATAACTAGACCCAGGCTTTACTAAGCAAATCTAGCTATATTATCAGTAATATTGCATATCACTGGGGGAGCGGGACATGGACAGAAAATTCTAGTCTAGGATTTCCCATTAACTGCTACTGGTGGAGTGATAATTAAATGTATTCTAAGTGATGGAGACTTTCTTCGAGCTAACACTAATGCAGATTTCTATAACTTAATATTTGTGCTAATTTTCCTTGGATAAAAAAACCTCACTACTGAGCATCAAAGGTAAATCCAGATGTTTGTCATATATTCTCACTTCTTGACTGAAACAGACTTATTCAAACCCTTTTATAATCATTATTCATAAACCATTCTCTGCTTTATAGAAACAATGTAAAATTCACTACTGTTCATGTAACTGATTAGAAGTCATTTATCAAGCATCATTTAACATTATGTAAATGCCCAGCGAAGTACTGGTCCTTTTGTGATAGCATTAGTTTGTTCTTTTGCATATACATTCACCATACTTCTGCTCTTCCACTGTGCCTATGAAAAGAAAGTAAGTGCCTTTAAAAGGTGTTGTTCTTGATGTACCAGCATCATGTAAACGAGCTAAACTAGGTTGGATAGCTGTGCATCCGTTGCTTGAATAGCAGGCTCCCTAGGGAGTTACATTCTAAAATTTTCTAGAGGCACAATGGAGAATTTTAGATCCTTTAGCTGCAAAAGAGCATTGCAGAAAATCATGAAAAAATCAAGGCACATAAGTAAAAATCCACCTTTGCAGCCAAATCAAGAGTGATGCTTGTGACGGCAACAGTTTTGATCCTTCTGACTTTCTCCTAGAATAATTATGCTAGAATCATGGCAGATAGCAAGGGAAGGAATGAAGAGAGGGAGCAAGATAGCCTTTCAGCGGGAGCTGCAACTGGTCTAGAGAACACAAGGAACATATTTTGGCTGACCTAGCCTCATAGTCACTGATCAGGCAAAGAACTAGTTTTAAAGGATCCAGTTAAAGAAAAACAAAGATGAAAGAAAGCAGAGTGTCACCTCTTGTATCTAATACACTGAGTGATGCCAGAAGCAATTTATAATCTACTAGGTCAGGAACTTTACTTAAATCAATATAAATAGCCAAACTGGTAAATCACTTGAAACCAAAGGTGAAGCAGTGGGTTTGTTAAAGATTTCTGGCTGTAAAAGCTGGACTGGCAAAAGCACTTTATATATATAAAGTGAAATATTCTTTCGTTCTAGGCAACTCCCCGCTTTAGTGCGGATGAATTAGGTTTTTCCTATAGCTTTAGTTATAGTTTTAGTTAGTTATTAGTTAAAGGAGGTAACTGGTGCAGAGTCTGGATTATTCATTGTCATAGATAAATGACAGGCAGTTTAGATCTTGGTCTGGCATTTGTTTACAAAGAAGGAGCATAAGAAAACTCCTTCCGCACACAATGCTTTTCTATTTAGTATGCTTTCCTCCACTCCCTGAAAGACAGCTGCTAGTGGCTTAAATTTATCACAGAGCCAAAATTCATACCAGTGTAACTACAGGGAAATCAATGGTGCTGCTGAAGGGGTAGATTTGGTCTCCAGTACGCCGCACATTCTGTTGGAATACCCAGTAGTTGACTGGATAGTACGTTACTTTTTAGTCTAAAAGCTTCCTGTGGCACATGCTCTTTCTCTACACAGGGGACCTGATTCTCATTTTCATTAATTATGTCCTTTTAAAGGCCCCTTTAAACTGCCAGGATGTAAGGGAGAATCAGGCCCTAGACTTTTTCTGAAAGTTGTGGACTCATTTTTGCTTCTGCATTTTACACATGTAGAACAGGAGAGAGGAAGAAAACCAAGGGCATCTCCAGAGACGTACAGTAACATTCACTGGAACAGAGGATGTTTGCTTGGCTGTCTAAACAAGAGACCTCAAGTACCCACATTAACACAGGAACTACTCAGAATTCAATCAGATCCGTCAACTCTACCAAGAATAACAATTTGCCTATCTAATGCCAGAAGGAAAATTAATACAAGCAGTTTTCCTCTGATTTTTTGGAATTGCAAAACAGAATATCACATGGCAAATATAAGCCCAGTATCACACTGATTGATTTTAAAAGTTGTGCTGAATGCTGAGAAGAGGCCCTTTTTTAGCAAGACCTGAATAAGATACCTAAGCATACAAGAGGGTGCACTATGGTAGAGAGACAGGAACAGCATATGTTAGGGTGTAACAATAATCAGATGGGCCCACACAAAAAGATTCTACTTCCCCCCACTCTATCCACAACTCTTCTATGCCCTGCCCTTTTCACCATTCACTCAGCATGTTCATCCCAGCTGCCCTCCAGCCCTTGTGGTCTTGGTAGCTCTGTCCTTCATCTCCACTTTGTGGTACCTTGACTCATTAGAGGTTGGCAAAAAAGGCCATTTCTGTCTGCTGCTCCCCTGGGCAGATGTCAACTGCTTTGTCAGAAATATATGCTCCTCCCATGTCTGGCTCCTTGCAGGACTGCTTCAAGGTAGATTGATGGGTGGTGGGTGAGTGAGTGGCTTAAAAAGAGCCACCATTAGCTGCTTTCCCTGCTCAACAGCAGGAGATTCTTGCAATGGCAGTGGCTGCTTTCTTCCTCTCCGTCTCCTCTCAGCAGTCCTAGCTGTTTCTTTCCACCCCTCGCCATCTACAGACTCCTCAAGGTGAGGGGAAGGGCATTGCTTGGAGCCTGTGATAGTGGCTCCTACAGGGCCTCCTGGATGCCTGGATTCCAAGTAGCTCTGGGAAATGCTGGAGAAAGATTTGTCTTCCTGAGTTTGTCACTCCAAACAGGGGGAAAAGGAAGAATATTCTCTGGACTACAATCCTTAGTTTATGTTCCCTCTAGCACAAAACCATTTGGGATTAGGGATGGGTGTGAACCAAAGCCCAGGATCCAGATGAGATGGGGTGAATAACGCCTGCATTAGAACTGAAGGGCTTAAGGAGCAACTCGGGGCCCAAATGATCCTGCCCAATAACACCTGCAGAGCCTATTCCAGCTGGACATGGAGCTTAAAAGGGAGCCAGACAGCTCAGAGGGGCCTGACAAGGTGGGGACTGCGGAGAAGGATCTGCCCTAAGAGTGCCTGAAGAAAGATGCTTCAAAAACCTTCTCTGGTAGAGGAAGAGCCCAGAGGGGTTGAAGGGGCAGTTGGTATCTTTTCTCTTATGACTTTGTGACAGGCTGCAAGACTTTGACAAGGGTGGTGGGAGGCAGTCTTAAGATACTCCTTGGTGCTAGACATTTGGTAACCCTTATAGGCTCTGGGCTGGAGTCTGATGGAATGGGAAGGCCTGGGCTCCCCACCAAACCCTCATCTTCTGGACTCCTCTCTGGAGGGAAGGAAGGAAAGGATTAATACCTCTTGCACCCCCCCCCCTCCAGCTGGGATCGGACACTCATGGAGGGAGGGGGGGGCATAGCCAAACCCTGTATCTCCCAGAAACCCTGTCACACAGGGAGAAGATAGGACTGAGTGATAACCTAACTGGAGGGTCAAGGCAACCCCCAATAAAAGACAGACTAGCACCAGGTATGAAGGTGGTCCAGGGGAAGAACTGAGATGTGATAACCAGGGCCTAAACCCCTAACCACCAGGCAATGCCACCTGCCCATCACACCAAACACTGTGAACTTTGGATCTAACCCCTAATTCTAATGGGTTGAACCAATATCCTGGATCTGAACATCCCCAAACCTTGAGAAAGTTCAGCTCTAGATCTGAACTTTGAGGGTCAGGATTAATCAGGCTATCTTGATCCTGAGTAATATAAGAGAAGTGTGGAGTATGGAAATGGAAATGAAAATATTCTCTGTGCTTCTTAATGGGACTATTGTCACAGCTTTCCTTTATGGAACAATTTGGGGAATCTATACAATTTTATGAATTCTGTTAGGTATTATGAGCTCTCTGTATGTTTATGCCCTTATTACTCCTGGGGAAATTCTGCACCACTGCACATGTGCAAAATTCATGTTTTCTGAAGATTTTTCCCCAATAGAAAATAGATTCTACTGGGCTTTCACCAGCAGCGGCTGCTGTGGCACCAGAACAGAGGGAAGCTGGCTCATGGGCTGGATCAGCTAGCTGCGGATAGGGAGGGAACAGTGGCTGCATTTCTCACAGTGCCCTATCTGCAGGGCCAGGTGAGGAAGAGTGGGGCACAGGAGCTAGTGGGGTGATAGCACTGAGCCAGGGATTGAATGGGAGTGGGGGTGCAGGACCACATAGGGGTGGGATGAGGAGGGGTGGCTGAGTGGGGGTGCAGAGCCACATGGGGACAGGGGGGTGCAGGACCACATGGGGATGGGGAAGGAGGGGTGCTGAGTGAGGATGGGGTAGGGCGGTGCTGGGACACATGGGGACGAAGCAGTTGTGCATAACTGAATGGGAGAGGCTAGGGGTCACCCAGGAGCTGCATGGGGAAGGCTCCCAACTCCCTAACAATCCCCCCCCGCCCCCCCCCAAAAAAACCTGTTCCATACTTCTCCCACCCACACCCAACAATCCTCCAAATTCATTCCCAGGCTCCTTCCCAGCAATTACTTCCCCCATCCTCTGCTCCTCAATTACTCCTGTCACACCCAAGCATTTGTTCTGCTTCTGAGGGGTGCGGGAATTACATTTCTGTATTGTAGTTTAAATGAATTACTCAAAGTTCTGTATTAATGTGCCTAGCAAAGAATATATTTGTCACAAAAACATTTCCTGAATCTTTCTTGTTGTCTGTATTGTTACAGACATACTTGTTGACAGGTATTTTGAAATAAATTACCAAAATAATTGTATGGGGTGTGATTATATTGTTATTTTGACAAATAAAATATGCAGAATTTTAAAATAGTGTGCACAGAATGTTTTTTTTTTTTTTGGTGCAGAATTCCCCCCAGAAGTACCTTATGACTTTATTGTTGCACCACACTTCTTGTGCTCAGATGATGGGGAGTGGTGCCTGGGTGTCTGTCTCTGAATGGGACAGTCATTAAAGACCATCAACAACTCAATAGCGCTTGCCCAAGCACAGGGGCGGGCAAACTTTTTGGCCTGAGGGTCACATCAGGTTTCTGAGATTGTATGGAGGGCTGGTTAGGGGAGGCTGTGCCTCCCCAAACAGCCAGGCATGGCCCAGCCCCTGCCCCCTATCTGACCCACCCTGCTTCTCGCCCCCTGACGGCCTCCCCGGGACTCCTGCCCCATCCAATCCCTGCCCCCATTCAAACCCCCTGTTCCCTGCCCTCTGACCGCCCCTACCCTTATCCACACACCCGGCCCCTGACCACTATCCCAAACTCCCCTTCCCTCTATCCAACCCCCCCTGCTCCCTGCCCCCTTACCACGCTGCCTGCAGCACCGGTGGCTGATGGTGCTACAGCCGTGCCGCTCAGAGCACCAGGACAGGCAGCAGTGCTGCCCGGCTGGAGCCAGCCACACCACTGCACTGCACAGAGCACCGGGTCAGGCTGCTCTCTGCAGCTGCGCTGCCTGGCAAGAGCTCGCAGTCCTGTTGCCCAGAGCATCGCACCGGCAGCGCAGTGAGCTGAGGTTGCGGGGGCGGGGGCTAGCTTCCCGAGCCAGGAGCTAAGGGGCCGGGCAGGAGAGTCCCGCGGGCCATAGTTTGCCCACCTCTGACCTAGCAGAACAATGTGCTGGCTACAATTTAGGTGAAACCAGTTCTCTCCAGATTGTCTACAGAGGACAGAGTGAAAATCCCCTCAAAAGGGGAAAAAGACAGGTGTGGGTACAGGCCTTTAAAAGCCCAGCATAGAAGATGGTCAAGGATTGAGCCAAAGGGGCATGCTTTCTGAGCAAGAGGGAACCTTCAGCTGGGGCTGGCTGCAGGGTCAGAAAGGACCGAGAAGAGAAGCCTGAGCGGGAGGAGTGAGGTCCAGGAAAGAGGACTGGGGGTCCTAAAGGACACTGCCCAAAGAACACTCAAGAGTGGTGAGGAAACTGGGGCAGGGAATGGTGTACCAGTGTTCATTGTTTTGACTAGATGTATTTCTCTTGTGCTGTCTAAAAGAGAAGAGTGTTTGTTTTGTGAAAACCCCTCTGTAAAGGCTGAGCATTTTTTGCTTCAACTATCCTGTGTCCCTGAAGGATTAAACTATAAATCACAGTATCTGTGAGGGTGGAGCTCTGAGGAAGCTGTGCTTAAGCTAGTGGTGGGATCTCCTGGAGGGAGAGGGGAGTTCAGCACTGGTCTAAGGCTTAAGACAGCTGGAGCACAGGTCTCCTGAGAAGGGGTACAAGACAGAGTTTGTGCACCCAGAAAGTATGCAAAGGAGGCTGGAGCCTGCTCTGGCCGAGGGACGCTTAAAAGCACATGAATCCTGCATCTGGATCCAAGCACAGCAGCCTTGTGAGTGTCCAACAAGTGGGAGCTCAGCCAGGTCTGTGACAAAAGAATAAAAGGTGGCTTTGAACCATGGACGCTTTGAAGGGAAGAAAACACAGCAAAAGAAAAATATTCCTCCCCCCGCCCCAAACTTGTAACAAAAAAGTAATCAGAAAATTAAGCTACATCTAATCTTGTAACTTCTATAGCTCTTGTGTATTGCCATAGCAAGTAACCATAGTCACCAATTTAACCTTTACCTGTGTAGCATGGAGAACAGAATTCAGAACCTGATCCTCAAATGTATAACAGCTAAGCCATAGGAGTATCTTCATTAGTTATCACCAGTATATTCTATCATAAGCTGATCCTGAATAAAAGATGGCAAATCATTTAAAGCCATCTCTGTATAGGCCAGATTGCTAAGGGTTTGAAAGATGTTTGGATATGGTGTTACGATACATGGTATTTGTCCCTTTCATGCACACGCTTGTTGAAAGTTGTGCAGTTACCTATCCGGAGTAAATCTTTAAGCCGAAGCTATTTTGTCTGTTCTTCAAAAAACAAAACAAAAAACAAAAACCTACTATATACTGCTCTTTGAAAAACAAGATATAGCCAGTAAGTTTTCTTTTTGTTGCACCAGTAATATTAGAATGTAAAGCGTTTTTAAACAAGAAAACCCTTAGTTAGAACAGAGCAGCAGGAAAAAAGAAAGAAAGGAGGTTAATTTTCTTTCTGCTTTCTTTAAATCTGGAGAGCATCCCAAGATTTCCTTACAAAGAGGAATGTAATGAGAACTGAGATGTGTGGGGGAATTTTAAATATTAAAGAATCAATGGATAAATAAGGGAAGGGGAGGACACCACTGTGCTGACAGAAGTCCAGTTTAAATGACTGAAGATAAATTATTCCATGTTAGTCTTATAATAGTGTGAAGATTAATTTTCTGGACAATTAGGCCTGCAGCTGCTGTTCAGTTCAGCACGTCACAATATCAAGTAGCAAGTTTCCAGATTTAAAATTCATTGGTGCACGCTTCCTGAAAGGAGGGTGCAATCAGTCCACATAACTTCCAAAAGCCTAGCTGATTTGGATCTCTGCCAGAGCAATGTGTGACTTGTTGGAAGAGTTATTGTGCTGGTGGTCACCTTTACTAGCAACACTAATAAATCATACTTTTCAGAGCTTCAGATCATGGCTGATAAATTTAGCTAGCAACGTTTTTATAGCTAAAATATTCTTAGAGCATAACTTTGCCTTTCTATAGGCTTTTGCAAACTGCTGGAATTAGCAGTAAGAAAGAATGGTATCTGCTATAAGAGCTGCTGAGGATGACCACTTTTCATTTATCTTATGTTTCTGGAGTGATTTTAGTACTGGTGAAAGGTCCTGCTTCATCGCTCAAGAGGACAAAGTCCCTTATTTAGCCACAGAACTGCTACAGCAGTGGTAGCAACAGGCTTCTACCCATATCACCCATCCCTGACAATGTGCCTCCCCCAGGAGGGACCACCACTAGGGGAGGGAAAAGGTAGCTGCCTCCGCTAAGAGAGTCTTTTGTGATAGTATTGTTTGTGACATGGATAGGGTCACTGTGAGTGGTTCCACTCACTGCCATAGCGCCCCCTGACATCAAAGCATGGCACTGTGGGGTGTTCACCTCTAGCATCTCCTACTGACCACTTCTTTGGCCCTGCAGTGGCCTGTTTCTGTCTACATCTTCCATGGCCCTCCAGCCAGGTCACCTCTTTCCAATTCTGTCCCTTTCTGGGTAACAAGAGTCCTACTAAAGAATCAACACCAACATCCAAACAGAAGATCCTTCTTCCCCTCTCAGAAAACATTGATGTTTATTGCTCTTCACTCTCCACTTCCAGGGACTACAGATTTCCTTCTTTACTTCCTTGGCTGTGCACCGCCATCCATGTCACTTTTCCTGGAGCAGGAGGCCCTTCTTCCTAGCAGGTTTCCTCGCTGCCTCACCTGCTCAGGGACTCTGGCAGCTTTTTCCAGGGACCTCTTTGCTTCTTCCAAGCCCTGTGTCGAGGCTTCCCCCAGGAGCCTGACCTGCTCCCTGTAGTTCTCTTCAGCCTGGCTTCACAAGGCCTTTCCCAGAGAGGGGGAGGGAATGCCCCATGCTTCTCATTCCTGGGTCTACTTCTTACTGAGTTCTCCCTGACCTTTCAGAACAGGGCTCAGTAATCGTAACTGGGTAACTGCAACATTTTTGGGGATCACTCAGACTAGCACAAGGTTCTGTCACTGCCTGCCCTGTGACCTCGAGTGCCTTAATGCTGTGCTTCTATGGGTCAGAGCCCTGACACCAGTAGCCAGCCTACAAGCATAAAGGTCCTGAGTCTCCCCAAACCCACCTACCCCAAATATTTAACTACTAGACACTTTTCCCCTTTGGTTTGTGACCTCCCAAAGGAGTGAAACCTGCCCCCAGTTATCAGTTCACTTGGGCATGTGCTCACTTCACACAGTTTGCACTATAGAGACCTGCCTGCGGTAATAATAAACAAAAAGTTTATTTAATAGAAAAATCAGATTCAGAGATGAAATAGTAAGTTACACAAAAAATAAACAAGCAGACAAAATTTCAGGCTTTACACTTCTATATGAGCTAAATTCCCTTTTCTAATATGTTACCTATTGCCTCTGAAGAGTTTCTCCACATACCCCCATCACAGAGGGGCTTCAGTGTTTCACAGACAGCACCCAAGATACTGCCCCTCAGTTTCTGGATGTCTTTCACTTTGAACCCCCTTCTCTTCTAAGGGTTTGAATCTTTTTCTTTCTCTCAGACTATAGTGATTCATGGTGGGAGAAATTCTTTCCTCTTAGTTTTTCAAGACAGGGGTTTTCTTTTCAGTTTCAAGTTGATTCAGTGTTTTCCCATTAGTTCTAGTGGTCTGCCATTATCTCGTCCTGGCTGGACAATGGATAGGTATTTGAAGTTAGTCTCATGTAAACAACTGGCTTGGGAGTTCCTCTCTCCATGCAGTGAAGTGCACTTGAAATTATAGTACCAGTTATGAGCATACTATTCTATATACACAAACACATCATTCATAACCACAGTCTGTGTACCTATCTCATAATGACCATAAAGTTCAGGCCATTACAAACTTTCATAAAAGCCCTTACTTAATACACTTTCCTAGTACAAGAACATTGTATACAATCAGTTGAGTCAGCTGCGTACTCTTTGGGGTTCAGACCCCCTGTTCTGCCTTTGGGTTGTCTGGACCCTGATTGACACAGACACCCAAACAGGATCAGCTGGGGGGCTAACTGTTTGTGACATGCCAGGGTACAAGGCAGACTAATGAATAGCTGTGTCATGCCTGCCCTTTGCACTACTTTGCTACTGTAGCCTCCAGCCTGGACTGCTTACAAACAGCCTCCAGCATGTAAGTCACTCTGTCTCTTACCATACTTGGTCATACTGCAGGGTGACCCCAACACACCCCCAGTCTCAGATTTTCCTCCAGCTATATATATCCTGTACTGCCCAGCCCTCTCCTGGACAATACAAGTGTATATAAAGTCCATTATTTCTTTAATAAAATAATATGCACACAACTTGCACCCCAAATGGAGATTCCCAGATACTTCAATTTAAACACACTGGATTAGATAAAACAATAAAACAAGTTTAACTACAAAGAGATTTTAAGTGAGTACATGTAATGATGCATAAAAGTCAGAAATGGTTACAAGAAAATAAAGTTAAAACGTTTGTCATAGCCATACAGCTAAGGGTAGCCTAGAATTCCTCCTTACCTGTAAGGGGATAAGAAGCTCAAATAACCTGGTTGGCACCTGATCAAAAGGACCAATGGGGAAAGAAGATACTTGAAATCTTGGGGGGGGGAGGGAGGCTTTGTTTTGTGTATTCTCTTGGGAAGCAGAGAAGCATCAGGTCAGGAAACTCCTTCTCCTATAAACCATCCTAAAAGTCTCTCATATTACAAAAATTGTAAGTAAAAGCCAGGCAAGGCATGTTAGATTATCTATTGTTCTGCTTGTGAATTTTTCCTTTGCTGGGGGGAGGTTTATTCCTGTTTTTTGTAACTAAGCCTAGAGGAAGTTCTGCTGTGTTTTTGAATCTTTTGTTACCCTGTAAAGTTATTTTACATCCTGATTTTACAGAGGTGATTTTTACCTTTTTTTAAAATAAAATCCTTCTTTTAAGAACCTGACTGATTTCTCTATTGTCCTAAGATCCAGGGGGTTGGGTCTGTGATCACTTTGTAACCAATTGGTTAGGATATTATTCTCAAGCCTCCCCAGGAAAGGGGGTGTAAGGGCTTGGGGGCATATTTTGGGGGAATAGTAACTCCAAGTGGTCCTTTCCCTGATTCTTTGTTAAATCACTTGGTGGTGGCAGTGTACCCTCCAAGAGCAAAGAATTTGTGCCTTGGGGAAGTTTTAACCTAAGCTGGTAGAAATAAGCTTAGGGGGTCTTTCATGCGGATCTCCACATCTGTACCCTAGAGTTCAGAGTTGGGAGGGAACCCTGACAACATTATTGGTGCTTAACTTAACAAACTGTATCAGATTCAAGCAAAGTTTCTTACCATATGCTTTCAGTGGTCTTACTGACCAAAACCTCTAGGTCAGTATCCCTTCCCCAGAAACCAATGAAGGCTTCTTCTGTAGCTTCAGGTCCAGAGACTCGATAGGCAGGGAGAAAGGGGGTGTCTTGGGTGTTTTCCCCTCCTTTTTATAGTTTCAGTCCCCCTTTTGAAAAATACTTCCTGCTGGGTACTAGGAGACACAAGTCTTTGTGGAAGGATGTTCCCTGCTACTTTTTACTCACTTGTTTGAGCTTCTTTTGTCTCCCCTTCCTGCTTGATGACTCTGTTTGTTGATTAGATGCAAATTAAGCAGAGCACGTATTCCTTTGTTTGAGACAGACCTATTTGCCAACCTCTGTTTGGATCATGTGTTAATAACACCATAGAGTGGAAGCTTATAACTTCACATACAGTGTTGCCCCATGCATTTTATTTTATCAGGACAATACTGACCAGCAAATTAAGAGTTTTCAAATGCTACACTTTGTACAAAGATTATTACAATGGTGTGTAGGGTGAGGACCCAGGGGTACATTCTGTCACACCGCTACTGAACAGACAAGGCTGAGACTGACTCTCTCTAAAGAGCCAACTAGCCTGTGACAGTCATCAATGCACAAGGGGTGAGGAGAGTGCATGGAGCTCTTTACAGTTGTGAGTGGGATCCCTAGCCAGCCCAGAAAACCCCAATACTCCATTGCAGCTGTCCAAACACGCCCCAGTTTCTACCCACTTTCAAGTATCCTGACTCCCCGTACTGTCTCAGCTACAATGATTCTCCCCAATCCACATTGACAAGCAAGTGATGGATGCTCATGCACCTCTTCCCAGCTGTCAAAACTCACTCTGACATGCCCCACCAACATCCAGCACCCTTCTCCAGTTTGCCCAAACCCTTTCTGATTCCTCCCCACTGGCAACAAAGCCCTGGCTGGGATGATTTAATTGGGGATTGGTCCTGCTTTGAGCAGGGGGTTGGACTAGATGACCTCCTGAGGTCCCTTCCAACTCTGATATTCTATGATTCTATGATTCTATGAACACCCCAGCAAACCTCTCACTTAAACCTGTCCCAAACCCTACCTGCCCAAAGAGATGCCCTCCCAAAACTCACTGCCAACTTTCCTGCTCTGCCTCCCTAACTCTGACTCCTGTCCCAAGTGCCCTCTATCCCATCAAGTTCCCTCTCTGGAGAAGCAGCCCAACTACCCCCAGCTTCCTAAAACTACTCCAGTTCCCACTGACAAGCACTCAATGCATCCGCTCCTCTCATATCCCATTTCCAGCTGCCTAAACTCTTGGATTGCCCCCAAATGTCCCATCCACACCACCATCCACACACCATAGTTGTGCAAACCTTCTGTTATACCCCAAAGTACTTTAGTCTCCCCTTCTACATTTCTTGATCATAACCCTTGTCTGGAACCTCCCTCTTTTCCATCCACCAACAAAACGGTTCCAACCTTTTTTCCTGATACCTAAATCCTCCACAGCAAAACACCAGACGCTATTAACAATATTGTTTATATACCATATGTGTCTCTTGCTGAACATGTGTAAATGAATTGTAACTGAGTTTTCAGTTGTTACCAACATTCTATTTGATAAAGTGTTGATTGACTGATTTAACAACACTCCTCACAAATAACAAGATACTGTACAATATGGTATATGCAGATAACTTTTCCTGGCAATGAAATATAAACACGTCTAAAGGTGAGATGCAGCAACCATTCTATTCTAGCAACACTTCCCAACTTATCTGAAGACCGAGAGAATAACTTATTCTGTTGAACAAAAGCGAGAATTTAGGGAAAGAGTGTAATCATCCAAGTTGGAATTTGCAGGACAGTGTTGCTATCACCTCCACTCTTCTGAGAAACACCATGGGATCTTTAATGTCTCATCTGCGGTGAAAAAAGCTGTTCACAAAAGCAGTTGATATTGTATATTTGTGTCTTTTTCTTTAAAAGTGAGATTATATTCAGTGTAGGTGTATCCTGGTCTTATTGTTGTTGCCATAGTTACTATCAGTGTTTTTGTGAATACTGTCAGATATAACCCAGTATAAGGCAGCATTCTGTTTTCCTCCTGAGCTGAGCTTATACAACAGTTAGAACAATTTATTAAAATGTTAGATTGATCTAGAGGGTTAAACAACTCATTTATTGGGCCGGGGGAGAGAGAAAAAAGAATCAGAACTTGAGACAAAACTTTTAAAAAACGGCAATGGTTAAAAACCCAAAGAATAAGATTATGGGCTTCATCCTTTCCCCACTGAAGCAAATGGCAAAACATCAGTTTACTTTCAAGTGAAATTAAGATAAAGGTCTTTGGCTCCAAATGTTGTGCTTAGCTTACATTTAGTATCAGTGCTTAGGGTTTTAAAGAGGCACAGAATACACCGGTATGTATTAATTTAATCAATGGCTAGGCTGTGACTTGGACTGTGTACTCACACAGGGGCATAAAGGGGAATACATGTCCCTTGGGCAGGGTACAAGGGCCTGGGCACACAGAGGTTAACAAGCACAGTATTCCTATTATTCTCCCTCCCCTGTCAGTTGTTAGGCCTAGTGGCTTTTGACTGAGCAGACTGTATAGATTTTGGTGATCAAAGACTCTGAGACTATAGGCGCGGGAACTAGGGGTGCGGAGGGGGGTGGTGTTGCAGCACTCCCGGAGTCCCAGCTGCCAGCCCCACGCCTGGGGTTCTGGCTGCTGCCCCATGCCGGCCCCGCACGCCCAGCCTCAGCTCTGGGAGGGTGGAGGTGGATAGGGGCAAGGGGACTGGCTTTCAGCACCCGCACTCTTAAAAATGTTACAGTGCCAGTGGCTGAGGCCCAGGTGAACTCAACGTAAGCTTTTGGGAACTCTCTGAGCTTCTCCTCAGTGTGCTTCTGTGTGGACTGACCCTGTTTAGATTGTTTGTTTTTCTTTATTTGTTTATGTATAAATGTGTATTTGGATTATAAAGTAGCCATGTAATGTTGCAGAAATTAAGCTGTCGTTTTTGTTAATTATTTATTCTTATTTATTTATTTATTGTTATTTTATTGTTTCTTCATCATATGATTTTATAAAGTTGGTACTTAAGAATTAATTCCTTTTTGGGACTTGAATGTGGGGAGATTGACCCTGTGCAATCCTTACTGAAAAATCCTTAGAGACCGAATTCTGGGTCTCCAGGTGCTTTTCTATGGGAGTTGGGGGGGGGGGGCATTAAGCACTGGAGAAGGGCAAAGAAGTAAACTCTAGTGCACCCAAAGGTTACACTTGCTTCTGATGATGAGTTTGGAGGGATTGGGGGGTTGTTTGAAGGCCAGAAGAGTAAGTTCAGAAAATATTTCTTTCAGGATGGGTTCCCCATTGAGCATGGTTGTAGTTAGTTGATGATACCCCTTATGGGTTCCAGTGCGGGATGCTAGGTGACAACTAGGGGTGTGCTGTTCAGGGGCGTATTTTTGTATTGAAGCAGCTTCTCTCAGGTATATTTGTGTGGGCCATTCCATGTTATGATCTACTTCTCTGGTGGAGTGTCCTAATTTGGTGAAAGCGGTTTTGTGTGTGTTATGGTGTGTATCTTGCTCCACAGAGCCTGTTCTGTGGTATCTGAGTGCCTGGCTGTAGATAACAGATTTCTGGGCATGTTTGGGGTGGTTACTGGCTCAATGAAGGTAGGTGTGGTGATCCGTGGGTTTCTTGTATGTAGTTGTCTATAGGGTTCCATTAATGGACCACTTCACTTTGAATGGTCCCTTGAAATACATGTTAATAATTTATGCAAAAAAATCTATTCCACCTTCTATTTAGCTGTGACACTCTGAGTACCGGTAAGTTTCCCAGACCTGAAGAAGAGCTCTGTGTAAGCTCTGTGTAAGCTCGAAAGCTTGTCTCTCACACCAACCAGAAGTTGGCCGAATAAAAGATACTACCTCACCCACCTTGTGTCTCTAAGATTCTGGGACAGACACAACACCAGTCACTGGCAATCAGAAAAAGCAGAATTGATATATACTGGCTGCTGATATAAAAACCACAGATGAAACCCTCCTGACTGGCAACAAAATTAAGCAGCTAACGTAATTACTTGACAAGTTTTGAAAATCTTGTACATGGGCAGATTTACTAAAACTTTGTGAAATTAATTAAGCACTCTCTCAGGAACTCATTCAATTAATCCTTTTATTTTAGCAGGCTAAATATAGCAAGAACAAAACGTAATGAAATAAATGGTTTGTTTATATCCTGTTCATGCCAATCAAACATATTACAAATCCACATTAATGAGATTCTATGATTCCTAACTACCAAGGCTAACTTTATCTTTGGGTATGTCTACACTGGCAGAGTTACATCGCCAGCAGTCACAGTGTCGCTCAGAGAAGGCTGAAGGGAAACCGCTGTTGTGTGTTCACACTGTCAGCTTCCTGCGCAATAGCATGTTCACACTTGCAACACATGCAGCAGTATTCGGAGCGGTGCACTCTGGGCAGCTATCCCACAGAGCATCTCTTCCTCTTCTGCCGCTAAGAGTTGTGGGAAGGCGGCGGGGCATCCTGGGTCCTGTCCCAATGCCCCGTGATGTATTGCTTTGCATCCCAGCAATCCATGTGCTTCCATCTGCATTTGGTGCCATCTTTCAATGGTTTGTGTAGTGCGCACTTTGCCTCTTCGGTCTGCAGGAATGGATCCCGCACTGTTGACCAATATGCTGCTCGCTCTCACTAACATGTCACAAGTGGCTGTGGAGTTATTCTTTAAACTACCAAGGCAAGAGGAGTTTGACATTGATCTTGCCACGCATAGTAGCTACAACATGAGATTGCTTGTGGCATTCACAGAGATGCTGACCAGTAGAGTTCAAACCGATGACCAGAGAGAAGAGAACAGGCATTGTGGGACACCTCCTAGAGGCCAATCACAGCGCTATAATTGACCAGGGTGTCTATACTGGCACCGTGGCGCTGTAGCCCCGGCACAGAAGGCTGGATGCCTCTCGTTCGGTTATTTTTTTTACAGGGTTGCAACTGTGCAGTTTCTGCACACTAAGTGGCTTGGCAGTGTGTATACCTCGGGAGTTACACCTCAGAAAGTCGCTTTACTGTGCAGAAAGTTGCCAGTGTAGACAAGGCCTAAGGCAAAACACAAAGATCCTGTTTGTCATAAATATAAAGGGAAGGATAAACACCTTTAAAACCCTCCTGGCCAGAGGAAAAACCCTTTCACCTGTAAAGGGTTAAGAAGCTAGGATAACCTTGCTGTCACCTGACCAAAATGACCAATAAGGAGACAAGATACTTTCAAAGCGGGAGGGGGGAGAAACAAAGGTTCTGTCTGTCTGTGTTTTTTTTTTCTTTGCTGGGACGAGAGCAGGAATGCAGGTCAGAACTCCTGTTGAGGGCTAATAAGCAATCTAGTTAGATATGCATTAGATTCTGTTTTGTTTAAATGGCTGATAAAATAAGTTGTGCTAAATGGAATATATATTCCTGTTTTTGTGTCTTTTTGTAACTTAAGGTTTTGCCTAGAGGGATTCTCTAGGTTTTGAATCTGATTACCCTGTAAGGTATTTACCATCCTGATTTTACAGAGGTGATTCTTTTACTTTTTCTTCAGTTAAAATTCTTCTTTTAAGAACCTGATTGCTTTTTCATTGTTCTTAAGGTCCAAGGGTTTGGATCTGTGTTCACCTATGCAAATTGGTGAGGATTTTTATCAAGCCTTCCCCAGGAAAGGGGGTGTAGGGTTTGGGAGGATTTTGGGGGGAAAGACATTTCCAAGTGGGCTCTTTCCCTGTTATATATTTGTTAGATGCTTGGTGGTGGCAGCAATAAAGTCCAGGGGCAAAAGGTAAAATAGTTTGTACCTTGGGGAAGTTTTAACCTAAGCTGGTAAAAATAAGCTTAGGGGGTTTTTCATGCAGGTCCCCACATCTGTACCCTAGAATTCAGAGTGGGGAAGGAACCTTGACACTGTTACAAAAGTATTTCAAAGGGTGATAGCGAAATCATTCTACAAAAGGATTTTAAGGTAACAACCTTTACCTTCCATCTCTTTAATCACAGATTGGATCAGTCATTGGTTTGATACAGTGCTTGTGATTCTCATGAGTTGTTCATGGCATTGTTTTTGTTATCTTTTCTGTTTCATTGTTTAATTCATAGTACACTACAGTAAGTGGGGTTTTAGATACCTGTAAGATTTAAAAGATTTGAGTGTTAGGACCCAGCCCCACAAAATGCTGAGCCAATGGGACTACTGTGTACTAAGCACCTAGCAGGACAGCGAGAAGAGGGACCGAAAGGAGAACGTGGCACGCCAAAACAAAGCCACAGAGAGGCTCTTAAAAGTTATGGAGCGCCAAGCAGACACGCTCGAGGCAATACTAGCACTACAAGCAAGCAATTCCGTGCCCACCCTCCCCTGCAGCTGCTGTCTCAAAACTCTTTCCCATGCCCTCCCAGACGCCGCCAACACACTCTTATCAACCTCCTGGCTCCAGTCTGTACCCGCAGCATTCCACTCCTGCCCCATCATCATCCAGCACTGCAGACTCCCAGTACCCACTGCACTCAACACCCGTCTCTCTGCAGTTTAGCCCTGCTGAAGTTCAGTACCCACTGCACTGTACTCCAAAGGACAAGGCTGCATATGATACCTGGACATACACAAATCTTTAACTGTCCTGGGACCCCCACCTCCTGGGACCTTCCCTTCCCCCATCCCCCACAGTGCTGATGTGTTTTTTTTTGTTTGTTGTTTTTTAATAAAAGAATTGTGTTGGTTTGAAAGCAATCTTTATTCCATTAATTGAAAGCAAACAGAGCCCTGCAAAGCAACAGGCAACATTCTTAAACCTTCATAGTGCATCATCCGCACCAATCACAGTCACCTCCTAGCATGACAAGCACTGCACTCTCGAGCATAGCAACAAATATTAGGGGCTTTCAGCTTCAAATTGCTGCCTCAAGGCATCCCTAATCCTTATGGCCCTGCACTGCGCCTCTCTAATAGCCCTGGTCTCTGGCTGTTCAAATTCAGCCTCCAGGTGCTGAGACGCAACGGTCCAGCCCTGAGTGAAGCTTTCACACTTTGCTGCACAAATATTATGGAATGTACAGCACGCGGCTATAAGCACAGGAATATTGTCCTTGGCCAGGTCCAACCTCCCTTATAGGTAGCACCAGTGAACCTTTAAACGTCCAAAAGTACACTCAACAGTCATTCTGCACTTGCTCAGCCTATTATTGAACCGCTTCTTGCTTCTGTCAAGGTGCCCCATGTATGGCTTCATAAGCCATCGCATTAAGGGGCTGGCAGGGTCTCCCAGGATCACAGTGGGCATTTCGACTTCCCCTATGGTGATCTTCTGGTCCAGGAAGAAAGTCCCTGCTTGCAGCTTCCTAAACAGGCCAGTGTTCAGAAAGATGCATGCATCATGCACCTTTCCGGACCAGCCTGTGTTAATGTCCGTGAAATGCCACAAGCACCTGGAGAACCATAGAAAAATACCCCTTCTGATTAATGTACTCGGTGACTAGGTGTTCTGGTGCCAGAATTGGAATATGCGTGCCATCTGTCGCCCCTCCGCAGTTAGAGAAGCCCATTTGTGCAAAGCCATTCACAATGTCACACACGTTGCCCAGAGTCACGGTCTTTCGAAGCAGGATGCGATTAATGGCCCTGCACACTTCCGTCAACGCATGTCCAACAGTCAACTTTCCCACTCCGAACTGGTTAGTGACTGATCAGTAGCAGTCTGGAGCAGCCAGCTTCCACAGTGCAATTGCCACGTGCTTCTCCAATGACAGGGCAGCTCTTGTTCTCATGTCCTTGTGCCGCAGGACTAGGGCAAGCTCATCACACAGTCCCATGAATATGGTTTTCCTCATGCGAAAGTTCTGCAGCCACTGCTCATCATCCCAGACGTGCATCACGATGTGATCCCACCACTCAGTGCTTGTTTCCCGAACCCAAAAGTGGCGTTCCACTGTGGTCAGCATCTCCATGAATGCCACAAGCAATCTCATATTGTAGCTACAACGCATGGCAAGATCAATGTCAAATTCCTCTTGCCGCTGTAATTTAAGGAATAACTCCACTGCCACTCGTGACATGTTAGCGAGAGCGAGCAGTATACAGGTCAGCAGTTCAGAATCTATTCCTGCAGCCCCAAGAGGCAGAGTGCGTAGTACACAAACCATTGAAAGATGGTGCCAAATGTGGACGGAAGCACATGGATTGCTGGGATGCGAAGCAATGCATCATGGGACATTGGGACAGGATGCAGGATGCCTTGTGACCCCCTCCACCTTCCCACAACTCTTAGCAGCAGAAGAGGAAGAGATGTTCTGTGGGATAGCTGCCCAGAGTGCACCACTCCTAATACCGCTGCAAGTGCAGCAAATGTGAACACACTATTGCGCAGGCAGCTGACAGTGTGAACACACAACAGCGGTTTCCCTTCAGCGCTCTCTGAGCGGAGCTGTGACTGCCGGTGCTGTAACTCTGCCAGTGTAGACATACCCTTAGCTGCAAAAACAAAGATTGTGTGGTATAGGCCAGGAAAGGCAGTGCAAAGCCATGGCAGGCAGCTTGAATAGCCAAAACTGAGACCTCATTAAAATTAAAGCAGCAGATACTGACATGCTTTAATCCTCATTTAGATGGATACAAATGTTTTGCTGTTAGACTTTTCAACACCTCAGGCATGCCATTTGCATTCTCAGCAACCTTTTTTCATACAGATGTGATGATGGAAGGTTAAACTTACTGAGAGCTTGAAATGTCAAAATCCAGTAAGGGTTCATGGTAACTGTCTGGTGTTTCAGGGCCAGGACTGCCGTGCTAACATGCTTGAAAACGCTACTGTTATCATATGCACTTTTAAAGGTAATTTCAAGCAATTTTTAGAGAAACTGTAATTTCCACAGCCTTCTGCTGTGCAAAACCAGGCTACAACAATAGATGCTTCTGTATTGCTTCACCACTGAGACCATACACCAACCTGTCATAAAAGGTGAAAAGGTGAATGAGGTAGTATCTTTTATTGGACCAGCTTCTGTTGGTGAGGTTTTGAGCTGCACAGAAATTCTCTTCTTCATCAAAAAGGTGTCATTTAACACACAAATTCAGCATTAAGCCAACATTTTCAGACTATCACAAAACATTAAACTTTTTTCCCTCTTCTTCTTCTTGGGGCTTGTCTACATTACCCGCTGGATCGAAGAGCAGCGATCGATCCAGTGGGGGTCGATTTATCGCATCTAATCTAAATACGATAAATCGACCCCCGAGCGCTCTCCCATCGACTCCGATACTCCACCAGAGCGAGAAGCGGAAGCAGAGTCAATGGGGGAGCATCAGCAGTCGACTTACCACAGTGAAGACACCGCGGTAAGTAGATCTAAGTACGTCGACTTCAGCTACTTTATTCACGTAGCTGAAGTTGCGTAACTTAGATCGATTCCCGCCCCCACCACCACCAGGCCTTGGTTTCTCTTATGAAACCAGAATCCCTCTGCAGTACAATTTCTGTATGTTCTGATCTGTTCGCTACCATCAGACTACATAATGCTATAAAGTGGAAGGTTTGCCCCACACTCAGGAGAGTGGGTATAGTTGGATTCACAGAAATAGCATTTGCAGCTGCACTGAACATTTTTAATATTCTGTAGGAAGTCCATATTCTCATCCAAATCGCCCAGAGGTCCTATCGCAGCTGCCATTTAAAAAAATTTAAATTAATATCTTCAATCTCACAACACACATGGCCAACTGTCCCTCCTTTCCTCTCGGGGAGTTTTACTGTCTCATTCCAGGGTATGAGAATACACAACTCAGCAAAATAGGTTTGATTCACTAGATCCCCTGCATCTAAAAAAATACTTTTTTATTAAAAAAAAAAAAAAAAAGGCCAGTTGTCCTGCGGCTTTTTTTCCTGATGATTCATAGTAGAATCATCAGACTTGTCACCTTTATTAAACCTGGAACTTAGAGACTGTCACATCAATGAGAAAATTCACCAGCAGCAGATCAGTAACCAACTATATGTGATGTTCTGCTGTACAGAAAGATCTAAAATAATTCCTGCCATCCCATCATTTTAAAGTATATTGTTAAAATTAATTATGCATTCTATGCAGTCATGCAACACTGCTATCTAATCTATCATAGGTAGCTATATGATCCCAATCACCATAAGTTCCAACCACCTCTCTTTTTTCTTCCCAATCTGTAGGAGAAATAGCTTAATTTATTGATGGGTATTTTTGTTTTGTTTTAAGTAAGAAGAGCATGTTTCAGGGAAGTGAAACCCATGGAATGTGTTTTCCATCTAGCTCTAAAAATTGTGAGTTATTTTTATTTCATCTAGTTACAAGTTCTGTTTTCTAGCTCCAATAAATGTTCTCTCTCCCAGGCTCACAAGTTTCCCCATACTGATTGACAGTTCCATTGTACCAGTGGAACATAGCTGTTCTGGTAGCTCTAGTTGGCACTGGAAGAGACAACCTTTCAGGTAGCTAGGCCTAGTCCCAAGGAGAGGGTTGTTTATTTGGACAGAGACTTTGAACTGGATTCTGTATTCAGTGAGGAGTCAATACAGAGAATGGAGCATGGGAATGATATGTTTGTGACGCTGGCAAACCAGGTGCCAGCTCTTGCCAAGACTGCACGCGTTAGCTAAGAACTGACAAGCTCATAGCTGGAGATCAGGCCAGTTCACCTATATGTTAGTTTTGCTCAAATAGGAATTAGTCTCAAGAACGTATTTAGACTCTATGAAGTGCTTGTAAGTTGCTGCATGCATTAATTTCACTTGTAATGTCTGTCTTCCAGGCTATAAGAAAATATATAAATTTTGCTTTATAACTTTGAAAATGTTTGCTCTGAACTTGTGAACCCAGGCACAAAAATCATCTCTCCCTTCCCATTCAGAAGGATTATCATAATCGGATGGGCCATCAAAATACAAAGGATTGGTTAATGGCCCTATCACACCTGGGAAATACTATGTGCCAGGAAGCTTGTCCTGTGGACTTAGAAGCTGAGTGAAGGAAATAAAAGAAAGTCACAGGAAAATTTTCCATCTTTTTGGCTGGTTGAACCCTGACAGGGCTAGACACGCTAACCTGAAGCCAGAGATCCCCAGGGACTGCCCCGTATATCTGCCCTGAAAGACTTGACAGATCCCTACAACTCTGTCTCTTAGGATTTAGATGATAGCTCATTTCTGTGTATAAGTTTGCTCGCTTTAACCTTGTAATAACTCTCTCATTTCTTTTCTCAGTTAGACTATCCTTTCCTGAACCCCCATCTTCTGGCTTTCAAATTACCTTCATCATCAGAAGCAAGTTCCCCACAAACCAAGACACAGTCACCAACTCAAAGTGGCACCAGACCCTTTCAGAACAACAGATGCAAAACTGGCTGACAAATCTTCACTGGTACAATGGTCAATACCCCCCACAACACACCTTTCAAAAGGCATGTGTAGAACCCATTGATATCACAACATGTGATGTACCTCATCCAGGGCACTAAATGCCCAAATAGCAACTGTGTGGGTGAAACCAGACAAGCACTATGCTCTTGAAAGAACTCACATAGGAAAATGATAAAAGACAAAAACACCATATCACCTGGGGGTGAACACTTTTCACAAAGCGATCACTCTATAGCTGACCTTTCTGTCCTCATCCTAAAAGAAGGCAACCTGCACAACACTTTCAAAAGATGTGCCTTGGCGCTTAAATTCATAACTTGGCTAGACACTAAAGATCAGGGACTGAATAGCAACACTGGATTTATGGCTTCTGTGACATTATTGACTTGAACTGGGACCATATAGATCATTGTTGCAACCAAAGTCCTGTAGTGGCACCAAATCTTATATAAAGGGGGTCAAATGAGGTGTCTAAGATAAGGTTATGGTTTGCTGATTATGATTATGCTATCTGTGTACGTGTATCATTTTTATAGTTGAAGTTATGAATATTGGCTCTATACTGTCTGTAGTTCAAACTTATGCTATGCTTCTGGGTGACACCCCAGACAAGTTGGTGTCAGCTCTGCCTAGCCTGCTTGATGGCCCATTAAGGACCATCAGCTATACAACTGACCCATTGAGAGAAGGCAGACAAGCCTTGTGACTCAGCAAGGTATGCAGGGACATGCCTATGGACAGAACTCTGGAGTGTTTCCAGGCCATGTGATAGACAGCTTGTCCTTGGGACAAAGAAAGCAGAGACCACATGGCAAGAGAATATAAAAAGCTGCTGCAGCTCCTCCATCTGGTCTTCAATCCTGCTTCTTACCTCTGGAGGGACTTTGCTACACTGAAGCTCTGAACCAAGGACTGAAAGACCCATCCCAGCTGTGGATGTACTCCAGAGACTTGATTTGAACCTGCAGTCTATTCCATCACTGCTGCAAGCCTGAACCAAGAACTTTGCCATTACTATATGTAATTGATTCCATTTAACCAATTCTAGCTCTCATCTATATCTTTTTCCTTTTATGAATAAACCTTTAGATTTTAGATTCTAAATGATTGGCAACAGCGTGATTTGTGGGTAAGATCTGATTTGTATATTGACCTGTGTCTGGGGCTTGGTCCTTTGGGATCAAGAGACCCTTTTTTCTTTTACTGGGGTATTGGTTTTCATAACCATCTGTCCCCATAACGAGTGGCACTGGTGGTGATACTGGGAAACTGGAGTGTCTAAGGGAATTGCTTGTGTGACTTGTGGTTAGCCAGTGGGGTAAAACCAAAGTCTTCTCTGTCTGGCTGGTTTGGTTTGCCTTGGTGTGCATGGAAACCCCAGCCTTGGGCTGTAACTGCCCTGCTTGAAGCAATTTGTCCTGAATTGACACTCTCAATTGGGTCCCACCAGAACCAGCATCGTTACAGCTTCTTACAACAATTTCTAAACCACTAAGGGCTTGTCTACACTGGCACTTTACAGCGCTGCAACTTTCTCGCTCAGGGGTGTGAAAAAACGCCCCCTGAGTGCTGCAATTACTCCCCTCGTGGAGGTGGGTTTTTAGAGCTCTCCCAGCGCTGTGCCATGACTAAACAAGCCACGTTAAAGTCCTGCCACAGCAGTGCTTTAACGTGGCCAGTTAGGACTAGCCCTATCACAGTCCCACTCTCCCCCCATCCCCAGCTGCTTCCTGCCCCCTTCCTTTCCTCCATAGGACTGGAGAGGTATTACTGGGCCACTTCACTTTGAATGGTCCCTTGAAATATGTGTTAATTACTTATGCCAAACAATCTGTTCAGACCTTGTATTTAGCTGTGACACTCTGAGTACATTCCCCAGACCTGAAGAAGAGCTCTGTGTCAGGGCATGTCTTCACTGGCAACGTTAAAGCACTGCCATGGCAGCGCTTTGATGTGGCTGTGTATTCGCAGTACCAGCGCTGGGAGAGAGCGCTCCCAGCACTGTAAAAAAACCACCTCCACGAGGGGAGTAGCTCCCAGCGCTGGTGCACTGTTTCCACTGCCACTTTACAGCACTGAAACTTGCAGCGCTCAGGGGGGTGTTTTTTCACACCCCTGAGAGAGAAAGTTGAAGCGCTATAAAGTGGCAGTGTAGACAAGGCATTAAAAAGCTATTTTTCTCTTGCAGGTTTCTTGTTTCTTAAAATATCTGAAATTCCTGCACAGAACAAATACCCAGTAGTTGCCAGTCACTTAGCAATCAATTTTGAATATCACATTAAATAAATAATGACAACTAGGTGGAATGCAGCCCAGCCAGGATTAATGAAATCAGTTTGTGAAAGGTTTTTTAAAAAAACAGACTTGATATATATTTGGTTCTACTTGTAATGTTTCAAAAGCACTCAGGAGTCAGGTTGGTTAGACCGAAGCTTTATTTAAAAGTGCACTAACTTTCAGTTCAGTTTGAGTTTGCTTAGGCTTCTGTGACTATTTAGCTGACATTGGGCACGCTCAGAGGTTTAATGGATGAAAAAAGTAAACGCACCAGAATTCTTTCTGCAAGGAAATTAGCATGTCTTTCACAGCAACACACAAGTAAAGCTAGACGCAACATCAAAACAGGCTTCTGGACTTTTACTTTGATACTTTTATTACCAGTGCCATTCCATGAAATATCAGGTTTTCTAGCAAATCTAACCTCTTTATAGGTAGGGCACCAATCATTACCGTATGTAGGTACTGCAAATAGAGAAAATGGGAGGTATGAAGGTGGGCTACATTCTTGCTGTCCTGACAATTCACAGCTTAAACATTTTAAGATTTCCTTTAACGAAAACAAAATAAAATTACAGATCAAAATATCTTCTAGAAAAAAAAAATCATAGAGTCTATTAAAGAGCAAGACATTTTTCAGCAAAATGGTTTGCGGCATTTGAGTACCAGCTGTCTGACCTCATTTGACCCTGGCCACACACTCATGCTCTCACTTCCCCCTCAGGTAAACTCAGGGTTGCGGCGGAGAATAGCAGGAATGGTGGGCTTTTAATTGACTTCTGTATTCATCATTTATCCTGCCTTACGTAACTGTTTTCACTTTTCTGAGGACTTGTGAGACTGCTAAGCGATGCAAATTTCCTGGCAAAGCAGCCAGTAAGTAGCTTATTTACAGCACAAATGGCAAGGTAAGAGAGGAACCCGATGTTTCTTCATATTTTGTATATGTCTAAGACCAAATCCTCCAATCGGCTCTACAGGCTGATGCCACGTCTGCACTGTGGCATCCGGCCTGGCAGCCAGAAGGAATGCTAGTTTTTGCCAAGTCGTTAGATCTGGTTGGTTAAGGGAGGTTTGAAATAACACCGTTTAACTGTAAACTCCAGCAGCAACAACCTCAAGAGGATCAGGGTCCAGTGGTCTCGACTGTGAGACAGGAAGTGCTGTGTTCTAATCTTAGCTGTGTGGCTTGGGACAAATTCTTAACCCCACTGTCTCCTCATATGAAATAAAGGGATTTTAATTTATTTGTATAGCACCTATTGTTCCAGCGAATAGCTCTCCAGTCTCAAAAATTACCAGTGAGTCATCTATAAAATGGAAAAATAATACTCCTTTCTCCTACTCTTTGTTTTGTCTAAATAGACTGACGTCTCCAGGGGAGGGACACAGTGTGTATGTTGTAAAGTATGTGGGCCCATACTGAAGTGGGTCTGGGATTACTTAACTGTTCAACGCTAAATAAAATTAAGTTTGATAGAAATGTTAAAGCAGTTTTGTGTCTTTACGTTAGAGGGTGCTGAGGTAAGCTATGGACTTAAGTAAGTGTGGATGTAAGTGTGGGCCCCTTACTGAATGAGGGAGGCAACCTAGTGACAGAGGATGTGGAAAAAGCTAATGTGCTCAATGCTTTTTTTGCCTCTGTCTTCACTAACAAGGACAGCTCCCAGACTGCTGCGCTGGGCATCACAACATGGGGAGTAGATGGCCAGCCCTCTGTGGAGAAAGAGGTGGTTAGGGACTATTTAGAAAAGCTGGACGTGCACAAGTCCATGGGGCCGGACGAGTTGCATCCGAGAGTGCTAAAGGAATTGGCGAATGTGATTGCAGAGCCATTGGCCATTATCTTTGAAAACTCGTGGCGAACGGGGGAAGTCCCAGATGACTGGAAAAAGGCTAATGTAGTGCCAATCTTTAAAAAAGGGAAGAAGGAGGATCCTGGGAACTACAGGCCAGTCAGCCTCACCTCAGTCCCCGGAAAAATCATGGAGCAGGTCCTCAAAGAATCAATCCTGAAGCACTTACATGAGAGGAAAGTGATCAGGAACAGTCAGCATGGATTCACCAAGGGTAGGTCATGCCTGACTAATCTAATCGCCTTCTGTGATGAGATTACTGATTCTGTGGATGAAGGGAAAGCAGTGGATGTATTGTTTCTTGACTTTAGCAAAGCTTTTGACACGGTCTCCCACAGTATTCTTGTCAGCAAGTTAAAGAAGTATGGGCTGGATGAATGCACTATAAGGTGGGTAGAAAGTTGGCTAGATTGTCGGGCTCAACGGGTAGTGATCAATGGCTCCATGTCTAGTTGGCAGCCGGTGTCAAGTGGAGTGCCCCAGGGGTCGGTCCTGGGGCCGGTTTTGTTCAATATCTTCATAAATGATCTGGAGGATGGTGTGGATTGCACTCTCAGCAAATTTGCGGATGATACTAAACTGGGAGGAGAGGTAGATACGCTGGAGGGCAGGGATAAGATACAGAGGGACCTAGACAAATTGGAGGATTGGGCCAAAAGAAACCTGATGAGGTTCAATAAGGATAAGTGCAGGGTCCTGCACTTAGGACGGAAGAACCCAATGCACAGCTACAGACTAGGGACCGAATGGCTAGGCAGCAGTTCTGCGGAAAAGGACCTAGGGGTTACAGTGGACGAGAAGCTGGATATGAGTCAGCAGTGTGCCCTTGTTGCCAAGAAGGCCAATGGCATTTTGGGATGTATAAGTAGGGGCATAGCGAGCAGATCGAGGGACGTGATCGTTCCCCTCTATTCGACATTGGTGAGGCCTCATCTGGAGTACTGTGTCCAGTTTTGGGCCCCACACTACAAGAAGGACGTGGATAAATTGGAGAGAGTCCAGCGAAGGGCAACAAAAATGATTAGGGGTCTGGAACACATGACTTATGAGGAGAGGCTGAGGGAACTGGGATTGTTTAGTCTGCAGAAGAGAAGAAAGAGGGGGGATTTGATAGCTGCCTTCAACTACCTGAGAGGTGCTTCCAGAGAGGATGGTTCTAGACTATTCTCAGTGGTAGAAGAGGACAGGACAAGGAGTAATGGTCTCAAGTTGCAGTGGGGGAGGTTTAGGTTGGATATTAGGAAAAACTTTTTCACTAGGAGGGTGGTGAAACACTGGAATGCGTTACCTAGGGAGGTGGTAGAATCTCCTTCCTTGGAAGTTTTTAAGGTCAGGCTTGACAAAGCCCTGGCTGGGATGATTTGATTGGGGATTGGTCCTGCTTTGAGCAGGGGGTTGGACTAGATGACCTCCTGAGGTCCCTTCCAACCCTGATATTCTATGATTCTATGATTCTATGACTTGCATCGAGATGGGGCTCTCAGAGACATTTCCTTAATTTCTTGCCTAGTAACAATCATGAGTTAATATGTGTGAGAATGGCTGACAAGTTGCTAATTATTTTTAAATAAATGAAGTGTGCACTCCAAGTCCATCACCCGGAGTAGAAGCCTGTTGCCAGTCCTTCCAGCAGGAGCCCCACATGTATTCTTGGAAGAGCCTCAGTCTTTAGTCACCACAGTGGATCTTGGAAGACTGAAATTTTCCGTTATGACTGAAGACCTAGAGACAGCCAAAGCCTTGGGGCCACATCAATCATATCTAGCATGCAGGGACCATCTAACTGGCCTTTCAAGATACAATGGTGGCCCCTGAGGTGAAGTGAATGGGATACTGACCCCTATAAAAATTAAAACCATGAAAATTAAATGTGTCTCTCTCAAGACATTAGCAACACCAGACGCTACATGCACCTGTCCTCCTTTCTTCATGCCCCTTGCCCAAGCCATCCAGAGAAAATGAGGTAAAAGACCTATGCCTTTGGCCATGCCACCCTGACCAGTCTACAACCAAATGAGACTCCCCACATACACACACACCATGTGCCTGAAGGTATCTTATGAGTTCTGACAGCTGTTCTATCACCTGCTTCCAGTTAACAACAATCACATGAGTTAAAGACACCAAGAAACAAAGAAGAAATGAGAACTCTAATATGGCACGAGGGACTCCTCAAATCCCCAGCACTACATCAGTGTGTGTGTGTTTGTAGGAAAACAGCTCCCTTTTAATAGCTCCCCAGAATTGAATATTAAACTGTCTGTTAGCTAATTAGTCGGAGATTTTCCTGGGTTAAAAGGAGGTGTTTAGTCTGAAGCTCCTAGTGTGTGTGGTTTAACACCATCACTGTGTAAAACCTGTTAAAAAGATGCTGTGCTATTGTGTGATAGGGTGAGGGGAGAGGGAGAGAAGTAAGAAAAGTGGGACAATTGTTTGTAACTACAATGAGACTAAAGGACTAAGGGTTCAAGTGGTGAATTACAAGGAAATCATTCTAAGGTCTTGTCTACAGTACAAAATTAAGTTGACCTAATTTACATCAGCATACCGCCACCGCAGTGGTTAAATCATGTTTGTGTGTCTACATTTTGCTCCTTGTGTTGGCAGTGCGCACCTTCACCAGGAATGCTTGCACTGACTTAACTGTCAGTGTGGGGCATTGTGAGATGGCTTCAGAAAGGCTTCTGAAAGTTGATGTAAGCAACACAGTGTCTACACCAATGGTGGGCAACCTGCGGCCTGCACGGGGCCCATCAGGGTAATCCTCTGGCGGGCTGCAAGACAGTTTGTTTACATCGACCGTCCGCAGGCATGGCCGACCTGCGCCGCTTCCCGCAGCTCCCATTGGCCGGGACCAGCAAACCGCGGCCACTGGGAGCTGCGGGCGGCCATGCCTGCGGATGGTCAATGTAAACAAACTGTCTCATGGCCCACCAGGAGATTACCCTGATGGGCCGCAGGTTGCCCACCACTGGTCTACACTGATACTACGTCGACCTAACTACATCAACATCGACTCCGTGTCTCCCATGGAGGTGGAGTTACTAAGTTGTGTAGTGAGCAAGTTACATTGGCGGGAGCAATAGCTTAATGTAGGTGCTTAGAGTTAGGTCTATGTAAACTGCCTCACGTTGACCTAATCTGTAATGTAGACCGGGGCTTAGAGTTTTACTTCCTTAAAATAATCCAAGGCAAGAACATTGTCTGCTCTGAGCAGTCTCATTTGGTTGGGGTCTCAGATCAGAGAGAAACCTGCTGCTCCTTAACTCTGGTTAACGAAATAATTCTTTGTGATGTCAGCCCCATAATTTGATTGGATTACATGTATTAACTGGAGAAACTGATAGACTGAGCCATAGATCAATTGATTTTTATTTCAACTGTAACTTTGATCATTGCATTGTTCTATTAATTAATATAGAGAAATGATAGTAACTTAGGGATATGATTGTTTAGTTTTATATTTGCTTGCTTATTCTCTTAATAAAATCCACAGAAAGTACACCAAACTGGTTTCTCTCTCAAAACTGCAACACAGCTCCTCCCACCCCAAGAACAAAGGTACTTTTAATTAAAACATAATTAATTCCTAGATGGCTCCTACAGTGTACAGAGCCTAGGCTGCGGCTTCTAGATGCAACTGCAATATAAATAATCACAAACACATAAAATATTTATCTCACCAGGAATTGTGAACATTAATTAGATGAGGCCAATCTTGAACACTGTTGAGCACCCTCAACTCCTACTGTCTTCTGTGGGCATTGAAGGCATCCGGGATCCAGAAGCTATTATTTCCATCTAACAGCTCTGCAGTGACCCATGTGAGAAAAAAGGGATGGTATCAGTTCTGTATCTAGTAAGAGAGGCATCTACAAACAAGTCACCATTGAAACTGGCACTCTTTTGGTGGTCCCAGCAGAGGTCAATGAAGATGGACACTGCCCTGCTTTCACAGCCAGAGATAGCCTCTTTACCGTATTGGATGGTTTGGATGTGGATGTTTTTATCCAAAAAAATGTATTTTTGCTGAAGGTTTTTTTTTTTTTTTAATATTTCGGTTCTACTTGGTCTCTTCCTTAAAGGCTAAGACACGAGGAAAATGATAAATGGTTTTCTCTTTAGTTTTCCCTTGCTGCTCTGTGTCACTCCAGCCAGAAATCAATAGAAAAATGATAAAAATCTTGAGGGGAAAAAATCTAAGGTTTCCCACCAAGCAACAGATTTTGGTTGCAAAATAAATGAACATCCTAAGTCATGTGTCATTCAACAATGAAATGGTGGATATTTATTGTCCAGGATTTCAGCCAAATGTTTCCTATTTTGGGTGTCTAGAGAAAGGCACTTAAATAATTGGCCTCATTTCCAAGTTTGGCTTCCATAATTAAGCTTAAAAATTACACATGTGGAGATGTGTGTGTTAAATTCATAGATCATAGTTCTCTGTCTGCACATGCAAAAAATCATCAGTGCATGTGTTTATATTTAAAAGGCTGCATTTATAGCAAGAAATGACTGTTTAGTTGTGACGTTATTGCCATAAACTGTGACCGTATAGATCATTGTTGCAATCAAGGTCCTATAGTTGCACCAAATCTTGTACAAAGGAGGTCCAGTAAGGTGTCTATGGAAAGGTTATGATTTTCCGGTTATGATTATGCTATCTGTATATGTGTATCATTTTTGTAGTTGAAGTTATGAATATTGGCTATGTACTTGTATCTCAATGTGTTTTGATCCTAAATAGTCGCAGTGAAGCATTTAGTCAGCTTCTTGAGAAAGGCCTATTCTCAGTAAGTGCCCAATCAAGAAACACTTAACTGACAATGAACTTTGGGCGACGCCAATCCGCATCTGAGCTTTCCTGGGAACGTTCAAACTAACATGTAAACAATGGCATCAGTCTGTAAAGAACTGAATCATGCACGGACATGTGACTTGCCCATGTGACTCCAAACTCCATCTTGTTGCTGTGCTTTTGCACAGAAGAACCAAGGGGTTTCTGCCCACAAGAGAAAGAATATAAAAGGCCCTGAAAACCCCTCCATTTTGTTTTCAGTCCTGCTTCTAATCTCTGGAGGAACCTTGCTGCAAACTGAAGCTCTGAACAAAGGACTGAATGACCCATCCCAGATGTGGATGTATTCCAGAGACTTGATTTGAGCCTGCAGTTTATTCCATCACTGCTACAAGCCTGAACCAAGAACTTTGCTATTACTGTATGTAATTGATTCCATTTAACCAATTCTAGCTCCCATCTATATTTTTTTCTTTTATGAATAAACCTTTAGGTTTTAGATTCTAAAGGATTGGCAGCAGCGTGATTTGCAGGTAAGATCTGACTTGTACATTGACCTGGGCTTGGGGCTTTGTCCTTTGAGATCAGGAGAGCCTTTTTTCTTTTACTGAGGCACTGGTTTTCATAACCATTTGAACCCAAAACAAGTGGCTCTGGTGGTGATACTGGGAAACTGGAGTGTCTAAGGGAATTGCTTGTATGACTTATGGTTAGCTTGTGGGGTGAGACTGAAGTCCTCTCTGTTTGGCTGGTTTGATGTGCCTTAGAGGTGGAGAACCACCAACCTGGGGCTGTGACTACCCTGCTCTAAGCAATTTGTCTTGAATTGACAATCCCAGTTGTGTCCCGCCAAAGGCAGCATTGTTACATTAGTACAGAAAGAAACCTTGGATTTTGGAGAAATTTGTCAGAATGCTTCCACCTCGCCATACTCTGTAGAAGTCTGCTGTCCAATTTTTAGTACTACTTGGTGAGCCAAAAACTCAGCTAGTGTAAGTCAGTGTAGATCCACTGAGCTGCTGTTAATCAGCATAGTTTCATTTACTTCAATGGACTTATACCAACTGAGGATTTGGCCTAATGTATTTATCTGAAAAAGAAAAACTTTACACAGTTGGAGTAAGATGTCAACCCAAACTGTCTGATAGAAGCCCAGCTCAATATGTTTGCAGGTATTAATAGCTAAAGGGTATGTATGTGTTGGAGGAAATTGTCTAGAATCTAGATTTATTAATCCACACAAACGGCCATGAGTGTCGGTGACACAAAGACTGTATATAAATTGGATTTTGGGCAGAAGTTTCCCATTGCTACCCATCAGTTCAGCCCCACCAACAGCAACACTACAATTGTCATACACAATGCTCCAAATGGCCACTTATACTTTTCCTGTATCATGTCTTCTAATCCTGTTCAAAGCAAGGTTACACAACATAGTACTTGAAATATTAGAGGCTTCTGGAACCTTATTCACACTAGCTCACTTACTCTTGCTATCACTGTTGCCACTCCACCATTGGTAGAAGTTTTAGCAGGAAATTTTAGCAAGAATTTCTTCAGGCCCTGTCTACACTACAAAGTTTTGCTGAAGCAAGTTACGTTGGCATACGCCCACCATTGTTAGCATATCACTTTTGTGTGTGCATACTTGGCTCCTTGCATCAGCATTGCACATACTCTCCAGAAGTGCTTATGTTGGTGCACCATGGGTAGGTATCCCACAGTGCAGCCCGCCACTGTTCAGTCTTTTGGGTAGTTTTGACAATGCATGGTGGGGTGGAAATGAGTCACAAAGGGGTGACTGGGAGCCAGGGGTCAACTTCCCATGATGCAATGTTGTCCATCTATATCATCTATAGCCCATAATTTTCAAGACATAGAGACATTGTTCTTTGACTGACCAAGGAAGTAGCAGTCTTCTATGATGGCAAAATATATTGGAATTGGAAAAGGTACAGAAAAGGGCAACAAAGAGGATTAGGGGTATGGAACAACTTCCATTTGGAGGAGAGATTAAGACTGGGACTTTTCAGCTTGGAAAAAACTAAGGGGGGGGATCTGATAGAGGTCTATAAAATCATGACAGGTGTGGAGAAAGTAAATAAAGAAGCGTTATTTACTGCTTCTCATGACACAAGAACTAGGGGTTATCAAATGAAATTAATAGGCAGCAAGTTTAAAACAAACAAAAGGAAGTGTTTCTTCACACAGCACACAGTCAACCTGTGGAACTCTTTATCAGAGAATGTTGTGAAGGCCAAGACTATAACAGGGTTCAAAAAAGAACTAGGTAAGTTCATGGAGGATAGTCCATCAATGGCTATTAGCCAGGATGGTAGGGATTCAAAACCATGCTCTGAAGTGGCCCTAGCCTGTTTGCCAGAAGCTGGAATGGGCAACAGGATGGATCACTTGATGATTACCTATTCTGTTCATTCCCTCTGGGGCACCTAGCATAGGCCACTGTCAGAAGACAGGATACTGGGCTAGATGGACCAAAGGTCTGACCCAGAATGGCTGTTCTTATGTTTTTATCTCCACACAAAAGGGTAATAGGAGCTAGTGAGGGCCAAAATTCACAGGAAAAGCTAAATTGATGCAAGACCTCCTCCTCCCCCACCACCCTTACCATTCAGATTACCATCAACCCACGACCCTTAGAGACTTACAGCCACTTAGCAACTGTAACTCCCACCACACATTCAGTACCTTTACACTGCTTGCTGGTCCAGAGTTGCTTTCTGTGGCATTCACCTTGGTGTATGTTTAATTTTCTCTATGTCTGTAAAATTGCCAGTTAAGACTTTAGTTTGTCTTAAAGCAAACAACTGTTGGCTGTGTGCACAAAAGAGTTAAGTGCTGAGATGCTGAACATCATTGTGCCTAACTTTCAGGCATGTAAGAAAACACTGATTCTCAAAGCCTGAGTTAAGCACAAAGGCACTTTTGACTGCAATTAACAAAAGACATGCTAGGCAGGAAGCCACCTAAACTATCCAGGAGATGCTGACCATAGGGCTGTGTGCTAAACCCTGCCCCTCTATAGTCATAGTTGCTTAAGTCCAGGCTGGCGCCTATCTCTGTCAGCGATTTTTCAACTGTGAACCCTCTCCTGGAGCCAGGCACCTATGCTCTTTTAGCAAAAAGCCAGGGGCAGGGAAGGACCTCTCAACTTTTAGCCCAGTGGTTAGGTATTCAGCTGGGATGTGGGAGAACCCCAGTTCAAGTCCCTCTCTCCTTGACAGGGAGAAGGGTTTTGAACTTGGACCTGACACATGAGCACTCTAACCACTGGGCTATGGGATATTCTGATATAGAGCTCCCTCACTCTCTCCTCTTAAAGCTGTTGCACTGTGCAACTGTGGATAAATAGTCATCGGAGCTGGGGAACTGGATCCTACTAGATTGGGCTCCACACATGACTTAGGGGGCCAAATGCCTATCTTACCCCAGTTTGTGAATAGTTCTGGGGCTTAGGTAAGAGATAGGTATCTGGAGGCCTCGAGGGTGAAAGCAGTACACACATTGAGAGGCAGAAACATAAGTGCCTAGGGAATGTATACTGCAAAAACTTAGGCGCTGAGTGAATTTAGATACTTACAGGGTTCAGAGGGAGTTTTGTGCATCGCAGTGGCCCAGAAACTGAAACAGGGACTTGGGCACCTACCTCCTTTTGTGCATCCAGTCCTTTGTACCTGACTTACGTGAGCCAGATTTTGGTTGATGCACTCTCAGAGCTGGTCTACGTGGGGAAATTTACAAACAGAAATACAATTTTACTGCTATAGTCATACCGGTATAACTCCCTACATAGACACTTATTCTGCAATAAGAGTGTCTTGGAAAAAGAGCGCACAAAAGAAGTATTCTAGAAGTAGTGTACGCTTAACTGTACATTAAATTCAAGTTAGTTTTACAAGGTTTATAAATAAGAGGGCAACTAGTCTATCACTAATCAAGACTAACTAACTAATCACTATAACTAGTCTATCACTAATCAAGACTAACGCTGATAGACATTGTTGCACTGGCTGTGTTTTGTAAGCAATAACCCAATCAACATGCATCACACGGAGGTCTGTATTAAAATTGTTCTTTATTGTAAACAAGGTATAAAGTACGACATAAGAAGTATTGTGCAAAATTTTAAAGTAGTCATAAAAGATTACCTAGTACACTATTATCCAACTGTTTAGTTGTCTATATTTGTGTACTCAACATAAGATACACTAGAAAGATGGTTAGTAAAAGTTGATGCATTATTTGTCACAAAAATCTACAGTATTAATTCAAGGCTGGTGTGTTTACTGCCTTATTTTTACTTTACAAATAACTCCTAACTTTCTAATTTAATACAGTATAGATTATATCCTCATTATATAAAGACCATTTATCTCTAATAGAAATCATCTTCAAAAGTGACCTCCACATCAAGTAGCCTAGCATAACATACTTGTTCTTGCCTTCTTAATAAACCCACGTAATTTATTATTCTTATGGTTACATTTTTATTTTTTTAAACATACCATCTCAGTGTTTATGAAAAATGCGGTGGTATGGAATTTTGAAAGGTATAAAGGAAACCATAAGCAACTTGAAAGCAGAAGCATCATAGGATGCCTAAATATAACCAATTGTAATAATCATGAGCTTTCAAGAGGAATAGCAAAAATAGTATTAGCGTTCTATATTATAATAAATTAATGGGGATTTAGATACTTTTGGCTCTCTCTAGCCACTCAATCTATTCCATATTTGGACAGTAATGTAAAACTGGCATGACTGACATACTTGATACATTAAATACTGTATCAAGAGGTGCTAAGCCTCAATGCCCATCTCTCATGATTGGGCTGCAATGTAAATAGGAAAAAAAAAAGTATAAATATCCTATCAAGGAAAGGTGACAGCAGTAGGATAACTGTTTTATACTATCTCGTACAGATGCATTTCTGATCTACAAATCTGTACTATACATTGATATTTCTCTCTAGTCTGTGCTCTACTGAAAACTCATTACGTCTTTGAAAGCTGTAACTTTAGTTGGTTTCAAGAATTATCAGCCAACAGCTCTGCATGACTTATGTCTGACCACTCTATAGTACATACAAATAATCTGCATAAATTCAAAACCCTTCGCTACCTGTGCTGCTCTGCTCTCAAACCTTCAACCTCTTTCTCTTTTCACCAAGTCGAAAAGAAACCTGACATTCCATTATTAGTCACTGGTTCTCTCAGTAGCATTTCCTGTGACCAAGCACAGACTGCCTTTGCCTCTCTGCTGTAATGCCATCAACAGCTGGCACTGAAGAACTACAGACCTGGAGTAGGAGCTTTTATACATCACTGGTGGTATACCATAGTGACAGCAGTTAGTTCTGGTAACTTTTCAGGAATTCTTTCACTGTGCAGGTGTGGATGCAGGTGGCACAACAATGTCATTTAGCTTGCTCACTTCCATTTGCCAGTTTGGTAGCTTCTTAGCTGACAAATGCCGCCGTGCATGCTTTGTTAAATGGTCACTCCTCATGAACCGCCGATCACACATCGGGCAAGCAAACTTCTTCTCACCAGTATGCGTTCTGCGATGCCGAGACAGTTCATCAGATCGTGCAAATCTCCTGTCACAGCCTTTCCAACTACAGCTAAAAGGCTTTTCTCCTAAAACAAAATAGAAACATGAGCATTTATTTAGCAAAGATTTTGCTTTTCACTGATATTATGTTTGACTTTTTTATAACCAATTTCTACTGTGACAATCAAGACACAAATAAACAACCAGCAAACCCAGAGACAAACAATATTACGATGGTTTTGACAGTGCTAACTCGAAAAGTCACCATCATTAGGTAGCCAGCTGTACAAAGGGTCAGTGCACTAGCCTTTCATCACTGGAAAGCAGAGTTCAGCTTGTGCTTTATGTTTCAAAACAGTTATATTCTCATCCTTATCTTCATTTATATACATTACGAAACCATGACAGCTTTGCGTGACCAGCACCCGCTGCTGAAAATGACGTCTATACTAAAAACAAGAGGGATGTTACATGACAAGCTGAAGTGCGCCAGTGGAGCTGTGTAAACATACATAGCCCCTTATCCTTTACTAGTGTGATTAGATTCACTACCAGGTTTTTTTAAAGAACTGCCGGACACCTGAAGGAATGACTCTCTGGGGTGTTAATGTTGAAGGTGAGAATGCTAGTCACCTCTCCTTTTTGAGGCATCCTACCAAAGATTATGCCATGTATTAACACCTACTGGCAAAAGCAAGCAATAGCACTCTGGGACTACCCCACAATGCTAGATTATGTTCAGTCAAGACAAAAAAAAAAATCTTTAGAGATGTACAATGTTAAGATAGCTTTAACTGAGGTAACTAGAAAGGTCACCATTATCAGGAAGCCAGCTGTACAAAGGATTAGTGCACTAGCCTTTCACCTCTGGAAAGCAGCAAACATGAACAAAATCACAACTCACTAGAACATTGATAAATATTAGCACAAATATACATGAAAAGCTTTCTTTGAAATTCCTACTATCCACTGCTTAATGACTTACCCGTGTGTGTTCTCACATGAGCCTTCAAATGAGAGCTCTTGAAATAAGTCTTTCCACATCCTGGATAGTTGCAAATGTGGCTTCTTATTCTTGATGAGTCAATTGGTGGAGTGATTTTTGCTGCAGAAGGTGTAAAACCTGGAGCAGGAGCAATAGGAGAGAGTCTAGTGCCATTTGGACTAATGTTTGGAGCCTTTGTGTTCTGCACAACCGGCTGGGGCACAACAAACATAACGGCACCTTTAGGAACTTGAGTTCCCATGAACATCATAGGCTGGCAAAGGGTTGATTGTTGGCTAGAAGGAGTGGTGGGCACTATTGCTGTCACAACAGAGTTGTTAGTAGACAGAGGAACCATCTGGCAAATTACTGGTACAGATGAGACACCACTTGCTTGCACAGCAGGTGAAGATGCTATCATCGATGACTGCTGTACTGATCCAGGAACAGTCTGCGGTCTACTGGTTGAAGTCTGGATCAGGGACAATGGACTGACAGCTAGTGCTGTACTTGTTTTTTCTTCTAAAACTGGAAGTTTGTCACTTTTGTAAGTTGCTCTGTTTGGTGACACAATTGCACAAGGTGGATTTTGTTTTGCAGTTCCATTATTCTGTATATTTATTTCCCTTGAAGTATTGTTCTGATACTTCAACACACTAGCTGCTCTCACTGGACATGTTCTTTGATTACAAAGCTGAGCATCAGCTGTATGGCGAATAACACTTGTTGCTTGAGCTTTCATTGGTCTTGGTGCTGGAGACATTTCAGTCTCTTTAAAAGTTGCTGAAGGAACAGGCTTTGAAATATCAGACAATAATCTACATTGTACAGCAGATGGCGCTGCTGCTGCTGGCAGATGAATTACTTGAGACATCTCAAAATCAGAAGGGCTGTAGGGTGGAGTCAAGCACTAAAAGGGGAAAAAAGATGCAAGTAATGAGACATCTATTCAGCACGATTATTTCTCACAGTTAATGTGATCTAAAAAACTTTAATAAGGCATGTACAATAATAGAATAAAGCTTACAAATGCTGGTATTGCATGAAAGTCAGCTGCACCAGGTAGAAGGTTATCATCAGTTTCTTCTGACATATCAGATGCTGGTGTTATAGGTCTCAGTTCGGCATATTTTTTGAAGTCTGATTTCCAGTTGCAGCTCATGGACATAAGGGCTTCTACGGCTTCAAAATCACTCTTTTCAGCGGTATTGTTCCAGGAACGTCTATTGTTTTGCTTTTCAGTAATCATCTCTATTCCTTCCTCCTAAAAGTAAAAAAGGAATATTTTTCAGTTTACGGTTAATTTAACTATTTATCAGTTCCTTCTTTAAAGAAAAATTACAAAAATTAAATGCAACCTGTAAAACATATTATACTTCATAGAACCTATTCAATATTTTTAAAGACACTCTACATTCCTGTTTCCTCTCCTAATACAGTATATAACTTTCATTAAAAGGTTAATATGAAAGAGGGAATCAGACTATCTGATGAATATTGTGTCTGCACAGCTGTCTAGTGAAATTATTTGGAACAAAATACAAAACAGTTTTTGAAAAGCAACAGTAAGTTACTCCCTTACTGCAAGTTTTGAATGACTGAAAGAAAGCTTGTTCCTTAAACTTTCCTTTAGTTATTTTGTACTTGCTGTTCCTTTATTCCATCCTGTAAGGATTTTAATTAGGGTACAATCTTAATGTTTTTGTTTGAATAAACTGAAAAGGGACAATACTGAGGCTGAGGCACAAAAGTTGACTGACTTGAATTGTGACCTGATAAAGTTGGTCAGACAATATGGAAAATGTTTCTGTTGTTTCATTCTGTTGTTTTACTCATATCATTTGAATATTAAAAACAGGTAAACACTATTTTGTGTAGCTGGAGGGTGGTGGGTGGGGAATGTTTTGGACTCTACAGGATCATATAGCAGCCGCCATTGCTGAAGCCGATGATTTTAGAGTGCTGATGCACAAACAGATATTTGTGTGCCTGAGCTCATTGGTGGGTGTCCTCAGTGGACAATTCACACTGCAGGAAGCTGTGCCTAAAGTGCTCTTGCCAGGGCCCAAACTAGTGGAGCTTCAGCATGCATTAAGATGGAGCTGTTTGATCAAGCTTTTAACCAGCCTCTGGATAATTCTTAGGGGCAAGACAGGTAAGGTTTTATAGATGCTTTTCTAAAGGCCTATGTTTTGCAGATTTTGAATTTTATAAAGATGGAACATGTAATACTCAGAAGATGGTCCCTGAGAGGGCTAGGGAAAGGTTGTCCTCATTGGATTCTATAAGGAACTGGCCTATATTAAGAGAGACATGAGCAAAAGCAGCGGAGGAAAAAACTGCCTTTGGCTCACAAGGGAGGCAGCAGAGGCTCAGGGAGATCCTCGCTGGCAGACGGATCCTGTGTTTGAACCACGCTCACCTCAGTGAACCTCTGTGACTCACTCTCTCCATGCCTGCACTCAAACCACGCAGCACCGCCCCCGCCTCTCGCCCATTGGTCGCCACGGTCAGGCACCTCAGAAGCCGAATGGCTGGCACAGGGCCGAGGCGAGGTTGGGGCGGAGGCATGTGAACAAAGCGTGATCAGCGGCTGGTCCCAGGCACTCGCGAAACGTGGTGAACTGGGGACTGCCGCTCGGCGACCTTTCCCCTACTTGTGCGGTCTCTCTCTTCCCCCGCCTCCCTCCCCAGAGGGTGGAGGCTGAGCCAGGGCCCGCCGCCAAGCAGGAAGGGAGCCCGCCTGCTGCAGCAGTGAGCAAGGCTGACAGCCAGCCAGCCGCGTGCTTCCTCGCAGCTCCCGCCAGGCCAGAGCCACACGGAAGGGAGGGGGCGGCCTCAGTCCACCCCCGCGGCTCCCAGGAGAACAAGGCGGAGACAGCCCCTCCTCTCCAAGGGCTGGGGCCGAGAGGTTCAGCACCACCACACCCGACGCTTTCCCGCGCCGCAGCTCGGGTTACCGCAGGGAGCCCTAGGAGGGGTGCTCCGGGGGGGGGCTCTCAAGGGAACGGAGACAGGGCGCTCCCTGTTCCCAGGCTGCACAAGAACCATTCGCCCAACAGGCACAAGCCCTGTCCGGAGCCTGAGCCCGGCCGACGTGTCCGGGGACTCTTGCATGGCGGGAGCTGGCCACGGACTCCCTCGCCCCGCCCGCTGCCTTCAGCCTGTCTCGTCTCATCTCACCCACCCCCGGCTGACCTCCAGCCTCCGCAGCCTCGCCCACCGGCTTGTCCCAGGCTCATCCCTCCCCGTTCGATCCCCCTCCCTGAGCCTCGCCCACCGCCTTCCTCACCCGCGAGGGAATCCCCCAGCGTCTCCGGCGCCCAGCCCCCACTCACCGCCCCTTTCCCTCACAGGCCCTCTCAGTCTTTTACAGTCACCCCAGTGCAGTCCGCCCCCGACCAAACCCTCCCCACCCACCCCTCGCTCTGTCACACGCACCCACCTCCCCGCCCTCCAGGCAGGGCTCCCCAACTACCCGCATCCTAGCGGCGTGAGCCCACAGCTCCCGGTACACACCACGTGCCCCTCCACTCGCCACAGGCCCCCCAGCAACCTCTCCCCGCCAGCGCCCGCAGACCGATGCCCTGACATCCAGTTCCCCAGTAACCTCCCCCAAACAGCCCCCCCCGACTGCCTCCCTCTCTGCCATCCCCTCTCCGCAGATCACCACAGGTTCCCCAATAACCCTCCCCTAATCCCTCCCCCCTCTCTGCAGATCAGGCTCCCCAGTAACCTACCCCAGCTCCGCCCACCCACTGCCTCCCCCTCTGCCATCCCCTCTCCGCAGATCACCACAGGTTCCCCAATAACCCACCTCCGACTGCCTCCCTCTCTGCCATCCGCTCTCCGCAGATCACTACAGGTTCCCCAATAACCTTCCCCTAATCCCTCCCCCCTCTCTGCAGATCAGGCTCCCCAATAACCTACCCCAGCTCCCCCAACTGCCTCCCTCTCTGCCATCCCCTCTGCAAATCAGGCTCCCCAATATACCCCCCGAGTGCCTCCCTCTCTGCCATCCCCTCTCCGCAGCCCCACCAATAACCTCCCCGCAAGACCCCGATTCTCTCTCCAGATCCCACAAGCTCCCAGTAACCTCAGCCCCAGCTCGACTCCTCCTCTGCCGCCACAGGATTCCCAGCAACTCCTCCCCGCAGCTCCCCAAAGGGAATCCCTTGGGGCATCGTACCCCAGACAACATCTCTCCCCCTCCATCCTCCCCGGGCTGAGCCCCTTCTCCTCGTGCCCCGCCTCACGGCGCGTATCCACCTCTCCCCAGGTGCAGCTGATGCGGGGAGGGCTCGCTGGGCACCAACCCCCCAGGACTAGGGAGCGGGAAGAGCCGCACTTACAGCTGGCTGGTAGAGGGAAGCTGCGAAATTCAGCATGGCCCTGCTGGGAGGCGCCGTGGCTGGGAGCTGCTCTGATGCTGATGCTGCAGCTGCTGACAAGAGCTTTCACCCCAGGCGCTCTCTGGCCACTGCCTTGATTTTCCTCTTTTTGTTCGCAGCTGCCCATTCGGCTGCTGGTTCCACCAGCCCGGCGTAGGGGGAGACCGGAGCTGGCCGCGGCCAATCCGCTGCAAAGGTGTGTGAGGCGGCGGCCAATGGCGAGCGGGGGCACGCGTGATCAGCGGCTGCCCAGCGGCATGGAGAGCGTGTCAGCTCTGCGTGTGCACTAGCCCCGGCAGCGTGTTCCCGACGCAGCCCTTGGGTAAGTCCCGACGAGGGCTGAGTCAGTGTCACGTCTCCTCTGTCTCCCTCTCCGGATCCATGTGGGAGAGGCGCGCCCGAGCGGGGGAGGGGGCAGCAAGATACTTCCTGTCAAATGAGATCATACCGCTGGGGGAGGGGAGGGCATAGATCATGTCTCCGCATCTCCCTTCTCATCCGACTAGCCGGGGCTTGTCCTTGCACCACTCCCGAGGTCTCAGGTTGGGTAGGGGGTACTTTGTCCAGATTTTTTTGGAGGGGGGATTTCCTGTGGGAGTCCAAATGGCTGTACCTAAGTGACATCAAATGGAGCAGTTTACAGTCACCAGTAATAGCTGCTATTTATTATTTTATTTATGGTCTCCATCTGAGCAAATATTAACCAACTTTTCACTGCAACTCCCCTGTGAGGTATGCAAGTATTATTATCTTCATGTTACAGATTGGGGACTGAGGCACAGAAAGATTTGTGATCCCGGGGATGAGTGTGGCAGAGCCTGAAAGAGATCTCATACCCAGCCTTAACAGGACCATCTGATACTCTTACCATTTGAGTGGGTTGGTCAGTGTGATCCATGGAGGCTACAAGTTCCAATATTTGTTGCTCCTAGGGGGCCTTCAATGCAATCAAAGGAAACAGCTGCTCAGGCTCCTACCTGTGTGTCACCACTCTAAATCCACCCTAGGTTTGAGTCCCAGTGACAATGAGTTTGCAGTTCATAGTGTAGAACCAGGGACATCTACGTCAAACACCTCACCGGCCACCGACACTACCAGGAGGTGTGAGCCGGTACAACATTGTGCATCAACTATGGGAAAGGGACTGAGAGACTTTTTCCATTGGACCATGTGAACTGGAACCATAAACTCACTGAACATTAAATCCCACCAAATGAGGGTAAATCCATCCTCATCATCGTATCCACTCATACTCCACACCTGAACATAGCATTATATGAACAACATAACCCCATATCTCAATGTCTGTACTTTGATCTGTTAAACTTTTACCCCCAATCGGGGAGATTGCAGATTATGTATTCCTTACACCACCTGTTCCTAAACCAAATTTCGCACCCCTTGATAATCTGTACCTTATTCCCTGATAACCAGAAACTTCTATGCTTAAACTCTGTACCGTTTTCTTTTTACTTCAACGTCATCTTAATAAAATTATTAAATGTGAGTGACTTTAATCATCTGTAGAACCCAGCTAAAACCTCAGTCCTATCCTAGGCTTTAGCCTGCTATTGGAACACTGTATATTACAGATGGCAACTGTGTCAGAGGATAGCCTTGGTGTAATTAGGTTCATTCAGCTGTCTTCCTAGTGGCTTGGCCCTTAATGAACCTGCATCCAAGGCAAGCTCTACTTGTCCTAGCTCCCTTATTATTATTGAGACTCAAAGGGGAAGATGATAACTAAGTGTTTTTCACACATGCTTGTTGGGAGCAGGCCTTGAGAAGAGGCAACTCATGGCTTGATTTCTCCTACTGGGAAGTTGGGACAATAACTGTAAGGCCAGCCTCATCTTAATCGGAGTGGTGCAGCTTATGTGGCAGTTAGTACCTATTTTACAGGTTCTTATATTGTTACCAAAACTGTGGTTTCTGAGTGCCTTCCATATATTAATGTATTCTCATAACACCTGTTATTTAGGAAAGTATTATTAGTCTTTTACAGATGGACACAGAAAGAGATTAAGTGACTTTGCCAAGATGGTACAGGAGATCTGTGGCAGAACTGGGAACTGAAACTAGAGTCACAGTCTAACACCTTAACCACAGCATGTGCTGCTCTGCCTTGATCTGAGAGAACAACTCTTGCTTGGATCAAGTTGGAGTACCTCTCGGGCTAGGACCCATTGTCCCCACAGACTATCATTATGAATCAAAGATGTAGATGAATGAGGGTCATACTGTTGCAGTCAGTGGGCTGTGTTTGATATAAGGACCAATGTATTGGTCCCTATATCTCTCAGTGATTACTCTGCTTACTGTAACTGTTGTTAGAAAAAAAATAAAATAAAAGGGCTTAGTAGTTAAAAAAATTTTTACACTCTGTTGTCCTGTGGAGTTGGTTAGAAACGTGAAGAGTGAAAACATCTAAACTTTTAAATTTTACATTTGTCAAACTTCATTCCTTTCTTAGTGCTGACTTCAGCTCTTTTAGTAGCACAGTTTTAAAATTAGTGTTCTACAGCATCTTTGTCCAAAACATCTTTAATAATGATGCTGTAGAAAGTACATATGGATCTGACCCAACTTCCATTAAATTCATTGGGAGTTGGATTGGGATCAGTGGCAGTTTAGATGCTAAATAGCAAACAGGAGAGTACCCACTTTTTTCTGCATTTCATAAAAATTGTTACTGTTCCTTGAATGTTAAACTTTATTTCAGATATTATAATACTTTAAATCTCTCTAATTTCTTTCATTCTAAAGGGTTCTAAAATACTTGGTTAACTATATACATCTAACACCAATGAAATGCAAGCCTGTCTTGGGTGGAGGCTGGCAGTCAACTGACACATTGCATAGTAACAAGGGGTGTGGGAATTTTGGCTAAGGACTGTCAAAGTCAGATTCAAGGCTCACAGAATTTGTCAGACCACTCTGTTTATTAGCGAAGCGCTTTGCCAATGCACCCAGATATGTGAGCCCCCTGCAAAAGCTCAAGCTAACTTATTTATACAGATAAGCCAAAGCCAATTTAACATAAGAGACAAAAGGAAGAGAAACTGACAAATATACATACATATCTTATTTGCATACTAACGTTTACCAATCTCCTAGCTCAGTAGGAGCTCTAAGTTAATTAGTTTGAGGACCCATTGTCTCACACTCCTTAATGTTTCTCTTCCTGACAACTATATTTCAACAAACCTTTCAAGCAGCATTTCTTTAATGAATTATAATTTAAATATAATTCGTTCTACTTTCACAATCCCTCCTTTTGGTCAAGCTACGCAATGACCAACAATTACTGGGTTCCACATATCAATCGTTCTTTATCTCTTTGTTCATCAGTGATATTTAAAATCATCAAATTAGCACTCTGGTTTGGGGCAGTTATCTGTGTAGCATGCCTGACACAATTTTGGATACAACAGGAAAGTAACTGAAAACATACAAAAATTATTAGGATTCCAAACAGGAGAGTTAGGGCTCCCTGAAACAACCAGTTTTCTATGCCAGAGAAATTGAAAAGGTTACTTAGCCACTTCCATAAAGAACTTGGCTCTTCGTGGGGAAGATATGCGATTTGTTCTAAGTGGCTAGCACGATCTATTACGTCATTGGTGTTGTCTGGTATATACACACAGCAGTCTTTTGCAATAAGAGCACAAGTCCCTCCTTTTGCCGCCAGCACTATGTCCAATGCCTGACGGTTTTGGAGGGCCATCTGTCGGATTGCCCCTGTTTCTTTGGCCAGGGCTCTTAAACTTTCTCCGGTTTTATTTGCCATTATTTCAACTACTGCTTGTAACCTTAGGAGCCTTTTTGCATGGTGTATTACTCCCCCTAATGGTATTAAGGAACCGCCAATGGCCTCTTCCCAGGTTAAAGGGCTTATGTTATTTACATACCATTGGGCATCTGTTAAGCCCCTTCTTTTTCGCCTGAAATTGCGGAGGCGTTCTTGAGGGAAGGTTCCTAGCACTCGGAATTGTGGGAAGAGTCGGGCGGATAAACAAATTCCTGACCAATTAGCTGGTAGTGCAGTATAAGCTCTGGTCCCACACACCCAGTGATGGCCCATTAAGGCCAGGAAGGGTTGGTTGCACCCATTTGTCATATAGGTGTTTGCAAGGAAGGAGTAGTATCCCACAAAGGGTACAGGGTAATTCTCCTTACGAGGAGTGATGTTATTTGCATGACATTGAAAGATTGTATTGTTTTCACTAAGGTTACTGTAGGTGGGAACATGAGAGTGATTTCTCTGTTTGATCCCAGGTTGAGAAAAAATTCATATCTCCATACCCGGCCCGCCACTTTTTAGTTTTGTTTGAATAATCCCATACACCACTGGCCACAATATGCTGAAGGCAACGGCTTTTCCCCAAATCCAGCACTGTCCCATTACACACCCAACACCAATGACCTTTTCCCTCCACCACACTTATCCATTTATTCCCACCGCTTCCCAAGTGTCATTGCTGTTCCATATTTTGTTAAACGGATGAGGCCCTCCAGTGAGGTCTGGGGACTTGAGTGGGATAGCCAGGACAGGAACACCAGTTTGAGAGTGGGCTGGGGTGTGGTTACAGTTAGAAATATTAAGGGTCTGAGCTATCCACACCTGCTGCTGGATAAAAGAATTGTCATCGTGGTCTCCCCAGACCGTAAGATACCAGCAGCCGAGGAACAGGCAGAGGCGCATGTTGGAGGCAAGGCTCTTCTGGTTCTGACAACCTCAACTGAGGGAACCGCAGTCACGGTTTTATGCCCACCAGGCAGTAGGCGCTAGGCTCACTACTGCTTTTTTTTTTTTTGTTCGTCTGTTTCTGGCAACCCTTACGAGAGCATAGATTGTAAGGTATTGCAGACTGTTCCTCTATGTCTTCTTCTGGAGTCAAAATTGACTTTGCGTTGTCCTGAGGTGATGATTGGTTCTCTGGGGATGGTGCCTTCTTACACTGTGAAGCATGTATCCACGCTGCGATGCCAGATAGTTTAACAGCTGTCTGTGTAGTAAGCAGTACCTGATGAGGACCCTTCCACCGGGGCTCCAAGGCGTGCTTTCGATGATGGCGCCGTACATAGACCCAATCACCTGGCTCGAGGTTGTGGCAAGCGTCGGCGGTGGGTTCCGTGGGCCAGGTGGCTCGAACCTGTGAATGGAAGTGACTTACAGCTTGCATCAGTCCCTTGCAATACTGAAGGAGCGTGCTGTGGGTCAAGTTCAAATCTGGAACGGGAGTAATGGTAGTCATAGCTCGCATAGGGCGTCCCATAACAATTTCAAAGGGACTTAATTTATGCCTTTGGGATGGAGTGGATCTCATGTCCATAAGCACTAATGGTAAGGCTACTGGCCAGCTTAATCCTGTAGAGTCACAAATTTTAGCAAGCTCATTCTTAAGTACACCATTTCATCTTTCAACTGCATCTGCACTCTGTGGGTGTTAGGGACAGTGCAACAGGTGTTTGATATGCAATATATGGTCCAGGTGTTGAACAAGTTGTCCAGTAAAATGTATATCCCGATCACTGGACAGAGTAGCAGGAATTCCCTTGGCAGGCATAATATGATTTAACAAACATTTGGCAACAGACAGTGAGTCAGCCTTGCAACAAGGAAAGGCTTCAATCCAACCCGAGAATAAACATACCATAACCAATATAAATTCATATTGTTGACACTTAGGCATTTGTACGAAATCAAGTTGCCAATGCAAGAACGGTGCTTGAGGCAGGCCCCGGAACCCCTGGGCCATTTTTACAGGTTTACCAATATTATGGCTTTTGCAAATGGTATAGGCTGCACAGTGGCGGGCTGCAAAAGAGCAAAAATGGGGGGCCCACCATCCTGTCTTAGTTACAGCAGAGACCATCCCCTCCTTTCCGACATGTGAAACACCATGTAGCAGGGCGGCCAGAGACTGGTAGAGTGAAAAGGGGGTTACAAAAGCTCCAGTAGGCGAGCGCCAAAGAGAATCAGGATGTAGAGAGCAACCTTGGGCAACCCAGGATTCTTTCTCGGTTTCTGAGGCAGAGTCTTGGAGCAGGGTGAGGTCAGTGAGGGACGGTGGCGGTATAGAAACAGAAAGGGAACCTAGAAATGCATCTGGGGAAGGTTCTATGGCAGCAGCATGTTTAGCAGAGGCGTCAGCAAATATGTTACACTTAGCAACATCAGTATCCGCCATTGAGTGGCCAGGGCACTTAACAATAGCTAGGGCAGAGGGAAGTAAAACTGCATACAGGAGGGCAGCGATGTAGGGCCCATTTTTAATAGGGGTATCGGCAGAGGTAAGGAAACCCCGAGTTTGCCAGAGGGTACCAAAGTCATGTACAACCCCAAAAGCGTAGTGGGAGTCAGTGTAAATGGTGGCGGAGCGTCCCTCCGCCAAAAAGCAGGCACGGGTGAGGGCAACTAATTCAGCGACTTGTGCTGAGGTTACAGAAGGTAAAGGCGCAGCTTCCAGGGTTTCAGAGAGTGAAACTACAGCGTATCCTGCAAGGAGATGACCTTGGTCATCTCGAAAACAGGAACCATCAGTAAATAAAACAAGGTCAGAGTTAGGGAGAGGGACATCAGAAAGGTCAGAGCGCGGGACGGTGACAGCAGAGACAGTTGCAAGGCAGTCGTGGGGATCACCGTCATTAGACAAAGGAAGGAGAGTGGCAGGGTTTAACTGAGAACAACGCTTTATGGTGATATATGAAGCTGATAGTAGTAAAAGTTCGTACCTGGTAAGGCGGGCAGAGGAGAGGTGGCCTGTGTTACTTTGTAGCAGGAGAGTTTCTACAGAGTGAGGGACCAGGAGGGTAAGAGGAGAGCGGAGAACAAGGGAATCAGATATTTCGACTAGGTGCGCTGCAGCAGCCACAGCACGCAGGCAGGGGGGTAAGCCTTGGGCAACAGGGTCTAAAGTGGCAGAGAAATAAGCCACTGGGTGGTTCTTTTCTCCGTGCATCTGAGTGAGAACTCCAAGTGCACACCCAGATTGTTCGTGGCAGAAAAGGGTAAAAGGCTTAGAAGAGTCAGGCAGCCCTAAGACAGGGGCAGAAGCCAAACCCTGTTTGAGGGAAACAAAGGCAGAATTGGCCTTAGGGGGCCACGGCATGGGGTCAGGCACAGAGAATCGAGTGAGTTCCTGGAGAGATTTTGCAAGGGAGGCATATTGGGGAATCCATTGTCTGCAAAATCCAGCCATGCCTAAAAACTTCCGGACCTGGCGTGGGGAGCGGGATTGGGGAAAGCTAAGGATAGCTTGGACGCAGGTGGGAGAAAGTGCACGGGAACCCTGGGAGAGGAGAAAGCCAAGGTATGTGACAGAAGCTTGACAGAGTTGTAGTTTAGAGCGAGAAGCTTTGTGACCCTTATTTGCTAGGGCAGTAAGGAGCACTAAAGAGTCAGTTTCAGAGGCAGACAATGAAGGGGAACAGAGGAGTAGATCATCTACATATTGGACTAGTGTGGACCTGGATGGGAAAACAAGGTCAGCAAGGTCTCGGGCTAATGCTTGGGAAAAATATGACGGGCTTTCAGTATACCCCTGGGGCAGTGTGGTCCATGTGTACTGTTGCCCCTTGTAAGAAAAGGCAAACAAGAACTGGGAGTCAGGGTGAACCGGACAGAAAAGAAAGCAGAGCACAAATCAACAACAGTAAAATGAGTTGCATCTGGTGGGATAGAAGCCAGAATCTTTGAGAGAGGCAAGTTTTGATTCTGTCCACCTATGATTTGTCTCTTCCCACCACTGCATGAAACAATCAACCTCTCCTTTTGCCAATTTAGTTTCAGGTTGGCCGAGTTTGTCTTTTAAGACGTCTACTCGGTCTTTGTCCCAAGATCCTAACAGTGGCCACTGAATTTTGGGATTCTCCTGAGTTAGCCTAGACCATTTTTCCAGAAATTTACAGGAGTCCGGACCCTTCCTAAAATACATAAAATGAGCCAGCATTCCTTTAGGGAACTGTCCCGACTTAGACATCTGGTTACACATACAGGAGGACTTTACACACCAATCACACAAGAAGGAAAGTCGGGTTCGTCAGAGCGATGCCCGGTGCAACACACAAAAGGAGCCCACAGGCTACTGCCTCAGTCGCCCTTGCTTTCAAACCAAGGGTTTTACCCAAGGCGCGGTGCGGCTGCGATTGTGCAGATTTCACTCACTCAGATCGTGGGGACAGGAACCCTTTGGTCAGCCGATCCCCGGACGGAGACGGCGACCAGACTCAAACACACCACAGGGAGGACGGATAGACACAGAGACAAGACAGTCCTCAGTCCGGACAAAACACAAAAATAATTACCTGACCAGATTCCTGATGTCAGATCCCGGGATCCCTACCAGAACAGAGTGGGAACCAACAGGTTCAATGGCGTAGACTTCACTGTGGTCATGCACCCTTCCGTTCTGGCGGAGGACCATTCGGGCCAGGTGCCGGCTTGCCACGGCTGTCCTAAGAACGGTCAGGAGTCACACGGCCCCAGTGAAGACAGTTGCCATCTCAGTGGGACCTCCAAATTGTCAAAGTCAGATTCAAGGCTCACAGAATTTGTCAGACCACTCTATTTATTAGCGAAGCACTTTGCCAATGCACCCAGATATGTGAGCCCCCTGCAAAAGCTCAAGCTAACTTATTTATACAGATAAGCCAAAGCCAATTTAACATAAGAGACAAAAGGAAGAGAAACTGACAAATATACATACATATCTTATTTGCATACTAACGTTTACCAATCTCCTAGCTCAGTAGGAGCTCTAAGTTAATTAGTTTGAGGACCCATTGTCTCACACTCCTTAATGTTTCTCTTCCTGACAACTATATTTCAACAAACCTTTCAAGCAGCATTTCTTTAATGAATTATAATTTAAATATAATTCATTCTACTTTCACAGGACCCTGGAGCAGAACCTCCTTCTTATGAAAAGTGCTATGGGATCTTTAACTTTCACACACAACAGGCAGGACGCATCCTAAAGGCTCTAACACAAGCAACTTCTTTTGTTGTCTTTGGGAGGATGAAGAATTGCAGTACATTTTTAGATAGTACAGATAAGTATTTAGAATCCAGCGGGTGCCCCCATAATATATGTCATGATTTTAAATGCATACCAAATAATGGGTTAAAATATTCACAGTGTCCTTTTAATTAACTCCAAGAACCTGATTCTCCACTTAGTTGCACCATTGTAAATCAGAAGTAACATAAAATAAATGGAATGATGTCACTGTAAAACTAGTGTGAGAGGAGAATCAAGTCTTTTGTGCTTATTTTCCTTAGACAGAAACACATTGGTTAATCATTTGGGCTCTAGGAAATGCACACAGAGCAGTGCCAAATTCAGCATTCATTAACATTAAAGTAAATGTGGAGTCACTCCACGGAAGTTGATGGAGTAATCCATCCAGATTTACACCAGCGTACCTGAGAACATAGTTTGAAACACAAGTTTTATGTTTCCCACCAAAATAAGAATAAATTATTTAACAATTATCTTTCTTCCCATGTTGGAGTATTACGGATCAGGTTTCAGCAACCATCCTTCCAACCAACATGGACTGGACATGGACTCCTTTTACAGTCACCCTTAAGTCCTAATATCTTCTAGAGAGGTTACTGTTGAGAAATGAATGCCTCTTTTCCTCCTTGGCTGTCTGTGTCTTTCCTCTCTGTGTGTCCCATCCTCCTGTGCACGTTGTGCTGCATTGAAGCAGTGTAGCTGGACACAGCACTGCTTGGAATGAGTGTTATCAGGTCTGAACTCAGCGCTTAATACAGTGCTTTCTGTTATTGGTTGACACGGGGTGCTGCATTCAGCTAAGCCATTTCAAAGTGATATGTTGTCGTCAGGACAAGCGATACCTAACTTGGGTTTCAGATAGAGGCCCCATTCTCTCTGTGGCATGGTCTTCCTCTGTCTGTTCTTTTTAACCATCTCTTTAATGAAATGATAATACCAGGATGTATTGGGGGAGCTTCTCTGAAGCCCTCAGGCCCTGGTGCTCTCTTCTCTTGCTGCTTTTTTTTTTTTTTTTTATTATTGTGGCTTCTCATTATCACGGCAAAAAATGTGCTCTTCTTTTGTGTCATGCACTCCGTACAAGTTATGAGGATGAGAAGGTGGTTGAGTTTGGCAGCATCTGAAAAAGTATCACCTCCTGCAAGGCTGTTACTTTGGTGGTTCAGTGCACCATCTCATCTCTCCTGCATTGGGCCACTCCCCTCACTCCTGTTCTGCTCCTCCAATAGCAGCTCACCACCTGCAGATGGGAGCTGACAGCAAGTTGGTTATATCCTGCTGTTTTGCTTGTAAGCATTACATAATACTTTGCATATCTGAAGGTGAGAAGTGCCATAATAATAGTGCACAAAACACTCTGGGATATTTCAGTCTGAAGGTAGAGTGAGGATACAAAGTGAAAGCTGAATGCACAAATTCATTGGACAAGAATAATTCTAACAAATTCTTAAATTATTTATTTTTTTAGCTGAGAAGACACATTCTGAGGTGTTACCTTGATTCTGCAGTTGCCACTGAAATTCTGTGCATGGGGATTCCTTTCCACACAACTGCTCATACTCATTTCCTTCCTACTGGGGTACTCCATGCCACACACCAATGGTGCCCTTCTGTCTTTCCTCTGTTCTATTCTATTCAGGTTATTTATACTGCTTTCATCACCATGGTATCTGAGAGACCCATTATCTCTCTGAAATGGGAGAGCCTATGTATTTTGCCTTTTGGTTACATTATGTAGCTTGTAGCAATATTGAGGATCTGCTACTCTTTGGCTGGTTTTTTAAGACCTCTAATCTAATTGTGAGGAGCCCAATCGGCTGAAAAGCCCTTTTCTAGATTTCTTGAAAGAGATTTAGTATACTCTGAGCCTCACTCCCTAACAGCAGCGAACGGTTGTTTATAAACTAATCCTTTGGTTCCCACAACTCAAGTTATGCTTCAGCAGGAGAAATTGTATTAACTGTTACTCTTAGGGTTTGATCTTTCTCCTGCTGAAGTCAGTGGGAGTCTTCAGTGGGAATAGATCAAGCCCTTAATGTACTGTACTTCATCAAAAGGCTCAAAAAAATCCCTTAGGCATCCTCATAAGCACAGATTCTCCTAGCTGCTGCCCCAAGCCCCCACTCCCAGTTACATAAATAACTGCTGTGCGATTGAGGTAGGAGTCACTCAGTGAAATTTTATGGCCTCTCTTATGCAGGAGGTCAGACTAGATGATTGTAATAGTTCCTTCTGGCCTTAAAATCGATGAAATATTTCATTTACTAGTATGCTAGAGATTAATCCAGAATAATGACAACAAATAACAATTGTCTGTGTAAATGAAATGAGTACATTGTATGAAATACTACTTCCACTTCTTTTTTTTTTTTTTAAAGAGTTTGTTGACTTACCCTCTAAGGCCCACTGCAATTACAGAAAGTTGCTGGTAGGTCTACACTGCAGCTGGGAGCTAGTGCGGCTTGAGCTAGCACATTACAAACAGCAGCATGGACGTTGTGGCTGGCAGCAGCTCAGGCTCTCAAGTCCACCTGAGCCCCTTGGCTTGAGAGCCCGAGCTGCTAGCTTAAGCAGAGCTAGTTTGAATGTCTACCTGGCAGCAGTATAAAGAGACCCTCAGTCGTCAGTGAAAGCTAATGATATACAGTACTCTCCTAGTGGGGGGGAGGGGAAAGAAACTACTCAGAGAAATTCCATCGTTATGTTCATACATAGGTCAAAAACAGAGTATTTCTTTAGTTTATCTATATTGAGGCTTGATTCAGTGCTCACTGAAGTCAGTGTACGGACTTTCATTGATTTCAGTGGGCATTGGATTAGACCCTTAAATTGTATGCACTTTGGGGCAAGGACTGTGTCTTTGTGTTTGTACAGCACCAAACATGATGGGTTGGAGTCTCTGGGCACTGCTGTAGTATAAATATTAAATCACTCACATTCTCAGGTGGCCCTTCTCAGTCAGTTTTTCCTTTTCTGCTCTTTCTTCCTCTTTTGCTCCCTTCCCCTTTTCTTTCTTCACTGCACTTCGTTATTTTCACACGTTTATTTTGGCTTCCTCTTAACGCTTTCTTTCTGACTCACACCTTTTTTTGTTGCCTCCTCAAAGGGTGACCTTCTGCTGTTGCTATACCATCTTCAGATATCCACTACTCACCCACCGCTTTCCAACTGCCACCCCCAATTAACCCCTGCTAACCTGGCCCCGCCAACTGCCATTTTCATCTGGCCCTGCCTTAATTTGCACCTGTTCCCAGATGCTCCTTCCCATCCATCATTTCCAGACTGCCTTCTCCCAGTGCACTGTGTCCCACACAACCCCCTCCCAACTGACATTCCCAACACGCCCCCTTCCAACCTGCCCTGTAACAACTGTCGTTGTCAACCCACCGCCTCCCCACTGCCCTTTTCAGTTAAATTCTTCCAACCTGTCCCTTGCCAACAGTCATTTCAAGCTGCTCTCTTCAATGGTGTTTCCCATCCTGCACCTCCCAACTGCCATTTTATACCTACCCCTTGCAACTGTAATTCCCAGCTGACAACTTCCCACCTGCCATTCACACTTGCGTGACCTAACCTGCTTGTTGCACTCTAATTCCCAAATGAAGCTTTCCCAGCTGGTATTCTCAACTGCCCCTCCCAACTGTCATACCCACCATGACCCTTCACAACTATCATTCTCACTTACCCCCTCCCAACTGTCAGTCTTGTCTGTTCCCTCCCAGTTGTCTATTTCCAGCTGCCATGGCACCTTCAGAGTCCAGCATGCCATTCCATCTCTTGTTCAAGGGACAGCATCCAAAACACTGTGCATGCTGCCTGAACATCAATACAGAATAGAATATCTCCCTGTCGGAATCCTGTTACAATTCTTCTTGGATCCTTTGGGCTAGATTTCAAATGAGATCTGGCCAGCAGCACAAAGGGGCTGAGTTCTAGCTGCAGTGGCCAGCAGGGAATTTCCCTGGTGTAGAGGAACTCCATGCTGGCATAAAGCTGACACCTGAGTGCTATGCCAGCTGCTCCTGAATCCTGCAGTGGGGTTACATCAAGGGGAAAGGAGGTAGGGAGGGGAAGAAGTATGGTGGAGTAGAATTTTGCTACACCTATCCTCCACTGACAGAGACTCCCTTAAGGACCCTATGCCAGTGACATACACATGTCAGGGCTGGGATTGGTGTAGATCAGCCCTCAGAATGAGGGAGCTGTAACCAGCTCGGTGACACTGCTGCCATTATCCTAAGGAAAGCTGCGTCTCAAGAGACTCTGGTCCTTTCTGTGTACTCAGAACTTCCAATTGGTCTAAACCTCTGCAGGGTAGTGGGAGTGGGCTTGTGTATGTTGTACTGTCATTTCCCCCTACTCTGCATGTTTGTCCCAGGGTATTAAAGAGAGGAGGTGGGTGAGGTAGTATCTTTTATTGGACCAACTTCTGTTGGTGAGAGAGAGAAGCTTGCAAGCTGCACAGAGCTCTCAGTTCAGTTCAGAGTGCTGCTCAGAAATACCATCCATGCTTCCGAGAGAGGAAAATGTGACAGCTTCATTTTCACACCTAGATCAGGGCAGTGGGTGTCGGAGGCAGAGAAGTTTGAGGGGGTGGGAAGGGAAGCACAGTGCTGAAGCAGCAGAAGAGTGTTGAGCAGTCAGGGAACAGGAGAGGAGAGAAGTGGGAGGAAAGTGAACAAATTAGAAAGTGAGGAGGGGGAAGGGAAGGGAGGAGACAAAGGGGAGGTCAAAGCGGGCCAGTATGTGGCAGTTGAAGGGATAGATATATTTTTCCCCTGCCTCTAGTCTGACTTGAGGGAAAAATGAATTGAAGCAGCATTCATTTCAGAAGTGTTTTGTTGGCAGGGCAGGTGACGAGTGGTGCAAAGGAGGGACAGTGTAATGATGTGTGGATGTTGTAACTGTGTGGTAGAGGTGGAACTTACAATTTGCACCTCTACCATGGGGGTGGATTCAAGGGAGGTGACAGCGTGTGTAAGGATGAGAAAGTGGATAGTGTGCATGGACCTGAGGGAGGGAGGTAAAGTGGGGAAAGGCAACAATGTGCACATGTAGCAATACAAGGCCAAGATCAGAGATGATACAGGCCCTAGGAAATGTTCGCAGTGTCCTGGTTTTAGAAGTAGTTTAGTTTTTGTCTGTCAGAGAAAAGACAGAGCTTAACTGAAATGAATATAAAGGGGATTCTTTATTAAGGCTCTGGAGACAGGCAGCTCCCTGTAGTTTCTTCTAGCAGCCTGCCTCCCAAGCTAACTAAGCACGGTTTGGCTGACTATTTTTTGTTGTTGTTGTTTCTTCCCCATGCTACATCACATAATCTATAGTCATTAAATGTAGCTACTTTGTGTGTGCATTTCACAGAATACTCCTCATGGCTTAGGGCCTCCTGTCTAAAAGCACTTGTGCCTGGTCCTGAGTCATCACTGCTCTAGTTTTGCCTCTCCTGATTGGTGCCTTTCAAGGGGAGGGATCAGAAGAGGGTCATAACCATGACGTTCTCACTCCTGCTGGTAGGAGACCAAGGCTGCCAGGAAGGGCAGTGACTCGGACACAAATGACGATCCTTCCTGAAGCCTAAGGAGAGCAAGAGAAACTGTTTGTGCTATCAAATAAACCGTTTCCAATAAATCTGTCCCCCGTCCCCCCTCCAGTATAGTCATTGGAAGCATTTGAACGATCACAATAAGCTCAAACTTAGTTATGCTTCTCATTCACTTTCCCAAACATGTTAACTACATTCATGTTTCTAAGAGAAAATTTGTGAAGAGTTTACAAGTATGACCTGTTTAGCACTTGTGCCGGGGTTATCTATTTGTATATGCCTGTTGCACTGGATTGTATATCTTTTATGCTGAATTTCCCAGAAAGCCTGCAGCCAGGAAGTCCAGCCCGCAGGTCCTATTCTGTTGATGCAGAAAACTGAATTACCATGGAATTGTGACGATAAACTGGGAGAATAATTGGCAGCATGTCGGGTTTCTGGTGGGGAGTCCCCAGGATTGGGAGGGGGATCCCAGGTCCCAGCCATGCACCTCTGCACAAACATCAACACTCCCTTCTAGGTGGGTCAGAGTTAACCTGAGGAACAAGCCCCTTACTTAACCATTGAACAACAGTTCTATCTATCCCAGGCAAAGCCAGGAATAGACCCATGTGAGGATCTCTAGCAGGGCTTACACAGACTCCCTTGTCTCTGACACAGCATACAGAAAAACAGCACCCCTTCTCCCTCTGCCCCCACCCCCCAAACGCCTGGCTAGACACACACAAGATCTCTGCTCCACACCAATGAAATCTCCCCCTCCCCACCCCTGTCCTTGGGTCAGTACAACCTGTCTGTGCACTCTGATGCTGGCATGTGATGTGAGCTCAGAATGATGTGTCCTGTTGTGTGGTCTCAGCTGTTCTGTCAGCTCCAGGCTAGGCATTTACAAGAATCCCCTTTTGCAAACAGCTGGCTCTCCTCCAAGCAACTCCCTCCCTGCTGTAGCTGAGGGTTTCTGCTTCCTGTGCTTGCTTCTTCCTTTGTTTCCTCTCTGAATTTTCCCAGGCTCGTCCCTGTTCGCGCATTCACTCAAACCCTGGCTGAGTTCAGAGTTAGTTCTGTGTCCTTGGTTTGGAAACCACCCCACCCCCCACAATCAGGTTTCTGCAGAGTATCAGGAAGGGGAGGAGAGGAAGGAAGGGAGGAGCTTTCTGGTTAGCCCCAGACCTGCCACCATGTAACACAAATGTCACCAGGTAGTAGGCACACCCTGTAGCTTGGTCACCCTCATGACTGCTATAGCAGTCGGGTACGGGGATCCCACCCCCACCCCCGGTTTGGGCCTTTGAGAACAGCAGGGTCCTCTGCCTCATTGCTCTGTTTCCTCCCCTGCCCCAGTTTCAGGCTTGGGTGCCTCCTCCCTGCTCTGCTCTTGCCCTGCCTCAAGGCCGGGACCAGGGTCTGGGGCTTCTGGTGGGGATCCCTCCCAATGTGATCCACCCCACAAGCGGGAGCACATTGACTCCTTCTGGCCCTGTCTCCTAGGTACTAGGGCTTGGATCTCTTTCCCCACACCCTCTTTTGTGACTCAGGCTCCAAGTGGTAAGGCCTGAGCATGTTGTGGTGGCCCAGGTCCTCCAGTCTATCCGCAGACTCTGCTCAGATCTTGTATCCTGGCTGTCTGGGGTATGGGATCCCACAGACAATGCATGACTTGGGGCTCCAGGCTGGATCCAGTTTGGAGCACCTCTGCTGCTTAAGTAGGACCAGATCCCCCAGCGCCAGTGGCCTGGCACCAGTCTGTCATAACGCTGTTTCTGCCTGTCTCGGTCATGGCCTATGTTAGTGGCCACAATCTGGCCTGCCTCCCAGAGGCATTGGTGATGCTCATGGACCAATTCTGGGGCCCCTGGACCCTGGTTCCCCTAGGTGGCTGCCCAGGGTCATGTCTGTAGGCTGCTGGCCATGCCTGCTGAAAACCAGGAATTAGCACGTGTATTTTGGGGCAGAGTGCACTGCATTGTTACACATGTAGGTCAGTTCCGGCAGGTAGGAAAGCCAGTGTGTCTGCTGCATTTCTGACAGGGGCCTCAGCCCTGCTAGCAGTGTCTGGTTGGCTTGTTTGCAGATGATAGGATGTCATCCTTCGCTTGTGGCTGCCATATAGAAAGCACAGTTCTTTGAACATCTGAGACTTCTAGGGTGTGCCTTTGTCTGTGAGCACCTTGATAGGACAGCCACAGGGCTGGTCAAAGTAGTGCCGGAAGGCTTCTGTGGTTGCTCTGGATGTGATCTCCCTGAGGGGCGTGGTGACCAGGAATTTGGTATAATGATCTACCATGGTCAGGATGTAGGATGCACTGCTCTGGTTTATTTCCATCTTCAAGGGGTCCAATGCCACTGACTCCAAGAGTGTGCTGGTCTCTGTTGGCTGGAGGGTTTCTCCATTCCTGGGTTTCTTCTGCTGGTGCAGACCAAGCAGTTGTCACAACACTCCTGCATGGCTTGGGCTATCCTACAGGTAGAACATCCTAAGGCTGTTTTTCTCAGACTTTTTGGGGCCAGAATGGCCCATAGCATCATGATAGGCTTGGAGCACTATCTCAGCTGCTATCTGGGGCAGCACTGTCTGGATGATTTCTTCATTAGTCCCTGGGTCTCGGGTCTTGTGTACCAGTCTGCCCTCTACCCTCACATAGATAGGCCTGCTGGTCACTTCTGGGGTCAGAGCACTCCAATCCATGGCAGAAAGTCCAATGCTTCTCTGGATAATCTCTAATGCTCTCTGAATAACAGCGTTACGGTCTTGGATCTGGACCCAGAGGTCTTTGCCCTTTTCAAACTCTTCCAGGCGTGGTTCATGCAAGCCTGGACTGCTTCAGCAGAGATGGTCACAAGTGGTAACATCTCTAAATCCTTGTGGTCATCTGGTGCTCTGGTTCCAGTGTTGTCAGAGCCTTGATAGGGCATCAGCATTGATATTGCTCCGGTCAGATTGGAATTGCATGGAGAAGCTGTAATTAGCCAGTCTTGATGCCCAGCATTGATCTAGTGCTCCTGGCAGAAGGGGAGAAGGGAGGGAAGGCGCTTTCTGCCCAGCCCCACAATGGCAAATCACAGCACTTTTAGCCATTCAGCTGAACCTGAACCATTTTAAATACTTCTGATTCTTATAGTGCACTGGTATCTTTTAGTCACAGCTCTGTACAAGTGGGTGTCTGGCTAGTGGGTCTTGCCCACATGCTCAGGGTCTAACTGATCGCCATATTTGGGGTTGTGAAGGAATTTTCCCCTGGGTCAGATTGGCAGAGACCCAGGGCTGGGGGAGATTTGCCTTCGTCTGCAGCATGGGGCAGGGGTCACTTGCAGGTTTAAACTAGTGTAAATAGTGGATTCTCTGTAACTTGAAGTCTTTTTAATCCATGATTTCAGGATTCAGTAACTCAGCTAGAGGTTATGGGTCTATTGCAGGAGTGGGTGGGTGAGTTTCTGTAGCCTGCAATGTGCAGGAGGTCAGACTAGATGATCATGATTAAGGATAAGATTATGTCGTGGAGGTCACGGATTCCGTGACTTTCAGAGACCTCCATGACATTTTCCAGCCCCGGCATGGCGGGCCGGAGCTGTCAGCTGGCGGTGGGCCCCTGCACCTGTAACAAGCGGGTGGTGTAGGTGGTGAATGCTGAACCCCTTCCGCAGTGGGGGTTCTCATTTCCCCCCAGCTGCCCCACTTGGGCTTCAGTCCCTCCCCAACCCCCCGGTCAGCCCCATTTTCTCAGTTACTTTTAGTAGAAGTCAGGGACAGATCACGGGCTTCCATTAATTTTTGTTTATTGCCCATTACCTTTCTGTGGCTTTTACTAACAATAACTGACAAAATCTTAACCTTAATCATGATGGTCCTGATCTTAGTCTATGAGAAGGGCCTGCATGCAATTAGAGCAAGAGGAATTCTAGCTCAATAAATACTTCATCCAGTGCCTAAAGTGAGAGGCTTTCCATTAGCTTCAGGTGTTGAATCAGACCCTATGTCAGCCACAGTTCCTTCTGGGGTTCTGCAGGTGTGTGTGCTGTTGCAGAAGTTCACATCCTTTTGCAGTGTGCGGTATCGGTATGTGCACCTCCTTGTGTTCAGTTGGTATGCTGACAGGCCCTTCCCTGTCCTCCCCCTTCCTCCCCTTTTTGCAGGCTAGCCACAGTACTAACCTAGTGCAGTGGCTGCACTTTCTAGCTACTGTGCAGCTGGTATCTGAGTGGGGATGGGGCCGGGACAGGGGAAGTCTCCTTGTATTCTCTACCACCGCCTTAGTTAGCCCCCACATGAGTGTGTAAGCACAATTTGCCCTTTACTGCTCTCAGAACACTCTAGTACTATTGTCAAGGTTCCTTCCCCACTCTGAACTCTAGGGTACAGATGTGGGGACCTGCATGAAAGACCCCCTAAGCTTATTCTTACCAGCTTAGGTTAAAAGCTTCCCCAAGGTACAAACTATTTTACCTTTTGTCCTTGAACCTTTATGCTGCCACCACCAAAGTGTCTAACAAAAATAACAGGGGAAGTGCCCACTTGGAAACGTCTCCCCCCAAAAAATATCCCCCCAAGCACTACACCCCCTTTCCTGGGGAAGGCTTGATAAAAATCCTCACCAATTTGCATAGGTGAACACAGACCCAAACCCTTGGATCTTAAGAACAATGAAAAGCAATCAGGTTCTTAAAAGAAGAATTTTAATAGAAGAAAAAGTAAAAGAATCACCTCTGTAAAATCAGGATGGTAAATATCTTACAGGGTAATTAGATTCAAAACATAGAGAATCCCTCCAGGCAAAACCTTAAGTTACAAAAAGACACAAAAACAGGAATATATATTCCATTCAGCACAACTTATTTTATCAGCCATTTTAACAAAACAGAATCTAATGCATATCTAACTAGATTGCTTATTAACCCTTTACAGGAGTTCTGACCTGCATTCCTGCTGTGGTCTTGGCAAAAGCATCACGCAGACAGAGAGAACCTTTGTTTCTCCCCCCTCCAGCTTTGAAAGTATCTTGTCTCCTCATTGGTTATTTTGGTCAGGTGCCAGCGAGGTTTTCCTAGCTTCTTAACCCTTTACAGGTGAAAGGGTTTTTCCTCTGGCCAGGAGGGATTTAAAGGTGTTTACCCTTCCCTTTATATTTATGACAACTATCTATGCTAATTCCAGTAGATCCAGTACTTAAAATGGAGTTCTAAAAATTACTCAATGAATTTCCCTCACACTTCATAGGAAAAGTTTCTGCCTGGTTGACAGTTTATGTATGCAGTACTGCAGCATTTTAGACAGAAACATACTTTTGCCAAAAATTGAAAATCCTATACAAAAGAGATTTATTTACCCCTTCACAGGAACCAGGGGTCACCCAAAGAAATTAATAGGCAGCAGGTTCAAAACAAGCATAAGGAAGTACTTCTTCACAAAACACACAGTCAACCTATAGAACTCTTTGCCAGGGGCTATTGTGAATGCCAAAAGTATAACTGGGGTAAAAAAAGAATATAATAAGTTAATGAAGAATAGGTCCATCGGTGGCTACTAGCCAAGGTGGTCCGGGGCGCAACCCCATGCCTAAACCTCTGACGGCCGAAAATGTGACTGGATGACAGAGGTGGATCACTTGATGAATTGCCCTGTTCTGATCATTCCTACTGAAGCATCTGGCACCAGCCACTGTTGGAAGACCGGATACTGGCCTAGACAGACCATTGTTCTGCCCCAATATGGCTGTTTTTATGAGATCCAAACCAAAACTGCTGCCAGTCTTAATTATTACATTCACAAACAAGCTATATTATAGTTTATGAATACCAAATTCATGGTCCATTTTGATCAATTTCACACGCACAGGATTTTAAAAATCATAAAATTCACGATTTCAGGTATTTAAATATGAAATTTCATAGTGTTGTAACCATGGAGAGGGGGGGTCCCGGGGCAGAAGGGGAGGATCACAAGGCTATTGTAGGTGGGTTGCAGTATTGCCCCCCCCCTTACTTCTGCACCGCTGCAGGCGGCAGCGCTGCCTTCAGAGCTGGGCTCCCAGCTAGCAGCTGCGGAGCTGCCTGCAGCTGGGGGAGGTTCCTAGAGATGGGTCTGACCCAGCCCTGGGAGCAGCCACTGCAAGGGAAGAGGAAGTCCCGTCCCTCCTCAGTCCAGCTGGAACTAGCATCTGGAGACCAGCGCATAGTAAGAGGCCCCAGCCCTGCCCCTCCCCTACACTAGCCAGATTTCTTGGGTGAGACCAGATTTCACGGTGTGTGACACATTTTTAATGGACATGAATTTGGTAGGTCCTATTTTTGAAGTTATGCAATATAGCAGTCAGGTGGAAACCTGTGAATGCTGGTTTGTAAAGTATTGGGACGACAAAATACAACGTTTACATGTTGACTATCATGATTAAAGTAGCCCACGTGCCTAGAATAAGAAGATCCCAGGCAAAACCAAGGGCTGCTGTGTACTGGCCCCACACATCCTATAACTTTCCTACAGTGTTATTGGAGACATTGGGTTAGTGTGTGCTGCTTTAGTTTGTTTGTAGTCCTAACTCCTTCACATTTAGAACTGCAAGTAGTGCACATGGATTCAGAATTAGCTTTTCCTCCTCACTGCCGCCCAAATCAATGACGCTGTATTCTTGAGCTTAAGCTCTTTATAGGATGATGATAATTTGCATCTACCCCATAAATGCAAAACCTTGAGTCTTGATCTGAGATGATAGTTGCCCTGGTTTTCTTAAACCAATTGGCTGCTGCCCAAAATAGCTGCATTAGGGGCCAGCTTCAGATGCAATGTTTTAGTGAAGCAGACTTCTGCCCACACTTACGGGAAATAGCTCCTTATGTTGGTTCCATTCTGTTTGGGGTTAAAGATGAGTAGGAGTGCCTGTATATAATACAAACACTACATCTGTTTGTAAGAATTGCTGTTTCAAATGGGTACTGCAAAATGTATACTCTCTGACTATCTTCCACAGTAGTTTTTGGTTCTTAAGCCCAGGGTTCACAATTTGGAGTATAGACTTGGAAGTGTTCTTATGGATAAGATATACACTCTTGTTTAGATGGCCTTTTGGGTCTAACCAGCCCAGGAGAGAGATGAGGGTATATGGCCGGTGGAGAATGGGCGGGAGGACACAGAACCCTTGGCAGGAGCAGAATAGGGGACCCTGGTATGAAGGTGAAGGGGGCACAGAATCCCTGGTATGGGGGGGAAGATTAAGGGAGGCGTAATAGGGGGAGGAACAGCCCCTTGTATGGGAGAGGGAGGGAGGGGGACACCTACAGAGCCTCTGCCATGGGGAGGGGGGAATGGGGAGTACACAGAGCCCCAGGTGGGGGAAGAATTGGGGACCCTGGTATGGGAGGGGGGATGCAGGGGTACACAGCGCTCCTGGCGTGAAGGAAGTGGTGGGAGAAGATGCAGGGAGTCTCTGAAATGGAGGGAGATGGGAGGGTGGCACACAAGGAAGGAGTTTGTGGGAGGAATGAAGGGATGCGGGGAGCTCCTGGTATGTGCAAGGTGCTCAGTCTACAGAAGCAACAAAGTTACAATCTTCTAGTAAAACTTGCAGATAGGAAGCTGAATCTCTCTCTGCCTCATTGCTTTGAACTCTCATTCTGGGGTATTGCCTTGCCAGGGAAATGAAGCACATATATGGGTCAACTCTTTCCTGTACGACCCTGCAAAAACTCCTGGTAAGAGCAAGGAATGTTTGTCTTCACTAAATTAATGCAGCCAACTAGAGGTAAAGGAAGACTTTGCAACCTTTGAAGGTCTAATCTAAACATTTCATCTACTCTCCCTTCTTCAAATATTATCTGTTTAGATAAACACTTGCACTCCCACATATTTGTGGCCTTTAGGGTTCAATCACATTAGAAGTTAATTATGGATTGATATGCTGATTCATTCCATATAGGCAATGTTTCAAATTTCGCCATGTTTACATAGAAACTGAATATGGCACTGTTCTTCTAGAGCTACATTGAATAGAGTTGCCAGTTTGAGTTAGGGATACCAAAATATCACACAGAAGTAGTCAGAACTTGTGTTCATATTCTAGTCCTGGGGGAATTCTGTGCCAAAAAACTAAAAATTCTGTGCATAATATTTTAAAATTCTGCAAAATAACACTATAATCATGCCAGTTTCAATTATTTTGGTAATTTATTTCAAAATACTTATCAGTAAGTATGTCTGTAGCAATACAGATTAAAAAAATATCAGGGATTTTTTTTTGACAAATAGATTCCTTACTAGGCATATTAATACAGAATGTTGAGTAATTCATTTAAACTACAATACAGAAATCCTGTGTGCCCTCAGAAGCCTCCAAGCGAAGGCTTGGAGGAATCAGGGGTAACAGAAGAGCGGAGGAAGAGAGAAGGAGCCTGGGAAGGAACCTGGAGGGTTGTTGGGTGTGGGTGGGAGAAGTATGGAACTGTTGTTTTGGGGGAGCGGGGTGGGAAGGAAGGGATTTTTAGGGAGTTGGGGAGCCTCCCCTATGCAGAACCTGGTTGACCCCTAGCCTCTCCCATTCAGTCAAGCACATCTGCCCCCTGTCCCTGTGTGACCCTGCAGCCCTTCTCCCATTCAACCCCTGGCTCAGTGCTGTCACCTCACTAGCTCCTGAGCCCACGCTCCAGTCTGTCCCCGCCACTAGCCCTTCTGAACCCCAGTCTGTGACATGCCCCCCAGCAGCTCCTTGTGCCCTGCTCTGCCCATCCCATGTCTCCTCACCTAGCCCCATTGTGAGGAACGAATCCTCTCCCGCTGGCTGCCCTCTCTTCTGGTGCCACAGCAGCCTCTGGTGGGTGAAAGGTGTAACTGCAGCACCTCTCCAGCAGAATCTATATTCTGTGGAGGAAAAAAAAGTTGTGGGGGGGGGGGACGACATGATTCTGCACATGTGCAGTGGCACAGAACTCCCACAGCAGTAATATTCATTTATATCAGTGCCTTGTGTATCTTCACTGAGTATAAACTGCTAGTGGGTCTATAAATAAGACAAATAAGGGTAGAGACAATGCACAGTCTTGTCACGTCCCACATCATAATTCAACAAGTTCTAAATGTATCCCATTTAAGAATGCCTTTGGATAGTTACAGAAGCATTCGATAGATTTCATAAATTATTGGATGAAGTTAAATTACCTTTTGCAGTACTTGAAAAATCTCATAACCTAAGTTCCCTGTAAGCTGTGCAGTTGGGCGGCTGCCCAGCAAGCTATCAAGTGCCACACAGTTCAGGTGTCCCTCCCCCCACTGCCATGTGTTGCTTCTGCCTTAGAGCTGCTCCCAGGTGCCTCCTGCTTGCTGTGCAGTGTAAGGGGGAGAGGAGTGCTGATGACAGGGTGCCCCTCTCCCCCCACCCCTGTACCCCATCTCCACAGAGCGGGAATATGACAGGGTTCAGGATGCCGGGAGCTTGCTGGCAGCTGCTGCTGTGTTTGAACTTGCTGATTTACTTAAATGGGGAGCATACTTAAAGTGGGGTCAGCATACTTAAAGGGGCAACATGCATCTCTATCTCTGTCTCACACACACACAAACACACACTGTCTTTCACACTCACCTCCCAACACAAACATGTTGTTGTTACTTCTTGATACTTCTTTCAAAGTGTGTTGTTTTAGTTTTTTGACTGCTCTATGCATTTCATAATTTTTATTTCTCTCTTATGCTTAAATTTAATTTTTTGAATAGTGCGTTCTCAAATGCCTAACCTGTCCTGGATGGAGTAATTATCCCTATGGTAACTCTTAAAAAATATATATTATATCTAGGTTTTTGGTTTCTACTGGTGGCGCACACATCCACACATTACCTCAATATGGTGCACATAACAAAATTCATTTTGCACATGGATGGAAAAAATTAGAGGGAACACTACCCATAATACACAATCAGAATTTTTTTTTTCATGGAAGGATAAAAGAAGCCTGTGTGTTGTATCTTTGGGAATGGTGTAGGACATTCAAAGGTCTCCTGCTATAATGATTTGTTGATCTGCCATATGTAAAGCCCACTTGATCAATGTGAATTAGGGCTTGATCTTGCCAACACTAATAGCTGAGCTGTCAGCCACTTTGGTTGAAATACAACAACCTTTAAGCATGACAGAATGATGGGCTTTCACTGAGCACAACACCATCTGTCTGTACTATGAAAAATAAGCAAATTTCTTGACAAAATGCTAGATGCAACTCTGTGTTTTTAATATCAAAACCAAAATTTATTTGTGATATAGGTGACCTAATTACTGCTATTCTTGACAGAGTTCCTTTGATGTGATAAACTCAGGCTGTAGGAAGTGGGATTGTTTAGTGATCTAAACGTCACGATTGGCATATTGATATGGATTCAAATCCTAGCAGGGACTATTCAGCCTTTCATCCTTTTAAGGAAGATAAATAGAATACTATCTAGCTACTCTGTGTGCATGTGTCTTTTGAGGCCTTAAAATGAAGGTCCTGTCTTCCCTCTTTACTCCAGTGTCCTTGATTTTCACCTCTCTGTCTTGATGTGCAGCAGACTGCAGACCTCCACCCCAGAGGGGGTTGCATATCAGTGGCATTGTGTGTATATAAGCCCTGATCCTGAGGTAGTATCACCGTATGTGAACCCCTGCGCCTATGTAAAGCCCTGCTGACTTAACTGTCAGGCATCAGTGTCTGCTTCTGTGGATTCTGTTGCCCCTTTTTGACCTGAGGGGCTAGTCAAATTTTGGGGCCCTGGGGTTGTGTCAATTAGAAATAGAAATTGATGGTGTGTGGTATTTTCTTTGATGCTATCTTGTTTATTTACAAGGAATGTACAAAGTCCTGCTTCAACAAACACAAGAGGAATCAAAAGCAAAAGGAGCGGTTCTTAGCTTCCATCCCCAAGCCTCTTTAGCCAACAGCCCCAAAAGGTCTGTCTGTAGCTTTTCCCAGGGTCAGACTGTGCTTGCAGGTTACTGCTTGGCTTTCTTTCTTTTTGTTTTTCACCCCCTCTCTCTTCTTCGTTTCTGTGCATTCTCTCACATGCCCATCTGGTCACAATACCCAGTGGAACTCCTGCCCACATGGTACTAGTTTCTGGGAAGACTCTATTAGGCCTTGTTTTTGGTGTGGCCTCTTAACTGTCTCTGACAACTATCTTAATTGAAGGGCACGTTCATACGTCAGTTTGAATAAGGTTTTGTCTCAACATATAGCAAGGCTTAATCCATTTTACAGCAATCTGTTGTGAAACTGGGGTCAGTTTGTAAAAGGTTTTGTGATTCTTATAATTTTCCAGAGATGATTTTAAAGTATAAACTGCAAAAGCTACTGGAGAAAATCAGTTAATAACAAGAATGTTTTATTAAGACAATTAACACCTGCTTTATTTGTGAGCTGTCAAAATCCCATTTAGTGAGAATACTTGTTTGATTACTTTTGTTAAATCTTCCTGGAATTAATTGTTACAAGATATATTATCTTAGCTCTCAGTATTTGCATGTATCCATTTCAGTTTTTTATTTTTATATTTTCTTGTTTAATGGTTAGATTGTGTAAACAAATCCTAGTTTTATTAAGATATAAATGTTCAAAGTAAATGTATAGCAATATCAGTTTTTATCTTTCAAATGGCTCTTTGTGTCAGTGGAATGGTGCTATCTAAATTTAACCATCTGTTTCTATAGTAATGACAGGACAAAGTGATTGTTGTACAAACCCATTTCACCTCACTTCAACCTCAGGACAAGGAAGGGCTGGTGATGGTGTTTGTGGTACGTGCAGAGGGCCTGATCCTGCAGTTCTGCTCAGAGGTTTTCTTGAGGAAGGGCCCTGTGGCTGAGAGGAGTGAGCAGCGGGCAGGCAGGGCCTTGAAGGAAGAGGTGGAGTGAGGGTGAGGGCCTTGAGGGAAGAGGTAGAGTGAGGGGGAAGGGAGGCTGGTGGTTCCCCCACTTCTAGGGAGCTTTGCATCCTGCACTACGAAAGTGACAGACTGGCGCACCTCCAAAGGGAGGTGACCCATGGCGTATCCGTGGCATTTGCCCTCCTGCATGGCCAGCCTTTATTTTATTTTATTTTTTTTTTGGAGAGGCTTCCCCTCCCCAAGCCTCTTGTATGCGCTGCCCACACATTTGTGACACAAGCTCTTTGTTCTTAGAGACCCTTTGTGAACTGGTTTTCTTTCAGAAAGTGCTGTCAATTTGTGCATGCGGTGCAAACGCCTGTGTGTGCGGTTGGTGGTTTCTAGATAAATGGATTTTGTGCATGTTCAGTTTGTAACCTGTGTTTGCAGGTACTAGTGCTAGAAAAGTGCACATGCAGCTTTACACATCCAAATACAAGCAAGTGCACAAAAGGAGGATGGGTTGGAGCCCTTTGAAATTCAGACCTTTGATCTCCATTGCCCTGAGGAAGCTTTGAGGTTAGACTCAAACTCAGGTCAGTTTTGTGACAACAGAAGGCACTTTGTGCAGGGTGACATTTAGTGCTCTGGAGCAGGAAACATTAGTGAATCCTTTCCACCCAAACATGCTCTGTCTGTTTTCTCTCTTCTGTGGAACAGCAAATGCTGGTGAAGGAATCCCTGAAGTTCCAGAAGTCCATGTGAGTGCTGTTTTATGAGTGAATTTGCTGGGATTACCCATAACCTTGTGAACTGAGCTGTGTTGTGTTTGGTATGCCCAGTGGCAGATTATGCAACGGGCCAATTGGGGAGCCCAGCAGAAACCTGCCTTGGGATGGCAGAAGCCCAGAGCCATTGCAGAAGCCCCGGAACAGCCAGGGGAAGCCCCAGTGCCTTGACCCAGGGTCCCTGCAGAAGTGCCAGGTGGGCAGGGCGGGGGAAGCCCCAGTGGCTGGCTGCGGCCCCAGGACGGGAGGAGGTCTCACTCCCTGCTGTAGCCCCGGAGCAGTGGTGGGGGGACAGAGCTTCTCTGGTCTTGGGGCCGTGGCAGGGGGACACAAAAGGAGGCAACAGGTTGCAATGCTGCAGTGTGGGAGGAGGAGTGGAATGGGGCGGGACTGTGGGTGAACTGGGGGCAGGGCTGCAGGGGAAGGGGTGGAACAGGGGTGGGATTGCAGGCAGTGGAGGATTAGCCAATGGGCCCACAGGGCCCATGCCCAGGGGCCCTGGCCAATTGGGGGCCCCCCAGAAAATGAGTGCCCTGCCCCCAGCAGACAAGCACCAGGGTGTGGCAGGGGAAGCCCTGGACCCCGCTCCTCTCCCCGGCAGTAGTGCCAGGTGGGACAAGCCCCCATACCCCAACCCCGCTCCCTGGCAGCAGTGCCTGGCGAATGGGATGAGGTAGGGGAAGCCCCAGTGCCTGGACCCTTGCTCTGGCTCCGGGACTGGAGGAGCTCTTGCTCCCTACTGTGGCCTCAGGGCTGGAGGACTCTCACTCTCTGCCGCAGACCATCCTCTTTTTTTTTTTTTTTTTTTTTAACACTGACTCTGGCCGTCACAAACTCAATGTGCAATTTTATTATGGTCAATGCAATATTTGGCAATTCTGGCATAATGCCCTTACTGGTTCTCTGGGCTCTACATTTTGGACAGCTTGAGAGTTTAGAAATCCTTTAGCCAGCTTTACCCACGTTAAATGAACAACTGATATGGATTACAACCTATGAGAGGCTCTGTGGTTTAACAGTCTTCCTGGTACTGTGACCACTCAGAATTCATTTTAAAACGTATACTCAGAATTCATTTCAGTAAATATTTGTTTTTGTGTGAGACAGAAAAACAGTTCAACCATTTCTCACACAGCTGTCTCTGTGCCTTTATCTATATCACCCCTGCACATGGAAGGTAGAGTTTTCAAAGCTATTTGAAGATTTGGATGCTCAATTCCCATCCATTTTAACTGAGTATCCTGATAGGTTAAGTAGTTTTGAAAATGTGAGCCACAATGCTCTGGCTAGCCTAGTTCACCTGGAAAAAACCCTCTCCTCATTAATATCCCCTCTAAACCAGTGGTTTTCAAACTGTGGGTCGTGACCCAGTACTGGGTTGCAGAATGTAAGGTACTGGGTCACAGCAGCGGCTTTGGTCAGCACTTCCGACTGGGCTGTTACAAGTCCCATCAGCGGTGCTGCCCGACTAAGGCAGGCTAGTCCCTGCCTGTTCCGACCCTGCGCTGTGTCCTGGAAGGGGCCAGCAGCAGGTCCGGCTCCTAGGCGGGGGCTCGGGGGGACGGGACGGGGCTCCACTTGCTGCACCAGCTCCACACTCCTGGCCAGTGGGAGCTGGGGGGACGGTGCCTGCGGGCGAGAGCCGCGCAGAGCCACTTGCATGCCTCCGCCTGGGAACCAGACCGGCTGCTGGCCACTTCTGGGGCGCAGCACGATCCGTTGTGCCAGGACAGGCGGGAAGCCTGCCTCTGAACCCTGGCTGCGCCACTGACTGGGAGCCACCTGAGGTAAGCCCGTGCCCCAATCCCCTGCCCCAGCCCTGAGCCCCCTCCTGCAATCCCAACCCCTCATTCCCAACCCCAGCCCAGAGCCCCTCCAAACCCTGAACCCCTCATTCCCATCCTGAAGCCTGCACCCCAAACCTCTGCCCCAGCCCTGGGCCTCTCCCACACCTCAAACTACTCATCCCCAGCTCCGTTGGGTCGCGGGCATCAACAATTTTCTTCAGTTGGGTTGCCAGAAAATTTTTTTGAAAACCACTGCTCCAAACACTCCCATCTGCTGCACTGCCACAAAAAGTGAATGAAAATGTTTTAAAACAGATTTTAATGCCCCCCCCACAACTGTTCATCCATCTAGCCCTGCTCTTTCCTGTCTGTGTTAGTGGGTAAGGTCTTTGAGGCAGAGTCTCTCTGAGTTCCGCGTATCATACAGCAGCAAGTCCATTGTCAGCATGCAAATCATCATAATGTACCTGTCATAAATATAAAGGGAAGGGTAAACACCTTTAAATCCCTCCTGGCCAGAGGAAAAACCCTTTCACCTGTAAAGGGTTAAGAAGCTAAGACAACCTCGCTGGCACCTGACCAAAATGACCAATGAGGAGACAAGATACTTTCAAAGCTGAGGGGGAACAAAGGGTTCTCTCTGTCTGTGTGTTGTTTTTGCCAGGACCAGAGCAGGAATGCAGGTCAGAACTCCTGTAAAGGGTTAATAAGCAATCTAGTTAGATATGCGTTAGATTCTGTTTTGTTTAAGTGGCTGATAAAATAAGTTGTGCTGAATGGAATAAATATTCCTGTTTTTGTGTCTTTTTGTAAGTTAAGGTTTTGCCTAGAGGGATTCTCTAGGTTTTGAATCTGATTACCATGTAAGGTATTTACCATCCTGATTTTACAGAGGTGATTCTTTTACTTTTTCTTCAATTAAAATTCTTCTTTTAAGAACCTGATTACTTTTCATTGTTCTTAAGATCCAAGGGTTTGGGTCTGTGTTCACCTATGCAAATTGGTGAGGATTTTTATCAAGCCTTCCCCAGGAAAGGGGGTGTAGGGTTTGGGAGGATTTTTGGGGGAAAGACGTTTCCAAGCGGGCTCTTTCCCTGTTATATATTTGTTAGACGCTTGGTAGTGGCAGCAATAAAGTCCAGGGGCAAAAGGTAAAATAGTTTGTACCTTGGGGAAGTTTTAACCTAAGCTGGTAAAAATAAGCTTAGGGGGTTTTTCATGCAGGTCCCCTCATCTGTACCCTAGAGCTCAGAGTGGGGAAGGAACCTTGACAGTACCATTCTAAACTGACAAGGTGGGTGAGGTAATATCTGTTGTTGGTCCAATTTCTGTTGGTAAGCTCGAAAGCTTGTCTCTCTCTCCAACAGCAATTGGTCCAATAAAATATATTACGTCACCCACCTTGTCTCTCTAATCTCCTGGGACTAACAGCTACAACAACACTGCACACATTATAAACTGATACAGATTAAGCATCCAGAAACCATTTTTTCCCCCCTGTTGATTCCTCTGCTGTACAAATACATGTCAGGCTTCTTGCCTAAATGAGAACACCACATAGCACTGCCAAATACAACTCAAGGCAGAACTATGTAGACAGAGTTATGTAGGTGAAAGGACCTGGGAGTCCTGTTTACTACACTGGCACTTATTATCCATCCTGGGACGCTACCATGTAGCATTGCCAGTTTTGTTATCGCAGCATAGCGAAGACATTGTTTACTGTAATATTATTTGATGAGTGTGGTTTTTTGGTAGTCTCTTGTGTCTCGTAAAGGACTGTTTGAAGGATGAAATAGCCGTAACTATGAGGTCTATCTCCAGACACGCTGAGAGGAGGACCCAGGATAATGGTTCAGCCAGTCTGGTGTGGGTGAGTGAACGAACAATCACAGAGATGGACCCATCCAGCTCTGGGAAAATGGATGCAAAGGTGGATTTTTCCTAATGGTTTTTCCCTTTTCTTTTTAATTCTGGTCTAAGTGGAAGTCACCATGGTGAAGTAGATTGCTGAGCATACAACCCGTTGAATGGGAATTGAAGGTGCTCAGCACCTTGCAGGAATGGGCCCTCTGCTGGTGCTATGTGTTGCTGCTATGCTGTAGCTGTGTTTGGCCAGTGTTTCCATTTTAAACTCCATTTTTTCAAGGCAGAAATTAGCTTGGACCTTAGCATACCAGGGCAATGCCGAGTGTGAACAATTTTAAAGTAAGGCGCCTGATTCTGATCTCCCTTATGCTGATATGACACCATTGACTACAATAACTTACTTCTGATAAAGGTAGAAGTGTTCAGTAAATATTTCTGTTCTGTATTAGAGGGGGAAAAACAGATGATATAGCCATATCATATAACAATCTGTCCATTTCACTAGCATCTGAGGAGAATGTTAAACAGTTGCTACTGAAGTTAGACTCTTAAAATCAGCAGATCTCGATAACATCCATCCAAGAGTTTTAAAAGAGCTGGCTGATGAGCTTGCTGGACATTAATATTGCTATTCAATAAATCTTGGAAACTGAGGAAATTCCAGAAGACTGGAAGAAAATTAATGTTGTGCCAGTATTTAAAAAGGGTAACTGGGATGACCCAGATAATTATAGGCCTGTCTGTCTACAGGCAAGACAATGGAGTGGCTGCTATGGGACTCAATAGTTAAAGGAGGGCAATGTAATTAATGCCAATCAGCATGGGTTTATGGAAAATAAATCCTGTCAAGTTCATTTATCTTTTTTTAATGAGATTTCATGCTTGGTTGATATAATGTACTTAGACTTCTGTAAAGTGTTTGTTTGACTTGGTACCACATGACATTTTGATTGTGGGGGTGGAACTAGAATGATATAAAATTAACATGCCACATCACAGGTTAAATGGACTAAAAACTTGCTAATTGATAGGTTTCAAAATGTAACTGTAAACAGAGAATCCTCATAATCAAATGGGTGTGTTTCCAGTGGGGTCCCAACAGGATTGGTTCTTGGCCCTATGCTATATAACATCTTTATTAATGACTTGGAAGAAAACATAAAGTTTACAGATAACCCCCAAATTGGGGGAGTTGTAAATAATAAAGAGGAAGGTCACTAATACAGAGTAATCTGGATCTCTTGGTAAACTGGGTGCAAGCAAATAGGTGTTTTTAATACAGCTAAATGATGAAACCACTCCCGGAACAGTGTGTCCAGTTCTGGTGTCTGCAATTCAAGAGGGATGTTGAACATTTGGAGAGGGTTCAGAGAGGAGCAAATTAAAGGATTAGAAAGCATGCATTTATAGTGATAGAGTCAGGGAGCTCCATCTACTCAGTTTAATAAAAAGGTGAAGGGGCAACTTGATTACACATCGATAAGTACCTGTATGGGGAACAAATATTTTGATAATGGGTTCCTCAGTCTAGCAGAGAAAGGTATAACATAATTGAATGGCTGGAAGCTGATGCTTGACAAATTCAGACTGGAAATAAAGTGTAAATGTTTAACAGTGAGGGTAATTAACCAATGGAACAATTTACCAAGGGTTCTGGTGGATTCTCCATCACTGACAATTTTTCAATCAAGATTGGATGTTTTTTCTCTAAAAAATATGCTGTGGGAATTATTTTGGTGAAGTTCCAAGGCCTGTGTTATTCAGGAGGTCAGACTAGACTGGGGTGGGCAAACTTTTTGGCCCGAGGGCCACATCTGGGTATGGAAATTGTATGGTGGGCCATGAATGCTCACGAAATTTGGGGTTGGGGTGCGGGTAGGGGGGTGAGGGCTCCGGCTGGTGGTGCGGGTTCTGAGGTGAGGCTAGAAATGAGGAGTCCAGGGTGTGGGAGCGGGTTCCAGGCTGGGGCAGGTGTGCAGGTGAGGGGGGGAGGTTAGGGCTGCAGCTGGGAGTGTGGGCTCTGGGGTGCAGGAGGGTGGGATGGAGGGGTTAGGAAGGTGGGAGGGGGATCAGGGCTGGGGCGTGAGAGGGGGTGAGAGGTGCAGGCTCCAGGTGGTGCTTGCCTCAAGCAGCTTCCGGAACCAGTGGTATGTCCCCCCTCTGGCTCCTACGCGGAGGGCGCGGCCAGGCAGCTCTGTGCACTGCCCCGTCCGCAGGTGCCACCCCTGCAGCTCCCACTGGCCAATGGGAACTGCAGGTGCGGCACTTGGGGCGGAGGCAGCATGCGGAGCCCCCTGGCTGCCCCCTACACATAGGAGCCAGAGGGAGCCACGTGGAGCAGGGCAAGCTCCCAACCCCACTCCCGGGCTCCAGGGCCAGATTAAAAAGCTGAAGGGCTGGATGCGGCCCCCGGGCCGTCGTTTGCCCACCCCTGGACTAGACAATCACAGTGGTCCCTGCTGGCCTAGGAATCCATGAATCTGTGACGTAAGGCCACATTTTGTCCCCAAACTGCCATTGCACAGTACCTTACTCCATGAGCAGACCCATTGAAACAAATAGGACAACTTGTGGAATAGGATGGGTATTGTCTGTGTAATATGAGGACATATGATCTGAACCTCTCATTAGTGTAAATGAAAGGAGAATCAGGCCCAAAACGTCCTAACAATTTAAAAAAAAAAAGCCCACTTTATTTCTGGGAGTGCTGAAAAGTTACAGTGTAGTGGGGGCAAAGATCTTGTGTTCTTATAAACCCTGGAAACAGTGTTTTTGTTAAAGGAAATTTTCACACACAATGAATCTGTAACAATCTATCTATATACTTCTCTGGGTCTCTTCACTGCAGCATTCGAGAACCTGACAACAGAGCTTCCCTCAGACAAAGTCCAAAGCAAAGTGCTAGGCTAGGCTTCTCATGAAGGGGGGCCTAAAGTTAGGCCTCTAAAATCCCTATTTAGACACCTAAATAAGTTGCTTGCTTTTCAAAAGGACCGAGCATCCAAGAGCTTCCAGTGGAGACAATGGGAGCTGTTGGGTGCTCTGTTCTTTTGAAAAGTAGGTCAGTAATGGAGGTGACTAAATCCATATTACATCTAACTTCAGGCACACGTTTTTTAACTTGTGGCACTAACATGGCTCAGGCCAGCCAAGTTTTAGACAGGCAGAGGAGAGCCCTGCCTCTGGCGCTTCTGTCTGTACCAGCTCTGTATGTATAGATTTCCCCTCCCTGACTTTCCCTGCCAGACTCAGCACTCAGTTCCCCACAGCACATCCCTCTTATTACTACAGTACCCAGTTCAATTCCAGTTGTCGTCAATGGCAAACCTCTCATTGACTTCAGTGTTGCAGGATCAGGCCCATAGGATGCTGGGGGAATATTAACTAACTCCCCAAAGTTGGCCCTGCCCTAAAAATCCCTGCATACCCACAGGTAATTAGGGTCCTTCCTGTAGCCAAAGGAGATGGTTAACCTTGGAACTGCACCCATACATCCTATCACAGGACTCTTCTGAGGAGCAGATCACTGTATGGATCCTAATGAAATGCAGGGCAGGTGCCAGTCTTAGGTCATTTTGTCTGAGAAGAATTTCACACCTTTCACTCCTTTTTATTATTCACACAATAAGTTACTTCAGCTACTGCTGATGGAGCAAGAGACAGAAATGGACAGTGTCACTGAGCTCTCTTACATATGCTCACAAATGCAGATTTATTCTTTCAGATCCCAACTACGGAAAGACATCAGGGACACCTACAAATTCCTCCCTTCTTACTGGGTGGCAGTGACTCTCTTGCTCCTTGCTCTCTGTTTATACAACAGTTAGTATGTCATAAGGTATGTAAGGAATCAATCGCAGACAACCTAGTGACCATTGGTAAAAGTAGATTTCTTATATTTGTTTGTCTTTAGTAACCATTCTGTGATACAGTTTATAGACTGCATGAAAACTACACACAAGATTAATCCAATTCCGATTGAAAGTGTGGGCCTTTACTCAGATGCTAAATACTACAACTTTGATGTTTCCTCTTTTTGGCTTGCTAAATGGATGGACAAAATCCAAAATCATAAAGCTGGGTATCTTTATTTGTGTGAATTAATAACCAATATTCCAAGAATAGCGGTTCTCAAATGTAACTGAACTGCAATCCCCTTCTGACAATTACTTCACAACCCCATGAGGGTGGACTGAAGCCTGAGCCCGCCTAAGCTCCACCACTCTAGGCAGGGGAGCCAAGCTGAAGCCCAAGGGCTTCAGACCCTAGTCAGGGGGCCTGCAACCCGAGCCCTGCCATCCAGGGCTGTAGCCCTCGGGCTTTGACTTTGGCCCTGGCCCCCAGCAAGTCTAAACCAGCCCTGGTGACCCCATTTTGGGGTCCCGACCCACAGTTCAAGAACTGCTGTGCTAGATCTTGAGACAAAGCTCTGTTGCTTTCTATCAGAGGTTTTAGCCATTTTGATCTTAGCTCATTATAAAATGAGCTCCTTAATATAGAGTGGCACATACCCTCAACTTTACCCTTCCCACATGGGCTTAATCTCAAATCAAACTCTCTAGCCTGGGGTCCGCAATTATTTTGTTCAAAAAAGAAAATAAAACCGACAATTCTGCATCTTGCTTTAACATGGGAAGGATGAGCGTCCTATGTGAGATTCTACAGGTGAACCAGTGACTTTATGGGGAAATGTCTTAAAAGAATATTGGTAGTCTTGAATACTTCTGTCATGAGAAAACAAGGAGATGCAAAGTGAAGTTTTACATGTAAAAACAAAACACCTCATGAAAGTGATTCAAACAACTGGGAGTTATACTCTACCAGCTTATGCGCTGGCATGCTGTCTAGATTAATTCTGCTAAGGGCTTCAAGGAGTTTGAATCCTGGGGCTGAAGGCAACTTGAGCCAGATCCTGGGGTGCTGCATGGCCACTTTGCATCACATTGCAGTCAGGTTCTGTTCCTAAAGTTGGTATAACTGACCATGGGAGGATCACCCAGTGCAGGGGGATCACTGAATGTGATATAGGAGCTGCTGTCTCATCCCCTAGCTCCCTGCTGTTGGCACAGAGGGCATGATTGGAGCTTTCCTGTGTCCTCCTGAGCCCTGGCTGTTGTGTTGGCCCTTTGGGCTCAGAGGTATGCTGGGGGGAAATGGCCTGGCACACAGCCAGTTTTGAATCAAGAGAGCAGAAAGGCCACCTTCTCCCCATTTCTGAGCTGCCATGGGTGCTGCTTGGCTGTAGCTGAGGAATCAGGATTTGAGCTTTTCAATCCTGTATGTTTGCATTCTTCCACAACTGGCTTGTGAGCGCCAGATGTTCTGCTGAGGACATTAAATCTTGCATAATTGCACTGACACATTTGGCAAGTAAGCTGGAATTATTCAGCAAGGACGTCAGGTGAATTTTAACATCTTAAATTGCTAACCCCAAAACTGTTCACTTCTTGAAAGGGCTTTCAGAAGTCCCAACGCTGTAGGGGAACTTGCCTTGGCCTGCGTGGGAGGAGGGCAGGAGGAGCTGAGAGTGCAAAGAAGAGGTGGAGCATAGTTGGGCCCAGAGACAGCTAACATTTTGGCTGATACTAGGGGCTAAAGAGAGACCTTCGCAGCAGACAGCATGAGTTTCTACAGCTTGAGCTGAGCTGAAGAGCCAGCCTGTATAGCTGGGGCTGTAAGAGATTCATCTCCTCTGTGGATCAAGCACAGAGGGGCACATGTAACCCATACCAACCAGTGGGTTCTACTTGCTCCCCCGGTGTGTTGAGGTGCTCAGGGAAGGATTGTGCCCCTGAACACTTCCTGATGCTCTGCCCCCCACAGAGGCCAGTGATGAAATGCAATACTTGGGCCCTGAATTGTTTTGACTGGTTGTGTGGGGATCGATCAAAGCTGCAGCCATGTGCCCATATAGCTCAGTGTATCTGTTGAATCGCAGACATGTGTGACTACAAGTGGGGTGTGTCAGGTAATGCACAATATGCAAGCTGCACTAATAGTGTGCACACAGGATGATGTGCTCTCTGTCAGTGTGTATACACATGAGGGAGGCTTGCTGCTTACTAAGGGCATGACATTCTTGGAGGTATTGCATTGTCCTTTGCTGCTGAGCAGTGTGCATTCTGGGATTTCTCACTGTGCATTGTGGGATGCAAAGCAGAAGCCAGATGTGTTTAATTTTTAAAAAACAAACAAACCCCAGAACACCTATGTTTCCTCTGTCTCCACTCTGTCCTTCCGTTTTGGGTGGCCTAGCACCATTTCTGAATTGCTGTCAGCCAGCACAGACCCAACAATGCTCTGCACTGCTATGCTGGCAACCATGAATGTGCAGAAGCTGTTTGGGCTGTCTTAGAGCTCTCAATGCTGGATACATTTGGCTTTGGACTCCACCCACCACCCACTGAGCACGTGATGTGGCGGCAGCAGCAGCTCCTCAGTAGTAGGAAATTCAGGGGCAGAAGAAGCAGGACGAGGATGAAGAAGAAGAGGAGGATGCTAAGCAACTGGTTCCTGGAGCAGCTTCATGCTGTGCAGGGCTGTTTCTGGGCTTGGGGAAACCAGTGTGGACTGGACATTCTGCAGACCTGGAACAAATAGCAGTGGGGAGAGAATTTCAGGATGGGAAAGGCCACCTTTTTGGAGATATTTGCTGAACTAACCCCTAAGCTGCAGCAGCAGCGAACCAATATGAGCTGTCCCATACCTGTGATCAGTCAGGTTGTCCTTCCCATCTGGAAACCAGCCACCCCCAAATGCTTCTGGTTCATAGCTAACCAATTCAGCATGGGGAGGGGCCATTGTCATACAGGTGTGTGATGCCATGGAAAAGGTGCTGCTGAATTGGGTTATAAAGCTCAGTAATGTTCAGGAAGTTATTGATGACTTAGCACACAGGGGCTTCCAACATTGTACTGGGATAATTGATGGGACCCATGCACCTATTATTTGCCCACAAGCCTCCCTCCTCCATCAGGGATCAGAATTTATAACCAGAGATGGTCATTTCTCCATGGTGCTCCAAGGGCTTACAGAACAGATGTAAGGTCACACATACTGGCTGATCTTTCAGAACTCCGCTCTGTATACCTTAGTGGTGAAAGGACTGCTTGCCACCAGGAATGCTATGGACCTTCATGGTGTGGACACTGCTCATTATCCTGGGAGACACGGCTTGTCCTCTTGTTTCCCTGGCTAATGAAGCCATTCACTTGTTGAACTACTGTCTCAGTGGTTGCAGAATGACAGGGGAGCATTTGGCCGTTTGTAAGGAACGTGGTGCTGTTTGTGGAATAGGTTGGAAGCAGCAGGAAAAAAGTGCCCAAGATCATAGCAGCATGTTGTGCTTTGCACAATGTTTGTGAGAGAAAGAGAGAGAGCCTTAGTGATGAGTGGGAGGCTGAGGCGCAGACACTTGCTCAGCGGTTTGAGCAGACAGCAAGATGTCCAAGAGAAAATGGAAACAGACAGGACAATATTGTCAGGGATGCCTATTGCTCCTACTTTGAGTCTCAAGCCTAAACCTGTGCGGCTGTACATCCAGCTGTTAACCCGCAGGGAGGTCTGGATGGATTGTGAGCAGTTTCATGGTGCTTATGGGCAATGGAGGTGCAATGTTGTGGCAGTCCTTATTTACCTCATGTCTTTGCCTAGTACTCTTGTAAAATGGTATGAGTTATATAAAACTTAATGAATTTCAGTATTAAGTGCCTTGACCCCTTATGAATGTTTCTTTGAATTTCTCAGTGGTTTTGTTATTAATCTATTATGTAATAAACAAAAAATAAACCTATAAATGAAACCATAATGAAACAATGTATTGTCAAACAACTACAAAGAAACCTCTAATTAAAACAATAGTCAAAACATTAAAGTGCAACAGCACAATGCATGGTTTGAAGTCACAGGCAAGCTTTACGTCTTGCCTCTGCTTCTTCTTATTCATGGGTCTTATGGTGTTGAATGGTGAGGCTTAAATTTACCAGGGCAATAGAGGTTTCTAAAGAGCTGGGCCAGCAGGTACAACTGTTCTCAGTGCCCTGAGCTTGGCCCAACAAGGGGAATGGCCTCTGGGAGCTCTCCTGTGGGGTACAGAAGGGAGGAGTTGCTGGTGCTCCCACTATTCTGTATTGCCCAGGAGCTGCAGAACTTGACTGGGTCCTGGTTTACAACAGTGCAGTGCCTCCTGCCCTAACAGCAACATACGTTATAGTGCAGCATTTTGGCTGTGTGTTGTATTCAGGAGCGGCCTCTGCATCTCCCTTGTCTTTGATGAGGTCTTTGGCCACAGCAATACTGTCTCTGGCACCTGCAATGCTTTGAATCCCACAATGTCATTGGCCATTCCCGCAATCTCCGAAGAGTTCCCTGTCGGTTTCCCTTTCCATCCTCAACAACTAACTCCACCACTGCGTGTTTTTTTGGGTTTTGGGAGGGGGGGTAGGGATGAGGAGGAATTGGATGGTGGTGGGTTTTTTTGTTTTGGACTTTGCGGTGATGTCCATGAAGATTTCATCATGAGTTAGCCAGCCGGTCAGTCACTGATAAAGGCCCTGTCCTTGAGGGTCTGGCCAGTGCAGGTGCTGTGTCAGTATTTAGAAGAGAGGAAAAAATTAATAAGTGATTATTGTTCATATTCTAGGGAAGCTGTGATAGAAATGCATGCTAAAAATGCTGACTTTACCTCCCTGAGAGTCTTCCCATCCTTGCGGGAGGCAGTTGAGTGGAGTGTGCTTTGGGATTTTTGTCTTTGCTGTTGTGCATTGGAGGTGGGGACATAGGCTGAGTTGGGAATTATGTTCCCAGTCTGGGGGTGGTCGGGAATTATGTTCTCAGTCTGGGCTTTGCAGTTTTGGTGTATCTTGGAGGTGCCTGTATGCTATCAGAAGGGACACTTCCAGGAGCAAACTGCATAGTAATCCCTTCTATGTCCCCTTTAGGCTGTCCTGACTCTGGATGACATTACACTGAGGCAGGAAAGCAGGAGACAGAGAATGGCCTTATTCAAAAAGGCAGAGAATAGACCAGTAAGGTACACTAAAGTTATTCACCAAGATGGTCCCTCCCAGAAGCGTTGCAGGCGTGAAAGGGAGTTGTGCGCTATATCATGCAGCTATTCCTCAAAATATCCGGACAAAACCTGAGAAATTTCTCAGTCTTAGATTTTGCTTTATCTGCCCTGCAGCCATGGTGAAAGTTCAGAGAAAAATAGAGTTCTGAAACGATGGACACATTCACTGTTCCCAGTTTTTCTCCGTGTAAGCCTGTGAAAAGTCACTAAGATCTTTGCTGTCCCTACAGTAAAGCTTTTGTACTGTAACATGTTATGGAGCTTTTATATCTCAGCTGGGGGCTGCAGTCTTTGTAACTTAATTGGCATGCAATGTCCATGTCTACCTCATGCAAACAGAGAACGCTAACCAAACTTCTTTTCCTGTAATCATTGTCTCAATAAATCAATGAATTTTGCACAAAATAATATTTTCATTATTCGAGTCAGCTGCAGGAGAGGGGGCTAAGAGAGGCTGTTGCTGGCTGCCGTCTCGAGCTGGGGAATAGGGTTGTGGGCAGACTGGTGTGGTAGGCTGGGCAGATCAGGGAAGGGGAAAGGAAAGGAAACCAGAGAAACTGAGGCATGCCTAGGAGTCATATTACAGAAAACTCCCACTTTGTCAAAGCTACACCCCATTTTTGTACAGGTATAACTATTTCTGAGAGAGTATGATTTATTTTGGGGTTTTCATTTTTTTCTTTTTAACTGACATAACCAGTATAATCTACCAGTATAACCTCTCATGTGGGCACAGTTATACTGGTAAAAAGGCACCTTTATACCAGTAACACATATTCCCCTTCCCCTACAGGAATAGCTATGCTTGTATAAGCAGTTATACAGAGTAACTGTATCCACACTAGGGCTTCTACCAATATTGTTAAAACAGTAGAACATCTGTGAATAGACAGGGCCTTGCGTATTATCTTGGAATCAGTTGCAGAACAATTTACCTTGAGCTGACAGCATTTTTTTTGGCTCCGTCTCCTGCTGATGACAGTTACTATGGAAAATGAGGGTGATTTAGAGGGTTTATGAACACCAGGTTCAAGGCAAATTGGAAAAGGAGACATATTAGCTCCTAATCCTTGTCCTCACTTTATTTGATGCCTGTCTCTTTTTACCGTCACCCCCATATCTCCTTGGTCTCCACACCTCCTTCCCAGCTGGGGCTGTGTTATCATCAGATGTCAGCTTTTAAACAAAAAATCAAGGTCCATCAGCAGTGTATGGGAATGCTACAGAGATGAGCTGTTCAGGGACAAGGGAACTCTGCCAGTCAGCAGCCAGTCCACTAGCCAACTAAAGGTTACTATTGTCAGGCTTGGAAGGGGGAGGGTCCTGTCTGGGCTAGCTAGCTCCAGATGGAGCAATGGTGGCCATGATTTGATTTGTAAAGCAAAAGGAAAATTGTGGGGAGATCCTCAAGACTGCATCAAGGCAGGAGATAACCAAGGCATGGAGATGCTTCTTAGCTGTAGGGGCAGAAAGGAAGGGTTGGAATTTCAGTATGTTGTGGAGGAAGAAATGTCAGGATTTGATGACATCCTGGATGTGTGAAACATGACACCACGGGCTAGATTTACAAAGGGGACTTAGATTCAGTGTAGCAAGGCCTAATGTTTAGATGCCCTGCCACCTAGCATAACTCTCAGCCTTTTGTCAGGTGCCCAGGCTCCCTACACACTGGATGGCGGGAGAGAGGTGAATGAGAATGGGATCCACAAAAGCCAGCACACTAAGTGGAGGGCTACCTAAGCTAGCCAATAGGACATGCTGAGGAGAGGGGTCTGGCCTAAGCCCTGCTCTTGAAAGGGATTTAGGTGCCTAACACCAGGTCAGAGGAAGGTGCCTTTATCTAGTTGGGATTCGGAGAGATGAACCCCTTCCTAGAGTTAGGCTTACCTGACTTAGGCACCTTTCTCACAAAAACTGGTGGTAGTGATGACTTTCCCCCGTAGTCCAGTGGATGTGGAGTAAGGTCTTGACTCTGACTTGCCCTCATTGTACATGAGAGCCCTAACTACTGGGCATAGAGTCAGCCTCAGTCTCTCTCTCCCCCACTGGCAGAAATTTAGGCACCTACAGGGGTAGGTGACAGCTGAGCAGAAGTTTTGAGGATCTACATTTTGGATGTAGGCACCTAAATCCCTTTGTGGCTCTAGCCTCAAGGTTGCAATCTGGATGAACAGGAAGATGGTGGTGAAGGGAGGGAGAAGAGAGGTGAGAAGGTCAGTGAAGGTCATGTTGAAGCTGAACTGGAGGCTGAACATCCAGCATCATAGGTAGTAGGATAGTTGGAGGAGGGTGGCTGGACTGCAGGGGAAGGTTAGGGTGGAGAGAGAGAGAGATTTCAGAGTCGTTGACATAGATGGCAGCTGCAACAGAGTAAGCAGATTAGGTCACCCAGTAACAGGGTATAGAGGGTGTCAAGGTTCCTTCACCACTCTGAACTCTAGGGTACAGATGTGGGGACCTGCATGAAAGACCCTCTAAGCTTATTCTTACCAGCTTAGATTAAAAACTTCCTCAAGGTACAAACTATGCCTTGTCCTTGAACCCTATGCTGCCACCACCAAGCGTGTTAAACAAAGAACAGGGAAAGAGCCAACTTGAAGACATCTTCCCCCCAAAATATCCCCCCAAGTCATACACCCCCTTTCCTGGAGAAGGCTTGATAAAAATCCTCACCAATTTGTACAGGTGAACACAGACCCAAATCCTTGGACCTTAAGAACAATGAAAAATAATCAGGCTCTTAAAAGAAGAATTTCAATTAAAGTAAAAGAATCACCGCTGTAAAATCAGGATGGTAAATACCTTACAGGGTAATCAGATTCAAAACATAGAGAATCCCTAAGGCAAAACCTTAAGTTACAAAAAGACACAAAAACAGGAATATACATTCCATTCAGCACAGCCTATTTTACCAACTTTAAACAAAAGGCAATCTAACGCATTTCTAGCTAGATTATTTACTAACTTTCTACAGGAGTTCTGAGCTGCATTCCTGATCTGTTCCCGGCAAGAGCATCACACAGACAGACAGACCCTTTGTTCCCCCTCTCCCCCCCCCCCCCCCCCCCCCCCCCAGCTTTGAAAGTATCTTGTCTCCTCATGGGTCATTTTGGTCAGGTGCCAGTGAGGTTATCTTAGCTTCTTAACCCTTTACAGGTGAAAGGGTTTTTCCTCTGTCCAGGAGGGATTTAAAGGTGTTTACCCTTCCCTTTATATTTATGACAGAGGGAAAAGAAGATAAGACCCAAGAACAGAGTTTGGAGAGTTAACAATACAGGGAGGGAGGAGCAAGAACAGAAGGGTTCCTGGAAGTAGCAGATGGGGGAAAACTAGGAAAGTGTATCAAAATCCTTACAAAGTTCTCCATGAATGCTATCCACAAGCTTTCCCTCAGCCACTATTCTTCGATCTCTTTCCCCAGCCCCTGAATCCTGCTCCTGAGGGTTCACTGACCTCAGCCTCTTCTTTCTGCTGTAGCTGCTCTTACCACTGGCTCAGTGCATGCTTGCTTTGCTAAGTCAGTCAGCTCAATGCTGTGCTTGACAGGAGGCTGTTTCTTCAGGGCTGAGTAACAGAGTGGGGACTCATGGAGAATTACATTCAGGACGCTCTTTAAGTAATGGTTTGTCAAGTTATGGAAAGATATATTCCCTTAATTATACCCCTGCCTCTGATATAAATAATTATGAAATAAAACAGGAATGGAATAAGAGTAAACCAGACGGATCAGTTCAAGTACCTGGGTGGCCGAGTTACAGAAGATGGCGAGTTTGAACATGAAATACAGTCCAGACTGGGGAGCGCTGGAAGAGTGTGGGATAACTTCTCAGGAGGTGTGTATGCCCCTGAGACTGAAGGCCCACTGTACAGAGCAATGGCTCTGAAGCATGGGCAGTGAAGAGACTGCAGGTTGAGTGCCTACAGGGGTTTGCGATTAAGTCTTCACACAATAAAAAGAATTGTGACAGGACAAGATTTTGAAATGAAAGCATTAGGATGGGGAGATAGCGAACAGGGGAGTTTGTAGGAGGGAGTTGTAATACAGTCGCTATGGTTAGGAAGGGCCACATCGCCAGTGCCAGCGCTGCTGCTGTCTCCTCCACCTGCGCCTGTATCCACACAGACAACCTAACCACAGATGCCTCTACCCAGATCCTGGTGTGGCTTTGCAGAGACTGTGGCCTGCATTTCCCACTCTTAGAAAGCCAGGCTAGGGGGACCATCCAGTGTGAAAGGTGCCTGCTGGTGGAATCTCTCAGGAAGCAGGTGGGAGAGCTACAGGAGGAGGTGGCTAGACTGAGGAGCATCCTTGCCCGAGAGGAGTTCCTCAAGAATATTTACATGGAGACATCCAAGGTTGAGGAAGCTATCCAGCTACAGAGGATTGCTGTCACACCACTGGGGGAGGAGGATATGGGTCTGTCACAGGGAGGGCACTGGCAGCTGGTTACTTCTGGCAGCAGGCAGTGCTCCACCCCTACTCACAATCCACCCACCCACCATGGTGATGGAAAACTGATATGCTGACCTAGCAATGACCAATCCTCCCCCCGCCTCCCCAAGAGGAAGAGGAGAAGCCATGTACCCCCAAGGCTGGGAGGATCGCAGCCACCACTCCCAGGAGGAAATGTAGGGTAGTGGTGATTGGTGACTGTCTTCTGAGGGGGATGGAGGCACCCATCTGTCGCCCTGACATGGCATCCCGGGAGTTATGCTGCCTGCCAGGGGCCTGTATGCAAGACGTTATGGAGGGATTGTCGAGGATCATCCAGCTCTCTGACTACTGACTACTACTACCCCATGTTACTCATCCATGTGGGCACTAATGATACTGTGAGGTATGACCCTCAGCACATCAGAAGTGACTACAGGGCTCTGGGAGTAAGGGTGAGGGAGTTGGGAGAGCAGGTCGTGTTCTCTTTGATCCTTCTGGTCAAGGGTAGGGGCCCAGGCAGAGACAGACTCATCCTGGAAGTGAATGCCTGGCTGTGAGGATGGTGTCGCCAGGAGTGCTTTGATTTCCTTGACCACAGACTACTGTTCCAGGAAGGACTGCTAAGCAGAGATGGGATCCACCTATTGAGGATGGGGAAGAGCATATTTGGATACAGACTGGCGAACCTAGAGAGGAGGGCTTTAAACTAGGTTCAAAGGGGGCAGGTGACCAAAGCCCACAGGTAAATCAAGAACATGGAGACCTGGGAGAAGGTTTGGAATTTGGATGGGAGCACAGGCTGTTATAGCAGGGATAAAGGAGAGACCAGACAGAATTGGCAGGGGAGTGGGGGGATCAAATCAGTATCTTAGATGTCTGTATATTAATGCAATAAGTATGGGGAATAAGCAGGAAGAACTCAAAATGCTAGTGAATAAACAGAACTATGACACAGCTGGCACCACAGAGACCTGATGGGATAATACGCATGATTGGAATATTGGTATAGAAGGATATAGCTTGCTCAGGAAGGACAGGTAGGGGAAAAAAGGGAGGAGGTGTTGCCTTATGTATTTAAAAATGTATAACACTTGGATTGAGGTTGAGATGAAATAGGAGACAGACTTGTTGCAAGTTTCTGGGCAAGGATAAAAGGAGTAAAAAACAAGGCTGATATTATGGTAGGGGTCTACTACAGACTACCTAACCAGGAAGAAAAGGTGTGTGAGGCTTTTTTAAACAACTAAAAAAATCATCCAGAACACAGGACTTGGTGGTGATGGGGGACTTCAACTACCCAGACATCTGTTGGGAAAATAACACAGCAGGGTACAGATTATCTAATAAGTTCTTGGAATGTATTGGAGACAACTTTTTATTTCAGAAGGTGGTGACAGCTACTAGGGAAGAGGCTGATTTTGACAAATAGGGAGAAACTGGTTGAAAATTTGAAAGTGGAAGGCAGCTTGGGTGAAAGTGATCATGAAATGATAGAGTTCATGATTCTAAGGAATGGTAGGAGGGAGAACAGCAAAATAAAGACACTGGATTTCAAGAAAGCAGACTTTAGCAAACTCAGGGAGTTGGTAGGTAAGATCCCATGGGAAACAAGTCTAAGGGGAAAAACAATAGAAGACAGGTGGCAGTTTTTCAAAGAGACATTATTAAGGGCACAAGAGCAAACTATCCCACTGTGTAGGAAAGATAGGAAGTACGGCAAGAGATCACCCTGGCTTACCCAGGAGATCTTCAATCAAGAAGAGTCCTGCAAAAAGTGGAAACTAGGTCAAATTACAAAGCATGAATATAAACAAATAACACAGACATGTAGGGACAAAATTAGAAAGGCCAAGGCACAAAATGAGATCAAACTAGCTAGAAACATAAAGGGTAACAAGAAAACATTCTACAAATATATTAGAGGCAAGAGGAAGACCAAGGACAGGGTAGGCCCATTACTCAAGGGGTGGGGGGAAGGAAATAATAACAGAAAATGTGGAAATGGCAGAAGTGCTTAATGACTACTTTGTTTTGGTTTTCACCAAAAAGGTTGGTGGTGATTGGATGTCTAACATAGTGAATGCCAGTGAAAATGAGGTAGGAACAGAAGAGGCTAAAAAATAGAGAAAGAACAAGTTAAAAATTACTTGGACAAATTAGATGTCTTCAAGTCACCAGGGCCTGATGACATGCATCCTTGAATACTCAAGGAGCTGACTGAGGAGATATCTGAGCCATTAGCAATTATCTTTGAAAAGTCATGGAAGACAGGAGACTGGAAAATGGCACTATATTTGCCCATCTATAAAAAGGGAAATAAGGACAACCCAGGGAATTACAGACCAGTCAGCTTAACTTCTGTACCCGGAAAGATAATGGAGCAAATAATTAAGCAATCAATTTGCAAACATCTAGAAGATAATAAGGTGATAAGTAACAGCATTTGTCAAGAAAAAACCATGTCAAACCAACCTTATAGCTTTCTTTGACAGGGTAACAAGCCTTGTGGAAGTGGTAGAGGTGGTATATCTTGACTATAGTAAAGCTTTTGATATGATCTCACAAGACCTTCTCATAAACAAACTAGGGAAATGCAACTGAGATGGAGCTCCTATAAGGCGGGTGCATAACTGGTTGGAAAACAGTTCCCAGAGAGTAGTTATCAGCGGTTCACAGTCATAGTGGAAAGGCATAACAAGTGGGGTCCTACAGGGATCAGTTCAGGGTCCAGTTTTGTTCAATATCTTCATCAGTAATTTAGATAATGACATAGAGAGTACACTTATAAAGTTTGTGGACAATACCAAGCTGGGAGGGGTTTCGAGTCCTTTGGAGGATAGGATTAAAATTCAAAATGATCTGGAGAAATGGTCTGAAGTAAATAGGATGAAATTCAATAAGGACAAATGCAAAGTATTCCGTTTAGGAAGGAACAATCTGTTGCACACATACAAAATGGGAAATGACTGCCTAGGAAGGAGTACTGCGGAAAGCAATTTGGGGGTCATAGTGGACCACAAGCTAAATGAGTCAACAGTGGAACGCTGTTGCAAAAAAAAAAAAAAAAAAAAAAAAAAAAGCAAACATCCTTCTGGGATATATTAGCAGGAGCATTGTAAGCAAGACACGAGAAGCAATTCTTCTGCTCTACTCTGTGCTGATTAGGCCTCAACTGGAGTATTGTGTCCAGTTCTGGGCGCCACATTTCAGGAAGGATGTGGACAAACTGGAGAGAGTCCAGAGAAGAGTGACAAAAATGATTAAAGGTCTGTAAAATATGACCTATGAAGGAAGATGGGGGAAAAAAAAATTGGTTTGTTTAGTCTGGAAAAGAGAAGACTGAGGTGAGGGACATAACAGTTTTCAAGTATGTAAAAGGTTGTTACAAGGAAGAGGAAGAAAAATTGTTTTTCTTAACCTCTGAGGCTAGGACAAGAAGCAATGGGCTTAAATTGTGGCAAGGGAGGTTTAGGTTGCACAGTAGGAAAAACTTCCTAACTGTCAAGGTGGTTAAGCACTGGAATAAATTACTTAGGGAGGTTGTGGAATCTCCATCACTGGAGATTTTTAAGAGCAGGTTAGACAAACACCTGTCAGGAATGCTCTAGATAATATAGTCTTGCCTTGAGTGCAGGGGACTGGACTAGATGACCTCTCAAGGTCCCTTCCAGTTCTATGATTTTATGACGGAAGTCAAAGTCCGTGATGTGGCTGACAAATCTAGGAAGCGCAGCTTTGCTGGTTTGGTTATGTACAAAGGATGAATGAAGAGGAGTGGGTGAAGATAGCATGGCAAGAGAGGGTGGTAAGAAAGAGACCATGAGGAAAGCTGAGGAAGCAATGGATGGATTGTATCAAAGAAGGTGGTAAGCAGGTGGACATTAGTGCCAGCTCAGGCAGGTAAAGATGGCAGAAGCACAATGACCTGACCCCAGATAATGGGATAAGACGAAGGAGGAGGAGAAGAATAGGAATAAGGAGCTGGACAAAAAGGTGAAGTCTAGACAGAAACATAGGATGGGGAGAATGGGATGAGACAAAAACTCATTCCTCTCCGGCTTCAGCTGCACTTTCAATCCATCCTGGACCATGCCTTCCAAATGAAGCCCTTCTTTCAGGGACTGCAGGAGAGGAGACCATGCACTGATGCAGCATGTTGATGGTCAGCTAGACTAGTCCAAATTTACTGGAAAACTGTAGAAAATCAACAACGGAGACCAGTGCATGGTTTCTGAACATCTTTGGAAGCCAGTAAGGCTTTGCCTCTGGTATAGATCCTTAAGAGGAGGAGGACTCACAATGTATCATCCAAACAGATGCTCTAGGCTGCAACTGGCATTGACACCATTTCAGATACATCTGAATGAGCCTGGAGAGGCTTGTGGCTAAGAGACAAGCACGCCAGAGACCATGTCCTCAACTGGGAAAGAAAAGGACCAAAAATAAAGTGTTAGCATTTTGGTTTTGTTGCAAAAGTAAGTCTCAGGGAAAGCGTGTCTGATTCGGAGAATGAATTTCTACCCTAACGGAGTGGCCTGATTGTGAGAAGTGCTGAGCACCTGCATCTCCCAGTGATTTAAAAGGGACTTGTGCTGATAATCTGCACTTCTTGGGTTTAGGCCCTAACAATGCAACTGTGATGGAGGGAGGGGTTTAAAAATAAAGAGCAGGGAAGGGTGGAGGGGAAGGGAGAATTTTCTCTCTAAGGTTCTAGCAGCGAACTTGACATGATTACATCAATTTTGTTTGACTGTAGCTTTGACCAGATGTATAGAAATTATGTTCTCGGAACTGTGTGTAGGGAGGAATTAGCTTTTTATTTCAATCTGCTGAGAAGAAAGGGGTAGTATGATCAAATTACTAGGGCACTGAGCCTGAGGCACTGGCTTCTGTTCCTGGCTCTGCCATTGACACACTGTTACCTGGGGCAAGTTACTTAATCTCTGCACTACAGTTTCCCCATAACTCACATGGGGACGACAATGGGTACCCATTGTTGTAAAGAACTTTAAGATCTACAAATGGAAATTTATCATGTAAGTACTAAGTGTTGTTTGTTAATAATCGTTTAATGACACTTTAACTACAAATAAAACAACAAATCTTTGTCACTAGAATGTTACTTAAGCCAAAAATGGTTTTTTTTTTGTTTGTTTGTAATGTCCAATCTGTCTGCCTACATAAAGTTAAAGAGCCACTGATTCAGGCAGTGCCTTCAGTGCTACAAGGACATTTGTGTTTGAATAAACCAGCAATCCAGTTTGGGGGAAAAGGTTTCTTTGGGAGAAGGAGACAGTCTGTCTGTGACATGCAGATGGGCTGGTCCCTGAATTCTGTGCCGGTTCTTTCTACTGCAACAAACCAAGTATTTCACCCTGCAACTGTCAGTACTGCTATGATGCATCACAAGTGTGCACTGATAATACTCTAGGAAAAGGAATAGCTACTGTCAAGAAAGCCGTAGATCTCATCCAAATGGGGGGAGAAGGGAGTGCTGGTGCCAGACTAGTGACAGGGCTCGTGCAATGTGTGTGGTTAAGAACAAAACACATCCCACTTTCATATACCTGACTTGACTATCACTTTCACTGTCACTGCCAAATCCCAGAAACATCCTCAGGTCTGAGCTTTTCAAGGAAAGTCCTGCCCATAGAAGCGAAAGTTGTAATAGTCACTTTAGAAGGCAAGACCCATTTCTGTAATCAATGTGTCTGGGTGGGGAAATTGAGAAGTTGACTCTTGCTGTGGAAGTCAAGGATTGGAGTTGTTCACATTATAGTCATTGTGATAAATACAATATTGTTATTTTATGGACTGTTCATCACATCAAGTGTTACACAATGCTTTACACTCATAAGCTAGAGACAGAAGATACATTCTAATTCAAGATTTAAAGCAATCTACTCGCTGGCTCTTGAGGGCACTAAGTCCCAGTCAGATGGAGTAATACAAGTAAAGCTGTGACCCCTAGTGGAGAGTGATAGTAGGACACTAAGAGGAGGCTAATGCTGGAGGAGGGGAGTGAGCTGGTAAAAAGTGATGAGGTAGCACCAACAGACAACCCTTCCTGGTTTGTCTGTTTCACTAAAGAAGTATTTGATTAAGACAGCCCATGCACTGTCTTATCAAGCCTGTAAGATTGTACTGAACAAGTCCATAGACATAACTGTTTGAGCTGTGTAGGAAATGATACATCCCCTTTTCACCCATCACACATACATTTTCAAATCTCAGAAGTGTTAATGTAGAACATTATTCTGATGGAGCCTCTGGTTTTCTCATATCTGAGTTTGGGATGATGGTGACTGATTTCTATCATCCTTTCCTGAAAGGTCAAAACAGGTATTTTACATGTACTATCATCTCAAAACAGGTATGTGCAGACCTGAACGCAGAGAGAAGACCTATTACATAACTTAGTCTATCCCTTGCCAATGCAAGATTATATTACAAATAATCAGAGACTGGTTTAAGTAGCTTGTCCCCATCACTATTGTATTGAGTGCCTGCCAGCTACTCAAAAGTAAATGTAACGATCTCTCCTTCTCCTTTTTCAACGTGTAGAAGAAACAGCTTGGTTAGGTCTTGTGTGGGTGTAAAGAATTTAGTGAAGGAAAGCCAAGTCTAAGGGATGAGCTTTGCATTTAGTTCTGAGAATGCTGATAGCTGTGGTCACTCTTACCTGTTGCAGGAGCGAGTTCCATAGTTTCTATCTACCTCTTGTGGAGGTTTTGTCTTCCACGTTGACCAACCTCTCAGTTATTGGTCACAAGTTTGATCCAGTGAAACCAAGGTGTCACGGGAGATCACTGTGCTGGAGAGAAAGGCAGTGGCTCAGGTAACTAGATAATTCACACAAAGAGCTTTAGATATCAGGATAGAGATGCTGAACTGGACTCTCTTATTAGTGGAGGCAGAACACTGGAGGGGAGTTCTAGGAGACATTTGGGAAACAGACAGGCTGCTGTGTGTTGTACCATTTAGACCCTTTTCAGGGTTGCAGGGATCTCAAACTCAAATGACCACGACGGCCACATGAGGACCACATGAGGACGAGTGCATTGGCCCGAGGGCCGCATCACTGACACCCCACATCGCTGCCCCTGGCTCCGCCCCCACTCCACCCCTTCCATGAGGCCCTGCCTCTTCCCACCCCTTCCCTGTCCCCATTCCAACCCCTTCCCCGAAGTCCCCACTCCAACTCTGCTCCCTCCCTGCCCCCAAAGGTGCAGGAGGTATGCAGGGTACGGCAGGGGGCTCAGGGCAGGGAGTTGGGGTGAGGGGTGCAGCAGGGGGTTGGGGTGCAGGGTGCGGCAGGGGGGTTGAGGTGCAGCAGGGGGTCAGGGTGCAGCAGGGGGCTCAGGGTAGGGAGTTGGAGTGTGGGGTGCAGCAGGGGGTCATGGTGCAGGGTACGGCAGGGGGCTCAGGACAGGGAGTTAGGGTGCAGGCAGGGCTAGCTCCAGGCACCAGCAAACCAAGCAGGTACCTGGGGCGGCAAATATAAAGGGGCGGCAGGAGGTCGGGCTCTGGGGCAGAAATCCACCCTTGGCAGCGGCGGGAATTTGGCGGCTGCTCCGTCACAGCGCGTTTCGCGCTCGGTGGCGGGGATGCGACTCATGTTTGGTCACCGGAGGCAATTCAGTGGCTGCACCGTCACTCCCCATCCGTGTTTGGTGGCAAGGTTTTTTGTTTGTTTGCTGCTTGGGGTGGCAAAAACGCTAGAGCCGGCCCTGGGTGCAGGAGGGGTGCAGGATGCAGCAGGGGGCTCAGGGCAGGGAGTTGGGGTGCAGGAGGGGTTCAGGGTGTAGGCTCCGGCCCAGTGCCGCTTACCTAGAGCGGCTCCGGGGTGGCAGCGGCGCGCACTGGGGCCAGGGCACGCTCCCTACCTGCCTGCCCTGGCCCCAGTCCACTCCAGGAAGCAGCTGGAAGTATGTCCCTGCAGCCTGGGGGGGGGGGGGGGGGCAGAGGGCTCCACGTTACTCTTGCTTCCAGGTACCTTCCCTGAAGCTCCTATTGGCCGCGGTTACCCGTTGCCGGCCAATGGGAGCTGCAGTTGGCGGTGCCTGGAAGAGAGAGAGAGCAATGCACGGAGTCATCTGCTCCCCCCGCCCCCCCGGGGCTGCAGGGACATGGTTCTGTGCACCATGGGGGGGCAATCCCATGGCTGGATTTGGCCCGCGGGCTGTAGTTTGCCCACCCCTGGCCTAGAGATAGGCAGAGAGGTGGGGGGGGGGATATGGGGGGCACAGGGAGCTTGCTGGGCCGCACAAAAGAACCCCGTGGGACGTGTGTTTGAGACCCCTGGGTTATGGCTTCTTTCCTGGGCATGAGTTGCAATAACAAAGCCCCCAGGTCACACAGACACGGCCAGTTATCTATGTATGAGACTAATAGGATAGGGCTTTATCTTCTGACCAGACACAGATTCGTAAGTTCCAAGGAAGAAGGCACCATTGTGAGCTGACCTCCTGTACAACGTAGGTCATAGAACTTCCCCAAAATAATTCCTAGATCGTATCTTTTAGAAAAACACATAATCTGGATTGAAAAATGGCCTGTGACTAAGAATCCATCATGATGTGGTAAATTGTTCCAATTATTAATTACCCTCCCTGTTAAAAATATGCCTTATTTCCAGTCTGAATTTGTCTAGCTTCTTGCTAGATTGAAGATCTTACTACATTCGTTCCTCTCATATGTACCTGCAGAAATGATCAAGTCACCCCTTCATCTTTTTTTAATGTTAAATAGTTTGAGCTCCGTGAGTTTGTCACTATAAAGCATGTTTTCTAATCCTTTAATCATTCTCATGGCTCTTCTCTGAACTCTGTCAATCCCCACCCCCCCCAACCCTTCTTGAATTGAGGACACCAGAACCGAACCCAGTAAAGCAGTGGTTGTACTCGTGTCAAATTCAGAGGTAAACTATCCTCTCTGCTCCTACTCAAGATTTCAGTTTATGCATCCAAGGATTGCATTAGCCCTTTGGGTCACGGGATTGCACAGTGAGCTGATGATCAACCCCAATGCCTAAATCTTTTTCAAAGTCACTGTTTCCTGTGCAAGTATGGCTTACATTTTGTTCCTAAAGGTATCCATTTACACTTACATATTGTTTGCTTGCACTCAGTTTACTATTTTAATATAACTAAGTGATCTAGATCACTCTGTATTAGTGACCAGTCCTCTTCATTATTTACCACTTCCCCCAATTTTTGTGTAATCTGCAAACTTTCTCAGTGATTTTGTTTTCTTCCACCACTGACAGAAATGTTACAGCATAGGGCCAAGAACTGATCTATGTGGGATCCTGCTAGACACACACATTGTCAGACCTCAGTGCGCGTTTTCTGCATCATAGCTATTCGTGCCCTCAGTAGAATTGAGGGCCTTGTTGGGAGTCGATTGGCTACAAACAGCTTGAGGGCAGGTGACCTCAGTGGGAGGATGATGTACAGTAAACTTAGGACTTCTGTACAACTTTTATAGGATAGGAAATGTCTTTTCATTCTAAATCTCAAGGTTACGAAAATAGGACCTACTCAGCCCTTCAACAATGTAGACTTTAAATTAAAAAAACAAAACAAAACAAAAAAAACAGAAGACAGTGTCAATTTCCAGACTTTGGAATGGCTGCAGCATAGCAATCAAGAGAATGTTAGTATAGATTGTTACATTCAGAGGCAGCCAAGGAGTAACAACCAACTTGACTTCAGAGAAAAATAACTATTTTTGTAATGACCACATTGCTCTGTCTTAATCTGACAAACAGGAGCACTCGGGACAGAACAGAAATTAATCTGTTAGTGCTGTTACTGTCTTACAGCAAGTTTCCCTTCTGTCAGCTAGCTCATACTGTCAAGCACAATTGGCTTTGTTCTACAGCAATTCGCTGGGTAATCCTATTAGAACACCTAACTCAAATTAGACTATACAGAGGCAAGGAGATTAAAATGTAATGTGAAAAGGTGGCTTTGTTTAGCTTGAAGGTTACAGTATTGTTTAATATTGGGTTCTATATTCTACTCAGCCTGTGACCATTTCCACGGCAGCTAGTTTTACAACAGTCAAACCCTCCTCTTCTTCAGAGGCTCTTTTAACACAGGTAATTTTGTCATGCCAGCCATTCTTCCACTGGAGGACCCAATACTATTGTGTTATACAAAGAGGCTACAGGGTAGCTGTACTAGGATCCAAACACGAATTCCCTTATGGGGTAGCAGTATTGCCAATCTCAACCATTCAAAGATCATGAGTCAGATTAATTAAAAAAATTTTTTTTTAAAATAGGGGGGTTTACTTGCCTTCTTATTCTGAGCCTGCAGCATGCATTCCAGTTCACGTTTTCATGCTTTTCTCTGCAACCATGAGGTCTAAAAACTTACTTAAAAATAAAAAGCCGACCCATATCGCTTCTCTCCAGGAGATTTGGGGGCAGAGGGAGGCAACACTGCAGTAGTAAATGGTATGCCTGCATGACCACCATCTATAGCTCCCCCATCTTCTTAAGAAGGGTTTTAATAAAAGATGTGTTTATGGCTATTTGCATTTTACCATGGAAACTCTCAGGATGCAGATTCTAGTTGGCGTCAGGTAGGAAAGGAGATGATTTAAAACAATGAGTTTAGGCTATTCTTGTGTGAACTGAAGGGCTGAATACTTAAAGCCTTGGTTGTTCACAGGCAGGAATGGATTAAGACTATCAAAGGCCACTGGCATGCCACAGCTTGCCCCCCACCCTGCCCACCACCTGAAGTGGCTGTGGGCCTACCTTCCTTCCCAGAGAGGTGGCAGCAGGTACCCTTGTCTACTCCCTGAGCAACAAAAGTCAGGGTCTACCACTTGTGGGTCCCATCTCCCTTGCAGGGGTGACCATATCTTCTAGGGTAAGTACTGGGGCCTTACAACTATTTACCTTAAGAACTGGCGAGGGGGAGCCTCTGACACTCCCCTGCTGCCACACACCGAGGTCCGTGCTAGGGTGCTGTTGGTAGGACCTACTAAAGCAGCAGTGGATCTTGGTCTTTATAGCAAAGGCACCTCATGTCTCAGCACTGCTGTTTGACTCTACAAACTCAGGCAGACCTCTCTCTAACTATGCTCAGTTTACATTTTCAATATTTTTATTTTAATGAAAGCTGAGATGTCACAACCTCATCATGTGCCTCTCGGAGTTGGTGCCTAGGCCTGTGCCTAATTACAGGGAGTCAACAGCAAACCAAAATGCAAGATTAAGTTTTAGACTAGCACGCCCTAGTCTATCAAATTCTAGCAATTTATTTAGCAGGTATCTTCTGAGGGAAGTAGGGACCGTAATTAAATCTAGTTTGTTTTCCTAAATATACAATGAAATGGTTTTTCATAACTTTCCCTGTTCTCTCAAGCCTGGATCAAGTCTCATGTACAGCCCATTAAGAGTATTAAATCTCTTTGGTGTTCCCTATAGTGTGGGGGAGTGCGTTCATTAAAAATAATGAGATGGGGAATGGAATTTATCCATCTCTGACACAGGACTCACCTTAGCTAGGTGACAACCCTCAGCTCAAGGTAAATTTTATATTTAGGTTGACTGGGTAGCAGCAATGGATTTACTAAATCACATTTATGTGACTGGTTGCTTGGATAGAGCAGAAGCAGCTGCAAAGTGTCTTTCCCTACTGAAAGATAACTGACAGAACTTGAGTAGCTTGGTTATACCAAATAAAGAGGGACCATTGCCTCAAGTTGTGGTGCCTAATTAAAGGGTGGTGATGAACGCTTGGGAAATGCCAAAACATATATACAAACTGTCAAATGTACTGATGTAGTACTTCAGAAGAAGTATTAATAGTTTTGTGAACATAGGTATGGTGTAACACTGAGCCTATTTGGGATATACATGATTATTCCAGTGTACTGGAAACAGCGCTTGGATATTAACATCATGGAAATTAATGGTTTAAAATCCCCACTGTATTCATACCAAGGTCCACAAGAGTAGTTTTCTGAGCAAGAAGTTGTAGATGTGTATTCAGCATGACAAAGCTACATTACAGTTCAATTACCATATAGAAATCATTCAGGTTTATATTTTAACTTCTGAACTGAGATTACAATATTGTAAACAAATGATGGTAACAATTTTTAGCATCAAATTGAAATACATACTGGGTTCAAACTTAATTTTTTTTATGGCAAACTGTCTTCATATACAATAGGTATGTCTGAACTGACCACCATATCATTTACAATGGAATTATTCGCAACTGAGCTGTAAGTTTAACATAAAACAATTCTCTTTAAGGCTCCACAGCAGAATCCTGCAACATGATCTCAGATAACCCTAGCTGATGTTTTGTATTTGTTTAGGATTTCAACCAAACCTGCCACTGGAGGACTAGAGTACACAGACTCTTTCAAACCTAGAGAAATTTGGGCTGATGGCTAGATTTTCCATAAGAAACTAACTCTGAAAGTATTAACCCCCATAAATAATTATTATAAAACATGACCATCTTCAACCTGTCTCTTCAAGAGACAGGAACAATTCATTAACTCAAAAAGCACAAGACAGTTAAGCCCAGAGGTGCAAAGGTATTTAAGCACTTAACAGCCACTGATTTCAATGGTACTTAGATACCTAAATACTTCTGAGGATTTGGGCCTTAGTGCTTCCCTTAGGACTGGCCTACACCATTCTATCAATTGAGAAACAGCATGGTACAATTCCCTACTGTGATTGTAGATACAGGTATAAAACTGTGTGTAGGCAAGCCCTTGGTGCTGGAAGTCCAAGGTGAAAGGATCCTTCCATGATAAACTCACCTTCTTTCCACCTTTAAAGATATACAATATTATGTATTCTTAGCCTTTCTGAACTGCAAACTTGGGTTTCCTGCCAGTTGGCACTAATGTACAAATGCATTTGTACATGTAAGGTGGAAATTTCACACCCCCAGGTAAGGAGCTAAAAAATCATCTCCATTTTCTAATTAATGCTTTTGATTCAGAGATCCAGGATTTAGCACAATAGCCATGAGTATTTAAAAATCCTGACTCCTAACAGTTTCAGGTTAGCAAGAAAAATAAGTTAAAATGAAAAAGCAAGTGGAGGACTGGAGAAAAGAATCAAGAGACTTTAATAACAGAACAAGTAATTCCACTGAACAGCTTCAGTTATTAAGATTAGTTGGCATATATAGTTGGTGTGCTTTGCTGTTATTTAAATACACAAAGTACAGTGCAAAAGAGCATCAAGGTTTCTGAAGACATGTAGCCCTTCTATTACAAAGACAATGCTGTACAGGACTAGTTGAAGGTTTTCTATAAAGCTAGTTCAAAAAAGGGAACTGACATTTCTATTTAACATTCAGTACAGCTGTAATTCATATTTCTACATGGGTACTACATGCATTCTAGCTACAGCTACCTCTCTCCTAGGTACTGCTATATTCACTACTGTTGCCTTGAATGTTTGATATTTTTGGTGTTAGAAATGTTAATATAATTTAGTTTATGTTGAAGCAACACCACAAACTGCATTTCAGCTTGCCAGGAACTTATCATCTGAACTTCCCTTCACACGAGCTCACCAAACTTAATTTACTTAAATTAATTATTCATCATTTAATGTTCTGCCAACCTAAACCTGAAATAGGCTGGAAGAAAAAAAAAATCTTTTCAAAACAATCATCTACATATCCATTTCACTGCTATCTAGTCCCTCTCACAAAGAGAGCCTGAAAAAAAAAATCTACACAAAGTTTTATTGCAATCATACATGGGTTACGTCAAGGGTCAAATACAACAAATACTATGATGCAATTTTACATTTATTGAACTACAGTTCAAAGCACAAATTTACACACTAAATACACTGAACATCTCTAATGAAGTCACACTAGTCTCCCACTGACATTTGATATATCTGGGTGAAAGACAATAACTTTACAAGACTTTCTAACAGGAATCCTTAGTATAAAAACTGTGTACTTGTATGTAAACTGTTTAACTGAGAACCCAAGTGATGGGTTTCCATCTCGACTAAGTCATCCATTTTGTTGCATATTTTATTTAAACGCTCAGGGGTTGAACGAACTGGCAAGTTTAAATCTGCACACTATTATCTAACCCTCCCACCCCAGTGAATTGTAGTTGTAGCTGGTTTTGCCTGGTCCCAATTAGCTATTACTAATTTTCAAGTTTTGAAGAGAATGAGTTGAATTCAAGATTGTTCCATTTTAATTCCACAGTGGAATGTTGACCAGACAAACTACAGGCTTGCAACTGCAAGTCTACATGAAGCGTTACGGCCTGTTTAAGCTGCAGTGGAAAAGCTGTCTTCTGGGCTCAGCTGAATGCAAGAAGGCACAAAGAAGAAGTTCTTCATCAATGTGTCTGAAGTAATTCCAGCATCTTGCATCTCATACCTACAGCAGAAAGTATAACAGAGGTATGTTCAGGAAGCATAGACCTGAGAGTTTTAAAGTTCTCATGGCGGCTTAACATTGGAAACCAGCATTAAGTTCAGTATTCAGTCTAAACAAAAAAATTATTTGGCAGACTTAAGATTAAGTTAACCTTTTCCACCTTAGTAATATGTGCATCACGGTATTTACTGGTGAATATATGTTATATAGGCTGTGCTTATCACAACACTTCCTTTTAACACATTGGACAGCTGCACAGAGACTCATCAGCCAGCAAAGCAATACCTACAATTGTATGCATTCTACCATTGTCTTAAATGAAAGACTTGTCTACACCACACCACAGGGTAGACTATGGGATTGTGAACTGCAGAGCACTCCAAACCATTGTGCTCTAACTGTCCTGCATGGACACTACTGGTGAGAATACCTAGTTCATGTTAATGTAGTCCTGTTTGAAAGGTGAAACAGTGCGGTAGCATTTTAAAAAAGAAACATGAACTAATTGTCTAAGTTGATTTTTTTTTTTAAATAAATCTTCCTCTATCAATCACCATGCATCCAACTGTAAGATTATGACTAAATGTTTTCAGGGGGGGGAAAGGCTGAGTGCAACTACCACAGCAAATATTGAGATCATCATCTTACCAGTCATTGAAAGACATCATGTAGTAAATTGGTGGTCTCTGAAAATCATTAAAGGCAGACTGTTGACCCAAGGTACCAGAACCCATATTATCAAAGATCAGCCAGTCTCCGACACTCAACTCAGGAAGAAGACAGTTTTCCACAATTTGATCAAGCTCATCACAGGATGGACCCCAAAGGCTGCTGGCAAACAGAGGCTCATCTTCCTTGTATTTCTACAAAAACAATCCAGTCAAGTCAGGCTTTAGTTTAAGGCAAAAGAAAGTTTTACAGACACATTAGAAAAAGAACATTGATATTAAGTCATCTGAAAAATTCCTTTCTTCTAGGGAAAAAGTCCACAGATCCATTACAATGGGTCTCATGCCGGCTTGCAGCTTCTTGGGGCAGAAAAGACTTGTCAATCAGGCAGTCTGGGAGAGGCCATACCCCTAAAGACCTAGCCAGTTCAAAATACTTCCAAAGCTGTTTTGTAGTGCAAAGTCCTTTAAAGGTTAATTCACAGGTTAGCAGACAAGATTCATAAACATTTTCCGCTGCAGAGCAACTTGAAATTCTACCCCAATTATATTATGTCCCTAACTTCAAATTTCACCCCAAGGAAATATATATTGTGTCCCCAAAGAAAATGGAGGCGAGTGTGATGGTTTAAGCCTTCCTCAGACCACAATCCTTGTGCTGGGTTGGATCTGCGGACTTTTATGACTGGAAGAAAGGAAATTTTTGAGAAAAGATATGGTAGGTTTCCCTATTCTTTTTCACAGGGAAAGTCCACAGAGCCATTACAACAGGGTGTCTAAAAGCAGTGCATTTCCGTGAAGGGAAAACAGGAAGAATGAGATGAGTGGCTCTGAATGAATGAGCACCAGTTTTTTTGGTGGGGGGCATGCTTTGCCTGTTCCATGCAGGCCAATAATGTAACATGACACTCATAGACCAAGCCCTTGAAGATGTCCTGTTTGTAAAAATACTTTTTCAAGGCTAAAGAAGTGTTAACACATCTGACTATCCTATTTTAATTATACCTCTCACATAATGTAGTTAAGATTTGATTTTCTGGACTTGGGTACAGAATTTTGTCCTTGGGAGCAGATTCTTTTTGTAGAGGAGACATAGCTGAGTGGTGGTTGACAACTGAATTCTACATGAGACCTAGAATTTCCCTTGACAGCATGGAGGCCATCATGGCTCACTTCTGCCTTGTTGGTTTGTCCTGGAGATCCTGGAGAATACTGTGATCAGAAAAAGAAAGTCAGGCTTTTGGCCCTGGAAGAAAGGTGCATAATCATGCCTGCAGCCTATTAATTTCTTCATCAGAAAAGAGACTCGTCTTTGCTGGGTTCTGGCTGCAGATATGTCCATTGACACACAGGTGACTCAGGGCTGACTCTGCACTCAAAGACCTTAGGCTATAGACTCCGCTCTTCTGGATTTTTCCTTTACTTTAACCACCTGCTATATTTATTTATTCTATATGTAGTGCTTGAATATACAGAAGATTTTTTTTTGCTCTTTTCAAAATATGCAGCCAGGAACAGCGAAGATTAGATGCTCATCCAGGTTGAGGACCTGGTACCTCTGTCCTTGTTTAAAGCTATTGCTGAAGTGTTGTAAGGGATCACTGCTACATCTTGGCTGATCAGGACTGCTCTTAAGGCCTAATTATTTTGATCCCCTTGATACTGTGTTAGAAGTCTGTTCTTGCATTAACTTTGGATGAAATTTGTTCCCTGAATGAGGTTTCCTGCTTTTGAAGCTGCTATAGATTATCTCCACCAATCCTCTCATTGCTACATACCCTCTCTTCCAAGTACCCCTGGCAATGGCACAAAAAAGACAGTCCTACATGCTCAAGAAATTTATGGAGAAAATCCATGTGGAGTCTCACAACAGTATGTTGTTCCTAGAGACCTCTGTTCTTATCCAAGACAACAGAGCCCTGACAGATGTGACTGGAGAACAAAGGACACTGTGCCTCCTGACCACTGGCTTGGAGTGGAGGTTGATAGTTATAACTATTCCCAGAAGTAATAGTGCCAGTATGATCTCATTTAGATGTTTGTGATATTGACAAACTATATTGTTCCAGGAAAGAATATGAACTGTATGGTATCTCTTTTGTGTGGGCATTTTCCAGGAACAGTGCTCTGATGAGCAAGTCATCTTAGCACATGTATACAAGAATCTTTTTCTGCTTGAGGAGAAACAATGTTAACTAGCACTTTGGAGGACAGCCTGAGAAAGGCAGGTAGGCCACAGAATAAAGGGCTATATGGGTAATGTAGTCTGTTGCACATGATGCTGGTATCTCCTCCAGCACGGTTGCATAATAACATGTAGATAGGTGTTCACATCAATTAATGATGAAAATTTGGTGCAGTGGTAGAACTTGGTCTCCATCTTGTGACTTTGGAGTTGAAATTATGAATATTGGCTCTATACTGGCTCTATACTGTCTGTATATCAAACTTATGCTATGCTTCTGGGTGACACCCCAAACAAGTTGGTGTCAGCTCTGCCTAGCCTGCTTGATGGTCTATTAAGGACCATCAGGTATACAACCGACACATTGAAAGAAGGCAGATACACCTTGTAACTCAGCAAGGTATGCAGGGACATGCCTATGGCCAGAACTCTGAGGTTTTTCCATGCCATGTGATAGACAGCTTGTCTTTGGGACAAAGAAAGCAGAGACCACATGGCAAGAGACTATAAAAAGCTGCTGCAGCTCCTCTACCTTGTCTTCAATCCTGCTTCTTACCTCTGGAGGGACTTTGCTACAAATGGAAGCTCTACACAAAGAACTGATGACCCATCCTAGATGTGGATGTACTCCAGAGACTTGATTTGAACTTGCAGTTTATTCCATCACTGCTACAAGCCTGAATTAAGAACTTTGCCATTACTGTATGTAATTGATTCCATTTAACCAATTCTTGCTCTCATCTATATCTTTTTTCCTTTTATGAATAAATCTTTAGACTTTAGATTCTAAAGGATTGGCAACAGCGTGATTTGTGAGTAAGGTCTGATTTGTATATTGACCTGGGTCTGGGGCTTGGTCCTTTGGGATCGGGAGAACCTTTTTTCTTTTACTGGGGTATTGGTTTTTATAACCATTTATCCCCATAAATAGTGGCACTGGTGGTGATTCTGGGAAACTGGAGTGTCTAAGGGAATTGCTTGTGTGACTTGTGGTTAGCCAGTGGGATAAAACCAAAGTCCTCTCTGGCTGGCTGGTTTGGTTTGCCTTAGAGGTGGAAAAACCCCAGTCTTGGGCTGTAACTGCCCTGCTTTAAGCAATTTATCCTGAACTGGCACTCTCAGTTGGGTCCCACCAGAACCAGCATCATTACACCCTCCTCTAAGTCTCAGCTGGATCAAAGAGTGCCAAGACCCATAGAAGAGTCTTTTTCTCCTTTTGAGTTATCAGAGCTCCTTAGATGATTAGTATGTTTTAAAATTATTTTATGTAAGCAGGTTTCCAAGGCAGGTTTGTTTATAGTCACTAAAGTGTGTGCCCCCTGTCCTACTCAGCAGTAACCTGTACCTACTTGGCCTGAGGATTGGAGCTCCACAGCCTCAGACAGAGCTGGTGCTGTGACTAAGTTGAGCTTATTGCTCTTACTGTAAATCTCAGGCTGTTTTGATGTGGGAGGGCTAAGGAAATCTTTCTCAACAAGGCTGCTGGCCTGAAGGTTCTTAATGATACAATGGGCAAGAGGTAGTCTGGCCATGTATGTCTGGTTCTAGTCCAATATGTGGAGGCACAAAAGACTGCTGAGCTGGCTCAGGGGTTGTTTTGGTTTTTAAATTATATTCTTTTTTCATAGATTCATAGATATTTAGGTCAGAAGGGACCATTATGATCATCTAGTCTGACCTCCTGCACAACGCAGGCCACAGAATTTCACCCACCACTCCTACAAAAAACCTCACACCTATATCTGTGCTATTGAAGTCCTCAAATTGTAGTTTAAAGACCTCAAGGAGCAGAGAATCCTCCAGCAAGTGACCCGTGCCCCATGCTACAGAGGAAGGCGAAAAACCTCCAGGGCCTCTTCCAATCTGCCCTGGAGGAAAATTCCTTCCCGACCCCAAATATGGCGATCAGCTAAACCCTGAGCATATGGGCAAGATTCATCAGCCAGATACTTCAGAAAATTCTTTCCCAGGTAACTTGGATCTTACCCCATCTAAAACCCATCACAGGCCATTGGGCCTATTTACCATGAATATTTAATTACCAAAACCATGTTATCCCATCATACCATCTCCTCCATAAACTTATCGAGTTTAATCTTAAAGCAAGATAGATCTTTTGCCCCCACTACTTTTTAAATAAAGATCATCTCTTTCTTTAACATGAGGACTGAATCAACACTGGGAGTACAAATTATCACAAATTTGCTTGTGGATGAACTAATTCCCCTTTCCTCACAATCCCCATGTTTCCTTTTGCAGGGGCTTATCTGGAGGCACACAGAGTCCCCACCAAATACTCCTGAGAATGGTTTCTGATTACTCCTCAAAAGAAAAAAACCTGAGTTCTTCCTGTATTGTGGTGACCTACAAGTGGAAGGAAGTCCCTGCACCTTTTTCTCCTCCTTTTTACTAGGAAAAAATCAAGCCTTAGAAATTTCCTCTGTGCAGGAGTGACACCTGCGAGTAGAGTCCATAGTGTGCCTTTTATGTCCCTCTCAGCTTCTGTATTCTGTGGTAATAGAATATCAACAGAGGGGGTCAGGAGAAAGCATAGCAGGTGTGGTTCTACAGAAATAATGTTCTTTTGAGATGAGCCCTTGAATTTTATAGAAGCTCCTTAAATCCCTGCCTGTGGAAGGAGCAGGGAAAACAATCACATGACACAGCCCTTTTGTCTCACTAAATTCCCTGGTGGGCCCTGTAGTGCTACACAACAGTTAACACCCATGTTGTCTCACTGAATCCTAGGGTGGGCAAGGCAGGCTTCCATAAGGGATGACTCCCACCTTGTTAAAGAGGGTGAAGTAAATTAGAAACAAGTAGTGGGCCAAGACACCCTTTACTGCTGCTTGTTCCTCCACCTCTGGGCTGCTCTCTACCTCAGCCCTCCAAGACTGGCAGTCTGGGGCATGGCTGACCTGCAAAGAGCAGGGACCCATTAGTCAGGCAGGTAGCACATGGCTGACCGGCAAAACAAGCTGAGTTCAGCTGGCCAGACATTTTTGCGCCCTTTTCTTCCAACTTCTCTATTCCTCTAATTGCCTTGAAGCTGTTCCAACAGAGCGGCATGTCCAGACAGGTTAAAACGGAAACTTCTGCAGCCAGCAACCCTGGTATCAAAACGGGGTGGGGGGAAGGTGTTTCAGCAAGCCTGCTGCAGAGCACAACTCCTCCACTCACCCACACCCCTTCCAAGGCAAAATAAAAAGCCAGTTCAAACTGGCTAGAAGTGGCTGGGTCTTCAGGGGTGTGGCCATTTGCACTGTCTGAGTGGCAGGTCTGGTTACTGCCCCAAAGAAGCTGCGAACAGGAATAAGATCCATTGTAATGGATCTGCAGAATTTCCCCACAAAAGAATAATCCTTTGTAAATTCTGTAAGAATATGATATAGACTCACCTTGTGAACCTCTGGGATGGTATTAAATTTTTCAAACAATTTACTTGCAAAAGAACCATAAACACCATCGTTCATGTAGTACATAAAGATTGGCTCATCATCACTCCTGGTTTGCTCCACTGGAAGAAAAATGGTTACAGAGGATTGCGAATTAAATGTTTTTATTATAAAAATATGTAACAGTTAATCCCCACCCCCCAGAGTATGTAAAACATGCACTGGGATAAGAATGTTGGGGAAGGAGTGTAATTATGAGACTACAATATCCATTCAAGCCTACCGTTAAAGGCTATGCTTAAGGACACATTTTGTATATTAATATTTCAGTCATTTACTCAAAACATCCAAAAAAATTCCATTTTGGTAAAAGAGGGACAATAGTAACTCCATTGCATGTTCTTTCATCTTCCCCTAATACAGCTGTAATTATATGCTGATAGGATGCCTGAAGATCATAGATGAGTCACATCCATTTACCAGTGAGGAAAAAAGCAATGCCAAACAAACACAGAAAAAAGAAAATTATCAGAGGTACAGATTAACCAGGTTTGGAAGGATTAGATTTTTATCGGTATATGTCTTTCATTGTACACACATCAACTGATGAAAAAATATTTCCACCAATGATAACAAAATATACAGATAAGCAAAGAAAGAAAAACGCTGCTTGAGAATTTATTAGAATTTGATTAATGATATTCATTTTATATATTTTGACATGATGTTGATAATTTGTTTTAACAGTTATAAAAAATTTGGTTTTTTGAAACTCAACATCTACTATAACAAAGTAAGTATTGTCTGACCATGCCACATAATATCCTGCAAAGGTGAAAATTTAAAATATATAAAAATGAAAAAAATATGCTTTAAAACAAACATCAATTATTTTTAAAAAAATCAACACTTAATTCTGCCAAACCTAAGATTAACATAGGGACAGAACCTTAAAAAATAGACAGACTCAAGTATGAGCCATTTATTGAATAGAATATTTAAAAAGCATAATTCATGATCTGCACATAAAATGGAGCTATGCTGACAAAAATGGAGACTTATTTGTACTGATTCACACATGTACAAAACAAATATATTGCTTACTTCCAGAAGGAAGAAATTTATCGTATTCAACAGCTTTCTTTGCAATGATGTTAACTGCTAGAGTAAATGCAGATGAAACATAATAGCATCCAGGCTCTGCAATCACATTAACACCGGATTCTTCAGGAAAGTAGACATCCAACAATGGACTGATGACATGATTAACCTAGGAAATTGAAGTCATAGCTAATGTTTAGATTGCTCATCTGATTTATTTTGAAGTTTATTTATAGTTCTTGTGAAAGGTGCTGGATTGATAAATCAGACACAGAAGTCCTCTGTCACAAATTCCCAGCCAACAATTTACAGTGCTGGTGAGTTGGCCATAAGCTGATTTTTACTATCCATATTGGGCCTTTGCTGAATCAAGTCTCAGACACCACGGTTAAGATTTACAAAAATAAAATGGGTGTTACTTTTGGGATACTGATGCCATACCTAGGCACCTAATAATAATTGCTAGCTCTTATATAGTGCTTTTCATCAGTAGATCTCAAAGCGCTTTACAAAGGAATTAAGTATCATTATCTTCAGTCTCCAGTAAAGTCCAAGTCCTCCAAATGACTGAATCACCCATTTAAGTAATTTCATAGTGGTTGTAGTACAACAGATGTTGTAAAATTATTTATGAATCCATGAAATGCATCAGGGTTGCGTTTAAAAACAAAAAAGCAATTTGGTCCACTACCCTCAATAGTTGTGCATCCTGACAAATAAAGAAACAGATGGTATTCACTGAATTTACCCAACATTAATCTGATTTTTAACTTCAGTATTAATGCCATAGTCTTGCATGACTTGTCCACAACTACTTGATAAGGCAAACACTAAGCAGACAATTTTCAAAGTTCTATTAATGATTTTAGCTGTTTGAACCTATTCATTTCAGCACCCCAGGCTTTGGGAGTTTATCTTTAAGAGTACACAAAATACAGTGATCAGTCTAAATCTCCATTATTCACTAGTGACCAGGTCATGACACCAAACCAGAGATCAAACGAGGCTCTGTCTACACTTAAAATGCTTCACTGTAAACACTTACTAAAGCAACAGGAGGGGTTCTGTCATAGCTAGTAGGTAATCCACCTCCCTGAGAGGTGGAGCTAGGTCAATGGAAGAATTTATCTGTTGACCTAGCACTGTCCACACTATGGGTTAGGTTGGCTTAACTGTGTCTCTCAGGGCCATAGATTTTTGACATCCCTAAAAAATGTAGCTATGCCACTTTAACTTTTCAGTGTAGATCTGCTCTAAGAGTAAAAATCTTAAAGCTCATTAAAGCAAATGTCCAGCTGATGCATTGTGTCTTCAGTTCTAAACCAAAATACTGAAAATTCCAGCTGCAGCAGCAGGTCAGTATTCATCCACTATGAACACAATAAAAAGAACTGCCTCCAGAAGAAAGGGCTAAAATCTTCATGGTACGAAGTATGCAACATTTTAAAAGTTACAAGGATAACCGAGGCTTTGGTTTGCTGTCAATTTAGAATGGTTACTGTTTCTCTCATTTGTAAATCCTTAGCACCTGAGGGACAATTCTGTGAATAATTTATGTAACATTAGTTGAATCAGAGTTGAGAAACTAGCAGGACTTCATGGACCTGTACTAATTCTCTGCTAATGACTCCACAATGCAATTGTGGCATATAATCCAGTCCATCCCCATGGTTTTAAATCTGTCAATCCAGCTTTTAACTATCAATATTAGTTGGAAACTGACATGTCAAAAAACTCCAAACCTACAAATGAAAGGCAAGCTAGTTCTAACTTCCACTGAGTTGCATACCTCTTCCAGCTGAAGTTCTGAACCTGTGAAGCCCCCACCAATGTCCAACATGTTCATCTTAAAGCCAAATTCTTCCTAAAAGGAAGTATAGACAGGCCTTTAAGTATGCAGACAATAGAAATTGAAGTTTTTATTGAAGAGCTCTCCAATCTCATTCAATATTGTATGCTCATGATTTTAAACATGAAATTGTGACATCTTAAATACAGTAGAGTATTCCAGTGAACAATTCACTCCTGTTATACCTAGTATTATTCTACATTAAACATTACTGCAATATTAGTAAAGAGAATAAATAAATTAAGCAATTCCAAAGTAAAGCAACCTTAATTTGGCCTCTGTTGAGTATGCAGAAGAGTCTTTTCCTCACAAAACTGGACAGTGCAACACACTGTCCAGCAAATACTTTACTACAGTATAGAGGGAAAGAATTACATGTTTATAACATTAGATGCACATAACAGTATGTATAATATAAATGGATGCATGGTATGATAATGTAATTCAAGCCCCTCTTGTAATGCATATGCACAAGGAGGAAAGAGTTAAACTGTGTGGGAACTTCAACTGTCTTCCTTGTGTAATTAATCACATCAATAATTTTGCAATAATCACAGCAAGGTCATTATCTTTGATTTTTCTGAAGTAAAACTTAAGCTTTTCTTTCTCACTTAAAGCGAACAGAAATATTTTCAATACAAAAATCTGTTTCATTAACACAAGAAGTATACATTTATAGCCTCAAACAACAAATTAATTTACCAGTGTCAACAAGTCAGTTCCTCTTTGCCAAGAGGATCATTCAGAGTTCTGTTCCTCCCCACCGCAAAACCCAATGACATAATTATACAAGGAAACATAGGGAAGGCAGCCACATGCATTGTTCAGTTGGTAGTGATTTCATCTCATGCAGAAAAACAAAACCTGTTCACTGGTCTTGGTAGATAAACATTTTAGTTTACTTTTAAGATGTATTCTTAACTTAGAAAGCTACAAATATATTCTGCTCGAGTTGAGATCTGGGACTTTAAAAAAAAAAAAAAAAAAAAAAAAGCAGTTGGCCTTTAATGAAAATTTTAAAATACAATCAAAGCATGTTTTAGTGGAAGATTTTATTTGTCTCACATTAAATACTAAGTAAGGTCTATAATTTACTGCTCAGTTGTGTGTAATCATTCCTTTATTTGAAGGGTCTTTACAGCAATTATCTTTCCTACCCTTATCAGACTAGCAAGACACATTTTAGGAAACAATTTTTCTTATCTCCATTAGTGAGAATATAGTTGGATGATGACTCTATTAAATCATATGTTACCATAATTACTTACAGCCATGTCAAACACACACCGAGCATCAGATATAGCATGAATGTACACTTGAGGTTCCTTGCAAGAGCTTGAAATGTGAAATCTAAAAGAAATGAAATATAATAATAAATACACAAACCTACAACCTGCATTAACAACAGACCACTGATATATCTAGACCAATAGGGACGTACAGCAGATCACTCAAGGAAATTTGACAAAGGAAGTATTGTTTTGACAGTACACACGTATTTATAGTAGTAGAAATGCATGTATATTCCATGCATAGGTGATTAAGGTTTTATTTGTTTACAAGAAATGTATGCAATATATACAGGACTATAGGAAGAGACCTCAAAACATCTTTGCTTTCCTTCTAGCTCATTAATTTTGCCCACAAGACAAATTTGTACAGCACAATTTAAGAATGGCTAACAATGGCTTCATTCTAATCTTTTTCAAAAAGGAAATGTCAGTGTCAGTGTTCTCAAGATATGACAGTTAAAGTTGCCTAATGGCAATTCCATAGAAATAGTTTATTGAAATAGGTTTATAAAGAAAAATAGGCTCAGTAGTGAGATAGCATCTGAGAACCAGTTACCGAAAATACTCTAAAACACAGTCCTAGCACCTCCCTACCCACAGTGTGTCCATATCAGTTTTGATTTTAAACAGAATTTTAGGCTTTGGAGAATTAAAACTCTTGTAATGCAGGTTTATAGAACTGTACAAATGACCAGAGGGACACAGTAAAACAATAGATGTTATAACAATTGGGAACAGTAGTTATTCCCAATTATCCTCTTTATGATTATTTTCCTAGTAGACCAGATTGTGGACTAGACACTAGACAGATTGATTGCACAGATGAGATGGGGTAATTCAAAACAGGTGAACAGAAAACATTAGCTAGAAAATGAGAGGCTAAGAACAGATCAGACAAACCAGCCATTTTCTCATATCTAAAACTACAGACATGAAAGGAATAGAGCACAGTTTCAGCCAGCAGTCTGGTCTCGAAATCTAAGATTACTATCTTACTATGACAGAAGACGACACAAAAAAATAAACATTTTCATCACGGAAACTTAAAATATTGTGACACCATGTTTATTCACAAAAATTGTTCCTTGTGCCCATTCACTAGCACAGGGCCTTTTAAAAGAGACCTAGTACTTATGAACTTTGTTATCCTGACAGCCCAGAAGAATGATGATGTCTTATTTATGTACAGAACATAAAAATATAAATACAACTGTGAAGATATAAATTTCCTTTATAAAAATGTATCCATATTGACACTGGAGAGATGAGAAGGTAATTCAGCTTCCATGGTTATACAATCTACTAGACCACTCTGCTCAGGCTGCCAACAAGGTGCCAATTAAGAGGGTGACTCTTGTCCAAGGGAACTAGATGAAGACTACAGTTCATTTTATATCTTTTATGTTTCATGCCCCTATTATATAAAGCTTCAGTGCTTGTGAAAAACACTAACTCTGCATCATATAGAGTAAAGGTCACAAAAGCCATTGGTTGCTTCTGATCACTATTAACTTGGGTAAGAACCAAAGCAGCAATCTAGAGGGGAAAGGCTCTGTATCCCATTATCAATCCCCTTGAGCCATTCAACCTCTAACATGCATACTTTGATATGTAACATGTATTCACTCAGTATTCTATAAGCTGTTTTATAAATAAAAAATGGTACAAAATGCAAAACAGATGACCCGTAGCTAGAAGAAAAGGCTCAGCGCAACCAAATGATGGGAAGGAGAAAGAGTAGAATGTAAGTTTGAACTACAATGGATAGAGTATTTTAACATATTTTAGAGCCCAATCCTGCACCGCCAGGATGGACTAAGCGTTCTTTTCCAAATTATTTGGCCAAACATCTGAAAGAGGGAAGGAGACAATGAAGAATGTGACAAAACCAGACACAAACTCAGAACCAGCTATATTTTCTGCCTCTTTTTGGAGCCTTGTGAGCCATGTGGCCCCACTGATTTTCATTTCTAGAATTAAGTTAGAACAGTTTTAGACAAACTGATTTAACCCTGTATGCTGACAATTTGTATTCTCTTCTCATCCTTAGCGCTAAGTAAGCTCAGCCACAACATGACTGTTACTGAAGTGACAAAAATCAGACAGATTAAGCTACTGATACCTCATCCAGAGTCTAAGTCTTCATTGTGACAGACATGACAGATCAATTTAAATCAATTTTCATCCTGTTTTGCATTTGTACATTTTAGTTATTTTTCTAAAGAAAGGGTGATTTGCATTGATTGGTTAAATTTGGTACTTCTTTTTGCTAACCAGGAGGATACATTATCTATAAACAATATTTCAAAGCAATTCTATAGCTTAACATATAATAAAATGCAAAAATCTGAATAAATGTGATAGAAAATGGTGAATGATGCAGTTCTAGATGATTTTCTAGATTAATATTTTTACTTGTGATGTTTGTCAAACTACATTTCAATGGAAATTGGAATTCAATTAAAAATGCACAAAGCTTTTTAAAATTAGTTAAAAATACCTTAAATGTGCCGAATACATAAAGTTTATCAAAACATATTTTGCATTTAAAACGGATTTATAAACAAAGGAAGTATCTGCAGTTAGTGAACTGAACTAATTGTTTCTGGTCACGTCCTTCAGGATTTATAAGTAGTTCATCTCATCCTCAGACACCTCATTTTTGTATATTGGAAGAGCCGAAGAAGCTTCTCTGCTTTTTCAGCTCCCAACTGGTTTCTCAAATTTGAATGAATTAGTCATTAAACTGAACTAACTGAATAAACTGAAATGAAGAAAATATTCTCTCTGTACTTGCAGAAGCAGCTAATGCTGTCAAAAGCTGGTTTAGCATTTCAACACACACTGGTTCCAGGTGCTTAGCCAATGACTTCCATTAGTTCAGTGTTTTGACTTTCTTTAAAACTTTGGCAGCAAACATATACTGCTTGAATTTTTTTAAATTTAATTTTAATACTTTAAGAGATTATAGTAAGTTTAGGCATTAACATACATTGCCAACTTCAATTTTAAATAGGTTCATTTATTAAATAATAATGTATTTAATTTAAAAAATCCAATTTGTTTAGGTTAAAAAATAGATTTTTTTAACCCACCCCCGGTGACTGTAAAGGAATATTCCTCTTATTTTGATTGTTTCCTTAATCTATCAAACATGTTCATTAGTGTTCCACAAGTTTTTTCAGCAGTTGAAAGCGTACAGACAATTTGTGCATCGATTTTTGATCAGTGTGATATGAGAATTTTTCATCTTTGTGTATCTAGCTTACTCTAGATTTAAGAACCACAGGTCACTCAGTTTAGGAAGACTAAAAACACTTCAAGAAGATCCTCTGCCATCTACAGGTCAAAAACTAAAATTACTAGAACTCTGAATTTGAAGTGATTACTATGGACATCACTAAAAACTTTTCATAGTTAAATCTTACAGCATTATCTCACCTAGTATCTGTACTGATTTTCCCACACTTAACTACTGGCTTTTATCAGTTCAACTGTTTATTTTTCTATGCAGAGTTAGACAGATAAAAGCTAATCACTGGAAAGCACAACAGCAAGAGTGGGGAAGTCAGTGGATGAAACGCTCCAGCAGTTTTTCTGACGACAGCAGAAGGGATTTCACATTCCCACTATGGATTGCATTAAATTCACTTTATGTAGCTCAAATGCAGTTACTTTTCTGTTTCATACTGATTTGAATGCTTAAATGTCACCAAAAATTCTCAAATGATGCAACTGGATTTTATATTGTTCCCTATAAGGAAAGGAGAATAAACTGGCACAATAAAAAATAGTTTGAGTTAAATCTAAGTTTGAGTATTTAATATTACACATAAAGGGAAAATGAAAAAGCTACTCACTTAACACCAACTATTTGGACTTCAAGCTCCTTAGCACATTCCATGAGGTGCCTACAGCTCTTCAGCATGGTGCCAAATTTCATGTTCATCTCCTCAGCTCCACTAATGTCTTCTGTGGCAATACGTAGTAAGAGCCTAAGAGAAGGGGAAGATGATTGGGGCACAGTTGGTTTACACCATCATCAGCACATGTGAAGCCTGAAGACTGTCAGAAGTATGTTGATTATGTTGTCAGTACTCCAGCTCCATCGATGGATGAGTCAAGTGAACCTAATAAAAACAATCCTGTACAGAGAAAAAACTAGCAATTAGGGGCTAAAACATGGAGCCAACAAGGAAAAGGGATTTGGAAATGCAGCAACTAAGACTCTGTTGTAGCAGCAAGAGTCTGTTGGGTGCTGTAATAAAGAAAGGGTTACCGTCTCATAAGGAGTGCTTGCTCAAAAGCTGCTCTTTAGTGACAATGGGATTGCTTCTCTCCAGCCCTTTCCTCCTGGCTGGCAGGAGGAAGAGTGCCCTGGGATTCCCTTTGGAGCCTGCTGTGTTTCTCTTCTTACATCAGCCTTGTCTGGTAGAAGTCTGATACATGTAGAGACCCCTCCCATCCCCCCATCTCCACTGGCAGTTGGACTGGGTGCAAGGGGTGTTCCATTCCCTCCCCCATTACTTCCTAGTTGCCTGTGAGAAGGAGGCTGCTGTCTGAGTGCCATTTCTCCTCCTCCAATGGGTCTCACATATCAAAGCTAGAAGACCTATTAACTCAGTCTTTGGCTAGAGCATAGGTGGCTAATTTCTTGTGGCTTCGTGAGCTGAGTCTCATTAGTTGATATTTAATCAGTCTTGTTATGCTTTAATTGCTGTGGAGTGGTAATTTGATAAGACATGCCTATCAAAACCAGAGAATGTACAAACAAGATTATATTAATACAAACTCACTCAACGTCAGCTAAAAGGGTCAATGATTCCATTTTCAATCCCAAGTGAGAAACACCATCAAACATAAAAAGCCGCATTTTGCACTAGCTGAAGGTTGGCTGGTGAAGTCCAAGCACCCTATGCAGAGTGAACTGCAGTAATCCAATCTGGAGATGAAAAAGACGTGGATAACTGGCAAGTTCTACATCTGAAAGGAAAGATCACAGTCTCCTTGCCAAGCAAAGATAAGCACACTGTTGGCTACTACCAGTGATGTGATAATCTAACAGCTGCCAAAAATTTAATGGAACCCTCAAATTGCAAACATTTACAAAAGACAGTTTAAAGGTGTATGCCGGGGGGGGGGTGTGTGTGTGTGTGTGTGTGTCATCTAACTTCCATTTCTTCCATGTGTGCCCTTCAGCATCCTTGCTCGTCATTTATGCCATTTGTTACTGCTGGCATTTCACTCATTTTGGATAATTAAAGTAGACTGGCCAGTTTCATTTCCTGGTTCTCTTTCACCAGCACAAACGCTTCAGAGGAATTTTTTAAAAATCATTTATCAAAATTAAACAATTTTAGTTATACAGTATTCCGTAATAACATTTGGACAAACCTATATATTCGGCCTAGTTATTTGACAAAATCAAATCCTTTGAATTCATCATATGAAAACTCCAAAAGTATATCTATTTTTGCACACTACAGCTTAAGTAGCACCAAGGTTAGCCTGAAAACATTTGTTAACCAAGACTACATATGCCATACTGAACTGACAAGTTTTCATGACAGCATTATAAAGCATCAGTAAAGATTTTCTAGCGAAAACAACTGTACAAGATAAAAAGAGAAAACTACTTTACCTTGTAATTCTGCTCTTCTCAAAATATCTTGCAGGATTCTCACACCTGGGTCTCAGCTGGCTAAAGTGAGGCTGGAGGAAGTCCAAGATCTTGGTGCTTTTTGGCCCTTAAAGGCAATGGTAGTGGGTAGGAGCATGAGCCATTCTTTCCCTACCAGAGGTCACATGACACCCTGAGCTTAATTACTGCCTTTGGATTCTTTCAGTCAATTCCAGATTTTAGCAAAATGTGAAGGCTCCGCAAAGAAAAATTCGCCAATCACAAAACAAAATGATTAGAAGAAAAGAATGCTTCAGAAGGCTGAATAGTAAAAGCATCAAAATCTGAGAAACCAACACTTCAAAAAGGTTCCTCTTCAAACATCGACAGAGATGGATGAAAATCTTCAGAGAAGAAGTACAATTTTCTGTGCAGGATTCTCTCCAGGAATGCAAGTAACTAGAGTCACATGATTGGAACAGGCAGCAAAGGCAAGTCAATGGAAAAATATGAAATTATTTTTGAAGTACACAAAGAAGGTATAAGATAACTCCCAAAAGGAAAACCAGGCTTATCACTTCAGACTGTTGGACAAACACAACGACTTCAAAAGTTTAGCCAACTCAGGTGAAATCCAGAAAGAAATAAAACTATATAGTAAGAGAATTTGGACTCACAAGTTGTACAGGATTTATACTCCAAAATGGGATTTCTTCCTGTAAGCTGAATCTAAGCAACTGCTTTGTACATGCATGGAGCAAGCATCATGTAGCAGTCTTGTACACTGCTAGAAACATCCACGAGGAAGACAGCACAAGCCACTCTGACTCTGATTGAATGATCCTTTAACAGGGCCTTTAGCTTATAAAGGCTTTCACATACACCTGCTAGCTACCATCACCCACATCAAAGGCTGTCTGCACCAGATGCCAGCCCAGGTCCATGCCCTCCTGCACTAAGATTATTTATTTACCTTAAAGAGTCCTGGCATTTTGTCCAAAGAGACTGACTGAACCAGGGCAGAGGCCTTTTTTCAAAAGTCAGTCTGTCCTTTAGCATGATGAAATATCAGTTCTTCACGGTCAAAGGATCCAACTGTGCACTAGTAAACCTTTGTCCAAAAGAATCTTAGTACTGAAGCTCAGGATCACAATGAACAGTCTTTGTTCCAGCCATGGTCACCTCAACCACAAGCTCATGTGGGGATGGGGCAGGGCAGAGAGAAGGGAAACTTAGCTGAAATACACTTCTTGACTGTCTGACAGGGACAACAGTCTGGGCAGCCTGATACTTCTTCACCAGCTGGACCCAAAGAGGGTGCAATGGTACCACAAGCCTACTGGATGGAGGTGAAAGTCTTGATTATAGCCTTTGAAGATTCCTGAACTGGCACTAACTCAAACTAGCCAACTTAGCCAGTTTTTCAAGAAACTGGAGGAAGCCAGTTCCTCCCACAGTCTTGCTAACCTGCTGCTGCTCTGCAGTGGAAATGTATTTGCCATTAGTTGGTGGTCAGCTTATCTGATTCCAAATAGAAGCCATGTCATCCTGATCACCACCCTGCTCCCACTATAGTGATCTATCTAACACGCTAATGGAGCATAGACAATACCACAGAAGTCATCTACGCTGCTTTTCTTAAGACCCTTCAATTGCATGAGGTACCTATGTCAAAGCCAATGCTTCATGCACCAGCTCAGTGTGAGTGTAGTCTCTGTGCAGACGGTGCTCTGATTGTGTGAAGCGCCACCAGGTCTCAATGCAGGGTGGGAGATAAGCACTGAAGGGAATACTGTAGCCTCTGGGACAGCCTGAGAGATAACCAGGAGGGATGTGGCAAGATCCCAAACACGTACCATCACAGAATCTCCCCACATCCATCTCCAAGATGTGAACCTGAACAGAGTCGGGTGCTTTGGTAGTGATATGTCAGGCAACTTGTTTCTTGGTGTTTCCTGTTGAAATTTACATGGAAGCAACGCCTTGTTCACCAATGTGAAGCATAGTACTGTTCACTTCAAGTACTAACTCGCAGTGTCTTGGGAGGCTTGGACCATAGGCGAGCCCCAAGCTATGAATGGGAATGATGCAAGATGCTTTGAGGGGAAGCTCTCTCACACTGGGTTTGGAGGGAAGTGGAATCTGTACCAATGTGGGTGGCACTAACGGAACTCCAGCCCTCAGCAGCTGAAGCAGACTCAGGTTTATGATTGAGTGATTTCTCTTTTGAAGTACTCTGAGCCATGGCTGGGGTATCTCAAGAAGGGACTGAAGGCAATACCCATTACTCTTAATTCGCTTGTGACATCTGCAGGTGTATCTGACACCACTACACAGCACACCCAAATCCCAGGCAGAAGATTCAGTGTATGCGGTCATTTGTTGACAATTGAAGCTGTTGGGAGTCAAGTAAATGGATGACATCCTGAAATAAAACACTGAAGCCATGCAAAGCAAGACTACTTGTAGATGAAGAGAAGCTGAGGCCTCAAGGCAGGTGCCAATGTACTGAAATTAAACTGCCAGAATACTGAAGTGAAAGTTGGGCCCCCAAAGCCAAAGTTCCCCCCAGGTTCTCCTGAGCATAGGAAGTTCCACCTGTTATGCTAGGAAGCTGAGACCCAGAAGAGAAAATCCTGCAACAAAATATCTTTAGAGAAACACTGCTACGCCAGAGCCAAGGTTGGACAAAATACATGCAAGTAAACTGCATTAAAAAACCCACATGCTTCTCTTGCTTCCAGGTAAACAGACAAACCATACCACAGCCAAAGTTAAATTCCCACAACAATAAGAGAAACTAAGATTTCTCTCTCTTTTCAATGCAACACTTACTTAGCACTTGGATGGTTACGTGCAATTTTCTTTAATTCACTTTCATTGTCACAAGTCATGATGTTTACCCCAGCTTTCGCTGCATATTTTATCTGAGAAGCTTGCTTGCAAGGATTTGTATATATAATGTTTTCAGGAGCAATGCCCAAGTCTTGTACCAATGCCATTTCAGACTGAAAAACAAGACAGTATTAAAGTGTTAAGACACAAGTCAAATGAGTTTCAGTAGTGAATTTATCTTCAATTTATGTGGGGATATATAGCTCAAATAAGGTTTTCTTCTAATTAAACTGTATATTATAAGCTGCTTCAAGAGTACAAAATGGAATTGCTATACTAAATCATAATGAAGGTTTTACAGTTTAAGGCAAAGAATGTGTCCGCATGGTAACTAACACCAAGAGCAGAAGTTTTATACAGGACAGATTTAATGAACTCCAGGATAGAGGGTAATTTGACAGGCAAACAGGATATACAGAACAAACACTCACTTTACTAGAACATGCAAACCCAATTCCAAGAGCTGCCAAAATCTCAAGTACACCTGGAGTGGAATTGCATTTTACAGTGTAAAATGGTTTTACTGGTGCCATCACATTCTGCCATTCGTTGTGTTTCTTCAGAAGCTTTCCAAGATCACCAACAAAAAATGCATTTTTTCCAGTCTATAAACAAAGGACAGTAGAAAAATAAAAATCATGTATCTATAATGGTGGACCTGAAGTCAAAGCAAAAATATCCTATGACGCACAAATATCTCATGTTTATTAGGTCAAAGAATGACTGGGAATCATAGGTTATATATTTTTTATTCTGCCATTTGCTTAATGTATGACCGTGGACAATTCTTTTGACTTCTGAGCCACAATTTACCCAAATTTAAAATGAAGGCAATACCTACTCCTTCAAAGAAGTTGTTAAAATTATTTACATAATACTTTAGAATTCCTTGGATGAAAGGCCCTACCTTAAATGCCTAGTATTATGGCTTTTGCAAGAACTATATTTAAGGTAACAACTATATTTAAGGTAACAAAATATTTCCATTACAAGCACTTCTTTAAAAAAAAAAAAAAAAAAAAAAGTCGTCAACTTTCTTGAGCAGGGCCAGGGCCATAGCATCAGAGAAATGTAGGACTGGAAGGCACATCGATAGGTCATCTAGTCCAGTCCCCTGCACTGAGGCAGGATTAAGTATTTATCATGACTAGGGCTCCGTGTCTGTCACGGAGGTCATGGAAGTCACGGATTCAGTGACTTTCTGTGACCTCCGTGACTTCTGCAAGGGCCAGTGTGGCTGACCCCAGAGCAGCCGAAGCAGCCGACTCTGGGGACAGCTACTCAGGTGGCCTCCAGGACAGCCACACCAGCTGCTGCGGTCCGCTGACTCCTGGATGCCTTGCCTCAGCCACCCCCCCGGATGCTTCCCCCCCAGCAACACCCCACCCCCCCAGCCTCAGCCACCCCCCCAGATGTCCCCCAGAAGCGCCCGCCCCAGATTTAGTCAGAGGTATTTTTAGTAAAAGCCACGGACAGGTCACAGGCCGTGAATTTTTGTTTATTGCCCGTGACCTGTACATAACTTTTACTAAAAATAACTGTGACTATGTCGTAGCCTTAATCATGACCATCCCTGGCAGAACTTTGTCTATCCTTATCTTTAAAACATCTAGTGATGGAGATTCCAAAACTTTCCTAGGTAATTGGTTCCAGTGCTTAACTACCCTTAAAATTAGAAAATTTTTTCCTAATGTCTAATATAAGTCTGCCTTGCTGCAATTTAAGCCCATTACTTCTTGTCCTGTCCTCAGTGGATAAGGAGAACAATTTATCACCCTCTTCTTTGTAACAACCTTTTATGTACTTGAAAACTTTTATGTCCCCCCTCAGTCTTCTCTTGACTAAACCCAATTTTTTCAACCTTTCCTTGTAGGTCAAGTTTTCTAGACCTTCAATAATTTTTGTCATTCTCCTCTGGACTTTCTCCATTTTATCCATATCTTTCCTGTGGAGGCCTTTGCTGAGCAATTTAGTGCTGAGCAGTGTACTCCAACTGAGACCATAGCGCTGAGCAGAGTGGAAGAATTTCTTCTCACGTCTTGCTTACAACACTCCTGCTGCTATGTCCAAGAGTGATGTTCACTTTTTTGGTAACAATATTACAATGTTGACTCATTTAGTTAGTGATCCACTATAACCCCCAGATCTTTTTCTGCAGTACTCCTTCCTAGGCAGCTGTTTCCCATTTTGTATTTGTGCAATTGATTATTCCTTCCCAAATGTAGTACTTTGCACTTGTCCTTACTGAATTTCATCCTATTTCTTTCAGACCATTTCTTCAATTTGTCCAGATCATTTCGAATTCTAATCCTATCCTCCAAAGTGCTTGCAATCCCTCCCAACTTGGTATCATCTGCAAACTTTATAAGTGTACTCTCTATGCCACTAGGCAAATTTATGAAGATATTGGCTAGAACTGAACCCAGGACAGATCTCTCCTGCAACCCATTTGATATGCCTTTCCAGTTTGACTATGAACCATTGATAGCTACTCTCAGAGTACGATTTTCCAACCAATTGTGCACCCACCTTATAGCAGATTCATCTCTAGGCTAAATTTCCCTAGTTTGCTTATGAAGAGATCATGTGAGACAGTATCAAAAGTCTTACTAAAGTCGAGATATGACATCTACTGCTTTCCCCCCTCCACAAGCCTTGTTACCCTGTCAGAGAAGGATATTAGGTTGGTTTGACGTGATTTGAGGTTCTTTCCCCCATCTATCTGAGGCATCAAGATTATAATTACAATTCTATACAAGAATCTATACTAAAAGTACATTAAGGTTCTAAAGTCAAGCACTCAAAAGTTAGGAAAATGCCAGGTCACCTATGCCATACCTAAGAGTTAACCAGGTTGCACATTAAAGAACAGGGTTCTATTCTGAGCTCTGCCACAGATGGCCTTGTGCAACACTTCCATTACCCCTTTATGCTGTCTGCCTGCTTTTTAACATTGGGGTGTGAGACCTTGCTCAATAAAAAAAGTCTATGACATCACAGAATTAATAAAACTAGTCAGTAGAAGATCCAAGACTAGAACTCACTGTCTCCTCCTGGCTCCCAGTGCAGCATACCTTCCTCTAGGCTAAAGGAGGAGCTGCTGCTGTTGTTACCCCACCCTACCCCACCCGCTCTGTTCCTAGCATGTAGGAGGCTCATTGGGAACGGGGAGCATATACAGTGCACTTACCATATGTGGAGAAGGGCTCTGTGAGACTGCTCAGTGCAGATGGAATATAGAAATTTTAACAGGAAGACCCAAACAATCTCTGAGCACGTGCAAATGATTATTTTCAGAGGCTTATGAATCAGCCAAATCTGTGCAAATTTTCATGGGGGCAGTAAAAGTCACTTCTCTAACCCCAGCACTATATACTGACCAAACTTCAGGTCGCTGCTCCAAATCCCATAGCTAAAGCTCTTCATAGGAACAGCTGGAGAATTTTATTTATTTAACACTGGCAAAGCTATTTTCCCCACAACCTCATTCTTGGAAGTGGCTGACCAGGTTTTGCTCAAACTTTGCCAACAGAGAGCAAACATGGAAAATTTCAGCCCAAATGATTAAAATTCAGCAAAGTTATAAACAATTGGAAAGGGGTTTATAATTAAACAGGTTAGGCAAACTTAACTGTATGTGTCATTGCCATCTTGCCTACAATACACTTGCTAGTCAAACAATTTGAAACTAGGAATTGAAAAATTTAAGTACTAGAAAATTATACACGAAAATTAATTCAGTTAAATTAGAAGGCATGGGTATCAAATACTTACAAGTGTATGTTCATAAACATAGTTGTCAATAACATCTCCAAGAGTTGCTCCTTCATCCAGCAAGCCAATGGAATAGTTTGCATCCTCAAGAAATCCTTTCATCTCAGCCGTATTCCGCAAAGCCGACAGTCATAAACCAAGAAACACAAGGGACAGGCCGCCAAGCCTTAGATCCGGGTCCTTAAATTATGCAACAAACTGCATAACAGAAAAAGAAAAGAAAAAAGAAGGTAAAATAAACCAGCTGATAGCAAACAGCACACATCAGCCCCCAAGGCTTCTATTTAAATTTACAACGGACCTTCCATTTTTGGTGTGCTGCAAATGATAAGACACTTATTAAATGAAGCTTTCTGCTCTGCTCCCTTCACTTACCATGGATCAAGAGAACGTGGGTCCTGCACAAAGATACTCTGAGAATTAGTAAAATTGTGTAAAATAAAATAAAACTGCCTTAAACTGATGCTAAACTTTGAGATGAGTCAGCTTTCATATTTTCTACTAGAAAGGCACTATTCTTACCTCTATTCAAATGGCTGAAATAGTTCCTATGAAAGTCCTGTTCTTGGAAGGGTCTCAGGCTGGACACACATTTATTTGTGTTTTGCGACAGGAATTCAAAATGTACTGCTCTGGATTATACAAATTATTAAAAATACTCGTAGATAAACCGTAAAACCGAAACGTGGGTGGGTGGAAGCTTGTTTTCAGTATTGTTGTAGCGTGTTGGTCCCAGGATATTAGAGACAAGTCGGTGAGGTAATCTCGTTTATTGGGCCAACTTCTGATGGTGAAAAAGACAAGCTTTTGATCCGTACAGAGCTGTGTGTGACTTGAAAGTATGTCTCTTTCATCAACAGAAGTTGGTCCAATAAAATATATTACCTCATCCACCTTGTGTGTGGAAGCACAGTTCAATGTCCAGAGTGTCATCAGCACTGGATGTGCTTTATCATCTTAACAGTTGCAACCCCTTCTGTGTTATTCCTTACGTTTGGAGACAGATGTGTATACAAGGCTTTCAATAGTGTGCTTCTTGCTGAGGCCTGGTCTACACGAGAAAATTAGGTTGGTATAACTACATAGCTCATGGGTGTGAAAAATCCACACTCCTGAGGATGTAGAAAACGCTAGGTCGATGGGAGAATCCTGGCAACTGCCTCTTGGGGCAGTACCTACGCTGACAGAAGAACTCCTCCCATCGGCATAGGTAGTGTCCTCTCTGAAGTGCTACAGCAGTGCCACTGCAGTGTTTTAAGTGTAGACAACCCATATTCATGGAGGCCCTATCCGCAAGGAACCCCTGAGTCTACTGGAAACATGCTAGCATTAAGATTTGTTAGGCTGTTCCTATATTTTCCGTTCACAGTTTTGTTTTGAATTTAGAAAATACAAATGCATACCCATTTTATGCGGATATTAAATCCAGGAAAAAAAACTTGACTTTGTGCCATTCTAACTTTATCTACGGTCTTTGACATCTCTATTTCAGAAGAGCTAAAGATATCAATAGAATGGAAATAAGATCCGTGAAAAGCAGTTATTTAAGAAGCTTTAAAATTGTATAAGAACTATAACTGCATGTTTTAAAACTCATTTGTTGTGTTTGCTATGTTGCGATTAATAGTGACAGACTTCAAAATAAAATCACTGATGTAAGAAACATGCATTTGTTTGTCTTTTGTTTAATAATAAAGTCTGTATTGACAGTTAAAAAAATTTTCTGAACAAGGTGCATCAATTCAATTTAACAAAGTGACAATTTGGGTCAAGAAGGGCCCTGAATAACTAAAAAATATTTTTTTATTAAATATATGCAATGTATTAATATGGGGGTATGTGAGATAAGGCCAAGTAATTTCATGTAAAAATGTGCACATGGCTGAGAACTACCAATTGCTCACTGGATCATCCCATCAGTCTTACTTGCTTAATAGGCTGAACTAGTTTAATCCTGCTTAAAACAGTCTGTTAGAACCCTTTGAGATTTTAAAGATTAACTGTCCAGCTTTCCATTTTTTCAGATCCCAGACTGGAGCTTATAAAAATTGTCTGGCTACCACTTTTACGTGAACATTGTGGATATTCCCCAAAATCTCTGGTTGAAGATGTCACACTGATTAGGAAAAAGAAAAGGAGTACTTGTGGCACCTTAGAGACTAATAAATTTATTTGAGCATAAGCTTTTGTGAGCTACAGCTCACTTCATCAGAAACATTTAGTGGAAAATACAGTGGGGAGATTTATATACACAAAGAACATGAAACAATGGGTGTTACCATACACACTGTAAGGAGAGTGATCAGGTAAGGTAAGCTATTACAAGCATTCTTACAACTACAATACCCACCTGCTGAAGTGAAGAAACAGACTGACAGAGCCAGAAGAGTACCCAGAAGTTACCTACTACAGGAACGGCCCAACAAAGAAAATAACAGAACACCACTAGCCGTCACCTTCAGCCCCCAACTAAAACCTCTCCAACGCATCATCAAGGATATACAACCTATCCTGAAGGACGACCCAACGCTCTCACAGATCTTGGGAGACAGGCCAGTCCTTGCTTACAGACAGCCCCCCAACCTGAAGCAAATACTCACCAGCAACCACACACCACACAACAGAACCACTAACCCAGGAACCTATCCTTGAAACAAAGCCCGTTGCCAACTGTGTCCACATATCTATTCAGGGGACACCATCACAGGGCCTAATCACATCAGCCACACTATCAGAAGCTCGTTCACCTGCACATCTACCAATGTGATATATGCCATCATGTGCCAGCAATGCCCCTCTGCCATGTACATTGGTCAAACTGGACAGTCTCTACGTAGAAGAATAAATGGACACAAATCAGACGTTAAGAATTATAACATTCATAAACCAGTCGGAGAACACTTCAATCTCTTTGGGCACTTGATTACAGACCTAAAAGTGGCAATTCTTCAACAAAAATCTTCAAAAACAGACTCCAACGAGAGACTGCTGAATTGGAATTAATTTGCAAACTGGATACAATTAACTTAGGCTTGAATAAAGACTGGGAATGGATGGGTCATTACACAAAGTAAAACTATTTCCCCATGTTTATTCCCCCCCACCCCGTTCCTCAAATGTTCTTGTCAACTGCCCACCCTGATCATCACTACAAAAGTCCCCCCCACCCCCGGCACTCCTGCTGGTAATAGCTCACCTTACCTGATCACTCTCGTTACAGTATTTAAGGTAACACCCATTGTTTCATGTTCTCTGTGTATATAAATCTCCCCACTGTATTTTCCACTGAATGCATATGATGAAGTGAGCTGTAACTCACGAAAGCTTATGCTCAAATAAATTTATTAGTCTCTAAGGTGCCACAAGTACTCCTTTTCTTTTTGCGGATACAGACTAACATGGCTACTACTCTGAAAACTGATTAGGAAAAAGCTGAGAGCTTTCTGGAAAGATATGCTACTTTGCTTTGAAATAAAAGCTTTGTAGATTTTAATAACGGTTCTGGGAACAATTGTACAGAAGCTGCAATAACCAAATGAAAAGAACCCATTGTTTCAAATGTCAGCATTTTCCTATATTTGGGGTCCTAAGTAAAGCACCAAAAGCTATATTTCTACCAAGGGGTTTAAAAAAAAAAAAACCATCACAAAACATGGTTGATCTGTTTCCAAAAGTTAGTAAGATAACTATGACTTCAGGTGGCTTGAAGACCACTGTACTATTCCTGGGGGAATTCTTCACCACTGCACATGAGCAGAATTAATTTCCCCACAGATTTCTTTGCTTCCCCGCTGAAAAATGACTTTCTGATGGGGAAGCAAAGGGAATCTGCAAAAGTCGTCATGTGCCACTCCCCAGCAGCGCGGGTGCGTTGTTTTGGGTGCCCAGAGCAGCCATCTGAGAAGTAAATCGGGGGGGGGGGAGGGGGCAGGGCAGGGCTGGGGATGCTCCAGCCAGTGGCTCCTACCCTGTGCCAGGCTCAGCTGTTAATCCTGGCTGGGCTGGGCTGGGCCTTCCTCTTCTCCTGCAAGGAGCAGCCACGGCCGGGTCAGACCCATCCCCAGAAACCTTCCCTCCCCCCGCTTCCTGCCCCCATTGCTCCTCAGTCAAGGGGGGCGAGGAGTCACTGTATAAGGAGCTGCTCCCCCATCTGCCCAACCCCCATACATCTGGGACCTCCCCCATATACAGATCCCCCACACAGAACCTCCTGCACCCAGGCCCCACCCTCCCAGCATCTGGACCCTCACCCCTGCACCCAGACTGTCCCTGCACTCAAACTCCCACTCTGACAAACTCCACCCCAGATCTCCATCCAGACTGCCCCTGGCACCCAGACCCCCCCACCAAGCCACCTGCACCCAGATTTCCCCACACAGAACCTCTCACCCCACACCTGGATCCCCTCCCACTTGCACCCAGCTGGGCTGAGCCTTCCTTCCTATTCCTAGTGTACCTGGCATGGAGGGGCAGGGCCCCGGAGTGTTTCTGGGGCAGGCCTAGCCCTTGTGCTGTTTCAGGGATGGGTGCAGCCTCACCACTGAGTCCGTGTCCCAGGGAGGAGGGGACAGGGCTGCAGGGTGATCTCCTATCTCCGTGCTTGCATTGGGGAGCACAGGCTACTACCATGTTGGAGCCATCATATTTATTTATTGACAAATAGAGTTTGCAGAATTTTAAAATACTGGGTGCAGAATTTTTTTTGGGGGGGGGGGGCACAGAATTATATCAGGAGTACACTGTACTAGCCCCTTTACCCTTTCCCCAGAAAGGATACTGGGAAATGAAATGTAAAACCAATTTCGCGAATCCTGCTTAGTAAGGTTATGAAAACAACACTGCTAGTATCTCACGCCATCTTTGAGAAGGACAACTTCTATATGCAGTTCAACTTCTTAGCATTTTAATCTGGTGTATGGAAACAAATCATGGCCTTGATTTACATGCTTTCTATTTGGACTTATTTTAAAACTATATGGTCAGAAAAGTGCCTTGAAAAAAAAACCTGTACCTTCTTATCTGGCATACCTGCCCTGGTACATACAGCTTATCTGAGATTTCTACTTTTGTGAGCCCTGCAGGGCCAAAACAACTACAGGAGAGCGAGATGGATACCCTGATTAGCATCAACAGAATTATTTACTAAGTTCTCAGCTGTAGAAACCTCACTACAGGTAATGGTGAGCCAGAAAGATAGTGGAAATGTCTATCAGATCAGGTTCAGTTTGGCAATTAAAAATTTACCTTTAACCTCAGCACATTTGATTTGGAATCAATAACACCAATATGGAACACCAGAATACTGTTTACATAGCTACTATGCACAATGCAGTAGCATTTTAAACACCCCAGCAATATCGTGGACTTGACAGTTAGCCAGTGTCCTAGGCAGGAGCCCATGAACCCATTTTCAGACCACACGCAGAAGTTACAAGAAAACAACACTGGGAAGACTCTAGCTCAAATCTTCATTTTATTAAATTTGGTGTAGTTCTGGAATCTATTCAAGGACTGATGGAGAGAGGAAAAGCTATAAAAGGAGTTAAAATCACTTCCTTTGCCATTTCTCAACACTACAATTTAAGGCAAAACTAGTGTTTGACTGTTCTTTGAGATGTGTCCTTCTGTGTGTGTTCCACTGTAAGTGACTTCACAGCAGTATCCCTCATGGATGGCTGGGACTTTGGAGTGGAGTCTGTTACTACAGAGTACTGTGGAGTCGAAGATGGCATTGAAGGCCAAATCTCCAGTGATTGCATACTGTTCTGTGAAAGTGTGGACAGAGATCTAAGTCCCAGCTCTGCAGATTTCCAAGATAGGGGACATCTTTAAGGAATGCGACCAAGGTAGAAATTGTGGAGTGCATAAGGATTCCAGACAGAGGCAACAGTTTGCACCCAATAACAGTGATTAATGTAACACGAGACCCATTTGGATAGTCTTTGAGCCAATATGCACATTGGAAACTATACACATAAAATGATGGGATCTAAATTAGCTGTTACTGTAGAACTGATCAATGAAATAGTTTTTAATTGTTCACTTTATTAATATAACTTCATAAGCAAAGGTTTATGAATGAAACATTTATTCATAAACCAGGTATCCCAATAACCGGCTAATTGAGTTTCACTTTCAATCCAATGAAACTTGCACTGTTTCAACATTGTAACTTCTGCTCACTGTTTGTCATTCCTTACACTTGTCCATACTGTAACTCAGACTCCATTTTAAAATGCTCATTTCATTTTTGCAAAATCCTGCTGTAATCTTACTAGTTTAGATGTGTGAATGAGGTATGTATGGATGATGGAATCAACCTCCAGCCCCAGACTGTCCTGATGAAATAAAGTGTAAACACCAACGGCTGAAGATCCAGACAACAGCCCTGACAAAGCAAGAAGAGTCCACCCTAAAAAGAAAAGAACAAAAGTACAACGGAAGAAACATCAAAGCCAGGTCCCAGGCTGAAAGTCATATCTGCAGTTGACGGGTGATCAATCACACCGAACCCAGAGACAGCATGACACAGCAAGACCTACAGCCTCTGGATTCAAACTGAAGCCTACAAAAAGAATGGGTGAGATGGAAGACTTTGGAGGGTAATATTCTGCTGCCAACATGGAAGGGCATCAGTGCATGCCCAACAGAGACCCAGCCCTTCCTTGTGCCCGGCTTTCCTGGCCAGTTAGCCGCCACAAGCTACAAACCCAAGCCACAAACTCAAGCTACATTCAGGACTGGTAACTATCTAGCAGCTGCAGAACATTTGATATGTGTGTGTGTGTGTGTACATAGGTATTAGATATTAGTTATTGGTCATAATTCAAACTGTGTTATTATAATAAATGTGACGTCTTGTCTTATCCCCTGAAACGATCCTGTGCAGTTTTGTCTGTATAACATTACCACTCGAGAGAGAGCTTGGAGTCATTGTGGATAGTTCTCTGAAAACATCCACTCAATGTACAGCGCCAGTCAAAAAAGAGAACAGAATGTTGGGAATCATTAAGAAAGGGATAGATAAGACAGAAAATATCATATTGCCTCTATACAAATCCAAGACGGTTGGTAGCGATTGGAAGTCTAAAATAGTGAATGCCAGTGAAAATAAGGTAGGATCAGAGTCTAAAATAGGGAAAGAACAAGTCAAAAATTACTTAGACAAGTTAGATGTCTTCAAATCACCAGGGCCTGATGACATGCATCCTAGAATACTCAAGGAGCTGATTGAGAAGATAGCTGAGCCATTAGCAATTATCTTTGAAAAACCATGGAAGACGGAGGACATTCCAGAAGACTGGAAAAGGGCAAATATAGTGCCCATCTATAAAAAGGGAAATAAGGACAACCCAAGGAATTACAGACCAGTCAGCTTAACTTCTGTACCCAGAAAGATAATGGAGCAAATAATTAAGCAATCAATTTGCAAACACCTAGAAGATAATAAGGTGTAACGTAACAGTCAGCATGGATTTGTCAAGAACAAATTGTGTCAAACCAACCTGATAGCTCTCTTTGACAGGGTAACAAGCCTTGTGGATACGGGGGAAGCGGTAGAGGTGGTATATCTTGACTTTAGTAAGGCTTTTGGTACTGTCTCGCATGATCTTCTCATAAACAAACTAGGGAAATACAACCTAGATGGATCTACTATAAGGTGGGTGCATAACTGGTTGGAAAATCGTTCCCAGAGAGTAGTTATCAGTGGTTCACAGTCATGCTGGAAGGGCATACCAAGTAGGGTCCCACAGGGATTGGTTCTGGGTCTGGTTCTGTTCAATATCTTCATCAGTGATTTAGATAATGGCATAGAGAGTATACTTATAAAGCTTGTGGCTGATAACAAGCTGGGAGGGGTTACAAGTGCTTTGGAGAATAGGATTAAAATTCAAAATGATCTGGACAAACTGGAGAAATGGTCTGAAGTAAACTGGATGAAATTCAATAAGGACAAATGCAAAGTACTCCACTTAGGAAGGAACAATCAGTTGCACACATACAAAATGGGAAATGACTGCCTAGGAAGGAGTACTGCGGAAAGGGATCTGGGGGTCATAGTGGATCACAAGCTAAATCTGAGTCAACAGTGTAACGCTGTTGCAAAAAAACCAAACATCATTCTGGGATATATTAGCAGGAGTATTGTAAACAAAACAGAAGAAGTAATTCTTCCGCTCTACTCCACTCTGATTAGGCCTCAACTGGAGTATTGTGTCCACTTCTGGGCGCCACATTTCAGGAAAGATGTGGACAAACTGGAGAAAGTCCAGAGAAGAGCAAGGAAAATGATTAAAGGTCTAGAAAACATGACCTATGAGGGAAGATTGAAAAAATTGGGTTTGTTTAGTCTGGAGAAGAGAAGACTGAGGGGGGACATGATAATAGTTTTCAAGTACATAAAAGGTTGTTACAAGGTGGAGGGAGAAAAACTGTTGTTCTTAACCTCGGAGGATAGGACAAGAAGCAATGGGCTTAAATTGCAGCAAGGGCAGTTTAGGTTGGACATTAGGAAAAACGTCTTAACTGTCAGAGCGGTTAAGCACTAGAATAAATTGCCTAGGGAGGTGGTGGAATCTCCATCATTGGGTATTTTTAAGAGCAGGTTGGACAAACACTTGTCAGGGATGGCGTAGACAATACTTAGTCCTGCCTTGAGTGTAGGGATCTGGACTAGATGACCTCTCGAGGTCCCTTCCAGGTCCATGATTCCTATGTTATCCCCATATCTTGAATACTGCGTGCAGATGTGGTCGCCCCGATCTTAAAAAAGGTATACTGGAATTGGAAAAGGTTCAGAAAACGGCAACAAAAATTATTAGGGGTATGGAACAGCTTCCATATGGAGGAGAGATTAAGACTGGGACTTTTCAGCTTGGAAAAGAGACAACTAAGGGGGGGGGGAATATGATTGAAGTCTATAAAATCATGACTGCTGTAGAGAAGTAAATAAGGAAGTGTTATTTACTCATAACACAGGCACTAAGGGTTACCAAATGAAATTAATAGGCAGCAGGTTTAAAACAAACAAAAGGAAGTATTTTTTCATACAACTCACAGTCAACCTGTGGAATTCCTTGCCAGAGGATGTTGTGCAGGCCAAGACTATAACAGTATTCAAAAAAGAACTAGATATGTTCATGGAGGATAAGTCCATCAATGGCTATTAGCCAGGATGGGCAGGGATAGTGTCCTTAGCCTCTGTTTGCCAGAAGCTCGGAATGGGTAACAGGGAACGGATCACTTGATGATTACCTGTTCTGTTCATTCCCTCTGGGGCACCTGGCATTGGCCACTGTCAGAAGACAGAATCCTGGGCTAGATGGACATTTGGTCTGACCCAGTAGGGCCGCTCTTATGTTCTTATGGTATTGCAGAGCCTTTGGATCTTTCTGCAAGCAAAAGGAAGAGTTTAAAGGACCTCCTGAAGTCCTTAGTTCTGTCAAAGTAGAATGCTAGTGCTCTTCTAAAATCTAGCATATTCAGAATGGCCTCCTTGTTGTCATAATGTGGTTTTAGGGAAAAAACAGGAAGATGGATCTGTTGATTCATATGGAAAGTCGAGGCAACTTTAGGGAGAAACTTGGGATGCGGCCTTAAAGTTACTTTGTCTTTTAAAAAAAGACCATGTATAGTAAGTGTGCTATTAGGACTGCTATTTCTTCTATGCACCTAGCTGAGGTGGTGATGGCCATTAGAAATGCAGTCTTCATGTACAGGTGTTGAGAGAGCAAGTTGCCGTGGGCTCAAACGGAGGTCTGGTCAAAGCTCTGAGAACTAGGTTACGATCCCAGGTTGGAGTGGGTGGGTCTCACTGCCATGGAGACCAAGTGGGCCACTGAATCAGCTGTATCCGGCGCCATCTATAGTGCTGTTCTGGCTACTAACTGACCATCTCTGACAATGTCCTGAACCTGCTCCTTGTGTGTGTCTGGTAAAATGTCCAGAAACACTGAAAGAAAAGGAGTACTAGTGGCACCTTAGAGACTAACAAATTTATTTGCAGCTCACGAAAGCTTATGCTCAAATAAATTTGTTAGTCTCCAAGGTGCCACTAGTACTCCTTTTCTTTTTGTGAATACAGACTAACACGGCTGCTACTCTGAAACCTGTCAGAAACACTGAGTTTCCCATAATTAATACGATCATATTTAGCCATGATAGCTCAGTAGATTGCGACTCTAAACTGCAATGTTGCCAATGAATATGCCTTCCTCCCAAAGAGATCTAGCCTTTTCTGATCCTCACTGTATGGGGTCTACTTGGTATGCTGTTGCTTGCCTCGTGCATTAACCACACCCACTATGATGGAGCTGGGTTATGGATGCTGAAACAGGAACTCTGCCTCTTTGGGAGGCATGTAGTATTTTTGTCAGCTCTTGTAGGTTGGTGCAATGGAGATTAGTGTCCACCAGATGACTTTGGCAGGATCTAGAATTGCTTCATTAATTGGGAGGGCAATTTTAGATGAGGAGGTGGTGTGCTGAATATCTACCAGCTTGTGATGTGTATCTGGCACCTACTGTAGAGGAATCTGCAGCTCATCCGCCACCCTCTTAGTAAGGTCTTGGAAGTTCATGAAATCATGAGCTAATGATGGGGGGGAGGCACATCACAACCTCATCTGTTGAGGACTAGGAGAAGTAGCTTCCCCTTCGAGCCCTTCTTCCTGTTCCTCAAAAGGTTCCTCCTCCTCTGGTTCAGGGGTTCTGGACAGTGACACTGTAGGAGACCATCTGACAGACTCTCTCTGAGACACTAGTCACCTGCAGAGTATGGGATCTGTACATCGCTCAAGGATCCCAATATGGCCATGGGTTGGGGAAAGGGCATAGGTGGTGGGAGTGCCCAAGGGGGCCCAAACCAAGAACAGAGGTCAGCTCAACGAAACTGAAGAGGATCCTTGTATTGTGACGGGAGGCCAGGGAAATTATATCCTCCTGGTCACTGTCCGACTCCTTACTGGGTAAGGGTGGTGCTGACTGTGGTATTGGTGGTACACAGCCCAGTGCTGAGGGAGGTTCCAGGCAGTGGGATGTGCTCAGTACCAGGGACTAGTAACAAGTAATGGGGATTGCTGTTCCTCCCCAACTGTCAGGTCTCTAGGGTACCGGAACTCTTGTGGTACCGTTGGCTCACTCAGTACCACAGAGGAGTGTCCATAGTATGTTGTCAGTACCAATTCTTTGGAAGGTGCATAGCGCTCCCTAGACCAAAGGTTTTCTCAGTGCTGCTCCTTTAGAGGCAGTATGGTATTTTTTATTTTTTTTTTTGTCCTTAGAGGGGGGTAATGCTGCCTCAAAGACTCTAGGTGGTGTGGCAGAGCTCACAGCAGAGGCACCCTGCTGTTTCTGGATACTGTGCTTTGGAGCCACTGGTACCGAGGTGGTTGATCACACTGGGGAACCCTGCTGGCTGGCCAACTCAGTTTGGGGAGTTGGAGCCCTTTTTTCCCCCACAAGCCTTTTGGGGGGGAATCTGCTGTTTTTTCCCCCCACAATTCTACTGCCTTTGAAGTTGAAGGCTCCAGAGATGAGCCAGGGTCAGCACCAGAACCCTCCGGAGGGTGAAGTGCCTTCTCCATAAGGAGGAGTTTTAACTTCAGCACCTGGCTCTTGTAGGACCACAACTTTAGCTGATGGCAGAGGGAGCACTTTGAGGGATATAGGACTCTCCCAGTCACCAGACACAGTGAGAGTGTCCGTTACAGGAATCAACTCCTTGCAGGAGAGGCACCTCTTGAAGCCAAGGATAGGAGGAGAGGGGAACGATCCTACTCTCGCAGTGAGGACTGCAGAAGAAAGTTGTCTCCCCCCGCCTTCCTTTTAAAGTGGAAGAACTTAGAGAGGATCTTCTAAATACCCAAAGGGAGGGTGGGCGGAGAGAGAAATAGTCCCAGACAGGGCAGGGAAACAAACGAAAGTTTTTTCCTTCCTTCCCTTTTTTTTTTTTTAAATCCCAAGAAGGTAAAAAAGGAAACACTAACAAAATCCAACTACTTATGCTAATAACACAGATAAGAAAGGGATAACTGTTTGTTGAGGCCAAAGGCAGTCAAGAAGGAACTGGAGGGGGGAGGGGTCGTCTAGGAAGTGCTAGGTAACCTTGAGGCAGACCATGAGGGAGGGAGGGAGGGAGCGAGCGAGCATGTGGGGGCTGAACTGACACTGCAACCTAAAATCTCCGATAAGAGGTGCAGGGGTGCAGATATACCTATAATAGAGCACCCACAGGGACACTACTTGAAAAAGAAGCTGCATGTTTAAACAACTGATGAAGTTGAGTACAAATAGGAGAAAGAGGGCTTTTCTTCATTCTCAGGTTAGTACATTAATTAATTGCTCAAATTACGCATAGTTTTTCTAAATTAGCTGTCTAATACTTGAAAATGGGCAAGTTTAAAAAAGAAATGCAGGCCAGGTTTTATAAGACACTATATTTTTTTTCTTTCAATTAAGAACATCTGATATGCTGAAGGTTATAGTGTATCATCTCTACTTTAAGTTATGCTTGAGTAAGACCACTGAATTCTGAAAATGAAAACCAATTACTGTAAAGTCAGGAGGCAAAAAAAGGGACTTTTAGGAATGAACAGTTAATTAACATTTCATATACAATAGGCATTTAAAGTGTATTTAAAGAAAAAATTAAATCACTAAACAGCAATTCCATCCCCTCTCCTTCACAGGTGCACAGGCTCCCCAGGCAGCAGAACAGATGTACATTTGTTTGGAAAAGGGGCAAGTTTCCAGGAGCTGCTCACTACTTATGTGGCATATAGCTTTGCAGCAGCTCCTACGCAGCAGACAGTCGAGTGGATTCTCTGCTGCACTGATCCTTCTGTGGATGACAGTTAGCGGGAACACAGCTTCAACTGTTGGGTTTCAGTAGCCTCAGAGGAACAGATCTGTCCAACACTCAAGCTGACTCTTCATTTTAGGATTTATCCCTTAATTAGCTTTTAGGGAAAAAAAGCTCAGATTTTGTCAAGAGTTATTGTTCATGTGTGTTTTCTAACACTCTCAGCCTTGGTCCAACTCTGCTCTCATTGAAGTCAACCATTGGGAGAGCAGAGTTAGGCTAACTGCTTCATACTTTGACAATACAGGCTGGGATTTTTAAATTTAATCAAGGTGGTGGCGATGTTTAGTAGTACAAACTAAGCTCAGTGGACAGATTTCTTCAAATCCCCTTCTCCCCCCCCCCACCCACCCACCCCCGCCAACACAATTAGATGGAATCAAAGATGACAAGATAGCTGGGAGGGAGGGAGGGGGCAAAAATGACAAACAGAAGGAGGAAACAGGGGTTTAGCTCTTAATTTTAATCTTTTTCTGCACCTCACTCTGAACAACTTGGGCAGAAACCACCATTCCAAACTATGAAGTGAAAGTTTTGCTTGGAATGTTGAATTACCATAAAAGTCACATAAATGTAATGTGTTGGCAGTAACAATACCCTCTTTACCCCACAAGTGTCACTCTTCAGACAAAATCGTTTGAGGCAGACCCAACTACCATCAACTGAGCACTATAAAAGACAGCCACATAGCCATGTAATTGCTCCCTTTGACGTAGGTGTTAAACAATGAAGAGCCTGGGGATCCCTAGATTAAAAACTTTCAATTATTGATACATTAAAAATGTATCTTAATGTAAAATACTTAAATACTGCTGTTAGAATACAAATATCTGAAAGCCAAAGAAGTTAAAATTCAGTTTTACTTTGAAAAGCAATTCAAACCAAATATTTGTTTATTGTATCTGAGTGTCCATAAACTGTAAACTAAGGCATTTATTTATTTATTTATTTAAACTGACAGCACTGGATACGCAGCCTATGCTCTAAAACAAGTTAAGGTGGTTTCCTTCTTTGATATATATCACCTGAAAGCTAGCTAGAAAATAGAAATCACTTCCCACCAATCCCCTCCCCCACCATCAAACCTATGGGGTTGGTTTTTTGTCTGTTTGTGGGTTTTGGTGGTTTGTTTGTTTGTTTTTTTGGGGGGGGGGGGGAATAAGCTTGAACCACAACAAAATGGTCAAAAAATGCAAAAAAAAATTCACAGGAAGATGTTTCAAGAAAAAAAAATCCATTTGGGGAGAACCAAACTGGAATTTTTCAGCTTCCTAACAAATGAAATTGAAAAGCGCTTACAGCCAGGCTGCCAAAGATGCAGAGAGCCGGGGTACAGAGCCTCCCCTCTAGCTCCAGGGCTAGAGAGGCAAAGGTCAGTCTCTGCCACAGCTGTGAGAGAGGAGGGAGTCTGAGAGACCAAGTCAGGGTGCTCAGCCTTGGCACCTGTTCTGGAAACCGTTTATCAATTTCACTCACAGAAATTTAAATTGACAAAAGCCTTTGAGGCCTAAAGCCAGGGAACCGTCATTTTGATTTTCCTGACAGAAAAACCCAAAACTTTTCAGAAAAGTTGAAACTTCCCACAGAAAATTTTAATTTGGCAAACAGGACATTTTTTGTCACAAGAGCATTCTGATGTAATTTTTCTGATGCGCTGTAATCAGTATCAGGGGCTTTGCAGGCTAAGCTAGGTTCTCAGTAACAACTTTCAACTCCATTGGCTTCAGTTCAATTACAGAGGTAACAGATTGGAAGTTTAGCAAACACGTCTGTTGATGCACTAAGAGGAAGAGAATTCACCTTACATCACTAGCTGTGTTAATTCTGCAGAGCTAACAAGTAAAAACCAGCAAAAGTATTATCACTAAAGCCAGAACATATGACTGGATATAGCCAAGGAGCTATTCTGTTGAGTCAGGAAGTGCCGTTAGACCCTGGTTTTACATAGTAAAACCCAGACTACAAGATTATACAAGAAACTCCAAACATTGAAATATATATATAAAAATCCCTGTTTAAGATACTCCAGACCACCACTACTCTGCCATTCTGTGCATCTTCCGTATACAAAAAAAGATTCTGGTACTTCAGTTAACTGAATTTCCCCATTAACAAGGCCATGGGAACATGTGGGGTCACACTCCACTTAGGCCAGGTCTGCATAAATAAACTAGATCACCATGTAAAGTGCAGCAATTTAATTACTGAACCAAAGCATCTACACTGCTTTGTTATGCTGGTTTAAGGCATCTGTATTGTTAATCATTGCATCCACACAGTTCTCTCTCTGCACTTGTCCATATTAACTCGTAAGTACTCTGGGCAGATCTCTCATGGCACAATGTTCCACCACTCTGCTCTGATTTTTCTTGCAGTGCAGTGTGTGATGCCTACTGAAAATTACAAGAATTCTGGAACTGGGGTTCGAACCAACAGACTCATGACTCCTACCCAGCATCCATTAATTTTGCCAGTGCCATTTTCCAATCTGTCAGGCAGAACAGATGAACCCCTGTGCTATGACAGTCAATATAAATAGGATGATACACATGCACCTGGAGTTGTGCAGACAGATGGATTCAGCTCTGCAGATTCATAGGGCTTTGGATGATGCGGAAATACAGCTAAAAAGAGGAGGAGGAGGATTAAATCAAGCAGTTACTTCTGCACAGCATTTATACAGAGCAGCTTTATTTGGTGGAGTGCTGCTTCTAGTTTCAGCCAACTCTCACTTGGTGAGATGAAATATTGATGCAGAACTGAGATGACCAGCAGTGGCTGCAGAACTTCACAGGGAGAAAGGCCACTTTCCTAAAGATCTGTACAGAGCTTGCTTCAGAGCTGCGAGAGCAGCAGAACACCAATATTAAGAGCTCCCCTCACTGTGAAGAAGCATGTGGCCATCACCTTCTGGAAATTCACCACCCCCGACTGCTAACAGGTCAGTAGTTAACCAGTTTGATGTTGGCAGATCAACTGTTGGGGCTATTCTGATCAGGTTTCCAATGCTGTGAGGGTGCTGCTGTGCTATGTAATGAATCTTGACAAGGCAAAACCCACAAACAGGAGTTTGATGACTTTTCATGGATGGAGCTCCTGAATTGCATATGGGCTATAAATGGGATCCACCTGCCTATTTTTTGCCCCTCCCACACTGAAACAAAGACCATCAACAGGAAGAGGCATTTCTCCATGCTGCTGCAAACATGGTTGATCACCATGGAAGATTCATCAATATTCATGTGCAGTGGGTTGGAGGTCCATAATGCCAGGATATTTAGAAATTCAGGCCTCCTTGCAGGAATAGGCAATGCAATATTTGCTCCACAACCACTACAGACATTCATGGAGTTACGGCTCCTCCTGTCATTCCGGGAGACCAAGCTTATCCTCTATTTCTGTGGCTCAAAGCCTCTTGCTGTACACTTGGCCAAGAAAAAGGAGCAGTTTGATTTTGGCAGGAGTAGGTACAGAATGCCAATGGAGTGTGAGTCTGGAAGGAAAGATAGGTGTGTGGTGCCTTATGAAGAGGCTGGATGTTTATCATTAAGTGCCTCATCATAAGTACCTGCTATATTTTGTACATCTGTAAGAACAAAGGAGAGCCTGGAGGATGGGTGGGAGCAGGCTGTGGAGAGACTTTTGAACCAGACAGAAAGGGTGCTGCTGAACATGCCCCAAGTGGTCAAGGAAACAAGGTGAGGCATGCACTATGCTCCTACTTCAAGGCCAGAAGCTGTTAGGGGTAATAAGTCACTGTAACCAAGAAACAAACCAAGGTGTGTTTCATTTTATTAAGAGGTGACAGGGAGGAATATTATGCCATTTATGGATTGTGCTGTGCCTCACTAAAATTTTTCAACCAAGCTGTACCAAAACGAAGGTACTAAATTAACAAAGCCATCACTCCGACATTGCTTCTTTAATGAAACCAAAAACAATTAACCAAGACTATAGTACAAACTTAAGATGAATAGACTTTAGGCACGGCCAACCTAAGGTGTGCTCAAACACTCCTGTAGGTGATTCACTCGATATGGAAGAACAGTGTGCAAATGTCCTGTAAGTGAAAGGAACACAATTGGAAGGTGCTGGCTACAAATACCCAAAGTCAGCTGAAAATAGTGAAAGAGGCACTCCAGGAATGCAAAGAGATAGATTCCTGGCAGACCAAGCTAAAGCCTCTGAGAAAATTGAAAGAGAATTATGTGCTCCAAGGTATGGTAAAGAAATTAACCTTGAAGCAAGGCAGAGCACCTGCAAATCATAGTCGTCATGAATCACTAATTAAGAGTCAGACAAAAATTGGGCTTTGCCTCTAAACAGGTAGCAGTCATTACAGCAGGTGAAGGGGGAGAAGGTCCTATGTACGGCACCCCCAGGCATAATTACAAAGAGAAGAGAGTGAAAAAGTTACCTCTGCAGAGGCTGGAGGGAATTAAGCAGCTAAACTTTTTTCTTTTTAATATTTTCACAAAGCGTTAGAGGAAAATAATTCTTGGTTTCTTTTGAGGATGAAGTACAGAAAGGGAGAAGAGAAGAGAAGGCAAACTCAAAAATAAACCCTTTCCCACATGAAGACTGGTGGTGCTAGATTTCCTCTTACAGAGAAAGGTAAAAATTTAGGCACAAGGTATTTCAGTTTTAAAGAACTTTAAAAAATCCTTTCAGCTTCCCTCAAGTTTGCCAGGTTATCTTGCTACAGGAGTCGTGTCACAGGAGGCAGCAAACAGACTTGAAAACATGAGTTTGAGGGAGGGTGTATGGATTATTTTTTCTTTCTCCTTCTTGATAGGAGCTTAGGAGGGAAGGCTGTGACAGCTACAGAAGCAGCAGAGGTAGTGACTTAAAGATGAATGGATGTGGAAGCTGCAGAGAGAATACCTGAAAGATGCTTTGTATGTATGAATAGCACCTGAATGATCTGATGGAAGAGAAGATCCAAGGTTTGGAGCTGCAGATAGAAACTATGGTTGAAGTTCTATGGGAATTTGAGCAGTTAGTGGAGGAAAGAAATGAGGCTGAAGACTTGCAGATGCATACTGGATCAGAGAACTGTGAGGACAGACTGCTGGATGAGAAGGGTGGCCAGTGGAAGCATAGCACTACAAGGAAGAGGAAAAGACTGGCTAGCAAAGGAGAAACAGAGCCGAGAAAAGGTTTGCAGAGGTGGAAAATGAAGGGGAGAGGCAGGCAGTAACAAAAGATTAGAGAGTAAGGAAGAATAGCAGAGCAAGTCCTACAAGAAGTAGGGAATAGACAATGGAGATACAGAGTTCAGCGTCCCAGGAGACCAGATGATTGCTCAGAAGATTGCAAGTGAGAACAGAGGACAAGACAACTTGCAGCCAGAAAGAAGAGAAGGAGGAACTCCAGAGAACCACACCAACACCAGTAAGAGGCAGATCTGATTGGGGATTCCCTACTAAGAACAGACACTCCAGTCACCAGAGCGGATCTGGAGACTAGAAGGGTGTGCTCTCTGCCAAGGGCTAAGATATGCGATGTGGACTGAGGCTGAAGGAGGTGCTAGTGGGAGCAGGAAAGAAGCCACTGATTGTCCTTCACATGGGAAGGAATGATAGAGCAAGATTCTTGTTGGGACACATCAAAGGAGACTATGCCAGGCTGGGGAAAATGCTTAAAGTAACAGAGGCTCAGGTGATAGTCATTGGGATTCTACATGTTGCTAGAGGAGGTCAGAAAGGGAGAGACAAGGTTATGAAGATCAACAGCGGCTCAGGCAATGGTGCTATAAGGAGGGACTGTGGGTGTTCAACCACAGAGGCATTCATGGACAGAAGACTGTTCGCATGGGATACACTCCACCGGAGTAGGGCAGGAAATAGACTTCTGGGATGGAGGTTGACAACTGAGCTTTAAACTAGGAATTCAGAAGAGATAATTGGAGATGGTCATGTAATCACTACACCTGATTAAAATACTGAGTGAGGAAAATCAAGTAAAAAACACAGCAATTGAGAAAGAAACAGAGGATAGGAGAATGGACAACAAAATAAAAAGATAGTGCCAGTACCAATGACAGTAACAGTCAGGTAGGCGATACTGGCAGTAAAACTACTACTAAATCAGGATAGAAATCTGGGTTATGCCAAACAATTAAGATATCTGTACACCAATGCAAGGAGCCTGGGTAACAAAATGGAGGAGCTAGAACTACTGATGAGGAAGTTATTATATGGATAATGGAAACCATGGTGGAATAATAGTCATGACTGGATTACAGGTATGAAGTATATGTACAGTTAAGGAAAGACAGAAAAAAGTAAAGGTGGTGGAGTGGCATGGTATATTAATGACGAAGTGGATTATAAAGAAGTGATGGAATAGATAAAAAACAAACAATCTGTTCAGGTCCAAGTCACTTTGGGGAAGAAAGACGACTCCACTGGGCTAACACTTGAGGTTTGCTACAGACTCCAGGATCTGATCTGGATATGGACAGAGACCTAATATTTTTCACCGATATTCCTGGATGTGACAGCTGACGGATTTTTTTCTACCAAATAGTCACTGAACTAAGAAAAGGTGATGCCATTTTAAATTTAGTAAGCAGCAAGGACCTCAGAGAAGAGATGGTTGTAGAGGACAACCTTGGTTTGAGTGATTCATGAGTTAATTCAGTTTAAACTAAAAGGAAGGATAAACAGGTGTGCAACTAGGGCCCTTGACTCAAAAAAAACAATGAAGGCAATTAGTTAGGGAAGTGGACTGAACTGAAGAAATCAAGGATTTGAATGTGGAAGAGGCTTCGAATTAATTGGATACAATTAACTTAGACTTGAATAGAGACTGGGAGCGGCTAAGTCATTATGCAAGGTAACCTATTTCCCCTTGTTTTTTCCTTCACCGCCCCCCCCCCCCCCGACGTTCTTGTTAAACCCAGGATTTGTGCTGGAAATGGCCCAACTTGATTATCATACACATTGTAAGGAGAGTGATCACTTTAGATAAGCTATTACCAGCAGGAGAGTGGGGTGGGAGGAGGTATTTTTTCATGCTTTGTGTGTATATAAAAAGATCTTCCACAGTATGCATCCGATGAAGTGAGCTGTAGCTCACGAAAGCTTATGCTCAAATAAATTGGTTAGTCTCTAAGGTGCCACAAGTACTCCTTTTCTTTTAATCAAAGTTGAAGATAGTATCTGGAGCCTGCATCCCAAGCAAGGGGAAAAATTCATAAGGCAGGGTTGCAGACCAAACTGGATGAACAAGCACCAGATTATTGAGAAAGCAAAAAGCCTACAAGGAATGGAAGAAGGGATGGATCAGCAAGGAAAGCTACCTCTTGGAGGTCAGAAAGTGTAGAGAAAAAAAGTGAGAACTGCCAAAAGTCAAGCAAAGTTGGACTTTGCAAAAAGTATTAAAACCAGCAGTAAAAGGTTATTTTAGCCATATAAAGAAAACAATGAAAAAAGTAGGACCAGTAAGCACTGAGGGATGGGGTGGAGATTAAAGGTAATGTAGGTATGGTCAACCACTTAAATATTTTGCCTCTGTTTAAGAATAATAATGAGGCACTTGGGGACAGTGGCAGGGTGGTTAATGGGAATGAGGATACAGATGTAGAAATTACCACAGATAGAAGCTGAACTGAAACAGTTTAATGGGACAAAATTGGGCAGGCCAGATAATCTCCATCCAATGCTATTAGAAGAAGTGGCACATGAAATTGCAAGCCTAATAGCAAGGATTTTTAATGAATCCATAAACTTGTACCCTATGACTGGAGGAAGTGCAAATACAGTGCCTACATTTAAGAAAGGGAGAAAAGTGATCTGGGAAACTGCATACAGTTGGGGTTAAAGTAATAGGCCTGTAAGGTCTTAGAACAATTTTTGAAAGAGTAATTAAAGACAGAAACAAACAGTAATTGGGATGAAATACAACATGGTTTAAAAACGTAAATCATGCCAGACAAAATTCTCTTTAAAATAAGATTTTCTAGACAAAGGAAATGCAGTAGATCTAATCTACCTAGATTTCAGTAAAGGATTTGATACAGTTCCACCTGGGAAATTAGTTATATTGAAGAAGATGGAGATTAATACAAGAATCAAAAGGTGGCTAGGGAACTGGTTAAATGGGAGACTACAATGGATCATGAGGAAAAGTGAAATGTCAAGCTGGTGGGAGGTTACTAGTGGAGTTCCTCAAGGAACTGTTTTGGGACTAATCCTATAACATTTTAATTAATGTCCTTGCAACAAATAGTGGGAGTGCGCTAATAAAATTTGCGGATGCCACAGCTGGGAGGTATTACCAACATAGAGGAAAACTGGAATATCATACAGGATGATTTGGATAATCTTGAAAACTGGAGTAATAGAAAAAGGGTGATATTTAATAGTGCAAAGACATGCACTTATGGCTAACAACAAGAATTTTTGCTATAAGATGGGGACATATCAGTCAGAAGAGACAGGAGGATGAGGAGAATCACAGTATCGGTCAGTCACAGGATGACTATGAGCCACCAATGTGATGTAGCTGTGAAAAAAACTAAATTGCTCCTAGGATGCATTAGGAGAGGTATTTCCAGAGGAGTCAGGAAAGTGTTATTATACAAGGCACTGATGAGACCTAATCTGAAATACTGTGTGCAAATCTGGTCTCCCATGTTTAAGAAAGATTAATTCAAACTGGAACAGGTACAGAAAAGGACGACTAGGATGACCACAGGAATGAAGAATCTACTTCACAAGAGGAGACTTAGGCTAAACAAGCTATGCTCCTTAACAAAATGAAGGCTGAGAAGAGATATGATTACTTTCTATAAATACATCAGAGGGATAAACATCAGCAAGGGAGAAGAGTTATTTAAGTTAAGGCCCAATGTTGACACAAGAACAAATAGATATAAATTGGCCATCAACAAGTTTAGGATTGAAACTAGACCAAGATTTCTAATGAGCAGAGGAGTGCAGTTCCAGAACAGCTTTCCAAGAGGAGCAGTGGGGGCAAAAAACCTAACGTATTTCAATACTAAGCTTGCTAAGTTTATGAAGGGAATGGTAAGATGAAGCTGCCCCACAATGGCACTTGGCCCATCCAAGACTGCTAGTAGCAAATATCTCCACTGGCCGGAGATGGGACATTAGATGGCAAAGGCTCTGAATTACAAGAGAGAATTCTTTCCTAGATATCTGGCTGGGGGGTCTCACACATGCTCAGCATCTTATGATCACCATATTCAGGGACAGGAAGGAATCCCCCACATCCCTAGTCAGACTAGCAGAGACCTGGGGGTTGGGTATGTGTCTGATGGGCGGGGAGGTACCTTCCTCTGCAGCATGGGGCACAGGTCACTTGCTGGTTTGAACTAGATTAAATAGTGGATTTTCTGTAACTTAAAGTCTTTAAATCAAGATGTGACAAACTGGAGTGGGTGGGTGAGGTTCTGTGGCCTGTGATGTGCAGGTCAGGTTAGATAATCATGACTGTCACTTCTGGTCTATAGGAATACACCACTCTGGGATATCACCAATATCAAAAATCAGAGCTTAATAGAAACCACTGGTCCCACAGGTTTATGGAAAGTTATGAAAGTCTGTGATTCCCCCCCCCCCCCACAACATCTGCTGACAAAGTTACTCCCTGACTGCCCTTTCTTCAGTAGTCTAATCAGTGGGAACACTGAGCTGATGTGTTTATGTTTAGCTCAGCTCGTTTTCTGGTTTTGCAGTTGAACTGTAGCTCTACAACTGGCTATGTGAGGAGTGAAGCCGAAAATAATGTTACTACTGATCAGTTCTTATGGACCGTACATATAGTAAAACTTACTCACCTAATAAATCATAAGTGAATACATCCTTTAGGCATCATTATATGAGAAAAAAGTTGACTGCAAGAACTTAAAGGAATAAACTCGTTAAGCGGCTTCAGCTCTGCTCACCAGGCAAAACTACAATCAGGATTTAAAGTCAATATCTGCACAGGGACTTCTGAACAGTAACTGAAGAATCCAAGACTTTCAAATATGCAAAGCTTAGGATAAATCAATTGTTTATGTTTTGCCCAAGTTTCTCCCATAGTTCTTTGGCCACTAAATTTACTGAAGATTGTGAGGTGCTTGGATACTACAGTAATGGGTACATGAGATATGATATATACGTACATGAGACAGACCTTTTAAATTTAACCAAGCGCACTCAGTTATTATGCATTACTACAACATGTGTTATTTAACCTAAGTAGTATCCACTGAAAGCCTTTACTCTAGGGTTAAAAATGCAATTCTAAGGTTGCTTTTTTAAAAGATTACAAAAATGGCTTGGATGAAAGCTGCCGTCTGAGTGGGAGAAGAGACTTCAAACATGTAATTTTCTCCCAATGAATTCACATCAGGACTACAAAGTCTCTTCAACAAGATTGCTGTAATAGCCAAGCACTTTTAAAAATTATTAAATTTAAATCTTAAATTTTCATCTGAATAATCTTTAATTTTAAATTATCTTATAAAAAGTGGTTGATGGGATCAGAGAAGGCAAGAGCTGTAAAATTCAGACAGCTCTGAACCACTACTTCTTTCACCTGACAGAGATGGGTCTGGCTAAAAGTTAAATGGCTTCCCCACTGCCTACTACTTCCCTTCATCTCTCCATTCAGGGGGATCTGTCAGCAAACAAAGCAGATTTTCTAAAGTAGATCAAACCACATTTGCTAGCCCAGATATGCTGCTCAGCAGGAGCAGGGCTTGAAAGAGCAAGGCAGAGCTAAGCAAGAGAATGGGATCATAGTAGTTTCAGAGGAAAACAGCTCAAGCAGTTCCTCCTTTGCCACCATCAGCTGGAAGAGAAGGAAGAAAAATGGGAGGGAAGCAGGTTTAATGGGAATATAAACACATCCTCAGACATAAGCAGATTTTTATGAGTGTCTGTATGAAACAGATTAATAATTATGCTTAAACGCTTAATTGACTTTTTCCTCAATAAACCATTTTATAAGGGGAACAAACTCCCTAGGTGCACATTAATCAGCTAATTTAAGCACATCTTGGCTGTGTTTGAGGGACTGCTGTGCTTCAGCACACCCAATATGTGCGTATATTGGCTGATTAACAGTTGTGTGCTGTGGCTTTATACATCACTAGTAAATTAAGATTTAATCTCCTTAAATTCATATCATACTACTTGAAGAGTAACAGTTCCTACCACAAAACAGAAAACCAGAATGTCTTAAGACATCGTTACAAACAATATATCCAGCTCTACGATAAACCAATTTTCACTATTTCCTATGGCATGTCTGCTAATTCACCAGTAAAAAAAAATGAATTAGGAGGCTTTAACATTAGAACATTTTCTCTAGTAGCTTTTGTAACTAATCAACTTAAAGAGATTTGTATCTAGCCAGTTTTCAAAACGAATTTAAAATTGTTTTAGATTGTACACTACACCCACCTAACTCTCTCTGACAATTCTTCTGATTCTGCAGTGACATCTTCCTATCATTTTAAATGTATTCCCTTTATCCCCTATTTCTGTGAAAGACCCATCTGTCAAGGAGAACTGACCATGTAAAAAGTGCAGTGAAACTCAAAGTGGGAAAAAGAAGAAAAAAAACACCTGAAAAAGAAACATCTATTACAGTAATCATAGGTGTTATCTGCAAAACAGCAAGCAAGAGATTTTCAGGCAGTTTTCAATTTGAGAAACATTCTCTCAGAAGGTAAGCATAAAAGTAAGCATATTTAGATTAATTCAAAACAATTTTCTCATAAGCTTGAAGAAAAATAACCCCAACAAAACGAAGCTACAAGTCATGGTCAGCCAAATTGTTCCCCAACCTCTCCCACCAAAGTGTTTTCTAATATAGGATTCCATCTGTATTAGATACCTTATAAATACCAGTCACTTTGGTATCTCATTTAACTCTGAAGGGTCATTTCAAAAGCACTTGAGTGTTCCTAACTCGCTTGGGTGCTTTTGGAAATCTCACCCCGAAGTTTTAAGTAAGAGTTATACAGCAATTAGCAAATAAACCAATACAGCATATTACTTTGAGCCAAACTGAGAAAAAAGGTACCATGTATAGAATATCAAACCATCTTAACTTTTCGGGTTACACTTAAACAGTAAGACTTATGATAGCCATCTTAAGCAATTGTTTTACAATGTTATACAAAAGGAGACTACGCAAGTGCAAAATACAGAGCAAGATCTTGCAAGTTAAAAGAGGCCACTGAAAAAAAAACCAACAATAAATTGATTCAAAAATGACTGGCATGAGTTCTGGATTTCCAAGAAATTAGGTTTTTCAACTTTAAGAAAATTACAATAACTAATACCTGAACATTTAGTCACTAATACACTTAAGTCATCAGAAGTGCAAGTGTAATGGTATTGGAAGATCTGGTATGGACATTCATTATCAGAGAGCAAAGTCGTTGCTTTCTTTCGTAGCCTGCCACTGTAATTTTAAGTCTGTTTATAATTTGTACATAATGTCAGTCCAGCACAGAATTCAAGATTCTACTCTAACTGAACTATAACTATTTGTGGAAGTAGCAAGGTAATTAGCAAATAATGCAGACAGGCTTTTGGGGAGGCTCACCCTTCTAGAGCAGTATTCATACTGACTCTTTAAAAGAGCAGATTTAACTATTTAGATATAAAACATTAAAAACATATAGTGCTGTGCCAAACATTATAATTCAATAGTCTAAATAGCTATGATCTCCAACTTAGCACAATGGAACTACAATTGTCAGACAGATTGGAAATAAACATAGCATTTTATTTCAAAAATTTCTGTAGCCTGTAGTTGTGATTCAGGAAAGCATTTCAGCATCTGACTTCAGTGGGACTTAAACACATGCTTAAGCACCCTTCCTGAATAGGGAGAGACTTCAGCACAAATTTAAGTGCATTCCTGATTTGTAGCCCAAGATTCCACACATTTCCCCACCTATTAAGAACTCTTGTAACAAAGTAAATTAAATATTTATCAAGATGTCTGGATCTATAAAAGAGAATAGATGTGTCCTACACATTTCTCTAAGTTGTTTCCTTGCTTGTGTAGCCATAAAAAAAAAAAAAAAAAAAAAAAAAAAAGACTTACATGGACAAGTTAGGAGATGGAACCCTACTATCATCAGCTAGGTTCCCAAGGTGGCTCGGCGTTGAAGTCGAACTGTTCTCTATAAAGCACTTCTCCTAGGCCTTCTGGATAGTTGTAAACCTGATCAGAGAGTTTGCCCTGTAGGAAAAATATATAGACAAATAAAATTGATAACTTAGGAGTAAACACAACTTTACCTTCAAATATGCAACTTCTGTTCTTAACTGCACTTTTAATATGGACTGCTGTCTCCTTTTATAGTAATTTACAACAACTTACAAAGCCTGTTTTTCAAAGGTGAGTGCACACACAAATGAGCATAAGCAAGACAAATTGTCATCAATAGATGTTATCCACCTTATGGCCTCTTGACATTTATGTCCTCCTAGAACCTTCTCCCCTTATTGTCTCAGATAGCAACTATGAAAAATCGGGACAGCGGGTGGGGGTTAACAGGTGCCTATATAGGAGCACAGGAGGTCAAAGCTATGTGCAACGATTGAAAATGGGACTACAGGCAGTGGATACAAGGACAAAATATAACAATCCGCGGGTGAGGGAGACAGTGGGAAGTACACAGGAGAATTAAGCTTGAGTATGGAGTGACATCAGGGGGTATGGGACTGTAATTGTCAGCAGGTGGTACACATGGAATTTAATAGTCATCTTTGAGGGGATTAGCAGCATCAGAAGTGGTGCAAAGAGCACCACTGTTCTGATGGCCCACCGATGATGAACTACAGGTTTGTTAGAACAGATCCTCTTTGAAGAACTTCCCATAGTTCATGGGCCTGCAGTCCCTCTCTCAAGGACCACATTTAATTAATCCAAGTCGAGATGCTGCATGCACCACAAGTCCCCTCAGAATCAAAAACGTATTTCCCCAATTCCTACCCAGCTCTAATTAGCCCACACCCCCAAGTGGGTACATATCTTCTAGGACCTCCTACAGTGCTCCTACTTCCTCCCCACCCACCCCCTTAACAGAGAGCGGTTGGGAATGTATTCTAGGGGAAAAGTCAGGGGCCTTGACCTATGGGGAGGCCAGAGTCTGTGCATCAAGAAACTGGCAGTTTAATGGGCCCTTAAGGGCCAAGCTATTAAATACAGATGCAAAAGTAAAACTAAAGTCTTGTCTACAGAGGGACAGCAAAGAAAATTAATTCAAATTAATTAAAGGTGTGAATTCAAAGTGGCATAGTTAAATTGCATTAAATCACTACATGAAAACATTCATTCTGAATTAAAGTGGCCTTAGTTTGGTTTATTTCAATTCACTTTGGAAGTTAATTTAATCCTGTTTAGTTTAATTCACTTCCAAAGTGAACTGAAATAAACCAAACTAAGGCCACTTCCATTCTGAGTAACAGTGTCCACACAGGAATTTAATGCAGTTTTACTAATACACTTCAAATTCATACCTTTAATTTTCTTAGCTGTCCCTATGTAGACAGCCCCTTAGGTGTTAAAATATGAGGTTTATATACCTGAGTTCAATTACAATAGTCATTTCAAAAAGTACCATAATAGGTCACAGTGGAGTTTAAACCAGCCCTGCTTACACAAACTGAATTCTTCACAGGTACAAACTCAGTGTCTGTCACATTTTAAAATAATTGAAATAACCAGTGTAAGCAAACTGGTCATCTTGAAACCTGGGACATGCTGAGACTAAAAAGTGTGTGATAATCCATGGTATAAAAAACAGAATACTACCGATATTTAATAAAAGTAAATCTACATTAAACTTAAAAATCTGAATACATATGGGCTACCAAAAATGACTGATAGCAATCTAAACTAGTCTGTTACAGATCCTTTATCACATCTTTATCTTTTCAGCCATAGAAGTTGCTTATGCATGTATTGGCAAGGATAAGTGAGCAAACACAGGAGAATTATGCTAGTTCACATTCCATAATTTGCACTCCAAACGTATCCTCTTTCTTTCCATCCCAACAAAAGCATAATAGCAGTGCTGTAGTGGAATCTCATTAATAAAATGTCATTACTTTTACAATACAAACTATAGAACATTTACTAATACAGTTATGACTATTAAAACTGAACTACATTTGTTAAAAATGAATTGGGATTCTTTACTTCTAGCTGACAAAGTTACTTTTCATGTTCAGTTAACTTTAATTTTTCCACAGGAATTCTTTAAATTAAAGCTAAGTCAACAACATATTGGCATAAGAAATATGTTTTAAAATCAAGTGTTAATTTCACAAAAGCAAAATGTTTAAATATCTACACTATTTTTGGATGCTGTTCAAAAAATGAACATCTGTATGCGGCTTTCAAACTGAGAGCACTTTTACAGCAAGATAAGTCTCTTAAAAACAGGTGTTGCAAGCAGAAAAGATGACCTTTACTAGAGTACATAAAAGGCCACACTACAAGCAAATATGATCTGCAGTATAGTCAAAATAAATTTTGCCACATGCCGCAAGGAGAGAGAGAGCGAGCGAGCACGAGAGCAAGTTTCCTTGGAGTTGGAATAAAAATTGACAATTCTCCCTAGTGATAACTTCGTTGTGTTGTGTTTTAGAGGAATGCACTGGAATTTTACTTAAACACACTTAGCATTTTAAGTCCTAAACTCAGGATTTCCCCACACACCCCCCCCCTTATTAGTGATCTCTATTAATGTACAGAAAGTACAATTCACTTCTCATGCATGAATATTTAACTCTCAAATATCCATAAAGGATAGAACAGCATTAATGAAGTCTGACTTTTGAAAAAAGAAAAGGAGTACTTGTGGCACCTTAGAGACTAACCAATTTATTTGAGCATAAACTTTCGTGAGCTATAGCTCACTTCATCAGATGCATTCAGTGGAAAATACAGTGGGGAGATTTATATACATAGAGAACATGAAACAATGGGTGTTACCATACACACTGTAAGGAGAGTGATCACTTAAGGTGAGCTATTACCAGCAGGACAGCAGGGGGATGGGGGGGAGGGGGCCCGGGACGACAGACATGACCTTTTGTAGTGATAGTCAAGGTGGGCCTGTCATAAATATAAAGGGAAGGGTAAACCCCTTTAAAATCCCTCCTGGCCAGAGGAAAACTCCTCTCACCTGTAAAGGGTTAAGAAGCTAAAGATAACCTCGCTGGCACCTGACCAAAATGACCAATGAGGAGACAAGATACTTTCAAAAGCTGGGAGGAGGGAGAGAAACAAAGGGTCTGTCTTTATGCTGCCTTTGCCGGGGATAGATCAGGAATGGAGTCTTAGAACTTTTAGTAAGTAATCTAGCTAGCTACGTGTTAGGTTATGATTTCTTTAAATGGCTGAGAAAAGAATTGTGCTGAATAGAATAACTATTTCTGTCTGTGTATCTTTTTTGTAACTTAAGGTTTTGCCTAGAGGGATTCTCTATGTTTTGAATCTAATTACCCTGTAAGATATCTACTATCCTGATTTTACAGAGGGGATTTCTTTACTTCTATTTACTCCTATTTCTATTAAAAGTTTTATAAAAAGTTTTCTTGTAAGAAAACTGAATGTTTTTTCATTGTTCTCAGATCCAAGGGTCTGGGTCTGTAGTCACCTAGGCAAATTGGTGAGGCTTTTTACCAAACCTTGTCCAGGAAGTGGGGTGCAAGGTTTTGGGAAGTATCTGGGGGGAAAGACTTTTCCCAACAGCTCTTCCCCAGTAACCAGTATTTGTTTGGTGGTGGTAGCGGCCAATCCAAGGACAGAGGATGGAATATTTTGTACCCTGGGGAACTTTTTGACCTAAGCTGGTAAAGATAAGCTTAGGAGGTTTTCATGCAGGTCCCCACATCTGTACCCTAGCGTTCAGAGTGGGGGAGGAACCTTGACAGGGCCATTTCCAGCAGTTGACAAGAACGTCTGAGGAAAGAATTTTATTCTAAGAGGTAAAGAATTTAACTAATGAAAATGTTCAGTTTCCAGATCAAAACAGGACAGTGCTAAAATGTAAAGTACTATATGCTAACATTTCACGCAGGGTTGCCACATGTCCCTAATTCATCTGGGCAGCACAGATTTTAAAGGAATTGCCTCATGTCCAGACTGAAATGCTTGATTTTTCCCTATTTTGACTGAAAGTCTCAAAGGTGGCAATAAAAATTGTTCTTTACCAAGAGAAGTTTTCAGATGAGGATTTTTTTTTTTTTTTAAACTAAATGCCTAGTAGCTGTACTTTGCCTTACAACACTTATAAAACCACCACCCACCCACCCCCACCACCAAGAAGGTGAGACTCCTAATTCCCCTCTATGGTAAGAATGGTACAATTTATTACACAGAATATTCACATCAGCATCAAGCCCACTAAGGAAAATACTTGAGACTCAAAACTAGACAAGGTACACAGTCCCCTTTCAATTTTACAGCATAGGCTGGGGCAGCCAGAGGTACAGCTCACTGTAGCTCAGTTTCTCTAATACAGAAGGATTTCCCCCACCCCTCCCCCGAGAGAAATATTTACATTACTATGTTACTACCAAACCCTGTCCTAGCCTCAGAAGCAGCCACAATCCCCTCCTCCCCACAGACTTGGAATTCAGTGCTGCCTGTCTGCCACCTGGCTGGGGAATAGAGAGAGAAGGCAAGCAGAAGAGCGTGCCTGCTGGAGCTGCTTTGGGGAGAATTGCTGTTCAGTGTATATGAGGCAGAGCAGGGAGGGGGCATCCACTCTTGCACTCACTGCAGTCAGACACATGGGGTGGGGGGATGCAGTGTCGCAAGCAGCCGCGACGGCAACGGCAGCAGCATTGTTCGCATGGTGACAGGAAGGAAAGAACCAGACTGGACCAGTCCAGACTGGAACAAACCCCTCCTCCCCTTCCACCACCATTATTCAGGCTGAAATGCTGTTGTCTTTCACATTCACCAAGGGAAGAACAGCAAGCAAGTGCATTATCTCTAAAGCTGGCAACCCTCACAAACTCAGGGAGGAAGAAGAATTGGGGCAACACTTCAGCTCACTCACACATAAGCATGAGTGTAAAAGAACAACTCAGAGTTCTGAGTAGGGGCCCAGAGAAAGGAAAGCCAGAGCTAATCCATTTCGTAATTGTTATACAGCCGCTTCCCACAGCAACTGACACAATGCAGCTGTATTCCACTGGGGCTACCCAAACAAGCTATGCTGAGCCACCAGAGACTGCTGTAGACAGGATCTGAATTGCAGCAAGCAGAGAATTGCAGTAACAGTACTTTTGCTCCTGTGTACTGTCACTTCTTGGTTGTGCAGGATGTTGCATAGCAGAAGATACATACCAAAAAGGACTGAAAGAGGTTTAGTCTTGCTTTCCTCTGATACCCACAATTTGGATCCACCCTTATTGCAGTTACACATTTGTTCTGACTCCAAGCTTATATTTTATATGGATGGCATCGTGCTAAGTGTGAGAACATGAGTCTTCCAAACCCTATCACCTCATACACATGTGCGTACACACTTGAAAACATACTACAGTCCCCACCTTGTTGCGTCTATATGGATGTATAAAAAGCCCTACAGTTCCCTCACGAGCTCCCCTTTGTATACTCACCCCCCCCCAATTCTCAACAATATACCTGACTCTTCTTTCTCCTAGCACCCCCTTCCAATGAAGCAGGTGCTGGGACCATGACACAAACATATCCAGCTGACACCACTCTGAGAATACACTGACAGCCAGACCCGCTTTGTACACATTCTAGCAGAAGCTGAGTAGTGACTCAATCCTCCTTCATATACTTTCCACAGGCCACCACTGTGACTGAGAAGGACATAAGTAATCAGACCAAAAGGACTCCCAAGGCAGCCAAAACAGTGAAAATGGGCTTAACTGAGACAATTCCAAAAGAACTGGTGGGCAGCAGCAACCCAGTTACTGTTAGCCTGACAGACTGGTGGTGGGGAGGGGAGAATATTTGTGTGTGTCCTTGAGGCAACAAGGGAAGGAGAGATTGTGTCTGAGGTTGAGGGTGATTGCTAAGCAGGATAGAGGGGGTACAGAAGAGCATTCCTTACCCATTGGCACATCAGCATTAAGTCAATGTGCCCAAGACATTAAGACCCCTGGGAGAGGGCTACCGTAGGCCACTTGTGCAGTATCCTCAACCCCTACACCTCCCACTGCTGCCACATGAGCTTCACACATGCCCCTGTCACGAACCCCAGTAACAAAGGCAGAGCACAAAGATATCATTGGGGGTTACCACCTGCCAGCACCCACAACATGGCTCAAGTGGTGGGGATAAGAAAAGAGGTGTGTGACACCACAACGGAACCCGGATGGATAGTCACAGTCACACAACATGGCCTCTGAGAAGCGAGAGGAGTCTCTGCCATGCTACAAACACCTCTTCTGCTCCCTTGCCCTCCTCCCCTGTCTAGTCAGGCCTTCTTTACTGATCAAAACATCTAGTTACAAACCTATTTCCCTACACCCCCCAAAATGGCATTCTGAGTGTCAGTTTACTAGAGAGAAAGAGAATCAGCTAAGATCCATATGGGAGGGAAACAAGACTACCCCTTGTCAGAGCTGCCCTGACTCAGAAGTGATGATAAAACAGTTCCTGCTACAAGGACTATTCCTGGGGGAGAGGAGAGTCTCCTTTCACTGTTATTAAGTAGCCAAGTCAAGAGACCCCCCTCTCCTCCCCCAGCCCCAAAAAAAGGGCATCGAGCAATGCAGAAGCAGCTGGAGGAGGAGTCTGCTATTACTGCTAACTGACCCACTTCAGACTGAGACACATCACACATAGCCACCCAACCCCCTCCACAGGAATCCGCCATGTTAGAGCAGCTGCTGAGCCCCCCCTTACATAGGCACATTTGGGTCTGTGGCTCGTCTCCTCTCCTCCCCCCACTGAACGGATACATCAGCCACGGACACAGCAGCCCCCAGATCCCCGCTCCCTCTCTCACACACATACACACACGGGTGTCCGCCATGTTTGAGGAGCAGCTGCTGAGCACCCTCCACACACACATTCCCTTGCTAAATGTGCAACAGCACCTCACTTCTGCCCCGCTCAGTGAGGACACGCCAGCCCCGCATTAAGCGGCAGAGATCCGCAGCAATGCGTACTAGGGGAGGGCGCAAATCTGTGACTCATCCTCTTCTTCCCAGCGACCGCTGCTGGAAAGGGGGGTGCTGCCCGCGGCTCCCCCAGCCCGCCACGGCTGCCAAGGACCTGCAGCTCACGCCTCCCACAGCCGCTGCTCGGGGCGGGGGTGGCCGGAGGTCTGCAGATCCCTCCCGAGGATGGAAGCGGTGCTTGGATCCCCCGCCCTCTCGTCATGTGGGGAAGGGGACAAACATCCTCCGCTCTTTCTCGGGGGCTGGAGCCTGCCAAGCCCTAGGAACTTGCCCTCCGCCAGCCGGGAGGTCTGGGGCCAAAAGCCCGCAGAACACGGCTGTGCCCGTACCTCCCGCCGACAAGCCCCAGACTTGGGAGGGCGTCTGCTTCGCAGCTGCCAGCGTTGGAGGCGTGGGGGGGGGGGGGGTCTCTGTCTCGCCCCAGCCCCCGGGGGTTTGGGGCTTTCGCTTTCCACCCCACCCCCCTCCCCGGCCATAGTGAAAAGGGATGTGCCAGCCTTTGGGGGGGTCTCCCCCCGCCTCCTCCACCGGCCCCTGCGCGGCAATACGCAGTGCCGGAGGGCAGGGGGTCGGCCTGCCCCCACCCCACGCCCAGTGTCCCCGGGGGTGCGGGGTCTCCCTCCGCCCTGCCCCCAGCCCGGGTACTCACGTGGGACAACGGCCCGAAAGATTTGGTAAATCGTCTTCGCTTTTTAGGCGGAATTTTTAAAGAGGGATGTGGGAACCTACAGCAGAAATACAGGCGGCGGCAGCGGCGCCCTCCAGGGCCATAGGCTGCGGGGGCGGCCGGCGGGGGGAGCGCAGGGCAGCGCTGGGACGGCGGGGCACGGGCGCGGAGAGACGGACAGGCCGGGAGCGCGAGGGGAGCGAGCCGGGCAGAGCGGGGCGGTGGCGGGCGGCCAGGCAGGGACACGCGCAGCGACGCCGAGCAGGCAGGAAAGAAGAGAACGGGGCGCCGCAGCCCGGCACTTATAGGAGGAGCGGGGGGCGGCGCCACGCGTCACAAGCATGGGGGAGAGGGCGGCGCCTGCAGCGAGCAAAGCCGGTAACCCGCCGCCTCCGCTACCCAGGGCGCAGCGCACCCCTCCGGACAGGCCTGGGGCGCATGCGCCGGCAGGGAGCGCGCGGTCGCGAGCCGCCCCCTGCCCTGTGCCCCTCAGCTGCCGGCTGGGCGTGGCAGCGGGAGCGCCCAGCCCACAGGTGGGAAACGTGACGTAATCCAGCCCCGGAAGCTGCAGCCGAGCCTGGGCCCGGCGTCCTTGTTTCCCCCAGGAATTGAAATTGGAAGGGGGGGATGTTGGAATATGGGCGGGGTGACCAGGGTTGAGACCGTGGGGGCGAAGGTCGGCTGTATGGCACCATAGTAAAAACTGAAAAATGTTTCACGACCCCTTTTTTAGGTTTAACTCGTCTTTTAAAATCATGACAAAAATTAAAGTTGGCTACTCAAGCTTACTATGATGCCCTACATCTGCCTGCTTCTTGGTTTCTTGTTGTAATTTTGCACAACCCTTTGGTGTCTTCTTGTGTGTCCGTTACTTCCAGTCCTTCATGATATGCTCAAGATCAGGCAGAAGGCGACAGGAATGCTCAGTTGTAGCTGTTGTGACTGGGAGTAGCAAGAGATGAATTTCTAATTCTTTCATCCCAGGAAACATAGCACAAAAATTGGGTCAAACCATTAGTTATGATAAAGAAGTTGAAGTTAAGTCTTCATTTATTTGTCATCTGATATTCCACCCTCTGTTCAAAATTTTCTATTCTGTTCTGATCCTATTGCTGGTAGTGCCTAACTCCACTCAACTGTAGGTGTTTTATAGGACAGGCATCTATAAAAGCTATGTAGAGGTTGAGTAGAATCCAGAAATAGCTAATGTAGATTTGTAAGAATCAAGTCTGTGTACTTTTTCAGCTGGCTTAACAAACACTTCTTGTCTTCTTCACTTAAGACCTTCATTAGTCAACTTCTGGACTGAAGTTTTTGCTTCTTCTAGTACATTTTCAATGGATATCTCTGATTGATCCAAGGGTAGCTTCTATTGCTGGACAAAGATCTATTACTGTTGTAGCAGATGCCTGGATGACATTGTTTAATGACCCAAGTGGTTTCAACAATAGACTTAGAGAGAATGGCGTTAGTCTTCTCTGAACTTAGTAAAAAAAGTAGTCCACCAGTCTCCTTACTTAGATCTGTCCTATCTTGGATACTTTCCAAAGCCAGTAACAATGGTTGCAGTAATTTTAAGACAACAGACAAGAATTGCTAATGAGAAAGCCAGCAGGTTTTCCCAGGTTTGAACTTCAGTGCCAATGTAGCTTTTATTTGTTTCCAAGATGTTCAGTCCTTTTGGACTCTTGCTGAAAATGTATGGCTTTTTAATGTCTTTTGAAGATTCTACAGCTTGTACTAGCGCTAGCTGGAGTAGATGGCCTCTCCAGTGTGTATAGGAGAGATTAGGGTTACACTTTTCTCTGAGCAAAACTTGTACTCAACTATGTCTTCCAGAGAAGTTTGTAGCTCCATCAAATGCACAAGCAGCCATCTGTTTAGGGTTCAGTTTACAAGCATTTAATTCTTCTAAGATATCACAGATGCAGCTGATGTGTCTTCTATAACCTGAACATCGAGAATGCATCTATTGGCCTACCACGGACATCAAGATAACATACGCAATGACTTAAAACTTAATGCCTATTTGCATTGGTGCATTCATCAGCCATGTATGCATATATTTTGAATATGGTGAGAGAGTTCTTCACTTTTTCAACTGCTGAGTCTTTCACTGTTGCACCGCATGCTTCTAGAGAGTCAGCTGCGTTTTTTCAGAAAGATAGCGAGCATTTGCCAGTCTTGTTCAAAACCAGTGTCCAACTTCAGGATTAACAAGTGACAATGCACTTTTCATTGGTCTCCAGTTTGTAGTGTGTGGTATCTCTTGCTGAAATAGAAAGTATGATGCAATAGCCACATAAACAGTTCACATAAACTGAGTTGAGTCTCCAGCATTTTACAGCCTCATTAAGTTCTTCTAAAATTGGCTTTGACAGTGACTGGCTTATAACGCTTTCTGCATGTTGATGCAGTCCAGAGCCATGGTGTTTTGCAGCCTTTTCATATAGGTTGTCAGTATTGGCTTAGCTGATCAGTCTGGCAAACGAAGCTCCTCCACTTTTACTATATAAATCCATGATATGCCCACATCTTGAATACTGTGTGCAGTTCTGGTCACCCCGTCTCAAAAAAGGTATATTAGAATGGGAAAAGTACAGAGAAGGGCAACAAAAATGATTAGGGGTATGGAACAGATTCCATACGAGGAGAGATTAAAAAGACTCGAACTTTTCAGCTTGGAAAAGAGACGACTAAGAGGGGATATGATAGAGCTTTATAAAATCTTGACTGGTGTGGAGAAAAATAAAGAAGGAAGTGTTATTTACCCCTTCACTTAATACAAGAACCAGGGGTCAACAAATGAAATTAATAGGCAGCAAGTTTAAAACAAACAAAAGGAAGTATTTGTTCACACAACACACAGTCACCCGTGGAACTTTTTGCCAGGGATGTTGTGAAGACCAAAATTATAACAGGGTTCATGAAGGTTAGGTCCATCAATGACTATTAGCCAGAATGGGCAGGGATGGAACACCATGCTCTTGAATGTCCCTAGCCTCTGTTTGCTAGAAGCTGGGAATGGGCAACAGGGGATGGATCACTCGATGATTCCCTGTTCTGTTCATTCCCTCTGAAGCACCTGGAATAGTAACTGTTGGAAGACAGGATCCTGGGATAGATGGACCATTGGTCTGACCTAATATGGCTGTTCTTACATAAAAAATAATTATAATAATAAAGTTTAGTACAGAAACTCCCCAAGATAATGACCTCTTGAGATAGCGATGATCATAGATGATAACCTTGGCAAATAATGCATTTTAAAAATCTTGGCCTACTAGGAAACATATATTTATATAAGTTTCCCAGTCACAAATCTAGCATTCTGGAGCGAAGTCACTAAAACATAGTCCAATGCTCTGGCTGCTGCTGCTTTTTGTGCCACTGTTCACACTACCACTCCATCCCCAATGTCCCTGCACTGTCACCTTCTGCTGCCACCTGCCACTGTGATCTCGGCAAGTCAGTCTCTCGCGGTTCTGTCCAGCTCTCGGTGGGAAAACCTCACGGCTAGTGCAGGCTGGGCTGTCTCTTCCACAAAAACACTGTCCCATAGCAGGTCTGAGCTCTTAGTACAGTTCTGCTGTCCTTTACTCATACAATAAGAACAACAACATTTCATGACCCTCACATTTAATACTTACGTGATTTGTAACCCAACCCCAGCCAAAATTGATCAGTTGGGCAGCATAGCTCTGTCTGCTGAATACCTAGGCAGAGTAGGTGTGTTCATGTAAATACAGTCTGGTCCTGAAGCCTTTCCACCCACCACTGGCTCATCACTAGCTGTCAGGGGAGAGCTCATTCAGACCTTGCTTATAAATAATAATTTGAAATTATTAGGTAGGCCAATATAGCCAAAACAAATGTACCGACATTGTCATAAATAACAGCTGTATGAGGAAGCTAGTCTTTGTTCATATTTTTCAAACCCATTATGCTTTCTCAGGTACAAGTATTTTCTCATATACTGCATATGCTTTTAAAGTGTCTATTAATGTTTCAATTTTAATTCAGATTTCCAACCAATGACTAAATTGGCAACACTGCATGTAACTGGGGGTGGGGGGGGGAGTGTTGGGGAAATTCGGGGGGGGGGTGTACACCCCCTAGGGGGGTCTCAGGGAATCCATGCCGGGCAGCCTCCCCGCACTGGGGGCGGCCAGAAGGGACTTGCTCCGTTCCCTGAGGGGCTGCAGTAATGTGAACCGGGGCCTCAGAGGTGTGGAGGAGGCTGAGGACTGCAGTGTGATGGGGTGCGGGGGAGGGGAGGATTAGAGGAAGATAGGGCAGTAGCCAGTATCTACTTGGGGCCTCACAGCACCTCAGCAACTCCCAGGCTGGCCCTCTGGACCAGCAGGGTATCCTGTGGGGGAGGACAGGCTGGCTACCAACACACCCACCCTGTGAGGGGGCAAAGGAGGAAACAACTCACTAGGATATCATAAAACTGGAAGGGACCTCAAGAGGTCATCTAGTCCAGTCCCCTGCACTCAAGGTAGGACTAAGTATTATCTAGACCATCCCTGACAGGTGTTTGTCCAACCTGTTCTTAAAAATCCCCAATGATGGAGATTCCACCACCTCTCTAGGCAATTTATTCCAGTGCTTAACCACCCTTGCTTTTCCTAGTGTCCAATCTAAACCGCCCTTGCTGCAATTTAAGCCCGTTGCTTCTTGTCCTATTCTCAGAGGTTAAGAAGAACAATTTTTCTCCCTCTTCCTTGTAACAACCTTTTATGTACCTGAAAACTGTTATGTCCCCTCTCAGTCTTCTCTTCTCCAGACTAAACAAACCCAGTTTTTTCAATCTTCCCTCATTGGTCATGTTTTCTAGACCTTTAATCATTTTCCTTGCTCTTCTCTGGACTTTCTCCAATTTGTCCACATCTTTCCTGCAATGTGGCACCCAGAAGTGGACACAATACTCCAGTTGAGGCCTAATCAGCGTGGAGTAGAGCGGAAGAATCACTTCTTGTGTTTTGTTTACAATATTCCTGCTAATACATCCCAGAATGATGTTTGGTTTTTTTGCAACTGCATTACACTGTTGACTCATATTTAGCTTGTGATCCACTATGACCCCCAGATCCCTTTCCGCAGTATTCCTTCCTAGGCAGTCATTTCCCATTTTGTATGTGTGCAACTGATTGTTCCTTCCTAAGTGGAGTACTTTGCATTTGTCCTTATTGAATTTCATCCAATTTACTTCAGACCATTTCTTCAGTTTGTCCAGATCATTTTGAATTTTAATCCTATTCTCCAAAGCACTTGCAGCTTGGTATCATCCGCAAACTTTATAAGTGTACTTGTGACGGGTTGGATCACAGAAACCCCTTTGGGAATTGCCAACTGATGTGCTGAGACTACCTCTGAGCCTGCTTTCCCTGCCAGCTTGGGACTTCAGTGTCCTGCCTGGTTTGAGCCAGACATGCTTGCCTGCTCCAAACCCAGACCCAGGTCTGAACCATGCCCCACAAATGCTGCAGGCTTAACTGGAAACAGCTTAAGAAGTGTTCAAGTCTCCAACACTCAGGTACCCAGCTCCCAATGGGTCCAAACCCCAAATAAATCCGTTTTACCCTGTATGAAGCTTATACAGGGTAAACTCACAAATTGTTCGCCCTCTATAACACTGATAGAGAGGTTTCAGAGTAACAGCCGTGTTAGTCTGTATTCGCAAAAAGAAAAGGAGTACTTGGTTAGTCTCTAAGGTGCCACAAGTACTCCTTTTCTTTTTACTGATAGAGAGGTATGCACAACTGTTTCCTTCCTCCCCCCCCGGTATTAATACATAATTTGGGTTAATTAATAAATAAAAAGTGATTTTATTAAATACAAAAAGTAGGATTTAAGTGGTTCCAAGTAATAACAGAGAGAACAAAGTAAATTACCAAACAAAATAAAATAAAATACGCAAGTCTAAACCTAATACAGTAAGAAAGTGATTACAGGTGAAATCTCACCCTCAGAGATGTTCCAATAAGTTTCTTTTACAGACTAGCCTCCTTCTAGTCTGGGTCCAACAATCACTCACACCCTTGTAGTTACTGTCCTTTGTTCCAGTTTCTTTCAGGTATTCTTTGGGGGTGGAGAGGCTACCTCTTGAGTCAGCTGAAGACAAAATGGAGGGGTTTCCAGGGGCTTAAATAGACTTCCTCTTGTGTATGGAAACCCCTTCTCCTCTCCTATGCAGAATCCATCTCCAAGATGGAGTTTTGGAGTCACATGGGCAAGTCACATGTCCAGGCATGACTCAGTCCTTACAAGCCAGGCCCCATTCCCAGGAAAGCTCAGATGTGGACTGGAATCTCAGAGTTCATTGTCAGCTTAAGTGTTTCTTGATTGGGCACTTAACTTGCAAATTCCTTTCTAAAGAAGCTGACCAAATGCCTTACTAAGGCTACTTAAAATCAAACAAGTATACATCCAATATTCATAACTTCGAATACAAAAATGATACATGCATACAAATAGGATGAATACATCCAGTAAGTCATAACCTTTGCAGAGATATGTTACATGGCATATCTAACATAAAACATATTCCAGTTACGTCTTATTTACTTTCATAAGCATATTTCCATAAAGCATTATGGGGTGCAACATCACAGTACTCTCTATGCCATTATCTAAATAATTGATGAAGATACTGAACAGAACCAGACTCAGAACTGATCCTTGCGGGACCCCACTCGTTATGCCCTTCCAGCATGACTGAACCACTGATAACTACTCTCTGGGAATGATTTTACAACCAGTTATGCACCCACCTTATAGTAGCTCCACCTAGGTTGTATTTCCCTAGTTTGTTTATGAGAAAGTCATTCAAGACAGTATCAAAAGCCTTACTAAAGTCAAGATATACCACATTTACCACTTCCACCCTATCCACAAGGCTTGGTACCCTGTCAAAGAAAGCTATCAGGTTGGTTTGACATGATTTGTTCTTGACAAATCCATGCTGACTGTTATTTATCACCTTATTATCTTCTAGGTTTTTGCCCACACCAACCCCCAGCCAGCCAGGGGGCCAAGGAGAAGGAAACAACTCAGCACTGCATCTGCCCACGACAGCCCTGTAAAGGGACCAAGGATAAGGAAACAACTTACCATGGTATCTTTCCAACCTCCAACAAAGGCACTGAAAAGGGAAGAAGCAACATATTACTAGATCATCCTATTCATCTCTACTTCGCAATAGGAGCAGTGGGGAAAGGAAGCATGAAGTCTGATTGTCACTCACAAGGAGTAGGGTGGTACCTGTGTGTTAAGAAAATAAAGGACTGCTCCATGAAAAATGTCCGGCAAAAGTTACTGTTAAAGGACACCAGGCCACAATGTTTTTATTCATGGAACAAAAGTGTACACAGTACAAAATAATTCATTTGTGTCAAAGGGTCTGATTGTTGGCATAATTATTGCTTGAAAACACATTTTATCTGATTCAGTGCTTTGTGGTAGTTCCTTATTGGAAATGGGTCATGGGCCATTAGGCATCAAATAAAAGGCATCTCTCAAAATACAGTGCAACTGGACAGCCATGCATCACTTCATTATGGCAAGTTGGAGGCCTGCTTTTGATTGGAGGCCCCCACAAAAATAATGTCTGGCTCTATCCATTTGGAAGCAGATGTCATGGCAGAAACTAGGTCTTTAAAGTCTATCAGCAGCCTCATTCAGTGAGTTAATGACAGCCTATTAATTGACTGACTTCACTAAGCATTAATAGGCTGTTATTAACTCTCACTGAAGAAGGCTTTAATCATGTTCACATACCTGGCAAACGCAGGCTTTTTATGGATTTCCCAAGCCCTCAGGACTACTGCATAAGCAAATATGTGGACTAAAAAACTTAGGTAGCTCCGTATATTCCATATAGTTTATCTGGGCACTAATGGTCTCCAACACTAGTATCTTTGCACATCACAAACAATTTGTCCTCATAAAACCCCCTGAGGAAAGGAAGTATTATCCTAGTTTTACAACTGAGGCACAGAGAGATTGTTGCCCAAGGTTACAGAAGAAGTGGTAGAGCTGGGAATTGAACCCAGATCCACAATCCTGATCCAGTAGTTCAACCACAATGACACGTTCAGGATATTTTAAAAATTCACCTTGTTCAAACTGTCACAATTCTATTACACACACAAGTATAGAATGAATTGTCCAGCTCACTTACACCCACCAAAAAGCCACATGAGGATGGGTGCTTCTGACTTTCCAAACCAATGGCTGAGCTGAGAATGCACCCAACACTAGAAAAATATGAAATTACCACTGTGGAGGGAAACTATTTGTTTTCCTTCAATGCAAGACTATTTATAGCGATATTTTTATAATAATATACAGAGAGAGTTGATAGTCTTAAGCAAAAGGTACAGACCTGTCAACTTTTCAGAAAAAAAAAATTGAAAGTATACAGCATCCAAGGATGGTAGGTCTGGGTGTCTTCATCTTTGCTTCTCACTCTTCCACCAGTCCAGTTTCCCTTTTGTCAATCACTTTGGTGAGGATGAAGTGAACTGGCAAGTAATTCTGGGTTCATTATGGTGTCTCTTCATCTCCTGTAGGCACTGGTGATTCCATGTGGATAAGTCAACAGGACCAGGATCAGCAGGCAGAAAGTCAACAGGTATTTTGCAAGGTATTCTGCATCTGGGCACAACAATTTAAAATGCCTGTAGTGCTATACCCCTATGCACATGCTTCTCATTTTCCACCTAGACAAGCTTACAACCTGCTATTGGGAGCTCCATCCCTAGGGTGTACAAGCAGCAGGGAAGATGGAAAGAAAAAAATCCTGTGGAGAGATGGGGGGAAGCAACCAAGTAGCTACTACATTCTGAAAGCCAAGGGGGAAACCACAGTCAGAATTCAATTTTTGAGACAGATTGTATGAAAAGCAAATAAAATTTATTATTAACTGTGAAACCAACAGGTGAAAAGAGATTAGAGGCAGGCCAGTTGAAAGTCTCCAAGTAAAGATAAAAGGGGAAAAATAGGGGTGACATCATGGTAAGGGTCTACCAGAGACTATCAAATCCGGAAGAGGAGGTGAATGAGGCATTTCTAGAACAAATAACAGAAATGTCCAAAACACAAGACCTGGTAGTAATGGGGGAAAGTAATATTGCAAAATTTCCAATATTGGAAGGTATTGGGGACAACTGTTTGTTTCAGAAAGTCAAGGAAGTAACCAACAGGATGGCCATTTTAGATTTGATTCTGACCAACAGGGAGGAATTGGTTGTGGATTTGAGGTGGAGGACAATTTGTGTGAAAGTGATCATAGAATCAGAGATTTCATCAGTCTAAGGAAAAGAAGGAGTGAGCGCAGCAGAATAACATAAACATAAAACTGTGAGCAGGACACCCACCTCTGAGTGCATGAGGCAGAGTCTTCTGCCTCATGTTCTTGAGTTCTACAACCAAAAGTTCTTTTACTGTGCCCCTCTCTGCTTCCTCACCAGACCCCACTCATGGTGGTTGTCCTTCGTCAGTGAGGACCCAGGGTTCAGAAGTGCATCTGTGTGAGTTCACCTCCCACCCAGAGAAGAAGACACCTGGCTTGCACCACCATGTGAGCACCTGCTCTGGCTGGCCGCCCTGCCAGCTGCTGTTCCTGGCCACCCTGCCATCCGCTGTTCCTCAATGCCACCAGCCGCCTGCTCTCTGCCTCCTCACCACTTTTTCTGTCACCTGCCTCTCTGCTGTGACCTCTGTAGATCAGTCTCTTAGTGATTTTTAGTTTTTAGCAGTGTGGGCAGAAACACTGCCCCACCACAAGTAATTTCAGCTCTCATTGAGTACTTAATGTAACAAATGGCTCATAATGAAGCCTATTTAGCTCTATCTTTCAACAGTGGGGAGGAATAAGTTAAACCTGGGGGGGCGGAGGGGGGAGAAGAGAGTCCACATCTCCTTGCTAGAACACCCACACCCTGCCCCTCTTACTTTCATGGGGGTCTGGCATTCGAGCCCCTGACTTAACGAGGTCCGTTCAGTTGAGGATGACTCCCTCATTTGAGACAGGTTAAGCACAGTTCTGATCCCCTTTTTTCATACAATAAAGACAACATCGATAACAGCATTTCACTACTCCTGTATTCAGTACTGAAATGATTTGTAACCCAACACCTGCCAAAATTGATCACTTTGAGCAACACCACTCTATCTGCTGGATATCTAAGCAGAGTAGGTTTGTTCAGGTAAATACAGTTTGCTTCTGAAGTCTTGTCCCCTCCTAGCTAGCTGTCAGGGGAGAGTTCATTCAGACCCTGCTTACATCAGGAAGAACTTTCTAACTACCAGGGTAGTTAAGATCTGGATTAGGCTTCCAAGGGAGTTTGTAGAAACCCCATAATTGGAGGTTTTTAAGAACAGGTTGAACAAACACCTGCTAGTGATGGTCTAGGTTTACTCAGTTCTGCCTCAGTGCAGGAGACTGGATTTGCTGACTTCTTGAGGCCCCTTCCAGCCCTACATTTCTATGACTATGAAATTTTCAGGTATTGTACATTTATTTGAGAAAGAAAATAGCAAAATTTCTATCATTTCCATCAATTTATACAATCTTTCCATCATTAGTGATATTAGTAATATTCTCTTCAGAAGTGATATAAAACTGATGTCACAACTCAAATATTATTATTTTTAATGTCTTATTGTACAGAACAATGATGTCACTTTGTCCATAGCAAGCTGTGATACAAGACAGCTGAAACAATGAGACTTCTCTCCTTCCTCATTTTAATCTCTCCTGATATCAAAACTATACATGATCTCCAAATATGTACATTGTAAGTCTCTGTATATGTATATTTCATAGGTGGCTGTGACATAAGCACATGGGATAAAAAGTCACCAGATGACCCAATCCATGTGTTTGTGTGTATATTTCATAGGCTGTTGTGATGTAAGTAAGCAACTCAATTTTTGTTCACATGGGATAAAAGGTCACCAGAGGACAAAATACATGCATGGCCTCAAGATTTTCCCAGATACTGGTAGTGTGGCAGACTCACCACATTTTAAATCCCCACATTCTCCTCCTTTAGTGTTTACAGCTGGGTATATAGTAAATTATGTTTTGTCCACATGACATAGCACGTCAAAAACATACAGCTGCAGGAAAGAATCCACGTCTGGATTGCAAAAAATACACATTCAAATCAGTGATGATAAAATTAAGTGGTTTGGAGTTCAGAATTGATTTGGGTAGACATCCTGAAAATACTTCTTTGATTTACAGAGGCTTCCCACCAGGCTTTTTGACCTCTGCCACCAAACCAAGGCATTTCCTTCTCTCTTCCTCCTATGTGTCTACCCGTGGGTCACTTTTTCTCTTCTCCCGTATGCTACCTCTTCCTTCCTCTCTCCCCACTTACGCTCCCTCCCTCACCAGACCCTCGCAGTGGCACCAGATTTAAGTCTCCTTCCCTTACCTGTATGCTCTATTTCCTCTTCTCCCCCTGTTCCAGTGTTGCCAACTCTAGTGAGTTGTGAAAGCTGGTGTTTTTCTTAAAGCCTCAGCTCCTGGAGTCATGTGATTCTGTGAGTTTCTCACTTTTCATTAAAAAAGAGTAAGTCTCTAGTCCAGGTGATTATGCAGAAAAGTTTGAAAACTTGGCCCTAAAGGTTCAAACACCAAAAGGCAAACAAAAAGAACCTAACACTTAAGGTTTTATAAAATATCACTGTTTTAAAGCCATTCTCATGATTTTTTTTGGAGCCTAACATGATTTTTGAACACTTGGGGTTGGCAATACTATTCCTTTCCTGCTCTAATGTAGCTCACTATTTGACTCAATCAGGGTTAGAAACAGTTAAAATCGCTTATTCTCCAGCTTCACCCTAATCGAGGGGGGTGGGGAGAGAATCACAGCTAGAATTTTCATTTCAGTCCCAGGGCAGAACAACCCAGTGTACAGAGCAGCTATATGAGACAAATTAAAGGAGTGGTGATTCTGGACTTTTCTTTCACAAGGTGTTACAAGGAAATGGTGGTTTTCATACAAATTTTATGATTCTGTAAGTCTTTTAATCTTTTTTATTAAGATTAAAGACACAAGTAGAACCTTCTGAAAGTAACAGCAATTTTCATATTTGTATATGTTTAAGATAAAGAATCACCATCTTCCTCTCCCTGATATGTTAAATGAAATTTTGGTGGAAGCCAGAGGGATGATGCATACCTATTAAAAACACAGTTACGGTCGGGAGGGAGGATGTCTTTTACTGAGCATATACACAGCACTAACCTTTTGTCTGTTTTTACTGAATTGCTGTTTGGATCAAAATTAACTGGAGCACAAACAAGTGCCATGACTTCCTGGTGCTATCTTGGATCATCTTCATCCCAGACCCAGAATATGTCAGTACACTGAGTACAATGCTGAACATCCCATGTGCAGACTGAAGCACTTACACACAGGAAGGGGAAAAGGAATACTAGTGGCAGTGTTTTCACTAACTGAGCTTCTACAGGTGTATAATTGCATGAAGTCACACATGGAGGCTTAATGGAACATAGGACCGCATGGCACTGTATCAAGATGCCACAACTAAACAAATTATGGTTGATCCACAAAATCAGAGACAGTTGGGAAGTATAATGGGAAATGTAATCCTATTTTGAAGGTATCCAGCAATACATCATTAACCCAAATTCTGCTTTTTCCAACTGCAACACTCCCCCAGACTGATACCAGATTGTTACCATCACAATTTCAGGGTAACTGCATCTGTATCCACCAATGCCTATTGTCCACTCCAGGAGTTCCCAGTCAGATCTCAGATCTCCAGCTGTCACCTGTCTCTGGACAGGGAGCCTTGTCCCACTCCTTTGTAACCGAGGGTTTTAAAGCTGTATAGCTTCCTGTCTTCCACTGTAATGTGCCCAGCAAGCTGGTCTGCTGAAAGTCCAGCATCCGTACTTTGCTTTCTCTCCAAATCCTATGAACAGTGCATTGCCAGCAGTTACAAGTTACCACATCACAAAGCTCCTTCTAGGCAAGTGCATTTAATCAAGGTAAAAGCATTACAGAGAAAACATAATAAAAACCATAAACAGATTTAAACACACACTAAACGCACCAGGAGTCAACCATCAGTCTTATGGGGCCCTAGTAGATCAAAGTATTTTCAACCCTACTGCAAGGATTGCAACACACCTGCCCCCCCTTCCTTGAACAGGAGGTCCTATCCGTTTGCTGTATCAGAAAGAAGGCCCCAACTCCAAGTCAGTTTAAAAGCAGCATTTTTATGCCAGAAGCCTTTTCTTTGTCTGTTGGCCTCTGGAAAACCCAGTTTGAACTAGTATATGCGAGCTTCCCCAAGGGAGGTATCTCTCTGGAGATGTTTACAACTTGAGTGATTCATCTTAATCATCCTGCACTCTTTTTAGTTCCTGGGGGAGCTAAAAGCAACCCTTTTCCCTTCCTCCCATATAACCCCTGGCCCACAGTGATACCTAAACAATTCATAACCTTAATACAATATGTTCCCCCAAAGATACTGCATGCAGGTGCAATATCTGTCAGTTACATCACAATAAAAGCTGAACTAGAGACACATGGACTAAAGGTAAATCAGTCTGAAATGAGGATTTGGCCCGCAGAGTATGGACAATTAATGAGTGTATTCAAATATACAGTATTTTGTTTGGCCAGAGTCAAATTACACACTCAACAACACTGATATTAATCAGTGAGAACTGGAGGACTGAACAGCTTAGGGTTTCTGTAATCCACCAGAGAGCTGCTTGCTTCTAAGTCACAGGCATAAATTCAGCCCAGGTCAGAAATGACCTAAAGCCATTACCATCTGATGGTTGTTCAGTGCCCTATAGGAAAATAATTGATGGTCTCATTCCAGTTCTAGTAGGCAAGTAACACAAAATACCAAAATCAGGAGCATCAGCCAAGAGGTTGCTGTTGTGGAGTTTATCCTTTCCCACTACAAGTAGTACCCCCAGATCAGAGAAGAGACATAATGTTCTGGTAATGTACGGAGCACCTTTTATGGCTAACTTGAAGAAATCAGTTTCCAGAGCAGTCAGCTGAGCACCATTAATAACCACTAAATTTACTGTTTAAAAAAAACACTAAAATTAGATAAATTCGTTCATCTTTAAGAGCTAAATCAGGACTCATGACAAATGTTTTTAAAAATTAAAAAGACAGCACATGCAAATTATTTACTGTTATTAGTGCTTACTGAAGAATAATGCAATAGTATATTACAAAGTAACTGTTCCATCATAGGACCTAATCACATTAGCCATGCCATCAGGGGTTTGTTCACCTGCACATCTACCAATGTGATATATGCAATCATGTGCAAGCAATGCCCCTCTGCCATGTATATTGACCAAACCGGACAGTCTCTATGCAAAAGAATAAGTGGACACAATCTGACAGCAGGAATCATAACATTCAAAAACCAGTAGGAGAACATTTCAACTTCTCTGGCCGCTCAGTAAAAGACTTAAGGGTGGCAATTTTGCAACAGAAAAGCTTCAGAAACAGACTCCAACAAGAAACTGCTGAGCTTGCATTAATATGCAAACTAGATACCATTAACTTGGGTTTGAATAGAGACTGGGAGTGGCTGGGTCATTACACATATTGAATCTATTTCCCTATGTTAAGCATCCTCACACCTTCTTGTCAACTGTCTAAATGGGCAACCTTCATTATCACTACAAACGTTTTTTTCTCCTGCTGATAATAGCTCATCTTAATTAATAAGCCTCTTACAGTTTGTAAGGCAACTTCCACCTTCTCTGTATGTATATATATATCTTCTTACTGTATGTTCCAGTCTATGCATCCGATGAAGTGGGCTGTAGCCCACAAAAGCTTATGCTCTAATACATTTGTTAGTCTCTAAGGTGCCACAAGTACTCCTGTTCTTTTTATCTTGGTAATATCAACACTCTTTTCATAAATAATCAGTTATGATTATTTTATTTTTGTTACATAGCCCAGATTTTCTTTAATAGTTCTGTAGTTTTTCTGAAGAAAGTCCACCTGGAATTTGGTCCTATGACTACTTGGGACTAGTTCCAGGCATTGATTAAAAGTGTTTTCAAGCTGCTTTGCTGCCTAATAATCCTCATCTGTTACCTTCCCTCCCGCCTCTCACCCACACAGAGACACGTACTACTTGTGCTTTCTAAGGCTACACTTACAGAATCTTCCAGAGTCCATGATGGTTTCAGTTGAGTTTCCTCCAGCTGAGGGGGCATTAATATGGCATCAAACTAATTAGTTCATCATCTTAAAAGAAAAGGAGGACTTGTGGCACCTTAGAGACTAACCAATTTATTTGAGCATGAGCTTTCGTGAGCCACAGCTCACTTCATTGGATGGCTCACGAAAGCTCATGCTCAAATAAATTGGTTAGTCTGTAAGGTGCCACAAGTCCTCCTTTTCTTTTTGCGAATACAGACTAACACGGCTGTTACTCTGAAACCCATCTTAAAAGAGGAAGTTTTGCAACTGAGTCTTGGAGGAGTGCTTTACACCTGTCAATTTCTCTCTTCTTGTTTTTCCACCTCTGATAAGTAGCAGTGATTTCCCTCTTGTGACTGGAAGGTGAGAGATAAAAGAGGATAAAGAAAGTGCTCTCTCTTGCGATTCCACTTCAGTACATTCTTAGATATCAATGGACATGCGTCTGCATTTTGTTTGATCAACAGCATTGCCTCATGCATTCTTGGGGTGAGAGAACCACAAATCAAGGCTGAGGTCTGTTCCCACAAGGATGAAACGGGCAGGACTCTTCAGTCAGACAAAAAACACAGAACTGCTACAATTTTTAAAAATAAATTGCACAACATGTAGAAATAGATTGCACAAAAAAAATAAATTGCACAACATGCAGAAATAGTTGAACCTGTTTAAGACAACAAGACCTATTTGCCTTACTTGCGTAAGTAGACTCACTAATGTTAGGTTAGCAGGATTTGGCACAACAGTAGTAAAAACCATATGGACATACATAAATATGAATCTAATTATTATGCAATATATTTGAAAATATTTTCTCTATATTTGAAATTCCTTCACTGCATGCATTTTTTTCCTGAAACCGCTGATGACAGAACATCTGAAAAAGATCAAAACACGTTATATAACCTTTGTGGGTTTTCTAACACATTTTCACAAATAAAATATAAAAATGATAATAGGCCAGCAGTAGGGCCTGATACTAAGCAATATTTGCTTGAGTAAAATTAAGCATACATATAAGGGTTTGCAGAACTGGGACCCATGTCACATATACAACATCATACATAATTGTCGAGATTCTGTCGGTCTGCATTTTACTGAGATACTTGTACAATTACTGTTCAGGATATTAGAGCCAGCTGAATTGCATGGCAAGTCAGAGCCTGACCTTGCAAGGTGCTGATGCCAACATTTTCAAACCTGAGTTCCTAAAAACAGGCATTTAAGCCGGTATTTATGCATGTAAGTGGTCTTATTTTCAAAAGTGCTGAGTGCTTGCAGCACCCAATGGAAGCTGCTTATTCTCAGCACCTTTGAATATCAAACCACAGGCGACTTATTTTTAGGTGCCTAAAAATAGGCTTTAGTGCCTAACTTTAGTCACTGTTTGAAAAGTTTGGCCACCGTGCCTCTTCAAGGGAACGAGCAGCCTCCTCTCCCATGCACTCAGCACTTTCCAGAATCCGGCGCTTAGTTCTTTGATATATAGTTCATATTTTCTTTTCATAAATTAATTGTGTTAGTGGTTCTCAGGGGTGAGTGTCAAAGGAAATTCCTATTACTTAATTCTCTGAGTCCAGAGAGCCATCCAAACAGATCTTGATTAGTTACTTTAGTTCCAGTTTATCCAAGATTGCATGAAGCAACATTGTTGATCAAATAAGAAAAATAAGTGGAAAATGAAACATTAAATATAAATGTCACAAACTAAAGATACTGTGTTAAGATATAAACAAGGAAAATAGAACTAGATAGCTAGTTTTGCTTAAAGAAAAGAAAACATTGTTGTAAGGGTGTTTCATACTAAAAAAGAAAATACATTTAAATGAAAAACTGCAAGTTCAACTGTTACCACCCTGTCTCGCTACCAGCAGTCACTGATGTCAAAGGCTCCTGTTCAATTTGTATTAGGATGGTTAGTATACGGACATGGGCTTGGTGTTTTCAGTATGTTTCTTTTCATCAGACCCAGCCAAAATGGTCAATGACCTCAACTTCTGAGTGAGTTTGGGGGTACAGATAAAAGCCAAGGGGCTGAGTCTTAACCAGACAAGGCTGAGGTGGTACTGGTGGTTTGGGAGCTGATCCTCTTCTTTTTCCACCTATTGTAACCAGCAAGATAGTGTGCCTTCACAGAGCTCCACAATGTACTGAGAAATACATCCAGCTAACACACCAGCATACACACCACATCCACAAGGAAATACGATCTCTGGGCTAGGGGACACATCCACTCTCCCAACCAGCCAAAGTGTATCTGTTCGCAGCGAGCACTAGCTGAGGTGCAGCGTGTTCTTGCTCAAGGAACAGTAAACAGTGCCAATAAGAGTGTTGCAAAAGTTCCCCCCTATACAGGCTGCCCTGCAATTGCAAGATGGCCTGTGCTCATGCAAGACAGATAGCCAGGATCATTCAGCTACTATCAGCCTTGCACGGCTGCCTAATGTAACCCTTCTGCCAGGCCGAGTTGATAGCAGCAAGGGCCGGGTTCAGTACACAGGGGTTCCCTCTCATCAAAGCAAATGCAAAACTGGCTCGAGCCCCCACCCAGTGACCTGGGAAAATCTTACACACACCCCTGGGCGCCTCAAAGAGGCAATACTTCCCCTCTCGCAAGCACAGAGTCTCGGTGTAGCAGAGAATTCTTTAATAATATGAGGTAAATGACATCAACATTAAATTGGGAAAACACCACAACTAGAGTTCATCAACCAAACCATGAGCAAAGACCCACCCCAGCAAATTGGGCCATGTCCTTTCCCTCAGGTTCTTGAGTCCCACAACCCAAATGTCTCGAGTCCAGCAATCCAAAAATCACCCAAAGTCCAAAAAGTCCAACAACCCCAAAAGTCCAGCCCCAGAGTTCAAAAGTTCATCTGCAGAGTCTTACTCCCCAGTCTGGGTAAAAATGTGGGCGGGCGGGGGGGGGGGGGGGGGGGGGGGAAGAAGAGGTAAGGGGCACCTTACGTGACCTGAAGCTGACTGCCCCACAGCTCTACAGGGCTTCACTCTGATCTGCTCCACAAGCCGCTTGGCTCCGCTCCACTAGCTGTCCCATGAACGGCTCCGCTCTGCTCCGCTCCACACAAGCAGCTCCCGCCGTCCCATGAACTGCTCCACCAGCCCATCCACGAACGGCTCCCCACTGCTTGACACAGGGCTCAGTGATTTCAGCTCTTAGTAATTTTAGCTCTTTAGTGATTTCAGCTTGTAGTAGTAGGAGCCTTAGTGCCGGTGCACCATAAGGCCAAAGTGAATTCAGCACAGTACCTGTAGCTAGACTCTTAATAGACCCAAAATTAGCTCTGACATTCCACAGTGGAGAGAGACAGAGGTGCAATTGATGTTTCACAAAAGGGGCCTGGCCCACCCCACCAGGTGCAAACACCTGTCTCCAGCCTCTCTCAATTCACAGTTTTGGAACCCATGTCCCTTGCCTAGCAAGTGCTACTTAGTTGATGGCGAGTCCCTCCCAACAAAAGGCCAAGTACAGTTCCACTGTCCTTGATTCCCATAATCAGGGTAATAACAATTTATTCTTCCTGCCCCAATAACAGAGACACTGCGGATCCCACAGCAGCCAAAGTGACCATTTGGGCAGCTATGGCCTCATTCTAGGCGGGGTGGGTGTGCCTATGCAAATGAGATCGACCCCTGAAGTTCTTTTCCACAACTTGCCACACCTCACCACCAGATGTCAGGGTGGAGCTCATCCTGACTCTGCTTACACAAAGATAAGTGTAGACAAGCCCTAGGACACCTAGGTGTTTTGGGAAATGTCACCCTCCATCTTGTTTAGTAGATAGCCCCTGCTGTTTCCCTATATTGCCCTCATGCTGCCTCGAGCCAAGTTCCCAGCATCTCTCCTTTTTTATATCCACTTTCTCTCTGCATTTGTTTTTCTTCCTCACTATGTATTTTTTTCTTTATATTTTTAAACTATTTCTCACTTCTCTTCATTACCCCACTCCCCAGAAGGTTACATGCTACTCATGGGGGTGACCCATTGCTGGATCTATGGGACTGTGTACATTTTATTGTAGCTGAACTGAGTGCCAGAGGGGAAGAGAAGATTGGATGAGCTGCTTTCTGAATCTGCTCCTCTGTACAGGAGCTGATACCATGTCTAGCTTCATCTATAGTACCACTGGAACAGATAGGGAAGGTGAGTTACTGTCAAGGAGCCATCTATCACTGGAATGGAAAGTACAACATGGGGTGAATCTGGGGTCATGCATTTTTCCCCCTGCACTCTTCCTCTCCTTTGCCTTGGATCTCCCACCCCATACCACTGATTAGACACAATGCTTTGGGCCAAGTCTAGCCCCATCGAGTCAGTGGGAGTTTTACCATTTGCTCAAGTGGAAGCAGCATCAGGACTCTGTGAAGACTTCAAAGTGTAACAGATTTTTCTGTGGAAAGAATTCAGTATCCTTAGGAAAGCCCTATCCTGGTAAAATGGCATGTAATCATTCCTAGATTGCATCGGTTTCTGAGATATCACCATGTGTGCACAGTATCTTTTATTCATCAGCTTCAGTGACTTCTATTGCATTTTCATTACTTTTTTTTTTATAACACCACATTGGGTTAGACATGGCCAAGGGTAAATTAAACTTGATTAGTTCTACTATTTACTTGTATAACATGCTAATTTATTTCCCACAACAGGGCCATTCATTGTACAAAGCTAACAGTTATTTTTCATCTTTTAACATGTCTGTGTTGTATGCCAAGATAACTTTATAATTGTTTCAAATTGGGTTACAAAGCTTGTATTATTTTGTGGTAGACTTTGTTCAACAAAACCTAAAACATCCCTGTGAAATTGATCAGCTGCCCACGTGATCTCATGCATAAGCAAGTTTAAAAATGTTAGACCTTTACATTTCTTTGTGACAAATGTGTTAGAAACCTTTATTAAGCTGATTCTTAGTGGTGATCTTGATTTACATTCATTTATTAACTTACACTTTTAAACACAATGTATTTGAATTGAAACACTGATGTCATGGCATTTTTTGCAGAGCACTGAGCATCATAATAATGATCTTTCACATGGCATATATGGGAGTTCTCTACTGTATGAATCAAATCTAAGCCATAGTATCTCATGAAAAATGAACTTAGGTTACACTACAGCAGCCATGATAAAATGTGTGGAAGTCAAGCACATCAAGGAGTACAGAGAAATCACTGAAAGGTTTAATGGGGGCACCCTGTTTTTTAAAATATCATTCTTTAATGTCCAGTTAATTATAGATTAATGTGGCACTGCTTGGCGAGTGCAATCCCTGGAGATCCAAAAGACCTAGCCTTCTGCATGAGATGCTTCCCCTAGATGTGCAACCTGGTGCTATTGCAATGGATGAGGAGTTTATCCAACTACTCGGGGCACTAGAGCTGCATTATCAAATCCCACATGTACATTTTTTGCTCTGACAGCGGTTCCTGGCATACAAAGGTTGTCATACAGAGAGTTAATGTTTTAAATTTTATTGCACCAAACATGTACATTGCTCTTACCAGACATAATATAGAAGACATTTTGTGCTGAGGAACAAACAGTCTAAATCAGACAGGAACATCAGGAAGGAAATAGGAGAAAGGGATGTAGCATAAATTTCTGTAATTTTATTAATTGGTTAGGTTGACTAGGTATTGTGTGTGTATGTATATATATATATATATATAAATATAGAAAATATATAGATATAGATAATCACAATAATTTGATGAAATTTTGGGCTATGAGAGTGTGTCGAGATGGCTAAAGTTGGGAGGTGAGCTGAAGGAACTGAGGGCCTGATTCTCATTCAAATTAAGATTCTTTTACACCACTCTGGAATTGTAAAGGGGTCTGAAAGTGGGTGTAAATTGCATTCAATATTCCAAGGAAAACACAGATCTTCTAAAAGGAAGATGGCATTTATACCCACTTTAAGGGTCCTTTATACTGCGAGAGTGGTGAAAAAAGTGTCTTAATGAAAGCAAAAATCAGGTCCTGAGTTTAGGAGAGATTTGAAGGTGTAGTGGCCTGTATCAGGGATGATGTTCCAGGTATAAAGGAAAAGGTGGAGAGCTACCACTGGGATGAGGAGACAAAGGATTCTAACTAATCCAACAGTGATGTGATCATTCAGAGTGATACAATGCAGTCAATCCTCAGTTTAACTGCTCATCAGAAGAGCTATGTTTTGATTCTCTCCCAAGTTAAATGTCACCTTGCCATCACTCTCACAATGGAATATTTCTGGGACTGATGTAGAAATATTGGAAAATGTCATCTTTGGAAGATCAACAATGATCAAGTTGCTCTCTATTGATCTCAGAGGATCAGTTTCTGCTATTCCAAGCACTCCAAAAACAATACAACCCACTTGATCCAACTGCATGTTACAGTGTAAGCATCTCTTGAAGGACATATTTGGTCCTGGGATCACCAGAGACAGCAGAATTGTTGTTGATGTGGAGAGAGCTCCATAGGTTCATCCTACCAACTTTAGCCTGTTAAAAACTCCTGGCCCAGCAGAACTCCCTAAATTAGATTGCCTGGGACACATTTGGAACAAGGATTTGTGTATATCCTTGAGCCCTAGCCAATGGGGAAGTGCCTTGCAAACCATTTAAAAACTCTACTACTGATCTATAATTAAAGCTGATGCACCAGAAAATTATACTTTGTTCACATTGGTCCCCTCATAGGTCTTGCCAAAACAGACTGCTGGTGGAGCTACACTGGTTCACATGTTTGGAACTGTCCCAGAATACTGTCCCCTTTTTGGCTAGAAGTAGATAAGATTAAAATTATAATTGCTATCTCCTTAAAAATTACCTCACAGAATTGTGTTTAGTGATATTTCCCATCAACTTGGAAACTCCTCCATTCACAGAAAAAAACATTCTCTAGAGCAGTGCTTTTAGCCAACTGAGTCATATTGTTTAGAGAAGAAGACTGCCTCTAGGGATAGGAACTTGGCCCAGGAACTTGGCTGACCTGGCAGATATAGAGTTGGTAACATTTTGGAGAAGAGGGCCCACAGACAAATTTGAGGAGATTTTGTTTGGACTTTTTAGAAACTTTTGATTAATTCCTAGTGGATGGAAACCGGATTGCTCTCCTTTCCTCTTCCTGCCCTCCTTTCCTTTTTCTCCCTTCCCATTTCTTTACATTTTTTTTCCTGTTCTCCCTTTATTTTTCTTATATTTTTTTTTAATTATCACACATTTTTCCATCTTTATACTATCAGAGCATGCTTTGAAACTGCACTTATGCTCAGACGTCTCAGAAAAAGGGACTGATATGTTATGGCTAAGGTGGTGAAGAAGTGCACTATTGAAATGAACACTTGATATGAAACTCTCCATAAGGGTTAAATATGTGGGACTTAGCTATAGAACTCCATAATATATTAATAGATGTGAGTAATGATCCATTTAGGACACTTGGATAGAGGAACTGACTGTGACAGTCAGGCTATACACATCCCAATAGGGGGTCTGAATTCCAAAGAGTAAGCAATTGGACCAAGTGGTTGTATACAATGTTGTGTATAAAAATATAGAGTAAGGTCTTTTATGAAAGCTTGTGATCTTCTGAACTTGATGATCATTATGAGATATGTATACAGACTGTGGTTATGACTATGCATTTATCTATATAAAGTGCTATGCTCATGACCTGTACTACAATTTCAAATACTGTACCTCACAGCAGGGAGGGGCTCCTCCCAATCCAGATGTTTACAAAAAAACAGATGCAAGTAACTATCTATGATACATCCCAGGAAAGGACAAATGATGGACCATTGCAGTTAATGGGAAGACACAGACATCCTGACTATCAAGTCAAGTGGGAATTTCCCCCATCATGAATAAGTGAGAGAGAGGGAGAGAGAGAGAGAAACAAACTCTGCAAACCCTGTTAAAAGGGAAGGGGTTTGAAGTGAAAGACATTCAGAACTGAGGGACAGTCTCAAAGGCAGGGGGCTGTCTGTGAACACTGGATCCCACCTAGGGCTAAGGGTAAAACTGTTCAGAGGCAATAAGTAACTTGTATTAGAAAAGGGGATTTGTATAATATAGAAGCATAAAGCCTGGAATTGCACATTTATGTTTCTTTGCTGTGTAACTGGTATGAGTTTGCCCTTCCTTACTATTTAATCTTTGAAACTGTGATTTTTTCCAGGGCTTAATTTGTGCTGGGGCTTGCCAGGGCTGAGTCCCAGCACCTCTAGGCTTGGCAGTTCATAGCCCCAGCACCTCTGGGCTTGCCACATTAGTTATGAAAGTAAAAAAATTGCTTGAGCCCCAGTACCTCTTTCATTACAAATTAAGTGCTGGATTTTTCTATTAAATAACCTTTTTGGGGGTTTTTTTTCCCCAAGCAGGTCTCTGTTGTGCAAACTGCATGGAGTGTGTGTGTGTGTGTGTCTGTATGGGCCAAAGTGAGCTGATAACAAGTGAGCTGGTTTCCCTCTTTTGGGGGTGATGAACAGAGGGGAAAACTCCAAGCGTCTGGTAGCTAAGAACTCAGGAAGGACGGATTTGGAAGGACTCGGGACTGGAAGGGCTGTTGGTATGACCCTGCAAGGAGTAATTAGGCTGGGGGAGCCAGGGTGAGACCTATATGCCTGAAGGCTGGCTACTGGTGTCAGGGCTCTGAACCATAGCAGTACAGCATTAAGGCACCCGAGGTTACAGGACAGATGGTAAAAGAACCCCTTACTATTCTGGGTGATTCCCACAATGTCACAATGACAATTGGCCCACCTCGGCTGTCTTTGTCCACCCTCAAGAATTGGACCATAGTCAACTGAACAAGTGTAAGTACCTACTGTTCATTATGTCCACACTACCCCTGCCGTTTCATTTTAGTTTTATACAGAGGCCCATTAGTGGTTTGCTACTCTGTGGCAACACTTTTGTCAAGCCTGACATACTCACTACATCAAACACACTGATGTCATGATATATACCCAAAGGTAGTATATATCACTGGAAGACTAATACATCACTGATCACCAATATTCTTGCATGATGTATATATGGGATGTGTACAAAGAGTTATACATATGTGCTGAAATTATGTTCTTAAAATGGCAGGACAAAGTACCCCACCCTAGACAAAGGAATGTGGTTCCATCACCTTGAAGATAAATCAAAAGACATTGGAAATGCATTTACATAAAAGATAAACAAAGCCATCAAGCTAAGAAGGGGAGGAGGTAACCACTCAACTATCCCAGAGTGTCATACCCACTTTCATATTAGTGGTCTTCTATAACATTGTATCTGCAATGCCCTGTGGGTAGCTGTTCCACCAGTTCCTAGTTCATCTCTCTGAAGCAGAAGCTGTTAGGAGATTTTGAGGCCTTCTGGGAGTCTAGGGGAACTGTGAGAGAAGAGGTCAAACCCCCAAACATGAACATGAACCACCAAGTACTGGCACCATTTCCTAGGTTATTTACTCAAAATGAAGGCCAGGATGAACTTATAGCTCTTGTATATCAAGAACAGTTTCTGCTTAAGCATTGATTCTCAACCTGGGGGTTGTGAACAAGTCCAAAGAGGATGTGACTTCCCTTCTTTTCTTTATGGCTCTATAAGTAGAAAGATCTTTAAACTCTGTTTCTGTTGTAATACAAGATCACTGTACAAGAACCACTAGATAGACCTTTTAAAAAAGTCATGAGGTGATGGAGGCTGTTCTGGCAGTACCTGTGGGGATCCAGAGATCAAGCCAGAACTGTTTACAGCTTCTTCAAAAGATAAGGTCATCTCCCTGTGTTGGCAGAGTCCTCCATTGCTTGGTCTGTTCAACCTCTGTTATGGTGGAAGCAGGATACAGCCAGGTCACCAAATCTTGTAGAGGTTTCTTGGGGAATGAACCACTAAATAGCTTTCTACCAAAAAGTTTGTTGTATTTCAATAATGCCAAACCCTAGAGATCCTCAGATTTGGGCACAATGATATATCTTTAATTACTGATACAGTTACCTCTGCTGATATACAGACTAATTGTACAATCCAGTGAACTCTTCATGTCATCATTCACATACAGTAGGCATAAAAGCACTTGCTCTTTGCTGAAGAAGACTACTGTTTCATCTACTATAGCTGTATGCCACTTTCCAGAATTTTTCTCAGAAATATTTTTCACAATTTTAAGAGCCATGATTTCCTTTATCTCATTTTGAACAACTGGAGTTGTGAATCTGTCTTGACTTTTTCAGCTCATATATAAGGATCCTCTTCTGCCTGCAAAAAAGCAGTTGAATAAAAAGCAGTCAACCTCTCCACTTAAGGGCTTTGTGATCGTGTCCACCCCACTCCAGACCTGAAGGGCTTCAGGTGACTAGGTGGGCCAATGAACCACCCAGGCTGCACCTGGAGGAGGAGCCATGGAGCAAGGGGGACTAAGCAGAGATGAAGCTCAGCTGGAGAGGAACAGGAGAGGCCTGTATTAAGCCCACTAGCTGAGAGTAGAAGGGGCTGCAGAGAGTGAGGCTGAAGTCACTCAGGATGGGAGAAGACAAAGTAGGAAGTAGCCCAGGGATACAGCAGTAACAGTAAGGTTTAGGACTGTGCAGACTCTGACTTCTTGTTGTAGGGTCCCATGGCTGGAACCTAGTGTAGAGGGTGGGCCTGGGCCTGGGCCCGGGAGAGGAAAACTACAGGGACCTGGCCAGAGGGCCAAGCCATGACATAAGAGCAGTCAAATCCTGGGAGAACGAGAGTGAGAGGCAGGTGGAATGAGCAACTACAGGAAGGAGCATCATACTGGCAGAGTTAATGCCCCGATGCAGCCAAAGGAGGCACTCCAGTGGTGAGTAGAACACCCTGTGACAGGCATATTTTCAGTATAATGGCCTTGGAATGCAAGTCCTTTTCTAACAAGATAACATACGTTACTTAGTATTTTCAGTAGGCTCTTCCTGCTTTCATCTTTCTTCTGAGAGTACTAGTATATCACCATGATGTCACCACTAATTAATAAGGCAGATATAGTATTGGAGTAGCAACCAAACTGCAACAGGAGGAACCATGAGCTATTTATACTCATTGCTATGGGCTTGCCTTGAATCTGACATGCCAGGACACTATTCCAATTAATACCATCCTAAAAGATATTCTTGAAACTATTTACAAAAAAATCACAAAAATAATTTTAAAAAAATCACCCAAATCAGATATTTCAGAACATAAAATAAGTTAGTGTTAAATTCATCACCTGGCATCTGTGTCCTCTGTCCAACAAGATGTATTCTCCGTGCAGAGGCATTGACTTCAATTTTGAAGAACTATCTTGGACTGTGTGCATCTTGGGAGGTTGTGAAAGATGCAGTGAAAGATTCTGAAATGAGATCTTAAATTAGCTCAAACAGAAAAGTTTCACTTCCTCTTTGGTACTGAACTCGTTCAAGAAGCGTTAAGCATGCTAGACAATCTGTTCCAAATTCTTCAGTCTAACTCATTTAATTTACCTCAGTACATCCAATTAGATGAATGCCACCATACGCGCCAACTTCTCCTGGCGCTGGTGGGTGCTTGACCCCCCTCTGCTCCCGGCCCCGCCCCGACTCCATCCCTGCCCTGCCCCCTCCCACCCCCATACCAACCCCTTCCCCAAAGTCCCTGCCCCAACTCTGCCCCCTCCCTGCCCCTATTCCGACTCCTTCCCCAAATCCCGGCCCCACCTCTTCCCCGCCTCCTCCCCCCTCCCTCCCGGAGCTTGCTACAGCTGTTTGGCTGCGGCAAGCACTATGAGGTAGGTGGACGAGTGGGGACATGCAGTGCACTCAGGGACAGAGGTGGAGGTGAGGTGAGGTGGGGCAGGGCAGGGAGCTTGGCTGCCGGTGGGTGCAGAGCACCCACTAATTTTTCCCTGTGGGTGCTCCAGGCCTGGAGCACCCACGGAGTCAGCACCTATGAATGCTACAGCTTATACTGAGAACAAATCCACCAGAAAAAAGTTTAAAATTGGAGATAGTTGACTGGCCTGAGCTTCCAAGGAAGAGAGAAATTCCCAGGAAAATGCTAATAGGGACAGGTGAACCCAGCTACCCAAATTCAGTAAAAGAATTTTATAAATACATCTACTGTGAAGCAATTGATTTGAGAATGTCCAATATTCAGTGAAATTTACACAGGCTACAAAATTATTCAAAATCTTGAAACCTCTCATCATAACTCCAAACCTAACAAACACAAGTTCAAGATGTGCTTCAAGTGTATAGACTGATTACTCAGCTTCATCTGTTGCAAACCAGTTTACAGAAAGATCATTGAAGTCAATACTGAAACATCTCAGTTCATTAAGCTAGCCTGAACATGAGTTGTTTTCCAAAGTGGTGAAGTTGATAAAAATTATTTTGTCGGTGCCCGCAACCAGTGCTGTGAGAGTAATTTTAATGCTCTACATTGTATTAAAACATGGCTTTCCTAAGTGAAGTACTTTGCACTTGTCTTTATTGAATGTCATTTTGTTGATTTCAAATCAGTCCTCCAATTTGTCAAGATCATTTTGAATTTTAATCCTGTCCTCCAAGTGCTTGCAACCCCTTCCAGCGTGGTGTCACCTGAAAATTTTATATGCATCCTCTCCACTCCGCTACCCAAGACATCAATGAAAATGTTGAAGAATACCAGACCCAAGACAGACTGCTGCAGGGCCCCATTAGATACATCCTCCAAGTTTGACCGCAAACCATTGACAACAACTGTCTGAATATGGTTTTGCAACCATTTATGCACCCACCTTATGGTAATTTCATCTAGATCACACTTCCCAAGTTTACTTATCAGACTGTCATGTGGGACTGTGTCAAAAACCTTAATAAAAATCCAGATAAATCACATCTACTGCTTCCCCATATCCACTAGGCCAGTAACTCTGTCAAAGAAGGAAATTAGGTTGCTTTGGCATGATTTGTTCTTGACATATCCATGTTGGCTGTTTTTTATAACCATATTAACCTCTAGGTGCTTACAAATGGATTGTTTAATTTGTTCCAGTATTTTTCTAGGTATTGAATTTAGGCTGACTGGTCTATAACTTCCCAGGTCCTCTTTGTTTCCCTTTTTAAAGATAGATACTAGGTTGCCCTTCTCCTGGCCTTTGGGACTTCATCTGTCCTTGTGATAAATGAAGTGGGGTGAGAGGGGGGCGTAATTCCTTTTATCAACACTCAGCCACGCAGTTAGCTATAAAGTCCCTCTTGGTAGCTGTTCTTGACTCGCTTTACCTGTAAAGCGTTAAAAAGGTCCAGGTAAAAGGAAGGGAGTGGGCACCTGACCAAAAGAGCCAATGGGAAGGCTAGAACTTTTTAAAATTGGGGGGAAAAGCTTTCCCTTTGTGTGCTGTGTGCTGTTGTTCTCTGGGAAAGAGGGGAACAGGGAGCAGTTATGCTGTGAGAAGCTGAAGCCAGATATGAAAATCATTAGATCATATCTAGAACTACTTACTTAACAACCCAGATATGTAAGTAGATCAGGAATGTTTAGAAAGATGTGATTAGGTTTATTTCTTATTGGCTTGTGGACTCCTCTGTGCTAACCCCAAACGCTTTTTGTTTTGCTTGTACCTTTAAGCTGGACCTCAAGAAGGTTATTCTTGATGTTTAATTTTTGTAAGTGGGTTTTTAAAATCTAGCAAAAGCCTAAGTTCCAGATGTATTTTCTTTCTTTTTGTTTTTAATAAAAATTACCTTTTTAAAGAACAGGATTGGATTTTTGGTGTCCTAAGAGGTTTGTGCATATGTTGTTTTAATTAGCTGGGGGCAACAGCTAATTTCCTTTGTTTTCTTTCTCAGCTCTTCCCCAGAGAGGGGGTGAAAGGGCTTGATGGTACCCCACAGGAAGGAATTCCCAAGTGCGCCTTCCTGGGTTCCAAAGGGTTTTGCATTTGGGTGGTAGCAGCATTTACCCATCCAAGGTCAGAGACAAGCTGTGACCTTGGGAGATTAATACCAGCCTGGAGCGGCCAGTATTAATTTTTAGAATCCTTCTGCACTCGAAGTGCCAGAGTAGGGAATCAGCCTCGACAGTCCTCTAGAAGTTCTCAAAGATAATCACTAAGGGTTCCAGAATTCCTTCAGCTAGTTCCTTAAGTACCTTAGGGTGAATTTCATCAGGCTTTGCTAACTTGAATATGGCTAATTTACCTAAATATTCTTTAAGCTGTTCTTTCCCTATTCTGGCGTCTATTCCTTCCCCTTGTTGTTAATATCGTATTAAGTATCTGCTCACCATTAACTTTTTTAGTGAAGATTTGACTCAAAATAGGCATTAAACACTTCAGCCTTCTTCTCAGCTTGGGCATCCAAAAATAGAGGCACTCAAAATCACTACTCAATTCTGGAAACCTTGACCAATCTCTTTTTCTTGTAAACTGAGTACATGCCATGTGGAAGTTGCTGAGAGGCAGCATGGAACCCCTGAGGGCCACTTCTTTGCATCGCAATCTGATCTTGCACAGGGTATTTCATAACACAAGATCTTTACAAATTAAATGACAGTTAGCTTTCAATCTCTAGTGCAGGGGACTGAAATTTACTACAGCTTCTCATTGTAACCGAGGCAAAGAAAGAACAAGAAACATCAAAAAGCAAAAAAACAAAAACAAAAAAAAAACAGTGAACTCCTATGAGCTTTACAACGTGTCTAAAGATTTCCCAGTTTTCTTTTTGAAAGAAAAATCTGTTTAAAGAAATCTGCAGTTAATTAACCATATTGTTGTGTGTGCATTTCTGTGTGAACAATTAGGTCAACCCACTGAGCAAAGCACAGTACATGTGTGAAACTCTCTTTAATCAAACATTGGCTTCAGATCGTATTTAAGGAATTAGCTAGGTAGACTAGAATGTCCTTCCAGGCATGTGCTACTTTGAAACTTTAGTCTGCATAAGTCATTTGAAACCTCCTTTGGCCATAGTTGAAAAAGGGAGCTAACTCCACTGCTGTGATTTCTGCATTAACTTTCTCTAACCACTTGCTACAGCAAGATTGTAAGAATGGAATTTTCAGCAGTTTTATCTCCTCCCTCCCACCCTACCTAACATCTTTTAATGTTGAATGATTAATTGCCTTTCCAACAACTAAGACTATATTAGTCTTTCTACCGTGTTCAGCCTGTTCCAGCTTTTGAGCTGTTAAGCATTATTTGGAGTTCCGAGAGGGATAATTCTTGGGTAAGAAAGGAGCGAGAGGGCACAAATCTAGAATACTTTTACTTTGGCTATTTTTATTTGCCATATGCACGTAGTTGCTATTGTTGCCTTGAGCAAAAATGGATAAAACAGCAAAAATGGCAGGCTACATGTGTGTAAGCTTTGCTGAGTTCAGGATTCTGGCCAAATCATAGAAGATTAGGGTTGGAAGAGACCTCAGGAGGTCGTATAATCCAACCCCCTGCTCAAAGCAGGACCAACCCCAACTAAATCATCCCAGCCAGGGCTTTGTCAAGACAGGCCTTAAAAACCTCTAAGGATGGAGATTCCACCACTTCCCTAGGTAACCCATTCCAGTGCTTCATCTCCCTCCCAGTGAAACAGTGTTTTCTAATATCCAAGCTAGACCTCCCCCACTGCAACTTGAGACTTTTGTTCCTTGTTCTGTCATCTGCCACCACTGAGAACAGCCTAGCTCCATCCTCTTTGGAACCCCCCTTCAGGTAGTTGAAGGATGCTATCAAATCCCCCCTCACTCTTCTCTTCTGCAGACTAAACAAGCCAAGTTCCCTGAGCCTCTCCTCGTAAGTCATGTGTCCCAGCACCCTGATCATTTTCTTTGCCTTCCGCTGGACTCTCTCCAATTTGTCCACATCCTTTCTGTAGTGGGGGGCCCAAAACTGGATGCAATACTCCAGATGTGGCCTCACCAGTGCCTAATAAAGGGGAATAATCACTTCCCTCAATCGGCTGGCAAGGCTCCTACTAATGCAGCCTAATATGCCGTTAGCCTTCTTGGCAACAAGAGCATACTGCTGACTCATATCCAGCTTCTCACCCACTGTAATCCCTAGGTCCTTTTCTGCAGAACTGTTGCTTAGCCAGTCAGTCCCCAGCTTGTAGCAGTGCATGGGATTCTTCTGTCCTAAGTGCAGGACTCTGCACTTGTCCTTGTTGAACCTCATCAGATTTCTTTTGGCCCAATCCTCTAATTTGTCTAGGTCACTCTGGACCCTATCCCTACCTTCCAGTGTATCTACCTCTCCCCTCAGCTTAGTGTCATCTGCAAACTCACCAAGGATGCAATCCATCCTATGATCCAGATCATTAATAAAGAGGTTGAACAAAACCGGCCCCAGGGGTACTCCGCTTGATACTGGCTGCCAACAAGACATCGAGCCGTTGATCACTACCCGCTGAGCCCAACAATCTAGCCAGTAGTTATATAGTTATGTATACCACAATTGCTAGCCAAACTGCTTCTGTCTTAATGCCATCAACCTGGAAAGCACCTTTGTAAGAACATGTTTTGGCTCTCAATCAAACTCACTGAAGCCAGCTAGCCCAGTGCCAAATAGTTTGTGGAGACCTTTTACTCTGTGGGCTTATCTACATGGGGAAATTGACCAGAATAACTATTGTGGAATGAACTATTCTGCTCTAGCTATTTCAGAATAGCTCCCTACCTGGACACTCTACTCTGGAATAAAAGCCACAATTTATTTATTTATTATGGTGCTTTGTGAACACAGTAGTTTTTCTGTAATAAAGTGACTTTTATTCTAGAATAAAGTGGCCACATGGGTACACACAGGGAGCTATCCCAGAATAGCTGTTGTGGTGCAATAGCTATTCTGGTCAATTTCCCAATTTCCCCCATGTAGACAAGTATTACATTTTAGAGGAACTTCTACTTTTCAGACAAAAAGCGAAACAATATGTAATTCTACACATAACCTATTCAGGGGTGTCAGCGTGTGATTATAGAGCAAAAAGTGGCACTGGGGGTTCTAGGTCTGCCCCTCTGTGACTTCCACATCACATGTGCTTAGCTTAAAGTTAAGTTAGTTTTTGTTTGGGTTTTTTTTTTTTATCATTTTCCCCCTCTTTTAACAATAGGAATGACCCCTGAGTTCACAGATTCATTAAAAATCCTTGCTATTGGACTTGCAATTGCATGTGCCAGTTCCTTTAATATTCTTGGATGGAGATTATCTGCTCCCTGCTCCCAACCCCAATTTATTCCTTTAAACTGTTTGAGTTTGACTTCACCTCAGATGTGGTAATTTCTACCTCCATATCTTGATTCCCATTAGTCACCCTGCCACTACCCCTAAGCTCTGCATTAGCCTCATTAGAAACTGAGGCAAAGTATTTGTTTAGGTTAGGGGTTCTCACACTTTTGTACTGGTGACCCCTTTCACATAGGAAGCCTCTGAGTGCAACCCCCCTTATAAATTAAAAACACTTTTTTATGTATTTCACACCATTATAAATGCTGGATGCAAAGCAGAGCTTCGGATGGAGGCTGACAGCTCGCGACCCCCCCATGTAATAACCTTGCAACCCCTTGAGGGGTCCCGATCCTCAGTTTGAGAACCCCTGGTTTAGGTGTTGGGCCATGCCTAGATAATCTTTACTCTCCACCCCATCCTCAGTGCTTAATGGTCCCACTTCTGCCTTCCTTGTTTTCTTTTTATTTATATGGCTATAGAACCTTTTACTGCTGGTTTTAATTCTCTTTGCAAGGTCCAACTCTCCTTGGCTTTTGGCAGTTCTCACATTATCCCTACACTTTCTGACCTCCAAGACGTAGCGTTCCTTGCTGATCCATCCCATCTTCCATTCCTTGTAGGCTTTCTGCTTTCTTTTAATCACCTGTTTGAGATGCTTGTTTATTCAGCTTGGTCCGCAACCCTTCCCTACACATTTTTTCCACTTGCTTAGGATGCAGGCTTCAGATAGCTTCTGCAACTTTGACTTAAAGTAAGTCCAAGTCTCCTCCACATTCAGATCCTTGAGTTTTTCAGTCCAGTCCACTTCCCTAACTAATTCCCTTAATATTTTTAAATTATCTCTTTTGAAATCAAGGACCATTGTTGCAGATCTATTTTTGTTTGTTCTTCCATTTAGTTTAAACTGAATTAGCTCATGATCACTCCTGTGGCTCTGAACTGTGGTATCTCCATTGATTCTTTCCCTCTTCTTACAGGACTAGCCACTCTTCTCTTCTAACTCTATTTCTCCTTCACTAGCCGGTCTTTTCCTCTGCCTAGTTCTCGTAGTCACTGACCAGTCTCCCCTCCAAGTTCTTCAGTCCAGTTTGCATCTGCAAGTCTTGACTTTTCCCTTCAGCCTCCTCTTCTTTGCTCTGTCATTTGTTCAAACCCCCTTCAAAACTCAACCATAGTTTCCACCCGCATCTCCAAGCCTCGTATCTTCTCTTTCATCAGCTCTATCAGGTGGCACTTCATACAAACAAAGATCTTTTCAAGTACCCACTCTAGGATCATGTACATCCCACAGCTCCCATATCCAGTCATCTTCATTGTCTCTCCCATTGGTTGGGTCACTACCACTGCTGCCTCTGTATCTATTATAGCCTTCTCGCCTAAACTGCTGTCAAGGAAAAAGAAAACAATCAAACAACCCCAAAACACCCCCCCCCCCCCGGCCCCGCAAACTCTCACTCAAACTCCCCTGTTTGTGTGGCAGTGTGCTGTAGCATTTTGAAAGTTTGTTTTTTTTTTGTTTTTTTTTTAAACACAATCATATCTCCCCTCTCCTACAGACTAAGTCACATCTTTAAAACCATTCCTGGCCAGGTCACCTTCTGCCTATATCATTTATCTCTCGATAGCCCCAGTAATTCCCCATAATTGGCTTATTCTGGCCTCTTTTTACATTGCTCTCTTTTGCTGCTGCCCCAGCTTTTTGAAACAGCTAGCACACCTTATCTGTTCTCTTTTCTTTTTAAAAAATGACTTAACCTACCTCTTCTATAAGGTCTAGAACTTGCCAGCCAACTATCAATCCTTCATACCCTCCTCTGTTTCTCCCTGTGCACTGTCCTCAACCATTCTCACACCTTTTACTGTAAAACTTCCACTGTTTAATACCTGTGCAATTGCACAGTTAGAAGGGATCCAAAGAAGGGTGATGAAAATGACCAGGGGCATGAAAAAACACTCACATGATCAGGGTTTGAAAAGAATGGGATTATTTACCTTAGAAAGTAGATGCAAATGGACATGCTAAAAGGATATAAAAATGTTTGTATAGAGAAGGCAGATTGAGAACTTTACGTGTACTGAGACAGGAAGAACAGAACAAGGAGTCACTCACTGGAATTAAGAGGTGGCAAATTCAAAACTGATAAAAGGAAATATTCTCTCACACAATTCATAATTGAACAGTTTGAAAGCATTGCCACGGGACGTCATTGAGGTAAAAAATTTAGCAAGATTCAAAAAGGGATTGGACATTTAACAAAAATATCCAGTGCTGTAATAGTTAATGCTAATATCTTTGAAAGAAGTTTAAAACCTCATGATTCAGGATTTAATCCAATATCTAACAGAGATTATGAGGTGATGCTTAATCTCACTCTCTCTCTGGCCCAGTGTATTTGAGAATACATAGTGGAACAACTCCACCGGAGAAACTGAGAGACTTGAGTCAGAATAGTCTGTAACCCAGTAGTGAGGGCACTGAGGTGGGAGCCTATGTTCAAGTGCTTGCTTCACATCAGACAGAGGGGAGATTTAAACCTGGGTTGCCCACATTCTGGGGGAGTGCTCTAACCACAGGGCTAAAGGTTACAAGTTCACCACCTTTGCTCATTTTTTTGTGTGGATTTAGGAATGCTCTTAACATGCCGATTGGCTCAGGCCCTGAAGGCAAGATGGATAGGCATGCCTAGCTGTGAAACCTGCAGGGGCTTAAGTGTGAGTTAGGGGCAGTGTCAGCCCTTTGGTGTAACAAGGCACCAAAATATATGTGCCTTGGGGACTTAAGAGTGGCAACTTAGGTGCCAACGGACTTTAGGGGCTGTTGATAGGCACAGTCAATTGCTTGACCACACTTTGGTTCGTTATGCTGTTATGAAATACCTTTGAGACCAAATAACCTATGTCAGTCTCGTTTGATAACATGGTACAGGAAAAAGGTTCTATGGAATACCAGTCTCCAAAGAGCAGTTCCGTGCAGCGATGGTATATTCACCTTATGCAGAAGGTGTACTCCCCAAAGTTATACCTCTAAAGCCACCCTTTTATACTCTACTTGTTTACTAGAAAAAGTTACTATCTATGCCATTTGAAACTGGATTTAATTAATCAGCTTTCTACCTTGTTGGTTTCTGGTATCATGGTGCATGCACTCGCTTTATCTTTTTTGTTCTGAACCCATGCATTCCAGGTTATGATGCTCCTTTACTTTTGTTCTGAGCACATGCATTCCAGGTACTAAGGGTCATGAAGACACCTCCTAGGTTTGTGTGAGTAACTCCTTTCCTGTTGTCATGAAGAAATAACCATATGTCCTGATACTGACAGTTTTCCATCTACTCAAGCCAAGGCTTGCTTCAGCTAATGTAAGGTGTTATGGGATACTTAGCCTTACTTATAATCCGATACACTTATGCTATGTTTTAGTCATAGGTATTTTTAGTAAAAGTCATGGACAGGTCACGGTCCGTAAACAAAAATTCATGGGCCGTGACCTGTCCATGACTTTTACTTAAAATACCTGGGTGTTCGGGGGGAGGGGTGGTGGTGGTCTGGGGGCACTGCAGGTGCTGGGAGAGGGGGGACATGGCCACAGCACACGGCCCAGGGCCCCTGCTGGTACTGGGGGAGGGGGACCATGGCCACAGCACACGGCCCAGGACCCCTGCTGGTACTGGGGGAGGAGGGCTGGCAGGGGCTTCCTACCTGGTTCCGCATCCCTGCAGCTCCCAGGCAGTGGAGGAGGAGCTCTGCTGCTCCTGCCACAAGTACCAGCTACCACAGCTCCCATTGGCCAGGAACTGCAGCCAATGGGAGCTGTGGGGCCTGCAGGCAGCATGGAGACACCCCTCACCCCCACCCCTCTGCCGCCTAGGGGAGCTGCAGGGGGGCCATGCCAGTGGGAGCCGTGAAGCCCCCCCACCCCGAGGTAAGTACGCCTCTGCACTCCCCAACCTCCTTCCCCTAGCCCCCTTCCACATACCCAAACTGCTGCTGCTGGCCCAGGGCTGCTTGCCTCAGGTAGCCCCTGAGCCAGCACCAGCCGCTACAGAAGTCACGGAGGTCATGGAATCTGTGACCTCTGTGACAGACTCTCAGCCTTAATTATAAGAAAGGTACAGGCCAATCTGGGCTATGTAACTGCTATACTAATGATTAATATGTATACTTAAATGCTTAAATATATAAATTGTGGGTCATATTATTAGCATAGTATATATGTATGCTAGTCAGTGTATATTAGTCAAAAGGGCCTACAGAGACAGACAGTAGCTGACCAAGGGTTTTGTAAATGCCATTGGCACCTAAATGTTGGATATTAAGTGCATAAAATGGCAGTTACGTACCTAAGTGCCCCTTGGGTATCCTACCCCTAACGTAAACAGGGCAAGGTGCAGCTCCACCTCAATGAAGCTGGTTGAGGAGAATCCAAGGTAAAAGTATAGCTTGCCCTATCTACAATAGGATTTTACAATGTCTTTATCTCATTGTAAAAACATGATCACAGAGAACATCCTGCTAGTAACTTCCTCTCTTTTAAATGAAGCATTAACAGCTTGATTCAATGACCCACTGAGACCTCAGTGCATGTTTGTGGGATCACACCCTAAACTCTTTAAAAAGCTACTGTCAGAGTATCTGTAGGGTCAGTTACTACTAATAATGACCAATTAGTGGATATTTTGTTATTTAAAAGACACTCCAACAGTGTTTGGAGTCTCCATGTACATAGTAAGCCAGATGCAGTGTTGCCAACTCTCACAAATTTATTGTGTGAATCTTGTGATATTTGATCTTTTGCTTAAAGCTCTAGCTCTTGTAGTGAAGTGATCACATGAGACTCTCTGCTTTTTTTAAATGAAAAGGTTTCTAGCCCTCCTGGTTGTGGAGAAAAACCTGAAAGCATGAACCCAAAAAGCTAAAAAAGTAGAAAGCAAATAAAAAGATCCTGGCTGGTCAGGCCGAGACTGAGCTGCTTGGCTGCCTTTTGAACTCCCGCCCTCAGTCTGAGCATGCTCGGTAAGAGCTAAGGGATGGGGCATCCTTAGCCCATAACTGTTCCTTAACCCTTTCCTGACTAGTGAGTGGTTTTTACATTCTATCACACTATCACATGATTTTTTTTTTAAGGGGGACTGACTTATTGTTTTTGAAAGCTTGGGGATGACACTGCAGCAGCTATAAGCACATGTGAAAACTGTTAGTATTACAGTTCAAAATGCTGAGGAGCAGAAAGGCCCATTTTTGGGTCTGGTCTGAGTAATGAGAGACCATTTACTCTCCCATCAGTCTTGTAGTCTTAACCTGGGTCTTCAGAATTACTTAATTGAAATAATAGCAAATATTTTATTTAGGAAAAAAAAACCCACACACAAATGCAGGCATATATATGCAGTACACCCATGAGACCATTTACACTTTTCTAGAGGTCCATGTTGGGTAAATTATAGACAGAACAGAGCTGGAGCATGACAGAATTGGATCACTCCAGAAGAAGGTCCAGAAGATATTGTGCCTCAAACTGAGCCTCATAATTCCTCTGGCATGCATAAGCTATCCCTTAGGATAATGCACTGGGCTTCCCTTTTTGCATATGACAGCCTCCCCATCCATATAGCGTGCAGTCACAATCTGGATTTGAATTAGATGTCATCATCTGACCAGTCATTGTGACATCACTAGAAATCCTAAGAGTGTTACATGGTTGCCAGCAACTACAAAGTACAAGACTTACTAAATGACCACAGTATCCTGTGAATACAGCAGCAAAAGGTATGGAAAAATCCAGAAAGGTAACCATAATTTCCCAGGTAGCTTGTATTAGACCACACTTATAACCATAGCAATATCTATATTTTTATCCATAATGCCCAGAGTATTCAGCAAACAATAGTAATTTAAAAGTATCTAGAATAATTAGCATCCAAAAAGGGAAACATATTATGTTTCCAAATAAATATATATTGTTGCTGGTTTCTGGCTGCCAGTTTTATGGGTATGACTAGTGGTTCTAGCAGGGGATTGGAAGCTAGAACTCTTGGATTCTTTTCTCTCTGCCACTAGTTCACTGTACCATATACCGTTGGGCAAAATCCTGAGGCCAGATTTTCAAAAGTGCTAAACACTCGTAGTCCCAAAAATTAGGCCCTTAATCTTTCTGTGCCATAGGCCTTGTCTATATAATAGAAAAGTTGCAGCAATTTACGAGATCAATTTCAACATGATTTAGTAAAACTGGGTACAATTTCTGCAGTGTAAACAAGGCCGTAGTTTATCCTAGGGTTGCCAACTTGTAATACTTAAAAACTGGACATTCCAGCAGGAGTGTCAGAACCTCCCCTTCCCCACCTCTTCCCCCTACCCTTCCCTTCATTCTTCTTCCCTTCCCTCCCCTTCTCGCTTGCTGTTTTTCACCTCCCACCCCCTGCCACCTGGGTCAGGAGGGACTTGCCTGCAGAGCCAGGGCTGGGAGCTGCAGCTGCCCGATGAAGGATTTTGCCCCCTGGCTGAGTAGGGGCTGGAGCAGGTGATGACCTCCCCACCTACCCCACTCAGAGTAACTGGACTTTAGGTGTCTGGTCAGTAGATCTGACCGGACACTGTCAGGTCTCCTTTTCGACAAGGTTTTCCAGTTGAAAACCGGGCACCTGGCCACCCTAGTTTACCGATGTGTAATACGGTAATTTACTAGATCCATTTTAAACTGATTTAGTTAAACTGGTGCAATTTCTGCAGTGTAAACCGGGCCTTAGTTTACCCATCTGCAATATGGGTATAAAACTCACTGTTCCTGCTGAACAGGGTTGCTGCAAGGCTTAATTGTGTGTAAAGCTCTTTCAGATTTCCAGATGAAAGGCATTAAGCGCCAAGATAATACTGTTTTGTCCTATTTGTTAGGCCTACACTATAGTATCTGCTGTAACAACAACAGGTGGAACTGCACTGCAACTCCATACTTATTCTAGGCATCTAAATCTGAAGGGTCTTGGCTGACTTACTTAACATTTAAACTTTGTAAGATCAAAAGCTAAAATTCACATTTCTACTCCTTGTTGCTTTTAGCGGTCTTCCTGTGCTCTCTCTTCCTACTCAGGATTTTCCTGAAGTACTGAAAGGACATTGTCAAGGCCACCTTTTTAAATGCAGTCCTAGCATGGTAGAGACTATCATTATTCCTACTGCAGCTGTGTTACAGAGAACTCAAGGAGTTTTCTATACCAGTGTTGCATTTTAATTGAAAAGTTAACCTTTTTGCTTTGGGAGGTATGGGGGGAGCGGAGGAGGAAGGAGTAGTGGGTTACCTTTCCTAGAACCCACTCTTTCTGGCAGTATTGGCTGAGGACAGAACATTGGACTCTCACTCAGGAATCCTGGGTTCAATTTCTGGCCCTGCTACTAGTATGCTGGGTTACCTTGGGCAAATCACTTCATCTCTCTATACTACCGTGTCCTCACCTGTAAAATAGGAATAAGGATACTGACCTCCTTTATAAAGCACAAGGACATGTATGGATAAAAGAGCTAGGTATTAATTAATATCCAAAATATTTATACCTCAACTCTTACATACCAAGGTTCTAGACACTATAGAAACCGAGGGAAGATAGTGATAATCACAGTTGCATGCACCAGGTTTCAGTGCTTGGATGATCATTAAAACTGAGTTGTAGGTGGGGAAAAAGAGTCCACTTTCACAGCTTTTAAGACCAGAAGGGACCATTATGATCATCTAGTCTGACCTCCTGTAAAACACAGGCCATAAACCTTCCCCCAAATACCTTACCTCCTGGCCTCCTCAAACTCATGCAACAAGTGTCCCCAGACAGTCTCCCAGAAGTGTCTTATTCTTAATATGCACATTACCATAGGAAATTAGTGCTTTACTGCAGGTGCTCCGAATCTAGTGAATGCAGTGCAGGTTTAGTACTGATTTCACTGTTTTGACTGTAATTGGAAACAAAGTATCCAGATGAGACTAGTCAGTTACTATGTCACTCAGGCAAAGCAGAATAAAGCTGAATCAAAGATTTGATGCAGAGAAAAACTTGGTACATTAGCCTAGCTCCAAAAGAGACCAAACATAAGAGAGACCCAAAAGTATTTTCCGAGTCACCGGCATCAAGAAACCACAGAGCAAAATGATGCATTAAAAGGCTGAGTGAATTCTTTGAATGCTGTTTATGGTGTTTCTGTATTCCAAATGACTAGAAAAGAGCGAACGCTTTAGTCTTTTCATTAATCTCAGAATAAAATGTATTCTATGTATTCTTAACTCTGCCCTCTTTCCACAGTGCTCCAATAGACCACGATACCATGCATTTCTTTACTCTGCCAACCCCACAGCTGTTGAAATGTACAAGCTCTTCACCTCCTTTTACAACCCATTCACTCTCACCTACAGGACCTCATCTAATACTATTAAATGACAAAAACTAAACCAAAACAAAAAGGTTGCCCATGCCATCTTTCCTCTGTTTGCCTGGAGCTGGCAGTAGCTAATGGGAATTATCTGCATACATTCCAGGTGCAGTCAGTGTGTTAGGTATATCTGCACTAAATAATGTAGGTAGTAGTTGGGCAAGCTCGGTACAGGTGTGTTTGTGATATGAGGATATGTGACAGAGCTGTGATTATGATATGAGATCTACGTCCCTCTGATGTGTGTGAGTAAAGGAAAGAGCTGTATGTGTTCCTTCAGTATCCAGTATGCATCATTTCAATGCAGAATTATGTATGTTATTTAATTAGCATGAGACAGGGCTTTTACCACAAAGGGTATTGTCAGTTGTGAGACGGGACAGAAGAGCAGTCTAAGCATTTATTATCTGCATGCACTCCAGGTAAAGTGTGTGTGGTCCATGTCAGGTGATGCTGCGCTGGCTGATGGAGGCAGTAGTTAGCTCTGCTCGGTAGAAGTATGTTTGTGAGATCTGTGGATTACTCTGAGGTGCCTGACAGAGCTGTGGCTGTGATATGAGGAGATCCATGTTTTCTACCCCCTCCTGTGTGAGGAAAAGAAAGAGATGCATGTGTACCTTCAGGATGCAATGTACCGTAGGTTATGTCAGTAGCAGGGCATAGGACTTTTATTACAAAGGATATTGTCAGCAGTGAGGTGGAATAAGAGGATTCTAATGCTTTAATGATGGTTAAGAGAAAGTGTATGCTGAGATGGTATCCTGTGAGTAAGTGTAAGGGAGTTGTAAAAGGCTGTGAAGTGGTTCTTAAATTGTACACAAGTGGTGTTCTTTCTGGGGAGCTAGCTAAGTGGGTGACTGTACCCCATGACCTGGAACCTCCTGAATCTGAAAGTGCCAAGGGCCAGCATGAGCCTTTGCTATGTGCATATTGAGGCATTGCTTGAAGAAGATGGGGGGGGGGGGGGGGAGAGGTGGAGTGGGCAACTTTTTCCCCCCTTTTGTCCTTTAATAATGTTAGCTGGAATCCTATGGGTGGGAGTGAATGGGTTGTAAAAGGAGGTGAAGAGCTTGTACATTTCAACAGCTGTGGGGTTGGCAGATTAAAGGTTTGTGTTGGGGCATTGCTGAAAGAGGGCGGCGTTAAGGTTGCCCACGTGCCTTTCCTGGTTTTCAGAGGCATGAGTTCTGTTCAACGCAGCATTCTGCAAAGGGACAGCACACCTCCAAGCTACCTTAACTCTGCATTAATGTAGGTTTTTGCCACTGAGTTTCCTAGTTTTAACAGGAAAAGATATGTTATTGGCAGGAATTAGTAGTTTTTTAGACAGTTGTATATATCATATACCTCAGTTTGCATACTGAGCCAAATATCAGCAATAGTCATGTGTTTGTAGTCAGCAATCCCAATGTCATTGTGTATTCCTTGCTCTCTTGCAAACTTCGGCAACCTTATGATCTAGGAATCCCCCAGAATCCACGCTTTGGCAACCTTGGCAGCACACACGCTTCTTTTCCCTCAGCGATTAAGGCACTTGTGCTGTCAGTTCCAAATCTCTGCACTATGTCTTTGGAAACACCACATTAAATCTGTCCCCAAATCAGCACATAGCCATTTGAACACTTGCCTGCTACCCTCCCGAAATTGCTCAGGGACTAGGTAAATAAAGATTTTATCCAAGGCTTACCTACCACCTGTACTCATTGCCCAACCCCTCTGCAGCCTCAACCTGTCTCTCTGACCCTGTGCCCCCCACCCAAAAAGTCCTCTCTCTCTCTGCCTCAGATGCATCTGAAGAAGTGGTTTTTTACCCATGAAAGCTTATGCCCAAATAAATTGGTTAGTCTTTAAGGTGCCACTGGACTCCTTGTTGAACATGAGTTATTAAATCTTAACTGCACAGATCTACAAAGGTTTGGACTAGAAATCTCAGTAATAACATATTCACCAGGGACAATGGTGTTGGCACAGTCCCTTGCACTACCCAGGAAAACATAAAGTGGAGGCACAGAAATGCTCTCACTCTCTTTTCTTTATTGGTGCATGCACACTGAAATCCTTCCAGACTGCACATGTATGTAGGCAAAGAAGTGAACGTGTTCTTAAATACTGCTTACATTTTTGGACTAGTCTGGGTAAAAATTGAGTGATTGAGACCATTTTGACCCCCATCAGAGCAACAGTTTGATCACTAGCTCTGCTCAAAAAAACCCAAACTAAAACAAAAAAACAGATTTTTTTTTAATTGCTATTTTTTCCAGGGCTTATATCTCCAAAACCATTGGTTCAAAGGACTCCCAAAGTGGGTCACTAACCATACCCTCTGCCTTCCTGAGGCACACTACATTTCAAAGGAATCTGATTAAGCATGTCCATTTTAGAGGACTTGAAAGCTTGACCTTTAAACAGATGTTATGACACAACCTTAATTACAGTGGCGTACCAGTGCCACTGTAATTCAGGATGCTACTGGCAAGTGTTCCTTTACTTCCTCGTCCAAGTAGTAAATGTCTACAATAAACTTGGGGTCTCTGTTGTGAAGATATGACTTCACCTCTTTCCGTCAGAAAAAAGAATATGTCCTACAGCTTTTGAGCTTTGATCACTTTGTACCTCACCCTTGGTACATCTGCACTTGTAAAAAGTGAGTGTGTTATCACTGGTGTTGCTGAGTGGAGAATTCTGATTTGGTAGTATTTTACATCCACTTTTCACAGGTGAAATTGGCTATGAGGTGCATGGCAGTGGAGAATCAGGCCCTAGGGATTACACCATTATTTACATGGTTGTTTGGAGCTCCAGCTGCATATATGCTGAAGGTTTGACTATTTGTAGTGCACCTTTATATTAGAAGCAAACTAGAAAATCAGCTTCTGCACATACACAGACTGCAACTGTAAATATTAAGAAGTCTGTAAGCCAAGAGTAAAATCCTGGCTCACTGAATTCAATGGGAGTTTTGTCATTTTACTTCAGTGGGGCCAGGATTTGACCTCCAATATCTTCAAACTTGTCAAAGGTACCTGTGATGTCTTCCAGAATCTACTTCCCTTCCAAAGTAAAACCCTAATCCGCTGTCCAAACACAGCTCAGTGCAGGATGAGGACCTAACTAGAGCTCATTTTAAAACACACTTGGGAGTCTTAACATTATCCTGCAATGAAGTTCCAGGAATTGATTTACTTATCCTAGCAAAGGCCAGAAGAACCTCTATATTTATGTGCTCAGATACTATGCTGAGGAGGAGTATATAAGTAACTAGACAAAGAGACCAGAGTCCATTGCATTGTTCATTTTAGCCTTGGATAAAGCAAGGACTTCTCTTGTTTGCTTGCTGACTGATCCCTTTAATATGCCATACAATGCCCTAGTCCAGTGGTTTTCAAACTTTTTTTCTCGTGACCCAGTTGAAGAAAATTGTTGATGCCCATGACTCAACAGAGCTGGGGGTGAGGGGTTTGGGGTGTGGGAGGGGGCTCAGGGCTGGGGCAGGGGGTTGGGGTGTGGGCTTACCTCTGGCAGCTCCCGGTCAACAGCGTAACTGGGGTGCAGAGGCACGCTTCCCGTCTGACCTGGCACCGCGGACCGCGCCGCACTCCAGAAGCGGTCAGCAAGAGGTCTGGCTCCTAGGTGGAGGCACACAAGCGGCTCTGTGCGGCTCTCGCCCACAGGCATCGCCCCTCCCAGCTCCCATTGGCTGGAGCTGGTGCTTGGGGCAGCGGCAGCGTGCCGATTCCCGTGGCCCCCCTGCCTACGAGCCGGACCGCTGCTGGCTGCTTCCAGGGCACAGTGTGGTGTCAAAACAGATAGGGACTACTAGTTTTTACTGGCCGGCCACCGGGGTCCCTGGCTGCTGAGCAAAGCGACCCAGTGCCTTGCATTCTGCAACCCAATACTGGGTTGCGACCCAAACTTTGAAAACCACTGTCCTAGTCTACACCTAAAAATTTCATGCCCCGTTCAACATAGGTAAGTCAACCTAGCTCCCACTGTGGTGACAGCTAGGTTGGCAAAAGAATTCTTCTGTAAACCTAGCTACCACCTCTCCAAGGGGTGGATTTACTATAGCTATGAAAACCCCTCTTCTGTTGTTGTACATTGGCGGAGCTGCAGCACCTCAGCTGTGCTGCTGTAGCACTTAAGAACATAAGAATGGCCATACTGGGTCAGACCAAAAGTCCATCCAGCCCAGTATCCTGTCTACCGACAGTGGCCAATGCCAGGTGCCCCAGAGGAAGTGAACCTAACAGGTAATGATCAAGTGATCTCTCTCCTGCCATCCATCTCCACTCTCTGACAAACAGAGGCTAGGGACACCATTCCTTACCCATCCTGGCTAATAGCCATTAATAGACTTAACCTCCATGAATTTATCCAGTTCTCTTTTAAACCCTGTTATAGTCCTAGCCTTCACAACCTCCTCAGGCAAGGAGTTCCACAGGTTGACTGTGCGCTGAGTGAAGAAGAACTTCCTTTTATTTGTTTTAAACCTGCTACCCATTAATTTCATTTGGTGGCCCCTAGTTCTTATATTATGGGAACAAGTAAATAACTTTTCCTTATTCACTTTCTCCACACCACTCATGATTTTATATACCTCTATCATATCCCCCCTTAGTATCCTCTTTTCCAAGCTGAAAAGTCCTAGCCTCTTTAATCTCTCCTCATATGGGACCTGTTCCAAACCCCTAATCATTTTAATTGCCCTTTTCTGAACCTTTGCTAATGCCAGTATATCTTTTTTGAGATGAGGGGACCACATCAGTACGCAGTATTCAAGTTGTTGGTATACCCTGGATTTATATAAGGGTAATAAGATATTCTCCGTCTTATTCTCTATCCCTTTTTGAATGATTCCTAACATCCCGTTTGCTTTTTTGACTGCCGCTGCACACTGCATGGACGTCTTCAGAGAATTATGCATGATGATGACTTCAAGATCTTTCTCCTGATTAGTTGTAGCTAAATTAGCCCCCATCATATTGTATGTATAGTTGGGGTTATTTTTTCCAATGTGCATTACTTTACATATATCCACATTAAATTTCATTTGCCATTTTGTTGCCCAATCACTTAGTTTTGTGAGATCTTTTTGAAGTTCTTTTCAGCCTGCTTTTGATCTTGACTATCTTGAGCAGTTTAGTATCATCTGCAAACTTTGCCACCTCACTGTTTACCCCTTTCTCCAGATCACTTATGAATAAGCTGAATAGGATTGGTCCTAGGACTGACCCTTGGGGAACACCACTAGTTACCCCTCTCCATTCTAAAAATTTACCATTTATTCCTACCCTTTGTTCCCTGTCTTTTAACCAGTTCTCAATCCATGAAAGGATCTTCCCTCTTATCCCATGACAACTTAATTTACCTAAGAGCCTTTGGTGAGGGACCTTGTCAAAGGCTTTCTGGAAATCTAAGTACACTATGTCCACTGGATCCCCCTTGTCCACACATTTGTTGACCGCTTCAAAGAACTCTAATAGATTAGTAAGACATGATTTCCCTTTACAGAAACCATGTGGACTTTTGCCCAACAATTTATGTTCTTCTATGTGTCTGACCATTTTATTCTTTTCTATTGTTTCAACTAATTTGCCCGGTACTGACATTAGACTTACCAGTCTACAATTGCCAGGATCACCTCTAGAGCCCTTCTTAAATATTGGCGTTACATTAGCTATCTTCCAGTCACTGGGTACAGTAGCTGATTTAAAGGACAGGTTACAAACCATAGTTAATAGTTCCACAATTTCACATTTGAGTTCTTTCAGAACTCTTGGGTGAATGCCATCTGGTCCCAGTGACTTGTTACTGTTAATTGATAAATTTAATTCCAAAACCTCCTCTAGTGACACTTCAATCTGTGACAATTCCTCAGATTTCTCACCTACAAAAGACAGGTCAGGTTTGGGAATCTCCCTAACATCCTCAGTCATGAAGACTGAAGCAAAGAATTCATTTAGTTTCTCTGTGATGACTTTATCGTCTTTAAATGCTCCTTTTGTATTTTGATCGTCCAGGGGCCCCACTGGTGGTTTAGCAGGCTTTCGTGCTTCTGATGTACTTAAAAAACATTTTGTTGTTACCTATTGAGTTTTTGGCTAGCTGTTCATCAAACTCCTTTTTGGCTTTTCTTATTACATTTTTACACTTAATTTGGCAGTGTTTATGCTCCTTTCTATTTACCTCACTAGGATTTGACTTCCACTTTTTAAAAGATGCCTTTTTATCTCACTGCTTCTTTTACATGGTTGTTAAGACACAGTGGCTCTTTTTTAGTTCTTTTACTGTGTTTTTTAATTTGGGGCATACATTTAAGTTGAACCTCTATTATGGTGTCTTTGAAAAGTGTTCATGCAGCTTGCAGGGATTTCACTCAAATCATTGTACCTTTTAATTTCTGTTTAACTAACCTCCTCATTTTTGCATAGTTCCCCTTTCTGAAATTAAATGCCACAGAGTTGGGCTGTTGCGGTGTTCTTTTCACCACAGAACTGTTAAATGTTATTATATTATGGTCACTATTTCCAAGTGGTCCTGTTATAGTTACCTCTTGGACCAGATCCTGCGCTCCACTCAGGACTAGATCAGTACCAGCTGCTCCAAGAAGCAGTCATTTAAAGTATCGAGAAATTTTGTCTCTGCATTTCATCCTGAGGTGACATGTACCCAGCCAATATGGGGATAATTGAAATCCCCCACTATTATTGAGTTCTTTATTTTGATAGCCTCTCTAATCTCCCTTAGCATTTCATCGTCACTCACCGTCCTGGTCCAGTGGTCGATAATATATCCCTACTGTTATATTCTTATTAGAGCATGGACTTACTATCCATAAAGATTCTATGGAGCATGTGGATGCATTTAAGATTTTTATTTCATTTGATTCTACATTTTCTTTCACATATAGTGCCACTCCACACCCCACCCCGGCACTACCTGTTCTGTCCTTCCGATATATTTTGTACCCCGGAATGATTGTGTCCCATTGATTGTCCTCACTCCATCAGGTTTCTGTGATGCCTATTATATCAACATCCTCCTTTAACACGAGGCACTCTAGTTCACCCATCTTATTATTTAGACTTCTAGCATTTGTGTACAAGCACTTTAAAACTTGTCACTGTTTATTTGTCTGCTCTTTTCTGATGTGTCAGATTCTTTATGTGAATGTTTCTCGTCTGATCTGGCCCATACTTTGTCCTCTTTCATCCCCTCCTCCTGACTAAAACCTAGAGAATCTCTATCAATAGACTCTCCTCTAAGAGAAGTCTCTGTCCGATCCACGTGCGCCTCTGCAGCAATCGGCTTTCCCCCATCTCTTAGTTTAAAAACTGCTCTGCAACCTTTTTAATGTTAAGTGCCAGCAGTCTGGATTCACTTTGGTTTAGGTGGAGCCCATCCTTCCTGTGTAGGCTCCTCCCATCCCACTATACTTGTATTGTAGACATATCCAATGACTTTTGCTGCCTTCACCTGGGGCTTTCCCTCAGACAGAGACACAGCTTTGCATTTCTCTTTTGGTGAGTAAAACAAACAGAATTTACTCACCACTCATGATCGCTATATTTATTATTAAACCTCATTATAGATTTGGTTGGGTTTGGGGCACAGGTTTGGGCTCGTTTTAATTTGACCAGTATTAGTTTGCTGGTCCCTACTGTACTGAAAGGATGCAGTGTCTTGCCTAGATTTTTAGTAACTTTTTTTTTTTTTAACTTATCTCCCATTGCCTGCATAACACACACACCTAAGAAGAGGGAAACGACTTTCCATGAGCCCTCAGAGAATATTTTTATGTGTCTGAATTCATTTTTAATGTGTCTCAGTTCATTGCCAGACAGGAAAATGAACAATTTAAATAGGCAATGAGGTAGGAGCATCAGGCTGCCAATGAACTCTGCCTTGGAGGCAAGCTGGAGAAGACTGAGATATTGCACAATATCAGAGGTTTTATGATAGAGTCTAAGCATAGAGATAGAAATGAAATACTTTGTAAAAGTATTTTATGTTGGCAGAATAAGTTAGTGTATCATATGTGACAAAGATGGCAATTTCCTGCAATATCCTAGCCAACCTTATTGAATTAAGTATTTTAGGAGCTCACTGTATTAAAATGCAAATGTTTGTGTTATTGTGGGATTGTATGTAACTTGTCTAGGAGATCTGACTAACACTTGGGAAGCGTTAATGAGCTTTAAAGGACTCTTTAAAACAATGGGCTAAGACAAGAATGAACTATTAGTTGAGTAGGTTTCCTGGGAAATATTTGGGAGGAGGGGAATGCAAATGACCCATCTCCAGATCCATGCTTTTGGTGCTCCACCTTGAGGAGAAACCCATTGTTTGGCTGATTACCTATTCTGGATCTCTTCAAAGACCCAAACTAGATAAAGGCGTGAGGGTGCTTGTGCCGAGCTAAAAGCTGTTAGGAATTTGTGACTACAGAAAAACCCTGGGTGGGGTTTGAAGGGCTATTCACAGGCCAGAAACTTTGTTGGAGTCAGGGGGTAATCACTAGTAAGCTTCTTAGCATGTGTGCAGGTTCTTTTATTGTTTTTAATATGTTTTTTCTGTAATGTTTTTACCTTAAGAATTAATGTGCTTGCTTAGAAAGAGTTGTGTGGTAACTTATACCTGTGGCAGTAACACTGTGTGTCATCTGAGGAGGAAAGTAAAGCAGGCCTGCTTAGATAATAGGACTTTGTTGGGGAATTCACAGTGTCGATATACTACGCAGTCTGGAAATATCCTCCTCAGGAGGAAGAGAGAGACAGGTTTTTGCCCAAGAGAGGTGATGACTGGGTAGCTAGGAGTTTAGAGTAGTTGCCCTTGCTGGACCATGAGGGAGAAATACAGGTGCAGTTGTCCCTGCACTGTGACACCGTATACATTATTATCTTTTAATCACCAAGGTCCATCTCTCACTCACTCATGTAACCTTACTCATGTGAATAATCTCAGGGCATGGCTACACTTGCAGATGTAGAGCGCTGTGAGTTAAACCCGCCTTCGTAGAGCGCAGTAGTGAAAGCGCTGCAGTCTGTCCACACTGATAGCTGCAAGCGCACCTGTGTGGCCACATTTGCGGCACTTGCAGCAGCATTGGGAGAGGTGTATTGTGGGCAGCTATCCCACAGAACACCTCTTCCCATTCTGGCGCTGTGACTTGTGGGAAGCGGGCAGGGAGTACGGAGCATTCTGTGTCCTGTCCCAACGCCCTGTGATGCATTGGTTCGCATCCCAGCATTCCCTTTGCTTCTGTCCACATTTGGTGCCATCTTTCAACGTTTTTTGTACTGCGCACTCTGTCTTCCCTTTCCGTCTGTGGGAATGAAGCCCAAACTGCTGAGGAGTATGCTGACGAGTCTCACCAGTATGTCACGTTTGGCAGTCAAGTTATTCCTTATGATCCAAAGTGACAGTGAGGGCTACGATGATATTGATGCGAGTAACGCATATGACACGAGTTTACTTGTGGCATTCACGGACATGCTCACCGCCATGGAACACTGCTTTTGGGCTTGGGAAACAAGCACTGAGTGGTGGGATCACATTGTCATGCAAGTCTGGGATGACAAGCAGTGGCTGCAGAACTTTCGCATGAGGAAAACCACTTTCATGGGACTGAGTGATGAGCTCGCCCCCACCCTGCGGCGCAAGGACACACAATTGAAAGCTGCTCTGACGGTGGAGAAGCAGGTGGCTATTGCAATCTGAAAGCTGGCAACTCCAGACAGCTACCGATCGGTCGCTAACCAGTTTGAAGTGGGGAAGTCGACTGTTGGAATCGTGTTGATGCAAGTTTGCAGGGCCATTAATCGCATACTGCTCAGAAGAACCATGACTCTAGCTAACATGCATGATATTGTGGCTGACTTTGCACAAATGGGTTTCCCTAACTCCGGAGGGGCGATACATGGCACGCATATTCCAATTCTGGCACCAGCCCACCTAGCCTCTGAGTACATTCATTGGAAGGGGTATTTCTCCAGGCGCTTGTGGATCACCGTGGGCGTTTCATTGACATTAACGCAAGCTGGCCCGGAAAGGTGCATGACACACGCGTCTTTCAGAACACTGGCCTGTTCAGGAAGCAGCAAGCCGGGACTTTTTTCCCAGACCACAAGATCACCGTAGGGGAAGTCGAAATGCCCATTGTGATCCTTGGAGACCCCACTTACCCTTTAATGCTGTGGCTCAGGAAACCCTACACAGGGAACCCTGACAGCAGCAAGGAGCGGTTCAACAACAGGCTGAGCCGGTGCAGAATGATTGTGGAGTATGCTTCTGGCCGTTTAAAGGGCCGCTGGCACTCTCTGTATGGGAAGCTGGACGTGGCTGATAACAGCATCCCCGCAGTTATATCCGCGTGCTGTACCCTCCATAGCATTTGTGAAGGGAAGGGTGAAAGATTTGCTCAGGCATGGAACTCGGAGGTTCAACACCTGGAGGCTGAATTTCAACAGCCAGAGAGCAGGGCTATTAGAGGGGCCCAGCGCGGGACTGAAAGGATTAGGGATGCCTTGAGGGAGCAATTTGAGGCTGAAAGCCACCAGTAATGTCTGGTGCCTCGTACGGGAGTGAAGTGCAGTGGTTCCAATGTTAGTAGGAATCTGTGTCAGCTACGCTGACGTGCAGTGCCTGTTTCTTTCCTGGGCTAAGGTACCTTTTACTTTATGCAATAATAAAGAAGGTTTTCAAAGCCAAAAAATCCATTTATTGAAAAACACAACTACTTGGGAAACAGAAAGGGCAAGGGGGTGGGGGGGGGGGGTGGGGAATGGTACAATCACAGATTTCCATATTCTCATACTCAGCCTTCCTGTCTGGAGTGCAGTGTAATGAGTGCTGCACTTCAGGATAGCTATACTGCATGGTGATGGGGGTTGAGTGCAGAAGGTAAGGGTCGTAGTTTTCAGGGCTGGGTGGTGAAGCTACAGGTGTTGGAGGCAGCTGGTGGCGGTAAGAACCCGGATGTTGGGGAAAGTGGGTTGGAGGTGACATGGGGGCACAAGAGAAATAATTTTGGGACAAGGGCTGCGGAGGGGAGGGAGGGTCAGGCACGGTAAAGTTCCACTTGCATGGCTATGAGCACCTGGATCGAGTCCACTTGGCGTTCCATTACACTTATCAGCCGATCTGTGCTTTGCTTCCGGAGCACCGTGCTTTTGTGCCGGCACTCCTCATTCTGCTGGCAGATCCTCCTTTCACTATCCCGCCACTCCTGCACTTTTTGATTTTCATTACTTGAATGCTGCATTACTTCATGCAACATGTCTTCCTTGCTTCTACGGGGCCTCTTTCTGATTCTTTGGAGTCTTTCGGCTGGTGATAACACGGACAGCTGAGATCTCAAGGTTGCATCTGTAAAGGCAAAATGCAGGCAGCATTGTTCACACCAGACAGAGCAATGATTCCCCCGTACTTAAGGGCAAGCACAGTCTACACAATAGCATAATTTGCCTGTCCCAAAGCAAGCGCACATAACCCATGGGAGCCCCAAAATTGTGAGTAAGCACAGGGTTCAAGCGTGACTGATTGTTTCACGGCTGTACTGTCCTCTGGGTTTCTGTGCCTTGGGGAGCCAACAGCAGTAGGGGACCCCTATACTGAACACCATCCCCACATTTTCCACAGGAGTTTGTCCTGGAAGATATCTCGCTGCTGAGGGTGACCTGGGAAGCAAGGGAGGGTCTTCTACTGCAATGCGGCTTCCGCCCTGGCAGCTTGCCTGTGTGCAGAAATAGTACACCCACCCCTCGCGGCACAGTGGCGTGGACAAATTAGCCTTACTGGGACAAGGAACACAGTGGCTCTACCGAGAAACCTGCGCAAGCACATTGCCCAATTCTGGATGAGACTTTTGAAGAGATCACTGAAGCCGATTACCACGATGTGAGAGAGGACATCAACACCCTATTCCGCATCTAGACATGCATGCAGCCTTAACCCTCCTCACCCCAAGAGTCCATACCGAATAACTTCCTTCCCAAAATAAAAGCCACTTACCGGGAATCTCCTCTGGTGTTTGTCCTTCCCCAAGCACCGGCCGCCGCAACTGGCTACCTTCCTCCTGGCTTGAGAACAGCTCCTGGCTGCATGCATCTAGGGATTTTGGGGCATCTTCCTGCGCCTTACCACCCTCGCTCCCACTTTGCTCCTCCTTGTCCTGCCTTGTTGCACTGGGCTCTGAAGTGCCTATGGCGGTACTCTGAGTGGAGGTGGGGTTACCCCCAAGTATCGCGTCCAGCTCTTTGTAGAAACGGCAGGTCACAGGGGCAGCACCGGAATGGCTGTTTGCCTCACGGGCTTTGCGGTAGGCATTCCGCAGCTCATAGAATCATAGAATATCAGAGTTGGAAGGGACCTCAGGAGGTCTTCTAGTCCAATCCCCACTCAAAGCAGGACCAATCCCTAATTTTTTTCCCCCAGATCCCTAAATGGCCCCCTTAAGGATTGAACTCACAACCCTGGGGTTAGCAGGCCAATGCTCAAACCACTGAGCTATCACTGCAGTGCATCCCAGTCATGGCCCCTTTCCATCATGTCCCTTGATATCTGCCCGAAGGTACTGTAATTCCTACAGCTGAAGCGCAGCTGGGACTGGACAGCTTCCTCCCCCCAAAGACTGATCAGGTCCAGCACCTTGCCATTGCTCCATACTGGGGCTCGCCTGGTGCGTGGAGGAATGGGCACCTGGAAAGATTCGCTGAGAGCACTCCATGCCTGGCTGAGCAAACAGGAAGGGGATTTTCAAAATTCCCAGAGAATTTAAAGGGCGGGTCTGACAGTTGGTCACCTGAGGGCAGGGCAGTAGAGTTCAAAGTGATGACCAGAGTGACCAGCACACAGGCATTGTGGGACACTTCTGGAGGCCGATCAGAGCGCACTATAGGACCAGGGCGTCCACACTGGTGCTGCGACGCTCCAGCGGGGGTGCAGCAAACATTATTCCACTCGCCGAGGTGGAGTCGCAGCGCTGTAGCCGTGGAGTCAGAGCGCTGTATGTGCCTTGCCAGTGTGGACGGGTAGTGAGCTAGTGCACCCGGGGCTCCTTTATTGCGCCGTAACTCGCAAGTGTAGCCAAGCCCCCAGTGAAAGCTAAGGAGTTATTAATTTGCTTAAGTTTTTTTCAGGAGGAACTCTGAATCTGTTCTCATTGAAGTCAATGGCAAAACTCCCATTTATTTCACTAGCATGAGGCCTTGTCTCCACTACAAAGTTCTGTCGGCAAAAGCTGCCTTTTGCCAACAAAACAGGGGAGGTGTACACACTACAAAGCTACTTTTGGTGGCAAAACTCCGCTCATCTAGAGGCATAAATCCTTTTGCGGCAAAGTTAAAAAGACAAAGCTTCAGTTTAGACACTGCTGTTTGTTTTGTCGAAAGAACTGGCTTCCGCCAGTATCCCACAATGCCTGCCCTGACCACTCTCCTGTTCACTGTTTTGATCTCTGCTGCCCTGCATGCATGTACCCTCCCCTTTCAAAGCTCAGGGAAATATCTGACAACTGAGAATGCTGCTCCCTTTGGGGAACAAAGAGCAAATCATTGGAATGCTTGTGTTCTTCCCTGCCCAAGGAACACAGAAGCAGGCAGACTGCTGCTGGCAGGGGGGATGACTGCTGTGCTGCTTTCACATTCCTCAGCATGGACAGCTCAAAGGTGTTGAGAATTTGAACCTCTGGGAGGTCAGGGCCCTCAGCACCTTGCAGGATTAGGCCCTGAGAGGCCCAAAATGAAGTACAAGCTTGGAGGGTTTCATTTTTATTACTTTTTCTCTGGTCCTATCCTTCTGTAATATGTGCTTTTAATATGGCTAAATGTAAATATATACATCTAGGGACAAAGTATGTAGGTCATAGTTACACAATGGGGAACTCTATCCTGGGAAGCAGTGACTGAAAAAGATTTGGAGGTTGTGGCGGATAAGCAGCTGAACATGAGCTCCCACTGTGACCCTACGGGCAAAAGGGCTAATGTGATCCTTGGATGCATAAATGAGAATCTTGAGTAGAAGCAGAGAGATTACTTTACCTCTGTATTTGGCACTGGTGCAACGGCTGCTGAAATACTGTGGCCAGTTCTAGTGTCTACAATTCAAGAAGGATGTTGAAAAATTGGAGAGCATTCAGAGAAGAGCCACAAGAATGATTAAAGAATGCTTTATTTATAGTGATAGACTCAAAGAGCTCAATCTATTCATTTTAACACAGAGAAAGTTAATGGATTACTTGATAATAGTCTTTAAGTACTTACATAGAGAACAAACATTAATGGGCTGTTCAGTCTAGCAGCGCAAGGTATAACAATTGAATGGTTGAAAACTGAAGCTAGATAAATTCAGAATGGAAATAAGGTATAAATTTTTATCAATTTGGGTAATGAATTTTGGAGCAATTTACCAAAGATCATAGTGGATTCTCCATCACTGAGGATTTTTAATCAAGATTCGATATTTTTCAAAAAGATCTGCTCTAGGAATTATTTTGGGGAAGTTCTATGATCTGCATTAGGCAGGAAGTCAGGTGAGCTGGTCACAAATGGTCTCTTCTGGCCTTGGAATCTAAGTCTATGAGGTGGAGAGGGTATTTGGTATGGCTTTAGATTTGTGGGCATCACTGAAAAAGAGGAATTTAAATGAGACAAGAGTGGGAAACTAGGACAGTAAGGTCAACTACTAAAGTTTTCTCTGAATAAAGGAAAATCTTTCTAGATTGGTTATACAGTATATAGCCCTGTTTGATCCAGAACCTCTTGTTATTAAAGGCACATCTGTAAGCACACCCAACAGTAAGCTGTATTATTTCTGTTGTACCTAGAAGCCTCTGGGTTCAAAGGTACCACTTGCAGTGCAAAGAGATGAGGCACCTCATCCTTAGTCAAAGTGCTTATATCAGGTGCCCTGAATTAGAAGTTACAATACTTAACCCTCTATTATGCCTTTTATCCTCAGAATTGTTTGTAAACATCAGTAAATAAGTACATTAAACTCATACTGTAGCATACCAACTCAATATGCAAAAGCCAGCGTGGATAAAAATCAATGATTTTAAAAAAAAAAAAGATTTTTTTGATAAGTTTTTTCCTCAAAAAGCATTTTATCTAAAGATAGTTTTAATTAAGATACATTATAGCTCTGAGATATCTCATCACGGAATAGGGATTATAAATTCTATAGTATGAGACAATATATTCATGTAATGTTTAAGAAAAGTTTTGGAAATGAGTTCCAATACTTCATGCATTAGGGACCCAATCTTATGGGGTTCCAGGGGCTTCTGTAAAGATTATTTAGGTTAATCTTTCTTTCTATCTACCCAGTGGGACTCAGTGCTCAGTCTAGAACAGGGGTGGGCAAACTGTTTGGCCTGAGGGTCACATCGGGGTACGAAACTGTATGGAGGGATGGGCCCCCCAAACAGCCTGGCCCCTGCCCCCAATTTGCCCCCTCCTACTTCCCATCCCCTGACTTCCCCCTCCCTCCTGGGATCTCCTGCCCCCATCCAACCCCCCCCCCCCCACTCCCTGTACCCTGACTGCCCCGACCTTTCCATACCCCTGCCCTCTGACAGACCCACCCGGGACTCCTACACCTATCCAACCCCCCCGCCCCGTTCCCCACCCCCTGACCACCCCAGAACCTCTGCCCCATCCAACCATCCCCTGCTCCCTGTCCCCTGACTGCCCCCCTGGGACTCCACACCCCTAACCACCCCCTGCTCCCTGTCCCCTGACTGTCCCCCGGGACCTGCTACCCAACCCCCCCTCTCCCCCCACTGCCATGCACGCTGCCACCGCCCCCTTACCATGCCGCTCAGAACGGCAGGAACTCGCAGGCCCACTGCCTGCGGGGCTGCACGGGAGGGGGAACAGCGTGAGAGGGGCTGGGGGCAAGCCTCCCGGGCCAGGAGCTCAGGGGCTGGGCAGGACGGTCCCGCGGGCCGTAGTTTGCCCACCTCTGGTCTAGAAGATACCATCAGAGTTGCTTAGTTTTGCAGTTCTCAAACTGTGGATTTGTGTCTCCAGAGATAACATGCTTGTTAATAGCAAAAATGTTTTAAAATAAATTGTATATTGAGGTGAGAATAACAGACCTCAACCCTATTGTCCCCCTGCAAATTTGTGTACACAGAGTCAATCCCTTACCTCTCTCTAAAAGTGCAAAGTTTCAGAAAGTTCAATGAACAGAAAATTGTTGTGGAATAGACCTGGACAAGGAGAAGAAGTCTGGAGATAAATGTGAGAAGGGAAGGACACGCAGTAGAAACAAAAGTGAAACTGTTTGAGCAGCATATTCCAGAAGTCTTGAGGTCTTTCTGAGTGTAGCCTTCATTGATTTGAGATCCACCATACCATTCTCTCACTAGAAGGGAAAACCTATAACGGCAGCAGGCCGTAAAAGAGACCCAGTTTGGGAATATTTTAATGAACTTCCTCTACCTGTGGGTAAGACAGGTATGTGTGCAAAATGCAAACAGTGCAACAAAGAAATGCAAGGCTTGGTTGCCCGAATGAAACAACATCATGAGAAGTGTTCCTTTTCAGGGGGAAGCTGCATTGAAGATGATGAAAGGAACATGTTTGAACATGCAGGATTTTCAGGTTGGTAAATTTTATTTCAAACTTCTTTCTTAAGGACTGCCTGTCTTGCTTCTGGACTATTCTTGACTTCTCATTTTGAGCAATAAATATACTCGTTACTCTATGGTACTATCATTTTAGATGCAGTTTTGATAAAAAACAAATAGCTGAAATAGGCAGATCTTTCTTTTACAAATTTCACCTTTAAAGTAGTACTGACTGTTAGTGAATGCAATGAGTAATACTAAATGAGCAGTATGGTAATAATAATAACTGCATTGACTTATTTTGTTTAGGAGAATCCATCTTCAACATACAGGATTCTGAAGATGATCCACCTTCAAGGTCACCATAATTTTCTATAGTTTCAGAGTTATCTACTAATAGTTTTTTTCAGTCACATCATGTATGTCAAAGCCACAGTATATCACCTGTAGCAAAAAGGAAAAAAAAAACAATCATCCAGAAACAACCATAGATAAGTTTGTGATAAGAACCAGCAGATTACAAAAAGAGGTAATTGATGAAAAAATTGCCCAGATTGTTTATGCAACAAACTCACCTTTCCGTATGATTGAGAACCCACACTTCATTAACATGGTTCAGTCATTAAGACCAGGATACATTCCACCCAACAGAGCAGATGCCGCAGGCAAATTGCTGGATAAAGTATATGAAAGAGAAATTGAGCAGTGTGCAAAAGGTCTAGAGGGTAAAATGGATAACTTGAGTCTTGATGGGTGGAGCAATGTCCACAATAATCCTATTGTATGTGCTTGTGTGGCAAGAGAAGGGAATGTCTTCCTTACAGAAACAATTGATACATCAGGAAATGCACACACAGCATGATACTTACAAGAAGTAGCATTAAAAGCTGTAACAAACTGTGAAAAAAATTCAAATGTCTGGTACCCAGCTTGGTCACAGACAATGCTGCAAATGAATCCAAGATGAGAAGAAATTTAGAAGAGAGTCCCAAGCTAATAACATACGGTTGCAGTGCTCATTTGATGCACTTCCTAGCCAAAGACTTCAGTGTTCCAGAAATAAAGGCTAATGTTGTTGAAATTGCAAAATACTTCCATAACAACCACTTTGCAGCAGCTGCTCTGAAAAAAGTGGGAGGAAACAAGCTAACTCTCCCACAACACGTTCGATGGAACTCAGTAGTGGACTGTTTTGAGCACTATATCAAGAACTGGCCTAATCTGATGACAGTTTGTGAACAAAATCGTGAAAAAATAAATGGCACGGTCATAGCCAAAGTTCTCAACATTGGGCTTAAGAGAAATGTTGAACATATGCTGAGTACTTTGAAACCTATTTCTGTAGTCTTGAACAAAATTCAGGGAAATAGCTGTTCTTCGAGTGCTTGTTCGTGTCCATTCCAATCAGGTGTGTGCGCATGCACGTGCACAGTGGCCAGAAGATTTTTCCCCTAGCAGCATCCGTCACGCTGGCCTGGGCGCCCCCTGGAGCCGTGCCTTCATGGCACTCAATATAGAGCCCTGCCAACCTGCCACCCCTTCAGTTCCTTCTTACTGCCAGTGACGGTTGGCTGGAACTTCCCTCAGCCCTTGCTTAGCAAGCGCATTCTATAGTTACTTTGTATAGTTACCTTAGTATCTGTTCTTAGTATTAGAGTTCTTAGTATAAAGTTGTTTGGGGTTCCCCCCCCCATTCCACCTCCCTGGAACCATGGTATGCCGCAGTCCTCAGGGTTTAAAAACTGTGTGGCCCGTGCAACGCGCATGCTGAAAAGCAATCCACACTCTTAGTGTCTACGGTAGCTAGGGGAGGGCCACCAAAAGGATCGCTGTAAAATCTGAAGCAAGTTTCGCCCTAGAACTCTTAAAGAAAGGGAACAGCAGCTTAAGGTGATCCTCATGGAGGCAGCCCGACGGCCCCACTCCGACCCAGGTCAGAGGACCCGGCTCCTAACACTTCATCCTCGACATGGAGAGCCTCAGCCTCAGCCACCTTTATCCTGCCATCAGCTACGCATCTTCCCTCTGCACCTGCCCACACACCAATTCCTCTGACAGCGGCACCGTCGTTGACTCCAGCAGTGGATTTGGCACCGACCCCAGCACCACCCTTGGCAACAACCTCTGCATCGCTGACACGCCCGACTTCCATGCCAGCACCGTTGTCAATGTCGACTATGACACAGGCACCTATGGCCTGGCCCACCATCTTTGTCAGTGCAGATCGGCACCAGCTCCATCGAGGTTCCTCTCATCGTACTGATGACAGCGACAACACATGGTCCGGCGTCTGCAGCCCTAGCACCATCAAGCGCACCACTGGCACCGATGCTGCCCCGAGAGCCTAGAGACCCCCTGGGAGCAGATGGCAGGGAGCATCTGCTCCTTATAAGCGCTTCCTCTTCTTTGTCACCTGATGGAAGCATTGGCAGGTACAGCCGAAGCACCAGCACTCGAGGACAACAGGGTGCTGCAGCAGTTGCTGCGCAGGGCTGCTCATGGTCTGGGCATTAAGGCTGAGGAAGTAGTCGAGGAGGCTGATTTCATGGTGGACATCCTCGCCCCCTCAGGACCTTCCCATATTGCCTTTCCATTAATTAAAACCATTGTGGACATCACCAAGACCCTGTGGCAGACCCCAGCTTCTTTGCCGCTCACTGCCAAGCATAATGAGAGAAGTTATTTTGTGCCCTCCAGAGGGTTCAACCATTTATACTCTCACCCATCCCTTCACTCTCTTGTTGTGGACGCTGCTAACCAGCATGAGAGACGGGGTTTCCAAGAGCCCTCCCCAAAAAACAGGGAGGCCAAGCGTCTAGACGTTGTTGGGAGAAAGGCCTATTCCACCGGGGGTCTTCAGCTCCGTATCTCAAACCAACAGGCCATCATCAGCAGGTACTCATAAAACACCTGTGCGGCGATGGCCAAATTTACGGAGCTCCTCCCGTCAGACTCCCGAACCGAGTTCTCGACCTTGGTGGAGGAGGGGAAGCTAGCCTCCCAGGCTTCCCTCCAGGCCACATTGGACGCTACAGATGCCGCAACTAGGGTCATGGCAACTGGGGTAGCCATGAGGAGGGGATCCTGGCTCCAAGTCTCGGGGCTCCCTGACGAGATCCAGCAGACTATTCAGGATCTCCCATTTGAGGGTGTGACTCTGTTTTCTGAAAAGACAGACAAGAGGCTGCATAGCCTCAAAGACTCACAAGCAACCATCAAGTTGTTGGGCCTGCACTCTCCCGCCACAGAGCGGAGACACTTCCGACCACAACCTCCTCACAGATTCCAGCAGCAGAACCGACAGGACGGTTCTCGGGGAAGGAACAGAAGTGGCAGGAGGAGGCAACACCCATCCTCAGGCCAGAGCTCTGGCCAGCCCAAGCCGCCCTCTGGCCCTAAACCAGTCTTTTGAAGGTGCGGTCAAGGACGGTGCACCAGATCAGAGACTAGATCTATGCCACCTTACCTTTTCCTGCTGACTATCCCCTTTCTACTGTGCATGGTCCCGTATCACTTCGGACCACTGGGTGCTCCAAATGGTAAAGAGGGGATATTCCATCTAATTCTGTGCCCTCCCGCCCTTCCACCCCCTTTCCCCATCCCTCTTCAGGGACTTTTCTCACGAGCAACTCCTCGTCCAGGAGGTGCAGTTGCTCCTATCACTAGGGACAGTGGAGGAAGTTCCTCAGCAGCACACAGGCGAGGGCTTCCATTCCCAGTATTTCCTAATACCAAAAGCCAAAGGCGGCCTCAGACCTATCCTGGACCTGCGAGAACTCAACAAGTTCATAAAGAAACTCAAGTTCCACATGGTCTCCTTGGCCTCCGTCATCCCCTCAATAGATCCAGCAGATTGGTATGCTGCCCTCGACTTGAAGAACGTGTATTTCCACATCGCAATCACTCAGACCCAAAGGAAGTACCTCAGGTTTGTGGTCAACGGTACTCACTATCAATTTACTGTCCTCCCGTTCAACCTGTCAGCAGCACCTCGAGTATTCCCCAAGTGCATGGTAGTGGTCTTGCAGAGGCTCCAAATATAGGTGTTTCCGTACCTCAACAACTGGCTGATCAAAGGCTGCTCCAGGACCCAAGTGGAAACTCAGGTCACATTTATCAGAGCCACTTTCGAGAGTCTGGGTCTACTCCTAAACAAAGCAAAATAGACTGTCTCCCATCCAGAGGATGGAGTACATAAGGGCAGTATTGGACTCGACCCAAGCCAGGGCATACGTGCCGCAGGCGAGGTTTCAGGCCCTCAACGACATAAGAGGCCACGTGCAGTTCCCCACCACTACAGTGAGAAACTGCCTGAAACTCCTCGGACACATAGCTGCCTGTACCTACATGGTGCAGCACACCAGACTCAGGCTTCGACCGCTCCAGTCGTGGCTCATATCAGTGTATCGCCCAGCCCGGGACAGTTTGGACAGGCTCATGACCCTGCCTCGCCTGGTCCTCGACTCCCTCTGGTGGTGGATCGACGCTCAGGAGGTGTGGTCAGGGGTCCCCTTTGCTGCCCCACAGCTGTCTCTGTCGTGGGTGACAGATGCATCAGACTTGGGCTGGGGAGCTCATCTGGGAGACCGCAGAACTCAAGGCCTCTGCTTGCAAGCAGATCAGCGTCTCCACATCAATGTCAGACCGGTGCACCTGGCATGGCAGACATTCTGTCCTTACCTAACTGGACAATGTGTATCAGACATGACTGACAATACAACAGCAATGTTCTATATCCACAAACTGGGGGGGCACATTCCTCTCCCCTGTGCCATGAAGCCCTCATGCTGTGGGACTTCTGTGTAGAATATTCAATTCACCTGCAGGCGTTATACCTCCCCAGGGTTCAGAACGAGCTGGCGGACCACCTCAGCAGGTTGTTCCACAGCCATGAGTGGTCCCTTCGCCCAGACATCGCAATTTCAATCTTCCAGAGGTTGGGGTTTCCCCGATAGACCTCTTTGCCACGCGACGCAACAGGAAGTGCCAGCAGTTCTGCTCCTTCCAAAATCATAGCCCGAGCTCCAGCGCAGATGCATTCCTCCTTCATTGGGGAGGTTCTCTCCTATACGCCTTTCCACCGATACCGCTCGTTCACAAGGTGCTGCTCAAGATCTGCAGGGATCAAGCTTGGGTCATACTGATAGCACTGGCCTAGCCCCATCAACACTGGTACACATCCCTCCTAGACATGTCTGTGGGAGCCCCGATTACCTTGCCGCTCTCTCTGGACCTTCTCACACAAGATCACAGATATCTCTAGCACCTGAACCTTCAGTCGCTCCATCTCATGGCATGGAAGATCCATGGTTAAGTCCGTCAGAGCTTTCCTGTTCAGACCAGGTTAGACAGGTCCTCCTTGGCAGTAGGAAACCCTCAACGAGGGCCACATACCTTGCCAAGTGGAAGAGATTTTCAATCTGGTTGGCGCAGCGCCATTTACCTCAAAGCTAGCTTCAGTGTTACACATTCTGGACTATAACTGTGGCAGACTTAATCTTCTTCTGCCCATCACCATCACTTGAATGGAGTGGGAGAGCAGGAAATTCACTGCAGGTCATTAGAAAACCAGCATAAGGAGGGTACATTTAGGCACAAGTGTGTATTAGTGGCTTTGCTCAGTGTATTATCATTAAATTTCCCAACATTATGAACCCTATGTCTACACCAGAAAAGTGTTAAAACATTTTTTCTAACACTATATTAATAGGATGTTAACCAAGACTTAGTGCCTAGTGTAGAAAGACAAGTTACTGTCAAAAAGCTTTAGCCAACTGTAATTAAAACCACAACCACACATTTTTAAACACTGTCATTGTCTACTAAAAGCAAAACAGTATATGACATTTAGCATGATCTATTTTCCAAGTGTAAACAAGGCATCTTTGGCCTACTGATTGTGTGTGATTTCTTCAAGAATGCTCTAGAATTTAGCTTGATCCACAATCTTATAAGGGCAGACAGTGGATTGTTGAGCTTGGAGCCCAAGTGCTGATCTGACTGGATGAGGTAATAATCTATCCAGGTTAGGGGAATGATTTTTATGTTTACTGTTACAGACGGTTGAAAAAAATAAGTATTTCAGGTAATTCATTTTGTTTCAACACTTGGGATTTTTTTCCAATAAACTACACACAATTTTAAAAATTGGTTTTAATGGTTAAAATACCCATTTTTTTCCTTTGACTTATTTTCCTCCACTGGCCAAAAGGGGATGGGGTGACAGTGAGATAAAATGGCACTTTTTTTCATCCTACCAAAAAGTTTAAAACTTCAAACATTTTTGAAATGGCAACTGTTGGGTTATTTTAATGAAACACTTCAACTAAAATTTTGTAGGTTTGGGGGAGGGGATTGGCTTTTTCTCATTTTTTTTCCAATTTTTTTTTTTTGCTGTCAAAGTATTTCCTTTTGAAATTTCTCAACAGCAACTTTTCAGTCAGTTCTATTCCTTAAATTCTCTTCCAGTCAGATGATCATGTTTAGGATGTGTCCAGATCTGGAGATTACCTTGGAAGAGTACTTCCCCCCTCCCCTTTTTTTAAAATTACTACCACTCTCCAAGAATAAAAGGTCCCCCTTTAGGTCAGCAAAACAAGGAAACCATGAGCTAAGGCTCCCTATTTTCTCTTCTTGCTACTGCAGTAGCTCTTTAAAGGACTCTGGAATAGGCACAACAGATAAGTTAAGTTAAAGGGACAATAAATCTATCTAATCTAACTTCTATGCCATGCTCATGCCATGTTCAGAGTATCTGAACACATTGAAAAAGGTAAAATTAACAGGCTGAAAGGGTGATTCTTACAAAGCAAAATCCCCCCCCCCCATCCTTTAAAAAAATCAGAGTTGGGAGAGTCTTAAAATGCCAAACATAAAATACCGTACACTTAAAGACTGTTGTAAATTTTAAAACCTTGCTATCTCACAAAAACAACTGAACAGCAAATAATAGAAGGCAGACTACATGCTCCCACCCAGTGTACTGTATTTGTAATTCTTCCGCTCAAAGCTCATTAGCTAGGATTTTAAGCCTTGTTTTGCAGGGCTGATAATTTTTCCACACATGTAACAGACCACTAACTTCAAGCCAAACACCCAGGGCATGGAACCTGTCAGCAACTGACTATTTTTTTCAGTGCAGTTGTAGCTGTGTCCGTCTCAGGATATTACAGAGACAAGGTGGGTGAGCTAATATAATGTATTGGACCTCTTTTTGTCTCTTTATTTTATTCAGTTTAGTTTCTTATATGCAGGCAATACTAGAGCTATAAATAACCCTAAACTGCCCATTTGAAGGGCCCCCTTTATGGGGCCTTTCCTTACCTTTGTCAGGCCTATTTCTTTTTTTTTTTAAATCTATTGTTTTTTATGTCTCCAAGAAGATCGTTGTTGAATTAGTAGGGAGGAAAGGGCAGACGTGACTGCTCTGGAGACTGAGCGCATGAGCTCCTTCCACCCTAGGTACAAGGGCTAATCTCTGGGGCCCCAAGGGCGCAAGTGTGTTTCATGCAAGCTCTCACCCTGTCCTACCCATCTACTACAATGCAAGGACGGGGAAGAGATGAGACAGCAGCGATGTAGTGCCCTGTGGGCGGGGGCAAAGCTTGGACAACTCACCGTGACTCCCAGCGGGCTGACAGGCCAGGCCAGGCCGCTTGGAACCGGCCCCTAGTACCCCACTGGGTTCAACAACAGGGAGGCTCACAGGGGCCCAGACTGGGGGCTGCTCGCGTCTCTCCCCCGTCGTGCAGGCCGCTCCACAGCGAAACCTGGAGAGGGCGTCACCCCTCCCGGCACCCGTCCTAACCGCCCTCCCCTCACGGCCATCAGCCCCGCCCCCCTCAGCTACCTGCTTTCACAATCCGCGCCACCGACCCTTCTCGGCGCCTCACCTGCCGCCCCCGCCCGCTCGCCCTCCAGCCCACCAATCAACAGCCCTTTCCGGTCTTCGCCCCGCCCCTTCCTCTCCCGGTCCCCCTCAGTGAAGCTGCCGCAGGGATCAGCTGACTGGCGCCTCACGTGACTCACTGGTTGCTGCGGGGGCGCCGAGCGCTGCTGTCACGGGGGGATGGAGCAGTGACGGGTAAATACCCACCGGGCGCGCCAGCGGGATCCGTCCCGCCCCCTCTCTCCCTCCCTGCGGCGGCCCGGCCACTCCGGGGACACCGGTGAGTGCAGAGAGTGCGGGGAGACGCTGTCCCGAAGCAGCAGCAGCAGCGTTGAAGGGCCCAGCCCGGGGGGGTGAGACTCGGCCCGGGTGAACGGGGCTGACAGGCCCCCGCGAGTGAGGGCCACTGCGGTGTCAGGGCTGGGAGCGGGTCACCCTTCAGCGCATGAGACACGCCCGGGCAGGCCTGGCCCCGGCCCCTGATTCATTGGCTTGCGGGAGGGGTAGCAGAGAGACTCTCCCGGGCGGGCCTGGTCCCCGGCCTCTCACTCAGGGTATTGGGGGAGGGGAGGCGGTGGGGAAAAGAGAGACTCCACCGGGTAGCCCGGGCCCCCGCCTCCCGCTGAATAGGGGGTGAGGCTGATGCTGAAATTGGGTGTAGGGTGTGTGCTGCCAATGTACCTCTTTTTCTCATGCATCCTTTTAAAAACCATGTTGGCTAACCATTGCCCCAATGTTAAATCAAAAAAACTTTGCTCTTGTCCCTAAAGTGCAAAAAACAACCCCCCTCCCCAAAGCTGTGTAAAGAGGCCTTCTGGTCAGTAAACTTGGGCTCTGTGGGGCCCATGGGAAACCAAACTCTAGAATTAGTGATTTCTGGTCCTAAAGTATTTTATTGTCTAATGAAACACTTAACAACTCCTTGCTTTTAAAATTTTGTTTAGTGAGATAATAACAGCCTCTCCTAGGCTCTCTAGGCCACCAAAGGTCTCAGTTATCAGGGATCATTACAGGACCCCATCTATCCTGCCTGAGTCAGTCAGCTCTAAATGCAGAAGCTGTATGTGTGCAGGATTATATCCTGAGAATTGCTGCTTCTAGCACCTGGTTCAAGGACACAAACTTCATCTGACCTGAAATGTCAAGGGTTGAAGATAAAAACTTTGGCATGTCTTTGTCCCTTGTAAATTTAAGTGACGCTTTTGTGAAAACCTGGAAATGACTGAGATTCTGTAGTGATGGGCACTGAATGCTCAGTCAAATGGAGCACTGTAGTCTACTTCTTGTGATATTGTCTTATGATGTATAAACATGTCCTCCCCCCCCCCCACCCCAGTGTGTTTGTACGAAGCTTACGTTTCCTCAAATTCTTCCCAGTACAAATATCACTTCCTTGCTATGGCAGACTTCCCTTTATGAAATGTAGGGACATTAATAGCAAAGCAATACATACCAGAAGTGATTTCTGGAGACAATAATGAAGAAGTATATACAACACAGTTACACTCTGAGGTACTGGAAACCTTACAGTCACCTTAGTAAAGATGAGAGCTGAATATAAAAACCTCTGAATTAGTCTAGAAAAATGCAATATAAAATGCATACTAGTTAAGATCCTGTTTTGGCATTATTATAGTTACACTCACTGGTCTACTAGTGAACTTTCTAACTTCTGTTTAGGGATGCTTGTGCTTATGCATGGCACGTTGCATGAAAGCTGGCTCTACAGACATGCATCTTCCCCACTGTCCATTCTTCACTTGATACCGCATGAGGGCTTTCATGAAAATATTCATAATGATGGAGAAAGATCTATATAGATGTGGCAGCAGGCATGTTCCAAAACATTAGTAAACATCACCTGATGAAAAATTCTTTGAGGCTTAACTTCCATGTTTCTAAGAGGTTTTGTACATTAAGTTCCACCCCTTGTAGGTAGTGTAGTTGTTTTAAGCATATTTCAGCATCCAATTATTGTGATGCCAAAAATAGTTTTTTTTTCCCCATTAGTTCAGTCAGAGTTAATATAATCTTTCGATATATATATAATATATATTTAAACTTGTATTTTGAAAACCAGGAAACATCTGTGTGTTTCTGTGACCGCTTTTGTAGTTTAGCAGTTGCTAATATCGTAAGTCTTATCTTGAAATCCCTTACAGGCATGTTTATAAAGGAGTATCAAGGAAAATTCAGTGTAATGTGCTGCTTAATCAGTGACATTAAAATGAAAACTAAGTTGTAAGTGTATTCCATTAAAACTCTACTGATCCTTTTTATTATAAACAAGAATAGACATTCTCTATCAGTAGTACTGAAGTGTTAAATAATGCATCATTTTAAAAGAGTGGCCCTACTGAGTCAGACCAATGGTCCATGTAGCTCAGTATCCTGTATCCTAATAGTGGAAAGATTTTAAAATTTTCCATATGAAGACCGGCTAAAACATTCCATTTTCTTGTCAGATAATTGGAGCAAAATGATTCATGCGAAATGTTAGACTTCAGTTGGTCAATCCTATAACTAATAATCTACAAGCCTGCAGCATCCTATCTATGCCCCTTAACATTAAATGACTAATAATACTTTATGCAATGTTGTAGCTGTGTTGGTCCAAGGATATTAGAGAGACAAGTTGGGTGAGGTAATATCTTTTTATTGGACTAACTTCTGCTGGTGAGAGAGACAAGCGTTTGAGTTTACACAGAACTTTTCTTCAGGTCTGGGAAATGAAGACTGTGTCTAAACTGTGGACCTTACAGCAGCACGGCTGTACTGCAGCAGCTATAGGTCACTCTATATCTTACCTATCGGTCCTCATCCTGAAAGAAAACCTGCACAACATCTTCAAAAGATGAGCCTGGGAACTTAAATTCATATCTTGGCTAGACACTAAAAATCATGGACTGAATAGAGACACTGGATTTATGGCTTATTACAACAATCTGAAACCCACTAACTATCCATCTTCCCGCTCACTTTTCTTCCCTGTGACTGGAGGGGGTGTCAATGGGCTTCTTGAATGGTCCCTTGAAATATGTGCTGACTACTTATGCTAAACAATCTGTTCCATCTTGTATTTAGCAGTGACACTCTAGTTAGGCTATGTCTACATTAGCACTTTTGTCCGTATAACTTACATTGCTCACGGGTGCAGCCCTCGAGTGATATAAGTTACACCGACAGCAGCGCCGGTGTGGACAGCACTACGTCAGCAGGAGACGTTCTCCTGCCGACATAGCTACTGCCACTCTTGGGGGTGGTTTAATTATGTCGACATGAGAGCTCTCTCCTGTCGCCATAGAGCGGCTACGTGGGAAATCTTATAGTGATGCAGCTGCATTGGTACAGCTATGTCGCTGTAAGGTATCTAGTGCAGTTTCCCAGACCTGAAGAAGAGCTCTGTCAGCTAAAAAGCTTGTGTCTCTCACCAATGGAAGTTGATCCAGTAAAACATATTACCTCTCCCACCTTGTCTCTCCAATATTTTCTGAAACTCTGCTTCTTATCTAACTAAAATATTTTAAAGAAGTTCCAGACATCCTTTCACAGGCTTAACCAATGAGAGGTTTTTATGTAACTTGCTTAGCTTAGTGACTTTTTGTTTTTAAATTGTATACAAATACTTCTTGTAAAAGTTGATTGATTTTTCATAGTGACATTTCAGAAGACGAGAGAACTTTTGTCCCACTCCTGCAATATATTGTGGAGGGTTTACTTTTAATGATTTCACTGGGGTCTCTACATAAGCACATGGGTCTGCTCAAACGCAACAGGATTCAGGCCATTGTTTCTGCCCATTCAATGTAACAGAATGTCTTGAAACAGAATAACAACATCAGTGGAAAAAAATCAGCCTTTAGAGGAATCAAACAATTTGACTGAACTATCTGCATCTGTTTTTCAAAATTAACAGTGGTGTCTAGTTTTCCACAAGCAAGTAGAAACTTCAGAATTATTTACTCTGTGTCAACTATACTAGCAAATGAGAAATTTTGCCTTTTGTTTGGCTTGTCGCTTAAGACTATATCTGCCAAATTGTTTTCATTTCACTGACTTGGAAGAAATTGATGTATTTCCCTATTGCAGGCAGAATTCCATTACATAATACGGATACCTCTGATTTGTTATGAATGTATATCAGAAATAATTGCAATGGGGAGAAATCGCTAGCAGTACCAGTGTTCATTGAATCCTAAATTCTATAAAGAATACTACCCAAGGGGGTTCAGATACTATGTTCCTTTGACATTCTTTCATAACATAATCAGCTTTTCTTAAAATGAGTGAAAAGTAGTCTTCAGTATTACACTTGTCCTCTACTGCCCTGTCAATCATTTCTCTTCAAAGTCGTTCACCCCCCAAGCCCCAGTTGTTGTTGTGAAACCTCACAAATAAGGGAAACTGAGTGAAACTCGGGACACAAAGTGCTGTCAGATGTGGAATGCAAACTAATTTGACGGATCTCTTTTCTAATCTTTCAGTTATTAGAAACATGCTCTGAAAACTTCTGAGAGGCACTTTTAAAATGTACAATTAAGCTGCTCTTAGTGTCTTCAGTTTTATTCAGTTTTTGAATATTGTTACAATAGTTTCTTGTAATACTCTTAAATTATACTTAAAATCTTAATCTGACACAACTTGAAAACTACTTGCACTAAAAATGTAATAATAATTGCACCCTCTTAGATTGCAGATTCTACAGATCAGAGACTGCATCCTTATATTTATTTGTATAGCACCTAGCACAATAGGACCCAATCTTGACTGGAGTTTCTGGGTGTTATCGTGCACAGTGTATAAACCTATTTATTGCAATAGTAGTAGTTTTAATCTTCAGTGTTATTTTTAACAGCATTGGATAAACCTCTTTGCAGGAAAAACGTTGACTGTCCTTGTAGGCAACCTGTATTTACAGTCAATGTATTTCTGAAGTAAGATTTTAAAATATGAATTTTATGACTCTAAACTGAATACAGTAAGGAATTTGGTCTTTCTGTAAAAGGGCTCATTTTTTCTCTGACTTGCAACACTAAAACTGAACAGCTGAATTTAGGTCAGACTACTTGTTACTAAGTAATTAAACGGAGAGCGGTTTTTCATACTTTTTTGATAGAATTGGCCAGTTCATTGGACAGTTAAACAAGATCTCAGTTATTGTACTATAGAATTTAAAACAGTCTGAATAAGAAATTGGGGGTAATAAGTCTGCAAGGAACTTTGCTTTATGTACTCTGCTTCTTTTGCTAATTCATAAGCTGCCCAGTTTTCAAAATTTAGTAGTATCTTTGAAATACTATGCGCTAGAATTTGAAATGAGGATTGTACTAATCTTTGGTATAACTGCTGCCAGCATTGGTGTAAAGGCCTGATGATTCTAGTTTTGTTTACATGGATGGAAGTTGGTATTTGTTTATATAATTGTTTTCCAGTATTTAAAAGTAATTGTCTGCAAAACCATATATCTATATTTCCTCCCAAATTTGAGACCACTTGCCCTAGAAACTGACAGATATTAGTCTCAGCTATCACAATGCTTGGGCTAATATCAGCAGATGCTATTTGTGATGCCAGGACTTCAAAATGTACCCAACACCTATTAGCCTAAAGACAAAATCTAACAGTTTGCAGTGGCGGGAGAAGAGTCTGAATCAACACTCCCATGCAATTTAAAGGAACAAAACAGTGGCTTACTGTTTAATTGCAACTCTATTGATGTATTTTGAAGAAAAAGTCACTTAACTTAGTATCAGAGGGGTAACTGTGTTAGTCTGTATCCACAAAAACAACGAGGAGTCCGGTGGCACCTTACAGACTAACAGATTTATTTGGGCATAAGCTTTCGTGGGTAAAAAACCCACAAGAAGTGGGTTTTTTACCCACAAAAGCTTATGCCCAAATAAATCTGTTAGTCTGTAAGGTGCCACGGGACTCCTAGTGAGTTTTAAGTAAAAACAACGATCTCTTCTTTTTGTTCTGCCATATTTTCTTTCCTATAATAGATTATTGCGTATCTTTATATGGTATATACAATAGCTATACTACTCGTCAAAGGCTGATGGAACTGTGTGGGGCAATGCCCAAGTAAGAAGCTAACCTCTTCTTGCAACTGATGAGAAATGGAAGGGTTCTGGAATTCCTACCCTGCGTGGAGGCTTCAGTTTCATATAAACCTCCAGCTAGTAGGTGCCTGAGAAACTTGAAGTGGTGCTGTTCTCTTCTGGCTACTGAAAAAGAGAAGGAATGCTTGATTTATGTTCTCTGACTAGGGTAAACACACTTGGCTGCTAATGAACATGTGCGTGGGTCTCCTCTGCTTTTCCTTTTCCCTCAGCTTTCAGTCTTCTCTGAGGATGGTAATGGAGTATTTCTCTACTACTCAACCCCTCCGCCAGCCTTTGTTTTTCAGGCCGGGTCTGCACTACACACCTATATCGGTGTCACTACATCACTTGGGTGTGGATTTTTCACACCTGAGTGAAATCGGTATATTGGCTTAACCCCCTCATGGAGACCGCTTCTACCTTCAACATAGCTACCACCTCTCAGGGAGGTGGATTAACTACACCAACGGAGACGCTCTCCCATTGGTGTAGTAGTGTCTTCACTAAAAGTGCACCTGTGCTTCTGTACGTGAAGACAAACCCTCAGTCTGCTTCCCAGTGAATAGCTCCATGATTTCCCAAGCAGTAGTGGTAGAATGAAACTGATCAGATTCTTTTCACTTTCATTGTTGCCCACAATAGTCTGAATTATCAGTTTTCACTCTACTGCAGCTCAGGTCTGCTTTGAGCAGCAGCAGAGGCACTGAGCTCTGTCTGCACATTTCAGATGAGAGCACTGCACTGGCTTACATTCCATGTTTGGAAGGATATCTTTCTATCAAAGGACTAGAAACAAACTATTTTTAAAAATGGAGATGTTAGTGGGCCTTGCCTGGGAAAGCTTCCTTTTCATCACAGGGCAAGATGGCAAGTTAATTTTGCAAGCCCTGAGCGGTGACAGTTTAAATGCAACTGTTACTGCAGTCTGCAAGGAAATGAAATAATTGTTTTAGTTAGGATCCTGATTTGAGCAGCTGACATAGCCACATACTTTTTCTATTGCTAGTTATGACAGTATTATTAGGGCTGGTCTACGCTAGAAAGTTAGGTCGACTCAGTGGTGTCACTCAGGGGTATGGAAAATTCACAACCCCGAGAGATGTTGTTAAACTAACCTGAGCCCTAGTGTAGATGGTGCTAGGTTGATAGAATTCTTCCATTAATTTAGCTACTGCCTCTGGGGGAGGTGGATTTACAACAGTGATGGAAGAACCCCTTCCATTGCTATAGTAAACATCTATAGTAAAGTATTACAGCGGCACAGCTGCAGTTGTGCCACTCTAGTGTTTTTAGTGTAAACATAGTCTACACTAAAGAGTACCCAGAAGTCACCTACTATAGGACAGGCCCAACAAAGAAAATAACAGAACGCCACTAGCCATCACCTTCAGCCCCCAACTAAAACCTCTCCAACGCATCATCCAGGATCTACAACCTATCCTGAAGGACGACCCATCACTCTCACAGATCTTGGGAGGCAGGCCAGTCCTTGCTTACAGACAGCCCCCCAACCTGAAGCAAATACTCACCAGCAACCACACACCACACAACAGAACCACTAACCCAGGAACCTTTCCTTGCAACAAAGCCTGTTGCCAACTGTGTCCACATATCTATTCAGGGGACACCATCAGAGGGCCTAATCACATCAGCCACACTATCAGAAGCTCGTTCACCTGCACATCTACCAATGTGATAGATGCCAGCAATGCCCCTCTGCCATGTACATTGGCCAAACTGGACAGTCTCTACGTAAAAGAATAAATGGACACAAATCAGATGTCAAGAATTATAACATTCAAAAACCAGTCGGAGAACATTTCAGTCTCTTTGGTCACTCGATTACAGACTTAAAAGTGGCAATTCTTCAACAAAAAAACTTCAAAAACAGACTCCAATGAGAGACTGCTGAATTGGAATTAATTTGCAAACTGGATACAATTAACTTAGGCTTGAATAGAGACTGGGAGTGGATGGGTCATTACACAAAGTAAAACTATTTCCTCTTGTCTTCCCCCCCCATTCCCCAACTGTTCCTCAGACATTCTTGTCAACTGCTGGAAATGGCCCACCTTGATTATCACTACAAAAGGTTTTTTCCCCCCCCCACTCTCCTGCTGGTAATAGCTCATCTTAAGTGATCACTCTCCTTACAGTGTGTATGATAACACCCATTGTTTCATGTTCTCTGGGTGTATAAATCTCCCCACTGTATTTTCCACTGAATGCATCCGATGAAGTGAGCTGTAGCTCACAAAAGCTTATGCTCAAATAAATTGGTTAGTCTCTAAGGTGCCACAAGTCCTCCTTTTCTTTTTGCGAATACAGACTAACACAGCTGCTACTCTGAAATCTATAGTAAAGTATTACAGCAGCACAGCTGCAGTTGTGCCACTCCTGTGTTTTTAGTGTAAAGATAGTCTAAGTCAAAACCAGTCTTGGTTATCAGAAAGAGGAATTGAATATAACAATATAAGGCTACAATGCAGCCTCTTGTATTTTTTATTACCAGCCGAATTAAAGATTTGCTACAAGTCACTCTTTTCAATAGTTTATAATTTTTTACCATAGACTAAACGTTGGACTATGTTAAAATAGTTTTCAAAGGTGTTCTGTACTATCTGTAAAAATCCCTAAAACTTGACATTCTGAAGTCAGTCTGTATTCGCTGTTTTCTTCAGAAAAAAGTTTTAAGTATTTAAAAGAATTTATTAATGATTACTGCATGTTCTGTTCAGAGACGCTACCTTTCACAACATCATTATCTGTAATGCAAAGAATGTGAGACCATGTCACCTTGAAAATGTAACTGTTCTCTTATTGATCATATCTGAGACATCTTTTGGAAATACTTTATAACACGTGCATGAGGAGCCTTTCAGATCTAAGTGGAAACATGTAATGTTCCACTTATTGGAGTGAATGAGTCAGATTTGGTTTTGCTAGGATATTTGCTTGCACTGTTATGCTCTCAGAAGAGCTACTTCCTCATTTTGCAGTGAGGCCTGTTTTTTAGTTCCTCCATCTTCCCACAAAATCCGTTTTAAAAATAAGTTTTAGTACTTTCGAATTCTAGTCAAACCTTAAGTGTGGCAAATTGAAAATAGCACAAATGACTTTAGCATTTCAGATGTCAGGGTGTGTGTCTCTAAACTGAACTCTGGTCTTTTCCTGTGGATAGGGTTAGGAGGCAGGGGAAGAGTGGAGCTCCATCTCATGCAGTGGCAGAACCAAAAGCTGATCGGGAGTTTCCACTCAGAAGAGATTGTGAGCAAATGTTAGCTGTAAAAGGCTCAAGTGCTTTACAGTAAACCAAAGCCATTCTGCCACTGTTTTCAGATAAAATATACAAATGATGTGAAAGGTGGTTGGAGTAGGGAACGCACAACGCACGCACCAAGCAACATCAGTACTTTGTGTATATAGAAACTAAGAGTGAGGGTAGTGGAAGAGGCGTCTAGCGTTGCAACTGGAACACTGGATTTTTGTCATATATTAAGCGAAAGAGTGCTTCTAAGTCATGAGAAGGGAAGGGTGTAAGTCTCATTTTCTGCAGAAACATGGGACATTTAGCAGATCAAATTCTATGGAAGTCAAATGATGTGAGATAATATAGCTAGCATTTTTTCATGTAGATGTCTAGGCTTTATGTACCAGAAAATTATACCCCCTCCTTCCCCTGCATAGACATCACACTCATGGGCATAAAATCTTTGCAGTCATGTGCCACATTCTGTTATTGCATTAAGTAGCTTCCTTTATAAGAGGGATATTGGTGGTGGTGAAAGGGCATATTATTAAGGGAGGAAATAAATTGGCAGTTGTCATTTGAGGAAATCTTCTGTGTGAGCAGACAGTAGAGTTTAGTAATATAAGCCTCATCCTGTTTATCTTCTAATTGGAAGAGACTTGCATTAATTTGGAAGTCATACAATCAAGGGGATACATGTGTTTTAAAGTACAGTAGAGCTTTGCTAACCCACACACTTTGATTCTTAAAGGTATGGCCCCCTTTCTCAGGAAAGATTATAAGTGCTTTAGTGAGGTCTCATTAAAACTTCACAACTTTTCCAAAATATACTATAGAAAAAAATATTAGGAATTAACAGAACTAAGCCATAATTGTCAAATGAACAAAGCACACTTAGTGATGTGTTAAACTTGATTTTTTTTAAATTCATTTACTAATTCAAAAAGTCCAGTAACTCTCAATAGGCTTGGTTCTGTTTTTCATGTCTAGAACAGTGCCTAAATACTTCCTCTTTGATCTTCTTTGAAAAGTTTACTTGTCTCACTGTAATTTTCTTTCAATACTTGCATTGTTATAATGAACAATTGTCTATTATGTGTACAGTTTTGTAAAGTACCATGATGGGATCAGAGATTCAGTGACTATTAGATTATGTGTAACAAATTCCCTATTCATGTTAGCCACTTGGAAAATGCTCTTAACTTCAGAGCAGTAAACGTCCAGAAATTACTACATTGTCAAGCAATAGCTCTTCAAGTGTGATTCTACTCTGAAAAGTGGTCAGGTAAAACTTAACGCCACCTTACTGAGCCAATTTGTTCTCCTTTTATATTCAGATGTATTTGCTTGCTGTCTGGGCTTTTTAAAAAAACCCTTCTTTATACTGGCACTGCAGAGTAAATATGGCTATGGGAATTTGAGCTGAATTCTGTTATCACTTGTGCACCTTCAGTAGACTTGTAAATTATGTCCTGTTGGAGAATCTATATAGTTGAAAGAACCCACCTTAACTTGCAATTTCTAGGTTGAGTTTGCAGGGCTGGTAATTTAAAAGTAAAATGGCAAGTAATGAAAAAAACAAATGTAACAACATTACGGGGTATTTTAGCAGTCTTTTTGCAGTGTGTTGAACTGTACTTTGAAAACACAGTAGACTTTTTTTAAAGTTACAGTACTACTTTGAGGGACACTAATCTGTGGCTAAGTATAGATCCTTTTTCTCTCCAGTGTCTCGCATCTATCTTCAGACATATTAAGTGTAAAGATAAAGTGACAAAAATGACAGAGTTCTGGCTTATTTCTGCTCCTGGGGAGAAAACATGTCAACAGACATGGGAGAAACTACATGCTGCAACTACAAAAAATAATAATCTCTCCACCAATTCAAAGTTCAATATTCCTGACTTAAAGGTACGTAAATACTCTCTCATATTTCCTAAAATGTGCATATTTTCTTTATCTAATTCAGGATTCTTCTGCTGCAAAAACTCAGTGAACTTATGTTTCTAGTTAGATAGTTATTGGTGGTTTGAACTGTGAAACTTTAATTTTAATGAAGAAAATTGCAGATAATTAGAAGTTTATGTAGACCGGAACACCAGAAATAAATTCACTTAAAGAAAATAACTGAAAAATCAATTATTTTACTTAACATATTCTGAGTTCTGGGTTCTGTTTACTCTGCAAGGCTTGAAGATGCAATAAACCGCACTCACTGCATTCTTCTAGATCTGGCAACTGCTGCATAAGAAAAAAAAGAATGTTGAAACCATGAGTTAGTAGTTAAATGGAGGAGAAGATATAAATGTATTTTGATCAACTAAGATTTGTAATATGAGCTGTCTGCGGTAGAGTTTTCTATGGTCCACTTCTGAATTGTCTGCTTCTCCTTTTTCACATGAGATACCATGAAATGGCTTGATTAAAATCAGAGTCTTTGTCAGAGACAGAACCTATATCCAGACACAGCACTTCCTCCTTCAGTGCAAATGGTGCTGCCTCAGTGTGTCTTGCCAAGTTATTGCATGGAAAAATGACTTCTGGGGGAATTCTGTGGCAAAAAAAAACCAAAAACTCTGCACACAATATTTTAAAACTCTGCATTTTTTTGGTCAAAATAAAACAGAATCACACCAGTTTCAATTATTTTGGTAATCTATTTTGAAATACCTGTCAGCAAGTATTTCTAACAATACAGACAAAAAAGAATTCAGGACAAATAGATACCTTACTAGGCATATTAATACAGAACGTTGAGTTATTAATTTACCCTACAATACAGAAATGTATTTACCTCAGAATGAGAGCAAAGGTTTGGTTGGTGGTCAGGGGTAATGGAGGAACCAAGGGAGGGGAAGTAATTGCTGAGAAGGAGTTTGAGAGTGAATCTGGAGGGTTGTTGGATGTGAGTGGGAGATTTATGGAACAAGGTTGGTTGTGTTTTTGTTTTGTTTGTTTTTGGGAAGGGGGGGAAAGGATTGTTGGGAAGCCTCCCCCATGCAGACCCTGTCAGACCCCTACTCTCTCCCATTCAGTCAGGCGTATGTGCCCCTGTTCCCGTGAGTTCCTGCAGCTCCCCTCCCATTCAGCCCCTGGCTCAGTGCTGTCACCCACTAGCTCTTGAGCCTGTGCCCCAGTCTGTCACCCTACTAGCCCTTCTGAACCCCAGTCTGTGATGCCCCCCCCCCAGCAGCCCTGTATGCCCCACTCTGTCCATCCCATGGTTCGTCACCCGGCCCTGCTGTGAGGAGCTCAGCTTCTCTGCCAGCTGACTTCCCTCTCTTCTGGTGCCACAGCAACCCCTGGTTGGGCAAAAGGTGTAATAGCAACACCTCTCCAGCAGAATCTGTATTTTGCATAGAAAAAAACAAAACTATGGAGGGAACATGCCTTCTGCACATGTGCAATGGTGCAGAATTCCCCCAAGAGTAAAAAACTAGTAAGAGACAGTGGATACCATTGCAAGGAAAAGGAAATCTGAAAAGCAGTTTCTCTTGAATTGGTTTACTTCTTCCTGTCAGTCACAGTTGGGAGCCAGTGCATTAAATAAGAAAAGGCACATCCTGGTCTCAGAAACAATAAGAAATTATAAGTCCAGATCAACTTTTAAAAGAAGAAAAATCTACCAAAGGGGAAGGAGAAAAGGAAGAAGGTAGGAAAATCTGCCTGTCACTGGAATGATTCCTAAATAGGAGGCCACCGGCTACCTACCACCGGCTACCTGTCGCTGTCCTTGGGAGCGAGTGTGAGAGAGCACAATGCTCCAGTTTATTCTCAGCGGGTGGTAAGGTTCTTCGGAGTCGTCTCCAGCTGGTATAATTTAAAGCACCCCTGGAAATACTCTGTATTATGCTGGTAGAAGTTTCAGACCCAGCATCCTGAGAGTAGAAGGTAGATTAAAACAATCTTCACTCTCCTCTTCAGTTGTGTCAAGCACAAGCTTAATGCATCTGTGGATCTGGCACAGAATCAAATAATTGTCTGTCTGCAGGGGTGTGGCCAATACTTACCAAGGACAGCTCCCTGTGGGTTTTACTATTGTACCCCTCATTGGGGATCTAAGCAGGTATTTCTTCCCTTTTTCCTTTATCTCTGATCTTGCTGAAGCAAGACTCTTTCCTCATGGAGTCAGGACTGTTTTGTGCTGTGCTTGTGTATAACCTTTCTAATTCCTGTGTATGCTTTATGGCCAAAAGTTGTATTCTTCCAGCCTAAACATTGTGTGGACAAAGAGGCTGTATTCAGGTGCAGAGGGAGCTTAGGTTAAGGTTTGGATGGCATCAAAATATCACAAGATGTTCTTGAGATTTCTCCCTGTTGAGACCAAAATCTCATAAATCATTCACTTTAGGATTTTTGGCTGTATATGAACCTGTAAGTAGGCCACTACCAGGGATTAGAATGTGAAACATCCTCTTTCCCTCCCTAGCCCTCAAGGCAAGAAAAGGGCACAGGGATTGTATTCAAAACTGCAACCTGAGGCACATTTTTATGTACATGTGAGTGCATAGAACAGAAATCTGTTAGATTTGGAGTCTTCAACAGCTTAGGTTAACGATTGTGTCTACATAAAGGTTTGTAACGCACCTTTATTTAATTTTCAGTGTAACATAATCACAGCATTTAAATGGCTTTTAAAGGTTGTAGGCTTAGTGCTTGTTTTTTGTAAAACATTTGTTTCTTTATGTGAACAACATGTACCAGCACATGTCAAGAGAGCTCAGAAAAATCTTATTTTACATGTCCTCTCCCCCCACCCCCCAAAAAAACCCTTCAATTTTTGTCTGTATATTTGAGGAAGTCTAACCATATATGAGGTTCCAAGACCTTCCTGTGACTTAAACATCAAATAACTAGCACCCAAAATATTTCATATAATCCACACTTTGTTACACAATATTTGAATCTAAAATGGTTACGTTTTAGTCTCCTGAAAGTAAATGTGCAAAAGTAGCTGCAAATATCTTATATATAAAAAGGAAAGGAAGATGACTGCTTTTGGAGGGTAGCAAAAGTAAGAACCAATGCTAAAAAACTACACTTCATTACTGTACTTTGGACACTTATATGAATAATGAGTATCCAGAGTTGTTATAATTAATAGCAACAAATCTTGGAAGGGATGTTAAATCTCATGCTTCAGGGCTTAAACCAATCTCTAATTATTAGATAAGAGTGAGACCTAATATGGGTGGCAAATTATCCCACATCTGCCTACTTCAGTGTTCTTATAACTTCCATTGAAGCATCTGGAACTAACCACTGGCAATTTCTACATACAGAACTCGAAAAGACTGCAGCAAATCACAATTGACTTTTCAGTATCGATGGACAGTATCAAAGGATTTTGAATGAGTATAGTGCAGAAAGCCCTGTTGTAGCAAGCTACATTAAGTCAAGTCTAAGACAGTAGTTTCAGGAAGCAATTAATGTTTAAAGTTTGATTTGTGTGACTCCTATTAAAGTCCGTGGTAATTATCAAATTCAGACATCTTGTACTGCTTTGAATCCTTAAGGTCTGGGTTTGTGTGGAGTGTGTAAAGCTTTTTTAAGTGCTTGGTCTCTAAGACTTGACTTGAACCTAAAATCCATTAATAAACTTTAATTATTTTTTCTCTTCTAGGTTGGCACACTGGATATTTTAGTTGGTTTGTCAGATGAACTGGCTAAGTTGGACGCATTTGTGGAGGGGTAATATAACTATATATATGTATATATTGTATAATTGATGTTGTTCAGGCTTCATGTCAACCTTCACAATGTCAAACTCCATAGTCAACCTTTCAGCAGATTGACCTATTGTTTAGTAGTATGTATACTTTTTATAAAAAGAGAGATCTAAACAGGCTTAAGGTTACCTTCAATTAATTTAAAAAAAAAAAAGTGCTGTGTGCTGCCAGATTCAGGAGAAATGTGTTCAGATCTTGGCTTAAGAATCACAGAAAGTGATGGTGAGTATGACGGGTTTTCCTGGGGTGCAACTGGAATTGGAATACTTCTGAGCCCCCTGGCTTACCAACTTGGGCTCCCTCTCACGCTGTTATGCTATGACAAGCTACAAACCTCTCCAGATACTGTCTGTGTGACATCCACAGGCAGGGACACATCCAGCTGAGTTACATAAATGCTTCTCCTAGCCACTCATGAACTAACAGTAGAGAGACTCCAGCCAATTCCCCCAGCTCCCCAGCCTAGGACCCCAGGGATGTACCGTCCTGCCCTGGTCAGAAGCCTGACCAGTGTAAGTTTATTGCCCAATGTGGAGAGGACCTGAACTAGCTTTTATACACTGAGCAGAGGTTTCCCCAGCACTTCAAGCACAATACGCTGTTTTAGGTAAAATATGAAACAGGCTTATTAACTACGGGAAGTTATAAGTGATAGGAATAAGGGATAGAGATGGTTACCAAAGAAAATTTAAAATAAGTGCACAATGTAAGTTCTGTAAATTTAAACAAGATTTGAATCAAGTCGTGTCTCACCCTGATAATGTAAGCAGGTTACAGATCTTCAGTACACAGGCTGGAATTCTCCTCCAGCCCAGGACTACTTCCCCAGTTCAAAGTCTTTGTCCACCAAACATGTTTCCAGGTGGTGAATTGTGGGGAGCATGAGGCCAAGTGATGATATCACTTCCCCTCCTTTCAAAGCTTCTTCCACCTTGCTGGAAAGATCCTTTGCTATGATGTGGGTCAAGCAGTCTCCATTGTCTACATGCTGTCCCTGAGAAGTCTCCATTGTATACAGTTCTCGGGATAGTCCTTGGGAGCGTGGATTCCCTTTAATGGGCCATCAGCATGTCTAGCTCCTCCATTGTTGCACCTGAAAGGCTGGTTGTGGGTGTTCCCAACCTCACAACATATTTCAGTAACGCAGACACAGCAAAACTTTGTACTTCTCAGTGGGGAAAGGGGTTTTTGGTGTGGGTGGGGGTCCAGATGCACAGGGGTCGGGTGGACAGGGGGAGCAGCTTCCCATACAGTGACCCCTCTCCCAATGGCCGAGGTGCGATGGGGTCACTGTATGGGGAGCTGCTCTCCCATCCACCTGACACCAGTGCATCTGGACCCCTGCTCCCCTATGCTGAGTCTTACCCCCTGCACCCAGATGCCCCCCCTGCTGTGCAGAGCTTCCTGCAGCTTCCTGCATAAAGGTTTCTGGGGGTTGATCTGACCCAGCCCTGGCTGCTCCATGCAAGGTAGAGGGAATTCTGTCTGTCCTTCCCCCTGCCCTCTCCCCTCCCCCCCACCCACCCCCCCGTGTGGTGACTTCTCTCCCACAGCTGCTCCAGGTGCCCTAACAGATGGTTCCAGGCTGCTGGGGAGGGGTGAGTGAGCACTAGTGGGGGGAGGCAAAGGGAATCTGCAGGGCCGGGGGAGATGTTTCTTCAGGCACACAGTGGCGCAGAATTCCCCCAGGAGTAGTTAATACCTTCTTAGTTAACTCTGAGGTAAAGTATATAGGATTACAAAGAAATTAATTTTGCTGTAGGGCCATTGTTTCAACAGAATGCATCTTTGCTGTTCTACAGGGTTGTCTGGTATGGAGTTTACCAATTCCAAAAAAGACTCATTATCTTCAGGGGCAAGGGTTTGGTCTTTCTTTAGGTGGGGAAGAAAAGGAAGAGATTAGAGGATCTTTCCATTTAATGCTATAATTCTTCTTCTAGTGCTGTTCCTGTGGGTGCTCCACTTCAGGTGTCGGTCGTTGATCGGGGATTTACAGTAGCAGTGTCCACACTGGTTGCACGTGCCCAGTAGCCTTCTTGCACGTGCTGTTGGTGCTGCATGTAGCGTGTGCATGATCTGAGCCCTCCAGTTCCTTCTCAAATGTCCTCCGCTGAAGATGGAGCTCTGGGGCAGTGTTAGCACTCTTCTCTAAAACCGTTAGAAAAATAGTTAATTAGATAGTTAGAAAGTTAGTTTTAGTTTATTGGGGGGAAAAAAAAGAAAAGTTTTCTTTTGTTAGCTACCATCCCCTGAGGGGAGGTATACCTGCTAAGATGCCTGGTTCTTCAGGCTTCAAATGCTGCGGCTCCTTATGCTCGTTGCATGTACGCTGCCTGGGTGAGGGGCATATCCCCCAAAAATGCCCCCACTGCAGCAATTTGAAAGCCAGAGCCCAATGTGACAGGGATCTCCGGCTAAAAATGATTTTAATGGAGAAATCCCTCCAACCAGAGTCGGACAAGCAGACTGCCTCTCTGGGCACTCCTCCAAATGGGAAAGGAGACATACCCTCTGAAAAATGAAAAAAGAGGGCTCAGACTTCTTCATAGAGAACACTTCGAAAACAGAGGCGGTCTCCTGCCAGGTCGTTGCCCCTGATGCCAGTATATGCTTGGGTGAGCATCTATGACGCTCCGGGCACCTCTGGCACCACCGAGGTCCGTGTGAAGGAGATGGAGTTGAGGCACAAAGACATGCTTCCTCCATGGCACTGAGTGCACCAGTAGGGGACTCGACACCAAGCTTCTCCTCAGGCACCATGCCTCTGCCCCTGGCACCGACATTATTCAGCATTATTCTTTCTGTCTAGAAGATGAGTTATTCAGAGTGCCAACAAGTTAAACTGTTGGGAGGATAAGCAGAAATATGAGAGGCTATAGTTATGATGGAAGGCATTAATGAATGCCATCAACCTGCTTGATCTGTGGAGAATTGTAGAGGTGCTTGAAGCTGTGACTGTGTTAATCAGGTGGCAGGAGCTCCATGTGCCAGAAACTGGGAATGGGCAACAGGGGATGGATCACTTGATGATGATTACCTGTTCTGTTCATTCCCTCTGGGGCATCTGGCATTGGCTACTGTTGGAAGACAGGATACTGGGCTAGATGGACCTTTGCTCTGACCCTGTATGGCCATTCTTATGTTTCCCCAATTTTCCCCTTTTGGTTTTCCAATTTTCTCCCAAATAAGTAGGATTTTGGCCACTGATGCCTAGAACATTCCCTGAAATTTTGGAATTGATCAGACGTGACATTCAAAAGTTACTGCATGAGAAACAGATGTTCTTGACAGGTTTCAGAGTGGTAGCCGTGTTAGTCTGTATCAGCAAAAAGAATGAGGAGTACTTGTAGCACCTTCGAGACTAACAAATTTCCTTGAGTAAGGCCTTCAAGCTCAGCTAATCAAATGGCCGACTAGTAGTGGTGCTGACATTTTTCTTAGCAAATCTGCAGTCAGTTGCTTGTGGTAGTATATTTTACAAATTGCTAGGTATAGCTTTACATGAGTTTGTTCATTGTTGTCTGAGGAGGTTTGTGTTGGGGAAAGTATCTGTAGCCTGGGCAACATAACTGCTTTTTAAAATGAAGAGCTAAATAAACACAACTCCTTTTCCTTTCAGAGCATTATGTTCACAGTGTCCCTGCTAAACCAGTGTGTGTCTTACTGATACAGACATAGTAAGGCATTCAATATAGATGACCATTGTCTTATCCAAATCTAAAATTGTTAGTTAACAGTTTGATGACATAGTCTTAAAGGGAGGGAAAGCGAAATGATTAATGGTGAGGTAACTTTGTTGTAAAGCTTTCAAACAAAGCAAATAATCTTTTAGGTTTGTACATGTAAATGATTGAAATACTGTTAAAATAGCATTCTACTTTCCTAGACAGGAAGGATGGCCTTGTGTTTAAGGCACTGGACTATTACTCAGGAGACTTGGGTTCTCTTGCTGGCTCATCCACAGTATGTCTTTGTGCCTTTGGTAACTCACTTAACACTTTGGTCTACACTTAATACTTAGGTTAGCATATCTACAGTGCTTAGGTGTGTGAAAAAGCACACCCCTTAGCGCCATAGTTATGCTCAGGAAGGTGGAGTTCTGATAGCGACGGAAAAACCCGTTCTGTCACTGTATCTGCGTCTATGCTACAGAGTTACAGCAGCATAGTAGACATGGCTTTAAGCAGTCTGTGTCTCAGTTTCCTTTGTGTTAAATAGGGCTAATCATGCTCCCAACCTCATTGGGCTGGGATTTTTCAGAAGAGCTTAAGGGAGGCAGGCACCCAAATCCCACTGAATATAAATAGAATATAAATACTGTGGAACTCTGGAAGATAGTCACATCACAATGACAAGCACCTATGGAAGCTTAAAAACAAAACAGATATGTCTGCAATTGTTGGGGAGATGGCTTCCTGCAAATGGAAAAATTCTGTAAGGTGAGGCTTCCAGGAACGCAATTTAAAAATTAAGTTTGATGTAACTGATCTGAAACTGTTTGGAAAACAGTATTAAAAAAGATTGGGCCAAATTGTCTTTGACTCAATGGACTAATGTAACAGATTCTCTTATAAGATGGCAGTGCTTTCTTCATCCTCAAAGCAGTTCATGTTTTGTTGCTCTATCTTGGTTCTCCAGAGTAGTCAAGAAGGTGGCCCAATACATGGCTGATGTTCTGGAAGACAGTAAAGATAAAGTTCAGGAAAATCTATTGGCTAATGGAGGTAAAGTGTTAACTTTATTCTCTCAAGTGTTTCAGGATTTTCTGCTTTTTTTCCTACCGACTTAACAGATCATGTAAAGAATCAGACTGAGAACTTAGTTTAAACATGAAAATGCTTTCATCTGTCTCTTGCATAAGTTATTTATATCAGTCTTACATAAGTCACTTATATCGGAGGGGATGATACCTCCAGTTGTGGGTAGAAAATATAGGTACAGATCTGTATGGTAAATGTCCACTTCCAAGAAAAGCCTTGAGTTCCTTTTGGGTACTGTGGTTTGAAACCTCCACCAGTTTAAAGTCCAATTTTTTTCTTTTTATACATTTTTAAAGATTTTGTTTAGGATCCAATACTCCATCAATAAATTATGTTCATATAAAAGGGTGTCCAAATTTTACTTACTAAGTTCTTCACATAAGCTAGCTGAGAATCTCTGCCTTCCCCCAAGTTGTCAAGTGGCATTTTATCAAGCTAGTTTTCTCTTAGAAACAGAAGACTAGCTATGGTGGAACACAGCACTGATCCCTCATGTCAGCATTCTGTCACCAAGTAATCTGGCAAATTCAAACTGAGTTTACTATTGCCTGGTATTGATATTAAAGATAGATACAAAATTCAGTTAAAATAACTGCTGAAGTAGTGCTCAACAAAAAGGAAATCTGATACATACATACCTATATAGAAACTGCTCCCAGCACCTATGCATGAAGCTGCTATTTGGAGAGCCAAATTAACTTTTAAATTAAAAAACAGCTTTGTGCAAATCCAAGACTTGAATGCCATAGGTCGGGGTCGCCAAACTTACTGACCCTCCCAGCCACACACAATAATCTTCAAAGGTTCGAGAGCTGGGCGTGCCTGCCGGGGGTAAGGGCCTCAGCCCTGCTCCTTCTGGAGCCCCAGCAGGTACCTCCCCAGCAGGGCAGAAGCCCCAAGTCCCACCACCCTCCCACAGGGCAGAAGCCACAAGCCCCCTGCCCCAGTCTGGCAGCTGGAGAATGGGGGAGAGGTGTGAGGGGCTTAGTGAGCCACACTTTAACTGTAAAACAGCCGCATGCGGCTCGCAAGCTGCAGTTGGGCCATCCCTGTCATAGGTGGTAGGCAGACATACTGTTTTTGTCTTCATCACTTTGCTGCTTCTCAAGAGATATCACTGCCATGTTCTCCAGGTTAATATTTCTTCAATTTTAAGGGTCTACAGCAGTCAATATCTGAAGGCAAGAATCTCAGTTAATGCACCTATAACTTTTTAGCATCAGAAATTCTAATACCATAAGTCTAAGGGTATGTCTACACCGCCCACATTACAGCGCGGCCGTGGCAGCGCTGTGATGTGGGCAGTGTAGTCACGCTTTATCACCAGGGGAGAGCTCTCCTGGCGATTTTTAAAAAAACAACAACCAAAACCCACCGCAAATGAGGGGTGATAGCTTTATTGCCAAGAGCATGCTGGTGCTTTTCAGCGCTAAATTTTTTGTCACTTTTTCACACCCCTGAACAACTAAAGTTTTAGCGCTGAAAGTGGCAGTGTAGACACAGCCTTAGTAATAGGGCCAATATATCTGAAAGTCTGCAGTCTTTCTCAGTACCTTCCATGGCATCATAAACAATACTATAGCAAACAAGTAAAGTATTAAAGTCTATTTTCTTTATTACCAAATTTAACACATTCATTCCTTTACATTTTTAGTTGACTTGGTTACCTATATAATAAGGTTCCAGTGGGATATGGCCAAGTATCCAATCAAACAGTCCCTGAAGAATATTTCAGAAATAATTGCAAAGGTAAGATGACATCTAATTCAAACTACATATATATTGTGTTGCTTTCATCCTTGATACCAGAACTTAGTTTGACAAAGATTCTCAATTTTTTCCACTCTGGACTACTTATGAAACGAGAGATTTTCTTAAGGGTCACCTCCTTTCCACCTATCACCAGTTCTGTGACAACTGTAGTATTTGGCTACGGCAAAAAATTCAATATTAACACCATATGTAAACAAAACTTGCTTCTGGTTTGGCAGGTTGGTTATGTCTTTCATTTGGTATCTGTGCTCTTTTTTTCTTCCTAAAATAAAATCTGTTCTCTCACCGTGTATAATCTCATGGATTTCTGTGGGATTACACAGGTCAGGCCAGATATGACCCCTTGAGTTATTGCTTCTTGTGTTAAAGCAACAAGAGATTTCAGTATATTCTTCCACTGCGTTAATAGCTCCAGGGTACTTTACGGTTTGTTTCTGTTCTCCTGTGTGGTGTCTGAACTGGCTAATGGTGGAATTTGCACAAAAGAAAATCCAGAGAACCATGAAGCAGCTGCACAGGGCACATAGAAGTACCTTCTTTAGTTCAGGTTTCAGAGTAGCAGCCGCGTTAGTCTGTATTCGCAAAAAGAAAAGGAGTACTTGTGGCACCTTAGAGACTAACAAATTAATTTTAGTCTCTAAGGTGCCACAAGTACTCCTTTTCTTCTTTAGTTCAGTTGGTCAAAACTGAGAATCATGAAAGTAGGTTGCAGGTAAAAGGAAGGATCACTGCTAAAATGCTGACATGTGCTCTGCAATTAGGGTGCATGCCCCAGCTGTTTACAGATTGCATCCTCTGGTTTGAACTTCTTGCTAGGTTGTTATACCAGTATACACCATGTAGCTGATCCAGATTGTAACTGACACTTAGTTTGATGCAGTGTTATGGAAGACTAAATTCAAGCTGTAGTAACTGTCATTTCTTAAATTAGATAAATAGCTTAAGATCACCTCTTTATCAAAAATCATGTTCCTAGGCTTGGTAATTAAACTTTCATATATTTTGGGTCTGCAGTACTTTAGTCCTACTGGAAGTATGAAGGCTGACTTCTGGCTTTGATAAAAACTGCATGACCTTAATATTTCTTATGTGAAATGTGTTTGTGTTAAAATGTGAAACTATGTAAGGTCATGAGTTCTTTGTAATCTTGAAGAAAGCAGAAGAAATGAAGAGATTTGTTTTTGGCAATTGATCAGTTGTAAAATGTTCATCCACTCCTAGAATTTAAACGCTGGAAAAAGTTTTACAGTAACTTCACTGGTAGATTTGTGAAAGTCTTATTGAGCTGATACTTGAGGAAATGAACAGTCTCTGAAATCTGGTTTTGTTTAATAAGTAAGAGAGTATGGAGTACTTGGACAAGTAACAGAAGATTTTGCCACTGTATCTTCTCTCATTATTGGTCCTGCAATGGAAATTAGCTATAGAAACAATCATAGTTATAGTAATTTATCTGTCCAGAGGTAGAGGATGGAAATCACTTAGAGAACTACACAAACGTAAGTGTAATTTAATTGCATTTCAAATAGCTCAAACATAAGCAGGACAGTGTACTCCGTGATTTCTCTACCCGCTCCCTCCCAGCCTTGGAAGTTGTTAAAGCTCTTACCCACCTGCCACAAAACTGTGCACCAGAACCTTACTTTTGATTATTTTTATTTTTTAAAGCCACCTGTTTCTAGCCATTGAGAGTTGCGGAGAACCTGAAATGAACAGTGTAAACTGATAGTGTCATCTGTTTGAGTCTGTAGAGAACCTGAAACAATAGCCCTGAGGGGTGACCAGCCACATTGATCTCAATCCACGCTCCATGCACTTTGCAATTCTGCAACTGTGCATATCTGGGAATTTTCAAGATAGCATGAAATTTTGCCATTTTGCTGCAGCCAGGGCCAGACATCTTGTTTCTATCTGTTGTCTTACCCTTCCAGGACCTGCCTACAGCTGCCTCTTACTGCACAGGAATTGCCATACTAGATCACAACATGGTTCATCTAGCCAGTCACCTGTCTGAGAATGGCCAACACCAGATGCATGAAACCTCACTGTAGGCAGATGTGGTATAATCTGCCCCACATGAAAGTTTCTTGCTGATTCCTAATAGTTAAAGATTAGCTTAAACCCTGAAGCATGAGGTTTTTAGATCACTTCCAAAATACCTTTTGCATTAAATATAACTCTGGTGGTTCTCGTCTACCATATTATTGTCCTAAAAAAACTCTGATGCTTTCCCCACAAGGGGGAGTTAATTTCATCACAGTGCATGTTCCCTTCACTGTTCCCTGGAGTCATGGAGCAGGGACTTGAGAAAGAGCCCAAGTCCAACCCGCAGCCAGGGAGCAAAGGAAACAGAAGTGTAGACTGGCAAACTAGTCAACCTGAAGACCAGCTCAGCAGCTGAGGCCTGGGGAGCCAGTAAGATAAGCAACTGAAGCTGGCTACAAGCTCCTGTTTTCTCTGGCACATAGGGAGAAAAAGGTTCTGAGCTGAGTCCCCCCAGACATAATCCTGGGAGCTGGGACTGGGTCTGGGACACCTGTTGCCAGTAACTAAAAAACCTAACCTTGGAAGCAGTCATGGTAAAAAATACTGAAAAACTCTCTGACAACAACGTAGGCCCAAATAAAGGCACTACCTATTAATAATCAGAAGGGTAGCTGTGTTAGTCTGGATCTGACATGTATCCGACAAACTGGGTATTCACCCACGAAAGCTTATGCTCCAGTACGTTTGTTAGTCTATAAGGTGCCATAGGACTCTTTGCTGCTATTGTCTATTAATAAGGCATTCATATATTATTGTGTAATGTATATGTACCTAGATACTTGAGATAGAAGCAGTAGAGGTGGGTTTTAAGTTTAATTATAAGACCAGAGAGGTACACTGTACTAAGTCCTTTTAGTGTGTGTGTGTGTGTGTGTATATGTGTGTGTATATATATATCTAAACATTTTTAAATCAATATGCTTAACAGGCAGCCAGCATGTAGAGCCTTTCTAAATTCCATGTGATAAAGGAATATCTGTTTTACCATCTCTTTATCAAAGCTCAGAAGATCATTAAAGGTTCACAGTGACCCCCTAAATCTTAAAGGTGGAGTACAAGTTATACTTGGCTTGAGTAGCCATGGAGGAAGTAGGCAATTCTAAGAGACTAGACTTCTAGTTACAGATGTAAATCTTTAATAGAATCTTATAACAAGATGGCTCTTAGATGGGCAGAGAATCTGTCTGTAATGCCAAAGATACCTTATATTTGAAACTAGCATGTAGGCTAATGTAATTGGAAATAATCAGACCCAAAACAGTGAATGAATAAGGGGGGCAAAATAGTCTGGAGGAAAGAAAGGAAGGAGTTAAGACATACCCAATTATCTGTAGCTAATAAAATAAGTCAGGCTCTGATTTTTAATTTTGAAATGCTTTGATTTTTAACCAGCAATAATTACACTGGATGTGGCCCAGTGCAATTTCAGCACAAGCCAAAATATCTCATGGCACTCTTTATTAAATGAAGAACACTCTCATAAAACATGCTGAAACAGCCCTCCCTCCACCCCACCATTTTAGTTATAACAAACTGCTACAGACCTGCAGCAGAGATAGCTTGGTATTATGCCAAGATATAAAACAGGACTGAAACTTCCTAAATGGAATTGGCAAGTGACTTTCTGATGCAAACTTTGCTACATCTTCCCTTCAAAGTATACAATCAGGGAACTGCTTAGTTCAAAAAAAAAAATGGTGTAGTATAAACACGACAATATTTAGAATTGGAACATAGGAATTTTCATACTGGATTTAGACCCAGTGCATCTAGTCCAGTATCTTGTCTGACAGTGTCCAGTGCCATATACTTCAGAAAAAAGAAAAGGAGTACTTGTGGCACCTTAGAGACTAACCAATTTATTTGAGCATAAGCTTTCGTGAGCTACAGCTCACTTTATCGGATGCATACTGTGGAAACTGCAGAAGACATTATATGTCTCTGTGTATATAATGTCTTCTGCAGTTTCCACAGTATGCATCCGATAAAGTGAGCTGTAGCTCACGAAAGCTTATGCTCAAATAAATTGGTTAGTCTCTAAGGTGCCACAAGTCCTCCTTTTCTTTTTGCGAATACAGACTAACACGGCTGTTACTCTGAAACATATACTTCAGAGGAAGGTATAAGAAACCATGCAATAGGCAGTGTAATCTGCCCCCATTCATGTCTCTTCTTGATACAGACTGGCTTAAACCCTGAAGCATGAAGTTCTATATTGCTTCCTAAAATACTGTTGTTAACTAGTGTAAGTCTGTATCCATGTAAACATCCATTCCCTTTTTGAATCATACTAAATTCTTGGCCTCAGTGACATCCTTTGGCCAAGAAATGGCTTGATAGAAGGAATAATAATATGATTAGAAATCGAGGTCAAGAGGGAGGAAGTTAAAAGTGTACTTAGTAAATAGCTTAGTGTGTAGTAGTAAAGAGAGAGCCTGCTTTAAAGATTCAAAATCTGTACTCCTTTTGAAGTCTGGAAACTAAACTTGGAGGATCTAATATTAATACAGAGCAACATGTTTGAACTCCCATTAGTGTACAGAAGAGTATATGGAGATATATTGGGAAGGGGATGAAATATGGTCACAATTCACTTTTTTTTTTATGATACAAGTGAAGATCATGCATTAGAAAATAGTCTGTTCACTACTGGCAGTTGGTCAGTTCCACTTAAATGGATGAGAAGTTTTCTGGCAGAAGAGTTGTGGTAAACTGTTTCTGCGACTATATTTTGTATAGTGTTTTTGGACATGTAATGCACTATAGAAGCACAAAGCAAAATGGATGAACAATTTCGATTGTGGGGTCTCTGAAAGTTTCTGGAATAAATTAAATATCTTGTAAAGATAGTTGACATGAAAATACAGATGAAATATTATTTGGTAAGGGGGAGGTGAGTGAAGTGTGCATCACTTCATGCCACTTCTGAAAACAAAAACCGCATGTCAGCATAGAACTTGTGGTTCATAAATGGCAAGTTCCAGTCTACATTACTCACTGGATTTCCTTAGAGATGATTGCAATGTGTTCCCAGTTTTAGAATTGTGTAGCAATACAACTTGTTCAGTGCTTTGTTTTTCCAATTTTGTCAAATTTCTGCTTACAAATAATGAAATCTCTAACTTTTTCTTAGAGACAATTTAAAAAATAATTTGTTTGCTAAATGTAGCCTTTTATGAGACTTAAAGTGAACAATTTGATTTTTGAATCTTGTGTTTTAAAGGGAGTAACCCAGATTGATAATGACTTAAAATCAAGAGCATCAGCATATAACAATCTGAAAGGCAACCTTCAGAACTTGGAAAGAAAGAATGCGTAAGTGATCTTAGACCTTGCTAATGCAGCACAAAAAAATGGCAGTTTAACTGCAAAGTGTTGGTAATGTGAATATACTATATTTCAGCTTGGTAGGTTTTTAGAGGTGCCTATGTTTCAGAATTCTGGTGTGTCATGATAATTAACTTGTTTACGGGGGTGCACAGGCCTAAAATAGCAATTTTTACTTCACTATAGTTATATGCAAACAGTATTCTACTTGAATAATGCTACTAATTACCTGATTCTGTTGCTATTGGTTTCCTTATAATTTAAGTATCTACCTAAACTTCTCTTGAGGAAGTTTCTCCTTTTATTATTACTGTCTGAAGAAACCAATTAATATTGAACTTGATATATTCCTCCAGTAATAGGTGACTTGTCCCCAAAAACCCAGATTAGTTGAGCAATGTAGATACAGTGTCTTAGATGGGTAAAGATAAAACGTAATGAAAATAGGGAATCGGAGTAACTGAGGGTAACATTCTGTCCTTCCTCTCTGCGTGTGAAAGGTCCTTAATGTAACCAGACTATGGTGTTTCCTGAGTGGAGGCATGCACTATGGGAGGGTATGCCCAGTGGCTATATACAAGCCCTAAGGATACATTTTTCAGAAGTGATTTGGGCTCCTAAGTCTCTCTGATAGTCAATTGTAGTTTTGCCTCTTAAAGTCATTTTTTAAAATGGGACTTAAAAACACGTAATTGACTTAGGAACTTTTATCGCAAACCCTCACATATGGATTGGTCAGGAGCAGTGGTGAGCTGGAGCCAGTTCTCACTGGTTTGCTAGAACCGGTTGTTAAATTTAGAAGCCCTTTTAGAACCGGTTGTTCCACAAGGGACAACCGGTTCTAAAAGGGCTTCTAAATTTAAGTGGCCAAAAGTGGCACCTTAGGCGCCAACTCCATGGGTGCTCCAGCCCTGGAGCACCCAAGTAGAAAATTTGGTGGGTGCAGAGCATCCACCGGCAGCTCCCCGCCCTACTCCCAGCCCCAGCCCCAGCCCCAGCTCACCTCCCCTCTGCCTCCGCCTCCTCCTCCTCCTCCTCCCCTGAATGTGCTGCCCCGCCCTGCTTCTCCACCCCCTGCCCCCAGGCATCCTGTGAATCAGCTGTTCGCGCGGGAAGCCGGGGAGGGCTGAGAAGCAGGCCGTGGCTTCCTGCTCAGGCCCAGGGAGGCGGAGGTGAGCAGGGGCGCGAGGAGGGCCACCCGCGCTGCAGACAGGTAAACCGGGGGGGCGGGTTGGGGGGGGGCTCATGGGAACCGCTCCCCGCCCCAGCTCACCTCCGGCACCCTCAGCCTGAGTGGGAAGCTTCCGTCTGCTTCTCAGCCCTTCCAGGCTTCCCGCCGAACAGCTGATTCACGGGAAGCTGGGTGAGGGAGTGGAGAAGCAGGGCGGGGCGGCGTGTTCAGGGGAGGAGGTGGAGGTGGGCTGGGGCTGGGGGTAGGGCGGGGAGCTGCCAGTGGGTGCTCTGCACCCACCAAATTTTCCAGTTGGGTGCTCCACCCCGGAGCATCCAGGGAGTCGGCACCTAAGGCGCCACTTTTGATGTGATCAGTGGGGGAGCGGCCACTCCCCCTGTTCCCCCCGCAGCTATGCTCCCCCGCCCCTAGGAGCCAGAGGGACCTGCCGGATGCTTCCTGGGAGCTGCCCCAGGTAAGCACCTACGGGACTCCCCACCTCAGCCCCCGGCAGGTGCCTCTGGCTCTTAGGAGTGAGCACCCACTACGGTGGCCCACGAGACCCTCCTGCCCAGTTCTGGGGGCAGTCAGGGGGCAGAGGTTCTGGGGGGGGGGCGTCAAGGAACACGGGGGGGTTGGATGGGGCAGGAGTCCCTGGGAGCAGGGGCGGGCAACGACCCCCTCGTGGGGTGAGGAGGGAACCCGTTGTTAAGATTTTGGCAGCTCATCACTGGTCAGGAGCCTCAGCTGCTGCCACGCCACATGGGCTATAGTAGTGACAGTGGAACCACTGATAACTCTTGTATTACAAAAACTTCAGTTACAGAAAGAGTAGTAAGTGCACTCTGCATACTAGTAATTAGTTCTTAAGTGAAGTACTTTCTAAAATGTTATTAACCAAACACTAGAAGTTATCCAGACCAAGTTTAAGATTTGAACTATACACTTACTATAGCAGTTTTTGTTCCTCTATAGGGGAAGCTTGCTAACTAGAAGTCTGGCTGATATTGTAAAGAAAGAGGACTTTGTACTTGATTCAGAATACTTAATTACATTGGTGGTGGTTGTACCAAAGTAAGTAATCTCGTGCTACCAAATACTGAATACAAATATAACCAAAATGCAAGCAAAAATGTAAGTTTTATACAATATGTTTTGTTAGAAGTAGGAAAGGACCGTTTATAGCATGGCTTTTAGACAATTTTGAGACTGAAAACAGTGTACCCAAACTTTTGGATGCTCACCCGTGGCATAATAAGCCTGTGTGGATATTTTCTCACTGTTGCTATTATTTTTTGGCTTTATCATAGGGGGTGCTCACTATCCACAAATCTCCTTGGAGAAAATTTGGAATTAGGCCCTTAATGTTTTGTATGGAAAGGTGATTCCCCTTGTTAATGTTACAAAAGTTGTCCATATAAAATAATAAAATCCAAGCAAAATACTGGATGGAAGCCAGGATTTCTTTCCTAATTTTCCTAAAAGAACTAGTCACTGATTTGCCTTGTAATTTCAGTATTAGCTTGTACCACTTAACTTAAGCTTTTTTTCATACATTAATTTTAATACATTAAGGTTCTATTTAGTTTCTTTATCCCATCTTCTCAAAGAGCTTGAGCATTGCCTTTAGAATCATGTACAACCTCTAGCAATTTAAGGAATATTCCTTTCAGTAGTCTTGTAATCTCATTAAGTCTTCTAAAGGAATGCTCTGACTGGCATGAGGGTCAAGAGGAATTGTCAGGTACATGCTGAGTACTGTATAGATAACTTTTGAAGTATTAGCTTCAAATTGAAAATCTGCCCCTCTGCCAAAAAGTGCTAACCTAGAAACCCAAATCTCTTTTTAGAGCGAATGGGGTGGAAAATAGCAGACTGACTATTTCTTGATTCAAAAACTGAGTAAACTCAAGGCATTTTGTTGTGCTGCCTTTATGTCACCAGGCTATCCCTTTGGGGCGTGGAGCAGATGGTGGGCTTCTAATTTACAATATATACACACAACATTACTAAATAGTAGTTCAGTATTCAGTAAGAATTAAGTGTAACACCATAGGAAAGGCAATATTATCTATTCTAGTGGCAGTAGCAAGGGAGTGAGAGTGAAGACTCATGGATCGTATTTTTCCTTCTGCATTTGACTTGTTTTGACTTTGGGCAGATTGCGTAGGGATGGGTTCCATTCCCATAAACAGGAATAAAACACCCACAAATGCATCATATTAATTTTGAGTGCTGGGGTGCATAATGTCTCTGAAAAGCTGGTTCTTAATCTCTGTACTTACATTTATCCAACTCCTAAAAGGGGTGTAAATATCTCATAGGAGTGTTGAGAGACTTCATTGAACAATGTCTGTCAGACATTTGGAGATCCTCTGAGAGGTGTTAAACATGTAATTATTAACTTCATTGTGTTGCTGTGCCGGATTTAAGAAAAACTTTGCTTTTCACTTTAAAAAATAGCCCACCTCATACAATACACGTGTAAACTTATAAACAATATTTTTAAAAATCAGATACTATTTCTCAATTTCTCTGAGTTCTCATTTCAGAGTGTTTTCTTTGCAATATTTCGTGCCCTGAAAAATAGGACAGGGGACCAAATTCCCTATTTCATATACTTTCTGATGTCCTCCAATGATAGGAAGGAAACTTGATTAGCAAGAGGAAGAAAGAATTTTGAAATACTCCTGTGGGTATCTTAATATTCAGGGTTTCTCTGCCAGCTTCTTGTGACCCATTTGATTTTTACCATGGTTTTATTGTTGTAGTACTAAACTTGAATTATAACCTATTTATTCTGTAGGTCAAATTACAATGACTGGGTTAAGCAATATGAAACATTATCGGAGATGGTAGTTCCACGATCCAGCAAGTAAGTGGCTTTTTTATGATTCAGCTTTTTCAGAAGTAAATCTTTTATTTGCTTGAATTGGGTTTTAGTGATGCAGAAGAGTACCTCTTCACCCTAAATCTTTGGGACCTTTTATTTGTAATTGGGTTTTAATTGCTGATTAGTAATTGATTATAAAGTCATTACCTATGTTCTTATTAAATAGTTCATCTGAATTCAACTCCAAGTACAATATTCTAAACTTTAAGATTCTCTCTAAATTCTGTAGTTCACAAAGGTGTCAGTCAGCCCCAGTGTTTATAAGGCATGGACTGAAGAACTGAAGCAGGAAAATTAAACTAGTCCAGATGTGCTGCGTTAGTCCTGGGCCCCAGTGTCTTATTTTAAAAAAACAACAACAAAACCCCCCTCTACAAAACAATGCTTGATAGTGGTAACTGTGTTGCCATTACTAGAAGGGCTAGAAACAAATAAGTTATATCACTGGAAACCTGATGCAGATGGTTCTGGGCAGGGGATAGGATGGAGATGAGTAATGTGTGTTTTGGCACTCTATAACCATGGAGGTCAGCACATTACCTAGAAAAAATGTGTGAGGAGGCACACACGTGTGCCTCTGTGTGATGGTGTGGAGGTGACTATTGTGTAGTGTTTTGGGGGTGATGCAGAGGAACAGGATGGATCCGTGTAAGTGCAAATCCTTGATGGGAGTGGGGAGTGTGGGTGTTGGATTGGGTTTTTTTGGTGGGGAGAATATTTGGGAACATGCCAGAGGATTGACTGGGGGAAATCCAGTGAACTTTACTATTTAAAAAAAAAAAAAAAATTCATGCAGGAAGGGGGAATGGGCAAATGCATTTTCCTTTGTCTGCAAGTCATATTAAGCAACACTGGATTTTTTAAGAGTGCCTAGATATGTGGTAAAAACATGATCCTTTCCTTCAAGAGCTTACAATGTAAATTTAACACAACAAATGTTCGTAAAGACAAATGTGATAGCAGTAGTGGGAGAGAGAACAAGGGCAACAGTAATATTACATGGTAACTCGAGCACATGCAAGCTTGATGCCTAACTTCCAGTCCTTTCTGTTTTGTTACTATTTTTGCCCCTATCTTACTTGGAGATAGAAATGATTTTTTAGAGGGATTTGAATGTGGCAAGGGAGATGGCTAGGCAAACAGTGTGTTCCAAGTGTTAAAAGCATTATAATTACTGAGGCAAAATTGTCATTTTCTATTTGAGGCATCATTTTTCAGTAGTTTCTTCATAGATTATTTTGATAATTAGGTATATTGTACACTTTGCTCTTAGATGGGTGGGTGGTGTAAATCAGGTGGGTTGGGTGATGGATTTCATGGCAGTGGGGAACAAGCTAGATCCCTTTAATTGTTCACTACAGACATTTTAGCATTTGGGCTTTTAGAAAGATTAACTTTTGTGAAGAAAGGCACATTGTATTGGGAAGTTAGCTGGACTTCTTTAGAGAACTCCCTTTCCAAGATGGCTAACACAGCTCCATGCCACCCAATCACCTACTCTTAGTTCGCTGCTACCTCAACTCCTGTCCCTCCGTACTTGCACCCATTTCCTTTCACCTGAAAGACACCAAAATCACTGTGACTGCTGAAAAGTCTCATGACTACGTACATTGAAATGAAATCAACTCAAGTTCATTTGCAATAAAATATGGCTTTAAATTGGAGAAATATCTGGTTTAGCACAGCTAACAGTTTTACTCCAGAAAGCATGTGAATGTAAAATGTAAACAGTTCCTCTCTTGCTCAAGGATGACAAAGGCACATGTTTGAGCTACAATTACTCTTCTCTAATGTAGTTAAACTCTGGAAATTAAGTATTCTGGGCATGGTAGGGTTGTTCTAGAACCATTCATAAGTAACTAATTTGATCTTACTAGTTCTGAGTGACCACAGAATAGAATTTTGATTGTGATGCTTAAGCCCCATAAAGGTTCTAAACCTGAGAATTGTAACACTTTTTTTTTCCTTTACAGTGTTCTTTCTGAGGACCAAGATAGTTACCTGTGTAATGTCACCTTGTTCAGGAAGGCAGTGGATGACTTCAGACACAAAGCCAGGGAATACAAGTAAGATCACTTCTTCAGATTGATTTCCTATTTAAGAGTACTCTACACAGCCACTTGCAGTGTTCTTGTTCCTCTCCAAATGTAGGTTTATGGTCCGTGATTTCCAGTATAATGAAGAAGAGATGAAAGCAGACAAAGAAGAAATGAACAGGCTATCTACTGACAAAAAGAAACAGTTTGTAAGTTGGCATAAACTAAATATTATTTTGGACAGAAGTTACTATAACTGAGCATTTAGGCATGAAAAGGTCACTGTTGCAATTATCCTCCAACTACAAAGCTCACAACAAGAGTCCTTTTCTCTGTTATATCTGCTTTTGGTTTGAGACATAATGCTCAGAGATGATAATCCTTAAGGTAAGGGTATACTCAGTTGCATGTGAACTGTTGAATGTCTTTTTGATGTTGAATAAACTCACCAAAATGGTAACTCAGTCCCAAAAGGACTTGGATAATATGTAAGTTGTTTCCATTACACTCATGCTTGAAATATGGTGGATCCTGGCTACGAACACCAGTTAAAGGCATTGTAGCTTGCCTGAAAACATTACAGATGGTAGCTCATAACATTACAAAGTCTTCTATAAAATATACAACTATGTCTCTAGTCCAAAAACACTCAGAAAGACTATGGTGTCCAAGCAGAAAGCTAAAACTCAATTCTCTCCTTCTAAGTAGAAGTAAAAACACATTAAGTTGTCCTCCTTCAGTGGTACAATATACCCAGCCAGATCCTTAGCTCTGGCTAAGGTAAATGAGGATGGGGGTTGAAGTGGTGCTCTCTCTGTTCCCCTGATCTTGGGGCTGCTGTGTAGTGGGTCAGTCTAACCCAATGCTAGGCAGATTGAGGCTCAGGAGCCACAAGTGGCTCTTTAATGTGTCTCCTGTGGCTCTTTAAAGCACATATTAAAACACTGTGTGGTTTAGTTTTTACTTGATCTAAGTTATTAACCAATCAGGATGCTTTTTTACTGTTAATTGTAGTTGATAAGATGATAATTGGTCAGTTATTTTGCTGTGAGAATAATGTGTGTGTGTGTGTGTATGTGTGTGTGTATATATGTATATATATATAATATATAAAAAAAAACTCCATGAATATATAGCGCTATAGTAAATTAAACAATGAATTCACACTACTGTTTCTCTTTTCAATAATGTTGATTGCTAATTTGGCTCCTAAACCACTGAGGTCTCAGTATCACTGATCTAACCTGTGCCTGCTGCCAGAAGACCTAAGGGGCCATTATGGCTCTAGGCATTCCCAGTGCACAAGAGCCCTGTCCACATCCCCTATACCAGCAGCTAAGAGGAGTGACATTGATTCTCTGTGGGGACTCTATCCTATCCAGGGATCTCCCTGTGCAAAGAAGATCTTAACAGTATGGTTTCTGGGTTTAGGGTTGCTTCATACCGTTGGAGTGGAGCAAAGTAGTTGAGACATGACTCAGGATTGTTGCCCTAATTTTCAGAGTTAACAAACTTCTATGGGCTAAAAGTACAGTAGCAGAGTGATTATGAACTTCACTAATAGATATTTGGGTATTCTTAAAGTCCAGTGTAGTCTCAGTAAACCCAAGTGCAGTTTTCATATGAGATCCCTACTGTACTTTCTCTATACTAAAACATTTTGGAGTTAGCTGTCCAGCATCGCCTACTCCATCCATCCATCCATTTTCTGTGTCTGTAGTAATACCGTTTTTAACACTGAGTATCTGTTTAAACAAATTTTAATAAGGCTGAATCTTTATTGATGCTTGTGAATAACTTCCTGTCTCTTCTCCCCTCTCTCCTCCCCCTCTAACAGGGACCTCTGGTTCGGTGGCTGAAAGTGAATTTCAGTGAAGCATTCATTGCATGGATTCATGTGAAAGCATTACGAGTTTTTGTTGAATCTGTTCTAAGGTAAATAGATCTGGAGCTGAGTGTCACTGTTTTTCCTAGATTTTAAAAAACCTATCTGGAGCGACATGTAGATAACTGAGGATCTTAATCCATGCACCATCTGGCTCAGCTCATTCTGTAGTGTTCTTGGAGGTGCTCTTGCCCTACTCCTTTAAGCATCTTGGGCTTTCTGTATATTAGAGCAAGAGGTCCTCACTGACTGTTAATGGTTTGCTTTAATTGAATGGCTTGTAGAAGAAAACTTTCTAGACTTAGAAATGCAAGCAATAAATAAAGTGATCTATTCAAGATACAGTAACTCCTCACTTAAAGTCGTCCCGGTTAATGTTGTTTCGTTGCTGATCAGTTAGGGAACATGCTCTTTTAAAGTTTCGCAATGCTCCCTTATAACATTGTTTGGCAGCCGCCTGCTTTGTCCACTGCTTGCAGGAAGAGCAGCCCATTGGAGCTAGCTGGTGGGGGCTTGGCACCAGGGTGGACCAGCAGCCTCCCTATCAGCTCCCCATTCCCCTAAGTTCCCTGTGTGGCAGCCACCCAGCAGGCTATCAATTGCCGGCAGGTCAGCTTTCCCTCCCCCCACTGCCATGTGCTGCTCCTGCCCTCTGCCTTGGAGCTGCTCCTGGGAGCCTCCTGCTTGCTGTAAAGGGGTTGGGAAGGGTGGGGAGCTAATGTCAGGGTGTCCCCCTCCCCCCTGCTCCTGGCCCCCGCTTATCCCATCTCCATAGAGCTGGGGGGGACACGACAGGGCTCAGGATGGAGGGAGCTTGCTGGCAGCAGCTGCTGTCTCAACTTGTGGATCTACTTAAAAAGGCAATGTACTTAGAGTGGGGTCAGTGTACTTAAAGGGGCAATGCGCCTCTCTCTCTCTCTCTCACACACACACACGGTGTGTGTTTCTGTCACTGTCTGCCATGCCTCCCTCCATTTGCGCTGCCTTGTAGCTTGTGAGGCTACATTAACAACAATGTGTTAACCCTTCAGGGCTCAGCCGAGTGCTAGTTCATCATTTAGCAGAAAGGCATTCCCTGGGAAATATTCCACCCTCTGACTTCACCACCTCAACCAAGCTTCACAATCATCATTGCTGTGTATAGTATTAAATTGTTTGTTTAAAACTTATACTCTGTGTGTATAATATAAAATATAATCTTTTGTCTGGTGAAAAAAATGTCCCTAGAACCTAACACCCCCCCCACCCCCCTTTACATTAATTCTTATGGGGAAGTTGGATTCACTTAACATCATTTTGCTTAAAGTCACATTTTTCAGGAACATAACTACAACATTAAGCGAGGAGTTACTGTACACAGAAGACAAAGCACTCAGTCATATTATTAGGTAAACACAGTTTAATACAAAATTGCTCAGGCTTTGAGGCATACAAAGGAACCCAAGACTCTGCATAGCAGTAACCACTAGATTTCTTTTTTCCCCAGCATGTGGCTTTACTATTTGCTCATGCTCTCTTTTCTCTTGTTCGTAAGTGAACAAGAAGCATAGCTAATAAGTTGATTAAAATAACTGGATGAATTCTGCGAAGAAGGTGGATTGTTAGGGTAGCAACATCTGGTTCTCAGTTGAAGTTTGCAGCTTTCTAAATTAGACAGTTACTGAAACCTTCTTGATACTACATTTACAGTAACGGAACAGTGTAAAGAATAAAATGAGGTAAGTGAAGGAGCAGTGTTAAAAGGATGGTAGGGATTGATAATAGAATCTTAAATTAATTTGATAGGTCTTTTCCACAGCTATCCCATCCCACAACTATGCAGACTTATTACTTTGGGAGACAATGCGGGAAAGGGAGCTAGCCTTTCCACACAAATGAGATCTTTCAACCTAGGTAAATTATTTTGTTGCTACCCCAAGACTTAGAAGTAAGCTAATTGAAGTCTTCAAAACTTAAAATAATAATAAATAATAATAATAATAAAGTGGGGGATGAAGCTTGGTAAGAATGAATATGGGAGTTCAATATTAACCATGGAAGGAATAAAAAAACAGGTGTCTAAATATTAGATATCTGCTCTTCTTTAACAGAGAAGAAATAAAGAAATAAAATTCTTTTTCCAAGGTTCTCAATATGATGAAACAGTAATAACAATATGGTCTTCCCAAAATTAAAAAATAAGCAGATGTTTTATTCTCAGGAACCAGAAACCTTTAGCAAGGTCTCTTCTCCCTAAAAAGTGGTATAGCACTGTTTGAAGTAAGAATGAATAAACTCTTATGCCACTTTAAAATAAATCTCATTAGCATCTGTCACAGCTTTCTGCTTGCTCCCTCAGGTATGGTTTGCCAGTTAATTTCCAGGCAATGCTCCTTCAACCCAATAAGAAAACAATGAAGAAACTGAGAGAGGTTTTGAATGATTTATACAAACACCTTGATAGCAGTGCAGCAGCTATCATTGATGTAAGTAACTTGTGTAATTTTTATAACTAGTGTTTATGGTGTCCAGTTGCCACCCACGTTCAATCCTACATTGATTAGTCTTTTCTTAAAACCAAGTGGGAATGGTCTGCCTCACTGTACAGTGTTAATCCTCTGAAAGGAATTGCTCATGAGAAAGAAAGAAAGACTCAGGCTTCTAGGCTCTTCTGGATGCTGTTTAACAAGAAATATGCTCCATGGATTGTCTTGGGGCAGGTCACAAAACATGTTTCAGGAGCTGTTTTGTTTTGTTTAAAGCTCATCCTCTCCATTAAGTACAACCGTTCCTCATTGCTCTCCTCTAGTGCAGAGGCCATTTTTTCTTATTGGAATTAATTCAGTGGAGTTCTCCAGATGCCTTCTGCATGGGTTTTTGCAAAGGAGGAAGTACTCAATTTACAACCAAGTCATCTGAAGAGCTGTTTTTGTGTTCTTGGGGACTGCTGTGGGTCCAACAGACACTGTACAATTTTTAAAGCACCTTTCCATGGCCAATGTACCATGGTGGCACAGTAAGAAGAAAATAGAACTTTAAGTCAAATGGATTGAGAAAAATGCCTTCAGTCAAGTTTAAACTTAGTTTAGAATTCATCTCTAGGCATTTCATAACTTTTAAGTACAAATAATTCAGGAGATAGTATTTGCCATCTCCAATCTGAGGGATTGCTTCTGTTTATTAAAAACAAGAAAAGCATACTTTACTTGGCAGTTTCAGCAGAGATGCGAAGGAGTGAATGGACATGAAGTCAGAATTACCCTTTCCACCTCTAGAGGTCCTCAGTGCAAGGAAAGCTTGCACTGCTACTGCCAATACTGTACTTGTTCTGTGTCTAGATAAAACTTCAGTGTCCATAGCTGTTACCTTTCATGAGCAGTTGACCTTAAAACAAGCCAATGTCTTCAGAGCAAAATGCAGGTGAAATGTGGAGTCCAGCCAAATAATCATGAAGGTTCCTTCTGAAAATGTTTCAAAAATTCTTTTAATGTAAGAAGTCAATGTTGATCAGAAATAGGGAATGAAAAATCATATTTAATCCTGCGGACTAATGTTCAGACTTCTGGATCAGCTGAATTGTCCTCCAGTACAATTTTTAAATTTGCATAAATATTAAATACAATAGTTTAATGAAATAGGGATGTAAATAAACAAATCTAAATTTCATTTATACTGATTCTTCAGGGTCTCCTTTAGATTTCCACACTTGAAAATAGTTAGACAAAACTGCATTACTTAAATGTTGCTATGTAAAGGAAAATCCTTTAATACAAACTATTGTAGAGGAGTAGCAGTAACGCATGTGATTTGCTGAAGATTGTATTAAGCTGAGAAACTGAAAAAAAGAAACAAGTAACTACAGTTTTGCTCCATATAGTGATGTTATGTTAACAAAGCCAAATGTCATTTCATATGAAAATATGGCATGTATTACTGATGCTAACCTACCAATATTTTGTAAGGCAAGATCTTTTTTCCTCTATTCATCTTACTCCATTTTGAGAAGCCTGATGGCATATTATCCTTTTCTTCCCTTAACGTTTACATTACCAGACAAAACATCACCCAAAGTTTAAAATTCAAATAGTTTTTTTTTTTTTTAAGTTTGAGGTCTGGCATGACTTTTGTGCATCTTAAATGTTTGACTATGTCATGTAAGCTCCTGAATGGGACACTGACAAATTATATTGTAAAATGTATAGTAATTTTTTTTTAAAAACTTTTTCACAGGCAACTATGGATATTCCAGGCTTAAACCTCAGTCAACAGGAGTACTACCCATATGTGTATTACAAGATTGATTGCAATTTGCTGGACTTCAAGTAAACCTTTTCTTATCCTGACAATCCTCTGATAGTGTTGGTGTAAACAGACAGAAGTGAGGTTGAAGTACAATGATACTTTTAACTCTGTTAATCCTATGCTTGCTTCTTACTCCCTTTACTTAGGTGAATTTTCCCCATGGTGGTCCATCTCCTGACATTTTCTTTTAAAGAAAAGTGTAGGTATTACTGCTTTTAATCAATCAAGTCTGTAAATGTATATTGAGAGAATGAGAGTATTTATAAACAGTCATTTATTTAAAGAAAAGGATAATTCCTCTTTCATATGGTGATTGCATTAATTTCATTTACCATTGTTCATAAAGACCTTGTTTACAAAGGAAGATAGTGTAAACATGCCATTTTGTTCTCTGTATTTAGTAGATACAGATGTTAACATTGTTGAATTGTGATGTAAAGTATGTGAGATTGATATACAGTCTGTGCTTTCAGAATATTTTAAATTACAATCCATAAGCACTGTCAAAGAAAATAAAAATACCTGTGCAAATGTATGGTCTGTCTTATTGTGATGCATAGAACTGTAAAAATCTCCAGCCAAACATTAATACAGGTAATGTAAAGATGTGATATATGCTGTATCTGACCGTATAAAAATGAAGTTTTCAGTTTAACATAAATATTTGATGCGAGGTAAACTAAAATAAACACCTGCATTGTTGTGAGAAATACTGGAGCAGATTTCATTTCTATAATTTAAAGTTCCATGTGTGAATATACGTACACAACTTCTGTTAAGGTGACAGTCATGGCCTTACTCTCTGGAGGAGTGGGAGAGACATAGGCTTCTTACGCCCTGGGCCTAGTCAGTATTTCTACTTATATATATGTATTACTCTGTTTTCACTTATTTGCAACGGTGGCTACTCTTATAACGTAGCATGCAAAATTCTAGAGAAAGAGCTGCTACTTACCCTATATCCTCATCACACAAGACAGCATCCTTTTAATGCTTGTCGGAAAGAGTTTAACATTTCCAGTAACTGTTCTCAAGACATTTGCATTTGAAAATGTATCTTCCACTCACTACTTCAACACTGATGGATTCCAAGTACTGGATTTATAACACTAAAGCTTATTGTAGTCATCTGGACAAATCCTGAGCTTTGAAATAATGTTTGGTAAATCAGTGCCTCTCTGGAGTGTTGTAGTCTTTTGGAATTGTTTCCCCCTAGTCAGTTGTTTCCCCTATAATCGGGATCTAAGCAATGTTGAAAGGCTCAAGGAAGATCAGTAGTGTGACTTCTAATTGCTTAGCATAAACACTCTTGCAGGCATATGTCTGGCAGACTTGGCAGCAGCTTTCATTGAAACTCCTGGCCCATTTAAAGGAAGGACCTGCTTGTGTATAAGAACTTCCAAGGAGTTCTGAGCTAAAGTAGCAAAACTCCAAAACAAAATCATTCATAGATTCTAAGCCCAGAAGGGACTATTGTGGTCCAGCTTGAACACCTGATTGGTGCAGACCAGAGAACTTCCCCCCAAAATAATTCCTAGAGCAGATCTTTTAAAAAAACATCCAATCTTGATTTTAAAATTGCCAGTGATAGAGACTCCATCACTTGGTAAATTGTTCCAGTGACTAATTACTCTCACCATTTAAAAACTTATGGCTTATTTCCAGTCTGAATTTGTCTAGCTTCAACTTTCAGCCCTTGAATCATGTTAGTCCTTTCTCTGATAGCTTGAAGAACATATTATTAAATATTTGTTCATCGTGTAGGTACTTATAGACCAGAATCAAGTCACTCCTTAGCCTTCTCTTTGTTAAATTGAACAGATAGACTCAAAGAGCTCAATCACTAAAAGGGATGTTTTTTCTAATCCTTTAATCATTCTCCTGACTCTTCTCTGATCTTGCGTCAATTTATCAGTGTCCTCCTTGAATTATGGGCACCTGAGCTGGACACAAATAAATAAATTTATTTCCTAGACCTTGTGACTATTTCTCATGTTGATTTTAATGTGCACTGGCAAAGGTTAAGCTGCGACTTGAAGGTGTGGAATAGATAAAGCAGTGAGAGGGGAGGCAGTTGTGTTGTAGTGGAGGGGAAAGCAGAGGGTTTCTTGTTAAAATGGAGACTTTTCCGCCTCATCTCTTGCCTTACCTTTCATATCATCTAGAGCAGGGCTTGGTTACTACTTTCATATATTATTGCACACAAGTATTTGGCACTTTACAGTACCAACAAAGAAATGATCCCTGCCCTGAAGAGCTTGCAGTCTAGTTTTAGATAAGATGCAACAAGTGGTGGTAACAAATCAGCAGGAAATGGAAGTAATTCTGTAAAATAGCTATTGTCTCACTTGCAGGCAGTATGGAAGAAGTGAATCCTTATGGAAAGATTGTGGGTGTAGGGAGGGTAGAGAGAGTGACTTTGAAGCTTGGACTTTGCGGGATATTCTGAGCATAGAGGTAGCATGGGAAAAGGCATGAAGGTGTTTGGCAGTAAGGATTAGTATACTGGCTGGCATTCTTAGAACAAAGGGCGTTGGGAATTTCCTGATAAGAGACTAGGTTGGATATATAGGAACTCAGACTTCCTTGCCTCCAACTCTATCCCCTGGAATAAGAGCATTCAAGTAAAAATTGAATCTTATTTGAACATATAGACCCTACTATCCACTTGAACAAAGAAAGGTTAAACAGCAGGTAGTCAAGCTTTGTTTCTTTCTCAAAATCTGTGTAATTCGAGGGAAGACCAAGATTATTAAATGACATTTATTGCTTACAAAGAAACTTGCACAGGCTTGTGCAGATCATTGTATTATATACTTTCATCAAGTGTTACAGGGAGAAATGTGGAGTTCTGAACTTGACTGCAAAGATAAGCGAAAGATCGGTCTTTAAACATCCATATTACATATCTTAGATACATCCACAACATACAGAACAAGTACACTTCAAATATTTGGTAACAGAACTAACAATTTTAGGAAGGCATTGAGAATGAAAAGTGTTTGAAGTGCTAAGTTTTGTACTATCTTAAAACTGTTTTCAATTTAAAAAAAAAAACTTTACAGTTGAGAAACTGGCAAAAGCAATGTAATTTAAAGTTAAGACTTGTAAATCCCTATTGTATGGTACCTACTACTGTATAGGTCTTGAATTCGTGCATGCTAATATAAGTAGCATCTGAACCTGAGGTACCTTAAGTATGGAATGTCCAGGCAAAATTAATTTTACTGTGTAATATCTTAATGTAAACTAACTTTACTGTTAAAGAACCTACTCTGAGACAGCTAGGGTGCAGCATCCTGCATAGGCAGTATATGTTAAATGCTAATTTCTTCTAATCATTACCCAAACAACATTGGGAACAAATAGCATGAGTTGAACACTGTGTAATACTAAAGGTCTTAGGTTCTGTTCTCCTAGATCTCCAGAGTCAACGCAAGCAATCTTGGATACTTCTAGTTTCAACCACAAACAAAGAAAGAAAGACCAGTATGGGACACCAGAAGATGAATGTGCCACTAGTGCAGAGGAAGATTTTGGATACATGAAGCGGAATGCTTTCTGCCTTGAGAAGAGAGGTTGGATTAGATGGTCTCTTTTCTACATGGAAGGGTTAGGGAAGCCAAACTTGAGTTCAGAATGGGCAGGCCTTCTTTTAAACTGGATTTAAAACATGTAAGAAGGGGAAAGTTATTACTTAACTCAGATTTTTGCATGCGTCCTACAAAGTAAGGCAGAATTTTTTTTGAAGTAGACAGCATATTAATGACCCAAGTATATATACTGGCTTGTAAACCGCATGGGAATTCTAGAAAGAAGAACTAGTTACAGCCTAATGGGTAACCGAGCTAATGGGAAAAACTGAAACATGGGATGACTTTCATATCAATGGACAAAATTTTAGGGAAAGGCAAGAATAGTTAGTGACACTGCACAGCAAAAGTATCAACAATTGTAATGTATTTAAAAATCCATATAAGAAAGAATCCAAGGACTTAACTAAAATGGTGATTGATACTGTAGAAAATCCTATGATAGATAAAATAGTTTCCTAATTAAATTATTTAGAAAAGAATATAAGGAATGGAAAAACAAAAGTTGCAGTGGCCCTTTTCCAGACCATCTGAAGTGGAGGAGAGCTGGAGGGTTCTAAGGAGGCAAGTAGTGTACTGGAAAGAGTGAAAGAGAGAACTGGAAGGATGGAAGACAACCCCTCCCAAAGGGGGAAAGCAGAGCTGGGTGGGTCAATACTTCAGAGCACAGAGCAGCATGAATTAAAAGCAAGCTGACTAGGTCACTGTTCAGTGTGGAGTGAGAGGAGAGACCAACATAGGTATGAGGCTGAGTGAGAGATGAGATGCAAGTTTCAGTGATGGGGGCAAGAATGTGGAAGGAGTGGGAAATCAAACAGTAATGAACTGTAGATGGTTTTAGAGCAAGGGGAGAAGAGACCATGAGAGCAGAAGAGATGATGGATCATAGGGGAGTAGGAAAGATAGAAGGGTAGAATTAAGACTGGATAAGAACAGATGTTGGGTATAGGTAAATAGCACAAAGTCCTGGGGAAGTGAGGCAAAAAAGAACCCTTGTGAAGGATCTAAGTTATGCAAGCAGTGACAACAGACCTTGCTCCATTTGTGTACTGAAGGTGAGTAAATGGTGATGAGGCATATAAAAGAGCTCAAAGCAAATAAGGTGAAAATGAGTTGACAAAGAAAGAAGACGGTGAACATAGAGTACATGGTGATATGTTCAATCATTGAATTTTTGATCTCTAGTTTGATGCCATGGAGGTGTTACTCAGGAGCCTTATTGAGAGGAAACACTGGATTTGAGCACTCTTGGCACATTCAAGGACTCACCCCAAGGAGTGCTCCCCCAATGAGAAATCTAGTGACCAGTATCCCATGATGACACATGAGTCAGTCTTTTAGAGTATGATCAAGACATTAAACCCGTAACTTTCTCCTTTGCAACTGTTTTCCTGTTCATTAAGATGTAGTCAAAGAGCTTGAAAACTTCTAAAGATATGTTTTCCTTTCTTCTGTTCTGCTTAGTAGTTTAAATATAGACCATTCATTGACTTGTACTTCATCTATTTCCTTGAGGGGTAGACCTGGGAGGACACTTCTGATTAGAGACTCCTGTACTAACCTTGGATCATTGGGAAGCATTCGCATATTATGGACTGAATGACTTGGGCAGCACTTATATTTTGCAAGAACTGAGATTTATTAAAAGTACACATCTTTTTTCCTTACATGTTGTGAGGAATCAGCAACACAATACTCTAGATGTAATTCTTAAAGTGAGTCAAATTGTCACTCATCAAGAACAGAGCATATACCTAAGGAGATGGAATATAGTTTCATGTACTGACTTGTAAGTCTGTCATTGCCCCCTAATGGAGACAATAAACAGGACAAGCTTGATTTATTGGTTGATAACTACTGAGACAACAGGTGTTTATCTGCTACAAAAACTTAATACAAATTACACACACACACACCCCACCAATAAAATGTGCAATACCTTGCTCGATGGGTCTTGGTCTCTGACTCTGGCCTCCAAGTACTCCTTGCAGTACAAATAGCTGAACCCACATATGATGCCCTAATTATATGCCATTCAGTTTAAGGCCTCAATGAACTAATGACATAGATGGGGAAGCCTGCAAAGTTCAGGTGCTGATAGATCACCAAGGAAAGTTGAAGGGGCTCAGTACCTTGTAGGATAATATAAGAACTGCCCTACTGGGTCAGACCATGGTCCATCTTGGCTAGTATCCTGTATTTGACAGTAGCCTTCAGTGGAAGCATACAGAACAGAGACTATGGAGTGATCCACCCAGTCTTCCAATGTTGGCTTCTGATAGAGGTTTAGCATCACCCTGAGCATGGGGCCATTCATGGACCTGTTCTCCTTGAACCCAGTTATATTTTTGGCCACCAAAACATCCTATCACATGGCAATGAGTTCCACAAGTTAGTTGTCTGGAAAAAGTACTTCCTCTTTATATTAAACCTACTGCCTAATAATTTTGAGTGACCACTGATTTTTGTTACTGTGTGATACACTTTTTGCACACCATACATGATTTTATAGGCCTCTATCATATCCCCCTTAGTCATTTCTTTTTCTATGTGGAACAGCCCTAATCTTTGTAGTCTCTCCTCATGTGGAATCGGTTCTATACCTTTGATCGTTGTTGCCTTGCTTTGAATCTTTTCCAGTTCTCCTATATCCTATTTTGAGATAGAGTAAACAGAACTGAACACAGCATTCAAGGTGGAGCCACACCAGGGATTTATATGGTTGCACTATTAGTATCCAGAATAATCCAAAAAAATAAGTGGAACATTTGAATAAAACTAGTTAGGTCCAATTCCTTTCCTTTCAATACAATCATTATTGACTTTAATTGTCTTGGGGGTCAGGCCGACTGCTTTAATCTTATGTATACTTCTGTTGGAAAAATAGGGCAAAACACAAAATTTCCAGTAAGTTTTTGGAATATATTAGGAACAACTTTTTTGTTTCAGAAAGTGGAGAAAGTAACGAGGGGGACAGCCATTTCCGGCTTGATTCTGACCAACAGGGAGGAATTGGTTGTGAATCTGAAGGTGGAAGGCAATTGAATGAAAATGAAAAGATTTCATGATTCTAAGGAAAGGAAGGAATGAGAGCTGCAGAATGAGGACAGTGGATTTTTGAAAAGCAGACCATAACAAACTTGGGGTATGTATATACTTAAAACACTACAGCAGCACAGTGCTTTGGCATAGATACTGTCTATGCCGATGGGAGGGACTTCTCTTGTTGGCAGAGGTAATTGACCTCCCTGAGAGGCCTGGTAGCTAGGTCGACAGAAGAATTTTTCTGTCAGCCTGGTGCTGTCTACACTGGAAGATAGGTCTGGTTAACTATGCCACTCACAGGTGTGAATTTTTCATATTCTGAGCGATTAGTTAAGCAGACTTAATTTTCTAACGTAGACCAGGCCTCGGAGAACTAGTACGTAAGGTCCCATGGAAAGAAAATCTAATGCACAATGGAGTTCAGGAAACCTGGCAGTTTCTCAAGGAGACACATTAGAGGCAAAACTGTAAGCTATCCGGCTGCAAAAGAAAGAATAGTAAGAAAGGTCTAGGGGTTATAGTGGTTCACATTGAATGAGTCAACAATGTGATGCAATTGTGTGGAAAGGCTAATATTCTGGGTTGTATTAACAGGAGTGCTGAATGTAAGATTCAGGAGGTAATTTGTTATGCTCTACTTAACACGGTAAGGCCTCAGATGGAGAACTGTGTCCAATTCTGGGTGCCACACTTTAGGAACAATATGGATAAATTGGGAGAGACAGTCCAGAGAAGAACAACAAAAATGATAAAAGTTTCGGAAAACCTGACCTGAGGAAGGGTTAAAAAAACTAGGCATGTTTAATGTTGACAAAGAAGACTGGGTGGTGGTAGGAAACCTGGTAAGTCTTCAAATATGTTAAGAGCTATTATAAAGAGGATGGTGATTAGGGTTGCCAATTTTGGTTGGATGTATTCCTGGAGGTTTCATCACATGACCATCTTTAATTAAAAAGATTAATCTTTAATGCCTGCAGCCCCCTGTGCTGAGGCAGGACAAAGTCAACCTAGAGCATCCCTGACAGGTGTTTGTCCAACCTGTTCTTAAAAACCTCCAATTATTGGGATTCCACAATCTCCCTTGGAAGCCTATGCTAGAAGTTAACTACCCTGATAAAGTTTTTCCTAATGTCTAACCCAGGAGCGGGCAAACTTTTTGGCCTGAGGGCTGCATCGGGTTTCAGAAATTGTATGGAGGGCCACTTAGCAGAGGCTGTGCCTCCCCAAACAGCCAGGCGTGGCCCGCCCCACTCCCGCTTCTCGCCCCCTGACAGGCCCTCCCCCCCCGTTCCCTGATGGGGGCCTCCCCGGGACCCCTGCCCCATCCAACCTCGCCTTCCTTCCTGACTGCCCCCCCGAACCCCTGCCCCATCCAACCACCCCTTCTCACTGCCCCCTGACTGCCCCATTCAATCCCCCCTCCTTCCTGACTGCCCCCCCTGTTCCCTGCCCTCTGACCACCCTGACCCCTATCCACACTCCTGACTACCACCCCAGAACTCCCCTGCCCTCTATCCAATCCCCCCTCCTTCCTGACTGCCCCCCAGTACTCCTGCCCCCATTCAACCCCCCTGTTCCCTGCCCTCTGACCACCCTGACCCCTATCCACACTCCTGACTACCACCCCAGAACTCCCCTGCCCTCTATCCAACCCTCCCTGCCCCCTCACCGCGTTGCCTGGAGCACCGGTGGCTGGCAGTACTACAGCTGCACCGCCCGGCTGGAGCCCGCCATGCACCGCGCAGCACAGAGCACCGGGTTGGGCCAGGCTCTGAGCTGCGCTGCCCCAGGAGCTCACAGCCCCGCCGCCCAGAGCATTGCGCTAGTGGTGCAGTAAGCTGAGGCTGTGGGGGAGAGGGAATAGCGGGGAAGGAGCCGGGGGCTAGCCTCCCTGGCCAGGAGCTCAGGGGCCGGGCAGGAGGGTCCCGCGGGCTGGATGTGGCCCACGTGCTGTAGTTTGCCCTCCTCTGATCTAACCTAAATCTCCTTGCTGTAAGTTAAGCTCATTTTTTGTCCTACCTTCAGGGGACATGGAGAACAATTCATCAGGCTGCCAAATTTTGGTTAAACATATTCCTAGAGATATCACATGACACAATCTTTAATGAAAGATTAATTTTTAATTCCTGGAGACTCCAGGGCAGTCCTGAAGGGTTGGCAACCATAGCCCAACCAGGACTGGCTGTAGGCACCAGCAAAGCAAGCACGTGCTTGGGGCGGCACAATTCCAGGGGGGGCATTCCGGCCACCCTTTTTTTTTTCTTTTCTTTTTTTTTTGCACTTGGAGCGGCAAAAAACCTAGAGCTGGCCCTGAGCCCAACATGCCACCAGCGGCTACTGTTCATTCTTCCCTGAACTTCACTAGACACTTTCTGTAGAAGCTTCTGCAGCCTCCTTTCCATCTGCCTTCCTACTATGGATTGAAAGAAACAGTACATTTCCTTTCAGATGCTAAGGCCCACCAAGGAAGTTCTATTTAGAAAACACCTAATATCACATGAAGACCATGCAGTGGACTCTTCTATACAGAATCATAGAAAAGGTAGAGCTGCAGGGGAGATGTTACTTATTACATAGTGTGAAGCCACCTGTCTCCCTACTCCAGCTACACAGATTTTCCTCCTTTGTTTCTGATAGAAAGTCTGTTGTTTCCTCAAACAATTAGAAACTGAACCTTTCCTGCACCCATACAGGAGTTTGAGTGGGTCTGCAAAATGATATTTTACTAATTCTCACCTCATGTAACTAATTCCTGTGTACCATGGTCACACTCCTATGCACAAGGCAAAATGAGGATTCTGGGGATAGTTCTTTGGGACAAACCCTAAACATAAGGGACTCATTTTACGTATTTTACTGAGATAGGGATTCCTCAGACGTTGATGACTAGAACTTGTCAAATTTGCAAATATTTTATCTCCATTTAAGTTTCCCCTCTCCCCATTTGTAAACATGTAATTTTGAACAATGGAGAATAATAATCATATTGGTAAAATAGTTTGTCACAATAAATTCTGGTCTATGCTCCTAGGAGTTTTCACTATTTGTGCAGTATAACTGGTACCTTAAATCACATGGTTTAGTGTCTTTCCTGATCAGACTGCCTATGTTTTGTAAACAGGAGTCTCCTCTTTCTGGTCACAAGTTGCTTCTGAACAGTTAATTGTTTGGCAAACCTATTGTGCAACCCAAAAGAGTTTTTTGTTTTTTAAGAGCTAATATACACCTTACATGTTCTTTTGAACAAGTCTACACAGAAAGAAGGCTAATACTTGTACTGTGTAGCGGTAAAAATAAACCCACCTGTTTCAGTGTTCTCCATTAAGTAAAAAGAAGCAGCAATTTGGTTCACTTACGGTTTTAAGATACTTAAATCTCAGGAACAGAATCTTTGCTTTTAAAACACTAGAGGGTACTCCAGTGCTATTTTCAAATAATTTCAGGATGAAGCATTAATTGGGTATGTAACTGGTTAAATTATTTGAATTAAATTGATACTTTACAGCTTTCAGAGCAACAGCCGTGTTAGTCTGTATTTGCAAAAAGAAAAGGAGTACTTAGGTGCCACAAGTACTCCTTTTCCTTTTCCAGCTTTGTTTCCCTAATGATTTGATATTTCAAGAACACAAGATCAATTTTATAAAAATTACTCTTCTACTAAATTTTGTGCAGGTTGTTTTTCCCTCTAACCAACCAGAGAGGAGTATTCGTTGCTGTGACAATTGATACTTGTTGCTCAAGAAAAACTAGAGTTCTGATTTACAAATTGTTACCTTTAAAGTTTGAAATGTAAATAGAAGGCACTCCACAGCACACTCATGTCCGAAGGATTCACCTTTTAGAATACGCTATTACTGTTTCAAGTGATTTCACAAAACATTGAATTAGGGGATTGTTATATTTACTCATTCAAAACAGTGTTATGTTTGACTGGAGATGGTACGCACGTGGCAGTGTTATACATTTTTGCAGTTCAGTGGTGTTACTGAGGTGTCAATTATGACTCCATAATTCCATCTTTTATTTAAAAACAGGGATTCAATGTCTTTGTTTTGTTGAAAAAAAAATACTTTCCCCAAATTTGCGGTACTTCTTTGGGAACAAAGTAAATATTGATAATTTACACAAATCTTAGTTTAGGTTAAAATTAATTAAAACCAACTCCTTTAATACATACATCTGTCAGTCTGTTCCAAATGATCTGAACAGAACACATACACTTCACACTTTCCATATAGTTAAAATGCAGTTAACTGAAATCTTCTTCATAGACTATATTTGAAAAAACTAGGTTGTAATTAATCTAATTTATTGTATCTAATTGCTTATTTGTATTACCATATTGTGTAGGAGCCCTGGTCACAAACCAGGATTCCATTGTGCTAGGTGTTGTACAAACACAGAACACAAAGACAATCCCTGCCCCGAGGAATTTACAGTCTAAGATGAGAGACAACAAATGGATACAGGCAGGCGGAGGGAGTACAAGATAATGAAACAATATTGGCCAGCATGATAGGCAGTGGTACAGCACACTGGCAGCTTAACTGTTAAGTGTTTTTTGTAAGTATCACAGAAAAGGAGAAATTTGAATGAAACTTTGCAGATGTTTGTGTAGAGCTTCTCCTAAGTGTGAGGGGCAGCATGGGAGAAAGTTTGAAAATTTAACAAGTTGGCAATGGAGGCTGGAGTCATGGGTTGATCAGAATCAAGGGCTGACATCTCTCATTCACTGTCAAGATGATAGGTAAGGTGGGAATAGCTTATGGTCGATGCAATAGAGAAAGGGGAGCCAGTGAAGGGAGAGGTGACAAGGTCAAAACAAGGGGCTAGGAAAATGATCTTTGCAGCAGCATTCTGAATGGATGTGAGCAGCACAAGATGGCATCTGTCAAGCCCAAAGAAAAGGATATTGCAGTAATTAAGACATGAGAGGATGAGAACCTGAAAGAGTTTTAGCTGCATGGATGGATAGGAAAGATCATATCTCAGATGTCATGCTGAAGGAATCAGCAAGATTTAGATATAACTTTAGTGTGAGAACCTACAGAGGTCTGAGTCAAAGATGATGCCCAACTTATGGGCCCAGGAGATAGGTGGAATGGTGGTATTGTCCACAGTGATAGAGAGAGGTTGGAGTGAGAGAGGTAAAGGTCTTTTGGGGTTGGGGCATGGGGACAAGGTTAAGGTTTTAGCCATGTTGAGCTTGAGCTGGCTGCTAGATGTCCACAGGGAGGTGTCAGAGAGAGAGAGACCTAGATTTTACTTTGGACAGAAGAAGGCAGGTCTAGAGTATAGGTCGATATCCTGAGTAGTTGAATTTGTGTTTGCCAATTACCCAGAGATAAGGTGTAGAGGGAGAAGAGAAAGGGATCAAGATCAATAAGCCCTGTGGAAACCGCACAGAAAGCTGGAGGGGAGATGAGGAGGATCCTGGGAAGGTGCAATTAGAGAGGTAGCAGGAGAATCAGAAGAGGACAGAGTCACAGAAACCACGGGAATATTTTTAGCCTATTAAAAAAAAAAAATCAGTCTGAGAGGCTCAGATAATTCTCAAGTGTGCCAATTGTGACATTAGAACTCAACCAATCACTACACTTCTTTAGAGCTAATTTGTATGCAAAATATGGTTATAATGACTCAATGGTATGAGAGAAACTGGACACGTCACTAGTAGATTATCTTGCCCAAATGTCATTGCTCTTTAAAGATCCTGTGGCTGTACACTAGCATGGGCATCAGTGCTTGGAAAGCTCGATACCGCACTGCTCTCTGGGCTCTGCTGTGTATTGCAAGAGCACTGCTGGAGGCAGACGTGCAGGAGGGAGCCCTTAAAATGCAGAGCCACTGGGACTTGTGGTCTTGGCTCTCTTTGCTCCTCCTGCACATAGTGCCAGTCTCACTAACACAACTCTGTAAACCAATAAGTCAATTGCAAATTAGGGCCAGATTCGCCACTACTTTTTGGCAGCCTTCTGCTGCTCTAGTGCTGGAAGTCAGCTGTTAAGGATTACATGACATCTATTCTAATAATTTAAAAATTGTATGGTCACATTCTTTTTAGATGTCTTGCTCAGTGTTTGTGTATTACACTTTTAATTAAAACTTAAAGAAATTCCCAAACTACATTAAGATAAAGGTAAGGTTGAAAGTGTGATTCAGAAATTTGAGTTAAAGAATTATGGGGATGTTGTAGGTTTCAGAGTAACAGCCGTGTTAGTCTGTATTCGCAAAAAGAAAAGGAGTACTTGTGGCACCTTAGAGACTAACCAATTTATTTGAGCATGAGCTTTCGTGAGCTACAGCTCACTTCATCGGATGCATACTGTGGAAACTGCAGAAGACATTATATACACAGAGACCATGAAACAATACCTCCTCCCACCCCACTCTCCTGCTGGTAATAGCTTATCTAAAGTGATCATCAAGTTGGGCCATTTCCGGCACAAATCCAGGTTTTCTCACCCTCCGCCCCCCCCCACACAAACTCACTCTCCTGCTGGTAATAGCCCATCCAAAGTGACCGCTCTCTTTACAATGTGTATGATAATCAAGGTGGGCCATTTCCAGCACAAATTCAGGTTTTCTCACCCCCCCACCCCCCTCTAAAAACCACACACACAAACTCACTTAGTCTCTAAGGTGCCACAAGTACTCCTTTTCTTTTTGGGGATGTTGTAGTTCTTCCCAAACCATTACAAACTCAGGAGATTCAGAATTAAGGAATTAATTAAGGATTAAAGGAAATCCAGACATGTTTGGGTGCCTCACCTGTGCATTTCTTACCCAACATCCTTAACTCCACCTGTAGTGATGCCATCAGGAGGGAAAAATATATTTAAAAAAATCAAATATCTTTAAAAATCAATCTAATGGAGTCACAAATAAAACTGGTGTGGAAAATTTTGAAGTTTTTCATCAGAAAATGCTGATTTGTTTAAATGGAAACTTTTCATGGGAACATACCAATTTCAGTGAAACTTTAGTCAGGAAAGGCTTCTCAGATCCAGGATGGATTTTCAGGGGGAAGAGGGGAGAGACACCTCCAACACAGCATGGTTTGGGAGTTGAAGCTACATCTCCCACATCATAGGTGAGTGCCCTAATCACTGGGTTATACAGTCTCTTAACTTTTTTGTAGAAAAAACTTTGAAAGGTGTTAGTTTGTCCTGCTGCAAAATAGGAAATTTTTTGAAATTAAAAATCTTTCCAGGATGGGAAAAATCACTGCACCTTTAATATTACTGTAATTATTTCTACAGTGCCAGAGGTGTTTGTGGTACTTTATAGAGACAAATACAAGAAAACAAGTTCCCTGCCCCAAAGAACTTGCAATCCAATGTAAATATTCAAAATCTAGATTGGTCAGTTCTGTTTGTTGGGGTGGATAGAATCCATCAGGCCTGCTGATCCCTCCCCCAGAACAGGCGCTTCTTGGCAGCCCCACAGTGGAGGGTTTCAAAGAGAGCGAGGCATGCTGAACAGCTACTGTTCTCTCAGCTAGATCCATGGGTGGAGGGAAATATGGAGACAATATGAAAATATCAGTTATTTAAGTTTACTCCTAAGGGCATGTCTACACTACCACTTTTGAAAAAAATCACACCCGAATGACACAAATTATGCCGACAGAAGTACCAGTGTGGACAGCGCTATGTTGGCGGGAGAGCTTCTCACAATATGGGACAGCCCCTCTCTATAAGAACCAAGACCCGTTTTCATGTTAGAGCAACCAAGGACAGAACGACAGTTTCCTAATATAGTTTTTATCTGTTTTATCTTTCAGTAACTCATTGTATACCCTTGATTGAATCTTTTCTGCCTTTTATTATTCACAGATTTTTCTCTTTTCTTCACAATCTACACCTGTACTCTCATTCAGCTTCCCTTGGTCATTGCTTGTTTCTCCTTTTTTCCTGAATTTAAAAACAAACACTTTAGCAAAGGTTGCAGTTTAGAACAGTTTATGTTGCTAAGCAACAACCTGCCTTTCAATGCAGTCTACTTTCCATATAAGCACTCTGTGTTGAATCATCGTCCATACTCCTCTCCTAGTTACGTGGCAGTCTTACATGCCAATTTCACCAGCTCATTTTCAGATGGTATCAGTAGAGCTGGGTGAGAATATGGGGGGAAAAGATTTTCACTTATGTTACTGATTCAGTTTTGTGGCTCTTATGCGCAGACATTGGGCTGGGTGACTTCATAAGAGTCTTCAGAGAAAGCAAACATGCCATGAACATTAGTACAAATCTCTCTGCATGTATTTGCACTGGAAATACTTTTTCAGCTCTTAAAATAAAAAAAAAGTTCTTTTGGGTTGCACAATAGGTTCGTCAAACAATTAACTGTTCACAGACAACTTGTGACCAGAAAGAGGAGACTCTTGTTTACAAAACATAGGCAATCTGATCAGGAAAGACACTAAACCATGTGATTTAAGATACAAGTCATACTGCACAAATAGTAAACTCCTAGGGGAGCATAGGCCAGAATTTATTGACAAACTATTTTACCAATCTGATCATTATTTTCCATTGTTCAAAATTACGTGTTTACAAATGGGGAGAGGAGAAACTTAAATCGAGATAAAATATTTGCAAATTTGATGAGCCCTAGTCACCAACGTCTACTGAGGAATCCCTACCTCAGTAAAATATGTAAAATGAGTCCCTTATGTTTAGGGTTTGTCCTAAAGAATTATCCCCAGAATCTTCATGCTGCCTTGTGCATAGGAGTGACACCATGGTACACAGAAATTAGTTACATGGGGTGAAAGTTGGTAAAATGTCATTCTGCAGACCCACTCAAAAACTGCTGTGTGTGTGCAGGAAAGGTTCAGTTTCTAATTGTATGAGGAAATAATAGACTTTCAGAAACCAAGGAGGACAGTCTGTGTAGCAGAGCAAGGAAAGACAGGTGGCTTCATACTATGGAATAAGCAACATGCCACCTAATGAGAGACATAACCTTTATAAATAGGGTCAAAGAGAGTAAAAGACTTCTAGTGTAATTGTTTTATTGAAACAGGAGTTGTATAGAATGAACTATCAAGGACATCTCCAAAGCCCTGTAGCTTTTAAAAAAGGATTACACAGGTATTTGAAGAAAGGAAATATTTCCTTGTGGAAAATTTAATGGGAAGAAGAAAAACTTGGTTCTAAATAAACTACCTTTAAAAACACCTAGGATACCACTCTCTCTTAAATTATTTCTATAAAAAGCTAGAGTATGAATAGAACTGGATCCTATAATGCAGGTCCTTATCAGCTTGCCAATTAAGTAGTGTGCACATTGAGTTATGAGACTGTCTGTGGCAGTTCAACACAAGTAATTCTGAAGTTAGAAATGTAAACAACTGCTTTGCTATGGAAACTGCCATTTTTAAAATTAGCTTCCCAGCCAATGCAAATTCATAACCATCCATCTTTTCACACATATTCAAATCTACTTTTAATTTCTTTAGTCTAAGAAGCCATCCATTTCATGTTACATCGTAAGTCCATGTTAGCTGAGAAATCTCTATGTGAAAGTTGCTCTGTTAATGAATGCTTACTTTCTGTTGCCTTCTAACTCCCTGTAAAGTTTCCAAAAGTAGTTCTACGTTGAACTATAGAGTCTCTCTCTCTCTCTAGCTCAGTACCTATTTGATTTACACACAGTGGAATGGCTTCAACAGGAAAGACTGAGCTCCCCACATCAGAACATCCTATAGTCCAGTGGTTAGGGCAATCACCTGAAAGATGGGAAACCCATGTTCAAATCCCTTCACATCAGGCAGAGGTGGAAATTGAAGCAGTGTGTCTCACAGCCCAGGTGAGTTCCCCAACCACTAGGCTAAAGCTCATAGGAACAATCCTCCCTCTCACCCTGTCTTGTACTGCTGCCATTCTTTTAAGAAACAACTTATGCACCTGACTTCAGGAGTGGGTTCTTGGCTATGGTTTGCAAGTGGAGTATAGGTGCATCTCTCCAGCTAGGACTTAAGTGCCTAACTTCCTGAGAAGGGCAGGGCAGCACCCCAACCCCTCTCCTTGGCTCCAGCTATTGACTAGCTTAGGCAGCTCCCTGCCTAGGATGCTGGCTTTTATGGATCCCATTCTTAAGCACCAATCTCTCCCCAAGTGTCGCATATGGAGCCTGGGCACCTTATTCAGACTTTGTGGATTCCACTGGGTAGCTACATGCCTAAAAGTTAGGCAATGCAATGCTTAGCATAGCAATGCCCCAAGGTGCTTAATTATGACAAGTCATCTTTACTGGGAGGAGCAGCTGTTAGCAGCCATCTCAAAGATCCAGTTCTTCACATGCTAGTCCATATGCATATTCCTCATTAGGTGAGTGCACATCCAGTGTGCGTGCCTCTGAGAATTTTCTAGTCAGTAGCATCCATCAGGGCAGCAGATGCACCCTTCCCTTCCTTGTGTGCTATGTAAGGGTATAAGGGCCTGAGCTGCCCCACCACATCCAGTTCCTTCTCTACTGCCCATGGTAGGTATCAGAATAACTCTCTTTGGGATTTACCTCTGCTTAGTTAACAGTTCACTTAGGTCTCTGAATGCTTCAGGGGGAAAGACTTTGTTCCCTCTGTGGTTGCTGGCAGCGTCAGCCACTGTGGTAGAGCATGGAAATGCCTGGCTTTAAGAACTGCCTTTTCTGTGAGGCAGTTATGCCTCTGAATGATAAGACACACACGCATCCAACGAAGTGGGTATTCACCTACAAAAGCTTATGCACCAATACGTCTGTTAGTCTATAAGGTGTGTGGCAAGATGGCCAATTTTAGTCTGGTGGGTTCTGCACTTTTCTTGGCAGGGAGCTAAGATGCTACCCTTTGCCCCTGCTCTTGGGTGCCAAGTGCCCCGCTACTATCCCGGGAAGGTGGTAGAGGAGGGAAGCAGGGGAAGGGGTCTGGGTTTGCTCCTTGCTCTGAGTCCCAGCCCCTCTCAACTCCTGTGGGTTTCTTACCCTCATCCCCCTTAGGTGGGGTTACCCTCAGTCCTTAGATGCTGGAGGGAAGGGAGTCTCCCTGTCCTGCTAGGCAGGATCTCCCTTACTTCAATTTTGAGGTCTTCCTTAATTGGGGCCTTAATTGACTGCAGGTGCTCCAATTAACCTGCAGCCACCTTCCCTAGTCTACAGGGAACCATGCCTTAATTAGTCTTGAGCTTATATATTTCCCCTCTAGCACTCTCCTACTGCTCTCTGTATCACAGGTGTAACTCTTTGTGGTGGTTACAGATCCAGACTAACATGGCTACCCTTCTGATACAAGACACATAAGGTATCTCTTCTGTCTTAAGGAGAGACATGTCCTAGAGTGCTGTGAAATCTGCAAGTCCTTCTTGAAGTGGACCCAGCTCTTGAGAGAGGTATGCCTGAGAGCTATCCTTAAGGAGCAGGCAATGAGGTCGGTTTCTGACCCTAGCCTCCAAGCATCTGGACCCGCAGGAGACCAGAGGCTGTAGAAATGCCCCAGCTTCAATGTTAAAACAGGATGAAGGGTCATTTAGGCCTGCGTCTCCCTTGTGTGGGAAGTACAAGGACAGATCAGACTCTGATCGGAAGTCCTCAAAAACAAACATAGCCCTCTCTAGCTCTGAGGCTGCATAAAACCACCAGGCTCTCAGACACTAGAGGTGCCTCAAAACATAGAAAAAGTTCCCCTGACACTAGACCTGGTGCCAGCCAAGTAGACCTGCACATTAAAGAGGCTTCACACCCCATGTCTTTGGGATGAAAGCAACCAGAGAGACTGCTGGCTGACATGGTACTGTCCAGAAGCCTGACTCTATTACTAGTCATCCTATTACCTCCATGCCAGCTACAGTATGGTCACCTCCACATTTTGCTACAGGCTTTCCATCACCTCTGGTCACTGCTCTTCCTGGCTGGCTTTGGTAGGCATATCTAAAGAATTACAAATGACACTGGAGGGACCTCCCTTGTGAGGACTGCTCACTTTTCCATGAGATCCCTCAAAAATTCCAGAGCAACATTCAGATCCCTCGGGATCTACTCTCTCCAGATAAAGGTACTTCAGACCCCATCTCTATCAACAGTGGTCATTCTTCCACTAAAAACTGCCCAAGCCCATAGGTCCCAGGCAGAGGGCAGAGAAGAAAATGCAAGGGGGGAGGGTCTACTTCTCGGTCATACCTCTGCTTTGGCTTTGACCAGGCAGCGAATCTGACTTATCACCCAAGGCAGAATACCTTTCATTCCATGTTCTTCACCCTGCCCTTCTTTTCTGGCAACTGTCTGGCTCACTTCCAGTGGACCTGGTCATAGGTGCTGACTTTCCAATGTGCCGGAGGGTGCTCGACCCCTGGCTGTGCCCCAGGCCCCACCCCCATTCCACCCCTTGACCCAAGGCCCCACCCTGCCTATTCCTGCCCCATTCGGCCCCTCTCCTGAAGGCGCCGCGTCCTCGCTCCTCCTCCCCAGAGCCTCCTGCACATCGTGGAACAGCTGATCGTGGTGGGTGGGAGGCACGGGGTGGGGGGAGGGAGAGGTGCTAATTGGCAGGGCCTGCCAGCGGGCAGAAAGTGCTGGGGGAGGGGAAGGTGCTGATAGAGAGCTGCAGGTGGGTGTTCAGCACCCACCATTTTCCCCAATGGGTACTTCAGCCCCAGAGCACCCACGGAGTCAGTGCCTATGGACCTGGTCCAACATCACCTCAGACTGCTGGGTCTTAGACATGGAGTAGAGAGTCTATGCTATTCAATTCCTCTCTCTTTGCACCATCCACCTTCCTTGTCCCTCTTTAGGGACCACTCCCACAAGATTCTGCTTCAACAAGAAAGGCAGTCTCTCCTTGCTTTTAGGCATTGTAAAGGAGGTTCCCCCCCCAGCAAAGGAGGAGAGGAGTTTCTATTAAACGCATTTCCTCACCCTGAAAAAGATTAGGGGATTTCACCCTGTATATAGACCCCTCAACACCTATTTCAAGAAACTCCAATCCAAGCTGGTCTCCTTCACCTCCATCATATCCTCCCTGGACCAGAAAGACTGGTATGCTGATTTCAGTGATAAATATTCCACATTGTGATAAACTCAGCACACAAATGCTTCCCAAAGTTTGTGTTGAACAACTACTACCAATATTGGGTTTTGCCCTTCAGACTTTTTACAGCACGCTGGGTATTCACAAAGTGCCTTGCAGTTGTGGCGGCGCACCTCAGAAGGATGGGCATTCGGGTTTTCTTGTGCTTTGGTAACTGGCTGGTCGGGGGTCCCTCACAATCTCAGGTCCAAGCCATCAGTGTGTCCATCCTCCAGCTGTTCACATGTCTGGGCCTGCTGGCGAATGAGAAGAAATCCACACTGACCTCTATGTAGTACATAGAATTCATCAGGTTCTCAACATGGAGACGGCGACTGCCTACCTACCACTTGACAGGTTTCTTATGAAACAAGACCTATGTTCCTGCCTACTGTCCCAACCCCTCATGTGAGTGAGAACTTAGAATTATAGAAGATTAGGATTGGAAGAGACCTCAGAAGGTCATCTAGTCCAATGCCCTGCTCAAAGCAGGGCCAATCCCCAGCTAAATCATCCCACCCAGGGCTTTGTCAAGACAGGCCTTAAAAACCTCTAAGGATGGAGATTCCACCACCTCCCTAGGTAACCCATTCCACTGCTTCACCACGCTTCTAGTGAAATAGTTTTTCCTAATATCCAACTTAGGCCTCCCCCATTGCAACTTGACACCATTGCTCCTTGTTCTGTCATCTGCTACCACTGAGAACAGCCTAGCTCCATCCCCTTTGGAACCCCACTTCAGGTAGTTGAAGGCTGCTATCAAATCACCCCTCACTCTTCTCTTCTGCAGACTAAATAAACCCAGTTCTGTCAGCCTCTCCTCATAAGTCATGTGCCCCAGCCCTCTAATAATTTTCATTGCCCTCCGCTGGACTCTCTCCAATTTGTCCACATCCTTGTATTGGCCTTATGTGAAAGGTGTCAGAGAAGGAGGGAAGACACTGGGGGCAGAATTGTGCTCTGTCAGATCCACCTCCTACAGGGCTTCTGCTACTGAAAAATATTGGGAGCTTCAGCCCTTCCTCCTGAGCTCTGCAGTGAAAAAGAGGCACCAGGTAAGTAAAATAGAGAGAGAGATTTCATGCATCTTGTACACTGGGAGTGCAATGTTCTTTTTTTAAGATGAGTATTAATACTAGCTATCTCACCTTTCTATGGAAATCTAATTTTTGAATTGTCCCTTTCATGTCCATAGTTATATTGTCATTGGAATTGTTTACCTGTGATTATGCAGTCCTTACTCTGACAAAACCCTCGGAGGACAGTGGAAATTTTGTTTCAGTAAGGACTGGAGGGTTCACAGATTAAGACCAGAAAGGTCTTTGAAATTTTCATATACATTTTCACGCACCTGGTGAAGAGTCAGAGTCCATAACTTCTAGTTAAGTTAATGTAGACTTTTAAAAATAAATATCCAGTTTTACAGATTTCAAGTAACAGAGACCATACACCGCTATAATTTTTCCATTGGTTAATTACCTCACTTTTAAAAATTTGCCCCTTATTTCTAGTCTGCATTTTTATAGCATAAGCTTCCAGCCTCTGGCTAATGGATAGGTCTCAGAATGTTACTATAAACGGGGAATCATCATCAAGCGAGTGTGTTTTCAGTGGCATCCTGCAGGGATCAGGTCTTGGCCCTATGCTGTTTAACATTTTTATCAGTGATCTGGAAGGAAACTTCAAATCATGACTGAAAAAGTTTGTAGGTGACACAAAAATTGGGGAAGTTTTAAATAGTGAAGAGGACAGGTCATCCATTCAGAACAATCTGGATTGCTTGGTAAACGAGGTGCAAGCATAGGTGCTAGGGGCGCTGCCGCAGCTCCTGGCTTGAAGTAGTAATAACAACCCAGTAGAGGGGTTTGGCCGGGGCTTGTTCTGCTCCGGGGTGGCGGGGGACCACACTGTCTCGGTACATCCTTCCAGTTGTTGATGGGGAATTAGCCTAGCCGCGGGAGTCTCTCGCCGCGGCAGCAGTAGAGGCAAACAAGATAGTTATTCACGCCCGGCCCGTGGTCGGCAGGCAATAGTGAGTCCAGGGCTCAGGTCCTCAGGCAGGAGCTGAGCAACAGTTATATAATTAGCAGGCCCAGGCCCTGGTTCAGGGCAGGGCAGCAGAGTCAATGGCTCAGGTCCTCAGGCAGGGCTGAGCAAGCACAGGTAAACAATCAGCCTAAGCTCTCAACTCAGAGGGGCCTGGGAGAGGAGGAGACTGCCACCCGCAAGTTGGGTGGCAGGGGGGATGCAGGCCCACCCGCTCCACTGTGCCCCAGCCTGAATCAGTGGGGATCTTGGCCGTGACACACTGACATAGGCTCTGGCAGTGCTTCAGCCAGACTAGGGTTGGCCACCCGCAGGCTACTTCCTAACTCCCCCTCTAGAGGTACCTGGGTCTGGACAGTGTCCTCTGGGGGGTCAAGCCCCATGGGCTCCTCTGGGTAACTGGCGAGGGGTAGGTTTGGCAGCTCCTCCAGGCTCTGGTCAGCGTCAGGTGTTGGTTGGGCGGGCCCGTCTTTGGGTCCACCATTGGTTGCCGGGGTCTCCCAACCAGCAGCGAGGCCGCAGGCATCTGGCCTGTCCGGCGGCTGCTCCTCCAGTGAGCTCTTGGATGGGGCTTTTATATTTCCAGTTCTGCACTTTGATCTCTAGGGGGCAGGCACAGGACTCACTGTCTCCACCCACTTTGGTGTCTGGAGGGGCACGTCTCTCTCTGGGGTGGTGGGGGCCACACTGCCTTGCTACAAACCCAAATACATGGTTTCCGCTTTCAGCACCCCCACTATAGAAATTGTTCCAGCACCACTAGGCGCAAGCAAACAATATGTGTTTTAATACAGCTAAATGTAAATGTATACACCTAGGAACTAAGAATGTAGGCCATTACTTACATGATGGGGGATTATCCTGGGAAGCAGTGACTCCGAAAAAGATTTGGGGGTTGTGGTGAATAATCAGCCGAACATGGCGCTGCAGCTAATGGATGCAAAGCTAACTGATGCAATCTGGGGTGCAGTGGCATCTTGAGTAGAAGTAGAAAGGGTATATTTACCTCTGTATTTGGCACTGATGTGACCGCTGCTGGAATACTGTATCAAGTTCTGGTGACCACAACTCAAGAAGGATTTTAATAAATTGGAGAGGGTTCAGAGAAGAGCCATGGGAATGATTAAAGGATTAGAAAACATACCCTGAAGGGATAGGCTCAAGGAGCTCAATCTATTTAGCTTAACAAAGAGAAGGGGTGACTTGATCATAATCTATAAGTAACTATGTGGGGAACAAATACTTAATAATGGGTTCTTCAATCTAACAGCAAAAGGTATACACAATCCAATGGCTGCAAGTTCAGACTGGAAATATGGTGGACATTTTTAACAGTAAAGGTAATTAACCATTGGAACAATTTACCAAGGTTTGTGGTGAACTCTCCATGGCAGACAATTTTTATATCAAGATTGTGTTTTTCTAAAAGATCTATTCTAGGAATTATTTTGAGGAAGTTCTATGGCCTGTGCTATCCAGTAGGTCAGACTAGATGATCATAATGGTCCTTTCTGGCCTTGGAATTTATGAATCTATGAAACCTCCCATTGAGGTTTGCTTGACTAAGGCTCTCACGTTTGGGCTGTCAGTCAGTACAGACAAAAATGGCAGCACAGGTGGGGGAAAACTCCCTTCACAGGAAAAGGATTTAGCCAGACAGTGAAGAGAAAGGAAATTATCTTTGCTGATACTGATGGGCCAGAAATACAATGATGTAACTAGAACAGGAGTACTTGTGGCACCTTAGAGACTAACAAAATTATTTGAGCATAAGCTTTCGTGATGTAACTGACACACGCTTGGTTTTACTGAATGAAACCACATTCAGAAAGTTCATAGCCCTCAGACTTACAGTACATCTGATCTGATATTAAAACATACACCCAGCATCATCATACAGAGAAGGATTAGGAGGGAGGAATAAATAATTTTCTGGGACAGGAATGGATAACAGAGATATATTTTGATACTGATGTAAATAAATCCTAATCAGTGACACTCTGATGAATCAGCACAGTGGGTGGAAGTGATTTTTATATAATAACAGTATCATCCTTTCTCTTCTACTGCAGTGTCACACAGCAGCAAACACAGGCACTGCACAGCAACCAATGAGTCAGATCCTGTGTACCAAACTGACATGGATGAAACCAAAATATTTACAGTTACATTTGTTATATTTTATACAGTAAAGAATTAGTAGTTGGTCCCAAGGGACCACTAACTCCTGCTTCCCTAGCAGCTGACCACACAGCAGCCAGAACTTTTGTGGTAATCTAACAGAAAAGATGCTGTGGATTCAGCCAGTGTCAGATAGAGAAAGAAGGAGAAATTATTGAGGCTTTGGGGAAACAAAGGCTTTTCCTGAGTTAGGTTTTGTTTTTGTTTTTTAACAGGAGCCCGAATAACTACAGTATGGTAAATCCCCAATTCCATTTACCCCCCTCCAGTGATGAGCTGCCAAAATCTTAACAACGGATTCCCTCCTCACCCCTCGAGGGGGTTGTTGCCCACCCCCACCCCCCAGGACCCCTGCCCCATCCAACCCCCCTGTGTTCCTTGATGCCCCCACCCCAGGACCCCTGCCCCATCCACCCCCCTTCCCTGTCCCCTGACTGCCCCCAGAACTAGGCAGGAGGGTCTCGTAGGCCACCATAGTCAGTGCCCACCCGCCCCACCCCTAAGAGCCAGAGGCACCTGCCGGGGGGCGAGGTGGGGAGTCCCGGAGGTGCTTACCTGGGGCAGCTCCCAGGAAGCATCTGGCATGTCCCTCTGGCTCCTAGGGGTGGGGGAACATAGCTGGGGCGGAGCAGGGGGAGCGGCCGCTCCCCCACTGATCACATCAAAAATGGCGCCTTAGGCACTGACTCCTTGGGTGCTCCAGGGCTGGAGCACCCAAGTGGAAAATTTGGTGGGTGCAGAGCACCCACCCACAGCTCCCCACCCCAGCCCCAGCTCACCTCACCTCCGCTCCGCCTCCTCTCCTGAACGCGCCGCCTTGCTCTGCTTCTCCCCACCCCCCCCCCGGCTTCCCACGAATCAGCTGTTCGGCGGGAAGCCGGGGAGGGCTGAGAAGCAGGTGATGGCTTCCCGCTCAGGCCGAGGGTGGCGGAGGTGAGCTGGGGCGGGGAGCGGTTCCCCTGCACGCCCCCCACCCCGGGTTACCTGCTGCGGTGCGGGCGGCCCTCGTCATGCCCCAGCTCACCTCCCCCTCCCTGGGCCTGAGTGCGATGCTGCCGCTTGCTTCTCAGCCCACCCCGGCTTCCCACGCAAACAGCTGATTCGCAGGGGGAGGGGGCAGAGAAGCAGAGCTGGGCGGTGCTTTCAGGGAAGGAGGTGGAGGCGGAGCAGAGGTGAGCTTGGGGTGGAGAGCTGCCGGTGGGTGCTCTGCACCCACCAAATTTTCCCCTTGGGTGCTCCAGGGCTGGGAAGGGTAACCACCTTTCTGTATACAGAACTATAAAATCCCTCCTGGCCAGAAGCAAAACCCTTTCACCTGTAAAGGGTTAAGAAGCTAAGATAACCTCGCTGGCACCTGACCAAAATGACCAATGAGGAGACAAGATACTTTCAAAGCTGGGGGGGGGCAGGGAACAAAGGATCTGTCTGTCTGTGTGATGCTTTTGCTGGGAACAGATCAGGAATGCTCTTCATAACTTCTCAGAACTTCTGTTGTTAGTAAGTAATCTAGCTAGAAGTGCATTAGATTTCCTTTTGTTAAATGGCTGGTAAAATAGCTGTGCTGAATGGAATGTATATTCCTGTTTTTGTGTCTTTTTGTAACTTAAGGTTTTGCCTAGAGGGATTCTCTATGTTTTGAATCTGATTACCCTGTAAGGTATTTACCATCCTGATTTTACAGAGGTGATTCTTTTACTTTTTCTTTAATTAAAATTCTTCTTTTAAGAACCTGATTGCTTTTTCATTGTTCTTAAGATCCAGGGGTTTGGGTCTGTGTTCACCTATGCAAATTGGTGAGGATTTTTATCAAGCCTTCCCCAGGAAAGGGAGTGTAGAGCTTGGGGGAATATTTTGGGGGGAAGACGTCTCCAAGTGGGCTCTTTCCCTGTTCTTTGTTTAACACGCTTGGTGGTGGCAGCATAGGGTTCAAGGACAAGGAAAAGTTTGTACCTTGAGGAAGTTTTTAACCTAAACTGGTAAGAATAAGCTTAGGGAGTCTTTCATGCAGGTCCCCACATCTGTACCCTAGAGTTCAGAGTGGGGAAGGAACCTTGACAGGAGCCCAAAGAATTGAATTGTCCGGTACCAGTGCATGCTCAACCTATAACTAAGCCAGCATAGTTAAGGGGATTTGCATTGATATAGGAGATTAGTAGCTGCCTTGTGGTGTTTGTGTCACATACTGGACTGAAACCAAGACACAAACCAGCATCCTGGTGTTTCACAAAGCTACCAAGCCAGAGATTCTCTGTTAGGCAGTTGCCCGAGGAACCTTCATTTAGGGGACGTTATGACGTTAGTGTTTTTTTGCAATTAAAAATAATTCACAATGTTAATGCAAAGTTAAGTTTGACAAATTAAAGCCACACCGCCAGGAAATTCATTTAAGGGTCCAAAATCTGCCTTAACCCACTTGAACATATGCAGCATATTCGGGTCTTTTCAATACATTATCACCTATGTGACATACTACTGATTAAATACCACTTGCAATGGAAATAGAAATGGCTGAGGTGGCACAGTCTGGATCCAAAGATATTTTAGGCTAGTATTTCTTTTCTAGATTAAATGAAAGCTAAGTTATTAATTGTATTACTATAGCCCCTAAGAGCCTTAGTCATGGATGAGGACCCCATTGTCCTAGGTGCTTAGAAACAGAATGGAAAGTTCCTGACCCAAAGGGCTTACAATCTAATTATAAGACAAGAGACAACTGATGAATCCAGACAAATGGAGTATTACAAGGAAACAATGAGACAATGTTCGTCAGCATGATAGGAGTGGTCTCAGCACCCTAGCAATCTAACAGTTGTCAAGTTTTTGGTAAGCATCATGGCAAAAAGAAAGAGTTAAGGAGAGATCTGAAGAAGGATATTGAGGTAGTTTGTGGAGGTTGACAGGGACCTCCTTGCAAGGGTTACCAAGCTCTCATCATATCATGGCTTGATTACTTCAACATTGTTTGAGTTGTATGGTGCTGAAACCTTTGGGGCTGTCCTTGTGAGATTCCAGTCCAAGGCGGTGATGTCTTGTTAGAAGAAACTACTTACATGAGGTGATCATTCAAGCTGACAGTATTTGGTCTTGTTGAATAGAATAAATCTTGTCAGATCAGCTATTTTAACAAGACATCTGCCATTTTGGGCTGTGTCTAAATCATTTCTGGAAAAGAAGCCTCAACCAGTCCGGGATCTGATCCTGGACCAAAACTCAAGGAACAGGGCAGGATCCAGGAAATCAAAGTCAAACCTCCATATTAAAATTTGGGGGAAATGGCTCTGAAGTTCTGGTGTGAGCTCATTTCTAGACAGAAGACTACCACATGGAAAGTTGCAAGTCTGAAAAGGGTTATGACTGAAGTAGGATGTTGGTCGGTCCTTATCAAAAACAGAATGTCTAAGCTTTCCAGTGGCTGTATAAGGGCCCAATCATGCAACCCCTAGCTCAGATGAAAAGTCCACAGTTCTTCTGACGCATTTCTTCCTTTCTGTTAAGCAGGAAGTATGGGAAAGAATCAATAGACTTCTAGGGAGTAAAGAGAGCAATTAAGAAAAATAAGGACATTGCTGAGAAGCTAAGTGATTTCTTTGCAGCATGCTTCATCACAGAGGATGTTGGGAAGAGACCTGCTCTTTTCTGGTAAAGAATCAAAAAGTTCAAGGTAAGTGAACTGTTTAGTGGACATTTTGAAATTCATGTTTGAACACTGTTGTTGTCAATGAAATTAATGAACTGACAGTGCTCAGATTTGTCATTGTTTGATGTTTGTTGAGTTAAAAGTCTATTTTTATTCAAACTGGGCAAAGTGATTATTGATCAGAGCAGGGCCATATTTGTGGGCTAAATCACATATTTTAATTACAGTATTTCACTACAAAATATGACAAACTGTGACATAAGCGTTTTTATTTGCATTCTTCTATTTCATTGCTCAACCAAATTTAATCAAACCTTTCCCATTTCTCTGTTCATCCCTCCATCCTCCTCACCCTCCCACCCCAAAAAGAAGACAAAGAAGCAGCTCTGAGACTGAAACAAAAGAATGGCAGGGTTATTTTTGCAAAGTTTATGTGTGGTTGACTAAATGGTGCTTGTATGAAATTAGGATACCCCCTCTAGCCTCACTAATGTAGTGCTGTAATTACTGCAGTGTACCTATGTGTGCATTACCCAGTTACTGACTGGATTTATTTCACTGACTTATTGCTTTATGAAAGAAGCAAATAGATTACCAATAAATAATCAAGTGAAAACATGCCTGTTTATTTTTAAATATTAGTAAATCAGTGGATGTGTCTAAAGGTAAAAATCAAGGATATTTAACTTTTACCAATTAGGAACATAACACTTCTGAGATACCTAGTCAAGAACATCCTAAATGATCAATGGATTTAACATGGTTGCTTATTTACTTCAAATGCTAATTTCATAATGATGTTTTATAATATTATATAATAATTAATAATAAAACCATAGTCCTTGTGAAGAGCTTGAGGTAAGCAGGTTCTTTGCAAAGGAGTTCTGCAGACGCAAGGGGAAATAAGAGAAAGTGAATCCTCTTTCAGGCAGTGAAGCTATTCCACAGTTGATACTCCAGCCTCACCTCTCCAGTAACCCTAAGGTTAGTTCCTTTACCCAGCCTCTACAGGCAGACTGGTGAGTATGTAACACCGACGGACCCTGTTCATCGGTGGGCAGAATTGAACCTAGGGTCCCTGGAGCCTCTACTGCATGAGCTAAAAGCCATGGGGCCCTTAGCTAAGGTTGTAGAGCAGACTCATTAATTTCTCTCTAAGTGGTCTCAGTGCCACTACATGGGACAGAGCACCACACCCAGGAGGTGTGTGGGTTACAAGTAGGTCTGCATAGTGATGGATTCACCATCCTTAACCCCTGAGGTCTGCTTCCCCAGAGCTCTGTGCTTGAGCAGGAAGCCTGCAGAGAGCACGTATCTGAGGCTTGAAGGAAGCTCCTATGTGTGAGATCCTAGCTCTGCTGGTAGGAATTGCATTGGCTGGGCAGTAGCCAGGGCCCCCTTTGCACTCAGAGGCCACTTTCAACCAGTATATAAACTCTATCAGATACTTACAGCAAAGTATATATCTAATCTGTCTTTGTTTGCAGAAAGGACTGCTTTCATCATCCATCAGTTTAAGTCTTTACTCCTGAGGGCATTCTGTGCCAAAAAATTAAAAATTCTCTGCACAGTATTTCAAAATTCTGCAAGCTTTATTTGTCAATAAATAAATAAATGGAGAGGCTCCAGCATGGCAGTGTGGAGCACAGGCCACTGGTTGTAACAAGATGGGAGATCACCCTGCAGCCTCCCTGTCCCCTACCCACAGAAGATGGACTCAGTGATGAGGCTGCACCTGACCCGGACTCAGCGCAAGGCCTGGGCCTACCCCAGAAACACCCTGGAGCCCTGTCCCTCTGCACCACGTGTGGGGCAGGAAGGTTCAACCAGGCAGGATCCAAGTGTGGATGGGCTTGGTGTGGGGTGAGAGGATTCTGTGTGGGACAATCTGGGTGCAGGCAGCTCAGTGGGGGAGGGAGATCTGGTGTGGGGGATCTGGAGGCACAGGGGCTCATTGGGGGGGTTCCAGGTGCAGGGGCAATGGGACTCTGGAGGGGCTTCCAGGTGAAAGTGGATGGGTCTCAGCAAAGGGGTGTGGGGGTCTCAGCAGGGGGCGCTGGGGGAGTGGGGCTTGGTGGGGTGTGGGTCTGGGTGCAGCTAGTTGGAGGTAAGTGGCATCGGGGTCTGGATGTGGGGGCTCGGGGTGGGGGTTTGAGTGTAGGGAGCTGAGTGGTGGATGGTCTGGGTGCAGAGGTGGAGATCCGGAAGCAGGGGGTCTGGGTGCAGGGGGATTTCAGATCAGATGCAGCGGTTAAGGTTCAGTGGGGTGGGTTTCAGTATGGAGGGCTAGTGGGGTTCTGGGTATATGGGGTGAGACTTGGCGGAGGTGTTTGGGTATGGGAGGTCTGGATTCGTGGGGTTGGGAGGATGGGGGAGCAGCTCCCCCTACAGTGACCTCTCCCCCTGCAGCTGAAGAGCAAAGGGGGCAGGAAGCAAGGGAGGGTGCTGAGCTTCCTGCAGTTGTGGGAGGTCTGACACAGCCCTAGACACCCTTTTCAGGGGAAGAGGAAATCGCGTCCTCCCCTGCCTCCAGCCCAGCCGGGACTAGCAACTGATCCCAGCTCAGGGTAGGAGCCACTGCTCTGGGTGCTTGAAACAACGTACCTGCGTAGCTAGGGTGTGGTGCATAACTGCTCTTGCAGCTTCCCTTTGCTTCTCTGTCAGAAAGTCATTTTTCTGAGGGAAAGCAAAGAAATCTGCCAGGGACATGAATTCTGCACACACGCAGTGGCGCAGAATTCACCCAAGAGTGTTAGGTATAGGCCTAGATTCTGACTGTCCCTGTGCCATGGGTACACCGGGGGAAGCGAAAGAGGGCTTGGAGTGCTTTGCTCCCCAGATTATTTGAGTAGGATGCAGCTAGAATGCCAGTCCTTATGTGCCTGCAATGTAATGGGAAAAGGGAATGGCTACCTAGAACAACCAACAGCTCTTAATACTACAAATCTGTGCGGCCAAAGCATCATCTTCATTCTCTCCTTACCTCCCTTCTGGACCTGCTTGCACTCAGTGGCAGGTGCTGTGAGAATACATGCTGCACCTTTAAAAAGGAGGAATAATTATCTCATCAGAGCACACTCCTTGGGCTTTCATCTGTCTTTCACAGGCAGAATGCGTCTGGCTACTGCCACTCCCTCCTCCTCACTCCTCGGGGGGGAGGGGGGAGAGAGAGAGAGAGTGAGTGTTCTGGCTATGAAGCCAAAATGCAGCTCATCATTTGCAAATCTCTTTTAGTGGTTGAAAACAAATTGAATTACAGCTCTGAGTAAATATATTGTATTTGTAATGCAGAAAAAGCACATTGAATTTTCTTTCTACATAAAGCATTTCTTCTTGTTCTCTTTAAACCATTTAAACTCCCAACTTTATGCATAGAAGTTAGAGATGGAAAAATACCTTTTAGGCCTTATCCTTCCACCTGCCAATACTGGACATTTCCCTACAGATAGCACTGAAAAAAGTGATATGCAACTCCATGCAAAATATGCATTCCAAACCCAAGGGCAGACAAACATATTGATAAAAATCTTTGGCAAAATATCCCATAGTGATGGAACTTTTAAGGCTGCTGCACATCAGTTTTGTATTATTTACACAGAAAGTTGTGATTATTTCCATATAATTCAAAAGGGTATGTATTGTCTCTAGCAACTTCCATCACCTAGGGTCTTGATTCTGTACTCCTTGTGTATCCAAAACTTCCACTGCCATCGATATAATAATTATTTGTAATACTTAATGGAAGAGGAGATGGGCCAGAAAGGTGGTGACCAGAACTAGGGATCAGAATTTAAATTCAAATCTGGTCCAGAGCTATGTTTCAGAAATCTCCTGAGCTGTCCTTGTGAGAGATTAGCCCAAATTGGTGGGATTTCCATGTTATTAGCCATTCTCATGAGATTTCCACCATGCTGGGCTAAACTTTAACTGGATGTGAAAAATAGTCCCTTTTTTGTTTTGGATTCAACTTGGAATCAAAAACAGTGTGGCAGGCCCAGATCTGGGAATTCAGATTCCTTCTCCCTAAACATCTCGGTGTTGGGATTTGAAATTCTGTTTCAGTCTGATCTCTAAATGGGAAACTATGAAGTGAAAAGGGTGAATTAATTATTTGATAACTTTAACTTTCTCTTCTGTATATTAAATGTCTGCTGACAGATTACAAAATTCTCTGACTTATTCATTAGTCAAAACTTGCAAATTTCTTCTGCAACTAATTTTTGGCAATTTGCAAAGAGTTGGTTGCCAATAGTCACAATTTGAAATTCACCGTCTTTTGATTAGCTCCATAAGTCACATGGTATTGGTGCTGTTTCCTGGTTTAAAAACATGCATATCTAACATAGCACAAATTGTAAATTGCAAATTAGACAAATTGAAATTCATTTTAGGGAAATATTTGAGCAATCAAGTTAAAAAAAACACAAAACACTTCACAAGTATCCATGGCATGCTATAGTGCTTGAATTTCCAGTCAAGGCAATTACATTTATTGGTTCCTTTCATTCCCATCTTTCTTTTTTCCATGTTTCTTTCCACAGGGAAAAAAGAGATTATCCACAGCTATGAACAATAAAGCAAAATACAGTATTTGTAATGGCAACCTTCTCTGTGCTAATAGGTATTTGAGCCAAGAGACGATGCTCAGGTTAAGCTCATTTGCCTGTTAGATCAAGAAGAAGAAATAAAAGAAAAACAAACAAACAATTGGTTGCCTATATAAATGCTACAAAATGCAAAGGCAACCGGATTTGAATTCAAGTCATTCAGCTCCAGAATCACAGTCCTGGTGTGTGACATACTTCTAACCATAGACTAGCTTAGAATCACAAAAGTAAGAAATGGAAAGATGCAGTCCATCACCCTGCAAATGCCATTCCATATACCTGTCTTCTTATGTGCCTCATCCCACATCACTGTACAGTAGTGAAGGGAAAGAAATATACTTTTAACAGTGTAGTGAAGAGAAGTAGGGTACTCAAATGACATCTGCTTAGAATGTACAGAAAATGTTGTAGGAAAAAAACACCTGGTTCTCAAGTGATCTCATATTTGGAATATGTTGACACAGCTGTTACTGAGAAGTACAGAGTAATTGCAATAGTGGCTTTAAGCTACTCCAATCCTGGGCTGTGTCTGGGGACTGCTTTTAGTTATACCTAGCTGTTTATAGCCCCAACAGACCACTCCAGCAGCTGGGAACAGTTGGGAGTGTAGTGGTGCTTTGACCACACCCTCTATACCAGTGGACTAGAAGAGAGAAAGTGTCTATATTCCCCAAAGGAATCCTCAAGTAGCTGATTAACTGGCTTTCTGACTGCTTTCCATTACAAAGCACACTGATCATAGACGAGATCTGGGGGCTACATATAAAAAAAGATGTGTATGTTAAACACTATGTAACTGAATGAGGAAACATATAATCTAGAAATTCTAAAGAGAACATGACAGATTTCAGAGTAGCAGCCGTGTTAGTCTGTATCCACAAAAAGAAAAGGAGTACTTGGGGCACCTTAGAGACTAACAAATTTATTTGAGCATAAGCTTTTGTGAGCTACAGCTCACTAATCTCCCCACTGTATTTTCCACTGCATGCATCCGATGAGGTGAGCTGTAGCTCATGAAAGCTTATGCTCAAATAAATTTGTTAATCTCTAAGGTGCCACAAGTACTCCTTTTCTTTTTAAAGAGAACATGTAACATCTTGTACCTTATTTCAGTAACTACTGTTTCTTCAGAACATAATTATCAAGGGAAATATAAAAGGTCAATTTCATCCATAGTGTAACTCATTTGACTTCAGTGGAGTTACAAAGTAATGAATCTGATCCAATAATTTGGGAAAAAATTATTATTAATGAGACTCATTGTAATTGTGCATGGTGCTTTACAGAAACACCCCCCCTCCATAAAATCCAATTAAAACCCATTTTGAAAAATTCAAAATATGAAATGATTGAGGGGGTTTTTTGGTTGGTTGTTTCCCTCCCCTTACCCCGAGCCTTGTGAACTGTTTGGAGGTAAATGTCCCTTCCTCAAAAGACAATGATAACAAACAACATCTACAGAACAGCCTTTACTGACCATCTTTACTCAGGTGAAACATTTGTCCCATGTAACAGGATGGCTTGCCCATGAACTGGACAGCCTGGGGCTAAGCCAGCACTGATTACACAATGTGACTCACCTGGTAGGAATCAGAGGTTGCCAATATAAAAGGCAGCAGGAAGCTGTAGGGGTGGGTAGGGACAGAGGAGGGGAGATTGAGTGCTAGACAGCTGCTGAGTGGAATAAGGTCTCTGTGGCTGACAGGAGTGTTGGAGATGGGTATGAACTATGGGGCTACTATGGTGGACTTTGTATTTGGGGCACTGAGGACTATTTTCAGTTAGGGCTATTGACCCAGTGTCAGTGGAGTGTTGGTGATAGTCCTTAGAGAGACTATATGCTGTTCCCAAGGTCTCCTGAGGAGAGGAAGGACCCTGCTAAGACACCTCTGGCCATAAGGTGGTGCCTGGGAAATGGCACCCGTACTACACCAAAGAACTGAACAGGCAGCATAAACATAAAATGGCTAAAAAGCTATGCAGATCACATTAGTGTGCAGTACGCGATTGTACTTGTGTTAATGGCTCAAAGAGAGAAATCACAATTTACTTCCATGGTAGCTTCCTAGCATTGTGGCAACAGCATGACAAATGAAAGGTGACAATGAGAAAATTTTACATTCTCAATCTCACTTTCTGTTCTGCTAAAACACCTGGGGCATTGAAGCAAGGAGAGAAAACAAGCTGTGAGCTGTCTCCACCACAATCTATTCAGATTGCTCTTCTATAGTCACATGTAGCTCCCATTCTTTCTTGCTTCTCACTGAATGCTGCCTACCTCTCTTCACAGTGGGTCAATGGTTCACTCCAGGGATGAATTTGCCTTTATATGCAAGCATAAACTTTCTTTTTATGATGACATTACATCTCCTTTCTCCATTAGTACAATTGTGATCAATGCTCTTATTTCAGAAGTGCTAGTTAGAATGTACAATGTAATTCTAGAAGACTAACTCACTTGTCCCATTTATCACACTATAACCTCTCTCTTTCTTTATGTAATACATAAGTTCTTTTCCCCACCCTTCTCAAGATACAGTTAGGTTTATTTTACTACTTGTTTTTCAGGCTGGAATAAAATAAATGCTATTGTGTTGTCTTATTAAGTATCATTAAACTTTGCCTTTATGCTTGTCTCAACCAACTAAAAGACTGCATTTGCTTTTGACATGTTGTTGTGCTTTCCAGACATGGTCATGGACCACTCAGAAAGCTGTATTTGTCCCAGAAGTCCCTTTTTAGCTTGGGGACTAAATCAGAAGTGCACATATTGGAAGTTCTGTTTTAGTCCCACCCCGTGGGCCAGAAGTCTGGTTTTGATGTGGAGGTATCTTTGATTCCTATTGGGCAGTTTTATTAAAAGAAGGGTACTGCTGAAGGTACAAAACTTAACATGTTGTTTATATTATCTAGTAGAGTTAGTGAATGTAGGTTGTTAGCTAAGGTTGTCTAAGCTTTTCCATTCCAATATTTTTAACTGTTTATGATCTTAGTCAAACTTTCATCTTTGAGTCTGAAAGTTAGCAGGTCTTGTCTGTCTTCTTTTCTTTCTCTTTTTTAAAGTTGGCATAAAACTATTTAGCCATTTGAGTCTGAAGTCAGTGAAGGGAAAATACATCTTTTATATTATAGAAGAAAAATGCAGAGGTTTTTAAAAATAGCTTCAGAGACTCAATAACAGTTGGTAGAAATCTGTCACAGAGTGAGATAGCACCTTTAAGTGGTCCGATCCAGTGAAAATTAATTTTGATATGAGCAAGTCATAATGGTTAAAAACCTATTTCACCTATGTACACTAATTCTACCCTAACACAATCTTTTTGTTTTTAAATAACCTTCCCACTGTTCTGTCACTGCTTCTTTTGTCCTAGCAAACTGAATGGAAACTTCAGTCTTTGAAGGAACATATGGAACAGCATTCTATATGATGACTGAAGACACCTATGGAATGAGCCAGGGCCACATAGGAAGCCTTTGATGTTTGAAGGTGAATATGGAATAAGACAGGGCTTACAAAAGGTTTTACCTGAGTGTGCACCCTCTTCAGGACCCAGCACTCTACTGCTGTCTAGAAAGTAGTTCCCTATGAGTACAATGTACTTAGATTTGAAACATGACTAAAATCCACAGTAGTGCACAAATTTTCTTTCAAAATGTTAAATATTTCCCCGAGGAGCCTTTCCCTAGAATCTCCTGGTTAGAGGCATATGGGGTGCCACCAGACTCCACTGTTCTGCTTAGCTAATCTGACCCACTGGGTAAGGTAAAGAGTCAGAAGGGGTCCTCTTTAATTGTACCCACGGGGAACAGAAATGTCTGCAATGGTACCATGTGTCAGATCTCATGAGTTAAGCAGAACTGTAGTGAGTCAATACTTGGATGAGAGCTTGCTAAGTGGTTGGCTGCTACTGGAACGGTTGTGTGATTCAGCAATACGGGTGGCACTCTTCATTCTGAGTCACTTCTGAAACAGAAGGCACTATTGGATGAGATGTAAAACTGAAGCCCTTTGTTTATTAAAGATCTCATACCACAGTTTGAGGGCTGCTGACATAGGTGACTTAGTGTGTTTAATTCTAACTGTTAATTATATTCCGGTGATCTAAATTTCCCCACGGTTCTTATTGGATATATTCCCTTGCCTACAATTGTGTAGCTTTGCTGTGTGCTGCTCCTGCATTTCAGTAGTGGATGAAGTGATCCCTGTGAATAATTTGTATTCCCTTTTATAAAGGGCTTTAGGAGGAAAGGTGATCTTTAAATATGACAGGTTTCAGAGTAGCAGCCGTGTTAGTCTGTATTCGCAAAAAGAAAAGGAGTACTTGTGGCACCGTAGAGACTAACAAATTTATTTGAGCGTAAGCTTTCGTGAGCTACAGCTCACTTCATTGGATGCATTTAGTGGCTCACGAAAGCTTATGCTCAAATAAATTTGTTAGTCTCTAAGGTGCCACAAGTCCTCCTTTTCTTTTTTCTTTTAAATATGAGTATCCTATACCTGGTTTGCAGCCCTGTATTGATGAATGATTATACAAGAGAGAAATTATCTGGGGAAAAACCTTTCTCTCCTACAGCTCCCCAGAAAATGGGGCCTCTGAGAGTTGTGGTAATATAAACATCAAATAACAATAACGAGTCAGAACCATATTCATTTCAGCGGTTCCCTCCTCTGTCACTATTCACTATGGCAGATGTGATTGCTGGTTGCTATCAGTGAAAGTCTTAATGACCCTTACTCATGAATGGAGTGACTCGTTGTCTGTTGCTCTGAGAGAAACGGGTTGAAGTGCACATTCCAGCGCACGAAGGAGCTGGCGTTAAAGGGCTGAATTACACACGTTGCCCATTTAACAGCAGCACCAGAGTTAATGCAGCAATCCAGAGCCAGTCGCTGTTGCCCTCGCATGCTAGGAAAAGGAAGGGTGGATTTATGAAATGGGGCGCCCAAGGTTTGTTATGGCTAGTACCTGCCAGGTTTGCCCATCCCATATATTAACAATGGATCACCCGTTAATGTAGGGAACCAGCATCTCTGGGCGGCCGCTTTCTCCCATCCCCGCCTCTTCATGGGCTGGAGGCTGAGGAGTTGCGGAGGTCAGACAGCTCGCTGAGGAGCCTCTTCCAGAGGCGTCGCCGCAGGCTGTGCCGCGTGGGCCGGGGCTGCGCAGAGCGAGTCTCCCGCCAGGAACTCCCGGGGAGCGAGGCGGTGCAGACGGCTGGGAGGCGGGAGACCGCAAGGCCGAGCAGCCGGAGGGGGAGGCGAGGAAGGGAGGGGCGGCTGCCTGGCAGAGGGCACAGCGGCGAGGACCGGAGCGCTGCTCCGGCGGGTCTCGGCCCCCGGGCTGGCGGGCGGAGGCGGGATGCGGTGCTGGCCGCGCCCGGGGCACTGGCACTGAGCGGCTGGCGCTGGGCTGCAGCCGGCCGGTCCCGGGGCCGGCAGGATGGGCTGCGGGGGGAGCCGAGCCGATGCCATCGAGCCGCGCTACTACGAGAGCTGGACCCGCGAGACCGAGTCCACCTGGCTGACGAACACCGACACCGAGCCTCCGCCGCCGGCCTGCGGCCACGAGAGCGCCCGCGCCGAGGCCGGACTGCGGGAGCAGGGCGCGCCGCACCCGGGTGAGTGCTGGGCTGGGCGGGGGGTCCCCGGGGCTGCCGCCAAAGCCCCTCATCTGCTGTCCCGCTCCCTTCCCTCCGGTTCGGTCCCCGGGGCGAGCTGGCGTCCCCCGCCGGCTCTGAGCTGGGGCGGGTGGGCTGCCCAGCTATCGTCCCTCCGGAGCCTGGGAGCGGGGACAGCTCCGTCGCATGTACCCCGGGGGAGCTCCGTGTTCGCCAGCCGCAGACCCCGGGCGGACCGGCAGGACAAGCGGCTCCGGCTGATGCGCCGAGAACCTGGCCGGAGAACAGCGTCTGTACGTCGCGCTGAGACAAATGCGAGGGGTCGGGGAGATCGCCGGTTAAGGCTTACTCCTAGCGATCTGTGAAGTGTGGGCCGTTTCTGTCTCTCATGAGTATACCACGGTGCTCCCCAATTCACCTAGCCCCAGGTATTGGAAATTCCCGCTGAACCCTAACATCGGGCACATAGAAAACGTCCTCACTTATGTGAAACACCACATTTGAATCCAGCATCCCCAGGCTGGACGGACGAACTGTCTGAATCTCTTTATTGTTCTGTTAAGAGTTTAATCAAATGCGTGGACACGGGTTTGCAACTAGCACCAAAGCGGTATTCTATAGAGTCTATTTCTCTTTTTTCCCTTGGGAAAAGATGCTTTTTTACGCCTATGCAGGCATCTAAGTCTGCACTTTAAAAACTTCGTGTTTGCTACAGCAGCACTGCAGCGTGTATCAAAAAAAACCTTTCACTGGTCTCATAATTTCTTGTAGTTTCCAGTGGACATGGAAAAGGAGGAACTTTCACATTCCTATGCTTTTATTAGAAAAGGCTTGTTCTCTACCTACCACACTTTGATAATGATGCTTAATTTTTTGAGGGAGAACATATAAATGGCATTAGTTTTGTGATAATCTCACTGGAAGAGAATGTGACTGTATGGTCTCTTGGTGCAGAATAAATGACCATGCAAAACAAGGCATTAAGGAGTATATTTTAAAAAGTGGCACAAATCAGCCAACCCTGCCTTCCTTAAAACCCCCATGAAAATAAAATTCCATGGACCATGACATTGCAGAAAATCAAATTGACCCAACAGTGTGAAATAAGGCAGTTGGCCTACAATTTGACTTTTTATGTTTAAGGTTTGTCACATTGTTAACTGGCAGTGGATCTAAGAATTTACAGTGGGGAAAGACAGGGTGAGGGAGAAAGGGGAGGAGAGATTCAATATGCAAGTGTTAGATAAATTAGATTCTGAGGGCATTTCAATCTGCCTATGGAATCATAGAGACGAGAGAGAAAAAACACAAGTTGTTTTTCTGTCAGTTTGGGATTGTTCTTAGAATACATTTTTTTGTATTGTTGGAGCTCTGTTGGTCCCAGGATGTTAGAGAGACAAGATAGGTGAGGTAATACCTCGTATTGGACTAACTTCTGTTGGTGGGAGAAACAGGCTTTTTAGCTCCTGGAGCTCTTCTTCAGGTCAACTATAACTTCATACACCTTGTCTCTCTAATATATATAGTCTAGTGTTTTGTCCACTCAAGTTTTAAATGCTCCAGATGATGGAACTACCACTACTTGATGGTAAGTTCTTGGGGTGATGTGCCACTATGAGACAGGGTGGCTGGTTGCTGCTCCTAATACATTTTAGGTATTATCACAGTATAAATACCGCAATAATAATAATAGTTAACTTAAATTCTATTGGGAGACTATTCCTTAGCTATATCTCACTGTCAGGAATTTTTCCTAATATTCAAACCTTGATTTTCCCTTTCCTGGTTATCCTGTCATTCCTGGTAATACTCCCATGTACCACAATAAATAATCAACCCCATCCTTGGTATTAATAATACCTGTCAAAAATATTTTCAGAATGCTAGTACATCCTTCTTTCTCTCTGCCAGTATATTTAGCTCTGTTTATGTACTTGCACTATAGATAAATGTGTGTGTAGCCAAACCTATGATATTTCACAACATTTTGGCATAACTTTTTATTAAATAAAATTACAATTCATTACTGTATGTCTTTTTTTTAAATCTTCTGTCCCCCTCCATATTTCTTCTTTCCTTTCTTCCTGTTTTAGTTTTTTTTCTTTAGATTATTTATCAGTCTTTTTACATCTTTTTAACATGAATGTTTAAATAAACTAACAAAATTTCAACATCTCTGTATTTTTCCCAAGAGTAAATACAGAACAATATTCATTGTTAAAAACCAGTAAGTGAAACACTGAAAACTGTAAAAGAACAGATCCTCTGTCCTCTGACCAGGATCATAACAGAAGTAAAATTTGCTCGGTAGCCATTCATGAAAGTCCAAAGCTGAGCTTTTGATAGCACCAAACAGCCTCACATATTGAAGAGGGAGAGAGAGATAAAAATACAGGTAACATTATGAAGCATTGCAGGTGGTGAAATTGAAAGAAACCTTTTAAAAGACAAACTTGTCTAAACTTAGGGTGTGTGGTTTCCAGGAGTGGGAAATGAGAGTTTCTAGCAGAATACTGATAAGAGCCTCCATTTAATTGTAAGCTAAGGACTTGTCACAGAATCTTGGTTTCCCAAACCTCCGCCAATGCTCAGTCTACAGTTGGGCATAATAATAGTACTGTTTTCCCACAGAAGCACATAGGGCTTCATCATGCAACTCATTACACTTGGTTCTCCTCTCTTGAGTTGCCTCATTGACTTCAGTAGAACTACTAGCATGAGTAAGGGTTTACAGGATCAGACTCAGTCACCAATAGGCTAATCCCCCACAAGAAAACCACTGGGTAAATAATTTTTGAATAACCACCAAAACTGTAATGTCTCAGTTCATATTTATGTATAACTTGCTGCAAAAACCTATGATAAACATCTAGTGGGAATGTAAACAGTCTATTAACTGCAAAACACAAACCTCTATCAAAAACCCTTAAGAGTTCCATTAACTCAATTACAGCTGAAACCAAACTCAGTATTATTGCTCAGAAGTAGCTCCTTTTAAGTCATTCTATTCCCACTCTCTCCTAAATCAGCAGCCGTGTTAAACTCAGTTTTTGCTTATTCCGGAAAATGACTTTGACTAATAAAACAAAATGCTGCCTCTTGCTCAAAAGGTCATATAGTCATGATCTGTCCCTTTTGATTGACAGCTCCTCAGAGCAGATACTGGCTCTTACTATGTATTTTTACAGCATCTATCACCAACGGGCCCAAATTTTGTCCGAGGGTGCGGCATTATAAATAATAATTCATCTTTAATTGATCAAAAAACTTAACTTAAGAGCACATCAAGTAAGACTTCTTTTTAATTACTTGAGTAATTTTGTTGTTTGACTTGAAAAAACAAATAAACCTTTCTGTATTAGTTTTTGTATACTTTACAGTTGTAACCTATCAAAGAACATTATCCACAGTACATTTTATGCAAATCAGCCTGACATACTGTAGAGCAGTGGTTCTCAAACTTTTTTTTTCCATGGACCGCTTGAAAATTGCTGAGGGTCTCAGCGGACCACATAATGATCTTTCCAAATGTTGTTTGTACCATTAGCTAACTATTGTAAAGCGCTTTGGATAAATGCGCTATATAAAAACCCCCTTAATTAATGGTTTTTTTGTTCTACAAATAAAAGCACACAACTCATATTAATATCAGTAGTCTTACCTTTCTAATGCGATGGATGTGCCCTCTCTCCCCCTCTGCAGCAGCCCTGGAGCTGGGTCTGGAAAGGAGGGCCATCTCTCCCTAGCAGCTGCAGCCCTGGAGCTGGGGAAAGTTGCCTCTTTCTCTAGCTGCTGCAGCCCTGCACATCCCAAATTCCCCCCACCCCCTCTTCTCACCCTACTGCCCCCTCCCACCTATTCCGCCCAAGACCACCACCTCACCTTACATGTGCATCTTCTCCAGGGTCCAGCCACCTAATTAGTGAAGCCACGCCGGTGCGGCTCCACTAATTAGGTGGGTGGCCCTTCATTCTCTTGTGTGCGGCCACCCAGGTGCGCACCTTAGAAGGAACTATCTGCGGACCACCTGAATGGAGCTCACGGACCACCGGTGGTCCACGGACTACAGTTTGAGAACCTCTGCTGTAGAGGAAAACATATTCATGATGTTAGCAAAGGTGCCTACTCTCAGTGGGCAGCCACAAAAAATAGACTTATTAGCAGAAAAAAGTATATACCATGGGCCAAATCCTTCTTCTGAAATCATTGGCAAAATGTCCATTAAGCAGGAGCAGGATGGGGTCCTTCATGAACTTGTTAGGGAAATTCCACCAGAATAATAGGAGGGAAAACTCAACAGTGACACAAAAAAATTAATAAATTAAGATCAGCTAATCAACAATATCAGGCTGATATTTGGCATAATTGTCTCTATTTAGATGCATTTGTGTGTGTTTATGAAAAAATATTTTTGTTCTGCTGCATTTACTTAAGTAAAATACCAACTGAGAATGATGTAGTTGTTCTACAAATGTGATCACTCACAGCGCCAGGAAAGGCTGATAGATATCACCTTGGCACTTAGGCTGAGGATTCCTGCTCAAGAATCAGCATACTTGAAATAAAATAAAGGGGTTCAAAGCACTGGCCAATTTTTTTATGGAAGTTTCTGAAAGTTGCCCTTCCCTTGTATGTTGCTTTACAGTAGGAGAAACTGAAAGGAGTTGTAGAAAACTAGGGCTGTTTGAACACTAGTTGCCATAACAACAGAGAGCAGTATTGGTTATAACCACAGCTGCAGTCATCTGCTGTTCCGTTGACCAGGTAAACATGAAATTAAAAGTTTAATGTGAGTAAACAACCATGAGGTTGCAAATGAAAATCTCATCTTGTGAAAAAGAAAGATGCTTTATTAAATCATTATATCTTTAAATATACTTTACAATAAACAATTTCTGCTGGAGAGCCCATTAATGCAATGTCCAGTTCAGTAATGCATAATAAGGGTATATCCATGCCGCGCTCTATGTTCTTACACCTGCCTTTTCCTCCCGCCCCCCCCCCCCCCCCCCCCAAGATCATTTAAACTCTGGAATATATAAGGAATGTGTCATAATAATTACTCTGATGTTTAATCGCTAAATAAGAAGGGGTGACTTTATTACAGTCAAGTGTTGTAGTGACCAGTGGATAATTAGGACATCCTTACTGAGTGTAAATGTGTTCCAGAACTTTAGTATAAACATTACTGTTCGATTAAATTACTAGATAATGTGGCCCATTTTTTATTGTCAATGTATTTTATTCTACACACTTTCAACTTCCATTCCCTATAACTTCTGCTGGGAATATATTGTGTTGAACAGGCCCAGTTCTCAGCAATGAAGAAGAGAGCAAAAGGGAGGAGGAAGAAAGGAAGAAGAGATGGCAGGAAAATAGTGTCTAGTTTCAGAAAGTGGCCATTTATGTGTACGCAAAGTTGAGCAGACACACTTTTCAAGCATTAATATGTATACATGCAGGTGATATGCAAAACCTCGGTAAATTTTATTTGTACAGTGGGTTAGTACAGATGTTCGTGCATGCATAAAAGGATGGGTTGCGATAATGCATGGGTTGAGACCCCTTTGCAAATTAGTCCCTTAAATCATAATTTGATGGGGATGTTCTCCAGATTGGCATGAATGGCAGGGTTTACAGAATACTTAGCACCCATGGAAAAACATATAAATAAACCTCTGTGCTGCCAGTACTGTAAGTACAAACACCGTATTAAACATAAAAGCAAGCCAAAAGCAATATGAAAGAGTGCAGGACCCTGCTGCTTCAGAGGAATTAATCTGAACATGTCATTCACATATATACCTCATCGTTCAGTGACAGCAAATTCAATTTTTCACAGACTGTCCACTAAAGATTGATGGGAAGTACTGCATGGACTGAAAAGAAATAACACTGATGCACAGCATAACCACCTTTCTCCCTCAGTTTTCCTGCCAAGAACAAATCACATCTTTCGTTCAGCCCATGAATCAGGGTATTATAAATAACCTTAAATGGCAGTAGATGAAAAGAATAGTTAACTGGATATAGAGTGTAATAACTGATGGGCGCAAACCAACCGGAATTGACACTACATTGAACATTTGCATTCTTCATTCAAATATATATATATATATATATATATATATATATATATATATATATATATATATATATATATATATAGTATTCAACTTGGAATCCAGTTAAGGTTTCCTCTTTGTAGCCTAAACTTATATTTACAACACATCAGTTTTAAATTAGATGTTGTCCTAGCAGATAAAGAGGAACTGATCACAGTCGTAAAAGTTAATGGTAGCTTAGGTACAAATGATCACGACTTCATTACATTTATAATGTGCAAACAGAATAAAGTTTAGACCAGTAATGTAATGTCATCCCCCCCACCCCACCTCACCCCCGGCACACACACACATACACACGCAGTACTTTAATAGGGCCGATTTCACAAAGCTGAAAACAAGTATGAGCCAAATCAGCTGGGAGAAATAATTTAATTAGAAAAAATACGAAAGATAATTTGGGAATCACTTAAAAACATCTTACTAGATGCCCAAAGAGCCACAATTGAGGAAGATGGCCATGCTAGTTAAAAAACCAAAACAAACATGACCGAGTTTACAGGGAAATGAAGGTAGCTATACAACAAATGGAAAAAAGGGAAAGTTGATAGTAAGGAATATAAATCAGAAGTTAGGCATTGTAGAAAATGATAAGGGAAACAACGGGACAAAAGGAGAAATTTATGGCCAGCCGAGGTAAGGAAAATTTTTAAAAGTTTTTAAAATGTATTAGGAACAAATAGAATTCTGACAATGGTATTGGTCCATTAGCAAATGAAAATGGTAGAATCATCAATAATAATGCAGAAGAGGCAGAAATAGTCATTTATATTCTCTATTTGGGGATAAAACAGATGATGTAGTCTCATCATATGATAACACTCTTGCCATTCCACCAGTATCTCTAGAGAATGTTAAACAGAAGCTACTAAAGTTAGATATTTTAAAATCAGCAGGTCTAGATAATTTGCATCCCAAGAGTTTTAAAAGAGCTGGCTGAGGAGCTCACTTGATTGATAAGGTTAATTTTCAATAAGTCATGGAGCACTGGGAAAGTAAATGGGATAACCCAGGTAATGATTGGGCCTGTCATTCTGATATCAATCCTGGACATGATAACAGAGCAGCTGATATGGGAATAGATTAATAAAGAATTAAAGGGGATTAATGTAATTAAAACAAATCAACATGGGTTTATGGAAATCAATCCTGTCAAACTACCAGGATATCTTTTTTTGATGAGATTACAAGTTTGGTTGGTAAAGGTAATAGTGTTGCTGTAATGTACTTAGACTTCTGTAATGTGTTTGACTTGGTTCTGCATGACATTCTGATTAAAAAATTAGAATGATATAAAAGCAACATGGCACACATTAAATGGATTAAAAACTGGCTAACTGATAGATCTCAAAATGTAACTGTGAATGGGGAATAGTCATTGAGAAGGTGTGTTTCCATTGGGATTCTGCATGGATCAGTTCTTGGCCCTGTGCTATGTAACATTTTTAATAATGACCTACAAGAAAACATAAAATGATCACTGATAAAGTTTGCAGATGACACAAAAATTTGGGAGGAGAAGGTCACTTATTCAGAATAATCAGGATCACATGGTAAACTGAACACAAGCAAACAATATGTATTTTAGTACAACTAAATGAAAATGTATATATCTAGGAACAATATTGTAGGCCGTACTTAGGATCGGGGACTCTATCCTGGGAAGCAGTGACTGAAGAAGATTTGGGGGCCGTGACGGATAATCATCTGAACATGAGCTCCCACTTGATGCTCTGACCAAAAGAACTAATGTAGTCAGGCAACACATAATCAGGGGAATCTCGAGTAGGATTAAAAAAGTTATTTTATCTCTATATTTGGCTCTGGTGCAACCAGAGCTGGAATACGGTGTCCCATTCTGGTGCCTGCAATTCAAGAATGATGTTGATAAATTGGAGACAGTTCATTGAATAGCCATGAGAATGATCAAAGGATAGACTAAGAAAATAAGAATGGCCATATGGGGTCAAACTAATTCTCCATCTAGTGAGTATCCTGTCTTCTGACAGTTGCCAGTGCCAGATGCTTCAGAGGCAATGAACAGAACAGGGCAATTTTGAGCGATCCATACTCTGTTGTCCGGTCCCAGCATTTGGCAGTTGGAGGTTAAGGACTCAGAGAGCTCAGTCTATTTAACTTAACAAAGACAGTTAAGGGATGACTTGATTCCAGTCTATTACTAACTACATGGGAAACCAATATTTAATAATGGGCTCTTCAATCTAGCAGAGAAAGGTATAACACAATCCAATGGCTGGAAATAAGCATGACTTTTTAACAGTGAGGGTAATTAACCTTTGGAACAACTTACAAGGATCGTGGCGGATTCTCGATCACTGACAATTTTTCAATCAAGATAAAAAAACCTCTAAAGATATATGCTCCAGGAATTATTCTGGAGAAGTTCTATGGTCTGTTGTGTACAAGAGGTCAGACTAAACATTCACAATGGTTTCTTCTGGTCTTGCAATATATTAAGCATGTGGCTAGATTCAACGTTTTGATGGCTCAGGGCCATAAATGTAAAACATCCATCCAATTCTCCATATACTGTACAGCAATTTTTCATGCCACTCTCAGTTGTATCTCTTCAGCGATCATACTGACACCAGCATCTCTGTGAAATTAAGATGGCATTATGTTAATGACCTATATTAGAAGCTGGAAATGTGTAGATCAGGAGAAGTAATAGTAATGTCTGCGTTGAGGAGCAGGGACAGTATTTAAGCAATATTTACTTGGTAAATCTGATTTTTCTGAAAAGCTTTTATATTGGTTTGATTTATTTATAGCTTCATAGATTTCAAGGCCAGAAAGGACCACTGTGATCATCTATTCTGACGTCCGGTGTAACACAGGCCATAGAGCTTCCCCAAAATAATTCCTAGAACAGATCTTTCAGAAAAACATCCAATCTTGATTTAAAAGTGGTCAGTGATCAAGAATCCACCACAACCCTTGTAAACTGTTCCAGTGGTTAATTACCCTCACTGTTAAAAAGTTATACCTTGTTTGCTGTTTGAATTTAGCTAGCTTCAACTTCCAGCCTTTAACCTTCTGTCTGTTAAATAGATTGAGCTCCTTGCTTCTATCATTGTAAGGCATGTTTCTAATCCATTAATCATTCTTGTGGCTCTTCTCTGAACCCTCTCCAATTTACCAACATCATTCTTGAATTGCAGGCACCAGAACTAAATGAAGTATTTAAACTCTGGTTGCACCAGTGCCAAGTTTAGAGGTAAAATAACTTTTCTATTCGAATTCAAGATTCCACTGTTTATGCATCCCAGGATTGCATTAGGTCTTTTGTTCAGAGCATCACATTGGGAGCTCATGTTCAGCTGATTATTCATCATGTCCCCCAAGTCTTCTTCAGAGTCTCTGCTTCCCAGGATAGAGTCCTCTACCCTGTAAATATGCGTCACACTAAGTGAGGTTTACAGTTCAGGAGGTGGTACTCTTCCCTAAATCAGTGTTCTTGTTTTGAGCTACTGTGCTGATAGAGGTGGGGACTTTAGGATGCGTTGTATAATCAGTATCCTCATCATTTGTGGTTTATCAACAGACCATACCATTTTTCACAAAATCCCAGATGAATTCCAATTTGTATAATTACAATCTGTCTCCCTAAATTCCCCCTGCATTTCCAAGTAGATGGAGTGGGACTGATTCCACATGATTTTCCACCTTATGTAGTCATTTGCATGTGGGTAAAACAAATTCATTGAATGTGCCTTGTGCATAGGCCCTCAGCAGAGGGTCTCCCTAGCTGTCTTGGTATCTCCAGGAGAGAGTCTAGTGGGTACTGAACCACTTGGGATATACAGATTGAAAAAACAAAAACAAACAAACAAAAAAAACCCCATAAAATTGAACTTGGAAATGTAATGGAAGTTAGTCCCAATCACAGAGTACAGGTGTAATGTGTTTCATATGTAAACACTGCTAAGAACGCAGGCTGCTGCATTCTGCATTTCTGAAACTTCCTAATGGTGTTTAGGGATAGCCTCATGTTGAGCACATAATTGTAATCCAGTCTCAAGGTGACAGAGGTTTGGATACCTGTAACAAGAACAGCATTATAGACACAGAACAGTCAAAATAATCATGCCAGTCCCACTTTCGGTGTAATGCACACCTTAAAGGCAAGGGAACTTAATTGCAGTGTAAGAAATTCTGAGGTTCAAAGTTGTTTTTTATTTTAAGCTCAGATTCAGTTAATGTCAGGACTGAAAAGCTGCGCAGCAATCCTGCTAATTTTTCTTTTACATCAGGCCTCATGTTTGGCAGAGATGGAGCAGTGCTATTTTGTTGGATTATGCCAGTTCTTCTTATCAAATGCAGAGCTTGCCAAGCCAGTTTGCGGCACCCTCATCAGCAAAGTGCAGAGCCCTCAGACCACCCTCAAATCTGGTCAGAGGGCAGTTGTCAGTGCTGTGTGACGTTGTCTGTCTTTGGCCACAGCTGTATGTGAGATCCTCTCATTGGCCTCAGGTGCAGGGGTGCTGGAACAATTTGTATAGTGGGGGTGCTGAGGGCCATTGAACCAAACTGTAAACCCTGTATATGATGGAAACCACTTCAAGCCAGGGGGTGCAGCAGCACCCCAACCACCCCTAGTTCCAGCACCTGTGCTTAGGGGTGAAGACTGGCTGCACATTGACCCTGGTCCATTCAAAATCTGTTCAGAAGGACCCATGAGCAGCATGGCAAATCAAAGCTGGGTACATGCACAGTCAGGTCAGTTATAGGAGAGTGGTTTCTGACATCAGCTCCAGACTATTCTTCATGCCACATCAATGTTACAGAGAAATCTGGGCACGGCAAGTAGGCCTGCAATGGGTGCTTTGAAGACAGGTGTGCTTTTGGGTAGTCAAAGAGGACTGGATGGTGGCAGGTTTGGGTTTGCCCTGATCTTCTCACCCATTGAGGCTGTAGCATCCTCACAACAGATGTGTGGATGAGTGGCTTACCTCGGGGAGCCATAGTGCTGGAGTGGATGAAATCATCCCAGTTACGATGTGCATGGTTGAATGTATTTGTGTGTCAACCAACTTGTTGTGAGACAGATGGAGCCAGACCAGAGTACAGCTGCAGAGTAACAGAGAGCTAACTCAGATGGTCGGAGAATTTGAGTGTTTGCTCCCCATGAAGTCCTGGTCATTTTGCTTAGAAGATATGTTCTGAGTCCTCACGTTAGGTGCCTTTTCCTCAGGTGGTTAAGATATGTAAGAAATCTGTCAAGGATTATGCTGAGGTAGTTTGGCTGGGATTCATATTTCAAGTGATGAGAAAGATGATCAGCATTTTTTCGTGAACTCATGAGTACCCGGTTCCTACCAGGGAAACTGATGATCCAACCAGCAGACAGCATTTGAAGTCCTTTCTAGGACTGAATCTTGGTCACTTGCCAGCCAACATTCCTGATGTAATTCTGCCTACCCCCCGAACATTTAAGCCTTTGAACTAGCCCTGAAAATACTACAGCTCAACATTGAGGGATTGTCGACAGCTAAACACAGCACTCTCAGTGATTAAGCCAATGATGCTACATGCTGTGTGAGTATGTATATTTCCCACCAATGGACTTGCATGGAAACAATGGCTTGTCCCTGCTTTGTACCGTAATCAGTAGTGCGCTCTTCTCCAACAATTTTCTTGGCTATTGGCTTAAGTACTTATTATTTCTTTAGTATCAAAAACCTATTTTGCCTTTTTTTTCCTATTATGATCAGTAACACTGTATGCTTTTAAAAAGGGAAATGGGTAAATGAAGGTGCAGTTTTGTACTGAGGGAGTTTGTAACTGTGAGCTTCACTGCAGGAGGTAAGGTTGGGTTTGTTTTTTTTTAAAGTTGTTGGATTTATTTTTAAATCCCTCTAGTCAGTTGATTGAAGAGTCAAGTTTTCTGCTTTGCCCTCTGCTGGTTGACTCTTAAAGTCTTATGTACCTCATCAAGCAAAAGTTATCTTGAGCCTTTCTGTCTTCCCAGAAGATCATGGATTCTGACTGAGTTGCAGGGCAACCTATCCAGGAGAAAGACTGGCCATCTGCAGAAGAGCAAAATAATTTTCCAATCTCTCTCGTTTTGATTTTTGGCCCTCCATTTTTCCAGGAATACATTTTATTGTGTTTCAGTTCCTGCAGCTACCAACCTTAACATCCCATTCGTGTCCTTCCATTCCCAGCTCTGTGCCTCCCACCCTGCTGATCCTACAGAATGACTTCTCACTCCCAGCACCCCAAAGCCTACACTCTCTTCTCATTCAAATCCTTCCTAAAGTCTCACTTCTGGAATTCCCACAAACCTTAACCCACATCAGTTGCCTTCCTTTTACCAGTCCTTTCACACTGCCTCTATTGCACCATATCAGGACTTCATATCAGGAAGATCTGACTCTCAGTATCAAAGAAAAATTAAAGCACTCTAGATCTCGCAAACTTCCAGCACAATAAGGTGGTTGGGACTAGCCTAATGGTATAGGGGTAGCATAGTGTACTACTGTGCAATGAATCAGGATTTAAACAAGTTCTCTGATACCTGAACAACACATTCAGCTTCTGGGAAGATGGACTACTGTAGCCAATTACTTCATTTTATCATTCATTTATTGTGTAATGTTATGATTAACTAACATGTCATGTAATTGTAAGCAGAGTCAGAATGAGCTCTACCCTGACATCCGGTGGTGAGCTGTGGAAAAGGACTTCAAGGGCTGATCTCGTTTGCATGGGCACACCCACCCTGCCTAGAATGATGAACTGCTTGCCCAAATGGTAACTTTGGCTGCTGCGGGATCCCCAGCCTCTTTGTTATTGGGGCAGAAGTAATAAAGCATTGTTATCATGGTTATGTGAATCAAGGACAGTAGAACTATACTTGGCATTTTATGAAAGAGGGACTCGCCCTCAACTAAGTAGCACTCACTAGGCAACGAACATGGGTTCCAAAACCCAGTGAATTGAGAGAGACTGGGGACAGGTATGTGCACCTGGTAGTTTGGGACTCTTCTGAGGGCCTGAAACACTATTTTGACCCCTCCTCTCTCCACTGTGTAATAGCAGAGCTAATTTTGGCTCTATTAGGAGTCTCATTACATGCTGCAGAACTGAAATCACTGATACCTAGGTCTAAGTATTAGACCTACTTTGGGCTAGTGGTGCACAAGCACTAAGGCTCCCCTACTACCAGCTAAAAATCACTGATAGCTGAAATCGCTAAAGAGCTGAAGTTACTAAGAGCTGAGATCACTGAGAGCTGTGTTAAGTGTGCGTGGGGGGGTCTGAAGACAAGTTGGTGAGCGGACATCAGGATGGCTAGCTTGGAGAGCGGAGCAGAGTGGCTAGCTGGGCAGCTGGCAGAGAGGAGCGGACAGGAGCATGTAAGATGTCCCCCATACCTCCCTCCACTTCCACCCAGGCTGGAGGTAAACTCTGCAGATGAACTTCTGAACTCTGCGGGGGCTGCACTGACCAAGGACAGAAACTCTGTGTGTGTGTGTGGGGTGACTATTGGGTTGCTAGACTTAAGACCTTGAGGGGAAAAGGACACTGCCAAACTTACTTGGGCATGGGTTTTTTGCTCATGGTTGGTGTTATGAATCCTGTTTGTGGTGTTTCCCCAACATAATGCTGCATTGTTTCCCTCCTTTATTAAAAGGCTTTTGCTTCACTCAGACTCTGTGCTTGCGAGAGGGGAAGTATTGCCTCTTAGAGGTGCCCAGGGGGGTGGTATGTAATTGTCATAAAGGTCACTGGGTGGGGGCTTGAGCTGTTTTTGCACTGTGTTATTGAAACAGAACCCCTAGATACTGAACCTGGCCCTTGTTGCTGCCAGCTCTGATGGGCAGAAGGGTTACATAATGTATAATCATTGTATGCTAAATAGATTTAAATTGTAGGATTATAAAAGTATAAAATTGATCAGTAGTCAAAAGGGATAAGAATGCATTAGGTATCTAAGTAAGTAGGGCTGAAATGCAAGGCCTACAGGCCGAGGCATGTAAAATGTCAGCTTAACCATACTAGGACTTATGCCTAAGAAATGCTTGACATAAATAAGTGACCAAAGAATGACCCTGTGCTACAAGATTACAGGAAAAGATGTGCCAATGGCTTAAAAATTAACCACAAGAGTAATTCTGACTACAAGATACCTGGTAGTCACATTGTTCTAACACGGGCCCTAACTGCAGGGTATACATTATGCATAAATGCTAATGAGAATAACCAACCTATGAAAAATGGGGTATACCATTATTCTTGGGGGAACAAATACAAATAAGGAAAAAGAGGGTGGACACCTTCACACACTTGTGCAGAGTGTAGGTGTAGTCAGAATCACGAGATAAGAGGGCTCCCAGACTGGGTAAAATGAGTTCCCTACAGGAAAACTCCAATAGGAACTATCCCTCTACTGATGATCAATTGGCAAGGCATCCATCAGACCCTAGAAATATTGTTAAGCATGCGAGTATGACTATATTTGTAACTTGTGCATAGGTCTTTATATAATTTCTATATGCATGGGTAATCATAACCTTAATAACCTTTAATAAAACTTGTAAAACAGACTAGACCTTGTACTTGTGAATGTATGCATGGCCACTAGCCTTGGTCTTTATGTGTTCCTAGAGACTCTAAATCTGAAGCAAGTAGCAGAGGTGACTTTCACTCTGTTAAGCTTGAAACTAGCCACCAGAGCCAAACCTACAGTGGCATAATACCACATTACTAAATTCACATTAAATAACATAAAAGGCTACAAACACCCTGCAGAGATTTCTAGTGATTCCAAAACACTCAGAAATTGTATTTATGGGCTCCAGAAGAAGTGAGATCCAATCCTCGTCAGACAGAAAAGAGTCCAACACATGGTTGAAGGTGAGGAGGAGAGTCAGAAAGGGGGAATGTTGTGAGGGGATGCTATGGTGACTCTTACAGAGCAGGTCTTGTATAACCTCTCAGATAAAAAAAACTCATTGTTTTGTAATTTAAGACATTCGAACTGAAAATAATTGTTTACCTCCCTCTCTAAAGAGGAATTAATCCCTGTTTTCTGTTCTTTACCAGAGTAAAATAATTGATTTGACATATGGATGTGCAGAACATAAATGCAACATTAACCCAGGATTATATGTATGTTACTATTGGAAGACTTTGCTGTGGTAGCAAGTGGAGATCTGATATCTCTGATAATGTAAATACATTTTCCAGTGGCTGAATAATGAAAATGGACTCTATTTTGTTTGCCTCTGGATTATTTCCAAGGTGCACAATAGGAAATCCTTGATAAGAGTTGTTGATTGAAGTGTTACAGCTAAAAGGATTTCAGCAAGATAAATGAAAATTAATGTTATATTCTAGTACTTTTATAACCAGAAACAAGAAAAACAATCATCCCCAAAGTTACATTAATATTATTGTTTTAACCCTTTGATAATACCGAGGGAATACTGAATCCCTAGTATTTCTTTAACTGGTTTAAACAAATACATTTTCACCATAGCAACCAAGGAACATGTCAGTGGAGTGATTCAGAAGCACTTTCTCTCATTCAAAACCGTGTAATTTTTCATCACTAATTGACTTATTATTGCAGAACCATTTGTGTTGCTATATTTAAGGCTATGAGAACAACATTGCCCAAACCCTGTGGGAGTACTCAGAAAAGTTAATAAAACCTAACACTGTTTAATGTTTCTGCTACCTCTCCCTGCACTGTGGAATCCCTTTTCACTCTTAAGGTGCTTCCAGAGGACACTCTCCAGAGAAGAAAGCCACAGAGGACTGGGAGACAGCAAAGAGACACCGGGCTGCCATACAGGGGGCCCTGGCTTTCTGAGTGTGGCTCTCAGAGGATCCACAGAGGGTGGGAGATTGAACCCCTGCTCTTCCAGGAGCAAAAAGGGAAGGCAAATGCCACCCCAAAATGGAAGAATTAGGAGGGAACTGTTTTTGTTTCCTTCTTCCTTGCCCTCCTCCTGTGGGCATATCAGCAGAAGAAAGGGGTCTAGGTCTTAGATGACTACTGTATCCAGTAAATAAGAGCCAGAGTGAGGGACCAGGAGCCGGAAGGTCATGCTGGGGATCTAGCCCTGTCTGGCACTGGATTCCTCTGTGGCTTTGGGAAAATCAGTGAAGGTAGTAATGTTTACCAACCTCCCAGAAGTGTTGTAAGTGTTTGCAGAGTTCTTTAATGACATAAACCTCTCTATGTACTAAGTATTTATTATTTAAGGCCTAATAAAAGGGTTATTGTCAAGGCTGACTGGCCTCAATTTAACTTTGAAATTGTTTTTATTTTACTGCTCTCCTGGACCTGGAAAGTTGTTCCACTTCTTAAAATGAAGATCACAACTTAAATTCAGATTTATGTGCTAGATGATTAGACAAGTTTTAAGCCTGTTATTTTGTGTGTAGTGTGTGGGGCTGTGATCACAGGCAAGTTGTTAAGTTCGGTACCATCTGTATTTTCCTTCCAGAACAAATATAGCCACGATATTTGCCTCTTTATTTCTTGATGGTGTATCAGTGCATGGGGTGTGTAACAGGGTGGCACCCACCTCTCGCGAGCATCCCAGGGCAGGTGTGCATCTGCTCCACTCTCAGTCTGTGGTAACCCCTGTCAGTGGTTTTTCAGGCAGTTCTTTTGAGACTCAGCCCTCCGACTGAGTCACGCACTGTTGGTGTGCAAACAAAACAAATCCCTTCTGCAGCATACAGTCCAACTGGGTCTATTTCAGGGCCCTCCATAATGTCCTGCAGCCCTCCGCAGGCTCAGTCCTTTAATAGTATGACAGTCTTTACCTGGCCTGGGTATTGAGCCATACCCCAAGGCTTCCTCCACGGAGGCAATGGCTTTGCCCTCTCTGGATCCTTCTGGCCCCAGCTCGCCAGCTGAGCCACTAAGCAGTTCAGTTCCCCTTCTGAGAGTGTATCACATTTCAATATTCAGGCCACTTCCCCGTGGCTAATGCAGGGGAGGGAACCCAGACCCACCCACTACTCCTGGTCTCAGCCCAGGACCCTCTGAATAGCAGTTATGTGCCACTGTGTCCTCTTTAACTCTTCACTATGCTGCTTCAGTTCCCTGGGAAACTTCTCCACAGCCCCAGCACCTTCACAAATGCTTCATTCTTACTGTAGGGTTGAAGCCTTGTACTCAGTCCAGCAGCCAGCCAAGAGCTCCTCCTTGATCCCCTGGTCCCTGCCAGCAACTGTTCTTTCTGCAGTCCTGTAGTTCCCTCAGCCATCTAAGAATGCCATCCACTCTCCTCCAGCTCCAGGCAGCAAATGCTTGTCTTGAGCGTTGCAGCTCTTTTTATACGGCCTACCTGGGCCCCGATTGACTGCTCCTTGCAGTCACTCTAGGCAGCCTGTAGGACTTTTTACTGCTTCTTTCTGGGATGGTGTGTGGTAGTATCCTGAGGCCTCCAGAAAGGGCCTCTGGGCCTGGTACACCCCATCACAGGGTGCAACACCAAACATATCAGTATCAAGGCATTATTCTGTATCTAGACATATCAGTGGGGGAGCACCCGGTCCCAAAAATTTGCAAAGAGCTCCATGTTGTAGATGCCTGTACCTGCAAAAGCACAGGGATGAATCCACATGGAGCTCACTGCAAGATCAGAGTCTATACGTGCTTGATCCTGTCGTCGGTCATTCATTAGGTATCACCTGTCATACTATATTGAAAAATCACCAATTGCACTGCAGGGGATGCATACACTTCATATGACTTGTGCTGAAAATGCATGAGCTACTTTCCAAACAGAAAAGGTGGCCCTGTCCATGCTCTGTAGACAAATTAATGTCAGACAAACATACAGAGTTTAGTCCAAAGGGTATGACACACAAGAAGTGTGGTGATTGGCCATATCTTTATAAGTTATTTATTTTGTATACACACAAGTTATGTAGCTTCCTGCTGCTTTCCAAGCTTTGTGGTATGATGCTGCCAGTCAGAAAGCAGCACTGAGCCCTAAATGTTTGCAAAGGTAGGTGGAGTCTCCCCTCCGTGAATATATATGAAGGGGCACAACCCCAGGCAGATCTCCCTCTGTCTGCACAGAATGCCTTCTCCCTGGCATGTAGTGGAAGCCCTTCCAATGGGGCTCTGTACAGAAGGGACTCCTCAAGGGTTTGGGACAGGAGAAGGTGCAAATGACGCTTCAGCATTTCATACAGATCAGCTTGATTTCCACAATCGAAGGATCCAGCAAACTGCAGCAGGGTTCCTAACAAAGTCACATGCAGGCACAGCTGTCCTTCTAGATGGGTCCTATCTCTGTGGATCTCATGGGTCCTTTCTTTCTGGATCCCAGATTGAGAAGCTTCACCTGCTGCCAAGTCAGCGAGCCCTCAAATTTTGCCCCCTTAGAGGATGCTTTCCAGGAAAATCTCTGATGTTATCCTCATGGAATGTTCCTGCCTCTCTGCCCCCTTCCCTTAGGTTTGTCCATGGTAAGAAGTGACCTGATGCTTCTAAATTTACCTCTCCTTGCATCCCCACCTATACTCATTAAATTAAGGGTGGGAGTATGATCCACAGTTCATTTTACTTTGAACAGGAGAAGCATATAATATGTATGTACCAGTCCTCATTTCAGCAGCTCTGTAAAGTTTTCCCAAACACCAATAGCTTCTTAGAGAAGCAGAGGGGGAGAAATAGGAATTCCAACTTGTAATACATAAACTTTGCTTATGTCACTAAAAAATATTTTAAGACTAGAAGAAAGAAACTTAACTAAAGTCACAGATAAATACTTTCTCTGGTAGAAACCGCCTGTGGTAACAAAGCTAGTTATTCCTTCTTAGCTGTGAAATATTACTCAAAATGTTCATCTCTAATGTCTAATGCTCTACAATATCTTTTTATGACTACACAGCATGACACATAAAAGCTTATACATTGTTCATGAGACATCAACCACAATAAATAAGAGGTGCTGCTGAACCAGAAGAATTTAACCTAACCAGACTGTACCACAGTCAGTTCCAAAAATATAGCATTGTTAATTAAATAACTCCACGCTTCCCATCATCTGGAATTAAAGCATGCTAGGTGGCACATATGCCAATATTCAGTCACTTTAAACACAGGTATACCTGTAATTCAGTATTATAGTATCATGTTTATGATATCATTGCTTGATTATATAGGATCATAAGAATTGCTGTACTGGATCTGACCTATGGTCCATCTACTCCAGTATCCTGTCTCCATGGCCAGCACCAGATACTTCAGAGAAAGGTTTAAGAACCTTGCAGTTGGCAGATGTGAGATAATCTGCCCTTAAGAAGTTCTCATCCTGATCTCTAATAGTTAGAGATTAGAGATTTAAACCCCAAAGCATAAAGTTGTAAATGCCTTCTAAATGTTTTGTTAACATTAACTTTTATAACTCTGACTATTCTTGATATCCATACAAACATTCAATCCCTTTTTGAACCTTGCTAAATTCTTGGCCTCCATGACATCTTGCAGTCAATGAGTTCCACAGTCAAATTTTGTGTTGCATGAAAAGGTATTTTCTTCTGCCAGTTTTGAATTTTCCCTTTCAGTTCCATTGCACGTCCCCTTGTTCTTGTGTGATAAGACAAGGAGGATAGAAGCGCCTGATTTAGTTTCTCTAGACCATTAATTATGTTATATACTTTTACCATGTCTCCTGTTATTTCTCTTTTTTAAGATAAACAATCCTAATCCTTTCAATCTAATTATTCTCATTCTCCTTCTCTTCTTCTGCATTATACTTTTTGAGATGAGGTGACTGCATATGGTATTCAAGATGAGGGTACATCATTGGTTTATATGATGGTGGTATAATATTTTCAGTATTATTCTTGTAATGGGGTCAGCACCCGTTTCTCGTGTGTGCCCCCTTTTCTCTGGCCAATAGTGCCTGCAAACACAGTTCTTTTCACGGGGGAGGGGCAGACAATACCCACCTCTCATGGGTGGCCCCCTTTCTCTCGGTCACGTGTGAGCCTGCTTTTCTTTTCTGGTGATACATCAGGGTGGCGCCTGCCTCTCACAAGCACACCCCCAGCCACTGGTTCTCTCAGCTGGTCTTCAGCAGCTCAGTCCTCAGCTGAGCCACACATGCTGTCCCCCTTCTGGGGTATACAGTCCCAAGTTCTTATCATAACCCTGGTATGGGGCCGTAGCTCTAAGGCTTCTTCCCTGAGGGACCGCCTTCTTCAACCGCCTAGCTGGGGCCCACCTCAGTACCCTCGAGTCAGCTGGTGTCCTTTTCAGCAGCCCTTCCTTGGCTCAGTCTGCAACCAGACCAGCAGCGCCCACCTCTGTACCCTCGCCTGGTCTAGCCAGGTCCTGGACTCAGTCCCCTGGGCTCAGCCTGCTCTCACTGACCTTTTCGTTTCCTGCTGCTGTTCTATCCAGCCATCCAGGCACTTGGTCTTGGCAGCCTTCCCTGGGCTCAGTTCTGCTGGGTGAGCTCTCTGCAGTGAGCTGTCCATGGCTGGCTGCTTGTCTAGCCCACCAGGCACTGGGTCCTCCCTCGTCAAGCTCCACACAGCAACCAAAGGCTCTGCTCTGCTGCTGCTTGCCTTTTATCTGACCCTTCTGGCCCCTTATTGGTCACTCCAGCAGCCCCTCCGATTGGCCACTCTTCTGCAGCCACGCTAGGCTGCCTGGAGGACTTCTCGCTGCTCTATTCTGGGACAAGGTGATACACAGCCGTGAGCCTCCAGCAGGGGGCCTCAGACCTAGTCGATCTTGCCACAATTCTCCATTCCATTTCTTACATAGCCTTATTTGCTTTTTGCCCATAGCTGAACATAGAGCCATGGTCTTCACTGAGCTGTACATAGTGATGCCCAGGTCACTTTCCTTAGTTGATACAGATAATTTATAACCCTGTAAAGTATATTAATAATTCAAATGTTTCTCTCCAATGTGCATTACTTTGCATTCATCAACTTTGAACTTCATCTGCCATCATGTTGCCCCATCACCTAGTTTGTCAGGCCCTCTGAAGTTCCTCATATCTTTTGTGGACTTGACCAGCCTAAGGAAGTGTCATCTGCAAGCTTTGCTATCTCACTGTTCACCTCCTTTTCCAGGTCATTAATAAATATATTAAACAACACTGGCCCTATAGAACCTTGAGGCATCCTGCTGTTAACCTTTTGACATGATGAAAATTGACTCTTTATTCCTACTCTTTGTTTCTTGTCTTTTAGCCGGTATCATCCATGACAATACTTTGCTTCTCACCTGATGGCTACTTTACTTCTTTTGCAGCATCTTGTAAGGTGTATTGGCAATTGTCTTTTGAAAGTCTAAATAAATTATATCAACTGGTTCTTGGTCAGATATGTGAGGGTGGGACACTGCTGCTTTGGAATTTCAGAGAGCTTTTTTTTTTTTTTTTAATTAGGATTTATATAGTAAAGTCCCATCCTAAGCATCTTTAAGGATGTCTCACATGACAGAGTGGGGAAAGGGACTTGGCGTACATCGCTGTTCCAAGTTTAAAGTGCAGCATGAAAGAAGAGATGAGCGTAGCAGTTGGACAGGGTGAAGGGAGCAATCGGAACAGAAGGTCACTGGCAGTATACAGAGCAGTAAGTGTGAGATGGGCAGTGCTCCACTCTGGAGACGTCTGAGAATTTCCATAACACATTCAGATGGCATTTGATGAATTCTATGAGTGGGATTATTTGCTGCTTAGAATTTTGTAAAAGAGAAGTCTTTTGTGCTCTTAGAAAATGGGATGTTCCACTTGTCACTGATACATTTCTTTTTAGTCTGAAACACAAAGGATCTTGATGACAATGACTGTGGTTAATCAATAAAGACTTTTAAAGTAGAGATACAACTAAGAATGCACCATGTATTAGGATTCCTATGTATTAGGATACCTATGTATTAGGATTCCTCCCCTTAAAAGCTCTTTTTTTTCCCTCTTTTTTTTTTTGGACAGCTTTCTAGGCAGGGCACAGAATGAACTCAATACAACAGCTGACTGATCAGGGCAATATACTGTGCACTCTAAATTTTGTGGACTGGGGTTGTATTTAGTGATTCCTGCTAGGAAATGATAACAAAATGACCGCATGCCTATAATAAGCCAAAGTTACTCGGCATAATTTTGAGATTTATTTTTTTTCATTCAGCTTGTAACGCAGTTATGTGACTATCCCAGAAAACAGAAAAGTTTGAAGTCCTACTGGAAGTTTTCATAGATTCCAAAGCCAGAAGGGAGCATTGTGATCATCTAGTCTGACCTCCTTTATAACACGGGCCAGAGAACTTCCCCAAAATAATTCCTAGACACATCTTTTAGAAAAATGTCCAATCTTGATTGACAAATGGACAGTGATGGAAAATCCACCATGACCCTTTGTAAGTTGGTCCAATGGTTAATTAGTCTCACTGTTAAAATTTACACCTTATTTTCAATCTGAATTTGTCTAGCTGCAGCTTCCAGCCACGGGATTGTGAAACAGTCAACATTATGATCAAGCATTGGTTATGAATGGCAGATGTTTTTGGAGAGACTATTACATTAAAAAACTTCCCCTTTCTATGCTATTCACACTATTTACATAAACTATTTGAATATGCTCTTGACACCTTTACAAATATACTGATAACTTGAGTTTCACATTTGTGTTTGCTTTAGGTTTTTGTTCTTATTCGATTATACTATTTTAATGTATATATCATAGGGAAAAAACAATAGACATGTTAGAAGGGCCAATATCTTGCTGTTCTTGGTCTTCATGTTGAAGCACATTAGATTTTAAGCAGATTTCTCTGTCTATAGCACATGAGCACATTTGTAAAACTAGTACAGTGGTATGCTTTTTTAAAATGGTGTGTAACCCTTCTGCCTGTCAGAGCTGGCAGCAACAAGGGCCGGGTTCAGTATCTAGGGGTTCCATTCCAATAACACAATGCAAACCGGCTCGAGCCCCCACCCAGTGACCTGGGACAAATATATACCACCTCCGCTGGGCGCCTCCAAGAGGCAATACTTCCCCTCTCACAAGCACATAGTCTGAGTGTAGCAAAAAGCTTTTTAATAACAGAGAGAAACAATGTGGCATTATGTTGGGGAAACACCACCAACAGGATTCATAACACAACCCATGAGCAAAAAATCCACCCCAAGCAAATTGGGGCATGCCTTTTCCCTTTGGTTCTTGAGTCCAGCAACCCCAAATCACCCAAAGTCCCAAAAGTCCAATGACCCAAAAGTCTCTGTGCCTGGTCAGGGCAGCCCCAGAGTTCGAAAGTTTATCTGCAGAGCTTTACCTCCCAACCTGGGTGGAGATGGGGGGGGGGGGAAGAGAGAGGTAAGGGGCACCTTACATGATCTGAAGCCGACTGCCCCACAGCTCCATAGGCCTTCGCTCCGCTCCGCTCTGCTCCATTCCACCCCACCCCACCAGCTGCCCCACGAACTGCTTTGCTCCGCTCAGCGGCCCACAAGCAGCTCCCGCCATCCCACAAACTGCTCCACCAGCCTGTCCACAAGGCACTCCAGCCATCCCACAAACTGTTCCACAATATATCTTCAGGCTCCCCCACTACTTAACACAACACTCAGTGATTTCAGCTCTTAGTCAGTTCAGCTTTTTGGTGAATTCAGCTTGTAGTAGGGGAGCCTCAGTGCTGGTGCACTATAAGCCCAAAGTGAGCTCAGCAGCCTGTAACTAGACTCCTAATGGAATCAAAATTAGCTCTGATATTCCACAGTGGAGAGAGCAGGAAGTGCAATTAGCATGTAAGGCCCTCACCAAGGGGCCCATACCACCAAGTATTAATACTTGTCCCTAACCTCTCTCAATTCACAGAGTTTTGGAACCCATGACCCTTGCCTAGCAAGTGCTACTTAGTTGATGGTGAGTCCCTCCATCATAACAAAAGGCCAAGTACAGTTCCAAGCACAGCTCCCATAATCAGGGTAATAACAATTTATTCTTCCTGCCCCAATAACAGAGACACTGGGGATCCCACAGCAGCCAAAGTGACCATTTGGGCAGCTATGGCCTCATTCTAGGCAGGGTGGGTGTGCCTATGCAAATGAGATCGGCCCCTGAAGTTCTTTTCCACAACTTGCCACACCTCACCACCAGATGTCAGGGTGCAGCTCATCCTGACACTGCTTACATGTGGAATTGTTGAAACATTACCCAGAGCTGAGGTTCTTTCTGAAGTTCTATAAGAACTAAAGTAGTGCTAAGGAGGACAGGTTTTAGTTTTGGTTTTGCAAAAAAAAAAAAAAATCACTGGCCAGAATTGGTTTGAATCCATCTTCTAGTTTTTCCAATCCACCAAAATTTGGGAGGTTTGGATAAAAGGGTCTAGGTTCGTCCTATCTCTACTAGAGACAAATCTGGGAGGGGATGGGGGCCTTGGTTCTGCAAAACATAATTCAAGTTTTCAGTTTGTAAATATCAAAACAAGGGATAGTTTGCAAACAGGCCCCATTTGGTCCTGTTTTTATCTGTGAGGGAAGTTTTAGATAAAAGGTTATTTTTTGATGTATCTGTAATCAGAACCAATACTGGTCATGGCTAGTGCTCTAAATATTCCTGGAGATTTATAATCTGGACCAGAAACATGTTAGAAGGTGATTTGGGCCATAGTGTTGTTTCTATTATGCTGTGTTGTGCTGCCATCAAGAAGGTCTTTTATTTATAGACAATCACAGACCTCATTAAAGCTGATGGGTGAGTGAACCATCCTTCATTCAGGCTAAGTGGAAGGAGCAATTAAAAACCACTTTATATAATGATAACTAGAAACAATAGTGACAGATTTCAGAGTAGCAGTCGTGTTAGTCTGTATCCGCAAAAAGAAAAGGAGTACTTGTGGCATCTTAGAGACTAACAATAACTTTGTTAGTCTCTAAGGTGCCACAAGTGCTCCTTTTCTTTTTGTAGAAACAATAGAAAACCACCACCCAAGGCAACTGGCTACATGGCAAGGTTAACGTCAGGAGTTAAGCCATATGGTCTCGGGATTCTCTGGGACTGATTGCAAATGCAGGGGCTAAAGGATTGTCTGATGTGTGTGTGTGTGAGAGAGACTCAAAAAGTTACCGGTAAATGAGAGAAGCAGTGGTGAGCATGGTCCTGGAAGAAAGTCGAGAGATAGAACTTCTTTTGGGCACAGTACTTGCTGGAAAGGCAGATGTGGCTGCTGTTGGTTCATACTGTGAACAAAGAAGTTGATTTTGCATACATTTTTTGCAAATAAACTGGATTGTACCAAAAGAAATACTTGACTATCATCGATTTCTGCTTCTAATGGAAACAACTCAGCAAGGCCCCAAATATTGGATATTTGTCAGGATAAAAGGAGCAACATTACATTATTTGAGGTTTGATAGTCTGTCAAGGGGTCAGGATTTGGGAGAAGAGCTACAGAGTCTGTCAAGCATGCTAATTCACTTAATAAAATAGATGAGCCTCAAGGAGCATGTTATGGACTATACTACTTATCCAGGCCCTGGGAGGCCCTCAGACAATTTGAGTGGGCTTGTCCTGACAGAGAGAATTGGATGGTGATAAGGAAAGCATAATTATGCTTCAATTCCTGCTTTGAGAGCTCTGCAAGCTTACAGAGAGGAAGGGGTGTGTGAAAACAGGCACTCTGATATTACTATGATAAGGACATAACAATGGCCATACTGGGTCAGACCAATGGTCCATCTAGCCCCATATCCTGTCTTCTGACAGTGGACAGTGCCAGATGCTTCAGAGGGAATGAACAGAACATGGCAATTCGTTGAGTGATCCACCACCTGTCATCTAGTCTGAGCATGTGGCAGTCATAGTTTTAGGGACACCCCTGGACCTATCCTCCGTGAACTTATCTAATTCTTTTTTGAGCCCAGTTATACTTTTGGCCTTCACAACATCCCCTGCTAATGAGTTCCACAGGTTGACTGTGAAGAAATACTTCCTTTTGTTTGTTTTAAACCTGCTGCCTATTAGTTTCATTGGGTGACCCCTAGTTCTTTGTTATGTGAAGGGGCAAATAATACTTCATTATTCACTTTCTCCACACCATTCATGGTTTTATAGACCTCTGTCATATCCCCCATTGTCATCTCTTTTCCAAGCTGAACATTTTCAGTCTTTTTAATCTCTCCCTGTTCCACACCCCTAATCATTGTTGTTGCCCTTCTCTGTACTTTTTCTAATTCTAATATCTATTTTGAGATGGGGTGCCCAGAACTGCACACAGTATCCAAGCCGTGGGTATAGAGCTTTATACATTGTCATTATATTATTTTTGTCTTGTTATCTATCCCTTTCCTAACATTCTGTTAGCTTTTTTTGGCTGCTGCTGCATATTGAGCAGATGTTTTCAGAGACACAGTGACTCCAAGATCTCTTTCTAGAGTTGTAGCAGCTAATTTAGACCCCATCATTTTGTATATATAGTTTGGATTATGTTTTCCAATGTGCATTACTTCGCATTTATCAACATGATGATCATGACATAAATGCCTAGGCAGTTTGGTTTAAATTATACTTAGGCAAGACTCAGATACAGGATGTTTCTACCTTAACAGCTTGCAACTTCCAGATGGTGAAAGGAAAAATATCTAACCAGTCATTCTTTTATTTGTGACATGGCAGTATTCTGCTTCTCTTATAACACTGCCAAACGCTTGCCATCTGGAGAGCAAGAAGTTTTGTGCCTAGTCCTTTCTTTAAGACCTTGTCTGTTCTCTAATTAGGATTCATATATGAATTCATGAAATAGCTAGCATCTAAATTATGTTTCATTTTCTGATTTGTCAACAGAATCTTGTGCTCTAGCTTCCATTGCTAATGAATTGTTGTTCTGACTTCACACCAGTGATATATGAAGAGGAAAGTGAATACAATAAGTTCCTAAACTTGCAGTGGATTGTGATAGAATTTCCAAGAGTCATTTTTTCTCTAGTCTTGTGAGTGTTTTATGCTTTGTTGTGTCTGGGTCTTCTGCCACATAAGGTCTCACTCAGGGTTTGTTGTGGCTGCTTACAACATGGCTTCTTCAGCCTCCTGAGTTCTCAGACAGTTCTCCAGCAACTGTTGCTTCCAAACAGTTCCTCCCAGGAAACAGCATGCCGCCTGAAAGTGTCTTTCATATTGTTACAGCCGGCTCAGTAAATCACTCCCTTGTTGATGAACAAGGGTTCTAAAATAGTTTCTTACTTTTAGAAAAGCAAACATAATAGCGTCAGACTAAAATAAGGACAAAGCCTGCAGTACATCAATAGACCCTGATAATGGCAATGTAACTGATAACTGGGCTCAATGGAAAGAGAGAATGGAACTGATATTTGCAGTCCCAGATGCTGATAAGTGGTTAGTTTCAGATAAGTATTGGACAAAATGTCTAATCTCAGCAGAGTGTGGCACTTAAGCAGCAAATTAGCAGAGGACACAAATGAACCAAATCTACCATTTCCAGTGTTTATGGTTTTCCACAATCCCAAGAAAGATACATCTATTCCAATAAATCTGTTCCGTGAAAGACAGAAAGCGGCAGCACAATCAGCTGATGAATGGATAAAACAACTGTACCTAATAGTGCTACAGTAATACAAATCAATACAACTGTGCTTTTCATAATAGTACTAACACAATAAAATAGTATTGTTATGGGCTCAACCTCCAAAGAGCTGCATGGTGAAAGTAGTGCAGGAAGATGAACCCACAGAAGAAAAAACTGATAACCTGTGGGTCATGGGACACTCCACTCATCACTGGAGCACCTCCTTCTGGCTGTATCTGGGAATTAGCTCTGCCAGTCTGATACCCTTCCTGCAGTTGCTCACGCCATCACTCTCTCAGCCTCTCTGTCTTGGGACTCAACTACTCTTGCTTCATGGCTTGGCCCTCCAGCCAGGTCACTGTAGTCCTCACCTTCTGGGGTATCAAAGGACCCACAGTCCCAGGCATTCTTCCCTCTCGCTGCCTCTTAACGCCCGCTCCCCAGGGGCTGGTAGGGGAACCCAAGCCCACTCTCAACCCTGGGTTCCAGCCCAGGGATCCTATAACAAGCAGTCAAGGTCTGCACTGTCCTGAACCTTGCACCTGTCTCCCTCAGGTACTTCCTACCTTGCCTTCTCTCATCCTGAGAGTAACTGCAGCTTCTTTCTCTGCAGCCTCCTTCTACTCTCAGGTCCTGGGCTTATGCCGGCCCCTCTTGTTCCTGTCCAGCGAAGCTTCCTCTTTAATTAACTCTCTTTACTCCCTGGCTCCTCCTCCAGGTGCAGCCACTGTGCCACCTAACTACTGTAACTCCTTCAGGCCTTGTGTGGGGTGGACACCCCATCACACCATATGTTTGAAATGTCCAAATGTAGGTATTAATACTTAACACTTATAGCACTGTGCATCTTCAAAGACCTGTAGTAACACATGCTTACAACACCCCTGTGAGATAAATAAGTAAGTATCCTTATCTCTGTTTTCAGATGGGGAAACTGAAGCCGGGAGTAGAACCAATATACACAAAACCACACTAAGTCAGTACCAGAGTGGGGCATAGAACTTAGGAGTTCCTGGCTACCAAGCCTGCATTTGTTTCCATAGGCTATGCCATAAATACATAAACAGTTCTTGAGCCCTTGTTCCTAAATAACTAATTGGCTCCTCATGTCCCTTCCCGCAAATCATCTGAGTGTGCAACAGTAGTCTAGAATCCTTTGTAACCCTGACCCATGCCAGGTGACTGGGACCAAGAAAAAAAGTATCATATGACTTTTAAAAACCAGCTTTATATTTGTGGATAATCTAAGCACTATACCCAGATGTACAGACACTCTTTTCCCAAACTATGTATTATATAGTTTTTTTAACATTAGCTTTAATAAATTTTTTACTACTCTGCTGCACACCTTAGTCTGGAAAGCGGCAGGGAGGTGTGAGATTTAAAATGTAAGCTGCTTGAGTAGACTTCATGGAGGTGCAGGAGAGGAGATGTTTACTGCTGAATGAGGGGAGGTGTCAGTGCTGTGGAATAAGAATATAAGAGCTACCACACTGGATCAGAAGATGGTTCATCTTGCCCAGTATCTTTACTCCAACAGCGGCTCATACCAAAGGTTCACAGGGAGTGTACAGAACAGGGCAACTATGGAATGATCCACCCCATCTTCCGCTTCTGGGGGTCGGAAATGTAGGGTTGTTCTGAACATGGGGTTGTATCCTTGACCATCTTGGCTAATAGCCATTGATGGACTTATCCAGTTCCTTTATGAACCCAGTTATACTGCTGATCATCACAGCATCCCATGGCAATGCATTCCCCAAGTTAGTTGTGTGTTGTATGAAAAGTATTTCCTCTTGTTTGTAATAAACCTGCTGCCTGTTAATTTCATCAGCTTTTTGTATTGTGTGAAAGGATAAATAACACTTTTCTATTAATTTTTTCCACACTATTCATGATTTCATAGACTTCTATCATATCCCCCTTAGTCATCTCTTTTCTAAGATGAACCTCCCTAATCTTTTGAATCTCTCCTTGTATGGAAGCCCTTTAGCATCTTTGTTGCCCTTCCCTGAACTTTTCCCATCTCCACAATATCCTTTTTGAGAGAAGAGAACCATAACTAGTTCAAGGTGTGGGCGTACCAGGGATTTATTAGTGGCATTATGATATTTTCTGTCTTATTTTCTATCCCTTTCCTAATAGTTCCTAGCACACTGTTAGCCTTTTTGACCACTTGCACATTCAGAGGAAGTTTTCAGAGAACTATCCTGGTGATGACCCCAAGATCTCTTTGTTGGTGGTAACAGCTAATTTAGAACCTATCATTGTAAATGTATATTGGAGATTATTTTTTCAAATGTGTATTACTTTGCACTTATCTATGTTGAATTTCATATGCCATTTTGTTGCCCCGTCACTCTGTTTTGTGAGATCCCTCTGTAATTCCTCGCAATCTGCTTTGGATGTAACTATCTTGAATAATTTTGTGTTGTCTGCAAACTTTGCCACTTCATTGTTCGTTTCCCCTTTTCAGATCTTTAACAAATATGCCTAACAGCACAGGTCCCAGTACAGATCCCTGTGGGGGCAGTCCACTGTTCACCTCTCTGAATGGTCAGTCTTAAAACTGACCATTTATTCTTCCTGCCCTTTGTTTCCTGTCTTTCAACTAGTTTCTGATCCATGAGAGGGCCTTCCCTCTTATCTCAATTGCTACGTAGTTTCGTTAAGAGCCTTTGATGAGGACCTCATCAAAGGCTTTCTCAAAATCCAAGTACACTATACCGAGTGGATCACTCTTATCCACATGCTTGTTGACTCCCTCAAAGAATTCTAAGAGGCATGATTTCCCTTTACAAAATCTGTGTTGACTCTTCCCTGACAAATCATGTTTATCTATGGGGTGTCTGATAATTCTGTTCTTTACTGTTGTGACTATCACTTTGCCCAGTGAAGTCAGGCTCACCTGCCTGTAATTGCCAGGATCTCCTCTGAAGTTCTTTGTTAGAGGCAGATAAAGAGATGAGAGAAACATCAGTTTTTTCCTCTCACAGAAAATGACAACTTCCAAGCATTAAGGACTTTAAAACATATTTTTTACATAAAATGCAATATTGATGTTAAAAAAAAGCTAATTCCATTTTTTATTTATACAAACCAAGATTGTCTGGACTTTTTTTTTTTTATTTCTTTTCACCTGACAGTCCTACAGAGAAACTGGTACATGGAAGCTCTGCCACCATCTGTAGACAGTTTAGGAAAATGCAATAATATATTTTTATTCACATTTCTCACGCATTAAGTCACCTTCATCACTTTCAGCATCAAGACTGGAAATTTGGGTGGACCTTTTCTTGCAGTTTGGACAGCTGTTTTGGTATGTCCCCAGTTGCTATTTCCGTCGTCTTTACTTTTCTCAGTCATTTCCTTTGGAAACCTGCTACTGAAAATTCTTTCTATTGATAAGGCAGCTTTTCCTGCCAGGTGTATTCCCTGCAGATTTCTGGGCGAGAATACAGAGCTACTTCTCTTTCATTTGTTGTGTCCTTAATGCTACACTTGTATTCATATCTGATTTATGAGAATGGGTTTGGTGATGCAATGCACAGTTCAAACAGCAATAAATGTTTTCCGTATAGTTCCTCTTCACATTTATTTCCCCTTTGTATCTATATACACACCCTTACTTCTCCATCCAGTTATCACAGCACTTGTACAGCCATAAAATAAGATTATACATTTTTTCTGTTGGCATGTAAGCAAGCCTCTTTATAAACAGAATTTGTTAAGTATTTTTGAACAACGAAAGCTACAGTAGCCAAAGTGACACATCCAGCCTTGTTCTTTTTTTTCATTGTTGTTATAACTTTGGCCAGATCCACAACTCAGATTTGAGAATTACAACTAGAAGTTTAATGAAGTAGGCTTATTGTAAATGATAGCTTAGTTCAGTTAATGCAATAAGATGAGGAAACTTTTTTAGGCTCACCCATATCATATTGCTCTATGTTTGCCTTGCAGTACATTCAACCAGACCTGAAAAAAAATTATTCCTTAATAATTTGACTATTGATGGACACAATGTTTTGATAAAATATGTTTGTGTCTATTATGCAACAAGTCCTCATAAAAATTAAGGGTACCCTTCTAAGTAAAAATCATATTTTTATCAGAATATTTCTTACCTACCATTTTTATAAGTAACCCCTAAGATTACTAAGGTTAGAAGGGATTCAAGGGGAGAGGTGTCTCTAGTTATTTTCCAGTGTCTTCCTTTGTATGAATTTGATCTTACTTTCTATGCAGTCAGTGTCACTGTTTCCTTGTATAGTCAGTTAGGCCATGATCCTCCAAGCCGCTCTGCACTGGCAAACTCCTGTACCCATGAAGTCAACAGGCCTCTGAGGTAGAGAAAAGGTCTGCTCATGTTCAGTGGCTTACAGGACCTGGGCCCACCATAACTCATATCCCATTTTGTTTGTGTAAGACAATGACAGGAGAGGCATTTTTAAGACAGGGAAATGTGAAGGTAAAAATCACAAAAATAGGCAGGAGACACAGAGGCAACTTTACTATCTGAAACTTACTTTTAATTCCTTGTTTTATATAAACTAGGTTTCAAGTTGACAGTGTTCTAGGGTGACCAGGCAGCGAATGTGAAAAATCGGGCAGGGGTGGGGGGGTAACAGGAGCCTATATAAGAAAAAGACCCAAAAATCGGGACTGTCCCTATAAAATTGGGATATCTGGTCACCCTACAGTGTTCTTTAGTTAAAAGTTACAAAATAGTGATACAATGTAAAGGAACAATGGCCATTAGTGTCAAATGTTGTTGGAATGTGATTTCATGTGTTCTTATTAGGTATGCTGGAAGATGAACAGTCAACTCAGACCTGTGTTACCATGTCCTCGACTGCAAGTGGAATAATTAACACTGAGAAGAAAACTAGCTGTGGTACTCAATGCACAAAACCTGCAGTCCATCCCTCTGGAACTATGACACAGAAACACAATAACTTCAGAACAGCAGAGGTAGGTTTATAATTATTTTCTGTGACTCTCAGAACTAGCTTCAATGGGACTACAATTATTTTTGTGACAATTCTCCATTTTACAGTCAAACCCCATTTAGCATCTTGAAATACAAATAAAATACTTACACTGCAGCCACAGCATATTGCATGAGAAGCTGCAGATCTGGGCAGAGGCAGATTTTGAATCTACGTCTTCTGACTGATGATTAAGTATTGACAAGGGACAGACCCAAAGGCCCCTACCCAACTGCACAGTAGGATCATTAGACAGGTTCTCTCAAACATTTACCTCTGGGATGGGAGAACAAGCATGGGAAATGTGAGCCCAAAAGGAATTTGTCTGAGAAAATAGACAGCAACTGGAAAAGGGAGTTTAGAATGGAAGCCACATCTCAACCTTACCTCTAATGTTCATTAATAGCAAACACAATAGTATGTGTGTGTTTATTTTAAACCTCCTTGTACTGTATTATTCATCCTTCATTGCTTCTGCAGCATGGAAATATTTCCCCTGTGACCTACACCCAGTTGTGTCTTTCCATTTAAGTACTGCAGTAGCAGGAGTACAGGGGCACATTCCACGTCAACATGACTTCAAGAGCCATAGGGGGGTTGCTGAAAATGAAAAAGTGCAAATGCTTGTCATAATCATGAGTCCATGGAGAAATTTAATCAGTCAAATTGAATATGGTGTAACAGAATCAATGTAATTATAAAATCCAATTTGTAAGAGGCTTGGCAGCATTTCAGAATTAGATTCTACAAATGATAGCTCTAATCTATTATTCTTATTTTTTTAGCAACAAGAATACAAACATTTTAAGAAGAGCTCTGTGTAAGCTCGAAAGCTTGTCTCTCTCACCAACAGAAGTTGGTCCAGTAAAAGATATTATCCCACTCTTCTTGTCTTTCATTTTATTTGGTGTTACTAGAGATGATGGACCAATTCCTGCAATCCTTAAATCATGTGACCATTGACTGCAATGGGGCTACTCACATGAGTATGGATTACTTAATTGGGCCCTCTATCATTGGCTTGGAATGCATTCTTCCAACTTTTTCTGTCAAACAAAGACGCATGCAATCAATTGTTATATCCATGTGCACAGAGAATTTGGTTGACACTAAGTCAAATCTTGGTTATGTGATTTATGTGAGTATTCTCACTGACTTCACTTTGCCTTCTATCTTTATTGTTAGGCAGTGTTGCCTAGTGCACAGCACACAGGACTGGGGCTCAGGAGACCTGGGTTATATTGCTGGGTCTGCCAATGGCCTGGTGGGTGACCCTGGGGAAGTCACTTGTTCGTGCTGTGCCTCAGTTTCCCCATCTGTAAAATGGGAATAAAGCTCTTTGAGATCTACTGATGACAAGTGCTATCTATTTATCTATATAGCTATCTAAACTAGGTATTATTATTTATTACAATATCTATTCCTCCGTTGTCTTGCTGAATCAAACTGTAGTGCCAGCAAAGGTGTATGTCAGTAAGGTGAAAAGGATATGGGCCTAAAAGAAATTGATAATAAAAACAATTCATAAAATAATGAAGGAAATACAATGGTTGGACACTCAAGGGTTAATGTTGGGTCCAGGATTATTGACTATATTGTATGAAAGATCTGACGGAGGAGGTGCACTGGGAGTTGAAGTTTGCTGACTGACATTAAATTATTTTGATTAACAAAATCTGTGGAGAACTGTGAGAAACACCAGATCGATATGAACACTTTGGATCATTAGGCAGCACAATGGCAGATGTAATTCAACTTCCATAAATATAATGTACGTTGGCAAATGTAGGGGCCCAATTCTGCCCTTAGTTGCAGGGGTGTAACTCCCACTGGCTTCAGTGGGAGTTACACTTGTGGAAGTGAAGGCAGCATTGGCTCTATAATCTAGATAATCTGCAGGAAAAAGATTTCAGATCCATTGTGAATGGCTAATGAAATGTTTGCCAGGTACATAGCAACATTTGAAAAGGCAAATAAGTGAATTAAAATAGAGAGATAATATTATAAGACCATTTCAAACACTGGTGTGCACTCATTTATCTTGTCCAGATATGGTTAGCACACTTTAAGAAAAGTAGAGTGAGGACTGGGAAGGTCCAGAGAAGACATGTATAGATATAAACTGTGCAATAATTATTTAGTCTTGGCAGAAAAGGCAGAAAAAGACTTGAATGAATTATTAAAATTATCAAGGGGAGATTGAAGATTTCACAAGAAGGAGGCAATCACTGAAAATAAAGGGCAGTAAATTTTAGATAATTACAATAAATATAACTTTAGATAGTGTACAGTCAGCCTGTGGAATCGACTACTGCAGTAGGTCACTGAGGCAATTGCTATCGCTAGATTTCTAAAAGGTAAATCTCTATTTTGCATGGGGACTATATATACTGTACATGTCCCCAATATGCACTGTATTTAAAGCTAAACTTGAGGAAAAACATAGCTTCTCCTGTTAAAATAATCAGATTAATATGTATGAGCAGAGGTTAATGGCAAAGGAGAGTTCACATCTGTATGGGACATATGCCTCACCTTTCCTTGTTTGCTAGAGAAACTGCTCAGACTCTCTTCTTTTAGTGTCCACTCCATATAATTTATTCAAGTCCCTTCAACCAACACCTGTACAGTTCAGTACAACAATTCTAATTCCTGTAGCTCTATTACCATCAGACCCCTGTTCATCAGGGCCCTGGAAGGAAAAGAGATCTCCCTTCCTTGGGATCTTCTTCAGTTTGGGCACAGCTGCCCTGCCCCAATAACACTTCCTTCCTGCCTTTTATCAAGTTAGTCATCTGATGAGCCAATTAGTTCCTTAACTCACCCAGTTTCCCATCTGATTAGCTAATTCCTCCCTATTTCCTCAGTCAGCGACTGCTGGGGAAACTAACTGAGACAACAGTGATCAGAGTGCTGTCCCATCTATTAGGCCTCAGCACTCTGTCACAACCTCATTTTAAAATGGACCATCTGAGCTATTATTTACATGATGGCACATACATTCTGGGACAAATCCTCCTGGCTCTACTTGCCACAGGTTGGCCCACAGGGTAACAAGGATTTGGCCCTCTGTTTCCTGTATTTCACAATAGCCACAGGACAATATATTGCATTATGAATTTTGCTTCAGGGAGTAAATAGCCAGGGCTACGTCACTACATCTTGTTTTAAACAGAACTGCCCAGGGACTTCTTGATGATTACTAAGAATAGAGTAATTCAGAAGGAAGCGACACATCTCCTACATCACAGTGATAGAACACCCCAGTTTCTCATGACATTTTTTATATATTTACTTAAGTGGAGGTCAAGAAAAGTGTCGGAGAAATTGTGCTGGTTTTGAGTAACAAGTGTATGGGTTTTCTTCTTGTACAAAACTTTTTCAATCTGTGTACAGAGGTGCATGCATAGCAGTGTTAATGGTGGTCAAAAGGATTTATTGGCCTGGTCCAATGCCCACTGGCATCTATGGGAGTCTTTCCCTTGATGACAACAGGCTTTGGATGAGGCTGGATAGATATCTATTGTGATTAACTAAAAAATTCACCCCAAATCATTAAAATGGGTGGAGAACACTTGGTCTTTCTGTGTATTTAGCATATTTATTTTGACAAACCTCTGATAGCTGTTGTAAATGTCTCACAATTTGCTGCCAATGTCAAACTCATGATATTGTTTTAAACTTTTTAACAGGCTAAATGGGACACCAAGAAAATGCCCACAAAAGAAGTCACCATTAATGTTACAAAAAGCATCAGACAAATTGACAGCGACAGAAGAATCAGAAAGAATTGTGTCAATTAAAGGAGTAAAGCAAAAGCGAAGATGGACCTGACAATACTTTGCTGCACTTTAACTGTGACTGATCACTTAAGATTTGAAGATCTCAAGGTGTTCTGTGTTGAATGCAATGGGCAGCGGCTGCTGAGTGCCTTGAGAAACGTTGTCTTAACTAGCAGTAAATAGCTGCAAACACTGTTGGATGTTCAGACGTGTATTTATCTATTGCAATGGCACTGTACAAAAATATAACAAAATATGTACCATTGTTTTCTCCAAGTCATATGCTATCTAATTGTAGATTTTCTATGCTGCATTGCTGTTAGGATGAGATTGGACAATTAGAGCTGCAGTTCATCTCACTTTAAAACAGAGAAAGAATAACTAATCTGTGTTATTAGTAAGTAGCCTGAAATGTGTTACTTTCTGTTTTACAAAGTTAAAGATCTGACTTTATAAAAACTCAAACCCAGATATCTCAGAAGTAAAGAAACACAAATGGCTTCCAATTTTTGACTATATACGTGATCCATGAGTCATATTGTCTTCTGGTTAAATTACCTTGTTTTAAGTTAGTTTCTATAGCAGAAGAGTTTAGGTCTTGAAAGCAATAATACTCATGTTGTTATCAGTCTAATGAATCTGAAGTACCCAGTTTAAGCTCATAGGTAGTGTTCAGTTTACATTCTGTCTTGGCTCTTACTCAATTCTCCCTTCAGAAACTCCAAACTGAGAACTGTTTTACAAGATTTTGTAAGACACCCTTCACTTTCCAACTTTATATATAAATAATCAGACTTTCCCAAATAATTTCTTAATGCTGACAACTGCAAGAAGATGATCTTTATTTGATAATTAAATTTAATTTAATTTGGCTATATATTCTTGTTCTTCCAATATATAGAAATGGGCAGAACATACATTTTAATTGCATTATATTGTGTCACTGTTCTGTATATTTATCATAAGTATATTCCCAAGAAATCAATGTAAACTTTTGTACAGACCACTAATTAATACAGGACCCTGTTAACAACAAATCATGAGTTTGATATAAACCCACTGTGGTTTTGAATTTGGACTTTCATGGAGATAAGAGCAGTAAAATCATTTGACTTACCCATTATACACCTATGAGCATTCTTAAGGTGTCATTTACAGTAACTATTCAGCTACCATTAACGCTCATGACTTATAATAGGTGGAAGTGGGCAGAAACTGATCTATGTCTGAGTTGCATGAGGTGCTTCTTTTTTATAGACACAACCATAAATAGATTCCTGGAACGGCACCCTAATGTATTCCACATGAGAATTCTTTTAAGAAATCAACATCAGGTTTATGAGTATTTATTACTTTACTTGGAATACAGCAAATATATGCAGCAAAGAATTGTTTAAATAAGTAATTGTTTTTATAATTCTTACACAAAGACAAAGTAAAGTCCAGTCTTTGCCAGAAATATTTTGCATGCAGTAGAGTTTGTAAAGTTTTAAAACCATTTATAATACATAGATTTTCAAAGGCGGGGGCCAAAGATCCCATTCTTAGCAATTCTAATTTTTTTACCTGAGCTGTGCATTTATGTACAGTAACGAAGCAGCATTGAAAGTTGAGTGGAGTAGGTGAAAACAGCTGCTACCCACATTTATTTCACCTACTTAATGGAACCTGCCAACTTGCTGCACCTCTTAGACTCGCTCCGTAAAATAAGCAGTGGCTGTTCAATATTCTTCCTTAGCAATGGGTGGCCATTGTCGTCTTTGGCAGTATACAAATCTAACGGAAAGTACAAATTAATGATTCTGTGTTATTTATGTAGAGCATAAAGTATAGATGGTATTGTCCATGGACAGCTGTGCCAAACCAATAACATTCTTGACCCACAGGGCTTACAGTCAGAGACGGTACAGTACAATCCAGCAAAGAAGCAGTGGGTGGCCCATGTAGCCAGGATGCATCAGGGAACAAATAGATTTTAGAGTGTCTTTTGAAGAAGAGAGAGGTTGCTTTACATACGTTTGTTGGGAGGCTGTTCCACCTTTAGGGCGGTATGGAAGAAGGTAAGGAGTGGGGCATGAGCAAAGGAGACAACGTGGGCAGAAGGAGTTCAGGTAGCGAGATAATTTGTAAACTAATAATTTCAATGGAAACATTGCTTTTGTTATTTTGATTTTTTTTTTTAGTTTTTATAGTTTGTGTTAACCAAACTCAGAAACTGAAGATCTACTGTCCAATAATGTAAACTGAGTTCAGAGGAACTTTTTGTATTAAATAACTGGAGATACTCATAGTACTACAATTTAAATGTGTAACTTACTAATGATTAAACCCAGTGTAACAGGAAATCAAGACATGGAAAAGAAAGGCTGCAATCTAGGTGTTGTGTGAAGATCCTACCACAAGCATTACCTGACTTTTGTGACCTTGTATACATATTGGGAAAGTGCTATGTGTAAACTGTTCCACACATCTTTTTCTCTAGAGATGGGCCCAAACTAAAACATTTGATCCAAACACCCATGAATTTTATGGCTTTTGAAATCCAGATTCAAAGTCTGTGTCTTGTGCCAATCACTAAGTTATGACTGTTTGATAAAGGCCTATGGAAAAAAACCTATTTCTCTAAAGGCTGGATACCCTTTGGATCATACACTCTTATGGTTATTACTTAGAAAGACAACTACTATAAACGCTCAAATGGGGGTCTCAGAAATCTTAATTCAGTCCATGTGTGACTTTCAAATGGTATGAGGTAGTAGATTACAGCCCCTAACAGTCCATTCACTTTCTGACAATGTGAGTTGAGCTGAACTGTGTGAGATACTTTGTTTTTAACTGCTTTATTTTACACCACCTACATAGTATGATAGGATTTTTGTTGATGGGAGAAGAGAAAGCAGTCTACTAGATACATTGTTCCTGGTAGGGAAGTTTAAAGTATCAGATGGAGGAGTTTTGCCTCTGTTCTGAATGCCCAGGATTGGATCCATCTGCCTATATTCTGTCATGCAAAAGCAGGTTGCATATTTTCTATAGATGAAAGAGAGAAAGTCAAACCATTTTACCAATGGTTCATTCAGCAGATTATTCAGCCTGTCAAGAAACTGTGAAAGAAAATAATTTATATCTAGTCTATTAGTCCAGGAGGAGTTTATTTTTGTTTTTGGCATGTATGTAGAAAGCTTTGATAAATGTAAACCTTCTGCCAGGGTACCAGCACTGGGCTGTGCTATTATTAATATACTTCTAGGTTCTGGTAAGCTCATGAAAACATTACACATTAGATATAAAATTATTCAGGGTGGGAAGTGCTAGGTTCTGGCCAAAGCTCATTGAAAATTGTACTAGCACAAGAACATAAGAATGATCCTACTAGGCCAGACCAAAGGTCCATCTAGCCCAGTGTCCTGTCTTCCGACAGTGGCCAGAGCAAGGTGCCCCAAGGGGAATAAACAGAACAGTTAATCAAGTGATCCATCCCCTGTCGCTCATTCCCAGCTTCTGGCAAACAGAGGCTAAGGACACCATTCCTGCCCATCTTGGCTAATAGCCATTGGTGGACCTATCCTCCATGAATTTATCTAGTTCTTTTCTGAACCCTGTTATGGTCTTGGCCTTCACAACATCCTCTGGCAAGGAGTTCCACAGGTTGACTGTGCATTGTGTAAGAAATACTTCCTTTTATTTGTTTTAAACCTGTTGCCTATTAATTTCATTTGGTGACCCCTAGTTCTTGTGTTATGAGAAGTAGTAAGCAACACTTCCTTATCTACTTTCTTTATACCAGTCATGATTTTATAGACCTCAATCATATCTCCCCTTCGCCATCTCTTTTCTAAGCGGAAAAGTCCCAGTCTTATTAATCTCTCCTCATACAGAAGCCTTTCCACACCCCTAATCACTTTTGTTGCCCTTTTCTGAACCTTTTCCAATTCCAATATATCTTTTTTGAGATGTGGCGACCACACGTGCACTCTATTCAAGAGGTGGGCATACCATGGATTTATATAGAGGCAACATGATATTTTTTGTCCTATTATCTATCCCTTTCTTAATTATTCCCAGCATTCTGTTGGCTTTTTTGACTGCTTCTGCACATTGACTAGATGTTTTCAGAGAACTATCCACAATGACTCCAAAATCTCTTTCCTGAGTAGTAACAGCTTATTTAGACCCAATCTATATGTATAGTTCGGATTATGCTTTCCAATGTGCATTACTTTGCATTTATCAACAATAAATTTCATCTGCCATTTTTGTTTCATTTGACAGAAGCACGTGGGGTTAGTCTGTGTCTAAGGAATTGTATCGAGGTTATCCCCTTGAATTTTTCATTGCTGTTCTTTAGAAGAGGTACAAAAGCATATTCAGTCAGACGTGTGACAGCAACAGTGGCCAAACTCAGCATGGTTCTGTCACAAGAGACTTGCAGTCACAGAGCTCATAAAATAAATTTACATACATTACTGCTTAGAAACTGTATCGGGAAGAGAATCCAAATTTGCCCAATCTGTAGTTAAAACAACCTTAATGGTTAAAGTGCAACTAGATGCAATGCAAAATTAGATGTCATTCATGAAGTGCACGGTTCTATATCCTTTGAAGGAATTTCAGCAGGTGCATATTGAGAAACCCACTTGAGATGAATTTGATGAAAGGCACCAGAATTCTAGTTTTCAATCTTTGCAAACCTTTAACATTATGGTAAAATTACAGCCAGTCAGGTCAGTTTTGGCCTCTGAGTGAGCAATTCTCTACATTGGGATTAAAAGCTTCTCTTGATTTTGAAGAACTGGTGGTTATAAGTCCTCTCCAGAAGCTATTCATTTATGAATGGGTCTGTTTCTCTGGACCGACGAGTGACTGGCATATTGTCTATGCATGTGTATAGACCAGGGTAGTGAATAGGCAGACCATGTGCCAAATCCAGACCACCAGATGCTTTTGAATGGACCATGAAATCTTTGTATTTACTTATCATTATTTGTTTTTTTAAATTATTTTCTCTGGAGTCTGAACCTTGACTATACCTTGACCAAGAAATTTGGACCTTGACAAAAAATAATTGACTATTTCTGGTATAGACAACGTAACATGTGACCTGAGCCTTGCTGTGACTACCACCAGCCATATAAGACTCTGGGTGCAGAGGGTGGATCCAAAGGAAGAGTCTTGTACAGGCACTGTAAGATCTCAAACCCAAATACTCTGTCACGCTGAGGATTATGTTGGTTTGGAGGAAAATTTATCAATGTTTCCTTGGAAGTTTCTGCTCCAGATTTTTCCCTCTACTAGGGCAATAGTCCATTGGATATCTTGGTGTTGGTAGCAACCAATGGGTTGCTATGCTGGCTTCGACAGTGAGGTTTGCAATCCCAGTAATTTCTCCAATGTTTCCTCCAGTAGCTCCTCATCAGCAAATTTGCACACAGACAAGCTAACCATTTAGGATGAGCAATGCATATCCATGGGTGTAACATGGCTTCCTTGTAGTCACCAAGTTGGAATCCATTGCTCACAAATCACATCAAGGTTTTCACCAGGACAGAACCCAAGACACCTCACTACAAGCAAGGATTATATCTCTAGACAATGAGCCACTTGTTTGCCACAAAGTAGGCTTTGCCTTATTTAATATATGAAAAATGTTTGGTCTGAAAGGCTATAGCTGAGGCTTTGGAATTCCTGTGCAGTGTGTCATCATGTCTAGGGGGCATTTTGGAAGGAATTTCCCTTCTGAAGGTGAGACGATGTCTTTGCCTGGTGGAGCTACCGTGGCACCAACCTTAGGCTGCCCCAATTTATGAAAGTTCTTTATTTTATATAAACATTTTAGATCAACATTTAGTTTAATCTGATGTCCTTATTGGAATCTTATCATGCCCTCAAAGGAGGCACCTTTGTATCTAATGATGCTTGAAGGGGAAGATATTTTCTTAATATTAATGAGTTCCTTGCAAGCCATTCACTGACATCCTGTCCTGAAAGAATCCTGTAGGTTGCTTTTGTTTGTTGTGATGTGTGTGTGGTACTTCTTCTCCCAGCTGTTTACAGGGGGAGGTAGTACACTACTCACCTGGCATGGGGACCACACAATAGAGGAAGGGTCCTGCTACACATAACTTGATTTTGGGAGTAGCTTGTTAGATGTCCCTGAAAGGCTACCTGCCTGCTCCCTGAGGCTGGCTAACACCTAATTAAATATAGTCAGAGCAACTAGTACCATCCAGGGTTTTACTCAATAAATCAGGATAATTTTGAATTTTGAACCTAGGTAGGGATTTCTCACTTACCTCTCTCTAATCCCATAATGGTGCACCTTCATGGGGAGTAGAATCCCCATGTGCCTCTGTTCTTGTCACAGACTTCCTGAAGTGCTCCTAAGACTTTAACATGGAGCCAGCCTGTGGAGTGGGGGAGGGGTGGAGAGAGACACATTTCCTGCCTGTCAGAGCCTGAGCCCCTTTCCCTGGCAGAGCAGGGGATTATGGCTGATGATCAAAAGGAACATATCCTATGCTGCTGCTGCCTCAGATCTGGCTGAGCAAGGGTCCCTGGGCTGAAAGGCAGACATAGGCTCAATTGCTAGTAGGCTGTAGCCTGAGGCAAGGCTGTACAAGAGGAACAGGCCTCTAAAGCAGGTCCAGACCTGCTGGAGGTGGAGCAGTAATGATACAAAAGCACAGAGAGAGAGACTGTGTAGGAGAAAAGCCTTGATTTTCACCCATGGAGTAACGAATGAGGAGAGAAGCTGTGCAACAGAAAAACATATTCAATCAAACCTATGACAGCAACAGTGGTTAAACTCAGCTTAGTTCTGCCACATGAGAATTGCAGTCAAATATTACTGCTTAGAAACTGCATCCGGAAGAGAATCCAGATTTGATCAGTCTGTAATCGGGACAACCTCAATGGCTAAAGTGCAATTACACTCTGAAAAATGATCATGTGACGATGTCATTGGATTTCTGCATTGTGTTTCAATGATTCCATATCAAATTTAAACAGTTTACAGGTAAAAATCTTTTTTCTCTTATTTGTCAATCTGTCACAGTCAGACCTGGGATTTGAAAGTCAGGGTGTGTTTTTCCTAGTACATAGATCACTGTCAATGATAACATTCTGCAACCAGAACTCAGTTAACAATTTTGTTGATATTGTACACCCTAAAATGTAACTCAGCTCACTCTTCTTGAACTATGTTGGTTCTGCAGTGTTAATATGAGTGAAAAATAGTCAAAGCACATTTTTTCAAAAAGATAAGCAGATATGCCACTGAATTGGCATAAGAAACAGATATGTTGAGTGGAGAAGACAATGTAGCCATGTTGGTTGCTTCCCTCAAATGTAGGAGGGCTTCTACTCCAAACTTAAATCTAAGAGTCTTCATCCCTTTAGGGTACGTCTACACTACGAAATTAGGTCGAATTTATAGAATTCAGTTTTTTAGAAATTGGTTTTATATATTCGAGTGTGTGTGTCCCCACAGAAAATGCTCTAAGTGCATTAAGTGCATTAACTCGGTGGAGTGCTTCCACAGTACCGAGGCTAGAGTTGACTTCCGGAGCGTTGCACTGTGGGTAGCTATCCCACAGTTCCCGCAGTCTCCGCTGCCCATTGGAATTCTGGGTTGAGATCCCAATGCCTGATGGGGCTAAAACATTGTCGCGGGTGGTTCTGGGTACATATCGTCAGGCCCCCGTTCCCTCCCTCCCTCCGTGAAAGCAAGGGCAGACAATCGTTTCACACCTTTTTTCCTGAGTTACCTGTGCAGACGCCATACCACGGCAAGCATGGAGCCCCCTCAGCTCACTGTCACCGTATGTCTCCTGGGTGCTGGCAGACGTGGTACTGCATTGCTACACAGCAGCAGCAACCCCTTGCCTTGTGGCAGCAGACGGTGCAATAGGACTGGTAGCCATCATCGTCATGTCCGAGGTGCTCCTGGTCGCCTGTGTGAGGTCAATCAGGAGCGCCTGGGCAGACATGGGCGCAGGGACTAAAATTGGAGTGACTTGATCAAGTCATTCTCTTTAGTCCTGCAGTCAGTCCTACTGTACCATCTTCTGCCAGGCAGGCAAGAGATGAGGATGGCTAGCAGTCCTATTGCGTCATCTTCTGCCGGGCAGCCATGAGATGTGGATGGCTTGCAGTCCTTCTGCACCGTCTGCTGCCAGCCAAAGATGTAAAAGATAGATGGAGTGGATCAAAACAAGAAATGGACCAGATTTGTTTTGTACTCATTTGCTTCCCCCCCTCCCCCTTCTAGGGGACTCATTCCTCTAGGTCACACTGCAGTCACTCACAGAGAAGGTGCAGCGAGGTAAATCTAGCTATGTATCAATCAGAGGCCAGACCAACCTCCTTGTTTCAATAAGAACAATAACTTAGGTGCACCATTTCTTATTGGAACCCTCCGTGAAGTCCTGCCTGAAATACTCATTGATGTAAAGCCACCCCCTTTGTTGATTTTAGCTCCCTGAAGCCAACCCTGTAAGCCGTATCGTCAGTCACCCCTCCCTCCGTCAGAGCAATGGCAGACAATCGTTTCGCGCCTTTTTTCTGTGCGGACGCCATACCAAGGCAAGCATGGAGGCCGCTCAGCTCACTTTGGCAATTAGGAGCACATTAAACACCACACGCATTATCCAGCAGTATATGCAGCACCAGAACCTGGCAGAGCGATACCGGGCGAGGAGGTGACGTCAGCGCAGTCGCGTGAGTGATCAGGACATGGACACAGATTTCTCTGAAAGCATGGGCCCTGCCAATGCATGCATCATGGTGCTAATGGGGCAGGTTCATGCTGTGGAACGCCGATTCTGGGCTCGGGAAACAAGCACAGACTGGTGGGACCGCATAGTGTTGCAGGTCTGGGACGATTCCCAGTGGCTGCGAAACTTTCGCATGCGTAAGGGCACTTTCATGGAACTTTGTGACTTGCTTTCCCCTGCCCTGAAGCGCATGAATACCAAGATGAGAGCAGCCCTCACAGTTGAGAAGCGAGTGGCGATAGCCCTGTGGAAGCTTGCAACGCCAGACAGCTACCGGTCAGTTGGGAATCAATTTGGAGTGGACAAATCTACTGTGGGGGCTGCTGTGATGCAAGTAGCCCACGCAGTCAAAGATCTGCTGATATCAAGGGTAGTGACCCTGGGAAATGTGCAGGTCATAGTGGATGGCTCTGCTGCAATGGGATTCCCTAACTGTGGTGGGGCCATAGACGGAACCCATATCCCTATCTTGGCACCGGAGCACCAAGCCCGCGAGTACATAAACCGCAAGGGGTACTTTTCAATAGTGCTGCAAGCACTGGTGGATCACAAGGGACGTTTCACCAACATCAACGTGGGATGGCCGGGCAAGGTACATGACGCTCGCATCTTCAGGAACTCTGGTCTGTTTCAAAAGCTGCAGGAAGGGACTTTATTCCCAGACCAGAAAATAACTGTTGGGGCTGTTGAAATGCCTACAGTTATCCTTGGGGACCCAGCCTACCCCTTAATGCCATGGCTCATGAAGCCGTACACAGGCAGCCTGGACAGTAGTCAGGAGCTGTTCAACTACAGGCTGAGCAAGTGCAGAATGGTGGTAGAATGTGCATTTGGACGTTTAAAGGCGCGTTGGCGCAGTTTACTGACTCACTTAGACCTCAGCGAAACCAATATTCCCACTGTTATTACTGCTTGCTGTGTGCTCCACAATATCTGTGAGAGTAAGGGGGAGACGTTTATGGTGGGGTGGGAAGTTGAGGCAAATCGCCTGGCTGCTGGTTACGCGCAGCCAGACACCAGGGCAGTTAGAAGAGCACAGGAGGGCGTGGTACGCATCAGAGAAGCTTAGAAAACCAGTTTCATGACTGGCCAGGCTACGGTGTGAAAGTTCTCTTTGTTTCTCCTTGATGAAACCCGCTGCCCCTTGGTTCACTCTACTTCCCTGTAAGCTAACCACCCTCCTCTCCTCCCTTTGATCACTGCTTGCGGACGCAATAAAGTCATTGTTGCTTCACATTCATGCATTCTTTATTTATTCATCATACAACTAGGGGGATAACTGCCAAGGTAGCCCGGGAGGGGTGGGGGAGGAGGGAAGGACAAGGCCACACTGCACTTTAAAACTTAAAAACTTTAAAACTTATGGAATGCCAGCCTTCTGTTGCTTGGGCAATCCTCTGGAGTGGAGTGGCTGGGTGGCCAGAGGCCCCCACACCGCGTTCTTGGGCTTCTGGGTAAGGAGGCTATGGAACTTGGGGAGGAGGGCGGTTGGTTACACAGGGGCTGTAGTGGCGGTCTGTGCTCCTGCTGCCTTTCCTGCAGCTCAACCATACGCTAGAGCATATTAGTTTGATCCTTCAGCAGCCTCAGCATTGAATCCTGCCTCCTCTCATCACGCTGCCGCCACCTTTCAGCTTCAGCCCTCTCTTCAGCCCGCCACTTACTCTCTTCAGCCCGCCAATTACTCTCTTCAGCCCGCCACCTCTCCTCCCGGTCATTTTGTGCTTTCCTGCACTCTGACATTGTCTGCCTCCACGCATTCGTCTGTGCTCTGTCAGTGTGGGAGGACAGCATGAGCTCAGAGAACATTTCATCGCGAGTGCGTTTTTTTCGCCTTCTAATCTTCGTTAGCCTCTGGGAAGGAGAAGATCCTGTGATCATTGAAACACATGCAGCTGGTGGAGAAAAAAAAAGGAACAGCAGTATTTAAAAAGACACATTTTATAAAAGAGTGGCTACACTCTTTCAGGGTAAACCTTGCTGTTAACATTACATACATAGCACATGTGCTTTCGTTACAAGGTCGCATTTTGCCTCCCCCCACCACGTGGCTATCCCCTCAACCCTCCCCGTGGCTAACAGCGGGGAACATTTCTGTTCAGCCGCAGGCAAACAGCTCAGCAGGAACGGACTCCTCTGAATGTCCCCTGAAGAAAAGCATCCTATTTCAACCAGGTGACCATGAATGATATCTCACTCTCCTGAGGATAACACAGAGAGATAAAGAACGGATGTTGTTTGAACGCCTGCAAACATACACTGCAATGCTTTGTTGTACAATGATTCCAGAGTACGTGTTACTGGCTTGGAGTGGTAAAGTGTCCTACCACAAAGGACGCAATAAGGCTGCCCTCCCCAGAAACCTTTTGCAAAGGCTTTGGGAGTACATCCAGGAGAGCCGCGAATGCCAGGGCAAATTAATCCTTTCACATGCTTGCTGTTAAACCATGTATAGTATTTTAAAAGGTACACTCACCGGAGGTCCCTTGTCCGCCTGCCGGGTCCAGGAGGCAGCCTTGGGTGGGTTCGGGGGGTACTGGCTCCAGGTCCAGGGTGAGAAACAGTTCCTGGCTGTCGGGAAAACCGGTTTCTCCGCTTGCTTGCTGTGAGCTATCTACAACCTCATCATCATCATCATCTTCTTCGTCCCCCAAACCTGCTTCCGTGTTGCCTCCATCTCCATTGAAGGAGTCAAACAACACGGCTGGGGTAGTGGTGGCTGAACCCCCTAAAATGGCATGCAGCTCATCATAGAAGCGGCATGTTTGGGGCTCTGACCCAGAGCAGCCGTTTGCCTCTCTGGTTTTCTGGTAGGCTTGCCTCAGCTCCTTAAGTTTCACGCGGCACTGCTTCGGGTCCCTGTTATGGCCTCTGTCCTTCATGCCCTGGGAGATTTTGACAAAGGTTTTGGCATTTCGAAAACTGGAACGGAGTTCTGATAGCACGGATTCCTCTCCCCATACAGCGATCAGATCCAGTACCTCCCGTCTTGTCCATGCTGGAGCTCTTTTGCGATTCTTTGGGACTCCATCATGGTCACCTCTGCTGATGAGCTCTGCATGGTCACCTGCAGCTTGCCACGCTGGCCAAACAGGAAATGAGATTCAAAAGTTTGCGGTTCTTTTCCTGTCTACCTGGCCAGTGCATCTGAGTTGAGAGTGCTGTCCAGAGCGGTCACAATGGAGCACTCTGGGATAGCTCCCGGAGGCCAATACCGTCGAATTGCGTCCACAGTACCCCAAATTCGACCCGGCAAGGCCGATTTAAGCGCTAATCCACTTGTCAGGGGTGGAGTAAGGAAATCGATTTTAAGAGCCCTTTAAGTCGAAATAAAGGGCTTCATCGTGTGGACGGGTGCAGGTTTACATCGATTTAACGCTGCTAAATTCGACCTAAAGTCCTAGTGTAGACCAGGGCTCAGTGTGCAAGTCCTGGGACAGAGCTAAGATGGGACTTTTGTTAGTTTATTGCTATTCCTACAGCATCCTGGAGTCCCTGTTCAAGCTGACCAAGTTCTTCACTGTGGTAGTGGAGGAGTCATCAAGACTGATTGTTCTGCGTGACTTCAGCATCCCTACTGATGATGACTTGTTTGGGTTAGTTCAAGATCTCATGAACCAAATCAAACCCTGAATCTCAACTTTAGCAGGTTAGAAGATTGGATCCAAATTGTGTGATCTGAATCCATGTCTAATTACAAGGAACTTGTAAAATCTCTTCCTGTAGCATATTACACTTCTCATGAATGTAACGGGTAACTTGAAAAGAACCTACAGTATACGTTTGCTTTCCTAAGCTAGCTGCATTAATTTTAGTGAAATTTGATGCAAAAGTTTTGTTCTTTATTGATGTAGTCATACTCCTATTAACTTCAAAAGGAATAAGACTAGGCTCTTGATGAGTATTACATGAATTACTGCATTTTTGCTCACATAGGGCAGGATTCTGTTGGCTTTACTAATGTGGAGTAATACCTTACTCTAGGAGTGGCCCCACTGAGGACAATGGGGCTACTTGTGAAGTAAGGTACTACTCAATGTGTGTAAAGATGGTAGAGTCCAGCCCATATTGATAAATACAAATGAAGTCCTAAAAGTAACATTTCCCTTATATTATTTCACTGGTATTTCTGAAAGGGCAGAGACAATCTCTTGTGTCTCTTATTGCAGGTAACTTTGCACAGAAAGAGCATATTTAAATGAAACACTTAATATATTTTGATAGCCCGCTTAAATATTTATCAAGTAAAAATTCTGACTTTCAGAAATAGTTCATATAAATGAACATAAATGAAAGGTGCTTTATGTTTGTTTTGTTTTTAGCTTACAGTGGGTATGCAAATGATATAACTAAAGTATTTAAAAACCATGCACTCAATAAAATCTAAATGAATTACCATAGCACTGACTACAGTAGCCAATAGTCAGATTAATTATTGTCTTCCTGCTGCCCTATAAATAAACATTTGATATTGACAAGAAGAAAAATAGACGCACTTTAATCAGAGCACATAGAAACTCCAGAAAGCTTAATAACATACAATCACCAATAGTACACAATGGTCAACAACATGTTCAGAGGCAGCATGTCAATTTTTTAAAAGATCAGAAAACAGATTTGTACTTTTTTAAACTAAAAAAATGAACACTGTGTTTCAGTTATTGTTATTATTGGGAGTAAGTATTAATATTATAGTTAGCATTCACAGACCATAATCGGGACCTTTATGATCTGCTTCTCCCCACCCCATTCGGTTCCTGTTATACCTGCATTCTGTTATTCTCTTTCCATTTAAATGTTTTCCATGCAATCCTAAATTATCACTGTTTTATTGAGAACTGCATATCAGCCTTTACTCCATAAACTGGCTTCTGACTTTCTCATCCTTTCCCCCACCCCCTCTTTTGCCCAACAGACACCTTAGGATATCACTACACTATAGTTTCATCATTTATTTTCTAAATTTGTAATACAAAAAGGCTGTATATAAATTATGTGACAAGAAATTCAGAGTTCCTGCCAACACTGCATCATTAACTCAGACTACTGTGCAATCAGCATTAAATAATGTGTGGAAGTCCATATGCTTCACTGATACACACTCTACGCAGCCTTACTGACTTCGGTGGCATTGTCCATGAAGTCAGTAGGGTTACATGGGGTGTAAATCATGACAGGTTTAGCACAATGGATTTTTGGCTTAAATCTCAACTTTAGGGATAAACTCTGCTCTCAGCTGCACCTCTATAAATCAGTGAAACTCCATGGGTCTGATCCTGGTCCCACTGGATCCAATAACAAAACTTCCACTGACTCCAGTGGGAGAAGTTATTGGGTCCAGTAATTTCAAAAGGGTTCCTCTGGATTCATATCCCTGCAACTGAGAGCAATGTTTGGCAACTGCTGAACAGCGTATGACTTCATAGCCATGCATTGGAGGTTCCTCAGGTTTGGCGTTGCTTATCTTCTTGTGATTCAGATATAGAATAAACTTTATCCTCCATTGCCAATTGCTCTGACTCTGAGAATGCCTTTGCATGTTGGTTTTGCTTCACTACTTTCAGATATGCCACAGTGGCTAATACTGGGTCATTAGCATAAACAAGTTATTGTTGGCCACACCATAATGGCTTCAGTCTTCTGTGCCATTTTCTCCCCACCTGCCCACAAAACCTGGGTCCTTATGGAGTTCCTATTTCTACAGCCATTGAGGTCAACTGCCAATGATGAGTGGTGATTGCAGTGAGCATGCTCAGAAAGACATCCTGACATCCTTACTCAGAGGTATCATTTCCATGAATGAACATTCTCACCAAATGTGTTCATCAAAGGGGGTCTTTAAAATGTTAACTAGGTCAAATTTATAAAACAAAATGATTGTGGTAGAGGGCATTCTCCTCTAAGATAAAAGAACTTCCCCTATCTTGCCACCAATACTTCTGTTTCTCCGGTGATAGGAAGCTTCAAATTTAATTCTACCAACACCTCTCTTTCATTCTAAGTGCAAGGAATCATGCCATTTAGTTTGTTCCCCAATCTGCAGCTGTACAGGAGAATCAAATCACACTGGAACATCCCTTCTGAAGAAATTACTTTCCCATCTCTGGGATGGGTTTTTATTACTTGCATTAATTCAGGTTTAATTTCCCATGGAAATTAGCTCAAGTTGGTCTGTGAGTTATAGAACTGCATGATCCAGAGAAAACATGCGGATAGGATTTTCTTCTGCAATTTTACCCAAGATGCAGATTTACATTTTTCTGAACAGTGAAATAGAGTTACTCAGAGAAAATTTCAAAATTATAATTTGCAGTAGAATTTGCATCAAGATAATGCAGAAAGAGAGATCTCACAGTTACCAGTAGCAAAATTCAGCCCTGCTGTAAGTGGGGTTGTGCTCAGTTGCATCATTGCTCCATTTAGGCATATGCTTTCTCAACATACTTAGTAATTTCATCACCATTAACACTGCTGATTGGCAGACACACACTTTTACAGTACAGCAAAGCTCAAACATCCCCATAGAAAAGGGAGGAAAGTATGATTGTTTTGTAAGCAATATACAGGTACTAGGGTTAACGCATTTTTTAAATTGGTTGACTAAGGCCTCATATAAAATAAGAAATGTTGATATTCCAAGTATGTTTGTTTATATATATATATAATATGTTGTGTATGTGTATTGCAATGTCTTTAATGTGCAGCTATGTTCTGCAGAACATACATATTTTTGTGAACCTTTTAGTTGTGAGTTCTTAAATCTGAGACACCAGTCTAATATGTTTTAATGTTTGAACTGAAATCTGTTTAACATGCCATATGAAAAGATGAGATGTATAATTTGTGCACATAAATATTGTTTGAAGAAGAAGGCTTTGATTTATTTGGAAATAATGAAAAATCTAGTTAAACAGCAATGTAAACTAGAATAAAAGGAGCATTTTTGTACTTGCATTTTATTTGTAAAGGACTGAGCTTTGAAATTGAATTTGAAAACAAAAATAGACTAATTTATCTGTTACATAACAGATAATTAGTCTATTTTTGTTTTCAAATTCAATATAAATATTTAATACACATTTGTATACAAATTATATATATATATATATAATGTGTACAGTAATATAGTTTCTGGCAGATAGATACTACAGAAGTAGAAGTAATGACTGGGGATGTACAAATAGTCCCTCCCCTCTTATAAAATTGGAATACTCTATTTCAGAGGTTCTCAAACTGTGATCCATGGACCACTCACGTTTAAACCAGCTAAAATAAATTAAATGTTTTCCTAATAATACTTTTCCACATAGGCAGTTGCTGTAGTTGCCACAGAGATGCTATGCTGTTGCCAGTGAGAGGGGAAATGGCTCACGGGATTGGTAGATGGAGGGTGGGTGGTCCCTGTGATGGCAAACTGGGAAGGCAGGCGACCCCTGAGAAAATTGTTATCCATGATATGGCAAAGTTTGAGAAACCCTGTGTGATAGGTTCCCCCTGAGGTGCCACCTGGAACTGAGGTACCACTGAGCCCCCTGACCCACCAGCCTGGGATCTCTTTAACATGTACTGGTGTGACAAGCTACAAAGCCTTCCAGCCTGCACTTTAACCCAGCATACACACAGGTTGGGACACACCCAGCTGCAGTTACATGCAGGCGCTCTGACCAGCTCCTCAGGCACGGACCCGCTCTGGAGTATAAACCCAAAATTATACCATCTTGCACTGCACGGGGAACTGTACAGCATAAGCTCATAAAATTCACCCCCTCCCTCAATGTGGAGAGGCATGTGCAACAACCTTCTGACCCTGAGTTATGATTCCCACACACTGGTTTAGATGAAGCAAAACCAAGTTTATTAACTATAAAAAATAGAATGTAAGTGATTATAAGTAATAGCAAACAGATCAAAGCAAATTACGTAGCAAATAAACAAAAAATGCAAAGTAAAGTTAATACACTAAATAGATTGGATATGAATAGCAGATTCTCACCCTAAGGGATGATACAAGCAGGCTGCAGATTCTTAAGGGGAAAGCTGCACTTGTTTACAGCTTAGAATCCCCAGGTGCTCTATTCACAGGCTAAAATCCCTTTAGTCTGGGTCCAGCACTTCCCCCAAGTTCAGTCTTTGTTCCTCAGGTGTTTTCAGGAGTCTCTCTGTGTGGGGAGCGAAGAACACCAGATTATGTCACTCCCTGCTTTGGCATATGGTGGGAATCCTTTGTTTCAAAGCTTGGTTCCTAGTTCCCAGACCCATCTGTGGAAAATTATTGACATCCCAAGATGGAGTCTAGAGACATGTGGTCTTATCACAAGTCTTTGCAGAGTCTTAGCAGCCATTACTCAGAGGCTTTCTGTATGCTCCCCAGGTGGGAGATAAGCTTCTTCTAAGGCCTATTGTATTCCTAATGGCCCATTCCCTACCCACTGTCTAGAATGAAAACTTGTCTAGTGGGCAATACCTAGATGTAGCTACATTTGAAATACAGATACATAGTTAATATTCATAACTTGAGATACAAAAGTGATACATGCATACAAATAGGATAATCATATTCAGCAAAGCATAACCTTTTCAGTGACATCTCACGTCTTATCTTGCATAAAGTACATCATAACTATGTCATAATCATATCATAATATCACTATGAAGAATGTGGGGTGCAGTGTCACACCCTGTTCTATTCGATTTTCTAGAGGGTTGAAGAATTTTCTAATTACAAGAAAAGGTTATTTTATTGCCATGTTCTGAATGGCTCTTCCCTGAAATAACAAGTGAATGACTTCATTCCTTTGTGAATGAAAGACGATATTTGACATTAGATTTCCATTGTGTTAGTTCTGTGCTATTGATATCTCTTTTGCAGTAGCCTCAATCAGGATCAGGGATCCATTGTGCTAGGTGCTGCATAAACATACAAGTAGACACAGTCCTTGTCCCAAAGAGTATACAATTTACTCTGAAACAAGATACAACAAGTGAGTGTAGCAAATAGTAGCAGGAAAGTGGGGAAGGAAGAGGATGAAGATAAGATAATGTGGTTGCATAAGTTAGCCATCTGTACAATATGATGGTTTCTTGTGCAAGTACCATCACTGAAATCTCAGAGAAAGCCTGTGCAAAAGTTGCTGTGAACAAAGGAATTATAGGCCTCATTAGAAAATGGAAAGAATATGAGTTCCACTACAGAAAGACAAAATTTACCTTTGTCGTGTTGGTCCCAAGATATTAGACAGACAAAGTAAGGTAATATCTGTTATTGGACCAACTTCTGTTCATGGAAGAGACAAGATTTGAGCTACACAAAGCTCTTCCTCAAGTCTGGGGAAAGTAACCAGAGTGTCTGAGCTAAATACAAGGTGAGACAGATTGTTAAGCATAAGGGGTTACACATGCGATAGAAGACCACTTAAAATAAAGTGTGTTGTGGGCAATTAAGGTTTAGAAGGCAGCAGGGTGTATCACAAATTGTTATAATGAGCCATAAAAACCAGTATCTCTGTTAAGTCCATGATTTTTAGTGTCCAGCAAAGTTATGAATTTAAGTTCCTAGATTTGTCTTTTGAAAATGTTATGCAGGTTTCCTTTGAGGATGAGGACTAAAAGCTCAGATATGGAATTATCACGCTGTGAAAAGTATTTACCTATAGATGATATGGTGTTTTTGTCTTTTATAATTTTTTTGTGCACATTTCTTTTGAAAGCATAGTGATTTAGTTTCATCCATGTAGTTGTTATTGGGGCATTTGATGCACAAGGCAAGGTACACCACATGTTGTAATAGGCATGGATCTTGAAAGGTGTGTTGTGGAGGGGTATTGATCATCGTAGCAGCGGAGATAGGTTTTTCATCTGTTGTTCTGGCAGGGTCTGGGGCTGCCTGGAGTTAGTGTGTCCAGGTCTGTGGGGAACTTGCTTTTGATAATGAGCTTGGTGAGACTGGGGGAGGAGGGGGTGTTTGAAGGTCCGAAATAGGGAGTTCAGGAAAGATTTCTTTCAGGCTGTGGTCCTCATCAAGCATGGGTTGTAATTGTTTTATGATACCCAAAATGAGTTCCAGTGTGGGGTGGAAGGTGACAATTAGGGGTATGCAGTCAGGGTTTTGTGAGGGTTTTTTTTCTGTATTGAAGCAGATTCTCCCAGTGTATTTGGTTAGCCTGTTCCATGATGTGATCTATTTCTCTGGTGGCCTGTCCTTACTTATTGCCCATGGTTTTAAGTGTGTTTAGGTGTGTATCCTGGACTTTCTTTTTGGAGCAAATTCTGTGGTATCTAAGTGCCTGGGGTGTAGATAACCGATTTCTTGTTGTGTCTGGGATGGTTGTTGGATCTGTGGATGTAAGTGTGGTGCTCAAGGGGTTTCTTTCATATAGTGGTTTTAGAAGTTTGGGGTTGGGGTTGAAGCTGGTCATGGTATCCAGGAAGTTGATGCTGGTGTGGGAGTGTTTTAGAGAGAGTTTGATTGATGGGTGTTGGTTATTGAAGCTGTTGTGGAAATCTCTGAGGGAGTTTAGGTCGTCTCTCCAGAGGATGAAAATGTCATCAATGTATCTCAGGTATATCATTGGTTTTGTGGTGTATTTTTCCAAAAAAATTTCCTCAAGGTGGCCCATGAGGAGGTTGGCATATTGAGGAGCCATCCTAATACCCATGGCTGTTCTGATGGTTTGGACAACATGTTTGTTGTCTGATGTGACATTGTTGTTGGTGAGAATGAAATGGATGAGTTTGGCAATGTGTTTGGGGTGGATTATCTTGTAGGTATTTGAGGCAGGCAGCTATGCAGTCATTGTGAGGGATGTTGGTACGTAGGTTGGTGACATCCATGGTGGCAAAGATGGTGTTCTGTGGGAGGTTGTAATGTTGTGGAGTTTCTGGAGGAAGTCAGTAGTGTCTTGGAGGAAGCTGGTGGTGAGTAGTTTGAGGGTGTGAGGAAGAATTGGCTACCCCTGTGAGCCTTTTTGTGGCCTGGGTACCTCTGATTTTCCCTTTATTCTCCCTCTTCCAGGCCCTTTTACAGAGACTCCATGCAGTGGTCTGTCCAATTGTCACCCTTAAAGGGGTCTGGGTTTAGTCAGACAATAACTCAAAAGTAAAACTCAGAGTCCCAAAAATCTGTCCTAAGGCATGGCTCTTACCTTGGAGCCTGGATGAGCAAAAGGGTTCCTTCATCTAGTCCTTTTCCTTTTCTATGAGATCTTAGGGGTGACCCTCCTGGGGTTTAGCTGTTTCCTTGCTCCTTCTCACTCCCTTTGCTCTCTCACACGGTGGTTTCTAGGAGTCCTGATAATCCTTCAGTAAGAGTGCTATGGCCAGACATTATGGGTCTCCCTGGGTTCACTGGTTTGTGTATTTTGGGGAGCAAGTAGAAGGCCTCTGGGTAGGTTCATGAGGGATGAGGTTGTAGAGTTTTTCTTGGAGTTGTGTGGGGAAGGATTTGATGATATCTTTAAAATCCTATGTGAATTATGGTGTGAGGTCTTCTTTGGCATGGGGTCTTCTCCTTATGCTGAACCATCTGCCCTATCACCTTGTATTTAGCTCAGACACTCTGGTTACCTTCCTCAAAACCTAAAGAAGAGCTCTGTATAGCTCGAAAGCTTGTTCCTTCCCCCAACAGAAATTGGTTCAATGAAAGATATTACTTCACCTACCTTGTCTCTCTCAAACTTACCTTTGAATCGTGGGAGAGTATTAAATGTGCACAGTTAACGTCTCAGAAGAATGGTCACAAGGGCAGGGTGTTCCACAGAATGGCATTATTGACATGTTACTGTCAAAAACTGATGGAATTACAAAGGGTGGCGAGGTGTAGAGATGTCCTAGGATGGCCTCTTCATGGCTGGCATCCTCTTCTCTTCCATGCATCAGATCCTCTTCACTTCTAATAGCTTTGAGGCCTTCCACAAGATTTGGCGCAATGGAAACGCAGTGGGGAAATGCTGCAGTGGTAACCATACTCAGAGCAAATAAGGAAAAACTGGTGCAAAACACAAGCAAAAATGAGGTGAGTGGAACCATTCTTTCTGGTTGTGCTTTCTTAAAGGCCTGGGGGCTCCGCCATCACAAGGAGCAGGGTAAAAAACTCTTTGTTTAATTACTTGTACACCAATTCATGAGTGGCATTGAGTAGGGCTGTGCATTTGGGCTCCATAGGAAGCCAAGTATACCCGTGCTATTTCAGTCCCAGGAGTGGCTCCCTGAGGGATTGAGAAAGCCAGAGAAAACCATAAACCCCAGTACAAATACCAAAATCAAGTGTGATATACCTAGATTGACATCCAATGTTGGGGAAATTCAGTTAGCCAAGCAGGATGCTAAAGAAATAAGAGAGTTCATTATCCTGAAACTGCATGGTTGTCATTAGGGCTCCTGATCTCCAACAAAAAAGGACCTATATATTTTCCAAACTTCCTGCACCAAGGGATGAAAGATTCCAAAATGAGGCTTGTCTATGTCCAACTCCAGAACAGATATTGTGGGGTTTGTGTTGTTTATTTTTGTGTCTGCATTTAAAATTAATGAGGCAAATAGATACAATAGCCAATGAAACACAGAATCAATTCACCCAGAAGAAATAGTACTGATGCTGTAGATTTGATGAGAACGCGGTATTGAATTGCTTTACCCTTGCTATAGAAATTACCCCAGAACTCTTGATGGTGACTCCTACTTTTGTCTCCTTTTAATTAAACTGAGAGTTGTTGAGATTTTTTCCCCTACTGCCTGAAAGAGTTTCTGTGGCTAAAATATCATCCCCAACCTAATTGTCTATGCCTAGTGTGCACTTTGACAAGTAGCTTTTTCCTTTTTGATTCATAGCCAAGATGCTGACACAGCAACTGGTTTGTTTCCTGTTGAAAAGAAATAACAGTAGAAAGAAATGTCTTTCAGATGTGCCAAAAAATAAAGAATTTGGGGGGCACAATGAAACCAGCGTCAGCAGCCGGACACATAGCAGCACGTGGGATCCTGAGAACAGAATGTTCTGAATATCTGGGGTTAGACTGTGCCCTAAGAGTGTGGTGTGGTGTGGTGTGGAGCAATAGAGGGGGACCCACAGCCGTGGGAATCCCAGCGGAAGTCTACTTGAACGGATTCTGTTTGGAATTCCTCCGATGTCTCCCAGGGAGAGCATGGAGCATTAGCAGCTCTGTGTACACATTAAATGAGAGCAACATAGAATCATAGAAATGTAGGGTCAGAAGGGAACCTGGTGCCCCTCCACCCCTCTTTGCCCCCTCTAGGGGAAGATAGCACAGAACATAGGGTTGTCAATCTTGGTTGGACATATTCCTGGAGATTTAATCACATGACATAATCTTTAATTAAAGATCAATCTTTAATTCCTGGAAACTCCAGGCCAATTCTGGAGGGTTGGCAACCCTAATGGAACAGCATGTCCACTCGTCAGATACATTGTAGCTAGCCCCTGCACAAAGGCATAAGAGGGAACATGCCTTCTCCCTCACCTTGGGCCCCCATGCAGACCTATGTGCAGTCTGGCCCTTCCAAAACACTGGAACATAAAAAAACACCCTGTCTCTGGAGACAGTGAATTTAATAACTTCTGTGAGTGTCCAGTGAGAGGGACTGGTCACTGCAGAAAGACATCTCTGGGGACCTCAGGAACTGGGGTTCACTGATTGTTACCTGCAAAAGAAGGTTAAGACTGGCAGAGTCTCAAAGAATTTGCTGGTGAGGTGGATAGACTGGTGTGGCAGGGAGCTGACACATGGTTCAAACCCCAGCAAAACTCACTCTTGCTGAGGCAGAGGGGTAACACAATGGCTTATGTCTGCATGCCCTAGGAATATGTCACAGAAGCCTGGCCACCGCTTTCTATTTTGTACCAATTTCACAGCTTTGTTCACATCTAAACCTTTTTGTTCAGTGTTATTCTTCACTGTGTCTGTCCAACGCATCCTCGGTCTTCCTCTATTTCTAGTTCCGTGCACTCTGGTATGTATCGCCATGTATGGTATTTCTGTTCAGCTGTTTGCTAGCAGTGTAAACGGTTTCTCGTCAGAGTGTTACGGACATTTTCTCCAGTTAAATGACAGCCCCTACGACTGAATTCTTGGAAGCTCTTTCATAAACCTAGTATTGTGCTCTTATCCACTGGGCTTCAAATAATATCATCAGTATGCTTGCATGCCTTCAAGAACATGCTCTGGGGTTCTAAGAAATATTTACTCTGCTGAACTGATACCAAATGGTAATCTTTATAATCATAGAATCATAGAATATCAGGGTTGGAAGGGACCTCAGGAGGTCATCTAGCCCAACCCCCTGCTCAAAGCAGGACCAATCCCCAATCAAACCATCCCAGCCAGGGCTTTGTCAAGCCTGACCTTAAAAACTTCTAAGGAAGGAGATTCTACCACCTCCCTAGGTAACGCATTCCAGTGTTTCACCACCCTCCTAGTGAAAAAGTTTTTCCTGATATCCAACCTAAACCTCCCCCACTGCAACTTGAGACCATTACTCCTTGTCCTGTCCTCTTCTACCACTGAGAATAGTCTAGAACCATCCTCTCTGGAACCACCTCTCAGGTAGTTAAAAGCAGCTATCAAATCCCCCCTCATTCTTCTCTTCTGCAGACTAAACAATCCCAGTTCCCTCAGCCTCTCCTCATAAGTCATGTGTTCCAGACCCCTAATCATTTTTGTTGCCCTTCGCTGGACTCTCTCCAATTTCTCCACATCCTTCTTGTAGTGTGGGGCCCAAAACTGGACACAGTACCCCAGATGAGGCCTCACCAATGTAGAATAGAGGGGAACAATCACGTCCCTCGATCTGCTCGCTATGCCCCTACTTATACATCCCAAAATGCCATTGGCCTTCTTGGCAACAAGGGCACACTGCTGACTCATATCCAGCTTCTCGTCCACTGTAACCCCTAGGTCCTTTTCCGCAGAACTGCTGCCTAGCCATTCGGTCCCTAGTCTGTAGCTGTGCATTGGGTTCTTCCGTCCTAAGTGCAGGACTCTGCACTTGTCCTTATTGAACCTCATCAGATTTCTTTTGGCCCAATCCTCCAATTTGTCTAGGTCCCTCTGTATCCTATCCCTGCCCTCCAGCGTATCTACCACTCCTCCCAGTTTAGTATCATCCGCAAATTTGCTGAGAGTGCAATCCACACCATCCTCCAGATCATTGATGAAGATATTGAACAAAACCGGCCTCAGGACCGACCCCTGGGGCACTCCACTTGACACCGGCTGCCAACTAGACATGGAGCCATTGATCACTACCCGTTGAGCCCGACAATCTAGCCAGCTTTCTACCCACCTTATAGTGCATTCATCCAGCCCATACTTCTTTAACTTGCTGACAAGAATACTGTGGGAGACCGTGTCAAAAGCTTTGCTAAAGTCAAGAAACAATACATCCACTGCTTTCCCTTCATCCACAGAACCAGTAATCTCATCATAGAAGGCGATTAGGTTAGTCAGGCATGACCTACCCTTGGTGAATCCATGCTGACTGTTCCTGATCACTTTCCTCTCTTGTAAGTGCTTCAGGATTGATTCCTTGAGGACCTGCTCCATGATTTTTCCGGGGACTGAGGTGAGGCTGACTGGCCTGTAGTTCCCAGGATCCTCCTTCTTCCCTTTTTTAAAGATTGGCACTACATTAGCCTTTTTCCAGTCATCTGGGACTTCCCCCGTTCGCCACGAGTTTTCAAAGATAATGGCCAATGGCTCTGCAATCACATCCGCCAATTCCTTTAGCACTCTCGGATGCAACTCGTCCGGCCCCATGGACTTGTGCACGTCCAGCTTTTCTAAATAGTCCCTAACCACCTCTTTCTCCACAGAGGGCTGGCCATCTACTCCCCATGTTGTGATGCCCAGCGCAGCAGTCTGGGAGCTGTCCTTGTTAGTGAAGACAGAGGCAAAAAAAGCATTGAGCACAGTAGCTTTTTCCACATCCTCTGTCACTAGGTTGGCTCCCTCATTCAGTAAGGGGCCCACACTTTCCTTGGCTTTCTTCTTGTTGCCAACATACCTGAAGAAACCCTTCTTGTTACTCTTGACATCTCTTGCTAACTGCAGCTCCAGGTGCGATTTGACCCTCCTGATTTCATTCCTACATGCCCGAGCAATATTTTTATTCTCTTCCCTGGTCATATGTCCAACCTTCCACTTCTTGTAAGCTTCTTTTTTATGTTTAAGATCCGCTAGGATTTCACCGTTAAGCCAAGCTGGTCGCCTGCCATATTTACTATTCTTACTATATCTTATATCTTATATTTACTATATCTTACTATATCTTATATTTACTATTCTTACTATATCAAACCCTAAAGCTCTGGCTGCCAGAATCTGGGACTGGATGACAGGGGATGGATCACTCGATAAATTGCTCTGTTCTGTTCATTCCCTCTGAAGCACCTGAAATACTGGTCAATGTCGGAAGACAGGATAACTGGGCCAGATGGACCATTGGTCTGACCCAGTCTGGCCAGTCTTATGTTCTTAAACCATGTAATAAGTATACATATCTTTGCACTTTCATATCAGACTTCAACTGCCAGAGCTTAAAAAAGTAACAAGCATCTGCCACTATTTCTTCTATCTGATTATCCCTTTTTAATATGTTAAAGGTAATAATAATAATATTAATAATTAATAATAAATTAATTAATACCTAACTATTATATAGCCCTTTTCCTCCATAGATATCAAAGTGCTTTACATAGGTCAGTATTAATTTGAACCTAATCTATAAAGTGATGAAGCAAATTAATCATTTACTTCATCACATCATAAATGACATTCATGCTGGGTAAGATCACTAGCACAAATCAGTGTAAATTGAGAGCTGACACCTGGACTTTTCCTCAGGCAGCTAAAACAATAATAAAAATCCAGTGTGAATTAGATCTCAGAGCTGTCTTTCTCCCTTCCCCCACCTTTTAGCAGCACCAAGCAAGAGCTGAGAACTCATCTCTGTGACCCTGATTCTCATTTACACTACACCACACTGGTGGTGTAAAATGACCTTGAAGTTTTCATAAATTTCATTTACTCTGAGGGTCTATGTATTTATTCCTGGTTTTTAGGGCAGATCGGTTTATATAATTTTAGACCATTTAAAAATAAATTACTTTTCTGAGTATTGACAAGTGCAAATAGTTATTTTCTTTACAGGGGCAACATGAATTATGCACCTGCTGTCCTCATGCAATCACGCTATTCTAGAATGAATTACGTTATGGTGATACAGTCATCCCCACTAAAGCAGATTATTTTCTTCAGTCTTTTTGCTTTCAAGTTCAGTAACAAATTAAAAATGGCCCTTCGAGTGTCACAGCCGGAATGAGGGTAAACATAGATTCTTCTAAATTGGTTTAGATTTGAGAACTCTTTTATGGCACTTCACAATTTCACTCACATAATTCACATGGAGCAGGAACAAAAGCTTAGCTGAATTATTCTCTTTGCTCCCAGGAGTGTAGAGACCTACTGGATCTGCAGGTGGCCCCAAAAAACAAAAAAAAAACAAACAGAAAAAATACAATTGGCAGAAATGCTCAGAGGTACTTCTTGCCAAAAGAGGCACAAAGGAGGAGAATGGAAACAGAAAAACAGATATGAATTATAGAAACATCAGTCCTTTGGGCCAAACTCTGCTGTCAGTTATACACAAGTAAATCAATGAAGTCAGTGGTGTTACTCCAGATGTACATTATGCTGGTATAAATGAGAGAAGAACTTGGTCTTTATGTTTTAATAAAAACATTGCCTGTCTTTTGAAGAATCAGGCCAGTAGCATTGTGTCAATACAAGCTGTTCAATGGCTGCTGCACTACATGTCTGCAGATGAGTTTTGTAGAAAAGGATAAATTAGTCTAGAACAAAGTGACTGTAAAGACATGTAGTACATGTAACACTCCGTAGACAAATTGGTACCACTCTAGTTAAAATCATTCCATGGTAATCCAGTGTATTATGCACCTGAATTGTTTTGTCTATCAGAATTTAAGCTTTGTGAGATAGGTAATGTTTCTTCCTCCTATGTTTGTACAAGGCTGAGTAATCTGTCAGTGATCTTTATATACTAACAATCTATTTTCCAAAAAAAAAAAAAAGAATGAGGAGTACTTGTGGCACCTTAGAGACTAACAAATTTATTTGGGCATAAGCTTTCGTGGGCTAAAACCCACTTCATCAGATGCATTCAGTGGAAAATACAGTAGGAAGATATATATATACAGAGAACATGAAAAAATGGGTGTTGCCATACCAACTCTAATGAGATTAATCAATTAAGGTGCGCTATTGTCAGCAGGAGGGAAAATTTTTTTTTAAAAAAACCCCAAAAACAAAAAAACAAAGGACGATCTCACAGATCTCACAGATTTTGGGAGACAGGCCAGTCCTCGCTTACAGACAGCCCCGCAACCTGAAGCAAACACTCACCAGGAACCACACACCACACAACAAAAATACTAACCCAGGAAAATATCCTTGCAACAAAGCCCATTGCCAACTCTGTCCACATATCTATTCAGGGGACACCATCACAGGACCTAATCACATTAGCCACATCATCAGGGGCTCATTCACCTGCACATCTACCAATGTGATATATGCCATCATGTGCCAGCAATGCCCCTCTGCCATGTACACTGGCCAAACTGGACAGTCTCTACACAAAAGAATAAATGGACACAAATCAGACGTCAAGAATTATAACATTCAAAAACCAGTCGGAGAACACTTCAACCTCCCTGGACACTCAATTACAGACCTAAAAGTAGCAATTCTTCAACAAAAAAACTTCAAAAACAGACTCCAACGAGAAACTGCCCAACGTGAATTAATTTGCAAACTGGACACCATTAAATTAGGCTTGAATAAAGACTGGGAGTGGATGAGTTATTACACAAACTAAAAGCTATTTCCCCATGCTAATTTTTCCCCTGCTGTTACTCACACCTTCTTGTCAACTGTTTAAAATGGGCCATCCTGATTATCACTACAAAAGTTTTTTTTTCTTCTGCTGATAATAGCCCACCTTAATTGATTAGTCTCATTAGAGTTGGTATGGCAACACCCATTTTTTCATGTTCTCTGTATATATACATCTTCCTACTGTATTTTCCACTGCATGCATCTGATGAAGTGGGATTTAGCCCATGAAAGCTTATGCCCAAATAAATTTGTTAGTCTCTAAGGTGCCACAGGTACTTCTCATTGTTTTTTTGCTGATACAGACTAACACGGCTACCACTCTGAAATCTATTTTCTAACAGTCTGATAGGATATGTCTTCTACCTTTCACAAAACAGCTCTGTGTGGTCTATTCTTGCTATCGTGATCACTTCACTGGCTTGTCACTGTGGTGTGGGTTGTGTTTAGATTTTCCTTTCCTCTCAGCGGTGTTTTTTCTTCTTAGGGAAATCCTTGTTGTAACCATTGTAACACTGAAAAAAAATCCTCCCTGAGGAGCCCAAATAAACAAGGCAAACACTTTTTCAAAAGCAGGCACTGTGTGGTGAGAAAAGGGTTGCACGGAGTGGCTTGCACTTCTCATAATCCAGCTGTCCTTCCATAGAGTCTGCAGCAGTTCTGCAGTTTATTGAGATTTCCCCTAAAACTGTCTAAATAATGATTACGGTTCTGGAGTCAAGACTAGAGAACTTTTGCAAGAGGGCCTACAAACTCTAAGTACCCAACAAACTTTTCAAGCTGTTAGCTGAATGAACTAGTGTGGTTATTCCCTTGCTGGTTAAGGAAAAGGTTATTTGTTCAGAAAATTGGAGACTTTGGAAAATAATCTGGGTTTTGTGATGGGGTATACAAACCCCACACTGGGCCTGAAGGCGTTAAAAGGCAATGCTAGGACTAGACAGCCCCGCCCCTCCAGACCTGCTGAGCATGCTCCAACTAGAGGAGCAGGTTAAAAAGAACTCAGAAGCCCAGGCAAAGAGCGTGGACAGGCTGCATCAGGGAGGAATTCTTCTTCTGGAAGCCAGACAGAAGAGCAAGCCTGAGGGTGTATCTACACTTAAACTGCTACAGTGACGCAGCTGTAGACCTTCAGTGTAGACACTCACTACGGTGATGGAAGGGATTCTCCTACCACTGTAGTCAATCCAACTCCCTGAGAGGTGGAGCTAGGTTGACAGAAGAATTCTTCTGTCAAACTAGCACTGTCTACATTGAGGGCTAGGTTGGCATAGCTCTGTCTCATACAGGTGTGGATTTTTCACACCCCTGAGAGACATAGCTATGTCTATGTAAATTTTCTGTGTAGACCAGCTCTGAGAAGGGGCCCTAGAGTGGGTAAGGCCCTCAGGCAGAGGCTTCTCTAAACACCACCTCTTTGAGAACTTGAAAGTCCAGCAGAGCCCTGCTGTGATGGACACTTTTGTTGTAAGGTGATTGACTGTTTGGACAATAGGGCCCATGCCCCAAACTGAAGGGATCTATAGGTAGAAAGTAGCCCAGGGAAGCAACTTAGACTCACTGCAGGGAGGAACCTGCTGGGGTCACTTCCCATAGAGTGCTGGGCTGGGACCCAGTGGAGAGGGAGGGCCCAGGTTTCCCTACCACACCATCTTAAGGATCTAAACCCAGATATGGAAAGCCAAAAATCCTCATCTTAAGGTCAGGAACAGGTACTTTTACTGCTCTGAGAGGGACAGGGCTGGAAGTTGGATGCACTAACCACTAGGCCACTTGGCTCTCCAAGCTCCCTATCACAGCAAACTAGATATGTTCACTTTTGGGTATGCAAGTCACAGAAGGTACTGTATGGCTCCTTGTGGCATTCGTTGGCCTACTCAAGCTCCCACTCAGAGCAGGAAGCAGCCTCCAGGGCTGTATAGCTCAGGAGACTATGTGCAGAAGTTTCTTCTGCTTTGCACCTTGTGTAGAATTTACTCTAGTGCAAAGTAGGTGTCAAACGCTAATATTGTTGGATCATATTAAAGAAGTTCTGTATTAAAATCACAAATGAGTTTGATTCCCCATAGTTTAAATTCCAGGGTATTACTAATTAAGAGGTCTCTTGGTTTTTGGTACTGTTTCTCTCCCTCTCTGTGTGAAACTTGCAAGCTGCTAATTGTGTTAGTACATTCTAAGACAAAGTCTGTTCTCAGAGCAATTCTTTGTAACAACAACTACTCACACAGAGAGAGACTCAAAGCAATACTCTGTAACAACAGAAACAGCACCCAGAGACTCTCCGCCCTTTTGTTGTATTCATCTCGCTTTGTTAACAATTGTGATTAAAATAGAGATCGAGGATGTATGTGGATGGATGCGTGGTGTGGATAATAACTGAATGATCATGGAGGTGCCAGACTAAGACTCCAGTGTCCATTGGCTGAAGAAGGCGTCAAGTGGAAACAACCAGAGGACCCCCGGAGGGCAGACTGGAATCCACCCAACAGCCTCAAGAATGGGAGAACCAAAGAACAAGATAACATCTGGCAGCACGGAGCCGTCAGGAATGTGCCATCTGCTGATTGATTCAGCAACAGCATGATGAAGCAATTCCCATAGACTGGCATAGGAAGAAATTCCTATAAAAATGGACTCTAGAAAGTGAGAACTTTGGGGTCTGATTCTGCAAACCAACTTCCAGGAGCATCAGATGAGCATCTGACAAGGCCCTGCTACCTCCTCATGTCCAGGCCACCTGGCCAGTGGCTTGGCATGAGCAACTCTCAGGCTGGTAACTATGATAACAACCTTGCAGAACCTGTGTGTGTGTGTATGAATGAATGTGTGAATAAATATGAAATTGAATGGAACGTTATAGCTATAACTAACTGCTTACTAGGATTCTTTCTGTATTCACAATAAATGTGGCATTTTGCCTTTTCCCCTTTAATAAGATCCTGCTGGTTTTTATTGTATTGGTATAACAATATTCTTATTTGGTATTTACACCTATTTTGCACTCACTTAGCACAGACATAAATAATTGCGCAAGGTGCAAAGCAGTGGAGAATTAGGCCTTAACCTATTTATTGTAGGCTCTTAGGCCTGGGCTATACTCAAAAGTTAGGTTAATATAAGTCTCCTTGAGTTGACCTAGTTGTCATGTGTCATAAATATAAAGGGAAGGGTAAACACCTTTAAATCCCTCCTGGCCAGAGGAAAAACCCTTTCACCTGTAAACGGTTAAGAAGCTAAGATAACCTCGCTGGCACCTGGCCAAAATGACCAATGAGGAGACAAGATACTTTCAAAGCTGGAGGTGGGGGGAACAAAGGGTCTGTCTGTCTGCGTGATGCTCTTGCCGGGAACAGATCAGGAATGCAACTCAGAACTCCTGTAAAAAGTTAGTAAGTAATCTAGCTAGAATGCGTTAGATTGCCTTTTGTTTAATGGCTGGTAAAATAGGCTCTGCTGAATGGAATGTATATTCCTGTTTTTGTGTCTTTTTGTAACTTAAGGTTTTGCCTAGAGGAATTCTCTAGGTTTTGAATCTGATTACCCTGTAAGGTATTTACCATCCTGATTTTACGAGGTGATTCTTTTACTTTTTCTTTAATTAAAATTCTTCTTTTAAGAACCTGATTGCTTTTTCATTGTTCTTAAGATCCAAGGGTTTGGGTCTGTGTTACCTATGGAAATTGGTGAGGATTTTTATCAAGCCTTCCCCAGGAAAGGGGGTGTAGGACTTGGGGGGATTTTGTGGGGGAAAGACGTTTCCAAGTGGGCTCTTTCCCTGTTATATTTGTTAGATGCTTGGTGGTGGCAGCAATAAGGTCCAGGGACAAAAGGTAAAATAGTTTGTACCTTGGCGAAGTTTTAACCTAAGCTGGTAAAAATAAGCTTAAGGGGTTTTTCATGCAGGTCCCCACATCTGTACCCTAGAGTTCAGAGTGGGGAAGGAACCTTGACATCATGTATCTACACTCAAATGTGTTGCTAGCAGCCATAAGCGCCCCATTACAGTGAGAGTAACACCACCTCCCCGAATGGCATTGAGCTGAGGTTGACACAGTTCAAGCATAGAACCTGCATGGCTTATGTGCCACAATGCCCAACACTGACTGCTCTGGTAACAGTTGTGAACTCCACTGCCCAGGCTACACAGAGACCAGAAGTTACTCCTACCTTTGAAAACCTCACATATTTTTGAAATGCCTTATCGTGGTTCCCCAGCTTGGTGAGCACACCTAGCAGCTCTCCCTTGTTGGGTGCAACTGCGAAGCCAACCATGCTGGTTACGCACTCTAGACTCGCTCCTGACTGGAGTAGACAGGGGGCATTAGGTCTCCTGCACCTGTGTGGAGAAGAGGCTGTGCAGGCACAGCTACAGACCAGCCATAGACATGTGCACCTCTATGGGAAGATTGCACAAGGGATGCAGGCGAAGGGATAGAACAGGGAGCAGCAGCCGTGCTGCATGAAAGTGAAAGAACTGTGCCAGGCTTGCCATAAGGTCAGGGAAGTCAACAATAGATCTGATGCTGAGCACAGATCCGCCACTTTTACAATAAGCTGCATACCGTACTTGGCAGAGACCCCACCAGCACACTGCAGGGCACCAAAGATACCTTAAAGGAGCCCGAGACAGGGACTTCTGCCAGGAGCAATGAAGAAGAAGAGGACGGGGGACATATAATGGGAGAGGTCCAGCTATGCCATGAGTCAAGACTTTTTGAGACTTCACTGCAGTCTAGCCAATCCTGCCAGCCGAGCACGGAGGAGCCCGATGTGGGGGTGGGGGGAGGTGGACCTTGGGTAAATGTATGAATGCATTTTGCATTACAGTGTTTAAATGTACAGATGGTACCCGACCCCAACTTAGCAGGACACAGGTATCAACTTTTCATTGTTTTACTTGTACTAGTAGAGGTAGTGGTACAACAGACAAAGGTAGAGTTGTCATCTGCTTTTCATTCTCCTGTAGAGTGAGGTGGGGAATGGCAGGAGGCAGAGCAATTTGTTTGTGTACAAACATAGGGATGTCCCTTGAATAGATCTTGAGAGAGCCTGACGAATCTTCCATGAAGGTACTTGCAATCCTCTCCTCCTGGTAGTTTCTGGGGATGGCAGCCTTATTTCTTCCTCTGTTATAGGCCCCTTTCCCATTCCACTCCGCGATGACCTAGGCAGGCACCATTGCTGTAAACAGCCTAGCAGCACATTGGCTCAAGCAGCTTTGCAACACCAGCAGCAGCTGTGCTGTGCCTTTGTTACCCTCAGGAGCGAGATATCAGCTAAAATCACCACTGCATGTGGAAAATAAAGCCAGTGCTCAGTGCCGTTGCCCTGCACCCATACCCATGGAAATTAGGGGCTGAAATTTTATTGTTTCATGCAGCTAAACAATTCCCCCCTTGTTCCTCCTCCCACCCTGACCCAGTGGCAGCAAACTAGATCATTCCAGTGTTCATGAAATGGGAACACAAAGGGCATGAGAATGGGGGAAAGCAAATCCATTACAAATATTGAAAAAATATTTGTGGAAAATAGTTTTTATTACCCACTCAGTTCTAAAAGTTACATTTGGCTGATAAATAATAGCAGATACCCTAAGGACTCAACTACGACATTTTATTTATCTCACTTGGTCTGTAGAAGCACCCTGAGACAATTGCTTGATAACATGTTGGGTATTCTGTGTAGGGTTGAATTATTTGATTAGATCAGTGGTATGCTTCAGCTAGTTCAGGAAACATGAACCTTGAATGCACATGCTTTTAAGAACTTATCTAAAATATTTGGCATTTCTTGCTTTGATGCAATTCCTTGCGAGTGAAATACATTTTTTCTGTTCAAAAGCTTCTGAAAACACTACTGACATAACCTACAGCCTTTCCTTTCACACTCATTATTCACTCTCTTTCACTGGCTTCTGTCTAACAGTGCTTCACTTTTTTTTCCCTCTGACCCAATTTCTGTTCTGAAACTGTTTCTCACTGCACGGGTGGTTTGGGCTAAACGTTATGAACAACTTTTTCTAGAAATTCTTAATTGCAAGTGTTTCTACTCTGGATATTGCTTTCCCCCCCATAGATTACAAAATAGGAAAACAGTGAAACAATGGTTGATCCTAACCACCAAGGATGAAGAGAGAGAGAGACTTAGAACTGTTAACAGTGATCAGCACTTTCTCCTAGGCAACAGCACACATGGTCAACACATTTTACAGATTTTAGCCTAAAGCAGTAAAATTGATATAAATCTTGGGAGTGCAGCAAAATGTCAGCAACCCAGCAGGTCAGCTGTTATGTGATTGCAGTTACCCTGGGGGTTTCTACTGGGTCTCATTTTTGTATTCTATAATGATCTGCAGAAGAACTGCACCGAAATCCCTACCTGAAAACATGGTTAGTATGCTGTTTCACTCTTGTCAAGGTCAAGGGTACCCTTCAAATGGTTCAGAAAAAGCAAATGCATTTTTTTCAGTTTGTTGCTAGTTGGATATTAAAATTGTAAGAATCAGAGAATTTACGTTGTCATCACCATAAACAGAAAAAATAGCTGGAAAGATCACAACGGCAGAAAGCGACTCGCGGCTTGTAGTAAGGTGGTTTGCCCCTTAGGGTACGTTTACATAGCGTTTTGGAGCTTGTAGGAGTGAGCCTCCCAGCCCAGATCGACAGACTTGGCCTAGTGCGCTCTAAAAGTATCTGTGTAGACAGCGCTTTGAACTTGCGGCTGGGGCTGGGCCTCAAGCTCTGAAGCCTGGAGAGGGGGTGGGCTTCAGGGATCAAGATCCAGCCCAAGCTGCAACTTCAAAGCACTGTCTATGCAGCTATTTTAGAGTGCTAGCATGAGCCCCTGCTAGCCCTTGTCTGTCTGCCCCCCATTTAGGAGACTCACTGCTGCAGGCTCCAAAACACTGTGTAGACATATCTTTAAGGGCTAGAGGCCAGGGCCAGATAACCTTAGTTACTAAGGAGGCATATCGGAACAGGGATCACCTGATTCCCTATAAAGATGCTGTGGAGGGTGGGAAAGTTTGCATTGCTCAGGTCAACAAAGCAAGCTGTAGAGAGACTGCAGGGAGTAAGAAAGGCTCCTGTTTGAAGTCCTGAGACCAGGAGAGTTTGGGCCCTGTGCCCAGCTTCAGGCTGGTGGGAAGACTTTTGTGTTTATTACTGAATTTCAGGTTCATACACCAGACCCTTAGGAGGGCTGCTGGCACTAGACTCATGAAAGCCTGCATGGAGTTTATTTTAGAAGCATCTTGAAGGGGGAGACTGAGGCAGGCCACTTGCAGAGTGACCTCAGGCCACCAGGGGGCATGCAAGTGATGGCCTGCCTGCTTACATTGATCTATAGGTCCAACGAGATGGATATCATGACCTTTTTCTGCTGAGTTCTGATAGTTATTGTTAACACAGCAAATATCTTAACTATGCATGACTCATGATTTTTTTCAAACAAGATGAAACTATTATGCACTGCAAACCCCAAACCCTGTACTTCGATGTTGTAGCCTTCCTTTTCCTTCCCTGCCTGCGGTATAGTGAATTAATGTTCTTCTATTAGGACAGAGAGAGTGGAGAGATACCAGATACTGATAGAGCTGCCTTTTGTATGTCAGGTACTCTGCTTTGTTCTTTGGTAAGTTTCCTGAACTTGAGAGATCACTGCTGTATTGTTATATCTGATGTAAAGACAAATGATTATTATTTGTATTACTGTAGTGCCTAGGAGCCCTGGTCATGGACCAGGACCCCATTGTGCACAGGTGTTGTACAAACACAGAACAAAAAGGTAGTCCCTATCCATTAACTCTGTCAGTGTTCAATGTTATTATCAATATCCTGGAGCTTTGCTGTGGATACTGACTTAGTCTGATTAGTTTAAAATGCTGATTAGTTACTTTAGAAATTCCTTAACATCTGCCAAGCTGCGAAACAGAACCAAGAAGCTCTGTCAGTTCCTGAGCTTTGAAATGTTGTATCCCTGGTATTTTGATGTTTTGACAAACATACTATTTAAGAAAAGTGTCAGCTTAAAAAAAATGGTGAGTGAAATCTGCACAAAGACAGTCTTGCTCAGCAAAAAAATAAATAAGGGAAAGTGGAATCACCTGTTCAGACATAATGCTAGGAGAGACAATTTAACCCAAAGCTAATGGATCAACATGGCAAAGGGAACTGTGTACAGATGTACTCCATTAACTCAAGGTTTGTTCTCTCTGTTCTTGCCCTTCATCTGTACCCTATACTGCTCATAATATAATGTTAATGATTGTTCGGTTGGTGTACCTTAGGCACTGTCCACTGGGAATGCACTCATCATACTATATGGGATAGGTTGGGCTTTAGACTCCAAGTTGCAGCTTGGGCTGCAACATACACTCTCTTATTTTTAGCACGCTAACTCAAGTCCCTCTAGTGCAAGTCTGTTTATCTGCACTTGGAGGCTCACTCCCAGCTGCAGTGTGTAGAGTGACATACCCTGAGAGGCTGCAGTTCTCCTTGGGTTCTGGAGAATTCGGGTGACACACATACATTTTGAGGTCACACTACAGAGGCTGAGAAGTCATCCCTGTGAGATGATCAGAAGGGATTGTGTCTGTATGCGTGCACTGAAGTATAAAAGTGCGTGTGTTCGACTGAAACCTTGCACTGTAAAATGTATAACAGCAACAAAGTGGGGAAGTCTGTATAAGGAACACCAACAGATATGCCACCTAGTAGTTTTGTTGAAGAAGTTATTAAAAAGTATTCCAAATACTGTTTGCCAATGTGTATGTACTTAATGTTTGTTCACTAAGAAATTGTATGACACTCTCTCTCTCAGAGGCTGACTAGCAGCTATTATTAACACTTAATAAAAAGTCCTTAAAATGCAGAACTGCAATGTGCTTCAGCAGCGAGGCATAGGTGCCAACTCTGTGGGTGCTCCGGAGCTGGAGCTCCGTCAGCTAGCTCCTCCTTCCTGCCCCCCGTCTTACTTTGTTGTTCTTTCTCCTCTTCAGCCTCCTGTCCCGCACCCTGCCCCCTTGCTGCAGCGCGTGGCACGTGCGTGCTTGTTGTCTCCCCACCTATGTGTGTGTGTGCACGCATGCACACCCAGCTGCGGCTATGGCGTCCTTCTCACTGCACATGCACAGAGTGAGCCAGGACAACTAATCAGCAGTGTGGGTGGGAATCCAGGAAATTAAAAAAAAAGGGGGGAAGGGGGAAGCAGAAGCAACCTGCAACTCTAAACTGTTTAAAGTGGCTAAATTAAAAAACCCAAGCCTGATTCTGGGGGCACCATTTCAGATTTTGGTGGGGGGAGGGGGACAGGGACTTTAACTGTGATTCCAAAGGCTAGTTGGGCACCTGAAAATGTTCTTGTTTTTTAGCAGATAATAACTTAGACACAGTGCTCTTGTGAGATAATAATTTCTAATTCCTGTATAAAGAAAGAAAAATAAATAAATATTAGACCCACTCAGCTCTAATACTTGTTCTGACATCTTGTGTCAATTCACTTAAGGGACACTGGTTAGGTTTAAAAAATTAATGTATATTCTTACTTTGTTACTAACTCTTGAATTCAACAATTGAAACAACTGTAGAAAAACCTAGATTACTTTCTTTCACTTTTTTGCAGTTCATCAAACTTGGAATAGATTATTTAACTTTTAGAAACATCCTATTAGGGCAAGGCCCCGTGAGTCTATACTGCACCTGCCTGGGGCTCTAGGGGTGTTACCCCACTACAGATAATAGACTAGAAAATGACTTTAAACAAGAGTGAAACTGATACTTTCAGATCACTTCCATAGTATTGCAAACCCCAAATGTTCAAAAATCAAGAATCAGGCTCACCAAAAAGCATGAGACTTATTTTTATATAATCTCATTATTTTAAAGCCATAGATTTGGTGTTCTTTTTTTCATATTCTGCTTTTTGAGCCTTTAAGTGCACTGGGGTCACATTTTGAAGCTTTCTCCCCAGCCACACGGGCTAGAAACTTCATTTTTCTTGAAGAATGAAGGCCGAAATCATCACATATCCACTTGACTCTAGGAGCTGGGGCTTTAAGGAAAACAATAATTATCATGAGACTCATGACAAGATCATGAGAGTTGGCAACACTGCACTTCTGTTTAAAGGCTAGTTACTTTCCAGAAGGCTCTTAAACACAACACTACAGCGACTGAGTTGCAGTTTTCACAGGAGAATATTTTAAATCAAATACCAAGAAAATTCAGCATTTTAAAGTTGGGTAAAAATTGAGACTTCTGAGGTATATGAGGGCCACTGCAGGCAGGAAAGCAAAATAAACAGGCACAGGAGCTCTGGGCAACTCTTTCTCTTGAAAGAAAGTTGGAGGGTCAAATCTTCTAGTCCTTAGTCAAGTCAAACTTCTATTGCCATCAGTGCCTCCACTCATAGATATAAACATCACAGTAAACATGCAATTATAGTTATTGACCGCACATGTTCACTTCATACTTAAATAGCTGAGCCGTCTTATCCCGAGTTACACGTCTTATATGCATTGGCTCAGGGATTACATTTTCTGGCATATTCTGAACAGTGCTGAGCACACAGATCATGCCCAATGAATAACACAAATCACGACAATAATGGTTGACTTTTATGGACTCTGTGGATGCAATTTCTGTTCTTTGTTCTGGAATTGGCCTGAATACAGCTGAAACCCTAAGAATTTGATGTATAATCACATCTGATACTCATACCACACTCTCTCATTCCTTCCTTTTCTCAAACTCAGAACAAAAAATGACAAAAACAAAATGGTTTTCAGTTAAAATCTAAAATTGCACAGCAGGCATTGCTGTACAACTCAGCTTGGGGCAGAACCTGCCATGCATTGGTAGTAAAATCCCACTAGGTGCCTAAATACCTTTGAAAATCTGGCTGTTAGTCTCTCTGTGCCTTGGTGCCCCATCTGTACAATGGGGATAACAGCACTGCTCTACCTCACCGAGGGGCTGTGATGTGAGGCGCTCAGATACTACAGTGATGGGGCCATGTAAGTACCAGAGGTAGAGTGGGAACTTCTCTATACCCCTGCTATCCCTTCCCTGGGTTTTGGTCGCTTCTTTTCACTTATGCTCCTCACATCTTCTTCTTTTCTGAATGTAACGTTGGCTTAGAAGGCTTAGCTGTATTTCTTCTGAGGCCTGGTCTACATTAGCAGTTGAGGTCGAATTTAGCAGCGTTAAATCAATTTAACCTTGCACCTGTCTGCACAACGAAGCCCTTTTTTTTTTACTTAAAGGGCTCTTAAAATCGATTTCTTTACTCCACCCCTGACAAGGGGATTAGCGCTGAAATCAGCCTTGCCGGATTGAATTTGGGGTAGTGTGGATGCAATTCGACGGTATTGGCCTCCGGGAGCTATCCCAGAGTGCTCCATTGTGACCGCTCTAGACAGCACTCTCAACTCAGATGCACTGGCCAGGTAGACAGGAAAAGGCCTGCGAACTTTTGAATCTCATTTCCTGTTTGGCCAGCGTGGCAAGCAGCAGGTGAGTGCAGAGCTCATCAGCAGAGGTGACCATGCAGAGCTCATCAGCAGAGGTGACCATGATGGAGTCCCAGAATCGCAAAAGAGCTCCAGCATGGACTGAACGGGAGGTACGGGATCTGATCGCTGTATGGGGAGAGGAATCCATGCTATCAGAACTCCGTTCCAGTTTTCGAAATGCCAAAACATTTGTCAAAATCTCCCAGGGCATGAAGGACAGAGGCCATAACAGGGACCCGAAGCAATGCTGTGTGAAACTTAAGGAGCTGAGGCAAGCCGACCAGAAAACCAGAGAGGCAAACGGCCGCTCCGGGTCAGAGCCCCAAACATGCTGCTTCTATGATGAGCTGCATGCCATTTTAGGGGGTTCAGCCACCACTACCCCAACGCTGTGCTTTGACTCAGTCAATGGAGTGGGAGGCAACACAGAAGCAGGTTTTGGGGACGAGGAAGATAGCTCACAGCAAGCAAACTGAGAAACCGGTTTTCCCAACAACCAGGAACTGTTTCTCACCCTGGACCTGGAGCCAGTACCCCCAAACCCACCCAAGGCTGCCTCCCGGACCCACCAGATGGAGAAGGGACCTCTGGTGAGTGTACCTTTTTAAATAGTATACATGGTTTAAAAGCACGCGTGTTTAATGATTAATTTGCCCTGGCATTCGCACCCAGTACAGCTACTCGAAAAATCTGTTAACGTGTCTGGGGATGGGGCGGAAATCCTCCAGGGACATCTCAATGAAGCTGTCCTGGATGTACTCCCAAAGCCTTTGCAAAAGGTTTCTGGGGAGGGCAGCCTTATTCCGTCCACCATTATAGGACACTTTACCACTCCAGGCCAGTAGCACATAGTCGGGAACCATTGCAGAACAAAGCATTGCAGCGTATGTTTGCTGGCATTCAAACAACATCCGTTCTTTATCTCTCTGTGTTATCGTCAGGAGAGTGATATCATTCATGGTCACCTGGTTGAAATAGGGTGCTTTTCTTAAGGGGACATTTAGAGGGGCCTGTTCCTGCTGGGCTGTTTGACTGTGGCTGAACAGAAATGTTCCCCGCTGCTAGCCACGCTGTGGGGGGAAGGGGGGGGGTTAGACACGTGGTGGGGGGAGGCAAAATGCGACCTTGTAACAAAAGCACATGTGCTATGTATGTAATGTTAACAGCAAGGTTTACCGTGAAAGAGTGTACCCATTGTTCTATAAAATGTGTCTTTTTAAATACAACTGTCCCTTTTTTTTCTCCACCAGCTGCATGTGTTTCAAGGATCACAGAATCTTCTCCTTCTCAGAGGCTAGCAAAGATTAGAAGGCGAAAAAACCGCACTCGTGATGAAATGTTCTCTGAGCTCATGCTGTCCTCCCACACTGACAGAGCACAGACGAATGCGTGGAGGCAGACAATGTCAGAGTGCAGGAAAGCACAACATGAATGCGAGGAGAGGTGGCGGGCTGAAGAGAGTAAGTGGCGGGCTGAAGAGAGGGCTGAAGCTGAAAGGTGGCGGCAGCGTGATGAGAGGAGGCAGGATTCAATGCTGAGGCTGCTGGAGGATCAAACTAATATGCTCTAGCGTATGGTTGAGCTGCAGGAAAGGCAGCAGGAGCACAGACCGCCGCTACAGCCCCTGTGTAACCAACCGCCCTCCTCCCCAAGTTCCATAGCCTCCTTACCCAGAAGCCCAAGAATGCGGTGTGGGGGCCTCCGGCCACCCAGCCACTCCACTCCAGAGGATTGCCCAAGCAACAGAAGGCTGGCATTCCATAAGTTTTAAAGTTTTTAAGTTTTAAAGTGCAGTGTGGCCTTGTCCTTCCCTCCTCCCCCACCCCTCCCGGGCTACCTTGGCAGTTATCCCCCTATTTGTATGATGAATAAATAAAGAATGCATGAATGTGAAGCAACAATGACTTTATTGCCTCTGCAAGCGGTAATCGAAGGGAGGAGGGGAGGGTGGTTAGCTTACAGGGAAGTAGGGTGAACCAAGTGGGGAGAAACAAAGAGAACTTTCACACCGTAGCCTGGCCAGTCATGAAACTGGTTCTCAAAGCTTCTCTGATGCGCAGCACGCCCTCCTGTGCTCTTCTAACCAACCTGGTGGCTGGCTGCGCGTAACCAGCGGCCAGACAATTTGCCTCAACCTCCCACCCTGCCATAAACATCTCCCCCTTACTCTCACAGATATTGTGGAGCGCACAGCAAGCAGTAAAAACAATGGGAATATTGGTTTTGCTGAGGTCTAAGCGAGTCAGTAAACTGCACCAGCGTACTTTTAAATGTTCTAATGCACATTCTACCACCATTCTGAACTTGCTCAGCCTGTAGTTGAACAGCTCCTGACTACTGTCCAGGCTGCCTGTGTATGGCTTCATGAGCCATGGCATTCAGAGGTAGTCTGGGTCCCCAAGGATAACTGTCTTGGGTTTTGCTTTGCTTGTTTCAAATATGTTTCAGGATTTCTCTGTGCAATTGATACAAATTCCCAGCAGCTGGATTAAAGTAGTAGAGCTTCTACTCACTATCAGGTCTTGGAAGAAAAATGTTTTATTTATAAACTGAAATGTTTTCATCCTTGACTATTTTTGTATCTTAATTAAAGTAAATGGTCTTAACACTCTGTACTTTCTTCTTGTCTTTTTTTTTTCCAAATACATTTTTGAAAATACAAGAATGACTATATTTTTTTTAGTTTGAAGTCTCACATCAAGATTTACTGGTGGCACCTACTGGTTATTTTATAATGCTTGTTGTTTTTAAATGAATAAAATGACAAACAGTGTGTCTCAACAGTATAACAAGAACATTATGACACTTATAAATGAATTAGCCAACAATAAAATATATTTAATTGGTAAATCTGTAATAGCCAAAGTAAATTATTCCAGGTTTCAGTACAGTACATCAGTAGAAAAATACAGTTATGCAATTTTTACTACTGCCCAGGGTGAAATTTGATATTATGCAGAAGGCAAACACGAGGCCTCTACACCTACTTAAATCTCACTTAAGTCCGACCTTGAGGACTTTGTGCTGGTCCTTGGAACTAGTGTGACTATTACAGCTCCTCCCCAGTGCATAATAACCATGTAATGCCCTATGTTTCACTTAAGCTCTCTGTAGCATAAATTGTTTTATTATAAGTATGTGAGGCAATGTACAGCAGTATTACACTGGCTGAAACATTACACTAATTTAGGATCCAATTCAGCAAAGCACTTAAGTGCATTAAATTTAAGTACATACTTAAGGGCTTTACAGAAAAAAGATGAGATTACTCACATGCTTAGCTTAGCCTAAAATAGCTAGAACCCAAACCTCTTAGATCATGACTCTGAGAATCTTGACTCCTTAGTTAATAGTTTTCTAAATTATTAGGTTTTGGTTAAATGAAATATAATAACCTGACAGAACAATGGTTTATGGTCTGATCTTTCTGGTAGATGATTATGCTATATGAAACACAAGAATCCTGGTAAAAAAAACTACATGTTCTTGCCTTAGACCATAAAAAGGGTTAATTATGTATAAAAATTCACCTGAGGGAATGAGGGAAGCCTTTACAAGTATGTATAAGTACAAGTACACTACAAAAGGGGATTTTAAATTACTCCAGCAATTGCCATTGAAAATATTATTAAGGACTAGATCCTGAAAATGGAGCTGCACAAGTGAACCACTGTGTTTACTTGGAGCCCCATTGATTTCACTGGGGCTCTGCATGGGTTTAATGAATTTCAGGATCAGAGCCTAAATCGGGGTGCTTCACTAGACTATTGAGAAGACGGGGGTGTTAAATGATTGAAACAATTGGCCAGTTAAATATTGAAGACACTACAAATAATGGAAAGTGATGTCCTGAGCACAAAAAGAGAAGAGGGCAGAAAGTAGGTGTGATGTTGCACTCCATATGATTTTATGAAAATATGCTAATGAGTGTGAATATAATGTAACTGGAATATGCTTCATGCAAAAGGTCTCTGTAAGGTATCATTACAAAGCTTATAATCTACTGAGCGTGGTCATCCTATTTGCATAAATGTATCATACTTGTATCTAAAACTAGAAATATGAAATATAATTCTGAGGTCCTATTGTAATTATGCAGTGTGGGCCATTAATGGTGGTTTGGAATCTTGATGGCTCCCATCAACTAGGACAATTGGTTGTAAATGGCTCTGTTTACTTGCAAGCCTGTCTGTGAGTCAGGCCAGGAAGAATGAAGGCTTGGGGTCTCATAGGACATGTGACCATGTCATCTGGTACTGGAATCCATCTTAAACCTGGTGCTTTTCCATTTAGAAGGAGGGGTGGGGACCCAGAGAGACATAAGATTCCCACCTTGTGCCAAAGCTATATAAGTGGGTGGAACAGAACAAAGGAGGCTGCAGTCATGAGAAATTCCCTAGCTACCACCTGAGCTGGAACAAGGACTGTACCAGGGGAAAAGATTGGGCCCAGACTCGAAAGGAGTCTAGTCTGTGAAAGAAGCCTACTGAAACATCTCTGAGGGAGAGATTTACCTGTATTGAGTCTCTTAAATGTATTAGGCTTAGACTTGTGTGTTCTGTTTTATTTTGCTTGGTAACTTACTTTGTTCTGTCTGTTATTACTTGGAACCACTTAAATCCTACTTTTTATACTTAATAAAATCACTTTTGCTTTTTAATTAACTCAGAGTAAGCAATTAATACCTGGGGAAGCAAACAGCTGTGCATATCTCTCTATCAGTGTTATAGAGGGTGGACAATTTATGAGTTTACCCCGTAAAAGCTTTATACAGAGTAAAATGGATTTATTTGGGGTTTGGATCGCATTGGGAGTTGGGTGTCTGGGTGCTAGAGACAGGAGCACTTCTTAAGCTATTTTCAGTTAAGTCTGCAGTTTTGGGGGACGTGGTTCAGACCTGGGTCTGTGTTTGCAGCAGGCTAGCATGTCTGGCTCAACAAGACAGGGTTCTGAAGTCCCAAGCTGCCAGGGAAAATGGACTCAGAGGTAGTCTCAGCACATCAGGTGGCAGTCCCAAGGGGGTTTCTGTGATCAAACCCATCACAGTAGGATTATAGCAATTTTACAACATCTAACTGTAGCAGTGCCGACTCACCACCACGGCACCGCCTGCTGGTCATACTGGGAATTAGCTCTCTTGGACCACCAGAGCACCTTTTAGTAACAGTGTCTCACTCGCCCTTATTTTCACTTCCTCCATCATCTCAACCATCTGGACCCGTGTTGCTCCCAGACCATGGTGTCCCCCCAGCTTTCGAGAGACAGGCAGTCCTCCCACTTGTCTCAGCGGCCAACTGCAGTCTTTAGTCTAGCCCCTGGCTTTAGAGCCAAACTGCAGCCTGAATTTAGGCCACTCTCCTCTTTGGCAAGTAAGAGAAAAGGGGGAGGTGGGACCCAGGCCCACCCACTACCCTGGGTCCCAGCCCAGGGACCCTATAGCTGGCAGCCACTTACTGCCCCTCCTCCTATTCCTGCTGCCTACTTTCCGTGGGCCACTTCCCCTGTAGCCCTAGCACCTTCCCTGCCCTTGCTTCAGGGCCTCAGTCTGGCCATGGTCAGCCAAGAGCTCCTCTATTGCTCCGCTACCCTGCCCAGCACTGTAGTCTTTCCAGTGCTCCTCAGCAGACAGTCCTTCCCCCTTGCCCTCAGGGAGAGACTACCTTTTGTTCTGCTGAGCAGCCCTTTATATATGGGCTGCTCCAGCAAGCCTTCTCCTGATTGGCTCTCCCAATAAGCCCTTTCCTGATTGGCGGAGTTCTGCGCAGAGGGATTTTGCGCAACCTCTCCAAGTCTGCCTTACCCTTCTCCTGCCTGTGTGGGGTAGGTGCCCCACCACACACCTTCCCCCTTAAGACCACACACTGGGGGGGTTCTATCTCTCCAGTTTCTTCCTCAGCTGGTGGGCCTTCAGGACATCCGTTTCCTGCCGCAGGCTCTCCAGCATGAGGAGCAACTGGCTTCCCTCCTCAAGGGTTTGGGTACCCACTGTAGCCTGCTTGGCTCCCGCGTGGGGTCCCTTTTTCGTTTGGGTCCCCACCATACCTTGTCTCACTCTCATGTGAGTTCCCCTCTTTATCTGGGGCCCCTCTGCCTCAGACACGCCCTCTGCTAGAGCCTCAATCTTCACCACCCCCTCCTTCTGAGCAGTTTCTGACTGATCCTAATTATCCAGTGTCCCCCTCCATCTCTGGGGGAAATGCTGCCTTATATGGTCCTCTTTGTGGCACCAGAAGTACTTCTTGTGCCTTCTCTTGGCCACGACCCTCCCGCAGTTTATTTCTGGCTTAGCCCTTCCCTCCAGACTCGCCTGGGTCTTGCAAGTCCCATTTGGGCACTCCCTCTTCTCATGCCCCAGTTCCCCACAGGCCCAACAAGTGCGCCACCTCCCTGCTCTCTTCCCAGGGGGACTCTCTTAGGTTCTTCTTGTCTATTCTCTGGGGTGATCTCCATTCCCCATCCCGGTAGGGGCACTTCCTCCTGAAGTGTCCCTGTCACCCACAGGTGAAACATTGTCTAGGCCACGACACCGGCCTCCCGCCCCTGGCTCGTACTGTCTATTGGCCCTCGCCTGCAGCAGCTTAACCAACCCCCATTGCTGCTCGGCTAGCTGGGCCACACAGGCTCTCCAGTAGTAGTCCGCTATTTTCTCTACCCTCCATTTCTCAAGTCTCGGATCGGGCAATAGTCCTACAGTCCTTGTCCTGCCCCTTGTATCAGGGGCGACCACATGCCCACACTGTCCACCACAATGTAGCAGTGCCGACTCATTGCCGTAGCGCATCCTGCTGGTCGTGCTGGGCACTAGCTCTCTTGGACCACCATAGCGCCTTTTACTAGCGATGCCTCATTCGCCGTTACTTCCACTTCCTCCACCGTCTCCACCATCTGGACCTGCATCGCTCCCAGACCCGTGTCCTCTTCGGGACACAGCCCTCCGGCTATGCCCCAGCCTGCTGTCTCCCCTCCATGAATTTATCTAGGGTTTTTTTTTGAACCCTGTTATAGTTTTGGCCTTCACAACATCCTCTAGCAAAGCGTTCCACAGCTTGACTATGCGTTGTGTGAAGCTGTACTTCCTTTGGTTTGTTTTAAACCTGCTGTCTATTAATTTATTTGGTGACCCCTAGTTCTTGTATTATGAGGAGTAAATAACACTTCCTTATTTACTTTCTCACACCAGTCATGATTTTATAGAACTCTATCATATCCCCACTTAGTTGTCTCTTTTCCAAGCTGAAAAGTCCCAATCTTATTAATCTCTCCTTAATACGGAAGCTGTTCCATACCCCTAATCATTTTTGTTGTCCTTTTCTGAACTTTTTCCAATTCCAGTATATCTTTTTTGAGATGGGGCGACCACATCTGAACACAGTATTCTGCGATCTCTGCTCTGAATGTATAAATGTTAAATATTCTGAAAAATCAGGCCATAGGCATCTTAAATTAGGCACCATCCATCCCATGCAATGAATTGAGGAAAGGATCCTCTGGGAAATGCAGTACGTGATCATGTAATTAAAAACTGTATCATAATGCATATGCACAAGGGACTGAACAGGCAATCTTAATTTTGTCTTTTACTATTTTTGAGTGCTTGATTTTGCAAATTTAATGTTCTTTTAACATAGTTTTTGGATGACGTAATCATAATTACATACAGCCACCTTTAATTATTTCTGTTCTGACTACGGCAGACATTAAAATATTATGTTACCAACTCCCTGTACCAATTAACTTTTGAAGGAGTAACAAATAATCCAATATAGACTTTATTTCAAAAGCTATTATCAAAAACAACGACCACCCTTCTGCTATACCCATATAAAGCAATATATATGGTTTCCACACTACTCCCTCTGTTGTTAAATTCTGAATGTTGCACACTTAGGCCTCAATGCTTCAAATACTTATGCACATGCTTAACTTTACTACACTCATTGTAGTAAAGCATACACATTTTTCAGGATTGAGGCTTTAAAATTGTTCCTTGGCAGTCTTAATGGACCAGATCCACAAAAGGATTTAGGAGCATAACTCTTGACTTTTGCCACCTAAGGCCAAAATTTAGGCACTTTGCTTAGCTGCCACTTAACTCTGTAGGTACTAAACTGACTCAGCACCTATATTTTGCTGTGAAAGTCCCTTAGTGTTTCTGGCTGAACTCCTCACTCTAGAGCCGGCGTCCACATGCCTATCTTATACCTTATCCCCTGTGAGCTCCTCAAGCAGAAGAAGATAGGTGCCCCTCCAGTGGTTAGCACACTCTCCTGAGAAGTTAGAGAACCATGTTCAAACTCCTTCTCCCCATCATGAGAATTGAACCCAGGTCTCCCACATACCAGGTGAGTGCTGTAATCACTGGGCTAAAAGTTATAAGGGAGTCACCACTCCTTTCTCCTCCAGCTCAAAAAGCAGCTGAGGTGACTAACTCCAAGAGAGTGTTCATGGTTGTGGATCCCAAGCAGAGGGAGGTGTCTCCCTCGACCTAAGTTCCCTGTAAGCCATGCAGCCGCCTATGTAGCACCGCGCAAGCGCTCAGGGAACCCGCCTGGGGACCTGCCGCGGCCGGGGCAGGTCACCCTCCCCCCGGCCCCAACCTAGCCCAGCCTTCAACCTGTTTTAGCCGGGGTAGCCCCCCAGCCCCAACTATACTGCGGCCCAGAGCTGCAGTGGCCAGGGCATCCCTACCCCTACCCCGACCCCGGGCGGCCCGCCTCAACCGCAGCCACAGCTGGGGTGGCCTGGCCTGAACCTGGGCGGCACAAACCAGACCCAGCTGGGGAAGCACAGTGTGGCCCGGACCCGGCCGGGGCAGCGAGGCGCGGCCCAAACCCAGATGCAGCCAGAGCAGCGCAGCCTACCAGACCCAGCCAGGACAGCGCGGTATGGCCTGTACCCAGCTGCGGCTGCCTGGCCCAAACCCAGGCAACCCTGCCTGGACCCAGCTGTGGCGGCCTGGCCCAAACCTGTTGCGGGGTGCCCCTCCCCGAACCCAGCCCAGACCTGTCACAGCCAGGGCGCCCCTCCCTGAACGCAGCCCGTCCCAGAGCTGTCGCAGCTGAGGGACAGGCGCCTATCCCCCCAGCCCAGGTGCTGCTGCGGGGAGAGAGAGCTGTGGGGAGTCCTCTCTCCCCACAGTAGCCATGGAGCACCCTCCTGCACCCCAAGCCCCTCATCTCTGGGCCCACCCCAGAGCCCGCACCTTCAGCTGGAGTACTCACATCCCTGCATCCCAACCCTCTGCCCCAGCCCTGAGCCAACTCCCACATTCCAAACCCCTCAGCATCACCTCCATATCGGTGCAAATAACAAAATTCATTCCGCACATGGGTGCAAAAAATTAGAGGGAACACTGCCCTCCACCTGCATTTAGGCACCTAAATCCCAGAGGGGGCAGGGTTTAGGACACACCTCTGTCATCGCCGTCTGCTATTAGTCAGCTTAGGTAGCTCATTGCCTTGCATGCTGGCTTTTGTGAATCTCATTCTCAGGTGTTTATCTCTTGCCATATATTGGGAGCCTAGGTGCCTAACTCAGGCTGTGTTCATCTCAGTGATTTTCTAGATGTCTAAATCCCTTTGTGGATCCAGGCCAATATCTAAGGCCCTGATCCCGCAAAGACTTATGCACATGCTTAACTTTAAGTGCTGAGAGTAGACTAATGCATTGGAACGCGACTACTCACGATGCACAAAGTTAAACGTGTGCATAAGACTTTGCAGGACTGGAGCCTAATTCAGGTTTACAAATGTTATACATGGTCTTTCATATTGTAAGTTGTTTGGGGTAGGGACACACCCATATACTGTTCCAGGACATAGAGTTGCACATGCAGTATATGGGCAAATTATTCTTTTTTCCATTTTCATATAGGTATGAAAAACCTTCTGAGGGAGAGAACACTTTGCAGTTAGGAAATTTCCTGTAGGCATGTGACACTTACAAATTAATTTACATGTGTTCAGTGCAGTATCCTGAACTGACTCACAAAAGACTGGCATGACATGATCACCCAGGGTGACCAGACAGCAAGTGTGAAAAATCAGGACAGGAGATGGGGGGTAATAGGTGCCTATACAAGACAAAACCCCAAATATCGGGACTGTCCCTATAAAATCGGGACATCTGGGCATCCTATAAGCACCTTTCCTTTTTCTCAGTTATCAGCATCACACTCCACTTTGTAATGATCTTCTTTCAGGCCCTCTATTTGATGTCTCAATGCACTTTCAGTACGCAAACGAAGCAAGCTTCACAAGACACCTGTAATGTATTTTTATCCCCATTTTACAAATGCAACAAGTGGTTATGTGATTTGCCCAAAGCCATGCAACGGGTCAGTGGCACATGAGGAAATGGAACCCAGGAGTCCTGATTTCCAATATTAGGGTTTATTGCCACGAGAAACTTGCACTGGTATAATTTACAGTGGGCAGTTAAACCGGTGCAAAAGATTACGGACATTCTTAGTTCAGTTAAAGTGTGGCTCATTTCTGGGTAGCCTAGGGGCAGGTTTAACGGAACTACAGGGCAGTAAGCCATCCTCACACCCAATTGCGGTGTTCACCCGGGAGCTTGCACTGGTTCAACTATTATAGGTTTAAAATCCGATTTAAATTATCCCTCTGCATCGCTGGTTTCCAGGTAGCAAGGCCCAGTACTGCCCTGCAATGGGGATGGGCCTGGGCCGGCCCGGCGCTGACAGGCAGCGGCTCGCGACGGGCGGGCGGGCCGCCTCGCGGCTGGCTGTGGTGCCACGCGGCCGTGCGGGCACCGCCCCCCCACGCTCCTGCCCGCCGGCTTTCAAATATCGCGGGATTCTGCGGCCGGGTGGGGAGACGCCACGTCCTGTTGGTGTTTCCCAGGAATCGCAGCCGGAGCGGAGCGGCGTCGCTGCCGCCCCCCCGCGGCTGAGGTGAAGACCGGGCTTCTGCGCCCTCAAGGGCTGAGCCGCCCCGCCGGTTTTCTCCCGGGGCGGGGGGTGGCTGCGCTGCCGCGGGGGGACTTCCGCCCGTGCCGCGGCACGTACCGGGGAGAGTGGCCCCTTCCCCGCAACGCTGCGTCACGGCTCCCGAGCGGCGGGGCCCGGGGGAGGCCGCCTGAGGGGCCCGGGGTCCGCGGACGGCTTGGGGGCAGGGTGCGTTGTGCCTTGTCCCTGGGCGGAGCCGTGTCCACGCCGGCTGGGGCAGCCTGGAGCGGGGCCATGGAGCGAGTTCCGTGGTCCCGCCCCAGGCGCCGCTTCCCAGGGAGGGGCTGGAAACCAAGCCCCGGCGCGGGGCGGAGGCCGCAGCTGCAGATCCGGGGCAAGGCGGTAGCTGAGCGGTGTCCGAGCGAACCGATCGGGGGGGTTACGCTCAGCCAGTCCCGGCACGGGAGCGCGGAGCGGTGCGAGTGGGGAGCCCGCGCCGGGTCGCCGGTCTGCTGTACGTATTCCCCGCTGTAACCTCAGCGGCTGCGTGGTGGTGGGGGAAATTGATTTCTTGTCTGGAAAGTCCCCTTGCCTGCTTAGAGCCATTGGACAGGTACCAGGTGTGATTGAAGGTTAAGCTGCCGCTTGACTTCCCCACTCCGCTAACGTTGGTGGCTCTTGACTTCAGATTTAGCAAACCTGACCCATTGTGAAAGATTAAAAAAACTGGGTGTGCTTAGTGTTGACAAAAGAAGAGGAGGCAAACACTTGTTGTCAGGGATGATCTAACTTGATTTTTGTCCTGCGACAGCATAGGGGCTGGACTTGATGACTTCTTAAGGTCTCCCTTCCAGCCCTACATTTCTGTGATTCTGTGGAGTTACTCTTCATTTACACCAGTGTCAAGTGAGAGGAGAATGAGGCCTGGGAAAAGTTGTCTTTTCGTTTTACAGATTTATAGAAACGTGCTTTCTCTGCTGGAAAGTCTACTGTTTCATGTCATTTACTGGCTTTTGTACAGATAACTACCGCTGAGCTGCGATGTCTTTTTGTTTTTACAGTTCACAAATAAGGAGAGAGAGACTTTTCAAGGAATCAAGATTGTACAGATTGGGGAAGTCCCATGAGAAGCAAGGAGCTTGATCAGCTTTTCACTGCTTTTTGTCCATGTTCTTCTGGAAGAAAAGATGAAGATTGACTTCATATGAAAAAATAATCTCTGTAACCACTGACCAAAATTATGTGCTAAAATCAGAAATCTTGACAAAAATGGGAATATTTGTGTTTTTTGTGATTTACAGTCTAATCTTAACCCTGATACAAGGGCACAGTCTGTTCACCTGTGAACCAATTACTGTTTCCAGGTGTACAGGACTGACATACAATATGACATTTTTTCCAAATATGATGGGACATTATGACCAGGACACTGCTGCTGTCCAAATGGAGGTGAGTTGACCCTCCCTGTTTTGTAATATTTGTTGCATTCAAGTAATATAACTGGGAACAATTGGAAAGGAATGATTTATAAACAGATAAATCTTTCTGTCATCCTGTAATACTTGGAAGGGAAGGTAGGTAATGTGAAACAACTAGCTGCCCATTTGAACACCTAGGAAGTGCTTTTCCTCCCTGTTGCAGCCTCCTGGATGTGCAGATAAGGTGTATGACAGCTGTATGCTGTCCTATGCAGACCCTTGCAAGCCAATAGCACACATTACTGTGGCTATTCTGGGCCTCTCTAGGTTGCAGAGCCAGGATTTAGAGCAACTCCCTGAAATGCCTAAATTATGTCCAGTGGCAAGCAGAACCTTGATCAGGCCAGAATCCAAAGGGTATAAAAGTAGCTTAAAGTTGCCTTTCCCACCCCTACCGAGATGTTTTGTTGTGTGCTGTGCATCGAGGAGACTGAGCACATAGTCTCATCCCTACTTCCCATTCTTTGTTTCCTGAGGTCTCCTGACTGAACTTTTTAAAAAGAAAACTGCATCTGTTTTGAAAGTTGACAAGAAAAGAAGCACTTCGTACACACACATTGTTTCTGAAAATCTATAATACACTTAGTTTTTTCTGGGAGCTTGCCATCTGCAGAAAAACCTTGTTAGTTGTTCTAGTGGTAGGAAAGCCCTCTTGTTGAGAGACTTGTAAAACAAGTTTCAAAGCCATTTTTAAACGGGAGGGAAAATACGGGGCTTGAAGTACTTAGCAGACATGTACTTGCCAGAGGCTAATGCAAAAGATGGGAGGGGCACAAGGAAAAACTTGAGTGCTTTTATCAGGGGCTGAGGACCCAGCAGGCTGATTGAGGGATTGAGTAACTAAAGCAATAAGATGGGAAGAAAAAGCTCTTTTGTTTTTCCAGTACATTTGAGACCATGACCATCCTCTAGTCTGTTTCACTGCTATGTTGAACCCCTTGTCAGTTCCACTGCTGCCCAGTCATGCCAATTACTTACTGGTGCTAGGCACTGGAGCTTTTTGCGGGATGAAGACACAATAATGGATGCTGGAAGAAGGGTAGAGCAGCAGAGCCCCAGTCCCTCAACAGCTGCCAGTAGGTCTGTGTGGCAGCTGTGAAACTGACCAGAGTTGTTTAAGGTTGATTCTGCTGCTGCTTGGGACAGCTTTGTCTAGTGGCAGGGGCCCTGGAATTGAGAATAAGTTAATGCTTGGTTATCGTTGCAACCATAAGAGGTAGAAACAATTCATTTTAAATTAAAGCTTAAGTTCTGCAGGAACTTGTCTTCGTCCTTACAATCACCACTTGCCATGAAAATAATCCTTATCATTGTGCATAGCTATTTGGATTTTTCAAGACACAGAAAGCAGGAATGTTTAAGGCACTGGGTCTAAATTAAGGTGATTCAGGGTCTAATCCTGACTCTGCCATAGACTTGTGTGACCTTGGATAAATTTGTGCATGGAGGGGACCCTCTGTATGCAGCTGTCCCCAGCTTTGTGTGCAGAAGCGGGGTCTGGTCTCCTTTGTTGGCACCATATTCTTTTGTCTCATTGCTTTTGACCTTGTGGAGGCCTCCACGCAGGGTCCCGCTTGAGAATAATGGAGACTTGGCAGGCCACTAGGGAGGAGTGGGGTGGTCCAAGGGTGCATATCATCCTCTCTCTGGCTTTGTGAAAAATCTGTGTTACAGATGATAGAGCCACAGGCTATATTACTGTATCTATATAGCCCACCTTGACTTTTCCATGGCCATCTACAGGGGGAGAGGAAGTTTCTTGTATAGCTTCACTGGAGCCAGGGAGATGTGCTGGGGGGAGGGGCAAAGCTAATGCTGAGGCACAGGGCCTCTGCACCGGTGGCTCTACCTTTCCCCTTTGTCTTTTCCTCTCCTTTGACAGGGTGATTTGGGGTATTGGTGGTATTCTTTCTTCAGACCTTTCTCCCAAAAGAGAAGATGTGAGGGTGCTCTGCCTCAGTTCACCATCTGTAAATGGGGATGCCACTTCCCTGCTTTGCAACAGAGTTGTATGGCTAAGTTTATTAATATATGTGAGGAGTTTCTATACTGTGACGGGTGACATAGCAAAGCCTATTAATAAATTGATACAGAATTGGGCCCTAAAGATTCCCTGCTTTCTTAAATTACTGTGAAAACAGACTAAACTGTTCTTTCAAAAGTTTACAACTGAATATTGACTTAATACAGCTTTGAAACTTTACTATGCAGAAGAAAATGGTGCTTTCCTTTTTTTTAGTAGTTTAACACAGTACCTTACTGTATTGGGGGGTGGGGGTGGGTTTGGTGACTGTGCTGCTGCCTGATTATGTACTTTGGTTCCAAATGAGGGGTGTGACTGACAGGTCAGTTCATAACACTGGTGTTTAACTCTGAGGGCTTCCAGCGGAGGGCAGTGAAAATTGTTAGGGACTGGAGCACGTGACTTATGAGGAGAGGCTGAGGGAACTGGGGTTGTTTAGTCTGCAGAAGAGAAGAATGAGGGGGGATTTGATAGTTGCTTTCAACTACCTGAAAGGGGGTTCCAAAGAGGATGGATCTAGACTGTTCTCAGGGGTAGCAGATGACAGAACAAGGAGTAATGGTCTCAAGTTGCAGTGGGGGAGGTTTGTTGAAACAAATGAAGCTGCTTCAGCTTAGACTCAGTGGAGAAAATAATAAAACGCTTTTGTAAGAATGTTCTATCCTGTGGTATTATAGCTATGTTGGTCCCAGGATATTAGAGAATCAAGGCAGGTAAGGTAATGGACCAACTTCTGTTGAAAGACAAGCTTTCTAGCTTACACAGAGCTCCTTTTCTGCGTCTGGGAATTGTATTTAGCTGGGACTCTGAGTACAACGTGGAACAAAAAAGGCTTCAGAGGTGATCCTAGCAATTATAGGCCAGTAAGCCTAATGTCAGTACTGAGCAAACTAGTTGAAACTATACTAAAGAACAAAATTGAGACACATAGATGAACGTGATTTTTGTGGAAGAGTCTATGTGGTTTTTGTAAAGGGAAATGATGTCTCACGCATCTAATAGAATTCTTTGAGGGGGAGCCAACAAGAATGTGGACATGGATGATCCAGTGGATATAGTGTACTTAAATTTTCAGAAAGCCTTCCTTGCCAAAGGTTCTTAAGCAAAGTAAGCTGTCATAGAATAAGAGGGAAAGGATGGACCTCTCCTGGATCAGTAACTGGTTAAGACACAGGAAACAAAGGAATAAATGGTCCATTCTCAGAATGGAGAGAAGTAAATAGTGTGGCCCGCAGGGGTCTGTGCTGGGACCAGTACTGTTCAACGTACTCAAACGATCTGGAAAAAGGGGTGAACAGTGAGGTGGCAAAATCTGCAGATGACACAAAACTACTCAGGATAGTTATATCCACTGCAGACCATGAAGAGTTACAAAGGGATCTCACAAAACTGGGTGAGTTGGCAACAAAGTGGCAGATTAAATTCAATGTTTATATATGCATTACATTGCATTCATCAAATGATGGGGGTTTAAATTAGCTGTTACCACTCAAGAAAGATCTTGGAGTCTATGTGGATAGTTCTCTGAAAACATCCACTCAATTTGCAGTGGCAGTCAAAGAAGCTAACAGTGTTGGGAATCATTAAGAAAGCGGTAGATAGTAAGGCTAGGATTTAGTCACTGGTATTTTTAGTAAAAGTCATGGACAGGTCACGGGCAATAAACAAAAATTCATAGCTCATGGCCTGTCCATGACTTTTACTAAAAATACCTGTGATTAAAATCTTGGAGGGGGTGCTGGAAGGTGGGGGGGTTGTTGGGAGGGGCAAAGGGACATTGCTGTTTGGGGTGGCACTGGGGGCCAGTGGCACCAGCGGCTGGTGTGGCTGTTGCGGGGGCCACCAACCAGCTGGCCCTGGAGCCATCTGCTAGGGCGGTCCTTGAGTCAGCCACAGTGGCCCCTGGAGAAGTCACAAAGGTCATGGAAAGTCACAGTATCCGTGACTTCTGCGACCTCTGTGACAGACACAGCATCTTAATATTAAAAGAGAAATTATCATATTGCCTCTATAAATTCATGGTACACCACCTCTTTAATACTGCGTGCAGATCTGGTCACCCCCTCTCAAAAAAGATATATTGAAATTAGAAAAGGGCAACAAAAATGATTGGGAGTATGGAACAGCTTCCATATGAGGAGAGATTAATAAGACTAGGACTTTTCAGCTTAGAAAAGAGATGACTAAGGGAGGATATGATAGAGATCTATAAAATCATGACTGGTGTAGAGAAAGTAAATAAGGACGTGTTAGTTACTCATAACACAAGAACCAGGGGTCACCCAATTAAATTAATAGGCAGCAGATTTAAAACAAAAGGAAGGACAGTCAACCTGTGGAGCTCTTTGTCACAGGATGTTGTGAAGGCCAAGCCTATAACAGGGTTCAAAAGAACTAGATAAATTCATGGAGGATAGGTCCATCAATGGCTATTAGCCAGGATCGGCAGTGATGATGTCCCTAGCTTCTGTTTGCAAGAAGCTGGGAATGGGCAACGGGTTGAATCACTTGATGATTGCCTGTTCTGTTCGTTCCCTCGGATGTATCTGGCATTGGCTACTGGGCTAGGTGGATCTTTGTTCTGACAGAGTATGGCCGTTATTATGACTTGTCAGTATCAGGGAAATTGTCCATAATAGCTATAGCAGAATACATTATATAGCCAGAGTAAACTGTTATAAAGATGGAATAAACTACTACAGCTGTAATGGTCAAGTTCCCTGTCTAGACAAGCCCTATATCTTCAGTTTCCCCAGGTCACCTGATTACTGGCAATAGCCTGCACAATTTTTCAGCCTTCGTAGTATGCACATCCTTAAGATATCTATAAATTTTATTTCTAGTCTTTATTTGTTGGTAAGTTGAGATATATGTAAATCAGTCCTTCCTACTGATCCGTCACTTTTGTTTTTCTTTGAATTCCCTTTTGTTTGTCAATGTCTGTGTGCTGATAATGGGCTGCATTCCCCCCCCCCCCCGGTCATGATTTGAAAGGATTTAAGGGAGGGGGAAGCTGGGAAGTGGGGTTAAGTGGGTCATAGATGTAATAAGCAGTAAATCCAGTGTCTCTATTCAGTCCATGATTTTTAGTATCTAGCAAATTTATAAATTTTAAGCTCCTAGGCTCATCTTTCAAAAGTGTTGTGCAGGTTTCCTTTGAGGAGGAGAACAGAGGTCATATATAGAGTGATGGCTTTGTGAAGAATGTTCACCCACAGGTGGTTTGGTGTTGTGACAAAAGACAAGCTTAAATTAATAACTTTGCTAGATACTGAACATTATGGACACCAGATACACTGGATTTATTGCTTACTATAGCAATCTGTATAACCCAGTTATGCTTTCCCCCCATTTCCCCTTCTCCTTGAATGGTCCATTGAAATATGTGTTAACTACTTATGCTAAAACAACATAAGAATGGCCATACTGGGTCAGACAAGTCCATCCAGCCCAGTATCCTATCTTCTGACAGTGTCCAATGCTAGGAGCATCAGAGGGAATGAACAGAACAGGTAATCATCAAGTGATCCATCCAGTCACCCATTCCCAGCCTCTGGCAAACAGAGGCTAGGGACACAATCACTGCTTATCCTGGCTAGTAGCCATTGATGGACCTATCCTCCATGAATGTATCTAGTTCTTTTTTGAACCCTGTTATAGTCTTCTCTGGCAAAGAGTTCCACAAGTTGACTGTGCGTTGTGTGAAGAAGTCCTTCCTTTTGTTTTAAACCTGCTACCTATTAATTTCATTGGGTGACCCCTGGCTCTTGTGTTATGAGGAGCAACTAACACTTCCTTATTTACTTTCTCCACACCAGTCATGATTTTATAGACCTCTGTTGTATCCCCCCTTAGTCATCTCGTCTAAGCTGAAAAGTCCCAGTTTTATTAATCACTCCTCATCTGGAAGCTGTTCCATACCCCTAATCATTTTTGTTGCCCTTTTCTGTACCTTTTCCAATTCCAATATAATCCTTAGGCTCAATATCTGGAAAACTTCGTGGTTGTAAGATTCATTAGATTTTAATAGTTTTATAGAAGGAAATGTAAGGCCATTTCCAAAGTATTTTAAAATTAGATTACAGGATATCTTCTACTGTTTTGCGTAGAGAAAAATCCTGCCCTGTTGAGGAATGGAAAAAAATGATCTGATCTTGTATTTTCCATTTCTAAATTCTGAGACAGGTGTTCTTGTGTCTGTTATCTATGCTTACAGTGGAGAACGAAATGAATCTAGCTACAGCAGCAGGAAAAAATAAATAGAAGAATTAAAGTCACTGTCAAAGATGTACCAAAAATAGTATCATTTGAATTATTGAAGCAGCGGTAGAAAATAAAATAACACTTCTGTACCAAAAAACACTTCTGTATTTTTCTCCTTCTGTAGATTGAATCAATTTAATTTCTCTATTGACATAATAGATTGTAAAATGAAGCAAACAGTGGAGTTGGGAGAAATAAATCTTTCATAATTAGTTCAGCATTAAACAACAAACCCTTGCAACTGGGAAACATTGACATTGTTTAAGTTACCGTATATCTTCAGCACATGGAGGATGTTGGTAGGAGAAAAGAAATGCAGCGGCTACAAATGCGGAGTGTCAGGAATTCTGTAAGATGACTGGCTCAGAATACTAACACACTGAAATGTGGATAGATGTTCTTTTAAAATTTTAAGTGAAAATTATCTGGAAGAAGACAAAGGAGATCATGGACTAAAATAGAAAGATTTTGTGGATGGTGGCATGGTATCCTGTACATCTTGTCTTTAAAGAACAGTATAGCATAGTGCTCACAAATAATAGTGGCACATCACCCAGGTAAGATGCCTATATAAGTTCTTTAGTGTACTTGTAATTTAAGACATTAATGTAATAAGGTGAAGCTTCAGCAGAAGGTGAGAAACAGTTTTATATTTATAATTCAGACATACTATTCAAATTATCCTACATGCTTCTAATAAGGCTAGCTTTAAGACTAGACCGCTATTAGTATGGCAAAGTGGTTTGCTTTCTCCAGGAAAGAGTTGTTGGCTGTATCTCCTTAGAATCACTCTGAAAGTTCAGGAGATGAGCAAATATATATATGAGCACCAGCATGAAGAGTAGTTAATTTTTCTCTTTAGTGTAGAGTTTTATAATGTAATTTTCATTTAACAGCAATTCAGGTAGAAGATGGGAAATTGTTTGTTAGGAAGCATTTATTTGCATGATGTGATGGTTATGCTGACTTTTGCTGGCCCTTTAGGTGGTGGTTTCAGGTGTATTTGTTTTAACCATTATACAGAAGTGCATAAGGGATAACTTCTTATGTACAGTACATAGTGAAGATTAATCCACCAGTTTTGGTATTAGTAGTGGTAAGCATGTCAGTAGGAAAAGTACTATGCCTTTATTTAACCTCAGGTCAGTATGGCTATTCATGTACTTGAAGTTGAGCATGTATGTAGCAGAGGGAAATAATCCCATAGTTGAGACCCTCCTTCCAGATGTCACGGTATCCTTCCCCATTGAGGATACCTCTGTGCGGGAGGGAACTCCAGTTATTAGGAAGAGACGGGTAATAGTAATGGCAGATTCAATTATTAGAAACATAAATAGCTAGGTTTGCAACGAACGGGAGAACAGCATGGTGACTTGCCTGCCGGGTGCAAAACTTGCAGATCTCTTGAGACATCTAGACTAGTAGTTCTCAAACTTTTGTACTGGTGGGACCCCTTTCACACAGCAATTCTGAGTGTGACACCCCCCCGCCCCTTATAAATTAAAAACACTTTTCAATATATTTAACCCCATTAAAATGCTGGATGCAAAGCAGGGTTTGGGGTGGAGGCTGACCACTCATGACCCATGTAATAACGTTGTGACCCCCGAGGGGTCCCAACCCCCAGTTTGAGAACCCCTGATCTAGACAGATTTATGTGTAGTGCTGCGGAGATGGTCATGGTACATGTAGCATGGCAAATTGCCAGTACGATTATGATGGGTCCCACGCTTCCTCTTCTTGGAGGGTGGGGTGCGGTTCAGGGCACAGTTTCCTGCTCCTGAACTAGGGTATTTACTGTCCCACTAGTAACCCAGAGAAGGGTAGTGGAGAGGGAGGGACCCGGGACCGCCCTCTACTCGGGGTCCCAGCCCATGGGCCCTAGGGATAGTGGTAAACCGCTTCAACTAGTGCTTCCTTCCCCTGGGCTACTTCCCTCTCCTGCTCTTCAGCTTGTGGGGCTTCCCCCTCTCTCTACCTAGGGTCTTGGTCTTCTAGCCAGCCACGGCACTTCTTCAGACGGCTTTCTGCTCCAACTCCTTCCCCTGGCTGATTGAAGCAGGAGGCTTTTATCAGGTGACTAGCTTCAGGTGCTCTAATAGGTTTCTATAGATTAATTAAAAGCACCTGAAGCCATTCTTCCCTCTACAGGGAATAAGGCTTCTCCTCATCCTGGGACTTACATATCTCTCCTATATCACTCTCCTGCTGCCTTCTGGCCATGCTGTATTACAGTAGGTACCAATGGCATAGGGAAGGATAGGAGAGAGATCCTGGAGGCCAAATTTAGGTAAGAGATTGAAGTACAGGACCTCTATGGTAGCATTCTCTGAAATGCTTCAAGTTCCATGCACGGGGCCAGTTAGACAGGCAAAACTGCAGGGTCTGAATGCATGGATGAGATGATGGTGAAGGGAGGAGGGGTTTAGATTTATTAGGAACTGGGGAATCTTTTGGGAAAGGGGGAGCCTATACAGGAAGGATGGGCTCCACCTAAACCAAAATGTAACCAGATTGCTGGCATGTAAAAGCAGTTTTTAAAGTAAGGGCTCTGGGAAAGCGGACAGGTACAGAGGAGTATGTGTTTTGGACTGAGACATCCCTTGGAGGATCTATTCATGGAGATTCTATATGTCCTAGTAAGAAGGAGGACATGGAAGATGATAAAATACTCGTAGGATCTGATGAGATCTGGTCGCCCCTTCTCAAAAAAGATATAATGGAATTGGAAAAGGTACAGAAAAGGGCAACAAAAATGATTAGGGGTGTGGAACAGTTTCTATATAAGGAGAGATTAATAAGACTAGGACTTTTCATCTTAGAAAAGAGATGACTAAGGGGGGATATGATAGAGGTCTGTAAAATCATGACGGGTATGCAGAAGGTAAATAAGGAAGTGTTGTTTACTCCTTATAACTCAAAACCTAAGGGTCACAAATGAAATAGGCAGCAGGTTTCAAACAAAAGTAAGGATTTCTTCACACAGCACAGAGTCAACCTGTGGAACTCTGCCACAGGATGTTGTGAAAGCCAAGACTATAACAAGGTTAAAAAAATAACTAGATATGCTCATGGAGGATAGGTCCATCAATGACTATTAGCCAGGATGGGCAGGGATGCAAAACCATGCTCTGAAGTGTCCCTGGCCTCTGTTTGCCAGAAGCTGGGAATGGGTGACCTTTAATATTGCAACCTTTAGGTCTGAAATTGAGTGACCAGAGAGATTGAAGTGTTCTCTGACTGGTTTATGAATGTTATAATTCTTGACATCTGATTTGTGTCCATTTATTCTTTTACGTAGAGACTGTCCAGTTTGACCAATGTACATGGCAGAGGGGCATTGCTGGCACATGATGGCATATATCACATTGGTAGATGTGCAGGTGAACGAGCCTCTGATAGTGAGGCTGATGTGATTAGGCCCTATGATGGTGTCCCCTGAATAGATATGTGGACACAGTTGGCAACGGGCTTTGTTGCAAGGATAGGTTCCTGGGTTAGTGGTTCTGTTGTGTGGTGTGTGGTTGCTGGTGAGTATTTGCTTCAGGTTGGGGGGCTGTCTGTAGGCAAGGACTGGCCTGTCTCCCAAGATTTGTGAGAGTGATGGGTCGTCCTTCAGGATAGGCTGTAGATCGTTGATGATGCATTGGAGAGGTTTTAGTTGGGGGCTGAAGGTGACGGCTAGTGGCGTTCTGTTATTATCTTTGTTGGGCCTGTCCTGTAGTAGGTGACTTCTGGGTACTCTTCTGGCTCTGTCAGTTTGTTTCTTCACATCAGCAGGTGGGTATTGTAGTTGTAAGAATGCTTGATCAAGATCTTGTAGGTGTTTGCCTCTGTCTGAGGGGTTGGAGCAAATGCGGTTGTATCGTAGAACTTGGCTGTAGACGATGGATCGTGTGGTGTGGTCTGGGTGAAAGCTGGAGGCATGTAGGTAGGCATAGCGGTCAGTAGGTTTCCGGTATAGGGTGGTGTTTATGTGACCATCATTTATTAGCACCGTAGTGTCCAGGAAGTGGATCTCTTGTATGGACTGGTCCAGGCCGAGGTTGATGTTGGGATGGAAATTGTTGAAATCATGGTGGAATTCCTCAAGGGCTTCTTTTCCATGGGTCCAGATGATGATGATGATGTCATCAATGTAGCGCAAGTATAGTAGGGGCATTAGGGGATGAGAGCTTTGGAAGCTTTGTTCTAAGTCAGCCATAAAAATGTTGGCATTCTGTGGGGCCATGCGGGTACCTATAGCAGTGCTACTGATTTGAAGGTATACATTGTCCCCAAATGTGAAATAGTTATGGGTGAGGACAAAGTCACAAAGTTCAGCCACCAGGTTAGCCGTGACATTATCGGGGATACTGTTCCTGATGACTTGTAATCCATCTTTGTGTGGAATGTTGGTGCTTCTAGAACTCGATTTCAGATCTAAAGGTCGCAATATTAAAAAAAAAAGAAGACTTCAAAAACAGACTCCAACGAGAGACTGCTGAATTGGAATTAATTTGCAAACTGGATACAATTAACTTAGGCTTGAATAGAGACTGGGAATGGATGTGTCATTACACAAAGTAAAACTATTTCCCCATGTTTATTCCCACCCCCCCACTCCTCGGACGTTCCTGTTTACTGCTGGAAATGGCCCACCTTGATTATCCTACAAAATGTCCCCCGTCCCCCCCCCCCAAACCCCCGCTCTCCTGCTGGTAATAGCTCATCTTAAGTGATCACTCTCCTTACAGTGTGTATGATCTGTGTGTATATAAATCTCCTCACTGTATTTTCCACTGAATGCATCCGATGAAGTGAACTGTAGCTCACGAAAGCTTATGCTCAAATAAATTGGTTAGTCTCTAAGGTGCCACTAGTACTCCTTTTCTTTTTGTAAATTAGTTTAGAAATCTTGGTATACTTAACTGTGCTTGTATTTTAAAATGAAGATTGGAATCAGAATGGTGTTTCCTTGCCTTCCTGTTTCTTAGGATTGGGGTGTGTCTAGAATCATAGAAGAAGTTTAATTACTATGTGTGTATGTCTATATAGCAAAAATTCCCAGCCAGTCATGTTAAAATGCAATTTTAGACATGTCTTGTGTGGGAAAATTCTGATCTCACAAACTATTTAAAAATACCCATGTGAAAGATGTGAACAATTTTCCTATAATTGAGACATAAGTAGCACTATTTTTCTCTCAAGCAAAAACTTTTCTGTAACTTTTGTCAAACTTTAAGGACACACACAGATTCACAAGGGGGGCTTAAACACTTAACTGCCACATGAGGAACCTAAGTTTAACATTTAGGTGCTATTGGCATTCACAAAATCACTGGTGAACTGCTGCCTACCCCTGTAAGTGCCTAAGTTTCCACTGTTAAAGTCCCCCAGTTGCCTATGTTTCTGTGCTGGGGCATGCACGCAGCCTAAGTCCTGACAGCACCAAGCAGCTCAGGGCTTAGCTCTCACCTAAGCCCCAGTGAAAGTTCCCCTACCTATCTTGCCTGCAGGGACTGATCTGTTAGCTGTGCTCAAAGTCTGCCTAAGAGCATGCCTAGCAGATCAGGCCTTTTTTACCCAATAACCCAGTAGTTAGAGCAGTCACCCAGGCTTTGGGTGACAGTGGTCAGTGCCAGATGCTTCAGGGGAAATGAACAGAACAAGGTAACTTTGAGTTATCCAACTCCATTATCCAGTCTTAGCTTCTGGCAGTTGGAGGTTTAGGGACACCCAGAGCATGGGGTTGCATCCTGACCATTTTGGCTAATAGCCATTGATGAACCAATCTTCCATGAACTTTATCTAATTCTTTTTTGAGCCCCATTGTAGATCTGGCCTTCACAACATCCATGGCAATGAGTTCACACACTGCAGTCAGCCTGTGGAAGATGTACTTCCTCTTGTTTTGTTTTAAACCTGATGGCTGTTAATTTCACTGGGTGACCCCTGGGTCTTGTTATGCAAAGGGATAAATGACGCTTTCACTTTCTCCACACCATTTGTGATTTGAGGACTTCAGTAACTCAGCCAGAGGTTATGGGTCTATTAAAGAAGTGGGTGGGTGAGGTTCTGTGGCCTACAATGTGCAGAAGGTCAGGCAAATCAGTGGTTTTCAAACTTTTTGTTTTGGTGACCCCCTTTCACACAGCAAGCTTCAGAATGTGACGACCCCCCCGCCCCTTATAAATTTAAAAACGGGACGGGGAGAGTTGATTTGATTTAATGGAGGCTCGGGACTATCAGCCCCATGGAACTGACAGCTCCTGACCCGGATATAACCACCTTATGACCCCCTGAGAGTCACGACCCCCAATTTGAGAACCCCTGGACTAGATCGTGATGGTCCCTTCTGGCCTTATAGTCTGAGTCTGGGGCTGGATCATCTTTGTCCACATGCTTGTTGAATTCCAATAGATTAGTGAGGCATGATTTCCCTTTACAAAAGCAGTGTTCACTCTTCCTCAGCATATCTCATTCATCTATGTGTCTGATTCTGTTTTTTACTGTAGTTTCAACCAATTTGCCTGGTGTTGAAGTTAGGCTTACCAGGCTGTAATTGCCAAGATTGACTCTGGAGCGTTTTTAAAAAAAAATTTGTATTATATTAGCTACTCTCCAGTCATTTGATACAGAGGGTGATTTAAGCAGTAGGTTAATAGCACAGTTGTGCAATTTCATATTTGAGTATTATTTTGTTTTGTTCCCTGGGGTGGAGGGAGGTGAGGTTGGGCCCTGTCCCCAGGTGGTGGGAGGCAGAGCTGGAGAGCTGGCTTACCCTCAAGAGCAAGCCCATTCCATGCTCATCCCACAGCAGTGGCTCCTGTTCTGTGGAACTGGGCCTGGCTCCCCACTCTGGACGTTGTGACTTAGCACATGGGGCTGCAGTACTACACAGGTTTGGCCTGGCCACCCCTCCGTCACAATAAGTATGGGGGCAGCTAGGCCAAATTTGAGTGAGTTGTGCTACAACCCTTTGCATCAGGTTGCAATGCCACTCACTGAGATTTGGCCTGGTCAAACTTGAGTGGCGCTCTGCCCCTGCGTGCCAGAATTATATTGTATTTTATACATTGTTTTATGTTCGCAAAAAGCATAGAGCTCAACCATTTATATCCATTTATTATAGTATGGATATAAATATATGAAGGAGGACATAGCATCTGAACCCTGAGTTAGTTTTATCATCAGCTAGTTGAGGTTTGCCCTCCCGTTAGAACAATTTACAAAGTTATGATGGGTCACTGGAAACTTTTGAATTGCAATTGGATGTTTTTCTAAAAAATGTGCTCTAGTTCAACCATAGGCATTGGACTTGAAGCAGGAATTAATTCAGCGAAGTCCTATGGACTGTGTTATGCAGGAGGTCAGATTAGGTGATCATAGTGGTCCCTTCGAGCCTTAAAATCTGTGAATCTAGGGTATATAGTAAAGTTATTTGAGGGTCTACAGTGTATTTTTATTTTTCTCTCATTTATGCTCTGTATAATCTACAGGGAGAGAACTATATATAACAGTTTTTCACAAAGATTTCAGATCTGTAGTGCTTAGAATAGAAGCATTTTGTTATGATTGTTTTGAATTGTTAATTACAGATAGTGACATCTATAATTTAGGTTCACGTCTCAAAATGCCGTGTGGTTTTTTTGGTAAGCCATTTGGGAAAGCTGGGATTTTAAATCACTGTACTTCAGTTTGTTTCTCAGCAGCTACTTTTATTAAGATTTAAATGATTTCATATTTATACTGTTTCTAAACTTTGACAGTTTTTATAATTTTTTTTTTTTTAATTTTGAACTTTGGAAGAAGTATAATAGGGCATCTTTACAACAGTTAAATTATTTTAAAGCTCCTACTCTTACTACTGTGTGTGTGTAAAATAACTGCAACATGCCAAAGCCTAGAGAAATCTAAAGCAAAACAACCTGCCTTCTCTACTACGTGCGTGCATGTGCATGTGTGTTTTCAGAAGCACAAGGCAGTTAAGTGGCCAACTCCTGTTGGCCTTCAATTGGAGTTAAGCATCTAACTACCCTTTGTGGTTTTGAAAAATTTTTTCCAGGTGCTTTGTTCCCATCCTGCCTGGAATTCTGACTAATGAAAGATGGGGTTTGAATGGAATTGTTAACACTCATAGCTACAGTAATGATAGAGCAAGGGCTCTCAAATTGGGGGTTGGGACCCCTCAGGGGGTCACGAGGTTATTACATGAGGGGGTCGCAAGCTGTCAGCCTCTACCCCAAACTGTGCTTTGCCTCCAGCATTTATAATAGTGTTTAAATATATTAAAAAGTGATTTTAATTTATAGGGGGGTTCACAATCAGAGGCTTGCTTTGTGAAAGGGGTCACCAGCACAAAAGTTTGAGAACCAGTGTGATAGAGTTTATAGGTAGGGTTGCCAGACGTCTGGTTTTCGACTGGAATGCCCAGTCGAAAAGGGACCCTGGTGGCAGCGTGCGGAGTCTCCCTGGCCACCCATGTGCCATGGGGCTGCAGGAACCTGGGAGCCACTTCCTGGGAGCCACAGAAAGCATGGCCGGGACCCTGAACCCTGTCATGCACCCCAATCTCCTGCCCCAGCCTGGAGTCCCCTCCCGCACCCAAACCCTCCAAACCCCCCCAACACCCTGACCTAGCCCTGAGCCCCCTCCTGTACCTCAAATCCCTCATCCCCAGCCCGGAGCCCTCTCCTGCACCCTGAACCACTCATTTCTGGCCCCACCTGGAGCCCACACCCTCAGCCCAGAGCCCATACCTGCCTCACACCCTTGCCCCAGCCCAGAACCCTCTCCTGCACCCCCAGCCAGAGCCCTCACCCTTCTCATGCACCCCAACACCCTGCCACAGCACAGTGAAAGTGAGTGAGGGTGGGGGAGAGCGAGTGACTGAGAGAAGGGGCGGGGTATGGAGCAAGCAGGGGCTGGCCTCAGAAAAGGGGCGGGACTTCGGGGAAGGAGCGTTCATTTTGTGCAATTAGAAAGTTGGCAACCCTAGTCATAAGTTACAAGACCAAAAGGGACCACTATAATAATGCTGTCTGACCTCCTATTTAACACAAGCCATAGCACTTCTCTGAATTAACTCTTGTTTGAACTAGTGCATCTGTTTTACATTTTGAGACTGTCCAGATAGTTTTTAATCCATTTAATGTGTCATGATCATTTGTATCATTCTAATTTTTAATCAGAAAGTTGTACTGGACCAACTCAAATGCCTTACAGAAGTCTATTATTATTTATTAGTATGACTACAGCGCGTAGGAGACCCTGTCAGGGATCAGGACCCATTGTGCTAGGCGCTGTACAGACAGCGAACAAAAAGTCCCTGCCCCAAAGAACTTACAATGTAAGTATAAGACCAGAGACAACAGATGGATACAGACAGACCAACAGGAAAATACAAGGAAACAATGGGTAGGTCTACACTTTGAGCTGGGGCTGTGATTCCCAGCTTGAGTGTTACCCAGGATTTTTCAGAATCCACAACTGTGGCAACTTAACTGTTTCACTCCTGGTAGTGTCAGGAATAAATCAGTGGGAACACAGCAATTCCGTCTGATAAAAGATGAATGCAAAAAAGCATGCTCTATCTAATACTGCAGCTTATTAGATTTAATACACACAGACAAAAAAAAAGGTTTAGAACATCCCAAATATTTACCTAAAATTTGGAACAGTATTCAGTAATTAATAGCAGGTTCGCAGTGGCCAGTTGCTCACCTGCTGGGGAGAAAAGGTGTCTGAAAAATGTCTCTTAAGATGGCTTCAGAGGACTGCTCCAAAGTACACTGCATTAGCTAGTCTTTTATAACTAACTTCTACAAAACACATAGGTCATCGTGACCCCTACTAAATCAGCACTTTTCCTAACTTTCAATAAACTACTTATCAACAAACATCCCTAACAATGTTAATCATCATAAACTTCTGTATCAAAGGCACCCAAATCCAAGATTTTCATCCACCAAGGTTTTCAGTCTCAGTTGTTGACTCTTCTTTTTCCCTCCTCCCATTCTGATTAGCAGAAACTGCCAGTTAGTTTTGACCTTGCTTCTAAAAGCCTGCTTTCAAATTAACCCTTAACTGTGTGGTGGTCTATTTATTAGTTCATGGTGGCTGAATACCCATAGTATGCAGTTAGCTTGATCAAATCCTGGGGTGCGATAGAGAAGAGGGAGCTAGTGGACTGATGCAAAGAGAGGGTTCAAGGCATGGTCAAAGCTATGGGTAGGAAAATTATCTTTGCAACAATATTCTGAATGGATCTCAGCGGGGCCAGATTGCATTTGTCAGGGCCAGAGAAAATATTGTGGTAATCAAGATGCGAGATGATGGCTGGGCAAGAGCTTTAGCTGTGTGGGTGGATAGGAAAAATTGTATGTTAGAGATATTACATCAACACTGTTGCCTTGATCAACCAAACTTGTAATCTTATGGGAAAAAAAGATAGCAGGTTAGTTTGACAGGATCTGTTTTCCATAAACGCATATTCCGTGACTTTCCAGAACCTCCATGACTTCTGCAGTTGCAGCAGCCAGTGCGACTTCTGCAGTTGCAGCAGCCGGCGGTGCCAGCCGCAGGGGCTGCCGGAGCAGCTGCAGTCCTGGGTGTGGCCCTGGAGCAGCTGTCCTGGAGTAGTGACGCGGCCATCAGGCCAAAAATTTTGCCCGCCCATGTAATAGATTAATGTGCATGGACGAGGAATCAGGGAGTTTCTCTGCCATTGACTCACTGTAGAGCCTTGGACAAGTCACACAGAGCTCAATCCAACCCCCATTGACCTCAGTGGGAGTTAGATAGAGCTGCTAATCTCTGGGGCCTGATTCTGATCTTCTTTACATCAAATCTGGGGTAACTCCATTGAAGCAGTGATCTGATATTAGATTCAAGCCTGCTGTGTTTGTTAAATTGGGGGAAATTACACTTTTCTACCTTTACCGAGGTGTTGTGAGGATTCATGGTTTGTATAGCACCATAAGTACCCAAAAGCTGATTATTGCCTGGTCTTTTGAGAAAATTGTATTCATTACTTAAATACAATTGGCTGAAGGAGTCTCAGTCCTTGTTGGCCACATACTAGGAGTTAAAGCAGACCACAAAAATTATTTGAGTTTAGATTCTGAGGATAAATTTTAGTTCTAGAGTGATGCCTACTGAAAGATATTTGTGTTTGCTGCTGGGGCTATAAACTATTTTACATAAAGAGTGCCTTTCAGATGAGATCTCCTTTGCTCCAAGCAAGAGAAACACTGGTGAACTAAAGTCAATAATATCGGTAATGTAGATTTGAATTTATGGTTACAACGCAATGTGTTTATACAAATTCAAGTACAATCTCCTTTGATGCTTCCAAAAGTGAAATGTAAAGAATTCTACAAAGTAACGTTCTGAGAGATGCTTGCTCAATTTTAAATACGGTATAGGTTATAAATATTCTCAGACTATGTTATATTTTATATTTTGGAGCAAGGGCATATTTTTGACATGATAGTAAAGGAGTTACAGTGTTTTCACTTTAAGTCACAAGATTTATATCCTGCTCAACAGGTAGGGCTAGATCCACAAAGGGGACTTCGATTCAGTGTTGCAATGCCTAACTATTAGGTGCCTTGCTGTCCTAGTGGAATCTACAGCCCTGGGTTAAGCACCAAGGCTACCTAGACAATGTAGAGTCAGAGGTAGGCACCTAAGAATAGGATTCACAAAAGCCAGGACTCTGAGTGGGGAGCTGCCTAGGCTAGCCAATAGGAAATGCTGAGTAGAGAGGTGAGATCTAAGCAGGGCCGGCCCTAGACCATTACAGGCGAGGAGCGTCTTTGGTGCACCCCTCCATTTGTTAAACTTTAGAATACCTTATTTTTTATTTCATTTATAGCCCATTTCATGACTTTGATACATGATTTGCATGCATGATTTATCCCTGTCATATAAGACCATGAATTTGCACACTAGGATCTGTAAATCTGTATTTATTCATGCCATATATAAGCAAAGAAAAAAAAACCCATTTCCTCTAAGCCAGTGGTTCTCAATTGATTACACATTGTGGGCCGCATATGTTACCTGGGTCACGGGGGCTGGGTGGCAGGGCAGGAGCAGCCCCACCCATTGCTGCGTGGGGCAGCCAGCTGCCTGCTAGGACGCTGCGGGGCTGGCCAGTTGCCCTGGACCCCACCACACTGCTGCCCCAGATCCCAGACCTCCTGCGGCTGCCCGGACCCCGTGGGGATGGCTGGCTGCCCTGGACCCCATGGCAGCACTTTGAAATGTGAGTGTGGTCTTGCGTGAGCACTGGGTGAGAGCTCTCCCAGCGCTCCTAGTAATCCACCTCCACTCTCCAGCGCACGGAGCCTGTCTACACTAGTGCTTTAAAGCTCTCAGACTTGTTGTGCTCAGAGAGGTGATTTTTCAGACACCTGAGTCAGCAAGTTAGAGTGCTATAAAATCTAAGTGTAGACATACCCTTAGAAAGTCATCAAACATTACGTGTTAAGCATGGCAAAAGAAGTAAGAATTTCTTTTATATTGTGTATTTCAAACATTCTATTTTCCCTTTTGTTGCTATCAACAAAAACGGCACCCCCCACGCCCAGCACCCCAGGCGGCTGCCTTCCCCTAAATTCTGTCCTGGGTCTAAGCCTTGCTCCTCAAAGGAAGCAAGTACTGCAATCTACCTCTCTTGCATCCTAGGGTAGTGTCCTCTATCCATTGGAAAATGGCAGTCGTTCTCACTCTTTCTCTCTGGCCCATTGAATATTTATACAAAGTGAAACAGCTTTAGCAGGAGAAATTGAGATGGTTAATAGTCTCCTGTAATGTTACTCTTGAGGGATGCTAGGAGGTTATTGTCGCCCAATTGATTAATCTCTTAGACCCCAGTGGTTGGTAAAGGTTTGGTCTTCTGAACTGCTACCGCATCAGGAAGATTATTACCAATATTATTAGAATAAGAGACCTGAGGAGCACATGAGAAACAATTGCAATTTAACCCAATTCCTTTTTTTAACAAATGAGCTATTTCTCAAACTCTGAAATACAACAGCAGATAGAGATAATATAAAGTGTTCAGCCTTCATTCACATTCCCTGCTGGGCAACTCCGGAGTATCAGTCGTCGTCGTCGTCATCCATCAATACCACCACCACCAGTGGGTATCATCTGGCATCTCCCAAGGGATGCAGGCTGGGATACAGCTTTTATAATGTGTTACATGGATGCCCACTGGGGTTTGTATATATTTAGGAAGGTTTCGGCCCCTTTTCCTCCTATAGCTCTGCACCCCACTAAATTTGGGGTGCCCTGTTTTTCATAAAAACGAGGAGTCCTTGTAGCACCTTAGAGACTAACAAATTTATTTGGGCATAAGCTTTCGTGGGCTAGAACCCACTTCATCAGATGCATGGAGTGGAAAATACAGGAGCAGGTATAAATACATGAAAAGATGCGAGTTGCCTTACTTAGTGTGAGGTCAGTCTAATTAGACAATTCAATTGACAGCAGGATACCAAGGGAGGAAAAATAACTTTTGAAGTGGTAATGAGAGTGGCCCATTTCAGACAGTTGACAAGAAGGTGTGAGTAACAGTAGGGGGAAATTAGCATTGGGGAAATTAGGTTTAGGTTTTATAATGACCCAACCACTCCCAGTCTTTATTCAGGCCTAATCTGATGGTGTCCAGTTTGCAAATTAATTCCAGTTCTGCAATTTCACGTTGGAATCTGTTTTTGAAGGGTTTTTTTGTTGAAGAATTGCAACTTTTAGGTTGAAGTGTTCTCCTACTGGTTTTTGAATGTTATGATTCCTGATATCAAATTTGTGTCCATTTATTCTTTTGCATAGAGACTGTCCAGTTTGGCCAATGTACATGTCAGAGGGGCATTGCTAGCACATATCACATTGGTAGATGTGCAGGTAAACGAGCCTGTCATAAATATAAAGGGAAGGGTAACCACCTTTCTGTATGCAGAACTATAAAATCCCTCCTGGCCAGAGCAAAAACCCTTTCACCTGTAAAGGGTTAAGAAGCTAAGGTAACCTTGCTGGCACCTGACCCCAAATGACCAATGAGGGGACAAGATACTTCCAAATCTGGAGGGGAGGAGGCGGGGGGAACAAAGGGGTTGGTCTGTCTGTGTGATGTTTGTGTCGGGAACAGATCAGAAATGCAAGCCTTCCAACTCCTGTTAAGTTAGTAAGTAATCTAGCTAGAAAATGCGTTAGATTTTCTTTTGTTTAATGGCTGGTAAAACAGCTGTGCTGGAGGGAATGTATATTCCTGGTTTTGTGTCTTTTTGTAACTTAAGGTTTTGCCTAGAGGAATTCTCTGTTTTGAATCTGGTTACCCTGTAAGGTATTTACCATCCTGATTTTACAGAGGTGACTTTTACCTTTTTCTTTAAATGAAATTCTTCTTAAGAACCCGATTGATTTTTCATTGTTTTTAAGATCCAAGGGTTTGGGTCTGTGTTCACCTGTACCAATTGCTGAGTTTTATTATCAAGCCTTCCCCAGGAATGGGGGTATAGGGCTTGGGGGGAGAGGGAGGGGATATTTTGAGGGAAGACATCTCCAAGTGGTCTCTTTCCCTGTTCTTTGTTTAAAACGCTTGGTGGTGGCAACATACTGTTCAAGGACAAGGCAAAGTTTGTACCTTGGGGGAGTTTTTAACCTAAGCTGGTAAGAATAAGCTTAGGGGGTCTTTCATGCAGGTCCCCACATCTGTACCCTAGAGTTCAGAGTGGGGAAGGAACCTTGACAGAGCCCCTGATGGTGTGACTGATGTGGTTAGGTCCTATGATGGTGTCCCTTGAATAGATATGTGGACAGAGTTGGCACTGGGGTTTGTTGCAGGTTTGGGTTCCTGGGTTGGTGTTTTTGTTGTGTGGTGTATAGTTGCTGATGAGTATTTGCTTCAGGTTGGGGGGCTATCTGTAAGCGAGGACTGGCCTGTTCCCCAGGGTCTCTGAGAGTGAGGGATCATCCTTCAGGATGTGGTTAGGTCCTATGATGATGTCCCTTGAATAGATATGTGGACAGAGTTGGCACCGGGGTTTGTTGCAGGATTGTCCTTCAGGATAACCTCGTCCTTCAGGATAACCTGAGGCCTTCTTTGGCTAAGTGTGGTGTTTAAATGTTGCTTGTAATTATTAGAATTGGAGCACTGGCTGTTGGGAGTCTGAAAGGACAGGAAACAGGAAGGAGGGGTGAGGTGTTGAAGAGGCTGAGGGAGAGCTACTGAGGGTGCAGCAGCAGCTTGGAAAAGAGGTTTCCACTTCAAAAAATAAAGTCCTGTTGAAGTTTTACTTTGTTAGTACTTTGTCTGGCTACTACAACACTAAGCTAAATATTTCACAGGCCTGAGGCCTGTTGGCACTGTTAAAACTTAAATTAATACTTCACCTCTATATCTTCAATATACCTGATATCTTTTATCCTTGGCTACATGATGCAGAGCAGTGTCACTACCCTAGATACTGTGACCTTGTTTCAGTCATGTTCCAAAGTTTGGTACCCTGCTAAGCAAAAGGGCAGAGGAACTGGTCCATCACGATGTCTCAGAGAATCTAAAAATATAGTAAGTCAGGTGCTAATGTTTTTGTCCAGGCTCAGGAGATCATTCCCTCTGACTAGCCCAAAAAATTTCACTCCCACTGCTGAGAAAGTTTAGGATGTTTGAATTTATGGGAAGCAGAGGAATTACATCTGTCTTGCCAGTGCTGTGCTTGGAGAGAACAAAATCATGGGACTGGACTACAGAAACAGTTGAGCCCCTTGACGTGGCTCAGGACAGGCATGTCTTGAAGCGATTAACTCTCATTTCCAGTGGACTTTTGACCTCGGTTTTACATTTCCTTCCCCACAAACAGGCCTACAGGAGGAGAATACTTCTCCTTAACTCTTGGTGAGCTTTTGTTTTAATGGTCCTCCAGAAAATGCAGACTGCTTATTTGCTGTAATAGCCAAATTGGGAACGTTCTAACTGGAGGGATCTACAGTAACTCGTCACTTAGTCATCCCGGTTAACATTGTTTCATTGTTACGTTGCTAATCAATCGGAGAACACGGTCGTTTAACGTTGTGCAATGCTCCCTTATGTCGTTTTGCAGTTGCCTGCTTTGTTCACTGCTTGCAGGAAGAGCAGCCCGTTGGAGCTAGCTGGTGGGGGCTTGGAACCAGGGTGGACCGGCAGCCCCCCTATCAGCTCCCCGTTCCCCTAAGTTCCCTGTGTGGCAGCCGCCCAGCAGGCTATCAATTGCCGGCAGTTCAGCTTTCCCTCCCCCCACTGCCATGTGCTGCTCCTGGGAGCCTCCTGCCTCCTGTGTGGGGCAGGGGGAAGAGAGGAGAGAGGAGGGCTAATGTCAGGGTGTCCCCCTGCTCCTGCACCCCACTTACCCCATTTTCCATAGAGCAGGGGGGACACACGACAGGGCTCAGGACAGAGGGAGCTTCCTGGCAGTAGCTGCCATCTCAGCTTGCTGATCTACTTAAAAAGGCAGTGTACTTAGAGTGGGGTCAGCATAAAGGAGCAATGCGCATCTCTCTCTCTCTCTCTCTCTCTCTCTCTCTCACACTCATGGTATGTGTCTCTTTCTGTCTGCCATGCTGTCTCCTGTCCCTCCATTCGTGCTGCCTTGTAGAGTGTGAGGCTACATTAACAACAATGGGTTAACCCTTGAGGGCTCAGCCAATCGCTAGTTCATCATTTAGCAGTAAGGCATTCCCTGGGAAATATCCCACCCTCTGACTCCACCACCTCAACCAAGCTTCACAATCATCATCACTGTATACCAGTATTAAATTGTTTGTTTAAAACTTGTACTGTGTGTGTAATATTATTTATCTGCAAAAAATTGGGTTTTTGACAAAATGAAAGGTTTTATGGAAAGTGTCTGCTTTCAGTAGGAAAAATTAGGGTACGTCTTCACTACCTACCGGCTCGGTGGGTAGTGATCAATCTATTGGGGATCGATTTATCGCATCTAGATGAGACGCGATAGATCGATTCCCCGAATTGATGCCTGTACTCCACCTTGGCAGGAGGAGTAAGCAGAGTCGACGGGGGAGCCGCTGCGGTTGACTCGCCGCCGTGAGAACGGCCAGGTAACTCGAACTAAGATACTTCGACTTCAGCTATATGAATAGCGTAGCAGAAGTTGCGTATCTTAGTTCGAACCCCTGCACTCCACCCCACCCCCCCAGTGTAGCCCAGGCCTTAGACTCTTTGCTGAAAACCCAAAAGTTTTCAGTTTGCAGCCAAAAAATGAAAACTTTCAGTTTTTGTTTTTTCAATGAAATGTCAAAATTTTGACCAATTATTTTTTTCCACTTTTTTTGTTGAAATTTTCTGTGGGGTAAAAAATCTCCCACTAGCTTTAATAGTGGCACCTAGAGGTCCTAATGTAAACCCCATTGTGTTAGGCACTGTACAAATAGGAAATACCATGTATAAGTAAAGAGAGAGCCCCTGCCCTAAAAATTCTACAAGCTAGGTTAATGTGACTGGTGGAGGGAAAGATGTGACTGGTGGAGGAAACAGAAAACTTGGGGGTGGAAAGGATGAGGTAAAAATAACATTTTTACATAAACTAGCTATATGACCAATGTAGAATATGTATTAATTTCACACATTCCTAAAATTTTACCTGTCGGTTGAAGCTTTCACTCTGCCTTATCCAAAGAGAGACCTTCTTTTACATCTCTAATAGCCTTACCTACACAAGGAGAATTTTTGAGCTCTATATTTTTATGGAATGGTATAATACCCTTTCATTAGGAAATACAGTAAATATTTCAATAGAACCACTTCAAAAGTAAATTCAGTTTCCATAGGAGCCAGCTATTAGTAGTTCCATTATTTTTAGAGTTGCCAGGCGTCTGGTTTTTGACCGAAACTCCCGGTCGAAAAGGGACCCTGGCAGCTCTGGTCAGCACTGCTGACTGGGCCATTAAAAGTCCAGTTGGTGGTGCAGTGGGGCCCTGTGGCTAAGGCAGGCTCCTTGCCTGCCCTAGCTCCATGTGGCTCCCAGAAGTGGCCACCAGGTCCCTGCAGCCCTTGATGCATGAGCAGCCAAGGAGGTGCTGTGTGCTGCCCCCCACTCCCAAGGATGGGTCCGCAGCTCCCATTGACTGGGAACCGCAACCAATGGGAGCTGCGAAGGCGGCGTCTGCGGGCGCCAGGGCAGCGCGTGGAGCCTCCCTCATGAGTCATGGGGCTGGAGGAGCCTGGCGGCTGCTTCCTCAGAACCATGATAAGCACCACCAGGACCCTGCACTCCGAATCCTCTCCTGCACCCCAACCCTCTGCCCCAGCCCGGAGTCCCCTCCTGCAAACCCCTGTCCCAGCGCGGATCCCTCTCCCACACCCTGAACCCCTCATTTCTGGTGCCACCCAGAGCGCACACCCCAAGCCCATACCCACCCCGCACCCTACCCTCTCCCCCATTCCAGAGCCCTCTCCCACACCCCAAATTCCTCATCCCTGGCCCAACCCCAGAGCCCGTACCCCCAGCTGGAGCATTCACGTCCCTCTCATACCCCAACCACCAGCCCAAGCCCAGTGAAAGTAGGTGAGGTTGGGGGAGAGCAAGCGATGGAGGGAAGGGGATGGAGTGAGTGGGGATGGGGCCTCAGGGAAGAGGCGGGGCCTCACGGAAGGGACGGGGCAGGGGTTTTTGGTTTTGTGCCATTAAAAAGTTGGCAGCGCTAATTACTTTATGTCCTTGTGCAATAAAGAAATGAGCCAGGATAAACTGAACATTAGGACTAGAGCTGGATGGGAAATGATTTTTCTCTGTCCCTTGCATTGGGACAAAATCGAGACCTTTTGACGTTTTTGACGAAATTAAGAGAAACCCAAGAAAATCCAATAGCCTGGTGATTAGGGTACTTCACTAGGACGTGGGAGACACTGATCTGGAGCAGTGACTTGAACCTGGGTCTCCAGCATTCCACCAGGCTATTGGATATTCTGGGGTCTTTTGCTTGCTGCACATTATCCCAGAGTTGTGCCTGCCTCCTCAGCAGAAAGTACTCAAGTCTTAGGGTTCCAACAGAAGACAATTGCAAAGACAGCTGGTCAAGTGCACATACTTTCATAAAGCATTACTTTCTGTAATGGAATCTGCAGATGAAGTGCACAGCCACAATGTTCCATGGCGTAGTGCCAACTTAACATATTTTTGATTTTTCATGAGGGGCTTTTCTGTTTGTTTTATCTTCCCCATCCCAAATACACATCTAAATTTTATTACTTATGTACCATGAAGATTGTTGGACATGTAACTTTGTGAGGGAAAAAAACGTAGTAGTTTGTCAATTTATTTTCTCTTAAATAGCATGTCCACGAATCCCACTCTCCCTCGGGATCTTTACTGTTGAAGGTTAAAGCATCTTGGTTTGAAAAACAGCTTGTTTATGTTAAAAGTTTCCATTCTAGAGTCAAAAATTGACTTCTCCCTCTCCCAATCACTGACTGACAGCTTTAGAATTGTTTCTAGTTGCCAGAAGATATAATAAGGATTGGGAGACATATCCATTAATTGGAAAGAAATAGCTAGGTAACCATTTTTCCTTTGTCCACATTTGCTTATACCATACATTCTGCTCCACTGTGAGAACTCCTCATATTCTTCCTGTTTATCTACAGATTTTCATATGGTTCATATATTATTTCAACTTTCCTGCTATACATATTTGACTACTAGTTGGAGACATAACTTAGTACAAATATTACCTGAATCTTGGAGGGTGTGGTGTGTTTTTTTTTTTTTCTTCCAGTAATCCAAAAAGAGACTTATTTAATCAAGTAGCTGTCCTAGTCTAGGTATATCACTCAGAATATATTGTCAATATAATGGCAAATGGGCTCTCAAAAATTAGCAGTAACTAGTGGATGGGACTGCAGTCTGTTAAGCTAAACCATGTTTTTACCTAGTAATCAATTTGGTATACCATAAATAACAACTTTATTTTTTCCCTCTAGTAGGCCCGTCTGCCTGAAAACAGTGCATTAAGCAATTACTAAAGTTGTATTTAATTTTATGTTAGTAGTTGCCAGGTAGAAGTGGTTACCAGTAATTCAGTGTCTGTCTTTTTGTAGTGAAGATATAAACTAGGAATACTTTGACAGAGGAACGCTGGCCTGTTTTTGAGTTTTGGAATATATTATACAGAAAATCAATAATGTTCCTTAATTACATTAATCATAACAATTCTCAGACATTCAGATCTCATGGTGATGAATGTGATGTATCTTGGCCAAGATTTTTAAGTAAATGGGAGCTGCTAGGTTGTAAATGCTAGGTGTTTAAGTAAATGCTGGGCTGCTAGGTTGTCAGCAGTTCTTAAAACCAGGCCACTTAGTTAGGTGCCTAACTATTAAATTAGGATCCTAACATTAGGCACCCATTTTTGAAAATCTTAGTCTTAGAAAAAACTTGTAGGTGTATAGTACTATCCTCATTTCACAGATGGTGAAATTGAATTAGAGAGGTTGGCCCTAGGCTAAGATATCAGAGCAGAGTTACGGTTAGCAATGTTAATAGAACTCAAAGTCCTTCGTTCTAGTCATTCAGATCACTAGTTACAATCCTTTTTTATAACTGTCAAACAAGTAGTCTTTTTTCATAATATCTTTTCAAATCCACATGAAAGTAAAATGTGAACCACAGTGCTTAAAATTATTTGCAGTATTGTTGTAGCCGTGTTGGTTCCAGGATATGAGAGAGACCAAGTAGGTGAGGTAATATATTTTATTAGACCAACTTCTGTTGGTGGAAGGGATAAGCTTTCAAGCTACACATAGCTCTTCTTCAGGTCTGGAAAAGGTAACCAGAGTGTCTGAGCTAAAATACAAGGTGGGACAGATTGTTAAACACAAGGTGCTCACACATTCTGTAGGAGACCACTTACAATGAAGTGGACAATTAAGGTTAGCAGGCTGTAGGGCAGGAGTAGTCAATAGGTGGACTGCGGGACAAATCCAGACTGCCAAAGGCTTTTAACTGGACTGTGTAACGCTGGGGGGCCATGGGCAGTTAATGTGGGGGGGGAGGGGAGGAGGAGTGTGGGTAGAGGAGTGATGGGCCATGTGCTTGAGCCTGGGGGAGCTGGGGTTGCGGGGTAAGGTGGAGGAGCCTGGCACCAACACTCACCCTGCTGCTGCCACTTCCACCATCCTCTGGCCGCCATCGGCCTGCGACTGAGGAGCAGGAGTCAAGGCACCTGACTGCCTGCTCCACAGGGGCCACAGCGTGCTCAAGTGGCCAGAAGGCACAACTGCAGCTCAGTCCTGCCTGCAGTTTAGCCCAACTGTGGCAACCATGCTTTGTGTGCCCCTGGTGAAAGGGGGTGCCATTTAGGGAGGGCAGGGGGCACACGTGCCCCCTGGGTTTCATGTCACCCCCTGGGTGGCCGGGGCTCCCACTGCCCCAGAAGGTGCCTGGGACAGACATGTAACTGAGGGGGGCAGATGCCCTTCCCCCTCCCCCCCCGCCCTGCCTAAATGGAGCCCTGGCCAGTGCCCAGGGCTGACAGCAGGAGCCCTGGCAAGCACCAAAAGCAGACAGTGGAAGCCCCAGCAGGCAGCCAGGATTGACACATAATTCAAGGGGTGGCTGACACACAACTTGGGGCAGGGGGAATGTGCCCCCCCGCACCTGCCTTCCCTAAATGGAGCTCCGCCAGGCTGGAGCCCCTGCCACTGGAGTCTGGACCTTGACTATACCTTGACCAAGAAATTTGGACTGTCACAAAAAATATTTGACTACCCCGCTGTAAATAAGGTGTGTTACAAATCCATAAAACCAGTGTCTCCATTAAGTCCATGGTTTTTAAGTTTGCTGATTTTTTGCTTCTTTTAAAAATTACTAATCAAAATCTTTTTCTTTTTGTAAAGCCTTTTCTTCCTCTTGTGAATCTCCACTGTTCTCCAGATGTCCACACATTTCTGTGTAAAGCATTTGTGCCTGCCTGCATGAAGCAAATTCATGTGATTCACCCCTGTCGAAGACTTTGTGAGAGAGTATACTCCGACTGTAAACAGTTAATAGACACTTTTGGGATCACCTGGCCAGAGGAACTGGAATGTAACAGGTGTAGTACCTTTTAATCTGACATGCAATGAAGGTGACATTTTCAAACACTCCTGATTTGACCCACAGCTGAACTGAAAGTCTGAGACGGAGAATGTGTTAATATCTGTTTCAGAGTAGTCCCCACATCAGTGGGGACCCTGAAAGGTTACCTGAGCAAGAGAGAAATTTCTCTTCAAGAAACTTAATTAAACTGATCTCCTGGATTTCCTCTTAGTGATTTTGTCTCAGTACAAAATGCTTAAAACCATATATTTCTGTCTGCTTCCTTATCTGTAAAATGGGATAACAGTACTTATCTGCTTCACAGAGATTTTATGAAGAATTATAGAGTTTAAGGTCAAAAGGGACCACCATATCATCCAGTGTGACCTCCTTACTCCTGAGGGAATTCTGCACCAAAAAAATTAAAAATTCTGCATACAATATTTTAAAATTAGATACAGTTCTGCAAATTTTATTTGTCAATAAATAAATGTGGAGGCTCCAGCATAGACCACTGGCTGCACAGAGGTGGAAGATCACCCGGCAGCCCCTCCCCAGGACACGGACTCATCAGTGAGGCAGCACCTGACACTGACACAATACAAGGGCCAGGTCTGCCCCAGAAACACCACAGGGCCCTGCCTCTCCATGCAAGACGCACCAGGTGTGGGGCAGGCAGGTTCAGCCTGGCAGGATCCAAATGTGGAGGGGCTTAGTGTGGGGGGGATCCAGGTGTGGATTGAGAGGGTTCTGTGTGGGGCAATTTGTGTGCGGGCAGCTTGGGGAGGGTCCAGGTGTGGGGGGATTGGATGCACAGGAGCTTGTTTGGGGGGGTTCCAGGTTCAGGGGTAATGGAACTCTGCAGAGGGGTCCAGGTGAAGGTGGTTGAAGTTCAGCATGGGGGGTCTGGGTGTCGGGGGATGGAGCTCAGCCGGGAGGGGGGTCAGATGTAGGGAGCTCAGTGGGGGGTGTCTGGGTGCTGGGGGAGTGGGGCTTGGTAGGATGGGAGTTTGGGGCTCAGTGAGGGGTGGTCCAGGTGCAGGAGAGTGGTGGTTCGATTGTGGGGGGCTCAGCAAGGGGTGATCTGGGAGCAGGGGTGGGGATCTGGATGCAGGGGGTGAGGCTTGGCAGGGTGGGGATTTGGATGCAGGCAGGTGAGGCTCGACAGGGTTCTGTGTGTGGGAGGGTTCCAGATGCACAGGTTGTGGGCAGTGGGAATAGCTCCCCATACAGTGATCCCCACCCCCACAGCTGAGGAGCAATGTGGCAGGAAACAGGGTGTGTGTACGGAGTTTCCTGTAGCCGGGGGAGGTTTTTGGGGGTGAGTTTGACCCGGCTCTGGCTGCTCCTTGCAGGGGAAGAGGGAGTCGCATCCTCCCCCAGCCCAGCTGGGACTAGCAGCTGGGCCCAGCACAGGGTAGGCGCCACTGGTCAGGGTGTACCCAGTCCCACCCCCTGCAGTGATTTATCTCTTCGCCAGCTGCTCTGAGTGCCTGAAACAACACGCCCGCTCTGCTGGAGGGGGGCATGTGACCACTCTTGCAGCTTCCCTTTGCTTCCCTGCAGAAGAATGCTTCCCTGTTAGAAAGTCAAAGAAATCTGAGGGGGATATGAATTCTGCACACACGCAGTGGTGCAGAATTCCCCAGGTTTAACCTCTTGTATATCCCAGATGACACTGACACACACACACTCTTAGACCAAAGTATTCCAGCCCCCAAAGAGTAACTGAATGGTACTATGAAATATAAGGCACTCTGTCTATACATCACTAAGTACCAGAAGGCTTTTATTTTAATCTTAACCACTTAGCTGAACAAATTAAACCTCCCATTACTTTATCTATGCTGCATGCCAAGATTCAGTATTTCACAAAAATCTTATCTTTGTCTGTTTCTTCTAGCCCCCAGAGAGATAATCAAAAATTCATAGATTTTTAGGGCGTGAAGGGATCATTATTATAATTTAGTCTGACCTCCTGCATAACACAGGAAATCGAACCTCACCCAGTAATTTCTGTTGGCAACTGTAGCATTTGTTTTTGAAAGGTATCCAGTTTTGATTTAGGACTTCAAGTGATTTGAGAATGCACCACATCCTTAGGTAAGATGTTCCAATTGTTAATTACTCTCACTGTTAAATAAGGTGCATGTTTTATTTCTAGTCTGAATTATCTAGATTCAGTTTCCAGTCATTGGATTGTTATGCCTTTTTCTACTAGATTAAAGGGCCATTTACTATCCGAAATCTCTTCCCCATTTAGGCAGTTGTAGACCATGGTAAGTCACCTCTTCACTGTGCATAGCCACAGGGAAAAGAGTCTGATAGTACAGACCCAAGGGCAGGGGACAGGTTGAGCAGCAACATGGAAACACAGTATGGAGGCCCATGGGATGTTCAGGCTCTGCAGCATTTCACACTCTCACCCCTGCCCCTCTGCAGAGCTACAAACCTGTCTCAGAATTGTTCTGTAGAATTAGCCATCTTAGAAGCTTATTCAGATATTCAGTATATTTTCTAAAATATATTTTAAAATAAAATACTCAGTTTTTTCCAGGAACCGTTGCATCTCTAAATTATTCTACTACTGACAATAATGACTTAAAGTTAACACTATCTACTGCTCATATGTGAAGTGAGGTGGTATTCTCTGTCCAGTTCTTAACATAGAGTCCATAGCACAAAAAATACCCTTGGAGTCAGCAGTAACTGGCACTGTTGTTGGCAGCCTCAGAAAGGCCAAAGACTGAATGAGCCTAGAGAGTGTTACGAGAGAGGCACTAATGAGAACCCTAAGATAGACACTCCTGACTCCTCAGAGATGACCCCAACAGAACGAGGATAAAGCAAGTTGGTAAATTGGTGAGATAAACTTGTACTGGTGCAGGTTTCAGAGTAACAGCCGTGTTAGTCTGTATTCGCAAAAAGAAAAGGAGTACTTGTGGCACCTTAGAGACTAACCAATTTATTTGAGCATGAGCTTTCGTGAGCTACAGCTCACTTCATCGGATGCATACTGTGGAAACTGCAGAAGACATTATATACACAGAGACCATGAAACAATACCTCCTCCCACCCCACTCTCCTGCTGGTAATTGTCATGCACATTGTGGGGAGAGTGGTCAGTTTGGATGAGCTATTGCCAGCAGGAGAGTGAGTTTGTGTGTGTGTGTTTTTGGAAAAAAAAAAAAGGGGGGGGGGGTGAGAGAACCTGTATTTGTGCTGGAAATGGCCCACCTTGATTTTCATGCACGTTGTAAGGAGAGTGGTCACTTTGGATAGGCTATTACCAGCAGGAGAGTGAGTTTGTGTGTGTGGTTTTTGGAGGGGGGTGAGGGGGTGAGAGAACCTGAATTTGTGCAGGAAATGGCCCACCTTGATTATCATACACATTGTGAAGAGAGTGGTCACTTTGGATGGGCTATTACCAGCAGGAGAGTGAGTTTGTGTGGGGTGGGGGCGGAGGGTGAGAAAACCTGGATTTGTGCTGGAAATGGCCCAACTTGATGATCACTTTAGATAAGCTATTACCAGCAGGAGAGTGGGGTGGGAGGAGGTATTGTTTCATGGTCTCTGTGTATATAATGTCTTCTGCAGTTTCCACAGTATGCATCCGATGAAGTGAGCTGTAGCTCACGAAAACTCATGCTCAAATAAATTGGTTAGTCTCTAAGGTGCCACAAGTACTCCTTTTCTTTGTACTGGTGCAGTGCATGATGTTCCTGCTGTATGGTTAAAAAGAACTTTAGCTTCTAGAATTCTCAGGCCAGCCCAATTTGTCCAGAAGAACCTTTATTAATGGTGGTGATGAAACAGAGAGACCAAGTTGAGTTTGTCCATCTGGCATTTAGGGGGAAAAAAAACCTTTCTACTTTTAAACTGAGCATATTTGTTATGGAAATCAGTGAGAAATCATGATGATGGAACTCCGCCATGCCATTTTTACAGAGGCACTCTTAATCTATTCTCACTCTCAGGATAAATTGTAGAACTCAGACTCATTGGTGAGTAGTTGCACACATTAGTAATCTCATTGTGAGTAAGTGTGCTCCTACTCAAGTAAAGATTGCATAATCTAGCCATAAGATAAGTCCATCACCTGCTAATGCAGAAATGGTCATTATAAAACAGATTAAGTTATTTTGTCCAATCAAATTCTAAATGTCACAAGCTATAGTTAAATTAACTTTTTTTAAAAGTTAAAGAAAAAATAATTACAATTGTGTTCAACTTTTATACTAGCTCTCCTTTTATTTTTCCTGTCTGTTAGGTAATTTCCAGTAATATATTATGGATATCAAAGTCCTTATCAGTTCTATGACAGACAGTCCTCACCATCTGACTGCTTCTGTAAATATTTTTCCCCTGAGGTAAAGTGTTATCAGCTGATATGAAACCAAGCAGATCCATTAGTGAAGGCAGATTTAATGTTAAAAAGGTCATCTCTCCATTTCTAATAATGAGTCTTTTTTCCTTTTTGAATGGATTTACACTGCTATTATTGTGAGACTTCTACAAAATGTTCTAAATTCCCACTGTCCTCAATTGTTTATCCCTTCTTTGATCTCATAGTCTTGATCTCTCGATTTCAAATTAATTAGCACTGTAAGGGGCCTTACAGAGCTGTGAACAAGAGCAGTGGGTACCCTGGGAAGAGAGCTTTCTGAGAGTAGGTGATTTGAAACACAATCAAACCACTATTGTCAGCAGTTAAACATTGACCTGGTCCAATAAAAGAAAAGATATTTCCATCTGTATATCCCAGATGTGCAACATTTCACTCCTATATTTGGATTGGAGCTTGCATTATCCCTAGTGAATCTCAAACAACAATTTGTCAACCAGATATAAAAATCTATGATGGGTGTTTTTTCACAAGTTTACATGTATATAAATAATTCTGATGTGGAATAAGACCAGTAAAGAAACAACTGCAAAATGTCTCTTTTAATTTAAGAATTTGAAGTGTTTCATAACCAACTGAATACAAAACCAAGGTTTTGTAAAGAATAAACAGCTTGTATTCAACTGTTCTTCTAAACTTAACATTAAAGATTTTATTTGACTCTACTCAAAATTTTTTCTAAAGGCCACCTGATTTTGTTCTCATAAACTAATTTTTGGATCATGTATAAAATATATTACTCAAACAGCTTTTTCACACTTAGGAAGAATAGCAGTAAAATAAGGGAACACTTGACAGTGGAAGCGTATTAATGTACATGCACTTTTCTTAATCTGTGTAGACTGGAGGATTGTGATGAAACTGCTCCTGTCACTGCCGCTGTAACCACAAAGGTCCATGGAACACAGAAGACCCCAGGGCAGGCTCGAAGAGACTATGGATTTTGGTGTCCGCGGCATCTGCAGACCTCCAATGGACAAGGCTACAAGTTTTTGGGAATTGATCAGTGTGCACCCCCATGTCCCAATATGTACTTCAAAAATTATGAGCTGGATGTTGCCAAAAGCTTCATTGGAATAGTTTCAATTTTTTGCCTTTGTGCTACTCTGTTCACATTCCTGACTTTTCTGATTGACGTTAAAAGGTTCAGATACCCAGAGAGGCCAATCATATATTATTCAGTCTGTTACAGTATAGTGTCTCTGATATACTTCATTGGCTTTTTGCTGGGAAATAGAACTGCTTGTAACAAGGCAGATGAAAAGTTAGAAATTGGTGAAACAGTTGTTCTTGGCTCTCAAAACAAAGCCTGCACTGTCTTTTTTATGGTTTTGTATTTTTTCACTATGGCAGGAACAATATGGTGGGTGATTCTTACGATCACTTGGTTCCTAGCAGCAGGAAGAAAATGGAGCTGTGAAGCTATTGAACAAAAGGCAATTTGGTTCCATGCAGTTGCATGGGGCATACCTGGTTTTCTCACCATTATGCTCCTTGCAATGAACAAAGTTGAAGGGGACAATATCAGTGGAGTTTGCTTTGTTGGTCTCTATGACCTGGATGCATCTCGATACTTTGTCCTTTTGCCTTTGTGCTTTTGTGTTTTTGTTGGTCTCTCTCTCCTTTTATCTGGAATTATTTCTTTAAATCATGTGCGGCAAGTCATACAGCATGATGGCAGAAACCAAGAGAAGCTGAAGAAATTTATGATTCGAATTGGAGTCTTTAGTGGCTTATACCTGGTACCACTGGTGGCACTTCTTGGATGTTATGTTTATGAGCAGATGTATAGGAGAATCTGGGAGACCACTTGGGTCTTTGACCATTGTGATCAGTACCATATTCCCTGTCCTTACCAGGTAAGGAGTAATGTTTTGTATAATTCATATTGTAATAAGAAAAGGAGGACTTGTGGCACCTTAGACTAACAAATTTATTTGAGCATAAGCTTTTGTGAGCTACATCAGATGCATGCAGTGGAAAATACAGTGGGGAGATTTTATACACACAGAGAACATGAAACAATGGGTGTTACCATACACACTGTAACGAGACTGATCAGGTAAGGTGAGCTATTACCAGCAGGAGAGAGGAGGGGTAAAAAAAAACCTTCTGTAGTGATAATCAAGGTGGGCCATTTCCAGCAGTTGACAAGAATGTGAGAGGAACATTAGGGGGGGAAAATAAACACAGGGAAATAGTTTTACTTTGTATAATGACACATCCACTCCCAGTCTTTATTCAAGCCTAAGTTAATGATGTCCAGTTTGCAAATTAATTCCAATTAAAACACTAACCGAGGAACCTGTCCTTGCAACAAAGCCCGTTGCCAACTGTGTCCACATATCTATTCAGAGGACACCATCATAGGGCCTAATCACATCAGCCACACTATCAGAGGCTCGTTCACCTGCACATCTACCAATGTGATATATGCCATCATGTGCCAGCAATGTCCCTCTGCCATGTACATTGGCCAAACTGGACAGTCTCTATGTAAAAGAAGAAATGGACACACATCAGACGTCAAGAATTATAACATTCAAAAACCAGTCGGAGAACACTTCAATCTCTCTGGTCACTCGATTACAGACCTAAAAGTGGCAATTCTTCAACAAAAGAAGAATTTCTCCCCCACTCTCCTGCTGGTAATAGCTCACCTTACCTGATCAGTCTCGTTTCAGTGTGTATGGTAACACCCATTGTTTCATGTTCTCTGTGTATATAAAATCTCCCCACTGTATTTTCCCCTGCATGCATCTGATGAAGTGAGCTGTAGCTCATGAAAGCTTATGCTCAAATAAATTTGTTAGTCTCTAAGGTGCTACAAGTCCTCCTCTTCTTTTTGCGGATACAGACTAACACGGCTGCTGCTCTGAAACCTGTCATATTGTAATGTTAACATAAAAAAGGCATCGAAATGCATTATGATATTTGTAACAACATTTAGTGGGTAGACTGAAGTTAGGGAAGCCAATGAAATACACACAATGTAATATTTATAGACCAGTTAAACATTTAAATAAATTGACTGAACCAATATTTATGTTGAAATCTCCAGCTAATCAGATTGGTGGCACTTAAAATCTTTTTAGAGTCATGAGTTTAAATTTTTAAGTTATTTGAACTTAAAAAAAAAAAAAATGGTTCATGGTGGAAACTTTCTACATAATAGGCAGCTATTCCTAAAAACTATTTCCCCAAATTTTCTAATTTAGGTGCCTGAAGTTACTCAGCATTTCTGAAAATGAGGCTGCCTTGAAATATGTACCTAAGTATTTAAGCAACTAATTTTAGCCATTCGAATTTGAACATTTTGGTCAGAACCACATTTGATTAAAATCAGTTTTGTCTTTTCTTAAATTGTACAAGTACAAAATACTGAGCTTTTCACTCTTTATTTCTCACAACTATGATTGCATATTTGCAAACTGATTTTTGGTAATGTGGACTTAAGTTTTAGAAATTTTAAAAATATATATCTTAAATTGCTGAGATGTTCAGGTTTAAAATTTGACTTTTGATTAAAAAATTGTCTTCAGAAAGACTTTAATATGCATACCAACTGCACATATGCAGTACTCTCTATAAATTACATTTTGTTTTAATGCATAAAATTCTCTGTCATATCAAGTAATTTTTGGTTTATGTCTCGCTATTTATGAGCTGGTGTTTAAGAAGGAAATAACAGTAAGGGAACTGTTAGTTTTTCATGTCAAGTTACAAACTTCAGTTGCCTTGCATCCCACCATTAATGTTTATACTGCAATGAGCTACCATAAAAACAAGAAGAATAAACACAGAATTCATAGAATGTTAGGGCTTGATCCTGCAAGTTTCTGAGTACCCTCTACTCTGATTGACGTCAATGACAGTTGAGTACAGCCCCTCGTAGGACTGGGTCCTTAATACTTATTCTTGCTCCTGTTTAAAGTCAGTGACAAAATATCCACTTCAGGGGATACAGCATTGAGCCTTTTATCAACTTAAACCCTCCAAAGTAAGAAAGTTAAGAGTTGAGGTATCTATTCCTTCTTTAAGAAATTTGCCTTGCAATGTTTACCTTGCAGCACAGGTAATAAGAAATTAATGACATAATTCTCAAGGATTATTTAGTTTATTGGTATAATATTTGATTGCATAGGTTTGTTCTGTTGCTATTTACTCTCTCCAAGAAATATTACAACTGGATCTGTTCCTTTGTGTTGTACTTGTTGTTTTCCAGTGACAAAAACCTATTAACTACAGAGTGGCTTCTCTTTTTACTCTGCTTAGTTCAAAACGAAACAAAAACTTCAGCTTCAACAATTATGGGTACCTAGCTAACAAAAAGAGTGACTAGTGCTTTGAAGGCCAGAATACAGAGACAAGTGGATTAACCAAGAAAAAATAAATTACATTTGGGGCATGGGAGAGGAAGTTAAATAACCACTTAATGAGTTAAATGTCTCAACAACTGTGACCCTGTTCTGCACATAGGTGGATTAATTTTGCAATAAACAGCAGAAAACACTGGTATATTGGCAAGGGTGAAAGTAACTTAAGGGACTTACCGGTACGCAGGGCCGGGGACCTGAGCAAGGGGGGGCTCAACCGAAAAGGGTGGGACCTCAGGCGGAAGGGGCGGGGCCTTTAAATCGCTGCCACTACCCCGGGGCTCCGGCAGCAATTTAAAGGGCCCGGGGCTCTGGCTGCGGTAGTGGCGGCTGGGAGCCCCAGGCCATTTAAATCACCACTGGAGCCCCATGGTAGGGGTAGCTGTGGTGGCGGCTGGGAGCCCAGGGGCTCTGGTGGCGATTTAAAGGGCCAGGGGCTCCAGCCAGTGCCAGGAGCCCAGGGCCCTTTTAAATCACCGGCCTGGGGAAGCTGCCCCCTGCCAGTACGGTTGGCTATGGACCGGACCAGACCAGCTTACTTTGACCTCTGTATGCTGTCCTGAAGCTCTCTGAAGATCCTGATTCATGTAATTAAATCTAATTCATCCACTCCATCTCCTCTGTATCCAGAGGAAGCTCCCAAATATGCAGTGTTTCACTGGAGAAACTGCTTAATAATACTTTTCTCCCCTCCAAATAATCTTTTCTTCCAGTTTTTTAAAAAAATCTCCCTTGATGCCTCACCTCCTGTCCACACCTTCAGCTACATCTCCATAAGCAAAGATTAACCAGATCTGAGTTGACTGTGCATGTTTTAGTTCAGTCCATAGTGTGTCTGAATGCAGTATAGGATAGCTGGTGTAAAATAGAAAGTACCTCAGTATGCTCTTGTACATGGTTTCTGTTCATTTTATGCACTTTGTCAAGAGTCAGTGTGTGTGTGTGTCTGCGTGTGCGTGTTTGTTTATTGAACTTTGTTATCTTCCAGGCAAAGGCATTAGCTAGACCAGAAATATTTTTGTTTCTGATGAAGTACCTGATGACGTTAATTGTTGGCATCTCTCCAGTATTCTGGGTGGGAAGTAAAAAGACCTGTTCTGAATGGGCCAGTTTCTTCAACAGAAATCGCAAGAGAGAGTAAGAGCAACTCTTTGTATGTGGTACTGATAAGCTTTAAAAAAAATGTATTTGTAACATGTGTCCCTTTAAATATATGTCAGGCAATATAGAAAAAGTATTGTTGTTTACTCTCTCAGGGCCCAATCCTGCAGTTAGACATCGGTAAAATTCCCACTGGAGTCAATTCAAGTTTTTCCTGTGCAATGACTACATGATTGGGCCCTAATAAGGTAGAAAATATACTTCCCTACTGATCTGGTCCTTTAAATTGAGCAAAAGGGATTTTGTTGCTCTTAACACTGACTAACATGGCTGTAACTTTCAATCAACAGGGAAGACTGTTTGGCCCCATCAACTCTGACTGCTTTCATTTTCCAGGTCTGCTGCTTACATCATTTGCACTCATGCTTTAACCGTATCTTGCAGTGATGGTCCATCCACCATTTTTCTTAGTAGCTTACTCTGCTGCCCTAATTCTCTTACTATTTCTAATGTCCTACCTTAATTTTTTCTTCTGTTTCAGACTACTGTTTCTTGTTCTATCCCCTTCTGCACAAGAGTAATTCCATTTCTTTATTTAAACTTACCTAGAGTTCTCTTTTGTAGGAGATGCATGGGCCATATCCTTTTCAATATAAGCAGACTGGAAGTTTAGGTCCCATCCCTTGTAATTATTGTATCCTTTTCTTTTCCCCTGATATATTTTTCTTTAGATTTCCTATATTCTTCCTAAACTGTGGATGTATTTTTAGAACTCTTTATTTCCTTGGACTTGCCCAGCCAACATTACTTTGGTTTTCTTTAGCTCCTTTTATTTTAAGTCTGCATTCCTGGATGGTGAGCTTATAGCTTTCTTTCCATCTCCCTACTTTTCCATTTCCTGTATGAGTCTTTCTTATGTTTCAGCTGTAAACTACTTTCAGCTAAGTGATTAAAAAAATGTTGCCCATTTTATACTATTTACCATTTTTTTCACTTTAACAAGTTTGCTTTAGGAAAACTTAATTTGGTGACATAGCTACCTATGAGCTAATCCTGCTGTCCTTTCTCACATGGTTAATCTCATTCAAGTTATTGGAACTATTTGCAAGAATGAGGCATGTAGGATTTTGCTCTATTTCTGTAAATTTAATTGCTCCACATATATAATTACTTAGTAGCCACTATCCCCAAATTTCTTCCCAATCATCAGAGGTTATCATTTCCTCAGTATTGGTTAACATTGGAGCCAGGTTTGGTACATTAGAGCCACCCCCTTTGTTACTTCCTTCGCATTTTGGAATAAGAAGCAATCTTCCGCTGAGTCTAAATGATCTTTGATGAACTAGTCATATGCCTTTGTTTTTCAGTCCAATCAGTGAAAGCCGAAGAGTGTTGCAGGAATCATGTGACTTTTTCTTGAAGCACAATTCTAAAGTTAACCATAAAAAGAAGCACTACAAATCCAGTTCACACAAACTGAAGGTTATTTCGAAGTCTATGGGGACTAGTACAGGTGCCACAACAAATCACGGAACTTCTGCAGTGGCTATTACTAACCCTGATTACTTAAGCCAAGAGAACTTTCCAGAAATTAAAACCCCTCGAGGAACATCTGAGAAAGAGATGGAGGCAGATGGAACATCCACCCAGAAAGTGGAGGAAGGGGAGAATGCTGGTGGTGAACATGTACTACAAATATTATCTACTTCTAAACTGGCTATGGAACAGGTGGAAAAGAGCAGCAAGGCAGACAACACGTTTGATATGATTAGCTTATCTGAGAGTATGAAAAGAATGGGTGAAGGAAGGTAAGATGCTTATTTTTTTATCTAAGTTTGGACTTCAGTTTTCTGGTGTACGTTCATACTACCAATACTATGGTATATTTTTGTGTCCTTTTCCTTTGAAGACAGATTGTCCAATAACAGTAGCTGCAAGAAAAAAGTAATTCTTATAAACTACCATATATACTTGATCATAAGCCGGTTCGTTTGTAAGCTGACCCCACCCCTCCCGAGATGGATAAGTAAAAATGGAAAATTTTTATGACCCATTCATAAGCCGACCCTATAATTCAGGGGTTGGCAAACTTTGGCTCCCAGGCCATCAGGATAAGCTGCTGGTGGGCCGAGACAGTTTGTTTACCTTGAGCATCTGCAGGCAGGGAGGTACGCCTAAGTAAACAAAGTGTCCCATTACACCAGCTGCTTACCCTGACGGGCTGGGACAGCAACTGGCGGGGAAATTTTTTTTTGGGAGGGGGGGGAGTGAGAAGCTGGGGGTCAGGGGAGTAACCCCTGTGACCACCTCCCACATGACCCCACCCCTAGCGTGAGACCCCCACACTCTCCCCATCCCATTCCTTCCCACCTTAGTTAGGGCGGGCCAGGGGAGGATGTCTCTGGCCTGGCCGGAGCTGCTCCAGCAGGCTGGGCGGTGCGGCTGCAGCGTGCTCCAGCGGGCCAGACTGATTACTTAAGCCAAGAGAAGGCCAGACTGGGCGGCATGGCTGCAGTGTGCTCTGGCGGGCCAGACTGGGTGGCACGGCTGCGGGGCCGGAGTGGCATGGCCGCAGCCTGCCAGCCCTGGAGCTGCAGCTGCTTCGGAGGCTGGGGGGAGAGCAGCGTGGCCAAAAGTGGAGAGACTCTGGCCCTGCCTCTTCCCTTCTGGCTCTGCTGGCTGTGCTCCCTCTCCTTGCCTCCTCTGTTGGGGGGAGGGGCTGTGTCCCACCTCTCCCTCCTCTATACCCATTCATAAGCCGACCCCCTTCTCTGACGCTTCCCTTTTTTACTAAAAAAATTCGGCTTCTGAACGAGTATATATGGTACTTTCCAGATGACCATGCAGATGATGTGTTTCTAAATGAGGATATATGATTTGGGGATTTTTTCTAGTAGAGGTTTGAAGTACTAGAGCTTTTATCTTGGGATAGGATGTGCCTTATATTTAGGGCCCTACCAATTTCACGGCCATGAAAAACATGTCATGGACTGTGAACTAAGCCCTTCCCCTTGAAATCTGATCTCCCCCGTGCTGCTGGAAGCACCCCAACCAGGGGCTCCTAGCTGCGAGTTCCAGCACGGCTGGGGAGGAACAGGACTTGTCCTTTCCCTGCATAGCCGCTCTCGGGGGGGAGCTCAGACCCACCTCTGAGGGCCTCCTGCTGGGACTGGGCAGTAGCCCCGGAGGTTCCTGCAGCCAGAGGAGACTTGTGGAGGTTGGTCTGATCTCCCACTGAGAGCTATTGTGTAGGGGAAGGACAAGTCCTGTTCCTCTTCAGCCTGGCCGAGACTCACAGCTAGGAGCCCCTGGCTGGGACACTCCCAGCAGCAAGGGGGCGATCGGACCCACCTCCACCTCTGGATGACTCCTGCAGCTGCAGGAAGCTCTGTAGCTGCTGACATCGCGCAGAAGTGAGGGTGGCAATCCTATGACCCCCCTACTACAGGTTTGTGACCTCCCACAACGCCCTTTTGAGTCAGGACCCCTGTGGTTACAACACTGAAAAATTTCAGATTTAAACATCTGAAAATGTGAAATTTACTAAATTTCAAATCCTGTGACCATGAAATTGACCAGAATGGACCATGAATTTGGTAGGGCCCTACTTATATTGCTGAATAGTGACCTCTAAGACAAATAAAGGAACAGCACTGAAAGGTTGTGAAAAGCATTCCCTATCCAATGCTTGCCAAGACATCTGTGGCTGCCATACAGCTTCTTTGGATAGGTGGCTGGTATAAAAAACATTACTGATGACCCTCTGGACTCAGGAACACAAAGGCCTATTAAATGGCTAAGGAAAGAGTATTCAGAACTATATTATTGTCTTTTAAAAGGAGTGTTGTAAGTTCAGTGTATATTGCCATTTTGTTGCTAAATATGTTTGTGTTTCAGTCTAAAACATTATATGCTTAAAATTGTTTCGGTGTGTTTTGTTTTTGTTTTTAATTACATATAGGGTATCTCCTAAAAGTGACTTTACTGAAACTCATCCACTACAAGTCAGTAATTCACAGCTACCCAATGTTTCACAACCAGGCAGTACCAGCGGCTCCATATCAATGCTTGTCCACTCAGCTTCAGACACTAGAAAAGATCAGGATTTTGGAAACAGTTCAAATCCTTGAAAGATTAGAATTTCTATATGAATGATTTCAGTTTATGAAACTGTTATGGGTTTGTATTACACTGGAGATTACTGATACTCTGTGCCTTGTAAAAATACCACATACATATCCCTTGTTTTGCACTTAAAAGTTACACTGCAATAGTGGGGAGGTCTAGCAATAACCACTGTATTTAACCTCATAGGAGAGTAACGGAAACTGGAGTTCTAATAGCACTCGACTGGGCAGGTCAGCAGTAATTTAAGAGAAAAAGAAATGAGAGAAATCTTTCTCTTCTAATACATGAACATACTGTTAAATTACAGTAAAAATAATTTATGGAAGACAGTTATTTTGAAGCATAAAAATTTAATTTGCTTCACTGGTGTCTTTCAATCTTCCTATTAACATTTCTTTTTCTTTTTAAAGTAACTGCATCTTAAACAGCTGTGTCATTTAGAATAATTAGAAGTTACACAAATCTATAGATATCTTTAATGTGTAAATGTCTCATGATGTACTAATCTTAGCACTGTATTATGGTAGTTTCTACACTGAATCTGAAAAGGACTCTGGAATTATAGTGATTTATTTTGTAGTTAAAAATGAATCTGGTAAATAACTTATTTTTATAAACTCAACGTTAAGAACTACTGTTTTGTTTGTTGCCCAAATCTGATAACTAAGGTGCTTCCTTCTAGTACCAATAAGATGACATCATTTCCTTCTGAGCAATAGTCACTACAGGATAATATAAGCACTAATATAACCTCCACATCTAGGGCAAAATTGTGTCTGGTCCCTCCACAAGTGAGAAAGGAGAGACACCCTTTGCTTTTGCACACTTACTGTTACCCCAAAAACAGACCCAGGGTATCCACAGAATAGCTTCTCTATTATCCCACTACTGGGTTTACCAGAGGTTCCTTTCAAGGTAACCTATTAATCTATTTATCCAAGGTAAAAATTGGGCCCACCCTAGAGGAACTACTTGGGTTTACCAGGTTCTCTTCAAGAGACTCCCCAGAATAGCTTAGACCTGTTATCCCTGGGAGGACATAGATACGGCCTTCCGTTATAACTGATCGACACACAGGCAGTACTTTTTCTAAAACAAAGTATTTTTTATTACAATAATTACTCCTGGGGGAATTCTGCACCACTGTGCATGCGCAGCATTTATGTCCTCTGCAGATTTCTTTGTTTCCGCACAGAAAAATAACTTTCTGACAGAGAAGCAAAGGGAAGCCACAAAAGCAGTCATGCGACCCTCCCCAGCAGTATGTTTCGAGTGCCCTGGGCAGCCGGCAGAGAGGTAAATCACTGTGGGGTGGAGGCAGGACTGGGGAAGACACGGTCGTGGCTCCTACCCTGCACTGGGCTCAGCTGCTAGGCCTGGCTGGGCTGGGGAGGATAGGACTTCCTCTTCCCCTGCAAGGAATCCGGGGCCGGACCACACCCACCCCCAGATTTCAGTTTGCATGAACACATTCCAATTGTCAGTTTATTAACTTCAATATTATGGTCTGCTATTGCCACTCTATTTCCCTGCCAATTTAGTTAATCCTACCTAATTTTTCCCCCTATTTTCAGCTAATGGTGGCAAAATGATGTCCACCCAGGGTTGTGCTGAGAAAACAGAATAGAGTAGTTCAAAAATCTCTGATATCTCTACACAAGGGTTGAGCTAAGGGATAGCAGGACTGGGAGAGACTAGTGTCAGCATCAGTGCAAAGAGATGGGGCAGAGAAGTGGCAGAGCTATAACCCTGCCTAACTTCTTCACTGACTGTTCTCCTCAAAAAGATGCAGCCTTTGTGCATTCTGTACAGGAGGGGTGCATGAGGTGCAGCTCCACTTCAGAAAGGCTGCTTCCCAGAGCTTCTGCTGGAGTGGTGTTCCACTCATCCCCAATGAGGAGGCACAACAAAGCTCTCAGTACACAGGGACAGCATGTTCTGAAGCACATATTTCTAAAAATCCAATGTTAAAGACTCTGTAGAGAATTATGATATTGCAGAAAAAGCAACTTTTGAATATTAACATGCAAATTCATCAGATGAGGTTTTCACTTAAAACAGGACAATAATGCATTTTCCATGTGCTATATTTTTTACATGCTTTAATGGTCTGTGTGTTTATACAGAAATGCCACATTTTCTTTAGATTTTTTGGTATTAGGGCCCAATTACCCAGCTCAGAGTAGTCCTTACTAATGGAGGAGTCCCATTGTTTTCAATGGGACAATGCACATGAGTAAGATGACTGGTGTGGATAAAGGTTGCAGGACAGGGCCCTTTGGGTGAAATTCTGTCTCCAATGAAGTCAATGGGAGTTTTGCTGTTTCAGTGGAGCCAGGATTTCACCTTCCATCTGTAACACTGATGTTCTATAGGGCTCTTCTGCATTTTGCCTTACTGGTAACTGGAGGGCTCTTAGTGTGACACATCCACTTTGATATATGATACAGTGAGGCTATTACATTCCACTTTGAACAGCTTTTTTGGGTGGTGGTTTGAACACTCAAGCAAAATCACATAACTGAAAGGTCATGTAAATACTGAATAAGAAATTGTAGTTCTGATAAACCAAAGTTACTTGTTTTATCCAACATCTATTGAAATTTGAATGTTTGTTATATTGTGTCTTCTGCATTTTATAATTTGTAATTTATTGCCTTAAATAAGGGATGTTCGTTTTTTTAGTGTTCCCTTTATTTTTAGCACACAATATTCTTGCTGCTGAGATAGAGAATGAGAAAAATCTGAAATATCCTCTGTGAAGAAACACTAAATATTCTTCATTCTCTTGTTCTCCTATTTGTAAACTGAAAACTTTATATGTATTTTTAATAGTTTTGTTTTTACTATCTTTGTTAGTAATAAAATATTATATTGTACAATAGGAGCTCCTGAGTTGATTTTATTGTTAATACTTAGTTCTCATTAATTGGCTTTATTTCCCCTATTGTCATAGTATCTGAGCACCTCACAGTAATGTTTGTCATTACAACACTTCTGTGAGATAGGGAAGTACTATTATCCCCATTTTGTAGGTGGGGAAATGAGGCATAGAGAAACAAAGTGACTTGCCCAAGTTAACTGTAAATGTGTGGTCCTAACCACTGGACCATTCTTCCTCTCTCTGGTCCTAATCAAAGACCTCCTTTAGAGTACAGTATATATGTCCTTACATAGTGTCATCTCGACGTAATGTTCTGTCAGTGCACAAGTACATGTCAGTAGTTTGACTTGAGATGCTTTTCTTTTAAAACTCTTTTAAAAAAATTAGAAAAAGGAGGAGTACAAGAGCACTAAAAAGTTGAGTACAATAAATACTTTGGATTTGTATTACACTGCATTTTCAAAGCACGGTACCAATGTTAACTAATTAATTGTTACACCCTTTTGAGGTATTGTAAGTATTCTTATTTTACAGATGGAGAACCAGACACAGAAAGTAAGTGACTTGCTCAAGATAGAATCTCAGCAAGTCAATAGTAGAGCTATATTTTATACCTCCCATGACACAACCAATTGATCATGGGCTTCTAGTGCAATACCGTAGCTAAGATGGTGAACATGATCCTGGGATATATAAGCAGGGGAATATCAAATAGCGGTAGGGAGGTATATTACGACATTAGTGAGACTATTACTGGAATACTGTGTCCATGTCTGGTCTCCATGCTTCGAAAAGGATGTTGAAAACTTGGAAAGGCTTCAATAAAGAGCTACAAGAATGATTCAAGGTCTGGAAAACCTACCTCACCGTGAGAGGTTTCCTCCCAGCACACAGCTCCTAGCTATTTCCCTGCCTGCATCCCGAGCTACCCCCTGCCTGCACACAGCTCCTAGCTACTCTCTCCCTGCACCCTGAGCTATACCCCTCACTGTGCACAGCCCCTAGCCAACCCCTCCCTGCACCCTGAGCAGCTTTCAAAGTTTGAGCTGAGCACCCCCCACTTTGAGTTACAATTTTTGGTTGCGCGCCGCCCCCCAATCGAGACAAGCTGGGTGGCCTGCTGAGGTTAGTCAGGGGGTGGAGGTGGTGGTCCTTCCCCGGGCCCCACCATGCAGATCTGACCTGCAAAATAGAAGTCAAACTACACCTGTGGAGCCCCCCCCCTCCTCCGGCACCCTGCAGGGCTAAAGCCCCAAGCTCCCCTGGCCCCCGCCCACACTGGGCCCTGGAGTTTTTCTAGCATATGGGGGGTGGGGTTCAGAAAGAAAAAGGTTGAGAACCCTTGGTCTATATTAAGTAGGTCAGACTACATCGGGGGAGCAAACTATGGCCCCTGGGCCACATCTGGCCGGCCAGCTGATCTAATCTGGCCCTTGAGTTTCCACTGGGGAGTGGGGTCCGGGGCTTGCCCTGCTCCCACACTCCAACCGGGTCATGGGCTTGGGGGCTGCTCCGCCCGCACGTGCCACAACTACCAGAAGCAGCGGCATGTCCCTGCTCGGACTCCTATGTTTAGGGGCAGCCAGGGGACTCTGTGCACTACCCTGTCTGCAGGGGCGGCGCTTGTGGATGGGGCAGCGTGCGGAACTGCCTGGCCGTGCCTCCGCGTAGGAGCCAGAAGGGGGGGACATGCTGCTGCTTCAAGGAGCTTCTTGAGGTAAGCACTGTCTGGAGCCTGCACCCCTGCCCCTACCCCTACCCCAGCCCTGATTCCCTCTCATCCTTTGAACCCCTCAGTCCCTGCCCGGAGCACCCTCCTGCACCCCAACCCCCATTTCATGAGCATTGATGGCCCACCATACAATTTCCGCACCCAAATGTGGCTTTCGGGCCAAAACATTTGCCCACCCCGGACTAGATGATGATGATCCCATCTGGTTTTATAATCTATAAGCCCCCTGCAATACAGCACAATGCCGCTCTCTATTTTTTTTAGTTTAAGTGGATCTCCATGATAGAGCACTTTAAAAGTGCATTACAATTAGCTCCCAGGTCACATGTGAAATAAATTTCAAAGGCCAAGACTTAAAAAGAGAATACTGTCATAAACCTTGTGTGAGAGAACCTGTCTGCTAAATTAGGAGTCCTCCAGTTAGTTTTGCAACAATGTGTTTTCTGTATAATCTATTTTACTTTCCTTTTTTATTTATCGTTTTAGAGTTTTGGGTTGCAGTTTACCAAAAAGTTGCAGTACAAAATATATCCTACAGCTTTATCAACTAACTGGAAATCATCTAGTTTTGGAGCCAATTTAGTGGTGAAATGCAAAAAGTAAACCAGCAAATGGCAAAAAATAAATTAAATAGTTTTTGAATTCTCCTACTTGTAATACTTTTAAGGTGATGTTAGTAAATTTGGTAAGAAAAACAACTGCATATGATCTGTAGTTTTATACTATCCTTTTAAATTTACAAGGAGCCTGACCATTGCAAAGCACTCCTGGGCTGAGTGGGAAGAGACAGTTGAGACATCATTGCATGTTTTTAGTTTGAAATTTGGTCAGTTGCTTCACAGGGAAATACAGGTCCTTCCTCTTTCATAGCCACGGAACTCATCAGTGCTTCGTAGGCAGCCAGGTCACCTTTTTAGTTGAGTAAGAAACTAAATCAGGAATTATTTAAATGTTCCCAATTCAACTTCCTAAGTAAAACTAAAAAAGCAAACCCAGCTTTCTACAAAGCACTGAAGACTGCAGGAGCTGAATGGAATGAGGAATCATTTCTCTTTGAAGTTTGACCACCCACTCTCACCAGACCATCTCATAAGGCCACACATCACAGGAAAATGCTACATCTGTTGACTGGCACTAGCTGCTGTGCTCAATAGTGCTTTGAAGGTATCAAGCTGCTTTTTGTTTGGCTGTGTTTATTAGTAAAAATCTTTGCCAATGCTAGCCACTGGTATTAGCAAAAACTTAGAGGACTGGTACCAAAGATGATTCATGGTTTAGAATCTCACAGGATAAAATGTTCCTTTCTGCTGTAGCTGTTTTTGCATTTATGCTTGCTTTCTTGTTTCCCCTTCATCACGTTCACCCTCTTTCTTATTTTATTTTTTCAGATAGAATAAAAGACTCATTATACAAGCCTTGAACTTTTTTAGCCTTAACATAATTGTATTTAAAAATCAAAGAAGTCCTGCTCCCTACACCTCCCGTTAATGCGCTGCCTGCTTTGTACGTCTGGAAGCTGAATTAGGAGTTACTTTTTGATGCAAAACTATAGAAAAATGAAACCCAAATCACATTAGTAAATGTAGGAGCAATTTTCTGCACACTGCAAATGCTTCAGTGTATTGACCCGAGTTTATTCTCGATCACTAACTGGAGCATTAATCACATTTAAAATATTATAAATTGGAATATTGAATTTTTGGCAATGACAGCTAAATCAGAATACTTCACTATGTTTGCTCTCTGCATTTCAACTTTGTTCAAGAACCAAACCTAAAAACCAGCAAGCCTATAAAAAAGGAATGCATATAATAAGGCAACGGTTTTTGTTTTACTTCACTTTTTTTTAGATCCTACATCTAACAAAGATTCTAATATGTTTTGAGCACTATTAAGAGTAGTAATTGTTTATATTGCCTTAGTGCCCAGAAGCTCCAGTCAAGATTGGAGCCTTGTTATGTTTGGTGCTGTACAAATCATAGGTACAGTCCCTGCTTTGTTTAATTTGAGACCAAATTTAACAAGTGACTGTGATAAATAAATGGAAGGCATTGGAGGGGGGAGATCAGAATAACAAAAATAAGATCAGTTGGTTACATATTGATCAACTATTGTGTAACTTAATGGAACCTGATATATCCAAATCATCTTAATTAAAATAAATGAATGAATAACATGAACTATTCTCAACTGCCACACAACTAAAGTGTGTTAAAATTTATATCCCAGACTTTCTCCTTGGTGCATATTCTGTGGCATCTGAGTGCCTGGCTATAGATCAGTGGTTCTCAACTTTTCCAGACTACTGTACCCCCTTGAGGAGTCTGATTTGCCTTGTGTACCCCAAGTTTCACCTTACTTAAAAACTACTTGCTTACAAAATCAGACATAAAAATACAAAAGTGTCACAGCACACCATTACAGAAAAAATGCTTACTTTCTCATTTTTACCATATAATTATTTAAAAAAAATTGGAATATAACTATTGTACTTACACTTCAGTGTGATACTTGAGCCTGTTTTTTTACTTGTGAGCCTTTTCTGAAGCAAGAGCCCCAGGCGGCAGGGCTGAAGCCCGAGGCCCGCCACCTCGGGCTGAAGCATGTAACTTAGCTTCGCAGGGCTCCTTGTGGCATGGGGCCCTTGGCAGTTTCCCTGCTTGCCATCCCCTAATGCTGGTCCTGCACTTGTGACCCCCTAAACCCATCCTGTGACTCCCCTGGGGCTCACAACCCCCAGGTTGAGAAACACTGATCTAGAGGAAAAGGAGTACTTGTGGCACCTTAGAGACTAACCAATTTATTTGAGCATGAGCTTTCATGAGCTACAGCTCACTTCTCATGCTCAAATAAATTGGTTAGTCTCTAAGGTGCCACAAGTACTCCTTTTCTTTTTGCGAATACAGACTAACACGGCTGTTACTCTGAAAACTGATCTAGATGAGCTGAGTACCCCCTGGAGGATCTCTGCATACTCCCAGGGCTACACGTGTCCCTGGTTGAGAACTATTGCTGTAGATAGCAGATTTCTTGGTGTGTTTGGGGTGGTTACTGGCTCTGAAGGTAGGTGTGGAGTAAATTGCCTTTCAAAGGCTATTTGTACTTGAAAAGCATTTGCGTACTATTCCTGGGAACCACTCAAGGGGAACCTGAGGTGAGCATGCCTGTTGCTGGGGAGCCACCCTGTCACAGCATCTTATACTGGACCTCAGGTGACTAAACAAGTGCATTCATTGATTTTGGTTCACAATCGGTACACTTGCTTTTATAATCCCCTCCCTGGGTCCCATGGATTAGTTTGCAACTCTTGATTTTCAGGATGTGTACTTCCATATTTCCATCCTTCTGTTCCAAGGAAGAACCTAAGATTCATAGTGAAAGACACTCGTTAGCCATTGAGACTGTTACCCTTTGGCCTTTCTACAGTTCCAAGAGAATTCACCAAGTCGTAGACAACTCATGCCTCCACAAACCTTACTGGCCTACGTGAACCCCAAAACATCACAGCTTCTCACTCTCTGGACATACCTATTTCTATCATCCCATCCTACAGTAACCAAAGTTTTGAAGGGGCTAATGCCTTATTTCCTGCCAGATAAGAATGTTTCCCCTTCTTGGGACTTAAGCATAGTCCTATCTCTGATGAAATCTGTTTGAATCCATGCCCTCATATTCTGTGTATCATTTGTCTATTAAGACAGCATTTTTGATCTATTCAGCTACTACCTCTAGTCTCAGAATGAGAAAAATCCAAGCACTGATGGCAGGACTATTTATGCCACCTTCCATAAGTAGTTACTTTTCATCCTCATCCTAAACTTCTGCCTGAAGTGGTCTCAGACTTCCACTTAAATCAATGTATTCACTTACCTGTGTTCTTTCCAAGACCTCACTTGTCCTCTGCAGAGGCTAAACTCCACACTTTGGATGATTTAATAGCTATCTTGTAGTACCTCAATAGGACAAAAACATTTCATAAATCACCAAAACTGTTTGTATCTTTTGCTAATAAATCCAACCCAAAAACTCTCAAAATGGGTGTCAGTCTGCTTTAGCATATCTACCAGCCAGCATCTGACTGACCTCTCCACACCCACCTATTGATAAGCTGGGGGGAAAGACCTCAGGACCAGACTGTATTTGTGTAACCCATGCCTGCTTGATATGGCACTCTGTCGCTTTCTAGTGGCACCTAGCCCAGATACAGATTGTTGAGCCTACTACAGCATTGGCTAAATGCCATGTGACTTTGAGCTCATGCAGTAGAGGCTTATGCACTAAGCTTCAGAAGTCCCAGGTTCAATCCCCCCTGCTGACAACTAGGCTCTGTTGGTATTAGATTTGCATGAACACACCTACTCTGCTTATATGATCAGCAGACAAGCCTGCTTTTTGAAAGTGATCAATTTCAGCTGTTCTGGGTTAAAATCCACTTTAGGTTGAATGCAGGGGAAATGAAATGTTGTTATCCTTATTGTATAACTAAAGGGCAGCAGAACTGCACTTAATATGCCCTATTGTGGAAGGGGTCACCCAACTGAAACCTCACTTGCTTGGGGTGGGGGGAGGTAGTGATGTCAGCTCCAAGTAAAAGGGGGGACTGGTTGAGATGCCTTGTTTCTGCTGAGTGAACAGGAGCTGAAATCGCTGATGAGCCGGTCTAAGGGGCTGAACCTTAGACCTGGTGTGGGGACAGTGCAGCAGTGAAGGAGAATGCAACAGTAGTGATATTCCCCATTCCTTGGTAAAATCACTAGAAAATGGGCTAAGTGGGGCGGGGGGGGGAACCTCAGGATACAGCAGTGCATCTGGAGAAAGAGGCAACAGGGAGTAGCAGCAGTGGCAGAGATAACAGCTAGGGCAGCACACAGCAAAGATGGTAGCAACACACAGCAGCAGTCGTGAGCAGCAAGTGGCAGTAGAGACAGCCGCGGCAGTGGTGAGCAGCAGCAGCTGCATTGCACCAGTCCTTGTGATGATTCTTAGGGTACCCAGGTCTGTGAGTCATCTTGTGTCCCTGGGCCTCCAGCAAGTGGTAGCCAGTATCAGCTTCCTCACACCACCGGCCTTTCGGCCATTCAAGCACTCTCCTCTGGGCGCTTCCAGCCCTAAATTCACCTTGCAGGTCCCTGCGTCCCTTAGAACCATTCCCCTGTGATATCCAGCCCCTGACACTGGCTATTCCCAGTAATTTTCTGCCCACAAAAGTACAATGTACCCCAGTTTACCAGTTTTATCGTAAATCACTGCTCCTTTAAACCACACAGCGCTTGTGAGCATTTATAATAAAACAAAAATAGGTTTATTTAAGAAAAAAAAAGGTTTAACAAAAAATGAGAGAGGGGTGAAACAAATGGTTCCAATACAAAACAAAGTCACAAAATGTGACCATGGGTCTAGACGTATTAATAGTTTCCTTTCCTATCTAATAAAGATCCTACCTACAGTGGGATCAGTATGAACATGGGTGGCTGGTGAAGCTTCCGCTGGGGGAGACTAGCTCCTTGTCCCACCTCTTCTGCCCACGGCCCTGCCCACAGTCTGCCCCCACTTGGCTCCAAGCTCCACCCCCTCCCCACTCAGCCCCCCCCCCCCACCGTCACTCCCCATGTCCCTCCTCAGCCCCTGCCTGCCGCGAGATTCCCCCGCTCGTCACATACCTCCTCAGCCCCTCGCCTGCCATGTCCCTCTTCGCCCATCATGTCCTGCCTCACTCCCCTGCCGGCCACTCGTTGTGTCGCTCCTCACCCCACCCCCCGCCCACCGTGTCCCTCCTCACCCTCCTGCCTGCTGCAAGACACACACACCCCCGCTTGCCTCCTCACCTCCCTCGCCTTCTTGGGGGAGAGAGGTGGAGGAGAGGAGGGATGCGGTTAGTGGCAGGGACCTCCGGGGGAGGGGGAGGGGGAGTGGAGGAGCGGAGGAAGACTCACTAGGCAGCAGCAGCAAGCAGTGGGGACCTTGGGGAAGGAGCGGAGCAGGCAGGGGACACGGTCTAGGCGTCCAGCAGCAGGTTGGCGGTGGCTGGGCCAGGGGAGGTTTAGCCTCTCCTGGCCTATTGTACCCGCTGCCCATGTGTGTGGACAAATTCTCAAAGAAGAGGGAATCATTACTTACCTTGCAGTAATTGTGATCTTTGAGATGGTTGTCCACACGGACCCCACAATGCCTTTCTTCCCTCAAATGTAGAATTTTTAGCCTTGGGGATTCTGCATTGGTGAAGGAACTGTGAGGCAGTTGGGGCTGCTCTACATTTTAACTGTTGGAGAAGAGTCTTAGGGCATGCAGGGTGCATGTGCAGCTTCAATAGAAGTTGCTGGCCAAAAGAATCTGATCTTGTGTGCATGGGGCATATGCACACCTACAGCGGGCTCTGAGTGGACAAAACAACTCGAAGAACCACTTACTGTAAGGTACCTACCATTCTTTCTCAAGCATCAATACCTGTTCTCATGCCAGCGGAGGGATAGACCCACAGGAACACCCAAGTTTCCCATGCAATGTTTGGTGGTTTTCCTAGCTAGCATGATAACTTTTGTGGGACTGTGTGTGCAGGAGCATCTGTGCTTTAGGATCAGGTGAGCTTATTTGGCTTTGAACTGTTAGGGCGATCAGTATTTAAATAGCCCAAAAAGGAGAAAACTAGCGACTGTTCAGGGCTGTGGTTGTTCTTTTTAACAGCTGCCAGGCATATTGCTTTTAGATATTATCCTAAATTATTTGGTACTGATTTACTATACTAAATTGCCCAGGGAGGTTGTGGCATCACCACCATTGGAGATTTTTAAGAGTAGGTTGGACAAATATCTGTCAGGGATGTTCTAGATAATACTTAGTCCTGCCATGAGTACAGGGTACTGGACTAGATGACCTTTCAAGGTCCCTTCCAGTCCTATGATTCTAAATTACTTTAATTCAAAAGTGTAAACTATAGTAATATCGTACCCTTCCAAGCAAGTAAAGCAAATTTCAAATTCACAAAGGGTGAAATTCACCACTGTGCAGACAGCCGGCACTAGGCCTATCCTCCAGGTATGTATTTTGAGGACTTACGTATTGCATAGGCTTAGAGAAAGCTCTCTGCCCAGGGGTGATTTTCACCAGATGTGAATTTATCTTACGCTTTGCTTGCTCAGAAAGGGAAGATATTATATTTTACAATTTCAGATTTTTTCGAAGACAAAAATCACATTCTAATGAGCAACATGAACTGACATATTTTATAAAACCATTACATCTGCCCTCAGAACTAGTTTTAGAGTCAAGTCTTAAAAGGTTACATGTCTTACAAAGAACTACTATACATACTACACCCCCTAAATGGCAAGCTGGGCCAGGAATCAACCTCTTTTAGTCAACAAATATCTAACACAGTTTAACCCTGCCAGTAGAAGTAACCAACAGAGAAACAGTTTTCTAGTGTCCTTTAAAATACTATTCCATGTGTTTTATTCAAATCAGGTGCACAAATGAAATGTATTTAATTAAAATTTCAAATATAGCTATTGAAAAGAAAGTTTTCACCCATGAAGAGCACAGTCATTTTCTTATATTGTTCTTAGGATCTTTGTAAGAAAATTAAATATATTTCCTAACCTGCAGTAAGTTTTAGTTCCTAGAAAACTTGTATTTTGGCTTTCCACTACTGCAGAACAGACTGTTCTTTCTTTCTTGAATCAGACACACAGGCTGCACAGTACCATTTGAAATACCCAACCGTCTTCTCTGATCACAACCTTTTAAAAAAACAAACTAACTTGTACACATTTTCACATACTACTTACTTTAGACATACAGAACATAATGAAGAGAGAAACAAGATGCTCCCACAGTCCAACTACAACACAGCCCAGAATATCAGCAAAAAAATTTAAACAAAGCTAAAACATATGATCACTGAAATTAAAAGCGTTCACTAAATTCCTATCTACATGATATCATAGAATCATAGAAGATTAGGGTTGGAAGAGACCTCTGGAGGTCATCTAGTCCAACCCCCTGCTCAAAGCAGGACCAACCCCAACTATGTTATACCAATAAAATAAAAACCAGCAGGATCTTATTAAAGGGGAAAAGGCAAAATGCCACATTTATTGTGAATACAGAAAGAATCATAGTAAGCAGTTAGTTATAGCTATAACGTTCCATTCAATTTCATATTTATTCACACATTCATTCATACACACACAGAGGTTCTGTACGGTTGTTATCATAGTTACAGCCTTAGAGTTGCTCATGCCAAGCCACTGGCCAGGTGGCCTGGACATGAGGAGGGAGCAAGGCCTTGTCAGATGCTCATCTGATGCTCCTGGAAGTTGGTCTGCAGAATCAGACCCCAAAGTTCTCACTTTCTAGAGTCCATTTTTATAGGAATTTCTTCCTATGCCGGTCTATGGGAATTGCTTCATCATGCTGTTGCTGAATCAATCAGCAGATGGCACATTCCTGACAGCTCCGTGCTGCCAGATGTTATCTTGTTCTTTGGTTCTCCCATTCTTGAGGCTGTTGGGTGGATTCCAGTCTGCTCTCCGGGGGTCCTCTGATTATTTCCACTTGATGCCTTCTTCAGCCGATGGACACTGGATTCTTAGGCTGGCACCTCCCTTATCATTCAGTTATTATCCACACCAAGCATCCATCCACATACATCCTCTATCTCTATTCTAATCACAATTGTTAACAAAGTGAGATGAATACAACAAAAGGGCAGGGAGTCTCTGGGTGCTGTTTCTGTTGTTACAGAGTATTGCTTTGAGTCTCTCTCTGTGTGAGTAGTTGTTGTTACAAAGAATTGCTTTGAGAACAGACTCGGTCTTAGAATATACTAACACAATTAGCAGCTTGCAAGTTTCACACAGAGAGGGAGAGAAACAGTACCAAAAACCAAGAGACCTTTTAATTAATAATACCCTGGAATTTAAACTATGGGGAATCAAACTCCTTTGTGATTTTAATACAGAACTTCTTTAATATGATCCAACAACTAAATCATCCCAGCCAGGGCTTTGTCAAGCCAGGTCTTAAAAACCTCTAAGGATGGAGATTCCACCATCCGCCTAGGTAACTCATTCCAGTGTTTCACCACGCTCCTAGTGAAATAGTTTTTCCTTATATTCAACCTAGACCTCCCCCCCTGCAACTTGAGACCATTGCTCCTTGTTCTGTCATCTGCCACCACTGAGAACAGCCTAGCTCCATCCTTTTTGGAACCCCTCTTCAGGTAGTTGAACGCTGCTATCAAATCCCTCCTCACTCTTCTCTTCTGCAGACTAAATAAGCCCAGCTCCCTCAGCCTCTCCTCATAAGTCACGTGCCTGTAATCATTTTTGTTGCCCTCCGTTGGACTGTCTCCAATTTTTCCACATCCTTTCTGTAGTGGGGGGCCCAAAACTGGACACAGTAGTCCAGATCCACAGTGCCAAATAGAGAGGAATAATCATTTCCTTCGATCTGCTGGCAATGCTCCTACTAATGCAGCCCAATATGTCGTTAGCCTTCTTGGCAATAAGGGCACACGATTGACTCATCTCCAGCTTCTCGTCCACTGTAATTGCCAGGCCATTTTCTGCAAGCCTGCCACTTAGCCACTCAGTCCCCAGCTTGTAGCAGTGCATGGGATTCTTCTGTCCTAAGTGCAGGACTCTGCACTTGTCCTTGTTGAACCTCATCAGATTTCTTTTGGCCCAATCCTCCAATTTGTCTAGGTCACTCTGGACCCTATCCCTACCCTCCAGCGTATTTACCTCTCCCCAAAGGTTAATGTCATCCACAAACTTGCTGAGAGTGCAATGCATCCCATCATCCAGATCATTAATGAAGATGTTGAACAGAACTGGTCCCTATCCTCTACCTCAACCAGAAATTATGGGCTTGATGCAGGAATCACTTGGTGAAATTCTGTGGGTTGTGATATGAAAGAGGTTATCCTAGAATGATGGTCAGAATAGTTCTCTTTGGCCTTAAAATCTATCTATATTACTTGATTGAATTTCATGCAATCGGAGTATTACAGCTAAACCTGCACAATGATGACTGTCCTCAGATGTGCAAATAGAGAGCATTTAAATAAGTAAAAAATCACATCCCATGCAGAATGACAGAGAATAGGGGTCAGACTGGATTAGGTTTGGGAGTATGTCTACCTTCATTTCTTCCAGATGGCAATCCAGACAAATGAGTACTGTGGATTTTACAGCAGACATACTTATCGGAACTTGCAGCATCTCCTACACTATTCCTTGCTGACTCACTTTTCTCGCTCAATGCTCAAAAACATCCAAAGGTCATTAAATAAATAGAGTGCATGCTACAATGAGTCAAAACAGTCAATTCCTTCACTAGAAAAAAGTTCTCAGGGCTGTCCTCATAGTAAGGAAAAGTTTCTGTAAGAGTTAGTGGTTTTAGATCTCAAGGGTCTCAAAAATAGATGAGGATAACACAGTTCACAATGGAAACATTTACTTCAACCATGGATGGAAATATTATTAAGCATTATTTAATGCCATAAATGTACATAGCTGGTCCAGATAAGTAGTAGTCCCAAGTCATTACTATCTGTTAGCTGTTGTCTGGCCATTGTGAAGTGAGTTGGAAGTTTCAGTCCACTTCCCAGTGGACCATACATCACGAAATCACCACCCCATTTGGCACTGACTGTAATTAGCAGGGCACTATATAAATACAAGGCGTGCTGAGAGAGACTATGCAGACTGTCATATGAGGTCCCAGCTTTGTTTCTTCACTGGAGCCCCTGACAAGCTGATGCTTCCTGGAGACATTTCAGTCAGCATGGACCCTGGGAGAATGACTGAGTGACACACACACACACACACACACATACTCACTCACTCTCTCTCTTTGTGATGGTTGTTCTTGCATGAAAATAAAGTACAGAGACTCCCAGGAGCAATATCCAAACACAGGGGGCACTGAGTATCTAAATGAATTTCAACTGGTGGGATAAACCAGGTAGAGGGTAGCCCTGACGGGAAATGCCTACCCCCAACATACTAAATCCGCTTTGGCAGACTGTGTGGAGGAGACTTCTTGACCAATGGTTGGAAAGGCACTGCAACAACATACTGTTGAGTACGTAAGGCTTGACAAGGCACAAAAGACGTCAATGGCTATCCACGGCAGCTAATGAAGTTCCCAGTCTTTGTGACCTTTCATGCTGCTGGTCTTTGACTTCAGCAGCTGAGAGAGTGAGATGCAACCGTCTTCTCACTTAAAAAGTCTCGCACACAGGCATTCACACATATAAATACAAAATAGTAATATGGAATATTTCATCCTTGCGGAAACCTTACCTCTATAATCCTACTCAGGCTGATGTCTGCATGGGTTAACTCTCAAGTAACTGTCTGACTCTTCCAGTCCTAATGAGTGGCAACATATAACATAATTTATTTTGGATTGATTTTATTTCTAATATGACTTCATAATAAAGTATTATTTTAATTAATGCAATGTGAGATTAATTATATTGGTTGTAGTTCTTAGTATTTTGGCATTTCCTTGAGCACGAGATCAAAAGTACTCAGTGGGAGGCAGTATAATGTTATCTCATAAAAGTCTAATTTTCTACTGCTGGGAAAAAGAATTTTGTGTCTACGCTCCACACCTGTTAAAATGAAATAGATCCTGTCATCTATACATTTATATTTAGATAGTATTTTCAAAAGTAATGATACTCATGCCACAGTTGAGAATCTTTGCTGTAGCTAAAATAGCATCATTCCGCCTTCTGTAAAATTGTTCTGTGAGTTCCTGGAAAAAAAGCTCCTTAACCAGAAAGATACTAACTGTAAAACAGGGCCTCAAAGGTTTAAAAGGAGGGTTATAATAGAGGGATCTCTAGGGTTGTCAGACGAATGATGAATAATGGATGAGATATGAAAAGTATAAAGCATCTTCCAAATATAGGCCTACTTGACAATTTTCTGTATTAATCTATTTTCTGTATGGCAGCCGTATTGACTCACAGGACAGTAACAACTCCATAAATCTATTTTTAAAATGGTGTCTAAATATGAATTTGCATAAGATTTTTGACATTATCTTTGGTAGGCCATTCCTATTTTCAGAATTAGTTCATTAATACCATTGTATGTTTTTAGTTGAGTGACACAGACAAGGGCGGCAGAGCCTGACCAAAATTGGGGAGGGTTCCCCACCCCTGCCCCCCCTCTTCTGCCCCTGGGGTTTTCAGAACCCCCAACAGTGGTAACTTAACTGTTTCACTCCAGGCGGTGTCAGGAATAAATCAATAGGAACACAGCAATTCTGTCTGATTAAAGATTAAATGCAAGTAAGTGTGCTTTTGTCTAATACTGCAGTTTATCATATTTAAGCACACACAGACATAAGCAATAGGTTTAGAACATCCCAGATATTTATCTAACATCTGGAACGGTACTGAGTAATTAACAGCAGGTTTGCAGTGGCCAGTTGCTCACCCACCAGGGAGAAAAGGTGTCAGGAAAAATGTCTTTCAAAATGGCTTCAGAGGACTGCTCCAAAGTACACTATATTAGCTAATTTTTTATAATTAACTTCTGCAAAACACATAGATTATAATTAGGGATACAGTTATGTCACCAAGGCCATGGATGTCACGGAATCCATGACTTCCAGAGACCTCTGTGACATTTTCTGCCCTGGGGCTGGACTGCTGTCAGCAGGCAGCCCGGCAGTTCTCAGCCGCTGCTGTCAAAGGCCCCCAGCCACCATGTAGTAGTGAAATTTCAGCTGGGCTCCCCGCAGCTACCTAGCTGCAGCAGTTGGCAGGAGCCCCCCCCCCCCAGCAGCCCACCCGTGGCAAGCAGCGGGGGAGGGCAGGAGGACCCTGCTGCAGCCCAGTCACCAGGGCAGGGATTGGAGCCTGCAGCAGCCCAGCCACTGTGGATGCTGGACCCCCCTCTCTTCCCATTTTGTCAGGGATAATTTTAATAAAAATTATGGACAGGTCACGGGCTTCAGTGAATTTTTGTTTATTGCCTGTGACCTGTCCATGATTTCTACTGAAAATATCTGTGACAAAATCTGAGCCTTAGTTATAATGACCCCCACTGAGTTATTACTTTTCCTAACTTTCAGTAAACTTCTCGTATCAGAGGAGCCCAGACTCAAGGTTTTCCAACCACCAAGGTTTTTCATTTCACTTGTTTACTTGTCTGTCCCCTCCTCCCATTCTGATTAGCAGAAGCTATTAACTAGTTTTGACCTTGCTTCTGAAAGCCTGTCTTTAAATTAACCCTTAACTATGTGGTGTTTTGTTTCACTACTACATGGTGGCTGAATGCACATAATATGGGTGCAATTCACTTAATTACATTCTGGAGTATACACACCCCTTAAATCCAGGGCAACACCCCCGGCCAAGCCAGAAGCCAGAGCAGGCCAGGAGCTGCGGACTCTCCATCTGCCTGGGGTGGGGAAGGTTGAGAGCAGCCCCTGGCCCATGTCCCTGCCCCATGGGCCCTCACAGTGTAGCCCCACACCTGCCCAGGTGGCTCTCATCATGGCAATGCTGTGGCCCCCCCCCAGCCGCAGTCGGTTCCAGGTAAGAGCTGCATGTGAGCAGCTGTGGCTGGAGGCTGCTCTCGACCACACTCTACCCCGGGCAGGTGGCGGGTCCGCTGCACCCCACAGCTGCCGGCCTGGCTGGAGGGGTGGGGTGGGGCAGGGCCTCATGGGGGAAGAAGAGGGGCAGGGGCAGAGCCCCTGCCAAAAAATGGACACGCCAGGCCCGTCCACTTTCAAAAAGTGGGAGGGCCATGGCCTCCTGGCACCCCTTATTCCGGCTCCACTGGGCACAGACAATACAGTTGTCTGATTTCATGTGAGGGGCTGTAGGTTTTATGGCACAGCTGGTACAGTTGCATGATTCCATGTGAAGGACTTCTAGTTGTGTGGCACAAACAGTGCAGTTACCTGACTCCGTGAGGCGGGGGGGGGTGCCTGTGTGTGGCACCGATGGGACAGTTGTAGGACTCCATGTGAAGGGTTTTGGTTGTGTGGTGCAAACGGGTCAGCTGTCTGATTCCACGTGAGGCGGCTGTCTGTTGCATGGCACAGGTGGAACAGTTGTCTGACTCCAGGGAAGGAGGCTGCATGGCACAGGCGGTACAGTTGTCTGGCCCTAGGGAAGGAGGTTGCACGGCACAGTCAATACAGTTGTATGACCCCAAGGAAGAGGGCTGTGTGGCACAGGCAGTACAGTTGTATGTTGTCAGCGTGAAGGGTCAGTGGCACAGGCAGTACAGTTGACTCCCGTGAAGGGGGATGCATGGCACAGGCGATACAGTTGACTGCAGGGAAGGGGGTTCTGTGGCTGAGGCGATACTGTTGTCTGATCTCAGGGAAGGGGGCTACATGGCACAGGCAGGACAATTGTATGTTGCCAGTGGCAAGGGTCAGTGACATAGGTGGTACAGTTGTACGTTGCCAGTGCTAAGGCTCAGTGGCACAGGCAGTACAGTTGTACGTTGCCAGTGCTAAGGCTCAGTGGCACAGGCGGTACGGTTGTACGTTGCCCGTGCTAAGGGCCCGTGGCACAGGCGGTACGGTTGTACGTTGCCCGTGCTAAGGGCCCGTGGCACAGGCGGTACGGTTGTACGTTGCCCGTGCTAAGGGCCCGTGGCACAGGCGGTACGGTTGTACGTTGCCCGTGCTGAGGACCCGTGGCACAGGCGGTACGGTTGTACGTTGCCCGTGCTGAGGGCCCGTGGCACAGGCGGTACGGTTGTACGTTGCCCGTGCTGAGGGCCCGTGGCACAGGCGGTACGGTTGTACGTTGCCCGTGCTGAGGGCCCGTGGCACAGGCGGTACGGTTGTACGTTGCCCGTGCTGAGGGCCCGTGGCACAGGCGGTACGGATGTACGTTGCCCGTGCTGAGGGTCCGTGGCACAGGCGGTACGGTTGTACGTTGCCCGTGCTGAGGGTCCGTGGCACAGGCGGTACGGTTGTACGTTGCCCGTGCTGAGGGCCCGTGGCACAGGCGGTACGGTTGTACGTTGCCCGTGCTGAGGGCCCGTGGCACAGGCGGTACGGTTGTACGTTGCCCGTGCTGAGGGCCCGTGGCACAGGCGGTACGGTTGTACATTGTCCCTGCTGAGGGCCAGTGGCACAGGCGGTTCGGTTGTACGTTGCCCGTGCTAAGGGCCCGTGGCACAGGCGGTACGGTTGTACATTGTCCCTGCTAAGGGCCAGTGGCACAGGCAGTACGGTTGTACGTTGTCCCTGCTAAGGGCCAGTGGCACAGGCGGTACGGTTGTACATTGCCCGTGCTAAGGGCCAGTGGCACAGGCGGTTCGGTTGTACGTTGCCCATGCTAAGGGCCAGTGGCACAGGCGGTTCGGTTGTACGTTGCCCGTGCTAAGGGCCAGTGGCACAGGCGGTACGGTTGTACGTTGCCCATGCTAAGGGCCCGTGGCACAGGCGGTACGGTTGTACGTTGCCCGTGCTAAGGGCCAGTGGCACAGGCGGTACGGTTGTACGTTGCCCGTGCTAAGGGCCCGTGGCACAGGCGGTACGGTTGTACGTTGTCCCTGCTAAGGGCCAGTGGCACAGGCGGTACGGTTGTACATTGCCCATGCTAAGGGCCAGTGGCACAGGCGGTTCGGTTGCACGCTGCCCGTGCTAAGGGCCAGTGGCACAGGCGGTATGGTTGTACGTTGCTCGTGCTAAGGGCCAGTGGCACAGGCGGTACGGTTGTACGTTGCCAGTGCTAAGGGTCCGTGGCACAGGCAGTACGGGTGTAAGTTGTCCCATGCTAAGGGCCAGTGGCACAGGCGGTACGGTTGTACGTTGCCCGTGCTAAGGGCCCGTGGCACAGGCGGTACGGTTGTATGTTGTCCCTGCTAAGGGCCAGTGGCACAGGCGGTACGGTTGTACATTGCCCGTGCTAAGGGCCAGTGGCACAGGCGGTTCGGTTGTACGTTGCCCGTGCTAAGGGCCCGTGGCACACGCGGTACGGTTGTACGTTGCCCGTGCTAAGGGCCCGTGGCACAGGCGGTACGGTTGTACGTTGCCCGTGCTGAGGGTCCGTGGCACAGGCGGTACGGTTGTACGTTGCCCGTGCTGAGGGCCCGTGGCATAGGCGGTACGGTTGTACGTTGCCCGTGCTGAGGGCCCGTGGCACAGGCGGTACGGTTGTACGTTGCCCGTGCTGAGGGCCCGTGGCACAGGCGGTTCGGTTGTACGTTGCCCGTGCTAAGGGCCAGTGGCACAGGCGGTTCGGTTGTACGTTGCCCGTGCTAAGGGCCAGTGGCACAGGCGGTACGGTTGTACGTTGCCCGTGCTGAGGGTCCGTGGCACAGGCAGTACGGGTGTAAGTGGTCCCATGCTAAGGGCCCGTGGCACAGGCGGTACGGTTGTACGTTGCCAGTGCTAAGGGTCCGTGGCACAGGCGGTACGGTTGTACGTTGCCCATGCTAAGGGCCAGTGGCACAGGCGGTTCGGTTGTACGTTGCCCGTGCTAAGGGCCAGTGGCACAGGCGGTACGGTTGTACGTTGCCCATGCTAAGGGCCAGTGGCACAGGCGGTACGGTTGTACGTTGCCCATGCTAAGGGCCAGTGGCACAGGCGGTACGGTTGTACGTTGCCAGTGCTAAGGGTCCATGGCACAGGCGGTACGGTTGTACGTTGCCCGTGCTGAGGGTCCGTGGCACAGGCAGTACGGGTGTAAGTGGTCCCATGCCAAGGGCCCGTGGCACAGGCGGTACGGTTGTACGTTGCCAGTGCTAAGGGTCCGTGGCACAGGCGGTACGGTTGTACGTTGCCAGTGCTAAGGGTCCGTGGCACAGGCGGTTCGGTTGTACGTTGCCCGTGCTAAGGGCCCGTGGCACACGCGGTACGGTTGTACGTTGCCCGTGCTAAGGGCCCGTGGCACAGGCGGTACGGTTGTACGTTGCCCGTGCTGAGGGTCCGTGGCACAGGCGGTACGGTTGTACGTTGCCCGTGCTGAGGGCCCGTGGCATAGGCGGTACGGTTGTACGTTGCCCGTGCTGAGGGCCCGTGGCACAGGCGGTACGGTTGTACGTTGCCCGTGCTGAGGGCCCGTGGCACAGGCGGTTCGGTTGTACGTTGCCCGTGCTAAGGGCCAGTGGCACAGGCGGTTCGGTTGTACGTTGCCCGTGCTAAGGGCCAGTGGCACAGGCGGTACGGTTGTACGTTGCCCGTGCTGAGGGTCCGTGGCACAGGCAGTACGGGTGTAAGTGGTCCCATGCTAAGGGCCCGTGGCACAGGCGGTACGGTTGTACGTTGCCAGTGCTAAGGGTCCGTGGCACAGGCGGTACGGTTGTACGTTGCCCATGCTAAGGGCCAGTGGCACAGGCGGTTCGGTTGTACGTTGCCCGTGCTAAGGGCCAGTGGCACAGGCGGTACGGTTGTACGTTGCCCATGCTAAGGGCCAGTGGCACAGGCGGTACGGTTGTACGTTGCCCATGCTAAGGGCCAGTGGCACAGGCGGTACGGTTGTACGTTGCCAGTGCTAAGGGTCCATGGCACAGGCGGTACGGTTGTACGTTGCCCGTGCTGAGGGTCCGTGGCACAGGCAGTACGGGTGTAAGTGGTCCCATGCCAAGGGCCCGTGGCACAGGCGGTACGGTTGTACGTTGCCAGTGCTAAGGGTCCGTGGCACAGGCGGTACGGTTGTACGTTGCCCGTGCTGAGGGCCCGTGGCACAGGCGGTACGGTTGTACGTTGCCCGTGCTGAGGGCCCGTGGCACAGGCGGTACGGTTGTACGTTGCCAGTGCTGAGGGCCCGTGGCACAGGCGGTACGGTTGTACGTTGCCCGTGCTGAGGGCCCGTGGCACAGGCGGTACGGTTGTACGTTGCCCGTGCTAAGGGTCCGTGGCACAGGCGGTACGGTTGTACGTTGCCAGTGCTGAGGGCCCGTGGCACACAGCCCCAGCACACTTGCCCCGTGAGTGCCGGCTGCAGGGTGCCTGAGGCTGGGGTGGCGGTGCCGGGCGATGCGGGGGCGGGAAGCCCCGGCGGGCCTGTGGCTGTGGCCGGACGGCTCAGGCGCGGAGCTGCTGCCCTGTTACAGGATGGAAATTCCTGGCGTCCCCAGGGAGGGAGCTCAGGCTCCGGGCTGTGAAAGGCTCATTTATCCAGCGCGCTGCTGCGGGGCGCTGCAGACACTGACTAATCCCCCCGCACGCTCGCTCTGCTCCCAGCCAGCCCGGCCCCGCGCCCCCGGCAGCCCCGCACCATGCGCTCTCCGCCCGCCGCCGCCTCGCTGCTCCTGGCCGCGCTGCTGCTGCTGGTTGCCCCGCCGCTCGGGGAGTCCGAGAGCCCGAAGGGGAAGCACAAGCCGCTGCGCCAGAGGGAGGTGGTGGACTTGGTGAGTCTGCGCGCGCCGCGGAAATAGGGGATGGGAATGGAGGGGTCGGGAGCAGCGGAAGACTGTGGAGCAAGGGGTCGGGAGAGAGGGGCAGAGCAGAGGGGGCGAGGGAGGGGCTGCAGTGGGGCTACGAGTAGATGATGGGGTCAGGAGGGGCCTGGAGAGGGGTAAGGAGGGCTGAAGTGGGAGTCTGGGGGCAGGGGGGCCTGGAGAGGGGTTAAGGGGGCTGGAGTGGGAGTCTGGGGGCAGGGGGGGCCTGGAGAGGGGTTAAGGGGGCTGGAGTGGGAGTCTGGGGGCAGGGGGGGCCTGGAGAGGGGTTAAGGGGGCTGGAGTGGGAGTCTGGTGGCGGGGGGGCTTGGAGAGGGGTTAAGAGGGCTGGAGTGGGAGTCTGGGGGTAGGGGAGGCGTGGAGAGGGGTTAAGAGGGCTGGAGTGGGAGTCTGGGGGCGGGGGGGCCTGGAGAGGGGTTAAGAGGGCTGGAGTGGGAGTCTGGGGGCGGGGGGAGCCTAGAGAGGGGTTAGGAGGGTTGGAGTGGGAGTCTGGGGGCAGGAGGGGCCTGGAGAGGGGTTAAGAGGGCTGGAGTGGGTGTCTGGGGGTAGGGGAGGCGTGGAGAGGGGTTAAGAGGGCTGGAGTGGGAGTCTGGGGGCGGGGGGGCCTGGAGAGGGGTTAAGAGGGCTGGAGTGGGAGTCTGGGGGCGGGGGGAGCCTAGAGAGGGGTTAGGAGGGTTGGAGTGGGAGTCTGGGGGCAGGAGGGGCCTGGAGAGGGGTTAGGAGGGTTGGAGTGGGTGTCTGGGGGCGGGGGGGGGTCTGAAGAGGGGTTAGGAGGGTTGGAGTGGAAGTCTGGGGGGTCTGAAAAGGGTTAGGAGGGTTAGAGTGGGAGTCTGGGGGCAGAGGGGTCTGATGTGGGGGGAGCTGGTGGACAAGGTTGTGGGTGATGTTGTGGATTTGAGGTTACAGTAACAAGTGAGGAGCTGCTGGAGAATCTTCCTTGCTGCTTTCTCATTCAAAGGGTTGGAACCACCCAATCCTCTCCTTTGCTTTATCCCAGGAAGAGGCTAGAGCAACTCTAGGGGCCAGTCTCTGCAAAGTGTCTATTGTTGGGAGAACAGCTCCCTTCTGCCAGCCAGGACAGTTCCCCTGTCCCAAACCCAGTTATAACTTGAAGACCTGACCATAGACTCAATTATGCTGGGTCATTTTTGCAGGAAGGATGAGTAATTTGATTTATCTTCTTTTCTACATGTTATTGCTCACTGATTGTGATGATGCAGGGAAATGTTTAGAATGGATTTGTCTTCATGGAAGCTATTTCTTTCCAGATGCAGACTGTGTTTCCTCAGATTTTCACATAGCAGAGTCTGGAGTCTGTGGTTAAAGTAATACATACCCTTCTTTCCAGTCATGTCCGCATGAGGAAGCAAGGCCAAGTTAATGTGGCTGGATTGTTTCTATAAAAAAGAGTGGACTGTGAACTGCTATCCTTCCTTACTAAGACATCGCCTAGGCAAAACTGATTTTTTAAAGCCCTTATTAACTAAACTAGAATAGTAAATAAAGGACAAGATAAAGAAAAAAGGTTACTTTTCAAGTAAAGAGCCACAAAAACCTGCAAAACTCTCATTTTATTAAATCCCACTTTCCCATGTGTAAACAAATTCACACTGGTGCTTATACATGGCACGTTTCCAGATGCTGTTTCATTGCAACTACAAATGCACTGAAGGCTATTGAGCCATAGAAAACCAGTGGCATGGATTTTTCTTCCCTCCAGACAAAGGCAAGTCTTTGCAGGGATCCCGCACTTGTATTCACTAACAATTATATTTTTTTAGGATGGAGAGGGTGCTGCTGGTTTTGGTATGTAGACGGCATTGTCAGCAGATGTACCTAGATCATACCCTTCAAATGTACTTCAGTTTGAGGGCTATCACTAGTTTCAGTCCCAAAGCCACCTGTGTTCCACAGAGCTTTGGTGCCATCTCACTGTCATTGTTGAACATTTTTTATATAAAAAAATAAGGAATAATGAATCTGAGGTTTTGGGAAATTAAAGGAGTGAATCCCACAGTTTAAGTTTTCTGTATGAACAAATATTTTTGTGTCCCTCATCTTGAATATTTGCCCAACACTGCATCCCATTATTCAGCTTAGCAGGCTGAGATCTACAACACAGATAAATTAGTGGAAGTTAAGGAAACATACTTAAGTAGATGTATACTAACTGTGTCAGCTAAAATAACTTTGACACAAACTCCTTCAAAAATAGAACCAAAAATATGACAAGGGGTCGGCTTCCTTCAACAGACACAACATTGTCATTTTACAACCAGATGCTCATTCCACTTCAAAAGCAGCATACCATATGTGAAAATAATTGATCTGGTGAGTACAGATCGGTTTGGCTGAAGAGGAGACCAAAGTCCATGTAATTCTTTTGCATACGTGAGTTTCTGGGTCTGCAACAGTTTAAACCTCCCTCTCTGGAAATATTCAACATTTCTTTAATGTTAGATCAGTCTGGAGCACCCTCTTTTTGGCTAGCTCTGCCCCCTGGTGGAATCTAAAAGTAAAATGTCCAGGTCAGCTAAAGCGGTGGTTCTCAACCAGAGGTACATGTACCCCGTAGATATGCAGAGGTTTTCCACAGGGTACATCAACTCATCTAGATATTTGCCTAGATTTACAACAGGCTATGTAAAAAACACTAGCAAAGTCAGTACAAACTAAACTTTTGTACAGCAATGACTTGTTTATACTGCTCTTTATACTGTACACTGAAATGTAAGCACAATATTTATATTCCAGTTGATTTATTTTATAATTATATGGTAAAAATGAGAAAGTAAGCAATTTTTCAGTAAGTGTGCTGTGACAGTTTTGTATTTTTATGTCTGATTTTGTAATCAAGTAGTTTTTTAATTGAGATTGAGGTGAAACTTGGGGGGTACACAAGACAAATCAGACACCTGAAAGGGATACAATAGTCGGGAAAAGTTGAGAGCTACTAAGTTAAAGCAAAGAATAGCTAAATAGCATATTTTATTTGTAAGAGCATGCTTCTCACATGTTCCAGATAGTGGGCCTGATCCTGTGAAGAGATGAGTGCCCCCAACTTCTACTGAGTTCAACTTTCTTAATATTTTTCTATTCATCTGTCATATTAAAGAAATCAGAACTAGGCAACATTACAACCAGTTTCAATATTAAAGGCAAAATGTATCAAATAACTTGGTACAAGTAGTACTGTAAGAAATGAAAATGTCTTCACATAACTGTCTTGCCTATTAGTTTTGTAGGTGTCTCTGAGACCAGACTAATATTCATTGAGCCTTTTTAAGGATCTGCTCCTTGATCAAATGTTTCACTGGCATGTTCTTGTTACTGTATTTGCCAACAGTGATTCTTTCTTTTTGAATATTGTAGGAAATGTCAAAAGTTCATTATTCTGGATCTCAATTTACTTCCTTAGTAGGACTTTTCATTTTATTTATTTATTATTTGTATCACAGTGGGGCAGCCCTGTTATGCCGAGCACTATCCAAATATAGGTTAAGAGACAGTCCCTGCCCTGAAGAGTTTATAATCTAAATAGACAAATCAGTCAAAGGGAAGGGAAGAAGGAAAACAACATACAAGCAGGAGCAATGTTATGATTTGAAAGTGTCATGTTAGTTGCATAATTCTCTTTCAATTTTTTTTTTTGTTTTTGATTAGGGTTTGGTGGGTGGGGAATAATTGAACAAAAGGACACAAGGGAAGGAGATAAGCATGAGACAGAAGGCAAGAAAAGAGCAGGGCAGTAGGAGGTGAAGAGACTCGATGAACGGGTGAGGATTGGAATAAGCACCCAGTCAGCAGATGGGACCGAATGTTCAAGATAAAAAATGTAGTGGACATCAGCAGTGTCCAAAGGTTCCTGTTGCAGCTTCTTCTATGTCTCCTTCTCCTGGCTTTGTCTCCACCCCCAAATTGTCTCCTCCCTGGAGTTATTCCCTGGAGCTTGCATGGGTGGGGACAGGTGGAACTGCCTGGGGTCCACCCTGCACAGCTCTGGGTCCAAATAGTTTCGGGATTGAGGGCAGAGAAGAAGAGAGAGCCCCATCTGAGTTTCATCTTCCTCTCTCCCAAAGGTTAAATTTACACTATTACTATCACAGTCTAGTTGGTTAAAATGTGAAAGCAAGGTGTACCATCATAGTTTGAGGCCAGCAATTGACCATATTAATATTGTAATCTGGGGAAACTTTTTTGGAAGGTAAGGGGCATGTACACTTTTCCATGCAGTTTTGTAGTTAACATATATGAATATTTCCTATTAATGAAACTACCACCCTGCATCTATCTTTGATACCCCAGTAACAGCAAACTCAGCTGCCAGTTTTAACATATTCATTTAATTTTCAGTATTTGAGAGGCAATGCCATTTCTTGCCCCTCTTTCCTCACTAATAGAGGAATTTGCATGGCCTTCTATAACAGACTCCTATCTTGTACAAAGTAAGCAACACTATTTTTCAGCCTTAGAATCAATAAGCAAAGTGTGAAAAAAGATTATGTTTTTCAGTATAATGGAATGTGTTTACAAGGACCTGGTGGTGTTCCTGGACGAGATGGAAACCCTGGAATCAATGGAATTCCTGGGACACCTGGAATCCCTGGTCGGGACGGGTTGAAAGGAGAAAAAGGAGAATGTATGCGAGAAAGCATTGAGGAGTCTTGGACACCCAACTTTAAGCAGTGTTCATGGAGTGCGCTGAATTATGGCATAGATCTTGGGAAAATTGCAGTAAGTAAGCACACGTGATGTTGTAGTCTGATGTTAAAGCAACACCACAGCAGCTGTTGATGGAAACTTTCTTCAACATTCAAGGTTGATCCCAGCTAGAGTTTTAGTTCAGGCCCATTTCTATTATGTGTAATAACTGATTGGACACTCCAGGTGTCTTATTTCAGTAATAAAGCTACAGGTGAGAGAGCTGGGTTGTTCTAGGTACATACAGCAGACCCATATTCAGTTTTCCCTTTTGAAGCAGTAGAACTGGAAGCCAAGGTTTTGGGTTCATGGATGACAGAGATAACTGGCTAACCGACTGGTGAGACTTGTGCAGCATCAACAAGTCCTAACCAGTTCAACAAAAATATTGTATCCTTAGTTCAGGCCTCTGAGTATGAGATTTTAAAATAAGAAAAAAACAAAACATTAATAGGTATAGAAGATGACCAGAAAGAAAAAAAAAATTCCCAACCCCATAGGAGCTACACATCAAGCCTGAGATTTGTAGGCCTACTTTGTTTAAGTAATACAGTTACAGTCACAGTGTGAGAACCAATTCAATAGATACAATAAATATCTAATTTCCATTTACTTTAGAACTGCCCCTTAATGGGCCCAAGCAGCAAGTTATTCAGCATTGGGTAGGTGGAGGGGCACACTTAAAAATTCAACTGAAAATGCTTTCTACTAAATTTTATAAACTATCATATTAAGAGTCTTGCAGTTTTCATGAAAACAGTGTCTTGCGACTGCTAAATCCAGAAAGCCCCTAAGTGATGAAGAGAGAAATCATAAAATTATATTATGTAGGGATTCAGGTTTCAAACACATCCCTTGTTACCTTGCATCAGTGTACTGCAATAGGATGGACTGATTTTAAGTCACCGGTTTTAATCATGATTTTAACCAGCAAGCAGGAAACTTTGATTTCAAGAATTGATTTGAGTCTTGTTTTGCATTTATACTTTTGAGTTACTTAGAAAAGTTGATTCTCATTGGTGGGTAACCATAAAACATGTTGATTGGCAACTAAATGTAGCATTTACATGAAATTTGATACTTCTTTTTGCTAACCACATCTATATATATTTATTTAAGAAATTATTCTGCATAATTTACATTTCAGATTTTTAATTTTTACATCAGAAAATAATGAATGGTGTATTTATTTACTAGATGATTGTGGGGTTTTTTTACTTGTGATTTATTTTAAGCTTGACTTGAATGGAAGTGGGAGTTCAAGTAAAAATACATACACAGCATTTTAATGTTTTATTAGTTAAATAAAACTAAAATGTGGAGGATACATGAGAAAAAAAAATTATCAAAACATAATTTGCACTTAAAACTGAGTTACGAAATTATCTGTAGTTGTTGAATTGAAGTGATTGTTTCTGGTCACCCCGTCCTTCAAGATTTTAGAACTAGGAGATCTCATCCTCACACCTAGTTTTTATTCATAGATTGGAAAAGGAAAACAGGTTTCCTGAAGCTTTTTCAACTCCCAGTCAGTTTCTTAACTTTGAATGAACAAGTCATTGAACTAATTGAATAAACTGTAATGAAGAAAATATTCTCTCTGCACCTGCAGAAGAGGCTACTGTTGTGTCAGGCTCGTTTAACACCTCAGGAAACTCTCGTGTCCATGTGCTGAGCCAGTGGTTTGATGTTCTTTAAAACTTTGGTAGCAAATATGTAGAACTTATTAAAATCACTTAAATAAATATAGTTAATGAAGGCTTTAACATAACTTGTCATTTTAAATGTATTTTAAAAAGCAAATATTTAAAATTTAGAAAATCTGGTTTAAATAAATAATCCCTATTAAAACTTTTTAATAAAACCTAATTTATCCATCTTGTACAGCACCAAGATAACCCTGCATCTTTCCATCAACCTCTTCTGGCTAACATTTTGTGTGGAGTATGGACTGGCTTGAGAGAGAGCTGGTAACACTCTCCTTACCTGCAAGGAAGGAGAGTGTTGGGAAAGAAAGGAGAGAGAAAGGAAAGCCCCAAAGATATTTAGATACCTGACTTGACAGCATACATTGTCTCATATTAAAATATAGGATCTCAACATTCCCCCATCCTCTGGTGTGTTTGAAACACCGATCAGTATTTTGGGGCACTGACTTACTTGTCAGGTGCTAGTTTTTAATAAAAGGAGCAGGGGAATGAATGGGGAGAACAGAGGTGGTGATTAATGTATTCTCAAAAGAATTAGTGAAGTGGGTTCAAAAGCCACAGCCAACAATTTATTCTTATTTTCCTTAGGAATGTACATTCACAAAGATGCGCTCTAACAGTGCTCTAAGAGTTCTCTTCAGTGGATCACTTCGACTCAAATGCAAAAATGCATGCTGCCAGCGGTGGTATTTTACATTTAATGGAGCCGAATGCTCTGGGCCACTTCCTATTGAAGCCATAATTTATTTAGACCAAGGAAGCCCAGAGCTGAATTCAACTATTAATATACATCGCACTTCTTCAGGTATGTATGTCAAAGCCATGTGCTTAGGAATGGAGTTCAAGATAAGGATGCAGTTAACAAGTGACATGGGGAACCTCATAAGGACATCTATTTAGAAGTCTAGGGTCCATAAAGGGGAGGCAGAGAGGGACAGTTGCTAGCTGATTTTTCCCACCTGTGTCAAAATTCAGTATCAGTATTAAAAATACAGTAACTGCAGTTTTTCTTGTGGATTTGGGTTTACTGCCACTCCATTTTTACGGTTTTACTAGCTTTAGTCATACTTTAAGTAAATTCAAGAAGTTAGAGATGAAGAGACTTACTTTATCCAGCCCAACCCATTGAGCTTTAATAGGTTTCTATTAAACAACTACTGCTGCTTCAAATTAGGATAAAAAATGGCATGTGTGACACTATGCCCAACTGCAGTATAACTAAATAGCACTAGTGCTTTGGTGAAACTGGGATACCACCTTCTAAGCAGGCAGTTTATGTATTGGACCTGTATTGTCTTTTGTGCAGTTATTTGCATCAGGTATGGAATTGCATGCAATGTTCTTGGGCAGACTAATTTCTGCTGGAGTTTCCAACACAAACCCATCTTCACCAGTAAGACCTATCACATTAAAAGCTAAACCAAATCATATTTGGAACAATTAGTTGTCCACATCTTATATGATGCCCTCTTCTAGGAAAAGGGCAAATCACAACAACAGTTCTTGTTCAATATCAAAAGATGATGATATAGGGAAAATGGGAGTAACAACTAAAATATACTTACACCATATGTCCCCCTTAATACCTTGAATTATAGACATATGCTGAGAGAAATTGTATATAAAACCAAAGGCTTGCAACATCTAACTTACCAGATGTTGTAGCATAGAGAATATTCACCACAGCGCAGCAGAATAGGCTAGAAGGTTTCACAGGAGAACAACTGCTGCTTGTAACAGGCCTAAGGTTATGGGAAGCTAGCAGCTCTGCTTTTTGCCTATGACAGAAGGCCTCTGACTCTCTGTCTCTCTTCCCCCTGGGGTAATATTTCTCTAAAGTAACAAGAAAATCCATGAAATCTCACTTGTGTGGCCATAGTAGGCCTTTCCATGAAGTACCAGAATGGGTTTTCCACCACTCTACTCATGTCTCCCATTAGTACTGCCACTACAGTGGAGACTGTTGAAAAAAATGAACAGAAATAAGGAACTGTGTATGGTTAAAAACTATTCCTATAGATGATCATAAAATTAAATTACTTTTAAAACTTTGTATTATGGTTTAAAAAACATTTGGCTGCAGATAGTTTCTACCGAGGCCATGGTACCCTGGAAGACAATGTTCTCCCCCCCTAAAGATTTAAACATTAACAACATAGTAACCCTACCTAATGCAGTTTCTGTAGAGATAGTTGCACTGAACTGCTGTTCTTTGGCATGTTAACTATATAAATCAGGATATGGAAAAAAAAAAATCAGTGAAATAAGTGATACTGATTATTTGAAATAAGATACAATGTTTGTTTGTCTTTAAACAGTGGAAGGACTTTGTGAAGGAATCAGCGCTGGGTTGGTGGATGTTGCTATCTGGGTTGGTACTTGTGCAGATTACCCAAGAGGTGATGCTTCTACTGGATGGAATTCAGTCTCTCGTATCGTCATTGAAGAGCTGCCGAAATAAAAGTTTTTTCCAAACCTCCTTATAACCCATCGTTCCCAAGCCCCCATATCAATTTTTTATACACATTTTGTACAATTTACTTTGAAATTGAATAGTTCTCTGGAGCTTTGTAAGCATCTGGCCAGAATACACAAGCTTGCTTACAAGCACCCTAGTTGAATTTTTCCAGCTGAACTGTTTAACATGTAGCCACATCACTGTTAAACACACCTGGCAAGTTCTTCTACCATATAATTTTAGAACAAATATTAGAAACAAGTTTGTCCAGTTTTATTATCATTTGGACTGAATATTTATCACCCTTGTAAAAACTGTAGATTAAATCTTTTTATATCTGTTGAATAAATAAGACCTTTTACAAAAAGAGGCAAAAATCTAGGCTATTTTATTGTCAGCAAATTGCAAACGGTTTTACTTTTTACATGGCTATTATGAAACAGGTGTATTAGAGTAGCTTGACGGACATGAAAGTAACATTTGTGGAGAAAATACTATACTTTATTCATTTTAGATTTCAAGAGCATTATTTAAAAGCATCAAATCATATTATACGAACCTGATTGTATTACTGTAGCACTAGATCATTCAACTTTACTATAGTTCTACTATAGATTCAACTCCCATTGATGTTAGTGAGAGTTGGATCCAGGACAATAATAAGCATAAAATATCTCATTTTAAAAGATTAAGTTTTTAGCATACCATTTTGGCTTTTTCCCCACTAAGTTAAATAACTCATTAAGAGGTTCTCAACACCCAATTTATTTTTAGTATGAAAGTCAGTTTCACCGAAGAAGACTAATAATGGTGAATATATTGGATAATTTTACTACAACAAAGGTTGATTTACCTTAATAATTAAGGTATTTCATTTCCCTAACAAACTAGTTTATTTCAGAGTCTTCTTAGCCAGTCACCATGTATCACCTTGGTGCTAAGATAATTATAAATCAGCAACACAAAAGTATGAAGTGCGTTACACATTAATAGAAATGGAGAAAATAAATAAGGGTAGGCTCAAATGCCTCACTCTGTATGGCCTTCAGAATAGTTTGCAAGTGTTGGAAGCAATCACGCTACAAAGGTGATGTGTTCAGTCTCATAAGACTAGATAAAGAAAATGATCATGTTGATCATTCAGCATGTCTCATAGCTAACTGTAGCATTTTAAGTATTCACTCCAAAATGCAGCTGTCAAGTGACAGTATCCACAAAAGTAGGGCTCTTAAATTTTTACAAAGGAAAAAAAAGGTAAGTGGTTAGAAAGAACTCAAATTTTGCACTGAAGAGCCAAACCAAAGGAAAAGTCACAAAGCATGTATAACATGCGAAAGTGTAATGACTAGTTTTCCCTAGAATTAAAAAGAAAAAAATCCTGCACAGCTTAGATTCAGGTTTTAACTTTTTTAAAAGAAATACTTTGGCTCAGCCAGGTTCTGAAGAGAATATGCAATACATATTTCTTTAAGATTGTCACAGCATTTCCCTCTCAAATTTCTACCTCCATTTTGCAGTAAGTTGGTACTATATAAACGAACCTAAAGCTAGGAGGGCTGTCACGCTCTTCTACCTGGAAATAATATCAGTGCTGCCGCTGAAGTCCAGCAAGCTATACAGCTGATAGATCTCCCCAGAACTTTGTTCATTGCCACTGTCTTCATGGGGTTTCAAAGTATATTCTGATCTTCGAGTGGTTAACACCACAATGCCCTACTGAATTAGTCCTACATATTATGTACTTGATATGTTCTTAAATAAAAACCTCATAAGGCACACAAAGTTAACAACTGCATTACACAGAGATGTTAAGCTTCGTAATTCACATGGTGGCCTTAGAGCAAGATCAATTATCATTCAAATGTAAATATAAAAAATGCCTATATAATAAAGAAGGCCAGCTAATGGAACCTAACAGTATCCCATTTCTGCTGAATGCCAACAATTTCATAATTTAGACATTTATGTTCTCAGGTCTGTGTGAGTGGGAGTAGGAATGGGTTATTTATTATTTGTATTACTGTAGCACCTGGGAGCTCTAGTCACAGACCTGGACCCCACAATGCTATGTGCTGTACAAACACAGAACAAAGACAGTCCCTGCCCCAAGAAGCTTAGTTATTAAAGACTTAAACATGTACAAAAGATTACCCAAGAAGGCAGTCAGATTAGTCAATTGAAACAAACATTCCTCTCAATATCAAGCTACTCTTCAAATGGTTGAATTAAGAATGCTCAACATTTTAACGTTTGCAATGTCCTAAATTCCAGGGTCATAAAATGAAATCAATTCCTCCGCTCCAAATTAATTCTTATGTATAAGGAACTTGTCATAGGTTACATTAGCTTGCTATGAAAGGATGAGCTTTCGGAATAATCAATTTCCTAAGCAATAAAAAAGGTAAACCAGTTGCCTGGCTCCAAGTTATTTAACTTACAGGCTGAATAATTCTTGTATTTACATTTATTAACTCCTGACTCTCATTTGATACTTTATACAAAACAATTGAATGCTTTCACTGTAGTTAAAGAATTTTCCTGATGCAGAATTAAAAATAACTAAAGTCTGAAAAGCATGTACCCTTGATCCTGACCCCTGGGATGCCACCGCTGTTTCAAGTGGTGCTTATGGTGGAAGACTACATGTGGACTCATGCATTTCTGCTGTGGTATTAAGCAATAACCTGAATAAATAAGACCAACATTTTGAAATATCCATCTTTAAAATAAGACTTTGAAAACTACTGTTATTTACAAAAACTAGTGCAAAAGCATCAAGCTATTTATTAAACATGTCTATGTGTCTGAACATGTCCTTTTACTTCAACGTAAACTCAACCTGGAGTTTACATGTAATCTCTGTAACTAAGAGGGACTTTATCTTTCCCTCTAAAAGGAAAAACTGGAGAAGTGGCCAGTGACACATTAACCGCTGATTTAGGTCTGATGCTGCAAACATTTTGCAAGATGCCTTGGACATTATACTAAAACTGGAGGTCTAGCAGATTTTAATATAATGGGCTGGGTGAACAGCCCTCCTCCTTACTGTCTCCAGCCACACTGTACCTTAAAGGTACTCTAAATCATAGAATCGTAGAATATCAGGGTTGGAAGGGACCTCAGGAGGTCATCTAGTCCAACCCCCTGCTCAAAGCAGGACCAATCCCCAATTAAATGTTTGTGCTGTCCCCCGCACAGTCTCCTCCAGTGAGTCAGGGTTTGCACTGCACACACACTGCAATCAGGGCATTCGTCATTCTGAAACCTGACAAATTACACATGGATGGGATTTAGAAAACTCCAGACCACCATGAGGATGAGCATGTACACAGTTCTGTTGGGTCACAGCCAAAGAGAAGCCCTGTGTTTGATACATCTGGAACCTGTCACAACTTTTGATGTCCTTACAAACCCACTCAATTAACCCTGGACATCATCAGCTTCTTGCTCTTGTATAGGAAAAGCTGATTTAGAGAGATCAGTTCATTGAAGGACATGGCTGTTGCAAGTCTGGCTTTTTCCAGTCACTGTGCTGTTTTAAGGTTGGGATGGGAACAGCTGTTTCAGGCAGAGGCTGCTGATTCAGAGAGAAGAGGGAAATAGAGGGGTCAGGAGAGCTCCAATAGAAGAGAAGGCAGTTTGGGTTGTTCTGATCTCCAAATTCTTGCATTGATTACTGGAGCAGTTCACAATCTCAAGCTAAACAGTTGTACAATATTTCTCTCGGATTACAAGTTTCAAAAAATAAAGGACAGTAAACTCCACTGGATGCAAACTTCTAGCTTTAATTTAATTATTCTCTTTTCTAAAATTAAACAAAAAATTCGATACATTTTCATACACTACAAAGGTAATGCAGCAGGCAGGAGTCACTCTGATCACATTGGGGACGATTCCTTTGTAAAATCCATGAACTCCTTCTTTCCTTTGGGGGGGTGGGTGGGGGAAAAGAACATTTTTAAGCAGATTTGAATGAAAAATCACTGAGACAAACAAACATGGAAGCCCAGGATGTCTCTCCCCGTCCCCAATATACAGTTTTACACATATCCATTGTCTTCAAATTCTAGCCCTTGCACCTGTGCAACCCCACTGACTACAAAGAGTTTGTACAGATTTAACTAAGTCCAGGTCTGCACTACAGATCTATAGCAGTATAACTACATCGCTCAGGGGTTCGAAAAAACCACACCCCGGAGCGATGTAGTTACACTGATCTAACCCTCCTTGTAGAAACTGCTATGTCAACACGAGACCTTCTCCCATTGACATAGGTACCGCCTCTTGGGGAGGTGGATTAACTACGCCGAGGAGAGAAGCTCTCCCAATAGTATGTTAGCGTCTTCACTAAAGTGCTGCAATGGCGCACCAGTGCAGCAGTGCTGATGTAGTGCTGTACGTGAAGACAAGCCCTAAGTAAATAACTCCGTTGAGCAGGTGATGTACTAGGAGGAACAGAATCCAATTCACACTTGGCCCTGCAGAACCAACACAGCTAACAGAAAAAAAAAACAGTAATAAAAATGTGTCACTGAAGTCAGAAGACACAACACTGACTACACACCAGGAGCAGATCTGTTGATTAAGGTGAGGTCATTTTCACAGAATTGCATTTTTACTTCTCTATGCCTACCTCCATGTCCTGCGAATAACATCAACCATTCCAGAGTACCGATTGTGTTGATCCTGAAGACGAGCTCGCACTACTTGATATGGGTATGTTGCTGATACAGCAAATATTTTGGATAGTGCTGCCATGGTAATGTATTCTAAAGCAGTCTAAAATTGTAAGAAAGTTACCAATGTTAGTTTAAGTCAAATTACAGACAACTAAAAATGCTGGGAACTATCACACTGCTTTTTAAAGCATGAACGGAGCAGTACTCTAGATTTTTTTTCCTCTAAGAAGGGTATACAGGTTCCAAGAAGTGCTGATGTTTATTACACATTAACACTAGCATTAGATGTACTTATTTTGATGTGAAACCTGGTTATACTGGATGCTTTAATTTATATCACAAGTTCAATAGCATACTTAAGTAATATCCTAAAAAGTATATTATAAATTACTTTTTTGGTATAGCTACTTTTTTATTTGTTTATATTTGTGGAACTACAAGCATTCTCCCAAAAGTTAATTTAACAACAAAACAAAAACAAACAAGATTTCCCAAGTTCTCAAATGAAAAGTGGATTACTCCAACATGTAAAAAAACAGTGCTAACTGTCTTGTGATGAGATAATTTGTACCGAAAGTGAAAAAACAATGAATATTTTCCTTATTTTTCCTATGTGATCTGCCAAAAGTTAACATAACATTAATAGCTAACAAATTAGTAGTTTGTGGCAATTGCACAAACAGTACAATCTCATCTGATCTATGTTCTAGATATACAGTTCTGGTTTCCATATACTCACATACTATAAAAAGATAAATGTTTCCATTTTAGGCAACTTACCAATTTTGTATCCAATAGTCTGTTTCTATGCTTATTGTATCTCAATTTCAGATTTTCATATGCCATGAACTGAAGTGCTCCATGTGAAGTTCCAAACAGACCAGGCACAAATCCCTAAAACATTTTTATTAAAAAAAGAAAAAACAGGTTAATCTGTAACCCTTGAAAGCTAGACAACCTGCTTGCATCTGCTTATTCCAACATATGCTCTGCGCTCCCCTCCCAATACACACAACTCATTTATACTGTTGTAAAACCTAAAGACTACAACCAGGTTCAGCCCTGTTATGCTACATACCATACAAACACGTCTATCTAAACATCAGCCCCTGCCACAAAGAGTTTACAGCTGTAAACTCCCCCCCCCACCTCCTTGCCATAAGGGGGTGAAACTTATCTGGGCCAGCCAGGGCTGAAGACTGCATCCCAGAAGCATTGCTGCTCTGTTGTCAGGCAACCCTCTCTTAAGCAGAGAGGAGGCTGGAGGGAGGGAACTAAACCAGCAGCTCCAGATGTCCTGACACAGGGGACCTCTGATTGGTTCTCTACCCCAGGGATCTGGGAGAGAGAAGATGGTTCTGTATCCCTCTGGGTGACAGTGTAGATAGACAAGGTGGGTGAGACAATATCTTTTATTGCATCAACTTGTGTTGGAAAGAGAGAGACAAACTTTCCAGCTACACAGAGCTCTTCTAAATAAAATAAAATGAAAGCTATTACCTCACCCACCTCGTGTCTCTAATATCCTGGGACCAGCATGGCTAAAACACTACAAATAGTTGAGAAAGAGACAAGGAGGAAGTAGCCCCTCCTTTGAGGCGACATAGGAAAGGGTGAGCGAGATGGTGGCGGAGAGCACCAGACAGGAAGGGAGCATCCAGCTCCCTTCACAGATTGACTTTTTTTTTTTCCCCCCCAATTTTCCCAATCCTCAATTGGGAAACTCCATCAAACTGGGCTCCCACAGAGTCTGCCATGCCACTCTGAGGGCAGTGACTGCCTGATGGACAGTTTAGCTGGCTGCCACAGCCAACAGCCTGATCACGAACAGTTACCTCACCCAGGAGGAAAAGCAAAAAGCTGGTGTCTAAGATTGTTACCCCAGAAGAGAAGGATTCAGATCATCCCTTGGAGCTGAAAAGCTATTTCCGAGATTCAGATTGCTCTGTGGATCACTAGACCCCCTCAGACAAGACACCAGGCCACAGTGCCTGCAATGTCTACAAGTGCACCACTGATAGGTACCTGGACTTGCGACTGACACGTTAGAGCAGTGGTTCTCAAACCTTTGTACTGGTGAGCCCTTTTACATAGCAAGCCTCTGAGCAAGACCCCCCCCCAATAAATTAAAAACACTTTTTAACATATTTAACACCATTATAAATGCTGGAGGCAAAGTAGGGTTTGGGGTGAAGGCTGACAGCTCGCGACCCCACCCCCATGTAACAATCTCGTGACCCCCTGAGGGGTCCTGACCCCCAGTTTGAGAACCCCTGTGTTAGAGGGCTGACATAATAACTAGAGTCAGGGAGACTTTGTGGGTGGTAGTTTTAAGTGACCAAAAGAGATATAAAAAGAGGTTTATAGCATCCTCTACAGATGGCTTTGTATATATTTAAAAAAAATCTATCCATGTTCATATATATTTATTTAGTGTATTTTGTTCTTGACATTTTTTGTGTTTATAATTTCTATTGTTCATATAAAGCTTATTGGAGTTGTTTGGTAATTTGAGAATTGTGTACTTATTTATGAATGGAGTATGGTATCCCGTTAGGGTGGGTTATCCATTATTTCCCAGGAGGCACCGCTGATGGAGTAGCAGTTTGAATAATCCAGATCTCCAGTGCGGGGAGTTGTGAGTTCAACACAGAGACCCACAATGGCAGAATGACCCTGGACCTCAAGAGGTCAAGCACACCCAACCCCTCCTGAGTGTGTACCCTCTGAGGTGCTTGGGGGAATGCAGGACGGGGAGAAGTCATGTCTTTTAGACTATGCTACAAGCGGACAAGACAAATAATTGGCTAGGGGAGACAAGGTAACAAATCCAACAGAATGAGTTCAGGTTCTTAGCCAGTTATTAGCAGTGATCACTACTTGCCAGTCGCCAGGTTCCATTCTTGTGAATACATCACAGGATGGCTGGCCCTTTAAGGGAAGCTGGGCCCAGCAATTCTGCAAGTTTTATCAGTAGTGATTTTATATTATTCATTTGTTGCTGATGAAAATGCTGCATAGCGTCGGGCCTACTACCAATCCCTGTGGAACCCCACTAGAAACACCCCTACATGCAACAATTCCTCACTGACGACTACTTTTTGAGATCTATCAGTTATCCACTTCTTAATCCATTTAATGTGAATTCTATAGAGACTATATAATGCTAATTTTTTAATGAGAATGTTGCGCTGTACTATGTATATTATATCTACGCAATTACCTTTATCAAACTTTTAATCTCAAAGATGACGAATATCAAGCTTGACAAGACCTATTTTCCCTAAACACATGTTGACTAGCATTAATTATATTCCCATCTTTTACTGCTCGACCAGCTGAATTCAATGTCAGCTTTTCCCTTATTCAGCCAACTCTTTTAGGACTCTCACATCAGCAGGCCTGGATAACTTGCACTCAGACAAATTTATCACTAGCAGATGTTGTTTAACATCCTTCTCAGTTACTGATGGACTGGAATGTATTATCATTGTCATATGAGAGCATCATCCTGCTTCTTTCCAAATACAGAACAGAAATATTTACTGAACACTTCTTCCTTTTCTCCATAATCAACAATTATACCATTTCAATGGGTCTATATCATTGCTAGGATTTTGTTCCTAATATAATTAAAAACGTCTACTTATTGTCCTTAGCCCTGCCAACCATGGATTTTTCCCTTGTATTCTTTCGAATCAATGAATTACAAATTATGAAGTGCAAAAAATTGATAAGGGAAGCTATCTACTTCCTCCTTTTCCATGTGTTACATTTTGCTTTTTTATTTCTAATTGCTGCTGTCACTTCACCCTGAACTTGGATGATCTCGAAGGATGCAGGTTTGGAGGCATCTGAGGAGGAGACTGCAGTAGCCAAGGCATGATGCTTAAAAAAAAATCTCTGCTATAGTCCCTTTCAAGATATGTTTACATATCCGCTCAACAAAGGATTTATTGTTAATCAGTAGCTTTAATCTAAGGAAAAACACAAAATGGACTATATAGCTAACATGCTAACTCAAGTGATTTTATTATGAGTTTCACAATATTTGGCATTTTTCTTAAAACCCCAGCACCTGGGGTCTTGTGATTATATGAGAATCTGTTTATTTTTTAATTTAAGATTTTAGCCCTAATGGTTATGGAGAAAAGCTAGAGAACATGAACCTTGAAGTCACCAAGTCAAATAGAGAACGAAAAAAATTAGTATATTTTAAATCTCATTATTTTTAAGCCAACCTCATGATATTTTTGGGGCCTAAATCATGATTTGGCATGCTCAGGCCTGGGATTACTGTGCTGGCTCTTTTAAGACCTGGTAAGACCAGCTTGCTGTTTACTGGGCCTCAACCCTTTCAAACAAGGGAATTCTGGCAGATGAAGTCTCCAGGAGGCAATGATGGGCAGGGCATATCATGTGACAGCTAGGCTATAAACAGAGAACTGTTCTTGCCTCAGTTTGGCAGAGCCTCTCTCTCTGGTCTCTTCACCAAAGAAACAACCTTGTGGATGGACTAAAGAAACAGGCAGGTGAAGAGAACAGAACTCGAGCATCGAGTATCTGAAGGAAAAGGCCTGAGGCAATATAGTAAGGGTGCAGGCTTGAGACCTGGCACTGGGCACTTGTGCTTATTTTGGGACCACAAGCTGGGTTGAATGAAGCCTCCTTCACCCCGCATCAATAGAATGACTACTGATTTGGCCTGGGGAGGATCAAGGAAAAAAACTGCTTAATTCAGGAAAGGCAAGTTATTGAGGAACCCTGTATCAACAGGGCAAATGAACTACCAATCCCAGGCAGGCCTGAAAATTGTGGATGCAAGGCCATGTGCACAACAGGCTAAAGAGAAAGCTTTTTCAGGGATTGCAAAAGAAACTGTTCAGTTCAGAGAGGGCAACCCTGCGTCAGTGGGGTGCGAAAGAGATGCATTTTGCTTTTGGGATAATTAGAGTCCAGACGGGAGAACTCTTTACTGTGGTTTGGCTGGAGGGCTAGATTCCAAGTCACTCATCCACCAGAGGAAGACTGCAGCCCACAAGCTAAAGAAGAGACACAAAAGCAGTGAAATATGAGAGATAAGAACCAGTTAGACACAACTGTGGAGAATGAGGAAGTGTACCTTATTCATCTGCAAAAATGGTTATCTGAAGAGAATACTGAATACAGCTTTGTGTTCTCAAAAAGAAAAGGAGTACTTGTGGCACCTTAGAGACTAACCAATTTATTTGAGCATAAGCTTTTGTGAGCTACAGCTCACTTCATCGGATGCATACTGTGGAAAATACAGAAGATATTTATATACATACAAACCATGAAAAAAATGGGTGTTTACCACTACAAAAGGTTCTCTCTCCCCCTACCCACTCTCCTGCTGGTAAGCTATTAGTTAGTCTCTAAGGTGCCACAAGTACTCCTTTTCTTTTTGAGAATAAAGACTAACACGGCTGTTACTCTGAAGCTTTGTGTTTGTAGGTCACAGAATCTCTAGTTCATACTAAACAAAACTTCACAAAGCTTCAAACATGGCACACAGAGGATGAAGCAGCAGGGAAAGTCATTCCATGCTTTAATTTCTTTAAAAAAAAAAAAAAAAAGGCCTTAAATACTCTAGACTAGAATATAACAGGCTGAAACAGGCCTAATCTCAAGCAAAAGTTCTTGATGTGGATAGTTATGTGGGTACCCTTCTTTAGATAACAGCTATTATAGGCTCTTTCAAAGGAAGTACCTAGCTTGGATGCCTGCTCTTGCAGGTAAGATTAGCATTAGAGAGAAGCATCCAGGGCCAAGACACATACTAAACACATGGAAAATCTGAAAAGCAACCCAATGGAACAGAATTTAAGAAGTCCTAACAGATGCAAGAAATTAGAACTGATCTACATGGAACAGAACAAACATTTATCCAGCCACACCAAAGAATCCCAGCAACTTCAGGTTAAGGAGTAAGTGAAATATTTTGTTTCAGAGTTATCAGAACTTGGCATTCATTGGTACCTGCTACAACAATCTCAGAGACTGGGATCAGGTTTCCCGCAGCAAATAAGGGAGATTAACATTCAGTAACCTACCCATAGTTGCTAAGAGCCAGTAAGCCTGTTCCTCCACATTAGCTGGATTAGAAGAACCAGAGTTCTTCAGGTCTCCAAGGTATCCATGACTGTCCTAATGTCATGGTCTGAAGGAAGGAAGGCAGAACGAAGTTCAAATCAAGCTGTTATTTTGTTTCCCTAAATAAATTCTCACACTAAAAGAATAAAAGCCACATTTGTAGTTGTGTAGCTAGTAGTTGTAGCCAAATTTAAAATCCTACGAAATGTGTGGATCCAGAGCTGAAGATGACACATTACAGGCCTAAATGCCTGGGAATGGGATGTGGGAGGTGACTGCAGTATTGTCCATAGTAATGGAGGGAAGATTAATAACTCTGTTTCAGTCACACTGCATTTAAGATGATGGTTGGACATTCATGAGATGTCAGAAAGACAGGCAGAGAGATGGGATTGGATGACGAGGAACAGTTTGATCAGTAACAGCACCAATCTGCCCTAGAAATTATGCCCTGTTGCCGCCACCTCTCTCCTCCAACGACTAGAAGAGAATACTACAGAAGAAAAATTCATGATCATTAAACAAAAGCAGTTCTTGATTCAACTTTTCTGTTTTAGTCATATTCCTCTCATCTGAGTTTCAGCCCACAATGCTTTTGTCCACGTACCCCATAGTCTTCCCTCTTCCAGTTTCACTACTGCTTATCCTTCTGCAACCTTTACTTACCATTATAAGTTTTTTTTGCTGCAATCCTCTGGTGTGGTAGAAATAGGCTTATGAGATGATGAAAGGTAGCTTTTATAGTAACATGTAACAACTTTCCAATTCCACAAGAGCCACAGTGCTATTACACCCATGATAAATTCCAGAATTCTTCTCCATTATGCCAAATTATATTACCTTGTATAAGCCACGTATACCCTCGAGCTTGTATATCTTTATAAGAGCATCAAACATTCCTTTGTACTGGCGCTTTGATGAATCAATGCCAGCATCATATTGTAACACAAGCCGCGTCTTCGTTACCCATATTGGGTTTGTGATACAGAGGGTCATGACTCCTAAGAACAGATGGAAGTTAGACTAATATTATGAATGCCACTCTGAAAGTTTGTACCCCTTTGTTCAATTCAGTACAAAACACACACACCCCCATCCTACAAGAGCACTAAACAAGAAAAATGTAGACATCCCACTCTTTTCCTCTTAACTTTGAGAGCCAAATGCTGCCGCAACAGTTCTGCTGAACAGAGGGTGGGAGGGGAAACTGGTACAATTTGGGGAGTCTGTGCAGAAGTGCATGCTGCAGACCACAGGGCTCCCTGTGTATCCTTTACATTGGGGCTAGTGGATATTTCCTCCTTTACTCCACCAGGGTCCAAATGGTGGAATCTGGACATAAGCAGCTAGTTTTATTTTATTTGTGCTTTAATTATCTCAATTTAGCCTTATGGTACACAAAATTTCAAAATTAAACGAGGGGGCACAGAAATAAAGTGTCCATGTAACGAACCACCTCGCTCTGTCAGAATGATTGACCTGATGTAGCTTTACAGATTACTTTAAGTCGTAGGACTATAAAGTAATGACAAACTAAGGATACAATTTAATGTGTAATACTGCAACAAGAACTCTTCCAAAGCTCCAAGATTACCATCTATATCAGAGAAATGTGTACAAGAACACAAGAACATTAGAAATGACTTAGATTAAAAATTGCAGAGATCAGATATTTGTATTTTGTAGGTACGATATTTTGAGCATTGGATTTATTTATTCTTTAAGAATTAAATGTATCTGAATTCAACATCCTATTGACACTACAGGTCCAATCCAATGCTTATTAAAGCCAATCAAGTTATTGCACTGTCTTCAATGGGTGCCTGATTGGGTCCTATATCTGCTTTTGTGTGTCATTCTAAGTGCTCAAAATTAACACTAATACATTATATTACAAGGATGTGTTTAATAATTTTTGGCCTTTTATTGAACAGCTGCATATAGTTTATGCACTAGAATTTGTATAAAATATTAAGAAAAGATGGCTAGGCAGCCATAAAACATTTTAGTGGTTGCTATTTATGAATAAAAATGTAGAACACACAGCTGTCCAACCAAACAGTATTAAATTATTTATTACTTTATAAGTGAATGCAGCTGGACTGAAACACTTGCACTTGCCATCTGGAAGAAAAAGCAACATTGACAGACAAAGGCAAAAACAGCATATGGACAGGCTGAAGGTAAACATTAATCTCGCTTGCATTTTCCTCACCGGCCTCAGCAGCTGACACTAGGTGTTCGGTTGCACCAAGACCTTCCAGCTTTCTTTCCTCCTTGTAGGCTTTGATGGCATTATAGCTGGAAGAGGTAAAACATATTTAGATAGAAGAAATACAGATCATTTAGGAAAAGGTTTTTAAAGATTACTTTATGCACCATTACCCATTAGAGAGCAGACAGAGTCAGAGATTAACCTGTCTCAGTCAGATGCGATACAAATTGCTGAATTGTAGCTTTAGGCTATTTAAATATCTTTTACAACAGTACTCTTTAAAGTGACAGAATATTCCTAGATGACAACAATGGGACTGCACCCTGTATGAGATGCTTATAAGACAAAAGACTGCCTCTTCATAAAACCTAGGTGGTAGGTATTTATTTTCTAGCACTACATTACATCAACCTTTATCTGGTGGATTGACCTCATGCCCTCTGGTCTGCATTCTGGATTTTGAGTGAACTTTCACTGGGAGGTGAACAGGTGGAAGTCAGAAGAGAATAAGCTCTAGATCAGGGGTCTCAAACTCAAATGACCACAAGGGCCACATGAGGACTAGAGCATTGGCCTGAAGGCCGCATCACTGACACCCCCCTCACTGCCCCTGGCCCCACCCCCATTCCAACCCCTTCCATGAGGCCCCACCCCCATTCCAACCCCTTCCCTGAAGTCTCCAACCCAACTCTGCTCCCTCCCTGCCCCCAGAGGGTGCAGGAGGGGTGCAGGGTGCTCAGGGCAGGGAGTTGGGGTGCAGGAGGGGTGTAGGCTCCGGCCTGGCGCCGCTTACCTAGAGCGGCTCCAGGGTGGCAGCGGCCAGGGTAGGCTCCCTGCCTGCCTTCACTGGCCCCGCTCCGCTCAGCAGCCAGAACCACGTCCCTGTGGCCCCTGGAGGAGGGGTGGGGCACAGGGCTCTATGCGCTGCTTTTGCTGCTCCTCCAGGTACCTTCTCCGAAGCTCCCATTGGCTGCGGTTCCCCGTTCCCGGCCAATGGGAGCTGCAGGGGGCAGTGCTTGGAAGCAACGCACGGAGCCCTCTGTGCCGCCCCAACCCCCGCAGGGACGTGGTGCCAGGAGCAGCGCGGCGCTCGCGGCACCAGGGAGGGCAATCTTGGCCTGCAGGCTGTAGTTTGCCCACCCTTGGCCCAGAGGTAGGCGATGCGGGTGGTGGGGCACGGGGAGCTTGGCTAATAGTCATTGATGGACCTATTCTCCATGAACCAATCCAGTTCTTTTTCGAACCATTATACTTTTGGCCATCACAACATCCCATGGCAATAAGTTCCACAGGTTAATTGCATGTTGTGTGAAAAGTACTTCCTCGTTTGTATTAAACTTATCAATTTCATAGGGTGACCCCTAGTTTTTGGAAAGGGTTTCACTTTTCTGTTCACTTTCTTCACACCATTCATGATTTTATAGACCCCTCTCATCTCTCTCCTTAGAAATCTCCTTTCCAAGCTGAACACCCCTATCTGTTTAGTCTCACCTCATATGGAAGCCATTCCATACCCTTGATTATCTTTGTTGCTCTTCTCTGAACCTTTTCCAGTTCCACTATATCGTTTTTGAAAGGGGACAAACAGAACTGGACACAGTATCCCAGGTGTGGGCACATCATGGATTTATAAAGTGGTATTGTATCTTCTGCCTTATTTTCTATCCCCTTCCTAATAGTTCCTAACATACTGAGAGACTTTTAGATTGCTGCTGGGCATGAAGTGGAAGTTTTCAGAGAACTATCCACAGTTACTCCAAGATCTCACTTAATTTGCCATTTTCTTACCCAGTTTTGTAAGATTCCTCTGTAATTCCTCAAAGTCTGCTTTGGACTGAACTATCTTGAATAATTTTCTATCAGCAGCAAATTTTGCTGCTTCACGGTTCACTCCCTTTTCCAGATCATTAATTAATGTGTTGAACAGCACAGGTACCAGTACAGATCCTGGGGAATCTGCTGTTCACCATTTTCCACTGAAGACAGACAAGCTACAAGTAAAGTTATTTAATATTTCTGCAGCATCATAATAATAAAACCTAGCTCTTATACAGTACTTTCCATCAGATCTCAAAGCCTTTTACAAGGGAGGTCAATATCATTATCCTCCCCATTTTACAGATGGGGAAACTGAGGCACGGAGGCAATAATTTGCCCAAGGTCACCCAGCAGGCCAGTGGCAGAGCCATGAATAGAATCCAGGTCTCCTGAATCCCAGGCAGAGTGAATAAAAATCAATAATAAAAAAAAAAAAAAAGAAAAGAAAAATCTGATTTAGATTAAAAATTGGATTTTTAAAAAATTAAACTTGAAATTATAACTACAAAAGGTAAATAAAACATACTTTTTAATGTAAGTAGTACATGTTAAAGGAGTTCCGGAAACCTGCCGATTTCTCAAAGAGACAATATTAAAGGCACAACAAACTATCCTGATGCCAAGGAAAGCTAAACAGAATATTAGGACGCCAATATGGCTCCATCTGGAGCTCTTTAATGACCTGAAAATCAAAAAGGAATCGACAAAAAGTAGAAACATGAAAAAATTGCAAAGGATGAGTACAAAAGAATAGTGCAAGCATGCAAGGACAAAATCAGAAAGGCTAAGCCACAATATGAATTACACCTAGCAAGGGACGTAAAAGGCAATAAGAAGAGGTTCCATAAATACAGTAGGAGCAAGAAAAAGAAGAAGGCAAGCATAGGTCCACAACTTACCAGTGAAGGAGAGCTAATAATGGATGACACTCAGAAGGCTGAACTCTTTAATGCTTATTTTGCTCCTGTCTTCACTAAAAAGGTTAATTGTGACCAGACACTTAACATAACATTTACAACAGGGGAAGGCACACAAGCCAGAACACGAAAAGAACAAGTTAAATTTGTTCAGGTTAGCAGGGCCTTATGAAATTCACCCTAGAGTATTTAAGGAACTAGCTGAAGCAATCTCAGAACCGTTAGTGAACATCTTCAAGGACTTATTGGAGACAGGTGAGATCACAATGGACTAGAAAAGGGCAAACCTAGTACCTATCTTTAAAAAGGAAACAAAGAGGACCCAATGAATTATAGACCAGTCACCCTAACTTTGATACCTAGAAAGATATTGGAATAAAATTATTAAACTATGAATTTGTAAGCACCTAGAGGATAATAGGGTAATACGCTATAGCCAACGTAGATTTGTCAGGAACAAATCATGCCAAACCAACCTAATTTCCTTCTTTGACAGTTATTGGCCTAGTGGTTGGGGACAGCTATAGATGTGCTATACCTTCATTTTAATAAGGCTTCTCCCACATGACATTCTTATAAGCAAACTAGGGAAATATAGTCTAGATGAAATAAATATGAGTGCACAACTGGTTGAAAGACTGTACTCAAAAAATAGTTATCAATGGCTCACTGTCAAACCAGGAGAATGTACCTAGTGGGGCAGTTCTGTCCTGGGTACAGAACTTCTCAACATTTTCATTGATGATGACTTGGATAATGGAACAGAGAGAATGCTTATAAAATCCAAGCTGAGAAGGGTAGCAAGAACTACGGAGGACAGGATTAAAATTCAAAATGACCTTGACAAATTGGAGAATTTTTATGACATCAACAAGATGAAAGTCAGTAAAGGCAAGTGCAAAGTACTACACTTTGGAAGGAAAAATCAAATGGAAATAACTGGCTAGGCAGCAGTACTGCTGAAAAGACACTCTGGGGTATAGTGGATCACAAATTGAATATGAGCCAGTAATGTGATGCAGTTGTGAAAAAGGCTAATATTATTCTGGGGTGTATTAATAGGAATGTGGTATGTATGACATAGGAGGTAATTGTTCTGCTCTACTTAGCACTGGGGACCTCAGCTGGAGTATTGTGTCCAGTTGTGTTCACCAGGCATTAAGAAAACATGGACAAATTGGACAGTGGAGAGCAACAAAATAATGAAAGGTTTAGAAAACCTGACCTATGAGGAATGTTTTAAAAAACTGAATACCTTTAGTCCTGACAGAGCAGGGGGAGAGGGGAGGGCATATGAATCAGTAACAGTCTTCAAATAATGTTAAGTGCCATTATAAAGAGGACAGTGATCAATTGTTCTCCATATCCACTGACGGTAGGGCAAGTACTAATCAGCTTAAGCTACAGCAAGGAAGATTTAGGTTAGATATTAAGAATTAAGAAAAACTTTCTAACTATAAGGAAATTAAATATTAGAATAGGTTACAAGGGAATTTATGGAATCCTTGCAATGGAAAGATTTTAAGAACAGGTTAGACCAACAACTGTTAGGGATGGTCTAGGTATACTTGCTCCTACCTCACTGTGAAGGGATGGACTACCTCACCTTAAGGACCCTAATAGACCTACACTGCTATGTTTTCTATGTTTGCTGACAAAGTTTTAAAGAAAGTTGAACCACTGACCTGGTCAAAGTCACTGGCTAAGCACCTGAAACCAGAATTTGCTGAAGTGATAAACCAGCTATTGACAGCAGTACCCTCTTCTGCAGGTGCAGAGACTTTTTTTTTTTTTTTAATTTTAGTCTATTCAAATAGTTCAATCAAAGTAAAGAATCTGATTGGAAGTTGGAAAAACAACAGGAAAACTTGTTTTCCCTCTTCCAATGCATGAATAAAAATGGGGTGTGAGGATGAGATCTACTACTTCTAAAATCTTGAAGCACATGGTGACCAGAAATAATTGTGTCAATTCACTGTAGTATTTTCTTAATAAAGCAATAAGTTTTAAATACAAAGCATGTTTTGATAATTTTTCTTATGTATCCAGTACATTTAAGGTAGTTTTATTTAACTAATAAAAACTATTTTAAAATGCTGTTTTTGTGTACTTGAATTTCAATTTCTATTCAAATACTTAGAAAAGATGCAAATAAAAATTAATAATCTAATAAATAAAATGCATCGTTCACAATTTTCTAATAAAAATGTAAGAAACCCAAGACTCAATGTGTTTTACACTAAATAATTGCTAAGTAAGTGTACAGACATAGTGCATTCTCCTGATTAGCAAAAACATACCATATTTCATGTCAAGACTTTATCTAGTTGTAAATCAACATTTTTGAATGGTTATACCAACCAGTGAGAATGAATCTTTCTTTAGGAAAATAACTAAAGTACAAACGCAAGACAACATTAAAAGTGATTAAGTTAAAATAAATCATGAGTACAGTTGGTTAAAGGATGATTAAAACTGATTTAAATCAATCCACCCTGGTTCCAATCCAGTACTCTATTCATTAGGCCACACTACCCTCCTAGGCATGCACTATACTTTACAACAGTTACAGATCCCTGTCCTAAACTGCTTACAGTCTAAATAAGACTTAAAATATCAAGTGATGACAAAAAAGGGAAACATTTATATTTATGCACCCTCACCATCTCCCCAAAATCAAAGTACAACCTACATTCAAGGATCACTTTGCATAGAATATTAATATTCTACAGATCCACTTACAAGAAAAAGTAGAGTCCCCAGGAGGCACCTGCACCCCACATGTTTGGAGTTACCCCTTTGTACAGGCCACGTAGTCCTTCGTGCTTCCAGACAGTGGTCAAACAGTGTAGAATCCCATTGTACTTTGGTCTCAATTCCAACCCGTCACTCACTATTTAAAAAAAGAGATTACACTGAAAAAAACCCCAACATTCCATAAAGAGTAAAAGAGTGCGGTATAAAAACTACAAAGCAAATACCTTTTTCTCTAGGCTGAGCAGGGAAATGTGCAGTGTTAAAGAAAGTTGTAGTGAACCCGCTGGCATAACTATTTACACTAGAACCTCAGAGTTACAAACAGTTCATGAATGGAGGTTTTGTTCGCAACTGTGAACAAAACGTTATGGTTGTTCTTTCAAAAGTTTACAACTGAACATTGACTTAATACAGCTTTGCAACTTAGTATGCAGAAGAAAAATGCTGCTTTTAACCACCTTAATTTAAATGAAACAAGCACAGAAACATTTTCCTTACCTTGTCAAATCTATTTTTTTTTTAAACTTTCCCTTTATACTTTTAGCAGTTTACATTTAACACACTACTGCACTGTATTTGTTCCCCCCTACCCCCCGCTGCTGCCTGATTGCATACGTCTGGTTCCAAATGAGGTGTGTGGTTGATTGGTCAGTTCGTAACTCTGGTGTTTGTAACTCTGAGGTTCTACCGTAGCTGTATTCCGAAGGTGAATGTGAGTTAAGGTTTGGGGAACTTTACAATGGACTGATGCAGTTGTTCTGCAGACTTCCTAAGGTCAACAGGATGGAAGCACCTCTCACTGAGAAGGTAACTCTGCTGCAGTGTACCTTAGATGAGTAGTGTCCTTGACTTAAAGCATTTTGTCAGTTTTACAGAGGATGGAGTTTGTCTTATTAATGCCCTAAGAGTTTTATGCTACATCTAACCTATAATCTTTGACATTTTTGTGGTCCTCTACAAATACTACTTTTCTCCCCCAAATGATTTTCGTCCCTTGGAATTTTTATTATGACTTTAGCAAGAAATTCCCATTTAAAATGTATCATCCATGTTTGACGTATGATTTTCAACAGGTCATGATCCGGTCAATTCAAAATCAGTTTTCACCAGAACAATCAAAGGTTATTTCCATGCTAAATTCTAACTTTTTCTCTGCCGCTCCTCACTACTTGGGCTGCATTGCATTTTTTTTTTAAATTAGAACAAAGTGTATCTTTGGCCCTTTTCTATTCAACAGCTGAACTGTTTTTGCCCAAACTTTCAAAGACATTCACCTTAAGAAAAGATGGAAGTATGGAAAGTTTTAGCCTGATAGATTTCAGATGGAACAGAAATGTTTGTGTAGCCTTGACTATAGCCACTATAGCAGTTGCTTCTGCTCTTACTATAAGAATGTAAAAATGGCTACAGTATTTGCGATACAAGGAATTTACCTCGAAAGCAGGAACCAGAGGTGGGGTTCAGAGTGACCTAAACTTCAAACTAAAGCAAACTTTCCCAACTCTGTTAAGCCTCTGTCACAACTAGGAAGTCAGCTCAAAATTTTGCCACCAGAGTGGCTTCCTGGCCTGCTTATGCAGAGAAACTATGCTCCCATCAGAAATGGTAGTCTGGTAACTAAAACACAGACAGCATTTTCTGTTTATTACATCCATTCTCTGACCCGCCTCATGTACATAATATGTTCTGACAAAGACCAAGTTTGAAAAAAGAAATGGATCAGCAGGACCTCAAAACAACAGGGAAGTCAGAGCCTGGAACATACATTAGGGTGGTCAGTGAAGTTGTTGTTTACCAATATAATCTTAATCTCAGGTTATCAATTTCATTTCACTTTAACGGTTTCTTAACCACCCTAATTAAATCTAGTGAGATCTTGGAGGTGTGGGAGCTCCTACCCTAAACTTGTTTTTAAACTTTCTCTTTAATTAATAGTTTAGGTTTTTTTTAATCACGATCCTGATTTCTCGGTCCCTAATTCCACTTCCTGGTTGAAGGCAGAGGCTGGAGACTCTTCTGGGTTCAACGCTGGCTCAGGTAAATGAAAAATGAAATCCCATCTATGCTGTTTGGTGAGAATCCATCTTGGTGGGGTGGACACATATTTGGCATCAGAGTTCCAACCAATAATTCAGGGGAACAGCTCAAAACCCACTGGTTGATGGTGATGTTGTGGGCTAAAACCTACCACCTGAGGCCACAAGCAGCAGGAATCACATGGAGCAGAGAAGAAGAGGTTTTATCCTTGGATGAGGTCTTGGCGCAGAAAAAAACCCGAGGCATCAGCATGCGCACCACCACCCCCCAAATTATTTCTGGGAATCAGAAAAGAGCATGTGAAGGGCCCATTCTGGTGAGGGAAGGAGTCCAAGTCTCAGTGGTTTTGAATACAGACTTTTGTCTAGTCATACCATAAAGCTCTTGAGAAACAGCCAGCATCCAAGGCGTCGGAAATCACAAATACAATCTAAAATGGAACTATCAAAGCCCAAGAACAAAGTTGGAATGCAAAACTTAGAGGGGTCTGTGGCAGTTAGAAATAAGAGCTGGGCTGAGGTATAGAGAAGTTTAGCTAGCTATCACTGCCAAAATAAGGCAAAAATGTGGTATTAGATGTCAGGAAAAGTAAGATTTAGAGGAAGGGACACTGTCCTGTTAAAAAAAATTTTGGGTTACCAGACCTTTAAGACTACTGAAACTAGTTTATTTTTTACCACTTATTCTATCTGCTGCTAATATATCAATAAGATTTTCATAATAAAAAGAAATCTAGTCAATTTTTCGTCTACTTAGTCAGTTGCATTTTCCAGGTGTCCATATGCTTGACACAATGCTCCATCTGTAACTAAGAAAAAGTGTTTAAATCCTCACCAAAAAAGTACAATTCTACTTGAATCTTTAAATGTTACAGAAAACATATTTTGTATATTCAAAAATTCACAACATTTAATTTTGGAGTCTAAATTATCCAAAAATTCATTTGAAATAAATGTAAAGAAATTAGGCAGTTCTTTAACCTATATATAAACGGATGTGATAAAATAGAGGCTTCAAAAGAACAACTCATCAGCCACATCAACAGTAGCTCATCGGAAAGAAGAGGACACCCTTCCCTGCAGAGAAACTGCAATTCCAACTTCATTCTCTGCTGACCAGCATCACAGCCTACAATAATGGGGCTAAATTTAGTTGGGGATTGGTCCTACTTTGAGCAGGGGGTTGGACTAGATGACCTCCTGAGGTCCTTTCCAACCCTGATATTCTATAATTCTATGATTAAATTAAATACTCTTTTGCCTCTACTATTTAATTTATTGGATCTAAAGTCAGTAAAACTCCCCAGTTATGTACCACAGGAGAAGTTAATCTAACACATAAGGAATTTAATATTGCATGTCACATCTGAACAAGATAACTGAATACTTGTTATAATAGTGTATTAAGGTTAAGTGTATTTTGACAGGTGCTTAAATCTAGTCAATGTAACAAAACTGCAATGGTTCTTAAACTTTTATACTGCTGACCCCTTTCACATAGCAAGCCTCTGAGTGAAACTCCCCCTTATAAATTAAAAACACCTTTCAATACATTTAACACCATTATAAATGCTAGAGGCAAAGCAGGGTTTGGGGTGAGGGCTGACAGCTCGCGATCCCCCATGTCATAACCTCGTGACCCTCTGAGGGGTCCCGACCCCCAGAAAACACCTGAGTTAAAGTTTAGCGTTACTCAGTATTGTGCTGGATCGTGCTTACAGTAGATTCGCAATCCCAGGCTTTGCTGTAATCGCAGCCCCCCGGTCCCCTCAACCTTTGCTCCCACTAGAAGTCTCGAGTCGTGGCTGGTTTCGGAGAGCCGCAGGCGCCGGGGAAGGAGAGCGGGCACCGCACGCACCACGCCCCTGCGCAGCTCGCTCTAACCTTCCGGCAGCATGGCAAATCCATGCTCTGAAGCGAAGGTGGGAAGAGGCAGACTGGAAGCCAGGCTGCGCTACGCATTGTGCCTCAGTTTCCCCAGCGGGAGTGGCTCCAGCAGGCGTAGCGGCCCGTCCAGGGAGGGTGCCCCCTCTGCAGGGGAACGGGGGGAGCAGGGGGCCCGCCTCACCTGCGAAGCGGATCTTCACCAGGTCCAGCGGATGCAGCACCAGGGTGGAGACGACCCCGCCGCTCAGACCCGCCACAAGGCTCTCGTACCGCACGTGTCTGAACAGGGGCCGCAAGGGCGGGGCCGGCGGAGACTCCACCGCGCGCACCGACCCCCGCGTGCCCTGAGCCGCACTCATCAGCCCTCGTCCACCGCACCACCAGCCCCGTGGCAGAGACAGAGGGTAGGGGGGGCTAGCCCCCGGCGCCGGCCAAGCTCCCTCGCTGGTGGGTGGAGCCGGACAACACGTTGGGATTGGGGAGGGTGTCACGTGAGCCCGACGTCAGCTCTTCCGGTCGTTGCTGTGCGCTCTGACTTGACCCGGAAGCATTCCGGGCTGGTTCCGGTCTGTGCGGCCGCGAGGAGCGGAGTGTGGCGGCGGGATGAGGGTGAAGGTGCTGAGCCGGAACCCGGATGATTACATCCGCGAGACCAAGCAGGATCTCCAGCGCGGTGAGCGCGCGGGCAGGCGGAGGCGGTTGGTTGGGTGGGGAGGAATCTTCGGTGCGCGCGACGGACAGGTGCTTGGGGGCGAACCTGGCGTAATGGCTGTGCGGGTGTCCTGAGCCCCGTTCCCCGGGGCCCGCCTTGTGTTGGGGCCACCCGCCAGAGAAAAGGGAGCATGGGACTGGCAGGCTGGGCTAGGAGAGGGGCTGGGCTAGGAGAGGGTCCGGCCTGCGAGCCCCTTGGACAGGTGTGTACAGCGCCTAGCACACCAGCGTCTTGGTCCCCTACGTGGCGCCATCCCAGGCTGCAAGTAAGTAACGATAACACTGTCGTGGGGTGCAGGCTTTACAGATTAGTAAAAGACGGTCAGGGAGATTAAAGCCAACACCTACAGAAATGTCTGCTGATTTTGGATATCTCAGTAACTCGATGCCCGAGGCACCTATGTCTTTCGCCAGAACACACTTCGTTCTCTTTTTGCAGTCTGTGCCACTATCCACCGTTCAATTTACTCCCAACAAGAACTCATTCACCACTGAAACTGTGTTCTGAATAAGTCAGGGGTCCTATGGAAAAAATGGTTGTGATCATGGTATCAAAGATGGTATCATAATGCTAGTGAATAAGGTATCAGAATTAGGGATATGTGTGCTAGCTTAATTTTGACATTGTTGAACAATTGATTGCTTCATTTTGCAGCCTCAGTGTTCTTTTAGTGTAGGGATGTATTTTTCTTTGAAACTTCCCAGGCTGAGTTTTCATCTTGTGCATTTATTTTTTTAGACACTGGAATAATGTTCTGCATTACACAATAAGAAAAGGACTGCCTCTTTCTATATAAGGACATGCCCCAATAATGTATTGGGAGTTGGGAGTGCAGGGTTCTGTTTCTGACTCTGGATATGGATCATGATCTAGGTGAGGTAGTCAATAGGCGGACTGCAGGTCAAATCTGGACCCCCAGATGGTTTGAATGGACCCTCAAATCTTTTCATTTACCTATTATTATTTATTATTTTCTCTGGAGTCCGGACCTTGACTATACCTTGACCAAGAAATTTGGGCCTTGACAAAAAATAATTGACTACCCTGAGGTTAGACTCAGTGGTTCTCAAACTTTTGTACTGGTGAGCCCTTTCACATAGCAAGCCTCTGAGTGTGACTCCACCCTTAAATATGTAAAAAAAGTGTTTTTAATTTATAACACCATTATAAATGCTGGAGGCAAATCGGGGTTTGGGGTGGAGGCTGGCAGCTCATGACCCCCCATGTAATAACCTTGCAACCCCCTGAGGGGTCCTGACCTCCAGTTTGAGAACCCCTGGGTTAGAGGAAGGGTCTGGGAGTTATGACTCTAGCCTGCTACTTATTTTTCAGTGACGTTTTGCCCTTATGTAGCGCTTGTTCATCTCTGGATCCAATGGCATCTAGTAAAGATGGGTATGTCAGAATAGTACCACATTACGGACAGTCTCGTCCTGATCAGATGTGGCACATTCTTTTTGAGAGATGCTGTGATCGTGCTCTAACGTAGGGGTTCTAAACCTTTTTGTTTCTGAGGCCCCGCCAACATGCTGTAAAAACTCCATCACTCACCTGTGCCGCCACAACTGGTTTTCTACATATAATACTTTTGGGAGAATTTTGCGTCACTGCAATGCGCAGAATTTGTCCCCAACAGATTTCTTTGCTTCCTCCCAGAAGAATGATTTTCTGATGGGGAAGCAAAGGGAAGCTATAAGAGCAGTCATGTGACCCTCCCCAGCAGTATATTTCGGGTGCCTGGGGCAGCTGGCAGAGAGGTAAATTACTGTGGGGCAGGGGGTGGGACTGGGGAAGACCTGGCTGGTGGCTCCTGCCCAGCACCAGGCTCAGTTGCTAGTCCCAGCTGGGCTGAGGAGGATGGAACTTCCTTTTCCCCTGCACTGCATCCGGGGCTGTGTCAGACCGACCCCCACCGGATTTCTCCCCTGGCTCTAGGAAGCTCTGCAAACTCCACCTTCTGCGCTTCCTGCACCTATTTCTCCTCAGCTGCAGGGGGAGGGATCTCTGTACAGGGAGCTGCTCCCCCATTTGCCCAATACCCGTGCAACCAGACACTCCCTGATGAGCCCCACTTCCCCTGGATCACCTCGGCAAGTCACCTGTACCTGGATCCCCACCCTACCGAGCCCTGACCAGCTGCACCTGGACCCCCCTGTGGAATCCCATTATTGTTTTCTGCAGAACCCCCCAACAAGTCCCTGTGCATCCAGATCTCCCCTCCCCCCACCCCCCGCACCTGGCTCCCCCACTGAACTGCCCCCACACAGAACCCTCTCAACCCACACCTAGATTCCCCCCACACTAAGCCCCTTCACACTTGGATCCTGCCTTGCTGAGCCAGCTTGCCCGCACCTGGCACAGAGGGGCAGAACCCTGAGGTGTTTCTGGGGCAGGCCACGTTCTTATGCTGTGTCAGGTTTGGGTATAGCCTCACTGCTGAGTCAGATTTCAGAGCAGCAGCCGTGTTAGTCAGTATCCGCAAAAAGAAAAGGAGTACTTATGGCACCTTAGTGACTAACAAATACTCCTTTTCTTACTGCTGAGTCAGTGTCCCGGGGGGAGCTGCACAGTGATTTCCCACCTCTGTGCAGGCAGTGGTCTGTGCTCCCCAATTCCATGCTGGAACCTCTACGTTTATTTGACAAAATTTGCAGAATTTTAAAATATTTTGTGCAGAATTTTTAATTTTTCGGCACAGAATGCCCTCAGGAGTAATATAAAAGCCAGAGCTCACATTAATGGGTAGCAAGGAGGGCAATTGCCCAGGATCCCACGCCACAGGGTGCCCTTTGAAGCTAAGTTGCCCAGGCTTCTGCTTCAGCCCCGGGTGGCAGGGCTCAGGGCTTTAGTCCTACATGGCAGGGCTTTCTGCCCTGGGCCCCAGCGAGTCTAACACTGGTCCTGCTTGGCAGACCCCCTGAACCTGCTCGTGGACCCCCAGAGGGCCCCAGACCAGTGGTTTTCAACCAGTGGTCTAGTGGATGAGATTTGGGTCTTCCACTTTCTAGTCTATTTGTATGTTTTTGCCAGCTTTGTCAGATATGAATGTATGTAAACTCTTTGTCCCACAGTTATCTCAATTGTGTAATAGGGTAAGGAAGAAACTAAGTTTCATAACGTAGGGATATGGTACCTTGCTCAGTAATGAGTGTTACGAAATGCAGGGAAATATTGTTCCTCATTGGAAGAGGTGGGAGTACAACTCAAGGTCTCCTAGCGCCACTAGACCAGAGGCTGTTTTGGTTGTGCAGAAGAAAAGATCTCATAAATAGGCTATGTCTACACTACCACGGTAAGTCAACCTACGCTACGCAACTCCAGTAATGTGAATAACATAGCTGGAGTCGACGTACCTGAGGTCGAGTTCCTACGGGAGAAACTCTCCTGTTGACTTACCTTACTCTTCTCATCGGGGGTAGAGTACAGGGGTCGACTGTAGAGCAAGCGGCTGTCAATTTGGTGGGTCTTCACTAGACCCGCTAAATCAATCACCGGTGGATTGATCTCTGAGCATTGATGGTTATGTGGTGGGGGATGTGTGTGTGTATGTATGTATGTGTGTATTCCCTCCCACCCACAACAGTGTGGAAGAAACAAAATAATTACAAAATATCCTTGTCCATTGGCATTCTCAATACTGGCTTTGTTTTGGTTCTTTGAGCAGGTAATGTCTCTTGACAGGCAAGAGCCTTTTAACTTTCAGTTCCCAGCCTGCTCACATGACTAGTATAAATCCAATGTTTAGTTAAATTATGGGCATTTTAGTTTCAGCTCTTTTTGAAATATAAGACAAGTGTTGATAGCTAGAAGTCTAATCTAAAAGTAAAATCTTTTAGAAATTACTTGACACTGTCCTTTTAACTTCTTAATTTAAAAAAAGCTAGTAGGACTAACTCTAAACTTAAATATTTCAGTAGCCGGTGATCCCGCAGATCACTTTGCAGTTATCAACGTGACAGAAATCCCAGTGTTGTGGGAAAATATATTCTTTCCATCATGGCAGGAAAAATCAAAGGGAAATTTATCTTAATTCAACTTAACTTGCACCACAGAGGATGTCATGGGTTCTTACGATTATCCATCTTATTCCAGTTCCAAGAAACTATGATCCTGCATTGCATCCATTTGAGGTTCCACGAGAGTATATGCGAGCCCTGAATGCAACAAAATTAGAACGTGTGTTTGCAAAACCTTTTCTTGCTTCACTGGATGGTCACAGGGATGGAGTTAATTGTATGGCTAAGCATCCACATAGTTTGTCTACAATACTTTCTGGGGCCTGTGATGGAGAGGTAAGTGAATTTGCCTCCCAAAAAAAAAATGAATACAAACTTTTTAAAAAAAATATAAGAATGGCCATACTGGGTCAGACCAGTGGTCCATCTAGCCTGATATCCAGTGCCAGATGCTTCAGAGGAATGTATAGGACAGGGCATTATAGAATGATCCATCCCCTGTTGTTCAGTCCCAGAATTGGTCAGTCAGAAGTTTAGGGGTACCTAGAGCATGGGGTTTCCTCCCTGACCATCCTGGCTAATACAATAATTCCTTTCACTGCACTTTCTATGGTCCCTATCCTGCAAGTAGGTCTAAGTCATGTGGAGGAGCTTCCAGTATTGGGTTTGTAAAATCGAATTCTTGCTGGTGGTAGCAGTGACACTCACTTCAATAAAGAAATTTTTAAAAAATATAAGGGAAATGTGATTGTAAGCCCACAAAAAATAGACATGGCTATTCAGGGGAAGGTTTGTTTTGAACTCCTTGGAACACATTTTCTAAAACTAGCTAGATTTCAGGCTGCTGTTGTCCATTTGACATGACTTTTCATGACATCTTACAGCTAGAAAACTACTAAATGGAAAAATGTTTTGGTATTCTTTAACAGGTTAAAATTTGGAACTTGACCAAGCGAGAATGCATCCGTACTTTACAAGCACATGAGGGCTTTGTACGAGGGATATGTGCCCGCTTTTGTGGTACTTCTTTCTTCACCGTAAGTATAATGTTGGTATGACGTATAGAGCATACTTCCACCATTGGTTTTCCAATCAGAAACTTAGTGTAATCATTTGGTGAGCTTCTCTGTGGTAGCATGTTTAAAATGTCAGTAGTTTTTAGGAATAATGTCCACTAAACTCCATTTATATTGCAAACCTAGCCTTTTCTGTTTCTGAACAAAAATGTTTGGTGCTACAACGCATTTGTTAACCAAGACTAGCAATTTTCTGGTGTTCTCCCTTTAATAAGGGCAACTCAATTAATTTGAGTACGTTATTTTACCTACTGGTTTTGTATGGCAAACTGTTCATTGAAAAACACTATGAATAGTTACTGTGATTCAAGATGGTTTCAGTTGAGTAATTAAAGTCAAAGTTCTGTCAGTAAACATCCTTTCATTGTCACTTTATATCAAGTATAATGGGTTTAAGTGCACATAAACTGACTGTGATAAAATATCAGTGTTTTGGTGTTCAGATGAAAACAGGACTAACATCTAACAGTGAAAAGCATGAAGTATGGAGGACAGAATGAGTTGATGGGTCCTCTTGTTAACAAAAATCTTGTATGTCCATCTACCGACAATGGAATGTGTATCCACTGCTCTGAAGTAGACACTAGATAAGTGTCATGGGGCGGGGGAAGGTTTGGGTAGTTGCATAACATAGGAGCTTGAATTGTGTAAATAGAAGAAATGTGTGTTAAATACTCAAAGAGCTAGCTGTATACGTTTTCTCCAATGCTTCTAGGTTGGTGATGATAAAACTGTGAAGCACTGGAAAATGGATGGCCCAGGATATGGGGGAGAAGAAGAAGAACCACTGCATACAATTCTTGGAAAGGTATAAAAACATCTATTCTCTTGTTACTACTTAAGTTAGTTAAGCATGGACTAGTGGGGTGGAAGGTGATTGATTGTGGATCTGGGATTTATATTTCTGCATTTTCTCCTGGGAATGTTTTATGTTTTTCAAAGACTCAAAAAGTAATAGCAAATTTTTTTTAAGTACATCAGAAGCAGGAAGCCTGCTTAACAGCCAGCGGGGCAACTGGACGATTGAGGTGCTGAAGGAGCACTCAAGGACGATAAGGCCATTGCAAAGAAACTAAATGAATTCTTTGTGTCGGTCTTCACGGCTGAGAATGTGAGGGAGATTCCCAAACCTAAGCCATTCTTTTTAGGTGACCGATCTGAGGAACTGTCCCAGATTGAGGTATCATTAGAGGAGGTTTTGGAACAAATTGATAAATTAAACAGCAATAAGTCACCAGGACCAGATGGTATTCACCCAAGAGTTCTGAAGGAACTCAAATGTGAAATTGCAGAACTACTAGTCTGTCACCTGTCATTTTAAATCAGCTTCTGTAGCTATCCTCCAGTCATCTGGTAATGTGACACCTGTTTTTAAAAAGGTCTCCAGAGGTGATCCTGGCAATTACAGGCCTGTAAGCCTGACTTCAAGTACCGGGCAAACTGGTTGAAACTATAACGAACAGTATTGTCAGACATATAGATGAACATAATTTATTGAGGAAGAGTCAACATGGTTTTAGTAAAGGGAAATCCTACCTCACCAATCTACTGAATTCTTTGCGGGGGGTCAACAAGCATGTGGACCAAGGGGATCCAGTGGATGTAGTATACTTAGATTTTCAGAAAGCCTTTGACAAGGTCCCTCACCAAAGGCTCTTACACAAAGTAAGAGGGAAGGTGCTCTCATGGATTGGTAACTGGCTAAAAGGAAACAAAGGGTAGGTATAAATGGTCAGTTTTCAGAATGGAGAGAGGTAAATAGTGGTGTTCTGCAGGGGTCTGTTCTGGGACCAGTCCTATTTAACATACTCATAAATGATCTGGAAAAGGGGCCAACTGTGAGGTGGCAAAATTTGCAGATGATACAAAATTACTCAAGATAGTTAAGACCCAGGCAGACTGCAAAGAGCTATAAAAGGATCTCTCAAAACTGGGTGACTAGGCAACAAAATGGCAGATGAAATTTAATGGTGATAAATACAAAGTGATGCACTTCGGAAAACTTAATCCCAACTATACATATAAAATGATGGGGTCTAAATTAGCTGTTACCACTCAAGAAAGAGATCTTGGAGTCATTGTGGATAGTTCTCTGAAAACATCCACTCAATGTGCAGCAGTAGTCAAAAAAGCAAACAGAATGCTGGGAATAATTAAGAAAGGGATCGATAATAGGACAGAAACTATCATGTTGCCTCTGTATAAATCCATGGTACGCCCACATCTTGAATACTGTGTGCAGAAGTGGTCATCCCATCTCAAAAAAGATATATTGGAATTGAAAAAGGTTCAGAAAAGGGGCAACAAAAATGATTAGGGGAACGGAACGGCTTCCGTATGAGGAGAGATTAATAAGACCGGGACTTTTCAGCTTGGAAAAGAGATGGCTAAGGGGAGACATGATTGAGATCTGTAAAATCATGACTGGTGTGGAGAAAGTAGATAAGGAAGTGTTATGTATTCCTTCTCATAACACAAGAACTAGGGGGTCACCAAATGAAATTAATAGGCAGCAGGTTTAAAACAAATAAAAGAAAGTATTTCTTCACAGAACACACAGTCAACCTGTGGAACTCCTTGCCAGAGGATGTTGCGAAGGCCAAGACCATAACAGGTTCAAAAAAGAACTAGATAAATTCATGGAGGATAGGTCCATCAATGTCTATTAGCCAGGGTGGGCAGGAGTGGTGTCCCTAACTTCTGTTTGCCAGAAGCTGGGAATGAGCGACAGGGGATGGATCACTTGATGATTACCTGTTCTCTTCATTCCCTCTAAGGCACCTGGCACTGGCCACTGTTGGAAGACAGGATACTGGGCTAGATGGACCTTTGGTCTGACCAAGTAGGGCTGTTCTTATGCATGTGTGGACAGGAGTTAGGTTAGAGGCGACTCTTGAGTTATACCTGTAGTTAATATTGCTGTGAAAACAAGCCCTTAAAGTGCTCCATCTGTTTGGCTTATTAAAAAGATTGAGAGGTGACTTGAATAGAGTGTATAAGTACCTCCATGGGGAGAAAATACCGGACTAAAGGGCTCTTTATTCTAACAGAGAAAGGCATAGCAAGAACCAGTGGCTATAAACTGAAGCCAGACAAATTCAAATTAGGAATTAGGACAGATTTTTAACAGTGAAGGTGGTTAACCGTTAGAACAAACTGCCTATGCAAGTGGTGGATTCTCCATCTCTTGATGTCATCTTATTGACTGGATGCCTTTCTGGAAGATAGTCTTAGTCAAATACAAGTTATTTTTTAGTTAGATGGAAGTTATTGGGCTCAATACTGTGTTAACTGGGTGAAATTATCATAGGTCATTATTCAGGAGATCAGACTACATGATGATGGTTCCTTATGGCCTGCATCTATGAGATGTGATAGTGGTTTTGTTTTAAGTAACTTAAAAAAAAAGCTGATTTTTATGGCATCCTCCACCACAGTGCACATATTTTGATGCGGTTTTTTTGTATGTGAGCTAGGGAGAGATTTTAAAATTAATTATGGTACTTCCATAAGGAAAATTGCCAGCAAGATTCAGCTATACATTTTTGTGTAACATATGGGATCTATTTGACTGCCTCTGGAAATACATTAAACATTTTAAAGTTTTTTTTCACGTAGGCTATGTTACCACACTTTTTAATATGTTGTACGTCAAAGTAAAATGTTCAGTCAGACTGGTTTCAAACTGTCTGAGTGACAGTTAATACAGGTTTCACTATAAATATAATCAATAAAAATTTACAAAAAAGAACTTGCAAACAGAAAATGAAAGGCTACAATATTCTTAAAATAGCTAAATGTGAAAGACTAAAACATGTTCAGCAGGGCGTGATGATTTGGTCAACAGTAATTTAAATAATAAATATAACAAGTTTTTCAAGTTGTTACACAAAGTTGAGTTGAACATTCCTGTAACTAAGTTCTTTTGCCTTTTAAAGACAGTGTACACAGGAATTGATCACCACTGGAAGGAAGCTGTATTTGCAACTTGTGGGCATCAAGTAGACATCTGGGATGAACAAAGGACCAGTCCCATATGCTCTTTGACATGGGGTGTTGATAGCATCAGCAGTGTTAAATTTAATCCAATTGAGGTAATGTTTTCTTTATACATACTGTATGTCAATATTTTATTTGATCAGTACGAGGACTAAATCATGTTAACATTTAGAGATTCATATTAAACTCTCCAACTGTTTGTTCCAACTGTAAATTTCCAAAACCGTATTTTTAACACCGTTATATAGCATGTGTTTTTTATTTATTTATTTTTATTAAAGTGGTGACGTTGCTTCAGTAGGTAATACTGAAGATAGTCTTTTGTATACATACTAAATCAATTACCAACATCGTGTTGAGGGGAATTTTGTGATGGGATGTACTGTCCTTTAGATTAGCTGGTGAATATGTGAGAGAATTACCACTTCACAAGTGGGGAAAAACAGATTGATTTCTGTTTGGTGAAAACAAAGCTATTTCTGAAAAAAGCCCTCGAATTGACTGTTCAGCTGTACATAAAGAATAGTGAACCCATTTACTAATGGTTAAAGCAAATAGAACACATTTGACACCAAAATTTTGTTTTGTCAAAGGACATTCAAGATCATGTTCCTGTTCTGTGATTGCTTTTATTCAAACAGTTTTCTTAAAATTTTAAGGGTCATATATTAGAAGAAAGTGGTTATGTCTGTACTTAAATTAGCAAAATAGCAGTTGCTTAAATATTTAGTGTAAAATATATACCATATATATTCGTTCATGAGCTGAATATTTTTGGTAAAAAAGTGACGCATCAAAGAGCGGGCGTCGGCTTATAAACGGGTCTACACCAAAATTTGATGATTTTAAACTCTATGAAATCATTGAATTGAATATCTAATACATTGTTGTTTTGTTTACCTGGAGCGTCTGCAGGCATGGAGCCCCTCAGTTCTCTGTGGCCGCGGTTCGCCGTTCCCAGCCAATGGGAGCTGTGGGAAGTGGCGCACCACTTCCCACAGCTCCCATTGGCTGGGAACGGCGAACCGCAGCCACAGAGAACTGAGGAGCTCCATGCTTGCAGATGCTTCAGGTAAACAAAATGTCCCAACCCGCCAGTGGCTTACCCTGACAGGCCGGGAGCCAAAGTTTGCCGACACATTTATTGATGTCAATACTGCAGCCTTTTAAAGTTGCAAAGTCTTTGTTTAGTGGACTAGATTGGCTTGGAAAGAATGCTAAAAGAGCAGTGCTGCAGATCTGCATGACATTTGACCCATGCATTTTCACAAAATGCTATGCCTTACAAGCCGATCAGAAAAATACAATGAACGATAGTACTATAGCACTGGTGTCAGTCTGCTACTGTGTAATTTGATCTCTTCATGAATTTCTTTCTACCAATGGACCTCATAAGTCTTGAGCCAATATGAAAATATAACGTGCAGAATCGATGGAATCGCTAATAAAATTGATATAGCCCGTTATCCCCACAGACATGCCAATCTACAGGGCTGCTTTGAAATAAACAAAGAACAATAATAATTTGACACTGATAAAGCAGGTGACATTCCTATATAAAATCCTACAAAATCTATAACTACAATAATAATATACTATTTTCATGCTAGTATTTAAAATGAACAACGGTGAAATCAAAAGAAAAAGATCTGCTTATCACGCAGTGTTCAAACTTAAAATTGTTGAATATACAGAAGCAAACAATAATTGTGCCGCTGCTCGTGAATTCTGTATCAATTAGAAGCAAGTAAGAGAATGGTGAAAAAATAAAACAATACTAAAAGACAAGCCAAGAAGCAAGAAAAAATGTCCAACAAGGTGCGCTTCATTTCCTGAGCTGGAGAAAGATCTCAATAATTGTGTTGTTGAATGTCGACAAAATGGGTACATTGTCACTAGAACTGGAATTCGTCTGCATGCTCTGCAAATGTTGAAAGGTGACAAATACAAGTCATTAAACCATCAATGTTTGTCACATCAGCGGGTTGGTGTAGTCACTTCATGAGCCATCATAGTCTCTGTCTTCATCAGCGAACAAAGGTAGCGCAAAAGCTGCTGACAGATCTGGAAGAAAAAATCGAATCTTTCCAAAGGTTTATTATAAAATATCGAAAGGAGTATGCATTTGAACTGTTACAGATAGGAAATATGGATGAAACACCGATGACATTCGATCTCCCGAGCAACAGAACGGTAACCGGTGTTGGTGAAAAAACAGTTTTAATTAAAACCACTGGCCACGAAAAAATCCATTTTACAGTGGTTTTATCTTTGGTAAATGGATCAAAGCTTCCTACTGTTGTTCTTTTTAAAAGAAAAACCTTGCCTAAAACCTTGAAATGTCCTGCTGGTGTCATCGTACGTGCACACGAAAAGGGATGGATGGATGAAAGTGGGACTATTAAATGGCTGGAAAAAGTGTGGAATAAGAGACCAGGAGCATTTTTCAAGAAACCTGCTATGCTCGTTTGGGACATGTTCAGGGCACACAAAGACGGATGAGGTGAAAAACGTGGCCAAAAATATGAAAACTACTTTGGTTGTAATAGGAGGCTTAACTTCAGTTCTACAACCGCTTGATGTCTGCCTGAACAAACCCTTTAAAGACAGGCTATGGAAAATGTGGTCTGAATGGATGTTCTCAGGCATGGCGAAGTTGGCAAAAGGCAGGAATCTTATGAAGCCCGAAATCAGTCTGGTCACCCAGTGGATCAAGCACGCGTGGGTGTCCATTCCCTCGGAAATGATAGAAAAATCATTCAGGAAATGCTGTATCAGCAGTGCACTCGGCAGGTCAGAAGATGATGCCATATTTCATGATGACACAATAGAGGTTGATGATAAGGAATCTGAGTCTGAGGACAACACTACCGACATCTACGATGATGATGCAGGTGCAGCTGTGACTGAAGCCAAGTTTCAATGAACTGTTTGGTGAATTGGAGACTGATTCAGACTTTGAAGCATTTTAAGACTTTTTAAAGTCTCATATTGTTCTAAGTTACTTGTTTTAAATATCCATTTACTGACTTTAAATATTGACTGTAATTTTGAAGGTGAATACATATTTGTTCAGTTATTATAACAGGTTTTTCGTTAGATTACATTAAAATAATTCTAGCAAAACTTTTGAGCGTTTTCTTGTGACGCCAGCTTTTAAAATATAGGAGGGGTTGGCAGACTTTGGCTCCTGGCCCGTCAGGGTAAGCCGCTGGCAGGTCGGGACGTTTTGTGTACTTGCGGCGTACTGCATTCATCCAGAGCTTGGGGCATCTGTGAACGCACTAGGTAAACAAAACGTCCCGACCCAGCAGTAGCTTACCCTGATGGGCTGGGAGTCAAAGTTTGCCAACCCCTGAAATATAGGGTCGGCTTATGAAAGGGTCATACAGTTTTTACTATTCTTACCTATCCATCTTGGGGGGTCGGCTTATAAACGAACGGGCTAATGAACGAGTATATACAGTACTCAGTGTCCTATTTTTTTTGTTTTCATAACTTTAGAAGGTGGTACCTGATATAATGGCATGATTATTTTTTAGACGTATCTTTTGGGAAGCTGTGCTTCAGACAGAAATATTGTGCTGTATGACATGAGGCAATCAACTCCATTAAAGAAGGTAACTTTGTTTTCTTGCTGTTTTAATAATTTGTTCATAAAATGTTGATAGCAGTTTTGGTAATACAGCAACACTTAAGTAGCATGTTAGCATGGAGAGGCCCCGGACAGTTTAAAATTAGTCCCTGACATAGTAAGCATTGGGGATTTTGGACCAAGTGGGAGTTCTGTGAGTGTCATCTCTTTAATTTAAACTAATCTGGGGTGTGAATTTTTGTGATTTAAGCCATGCAAAGGGTTTAAAAAGGGCCCTCTTTTCATTTCAAATTGGCTGTCATACTCTCTCTGTAATTCATTGTAAATGTGTATGAGACTGGACATAAGAGTCTTAAGGCTTGTCTACACTACCCGCCAGATTGGTGGGCAGAGATAGATCCAGCAGGGGTCGATTTATCGTGTCTAATATAGATACAATAAATCGACCACTGAGTGCTCTGCAGTCGACTCCGGTACTCCACCAGAACGAGAAGAGCCAGCGGAGTCGACGGGAGAGCGTCAGCTGTCGACTTACCGCAGTGAAGACACCGTGATAAGTAGATCTGAGTATGTCGACTTCAGCTACGCTATCACATAGCTGAAGTTGCATATCTTAGTCAACCCTGCACAGTAGTGTAGACAAGCCCTTAGTTATGTTCATTTAATGTAGTGTTCCTACATGTGTGATGTTTTTTCTTGCCGGAGGGGGAGGCAAAGTAATTTTTTTTTAACTCTTAAAAGACTTTCACTCTCAAAAAAGGAGTTCCAGTTTAGGCTGTGCTGAAAAATTGAGCTTACACATATTTACAAATGGAAATGACAAGCTTTTCTTGAGCTTGCTTGAGTTAAATGATGTGATCGATACATTTCTAGTTAAAACTGAATAAATACTTTGTCAAATAACATTTATATTTATATAAATTATTTTGTACACAACATGTGAGTTGTCACTTGTCTTTCCATAAACATTTTAGGCAAACCATTAAATGTAAGATAATTCACAGCTGAGTATTTATGAGCAGATAATGTGGTTATTGGGTTCAAGGACTGACTCAGCTTGATGACATTTTTGCTTCTATGGGAGCGCAGCGTTCTGGCTCTTTGTTACGCACTGAGAGTCCCTATGGTGTATTATGCAGTCTGTTCCCACACAAAAAATCTGTCTTTGATGTGAGTGGGAGCCTTGTGTGGGGAAACAAGCACCAAACATCAGTAGAGCCTCAGTGATGATCCAAAATAATGTGCCTAGAAAGGCTTAACCGAACAGTATATCTGCTCTTTGATTTAAAATAAATTAATAAATTTTAAAAAATCTGACAGCAGCATAGGTCTCTTGTAAGAGAATGGAAATACTTCAAGATTTTTAGTATGTGAGAAAGTGCTTTTGGTGGGATGCAACTATAGCTCTACATTCACTCTATTCCAAGCCATCATTATTGTTTATTTTTCGTACTTAAAATAAGTTCTTAGTCCTGGTAGTATTACTGATGTAACTGAGTGAGTGAGCTGGATTCTCCTCTGTTTCACTTATCAACAGAACTGTTGTTAAAGCTCCAGTTCCAGAACCAAATTCTGGATTCATCTTTTTCCGAAGACAATGGAGTTGCACTTCTCTATAGTTGAGGGCAGAATTTGGCCCACAAAATCTCTCATTGGTGATGATGTGCTAGCCATAACACACAGATAAATGTAAAAATAGACTTCCATGCAGTTTAAAGGAGCCTGTCAAAGTTAGGAATGTAGGCTGTGTGGAGATGTAGGAATCCCCATTCAACAATTTTCTCGCTGTTCTATGCACTTCTGCATTGGTGATCTATTGTTCTTTGGGTTACTGCCATGCAATCTAGTGAAGAGGCCCAAGGGGACCTTTGTTTAATTAAACATTAATATATAGATAGTCTAACCACCAGTGGAAACAGAGAGCTATGCTATGAATTGCCATAGTCCAACTATTTTAGCAATAGTAAATATAAAACTATGATAGGAGGTAAAATTTAAAAAACCTCCACCACCAAACCCTGGCTTGCAGATGAGAAGCTTTTAAAGCAACTGTAATGAGGTGCTGTTTTCTTATAGTAAAGCAGTTTAAAAACGAAAAAAAAAAAAGGAATTCAAAACTAGAAGCACTGCTGCTGAAGAAAGATAAATGATACACTAATGATACAATGGAAGTCTATCTGGAAGTCTTTGAAAATGATTTATTTTTAAGAGAGAAATAATCAGTAGAAAAATATGTGCTACATTTAAAACAAAGTGGCTGTGAATGGGTGACGAGAATGGAAAACTCCTGGCCTGATTATCAGACAAAGATGCAAGATTTATCACTTAATTAGAACTGATAACCATCAATCACACCATTATTAAATAACGATTCTGCAGTATTTATAAAAACCTATGTGCGATCACCCTAATCGCAGACCTTCACAAAGCTAATGACTCCCTAAAAAAGAGCAGAGATCTCTTTCCTTTCAGATGTACTAGCTTTAATTTAGGAGATGAGATACCATGGCAGTGTTCAGGAGGGAACTGCAGCTGTGCAAAATAAAGCCCTTTGTTTTTCTTCTGTCTAGTGCAAATTGTTCTATTTAAGTGTGTACATTAATTTTGACAATTCTTGGTATATACATTACCATTACTTTCTCCACTTGCATTCCATTCCACAACTGTTATATGTGGCACACATTTTTAATGCAAACCCTATAAATATAAAAAATGAATTCTATAACCTCTATAGAGTCTGTACTAAAGATAAACATAAAAATATTAGCCAACATAATTGAAAAGATATTTATTATGGGGGAGGAAGCAAACTGTTAGATGGTAAAACTTGCAGATGACACCATTATTTAGGATAGTCAAGGCCATTAAAGACTGCAAAAAACTTCATAGGGACTTAACAAATTTGGATAAATGGGCAGCATTATGGCAGACGCAATTCCAAATGCAAGGTAATCTATACTGGAAGGTATTACTTGAACTACACATGAATATTCCTGGGCTCTAAATGAACTGTGACCACTTGCAGTGGAGTAGTCCTAAGGGTCATTACAGACAGCTTGAGGAAAACATTTGCTTAATTTGTGGTAGTTAATTTAATTTAAAAAAAAAAAAAATGCAAACAGTGTTCTGGTGTTTAACAAATGGAATAGAAAACAACACTGAAAGTATTAATGCCATGAAATAAATCAGTAGAACACCTAATTGGAATACTCTGATCAGTTCTGGTCCCCCCGCACCTGAAAACACATATGGCACAAGCAGAATGTATTCAGAAATGGTGATGAAAAGGACTACAGGCATGGAAAACCTTCCACGTGAAAAGATTGGGACCATTTTAAATGTGTAAAAAAATGAATGGTGTAGAGAAGATAGAAAGGGTAAATGGGAGCACTCATAATTCAAGAACAGGAAGACATTCAGTGAAATTAAAAAGTAATCAACTTAAAACTGTAAAAAGGCAATCATTCTTATATTTGAACTGCCTAGAGAACCAAAATGGCGTTCCCATTGTTTGCAATACTAATAAAAACCTTAGCTGATCAAATAGGCAAAAAACTCAATACATACTAAAGTGGGAGAGATGAGTAAATGTGTGTGTTTGTGTTGCTTTTAATCTGCAGGTCTCCTTATTGACTCTTCACATAGGAAACCTCTAGCAAGTGTTCATGGTTTAAAAATAAACAAAACCAGTGTCCCCAAGGACTTCTTACCTGAAACTTGCCCTAGTAAAGAGTTCTCCTCATTAAATGTCTGGACATTTCTATAATTTAAAATAGAGATCATGAAGTGGTCTCTGTTAGAAATTTAAAAGTTGCTGTAGTGGCTGTGTAAAAAATCACACCCACAGTAACTCAAATCTCTTCAAGCCCCAGGCTGAATTCTACAACTGCTGTCAGGCATAATATTAGATATGTATGGTAACATTATTGGTTCAGTTGGTGTTTTTACTTGAAAAATGTAGAATGAGTCCATGTGTGAAACAATGGACTCAAGATATAGTAGACATCATTCAGTTGGAAAAGAGCTATTATGAAACAAGAGGTGAAGGCATAGATTTGACCAAAACTGGCTCCTTCTGAGTGGGAGCTACCCATACTAAGACCCAAATCAAAACCAACAAATGCTTAGCCACTTCTGATTCACCAGTAATACCAAATAAAAGAAAAGGAGGACTTGTGGCACCTTAGAGACTAACAAATTTATTTGAGCATAAGCTTTGGTGAGCTACAGCTCACTTCATCGGATGCATTCAGTGGAAAATACAGTGGGGAGATTTATATACATAGAGAACATGAAACAATGGGTATTACCATACATTCTGTAATGAGAGTGATCAGGTAAGGTGAGCTATTACCAGCAGGAGGCGGGGGGAGGGAAACCTTTTGTAGTGATAATCAAGGTGGGCCATTTCCAGCAGTTGACAAGAACGTCTGAGGAACAGTGGGGGGGGGAGGAATAAATGTGGGGAAATAGTTTTACTTCGTGTTACCAAAAGAAACTACAGCATTTGGTCAAGAAACTCCCTGAAAAAGCACAAGAACAAATCCACACAGACACACCCTTGGAACCCCGACCAGGAGTATTCTGTCTGCTACCCAAGATCCATAAACCTGGAAATCCTGGATGCTCCATCATCTCAGGCATTGGCACCCTGACAGCAGGATTGTCTGGCTATGTGGACTCCCATCTCAGGCCCTACGTTACCAGCACTCCCAGCTATCTTCAAGACACCACTGACTTCCTGAGGAAACTACAATCCATCAGCGATCTTCCTGAAAACACCATCCTAGCCATGATGGATGTAGAAGCCCTCTACACCAACATTCCACACAAAGATGGACTACAAGCCGTCAGGAACAGTATCCCCGATAATGTCACGGCAAACCTGCTGGCTGAACTTTGTGACTTTGTCCTCACCCATAACTATTTCACATTGGGGACAATGTATACCTTCAAATCAGTGGCACTGCCATGGGTACCCGAATGGCCCCGCAGTATGCCAACATTTTTATGGCTGACTTAGAACAACGCTTCCTCAGCTCTTGTCCCCTAATGCCCCTATTCTACTTGCACTACATTGATGACATCTTCATCATCTGGACCTATGGAAAAGAAGCCCTTGGAAATTGTTGAAATCATGGTGAGATTCCTCATCCCACCATCAACCTCAGCCTGGACCAGTCCACACAAGAGATCCACTTCCTGGACCCTACGGTGCTGATAAGCGATGGTCACATCAACACCACCCTATACCGGAAACCTACTGACCGCTATGCCTACCTACATGCCTCCAGCTTTCATCTAGACCACACCACACAATCCATTGTCTACAGCTAAGCTCTACGATACAACCGCATTTACTCCAACCCCTCAGACAGAGACAAACACCTATAAGATCTCTATCGAGCGTTCTTACAACTACAGTACCTACCTGCTGATGTGAAGAAACAAATTGACAGAGCCAGAAGAGTACCCAGAAGTCACCTACTACAGGACAGGCCCAACAAAGATAATAACAGAACGCCACTAGCCATCACCTTCAGCCCCCAACTAAAACCTCTCCAACACATCATCAAGGATCTACAACCTATCCTGAAGGACGACCCATCACTCTCCCAGATCTTGGGAGACAGGCCAGTCCTTGCTTACAGACAGCCCCCCAACCTGAAGCAAATACTCACCATCATCCACACACCACACAACAGAACCACTAACCCAGTAACCTATCCTTGCAACAAAGCCCGTTGCCAACTGTGTCCACATGTCTATTCAGGGGACACCATCATAAGGCCTGATCACATCAGCCACACTATCAGAGGCTCGTTCACCTGCACATCTACCAATGTGATATATACCGTCATGTGCCAGCAATGCCCCTCTGCCATGTACATTGGCCAAACTGGACAGTCTCTACGTAAAAGAATAAATGGACACAAATCAGACGTCAAGAATTATAACGTTCAAAAACCAGTCGGAGAACACGTCAGTCTCTTTGGTCACTCGATTACAGACCTAAAAGTGGCAATTCTTCAACAAAAAAACTTCAAAAACAGACTCCGAGAGACTGCTGAATTGGAATTAATTTGCAAACTGGATACAATTAACTTAGGCTTGAATAGAGACTGGGAGTGGATGGGTCATTACACAAAGTAAAACTATTTCCCCATGTTTATTCCCCCGCCCCACCCCCCGCTGTTCCTCAGACATTCTTGTCAACTGCTGGAAATGGCCCACCTTGATTATCACTACAAAAGGCTCCCCCCCGCCCCACTCTCCTGCTGGTAATAGCTCACCTTACCTGATCACTCTCGTTACAGTGTGTATGGTAACACCCATTGTTTCATGTTCTCTGTGCGTATATAAATCTCCCCACTGTATTTTCCACTGAATGCATCCGATGAAGTGAGCTGTAGCTCACGAAAGCTTATGCTCAAATAAATTTGTTACTCTCTAAGGTGCCACAAGTCCTCCTTTTTCTTTTTGCGGATACAGACTAACACGGCTGCTACTCTGAAACCTATAATACCAAATAGTTAGTTACTTTTTACCAAAATTTAAATTTAGAATATTGATCAAATATGTAATAAAACTTGGCTATAAATTTATTTTTGTGGCTTTGGTGTAAGCCGTGCAGTGTTCACTTACTGTTAACTAGTTTAAAATTAAATTTTCATCCACGTATAATAAGCTGAGAGAGAGAGTTGAGTAGAATAAAGATTAAATACAAAACTTTGGCTAGGATTAGAGTTGACGACAGTCTGTTTGAATTGCTCACTTATTAATAACTTCTGTGTCGTTATCCATCTAATATGTGGCAGGAAGAATCACTGTGTGCAAATAACTCTCTTGATATGGTGGTTGGAAGCTCCTCCATGCCTCAGGAGAGACCAGAGCTACTCTGTTAATAGATGACAGATGATTTTTTTTTTTTCTCCTCCCCCAACAATTCCCCAGCTGTCATTACGATTACAGGACTCCTCTTCAGGGTGGGAGAATAGAACATATGGCTTCCTAATACCTTTCATCTAATCGACTGTTAGCAAAATGTGTGGGTTGTCTTACTAGGGTAGTTGTCAGCTCCATCTCGACTACTTTAAGATGAAGCTGGTTTTTTCTGTGGCCATCTGGTTTTCACAAGTTCAGGATGCAAAATTCCTGACTCATAATCAACTTACTGCCAGTGGTACAGGTCCCATTTTTACTTCGGGCTTGTCTACGCTACCCGCCGGATCGGTGGGCAGCGATCAATCCAGCAGGAGGTCAATTTATCGCGTCTAGAATGGACGCGATAAATCAACCGCTGAGCACTCCTGTCGACTTCGGTACACCAGCAGAACAAGGGAGCACAAGTGGAGTCGATGGGAGAGCGTCTGCTGTGATATACTGCAGTGAAGACACCGCGGTAAGTAGATCTAAGTACGTCGACTTCAGCTACACTATTCACATAACTGAAGTTGCGTATCTTAGATCGACCCTGCGCGGTAGTGTAGACAAGCCCTTAGTATATCTGTGGTATTATACTAACTACACCCACCCAAAAACTGCTAGGCACTTCTCAAAGCAGACAAGATATCATCTTGGCCTGAGGAATTAATAAACAATAATTTCTGACATAGTAAGAAGATAACAGCTGGGGTGGGGCATAGTTGCAGAAAGGACAGGGGCAGTATTAATTTTAAATGTGGTTACTTAGCAAAGACTAATCCATTGCATCATCCGTCAAAGATATCTTTTAAAGAAATAAATATGTCAAATAGATAAGTAGATTTGAAAGGTTCCTTTTGGTGTTATGGAAGAAATGGACCTTCAGGGGAGATGTAAAAGCAGCTTGGTGGACCGGCTCAGGAATGGTATTCCCTGGGTAAAGGGCAGCATGGCATGGCATAAAGCCCTTGTTACATGATATGTCTCCACAGAGAACTTAATTGCAGCATAATCTGAAGGAAAGACCTCACAATTTGGGACAGGAAGTCCTGAGTCCTAATCCTTGGACTGCCACTGAAATGCTCTGTGGCCTTGGGTATGTCACTTCACCCTTCTGCCTCAGTTTCTGCATCTGTAGAATGCAGTTGTTTACCTGCTTCCCGGAGGTGTTGGGAGATTTGGTTTGTGTGTGGAGAATGGCCACTATTTATTACTTATAACAATGTATTTTTTTCTCAGGTTATCTTGGACATGAGGACAAATACGCTCTGTTGGAACCCCATGGAAGCTTTTATTTTCACTTCAGCAAATGAGGACCACAAGTAAGCATGCTATCGCTTTTTGGTGATCCCTGTTAGTTTACTTACCTAAATCTTATTTATTCATCCTTATTCTACAGTATTTTTATAAAATCACTTCACATTTTATATTTGAGTCACTTAAGTAAATGACTAATTAGAAAATCCTAGGTTTGTTGGATACATTGTTGTATTAAGTAGCAGACCACTCTTTCCACATGAATCAGTAGCTGGAATTAATACATTGTCTTTTACTAAAAATTAGCCACCATTTTGTTCTCTAAGGGCCTAGTGAAGCAGTCCTTCTTTGGCCTTAAAGTCAATGAGAGTGTTTGAAAGACCTCATGACCTACCTTTGCAAGACCAAAGATAGTGCTACTAAGGAGGGCTGTAGTACTATGTACCCACCAGCTACTGTTGTACTCCCAACTAGCTTTCTCAAACTAAATCTGCTGTTCATATATTTACAAGGTCTGTCTGTCCTTGATATGCCTGTGTCACTTATCTGCACTGAAAGTTATGCATAATCATCAAAATCAGAGTAACTATTTCTGTAGGAGGAGGAAATGGGAATATAAGATGACAGCTCTTCGGTCACCATTTTAGCTCACAATAAGAAAAAGTGAATTGATGTAAGTGTAACCTACAATGGCACTTGGAAATTAAACACCATTGATCCGGCCACAAGAGCAATGAAAGTGCTTATTTACTTGCCAGCGATCATGAATCCTGGCATAGTATGCTAATCAGCTATTTTGGCATGAACATTTCTTTTTAAAAAAAAATAAAAAACCTCTTGATTTTTTTTTTCCACAAAAGGTTTTAGTACTTAACCTTTGCTAACTCTTCCTGTCTCCTAAAGCACTTTTTTGGGGGGGATGGCATTGGCCACTTGAACAGTCAACCTAGTGTTGGAAAAAAGCCTTCTCTCTCTCTAATGGTGTTTAAACCCAGAAGCACTCAGGATACACTTCATACCTTTCTTTCCAAGGAGCCAGTGGTCCGAAAACAGAGATCACCGCTTTCTTCTATAATACATTAATATAGTGACTCTTCTTGAGGATACTCTTCCAAAGAACTGGTAACTGGCTATGTCGTTGAAAAGGGGAATACACTGGATGCTCTGTTTATTCCTTATTTGTGTGATGGGAAAAGTAAAGCCTCCTAAGCAGTTTAGTACAACTCATAGCTTGTAGCACCACTGAAGTGATCAAAACTTTATGAAGTTGGCAACCACTATTAATTCCTCTAATTTGTGTTTAAAAAAAATAGTTTAAAAAAAAAGTAACAATACTTGTGTACTGTTGTATATCTTCAACACATTGTACAAGCATTAGTTAATTAAATGGTGGAGTAGCAGGTGCGAGTGGGAGAAGGAGGTCCTGCATTCTGAAGGAGTTTGGTTCCCTTCCCCATTCCCCAAGCAGGCAAGGATTTCCCTGTAAGCGCCTACTGGGAAAACCTCTGGAGTTGGCTGGCCTGCCTTCAGTGAAGATGCTACCACACCAACGGGAGAGCTTCTCCTTTTGGCGCAGTTAATCCACCTCTGCGAGAGGCGGTAATTATGTTGATGGGAGAAGCCCTCCTATCGACATAGCGCTATCCACACCAGGAGTTAGGTTGGATTAACTCCGTGGCTCAGGGGTTTGGATTTTTACACCCCTGAGTGACTTAGTTATACTGATGTAAGTTTATAGTGTAGACCTGACTTTAATGAGGGCAGTGTAGCAGAGAAGAGAGGGTGGCAGGCAGGGCAAAGGGTGTGCCAAGTGGAATCTGAGAAACACACAGCAGTTGTAGATGGTACATTTGAGGCTGGAGGTGGGAGGAATGAAGGAGGAAGATGTGGTAGCTTATGAAGCAGGTTGAGCCAGAGAACCAAAAACAGGCTGAGGGAGAAGTAGAGTAAAGGAGACTCCCTTTTCCTGTACGAACAGGGAAGGAATCCTAACTCTAGCAATACAGCTAAACTTACTAGCTAGTATGTGTTCTGTACCTTTTTTCAAGTCCTACGATTCTTTTCATGCTTTATTAGCAGTTGTCTGACTTGAAATAAACAGTTTTAGGTCCTAGGATCTAAAAGCTGAGCTTTGTGGGTACATATAATCACATACTTCAAAGAAATGTATGGTGATATAACATGCATTTGATAATTCAGTTCATTTGGAAATTGGTATCTGAAAAGCACTAATCTTTTTCACATAAGTGTTTATATGAGATGGTATTTAAAGCATGGTGCCTTCTTTTAATTAGCAAATTTCTTTTACAGCTTATATACATTTGATATGCGTTTTCTTGAGTCGCCTGTAATGGTTCACATTGATCATGTGTCTGCAGTTCTTGATGTGGATTACTCCCCCACTGGGAAAGAATTTGTATCTGCCAGCTTTGATAAATCTATTCGCATTTTTCCTGTAGACAAAGGTCACAGCAGGTCAGTGATTTTTTTTTCTTTCCCCCAAATCTATCTCTTAGGTCTTCCCCCCTCCCCCCCGCCCAAAAAAAAAATGCTTAGCTCTCTCATTAACCTATATAATCAATAGATTCCCATTGCATGCCTATAGGGTCTCATCATATGAATGAATGTAAATACTAAATCACTGTCTAAATTTTTATTAAATATATTAGAGTAAAACTCCTATTTAATGAGCGGTGAATTTTGTGTTCTAGTTTTGAGTGAAAATTATAAGTGGAATCCAGGGATGAAATTTCTCTAGCCTGTTAAATCATTTTTTTTTTTCTCCTCTTACTGATATTTCTGGTACTAAGGTGCCAAGGACAGAAGTAGTAGTCTAAGTGAAACATTGACCATTTCATATAGAACAGGGGATAGATATACTCCTTGTTTCATGATGTTATGTCCTTTGGGAAGGCAGCCGAATGTTACTTCCCTGTCAAGCAGTATATCTTGTTACAAACACACCTTTGATTTCTGCTGTCACCTCAGACCTCTCTTGACACTATTGCTTTCCAAATATGTCTTAGATTGAATATTAATTCTGAATTATTATTCCTAGATGTATTAGTTTGCATTTGTCCATTTTATCTCATTTTATTTCCTGCCTTTATTTCTGATCTGTATAGGTCCCTTTGTATATCTCTGTCACCACTGATGTGTACAACACCTACAGTTTTGTAGCATTTGTCTTTTTATGGGCTGTTTTTTCTCCTCCTTTTGAATGATTACATACAACAGGATGTAAAAGATTCCTGTGGAAACATTCTGGACACTTCGCTGATCTAATTAATTTTCACTTATTATCTTTTGTTCATGCTTCTCTATCCATGTGACAATGTTTATATCCACCACAGTTTGAATTTTTTTTCATGTAAGATTTCATAAGCATATTAAGTACTACACTATAGTTTAGATTTCATCGACTGTGCACTCCCTTCATTATTTTTTCAATTTGATCAAAATCAAAGAAAGTTATCAGGTTTGTCTGGCATTATTTGTTCTCCATAAACCTGTACTGTTTGTTGTGTCTGGTTCCATTATTCTCTACTCTTGTAGGTTCTTCCAGTTTTTTACTCTTGCTGCTTTATTTTAGTGGAAGACTTGCCAAATAGCATTTGCAAGACTTGCTCTTTTTCTTAAGAGATGCCTTTTCTCAAAAATAGTTGCCAGTGGTTTAAGTTTATTAATTATTTCCTCTAGGATGTTGGAATGCATATTAATCAGACCGGCTGATTGTGTGGAGTCCATTTTATTATTGACAGCTTCCTTAGTGTACTCTCCAAACTGTTCATATGCCCCTTTGTCTTAGTAAAGGCCAACTTTTTTTTCCTGAGTCCTTAATAATTGATCTACAAAACTTTTAGTTTTCCTTCAATCCTGGAATTGTGTTGCAGATACCCACTGTAGTTCCTTGACTATTTTTTTATTTTTGTATTGCTAAGCAAAGTTGTAGCTGTTCCTCATATGTCAATCAGATAACTATTTTAATTGTTTTTTGTAAATATTTTTGATCCATAGAAGGGGAAAAGAGGTAGAACTGTGTAGCGCTGAAGGGGGGAAGAGGGAAAGCGTAAGTGCAAACTACCAGGAAGCTTGCCAAAAAGAAGTCTGAGCTGATGGTATCCACTTGTGTATCCAGATGTATTGGGGGGGGGGGGGGGCGGGTTTGTCTGTCTGTCTGTCCCTGGTGCACTAGTAGCTCTGAGAACTGAATGACTTGACTTAAGTACCTCTTTAAACCAGGACCACAATCTTGTCACAGTTAATTCAGAAGACTTTATTCGCAGTCAGGTGGGTTAGGAACTTGTTCTCTTTGTTTTTAAGGAAAGCTTAAATTTGAAACTTGAAACTGTAGGGAAGACACAGACCTGATTATTCCTCCTTGGGGTATGGAGGGAACGTGCCTTTTTGGGTATGTCTATAGTGCAAGTGAAGGTGTGGTTGTAGCATGAGCAGGCATACCTGTGCTGGTTTTAATTTAGCGAGCATGGGTAACAGTGACAGGGTAGATGTGGTAGTACGGGCTTCAGCACAGCTAGATGCCTAGTACAAGCCCGCCAGGGAGCCTGTGTACATACTCTGGTTGCTAGCCTACGCTGAAGCCTGTGCCGCCATATCTACACTATAGTTATTACCTTTGCTAGCTAAATTAAAACTAACAGTAGATTGTCTACCCATCACACTTTCACTTATAGTGTAAACATACCCTAAGTGGGGAGGGGAGTCTTTGTGGAAGACCTTACATGTTATGAGGAAGCTGTAAACACTCTCATTGGTATTCCAAAGTTCAGCCTTGAAGGCACATGCCCTCAAAGGTACACACAACTCCCATTGTACACAGATATGAAAAGGCAGAATTTATGGCCAGATTCTAAGCTGATGTAAATTGGTGTATTTCTTTTGAAGTTTATGGAGCTATGTCTGTTTACACCAGGTGAGGTTGTAGCCCCTGATAGATGATACTAACTAACTCTCTATAGTTCTTGACTTGTTTTACAAGACCAGTAGTTTGGACTTTAATGGAGGCAGCCTGATCCAGTGTATTGGATGCTGCAATAAGACAAAAGACCTAGGCATATTCTTAGCTCTGCAATTGCTTTCCTGTGTAGCCAGGTCAAATCACTTAACTTGTGTGTGCCTTAGGGCTTATCTATAGATGGAGTTATTCAGGACTAGCTCCGTATGTCCTCTTATTCCATAATAAGTGTGCCTTGGTTTTATTTAGCTTAGCCCAGTGGATTAAGCTAAACAGCAAAAAAAAGGCACTTTTCCTTTGGAATAAGTGTGCGCACAAATGGAATTGGCCAGGAATAGTTTTTGTGTTTTTAAATCATATCCTAACTTAATCTGAATTAATTTTCAAGTGTACATAAGCCTGTATTTTGCCAACTCTAAAATAGCAGTAATGATACTTGGCCACCACTGTAATGTATTTTGGGATTGATCTAAAGTCCACTGAGGTCACTAGACACACCCCACCCCCTCATGTTTGTGTAAAAGGCACTATATGTGCTAATTATCTGTTAAAACTATTTTCTATCTGGTTTATTAATCGAATATAGATTTAAATAATACAAAAATTAAAGTTTAAAGTTTAAAACATGAAGTTTGATTAAACTAAAAATGTTCAAAACTTTAGAACATTGGTAAATATATAAGATGTAGTAAATTTTTGTTTGTTTATGTAGCTGAAACCAAGTTATTGCTTTACGTGAATGTTATTGATCCACTTGTTTGCGTGGTAAATATTGAATGAAATCCAAATAGGAGTTTGTTTTGAATAGTGATTTAAATATAACATTTAGAAGCATTCACTCATAATTTAGCTGAAAAATTCATAGTTTGTTGAACACACGAATGAAGCATTTCTGAAGGTCAGTGCAAATTTATTTTTCAAATATTGCTAGCATTGTTGACCAAAAGGTTGATGTATTGTCTATCGGCAGAAATTATTAGTTATTGATTTAAAAGCAACATTACTGTTCTAAATCCTTCACCTGCTTGTCAACAATGGTCACTCCCCAGTGTGTGCTGAAGCATTTTTATTTTAAGCTGTTTTCTCATATGGCTTGCAAATTCCTCATTGACTGACAGAGGAAGAGGCTATTTTTCAGGGGGTAAAGGAGGAAAATTGCAGTGAACAGTAACTGACACATCTCCAAATTCATATTGATGCTCTTAGGTTTCAAACATCTTCTCACTCATTCACAGTATTGGTGCCAGACAGACTAAGTTTAGCTCTACAATTCCCATATCTGTAATGCTTACTCAAGACATTATAAATTTCACTCACAATATTTGTTAGTATAAAGAAATAGCTGTCTAGGATTTGTAGATAGTGTATGTCTGTATGACTGACTTTGGTAATCTAAGGAGAGCAATTCTTCTGCTAGTTAGATGCCATGGAAAAGATGAGAGGTTGTTTTTTGTTTTGTTTTTTTTAAAGTATTATCTAAATAATGTTTTGTCAGTATATTTTAGGCAGAATTTAATTGGAGAACTTTCCATGTATCAGTTTGGAGATTATTCCCCTGTAAACAAAACCATTTTAATCAGTTATGGTTATTGTAGAACAAATATTCAGACTTTGAAGAGAGAACATTATGATAGGTGAAAGGCAGCAATGATTAGGAAGGTAACTATAACACATTTTCTAATGATTCTTTTGGCTTCTTTTAGAGAGGTATATCATACAAAGCGAATGCAGCATGTCATCACTGTCAAGTGGACCTCTGACAACAAGTACATTCTGTGTGGCTCAGATGAGATGAACATTCGTCTGTGGAAAGCTAATGCTTCTGAAAAACTGGGCGTGGTAAGATTTTTGTGCTAGCTTCACCAGTTATCTCAAGACTGATTAAGATACAAACAGTATTTTCCCAAAATTAAAAATAAACTTCTAAAAATTCAGAACTTTCTAAAAGGAAAACATAATTGAAATTTATTTTGAAAATTTTGAGATAATATGCAAATCAGCATATCAGTATTGGCAAATATTTCACTCATTGTAACCTTTAGTGCTACCTCCATTGTTTATAATATTAGAATCATGCATTTTTGCCCAGTAAAGTATTTCTTTAACAAATATGACAAAGTATACTGTTCAGCTTGTACCAGTCTGAATAGGATTTGAGCCTTCCACATCTACGATGCAGGTGTGAATTCAGGTCTGAGTGGTAGTGACAAAAAACCAAATTCTGTCTGTCTCTCACCAACAGAAGTTGGTCCAATAAAAGATATTACCTGACCCACCTTGTCACTAATATCATGGGACCAGCATGATTACAACAACACTGCATACACATTCTGGCATGACCTATGTCCAGTGCAACTCCATTAGAGCGCAGTGTCATTATTTGCCAAAAACTGTTCTGTGATCTGTTTGAAATAAGTTGGTGCTCTTTGTATAGTTCCTAATGGGGTAGATCTTCATATACTGAACAACTTGCTCTGGTATAACTGAATATTTGTCTAGTTAGTCTATGCGAACCCCTAATATAGATGTGTGTAATTCTGTTCAGTGTAATAAACATATCTATTTTAAGTGTGACTTAGAACTCATTTAAGCATGTCTGTTAGGGGTTTATACCAGCATAACTCGACAGACTTTTTATTAACCTCAGTGCAAGTTGTATAATACAGTAAAGGGTAAAATCTGATGATATGATTCGTGCTAATTTGTACCCTCCTGAGCAGACTTAGTAAGAAGATCAAGTTCTGAATGGGCATGGACAGTGAAATTACCCTCTCCCTCTCTTGGAGTAGTCCCTTCAGGTCATGGTGGAGGCATATCAGTAGGGCGGTTGGGAGTTGCTTGCACTGCTACTGTTTATTCTATATTAGTCTACAGAGCTGTCAGTCTGATATCTTTCACAGTAATGCATTTTTCTTTTGTAAAAGAGAGGAAGGGAGGAATTTTAAACTGTAATCTGACCGGCAAAATATATGTAGCCTATGAACATTTATATAGTAACAAATTATCATTGAAATTAAATTTCTGTAAAATGTTGACTGGCCACTTTCTTTATTTAGGCTGCTGCAGTAGTCATTTTGGTCTGTATTTTGGCTGTATTTATAAGGAGTTTTATATGTAGCTGTCCAGATAGGTGTTTTTGTCTGATACTTACAAAAAACACTTCTAGTTCTAGAGACTGTGTGACATCCATTGTGTACTTCTCTGTTGCTGCTGATTTTGTGTGGAAGGGGCTCAGCTACTGCAGTGTTGGACAGCAGTATAACACGATAAGAATAATTAGTTTATCCCACTGGTTGCTCATCATATACGATACAGATGTACCCTCTCACATCTGGCATCACAGTATGAGCCAAAACTCCATCTGCTTCATTCATCCTCTGTATACTGACTGAGAAAAGCACTATGTTGTCTCCATCCCCCATATGGTTCTAAAACAGATGCTGTCCAGAAACAGGTTTGATGTGCACCTTTACTCTGCACACTCTTCACACAGGGGACACAGATGAGTATCTAAAGCAGTTGTTTGCAACCCTTCCAGACTGCTGTACCCCTTTCAGGAGTCTGATTTGTCTTGCCTATGCCAAGTTTTACTTAACTTAAAAACTTGGGCTTTGGCTTCAGCCCCATGTCACAGGGCATGGGCTCTCTGTCCTGGCCCCCAGTGGGTCTAACCCTGGTGCTGGCGACCCCATTAAAATGAACTTGCCCACAGTTTGAGAACTGCTGATATAGTATATAGAACAGTATAGACAAATCATAGACTATATGAAATATTACTTTGTACTGAGTTCGCTAGTGCTTTTTATGTAGCCTGTAGTAAAACCATGCAAATATCTAGATGGGTTGCTGTATCCCCTGGAACATCTCTACGTACCCCTGGTTGAGAACCACTGATCTAAAGCACGCTGATATTCATATCAAATGTTAGTCATTCTATATGTATGATGATGTGGTATTTTTGTTGCAGAACGTAGAATATTCCATTATCCCTGTTAGGTGGACAGAGGCAGAATACATGATCTGGAGTTAGGTTGTTTTGCGAATCTTTAGGTGCAGCTTCCTGAAGTTTCATTTTATTAACTACTGGTGGCAGTGAATTAGTCTAAGAACTGCTGCTTTGAGTTTAATAGGATGGGTACTTGGTTTTAGGAAGTTATGGACAAAGGCAGCATTCCTTTTGCATGTAATGAACATAGCTACTTAACACTAAGTACAGTAAAAGCTGTGTTATCGGGCTGGAAAGCTCTATAAACTGGAAAGCTCTGTAAATCACATTTCTAATTTTCATTGAAAGTCTGGTTGGTGCGGGGCAGGCAGGCTCCCTACCTGGCTCCGCATGGCTCCCTGGAAGCGGTGACATGTCCCTGCTGCTTCTAGGTGGAGGAACAGCCACGAGGGGTTTGAAGTGTGGGAGGGGGTGCGGGGCACGGACTCTGAGGGAGTTCGGGTGTGGGAGGGGGCTTGCGGCAAGGGTTTGGGGTACAGGATGGGTTTTGGGGTTCTGGATCTCAGGCGGCTCCCCGCAAGTGGCAACATGTCCCTGCTGCCTCCTAGGCAGAGCAACAGCTTTGCACGCTGCCCCTTCCTCAAGCGCTGGCTCCACAGCTCCTATTGGCCAGGAACCGGCACACCGCACTCCCTTCCATGCCCCAACCCCCTGCCCCAAGCCGCCTCCTGTTCCTCAACCTCCTCCCAGAGCCCGTGCCCCACACCCCCTCCCACACCCCAGCCCTGAGCCTCCTCCTGCACGCAAACTCCCTCCCTCTTGTTAATTGGAATTTTTGACTTACCGGCACCCCCCATTCCTCCAACATGCCGGTTAACAAAGCTTTTACTGTATTCTGAACTATTTAAAAATAGTTAAGTTGTAAGCTTGGTATACAATCTAGTATTTTGTGTGCTTTTTACCCTATACTATACAGATTTCACAAGGGAGACTAGTGTTTCTCAAATTGGGGTCCTGAACCAAAAGGGAACTGCAGAGGGGCACAAGGTTATTTTAGAGGGCTTGTTGTATTGCCATCCTAACTTCTACACTGCCTTCACAGCTCAGCAGCCAGAGAGCAGCAGCTGTGGGCCGAGCCCCCAGCTCTGCAGGCAGTGCCCCGCCAGCAGCAGCACAGAAGTAGGGGTGGCAGTACCATACCATGTCATCCTTACTTCTGCCCTGCTGCCTTCAGAGCTGGGCGGCCAGAGAGTGGCAGCCGCTGACTGGGTGCCCAGCTCAGCAGGCAGTAGTGCAGAAGAGTGGCAATACCATGTCATGCCATCCTTACTTTTGCAGTGCTGCTGGCAGCAGTGCTGCCTTCAGAGCTGAATTAAGGGTAGCTGTACCACAACCTCCCCTGCAATAACCTTGTGACCCCCAGCTCCTTTTTGGGTCAGAAGCCCTACAATTACAACACTGAAATTTCAGATTTAAATAGCTGAAATAATGAAATTTATGAATTTAAAAATCGTATGACCGTGCAACTGACCAAAATGGAGCATGAATTTGGTAGGACCCTAATAACATAAGGTGGACACACAACTGATGGGAAACACAGTACCCAAAGAACAGTTATCAATGGTTCACTGTCAAACTGGGAGAACGTATCTCGTGGTGTGGCCCCCCCCCCCCAGGGTCTGTCCTGGGTGTAGTATGCTTCAACATTTTCATTAATGACTTTTAAATGGAATGGAGAGTATGCTTATAAAAATTTTAAATGACACCAAGCTGCGAAAGTTTGTAAGCACTTCGGAAGACCGGATTAGAATTCAAAACAACCTTGAAAAATTGGAGAATTAGTCTGAAATCAACAAGATGACATTCATTAAAGACAAGCTAAAGTATTACACTTAGAATGGGGTGGAAATCAAGTGCCCGAGTACAAAATAGGAAATAAGTGGCGAGGCAGTATTGCGGAAAAGGATCTAGCAGTTATAGTGAATCATAAAGTGAATGAGTCATCAGTGTGATGCAGTAGCAAAAAGGGCTAGTATTCTGTGGCATATTAACAGGAGAGTCATATGTAAGACACAGGAGATAATTGTTCTCCCTTCTTGGCAATGGTGAGACTTCAGCTGAAGTAGTGTGTTCAGTTCTGGGCACCGTACTTTAAGAAAGATGTGGACAAATTGGAGTCCGAGCAACAAAATTATAAAAGGTTTAAAAAACCCTGACCTGTGATGAAAGATTTAAAAAGGGGCATATTTAGTCTTGAGATAAAAAGATTGAAGAGGGACCCACTAACCTTTTTCAGATATGTTAAGGGCTTTTATAAAGAGGTCACTGATTGTTCTCCCATTGTCCACTGAAAATAGGACAAGAAGTAATGGGCTTAATTTGCAGCCAGGGAGATGTAGGTTAGATATTAGGAAAAACTTTCTAACTATAAAGATAGTTAAGTACTGGAATAGGCTTCCAAAGAGCCTGTGGAATCCCCATCATTGCAGGTTAGAGAGACACCTGCCAGGGATGGTCTAGGTTTACTCGGTCCTGCCTCAGTGCAGGGGGCTGGACTGGATGACCTGTCAAAGTCTCTTCCAGCTCTATGTTTCTATGATTGTATAAGAGCATACTTCTGGGGAAAATTTTCAAAAGTGCCTAAATGTCTTAAAAAGCATAAACCCATTGACTTTCAGTGAGACTTAGGAACCTGAGTCACTTAGACACTTTTTTGAAAATGTTTCCCTCTTTATCCTAGTGTATTATGTGTATACAAGTCAGAGAGATGAAGTTAAATTCTGAAGACGGAATACAATGCTAAATTCTAGCCAGTGTGCTGCATAGATACATGGCAAAGAACACAAGGCTAGTTAGCAGAAGTACATGTGGAAGCTGGCTTTCCCAGTTTTGGCTTCCCAAACACTGTAGAGAAGCTGCTTTTATAAAAGGGGCATCACCAAGTCTGGCTAAGGGGTTTTGGGCTGTGGTCTGCATACTTAGTGCAGTTATGCTCCTGACCCAGCAACAACTTGTGTGCAAAACGCCCTGCACAGGTTTTTTTCCTATTTAGATTAGATATTTAGTACCTAATGTGCCTCTCTGCATGGTATCTAAGCATTGTAATATGTTGAAATTGGAGGTTGTTTGTGGGTCTCCAATCCACTATGGGTTCTTATTCATACAGCTTTTGTGGCATGTATGCATGACTGTTTGTGGGGATGTATGCTAACCAGAATTTGGCCCCATCAGCTGCTATATAATTGAGTTTGAGGTTCTTTGTCAGTTCGGTGCATAGATGTATCTGCTAAAATGCATGAGGAACAGAACCAAGAACAATAAGGAAAATATAATGCTGTTGTATATCAATCAGAAAATCAGTGGTGTGCCCTCATCTGGAATATTGTGTGCGGTGCTGGTCTCCCTATCTCACAAAAGGGTATTGCAAAATGTAGAAGGGATTCAGAGAAGGACAATGAAAATGAATAGAGGCATGAAAAAACTCATAAAGAAAAATTGGAAAGGATGGTATTGTTTACCTTAGAATGGAGAAAAATAAGAGGGGACATAAGGAATGGGACAGAGAAGTTAGATTGGGAGCTTCTATTCTTGTCTCATAACACAAGCACAAAGGGATCCTCGGTGAAACTGAAAGGAGGTCAATTCATAACCAGTAAAAGGAAATAGGCTGTGGAACTCGATTCTGTAAAAAAGTCTGAGTATTTGTAATAAAAGCTGGGGGTGTTTGGGCTGCCGTATTTTCTTAGGTGGGAGGATTTGATTGAATGATGCATACAAATATCATTGCATTTCTAATACACCAGCACCTTGTAAAATGAGGTACTTTGTTGAATTAAGATTTACTTATGCTGGGGAGGCCTGGATCATCGTGATGTTTTATTATTGCTAATAGCAATTTAGGGGTTTTTTCTAATTAGAGAATTCTTCTTTGGCTTGTGCATAGTCTTTTACTTCCCATTCAGGCACGATAGATATGAGACTAAAAGTGAGCTGCTTATTTTGTGTCTTGTGGCTGATGAATGTTCGTCTGACTGGAAAGTTGTACTTGCAGCACTGTGGCTGCCCAAGTATTCATCAGTTCTGACATCCATGTTTCCTTTGTTTTGTTAATGCATTTGGCATTGCTCTCATTACGCAAAATCAGTGAAACGTTCAAGAATCAAGTCTCTGCAGGAGCCAGAGGCATACCATGTCTACACTCCACTGACAATTAAATCTATATGATTCTGTGTAAGGATTGGAGTTAAACTAAACCTAGTCCTTAGATGCACAGGAGAGATTGGCCTTTTACATACAATTTTAGCACTCTAACACATCAAAATAGAAGTTAAACTCTTTTCAGTAGCTACATAAAAGTAAATTTTAAAATGGGACTTAGTAGCATAAAAAAACATTCACCATGGGCTTCATAAAAACTGCAACTTACAATTCAGGTACTTTAGAGTCCTATTAATGTATAATCTGGAGTACTCAAGTACTTCTAATGCACACATACCTTAGTTTTGTAGAGGTCTAGGAATTTAAAAGGGGACTAAAATTTTAGTTTGATTTGGAGGAAACAAGCATTTAAAGTGAAAAGTGGAGAAGGCAGCACTGATGGAATAAAACAAGTAAGTCTCCTCTAAATATATCTTGGAAAAGGTCTGGTTTTTTTTGACTTGTAGAAAACAGGATACACTGAACCTACACCAAGGCTTTGAAGATCTTTACTAAACTTGGAATTGTTAAGACATTTAGTAACTTCTGATTCAGCAGCCTATACATGATGAATCCTTAATAGGATTACTCACCTAAGTAAAAGCTGCAGAACTGGCCAATAGTTGGTTCTGTTTCCTCTCCTATAAAAGTAAGGAATGGACTGAAAATGGAGCAGGAGACTGACCAATTAAAATGCTTTTTTAGTAAGGAATGGTTTGTATTCCTGTAAGTGTAAAAGTAAAACATTAGTGTGAGGAGAAACTGGAAGCCTGGTCGCACTTAGGGTTGCTGTTTACCGTTGCTATCCTATAGGAGATATGAAAAGAGCAAAAGCTTTTGATTTAAGTATTGAGTGAGAGTTAAAGGAAAGTGCATTTACAGCCCCTTGTATGTTTATCTAGCAAACCACATTAGCAAGAGAACATTGAGGTTGTCTAAATAGATGTGTGCTTTCAATCTACAGTATCAAAAATTTCCATTCTGCGACATAAGGCGAACACATGGGTAGTATGTGAGACATGGCATTGGTTTAGGAGTGATTTCTAGAGCTTGTGATGAAATGTGAATGCGACTTATCCACTTCATGCTCCTGTTTAACAACTCTGTGTGAATTTACTCTGTTATTGAATTGTCCTCTGACAGAAGGAGGACACTTTGCTAAATTGTAAATAAGCTTTACATAGAAGCATTATCCATATACATATGCATGTTTACTTTGCATTATATCTCTAAGGTCAAATTTGTTTCTGCAGAAGCGTTATTTGTTTTGTTTTTTGTTTTTTTCCACCATTGGGTTTTTTTGTACCCCAGCTAATCTGGATCAGGCCTCATTATGCTAGGCGCTGTACAAACACATAGTAGGAGACAGTCCCTTCACCCAGAGAGTTTGCAATCTAAATTGAGACAAGATGTAAGAATAGGTGTCACCAACCAATGGAATAGCTTGTGGTACAGGGAATGCAAGAGTAGCAATAATAGAAACACATTGACTATCTGTATGCACGGTGGGTAGGTGGAGTCTTAAACATTTAAAAAAAAAATCCAACTTGCTGCTAGAAATGCCTACTGGCTACCAACTAGTTGTAACCATTTGGCAGTTTGCTATAGGCATTATGGTCGATTTGAGTATCCTGGCTTTGTGTTGCAGCAATCATGAACACTTGAGTTCACTATTTGGGAGGGACTTCACCTCCTCCCCCATCCCCATTACTGGTGAGGTGTGTTTGCATGGCCCCTTGTCCGCTAGAGATGGGACCAAGAAGACGCATCTTGAGCCAAAGTTCTTATCTTGTCTAATGGTACAAAGCACCTGCTAGCTAGGTCCTTCCATCACTTAACTTGTAACTAAATCTGAGCCAAACTAAAGAAACAAAATGTTGTAGGTAACCATAGTCCTTGAGCTTAGTGTCTTTTTTGTTTTACTTACAGTTACATTTGGATGTTGAGCCTGCCCTTTCTAAATTATCAGTGTATAGTTTCTAATGCAATTCGGCCTTTGTGCTTAGGGTTTTTTCTTTATTGTTAATGTTATCAACTAGGGCTTGGTCTACACTACAAACTTACGTCGATATAACTACCGACAACCCTGAGCAACGTAGTTATGCTGACCTAACCCCTGCTGTATACAGCGCTATATCAACAGGAGGGCTTCACACTGACATAGCTACCACCTCTTGGGGGAGGTGGTGTATCTACACCAATGGAAAAATCTCTCCCATTGTTATAGTTAGTGTGTTCACTAAGCGCTACACTGGTTCAGACAAGCCCTTAGATGCAAGTAGGATGTAAATTAAGTTTCGAGGTAATAGTTAGTAGCAGTAAATTTAGTATCCAGTTAGTTTCATTAGGGACAGGTGTAGCAGGTCGAGCACTCACTGCCATAGCGCCTCCTGCTGGTCAGTCCAGGAATTAGCTCAGTCCAGTCTCAGAGCGCTTCCTGCTGGCCAGTATCTCCCTACGTATACCTGCTTCCTCGTCAGTCTCCACCACTGTGCTTCAGGCCCCTTTCTCTTGGGTGCTGCCCCACAACAGCGCCTCCACACTCTGGGTCTCCCCTCCCAGGGGAACCCCCTCCCCCTATGCCCACCTTGCCTCAGTGGCTGTTGCCAGTTGTCATCTAGCCCCTTTTCCCTGTGGCAAACTGCAGTCTGTAATGGCACTCATCATTGGCAAGGGGGTTGGACTTGCTTCCTTCCTAGTCCTAGCTGTCTTCCTGTAGCCCCAGTACCGCTTTCCTGCCAGGCCTTAGCCTGGGAGGTCGCCAGGCCTGAGCTCCCCAGCTCAGCCTGCCCCTTCCCCAGCACTGCTCTGTCAAAGGTACCATGTCTCTCCCAGGCAGCTAGGTCCTTCTCACTCCAGCCCTGGAGTGAGACTCCCCACTCCTTACTCACAGCCCTCTATCAGGGCCAGCTGAGCCCTAATTGAGCTGGCCACACCTGTGTCCAGCCACTCAGCCAGGCTCCCCCAGCTGTTCTCACTCCTTTTATCCCAGGAGTGGGGTAACTGCCCTGCTACAGTAAGGAATATGTGTAAATAAAAGTGAGCTGCAGTAAGAGGCTGTCATAAATATAAAGGGAAGGGTAAACTCCTTTAAAATCCCTCCTGGCCAGAGGAAAACTCCTCTCACCTGTAAAGGGTTAAGAAGCTAAAGGTAACCTCGCTGGCACCTGACCAAAATGACCAATGAGGAGACAAGATACTTTCAAAAGCTGGGAGGAGGGAGAGAAACAAAGGGTCTCTCTGTCTGTCTATATGCTGTTTTTGCCGGGGTTAGACCAGGAATGGAGTCTTAGAACTTTTAGTAAGTAATCTAGCTAGGTATGTGTTAGATTATGATTTCTTTAAATGGCTGAGAAAAGAATTGTGCTGAATAGAATAACTATTTCTGTCTATGTATCTTTTTTGTAACTTAAGGTTTTGCCTAGAGGGATTCTCTATGTTTTGAATCTAATTACCCTGTAAGGTATCTACCATCCTGATTTTACAGAGGGGATTTCTTTACTTCTATTTACTCCTATTTCTATTAAAAGTCTTCTTGTAAGAAAACTGAGTGCTTTTTCATTGTTCTCAGATCCAAGGGTTTGGGTCTGTGGTCACCTATGCAAATTAGTGAGGCTTTTTATCCAACATTTCCCAGGAAAGGGGGGGTGCAAGTGTTGGGAGGGGTGCAAGTGTTGGGAGGATTGTTCATTGTTCTTAAGATCCAAGGGTCTGGGTCTGTAGTCACCTAGGCAAATTGGTGAGGCTTTTTACCAAACCTTGTCCAGGAAGTGGGGTGCAAGGTTTTGGGAAGTATTTGGGGGGAAAGACGTGTCCAAACAGCTCTTCCCCAGTAACCAGTATTTGTTTGGTGGTGGTAGCGGCCAATCCAAGGACAAAGGGTGGAATATTTTGTACCTTGGGGAAGTTTTTGACCTAAGCTGGTAAAGATAAGCTTAGGAGGTTTTCATGCAGGTCCCCACATCTGTACCCTAGCGTTCAGAGTGGGGGAGGAACCTTGACAGAGGCATTGGCAGAATATGTCTGAATTCTGACAAATGTTGCATTGGGGATTTAGCTTCCCTAACCTAAAAGGCATTCTCTGGGCAGGATAGATAGCAGCAGCTGAGTTGCTGAAGTCCTACTACTGTTTTTGAGCTTAAGTGCAGTACAAATGCAGTTTGATTTAAAAGGAGCATGATTTCAGCTTCTTAGTTATTCCCATTCAACAGACAGTTCTTAGGGTAAGGACTCCTTTGAGAACTGCTTCTCTAAATTCTGTGTACAGTGGAGAGGGCACTGAAAATGGTTGGGCTGTACCTCTCCTACTAAGGCCACGTCTATACTATAGCAACACAGCTACAGTGTTGCAGCTGTGCCCCTGTAGTGCTGTAGCGCAGATGTTTCCCACGTTGACGGAAGGAGTTTTTCAGTTGATGCAGTTAATTCATCTCTCCAAGAGGCGGTAGCTAGATCAATGGAAGAATTCTTCTGTTGACCTAGCTGCGTCTACACCAGGGGTTAGGTCAATTTAACTACAGCGTTCAGAGCATGACATTTTTCACAGCCCTGAGGTCCATCTAATTTTTAAGTGTAGATCAGGCCTAAGATACAACAATCGAGAGAGTTGATTCAAGGGCAGATTTTACCAGTACTGACAATATAGGTGCCATTTTTAGAGTTTCTTTCCTTATTTCTCTCTCCAGACTTCTGTTCCCAGCAACCACTCCTTCCTTCCCTACATCACCTCTTATTTTTTATCCCTTATATTTTTATCCCTTATATTTCTAGTTCCTATCAGTCTAGGGATTGAAAAGATTTTTATGGTCAATCAACTTGAGTTCTTTTGCATGGTAGTGTTAAACACTTCTTTTATGAAGAGGAGTGGAGTTTGTTTTGATGAAAATTGATCTTGGATTTGCCAAAACCCAAAGCTGTCTACACACTGGTGCTGGTTAGGAATGTGCACATAGGTTAAGTGCCTTAGGCAGGACTTGTCAACCACCCATAGAATTGTATAAATCCTAATGTATTAAAGTGTAAAATGTTTTAGTCTCTCAACTCTATGGACCTGGTCCTGCAAGCCTGTTGTGCATGGGTGACCCTGCCTCTCCCTCCCGCTTGCAGAAAGCACTATGGAAGTCAATGGAATTCTGTACAGGTGCTTAGTCCACCATTGTAAAGCTGCTTGCAGGATGGGAGTCTGTTTGCCTCTCTCTTGCTGTCTCTTTTCTATGGTATGTTGTGTTTTCATCTTTGATAGTCATTTAGTCAATAATGATGTCCAAATGGCCAAAATTATCTTTGATAGCTCTTTGGGTAAGGTAGCTATGCATACTGGGCTATAATCATCCACTCTTCACAATTAGGCAGTAAATATCCAAATATAACCAGGTATATGAAAGGCATATAAAAATTACCTGAAAAAGATGCAACAGACTTTAAAATAACTGACCCTGTGTTGATATCAATCAGTTTTTAACATGACATCCTGGATGTTTCATATGTTAATTTACAGGATCTTTTTTGTCAGCAAGGTTACACTAAATCAGCAGCAATTTTTCTTCTTTAATTGAATTTAAGAAAATCATTGATTTGAATTAAAATAAAAGCCCTTTAATTTGGATTATGTTGGCAGTTTGTGGCACAGTGAGAATGCCTGGGATTGATTGCAACTGAACCAGCTATTTAGGCTGGCTCAGTATAATGAACTTGACTGCGGAGGGTGGGGGGAGAATTAACCAGTAATGGCTGCTGGGGTTGCTCACTGATTGAAATTTAGGAGATGATCGCAGATGTAAGTAGAATGGAAGATGTGTTTAATGGATTAGAAGATCTAGAAACCAAATTTTAGAATATTTTTACTACTTTGATGTTTGAAAACATGTTTTCTGTTTAATTGATGGATAACTGGCAACTGCACATGTGGCACTCTAGTTTCTCTGTTGCATCGAAGGGAGAGGGGTTTTTTGTTTGTTTTCTTAATTAAGGACTTGGAAGCGAGATATTTAACACACTTTTGGTCTGAGTCTGTAGGTGAAGTATGTTTCCAGAATTTATGAAATATTTCTGTCTGAGAACTTCTCTTAAAGGTGACCTCTAAAAGGGAAAATAATTGGGAGGGGTTAAGGAGGGCCCTTTTAAAAGCAAAACCAAACCATGTTTTGGGGTTTTTTAAAACTTTGTACATGAAGGGGAGAGTTTCTTCTTGTTCTCTTACGTTGGAAATTCCGATTTTGTTCACCCTGGAAGGCTCTATAGCAGGGATGGCCAAACTTACTGACCCTCTGAGCCGCATACGCTAATCTTCAGAAGTTCTAGATCCATAAGACAGGTACATCCTGCCCCGTGGGGCAGCACCTGCTGGGGTGCAGGACTTCTGCCCCAATGCCCCCCTTATCCCCCCGGCTGGACTAACTCCCTTAGATCCCCCTCGCTGCAGGGCAGAAACCCCTAGTCCCACCACCCCACCGCAGGGCAAAAGCCCCAAGCTTCAGTCTTGTAGGCAAAGAATGGGGGGAGGGGGTGTATGGGGTGCTCCAGGAGTGGCACTTAACCGTAAAAGAGCCACATGCAGCCCAGGAGCCACCATTTGGCCACTCCTGCTCTATAGTAACTAAAGCACTAGTGAAATTATGAGTCAAATTGAAAGCTGTCTACACTATCCTTATTTTTCTAAAATTTCCCACTAGTTGTAGCAGCAGTTGAAATATTTACGGGGGGGAGGCTAACGTAGGTGCCTCCTAAGAATGGGAAGGGTTTTTAGTCAAACTGTTTTTTGTGGGGAGGGCGGAGAACATGGAAGGCACGACATGTGGGGAAACGGAGGACATATATAACTTCCAGCAAAACCATAGAAGACCAAACGTTTGAGTTCTAAATAAGCTGTGTGTTTAAAAGCACACACTCAAAGCAACCATTTACCAACCTTTCTTACACAACATAGGCAATAAAAGGGCACAAACCCCATTTAACAAACACCCTTTCTGCAGGTCATTTGTAAGGTGATGGGATAGTCGATTTCTAATAATAAGCGCCAAAAGAAAAAAAGCTGTTAACAGCATTTTGGTTATACTTTTTAAATAGACATAATGCAAAAAATTAAAGTGCTCATAGTAATTTTAATGCACTTGTAATGCCTGTACTCTCTGTGATAAGGTATCAATTCGACTGCTTAATGAGAAATAAAAATTACTCCGTATGTGCAATATTGGCAAGGTAAAGCTTACAGTTCTCATGTGCACATTGCAGTTCCCAATGGACTAATTCCATTAAAGTGGATGAAGATGCTGGGGAAGCTTGGAGCATGCCCCCGACCCAGTGAAGAGAATATTCCTTCTGTAGGGAGAGGCTGTAGCTCGGGGTGGCCAACCTTTGGCTCGGGAGCCACATGCGGCTCTTCAGAAGTTAATATGCGGCTCCTCGTATAGGCACAAACTCCGGGGCTGGAGCTACAAGCGCCAACTTTCCAATGTGCCGGGGGAGGGGGGGGTGCTCACTGCTCAACCCCTGGCTCTGCCACAGGCCCTGACCCCACTCCACCCTTCCCGCCCCCTCCCTGAGCCTGCCATACCCTCACTCCTTCCCCCCCACCCCGCCTCCTGCACATGAAACAGCTGATCGGGAGGTGGGGGAGGGAGTGGCAGGAGGCACTGATCGGTGGGGCTGCCGGTGGGTGGGAGGTGCTGGGAGTGGGGTAGGGGAGCTAATGCGGAGGGGCTGCTGATGTGTTACTGTTGCTCTTTGGCAGTGTACATTGGTAAATTCTCGCTCCTTCTCACGCTCAAGTTGGCCACCTCGGTATAGCTAGACACGTCCTTAGCAGCATCTCTAGTTACAGTAGATAAAAACTGAAAAGCCTGTGAATCTTTTGTTTCATAGGAAAAGCTCCTCACTAGCTGGGAGTTAGGAATGTTTTTTTCCCTGTTTGCAGTTGTATGCTCCACATTCTACTCTGAGGGCAAATCCTTTGCTCTGCATACTAGCAGCTCACCAGTTTCCATATCATCCCCCCACCCCACCCCCCATGGTAGAATAAAGTCTGCTCTTAAAGAAAAATGAACTTACGTTGTAACTTTTGTGAAACTTAAAATTATGGTACTATATTTGAGCAGTGGGGTGACAAAATGTAACATTTTTTTAGAAAAAAATATTTACTAGTCTTAAAGACTCTGCTTTTAGGTTTATAACACCTAGAGAGAAATGGCCAGAAGAAACCACTGAAGCTGTCTAAACTTGTAGTTTGCTTTTAGAGACGGTGATGTCATTGCAACCGGTGCTGTTTATAACACACTTGTGTCTTCTGTAGCTTGTACCACGAGAGAGAGCAGCTATGAATTACAACCAAAAGTTGAAGGAGAAGTTCCAACACCACCCACAGATCAAACGCATAGCTCGTCACCGTCACCTGCCCAAAGCCATCTATGGCCAGGCCAAGGAGCTGCGCATCATGCGAGAAGCTCGTCGGCGAAAGTACGACTCTTCCTTTTCTTTTCATTTTGTCTTAGTAAAACATATGCTGTCCCATTGCTGTGGCATCAATGCATGGGGCCTCTAACAAGGGAACAGCTCTTATGAATGACTGGTATTGATTTAGTCAAGTGAATAAATCAATTATTAGACTGGTTGTTTTGGACTCTATGGAGTGGTAAGTGCAGACCAAGCTGCCAGTAGTAGCAAGAACTAGTTTCCTTCCCAGGCCTTCTGAAAGGGTGGAAAAGGACATAAGGTTATAGGGGGAGGCAACACCCCCTCCCAGCCTTATGTGTAGTCATATCAGAGGGATTAGTCTTGATGTGGGAAGATGAGGGTCTTCTGGCTCCTTGTAGGTGCTAGGCCTCAGGATCAGTGTGAGAGGTTTTTCAGTTCCCCAGGACATCTCTACAGGTCCCTGGGAGCAGAAAGGGATGGGGAACTGAAAGCATCTGTGCATGGCTGGTGCCATGGTATTGAAAGAGGAGAAGTTGGCTGACACATGCATGGAGAGGAAATGGGAAGTGGTGGGGCTGAACATGTTTGTTACACTCTGGTTTGGCCACGCTTTCCAGCTGAAAGACCCCTATAGGATTATCTGCAGGGAGCAAATATTTATTTACAATTAAGAATAAATAATTAAAAATAACTTTGTTTCATAGGAAAAGCTCCTCACTAGCTGGGAGTTAGGAATATTTTTTTCCCTGTTTGCTATTATATGCTCCACATTCTCCCCTACTTTGAGGGCAAATCCTTTGCTCTGCAAGATACTGGCAGGTCAAACTGTGCATGCTCTAGAAAGAAGGCTCTTAAAAATGTGAACTCTTCTAAATTTGCAGTTTAAAGGGTTTTCATATGGACAGTGTTCCTTTTTTAAGGGAAAAATTTAATAAATTTCAGCCACCTCAATTGATTTTGACTCTGAAGACATGAATTTTTAGGAGCGGTGGAACACTTGCTGTAGTACCCTAAGCAAGAACTTGAACACACCTACTGCTGACATTCTCAATCTCACTTTTTTCTCTTTTTCTTGTCTGTTTCCAGGGAACTGAATCGCCGTAAACACAGCAAACCAGGATCCTCACCATTTGTGCCAGAAAAGAAGAAGCACGTTGTGGCTGTAGTGAAATAATTTTTTGCTGGCTTACAGCATTGTGTGTAATTTTTTATTTAAATAATTAGCTACACTGTACAAAAGTTTGAGGATCTGCTGCAGACCCTGCCACAAGTGGTGCGGCTCACTTTTCTTCTTTGTATATTCCCCCTTCATTTCTCAGGTCATCATCCAGTTTGGGAGGTGAGAAGAATTGGCCCCTTTAAAGTCCTGTACTCAAACTTGCAGAGAGTGTAAAGTGATCCACCCCTATATATCCCAGTGGAACTTCATTTTTAATACAAGGAGAGAATTTGCTGTGGTGGTGGTACCTCAGTGGATCAGCCCTCTCTCCTGCCACCTTCCCTATCAGAAAATGGGTGAACGTGCTTCAGCATTGCTTGTGGCAAATAGACTTTCCCTGGTGTTAAAAATTACAAACTACATTGTTTTTTAAAATGGCAATTATGAAAGAGGAAAAACATTTTTGGTAGAAGTGAAGAAAATGAATATTGCATACAATGAGGTAAACCAGGATTATGCTCAGTAACTATACATTGCAGTATACTTGTTACCATGAAACATACTCTTGTTTCTCTTTGATTAGAAGGGCTTCAACAGGACTCTCTGACCAATGTAAATAACAGGATTTTATTGGTTTTTTTTCCCAGTGTACCCAGTCAACACCTTCAAGGGCTGTTGTATCCTGATAATATTAATAGAGTTGTTGAATAAATGTCTTTACTTCTCAACTTAATTAAAACGTCTTAAAATTATTCAGTCTCTCTCTCTCTCTCTCTCTCTCTCATATTTAGGTCTTAGAAAATCTTGAAATTTCCCTTCATGTGAGAGATGTTGTAAGCCTCTTGTTTAAGATTGCATAAAATCCCCCCACTCTGATACCATACCTTTCATCCCAAAGTTCTTTAATTTGTATGCAGATATCACTTCACCCCCAGCAGTGAAATGGAAGTGGCTTCCTATTGAAATGACAGAGTAATTTAGTTGGGCAGATTGTAATTATCCACACTGGAATTCAACAAGGCTACTTGGTCTAATACCTCTGTCCTTGCAGAAATTTTGAGATATTTAATGACCATAAATATTCAGAGCTTTAGTCTGGTGTCTTAGTTAAAAACATGGTGTTAAGAAGCACTGTGCTGCTGGAGATACTTCCTTTAGGGTGAGTATTAACTCAGGCCCTAATCGCTTTTGATTATTAAAAATCCTGGGTAAAATTTTCAAAAGCACACAAGTCCCATTTTCAGCAGCGACCTAAACTCTTAAATATCATTGACTTTCAATGAAGCTTAGGCTCTTAAGTGCCTCATGGTCAGATTTTTACAGATAGTCAGGTGTCTAAAGATACAGAAAGGTGTCTGATTTCAGAGTAACAGCCGTGTTAGTCTGTATTCGCAAAAAGAAAAGGAGTACTTGTGGCACCTTAGAGACTAACCAATTTATTTGAGCATGAGCTTTCGTGAGCAGTGGTGCCCAAACTTCTCTTGCATCCCCCCATTGCCAGTAATTGAATCTGTCTGCGTGCCACGCTCCCGCCCCATTACTGCATAGTTGGCTCAGCAGAGGAGCTTGGGCTGAAGGCAGAGCTGGGGCCTGAACTGGGGTGGGGGCGGAGCTAGGGATAGAGGAAGGGTGGCTTGGAGGCAGAGAAGGGATGAGGGCAGGGTTGGGGGTGGAGTGGAGCAGGGGCTGGCGGCGGAACACGGTGTGGAGAGTGGGGCTGGGGGCAGAACAGGGGGTGGAGTGGGGCTGGGCCCAGAGCTGGGCTGTGAGTAGAGTAAGGGGAAAAGTAAAGCTGTGGCTGGGGCCGAAGCTAGACTGGGGGCTGGGTGGCACTCCCTTCCCACCCCACATGGGGCCTGGGTGGCGCTCCCTCCCCATCCCCCCATGGGGACTGGCCTGGGCTCCGCCATGCACCCCCCTGAGTGTTCCTCTGTGCCCCCTAGGGGGGTGCGCCCCACAGTTCGGGGACCACTGGTCCAGAGGGATTTTCAAAAGCATATAGTTACCAAACGTCAATTAATTTCAATAGGAGTTCGGTGCTAAGCGCTTTTGAAAATTCCACAAAATGCCTGCCACTTTTTAAAATGGGACTATAGGCACCTTTGAAAACTCTATGCCCTCATGACACTTTTTACTGAAAGTCAGAGGAGTTAGCCTTCAGATCCTGCCCAAACCCCAATTTGGGGTAATTATATTTTGTTCTCCTTATACTTCCCCTTTATTTAACTATATGGGCAAAGCATTTGTCACATGAAGATGAAAAGCAGTTGCTGTTAAGAAATGTCTGACGGGATGGTATAGAGATTACTGTTTTTCTCAGGACTAAGTAAAGAGAGTCTTTCAAAGCAAGGCTGCAATCTCTATAGAGTAATTTCTACATCATGACTTTTACAAACGTCAAATTACGGGGGAGCTGGTAGCAACCCCCATATTAGACTGCCAAACACTTTCTGTTATAAAAGTTTTTGCAGCCTTTTTTGAAAAGGTCTAACATGCCTGTGCATTATGACAGTCTTTAATCACATGATCACATCCTGTTTTTCCCCTTGCAGAACTCCTGCCTTATTTGTTGCACAGGTTGGATATTGAAGGGAACAGAATCAAGGTTGTATGAGCAACCTAAAAGTTAGGAAATGCCAGATTTGGAGGGTTGTACCTTGCAACTTAAATAAATTTAATGCCTTTGATGCAAGGGCAATTTAGGGTACTTCTGAATCTACACAGCCCATGAGCCTGTGTAGAGGCAGTGAGCCTCCCAATCCAGGTCATCGGACTTGGGATTGTTCAGCTCGCACTAGTGCTCTAAAATTAGCTGCGTAGACAGCGCTTCGAAGTTGCAGCTCAGGTTGGAACTCAGGCTCTGAAGCCAAGGCAGGAGGGTGGGTGTCAGAGCCTGAGCTCTAGCCTGAGTCAAAGCATCATCTACCCAGCTATTTTTAGAGTACTAGTGCAAGCCCTGCAACCCCAAATCTGACAACTGGGGCTGGGAGGCTCACTGCAACAGGTTATGAAGACATATCCATAGACTTATGACATTTGGCAGCTTTTGGGGTGGGACAGGGGAGTTGTATTTTGGCTGGTTGTAACTTAGGATATTTAGAGGTCCTCCTCCAGCTACTAACTATAACAAGTTTTCATCCAGCTCAGTGGTGGAGGCTTGTGCGTTTGGATCTCTGTCCAGGCTTCTAGTCCAACTGCTCAGTTGTATGGTTCATTATGGAGATATCACTGACCGTTTTTAACAGGTGTGGTAATAACAGATGTGGTAATACAAGTCCTCTTCTAGATTAAAGTTAAAATAGCTCCTCTTTGAAATTCCTGCGAAGTTACTATAGACCCCATTCTGCTAGGCATTGTGTCATGCTATACAAAGCACACAAGATCTTTTATAGGGGAGAAGGGAAAACGCCACATTTATTGAGAATACAGCAGTTAGCATATACTTTTCAGTCACACACCCATACACACCATGCACACAGTCCCGCCAGTCTATGTTTATAGTTACCAGTCCAGACTCTGGACTATCTAGTGGCCAGCCAGATTGGTCACAGAAGGGAGCCGGGCTCTGTCAGTCGCAATCCGATGCTCCTGGAGTAGTGGCAAGACGAACCCGAAGTCCCATGGCAAAGCACCCTGTTCTTATAGTCGTTTTTTTTCCTCTGTTGAAGTCTATGGATTTTGCTATGTCAGTTTATGACCGGTTACTTCTTAATTGGTGTTATCTTTTGATGTTAATATTCCAAAACACCTCTGAGAGGGTCATCAATTGTCTTTAGGGGTGCCAGCCTCCACATCAGGGTCGTCAGTCTGTCCTTCCTCAATCATGGATGTGCGTTGATGGTTCTCTGGCATCAATAAGTCTCTAAGTGTCTTCGCTCCTCCTTTCTTGACCATCTGTTTAACAATGGCCTTCACACCTTATCTTTTCCTGATGCATGCGTTCCTCATTCACACAAACAGTCTTTTACAGAGACCTCTGAGAATACAAACAGCAGTATTTTATATCGAGCAAAAAGACATTATAAATTAAACCTTGCTAAATTTTATAACCAAAACAATTCACATTGAGGCCCAGGCCTTCAACGTTCCTCTAATCTGCTTAACATAGACACAATACAGGATCCTGTCTCTTACTAACTATACCTTAAAACAAAGAACTAAAAGGGCCCAATTTGTAATGCATATGGGAAACGGAATCCCATAGTCCCAGAGTGTCATTCCTTCCTGCTATTCAAATAAGGTGGTTGGCAGGATGAAATCAAATCATACATTAATTCTTATAGTACAATTATAAAATCCTGCTCCTAAATCCTGCTCCTATACAAACAGAACAAAAAGGCAGTCCCTGCCCAAAGAGTTTACAACAGAAGCGTCAAATAGTTTGTCTCTCTCCTTCCTCCAAAACCACAACTTAAAACAGAGGTAGATTTTGTCATTGGTTCATGCATGATGATGTTTTTAAAAGACTAGAAAAAATACTTCTGAAACTTTTTGAAAACAACATGTGATTCTCTATCATGGAAGCTGATAGAAGAAAAAAGCCAGTGAAGACTATATTCTATTGCTGCCTGTCAGCTAATTATTTCAGAGTTTTATCCTATTCTCACTGAAGTCAATGGCAAAGCTTTCATTGATTTTAATGGGGCAGGATCAGGGCCTCAATGACTAAAGCAGAAGGACTGGGATGATGTGTTGTAAAGTGCATTTTTGCTTTGTTGGATTCTTCCTACACAATTTTCAAACTAGAGGAATAAGGATGTTGGGTTTTGGCCTTTATTAACTTGGTCAACTCCCCTCACTCCTTTAACAATCTGGTGACCCTTTCTTCCTACATATCAAAACTTTAAAAACTATATCTAATCCCAAGAGCAAAGGTTAAAAAAAATTGTACTTCTAAGAAGTGGTCTTAAAATCCAGTTTGTCATCAGACACCTGAAATGTGGTCTGTTCTTACAGGTGGAAAAATTGTGGCAAAGATTGCGTTTAGGGGCCTTGAACTCTAGTTTCATTCAATTAAATCCAGGATGCATATTTAGTATTTTATCTTGAGCACCACTGACATCCTTTTTAGAAAGCTCCGGGGCTGCAGCTCTTTATTTCATCACAGCTATTCTGACAGAGTGTTATCTGGCAGCTTATTTTCAGTACCTTGCTCAGTGGTACAAAGGTCATCTTAAGCTAATGTTCCAATAGAAATGGAGGATATTAAACTAGTGGCTGTTTATTCTGAGAAGGACTTGGCTTTGTTCACCAATTATTCTTTTATGCACAATTCCATTAAATGATATTCCAGGAATTAAAAATGACTTTTTTCCAAACATATATGAAAATCTACACTAGCTAAAGGAGGGATGTAGGGGGATTTATAAATGTAGGGATTTATAGAATTTACAACTTAAGAAAATAGAACCTGTGTGCATGCATATAAACTCTCTCTATATATAGTTTGTATACATATCAGCTTAAATATTTTTGTATTTTATTTGAACTAAAAGAAAATGCTGATATCCTGTTTCCAGGATTTTGCTATACATGATTATATAATGCTTGTAAATAGGCAGAATGGCAGAAGATGTGGTGAAGGAGAAATAGACGAATATTGGTTAAGCCAAACATAGGTCTTGGCTGAATCCTGCTTAGACAGAGCAATCTCCCATACGCTGTTTCAACAGGGAAATGAATGTAAATAGTCTATATTAAAGGAACTGTGATGAGGACTTTGCAAGCAAGTTAGATCCATATCATCATGCACACACTTCCAGCTGTCTTCAAATTTTATACCTATTTTATGCTAGTCAGATTAAATAAACCATACACTTTTAAAATATGCTGATTTTTAAAATATTTTTAAAAATTTAAACCAAATAGATTTTTCACTGTTGATGCATGTGTTATGATGTTCTGCATTTCCAGAACCAAATACATTGCTACAGAAGACTCTGAAAATAACATAAATCAGTGGAAGTCAAGGTAAAGTAAACTTTCTTTTAATTTTTTCCAGTGTCCCTATGTTAATGTTTTTTATTTATTTTATGTGAAGATATTTCTTTTGCACACATAAAACAATATTAAATCAGAGGCAAATCTACTGAATCAGAGCTCAGAAATTAATATTCAAATAGTCAATTTTAAAATTACTTCATTTTTGTAGAGCTATTATTGCTTAATATGATGAAGGCTTAGATGTGAGTTTCTGTGTAGAATTGGTTTATGAGGAAACTCTGATTAATTTAGATTGCTGAATAATTAGTGTCGGCTATGCTGCTTAGAAATGGGTCCAGCTTGAAATGGATGATGTTACAGTAATTACATAAGAAAGATAGGTGGAGTTATCTAAACTAGATGTATTATGTTTTGTGTGGTGAAATGATCTCTAGACTTTGTACAATACACATACATCATGTATGTATATGCATCCTTTTTGATATTATGTGTGTAGTACGTATAATAAAAGGAAGGGGATGAAAGAACTGATCGATGGAAGTGGTTTCCATCCAATTTAATTGTTCTTTAGCAAATGCCCACACTGGGACTACAGAGCCTCTTCACAATCTGATTACTTTGTCATTTCACATATTTGATTAATTTACAAAACATTAATATATATTAACACAATTTAAAATTAATGAGCATGTATTTATATTTTTAAATTGAAAGCATTAGCCAGAAAGACTAAGCATATTCTACCCATCATAATGCATTCTATTTAGGTTGTATAGGAACTTAATAACACAAGATTATTGATTGACTTCACACAGACCAACGTAGCCTGGATCAAGTGGTAGCAATAATCCTTGATGTGGAGGAAGTAATTCACAGCATAAATTTAAAATATTTTATCCTAAGCATAGATCTGGGTTTGGAAATAACACATTTAAAGGCTTCTCTAAACAGATAACATTTGTAGCCTCATGTGGGGACACAATCTACAGGCTTTTTCATTATATAAAATAACTATCTAGAGATATCTATTATCCCAGTTATTATTGAATTTGGCTGTACAGCCAAACAGTTGTTTTGGGAAGTAATAATATCATCAAGGGAATAAAAGTTGAGTGAGAAGGAATGAAAAGATCTGATGTGTGGCTAATGCTGTGATAGGGAGTCTCAAAAGACAGTAAATGCCATTCTATATCTAATTGGGGAATATGGCAAAATCCCAAATAAGATTAATGAAACCCCACCAGAAGTTTGACGTATTTTAAAAGGATGTTTCCAGACACATTGTGTAGACTGAGATTTAGAAACTCCTCTCCAGGCCCTTCTGTATCCCTAGAGGAAGCTTCTAGAGGGAAAAGGATTCAGCGTCTTTTGTGAGAAGGACATGAGTGAGACAGGGCAAATAGAATAATAGGGCAAAAAGCAGAGGCCATGATGGTGATGGGAAAAGGAAAAGAAAGGCATAGATGAAGTGACCCAGGTTAGAATGGCCCAATGTAGCGGGTAAATTGCCTGAGACAATTCAAAGCCTGTACTAGCTACAAAGTCAAAGAGTGTATGTTTGACATCTTTGTAAATAATTATTGGGGTCACCACAACCAACCACTTATATCAGAGGTTCCAAAATTGTGCTCCGTGGATTAATTGCTGAGAAGGTGCAAAAAGCTGGTTACATGATGTTGGCTTCTCCACTTGTTTCCAGCTGCAAAATTGCATTAAAGACTGTTAAAAGTATATTTTCCTAGAATTATTTTTCCATGTAAGCAGTTGTTAGCTGCGTTTGTCCCAGTTATCTTATGTAATTGTGAATGGAAAGAGGGTGGCCAGTGTAATTGTGAGTGGGAGGGGAATCGATTCTTTATCAAGATGTGGTCTACACTGTTTTTTATTTATTTATTTATTGTTTAAAGTGTAGGAAACCCTGAGCATAGTGGATTCTGGTAAATTTCACTCTGCCCTGACAGTGTCAAGCCAACAACTTTTATAATTCCATTTGGAAGCTATTGCTTTTGTCACTTTCCATCCATCATCACAAACTCCCCAAAAATCTTCCAAAAGGAAATAAATTAGGTTCTGTAAGGAGGGAGTGGAAGTTTTCAGTGATGACTGTTTGTGGGGAGTTTGAAGACGAGCACAATATAAGGTTAAAACAAGTTGTGAAGGTAATTGAGGCTGCTGGACTGAAATTAAATAGACGTATTCAAGAACAAACTCAACTATCGATCTTGGCCACAAGGCTGTACAGAGGAAATACACAGAAATCTAGAAAAAGTCCAAGCCATAGTTCAAGTGCCACCCACTAAAAATATATCAGAACTGATGTTCAGCAGTATGATAAAAATTTTGGTGGAAATTCATACTTGCCCTGTCTTCACAATGCCAGCTCTTTATGAACAATTTAAAACAGACCCTGGGTTTTACTTTTGAAGATGTTGAGCACCCACACAAGCTCTCATTGACTTAACAAAAGTTACAGGTTCTCAGCACCTTAGAAATTCAGGCTGCCTGTGTGGATCTGGCATAGAGTACAGAAATATGTTTTGTAGATATAAACAATCTGTTGTTATAGATCCGCATCATACTCTGGTTTCAATGCCAGAGATTGTTCATAGCCATAGGGGCAGCACAGAACTTACAGCCCAAAGGGAAGGGGGGTTAAAGTGGCTTCATGATAACTGTGTTCCTCCAACCCTGGGTTGCTCTGAGGGCTGAAGAAACCCCCCTCCAGCATAACTGAAGCCTAATCTACACCAAAATAGCTTTACCTATATAGAGATACTAACAAACCCTCCTAGTGCAGACAAAGTTTACACCAATGAAAGAACTTTTTTGGTGGTATCCCTCAATCTACACTAGGGCTTTTCCTTATCTAAAAATGTTGGTTAAAAACAAAAAATCACACTCTTAACTGACATTATTATACCAGCAAATGTTTTAAGTGTTGGCCTGGCCTGGCCAGCCTTGGGCAGCCCTATGAGCTGTAGTTGGTGCACAGAGTCCCCTCAGCACTGTCTACTGTGCTCTGCCCATGGCACACCTTTCAAACTCCCAGCCCTGTCCCTGGCATGTGCCATACTTCAGGGCTTGTGAGGGGGTCCTTGTCATGTAATCGTACAGCTGTCTTCCACATTGCCTGCTCCTTTTAAGGAACCTAAAGAGACCAGTTTAGATCTCATCTTAGATCTAGGAGTTCTGTTGATTACCCAGATTCTCCAGAATTTTAAGATATCAAAACACAGATGGGTGCCATTTGAAATGGCCTCCCAGCCTCATTAATAAAACTGATTTTAAAGTGTCATTATTGCTGATGGACAACTACGGACTCTGTCAGGGTTTATATGACATGGTTGACCCATATATTTATGAGGGGTGTCTCATCCTTCCTACCTGTGATTTCTTTTGAAGGAGCAGGGGACTCTGAAGGTGAAAGTCTCATTACATATGGCAATCATTCTGTAGTTAGTACCACAGTTCTTGTGGGGTGACATTGAATGGACACGTGAGATGTCAGGAACTTACAAAATCCTGGTGGTGAGCCTAAATGTTGATGTGGTGGCACGGTGTGAGGCAGAATGACAAGAAGAACATAACTAAAAGAAAAAAATATGTACTAGCTCTGCTGAGAGTAACCACCTCAGTAGTCACCAGAGTAAGACCGGTTCACCTTCTTATGGGTTGACAGAGCAAAATGTCAACGTTAGTGGTAAATATTCATCCTAAGTGGTTCTGCTTAAAGAATGTGAAGTTTAAAGATGCCAGATCTAAGAGCTTTCTTATTCAATTGTCAGAATGCTGCCTAAAGCTTACACCAGGAGATCCAATCTGGTAAAAGCTGGATAAGGGAAAAAATAGGGATAATAGGGAAAAAATAGCTGCTGTCACTGGACTTAGCGGCACCTTGGCGAAATAGCTAGCAGGTTTCTCCTAGTTGATTTCACTTTCTTTTTCCCAGCCTTCCTTTCTTGAGGAGCTATGATTTTGTTGCCTTCCAGCAGTGTGGGATCAGGACTGGAGGATGCAATCCATCTGAAGCCAAGGCAGTTTTGTCCTTACCTGTAAATTGGTCTGCTCAAAGAAGTGCAGATCCCTCATCTGTTGGGTTTTTCCTCCATTTGTCTTTCGGTTACTTTAGATCTCTCCTCCTTCAAGCTCTTCCTAAGATCATGTGCTGGATCTATTATCAGTCCTCCAAACCCAGGTGTACAAAATCTCTTAAACTGCCTTTAAACTCCTAGCAGTAGACAGGCCTGCTGAGGAGACTGGAGTCCAAAGTGGCAGATACATTCTTTAAATGCGTCTAAAGAAGTGGGGTTTTTTACTCACAAAAGCTTATGCCCAAATAAATCTGTTAATCTTTAAGGAGCCACCAGATTCCTCATTGTTTTTGAGGATACAGACTAACACGGCTACCCCTCTGATTCTTTGAAGTGGTGCATTGACAGATAGGCCAAAATTGCTAGCAAGCGATCCAATGACCTGCTCTCTTCATTATTTACCACTCCCCCAGTTTTTGTCATCTGCAAATTTTAACAGAGATGATTTTATGTTTTCTTCCAAGTCATTGATAAAAATGTAAAATAGCATAGGGCTAAGAACTGACCTCTGCAGGACCCCATTTGAAACACACCGGCTTAATGATGATTTCCCATTTTACAATTACATTTTGAGACCTCTTAGCCAGTCTTTAATCCATGTAATGTGTGGAATGTTGGTTTTGTATCTTTCCTGTTTCTTAATCAAAATGTCATATGGTACCAAGTCAAAGGCTTTACAGAAATCTAAGTATATTACATCAATACTATTACCTTTATCAACCAAACAACTCATCTCATTTTTTTAAAAAAGAGTTATGTTGATGAGGCCTGTTTTCCATTAAATCCATGTTGACTGGCATTTATTATGTTTCCTTCTTTTAATTCATTATTTGAGTCCTGTATTAGCCATTCCATTTGTCTAGGATTGATGTTAGGCTGATAGGCCTATAATTACCTGGGTAATCCTATTTACCTTTTAATTTAAATATTGGCAAAACATTAGCTTTCTTCCAGTCTTCCAAGACTTATTGAAAATCAACATTATTGCTCCTTGGCCAGCTCTTAAAACTCCTGGATGTAAGTTATCTGGACCTGCTGATTTAAAAATGTCTAACTTTAGCAGCTGCTGTTTAACATCCTCTTGACTGTTGGAAAGGAAAGTATTCTGTCATCATCATCATCATATGATATGACTACATCATCTGGCTTTTCCCCAAATATAGGACAGAAATATGTATAGAACATTTCTGCTTTTTCAGCATTATTACTGACAATTCTGCCATAAAATATTCTCTGGTGGAACATTCCCCTAAGAAATGATGATCTTTGAGCTCTGAAATGAATGATTCCTGCATATTCCACCATGTGTTTGGTCTTGTCTATGCACTTTCAGATGTCACCAGTCACTACTGCTTCCCTGTTTCGAGGCAGAGAGAGCCATAAGGAGCTTCTTCTGGGTAATTATTTCTAATTGAGAGTGGGGTTACTGGTCTGCAAGTCTACACCAAAGGGAGTCTGGTATCTGTAGTGCCAGGGAAGGGCATCAGGGGAGACAAGATCTGGCATCTAAAGTGCTGGAGGATCAGAGGAGAGGAGAGCCTTATGGGTGGATTACCAGAGTGCAGCAGGGGTTTTTAGGCAGGCACTGAGGTGGCCACAAGGCAGAGATTTGGTATTGTAGGGAGATGGGAGTATCAAGTCACAGAGGGGTGGAGAAGGAGCATACCAGCAGTTTTCCTCCCTAAATTTGAGCAGTGATGACAGGAAAAATCAGTACAGATTTTCTTATTGCCATCTAAGGTAAAATAATCTTTTTTTTTTTTAAAAAAATCTACATTTATTTATTTATTTTGAAAAGGGCATGATCCAGCATTTAAGGCTGATGGTAAAAAGATTCAATAGTTCAGCTGGATAACTAAAGGTGTTGTATTTATAGACCACCTATTTCAGGAATAGAGCCTGTGTTCTTTTGTATCACTTAAGGCAAAATGTAACCTTGGCAAAGAAAACCACTAGCAATATTTGCAGTTGCGTCATTCTCAATAGAGAATTTAAAATCAGGAAATATAAGCCACTGCTTTTAAATAATCCTAGCTGTTATGGCTGTCCATAAGAATCCAGCTGCTTCAATACAAATATCTTGAGCAGTAACTGTTCACTATCCAAAATTAAAGAAGCATGGAGTAGGTAATTGGATTAGGATATTTATGTCAAATTGTGGAATAAATTTAATACAATTGTTGGAAAAGTCTGTGTGTGACTTCAAACTAAGGTTTAGCCAAGATTTTTTTTCTTTCAGGAATGAAAATAGTAAAAAGCAAAACTCTGGACCATTTTATAGAATTTTTAGAATTATGAAGCAGCATATGCTAATTTGCTACATCGAGAATATGACTTTTTTTTTTCCAGCTTTATTTTATCCCCCCAAATTGTATGTTAGACCTGTAATTTTACTGAGCTGCATGTACAGCAGACATATCCTTATAATGAAGATGGGGCTGGGCCAAAATGTAATGGGATAGAGATACCAACTAGCTCAGATATCATGGTAATGGCATAAAACGCAGACAGACTAGATTAGAAATAGTGTTCACTAAATGCAGTATAAGAAAGTTTGTGAAAAAAGGTTTCTGCTAAACTTTTGCTCAATAACCAAGAAATTGATACCCAATTTGGAAAGAGTTAACATGTCATATTAGAATGCTAAAATAACTAGTTAAATCTTTTATTGAGAGAGCACCACTAGAAAGAACTTGCAAATCATTCAAGCTCTCATTTTTTACTATATATAAAACCCCAGAATTAAGTTGGTTATTTTAGCTCCTCCTATTATTTGCTCATATATCTAATATAAAAAGAATTTCTAAATTCCTAGTCTGTCTTCATTTGGTTTAATTTACATAGGAAGCAACTTTTGTGTCTTGCCTTGTAGACATTTTAAATGTTGCTTTACTTTGCAAACCTTTTTCTTTTTTCATACATTCTCTGTACTCTTCTGAAGTAAAAGAAAATTCTGACTATGAAATAAATCTCTGCAATTTTTACAGCTGCAGGATGTGTGATTACTAATTTTGTAAATTGGAACATTTTGGTATCCCAACTGATCCTTCAAGAAGTTCCTAAAGATTTTCAGTAACAACAATAAAGTCAACCACAAACACATGAAACAGAATAAATATCAGGCTATTATGCATAACGTGGCTATAACAAGAAGTTGCAGTGATGTCAAAAACCACAAGAGTAAAGTTCAAATGGTTTATTTGTACAGTTACTAGAAACTCTCAATGGAAATCTAGGCCCATAAATCAAAATTGCCTGTTTGCTTATTTTCTATATACGGATTTGAGTCACCCATTTATGTCCTGCACAGTTTTCCATTCCTTCTCCAGTCATGTTGCTTTCTCCAGCCTCTCCATGTTCTTCTTCACTGTCTAACTCCCTTCCCTCCGCTGCTATTATCACCCCTCGTCCCTCTATCCTTTCCCTTCTATTGTTACTCTTGTCCTCCACTGCCTTCCTTTTGCATTGTTCTCCGGGCCAGGCCATTGCCTTCCCCTTTCTGCTTTTTGCTGGTGTTGTAACTGTCTCCTTACTACTGGTCCAACAGCAAACCCAAGGTGCAGCCCTTTTAATCAGGAGATTGATTCCAACATTTCAGTCCATGTTCTGGAATGTCCTGTAGAACTGGACAGTTGGCACTGGTGGGAAGATTGAGGGGCAGATTGGGAGTGAGTTTTGGGATGACGGAGGCTGGGAGAGGGCCAGATAGACCTTCCCAAAGTTGCCATTCCCTAAGTTAGGAGTGGGTAGTTAGGGAGAGAGGTTGATGTGAATATTATTTATTTATTTATTTATTCATTCATGATTACTGAAGAAAACATAGTAACAACTGCTGAACCCCCTTGAGAAAGCAACAAACACAGAAAATTAAGGCAAAAATGTCCTGTCTATCCCTCTCTGCCCTACTCATCATCTCTCATATATTTCAACCAAATAAATGGTTGAAAAGAGCAGTACGAGTGAAGTGAAAAAAAAAAGGAAGGGCAGAGAGAACAAAAGAGGAACCCAACCCAAAGAGGAAGAAAGTGAAAGCAAACAAAGAGGCTACCTGAAAATGTGAGTCCTTGGTTATTCTCTCTCACTGCATAGGAGTTTGACTCGCTCATTGATCTATGTTTAATTTAAACACAAAAATATAAACTATTTCTTTTTCTCCAGTGGATGGTTTATCTTTAAGTAATCTGTTCTCATGAAGAGTAAATTGATTCTGGGGATAACAATACATTTACTAAGAAATTTAAGATTATGGTTTGGGACTTGGGGTCACAGCCATGATTAACATATGGAACTCCAGGTCATCCAGTCTGGTTTAAGTGGCACTTGAGAAGCTTGACATTTTGTTTGAGACATTACAGATTCTGCAGGAAAAAGCTAATGGACTGTAGATTCTTCTTTGAGTGATTGTCCACCCTTGGGGGCTCAGCACATGAGATTGGATTATTTTTGAATAGCAGTATCCATTGTTGTTGCAGCTGCACCCCTCAAATCCTCCAAGCCACCAAAGCAGAGGGCATAAAGGGCAGAGTGGCCTCAGCTGCCACTCAGTTTCTTTTTGCCACCCATGGGAAAAGATGGAACACCAGCAGTATTCATATTCCTGTGTGACATAGCTGCTACTTCTAGTTCATGTTGTTTTGGAATCTTTGGTCCTAGTTTATTTTTATTTTTAGTATTAGTTACTGTTTTTCTGCCTGTTGGCTTAAAATAAACACAAACCTTTTAAGGGGTATGTGTAGTGAGACACTCCTTCATCGCCCTCCAGGGGGGTACTCCTCCAGCATGGTGCACTCGATCCAGCTTTAAGAATGGCTCATTTGATTGTGCCATGCGCATTAATGATGGCCACTCCCAATGTCTCATCTGCCTAGGAGTGGGACACATAACAGAGTGCTGCTCTCCATGTTGCTCATTCTCCAAGAGAACCGTCAAGAACAGAGAACTAAAGTTATTCCTGCTGGAAAGAACCATAGAGCTCCAGTTCCCACCTGGAAAGGATCAGCCTCACCTCACCTTAACACCAGCCAGCTGCGTTTCCTCCTCTACCTCTCAAGCGGTCTCTTCCTATAGACCACATTCCTCAACAGTTTCTATGCCTTCAGAAAGGGGGAGAAAAAAGTGGTGTTCCAATCAAGAATCGAGGTGCAGAGCACTTACTCTTACCCCAACTCTGAGTAAAAGACTCAAGACTTCTCCTCAGGCTACAACTAAGACCGCTGGCTCTGAATCACTTCCCAGTGCCTTGGCACTGAAGAGCAAATTGACTGACTCTTCCTTTGTCCCACAGGGGTCATTCTGCCCTTGGTACTGCACTGTTGTGAAGCACTCCAGCATCATCTGTGGCTCCGAGACCCTTGGTTCCTAATGTTATGCTCACAGCATACTCACAGAGAAGTTAAATAAAAACCTTAATATTCTTTCTGGAAGGTGACACTGGGCCAAATAGCAGTGGCCATCAATGAGGGTCTCCTCCAGCCTGCTAAGGTGTTCTAACATACTCCTGTCTCTATTTCACCCACTACAAAGAGAGGGGATAGAAAGTACCAGGTCCCAAGAAAGGCTCTGAATATTTCTATCAGCACCTGACTTTGTGAGAAGATTCCAAAGAGGCTAGTTCTTTTCAGCCATAACCATAAGGTCTATGCCAAATGAGAGTGGCCAACTACCAAGCCTTGCCCCTGGAGTATGACTTTTTATTTTGGGATAGAATGGCCAGCATGATGGATAAATGACTGAAAAAACACTATGAGGAATAAAAGACATTTATGGCAGAGAGCCAGCTTATAGCCAGGACCTCTCTACAGGCTGCCCTTGACACTTCTGACATGGCGGCATAGACTATGGCATCTACTATTGCCATAAGCTGTTTTTCTTGGCTCCAGGCATCTGGGATTCCACATGAGGTCCAAACAATCATAGAAAACCTGTTTTTAGAAAACCAAGCTATTCAACAACACCACCAACATTCCACAGTCTCCAGGACATTAAAGCTACTCTTCTATCCCTGGATCTATACATCCCCACAATGCAGAGAAACTAACAGTCATACTATAACTACAGGCTTCAGCCTCAGTACTATCCCCAAACAGTGCTCTTCTAAGCTTCCAAGAAAAAAGCTGAGATACCACAGACATTGACCATCTGCTCCCTCCCTGCCCCATAGTATGGACCTTCTTCCAAAAACCAGTTTTGACATGAGTTTCAAGATCCTATGGATCATTTTTTTTTACACCTCCTCCTCTCTTTGGGAATCACCTTTGATTTTTCCTAGAATCTTGGTTGAGGATAACCTCAGACTAGTGGATCTTTGAGATAGTAAGCAAAGGGTATCCCCTGTGGTTTCAGTCTTCACCTACTCCCTCCCTCCTTTTTCGGTCCCTTTCCATGGAACCCTCTCATGAGAGACCTTTTTGGAACAAATGAATTCCCTAATACAACGTGGAGCTGTGGTAAAAGTACCCTTGAAGTTTAGAGGGAGGGGCTTCTCTTTTCCTGCTACTTTCTAGTTCTAATGAATAAAGGGGCTGGCGACCCATCCTTGATCTTTGACATCTTGACATGTCCCTCTCTCATTTCAAATTTGGTTTGCTCAGCCTGGCCTCCTTACTGCTTCCCAGGATCTTTTGTACTGGTTCACAGCTCTCAACCTTCAAGATGTGTACTTGCGTATTTCCATTCACAGGGTATATCTATGCAGCAACTAGACACCTGTAACTGGCCAGTGCTGGTCAACTCGGGCTCATGCAGCTCAGGCTGTGGGGCTGTTTCATTGCTGTGTAGACTTATGGGCTCAGCCTAGAGCCTGGGCTCTAAGACCCTGCGGGGTGTCAAGGTCCCAAAGCTCAGGATTCAGCCTGAGCCCAGAAGTCCACACAGCAATGAAATGGCCCCACAGCCTGAGTAGGGTGGCATGGGCCAGCTGCGGGTTTTACTTTGCTGTGTATACGTACCCACAAAGTGTCCTCAGAGTCGTACCTTTCAGCCTCTTGACGGTCCCTTGAGTCTTCCAAAGGTTTTAGCCTTAGTGCATGTCCATCCATGCAGGATGGGAATACAAGTATACCCAGTCCAGATGATTGACTCATTTGGAGGAAAGTCCCACAACAAGCTACTGACTCAATTCACACAGTTCTTCATCTCTTCACTCAGGGTCAACAGCAACAAATCTACTCTGACCCTGCTCATGCCATAGAGTTTATCAGGGCAGTGTTAGATTACAAATCAGCAAGGTGATACCTGCCTCAACAATCATTCCAGATGATGGTAGATGTCATTAATCAGCTTTGCGCCAACCCCAAAACACCCATGAGGATGAGTCTGAAACCCATGGGGCACTTAGCAGTGTGCACCTATGACACAGCATGCCAGATCTTCACATTTGGCCTCTGCAAGATTGGTTGAGCTCAGTATATCTACTCAACAGACACAGCATGGACCAGCTGGTCATAGTTCTTTCAGGAGTGCTAGCCTCTTTAGGGTTGTGAACGGAGCCACATATCCCCTTTAGACAAGTGTGTAACAGAGTTCCACTCTCTGTGCCTCTCCCCACCAAGATATATTGTCCACACAGATTCCATGACCCACTGTCTATGCCTCCTAATCAGAGACCCAACACCTGGGGAGTCTTATGGCCAAAGTAACTGAATGGCAGGTGAAGCCATCTCACCCGTTATGCCCTTGGCTACAAGAGTCAGGCAGGCATGAGGGCCACAGGCACAACCACGAGGGATCCAGCTGTTCAGAAAGAATCTGGAGTGACACAGTTCATCAGAGGTGAGAGATATCTTATTGCAAGGCAGAAAGACTTCCACCTGAGCTGAGAGATGCTGCAAAATGGAAGAGATTCTCAATCTAGGTGATGTAATAACAATTTTCATCATATCCACTTCAGTCCCAAATGTCCTGGATTATCTACTCTGCCTGAAGCAATCTAGGCTCTATCAGCTTGCTTAGAGTGCACTCAGTGGCCATTTGTGCATATCACCCGCCAGTACAGAGTTATCCCATATTCCCTCTTTCTACAGTACTGAAATTCCTGAAGGGCCTCTCTTACATTTTCTCCAAGGTGAGGAGCCTTCCCATTCCTAGGACCTCAATTTTGTTCTAACTGGCTTACTGGGATTGTCCCATCAAACTCATAGCAACCTGCTCCCTTTAATACCTGTCCATGAAGATGTCATTCCTGGGAGCCATTACCTTGGCCAGAAGAGTCAGCAAAGTACATAAGAATATAGGAATGGTTATACTGTATCAGACCAATAGTCCATCTAGCCAATATCCTGTCCTCTGACAAAGGTCAATGCCAGGTGCTTCAGAGGGAATAAACAGAAGTGGTCAATTATCAAGTGATCCATCCCCTGACGTCCACTCCTAGTTTCTAGCAATCAGAGGCTAGGGACACCCAGAGCATGGGATTGCATCCTTGACCATCTTGGCTAATAGCCATTGATGGACCCTTCCTCATGAACTTATCTACTGGTAATTCTTTTTTGAACCCCATTATACTTTGGCCTTCACAACTCCCTGGCAATAAGTTCCACAGATTGACTTTGTATTGTGTGAAGAAGTACTTACTTTTGTTTGTTTTAAACCTCCTTTCTATTAATTTAAGTGGGTGACCCCTAGTTCTTGTGTTATGGGAAGCTGTAAAACACATTTCCTATTTACTTTTTCCACAGCATTCATGTTTTATAGACTTCTATCATACCACTCCCACCCCCCGCATAGTTGTCTCTTTTGCGAGCTGAAAAGTCCCAATCTTTTTAATCTCTCCTCATATAGAAATTGTTCCATATAGCTAATAATTTTTGTTGCCCTTCTCTGTACCTTTTCCAATTCTAATATATCTTTTTTGAGAGGGGCAGCCAGAACTGCATGCAGTATTCAAGGTGTGGGTGTACCATGGATTTATATAGTGGCGTTATGATATTTTCTGTCTTACTATCTATCCTTTTCCTACCAGCCTTCACGATGGGTCCTCTTTGACTATATTCCATATGGACATGGTCCATCCTTAGGTGTCATCCGATGTTTCAGGTTTTCAGCTCAGGCAGTAATCCACCTTCTGATCTTTTTTCTGAAGCTTCACTTCAACCTAGGTAAAATGAAATTGCATACTCTAGATGTGGTGAGAGCTTTATCCTTTATTTGGTCAGAACAAAGTAATTTAGAACATCTCCCATACCGTATGATTTCAGAGAAAGAGATAGAGGATAATCTATTTCCACCCAGAGGCTATCGAAGAGAGTCTCCAACTGTATTAAAACTTGCTATCAGTTGGCCAAAAAGAACCCTACAGGCTAATGTCAGGGCCCATTCCACTAGGGTGCATGAAGCCCCAGCAGCTTCCCTAGGTATTTCCCAATAGCTGCAATATGCAGAGCTGCTACTTGGAATTCATTTCACACATTCACCTTCCATTACTCCTTGGTCCAGGCTTCCAGATCAGATGCCAGATTCAATAGAGCTGTCCTGAAGTCACTCTTTCAGCTGGAGGAGAGAGAGGAGTCTCTAGAGAACTACTTGCTGGTCACCGAGTGGAATCAGTGTGGACAATCACTCAAAACAGCAACAACAAAAGTTACTTCCCAGTATATGTACCAGTGTAGGAAGAAACAAAAACAAGGGAAGCCAGCCTATATGATAGTTAGCACAATCCATAAAGCCATTGCATTAAAAATGCAGGATCCAAGTGTTGAATACACATGCAGGCCACAGGGGAATATAAGAGGAAAAGATGGTTATGCCAGGTAACCAAAGTCACACCAAATAATATATCAAACAGAAATAAGATGATGAATGAATAAAGCTATGTGAGGGAGACATTTAGCCATGTACCCAGACCTCCCTCATTGCTATCTAGATGTATGAGCCCATTGATGATAATCCTTGGAGGGTCACACAGCCATCTGTTACAAAGATCCACTCTGGCTATCATTTGCAGCACTGAAAGCTTCTGAAATCTTATGCCATGGCTACTGGGGTAAGTGAAGAAGGCACCTTTCTCCTCCATGATAGAAACTATGGAGTGTTGGCCAACTGAACTACTCTGAGTAACGGCTTGACAAACCCTGGCTGTAGCTGCTTCCACCTTGAAATGGAGTGGAATATTTCCTGTTGTAAGCAATCTTTATCTTCATAGATTACATAATTTGGATTTGGAGTAGATTAGCTGTCTCTTTTAAGGCAGAACATAGGAGACAAATGTCCTGCCATTTCTGGTTGAGTGTTGCTTACTTGAGGTGCCAGAGATGATGCTGGGAGAGCTTCAGCCTGCCACCAGCAAGTTGGATCCATGATTAGTGAAAGAAAGCAGGGAGTATTAGTTCCATTGTTCCTTTAGATCATTAATGTTTCCTTAGAGAGAGAAGGTTTCCAGCTTCATTGAAACAAGGTGGTGTTAGGAGAAACCATATTTGTTGGTATGATTTTGCTAATTTTCAACCTGTCATTTCTGGGCACAGTGATTGTAAAACTTGTAGCAAAGCAGCACTGTTATCTATAATCTTCAAATTTCCTTTATCTTTTTAGTCAATTTTTAGGCCTGGCTGTTGTGCAGAGACTATGTTGGTCTGTGTGGATGAATATCTAAAGATAGACAAAAATCAGATGTTCTTTTATATCTGTCACAGGCCTGCAATACCATTGACAATAGAAGTCTGTGAAGGATGAGTCCTGGTGGAATCCACAACACTCACTATTAAAATGCCAGCAATTATAATTGCTAGTTTATAAGTTGTTCACCACCACCAACATGCTGATCACTTTATGAAACAGTAAAAAAGACAGTCCCTCCTTAAAAGAACATACAGTCTAAAAGACAAAGAGAAGATAATGCACACTGGCAGAACCAGAGAAAGGAGGTGTAAAGAGATCTTTCTTTCTTTCTTATGTAATATTAGGGCAGAAAGAGCTAGTGATGTGGGCTAGTATTAAGGCATCTGAGACACTACAGTAATTTTGTGGATACTGTGAGGGTTAGGGGAATCTTGTCCCCAATGTACCTATGAGCATCTGAATCAGATCACTGCAGCAGCCTATGGGGTCTAGGATTTACAAGTGGATGGAACCAACTACATACACAACATGTTTTGTGGGCCAGTAGGTTTTGGCCCACAACAGAATAGATCCACTGGCCATGCCCTAGTCTTCAAAGCCTATCTACATTCCACTTTTTTCTTGAGGTAAACCATGAAACTTGCAATGAATATTTTCTCCATGGTACACGGGGAGCTGTAGAGTCTGACTGTGCAATGTGTCCTATTTTGGCCTCCTACCACATCAGACTTTTAACCTCCTTTGTAATATCCTGCTTAAAGAAATGTGTGCCTTATAAAGCCTACATAAGTGTATTGGAATAGCTATAAGTATTAGTACAGTTACTCATTTTCTTTCCATCTCAGGGAAAACTGATTTTGAAAGCATGACCCACTATTTTATGTAAGATGCAAAAAGTACAAGCAGGCTTTGAAAGCTGGCATTCTGTCTAATGTAATCTCTCGATGATAGATACTTGAGTCTCATTAAGACTGAAGGAACTCCCTTCACCTCTAATGGAAGAAAGTTCACTTAAACTTTTTTTTTTAAGGTGCAAGTGGCAATCACAAAGATAGAAACTGATATTTTATCATCCCTTTTCCCAACTTCCCAAAACAACCATGTGTACATTACTTCACCTCTTGCAGATATAAATAATTCATTCAAGTTACATTTTATTCAACCCCTGTACAATCAGGAAAAGCTGGAGGAAAAGGCAAACTCTTAAACCTTTCAACTATCAAAACGAATAGATATTAATTTTTTAACAATCCACAAATCCTGAAGTATATTTCTCTCGTTATCTTTTATGAGATTCCAATGAACAACATATAGTAAAGAATGTTTTGACTTCTCATCTGTATTTATTAACTTTCTTATAATGAATGCAAATGTTTCAATGGAAATAGTATTAAAATATAACCATATAGTGAAATCTTGTGTGAGTCTTTCCATTACTATCTGGCAGGACACTCTTCTAGAGAGAAGTGACTATAGTATTACCATGCATTTGCTGACTCTAATTTTGTCAAGTGCAATTTTCCCCTTAGCATAGTAAAATGCCAGATTTGATTAATGCTGGTCTTTATAAACTTTCACACTGCACTTGTATATTTGATTTTAATCTGAGGTATGTCAGTGAGCACCACAGGGACCATCTTCAGTAAAAGGTGCCAGAAAGTGTCAGATGAGTGCTAATGATCTCAGTGCACAATGAGAAAATTGTTGTCCAATTAGATATTAGCCTTTATAATTCTAGTGGCTCTGCCTTTGGAATATAAAATGAACTTGTATAAGATATTGACTCCTTTCCTCATGGTACACCATGCTAAAATCGTAATGGAGAATTCTATTTGTTTAAATACAATGGAGTTGATTGTTCTCTTCATAGATCTGCCTCCAGTAGCATTTTGGTAGAGTCAGAGATGGAAACACTGCTAATCATCTGAATTAAATGAGGTTCATGAAAGATTTTTGTGGCCACTTGGCAGATGTGGAGCCCAGGCAGAAAAAACATTTTCTATCTAGAAATTTACTTACAAAAAGGTTTTATGACCATCTCTCTCAGGCATATTCTCATTGCAAAGGAAACCATATGCCAGTTCCAAGAGAGTTAACCTTACTTGAAAACCTTAGATGCATTAATCAGAATTGGTTCTGGGGTTTGAACTACAATGGGCAAACTCAAGTTGAAAAATGTCTACTCTCACTCACCCACAGGCCAATATCTTAAAAGTGGATACATAAATTAGGCACCAACACAACCCCCATATTAGGTGCCTAAATAACTGATTTTCACAGCGACTGATTTTCACAGCTGCTGAGGTTCCATAGTTCCCACTGACTTCATTGGTAGTTGTGGATACTTAACACCTTTTGAACTCTGCCCTGAAGTGATACCGGGTTGAAGGAAAAAATCTAATATTTCTTTAAAAATCAGTTTAATCTAATCTGGGACTACAAACATTAAAATGCCTTAATCATAATCCACAAACATAATATGGTTATTGCATGCTGCCACTACAGGGCAGATAAAGTTGTTTGGGTGCCCTAACTATGCATTTGGGTGCTCTAATTGTGCATCGCTTGATTTGGGTACAATTATAACATGCATGTGATGTTATATATATAACTAATATTGTCCTAGTTTACTGATGCGTATTCTCAACCTTAAAGTCATTTTTGTTTAGAAATTCACCAATTAAATGGGGTTGAGCATTTAAATAGCAAAAAATTTTGATGATGCAAAATTACTTAGGTTAGTAAAGTCTAGGGATGACTGCAGGAAACTTTAGAAAGACCTCCCAAAGCTTGATAAGTGGGCAATGCAATGGCAGATGAAGTATAGGGCTTGTCTACATGGTGAATTAGTGTGTGGCAAGCCAGGGTGTGAATCTACAGCACACCAGTTTGGTGCATACTATCTCACCATGTGTACTCTGTTAAAGCACAGTGAAAGTCCCAGATTGCAGCTTAGCCCACTGCACTTTTCAAGCAGGTGTGCTGTAGACTTACACCCTTGTTGCCAAGCACTAATTTGCCATGTAAAATACAAAAGATTTTGTGGTTTGCGTAGAAGAGAAATTTAGTTTCCATACCTGTAATTTTTATGTTTTGTAATGGATGGCACTAGATACCAACTTTTGCCCACTAAACTTGATTATTACAAAAAAGGCTGTTTTAGATTTTTTTTTTTTTTAATTCTCCATTGAGTTCAGACTGACTCTGCTGAACTACTGCAGCATCACACTCTGACTCCAGGAAATGAGTTCCATAACCTAAAGGTAGAAAATATGAGTAAGTCACTGATTTGCAAAAACTTACACACATTCTTAACTTTAAGCATATGAGCAGTCACATTGAGTTCAAGGGGACTACTTGTACTTAAAATTAAGCATGTGCATAAATCTTTGCAGGATTGGAGCATGATACCGTTGATAAAATTAACAACATTTAGAGTACAATATACATACATTCAATTATTCCAGACACCCCAGGAAGAAAGACAGATCATCAGAAATGTGGTTCATCTAGGCTGCAACTTTACTAAGTACAATAGAACCCCTATTTTATGAAACAATTGGGCCTGAGGCATTCATAAAATTGAACATCTCAAAATTACAGTAGGTACAGTGCATAATTGCAGTATGGTGCACTACATCAATTTCTTCTTGTCTTTCAAACCACTGCAAAGTGGTTTCCAATGCATTGAAGGCATTGGAATGAGAAGGGATGTTGACGTGTTCTTCATCAACATCATTTTTCTTATGTGATTTGTTTTTTCTGTCAGGGAAAAATGGTTCATAGAACTGGTCATTCATAAAACTGATGCTCTGCTCTAAAACATTTGGGAAACTATGTGGCAATAACTTGTTCAGTACAGGTCATTCTTCCCTTCAAAAGCTGTACCAGTGGGGGGAAGGGCTGCCCTCACTGCCCCACATGTTTAACCTAGTCCCAGCACCATTATGGGGACCCATCATCCTCCCCTTAGACAAGAGTTGAGATAAAGAGGAAAGTGGTTTTCCCTCACTCTACTGGACATTAGGAGCCCCAACCCTTTCCCCCACCTTCTTTAGGAAATGCTGTCTCCTAATCTACTTCTATTCTAGTTTATCAGGGAATGGGACCTCCTATTGAATGATTACCTGTACTGGGCACCTTCTATATTTCAACAAGCTAACCTATTCACCAGATCCCTGGGCTGGAGAGTTGAAGATGAAAAATCCCACACTGCGTAGGCCAATCTAGTAAAGCGGGCAGAAAAACTTTCCTAGCCCCAAAAGACAACTAGCGTGATACACACACAGAGGCCCAAAACCTTGGTCATACTCTAATCCCAAGGGGGGTGGGTGGGAACTGTTTCTCCCAGTGCAGAATGGCACCCTAGGCAGTGGGAAGGGATTATAAATCTTCCCTTTGAGTGCACAGGTTCTAATAGGATTACACTGCAACATTCTGTCCATCCAGTCAGCCAAGGAGTCCTCACGCACCCCCTTCTTCTCAAGCCCATGAGGAGGCTGAGTCCCCACAAGGGGAAAAAGTGGGGAGGGCAATTCTTAAAGTGGCCAAGGCTTTTCTTTCTCCTGCTGGCTCAGACAAAGACTCCTCATCTCTGAGGCTGGGAGAGAATTTTGTCCAGAAGAGTTTGATATATAAATATGAGTGTGGGGGTATCTTTGCAGACTAGTGGGTGGCCCTCTTTTACAAGAAATGAAATAAGGAAATCGATTTTCTCTTTCTCATTCAAAGTATCCGGAGGTCTTGACATTATAGGAAATATCCATCAGTAAGATGCAATTTCTTGGATGGAAAGTAACTTCAAATACAAAGCAATCTAAATCCCTCTAAGAGAAGCAATGGAAATGTTTACTTTATTATTCTTGTCTGGTTTGATCTTTTTACTTGTTGTAATTTTAATTTTATTTGCTTGCTTAATGTAAACTGAGGGCAGCCTGGAAGGCCCCAAGGCTGTATCAGCCAAGGAATGAATATCAGTATTGTAGTGCTTGGTGAAGGAATTGCAAATCTCAAATTGTTGTATTGCAAATTTCATTATGCAACTATTTTTGCTTCTCAGCCCAGAACTTTGAGGAGCCCCTTGTAAAATGTACTTTGATGCCTCTAGGAAGGGTCTTACTGTATGCTTTGAAAGCTTAGTATCTGTCTGATTTGATCCATCAAGAGACTGTAGATTGGAGGCCTTCAAGCAACAATGAGGATATCTGACTTTTCTCTATTCTTGGTCCAATATAGATAGATTTTAAAACTTTTTCACATCAAATATATGAAGGTGATTTTCAAATGGATGTTGGAGTTAAGGCAAAACTAAGAGAAAGAAATTGATAAAACGGAAATGTTCATTTTGCTTGTATATAAAACCAAAAGATGGACTAAGCTCCATCTTTTCAAGGAAGAATTGGAGATAGAATTCTTTAATTGACAAAGCTACCAACTCATTTACTGTTAGCTGAAACTTCTGCTACAAGGTAGGAAATGGAAACAAATATAGTTAGGCCTCTAATAAAGGAGGTTTGTGAGAGTTTTCAAAATTAAGTGCTGCTATTTCACTAGGAGCTCCTCTTGTGCAGCAACGTTTAAGAAACTGGAGACAGCAGCATGACATTGGAGGAGAAGGATGAGACCAGAAAACTTGGATTAATAACCTCAAGAGTATATAAGAGTATACCTTTAGGCAACTGGGATTTAATCCTTTCTGGAGGCCACCCAAAAGAAACTGGAGGATGTATCTGACAAAAGTCAGCTGGGGTGAATTTAGGCTGAGGGCTGTGCAGCAGGAGAACAAATCTAACAGAATATTGGAAGAGGATTAAAAACTGGGAATCTGATTTTCAAAAGTGCTGAGCACCCACAAATCCAGCTGAAGTAAACAGGAGCTGCAGGTGCTCAGGACCTCTGGAAATCAAGCTCAGCATTTTTAGAAATGTCACTAGTGAGAGAATAACTAATTACTGTTTCTTGAAAATGAGTTCCATAGCTGATAAAACCCAGTATTGATATTTTGTTTGTTTAACTATGGATTGCTATTGCTGCAGTTATTCTGGACTGTGTGGGAAGAAGTTTGCTTCAAGTACATTTTCAACAGTAAGTCATCCATCTAATGTAGATATCAATAACAGCATGAGAGAAAATTGTATGCAAGGTGACATGGACATAAATAGGTAATGTTTCCCTTTAATTACAGGAAAATGAGCATAATAATGGCTAGATCTGATGAGAGAAAGAGAAGGTAGATTTTTTGAGATCTATGGAGCATAGAGAAGTCAAGTGGGACCATTGCTTCAATGAGTCATAGAATATTTTCTGCTCTGGATCTTGCTTCACTTGCAAATTAAATACCTGGATAAGGCTCTGAAGGTGTGTGTGATTTTGGCTCTTATTCTCAGATTTATTTATAATTATAATTTTATTGACAGAGGATATGGAAGGGAGAGGGAAAATATGATATTTTAAATTAAGGCTGAGAATACGTATCAGTAATTTAAGGGTGAAAAAAAAGTAGGCATTTTGACATTTTCAAAACCAATCATTATAAACTTAGAAAATTCAGTGAACATGTTTAAATGTATTTTATGTAATGCACACAAACAACCTTAATTCTGCCCTATAGTGATGTCATGCTTTAAACACAGCTATGATTAAAGCAATTTTAGTGTTTGTGGTCCCAGATTAGATTACATTTATTTTTATAGACTTTTTTTCATATCCCTTCCACCTTGTGGCATTGGCAGTTACTGACACAGTTTCATGACCTGGCAGAGTGGAGAGAGTTGTCATAGAGTGGGGTTCTGCTAATTTTTCTGATAATTCTTAGAGAGTGGTGATGAGTGATTACTTCTCCTTCCTGAATGCTAACGTGTGGAATCCCACAGGGAGCAGTCCTGTTGACCTTTCTGTTCAACATCTGTTATCCCATAAGTAGAGATCATGAGATGATATGGGCTATAACATATTCCCTATGCTCATGACACCTAGCTCTACATTTTCTCTCTTCTGACCCAGAAACTTACCCAGTGTCTGGCAAAAATTGGACACTACATGAAAGCCATTTGGTTAGAGTCCAATCTGGCAAGACAAAGGTAATGTTCATTGGCAGATGAAAATGCTTTGAGGACCTGGTGAAAGCTATAATTGTTCTACTGTTTGACTGTATCTGCTCAACTGGTATCAAAATGGTTCACAATCAAGGGGGATCTTACTAGACTCCTCATTATTCCTGTATGTACAAGTCACATCAGGTAACAGAATAACCTTCTTTCACCTAAGGCTGACAAACAGACTTACTAGATGAAATTCAAGTCACTGGTTATCTTTTTTAAACAGTTACACTTGAATGGTCTAGGCATATGGTACTGAAAGCACTGCTTCACCATACCTAACTTACAAGTAGTCTGTGTTCCTCCAGTACACTGGAACTTATTCTCCCAAAGACTTAACACTTATGAGTGCTGGTGGCAGAGTGTTTTTGAAATTTAGGCTGTTCCTTAGAATTCATGCCTTGTGGAAACACAACTATGGATAAATCTGGCCACTTTTAGAAGAGGCATCACTTTGCTCAGGCTTTTCAGTATGGTTAAATCTTTGTTTCCTAGCCCAGGTGAAAGGGTGCTGGCATCAGCAGAGTATGCTATTTGGTCTCGTACTGGGAATTTGAATCTCTCAGTGTAAGTTTTGTAATATGTTGATGGACACCAAATAAAGTGTGTAGTAATAATAAAGCTGACTAGAAATATCTTCTATTACACATCATGTAAAAGAATGTCAGGTGACTATCTTAATGTACTTTTAATAAATACATTGAAAACCAACAGATTTGGACTAAATGTGGTTCTGCATCCAGATATGTTATTTGTCATTTATTGTTGCTAAATGGCATTTTTTGACACCCATTGGTTCTTTTCCCAGGTGTGATTACTTCCTATTGAAATGGGGGGTGGGGGTGGGGGGAAAGCGGGATGAGTAGGTGAGCTTTGAGATGCTTTCTCCAGTGCAACCTGGTCCCTATTGTAGAAGAAAGATTCAGTTGTGCATGAAAACTTTCTCCTCCTTTCCCTTTCTTTTCCACTGTAATGCGCCACTGAGTTTCTGCTTCTGAGGCTCAAAAGAACCCCAACCCCAGCACAAACACCTCTGGGCAAATCTTACCCTTTGCATCTGTGGAACGATGCTCCAGTTGAGCCTGTGACAGGTAATAGCGGCAAAGAGTCCTGTGGCACCTTATAGACTAACAGAGGTATTGGAGCATAAGCTTTCCTGGGTGAATACCCACTTCGCCGGATGCATGTCAGATAATGGAGTTTAGGTAAACGGAGATAAAGAATCTCTGACGGCTACGGAGAAAGCCAAGTAATTAAAAGGAACAAGGGAAAGAAATAAACTGAAAAGTAGTAAGAAGAAAAGTACTATATAACAGAACTGGAAGCAAAAAAGACAGGAAATTCATTTGAGTAAATTAGATAAGTAAGAGACAGAAAATAGACGTTAGATATATTAATTGAAGGAGAGTATTAAGATAGTAGTTAGAAGAGTAGAAAAGAAAACTCAGAAGACTTACATTATTCAAAGAGTATATGTTTGTTTCGTTTCTTTAGGACTCGCCCTTGCTGTTATCTTTTCAGTAGGTTACTCTGATTCCAGACAAACATCCGTAAGGTACGTGGCTATGTACAAATTTGACTTTTCCTTCTCTGTGACCAGAGTTCGGATTGTGGGTGGGTGGTATTTTATTCACTGTCTCCTACACTTTGGGTTGGATCTGTACTTTCTTCACCTTCCGAAGGCGAAAAAATGAAGTCAAGAAGAACCTGAGCCCTCTCCCTAAGGACTGAGCTCTCCAGCCGATAGCAGCCGGGATGCCGCCGGTGCCTTCCCAGAACCCCTCACTCAGGTCAGGGCAGAGCTCAGCTCAGCTGCTTTTAGTAACTGTACTGTCGTGACTCCTCTCCTGTTATTGCTTATTGGGTGTGATTAAAGATATTGGCGTGCACGGCTTTCCCCTCTTACATCCAGCGGTGCACTGCACCCGGTTAGCTCCCATCCCCTTTGTACCTTTGCTCCATCGCACTTTCTGCTCCAGTTCGCCTCCACGGCCGACCCCGTCTCCTCTTTCCCCAGGGGCTCCTTTCCCAGCCACTTCGCCCCCTCGTAACCCCCTTCTCCCTCATCCGATTTCTCTGGCCGCCTTTCCCACTCTCACTCTCTGCTCTCCCCACCCCCTTCCCCAGCTCCTCTCCACCCCCGCCTCTCGGGAGAGCCCCGGCAGCGGCTGCTGTGCACCGTCTCTCTCCGCCCCCCTCCCTCGGTGCGTCCGCCCCTTGAGCAGCTGGGCTCGGTCCTCCCAGCGCGTCCCTGGCGCTTGGCTCCTCCTTGTCCTTCCTCGCGTGATTTTTATCGCACCCATTTTTGTGCCTTTATAAATAAATAACAATAATAATAAAAAATCTCCTCCCCACCCCGGCTGGGCGTCGATCGCCCGCGAGAAGCGGAGCCCCGCCACCCCCGCGGCAGGCAGAAGCGCCGCTCCGGGCCAGGCGGGGGCCCGGCAGGAAGACGCCGAGCCCCCACCCGTGCCTCCCGCTCTCAGCGCGGCGATGGGTTAGGCGGATTGTATCCAGCAGCCGAGAGAAGAGCAGTCGAGCGCGGCGGCGGCGAGGCCCGCGCGGCAGCACCTGCAGCAGGAGGCGGCGGCAGTCAGCGGCGCCCCACACACAGCCCCCGCCATGGACCTCGGGCTGGAAGTATGAGCCGGCTACAGCTGCCGGCGGCTGGGGCTCGCGCGCACCCTAAAGGGTTTGCCCCCGCTCGGCGCTCGTGGGCGGCGGGGCTCCCGTCCCACACCCCCCGCTTCTCTCCCTGCAGCCGGCCTCCTGCCCCTGGCGTCCCTGCGGCCGCTGGTTTCCGGGCTCGGACTCTTCCCCTGGCACCGGGGTTAGCGTAATCTGGCCTGGCTCCTTCTCCTGGGGTCAGTCCCGGCCCCCGGCTCTCTGTCTGGCCACCCCCTCAGGTCTCCGCCCGTTCCGCTGCCCCCTCCCAAAGTCCCTGGTCCCCCAGCTCCCTGTTCATTGCGCTTCGGCCCCCTTCCCGCGCGTCACTCTCCTTCCTCCCTTCTCCCCCCGCGGCTGCCCTCACGAGTGGGCAGAGTGTGTGTGGGTGAGGCCGGGCTTCCCCGGCCAGCCCCCTCCCCGGGGCGCTGTTGATTCATCCGGCAGCCCATTGATCCGCGTGCACTGACTTGTATGTATCGCTCCCCGCGCCAGCGGCCGCTGCTCCTGCCGCTGCCGCCCGGGCGAGCCCCCGTCTCCCGTCGCGTGGCTGAGCTCCACCAAACATGTCGGCTCCTGTCGGGCCGCGGGGCGGCCCTGCTCCTCCTCCGCCTCCTCCACCTCAGGCCCCGCAGCCGGAGATGCCCGACCTCAGCCACCTCACGGAGGAAGAGCGGAAGATCATCCTGGCCGTCATGGAGCGGCAGAAGAAGGAGGAAGAGAAGGAGCAGTCCGTGCTCAAGTAAGGGCAGCCCCCTCCTTTCCTACCCGCTCAGGGCCGCAGAGAGGGCCGGGGTGGCGGTCTCGACCCCAGCCCCGGCGGTGTTTCGGGGACTGGGGGCTCGATTCTGTCGGGGCCCTAGCTGCCGTGGGGAGGGGGATGCTGATGGGGGTGTGGAGGTGAGGCCGCTCGGCTGTGGTATTTGCTCCATGTCCCCGGTGCCTTGCCCTCTCCCCCCGCCTCCCCCCAGCTCTCTGGGGGCAGGGGGAGGCGGCTGGCACCGGGCAGAGACTGGGGCTAGGTACCCAACATGGCCGCACAGGTGCTGCTGTTCTAACCCGGCGTGTGCAAGGAAAAGGGTCTAGGCAGCGGGGGAGCTGCCGGAGGGCGGGCTCGGTCCTGGCTTGTGTGCCGGGCTCCGAGCCTGTGGCGCGGCGCCGGGGCCGCTCGCCCCCATACCCCGGGTCGGAGATGTGGGGCCGGGGCCTAGGCTCTAACTGTCTCCAAGTGGGTTTGCAAGAGCCGCCATCTTCCTCCACCAGCGTCGCCCGCCCGCCTCGGCTCCGCGCCTCTCTCCTAGCTGAGAAAGCGTCTCCGCGGGGTGGGGACTCAGCCCCCGGCACCTGTGGTTCCCTAACACCCTGTCCCGCTAGCCACACGCCGGGCGGGGCCTGCAGGCTGCCAGCGGCCGAGACGCTGAGGAGGGAAGCACGTTTTTACAGCGGCTCTGTAACTTCAGCACCAGGGAGCTGTCCAGACCCGGGGGTGGAGGTGGGGGCCGTTTATGGCCCTGCTGTCCTTCCTCTTCTCTCCATCGCCTCCCTTCCGTCTGCAGACAGGTCCAGCTCTCAGCAGTTATCAGGGATGGGGGCACTTGTCTCGGAAGGCTCTACATTTTAATGCATTTTTGTTTCTTCGAAGTGCAGCGGGAAGTGAAGGGTGCTAAGGAAATGCAAACTTTTTCTTGTAATCTTCGGTGATTTTTACCTATCTAAGGCACTTGGGGAGGGATTCAGAGCTATTGCTTGCAGGTTAACGTGAAGATACTGGGTTTGTAATCTCGATCCGTACTGTTGTCCCATATGTCTACTTACCAAACACATGTAAACACTCATGAAGACTGCTTCCCTATCTGGTAAAAACACCACATTCACCTCTAATGATTTAGAAGTTTAAAACCACACTACTATACACAGTATTGTGTGTGGAAATATGAAAAAGCCAGAAAAGAGGCAGCATAATATTTTTCACGGTATCAGCAGTTAAGGCAAAAAAGAGAGAACTGCATGAGTCAACACTGTCTCTTGACCATTGTGGTCTTCAACTGTTCCTTCAAAATCTGTAGCTAAAAGCTATCTCTGGGCCTTAACGCTTGGTCGGAAGTGTATGTGTTCCAGTCATTGTTTAATTAGGAATATGCTAGTGGAAATTTAAACTATGGATATTCTTTAAATAACAGTTATAGAAGGCAGAAGAGTGCTCCACTTCTTAAATCCTTTTCATTGTCCCTCTGCTTTAAAAAATGCTTTAATATGTCAACATTTTGAAGAATACCAGTGTGAATTATACACCGGAAATCAAATTACATATCTAATTTTGTCATTCTAATTCTAAATAATCAAAAGTAATTCAGAGTATTAAATAGCTGACATTTTAATATTATATATTTCACACAATTGTGGCACCCACATTTTAAAGTACTTAAAAGATTTGTTACATTTCTGAATAATATGGAGAATCAAAATAAAAGAATATACATTTTTAACTTAAAAGTTTTGTGTGTTTAAAAACATTAACAAGAAATGAAATTACAAGTTATTAATCAGAAGTATAGCTTCAATATATGAGAGTAGCATTAAAGATTAACAAATAATGCTGGCAACTTTGTTTTGGATTCGATAAAATTTGTGATTTTAAAAATTACATTCACTGTAAGAAAGTAAGAATATCACTTTTTTTTATAGTGAAAAATCATGTATAATTCTAAAATCTAAACGTGTTATGTGTATTTTAAATGTGATTGTGACCTATATGCATGAGGAGTCATCTAATTTTTTAGGAGTAAGGTTGTTACAAGGCTAAGAATTTCATAAATGATCACTAATGTGCATATTATAGGCAGAGTAATTTCCCAGTATTTTAAGAAAGGGAGAGGCTCCAACTAACATCAAATGGTTTAAGTTTAAGGATTATAAGTGTAAACAGATTTTCTATTTTTTTTAAATTTAAGTTTGCTCTGTTATTATCTGAGAACACACTCAGCACAGAAGGAAGTTTGTGGGGGGGAAACAATGCATGCAGTTACAAAATAAAGTAAGGTGATACCACACCCTTCATTAGAACTTTGAGAGAAGCTATATGCGTTCTATGAGGCTTAGTTTCTCATTGTTTTCACATGCAAACCTCCTATTGCTGGAGCTATGTCAATTTATATCAGCTGAAGCGCTGACCCAATGGCTTCCCATTAAGGAGTGTCATTGCTGTAATTTCAGCTTTTCACTTGACACAGCAGTGGGGGGATGGTGTGCTGGAGGCTGAGAATTGTGTATAGGGTATTGGAAAGACTATATGCAAAAATATGTATATACAGGATGGACTGAAACAACTATTTTATAGAAGTATTGTTGTCAATGGGAGTTAATAATAATTTACAAGATCTTGAGAAGTGATATGGTTTCAGGTAAACAACTTATCAATGTTATTTTCTAAAGACATTTTACTTTATTTAATGTGAAATATGCACTTGACAGTTTTAAAGCACTGTTTATTCTAAAAATGTTCTCTTTTTCTATATTTACTAGAAAAAATACCATACAAAAACTTGTTCTGCTCTCTTAAGTAAATATTTTGCAGTTTAACCTTCTTGACAGGTATGTTCCCCAATTTCTAAAAGAAAACAAGAACATTAATACAACATATACATTTAACTATTCTTATTGATATCATGCAGATAGAGCCAAATTCTATACTCCTTATTCAAGCAAAATTTCCATTGAAGGCAAACTTCTTTTGAAGTGAAATGGACTTTTGTCTGAGTAAGAATTACGGGCTGTATCATTCCATTCCATGAAAATATAACATGGGAGGGTAAAATTAGGCTGGAAAGTCTGAGCTGACACTTGGAGAGGTCTTGTGATAACATTCTTATTAGAGAATCAAGGGGATATGAATGGATTTCCTGTAAACTTTGGGGGAACTTATGATGACTGAATGTCAGTCTGAGGGGCTAGCCCCTCCCTCCACTCTGCTGCTTTCTTCCATTCCATTTCAAGTTCTTGCATGGTGCCTATCACTGTGATATTTTAGCACTTTCCAGAAGTTCATTAAATAATGTGATTCGTATCTGTCATGTGGGCTATTTATTTTTATTCCTCTCCCTTTCTATCTCCAGGGGGAAATGTGTATGTCTATTAAAAAAAAATATAGATATATAATTTTCTTCTCTCTACGTGCGCTAATCTTTTTTGGGAAGTGAAGGTAGATGCTATAGAGTTTGAATCTGCAGGAGTTAATTTTGATAAGGTCAGCATGAACTCCTGCTGAGATTTGTTGGGAGAAGATGACATGTAAAGTGGCTGTTTACCAGATCTGCTCCCTTCTGGCAGGCTCTGTCTCCTAAAAGCACACAGCTGTAGCCATGCAGTGCTCTCATGGAGGAGGAGGGGTCAGGATACTGTGCTGCTTCTACTCTGAGCCTCTCCTCTGGAAGTTTTGGTACTACTGGAGTTGGGTTTTTGTTTCTTTCATCCCTGCTTTCTTGAATGTTGATTTGGTTCAGTGTAAGAGTTGCTGCAGCTGGCCCTTCATTAAGGCTATCATTCTATACTTAGCTCACTGTGTTGTTTGTTTTTTCCTAAATCCGCTATAGGCCTAAATTTGAGATTCTTTGCTTTTGCTGATTTGTGTTTCAACCTAAAGCTATTTAAAATTATATTATTGTAATTTATTTGTGAGGCAATTTATCTTTACTAGAAACTAGAGTAATGTTTTAATATTGGACTGTCATTTTTTAATCTGGAAAACTGCACATTTTAAAAATGTTCCTTCCATAGAAAAAACATTTTGCTGAGATTTAACAAAAGTATTTCAATTAACAGGCAAAGTAAATGTAGTGTGGTTAAAAAGATACAAAGTTATTTAATTTAGATAATTTGACAAAAAAAGATTTTGAGCAATATTTAATATACATAATATATGTACTCCAGATGCAATAAATTTTACCTCTACAATTTATACAAGTTCATCCCAATTAAACTACAAAAATGCGAATGTATTGAACCTCTGTTGTTTTTGGGACTTTGTGTAGAATTTGCATGATTTTTCATTTAAAATACGTATGTTCTGCATCTTTTTTCTAGTTTTATCCATGTAAGCTTCCTAACAGATTTTCAGGTCATGTTGTCTCTATATAAACGAATTTATGATCCCAGTCTTGCAAGGTCCTGAGTGTGCTCCAGCGTCCACTGATTTGATTGGCATTGAGTGCACTTTGCAGGATTGAGCCCTATGTTAGAAAAAAATGCAAATTAACTTAAGTCTCTGTATAAATCTGACTTTTGTGTGGGAGGGCTGGCTTGAGGGGAGTGCTTACTGGGAGGTCTCACAAAACGTAGTAAGGTGGCAACATTATTGCATGACAGACTAGGGAATGGTCCTTTAGGCGCATATGTGTGTGTCCAGCTTACCTTCAATGTCACCACAGGTTGGCAGCTATTTCAGGTGACCAGTCTGTTATGTCTATAAAAACTAGGATAAAATGTTGTTCTCTGTAAAACCAACAGGAACAGGCTCTGAAAACAATGTACATTTCATTGTTTCAGAGACATATTGTAATCCTATTTTATAAATAAACTGAAATTAGGTGTTCATTCACAAGGTGCTGAGTGGGGTGTGGGCACGATGAAGGGATTGGAAGAGGAAGTAGGTATGGCTAGCACAGTGGACAAAAGATGATTTTTACAGCTGTGTTTTTTTGATGCAGTGAAGTGAGAGCTAAGGAGGTCAGAGAAGAGGGGTTCTCAGTAGTCATGAGGAAAGATGATAAAGTGTTTAATGGCAGGAATGAAGTGACTTTGGAGAAGTAAAGGAAAAAATACTTAGGATTTAGCAGTAGTGTTGATGTGGGAGGAGACTGTTGCCTGAGAGTTCTAATCCTGATTTGCCAGTTTGTGGTCTTCAAAGTTACACAAACTATTTGTATGTGTTACTGCTATATAAAATATGATTAAAGCTTCCCTACCTCACTATGCAAATTGATTAGTTAGGATTTATACTATTTTTTTTTTAAAGATAAAAAACATGAAATGCTCGGTGTGTTGATTGTTGTTGGGGTGTATGCGTATAAAGTGATCACTCTTTGTATGTTTTTTCTGAAGTGCAAATATGAGGGATTCGGAAGTGCAAGTATGAGGGATTCAAAATTTTTAAGATGATGTAAATCTTGAGGGCCCACTGGTCTGAGTAATGCCAGTTCAAGATTCTTGAAAATAAAACAACTGGTTGCCAAAGGGTAGAACAAAGATCCTTTGGTCCAAGCATGCATCAGGCTTCCTGACTATTCAAAACCTCAGACTGTGGGGCAGCCAAGGAGGAGGCAGAGAGTTGCCTCTGGTGGAATCTCTGCCTCTTTCTCAGTGGCTCTAAAGATCTTGAGTTGAATGTAACTGAGCACTGTCTGAAATATGGGTGCTCTCATGGCTGCTTCCTTTTAGGAGTTGGGATACAGAGCCCTGGAAGAACAGAGTTGCTCTGTCATCCTTTAAAATATGAGGGGCTTTGTCTGTCCCACTGTTGAAGAGGCTTTCCCTCAAATGAGAGGTCCTCAATTATTGCCTGAATCTCTGTTGAAATTCCAGAGGACTGAAGCCAGAACTACCTTGTCCGGCTTATTTCAGTAGCCATGGTGTGACCTTCTGTATCACGTGTCCAGTGCAGTCTGCTGAGATGTTTGAGCAACCAGTTGGCCATAAGTTATTTCAGCAACTCTTGTTGCTCCTTGAGTAACTGATCAACAAAATTAGACAGTTTGTCCCAAATTAAAAACACATGTTGAGCAGTACTTGATAATTTGCTGCTTTCATTTGAAGGCTTGCTGAAAAGATCCAGTTTTTTGGGGATCTTTTTTCTTTGGGGTGACTTTTGTGGACTTTGCTATTTTGTTCTCTCCTGTACTACTTGCACAGCAAGAGAGCCAGATGAAGGATGAGAGTAAGTGTTCAAATCCTTTGCAGGGACTTGACCTTCTGTCTGCTGTCTTAGAGGTAGCTGAGATGGAAGTAGGCCTATGCCAGATGGATTTGGCAGGTTCCAGCAGGCCATTGTTTATTGGCATGGCTAATTTCCCGGGTCTGTGTTAATGCAATATGTTTAAGAGCTTGTGGTGTTTTTCTTGAATAGTCTCCAGGGGAATGTCTAAGATTTTACGTGCACTTTAAGTACTTGAAAACTTTATTAATCTGCAAAGACAGATGTAGATGGATTTGCTGCCTCACCAAAAGAAGATGAAGATATTGCAGATGGGACTGGATACTCTTTCTCTGGAATATTCTTGTCTACTCTCTTCCTTTTTTTCTAAAAGATATGCTCTAGGAATTATTTTGGAGAATTTCTTTGGCCTGTGTTCTATAGGAGATCAGACTAGATGATCAGATTTTTTTGAGGTAAATAATAACCTAGGACTATAGTCAACATTTCTTATTCAGGCAGTATTCCTATGATTTCATTATGTGTTTTGCCGAATATAGAGTGAAGGATGGAACATACAGTTTTGTTTTTGTTTACTTGTGCCATACAACATATGTATACGGTGAAGATGAATTTAAATGTAGTGTCTTGAAACAGTGGAAAATAGAAAGTATAGGAAGAAGAAACTTGAGTGATGAAGGACCTGACGCTCTTTTTCTCCTGTCTTTTTTTTGTTTCTTTTACTCTCCGCTTGTTTTCTGTTTGATTATTCCACTTGCCTGTGCCACCTCTTCCTTCTTTCTGTAAAGTTACTATTACCCTTTTGGATGCTGGATAAATAGTAGTAGTAGTGGGGTTACTTCCTGTCAGTGACTAAGCAGAATGTGTTTGTAGATGAAGGCAGACTCCAAACGGGTAGTAGTGAATAGGAATAGGGAGTTGATTTTACCTCTCTATACAGTGTTGGTGAGACCAGTACTGGAATAATGTGTACAGTTCTAATGTCCACATTTTTAAGTTAAAAATTGGAGAGGATACAGAAAAGAACCATGGCAATTTTTTGAGAGCTGTAGAAAATGCCTTATAATGAGAGACTTAGAGTTAAATCTGTTTAGTTTATCAAAGAGAAGATTGAGAGGTGCTTGATTACAGTGAGTATGTACCTTCATAGGGAGAAAATACCAGGTAGTAAAGGGCTCTTTATTCCAACAGAGAAAGGCATAACAAGAACAAGTGGCTGGAAGCTTAAGCCAGACAAATTCAAATGAGAAATAAGGTACAAATTTTTAATAGTGAGGATGATTAACCATGGAAACAAACTACCAAGGGAAGTGATGGATTCTCCGCCATATGATGTCTTCAGATAAAGACCAGACGTCTTTCTGCACGTTATGCTTAGCCAAACCCAAGTTATTGGGTTCAATACAGGGGGAACTGGGTGAAATGTAGTGGGCTGTGATATACAGGAGGTCAGACTACTTGATCTCATGGCCCCTTCTGGCCTTAAACTCTATGAATCTATGAGTAAGATAATTTAAAACCTATGAAAACGTTGAAAGCTTGATTTTTTTGCATTGAAACTAAAGCCTAATTACAGTATATATTGTAAGTTCTAAATTGTACAGAACAAAACTGTCAGTCTCACCTGATTTAAAAAGTGTGTTTTTCCCCAGACCACTTTTAAAATATTTGCTGTGACCTTTCCATTTTCTTTCCATAATGAGAAGAAAAAAGTAATAAAAGGGTTCTAACTTTGAATTTTAAGACAGTGGGATTACTTATGTGTAAAGTTATTCATGTGCATAAACCTTTATTCTGCACTTCAAAGGCAGGCACAAGAGCTTCCTGGTGTGTTTTTTGTTTTGTTTTCCCCCAGACTGGGTGCCGGCACCCCCTTCTGGCATGCTTGAAGTATTACAGAATATTGAGAGCAGAGTCACATAAAGAAGGTGAATGTTCCTTGGTGCACTTTGTTAGCTCTCCTTTTCTGGAAGGCTGTTTGCCTTTGTCTGTTTCTCTCCCCTCTAGCCCAACTGCCGTCCTGACACTGGGAGGGTCTGTCAGAATGATTTTAGGGGAACTGGAGAATTTTCCTGTTTTTAGTGGTGTGGCGTGTGGTGGTTTTTTTTTTTTTTTTTTTTTGCTTCCAGCTGTTGAAGTGGGGCCCAGGATTCAAATAAAATGAGCCTTTGCACCGACTGTGCTCAACATATGTGCAGCTACTCCCTCGCTCATCAGTAGTACTGGTAAAGGCTATTTGAGGAGATTAGGGGTTGGTTTTTAAAGCTAGCTAGTAGAAGCTAGCTTTACACATATGGAGAGGTGACGCAAAATGCTTCTATGCCGTCTTTTCATTTCCCTGATTCTGGGGCCAGCTGGAGGCTGAAACAGCTCTGATGTAATTTAGAGCAGCTTCAGGTCTCAATGGCTGCAGTGACAAAGCATCTGGGAAAGAAAGACAGAAAAAATATAAAGGCAAAACAAACAATACAAGCAGTAAACAGTGGTTACTTCAGATACAATCTCTTCTGTATTTCTTTCTGTGGAGAGCTTTCAGCAGAGATTACACCTTAAGAGTGGAACCTCTTCTGGTGGGGACACTCTTCTCTAGGTAAGATAAGACCAAAATCAGTAGTGAGTCCAGTCTCAGTGTATCATAGATAACAAGAACAGTTTATATGTAGGCAAAGGAATTTCATTTAAAGGTTGTTGAATCCTGTTTGATTTATCATGGGTAATATAAACAGTTTATAAATGAGTAAAGGTGAGTATTCTTAAATAAGTACTATGAAACCAAAAAAAGAATTTAAATTGGTTACTTAAAAGAAACCATGAAAAGTAATCTTCAGATGGGCAAATTAATGAATATTAAATTAAATTAATGAACACTCAAGATAGACCCAGGCAGACTGCAAAGAGCTACAAAACAATCTCTCAAAACTGGGTGACTGGGAAACAAAATGGCAGATGAAATTTAATGTTGCTAAATACAAAGTGATGCACATTGGAAAACATAATCCCAACTATACATATAAAATGATGTGGGCTAAATTAGCTGTTACCACTCAAGAAAGAGATCTTGGAGTCATTGAGTGGATATTTTCAGAGAACTATCCACAATGTGCAGCAGCAGTCAAAAAAAAAGGAACAGAATGTTGGGAATCATTAAACTAGGAATAGATAATAAGACAGAAAATATCTCATAGTCTCTATATAAATCCATGGTATGCCCATATCTTGCATACTGCATGCAGATGTGGTTGCCCCATCTCAAAAAAAGATATCTTGGAAAAGGTGCAGAAAAGGGCAACAAAAATTATTAGGGATATGGAAAGGCTTCCCTATGACAAGAGATTAATAAGACTGGGACTTTTCAACTAGGAAAAGAGACGACTAAGGGGGAATATGATAGAGGTCTATGAAATCATGACTGGTGTGGAGAAAGTAGATAAGGAAGTGTTATGTATTCCTTCTCATAACACAAGACCCAGGGATCACCAAATGAAATTAATAGGCAGCAGGTTTAAAACAAGCAACAAAATATTTCTTCACACAACACACAGTCAACCTGTGGAACTCTTTGCCAGAGGATGTTGTGAAGGCCAAGACTACAACAGGGTTAAAAAAAAGAACTAAATAAATTCATGGAGGATAGATCATCAGTGGCTATTAGCCAGGATGGGCAGGGATGGTCTCCCTAGCCTCTGTTTGCCAGAAGCTGGGAATGAGCGACAGGGAATGGATCACTTGAGGATTAGCTGTTCATTCCCTCTGGGGCAGCTGGCATTGGCCACTGTCAGAAGACAGGATACTGGGCTAGATGGAAGGAAGATATACCAGGCCTGAACAAAAGTAATAATGGTCTCCCTCCATACTGGCCTTGACTCCCGTGGTTCCCCAGATTTCTTCTGATTCCTGTTCACCAACGCTGGTTCCTGCCAATCTTTCAAGACTTGATACATCAGGGCACTTTCACTCACTGAGACCTCCAGCATCTGAGATCTACTGCCTAGAATCTGAATGTTCTCCCTTTCTAGACCAGGTCTGTTCCTAATACTAGTATATTTCTTGCTCAAATTCTAAAAAACTTCAATGAATCATGCTTGTAAGGAGATTTGGAGACTGTGATCCTTTTGATGTGTATGACTATGCATCTCTACCAGAGAGAACTTGGAATTCCTCCTAGATGGCTTCAGTTTGGGTTTGAGGGGGAAGCTTGAGTCGTAAGATCTGAGATTTCCGGTCCCATCTGGATCACCCTGAATATGGACGTTGGACTATAACCTATAATTAATGCTGAAAGAACTCTTTGCAACTACAAAGCTCACCATCTCTACTATGAATCTGATCTCATAACTGTACCCTTGTCTGTATGTATACTGATCTTTTAACCAATACACTTTTTTTTTTTTAAATAAATTTTAGTTTAGTTAATAAGGACTGGCTGTAAGCTTGTATTTGGGTAAGATTTGGAATATTCATTAACCTGGAAGGTAATGTGCCCAATCCTTTGGGATTGGTAGAACTTTCTTATATGATTAAGATTTTCAGTTATTCTCATCATATTTGACTTGGGTATCTGGGTGGAGGCCCAAGGCTGGATTGCTTTATGGGAACTGTGTTGTTGGCTTCTGGATAACCAGTAAGGTATTAGAAAAGCTGTTTTGCGCTGGCTTGGTGAACCTAAGTATTGGAATATCCACCAGCTTTGGGGATTGTCTACCCCATTCTTCGCAGTTTGCCCTAACTGAGTAATCTCAGAGTAACTCCCTGGGACCACACTCACAGTTCTGTCTTGCTAAGGAAAGCCACCTACTCACCATTAGAGAGTGGTGAGTGGATATTTCAAGCCATAGGCTAGAATAATACGGATGAAGCTAGTCCCATCTCTAGGTTAAATGTTATAAACACAGGATTCAGAGTAACAGCCGTGTTAGTCTGTATTCGCAAAAAGAAAAGGAGTACTTGTGGCACCTTAGAGACTAACCAATTTATTTGAGCATGAGCTTTTGTGAGCTACAGCTCACTTCATCAGATGCATACTGTGGAAACTGCAGAAGACATTATACACACAGAGACCATGAAACAATACCTCCTCCCACCCCACTCTCCTGCTGGTAATAGCTTATCTAAAGTGATCATCAAGTTGGGCCATTTCCAGCACAAATCCAGGTTTTCTCACCCTCCGCCCCCCCCCCCCCCCCCCAAACTCACTCTCCTGCTGGTAATAGCCCATCCAAAGTGACCACTCTCTTTCACTTGTGAAAGAGAGTGGTCACTTTGGATGGGCTATTACCAGCAGGAGAATGTGTGTGTGTTTGTGTGGGGGGGGAACGACATGGAGGGTGAGAAAACCTGGATTTGTGCTGGAAATGGCCCAACTTGATGATCACTTTAGATAAGCTATTACCAGCAGGAGAGTGGGGTGGGAGGAGGTATTGTTTCATGGTCTCTGTGTGTATAATGTCTTCTGCAGTTTCCACAGTATGCATCCGATGAAGTGAGCTGTAGCTCACAAAAGCTCATGCTCAAATAAATTGGTTAGTCTCTAAGGTGCCACAAGTACTCCTTTTCTTTTTATAAACACAGGAGATAACTTTTCATTTAGATTCCTCCTCCTCCTCCTCCTCCTCCAGTAACATTAAGGAAACAGTTTATTGTTAAGATTATGACACAAATTTACAACACCCAGCAGTTCAATTAAGACTGTCATTTCTCTCCTTAGCTCACATATTGTCATTCTCTCCCCCCAGCTTCCAATGTGATAGAGATTTAAACTTTGGATGTGAATGGCTTGCTTTTTGTAAGTTGGTCATTACCTTAACATTATTTATGTAGTTATTTATCTATATTACCTATACACAAGCTTTTGACAGTAGTCTGTTTTTGTAAATTTAACATGAATATTTCTGAATTGATTCTAATATCTGCAACATCTAAAGGCTGAATTCAGCACTGTGGACATTTAGAAAAACTTGTATCTGCTGTCTTGTGTAGCATGGAAATAAAATGAATTTTTGCCAAATCAGGCCCTCAGACAGCTGCTTTTTTTTTTTTTTAAATTCAGAGTGCTTTCATTAATTTGGTTAGTCGTGATTATGATTCACTTCATTCTGTGTAACCAACTGCTGCACAGTAAGTGACAGTTGAATTATACATTACCTAAGAGTTAGAAAAATAGCATCCTATCATATTAAGAAGGCTGAGAATTACATTCTACTGAACACTGATGTCTTGAATCAACAAGGATTTTCATTAATAATTTTTATTTTTCTCATGAGTGATGATATAATAGACATGAAAGATAGCTACAAAGAGTCTAAGCTATTCAAGAATAAATATTACCTTTTATTTTTGTGCGGAGAATGATATTTCTTGATCTTGCTTTGGAATATTTTCACTGCTTTTTGCAATCTCTCATTAATTGACTTATAAAAGTATATCAGTATCTGCAGGGGCATTGCTAATAATTTGTTTCACATACACTACAAGCTGCAGATTCACAGATCTAAATATACCAGAATAGGAGACCTTCTCTCAGCAGTCATATTTTCTAAAGTCTGTCTATCTGGCATTGGAAGAGCATTGTCAGAGTAATTGTTACCTATCACCTTAAATAGATGTGTTTGAAAATATTAATTGTAAATACAGATTAAGGAATGTATGGAGAATCAGTGGTTAAGAAGCTTTAAAATAAACCAATCCCTCCTCTTATTTGAAAAAAGCTATATTTCTCCCTAGTATCTATGTATTGCAGACCCCTGTGGAAATGGATCTGGGGGTCATAGTTGATCACAAGCTAAATATGAGTCAAGAGTGTAACACTGTTGCAAAAGAAGCAAAACATCATTCTGGGATGCATTAGCAGGAGTCTTATAAGCAAGACAAAGTAATTCTTCGGCTTTACTCCAAACTGATTAGGCCTCTGCTGGAATATTGTGTCTGGTTCTGGGTGCCATATTTCAGGAAATAAGTGGACAACTGGGAGAAAGTCCAGAGAAGAGCAACAAAAATGATTAAAGGTCTATAAGATATCTCTGCTGAGGGAAGATTTGAAAAAAATTGAGTTGGTTTCTCCTGGAGAAGAGGAGACTGACGGGACATAATTTTCAAGTACATAAAAGGTTGTTACAAGGAAAAAGGAGAAAAAATGTCCCCTCTGAGGATGGGACAAGAAGCAATGGACTTAATTTGCAGCAAGGACGGTTTAGGTTGGCCATTAGGAAGAGCTTCCTAACTGATGGGGTAGCTAAGCACTGGAATAAATTGCACAGGGAGGCCATAGATATCCATCATTGGAGATTTTTAAGAGCAGGTGAGACAAACACCTGCCAGGGATAGTCTAGATTATACTTAGTCCTGCCTTGAGTGCAAGGAACTGGACTAGAAGACCTGTTGAGGTCCCTTCCAGGCCTATGATTCTCTGAGTCTATGATTTTGGCCAAATTATGTCTTCCAGAGTCAAAAGTGAATGACAGAACACCTGAGAGGAAAGGGCTGGAAGTTTTATGCCCTGGTACTGGCTTTTCCAACACACATTTATAGAGAGGGTGCTTTGCAGGCATTCACCCAAGAGCTCAGGAACAATGCTCTAATATGTGGGGCACTACATCCTCTGACACAGCAGTGGTAGTGAGGCATCTCCTCTGTGCTGATTCATGTTACAGACAAAAATAATTAGTATTTATAGATGGGCCTGTACAGGTGGTCATAGCTGAATGGATTATAGAGGAACCAGGATAGTTCTTTGGCAGTATATATTTGTGCCTATTCAGATATATTTAGACAGGGTTGTGGAATTTGGCTCTTAACTCCATATTGTACTTCTGCATTTATGTTATCCACATAGTTTACTGTAGTACGTCTGTGGGTTCTTGTCTAAAACATGCTGCTACTTGTATATCTGAAAAATATTCACAAACCCAGTGTGCCCGCAAGCAGGGTGGGGGGAGGGAAAGATACCAGCGAAAGGATGACACTCAGGCCTAAGAATAGCAAGCTACGATTTATTGAAAGACGAACTTACGCTCCAATCTGTGCGGTGAGTCCTTAGGATGCGCGGAGGGGCTGCAGGGGACTCTGGCCATTCAGGATAGCTGACCAGGCAGAACTCCGCTGGGGGAGTCCTCTGCAGTGTTGTTCTCCGCACTTACCTCGAGGTTACATGGGGTCAACAGCTGGTTACATCCATTACGTTCATGATTTATGCTTTTTTTTTTTTTTTTAAAAAAACTGACTTGTTTACAGGAAAAAAATATGCTGAACTATGTTAAACTACTTTGGCAGGGTCTGTCGAACAAAGTTCATTGAACTGCCTGCATCCTCTGCTTACATTCACTCACGTACGTGGTCCACCACTTAGCTCCTCGCCAATCTTCCTCAACCTTGCCCCTACACTCCACCCCTTGGCAGACTGTGGTGTGTTTGTTACTGCCACCAGTACACGGTGAGCATGCACACTGGTTTGGGGGTTGCTAGTGAGGCCAGGAGGGTGGAGGAGCAATTCACACAACATTGAAGAAGGACAAGCACACAAAAAACCCACTAGTTCAATCAATAGTAGGAGCCCGATGCGTCTCTCCCAGGCACCGAGATCCAGAAGCGAGGAGGTTAGCCACTGCCAAGGGTCATCCCATACGGAAGTCTCAGAACCATGTCATGTAACACCTCCTGATTTGAGTAAAAACAACTTTCATTAATTAAGGCACAAATGCCACCTTGTGCGGCTAATAGATTATCTAACACCATACAATTTTGTAATTCACGATAAAGAGGCTACCTCTAATTGCAGGGCTTGGATTGCATCTATGGTATTTTCTATAGCCTCTAACGTGGCTGAAATATTTACTATAGCGCACTCCAATTTGGCCACCCCTAAGTAGGGGAGGAAAGTGCAGTCAAACTGATGAAAGCCCATGGGTCTCTGCACAATGGGGTTTGGGCTTCGTCGTCGATGTGCCACCAATATGTAATTATGCACTGCACGAGCATGCATGATTTGCATTCCATACATCCAGGGGAGGAGCCGTCCCAATGTGCACCATCCACACCATTGGTTGGGTAGGGGTTTTATATGCCTGTGATGGGATTGGGACTCACCACCATGGCGCCTCCTGTTGGTAACTCTCTGGGAATTAGCTCAGTCCATGTGGAGTGCCCTCCACTGGTGGGGTCCCATTTGTCTCTCGCTCTCGATTGGCTTCTCGACCCGCATTGCTCGCGGTGTCCTCTTCAGGACACTGCCCTCCAGCAGTGCCCCCAGGTTCACAGTCACCCCCTTCCAGGGGGTGGGGTGGTGATGGTTGTGGTTAACAGCAGTCTTTTCTTTTCACCCCAGCTGCAGAGGCCAACCATATCCCCAAAGTCTAACCCCTTCTATCAGGGGTCAGGTGCAGTCCGCTATGGCCACTCCTAATGGCCGGGTATAGTACAAGGGGTAAGGGGGGGACCCAGGCCCACCCTCTACTCTGGGTCCCAGCCCAGGGACCCTCTGGCAGCAGCATCCCTGCTCTCCTTCGCTCCCCTTGTTCTCCTCCCCTCCCTGGGCCGCTTCCCCTTCGGCCCCCTTGCACTTTGTGATCCCTTCTATCAGGGCCTGCAGCCTGGCAGGTATTGGGCTGGAGCTCTCCTCAGCTCCCCCAAGCCTGCCCAGCACTGCACTGTCCTGGGTGCTGGTCTCCTTCGCTCAGGAGACAGACCTTCTCCTTTGAAAGTCTGGGAGAGACTACCTGCTCCCTTCCTGGGCAGCCTGTATATAGGCCTAGAATTGTCCTGATTGGCTGGCTGTAATACTGGCCCTGACTGGCTCTCTAACAGGCCCTCCCTTATTGGCTGCCACCTTGCGCAGCCGCTCTGGCCTGTTGTAGCCCAATCTGGCACAGGGGTGGGACACTGCCTCACCACAATGGCCGCATAGCCAGTACAGCCCCGGCAATCCTGCTGTGGGGAGCCATGTGCTATCTGAGGCGTTGCGACACCACCTGTTGGAGCTTTGGTTATGCTGAGACCAGTAATGTGCACGCGGGATTTGCCCGTGTCTAATTGTACTGAGGGGCGTTCTCTATAAGTGGGCACTGGCATTGAAATAATACAGAAAATCACAGGTATGTAGTCCCCGCTCTCCCCAACGCTACCACCAATGGCAAAGGGTGGTGCCATTGGTATAAGTCAAACTGGTTTCAGAAGAACTGGAACAGTTCTCACTTGAGACCCACGTCTCTCCAGCCATCCTCTTATTGTGCAATTCCGGTGGGCCGGCAGTAACGTTAAATTGCCTGGCATCTGGCAGGTATTCTGCTATCACTGCGCACGAGGATGGGGGAAGTTCTCCAATGGGATGAACGGCGTCCATCACCAAAGGTCGCTGAACACACCAAGAAGCATCCCCCAGTACCACTACCGGTGTCCCTTGGCGCCGGTAAGGGGGCGTTTCATTATACTTGGTGTCAAGGTTCCTTCCCCACTCTGAACTCTAGGGTACAGATGTGGGGACCTGCATGAAAACCTCCTAAGCTTACTTTTACCAGCTTAGGTTAAAACTTCCCCAAGGTACAAACTATTTTACTCTTTGCTCTTGGACTTCCACTGCCACCACCAAACATTTATCTGGGTTTATTTTTATTAGAAAAGCGTCGTTTGGAAATGTCTTTTCCCCCCAAAATCCTCCCAACCCTTGCACCCCACTTCCTGGGGAAGGTTTGGTAAAAATCCTCACCAATTTGCATAGGTGACCACAGACCCAAACCCATGGATCTTAAGAACAATGAAAAAGCATTCAGTTTTCTTACAAGAAGACTTTTAATAGAAGTAAAAAAGAATCACCTCTATAAAATCAGGATGGTAAATACCTTACAGGGTAATTAGATTCAAAACAGAGAGAATCCCTCTAGGCAAAACCTTAAGTTACAAAAAAGACACACAGACAGGAATATTCATTCTATTCAGCACAGCTATTTTCTCAGCCATTTAAAGAAATCATAACCTAACACATACCTAGCTAGATTACTTACTAAGTTCTAAGACTCCATTCCTGTTCTGTCCCTGGCAAAAGCATCACCCAGACAGACACAGACCCTTTGTTTTACTCCCTCCTCTCAGCTTTTGAAAGTATCTTGTCTCCTCATTGGTCATTTTGGTCAGGTGCCACGAGGTTACCGTTAGCTTCTTAACCCTTTACAGGTGAAAGGATTTTTCCTCTGGCCAGGAGGGATTTTAAAGGTGATTACCCTTCCCTTTATATTTATGACACTTGGTGAGAAAGGTGGTGTCGTTAAGGGCCCAGGATTCATTTCATGGTACTGCAGCCCATGGAATGCAAGCGCTTGCCAATTGGGGGGCGTGCGTGCAGTACCAACAGTCCGATTTGTTACCCGCTAGTGCCACCGATTGCATCCACTGGACAGCAGAGTTGTGATGCCATGTGGCTTGGACACCAGTTGTAACTAAAATTAGTTTGAGGATTTCGCTGTGGGGAACACGTCGTAGAGACATCACGCAGGTGTCGGTCTTCGGGTGGTGTGACCGGGACACTCCACGGAGCTGCCCAAACTGCAATGCGGCGGTTATGGTTGCCTGGAAGAAAGACGCTTAGCGGGCACATAAATTGGGGCATCTTCCCCTTTAGCAGCACGAGATGAGCGTCCCCGGGGCCCTCAGTTAGGATTTCCTCTTCGAGTGGGTTATGTTTGGTGGGGTTGTGAACCCAAACTGCATGTCCAGTTGTGCTGAACCCCCCCCCTCCACTCGAGTGGTGGGTGCAAGCGCATCCACTTCCTGCACATCAGGCAACCCAATGCACTCGCAAATCAGCTGTGCAATACGTTCGCCTTGGAGGACAGTTATTGCCTGCTGGCCATTATGAACCAAAAGCACCTTTAACCTCCCCAGTATAGTCAGCGTCGATTACTCCTGCTGCAACATCTATGCCCTTAAGGGCTAGACTGCTGCATGGAGCAATGTGCCCATAATAGCCCTGTGGGAGCCCAATGGCTAGGCCAGTACTTACGAGGTTTCAGCTATTGGGCTATAGAGTGAGGCTCTCTTGAGGGACCTGCAGATTGAGACCAGCACTTCCCGGGGTGGCCTGAATGGGAAGGTGGGCTTGCAGGTGCAGACGGTGCACTCGCAACACACGGGGTGGCTCAATGACCTCCCCCTTGAATCTAGCATACAGTGAGGAGCCATAAAGAGGGTGGTCATTGAGCGCAGCCGTGGCTTGGTGAAGATTACGGCTCCACCTGGTCAGGGATTCTGTGGGAGATAGTTTGTTTAACTGTTCTTTAAGCAAGCTGTTCATGCGTTCAATGAGCCCGATGCCTTGCAGGTAGTATACGATGTGGAACACCCACGCAATCCCTCATCCCCTAGCCCATTCTCTTACTTCCATTCCCATAAAATGGGTTCCCCGATCACTTTTCACCTCAAGGGGGGATCCGTAATAGCAGATGAGTTCTTCCAACCCCTTTATAGTCTGCTCCTGTGTGGCGCTTGTGCACGGGTATACAAAGAGCAGACCTGAATACGTGCATGCATTGTACAAAACGTATCATAATGATCACAGTGGTGAATATGGGAGTTCCAGGGTGCTACTTTGAGGTACTGAGTGTCACATTGTGCATTTGGTATATACAACTACACATGAAAAGAAATAATTAAATTATGAAGACCTGAAATCTATCCAAGTCTATGTAATTTCCTTAGAATACAAGAAATGAAGAATTCTGGGAACTGTAGTTCTATGCTATGCATAGAATCATAGCAATGTAGGGCTGAAAGGGACCTCCAGAGATCATCTCATCCATCACCCTTGGGGCAGGATCAAGTATACCTAGACCAACCCTGACAGGTGTTTTAACCTGCTCTTAAAAACCTCCCTGTCAGGGATTCCACAACTTAACTATCTTCATAGTTTAGTTTAGATGAGAGGTGGGCAAACTACGGCCTGCAGGCCACATCCAGCCCACGGGACCGTCCTGCCCAGCCCTTGAGCTCCTGGCTGGGGAAGCTAGCCCCTGGCCCCTCCCCTGCTGTCCTCCCTCCCCCGCAGCCACGCTGCTGTGTGGCTGACTCTGGCTGGGAGGTGGGGCTGCAAGCTACTGCTGCTCTGAGCTGCATGAAAAGGGGGTGGAGGTTGGATAAGTGGCAGGGGGTCCCGGCAGGGCAGTTAGGGGACAGGGAGCAGGGGGCGGTTGGATGGGGCAGAGGTTCTGTGGGGGTGGGCAGTCAGAGAGCAGGGGGTGGTTGGATAGGTGTGGGAGTCCTGGGAAGCCTGTCAGGGGGCAGGGATGTGGATAGGGGTCGGGGCGGTCAGGGGATGGGGAACGGGGGATTGGTAGGAGGTGGGGTCCCCAGGGGTGTGGATAGGTGTTGAGGGGGGCAGTCAGGGGACAGAGAGCAGGGGGGGTTATGTGGGGGGCGGTCAGGAGACAAGGAGCAGGGGGGGTTGGATGGGTCAGTGGTTCTGAGCGGGGCAGACAGGGGTCAGGAAGTGGGAAGGGGGTGGATATGGGGTGGGGGCCAGGCTGTTTGGGGAGGCACAGCCTTTCCTACCCACCCCTCCATATAGTTTCGCACCCCGATGTGGCCCTCAGGCCAAAAAGTTTGCCCACCCCGGATTAGATAATAGGAAAACTTTCTAAATCTCCCTTGCTACAGATTAAGACAATTACTTCTTGTCCTACGCTGATGGACATGGAAAACAATTGATCACCATCCCCTTTATACAGTCTTTCACATATCTGAAGACTGTTATGAGGTCCTCGCTCAGTCTCAAGACTAAACATGCCCAGGTGTGGGGTTTTTTTTTGTTTTTGTTTTTTTTTTTAAAACCTTTCCTCATAGGTCATGTTGTCTAAACCCTTTATCATTTTTGTTGCTCTCCTCTGGATTCTTTCCAGTTTTTCTACATCTTTCTTAAAGTGTGGCCCCCAAAACTGGACCCAGTACTCCAGCTGAGGCCCGACCAGTGCTGAGCAGAGAAGAACAATTTCCTCCTGTGTCTTTTATACAATACTCCTGTTAATACACCACAGAATATTAACCTTCTTTGCAACTGCATCACATTGGTAACTCGTATTCAATTTGTGATCTACTATAACACCCAGATCCTTTTCCACAGAACTACTGCCTAACTAGTTATTCTCCATTTTCTATTCATGCATTTGATTTTTCCTTTGTAAGCACTTTATTGAATTTCATCTTCTTGATTTCAGATCGGTTCTCAAATTTATAAGGGTCCTTTTGAATTCTAATCCTGTCCTCTAAGATGCTTGCAGACTCTTGTTTCTTGCCATCTTTTGTACATTTTATAAGCATACTCTCCATTCCAATATCCAAGTCTTTAATGACAATATTGGGTCCAGGACAGATCCTTGCGGCACACTACTAGATACATCCTCCCAGTTTGACAGTGACCCATTGATAACTCTTTGAATACAGTTCAGTGCTGTGTACACAGAAGGAAAAAGAAAAGAAACCGTTCCCAACAACTCTCTCATCCTGGCTCTCAACCAAGAGAGTTAAGTATATTTAGCTGTATTGAACACAGGAAGACTGCAGTTCCTAGAACTCCCCACATCTCTAGTCAGTACAGAGAACAAGTCCAAAGATGGTCCTTGTCCCAAAGAGCTTACAAACTAAATATAAGACAAGAAATAGAGACAGATGGCGATAGACAGACAGAGGAAGGAATACAAGGAAAAAATTAGACAATGTTGGTCAGCATGATGGCTGGTGGTGTCAATATACCGTCTATTGTCAAGTTTTCTGTAGGCATAATGGAAAAAGAGGGTTTGAAGGAGAAAAATATATTAGTTTTGTGAATGTTCCCTCATACCTGAGAAGATCTCCCCAGGAAAGCATGGCAGAAAGCATGAAGGTACTTGTTTGACAGGTGGACTGATTGGAGATGGAAGACAACATCTTGATAATGAATGAGAGATGACAGGTAGGATGGGGATAGCCTATGAAGGGCATAGAAAATGAAGACAAATAGCTTATAGTATCGTAGGACTAGAAGGGACCTCAACAGGTTTTCTAGTCCAGTCCCCTGCACTCAAGGCAAGACTAACTATTATCTAGACCATCCGTGACAGGTGATTGTTTAATCTGCTCTTATCAGTGATGGACATTCCACAACCTCCCTAGACAGTTTATTCCAGTGTTTAAATACCCTGACAATCCAACCTAAACCTTCTGTGCTGCAATTTAAGCCCATTGCTTCTTGCTTTGTTAACAAGAACGATTTTCTCCCTCCTCCTTGTAACAACCTTTTATGTACTTGAAAATAGTTAAGTCCCCCCTCAGTCTTCTCTTCTCCAGACTAAACAAACCAATTTTTTTCAATCTTCCCTCATACGTAACGTTTTCTATACCTTTAATCATTTTTGTTGTGCTCCTCTGGACTTTCTCAAATTTGTCCATGAAATGTGGCACCCAGAACTTGACACAATACTCCAGTTGAGGCCATATCAGTGCTGAGTAGAGCAGAAGAATTACTTCTTATGTCTTGCTTACAACACTCTTGCTACTACACTCCAGAACAATGTCTGCTTTTTTCGCAACAGTGTTACATTGTTGACTCATATTTAGCTTGTGATCCACTATGACCCCCCCAGATCTTTTTCTTCAGTACTCCTTTTTTGGCAGACATTTCCCATTTTGTATGTGTGCAATTGAATGTTCCTTCCTAAGTGGAGTAGTTTGCATTTGTCCTTATTGAATTTCATCCCATTTAATTCAGACTATTTCTCCAGTTTGTCCAGATCATTTTGAATTTTAATCCTGTTCTCCAAAGCCCTTTCAACCCCTCCCAGCTTGGTATTGTGTGCACATTTTATAAGTGTACTTTCTGCCATTAGCCAAATAATTGATGAAGATACTGAACAGAACTGGACCCAAGACTGATCCCTGTCGGACCCTACTTGATATGCCCTTCCAACTTGACTGTGAACCACTAATAATTACTCTCTGGGAATGGTTTTCCAACCAGTTATGCATCCACCTTATAGTAGCTCCATCTAGGTTGTATTTCTCTAGCTTGTTTGTGAGAAGGTCATGTAAGACCGTATCAAAAGCCTTACTAAAGACCAGATATACCACATCTACCACTTCCTCCCTATCCACAAGACTTGTTACCCTGTCAAAGAAAGCTATTAGGTTGATTTGACACATTTTATTCTTGACAAATCCATGCTGTTACTTATCACCTTATTATCTTCTAGGTGTTTGCAAATAGATTGCTTAATTATTTGCTCCATTATCTTTCCGGGTACTGAAGTAAAGCTGACTTGTCTATAATGCCCCAGTTTGTCCTTATTTCCATTTTTATAGTTGGGGACTACATTTGCCCTTTTCGAGTCCTCTGGAATCTCTCCTGTCTTCTATGACTTTTTGAAGATAGCGCCTCAGTTTCTTGCGTATTCTAGACTGTATTTCATCATGCCTTGGTAACCTGAAGACATCTAACTTTTCTAAGTAATTTTATGTTTGATTTTATTTTAGGATTTTATGTTTTCTGTTTGAAGGAGGAGCCAATGGAGGAATGCAAGGAGAGGGATGACATAGTCAAAGCAAAATGATCTTTGGAGCAGCAATCTGAATGAACATGAGGGGGCAAGGTTGCATTTGTTCAGGCCAGAGAGAAGGATATTGCATAACTGAAACATATGTTGAGAGCCTGGACAGGAGTTTTTGCTGTGTGGATGGATAGGAACTGTCATATCTTAGAGATGATATGCAGAAAGAATCATCCAGATTTAGACATAGCGTGGATATGAGTACCTAGAAAGAGGTCCACGTCAAAGATGAAGTCCAGTTTATGGGCCTGAGTTACAGGCAGGATGGTGGTGTTGCCCACAATGACTGAGAAAGGAAGTAGTAGGGAAAGCTTGAGGATAAGATTAAGAACTCTCCTTTACCCATGTTGAGCTTGAGGTAATGGCTAGAAATCCATGAGGAGATGGCAGAGAGGCAGGCTGAGGTTTTAATTTGGAAAGAAGGAGACAGGTCTGGAATAGAATAAAACAAAATTTGCCAAAAGGCTTAAGTAATATATAAAATATAGTATTGCAATTTTTTTTTTAAAATTGCAGTGCAATCTGGGGGCATTGCAAAACTGTGCACCCACTGCAGAATAAATAAAAAGAAACATCAGTTTCAACAATATCTGCAGTCAAATATACTGTAGTCACAATTTTTTTGTGTATTACCTACACTTTTCAGGAGTGGATTTGAATACTTACTTTTACTTTTCTGCATTTGTATTTCATTGAAAACATTTCGGTTGTTTTAAAGTTTCTGAAAAGTTAATGCCAGTAATTGGGCTCATCCTTTCCAACAAGAAATTCCTCAGAAATCGCAGTTTCCACTCTGACTTATATATTGACTTAGCAACCTAATTCTTCCCTCAGAGTTACATTTCTGATGTGAAAATTATTTAACTGAATTTTCTCATCTTGAAGCAGTTTCAAAGGGAAACCTATTCTTCCTTTTGTGTTGCAGGCACATGCCTTCTCCAAATCATTAAGTGTATGTGTCCAAAGAACAAAAAATGGAGACTTCTGGGAATTGTACTTGTAGTTCATGTTTACATAAAAACAAAAGAAACAAAAAAACAAAACAAACAAAATCTATTCCCAGCAGCTCAGTAAAGTGTGTAACAGAATACAGTTTTACCTGAATTCAGCACAAACCTATTCTGCTGTTGAGAATTAGAATGTGGTAGTAGTTCCCAGTGGCTGGAAACAGTTTTCCCCGCCTCCAAATAAACATGAACCATAACTACAGTTCCCAGACGTCTCTATGTCTTGCTCTCTAGAAGCATTGTGCTGTTTGGAGGAAGGCATGTACGTACAGAATACCAACAAGAAAGATGCCTTTTCAAACTTCTTTTCAGCTAAATAATTTTCAGATGAAAAATGTGAAATTGATTGGGCAGTGACATGTGCCAGTGTATGGACATGATAGAAACGTACAACACATTAGTATTTGTATATTTGAAAATATATTTAAACGGTGTCCAGTAAAAATTTAGATATCCATGTAGTAACAAGAAAAAATACAAATAAAGCTGGAAATATAATTTTTTAAAGTCTACAATTTGAGAAAATTGGAGTGTGGGTGAGATTATATAATATAAAGTCTTACTTTGAGAAATAGAGAAATTTCTCTAATGTCTATCAAGTTCACAGGATGGCAAATCAGAATTTTTGTTTTGACGAAGCAGGTCTTAAATGGAGATGAGGAAGAGGGCATAACATCTAAAGGTTTGGAAGACTAGTTTCATTCAAAACACTACATATCAAATTGGCTTCTTTTCAGTCAATAGCATCAATAAGTTGCGTGCAATTTTTTGAGGGCAACAAAATCATGAAGAATCAAAAATTGTGTTTATGACTCAGTAGTGGACCACAGCCTAATGATTATATCTCATTTTAGTATATAGCTGTGGTATGAACTAGTGTATGTGCATCCTGTCTTCAGATTTTTCCAGCATCCTTTCATTTCCTCTACACTACAATTTGATTATCAAGCTAATAAGCCCTCTGAAATTTTACCCATTTAAAATCTAACAGTCCTGGTGGAAAGAGTAGAGGTTTAGTATTTCTCCAGTCACCTCTTGGAAAACTATTGCTTGTCCCATTTATGATCTAAAAAGTATCCCTCAGATATTGGATACTTGCATAATGCTTTAATATCCTGTACACATAGAGACTAAAGACCAAATTTTGCTCTTTTCCTGTGCCGTTCCAGTGAATTCAGTGTGGTAGAGTGTACGTAACAGAGCAGAGTATGCATAATCTAACACTTTTTCATTGGTTTAGTAAAACAATTAAATCCAGTCAGTCTATCCAGCAACAGATTATTATTCATTGTCTGGTGTATTGTCTGACAGTGGGGTTAGAAAACCTCCAGCCATCTACTAAATCATGCATGTGTAAAAGAGATAAAAACTTCCATCCAGACTAAGCATATGGTTTCAAATGGTTTTTGTTCATTCTACCTAGCTAGCTATCATTTCTGTTGCTAAAATCACTTGCTGAAATCAACACTTTGTCAGCATGTGAAAATGACAAGTGATTGGGCCAGATCCTCAGGTATGGAATCTGATTTATTATCTAAAACCTACAATATTTAAATATTCTTTTCCATTTCTAGTCACACAACTATTTAATAACGTAGACATTTCTAGCTGTTTGTACCTGTAACAAATAACCCCCAATATCTCATTTGGAATAAGAATCCTATTTAAAACCCATAGAAAACTAATTAGTTATTCCCACGCTCACAGAAGAATAAAGAGATGAAATTAAGCTGGCATTCCCTTCTGCCACTCCACCTGATTTAATTTAGATTGTGAGCTCTTTGGGACAAGGACAGAATCTTTTTATGTCTTCTGTGGGTACAATCCTAGTAGTTTACATTTCTGATGGTTTAAAATGTAACACTAACTTCCTTCCTTTTGTGATTTAAAAACTCAGAGGGAACTGGTCTCGTGTGTGTCTGCTCCCATGAATTTTTAAACCAACCAGAGTGAACAGATTCACTGAGAACATAAGAAAAAGCATCAGTAAACATTACAATTGAATAAAGAAACAGTAAATTAAATGTGTTCTTAGGACTAACAGCCACTTAAGACTAATATTCTTTCAAAGAACAGCAAGTTTTATAAATCAATGTCTTTAAATAGAATTAGTGCTGATTACCGAGCCAAGACATATTTGTTTTTTCATTTATCACTGACTAGAATTCAAACAGATTAAGATGAGGACATATTTTTTCTTTGATTTTATTTTTAAATGAAAATACTTTTGTCATTGTAGCATAGTTACCAATATTTGAAAATTTTAATCTGGGACAGTTTTCCAAACAAGCTGAGGTCAGAGGACCAATTCCTTCTGTCCCCTCTCTTACAGCTTCCTCTGCCCCTCTGGACTGACCTTGATGTCCATTCAGGCTCTCTCCTATTAATAGCTCAATGGCCTATCCCACAGTCCCTACTGGATGTCCCTTCACTATCAGTAGCATCAATTCTAGTTCTGCCTCTTCTCTTCTCTTATGAACAGTCAACAAGTGGCTGCAGGGGGAGGGAATGGAGTTGGCAGCTCTGTGTGTGTGATAGGGAAAGAGAGAAGTAGCCAGGGGCATGAAGGAGAAGGCTGCTTAGCTAATGGGAGATAGATAACTTGGTGAAGAAGAAACTTTCTACTGTACAGTCCTGGAGCGTTGGCTGAAACAGCAGTACCCTGGGTTAGATATTGAAAACTTGAGCCTGTCCTGGCCAAAAAGGGTCTGTTGGAAGATGCTGACTTACTACCCCTGCTGAAGATCTGGTCCCGTTCCCTTACGAGGAAACTGTTCAAGCTCTGGGAAAGGACTGCACTCTGTTTCCCCTTTCCATACTGGTACTGAGGAGGTTGTCAAGGTGTCATGAGAAAAGCCATATGGTTGTCTTTTCCATAGACTATTTTTTAAACAGTTTACCTAAGAGATGCTGCAAGATCTAAGGGATGCATCCTACATATAATGAAGCAGTCACTTTGTTGAAAAAGTCAACTTGTTTCACTGAAAGTTCCTTCTGGTAAAAGCTCAGGAGGAATTGTGTGCTGTTTTAGAAAGCATTTCTGTGGGTGGGGATTGGGTTTCAATCATGGCCTTTTACTCTATGATATTAACCATTTGACTCCAGCCTCTGTATCTGGTCTCTCAGGCAAATCACAAATAGATGAAAGCCGTCAGGGCTAACCTTTGTTTGGTTTCCAGCTTCTTGTTTGATGCCTTACTGTCACCTTGGCCTCCCTCTACTAATGAGTAAATTCACAAAGACGTGGACCCTCTGGTCAAGGCCCTAGTGCCAAATATTCCTGATCAAGAATAAATCATCATCACCCCTTTTAAAGATGGGAAGCTTATCAAGGAGGTCTTCGATCAAACTTTTTAGAGCTTCTGTATGTAGAAGAATATCATGCTGGAACCCAGGAAATTTTCTTAGCTGTTCTTTTTTCTCCTGGTTTGTTCAAGTCCACAGAGATGCATCTTTAACTTTTTCTACAAGACAGGGTTGCAGAGGGCCTATTATGCAAGTCTGAAGGAATGGACCCAAGCTGGAACAGTTTATTAGACTAGGAAAGGAAACCATTCCCAGCCTCCTCACTTTGAGGAGCAGACTCTGTTTCTTCTAGCAGCAATGGAAAAGATCACGAAGGACAATTGGGTGCTCTCTGTGATCTCTCCAGTATACTTTGTGTTCTAGTTTCTTTCTGGTTCCTGCAGATTTGTTCCAATTCTTATTTCCTGTTAGATAAGCAGGAAGTAATAGGGTGTCATCTCCTGGACCTCAACTTTGTCTCAAGTGCCAGAACTGGAGAACTTTTTGGGGGTGTATTTTGTGGTGTTGGAGATGAGGAATTCATGACTATATCTGTCTAGTCTTGATGTGGCTCATTCATAGATTCCAAGGCCAGAAGGGTCCACTGTAATCATGTAGCTGACCTTCTGTATTACATAGATCATAGAACTTATCCAAAATAATTCCTAGAACTTATCTTTAGAAAAAACATCCAATCTTTATTTAAAAATTGCTAATAATGGAGAAGCTACCACAACCCTATGGTAAATTGTTTCAATGGCTAATTACCCTCACTTAAAAAGTTGTGCCTTATTTCCAGTCTGAATTTGTCTAGCTTTAACTTTCAGCTATTGGATTGTATTAGGCTTTTGTTTGCTAGATTGAAGAGCCCATTTTTAAATATTTGTTCCACTTGTAGGTACTTATAGATTGTAATCAAGAGACCCATTAACTGTCTCTTTGTTAAACTAACAAGATTGTCCTCTTTGAGTCTATTGCTATAAGGCATTTTTCCTAATTCTGTAATCATTCTCGTGGCTCTTCTCTGAACCCTCTCCAATTTATCAATTTATCTTCTTGAATTGCAGGCACCAGAACTGGACACAGTAATCCAGCAGTGGTTGCACTAGTGCCAAATGTAGCGGTAAAACAACCTCTCTATTTCTACTTGAGATTCCCCTATTTATGTATCCCAAATTTGCATTAATTCTTTTGGCTACCGTGGTAGAGTGGGAGATCATGGTCAGCTTGTTACCCATGGTTCTTTCAACCCAAAGCTCTTGGTAACTTTACTCTGTGTGGGGTGGTGCCAGGAAACAAATCAATGAAGACACGGGTGTCCGACTAATAGATGGCTGGCACAAACAGTACAACACAAGGTTTCTCTCACTTAAAGCTATACTTTTCCTAGTCTCAAGCACTTACACATGTCCGCAACAGGTTAGTAAAACACCCCAATCCTCAATAATTACTGAAGTTTGGTGTGGCTCTCAAGTGGTACAGTGGCAGCCTTCCGATTGACTCATCTTTCAGCTGCCATTGGGGAACCCAAACTGTGTCTAAGAAAAGATCTGAAAGAGTCCAAACCTCTCCCCCCTTATTTATCCTTATAAACAAGTTTTTTTGTTTTTTCTTTGATATGTCATTGTTAGGCAAGCAGTTTCAAAGCCAGGGTCTGCATGTTTTGAGACCCTGACAGACACATCTCAGAAGGCAAATATAGATAAGGTTCTTGCTTTTCTCCTAAAACACAGACCCCAGCACATCCAAAAGAGCCTTCATCAGGGAGGGGCACAGGGGCAGGCAAAAGTTAAGCAAAAGGCTCCCTTCCTGTGGTCACCCAAATCCCCTCCCCTCCTGGCTTAGTCATGCTAAACTGCACAGGCCTGCAAAAAGGCCTGTTAGTTTTGGCTGCTGTTAGCAACAAGTCTGATAAACAATATTACACTATTGGTAGTTATCCCTGGCCTTTTACTGGTCTGTCAAAATCTCTGCATACAAGCTGATTGTCCACCACGACTCCTAAATCTTTTTCAGAGTCACTTCTTCCCAGGATAGAACCTCCCTTCCTGTAAGTATGGCCTACATTCTTTGTTCGTAGATGTATACATTTACATTTAGCCATATTAAAATGTATATTGTTTGTTTACACCCAGTTTACCAAGCAACCTCGATCACTTTAAATCACGACTTGTTGTCTTCATTATTTACCACTCCCCCAATTTTTGTGTTGTCTGCAAATTTTATCAGTAAAAATTTTAAGTTTTCTTCCAGGCCCTTGATAAAGATGTTAAATAGTGTAGGGCCAAGAACCAATCCCTGTGAGGCCCCAATGGAAACAGACCCACTCAATGACAATTCCCCACTTAGTTATATTTTGAGATGTATCAGTGAGCCAGTTTTTAATCCATTTAATGTATGCCATGTTAATTTTATATCATTGTAGTTTTTTAATCAAAATATGTGATACCAAATCAAACACCTTACATAAATCTAAGTATATTACATCAACTCTACTACCTTTTTCAATCAAACTTGTAATCTCATCAAAAAAGAAGATATCATGTTAGTTTGACAGGATCTATTTTCATTCTCTCCGTGGTCTACTGAAAAATCAAGATAGAGGCACCCTAAATTATTATAGAACCTGGAGCTTGCATATACCCAACAGGAATACTTGTATTATGCATCAAGTCAGTCCTTTGGCTTGCATTGGATACCTGAGCTGCACAGCCTTCCTTGTCTCAACAACTGGCTTGTGAAGGCCCCATTAGATCTAGAGGGTGGTTTAGGGGTATATGAAACTGCTTACTCTCCTAGCTTTTGCTATTGTGAGGAGAGAACAAGCTCTCTAAAGAAACTGTCCCCTTATGGAGCAGTTTTCAACACTTCCCAGAGGCATGCCTCCCCTCTCAGGAGCAGACTAACAAAGCAGTGTTTTTAGTAGCTTAGTTTGGGAAAATTGATGTCTGTGTGGCCAGGTGAATCCTCCAGATACATGGCATCACATTATCTTTCATAGATCTGGTCCTGTGGTTTGGGCAGTATGTTTTACTCTTGCTCCACTACCTTCTGGTTCCGTGGATTCTGTACATGAGAGACCTACAGACCAAGATAATCCTAACTCTGGCAGTCCATGCCCTATTATGGTGGAAAGACCTTTATAAATCTCTCCAGAAAGATGCCTCTTTTCTGGGATCCTCCGAGACCAATAATTACCACAGACTCTAGTCTTTATGGGTTGGGAATTCCATGGGACCTCTCTCAGACCAAGGATTCTGATCTATAAGGGAATCAGCCCTTTACAGCCAACTTTTCAAACTGTGAGATGTGAGATTGTCCCCCTCCCCCCACAAGGTTTCAAATCACAGGTGGCAATTTCAGCTGAGAACACCGAGGTAGTGTTATGAATGAACAATCAGGTCAGCACCAAGAACAAGAGGCTAGTGTACAAAAATCTGTGTTCCTGAGGGACTGAACACAATGCAGTCTGGTATAGTACTGGTTTGGTATGCTCCATCTTCAGATGGACTGGCTGAGTCAATATCCTATCTCCTCCGAAATGGGAATTGAACCAAGTGGAGTTTCTGCAAATGTTGGGGAAAACTATCACTTGATCTGTTTTTGACAACCAAGGCCAAGCTTCCCCGATTTTACAGTTGCTACAAAGAGGAAGTGGCCTGGGTGACCGACGCATTTCCTGACACTTAGCATTTGCCAGATGTATTCCTTCAGATTCCTCAAGATTGGTCCTACTGGTAGTAATTTTTCAGACAGCTGACCCTAGTGGTGAGAGATTCCTGTCCCCATCCCAGTGTCTTAGGTCCTCGGAAAAGTTATATTTAAAAGCCTGCCTCCTTAAAGATAAACCCCAGCATTCTAGGTGTTGTTAAACAGGGTACTCTACTTGCTGAAGTCCAGAAAGACTTCTGCAAATGGAATCTAACCTTAAAAAAAATTCAACTGCTGGTGTGCCAGTAAAGGGTTGAGAGCGCTTTCTGGTTATCTTCCCAATTACTGATCTGTATAAACCAGGAATGTTCGCAGAGCATGTGGTACTGGTCTGCAGAGTGCTAGCCTACCACATGGTGTTAGCCCTCCTCTTGGTTTCTACCTTCTAAATAGCATTCCAGGATAGTTTATGTTGCCAGTTTATTTTTTCCCATTTATGCAATTGCTGTATTTGTGTCAGGGATGTTATTTGACTGTGAATGAGAGGGGAAGTGATCCATAAGACTCTCTTTCTGTTAAGATGTAATCTGCACTATCAAAAGCTTTGAAAACTCCTGTTGTAAAGCGTGAGAAAAAGAGACTAAATATAGAATTAAACACTCATTGGTTAAGTATAGGGCTGTCAAATGATCAAAAATTAATTGTGATTAATTGCACAATTAAAAAATTTATCGCGCTTAATCAGGCGATTAAAAAAATTTATCGCAATCACATGATTAAAAAATTAATAGTGCAATTAATCGCACTGTTAAACAATTATAGAATACTATGTATTTAAACAGTGTTAGATATTTTCTACATTTTCAAATATATTGATTTCAATTTCAACACAGAATACAAAGTGTACAGTGCTCAACTTATATTTTTTATTACAAATAATTGCACTGTAATAAACAAAAGAAATAGTATTTTTCAATTCACCTAATACAAGTACTGTAGTGAAATATCTTTATCATGAAAGTTGAACTTACAAATGTAGAATTATGTACAAAAATAACTGCATTCAAAAATAAAACAATGTAAAACTTTAGAGCCTACAAGTCCACTCAGTCCTACTTCTTGTTCAGCCAATCGCTCAGACAAACAAGTTTATTTACATTTGCAGGAGATAATGCTGCTTGGTTGTTTACAATATCACCTGAAAGTGAGAACAGGCGTTCTCATGGCACTATTGTAGCCAGCATCGCAAGATATTTATGTGCCAGATGCACTAAAGATTCATATGTCCTTTCATGCTTCAACCACCATTCTAGAGGACATGTGTCCATGCTGATAACTGGTTCTGCTTGATAACCATCCAAAGCAGTGCAGACCAACGCATGTTCATTTTCATTGTCTGAGTCAGATGCCATCAGCATAAGTTTGATTTTCTTTTTTGGAGGTTAAGTTCTGTAGTTTTCTCACTGGAGTGTTGCTCTTTTAAGACTTCTGAAAGCATGCTCTACACCTCGTCCCACTCAGATTTTGGAAGGCATTTCAGATTCTTAAACCTTGGGTCAAGTGCTGTAGCTATGTTTAGAAATCTCACATTGGTACCTTCTTTGCATTTTGTCAAATCTGCAGTGAAAGTGTTCTTAAAAGGAACATGTACTGGGGCATCATCGGAAATTGCTGTAACATGAAATATATGATAGAATGCGGGTAAAAAAGAGTAGGAGACATATAATTCTCCCCCAAGGAGTTCAGCCACAAATGTAATTAATGCCTTATTTTTTTTAACGAGCATCCTCAACATGAAAGCATGTCCTCTGGAATGATTGCTGAAGCATGAAAGGCTAAACATTTGTATGCCCCATCTGGCATGTAAATACCTTGCAATGTAAGCTATAAAAGTCCTATGTAGATGCCTGTTCTCACTTTCTGGTGACACTGTAAATAAGAAGTGGGCAGCATTATATCCCGTAAAAGTAAACAAACTTTTTTTGTCTTAATGGTTAGCTGAACAACAAGTAGGACTCTAAAGTTTTACACTGTTTTGTTTTTGAGTACAGTTATGCAACAACCAAAAATCTGCCTTTGTAAGTTGTACTTTCACCATAAAGAGATTGCACTACAGTACTTGTATGAGGTGAATTGAAAAATACTATTGTTTGCCATTTTACAGTGCAAATATTTGTAATAAAAATAACAATATAAAGTGAGCACTGTCTACTTTGTATACTGTGTTGTAATTCAAATCAATATATTTGAAAATGTAGAAAACATCCAAATATATTTAATACATTTGATTGGTATTTTATTATTTATCAGTGTGATTAAAACTGCGATTAATCACGATTAATTTTTTTAATTGCCATTACTTTTGAGTTAATTGCATGAGTTAACTGCGATTAATCGACAGCCCTAGTTAAGTGAACCATTTTGGCTGAAATATATAAATAAAAAAAGCCAGTCTAAGGCAGACACCCAGCATGGAAAATATCTGGCCAAATGGATGAAGGTTAGCAAAGATGTAAGCAACCGAAAACTGTGTCTTGTAAACTTAATACGCTGCTACTGGTCTCGCCTATAATTATATATACACAAAAAAGATTTTTGTTTTACTGGTATGCAGTTTGGGGTTTGAAATCTGTTTTTCTAAAATTTTCTGTGATATATCTCAAAGATGCTCATCCTATAATACTGAAATTATTCTATGGAGTCAGGTGGTATTTTACATGAAGCTGATATGAAGTATTTAAATGAGAATCTCTTTAAAATCTGCTATATAGATGTAATTGGATTGCAGAGGCTAAACATGTTAATGTTTACTGCAATGAACAATATTTATATTTGGTAAAAATCTCTTTAAAACAATATTAACTGGTGATTTTAAGTAAACCAAGTTTTTACTCATGTTACAAATGGCTTTATTTCAAAGCTATTTATGATTTTGAAGAAATTGATGGTGGTAACTGACCCAGACTAAGTATGCAACTTTTAGACAAGCACACATTCCAGTACAGATCAGGAAATGTAATTAGATTACAGCACTTGAGAGCTTAGACCCTTGATTTTGTTTTCCCTTTCAGCACCAGTATAATAGTGGTCCTGTTTACAGATGTCTTATGTTTGGTTGGTATTTGGCTATTGTAGTTGTGTAGTATTATAGTCTCCTCTCATAAAAACGATCAGTATCAAGAATATGGTTTCAGTGAAGTTATTAAATCCTTTACTGATTCATTTGGTTTGCCATGCAAAGCAGATCATTTTTGGGGAAATATAGCAAGCACAGATATTAAGTTTGTGTGTGATATACTGCCACAAAGAAGATTTGGATTCACAAAAATAAACTGGTTCATTTGATATTTGTCAAAATCACATACAGTCTAGCTCTCTGCAATCTGTAATAGCATGCCTCTAGTACAGTATGTGAGATCAATATAAGGAAAAAACCATGTAGAGTGTGATTATACTCTGAAAAGTGAGTATGTGAAAGTGGCAACATGGGGTTCCATGTTTGTTGCATCTCATTGATTCCATATAAAATTTGCTTAGTTTACAAGTAAAAAAGTACTAGAGCTTTAATTTTTCCTGGCTTACCCAACACCACTAATAATAAAGATATTGCAAATAGGAACTTAGCTAACTATTCTGTTGAAAGTGCACAAACCAGGGTAGAATTCAGTTCATTCTCACACAGCTCTGTTGGCTTTTTAGCAAGAATATTGTCACTAAAGTAACAAATATGACTTGGAATACACAAAAGGAGCAGATTGTGTTTAAATAAGAATATGTCCATTTTACCTAGTTCTTTTTCTGATCATAATCACTCTTTAAACAAAGTTGTTCTATCATATTTCATGGAGTACAATAGCACAGAACACCAGAATGTTTGAAGACAGGCATGGAAGAGTGTTTTTAAAAAAGTTATAAAATACATAGAACAATATCTAGTAGTCTATATAGGTGCATTAATAGGATATTATGTAACACATTATCTACATATGAAGAGAAATATTTAGTGTGTGTATATATAGTTTCATTTTCCTTTTAATTTTGCTTCGGTGTTCTCTTTTTTCCCCCCACATACTGAAGGGATTTTTCTCTGAGTGTGAGTAGTTTGCTATTACTTCTGTATCCAAAACATTATTTGTACATCTAAAACTGATGTTTGGTGTAACAGATGGCACAGTACATAGTTTCATATTATTTAGGAATATAAAGGAATGAAAGATTTTTGGACATGGCTAATAGAACTTGGCAGTATTTATTTTTACAAAAACACTAGACAAGTTAGGAGTAAATCTACTGACCTCACATTGAAGAGCTGCTAGCTGTGTTGAAATAACAACATAATGGGAGAAAGTAATTCAGTTGTTAATGACCTATCTATTGTAAATTGATTGCATAAAAACAAATGGATCTCACACACTTTTCCAACATGTATCAATGCCATTCTCATCAGACATTCTATGTGACTCTACAATTTGTGTTACTTAGAAATTCTACAAATGTGCAATAGAATAAGTGTTCAGTATGATGATTTACTAGGTTGTATGCTGTTGGGATGGTACAGTATTTGTCTGCATTTTAGTTATGAAATGACAAAGTATCAATGCTACTAACACATTCTAACATTAGTGTGCATTTGATGCAGATAAAGTTGTGGTGTTCTTAAATGCTGAAAGTCCTGTGTTTGAGAATAAAAGTGTTTGTTTTAAGGAAACCCCTATGACCACCCAGTTCCTGTTTCTCTGTTATGCTTTTGTTGTTGCCTCAGTCTGGATGTGTGTCACATGCTGGCTGAGTACATCTTGGGGGAAAGCTCAGTCCCTCCGGTCTCAAACAAACACCCACTCCACCTACCCCCCAGAGCCCAGCCACAAGACACGCCCCAGCACAGCCACCCTCCCCCCAGAGCCCAGCTGTTGGGCATCTCCCAGCCCAGACACCTCACCCTCCAGAGCCCAGCTGCAGGATACCCCCCAGCCCAGGCACCCACCCCCTATCCCCCAGAGCCTAGCCACTGGGCACCCCCTTGCCCAGACACCTGCACCTCTTAGTTCCCCGGATCCCAGGAATCCGGAGAGAAACAGCCTGATGCTGGGTCCCAGGTGTTCACTGCATGCTATCTCCTTCCTTCAGCATGTGCTGGGAACCGCAGCTGCCCAGAACCATTCAGCTCCCCCTGCCCCTCGGCAGTGTCCAGTATTTGCAAGCTGGAGAGCTAGGCTCTGCAGGGTCCAGCATTCTATAATGGTGGCCAGCCTCTGTGCAGCACCAATTCTGCTGGGAAAAATGAAATTCTGCACAGAACATTAATTGTGCGCAAATTCTGAATTGCACAGTAGTGCAAAATTTCCCCAGCAGCAACTAAATCCAAACAGCCACCATCTCAGATTACTTTAATGGGACTGAAGCCACAGGCTGCTTGTCAGTCAAGATAGCTGCTGTTTTCCTACAGTCATTGCATGTTGAAGTGAGGCAGCCCTTATTATAGATGCCACTATCTCCCATCATTTTCAGTGCATCTGAAATCAGAATGCTGTCAGAACAGGTTGTGACCTCCTAGACTCTATAGTTAGGAAAAAATAGTTTCTCTATGGGCACTGGAAGAGTGAAAAAGGGGCTATACAAAGGAATATAGGATGCATGTAGGAAACTCAGGAAGGACATGGGCATAGGAGGTACACGAGAGAGACTGAAGGAATGCAAGGGAATAGGGATACCAAGGGAGAATGTTGAAAGTAGGAGACTGATTAGAAAAGGAGGGAAGTATGGGGTTAGGTGAATATAGGTGGCTGATATGGATGAGACTTTAGTAGTGCTTAGAGGGAGCATATGACTGGAGCAAGAGATTTGATAAGGCTAGGAGGGAGACTGAATACTCAAGAAGAGATTCCTGGATGCAGCACAGTACCTTCTTCCAAAAGCTTCCTGTATTGCAAAAAGGATCTTGGGCATCTTCTAGTTTAAGAAATGCCATACCAATGGTGTCTCCTTTTGAAGTGTCACAGTGCCCTATAAAAAGGATATAGGGGCATTTTAGAGCCTTGTAGATGTTGGTTGCTATGGCTTAGCAGGAAATTTGGTTAACATACATGTAAGGAAAATTTTTGCCAAAAAAAACAAACAACCCAAACCAAAGCAAAACAACCCCCCCCCCCAACCTCCTTTTTCAACTCAAGGAGCAGTAGTTCTCTTTTTAGCCCTCTATACCTTATATGTATATGCATAATGAAACGCTTTATATCTAGCACGAAATGCCTTTAGGACTTTAGATCTGTTTTAAAGGTGATTTTTTGAAATGTAGTTTCAGCATTACAGTAGCTGGTAAAATGAGAAATTAAATAACTTGTTTGTGGGTTTTTCTTTCTTTTTGAGATGGATCCAGATCAGAAATGTATCCTACAACCCCCCCCGCCACCAAAGTCATATCTATTGAAATAGATGCACACGAGTGCTGTGAAAATGTAGTCAATTTGGGTGACCTTATAAGAACCTGAAGCTAACAAGTTGTGTGCTGAACCTCACTTTAATTATCTAGCTAGTATATTGTATTTCTTACCCCTGCCCTTCAATCTGTTTTGTGGCTTTGCAGATTCTGAACTCTGGGGCAGAGGCTGTCTTATGTTTTGCACAGTACGTAAAACATCTGAGGCTGTATCACAATACAAATAACTAAAAATAATAATAAAATAATCAAAGTGTGACCAGGAGGTCGTCTATATGCTATTGTGCTGTTACTGTGCTCAGAGTTCCTACTCAGTTCTCATGACCAGGAAGGGTATTGAAATGAAATATGCAAGAATGTTGTTCCTGTAGAAGGGCAAGGTTCCTGAGCATTTCAATATCCTGCAAATGCTGATATGAATGCATCAGTTGGGCAAAGCTAAGGGACACTGTAAAATGCACACTTTCCAAAAGAAAAACATCAGGTACTGTAGGTCTATTTGAGGCTATTTAACCTTAAAAATGTCTGTCTATTGTACACTATAGCAGTGGTATTCATACTTTTCAGACTACTGTACCCCTTTCAGAAGTCTGAGTTGTCTTGTGTACCCCAAGTTTCATCTCCATTTAAAAACTATTTACTTACAAAATCAGAGCTAAAAATACAAGTGTTGCAGCACACTTACTGAAAAATTGCTTATTTTCATTTTACCATATAATTATAAAAAATCAATTGGAATATAAATATTGTACTTACATTCATAGGTGCCAACTCCGTGGGTGCTCCAGGGCTGGAGCACCCATGGAAAAAAATGGTGGGTGTTTAGCACCCACCAACAGCCCCCCTATCAGCATCTCCCCTTTTCCCCCAGTGCCTCCCACCTGCCGCGATCAGCTGTTCCGCAGTGTGCAGGAGCTGGTGGGGGGGAGGAGGGAGCAGCAAGGGTGGTGCGTGATCGGGGACGAGGTGGCCTGGGGTGGAGCCAGGGGGAACACCCCCAGCGCATCAGAAATTTGGCTCCTGTGCTTAAATTTCAATGTATAGTATATAGAGCAGGATAAACAAGTCATTTTCTGTATGAAATTTTAGTTTGTACTGACTCCACTAGTGCTTTTTATGTAGCCTGTTGTAAAACTAGGCAAATATCTAGATAAGTTGATATACTCCCTGGAAGACCTCTGTGTCACCCCAGAGGTACATGTACCCCTGGTTAAGGACCCCTGAACTATAATGTTCAGCATTGAAGAGCTGTCCTTTTACGCATAGTTATTACATTGGCATATAAGACAGCATAGTAACCTACTTCTGGCACCAAGAAATCTATTGTATCTTGAATAGTGCTTCTAATTGGCAGTTAACATTTTACTACAATTTCTCCTCCACCCACCTCTTCTGTATACGTATTCTTAGATTCTAAGGCCAGGACTATTTAAATTTTGGGCTTGATGCTGATCTCGCACTAGTATAAACTGGGAGTAACTTTGCTGAAGTCTGTGGAGCTAATAAAGGGTAAATGAAATCAGTTGGGCCCTGTATGCTTTTAATAATTAAGGAAAGTGTGTAGGTGCTCCTAGAGACAGTATTGTATATGATTAACTATGAGGAAAACAATTACAGTCAATAAAGCAAAAACATGGTCCTTCATAGTTACATCTATCATGTTAGAAATTTTTTTCATAATTTTTACTGACACATTTGATGATTAAAGATACTGTACCTTGGTTTAAAGAAAGATTTGCTCCTTCCCAGTCCATCTTGACTTTGTACTCAACACTGTACTGAAATCAGTCAAGGTAATTGGAAAAGACTGATGCAACGATGACAGGATTATGGTTTCACTTTTGGTTAATCAGAAGAAGCTGAATTATGAGGAAATAATCTTAGTCTAAATGCATCTCTCAAATAAAATGAAGTAAATTCAGAAATTGAATTAGCCATTTATTGTTAAAAGTGTAATTGAAAATGCAGCAAGGGTATGCATGTACATATTCTCCCCCTCCCTCCCTCCCCAAACTTCCCCACTAGCAAATTTAAGTTTGTCAGGCTAGCACATTATCTGTATAATAATATCAAATACAAAGCCATACAGTTTTTTTTAAAAGTGATTGTTCTTTCCCATTTATTTTAAAAATGGTCTGAGTTTTGTGTTGCTCTTGCTAAGATTTGCTCCATAATGTTTACAGCTTGAGCTATAGGTCTTGAGGTGTGGTCCTGCTGGATTCCTCCAGACTATCAGGATTGCTTTCTTTGGCCAGCATTAACACTAGTAAAAGAGCCTTTATATATAATGAATGATGTTTTAGCATGTTAATGTCAAGAAATGCGATTGTGGTATTTTGGGAACAACAATTTCAAACCTTTGTTTATATTACTTGTACCCAAAGAGTTTGTGTGTGTTGATGTGAAAGGAGGAGTCGTCTTGAAATTTTCATTCACTGCAGATGCTGTTGGTATTTTTTGCATATTATTTCATTTAATTGTCTGGGTATACCGCAAGAAGGACAGGAGACTTGTTATGGGTTTTAATCAGGCTGCAACTTTATTATATAGATGTCTGGGACTATCTGGCAGATAAAGTGTACAGTACAGGCAAATCCATGCTTATTCAAATCAATCCTCCAGGGCTTCCACCAGCCCCCCTTTGTTTAATCCATGCTTATTCAAATCAATTTTCTGGGGCTTCCACCAGCCCCCCTTTTGTTTTCATCCAGGTCCCCCAGCTGACCCTGGGACCTCCTTAAACCTCTTACAAGGCTTGGACCTTACCATCCACCAGCCTCGTAAGAGGTTTAAGGAGGGCTATGAGAACTGGGGGGGGGGGGAGGGGGGCGAGGTTTGGCTCCCTGCCGTATCAATCATAGGAGTACTGAACCCTCTCCCCTGTTCTGTTCTTTTATCTCGTACCTCCTTTTAAGTCCTTTACAGGCCATTTATCTGGTCACTGGCTGCCCTCCCTATGGAGTACCTGCACTGAACATCCACCAAACCTTACAAATTAAGTTGACATATGGCCTACCACCTTTTCTATTCACCAGAAAAGGTCCAGCCTCATACCCGCTGTGGGGAAGGCGAAAAAACTACACTCCACCGAAGCCAGTTCTGGTGGTTTTTCCTTCCCAGCCCCCCTTTAAAAGGGGCAACTAACGTAATGCCCATAGCAGGTCCTAACCCAGCCTGCCATTTGCCTCCACAAGGGGAGGGAGGCTGGGTACTGGCTTCCTCACTGCTTGGACATAAGAGACTTGCCCCACCCAGGTTTTGTACCTTTTATGCACATTCCTGGGGGGGGGGGGTGGTCATTGCTGCAAAGCTGACCACCAAGCACCTTTACAGCAGTTTCTGACCTTCCTCCCCCCCTCGCCTCCCCCCCGCCCGCCCAACTACAAAGTAGAGCTGCCCTTCTTTGGGTAAGCCCAGACAAATTCTGCCCCGCTTTAGTTGTGGTGCAGTCATTCTGGAGAAATAAACCTCTATAAAGATCTATGTTTGTATAAATGTTATTTCCGGTAATGTAATACTTTATAGCTTCACACCATCGCTTTTGACTAATATCTTTTGTTTAAAATATTTAAATCCTAAAGTCTGCGATTGTGTACAAAGTTCCTTTGTACTTCACAGCCTTAGTAGATCCTCAGCTTTTCAGTGGGATGCAGTTCCCACAGACCTTTGATGGTGCTGAAGTATTTAAAAATGTAGTTTGAGCTGGAAGTAGTGCAGCCTGTATTTGTTTGAAACTCCTTTTTGTTGACTTCAGCAAAGTTACTTCCCATTTATAATAGTGCGAGATCAGAATCAAGCCCCAAATTTAAATAGTCCTGCCCTTCATTAAAACCTGCTATTTGTTTGGGGTTTTCTTTTGTATATTGAAATTTCAGGCTCAAACTTGCCATGACTGGAATATGGGATCTATTACTCCTTGGGAAAAATCAGATCTCCTGTTACTGACTGTATACATGAAGTTTTGTGTTTTATTGTGTTTTCCAGTCTTCTGCCAGGTGTTTACTGTACCTTTTTTATAAGGAGATGACCTATAGGTGGACCATGGAAATAATCACTTATTTTTAAGAAATACATTGCCTTTGTCACTTTAAAAAAATTGTTTTAATAATTTCCAGCCAAATGCTATCCATGGACTCCTGGGCCCAGTGTGAAACATATTTTAGTTTGATAGCCCAAAGTACATTTTTGAAGACAGACAGCCTAGTATCTTCCTCCTTTTTGGGCATCTGAGTCTATGTAAATCAATATGTGATGTATTCCCCATTCCTTTCTCCCATAAGAAAGGAGTGACAATTTCATTTAGGCTTGTCATAAAAATAAAGGGAAGGGTAACCACCTTTCTGTATACAGTGCTATAAAATCCCTCCTGGCCAGAGGCAAAACCCTTTCACTTGTAAAGGGTTAAGAAGCTAAGATAACCTCGCTGGCACCTGACCCAAAATGACCAATGAGGGGACAAGATACTTTCAGATCTGGAGGGGAAGGGGAACAAAGGGTTCATCTGTCTGTGTGATGCTTTTGCCAGGAACAGATCAGGAATGCAGCCTTCCAACTCCTGTTAAGTTAGTTAGTAATCTAGCTAGAAATGTGTTAGATTTCCTTTTGTTTAATGGCTGGTAAAATAAGCTGTGCTGGATGGAATGTATATTCCTGTTTTTGTGTCTTTTTGTAACTTAAGGTTTTGCCTAGAGGGATTCTCTATGTTCTGAATCTGATTACCCTGTAAGGTATTTACCATCCTGATTTTACAGAGGTGATTCTTTTATCTTTTCTTTAATTAAAATTCTTCTTTTAAGAACCCGATTGATTTTTCATTGTTCTTAAGATCCAAGGGTTTGGGTCTGTGTTCACCTGTACAAATTGGTGAGGATTCTTATCCAGCCTTCCCCAGGAAAGGGGGTGGAAGGCTTGGGGGAAGATGTCTCCAAGTGGGCTCTTTCCGTGTTCTTTGTTTAAAACGCTTGGTGGTGGCAGCATATGGTTCAAGGACAAGGCAAAGTTTGTACCTTGAGGAAGTTTTTAACCTAAGCTGGTAAGAATAAGCTTAGGGGGTCTTTCATGCAGGTCCCCACATCTGTACCCTAGAGTTCAGAGTGGGGAAGGAATCTTGACAAGGCTAAAGGAAACTATTTACATTAAAGTGAGGCATCTGGATAGGATATAGTATTCTTAGCAGAGTATTCTTTTATTGCACTCCTTTACCTAATAGTAACAGAGAGGGCTTTTTCTATCTAAGAAGTTATTTCTTAACTGGTGCCATTATAGTTGCCATAGAATATTTATACATATCTTTTAATTCCATGAAGGTTCATATTTCCGAGTGTCTAGTTTTCTCTTTTTTGCTTTTTTAAAAGCAAAATGAATGGGATGGGAATATATGTCCAGTGTGAGCTATTAAGATTCAGACTACTTAATTTTATACCTGACGTATGATGCAAAAATATCTGATTTCCATTAATCCTGAGACAGAGTGCTTTGATTGCATAGTGAAAACTAACAACTCATCAGCACAGAGTAACAGTTTGCATCCTTCCACATTTATACTGATATCTGACTTTTTAGGAAGATATGGCTAATACTTCTCTTACTAACTAGAAAGGGATATAGTGGCTGGTCATGTGTTGAGTGGGGTTAGCTGCAAAAAGGATTATATTAATTCCATTATTTAATAAAAATGCTTGGGATACAGAGTTCTTATGCAGTCTGAGAGTCTTCTACATTAAATTTGTACAGTACAGTCCTCATAAAAGCCCATTCCACTATGTCAAAACCCATTTCAGCATCCATAGGTATAATTAGAAATTTGGTTAGCATAGCATTTCACATGGTGAAATATATTCAGTAACCCTTTTAATTTACTAGCAGGCTCTCCTATTGTGACAAATCCTGCTTGATCAAGATCTACAAGAGATGTTAAAAGCCTTCCCAGATAATGTAATTTCTTTAACTAGATTCTTTGCAGCCACATGCATTAATGATACAGGCCTATGTGATGCACATGGATTAGGATCTCTGCCTGGCTTTGGTATTAGTGCTATACATGCTTTTATGGAAGCTGAAAGTTATTAATGGAGCTGATTGAAAAGTTTTCAGCAGAGCAGTTTTTCATTGTAAAAGGCAGTTGAGTCAAAATCTAAACATTTCACAGGAACATGTTGAATTTGACAGATTTTAGATGGAATAAACTATGATAAATGATTAAAATTTCCAGATTGTGGCAGCAGTTTCTAGTAACCCATTAAAATTGGTCTGATAATGCCACTTTTCCAATTTTGATATGGATTATTTTGTCAAGTTTGTGCCAAAAAAGACTATTTAGGTGTAAGTGTTTTGCATTGTGAAAAACCATCACTTGGGTTTCCCCCCTCATACAGCCCCTTGCAACACACACCACTGAGAAATGACACCTTTTTGGGGGGCCCTTTTGATTGAGACTGAGGTCAATGTCAGATTCAGCTCCAGAAACTCCATTTGTCTTCTCTATTTCCTCTTACCAGTTGAAGGACTTTGCTGTCTGTAGAGGCAATCTGTGTGAAACATCCACACAACAATATTCTTAGAAAATAAGACTTATTAAAATAAAAATGGTTTGTGTAACATTCCTCATTAGAATATTCACTTATCTGATACATTGGGAAGTTTCTTGATGAAGCTCAGTGTTCCTGCCAACATGGCAAAGGTGTGTGTGTGTGTAGCATGTTTTTAAATAAAATCTTCATGGTAGCTGAGTAAATCCAATGCAACTTGAATCTATTTAGCACGGAGTTGTTGCCTCCCCAGGTTATGTTTCTCCCTGTGATTCTATATTTTAGCTGAAAAATTCTAGAACACTTGGCTCCCAGACTTCATGATCTCTCCTGCATGTTTGGATGCTAGGAGGACCCTCTGATCCTGGTGTTTGGAATCTGACAATTATAGTTTTGAGTCTGATGTTGCTTATCACCCCTATAGTTCTGTGTGCTCTTTCAGTTAGCAGAATACTAATTTTTGATGTGTCGGAGAACCATTTTTCAAAATATTCCACAGAATCATGACCATCCTGGCCTTCCAGGAAACTTATTATACATATATTTTTACATCTATCTGTTCAAGGTCTTTTATTTTATGTTCTAGAATTTTATAGTTCATTCATAATGATCACATTTTGTTGTACAAACCACCAGGTTATTTTCTGTAGCTGAGAGTTTTTTATATTCCTCTTCCATGACTTTAGATCTGTTGTAATTTTGTTGTCCAGTGTTTCATTTTACTTTCCATTACCCTCCAGGACAAAAGTTAAGCTAGCAGTATAATTTGTTTCCTCACTGGGTATGTCTGTGTTGCAGCAGCTTTAGTATTAGCTGGTGCTTGGCCCACTTCTTTCTTTCTTTTCTAGCAGTTTTCTGTAAGGAATATTTAACCCAACCCCCCCCCCCCCAAATCAGATAGGACTATCTTCTCCTGACTTTTAGATCTTTTTTTCTGGTGGTGGGAGTGAGGAGGTGGTACGTCAGCAGAATTTTTAGCATGATTTTTATTATAGAAACTAGAAGGAAAGAGGGTATTCACAGGACCCTCTGCTACTGAAATCAGCACATCACATGATCCCTTCCCCCTACCCAGCCCTCACAAAGATACTGTGTTGCATAAATTTAGTTGTTGAAATTTTTGATCCAGTGGAAAAATCCCTCCTTATAAAACCTGTTCTGGGCTAAGAATAGCACAGGTATCTTGCTGTCTACTGTGCAGAATGTTAATGAATCTGGAATCATTATTATTTTGTATCAGGAAACTAAGTACTGAAGTCCATTTATTTGAGTTATTTTATTTTAATCCTATGAAATAGCTCTAGTGCTTTAGCACTGAATGCATTGCTGTTCATAATACTAGGCCTGTTTATAAATAGGGAAATTATTGATTAAGCTGCAGTGATCTAGAACAGAAATTTTAACTGGATTGGCCACCAGCCAAACACCCCCACAGGGCCAGAGGTCATTCTTTCCCTTCTCCTCCTTTAGGGCCCTTTAAGAACTCCTAGGTCAAAGCTGTTTGAAATAATCCCCAAAAGGAGCCCCATTTATTTAGTCCTCTGGTACATACTGGCCCTCTAGGCCTCAAGCTCAGTTCAGTGTCTCTCTCCTAATTAATTCAAAATAACACAAAACAAAAACTCACAGAGTCTTCATCCCAGCTGACCTTTTAAGTCCCTCTACTGCTTGTACAGGGTCTCTTCCAGATCTCCCTGCCTAGAGAACTTTCTCCTACTCTCTCCTGCTTCTTAAGCTTTTCACTTGGTGATTCAGAGCCTTGCAGGAGCCTTCTTCCTCTCTACAGTGTCCTCAGATACAACTGAAGCCTTCTCAGCTTCCCCCATTTAATGCAACTTCCTGCCCTTTTTATTCTGGGATCACCTGATTCAACCCAAGTGTGGTTCATCCTGTAATCAGGGCTGGCTTAGCCCTCGCCTCTCCAGCCCATGGAGCAAGCCAGTGTTACATTAAGCAATTTGCCAATATTTCTTCCAAGAAGAGTCTAGAAATATATTTAATTATTTGGCTCTTTGACAGGGTGACCAGATAGCAAGTATAAAAAAATCGGTACAGTGGGTTGGGGGTAATAGGTGCCTATATAAGAAAAAGCCCCCAAAATCGGGACTGTCCCTCTAAAATCGGGTCATCTGGTCACCTTACTCTTTGACGATCATCATATTTACATTTTTTTTCCAAGATGGACCTCTCTAAAAACTATTACTTTGTATACAAACAAGTAAAATAGTTAGAGTTCTGTAATATAGCCTTGTCAGAAGAATCATTAAGCAGCTCAGATACCCAAGGCAATTGATTAAAAGATTCAAACAAAATTAAAGAGATGTTGAGACTGAAATAGTCATGGTGCCTACTTCTTACATCATGGAGAAGCTAACAGTTTTTAACAATATGCATGATGATACAAATTTTGGTAAATAAACTGTGGTTGTCTTAGTGCCACCTTTTGAGTTTACCTTTTTTGTGTCTGAATTGTTGCTAACCAATTAGAGGACTCTGCAAAATCTGGATTTCTGTGTGGAGCTGGGATCAAGTTCTTCATGATATTAAGTATGATACTTAATTTTTTAAACACATACAAAACATGCAGAATTGTAAATTTTTAGTTTTTGCTATAATTTTTCCTAACATTTTACAACCTACTTTTTTATGAGTTGTTCAATTGGATGTTGGATGAAAACTGTGATTAGAGTTCAGATGTAAAACTTGTCAAATAACTTTATGTAGTTACATTTCTCATTTCTTGTGTAAAAGTTTGAGAAGCAAGAACTATTTAACTATAGTTAACACTTGTTTGACACCTTTTTGGTTTTTGTGCTACATTTTTCACATACAACACACTGTTTGAATTCCCAAACAGTATTGTTGATAAAGATTAGTTTATATAATACTGATATTTCTCACCTGAGCTCTTTTTTTTCTATAGTAAGTGATTGCTGCTGTTTCATAAGGCTAAATTTGAATGTATATTGATTGTGACAGTATGCAAATCTCAGATCAAATCTTTATATTACTTAAGAAAGTGTTAGTTAGACTTGTTATAATAACTCTTGTGTATGTACACTGTAGGGAAAGAAGTAGACCCCTTTCCTTGCCTCCAAACTGGTAGCCAGAGAATAGAGAAAACTTTCTCCTGCTTTAACCCCATTTAATTCTAGTGTTGCATGATGATCTTGCTGCTTAACTCCTGGTGCTGCTGATGGTGGTAGTAGTAGTGTTAGAGTAGTGCCTGGGCACCAACTAAGAATGGGCTCCCAGTTGCACTGGCAGCAACTTGGGCTAACTGCCTGAATATGTATCCATGGGGTCCTGACAGGTTTGTATGAGAGGCATCTAGTCCCTCCTGCTGCTCACCGCCGCCCATGCTACTGTGACTATACTACTATTTTTAGCATGCTAGCTTGATAAAAGGTGGTGTGAGTATGTCTCCTCTGTCTGGGATCATACCCTCAGCTCTGTGTAGACATACCCGTACAATAATAGACTGTCCCTGTCCCAAAGATCTTACAAGACAAATTAAGGACAGGGTATACTGATGCAATATACAAGCAATGTGATCCATGTGATGGCCTGCAAATGTTATATTAGTGCCACAATTTTTTTCCTGCCCCTTTTAGGGGTAGTGGTGTTGGTTTTTGTTTTTATTCTCTGCGGTTTTGTTGGAAGGGGAATCACTAGACTAAAAACAAAGGAAGTCAGAGGGAACATAGAAGGAAGAAGAAGGGTATGAAGGGCAGGTGGAGTGAGGCTGAGGTGAAGAGAAAGTGAGAGAGAAGGCGGGAGGATTTTGGAGAAAATAGCCAATCAGTACAGGCAGAGAATATCTGGAGTTAAAAAAAGTACAAGTATGTTTAGGCCTATGGAGATGAACTATCCCTCTGTGTTGTGTTGGCTCTACTTATGAAACCCAAAATCACATTGGTGTGTTTTGCTGCCATATAGTACCATAAATTGATAACTAATTTACTGTTTGCAGTGTTGGTCTCAGGATATGAGAGAGACAAGATAGATGAGGTAATATCTTTTATTGGACCAACTTCTTTTGGTAGAAGCTACAAGCTTTCAAGCGTTGCAGAGCTCTTCTTCAGGTCTGGGTAAGGAAACTAGAGTGTCTGAGCTAAATACAAGTTGGGATAGATTGTTAAGCATTAGTGGGTTAACACATGTCATAGGAGACCACTTAAAATGAAGTGGGCAATTAAGGATTAACATGCAATGGGGGTGTGTGACAAATTGTTGTAATGAGCCATAAAACCAGTGTCTCTGAGTCCATGATTTTTAGTGTCTAGCAGAGTTATGAATTTAAGTTCCCAGGCTCACCTTTTGAAAGTGTGCAGGTTTCCTTTGAGTACTAGTATCTAATTTGCTCTCCATTATCAACTCCCAGTTTCTTTTAGAAACACTCTTTTCAAGGTGCCTTCCTCCTTGTATGTGGTGACCACTGTAGGTTTTCCTTTATTTTTCATGCCTAGTGTAATTACTCAAAGTATTTTGTGCTCATCTAAAAGCTGGACGAGTACAAGTCCATTGGGCCGGTTATACTGCATCCGAGGGTGCTAAAGGAGTTGGCGGATGTGATTGCAGAGCCATTGGCCATTATCTTTGAAAACTCATGGCAATCGGGGGAGGTCCCAGATGACTGGAAAAAGGCTAATGTAGTGCCCATCTTTAAAAAAGGGAAGGAGGAGGATCTGGAAAGCTACAGGCCAGTCAGCCTCACCTCAGTCCCTGGAAAAATCATGGAGCAGGTCTTCAAGGAATCAATTTTGAAGCACTTAGAGGAGAGGAAAGTAATTGGGAACAGTCAGCATGGATTCACCAAGGGCAAGTCACGCCTGACTAACCTAATTGACTTCTATGACGAGATAACTGGCTCTGTGGATGAGGGGAAAGCAGTGGATGTGTTATTCCTTGACTTAAGCAAAGCTTTTGATACTGTCTCACATAGTATTCTTGCTAGCAAGTTAAAGAAGTATGGGCTGGATGAATGGACTATAAGGTGGATAGAAAGCTGGCTAGATCATTGGGTGCAACAGGTAGTGATCAGTGGCTCCATGTCTAGTTGGCAGCTGGTATCAAGCGGAGTGCCCCAAGGTTCGTTCGTTCCTGGGGCTGGTTTTGTTCAATATCTTCATTTAATGATCTGGAGGATGGCATGGATTGCACCCTCAGCAAGTTTGCAGATGGCACTAAACTGGGAGGAGTGGTAGATATGCTGGAGGATAGGGATAGGATACAGAGGGACCCAGACTAATTTGAGGATTGAGCCAAGAGAGATCTGAGGTTGAACAAGGACAAGTGCAGAGTCCTGCACTTAGGATGGAAGAATCCCATGCACTGCTACAGACTAGGGACCGAGTGGCTAGGCAGCAGCTCTGCAGAAAAGGATCTAGGGGTTACAGTGGATGAGAAGCTGGATATGAGTGCCCTTGTTGCCAAGAAGGCTAATGGCATTTTGGGCTGTATAAGTAGGAGCATTGCCAGCAGATCAAGGCACGTGATCATTCCGCTCTATTTGGCATTGGTGAGGCCTCATCTGGAGTTCTGTGCCCAGTTTTGGGCCCCACACTACAAAAGCGATGTGGAAAAATTGGAAAGAGTCCAGCAGAGGGCAACAAAAATGATTAGGGGGCTGGAGCACATGACTTATGAGGAGAGGCTGAGGGAACTGGGATTATTTAGTCTGCGGAAGAGAAGAATGAGGGGGGATTTGATAGCTGCTTTCAACTACCTGAAAGGGGGTTCCAAAGAGGATGGAGCTAGACTTGTCAATGGTAGCACGCACAGGACCCAGACTTCCGTGAGTCCACCGAGGAATTATCAGCCTCAGAGTAGGCAGGAGGAGTTTTGCAGGAGGAACAGGAACTCTAGAAAGAGACCTCATCCCTCCTCTGGCCAAGCCTCTGGCCAGTCTAAACTCACCTCAGGCCAAAAACTGGCTTTTTGAAGGTGTGCACGGGGACGGTGCACCAGAACAAAGACTGGATCCACCCGCCTTACCTTTTCGTCTCAACTATCCCCTTTCTACCCTGTCTGGGGCTGTATTACATCAGACCATTGGGTAGAGAGGGGATACTTCCTCCAATTCTCTACCCTTCCACCCCCTTCCCCGTCCTTCAGGGACTCTTCTCGCAAGCAACTCCTTGTACAGGAGGTGCATTCACTCCTATTGCTGGGGGCAGTGGAAGAGGTTCCTCAGGAGCTGAAGGCAAGGGTTTTTATTCCCAGTATTTCATAATGCTGAAAGCCAAAGGTGGGCTCTGCCCCATTCTAGACCTGTGAGAGCTCAAGAAGTTCATGAAGAAACCCAAGTTCCACATGATCTCTTTGGCCTCCATCATTCCCTTCTTGGATCCAGGGGACTTGAAGGACGCGTACTTTCATACATCAATCACATCGTCCCACAGAAAATACCTCAGGTTTGTGGTGACGGACAGCCACTATCCATTCACAGTCCTCCCGTTCGGCCTGTCGGTGGTTCCTCGAGTTTTACCAAATGCATGGCGCTTGTGGCCTCATTTCTGCTCAGATGATAGGTACAGGTATTCCCGTACCTTGATGACAGGCTGATCAAGGACAGCTCCAGGGCTCAAGTGGAGGCACAAGTCAACTTCATAAGAATGACATTTGACAAACTGGCCCTTCTCCTGAACATGGGGAAATCAACTCTGTACCCTGTTCAGCGGCTAGAGTTCATAGGGGCAGCATTGGACTCGACACAGGCCAGGGCATACCTCCTGGAAGTGAGCTTTTGGGCCCTGGATGACATCATTCAAAGTCTCAGGCAGTTTCCCACCACCACAGCAAGGAATTGCCTGAAACTTCTTGGACACATGGCCGCTTGTACCTATGCGGTGCAACACGCCAGACTCAGGTAGTGTCTGCAGTGGTCCCCTTCACCAGTGCTCAGCCATCCCTCTCGCTGGTGACAGGCGCATCAGCCTTGGTCTGGGGAGCACATTTGGGAGAACTCAGGACACAAGGCCTCTGGTATCGGGTGGAAGTTGCTCTCCATATCAGTGTCAGAAAGCTGAGAGCTGTGCGCCTGGCATGCCAGACTTTTGGAGTCCACTTGACGGGGAGATGTGTATTAATTATGACAGACAATACCACGGCGATGGTCTATATCAACAAACAGGGTGTGCATACTCCTCTCCTATGTGCCAGGAAGCCCTCATGCTGTGGGACTTTTGTGTAGCTCATTCAATACATCTGCAAGCATCGTATCTCTTGGGATTACAGAACAAGTTGGTGGACCATTTTAGCAGGTCATTTCACAGCCATGAGTGGTCCCTACACCTGGATGTCATGAATGACATCTTCCAATGGTGGGGCTTTCCCCAAATAGACCTCTTCGCCACGCGACACAACAGGAAGTGCCAGCAATTTTGCTCCTTCCCGAATCACAGTCTGGGCTCCATCGCGGACGCGTTCCTCCTCCTGTGGGGAGACCATCTCCTGTACGCATTTCCGCCCTTCCCTCTTGTTCACAAGGTGCTCCTCAAGATACGGAGGGAAGAAACTTCGGTGATATTGATAACTCCAGCCTGGCCCCGCCAACACGAGTACACATCCCTCCTTGAGATGTCCATGGAAGCTCCAGTCACCTTGCCACTCTTCCCGGACTTAATAACTCAGGATCACGGCCGTCTCCAACACCCGAACCTGGAGTCACTGCACCTGACGGCGTGGAAGCTCCGTGGCTGAACCCGATGGACCTCTCCTTCTCAGACCCAGTTAAACAAGTCCCTCTTAGCAGTAGGAACCTCTCTACCAGGGCTATCTACCTGGCCAAATGGAAGAGTCAGCACAACACTGTCCATCTCCGATGCTCGCTTCCATACCACTTATATTGGACTACCTTTTCCATCTTAAGCAGCAGGGGCTGTCCATGTCGTCAATAAAGGTTCACTTGGTCACCATTTTGGCCTTCCATCCAGGTGCAGAGGGCCAGCCGATCTTTGCCAACCCTATGGTTGGCCATTTCCCGAAAAGTCTCGACAGGCTATACCCACATGTCTGACAACTCTCTATAAATATATCAGATATATAGATAGCTCTCTATAAATATATCAGAGGGATAAATACCAGGGAGGGAGAGTAATTTTATTTAAGCTCCGTACCAATGTGGACACAAGAACAAATGGATATAAACTGGCCATCAGGAAGTTTAGACTTGAAATTAGACAAAGGTTTCTAACCATCGGAGCAGTGAAGTTCTGGAATAGCCTTCCAAGGGGAACAGTGGAGGCAAAAGACCTATCTGGCTTCAAGACCAAGCTTGATAAGTTTATGGAGGGGATGGTATGATGGGATAGCCTAATTTTGGCAATTAATTGATCTTTGACTATTAGCGGTAAATAAACCCAATGGCCTGTGATGGGCTGCTAGATAGGGTGAGATCTGAGTTACTACAGAGAATTCTTTCCTGGGTGTCTGGCAGGTGAGTCTTGCCCACATGCTCAGGGTTTAGCTGATGGCCATATTTGGGGTCGGGAAGGAATTTTCCTCCAGGGCAGATTGGCAAGGCCCTGGGGTTTTTTCACCTTCCTCTGCAGCATGGGGCACAGGTCACTTGCTGGAGGATTCTCTGCACTTTGAAGTCTTTAAACCACGATTTGAGGACTTCAATAGCTCAGACGTAGGTCAGGGATCTGTTACAGGAGTGGGTGAGTGAGATTCTGTAGCCTGTGTTATGCAGGAGATCAGACTAGACGATCATAATGGTCCCTTCTGACGTTAAAGTCTATGATTCTAACCGGTCCAGACCTGGGACCTCAATCTGGTCCTTTCCAAATTGATTGGTCCGCCCTTCGAACCGCTGGTGACTTGTTCCCTGCTCTTCCTGTCGTACAAGGTGGCGTTTCTGGTAGCGATAACCTCAGCCAGGAGGGTGTTTGTGCTCAAGGCCCTAACAGCAGAGTGTTCTTATACAGTGTTCTATAAAGACAAGGATCAGCTCAGGTCACATCCTGCATTCCTTCCGATAGTTGTCTTCCAATTTCATATCAACCAGGATATCTTCCTCCTAGCATTCTATCCTAAGCCGCACACAAGCTGCAGGGAGCAGAGGCTTCACTCACTGGATATCCGCAGAGCTTTAGCTTTTTACATAGAAAGAACGGAACCATTCCAAAAGTCCATTCAGCTGTTTGTGGCCATGGCAGTCAAGATGAAAGGTCTTCCAGTCTCCTCGTAACAAATTTCGATGTAGATCACTTCCTGCATCCATGAGTGCTATAACCTGGTGCCGGTGCCGATCCCACCGCTCACCATGCACTCCACCAGGGCACAGGCTTCTTCAACAGCCTTCCTGGTGCATGTTCCCACACAGAAAATATGCAGAGCGGTGACGTGGTCCTCCATAAATACCTTCACATCGCATTATGCTATCACCCAGCAGGCCAGAGACGAAGCGGCCTTTGGTAGAGCAGTGCTCCAGTCAGTAGACTTCTGAACTCTGACCCCTCCTCTGGAACTGAGGCTTGGGAATCACCTGAATTGACACGAACAAGCACTCAAAGAAGGAAAAAACAGTTACTCACCTTCTCGTAACTGTTGTTCTTCGAGATGTGTTGTTCATGTCCATTCCAATACCCACCCATTGACCCCTGTGTCAGACTAGCCGGCAAGAAGGAACTGGGGAGGTGGCGAGTCAGTAGGGCCCTATATTGGGCACCATGAAGGTGCCACTCCAGAGGGCACCTGGATCAACCCGATGGATACTGCTGGGGGAAAATATTCTGGCTGCTGTGCACATGCGCACACACACACACCTGATTGGAATGGACATGAACAACACATCTCGAAGAACAACAGTTACGAGAGGGTGAGTAAACGTTTTTTTCCCCCCATACTACCCTTCATGTCGAGCCATATTTACCCTGCCACTTTTGAAGCCATGAGGTCCGTGTCCCTCAAATTGAGGTGCAATAATCCTTTCTCCTACTCTTTGGAGAAAGGGTTAATCTCTTGCTGTATGTACATTGCCCAGCACAATGGGGCCCCAATCTTGGCTGGGATCTCCAGGTGTTACTCTAATACTAATAATCAGCAAGTGAAAGTGTTGAAATAGATATTTTACTGGGAAAGGTCACACATAATATTTTAACTTGAAACTAATAAAAACATAACACTAACAGCAATTTTTAACTAACTAAATAATTTACTAAGTAAAAGTAACTGCTCTGACAGCTATAACAAATTGCTAAATCATAACTTGCTAAGTCATAACCATTACTTAGAGGGTTTTTTTTTTTGAGTTAGCTCCTAGCAGAGTGAATTAGATCATTGTTAGTTTACTGAAGCTCTAGCAGGAACTGTTTTTTTGTAGACTTTGAGCCAGATTCACTGCTGTGTTGATGTAGCATCAGAAGGGAGATGAATTATCCCTCCCCTGTTAAGGGGCTGCTGGGAAGTGGTGAAGGCCAACCTGCTTCAGAGGCCTCAGTGGACTAATTCTGAGATGCTGGTTCATCCCAGCCACGCTGTCTTCTGGTCCCAGTCTATCTCCAATCCACTCTCATCCTTCTCAGAATTCCCCCCTCCCCTCTGCACTGGTACTATTCACTACAGGGGGCATAGTTGCAGGGGCTTTCACCTGCCCTATGACTGGGATAATTTGCACAAATAGACCATAGAGCAACGATGAATTGGGCCATGAGCCTCTTTGCTGCTGCACAACAGTACTGTCAGAGAGTTTTGGTAGGGGGATGTAATGCTATCCCCAGTTGTATTACCTTCTATGTGTATTTCTTTGTTGGAATTGAGAAAAGCAGGGTAGAGCACCATGGACAATAGCGTTTTCCCTACTCACCTACACCAAGCTCCTAGGAGTTCCCATTGTGGGGAAGGTGGTACAGAGGCAGAACTCTCTTGTTTTCAGGCAGAAAGTCAGATAGCCACATGTGAAGGCACCTTCCATGTGCAGATCTATAGACAAGACCATTATAGATGGTTATTGCCAGTACTGCAGCTTGAAGAGGTGGAAATACCCATTTGACATCCATGAACATTAAAATGATGGATTAGTATTTTTGCACCTCTTGCAAAAGGTATTTTAAGGTGTTGCTGAGGAATCTTCACATGACAGCTTTTACTACTTGTTAATGATCAGGTGAGAGAGAGTATTTTACAACTGTGTTATATAACTGCTATCAGAAGAAATAATTTCAGAATTAGGTCAGCCTGCACACTGGTTGCCATTTTCAGTTAATTTTGTGAAAAGCAAATGTTGGGAATGTTTTGTTCACTATGTTACTCAGTAACAGCCTTTTCCATATTAAACAAAGAAAGATCAATGGCAACTGTCACAGACCACCTGTCTGGTTGCTTAGTATTGCTGATTGTTTAGGTGTGTTTTGCTTTAGGTAAGAACACACTTATCAGCAGTATGTTGCAAGTTTTAGTACAAATATTTATTGTCCTATTTGAATAAATTTCCACAGCCAATACATTTATGATATGTTCAATCACAAAAAATGGTGACATTAACTTTTCAAATATAATTTTAATGTTTCCACATTTACAATTCCAAAAGTAACTTCATACTACACCTCCTTTTTGAAAGCAAGAATTGTTAATTTGCAAATCCCTTTAATTCTCCCAGAAAACTGCCTAGCATCCTCATCCAATTTCTCAGAAAAGATTCATTGACTGAGCTTAAAATGCTAACATTTGATTATCTGTACAAAATACACTACAGTAGATTTACTGCTACTATATACTGTGTGAAGCATTGTAATTGCACAGAGAATATAATTAATGTGACATGAACAAAATGGAATATTAAAAAGAAATGAGTACTAGTCGTCTGGGAGCAGAAGCAGTTATTTCCTGTTGAAATATGCTTTGAGGAGCACTAGTGATTCATAGATACTAAGGTCAGAAGGGACCATTATGATCATCTAGTCTGACCTCCTGCACAACGCAGGCCACAGAATTTCACTTACCCACTCCTGCAAAAAACCTCTCACCTATGTCTGACCTATTGAAGTCCTCAAATCGTGGTTTAAAGACTTCAAGGAGCAGAGAATCCTCCAGCAAGTGACCCGTGCCCCATGCTACAGAGGAAGGCGAAAAACCTCCAGGGCCTCTTCCAATCTGCCCTGGAGGAAAATTCCTTCCCGACCCCAAATATGGCAATCAGCTAAACCCTGAGCATATGTTCTTCGTGATGGTTCTTTAAAGGGAAACCACTGCTTCCTATCTGAGTCTTAGTGCACAGAAGTACTTCAAAGGGAGATTTAAAGTTAAAGTTTACTGTAAGAAGTGGAATTGGGGGTAGTTTAAGGGTCCAGTTTCATTTGGTCTTGTTGAATTCAGCCTTATTCTTTCTGCATATACAGTGATGGTACTTAGAACTTTTTAGTTATCTTAGATAACAAAATATTATTTCAGTATTTGCATATTTGCAGGAAGAGTAGAATAGTATAAGAAGCATTGAGGTAAAGATATTAAAGGCAAAATTGAAAGCAGCAAGCACTATAATGCTTCTATGATTTACAATACTGTGTGTAGGTAAAGCATAAAACAAAATGGACACTTGGGGAAAAAAACCAAGTGCATCTTTTTTTAGTCAGTAAAACTGCTCACTATTGAATATCTATTGACTATTTACTGTCTCAAAATATAGTGTAGCCATGAAGTAACTCTTCAGATTGGAGGGAAAAATAATTAAACTTGTGGAGGAGTAGCATATTAATTGTTGCTTTAGAATATTCATTGTGGGAGCTTCGATGTTAATAGAATATTTAGTTTTTTAATGTCTATTCAAATATTTGATTCTGATTTAACATGCTTATATAACTACAAAGATGTCCTGATAAACTGATTATATGTCAAAATATCTAATTTTTAAACTAGATACTTGTCAGATGATTGATGATTTCTGAGATCTAATTTTATGGATTAATTACATTTTGCATAAACTAAATTTTAAGAGGGGGAAAAAAGAAAAATTGCATTAAGCTCTTGTTCATTCACCAAAAAAGAAAAAAAAAACCCCTTAGGGAAGTACAGTGAATTCCATGAAATAATTTCCAAATGAAGGAGGAAACTTCGTCATGTGCTGGTTTACTTTTGGTCAAAACACATCAAGAATTTACACACATCCAGCTTGTAAGTGAACTAGCTTTAGTGTGCATAGCTTAATGGTTGCCATTAAAAAGCCAGCATTTTCCAGTATTTTCACTGGGCATGAAGTAACATGATTAAAGTCACATATATGAAATTCATTGAGAGAAGATTTGCAGAGAATTATGGACCATTGCAAGATTTGGTCATCTAATCATTGATAAAGATATTTTTCAACTTAATTATAATAGCACCACTGAGGTAGGAACTCCAGTTGGAGAAAGCTGAATAATTTCAATTCAATATTAATAATAATCATCACTGTTTTCATACATGTCTTGCACAAATATGCTACTGGTCTTTATCAAGGCAGAGCTAGTAGCTTGTGTGTCATGAGATTCTCTCTACTGTCTTGGTTTGTTTGCAGCTTAAAACTGACACTGTAAAATGTTTTACTAATGTTAGTGCATCATTTGTTTCTGGTGTCTTTGGTGAACTGTGTACTTGCTCTTCTCTGAAGATCTTGGGAATTATTTTCCTGCTTCTGTGAATTAGGAAACCTTATATTTTCTAGCCATAATCTTTACGTGGAGCAAAGGTAGAAGGGATCATGTGTAGGAGGTTCCATACCCTGATTTAATGGGCCTAATCTGAATTAAGCTCTCAGAAGCATGTGTTGTGCTAGTTCCCTCAACTGCCTGTAACCCAACTACTGCAGAGAGTCTTCTGGGCCCACCAGAAGATCCCCAAGCCACTTGAGTCTCCATTACTATAAGGAATGAGAAACTCTTTCAGAAGACTATCCTTGCAGTGATGGAGAGAGAAAAGGGAATACATTTAAAGTGGGGTAGAGTATAGGAGAAAAATAGTGATGTGAAGTAATTCTGATCTCTGAATAAAAAACAAAACATAGCCAGATAACAGTATAAGTTACAATCCATCTTGTTCATGTTTCATATCAACATCACATAAATGAAGCTGATATTAATCTTTTACTTTGCTAGTGGCATATTTACTAGTGTATTAAAATACAGCATTAAATGCAGTAATGGCATTCTTCATAGATTTTAAAGCCAGAAGGAACCACTATTATCATCTAGTCTGACTTCCTGAATAACTCAGGCCTTGTAACTTCACTCATTAACTCCTGCATCAAGCCCAATCATTTGTGGCTGAACTAGAGCATATTTTTTAGAAAGACATCCAATCATGATTAAAAGATTTCAAGTGGTGGAGAATCCACCACAGCCCTGAAAAATTGTTCCAGTGGTTAATTATCCTCTCTGTTAAAATTTTGCATCTTATTTCTAGTCTGAATTTGTTTTCCTGCTCCAACTTTGAGTAATTGGATCTTATGACACTGTTTGCTAGGTTATCTTCTTGTCAATAAGCTAAATAGATTGAGCTCCTTAAGTCTCACTGTGACAAAGTGACACATCAGCCAGCGTACCGCTTTATGATTGGATGGGGAATTGTTAGGTTTTCCTTCTTTGTAGCCTCACTGACTATCCATTCAGGTCCACTGGTGGTTCCTGTTGGCTTGTGACTTCGCCTTCCAGCTAGGTCACTTTTAAGCTCACCCCTTTCAGAGTAAGTCAAAGTCCAGTTTATTAACAGTCTGGAAGTCTTTTGCCAGGGCACGAGCATGACTCTAGGCCTTATTGTTACCCAGGGTCTTAAACCCAAAGCAGTGGTAACTTAACTGTTTCACTCCAGGCAGTGTCAGAAATAAATCAATGGGAATGCAGCTCTTCCAACTGATGAAAGATTGATACAAATAAGCGTGCTCTTTTCTAAAACTACTGTTTATTACATTTTGATCACACACAGATAAGCAATAGGTTTAGGACATCCCAAATAATTACCTAAAATCTGAGATATCCACTGATTAGCAGCTTCCCTGCCAGGGAGTAGGGTGTTAGGATAAAAAGTCTCTCAGGGTAGCATCAGAGAACTGTTCCAAGTACCCTCTATTATCTAGTCTTTTTATAACTAACATTTACAAAACACATAGTTCATAGTGATCCCTACTGGGTCATTACTTCTCCTAACTTAAATAAACTATCAATAATACATTCCTAACAATCTTAGCCATAATAAGCTTCTATACCACAAGCACCCAAACTCAAGGTCTCCGTCCACTTATTTTCTTTCAGTCTCATAATTTGTTGACTCTTCCCCCCCCCCATTCTGACTAGTAGAAACTGCAAGCGTGCAGCTAATGTTTGACCTTGTCCCCAAAAGCCCTGCTTGTTCAAATTAACCCTTAACTATGTGGTGTTCTATTTTATTAATTAAGGGTGGCTGAATGCACACAATATGTCTGCGATTAGCTTGCTCAAGTTCTGGGGTAATGCCCCTCAATTCTGGGGTAACACTCCCCTTCTTAAAGGTCCTATATCTTTACTATTAAGACCTTTATATATGTATAAGGAGTTCAGTAAGTTACTCGTGAAGGCCCGGCATTAGGCTCAAGGCTGTCAACCGAGAGCAAGAAAAGAATCTTCTCACTGGCACTCTCAGATTTTACCCCTGATTTTGCCTTGTTAAATACCAGACCTCATGTACTTATGTTCAGGGAGTACCCATGGTCTATAGAACCACTAGCTTTGCAGCCTATCAATCTTCCTCTTTATCCAGGATGTCAGTGCTAGGAATACAACATGTAGTAAAACATAATATTGCATAAAAAATCCCAGAAACATTTGCTACAAAATTCATAGACACGTAATGATAAAAATGTTTGATAAACTGAATGTAATTGTAAAATAGAGGGAGAAAACTAATTGGCAAAAATCGAATGTAAATATACCAGGAAGAGGTGGCTCTCAGATAAAACAATCTACACGTACTACAAGGCTCTGTTCCACTAGCATTACTTTAGTCTTGCCTGGGTTCAGATTCAGTTGCTTATTGTGCTGCTGATTTTAGCTAGGATTTGAGGAAGCTGGGAGATGGTACTGTTTGACCTATGCGAGATAAAGAATTGAGCAACATCAGTGCCACTTCATCCTGTGTTGTATCAGCTGAATAATGTGGAAAAGAAGATTGAGGTTTGTGAGATGCCAGAGTTTAGAGTTTTAGACCTGAAGGAGCAGATGCCCATTGAATTCAGTTTTAGGAGAAGAACCTGAGCCATTTAAGACTTATTACCATCCACCTCTTCAGCCTCTTGGCTGCAGGAGTATTTTGTTCTGATAATTTCATGGGTAGTTTGTTCATAAAATGGACTTTAGACTAGACTATAAGGGATAGTCTGCAAGGTCTTTAGTAGTGTCAGATTATTGCATATTTTCAGGTGTATGGGGGGCAGACTTGTATAGTTAAGGAGGTACTGAAAATCTTTTACCAAGGATTCCAGCTATTCTCTATCTCTGTCTATTCAGGAAGGACAGCGTCAGACTTGTGGATGGTGGCCACCACTGCCATCAGTACTTCCCTGACTACTGCTTGTGTGAATGGACCAAATTCTTTGAAGGAATTTTCTGGTTCTGGTTCTTGGCTTGACTTATTCTTGGTGGCCCATGAAACTTTCATCTATCTTGTGAGATTAGGATTTGGCCCTAAAGTTGTAAATGTAAACACATGCATGACTAAGGAAATAAAAATGATAAACTTCTTATTGCAACAATAACTTGAGCAGATGTCATATTTGTAGTATTTGATATACTTAATGTTCAGCATGAGCAAGTTAAGGATGTAATGGAAACTATAACTTTTCTCATTTACCTTATTATGTGGTTGTATATGTGTTTAATTTATAATCTTAGGGTGGAGTTTTCAAGAGCTTGTAAATGACTTAAGAGCACAAGTATTACTGAAAGGAAATGAAACTTGTCCTCATAAATCATTTAGATCCTTTTGAAAACTCCACCTTTAATGTTGAATTAATGTAGGTTTTTACATGTATTTAATATTTCCATTTCTCAAAGCAGAAATGCATTTTTCCTTGCTGGTAGGAAAGAACACAACAAATGGTGTTATTCGTTGTGTGCCAACAGCATGCACAGAAGTTTGCAGAACAAAGAGGAGCTCTTTTTTCCAGGAATTTACAATCTGCACTATCTCCGCTTGAATGTGGAGTTGGCATTTTTTAATAGAGTCAATCCAGACAAGTTTCCTACATTTGTTTTTTTTTAAAAAGTGATTTTTAAGATTATAAAAAAGTAAGTTCTCATCCAATCTCTGATATTTTTCATTTATACTAGTGGTGTGTGTTAAAGAAAACACTGAAGTGCAAACTTTAATTTTCTCCTGATGTGCATTTATTTGAAATGAGCATTGGGAGTAATTATAATCATGTTTGTCACTCTGTAAAATAGTGTTCATTACCAGTGATTTTAGTAAGACACTGCTGATGTCCACTTTCTTACAGCTGCAATGAACTATTTATCTAGCTGCTGTTGATGTCATTTTGTATTTACTGCCTTTCATTTGCATATTGTTTCTTCATGAATGATAGTCCGATTCATTTTAAATGCACACCAACTGCAAATAGACATGAATGAATGCTTCTAATTAGCTCGTAACAAGAACAGTGAGTCCCTGCTTTACAATAATGATTTATGGATTAAATGGTCTGAAGCTGTGACTCAGGACTCAGTTATTAAACATTCAGCATTTCCCTTCAAAGAACAGTTTGAATAACCAACCCATCTTGATACAGAGTGACACACACAAAGGTAAATATTGTATAGATGGCATTACATTTCTATTCTGATTGTGGAATGGAAGTAAACACTAGAGGTAAAGCTGATTTATTAAACAAAGGACATGCAGTAGATCTAATCTATCTGGACTTTACTAAAGCATTGGACACAGTATCATATTGGAAATTATTAGTTAAATTAGAGTAGATGGGGGATTAGTACAGAAATTGTAGAGTGATTAAGAAACTGGCTAATGAGACAACAATGGATTATGCTGAAAGGAGAACTGTCGGGCTGGAGGGAGGGTACTAGTGGAGTTCTCAAGGATCGGTCTTGGGAGCAATCTTATTTAATATTTTCATTAATGACCTTGGCATAAAAAGTAGGAATGTGCTAATAAAATTTGCTGATGGCACAAAGTTGAGAGATATTGGTTGTCAATATAGAGGACTGGAATATTATACAAGAAGAACTGGATGACCTACAGGACTGTAGTAGTAGAAATGGGGTGAACTTTAGTAGTACAGCGTTGAAGGTCCACGAATTTAGGAACTAATATCAAGAATTTCTGCTATACGATGGGAGTTCGTCAGTTGGAAACAACATAGGAGGAGAGAGACCCTGATGTATTAATCAATCACAGAATGTCTACGATCCACCAGCATAGTGTGTCCATAGAAAAGGAAAATGCAGTTGTAGGCTGTCGCAAGTGTGGTATTTCCAGTAGATATAGGGAGGTATTAATGCTGTTGTACAAGGTACTAATAAGACTTCATCTGGAATAATGTGTACAGTTCTGGTCATCCATCTTCAGCAAAGATTAATTCAAACTTGGAGGAGGCTAAAGGAGCTTTGCTTGTTTAGTCTAGCAAAATGAAAGCTGAGAGGGGTTACGATTGCTCACTATAAGTACATCAGGAGGGCAAACACTAGGGAGGGAGAAGAGCTATGTAAGCTAAAGGACAATGTTGGCACAAGAACAGATGGATATAAACTGGCCATTAATAAATGTAGAGTAGAAATTAGAAGAGGATTCTTAACCCATCAGAGGAGTGAGCAGCAGAGGGGCAAACAACATAACTAGTTTTATGATAAAACTTGATATATGTATGAATGGGTTTACATGATGTTCCCTATGATAGAAAGGGATGGGACTTGATGATCAAGGACATACCTTCCAGTCTTATGCTATTATTAGTAGAGGCCACAGAGGGCTACAAATTCTTCCAGAAAAGGATGATGCTGATGGGGGCAAGCCTCTGGCATTGCCTCCTACTCCTCCTCTCCAGTAGGATTTACTGGGGAAGCAACCCGCAGCCCAAATAGGTATAGTAGAGTTAGCCATCAATAGGCTGATTTTTATAATTATATTCTTTAGTGGTTTTTTGCAGTTATACAGTAAACAATCAAAAGAGTATTGATTTTTATTTAAATTTTGTGGCTGAGTTAAGTGTTTGAAGAAAAAAGTGATAGATTAATAGTACAAGACAGGTGTACAAGTTTCTAAACACCGCTCCAGAAATGAACCTGAGTTCTGAGTGATAACATCCTCTGCTATTTTAATTTTTGGCCTTATCATATGGATAATGATCTAGGTGATGCTATCTTGGAGACAACCAACATTAAAACAAACCAACACATCCATAAATTTTCAGTGCAATCCTGTAGAGAGTTTGTTTATCACACATTGGAAGAAAAAGTGATAGTAAATATGAAAATTATTCAAAGCTCAACAGAAAATAAGAGAATAAAACAAACTAAAAATATAATTAGTTTTTAAAGCTATATTTTTCCCTCTAAATGATGTATTGATTTTCATGTCTCACAGAGTCCCTCTTTTTCCCATTTTTTCTAAACTTGGAATGGTTTCTTATAGAAGGACAGCTGTATGTACAGAACAAAACATCCACTATTTTCAAGGGCCTGGCCTCCTTACCCTTATTATGTGTTTCTCAAGTGGAGATGTTTGAAAACCTTTTCCTTTCTTTGAGACTAATTAACATACACACAGGAGGTGTTAGAGGTATAGTTTGCAACCAGGAAAAGACATCTATGAGGTCAAAAACTGGGAGGGTATATGCCAAGGCAAATCCATTGGATGGGATGTAAATTAGCACAGAATTTGGTGCATGGTTGTTAAATCTCTGCTTTACAGCAGTCAGTGCTGTCCAGTTTGGTCATCTGACCCTTTGCCTGAGACCTATATATGGACTGCATGTTTTATCCTGGTGTTAGGTCATAGGAGCTAATCCAGGTCAATTCCTTTTCCTGTATTATGTGTCCATGGTGTAGATTTAAATGAGTTAATTTGCTCTTGTGACTACTTCATCAATTTATTGGGTATCTCTAAGTATGCATAGATGTGAATAAAATGAAAATTCAAACAGGAGAGAAATGCACAAATGGCAATACACCCTTTGAAACTCAGCAGTGCTTGTTTCATTTGCCTGAATTATGTTCCAGAACATCAGATCAATTAGAACCAAAATACTCTTCCTTGCCAGCTTTGGTACTACAAGGTTATAGCAGAATGAATAAGAAACATGGCTCACTGGAGCCACAAATACATTTCAATTAGATACAACCATTGATATTACCGAGGCTCATATTCCAGTGGAGCTACTGAGACTATTATATGTAGGTTTTACATTTAAAATTATGACTTCCCTTGCCAAAATTCTTCGTAACAATTATACAGAGGCCAAAGAATTCTGTTTATGGACACAAGATTGTTCAACAGATCAAAAGGATAATTTTCAATATAGGTATTTTACAATGTGCACACCATCACAGTATTTAAGTGTATTTTATTTGTCTTATGTAACATTATTCACAATCTTTTTTTTTTTTAAGAGCGGTCTTCAGAAATAGTAAACCTTCCTTAAAGAGCAGTTAAACTTCCATAAGCTCACTTTGTCTATTGCAAGAACATATTATGTTGAATAATGAGCTATCAGTGTTGAGTTTTTTGCCTTTGTATTGGATTTAGATGTTAAAGGTGACTTGAAAAGGTTTTGTAAAAAAGCAACTGGCACTTATAAGATTCCAAAAGTGAAATAAATGTATATATCTGTTTTAACATACATTTGGCATGGTATTTTAACCATCTAAGAACAGCTGGAAAGGAAAGGATTGGGAAATTAGGCAGAAGGGCACATCCTGACGGAGAAGGACACATAAGAAATGTCAGCAAAAGTGCCATTAACATACAGTGAGAGGCCTGACTGAAGAGGGGAAATCTAGCAGAAAGAGCAGAAATGCCATTGGATACTACATTGTTGTTCTCTTATCAAGTAGTGGAGAGTCTCCTTTAGTTTAACTGGCAGGTGTTATTGTTTTTGGGGAACAAGGATTTAAATTCTTTCCTCGTTGTCATGAAGTCATGAGGCCAGTGCTTGTGGATTAGAAATAAATGTGAAGTTCTTAGGTGACTGTGGATTTATTACAATATTTTAAAACTAAAATCAAGTCAAAAATAATCTGAATGGCAAATAAACAAATAAAATACAAACATATAAGATTAATATTTTTACTGAAGATATAGTATGACACAGCAGTACCAGTGAAACAGAGAGCTATGTTTGGAATGGCAATGAAGACCATTGCGATTTCTCCATGCCTGAAGAGCAGCAGAAATGAAAAGCCGAGGAGCTGACGTGAAAAAGTGTAAGGGGTGGTGGTGGTAGTGGAATCAGAAACAAAACGAATACTTATAATTGTTTTTGTTTTTATTTTTGATCCCAAATGTTTTTTTTTTGTTCAGCTTTTGGGTGGGTTTCACTTTTTTTTTAACATAGTTAATATTAGAAATAAAATGCTTTGAAATGAAATGTCAAAACATTTCATTTTTGAAATTGTCGAAACAAACCGTTTTGACGTTTTTGAAAAAAAAAGTCATTTTTCTGGCCAGAACTACAAAAATTGTACCCAAATTTGTGAACAACTTTGATGTCCCCCAAAATGCATTTTTTGGTGCAGGTACCATTCTTCTTCAAGCAGTGTCCCTATGGTGGCTCCAGTTCAGGGTGCATGCACCTCTCAAGCCCTTGATCAGAGATTTCTAGCCAGCAGGGCCTGTTTGGCCCACACATGTGCCCTGTGCCTTCGTGTGGCAAACACCGAAGTTATATAGGGATACACGGGTGAACCGCTCCCAGTTCCTGCCCTATCACCTCTTCCTGGAATGGAACTCTAGCATGTCCACATAGAGCAGGGGTCTCAAACTCGCAGCCCGCGGACCTCCCCAGTGTGGCCTATGTGGCTCCTGCAGTTTTGGGGCTGGGTCTCTCCCTTGGCCCCACCTGCTGCCCCCAGGCGCTCCTCCCCTCCCCCAGGAGATTTAAAATGACTGGGGGCCCCGGCAGCGCAGCAGAGCTGAGCAGCGTCTGCCTGCTCGCTCCAAATGTCTGTCGGCCCCTCCCTATGGCCCCGGGGCAGGGCGGGCCTGTGCCTCCATGCACTGCCCCTGCCCCAAGTGCCCCTGCGGCCAACGAGAAGCTGCGGGGACGGTGCCTGGGGGTAGCAGCGTGCGGAGGCCCCCCAGCCCGCCCTGCCTTGGAGCCCCAAGTAAGTGCCGCACCCCCCGACCCCTTCCCAGAGCCTGCACCCCTACCCCCTTCCCCCCTCAACTCCCTCACAGAGCCTGCACCCCCACCTTCTCCTCCTGCACCGCAATCCCCTACCCCAGATCTCCTCCCCCACCCAAACTCCCTCCCAGAGCCTTAGGCAGGTGGGGGGTGGAGTTTGTGGGAGCGGTGTTTGGGGGGGGGGCAGGTTCTGGGTGGCATGAGTGACATTATTGGCCCGCTGGGAGGATTTGAGGACTGGCACTGGCCCTAAGGTAAATTGAGTTTGAGACCACTGGCATAGAGCATACTTGGCGTTTTCTCTTTACCTTTTTCTATCAAAGTTAGTTTAGAGTTGTTAGTGTTAGTTTAGATGAGAGGGCTGTTTTTTCCTTTCTTTTGCCGTGGGAGACTTGTCTTCTCCTGATGTGGTATGCCTGCTTCTCCAGGCTTCAAGTGGTGCCTCTCCTGCTGGGAGGCTATAATGGGGAGCAACAGATACTCCAAGTTTGTCCGTTGCCTGGGGGAGTCCCACATCTCCCAGGAGTGCTTCTTTCGTTTAACCCAGAATCCAAGACGAGGAAAAACAGGAAGATAAAGTTCAGATTGTTGGCGATGGAACATTCCCTATAACCACCCTCTGAGCCAGGTCAGAAGATCCCCTTTGTACATCTGTCCCCAGGCAGATCCAGCATCCTGTCAACATAGGGGCATGCTTCTCCTATGAAAGGGAAGCCTTTGGAGCACCTTGGGAACACTCCCAAAAATAGGAGCATGAACTCTAAATCTAAGAAGCTGGCTCCAAAACAGACCAGGTCCCTGTCGAGGTACTCAGTCTCTGAGGATACCGTTGAGACCAAGGACTATTCCTCCAGTATTGGTGGGCCTGCAAGCCCCCGAGCTGCAAGGAGAAAAAGCACAGCTCTGATAGGGTAACCGTACTCTCTGCTAATAAGGAGAGAAAGCACAGGATATTATTGAGTTGGCCCCATCATTGCCACTGAAGCATCCTGCTCAGCCACTGGTGCTGTCACATGCATTAACCCAGCCATTGGTACCGATGCAAGTAGCTCAGCCGCTGGTGCCTGTACAAGTGGTACCCTCAGTACTGAGCAAGCATTGACGTCTGACAAAGCATACAGTGTGCTCATTGTGACTGGTACTGTGGCCCCAGCTACAGTGACTTTGGCTATGGTATTGGTACTGGTACTTTCCAGTACTGCAGGAGTTCCAATAATTGAGGGATCCCTCAGTGTCACTTACATGGGAGTCCCATTGCTGTCCGGTATCAAGAGTCTCATGGTACCAAAACCTCCATCTTTGAGTGGCCACTCTGTGGCACTGGACTGTCCTCCATCCTCACTGGCTGCCCCCATGGGAACACATGGAGGAAGAAGAGGAGGACTCCCAGTGGGTCTCCTTGATATCTGTTAGGGGTTTTCCTACATACCCATATGAGAATCCACCCATGCACAGGGGGGCTTTGGCAGTGTTTCAAGGATGGTGGAATCAGCCTATATGCCACCCTGCTCCCTTATGGACTTCTGCACTTGCCATACTGGGGCCTGTGGGCTGCCTATTGGCAACAATTCAATAAACCACCAGTACCCTCTCTTAGGGAAACGGGTTTCACATCCTCCCCCTATCCTTCCAAGGCCGGAGGAGACTTTGAGGAGTTAGAGACTAGGGCAGATTAGGAAGTCACCCCTGACACTCCCATTTTGTTGTCACTGGATGAGCAATTATGCCTCCCCCTCCTTCCATTGCTGATGACTTCAGACAATTCCATGACCTCATTAGAAGGGTAGATGACACTCTCTGCAGATCCCTCTGGAGGAGGTCAAAGAGCAGCAGCACAGGCTGCTAGATATTTTGCAGTCAGCAACACCTTCCAGAGTGGCATTACCGATTAATGAGGCTCTCCTGGATCCAGCTGGGGTATGGCTGATGGACCCCTAAGGACTCTGACTTTTTATTTTTCCATTCCCCACTTAACTCCCGCATGGTGAATGCTGTGAATGAATGGCGTAAGTAGCACTTTTTGAGAACTACCCCCATGACAAAGATTAAAAACAAATGCATTTCTTTGGACAAAAGTCTTATTCGTCCACAACCTGGCTGTTCCAGATTGTGAACTATCAGGTGCTCATGGCCAAATATAATTTTACTAACTACAACACGCTCATGGCTCTCAAAGTGTCCCTAAATCAGGGGTACTCACATCATTTTTTGGTGGCCTCAGAGTGCGACCACCGACTCTTGCTGGTGGCCGCACTGACATACTTGATGAACTTTAGGAAAAACAAATAAATAGCACATATATACATCCACGTCATTGTAATTTATTTATGTAGAGGGTTTTTTTTGCAGAATCAATAGTAAAAATATTACTGTGAAAAGTGATATTTGTATGTTTGTTAATATCAATCACTTTTCACAGTACACTTAATAGTTATCTGGAAGGCTGTGAAAAGTGATACTTGCATGTTTGTTGATATCACTTTTCTCAGCAAGTCCCATGACAAATTAAGCTCTGGATGGCGGGCGGGAGGGAGATGGAGACGGAAGCAGTGGGGGACATGATGGGATAGATGTGGGCTGGGGGAGGCAGTGGGGCCCTGAGGCAATGGAGGGGTGGATATGGGGCCAGGAAGGCAGTGGGGTCCAGGGGTGATGGGGAGGGGGACACGGATGTGGAGCCAAGAGAGAGGAGGGTGGGTGGTGAGCCCAGCAGCTGTGCGGCTGGAGCTGGGGATTGGCACCTGCTGCCATGTGGCCGGGGGTCGGTGCCCGTGGCCAGAGCAGGAGCTGCATGGCCAGGGCAGGGAGTTGGAGCCCAGGGCCAGTGCCCCCTGCCACGCAGCCAGAGCCTGGAGCTGGGTGCTGGAGCCCGCATGGCCGGATCTGGGGGTCAGTGCCCGCCGCCACGAGGCTGAAACCAGCACCTGCTACCACACACCTGAAGCTGGGGATCGGTGCCCGGTGCTGGTGCCTGCTGCCACACAGCTGGGACTACATGTTGGCACCCGGGGTCAGCAGCCAGGACTGAGGATCAGAGCATGCGGTGCCCAGGACCAGCAGCTGCCATCAGGGTCTTGGCCTGAGGCGGGCACCACATGGCCAGAGACGGGGATTGGAGTCTGCTGCCTTGTGGTCAGGGGTTGGAGCCTGAACTGAAGACCCATGGCCAAAGGCCAGGGTCCCGTGGCCAGAGCTGGGGATCAGCACCCAAAACCTTGCAGCTGGAGCCGGGTGTTGGCACCTGAAGCCCCATGACTGGAGCTCTGGTCTGCACAGTCAGGCTTCCAACCACCCCAGGGCTGAAGCCCGAGCCTCATTCCCCCCCCCCACCTGCGCCGGTAGAGAACTCACCGTGCTCCTGCAGCGTTGTGTCCCACCTGTTTCCAGGGGTCGTGCAGGGCTGTGTATCCAGGAGGAACTGGGAGGGATGGGGGAGAGGCTGATGCTTTGCCTCTCTCCCCCCACATCACCACTCAGGAAGCTGTCGTGTCCGCAGGGAAACCCTCTGATGGCCGCATGCGGCCATAGTAGTCACATTTGAGAAACACTGCACCTAGATACTGTGGATACTGCTGCTAGATCCATCTCCATGGTGGTAGTTATGTCAGAGAGAGGTCCAAAATACTGTAGAGGACCTGCCCTTTGATGGTCACAAACTTCTGTCAGTGACCACAAATGACTCCCTGCACATATTCAAGCACTTCAGGGCTATCCTATGTTCCTTGGACATTTATACACCTATGAGCAAGAAGTATTTCAGTAGGTCATAGACTGCCCAGAGTTCACGCCCCACTCAGTTCTTGGGCCAGGGCGGAGCGGGAGGGGCGGGGTGGGGGTGGGGCATTGGGGGAAGGGGTGGAGTGGGGGCTGGCCCTGGGGCAGAGCTGGGGCTTGAGCACCCACCGGCACTTTGGAAAGTCAGTGTCCGTGGTTGTATCTGCTCCCCCTCTGCTTGAGTTGTTCCTTAGGGGATTACTAAGTAGAGAAAGAACTGGGGTTGGTTCACCCATGCACCCCTTTATGGCCTCCATGTCTGCCATGAGGAGGCAGAGGGTGCATGCAAGGGCTGAATGGACACTGCTAGCTAGAAATCTCTGATCAAGGGCTTGAGAGGTGCATGCACACCTGAAGGGGAGCACCCATAGAGAGACACATCTCAAAGAACTACAGTTACTGCACAGGGTATAAACTTTTTTCCTTTGCAAATTTTTTTTTCCCATTTCTATTAGCCGGTATCTATGAAGGATCCCTGCCAAGGATATTTTCTGTCTTGGAATATATAGTTAGTCTTGTGTACGTGAGTTTGCTATGCTAATCACTGCTGCTGTTAGAATCTTTCATTTTAGAACAAAACATAGTGTTTTCCATAAAAATCCTACATTATTTTAGATGTGATTAACTTTTGGATTCTTCCTCAGCATTTAGCATCCATTTGGATTCATTTTTATTTATTTCAGCAATTTCAGTTCTTTTTATCTGCCCAGCACTTCATCCATACCTATGGTGACTAAAACATAAGAACAATCTGCATCTCAATCTCATGGTGCTATATGAGAAGTGATTATCATTTCAGATTGTTTAAAGTCCAGTGCTGAATACATTTTAAATAACTAGATATGTAACACTTTCTTTTCCTGGAATTTACAAACATATGTATTTCCATTAGCTCATCTTTTAATTGTCCAAACCAAATATTTCTAGATTATCTAAACCACAATTTTTCCAGGTTATCTGACTCTTAGATAAGTAAGTACAGTACCCAGAAATTGATCTTTCCCTTGAAATATTTAGCTATTCAGGGGAATTAAGCATGTTTATAAGCTGCCAAAGAAAAGTTAGAAAAAAATTGTATTAATTCTGTAAATGTCATTTCTGATAAAGAGAAGGCCTGTATAATGAAAGGATTTCCTTTTTTCCTTGTGGAACCAGTAGATTAAAAAATAATCTGGTTGTGAAAAGTTTCTAACTATTTGTATATGCTACACGAGAAAATCTCGTTTACCTTACTTGTAAGTAGTCCCACTGATGTAATTTGAGATTTCACTTTACGTGGGTACAGGATTTTATTCCTAACAGGCTAGATGATCCGGGTCTTTAAATTATTTATTTTTTGTGTTACTATTCAAAATATGGTAGGCCGTTTCCATAAACAGCTCTTGTGCTAAAGAGCATTACAGCCTTAAATGACAAAGATGAAGAGGGGGAATGGGATTGTAATGTACAAGAAAATTTTTTACTAAAGTGCACATCTTACTAACTACACCTTTGTTGTCACTGGTTTTTTTTAAAAAGGAAAGAACATTAATTTCTCCTCCTCTGTAGTCTTCCTCCAAAGGAAATTCCCAGCGTCACTTCTAGTGTCCTTCAACTCATCTCTCCATACAGATGAGTGTTTTTCTCATGAAACAAATAAATGAAATAGGTAAGTAGATGACTTTAGTCACCTACTTTTTTGTAGGCTTGCTTCATGGAAGAAATGGATCTTCAGTAGGCCCTGATCCTGCAAGTGAATCCACATGCACGTCTGCATGGAGTTCCATTGAAATCAATGAGGAGCCCTGCCTGGGCAAGTGTGGGCATAAATAGGATAGGAAAATGGTTATGTAGACCAGTTTAGGAGTGGCTTTTCATGTTTAGTGGCCAGAGGAGAAGAAAGCTTCCGTACAGTTTTGGAGGAAATGGGCAAATCAGTGACAAAACTGTCTTCTTTGGGCTGTTGCAATGAGAAAGAAGGGTGGATAACTATGAAGGGACAGTTATAAATGGCCTTGAAGATGATCACAAAAGACCCAAGTTTGATGGAGAGGAGAATGGGGAAACAGTGGAGAGAATCAAAGAGGTGTATGTGGTATGATCAGATTGTCAGGCAAAGATGATGGTCTTAGTGGTGTATTTTCCATGGCCTGGAAAGTGAGGGGGCATGATGTAGGTGTAGAAGAGGCCAAGGAGGAGGATACAATAAGTAAGATTGGAGATGAGGGCCTGAACAGGTCAACGAGATTCTAATTGCTTTACAGCTAGCTGAAACCTTTGTAATTTGATATGTCACTCTACAACTTCAATGTCCTCACAAAGCTTGATATTTGCAAAGAGTTTGTTGGTACCATATTGAGCTTAAAACGTAGGCTCACAAATATGTTTTTATAAAAAAACTTTTGGTTAAATTGTATTCTCTTGAAGAATTAGACAGGATGAGTCAGTATTGTCTTAGAATGCTTTGAGCAAAGATCAAAATAGGATCTATGGCCACTGAACATCAAGGTTTATATCCTATAGATGAATGTATCTACAGGGTTAAAAGTAAGGCTGTCAAGTGATTAACAAAATTAATCACGATTAATCGCGCTGTTAAATAATAATAGAATACCATTTATTTAAATATTTGTGGATGTTTTCTACATTTTAAAATATAGTAATTTCAATTACAACACAGAATACAAAGTGTTGCAGTACTCACTTTATATTTATTTTTGATAAGTATTTGAACTGTATAAAAACAAAATAAATAGTATTTTTCAATTCACCTAATACAAGTACTGTAGTGCAATCTCTTTATCATGAAAGTTGAACTTACAAATGTAGAATTATGTAAAAAAAAACTGCATTCAAAAATAAAACAATGTAAAATTTTAGAGCCTGCAAATCCACTCAGTCCTACTTCTTGTTCAGCCCATCGCTCAGAGAAAGAAGTTTGTTTACATTTGCAGGAGACAATGCTGCCCGCTTGTTTACAATATCACCTGAAAATGAGAACAGGTGTTCTCATGGCACTTTGAAGCGGGTGTTGCAAGACATTTATGTGCCAGATGCGCTAAACATTCATATGTCCTTTCATGCTTCAACTACCGTTCTAGAGGACATGCGTTCATGCTGATGATGGGGTCTGCTCGATAATGATCCAGAGCAGTGCGCACCGATGCATGTTCATGTTCATTTTCATTATCTGAGTCAGATGACAACAGCAGAAGGCTGATTTTCTTTTTTGGTGGTTCAGGTTCTGTAGTTTCCATATTGGAGTGTTGCTCTTTTAAGCCTTCTGAAAGCATGCTCCGTACCTTGTCCCTCTCAGATTTTGGAAGGCAGTTCAAATTCTTAAACCTTGGGTCGAGTGCTGTAGCTATGTTTAGAAATCTCACTTTGATATCTTCTTTGCGTTTTGTCAAATCTGCAGTGAAAGTGTTCTTAAAAGACACAACATGTGCTGGGTCATCATCCGAGACTGCTATAACATGAAATGTATGGCAGAATGCAGGTAAAACAGAGCAAGGGACATACAATTCTCCCCCAAGGAATTCAGTCACAAATTTAATGAATGCATTATTTTTTTAACGAGCGTCATCAACATGGAAGCATGTCCTCTGGAATGGTGGCCGAAGCATGAAGGGGCATACAAATGTTTAGCATATCTGCCATGTAAATACCTTGCAATGCCAGCTACAAAAGTCCTATGTAAATGCCTGTTCTCACTTTCTGGTGACATTGTGAATAAAAAGTGGGCAGCATTATATCCCGTAAAAGGAAACAAACTTCTGTGTCTTAGCGATTGGCTGAAAAAGAAGTAGGACTGAGTGGACTAGTAGGCTCTGAAGTTTTACATTGTTTTGTTTTTGAGTGGATTGTAAGAAAAAAACCTACATTTGTAAGTTGGACTTTCACGACAAAGAGTTTGCACTACAGTACTTATATGAGGTGAATTGAAAAATGCTATTTCTTTTGTTTATCATTTTTACAATGCAAATATTTGTAATAAAAAATAATATACACTTTGATTTCAGTTACAACACAGAATACAATGTATATGAAAATGTAGAAAAACATCCAAAATATTTAATAAATGTCTATTGATATTCTATTGTTTAACAGTGCGATTAATTTTTTTAATTGCGATTAATTTTTTTGAGTTAATCACATGGGTTAACTGCAATTAATTGACAGCCCTAGTTAAAAGGAATTGACAGCAAAAATTTCAGGTTCTGAATATGTTGATAGCATTGTATTGTATTCATTTCTTGAGTCTAATGCATTGATTCAGTGACTGGACAAAAATAATTATAAGCTATCAATTCTTTTGAGTTATATTGCATCTGGAATGTTAGCATTTTCAGCACTTCCTTTCCTAGTTATAGAGAAGGAAACTTTTCAGGCAAGAGTAATGTAGGCTCCTCAAAATCCACTAATTACAAAAAAACTCCAGCTTTTCAGGTAAGGAGAACTTTACTCCTAGAGCATTTAACACAAGGCACATGGGCTTATAAAGGAATCAAAAGCCCAGAAAAATCCTGTAGAGTTCAGAATCTTGTATATCCCTAATTCACTTTAAAAAGAGCTAAGTGATGATCAAATAAGATAAGTGGACAGCAAAAGCAAATCAATCAACAAAAAGACACTGATTTATCTTCTCTAAATTGAACATCAAAGCAGACTTGTATAGCCAAGGGAAATAGGTTCTTTAGCACAATATTTTTTTTGTGTTAATATAATTATGTAATTATATAAATTATATATATATATATTTGTATAATTATATAGTGTTATGTATTAAATAGAGCTACATGCCCATTTTTCATCTGTAGGTTGCAATACTATTCTCACCGATTTTAACTCCTTCAGGCATCAGATTATATTTATCTTTCGAATTAATAGCCCAAAGAAGGCTGCTTTTAAAAGGGCAATCAGCCCAAAGGCAGGATGATCTGACCTAATAATTTGTGCCATCTTTCTACAGTCTGAATAGACATCATATCTACTCCAAGTATCTCATGTTTCAATTAGTATTGTTCTCCAAATGAGATTAGACCATACTTCAATGACCTACCAGATAACTACATTTTATTTAGTCATAAACTAATAACTTTCAAAGAAGGTTTTAAGTAGAGAACTTGAGATGCTGAAGCCAAAATAGTTTCCCATTTATGCTTTTATTGTTTCCTTATATATACAGAAGATTTCTCTGAAACTATAAATTTGTACATGTGCTATTTTCTTAAGTTGGAGACTCCAAATACTAGTTATTCCTTGCAAAAGTCTTTTAAAATAGATCTTCCAATAATATAATATTTTTTTACACTTGTCCACACACAAGTGGACAGCTGTAGGAAATCAGTCAGCAAAAAGAGACTGCTATCTCTTTAAATTAAATATCAAACTCTATCTAATTATGCACACAAAAAAAAAAAGACATGGGACTTTGATTTCAGGCATCTGAACCAGCTCTCAGAGACCATCACAGCTCTGTTTAGTCCAATTCTCTTCACAGTGATAATTGCACTGAATTTGCACTAAAATGTACATTAAGTAAAATATGCATACGATCAGTTAACATACAACTATATTTTAATGTTCTTTAAGAAATGAAAAACTAGCATTATCCGCCTCTCAACCAAGTCATTTAAAGGTGACTTAGTATTGATCCTCCATGGGGGAGATACTTGACAGTGCAGCTGTTGAAGAGATTATGCTGCCAGCAAGATCCAGGAATCAATGGGAGAAGAACAGGACCTCTGTATCATTGGTCATGGGCTTCTATGGGTTTCCAAGGATCTACTGGTTTAAGGTGCTCCATTTCTTTCATGACAAAGTGCAAACCCCACTCTAAAGATTATGTTTACACTATAAATGAAGGTGTGATTGCTGGCATGGGTTATAGTGGTAGTGAAGAGATAGTGGCATGGGTTTCAGCACAGGCTAACCATCCCAGTGCAAGCCTGGCAAGGCATTCTGGCACATAGTTGAGTTGCTGGCCCACTTGAGGGTCCATGCTATTGGGTCTTAACTGCCATTGTTACCTGTGCTAGCTAAATTAAAGCTAGCACAGTATAACTACCTGTGCTGCAATCACACCTTCATTTGCAGTGTAGACACACCCTTAGGAAAAGATACCAGGGAAACTTCCAAAGAGGAAATGTCATGGAACTTCTATTTCCATACACAGATAAATTCCATAGGAATTTGGAAATAGGCCCATAGATTTCACCCTCTGAATGATAGAGTCCTTTTTAGTGCCTTGCTTACTGAGTTAAATAAAGTGGAGTGGGGAGCAGAGAATATAGGAATTTAATCATGTTGCATCTATACTAGAGAAACAACCATTTCAAAAACCATTTCAGCTAACATAATTTTACCATCAGCATGGAAGGTGCATAACTTTGTTAAATTTTGTTTTTTTAAAACCTTAAGACTAAAATCAATTTTGACAAAGTTGTACTTTGCTTGAACTGATGGAAAAACTGTTCTAGCGGAAACCGTTTTTAAGCATGACATTTTCTGTAGCATAGACAGATTCTAATGCCATGAACCAGCAAAACACTGAAGCATGTGCTTTAACTTTTTGTCCCCAGTGAGACTACTCACTAGCTTAAAGTGCTTTGCTGGATTGGGACCTTTAAAGAGCACTAATAATACTTAACTCTTATACAGCACTTTTCAGCTACTGATATCAAAATATTTTACAAAGAAGGTAAGTATTATTCTTATTTTAAAGATGGGTAAACTGAAGCACAGAGGTGACGTGACTTGCCCAAGGCATCCAGCAGGCTAATGGCAGTGATGAGGATAGAACCCAGGTCCTCTAATTACAGTCCATTACTTTTCCATTGGCCCACACTAACATCTATATTCTAATATCAGTCCTGTATTCTCTGAGCAGTGTTCAAATAAACTACATAAGAACGGATAAACTGGGTCAGACCAAAGATCCATCTAGCCCAGTATCCTGTGTTCCAACAGTAGCCAATTCCAGGTGCTCCAGATGGAATGAACAGAACAGGTAATCATCAAGTGATCCATTTCTGTTCGCCTATTCCAAACTTCTGGCAAACAGGCTAGGGACACCATCCCTACCATCCTGGCTAATAGCCATTGATGGAGTATCCTCCATGAATTTATCTAGTTCTTTTTTGAACCCTATTATAGTCTTGGCCTACACAACAGCCTCTGGCAAGGAGTTCCACAGGTTGACTGTGTGTTGTGTGAAAAAATACTTCCTTGTGTTTGTTTTAAACCTGCTGCCCATTAATTTCATTTCGTGACCCCTAGTTCTTGTGTTATGATAGGAAGTAAATAACACTTCCTTATCTACTTTCTTCACACCAGTCATGATTTTATAGACCTCTGTCATATCCCCCTTTAGTCGTCTCTTTTTCCAGCTGAAAAGTCCCAGTCTTATTAATCTCTTCTCATATGGCAGACGTTCCATACCCCTAATCATTTTGTTGCCCTTTTCTGAACCTATTCCAATTCCAATATATCTTTTTTGAGATGGGGCGACCACATCTGCACGCGGTATTCCAGATGTGGGGGTACCATAGATTTTTATAGAGGCAATATGATATTTTCTGTCCTGTCCCTTTCTTAATGATTCCCAGCATTCTGTTCGCTTTTTTGACTGCTGCTGCACATTGGATGCATGTTTTCAGAGAACTATCCACAATGACTCCAAGATCTCTTTCTTGAGTGGTAACAACTAATTTAGACCCCATCATTTTATATGTATAGTTGGGATTATGATTAGTGTGCATTACTTTGCTTTTATCAACATTGAAAATATGTAACAAGAAATGTTCACAGTTATATGCTAAATAACATAGCTTTTGTACATATAACAAAGGATGAAGATACTGCAGCAGGTGCAGAAATTATATCACTTTGAGTGGCAGGAAAAGATACTTTACTAATCAGAGCCACAGTTAGAAAGACATATGACGTTCTCTCTATTCTATCACCCCGGCATGTCTGCTATTTTTGTCCATGTGATGCTTAGTTTTCACACTCATTAGCCTGTTGCTTTATACCTGCCTGCATCCAGAATATCTTTACAATAGTCGGGGACCAACAAAGAGTGGAATTGGATCAAACTTATGGATGTTTGCTGCTCGTGAGAGAGTCAGCCTTGAATGTGGCTGTTAAACTGAGGCTTAACCAAAGACTTGATTAACCAGTTTAGTTCAAAATGCAAACTTTTTTATTTAAAGTAATAGACAGAAGTTATATTTAAAAAATAGCATCATCATCACTGGAGTTTAGCTTAACAATATTCAGGTAACACAGAGTTAGGAGGAAGCGTCCCTAAATTAGTATTATCTGACATTCTAAATTTAAATTTTTAAATTTTAAATAAAAAATAATTTAAAGGAAACAAATTGGCCTCTCTCCTGCCCTTGCATAATATTTCTTCTTTTCTTCCTCCTTTTCTTACCCTACAAGTTTATATATCAATTCAAGACTGAATTTGGAGGAATAGGCTTGAGTTATTCTAATATAAACAAACAGCGTAAACACAAATATTTGAAAGTATCGGGGGGGGGGGGGCAAGCCCTGATAATGTGTAGTAAGGGAAAGTGGGCATTGTGGGCACTGACAAAACTCCTGCTGGAGTTAAATGGGAGTAGGATTGGGCCTGATGAACAAAGTTGATGGACTTTAAAATATTTTTTAAAAGTTAATTTTATGTCACGTTAGGATTTTTCAAATTCAAATGGAAATTACGCAGCATCTTTTCAAAAAAATTTGCAAATGCTGAGTAGCACAAAAGACTGAAGGAGTTTTGTATTCAGAATACAATTACTTAAAAAATAGCTATACAGTAAGTATGTAAAGTCATGCAGTTATTAGGTAGAGCTGGTTAAAATAACCCCCCACCCCAAAGTGTTCAAACATTTTATTGTTTGTTTTTTAATAAAAATCAATTTTTGATTAAAATATTTACTCAAATTTGAAATTTAGAAAAATTTTGAAGAACTTTATTATTAGCTAAATCAACACAGGGATTTGCATATTATATAGACACAGAAATAACCACACGCTTAGATATTCACAATAAGAGTTGAGAAAAGTATATAATTGGGAAAAACTGAAAATGTTGTTTCAATATACATAATTTAAAACAACTGTATAATATCCCTGAACCCTGACTTACAAAGCAAAAGTCCAAAAATGTAATTAAACTTATTTCACAAATTGTATATAGATCAGCTGACTCACTGCTTGAGCTTATTTTTGTAACACAATGCAGCCACATTCCATTTCTCCCTTCTCATCTGTTTTCCCCCCTCACTTTGTCATTTCATGTCTAAATTCTAGATTGTAATCTTACTTTCAGGGCAAAAACTGTCTATTTGTTCTGTCGTGTGGTTTTGTTTTCAATGCAGTATAATTATTGGGCTATCCTTAATTATTATGTAACAATACTGGCAATACTACCATTTCTTATAACGCATTTTCAGTGGAGAAAATGATCAAACAGTGGTGTCATTGCTCCTATAACCCTGAGGCAGTGGAAACAGAGCAGTTGTTGGGACATATGACAATATGCTCACTGCAGCTTATGTGGTGGGCCTTTGTTCGGCTGGCCAGAAGAAAAGGGTTGCCGCATTACGGGCTCCCTCTGCAGCTGGTAGCAGAGGCGGAAAAAGGGGAAACTTTACCAAGACAGAGCTGGGAGACCTCATATGGAAGATGGTTAGATCATGCTCAGGCAGTTCAGCCTTGCTGTTTGAGAAACATTGATTTAATGTATACTTATAACTGTTGTGATATTACAATTAGCATGTATAATTCCAAACTGCTGAATACTATGATTTAGCAAGTAACTTAAATTGATCTATTTTCAAACTTATTTTAATAGGATACTGCAAAAAATCCTATAATAGTAACAGAATACCTAGCATATGAAGACTTACAAAAATTACAAAGTTTAAATCAATTATATAGTTTGAAAATTAATGTTAAGAATTGAATTCAGGGTTAACTGGATGCCCTGAAGCAACCAGTAACATTACCAAGCACATCGGAAAGTACTTCCCGCAGTATATGGTTGGGATGCCATCTGCTGTTGAAGGAGAGGCACAGAACACTGAACTCAGATCATGGAAGCTACATAGCAAGAATTGCTTTTTAAATATTTTGTTAAGTAATGTACTTGTAATGTCTAAGCCTAAACAGATAGTCCTTGAGAGATCATTTAAAAAATCAGCTTTGTAGTACATCTTTAATAGTTATTGTATATTTTATATTTCACTACAGGTAATACTCGGAGGTTTTAAATATTAATTTCAATATACTAGTTTTGGCATGATTTTAAAAAAAGGTTTGTTTTAATTTTTTCATACAGAGTTTATTAAGAATTTCAGCCAGTCTAAAAAAGACCTAGACAGAAACAGGAAAAAAAAATTGAAATATCTTCCATGTCTTTTTCATGTGGAAAGTTACATTGAGAAAAAATAGTCCAGACACTACAATAAATATTCACACATACCTCTTAAAGCAGTACTTGTAAACAGGTCGGTCAGGGTGTCTATAAAAAGAGAAGAGAGGAAAAGAAACACTGCACAGCATTCAAATTAATTCTTTCTAAGTGAATAAAACTTCTAAATAGTGCAGTTTTGCTTCCATGCAGGCAAAGAAGTCCTATATGTTCTCAGTCTATTACGTTAAAATATTAGCTGCATCATGGTCTGAGAGGGTGTATGTATTTGCTATTAGAGATATATAAGGTAGCCTCCTAGGTTACATTCTTCCTTGCTTACATTCTCTAAACACTACAGGTTAATATGCATTTATGAGCTAATGCATCATTTGGTGAGAGAATGAGGTAGATGAGTGTGAGACATTAATCCTTTCTGACTGCATGGTACTTCATTGTTTTGGGACGTTCCAAGCCCCAAGGCTGGCACAGAAAATTGAAAGGGCAGGTTGGGGTTTTCCTTATCTGTTTAGTTTACTGTATTTGAGGTCTTCTAGACAGTCCACACCTCTTCCTTTGGAGACTAGCACTCTTTTACAAAGTTTCAGAGTTTTATGTTACAATTTCAAAGGCTCAAAATTTGAGATATATTTTGCTTTGTAAATAACGTGAACTGCTTTTGAAGATTCAGCTGAGTTCTGGGAGCTAGTTACCCTCCCAAGTCTATCAGGCTATGTCTACACTGGCAACTGAACGATAAAACTTTTCTCTTTCAGAGATGTTAAACCCTCCCCGCTCGAAAGACAAAAGTTTTGCTGATGACAAGCACCAGTGTGAACAGCACTTTTTCGGCAGGAGTGCTCCTGCCGACAATGCAAACGCCATTCGTTGGGGGTGGAAGTTTTTTGTCTGCAGGAAAGCCGACAAACAGCGGCTACACGGTGCGACTTTTAGAGGCATGGCTGTAGTGACACGGCCGTGTTGCTAAAAGCTGTGTTGTGTAGACAGAGCCTCTGTGTCTCCATCTTCTGTCGGGAGGAACAATAGTTAAGTGTGTGGACTGCTGTGAACAATTTCAAAGAAAGAAAGGTAATTAACATGAAGAAAAATTTCTCATAATGCTTTTTCCCTTTCCCCACCTCCAGAAAAAGAAAACGGAATCAGTCAATAAATATTGAGCCTGAGTTTTTTCCTGCATGGGGGATGCAATTATATATGCCACTAGTATAGTCCAGGTCTGAGGAAGAACTCTCTGAAGCCCGAAAGCTTGTTCCTTCCACCAACAGAAGTTGGTCCAATAAAAGATATTACCTCACCTACATTATCTCTCTATTAGTGAAAACAGAAAGTTGCCATCAAAGACACATCAACAAATCAGTGACTGACAAAAAATAAAAGGGACATCTGTATGCATTGCTTTCTGTCATTTAAAGGGATAAGACACTGACATTGCAAAGTAGAGCTAAGTTCTGTTAATCAAAATGAAATTATATTAGCTGAGACTTTTCAATTCATGTTGGAGAAGCAATAGTGCAGTATAACACCACGCACAACAGGAGAGATAGGAGTATTAAGCCATACAGAATCTCTATTCTAATTTCTCTCACATAGCTCCTTAAGGAGAATAAAATTGATATTTACTGAAACATTTTGTGTATTTAAAAGTTTGTATCCCTTCTGCCTGGAAAAGATTCCACGAAAACAACATACTGATTCAAATGGAAGAGGTTTTGATTGGCTCTCCTGCTCTCAAAATTGGACTAGTTCTAGTAAAGTTTCCCTAACAGCAACAGTATTTAAATAAACTAGTAGGAGCTAAATTTGTACAACCTTTTTTTAAATGATATTGAATATGGTTCAGGGATTGTTAGGAGCTTGCTTGTACTTTTCTAACTACCCACTTGACACCCATCCAATGTTTCTGATTAGATCTCTCCTTTGTTCCTAGTGGGCATTCCACTGGCATTCTACAACAAGCTAATTCCTGCTTTTGCCGTTAAAACATAACTGATGCTGATTTTGCAATTATTCTTCTGGCATAGTCTTGAAGTAAGCAACCAGCAGGTTATAGCAAATTTATCCAGTGAGGATCAGGCTTGTAAATCTAGCAGAGAGGTAACCAAAAAAAATCCTGCTGGAAATTCAAGGTAGGAGGAAACATTTTTTCTCCTCTTATGATTTTTCTTTACATGTTATTTATATAACATGAAGAAAATGTGAAAACATTTCCTTTTGTCTTTAATTTTTAAAATCTATTAGTATTGTTTTTGCTTTTATATTACCTGTTTTCATGGATCCTTATATATAATATTTGCTTGATCCAGCAACTTAATAGACTCAAGTTACTGCAGCTAATTTTTGTTTCTTTTTGTTTCATGATTCCCTCAGCAGACACAAGATGCCCAAGTGTGAAGCAGCTGGCATATCCCACATGGTGACCAATTACGATATTGTAATTGTGGCATCTGAAATACCATTGTTATTTGCTAAATATAGGGAAATCTGCAGTATCTCATATTGATTAATGTGGTAATTTTTTGGCAAGTGCAAGATTTTTTTTTTTAATGGTGACCTCTGTCTCACTTCCCTGACTGAGTCTTATTACTCCCAGTTTTGGATCATCACCAAAACAGAGGATTGATGTTAGTCCTCCATTTACCTGGTCCCTGAATTAATTTTTCTGAAACCTCACATAATGTGGTTAACATTTGATGTGGATCTTGCTTCTTATTGTTATTGCACTGGTTTCTCATCCTTATTTGTTGATTTCTGAGTTTGGCTCACATTCTGTAGGTTAAATATCAAAACCACAGTTGTGAAGGAGAAAATCTGATCATGCTAGAAGACTTGTAAGTGAGAAGAAGGGGAGCAACTCAGCATTAAGAAATAAGACGAGCTCAATAACTCCTTGTAGAAGGTGAACAACCATCAATAGTGCCATCTACTGGTCAGGTGGGAGTATGGCAGGTGATTTCCCAGTTGCAAATAGAGTCCTGCAATGGTTGCTGTTCCTTCCCTTTAGCATGGGGACTTTGGGGTCTGGTCCTTGAACAGTCAGTGTCTTCCATAGATGGGTTCTCCCCTGAGCTGAAGGCTTCTGTTATCACATCTTCTTGGAGTGCGTAGGTGAGCCTGAGCCCACCCCTTCCACTGGGCTCTGATCGAGAGCCCAATAGTGGGCAGCTATGCTCTGTACGGTTGGGTGCTCAGCAGCTGCCCCCTGGACCACTTCCTACCCAAGTCTCCTTTTCCCCACAGAGTAAATCAAAGAGTCTCAACTGAAGTCTTTGACCTGCACAATCAGAATCAGTCACCTGCCTCTCCTGTGTAGGTTTTCTCAGGTTTACATTGTCAGGTCTTAGGCAATGAGCTCCTGGTCAGCACTTCCCCCCAGAGCTCAGAGCAGCACTCTGTTCCCTTCCACTGTCTGCCTGCCTCTGAGCAGCTCTGCTTCCCTTTTTATGGCCTGCCTCCTGCTTGTGCAGGCTTTGCAGTTGTGGTTGGGCAGGACCACCTGGCCCTAGAGCTGTTCCTTACCACCTTGCTCTTCAGTGTGGGGTTTGTGTGCCCCAACATGCTCCTCCACAATTCTCTGCCATGAGTTCTAGAGAAAAATATGTCCTGGTTCCTAAATGGAAGAACTATGAAGTCCCAATGATTATCATGTACCAAACTACCTTTTCACCAGACTATTACAAAGCCCCAACTTTTTAAAAAGTTATAAATTAATAGTACTTTTGCAGTAGGGACACGCTGTAATTTGCAACCCTACAATGGAAGTAGTATAAATCATTTATTCAACATGTTAAATGTACATATTGATCTATAAACATATAATAAAAAGCATTTCTTGTCCCAAAGAATTTACATTCTAAGATAGACAAATTTTGAGTTGATATCTTTTAATGGACTAATTCACTGACCTTTTCTTTGCCGAATTCTGGGACCAACATGGCTACAAAAGCACTGCAAACAAATTTTGAATTGTTAATCTGGTACTGAAATAATGAAGGCTTCTTGTCAGTCTCCATAGACTGAGAATTTTAAAAAGTATATATGGGGCTGCTTACTTGCTGGCAATATCTTTATTTTATTATGTCTTAAGATAAAATGACCCCTTTAGTATATACTTGCTAAAAATATTGGTGTGAAAATTCCATCTTGTGAATTGATTGTCCTAAACTGAATTTTATCTGAAGAATATTAAGTCTTTGGTAAAGTTATCCAATTTTTATCACCTGCATATCAGAACAGCCTTGATCTCAGAGATTTTGTTGAAATAGTTGTCCTACATTTCTTATAGTTATTGTCATGAGACGGTTGTTCTTTGAGGGTCCATTTGGAACTCATTCAACCAGCAGTACTGTACAGCAGCAATGATGAGAACCAACCTTAGGTCAATACTGTCTCTTGAATGCTATGTGGTGTTCACTTGGTGTTCTTTATGTTTTTCATAAATATTCCTGCCTTAGTTTATGCTCAGAGGCATTTTAAATTCATTATGAATATGTTACAGATACTTTTCCAAGCCGGAGAACTTAACTTTACCCTCCTGCTTGTTTACTAGCATCATAGAATCTAAGGCCAGAAAGGACCATTGTGATCTAGTCTGACCTTCTGTATAACATAGGCCATAGAACTTCACCAAAATAATTCCTAGAGCATATCTTTTAGAAAAACATTCAATCTAGAGTTAAACATTGTCAGTGATGGAGAATCCACCCCGACCCTTGGTAAATTGTTCCAATGATTACTTATTCTCATCATTAAAAATTTATGCCTTATTTTCTGTCTGAATTTGTCTAGATTCAACTTCCAGACATTGGATCATGTTATACCTTTCTCTGTTAGATTGAAGAGTCCATTATTAAATATTTGTTCCCCATACAGGTACTTGTAGACTGTAATCAAATCACCCCTTAACCTTCTCTTTATTAAGCTAACAAGATTGAGCTCCTTGAGTTTATCACTATAGAGCATGTTTTCTAATCCTTTAATCATTCATGTGCCTCTTCTTTGAACCCTCTCCAGTTTATCAACATTCTTCTTGAATTGTGGACACCAGAACTGGACACAGTAGTCCAACAGCAGTAGCACCAGTGTCAAATACAGAGGTAAAATAACCTCTCTATTCCTACTCAAGATTCCCCTATTTATGCATCCCTGAATAGTATTAGCTCTTTTGGCCACAGCACCACACTGAGAACTCATATTCAGATGATTATCCACCATGACCCCCAAATCTTTGTCAGAGTTATTACCTCCGAGGATAGAGTTTTCCTTCCTGTAAGTATGGCCTAAGTTCTTTGTGGCCAGATGTATACATCTAGGCTCATTAAAACACATATTGTTTGATTGTGCCCAGTTTATCAAGTGATCTAGATCACTCTGAATCAGTGACCTGTCCTCTTCATTATTTACCATTCCCTCAATTTGTGTGTTATCTGCAAACTTTATCAGAGATGATTTTAGGTTTTCTTCCAGGTCATTGATAAAAATATTAAATAGTTTTGGACCAAGAACTGATCTTTGTGGGACCCCACTGGAAACAGACCCATTTAAAATTACATTTTGAGACCTATCAGCCAGTTTTTAATTCATTTAATGTGTGCCAAGTTAATTTATATAATTCTAGTTTTTTAATCAAAGTGTCGTTCAATGCCAAGTCAAACTCCTTACAGAAGTCTATTATGTCAACACTATTACCTTTATCAACCAAACTTGTAATCTCATAAAAAAGATATCTGGTTACTTCGATAGCATCTATTTTCCATAAACTCATGTTGGTTGGCATTAAGTATACTACAGTCCTTTAATTCTTAATAAATCAAGTCCCATATCAATCACTCCATTATCTTACCTGGGATCGATGTCAGGCTGACAGGCCTATAATTAGGTCATCCTGTTTACCCATTTAATTATTAGCACAACATTAGATTTCTTCCAGTCTTCTGGAACTTCCCCAAATATCTATGGATATCTTTGTTCCTTATCGAAGATGTGGTTTTACGGTGGCTCCTTTTTTTGTATTTATATTGATTTATGTGAAAATCACTCCACTCTGAGGAAGCTTTTTGTGAACAAGACCTTCTCTTTAAAGTGGTCACTAACAGGATTTCCAAATATAAGATTCTTGGACTGTATTCCATCTTCTCATGCCGACTTATCTATTAAGCAATAGAAGCAACAATTGTGTAATATAAAGATGCTGACTTGATTAAAATATAATTTAGAGTTGAATATAGTCATGAAAAATTAACAAAAATCAATTAGAAAATTAATTAGTTATATGATGACCTCAATTGTTCTCTCTCACATAATTAGGATAATCAATTCAGTTTGTCTTTAAGATTTAAATATCCAATTAATGGGCCAATTACACTTAATCTACTTCACTCTGTAGTCTAGGAATCAAACATAGTTTATTAAATACTTTTAATTACAACTTCTTACCCATGGCAATACTCAAGTGCTCCTTTGATATTCTGTATCTTTTCCTGGCTATCTTTTCAACTGAAGAAGTCTCCTCTGTCCAGAAGATAGCATCAGGTTTGACTGTTTGCCTTCTGTTACTTAAGTAAAAATAGTTGTGCCAGTCTGTCAGATTCTAGTACAAACTGTGCAATGTGTGCATTTTGCTTGTTAATTTCTGAAGACAGCTTTTGGACATAAAAATAAACAAGCAACGTTACGTAGAGGAGGTATTAAATGCCACTAGGAAAACTTCTGTTATGTTGTCCAAGCCCTGTGTGTGTGAAAAGTTACATACAGTATGCACAACGTACGTTTAATCTTCAGACCTCTAAGAAGCTAGTCACTATGGCTTAATCCTCAGACAAAACTGTATTCCTCTGTTTCCCAGTCATTGGGTGAATGTCAGTAGATTGATATTATGCAAATATGGAAGAAAGAAAAAAAAGTTCAGGAGTGTACAGGTGGGAAAAGGACATAATATTCCCACTTGGGCTGGCAAATTCCTTGATTTAGTACACTCTCTGCTAAGAGGGTTTTCATAATCTTCTTGTATAGACCATAGAGGAAAAGGGACTTAGAAGGGGCCATAATCAGTGGGGTACCATTAACTATTCCCATAGACCTTTCCAGATGTCTTGAATAATTGATTTGTAGTGGTTCTAGCCCCTTTTGGAATAATACATTTATAATTTCTCCCCACAAAGGTAAAGTATTATTCAGTGGTTGGGATGTAAGCCTGTGAATCAGAAGACCTGGATTCAAGTCCTTGCTCTACCAGAGATTTCCTATGTGACCTTGGGCATATAATTTTCTCTGTGCTTTAATACCCCATCTATGAAATGGGAATAAGTACTTCGCTACTTCACAAGTGTGTTGTGAAGGTAAATATTTCTAAAAGATTGTAAGGTGCCCAGATACTATGGTGCTGGGGGCCCCATAAGTACCTAAACGAGAGTATTAAAAAAAAACAACTTAAAAATGCCAAAGATTATTTGTAAGGTTATTTCTTTGCTCCGATGTTCTTTCTTTATTTCCATCCTGTGCAATCTTCAACCTTTCTTTCCATGACTAAATTGCCATTAGTGTATAGTGATGGGTAAATTCTCGCTCACCTAGTCAGTCAGGCAGATCAGCAACCAAAGAAATGGATTTCCTCTACTGCCTTAATTCCACTCAGCTCTTTTCTGCAATGTGATAGCCTGCACTGATAAAATCAGGCTAATAGAGGTGGCCTCCATTAAGGTTTTCATAGTTTTTAAAAAATCTACGTGATCTTTCCAAGAAGAAAAATATAAGAGTATGACATTTTAAATTACTACAACAATCATTCTTTTTCGAGTAGTGTCCCTGTGGGTGCCCCACTCTAGATGTGTATGCCCCCTTCCGCCTTTGATTGGAGATTTTAGGTAGGAGTGCCCGTTCTGCCCACAGAGGCTTCCCACATATCCTCGTGCCCTGTACCGAGGCTCTATAGGGCTGTACAGTCAAACTGCCCTCAGTTCCTTTTTAACCACCTTCCACCAGAGATGGAGTCTAGCGTGTGCCTGTTTGTTTGCCTTTTTTATTAGTGTTTTAGCTTTATAGTTAGTTCTTAGTAGGTTTAGAACCGTATAGTTGGAACGTTTGTTCTACTTGGAGTGCTGTCCCTGTGGGTGCTCCACTCCAGGTGACGGTGCATCCCAGCGCCATTGATTGGAGATCTTCGGTAGCAATGCCTGGTTGGGACGCACACGCTCAGCTGCTGTCTCACGGTCTCCTTAGAGTTTGCCTGAGCGCGTGCGTCCCGTGCCCCCTTCAGTTCCTTCTCAACCATCCTTGGTTGAAGACGGGACTCGGGGCAGTGCTGATCCTCTTCCCTGGTCTCTGAAGGAAACAATTACAAAGAATATAGAAATAGTTAGTTTGTAACATCCCAGTTGTTTCCCTTCCCTTAGAATAGTTACTTAGTTTAAAAACAAACAAACAAAAACACCCCCCCCCTTTTTTTTTCTTTAAGCTTGTCTCCTGCGGAGACACTTTCCCCCGGCGTTCCTAGTTCAATAATGCCGGAGCTTCAGGATTCAAGAAATGTGCTTCCTGTCAGGACTCTATGCCAAGGTCCGATGGACACTCACGTTGTGTGAAGTGCCTCAGCAAGACACACGTCCCTGCCAAGTGTGTACATTGCACGAGCCTCAAAACCAGGGCTTGTTGTGACAGGGACCTGCGGCTGAAAATGCTTCTCATGCAGAAATCTCTGCAGCCACCTCTGGAGACGGGCAATGTCAAACCCTCTCCCTCATGCTCCGCGGCCAGGTCCGAACCAATTGGGAGCATGGCTTCACCCTCTCAGGCGAAGAGGCAAGAAGCCCAACTGTCTCCAAGCAGAGACTTTCACAACGGTAAAGGATCTCCTGCGAGATCCTCACCCTCAGTGCTGACAGCGCCGAAGGCAGGCGCCTCCAACTGTCCCAACACCTCAGCCACGGTTCCCGTGGAGTGTAGAGGCAGGGACCCAACTTCCTGTGCCGGGAAGGTCTCCTCGGCACCGGTCCCCTCGGTACCGAAAATAGACCTGGTACTGACAGTGCACTCTACTCCGGTGCCGAAAAGAACGTTGGCACCGAACCTACCTGCCACTCAGATATCAGCAGTGGACCTCCCACAGGGCACCTACAAGAGACCCGCAGCACCAGGAAAAGCCAAACAAAAGTCTGTGCACGCCTCTGAACACAGGTCACGCGCAGTGGAGTCAGACCCTAGGGAACAGGAACAACACTTCCTAAGTCAGGACGACCTTTCAGTGGCACCTGAGCCTAACTCTCCACTCCTGGACACACAGTGCTCACTCTTTGACCAGCTGCTCTCCCCACCTGACTTGGCTATCTTTACTGACAGCGAGCCTGATATGCAGTTGACCATTTTGCCACGGCAGCCAACACAAAGTGTAGGAAATTCTGCTCTTGGTGGGGGGCTCAATCCCTAATCTCTAGAAGATACTTTCCTCAATGCATGGACAAAGGGTCTTTTCAGTGCATATCCTCCAACTCCATTGTTCCTAAGGGTCTTTATCAAGATCAGACAGGATCAAGCCAAAGTCATAGTGATTACACCAACTTGGCCAAGACAAGTTCGGTTTCCTTACCTCATCAATCTCACTTCTTACCCTCCAGAATCACTCCCAATTTGCACCTCAGCTGTTGTCTCAGGATGTTGGTCAGACTCTTCACCCTGATCTGACTGTCCTGTAACTACAAGCTTGGTTCTTCAGTGGTTCTTCGGATTAGAGACCACATGTTCATCCAAAACTCCCACCTCCTTCAAGGGTTATTTTTAGGAAGTCACCTAAAGTCACCACAGAGGCACTATTTGAAGAAGGGGAGAGGTTACTCGCCCTGTGCAATAACTGGAGTTCTTTTAGATGTGTGTCCTGTGGGTGTGTAATTTAACGGTTACTGACTGGCTAATTATAACCCCATATTTAATCTTCCCTATTTGGTTAAGTTTATTAAAAAGGCTGTGTGTAAGAACTCTTGAATATTTTGTTGCCACAGATCTCCTTGAACCTTGTCAATCTTGCCTTTACAGATTATTCTAGTTGAATTGGCAGTAGATATCCTGTTGGTGATAAAAACTATTTGTCCATGCTGCTGTTAAGCTACCAGCTGTCTTTGATACCATTGGTCCTGAGGTCATGTTGACTTGCTTGCAAGCCTCAGCATGTGTGGACAAGACTGCTCTTGGGTGTCACCATTCTTTTCTTGCACAGTATTATCAAAGAATATTTACAAAGTTCTCTTTCTATGAGCATTTTACAAATACATTCTTCAGTCTGTACTGACTACCTCTTGGTTCAGTGTGGATCTTAAAGAGTTGGTTTTGACCTAGATGGGTAAGATAATCCGGGATCCAACTATCTGAAAGATAGTCTCTTTCCCCATGCCATGCTGATATGGTCATAGTAAAGGTGCTTGAGCTGGAGTCCCCTGGATAAAAGAAGAATCCATTGGCAGGACATTCTCTGTGGGGCCCTCTCCACTTTGTTTAGTTTTCTCTAGACTGAAGTAGCTTGAAACTGATTACTTTGAGGTCCATCTCTCTTTCCTGGATTTTGGAGAGTTGGGAGACTTGTGAGGTCAGGGAGTGGTAATGTCAGAATGTGGCAGGAGGGATAGTCTTAAAAAACATTTCTAGTTGCCAGGCCAATTTTTAGCTGTGGAACTGTTATAAGAGTTGTCTATTTTTTTTTTAAGAAAAAAAATTGAGCAAGGTAATATGTTCTTTTTCACTGTTTATAAATCTAAATAAATAGTAATACTTAGCCCTTGTGTAGCTCTTTATTTTCAAAGTCTCCTACAAATGCCTGATAGTTAGTGTTTCGGTGAATTAGTTAAGTATTACCCCCATTTTATAGATGGAAACCAGAGGCAGAGAGTAAGTGACACTCAAGGTTATTTAGGAGATGGCAGCACCAAGTTTAAAACTCCAGAGTTGTGCTTAGACCATGCTTCTCATTATCTTTACACAGACATTACAAACCTGATTATAAAAAGGTCTTGGAATAGTTGAAAATACCAGATAATTATGGACTTGGTTAATTAGGAAAGCCAGAATGAAGTTTTCCCTCAGAGCTTTCATGCTGGCATCCCTCCTCTTCAGCTTCATGCTGGTTCTTCATTACCATCTGTGTTTGGGGAACCTGGAGTGTGATGCAGCGCAAATTACAAATCCTGAGGAGAGTGCTGAGTTTAATCAGCTTTGTAATGCATATGTATGTCAAATAATTGGAATACATGCAGTTATGTTTATTACAAGGGTAGCACTTCTGCAGGCACACTTTTACAAGTTTTTAAATGGTAATCAACATTTGGGACAAAATTCTTTTCTCAGATCTGCATTATTTGGCTCTCATCAAAAAAAGTCTCTACTCCTTTTTTGTGAATGCTGTTTGTGGTCAGAGTTGGTATTGTGCCTGTAGAGAAAGCAAAATATCAAGATTCTTCTTATATTGATTTAAGAATTTTCCCTCATTGTTCTGTGCTTCTTTCTGTAGAGGCAATAAACAGTACTCCTCATGCACTGTATGCAATATGTAATCTCTTTATTTCTCAACCAAATTATTTAAACTTTAGCAAAACATGCATTTCTCATTGAGGACTACTATACATAAATGCCACATTAAAGTTTTTGGGCCATGAGGCTAACAAACTCCCCAAACTTGCAGTTTCATCCAAATTATTCCACAAGAAGTGGGGCTGGAGAGGCAGAGTTTCCCACATATTCTAATTCCCTTAGAAAGATGGGTGTTCAGAAGTTCTCGAGACATTTTTGAGGGCAGAGCAACTGAATACAGATCGAAGTTCTTTTCTTATATCTTGATACCACTGTTCCACAGCAGCTGCATTCAACCTCTGCTCCTCACAATGGATGAAAGGGTAGTAGTTGTGTTTTGGATGTTTTTCAATTAGACACACAGCAGGATTTGAAGGAAGCATGCTATCAAGTCTGGACTTGTTATTAAATGGGGGAAGGACCTCCAAAGTATTTGGGAATTATTTTTTAAGGTGAAAAAAGTTCTACTTTGTAAAATGTTGTTTTTTTATTTTATCAAATTTCAAAATAAAATTACTTTTCAAGAAAATCTGTCACATCATTTTAGTTTTCAGATGCATTGATATTTGGGCAGAGCATAAGCATGAAAAACTTCAGCCTCAAAGTTAATGTTCTGAGTGTTGTATTAATGACTCCCTAAACTAGTGTTGCTATTGTGGTGATGTAACAAGCTAACATTGCATTTTCATCAAATCATTTAAAATTTGCATTGTGGCATGCTGAAATTTGCTGTACAATTCTTTATTTTCAGTATATTACTAGTTCTTCTGGCACCCTGAACTTCAACTCGTTTGCCTCAGTGGCCATATTACATTATGTTCTTAAGAGCAGTTTTGTTGTCTTTGGAATACTTGGAGCATTGCATGCTGATTGTAACCAGCGATTAAATGCACTGTGTGTCTTCATTTATGGACAGCTCTAGAATCATAGTATCACAGAACCATAAGGTTACAAGGGACTTCAAAGGTCATCTAATCTAACCCTCCGTCAAGATGTAGGATTTGTTGTGTCTAAACCATTCAAGACAGATGGCTATCCAGTCTCCTTTTGAGCATCTCTAGTGAAGGAGCTTCTACAACCTCTGTAGGCAGTCTGCTCCATTGTCTTACAGTTCTTACAGTTAGGAAGTTTTTCCTAAGATTTAATCTAAATCTGCTATTCTGTAGTTTGAATCCATTGCCTTTTGTCCTGCCCTCTGTGGCAAGAGAGAACATCTTTTCTCCATCTTTTTTATGGCAGCCTTTCAACTATTTGAAGACCAATATCATGTCCCCCCCTTAATCTCCTCTTTTCCAAACTAAACATACCCAGTTCTTTCAGCCTTTGGTTCTATGGCTTGCATTCCATCCCTTTGATCATCTTTGTCACACACCTCTGGATCGTTTCCAGTTTCTCTACATCCATTCTATACATTGGTGACCAAAATTGGACACAGTATTCCAGTGGAGGCCTAACCAATGCCGAATAGAGTGGTACTATCACCTTTTGTGACTTGCATGCTATGCTTCCGTTAATGCAACCTCAAATTGCATTTGTTTTGTTCGTTTTTTTGCAATGGCTTCACATGATTGATTCATATTGAGGTTGTGATCTGCCACAACTCCCAGATCCTTCTCAGCAGTGCTGTTGTCAAGACAGTTATCCTGCATTCTTTATTTGTGCATTTGGGTTTTCTTTCCTAAGTGTAGCACCTTACATTTGTCTTGGTTGAATTTCATTTTTTGTCTATAGCCCAGTTCTCCAATTTGTCAAGATCCCTTTGAATTTTAGCTCTATGCTCTGAAGAGTTCAAAACTCTCATCCCCCACACTTTGTGTCATCCGCAGAATTGATCAGTATGCTCTCTATTCCAACATCCAGGTCATTAATAAAGGTGTTAAATAACACCAGCCCCAGAATAGATTCCTATGGGACTCCACTTGAGACCTCCTTCTAATCTGACATCATTCCATTAATAGCTACTTTTTGTTTGTGGTTGTTTAACCAATTATGTATCCACTTAATTGTAGTTCCACTAAACCTGAATTTCTCCAGCTTACTTATCAGAATGTCACGTGGGACTGTGTCAAAAGCCTTGCTAAAGTCCAGGTATATTATGTCCATCACATTTACCCTATCCACCAAACCAATTATCCTGTCAAAGAAGTAAATCAAGCTGGTTTGGCATGATTTCTTCTTAGTAAATCCATTCTGGCTACTAGTGATTACAGTTTCATCCTCCAGGTATTGGTATCCCAAACAAAAATATGACTTAGTCTTCCCTAGTCCTCTTAGGCAACTAACTGGTGCCCCACCCCTTCTTACAGAATGTGTCTGTTTCTGCTCCTTCATAAGAAGTGAACATGTTTAAGTTCCTCAAAATGTCTCTGAATCTTATGTATTGACTTCAGCAGATCTTTGAAATAGGTGCTGTAGTAGCCAGTATAGAGGATTCTGAGGAGCATTTGGGAAGTGAAAGATATTTTCTGACAAAAGTTGAACAGAAAAAAAGACTCCATGTAGAGAGGGGCAGGGACCAAGGCACACAGGAACCTTCCAGATTGTGATTCCAGTCCAGTTCCAGGAAACCCTTAAAGAGGATGCTATAGGAAGCTGACAATTAGTCTGTGCTGAAGGCTATTTCTGAACTGATTAGTGTGAATGTGGCTAATTCACCTTTTATCCTCATCCCCTACAAAGTACAGGTGCTTCAAAGGGATACAATTTAATCTTTATGTAGTGCGGTTTTTTTGTTTTGCGGGGGAGAATGGGAAGGTCTAATTTTCTATGCTGACACCAAACTGAGGAAAAACAGTCACTTCTCCCCACAGACATTTGTTAGGTAGTTGAGGTTGGGATTGTGAAGCCAATCAAAAAAGTCAGAAATGTCAGTTGATAAATCATTTTGCTGTTCGTTCACCTGATTGAACAATAAAACAAATCATGACATGAATAATAAAGCAAATTAATAACAGCACCTTTCACCATAAAGGAGTTCAGAAAGTTTACAGGTTTCATATATAGTGATCATGTGACTACTAAAATGCAAACTTTGGTGTGTAGTGTTATAACCTTTCTGCACTAATACTTAACATTTAACTTCTAACAAATACTACAATTTTTTATGAGACCATGTAGTGGCATGGCTGGAGTAGCACCCCCTTTGTGGACCTACCAGGTGCTCAAACGTGCCCAGAGATCTCCCCAGGGGGAAGAAGTCTCTGTCTCGGGTGTCCACTAATGCAGACTCCGGTCTACCAGCTAATTGTCCCTTTGTGTCCTTTCCCCTTTGGGGATAGGGTGTTGGAGAGGCCTACCTCTGAAATGTTCTAAACAAAAAGCAAGCACAATTCAATACTGGGCTGCCCACTAGTATTCCCAGGTGGTGTCCCTGCCTATTTCTTTGGGCCTGGTGCCCAAACAGTTTCTTACTCATACAACCTGCTGCTTGGGGTCTAACTGCTGCTCCCCACTGGTTAGCAGACCCATCTCTCTGCAACTCTGCAGACAAAGCTCCTTTCAGGCAGAGCTCCGTTCTCCTTCCTGGCCGGTCAGCCCTGAATGGAGCCAGGCTCTTTTGTTTTATTTCCCCTGCAGGTTTGGTATTGGCTGCAGGTATAGTGGGGCAAGGCTAGCTGGACCCATAGGCTTGCCTGAACCCCTTCTCATGGTGTGGGGCCTCTCTGCACTGTCACAGACTACAAGTATGGTTCATCAAAGTAACTGCTGATAAAATATTCTGAGACTTCTGTAAGGCATTTAACTTAGGACCACATAATATTCTGATTAAAAAATAGCATATATAAAATGAATTAAAAGCAGACTAAATGATAGATTTCAATAAGTAACTGTAAATGGGGGTTCATCAACCAGCGGAGGCATTTCTAATAGGGTCCCCATAGGGATATGTTCTTGGCCCAGTGCTATTCAATATCCTTGTCAATGATCTGGAGGAAAATATAAAATCAATACTGGTAATGTCTGCAGATGACACAAAAATTGGTGGTAGAATGGTAATTAATGGTAAGGACAAGTCAGTTACATAGAGTGATCTAGATTGCATGGTAAACTGGGCTCACTTGAATAACATGCATCTTTATTAGAGTTAGATAGAGAAAAGTAATTCTGTTTTGTGCAAGATTTTGAAATTAGATTTCATTACAATTTGGAACAAAACCCAAATATTTCAGAATGTTCCACAAAAGGGAATGGAGCACTGTACCCCTGAGCCTCAGATCCTGGGTTCTCTGGGGTCCCAAGCTCAGCGGCAATCCATCTGGTAGGCTGCCCTGAAGCCATGGACCGTAGAAACCCTGGGGTCCCTGATTCCAAGACAGTCCACTTGGTGGACTGCCCTGGAATCACAGAGTCTGGAAGCTCTGGGGTCCCTCTAGGTTGATCTGCCTGGTGGGCAGTCCCAGAGCAGGGGACCCTTGGAGCGTGCCTGCTGAGAAACTGAAAGCCTGGGCTCCCCAGCAGCAACCCAGCAGGCTGCTGCAGAGCTGAGAGGGTGAGCTGACAGGAAACAGGCAGGGCACTGTCGGAACTTTTTGGAAATGTTTCTGTTTCCACTAAAAGAAAAAACATGTTTCATTGACTTTTTTTTCTGGTGAACTCTAGCTGTAATACAGCTAGATGCAAGGTCACACATCTAGAAACCAAGGACATGGGTCGCACTTACATGTGGGGACCTGTATATGGAAAGCAGTGACTCCAAAAAGAACTTAGGGATTGTGGTGGACAACTGGTTGAACATGATCTTGCAGTGCAGTGGCTAAGAGAGCAAATGTAATCCATGGATGTGTAAGCAGGAGAATATTCAGTGGAAGTAGGGAGGTGGTTTTATTACTGTATATGGCAGTGAGACCATTACTGGTATATGCGTTCTGGTACTGTGCCCGCTTTCAAAAGGATGTTGATAAACTAGAAAGGGTCAGAAGAGCTACAAGTGTGATCTGAGGTCTGAAAAACTTGCCATGCTGTAAGAGACTTAAAGACACTCAACCTATGTAGTTTCTTCAAGATAAGTACTTGCATGGGAAGATTTCTTATGGTAGTAGAGTGCTCTTTAATCTAGCAGACAAAAACTTAAAATGATCCAGTAGTTGGAAATTGAAAATCCTACCTAGGGTTGTGGTGGATCCTTTGTCATTTGAAGTTTTAAAATCAAGATTGGATGTCTTTCTAGAAGATATACTACATCTGAACCAGAAATTATGGGCTTGATGCAGGGATCACTTGGTGAAAATGTGTTATGCAGGAAGTCAGACTAGAGGATTATAATGGTCTCTTCTTGTATAAAAATATTTGTATGTGTATCTGGCGCATGGGCTAGGCACACTTCTAGAAATTTAAATAAACAATTGAACTGCTTTCCCAGTGTTTGTGTTCCCTTTACATATGTTCTGTAAAGCCACTTTGAGTAAGGCATGAGGAACTGAAGAAAAGAGGAAAGGAACTGAAATATAGAAAATTCTAAAAAGAAAAAATATTTAATAGAAAAAACACACATCCTTTTTTTGTTTCTATGTCCTTTCTCCCTCCCCTCTCCCCCCCCCCCCCCCGTTTTTGTTTTTCCTTTTTTCCTTTTCTTTCTGCCTTTCTGCCTTTTCATTCTCTGGAGGATGAATGGGGAATGTGGTCTGTCACTGCATGCATATTTGACTTTTTATCACTAGAGGAAAATGTTTGGTCATCCCAACTTATCTATTTAAAACTACAGAGAAAATTTAAGTAGGGAGAATGAATCCACGGTAGAATTTATTCAGTACACCAGGGAACAGTGTTGTCAAGGGATTAATCTCAGACACTTGGGAGTTGAGACTAATAGGTTCTATTCTTTCCTGTTACTAACTTGTCGTGTAATCTTGCTCATGAGTAGTCTCACTGAAGTCAATGAGACCTTTCGTGAAGTAAGATGCTACATTACATAAGGCCTATCTGGCCTTCTTTCCTCAGTTTACTTCTCTGTAATGGCTTAAAAATACATAACTAAAAGTACCCCAGAAAAGAGTTTGGAGGCTTAATTAATGTTTGTAAAGTGATTTGAGACACATGAATAAAAGATGCAGAATACATGCAAAATAGTATTACCACACCTGCAAAAATTGCCATGGAAGTACTAAAGGCCTCGATTTCTTCTTTTAATATTTTACAGTGAATCTTGGGCTTGTGAAAGGAGCTAGGTAGGTGTTGTGGAGACTGAAATCTTCTGACAAATGGTTCCGATCCTACAAACACTGATATGAGTAGTCAGAGCCTTTTCAGTGGAATCACTCACATATTCAAATTTAAACATATGGGTAAACATTTGCAGGATCAGGGTCTAATTGAGAAAATAGAAATGTGAGGCTGATGTTCCAGCTGTTATTTTGGATGAGATCTAAAACTTGCCATAAGTGGAGCTAGATGTCTCATGAGACTGGAAATGGGATGCAGAATCTTTCACCTTTTAGATTGCTGGGATGAACTGAGTCCTAGTCTTTGGTAATCAAAATTTACTATCACGTGCCATCTGTTCACTGGCCTAAGTTAAATGAGTTGGTGATCTCAGTCCAATTTCAGTTTCCTCATTACAACTGGCATTCTTGCTAGCAATGTCCCTAGAGAGGATAAGATTGAATAGACATGGACTCTAACTAGTCTGTCAGAGCAAAGTCATGTTGGCAGGGTAACATGGGAGGAGATTGCACTACCATACTCCCAGGCTGTACTTGTTCTTTGGGTAAACAGAATATTTCTCTTTCCAAAGTGGTCAATCCAACCCCTTTCATGAACAGTTAATTAAACTAATTTTTAAATGGGAAAAATACCTCCACCCGCACATACAATAATAACACTATTGAATAAAAGTAATGCATGGGAATCAGGGCAGTCTACAAGAATTAGTACTGGAGTAGCAGTCTTGATTTGCTTTGCTTTGTGCCCTTGGTCAAGTCACTTGATTCCTCTGTGTCTCAATTTTTCTCTTCTGTAAAATAAAGATAATGATAAGTCCTAGTGATATTTTGAAAACAGGTTGATATTTGTGCATCACTTTGAAGATTACAAAAACTATGTAAAGAAAAATATTTTTATGAACATTTTAAGACTGAAGGAAGCTGTGCAGCTCATCTACTTAACTATCTATTTATCTTCCCAGTTTATTAACTTTTGTAATATAATTTTGTATATAAGTGCTTGATATAGCAGATTTTTTCAGGCTGTGCAAGTTGCAAAATGCAGTGGATGCCAATGACATAATGGTTTACTTGTTTAGGGGAAGTTCTAATGATCTAATAATAGGATGCTAAGTCAGGAACCACTGACTTTCTAAAACATTTTAAAAACTTTTAAAATTTTAAAAAGAGCAGGTCCATATATCTTGCATGCAAGAAGTTTAAAAGAGCTGACTGAGGAGCTCACTATTTTGATACTGTTGATTTTGAATAACTCTTGGAACACTGGGGAAGTTCCAGAAGACTGCAATAAAGTGAATGTTGTGCCAGTATTTAAATGGATAAATGGGATGACCCGACCAATGATAGGCCTGCCAGCCTGATATCAATACCAGGCAAGATAAAGGAGTGGTAGAAATGGAACTTAAGAATTAAAGGAGGTTAGTATAATTAATGCAAATCAACTTGGGTTTATAGAAAATAGATTCCATCAAAGTAATTTTATTTTTTTATGAGATTACAAGTTTGGTTGATAAAGAGGTAGCACTGATGTAATATACTAGGGCTTCTGTAAAGCATTTGACTTGGTACTGCCCAACAATTTGACTAAAAAACTAGAATGATACAAAATTAACATGGTACACATTAAAAACTGGCTAACTGATATGTCTCACAATGTAATTGTAATTGGGTGTGTTTCTACTGGGGTCCCACAGGGATTGGTTCTTGCCCCTATACTATTTAACCTTTTTATCAATTACCCGGAAGAAAACATAAAATCATTACTGATAAAATTTACGGTTGACACAAAAATAGGGGGAGTAGTAAATAATGAAGAGAATAGGTCATGTATACAGAGCATTTGGATTGCTTCATAGGGGGGTGCAAAGACAAAATCGGTGGCTTTGAAAATCTATTTTAGAAAGCTTAAAACAACAGACCCTGTGTTGAGGATAATAGAGTATTGGGTATTCCTTTACATGTTCCTGCAAGTGAAGTAGCACTAGCCATTTTTTATCTCTGCTGTCTGAGCCCTCTCCATTTGCAAATAATCTCTCAGTAGTGGGTAATCATTGTTACTGTAGATTGTAGGCAGGACCACTGTTCTTAAGGGTGTCTAATACTTCCCATTATAAGATCCTGTTTTCAGCTGATTATAATTTTGCCAAAGTTCAGCTGTTTGGTTTGAAATTTTCCATGCTAAGTGGCTGACTCCATTTTTTTTTTGAATGTTTGAGGGAAAAATGGGTTAGCCATTTCTCAAAATGGGGTTAGGAAAAATACTTTGTTTTGCCTATGTTAAATTTTTATAATAATTGAATAAAATATGGAATATGGGCTTCAAATTTGGCAGGTGGACCATGAAAATCTGCCCAAATTTCAACAAGTACTTAGCATCTGAAAAATCATAATTCACACACACTCAACTGAGCCTTGATGGAATTTGGCAGCTAAATTCTCAGATTACAGCTGCACTGAGCATGTCTCTTCTGTGCTCTGAAGGGTTCCACTGCTGGCACACAGGAGAAGGAAGAATAGTTTCTGGCATAAAGAGGGGTAAGCAGCAGGGAGGCATACAGGGAGATGTGGGGGGCAGAAACAGGCTGCAAGGTGAGGAAAGAGAAGAGGGGACAGAGGCAATATGTGGATATTGGTTTGTAACCACAAAAGCACGTTCTCTTCAAGAATATGAATTGAACCCAGGAACCTTGAATCTCAGCATTCCTCTGCTGTCTAGCAAATAGCTCTGAAACCTGCTGAAAAAGTTTGTGTCAGATCCTCATTTAGTGGCTTGTTCACATGGAGGATAAAAGCCTTCTACTGTTATCAATTACTCCATTAGTTCAAGTTGTAGAGAACTCTGTGCTCTGGATCTAAAGATTCCAATTCTGGTGATGACTCTTGTAAAGGGTTGGTATGGTAGCATTTAATTTTTTTTCCAGGATTATTATTATTGTTGTTAAACCTAGGAAATTATATTAAAAAGTTAAGGTTGTAAAGTCAAGGAAGACCTTTCCCTCATTCAGTGCAGAGGATGAATGGCGCTCAAGGAATCTATTAGGTCTGTGTAGTGAATGAGTCTGTTGTCTCTAGGACCTCTTGTCTTAATTTAGATGGAATACATGGGCCCAAAGAGTTAAGTATTAACATGACCCTATCACTGTTCAACACTGAACAGTGTTAAACAAGCTTTAGAGAGTTTGATATAGAGACCTCAGCATGCTTAGTACCATGGCAAACACACCATGAAAATCTTTCTTCTACTTAAGATACAGAAAAGCAGGAAAAACAGTTAAGGCATTTGAAATGTAAAATTTTAAGAGAGGCTTTCATTTTAACGACATTCGTTGTTCCCTGTCCCTTTCCCTGCAGAGAGTCTTCAGAAGGAAGCCAGCCCCACCACCTGTTTGACAGTCTCTTAGATGGTAATAAGTGTCTTTTTTGGGGAAAAGATAAGTTAGCTGAGATGGGCTGGAGCTGTCATTGTTGCTGTTGTTGTTAAAGTCCTGTCCTATTTCCTAGAAGACAAAACAAAACAAAAATACATAGAAAGGGAAAGAAAAGATAGTAAATATGGAAAATACTGCTTTTGTCTCTGATGTTGACTCTTGCTACATTTTTTCTGCTGGAAAAACACAGGCACAGAAAATGGTCTTATCAGCCACTCAGAGACCAGGCAAATTTGTACCAACATTGGGCTGTTCAAAGGCATTACTTTTAGTTGTCTCTCTTACAGCAGTGTTGCAAAATACGCAGTGTTGCCTGGCTAAGTCAGACTTTTATTGAACAGAAGTGAAAAGAGAAGGATAGTAAAGAGAAGAAGTATGGTGGGGAAGGAAAACACATGTGGGAGAGGAGTGTGACAAAGTCTCACATTCTGGGTGGCCTTTGGGATTTTGCTGGAGCCAGTGAAGAGGGAGATATCATATAGGTCCCTCTCTCTCTGGCTCAGTCTGGTCAGGACATCTTTTTGGCCAGTATCAGGATCATGAAGGCACAGTGGTGACAGCAGGCAGTTGGGTGGCAACCATCATGGTGTAGCTCGCACCTTCCCCTTCTTTTGTTTTTCAGACAGACAATATTTGCAGTTTTTCTCTTGTCCATATTTTCCTTCCAAAGTTTCTCTTTTTAAGAACTCCAAAAGGGAGTGGTGGGTGGAATAGCTCATCCCCTCATCATTTTGTTTGCTAATTAGGCCTAATTTCCAACACACCAATTTTGGTTCATTAATTTATGGTCCCACACTGTTCTTGTGTGCTAGATATGATCTTAACACAGCCTTGAATTATATCAATAGGCCTTTTTGTTTAGACCAGTTTTTCTGTCTTCCTTTTGCACCTTTTCTCATCAATATTTGTTGTTATAGGTTATTTTAATACTGTAACGGAGTCCTCAAAGGGTTAGGTATCCTTCTAGTTAGTGCACTTAGTGCCACCTCCCTGTCTGGATGTGTCTTGCAGTCCAGGTCCTCTTTTAATCAAAGGTGCAATGAGGTGGGCAGGCAGCTTGGGTAGTAGTAGGGACAGTAGTACGGGAACTTAGGCCCACCCACTCCACCAGGCTCTGAGCCAGGGTCCTAGGAGGGTCAACAGTGTCTAGCCCCCAAAAGTGGCCTCCAGGTTCCCTCCCTGGGTCACTTCCTACCATCTGCCTTTCTCCCCCAGCTTCCAGTCCAGTATAAGGTGAAAAGAAAAAGAAAAGGCAACCAAACCATCAGCTGCATCTGAGCTCAGCACATGGTCTTATTCCCTTGGGGAGGCTTCAGGATAGGTCTGCCCTCCTGCCCAGCCTCCCTCTTTCTGAGCTCCATTGCTTCCTATTCAATCCTTTCTCCATCTGGAGCATGCTCTTCAGGGTTGGAGGGGTGGGGTTATGGGGCCTGTAATGTTCTTTAATCCCTTTTAGCCCAGTGTGGGGTTTGTATACCCCATCTCAAATACTTTATGAACTTTCACTCAATTTTAACAGTTGAGCTCACATTAGGGTAAATTTGTAGGCCTCATTATCAAAACAGACACCCCGCCTCATTTCTTGTAGAGGGTTGGATGGTGTCTAGTGAATGAGGCAGGGGATTGCAGGAAGAGAAAGAATGGCCTCGTGGTTTAGGTAGTTGAATGGTGCCCTGCAGAACTGGATTCTATCCCAGATTCTGCCACAGAGTGCCCATCTCTTTAACCAAAACTTTTCAGAGGTGATCACTAATTGTGTATCCTTTATTTTATGTATGCCCAACTAGAGCCACCTGGTGTCAGATTTGAAGAAGTGTTCTTACAACTGCATTGAAGTCCGTCAGGGCTGTGCATTGAATATATAAAATGTTAAATACTTTGAAAAATCAGTTCCTAGGAGACTCAAATTGTGTACCCAAAATTAGTAGCCATTTATGTCAATGTTGGTTTTAGTTGCTCAGTGCTTCGTTTGACCATCTGTAAAATGAAGATGATGATTTTACTTTACAAGTGTGAGGTGAAGAATATTTCATTAATATTTGTTTTGAGGACCATAGAACAGTCCATGTGGAAAGTAATTATGCTGTATTCAATGCAGAGATGGCATATGGTAAATAAGGCTTGGACCTTACATTGAACAAGAAGGATACAAAGAACTATTGAATAGCTACCCATTCAGGGGCACTGTCTGTTATGGGCACTGAAAGAGGTAGAGGTCATATGGAAAATATAGTATTTGATCATGTGATTAAAGACTTAATCATAATGCATAGGTACAATTCACTACAAATATATGGGCTGAATTAAGGTTGGACAAGGAAACTTAATTTAGACATTTCCTAACTTTTGCATCTGTGTGCTTGATTTTTCAACTGTAACTTATTTTTAACATAGTGGGGTGTGTGTGTGTGTGTGATATTGTAATATACTAAAGAGGCAAAGCAGTGATAGGAAGTTATTGATTCTGTGCTGTATGTTTTGTCTCTGATGTAGTAAATTATGAAATATTTTCAGGATATCATATTCTACCTGCTGTGTCACTGACTCTTTTCACAGACCGCTCTCCTAGTTTTGCATTTTGTGGATGTTCATTGAACCTTTTCACAGTAGTAATTCACTATGGCATCATAGAAAGCAGAAAACACTTGGCTACTGCTTGAATTTTTGGCGCAGGTTACAGTAAACTTCTATGACTTTCTGTACTTCACTACATGGGACCCTGTGTGTATATGTGGTCCTTGCTGTGTGAGATGCGAGTGTAATTAGGTGGTGTTAGAGCACTGGATAGCATGCACAAAGCTAAGCATGTACTTCAGCTGAAATGTTTTCTTAAAGACATTTGACCTTACTAGAATTGTTCAATAGCTATTGTGGGTAATAAATAGCTGTCAGCCTTTTTCAAGTCCTAGTAAGGTTTATTCAAACAAAACTGACTTGTTTAATTTTCATAGCTGTACTGTACACTGATGCTTATGAAATAGAAATGTAATTTAGAAAGTGAAATCAAGGTTTATCTTCTAATTTAACCTACTGGTTCAAGAAACTAGATTCACTTCACTTTGAATTACAATCGGTGAGAATTTAACTATACATGTAGACCCTGAAAATTTTTCTCTATCAGAAATATAAAAGTATAAAATATTAATATATTAACTTATGATTAAAACACTACCTTTTTCCATTTTGTAGGTTAATATATTTCTAAAAATATTCTAATATGCTAAACTATTCTGTCTAAAGATTAGAAATCAATCACAGTACATCCTTCTACTCAATTTTAGATATTAATGTTACGCTACCTCATTTTTTAGTCTTAGTGGAAGTTAAAAAAGAATACGGTTCGACTACAACTATATGGACAAGTATTAAGTAAATCTAGTTTAATACAAAATTAAACTACTTTTCCCCATTGGATGTAGATTATAGAACTGCAGATAGAAACTGTTTTCCAGTACACTGCACTCAGTTGTGCAAACTTATTTTTTTAGGGTCAAAGAAGAACAAAAACCACAACCGACACAGTAAGTAAAATATCTTAAAAGTACAGTAGGCTTGACTTTTCTACCTTTGCCATGTTCTGCTTTCTGCACCTTTGATGGTATTAGCTTTCACTAATACCTGATAGGCTGCAGCTAGTTTGTCATCTGCTTCCTGATCGGCTTGTAAGAGAGCTGCCTGCAGCTTCTTACTTCATCCACATGTTAGCTGGATGTAGTTTCTTGCTGCCTGCTTGTGGCCTGGTTAAGTGTAAAACTTTATTTCCCTTACATCCTTAGTGGCTGACTTATTATTGCAGCTAACATTCCCATTGGCTGTAGCTTTTCCACCTGTATATTTCTATTATTATTGGGTAAGAAAACACTTAAACTAGTATGATTTATTTGGTTATTCAGTCACATTATTTGCTTATTTAAACAGGTGGTTTCCCTTTAGCGGGATCACTGAGCTGGTAAATAACGTTCTTCAGCCACAGCAAAAACAACAAAATGAAAAGGAGCCCCAGACGTAAGTAAGCTGCTCTCTGTAGACTAATTCATGTCTCTATAGCATTAAAACATACTGGAGAGTATGTGTAAAATACTTTCCCATTCATAACATCCTTATAAGAGCATTTTACAAGCTGACACTGCCTTTGCTTTCAGAGCTTTGATTGGCAAAGAGAAATATGCAAATTAAGTGAGGGCCCACTTTTACCAGACAATTGAGTTGATTAGATGGGGGAGGGAGGGAGAGAATCTTAGGAACTCTCACTGCTCCATTTAATGCCTTTCCTTGCAAGTACTCTTTTTGAAAAACTTCCATTGAAGTTAACATGAGTTCTATGCATGGGAAGGTTGAATGATCAGATATGTAGTATTATATGTAGCATATCTATGTAGATACACAGTATTTATGATATTGATCATACATAGAATGCTATAAAATATACATCATACATCTGAAGAGCTGGGAATTTTCCATTTCATTTTTTTCATGACGTTGAAATATCTGTAAAGTTTCTGAGCTTTGACAGATATGAGGTGAAATCCTGGTCCTATTGTAGTCAATGGGAGTCTTGCAGTGGACTTCACTGCAGCCAGGATTTCACTGATGATCTTTTTACAGTGCCATGCCACGATGGATTTCCTTTAAGGAGAACCATATGAGAAATTAACTGTTTTTGCCATTTGAAAATGTTAAGGTTGAACAGAACCTGGCAAAGCTAGGAGATTCAGACTTACGGTTGAACTTAAACCATGCAGCCACAAGTAAAAAGAGAAGAAAGTTAAGAATAACTTTAATTTCAAATTTCCTAGATTTTTCTAAGTGTTACAGCCTAATGTTATAGCTTTTTAATTTATGGAGTTTTATTTTATTTATTTACTTATTTTATGGGAAAAAGTCTTGTTGGTTTATATAATTAATTTTTAAAATCTTTTTGGGCACATGCTTAGGTGGTTTTAAAACATGCATTTTTATTATTTCCTTTTTATATATTTTTCAGAGACCTGTCCGGTCCCTTTGTTAGATATATATTTAGCTGAGTTTCTTTTAGTTATTATAGGCAATGGCAGTTTTAGTTTATTGTGAAAATATATATTTAGAAACATAAGAATCTTTAAAAAATTGCACAGGAGAACAATTTGTGGGATTGGGTATACTAAGCCCTGAATTTTGCAATCCTTGCAAACGTTCTTTAGAAAAGGCTGTATGATTTGGCTCATAACTACTTTCATATATATATATATATATATATATATATATATATATATATATATATATATATATATGATCCCTTTAGTGGGATCACTGAGCTGGTAAATAACGTTCTTCAGCCACAGCAAAAACAACAAAATGAAAAGGAGCCCCAGACGTAACTAAGCTGCTCTCTATAGACTAATTCATGTCTCTATAGCATTAAAACATACTGGAGAGTGTGTGTAAAATACTTTCCCATTCATAACATCCTTATAAGAGCATTTTTCAAGCTGACACTGCCTTTGCTTTCAGAGCTCTGATTGGCAAAGAGAAATATGTAAATTAAGTGAGGGCCCACTTTTACCAGACAATTGAGTTGACAATTTTGCACTCAACTAGTTTTTTTATACACTTAAAGGCTAAAAAATAAATTTGATAAAATCTATACTGTAATTTTTTTGTCAGACATACATATATGCAAAATTTCATGTGAAACTTTTAAACCTTTCAGCCAGAATTTTTTTAAAGGAAAGCAATAACCTCCTGAAAAGAGTTAATAATGGAAATGTTGACAATTAAACTACAGCAGCAGAAATGTTTAGCTATAAAGTTATATATTTGTATTACTTATATTTTTCCACATACACACATTATTTCAGTTTTATTCATACTTTTTTATGATACCTGAAGTATCTAATTTCACTTAATTGTACTGTAGGCTGTATTTTCCAGTGATCTACTATGAGGAGTATTCACTTCTAACATTATAATAGCTGTCTAATAATTAGTATTATGTGGCAATTAGAATCAGAAAAGGAAGGGGAAAAATTGAAGAGTAGTCATCATAATCCAACTATGATTTCATCCTTTTAAAAATTTCTACAGGATAGTGTATAATTTGTAATCCTAAAATCATAGATTTCTGGTAAAATTTATAGAAGATGCATTTTTTTTCTTCATGAAATACAACTGTGTTAGTTACTGCTTACATTCAGCTCACTATGCTACGAGATTACGTAAAACACTGAGATAGTTGTCATAGTGAACATGAGCCAAATTCTGCTCTGGTATATGTACAATTCCCACTGAAGTCATGATAGCAGGGCTCCTAGATCAGGGGAAAGAGCTGTTCAAAAAGTGGAAAAACAATTTCTGGAAAAATTTTGAAATTTCAAAGCTGTTTCTGTTTTGCAGGGTTCAAAAATTTTTCCTTTTAAAATTGCTTTTTGGCCAAAATATATTTTGAAAAATTTCAAAATTTTTATTTTTTTCTCCTTTCTCCTCTATTTTTCTTTTTTGTCAATGAGTACAATAAAATGGTGTCCAGGTTTTGTGTGTGTGTGTGTGTGTGTGTGTGTGTGTGTTGTTGACTCTGCAACTTTTCAAAGGTGAGGAAATTTTGAAAAGTTACAAAATGGCTAATGGAGGAGGAGAAGAATGAAAAAGTGTGTGTGGGGAAACAAAACATCATTCATTCTGTTGTATTCAGTAATGAAAAGGAAGGAGGATAAATGTGTGAAACAAATGCAAAATTTTGCAATTTTCAGTTTCAGTGAAAAAGTGGAAAACAAAACTTTTTATGAAAGTTTTATGTTTTGGAAAAAAGGCCATTTTTCAGCAAAAAAGTTTTAGTGAAAAACTTTAACCACCTTTAATTGAGCTTAAAATTTGGTGACAATCTGTGAACAAAGTGGTAAAATATTTAATATTACATTTTTTTTCATTATTTAAAAAAAGTTCTTTTGATATTGACAAGTATTCTCTATTAGATTTTGTAAGCTTATTTTTGTCTGAAGATAAACATCTATAAAATTCAGTTATTGGAAGAAAACTCATTTATGTGGTTTCTTCAGACATTCAGTTACAATTATTCACAAGTCATCGAAGGGTCTGATCCTTCAACCTTTATTCATCTGAGCTTAATGGGACTACTTGGACGAATTAGGGTTACCAGTTTGATTGTAATGCTTTTTCACTATTAACAGGCAATATGAAAAAAACTTCACACAAAAAGTCTAGTGTGATATTTTTCACGACATAAAAGTACTATATTTTGTATTATTTCAGATACATCACATCAATACCTACAATGTCTAAAACCTGTATATAAAGATACTACAATTGATCTGTTGTCTTTGGCAAATAGGGGGTGTGTGCAGATGAGAAGAGGGAGAGTTAGGTGGCTAGATTTGTTTCTAAAGTTCCCAAGATGAAATCAGTGGGGGAAGGTGTCAAGGTTCCTCCCCCACTCTGAACTCTAGGGTACAGATGTGGGGACCTGCATGAAAAAAACCTCCTAAGCTTATCTTTACCAGCTTAGGTCAAAACTTCCCCAAGGTACAAAATATTCCACCCTTTGTCCTTGGATTGGCCGCTACCACCACCAAACAAATACTGGTTACTGGGGAAGAGCTGTTTGGACACGTCTTTCCCCCCAAAATACTTCCCAAAACCTTGCACCCCACTTCCTGGACAAGGTTTGGTAAAAAGCCTCACCAATTTGCCTAGGTGACTACAGACCCAGACCCTTGGATCTTAAGAACAATGAACAATCCTCCCAACACTTGCACCCCCCCTTTCCAGGGAAATGTTGGATAAAAAGCCTCACCAATTTGCATAGGTGACCACAGACCCAAACCCTTGGATCTGAGAACAATGAAAAAGCATTCAGTTTTCTTACAAGAAGACTTTTAATAGAAATAGAAGTAAATAGAAATAAAAAAAAATCCCCCCTGTAAAATCAGGATGGTAAATACTTTACAGGGTAATTAGATTCAAAACATAGAGAACCCCTCTAGGCAAAACCTTAAGTTACAAAAAAGATACACAGACAGAAATAGTTATTCTATTCCGCACAATTCTTTTCTCAGCCATTTAAAGAAATCATAATCTAACACGTACCTAGCTAGATTACTTACTAAAAGTTCTAAGGCTTCATTCCTGGTCTATCCCCGGCAAAGACAAAATATAGACAGACACACATACCCTTTGTTTCTCTCCCTCCTCCCAGCTTTTGAAATTATCTTGTCTCCTCATTGGTCATTTTGGTCAGGTGCCAGCGAGGTTACCTTTAGCTTCTTAACCCTTTACAGGTGAGAGGAGATTTCCTCTGGCCAGGAGGGATTTTACAGGGGTTTACCCTTCCCTTTATATTTATGACACGCCCCCCAAATCTCAGCTAGGGTGAAACACTGGCTGGGATTTCTTCCTGGAGCTCTAGGAAAAACAGAGTTAATAAGACACATGCATCTCTAAATATACTACCAAGTACATAAAGACTAACAATATTTTCTACATCTCAAGGACGATTTTAACCAGTTGATTCTGGGAAACTTTCACGGGAGAGTGCATCAGCCACTTTGTTAGAAGCTCCTGAGATGTGTTGGATGTCAAAATCAAAATCTTGGAGAGCTAAACTCCACCGAAGAAGTTTTTTGCTATTTTCTTTGACCGTGTGAAGCCACTTCAGTGCAGCATGGTCGGTTTGCAGGTGGAAACGCCGTCCCCAAACATATGGGCGTAGCTTTTCCAGAGCGTAGACAATGGCGTAACATTCTTTTTCAGTGACTGACCAGTGGCTTTCCCTCTCAGACAGTTTTTTGCTGAGAAACACTACAGGGTGGAATTCTTGATCAGGTCCTTTCTGCATTAAAACTGCTCCCACACCACGCTCGGACGCATCTGTGGTTACTAGGAACGGTTTGTCAAAGTCTGGGGCCCTTAGTACAGGGTCAGACATGAGTGTCGCTTTAAGCTTGTTAAAGGCCTTCTGACACTTTTCGGTCCACTGAACCGCATTTGGCTGTTTCTTTTTGGTTAGGTCTGTCAGTGGGCGGCGATTTGGCTGTAGTGCGGTACAAATCGTCTGTAATAACCGGCCAAGCCTAAGAAGGATTGAACCTGTTTCTTTGACTTTGGGACAGGCCACTTTTGGATAGCATCCACTTTGGCCTGTAGGGGGCTGATAGTTCCTTGACCCACCTGGTGTCCAAGGTAAGTCACTCTGTTTAGGCCTATTTGACACTTCTTAGCCTTAACAGTTAGTCCTGCCTCCCTTATGCGCTCAAGGACTTTTTGTAGATGTTCCAGGTGGTCTGCCCAGGAATCCGAAAATATGGCCACATCGTCAAGGTAGGCGACTGCATATTCTCCTAATCCTGCTAGGAGACCATCTACAAGTCTTTGGAAGGTGGCGGGTGCATTTCGCAGCCCGAAAGGGAGTACATTAAATTCATACAGCCCGAGATGTGTGGTGAAGGCTGACCTTTCCTTGGCAGATTCATCTAGCGGTACCTGCCAGTACCCCTTGGTTAAGTCCAAGGTAGAGATGAACTGGGCCCGTCCCAGTTTCTCTAATAGTTCATCTGTGCGTGGCATTGGATAGTTGTCTGGGCGAGTTACAGCATTTAGCTTACGGTAGTCCACGCAAAAACGTATTTCCCCATCTGGTTTGGGAACTAGAACCACTGGAGATGCCCATGCACTTTCAGAGGGGCGGATTACACCCATCTGTAACATATCCCGGATCTCCCGTTCTATAGCAGTTTTAGCTTGAGGAGACACCCGGTAAGGTTGGACTCTAATTGGGCGAGCATTACCTGTGTCAATGGAGTGGTATGCCCGTTCAGTCAGTCCTGGGGTGGCTGAGAACGTTGGCGCGTAGCTAGTGCACAGCTCCTGGATCTGCTGTCGCTGCATACGCCCAAGGGTCATGGAGAGGTTCACCTCTTCCACACCACCAGCACATTTCCCTTCGTAGTAGACACCTTCAGGCCACTCAGCGTCGTCTCCTCCCTGGGCTGTAAACTGACAAACCTTTAATTCTCTGGAATAAAAGGGCTTTAGAGAATTAATATGGTACACCTTAGGCTTTCGGTTGGAGGTGGGGAATGCTATGAGATAATTAACAGCTCCCAGGCGCTCCTGGACCGTGAATGGCCCTTCCCACGATGCTTCCATTTTATGGGCCTGGAGCGCCTTTAAGACCATGACCTGGTCCCCTACTTTGAAGGAACGCTCTCTGGCATGTTTATCATACCAGGCTTTTTGCTCTTTTTGAGCATCCTGTAAGTTTTCTTTAGCAAGGGCTAAAGAGGTTCGGAGGGTGTTTTGTAGGTTGGTTACAAAGTCCAGAATGTTAGTTCCTGGAGAAGGTGTAAATCCCTCCCATTGCTGCTTCACCAACTGCAATGGCCCCTTAACCTCACGGCCATATACAAGTTCAAATGGGGAAAACCCTAAACTGGGGTGTGGTACAGCTCTGTAGGCAAAGAGCAACTGCTGCAACACTAGGTCCCAATCATTGGAGTGCTCATTTACGAATTTACGTATCATGGCCCCCAAAGTTCCATTAAACTTCTCCACCATGCCATTTGTTTGATGGTGGTAAGGAGTGGCAACCAAGTGATTTACCCCATGAGCTTCCCAAAGGTTTTTCATAGTTCCTGCCAGGAAATTAGTCCCTGCATCTGTGAGGATGTCGGAGGGCCAACCTACCCTGGCAAAAATGTCTGCTAGTGCCTGGCACACACTTTTAGCCCTGGTGTTGCTTAGAGCTACTGCTTCCGGCCATCGGGTGGCAAAATCCATGAAAGTCAGTATGTACTGCTTTCCTCTGGGTGTCTTTTTCGGAAAAGGACCCAGAATATCCACAGCTACTCGCTGAAATGGAACTTCAATGATGGGGAGTGGCTGGAGAGGGGCTTTGACCTGGTCTTGGGGCTTTCCCACTCTTTGGCACACCTCACAAGACTGGATATAGGTAGAAACATCCTTGCCCATTCCCTCCCAGTGGAATGACCCCCCCAAACGGTCTTTGGTCCTGTTCACCCCAGCATGGCCACTAGGGTGATCATGGGCTAAGCTCAAGAGCTTGGCCCGGTATTTAGTTGGAACTACCAACTGTCTCTGAGGATGCCAGTCTTCCTGGTGTCCACCAGAAAGAGTTTCCTTGTATAAAAGTCCTCTTTCTACAACAAACCTGGATCGAGTAGAAGAGCTGAGAGGCGGTGGGTGGCTCCGTGCCGCCGTCCAAGCTCTCTGGAGGCTTTCATCTGCTTCCTGTTCGGTCTGGAACTGTTCCCTTGATGCTGGAGACATCAGTTCCTTATTGGATTGTGGACCTAGGCTTGGTCCCTCTGGAAGCGATATAGGGGATGGGGCTGTTTCTGTTGACTGTGAACCGCTCTCCGCTGGTGAACTATGTTGGGATTCAGGCTCCGGCTGAGACTCTTGTGTCGGGTTATCGGCTGCTGTCGGTTCAGGGTCGGTGGGGCCCTCTGGTGTTGAGGTTGCAAGTACTGGATTCAGTGCTGGCAATGGGTCTGGTGTTGGTTGTTCGGCTGGTTCCGGTTCTGGGACTGGTTCCGTCTGGGTCTCTGGGACTGGATCCACTACTGCTGTTGCAGACATTGGTCTGGGGTCCGGATCCATCACCTCTGACCGGGTCCTGATAGAAGTTTCCGGAACAGAGCTAGGCCTCACGGCTTGGTTAGCCTGGCTGCGGGTGACCGTTCCCACCCTCTTGGCCTGCTTCACATGATTGGCCAAGTCTTCCCCCAACAGCATGGGGATGGGATAATCATCATAGACTGCAAAAGTCCACGTTCCGGACCAGCCCTTGTACTGGACAGGCAACTTGGCTGTAGGCAAATCGAAAGAGTTGGACTTGAAGGGTTGAATCGTCACTTGGATCTCTGGGTTGATTAAATTGGGGTCCACTAAGGAAGCATGGATAGCTGACACTTGTGCTCCGGTGTCCCTCCACGCGGTGACCTTCTTCCCGCCCACACTCACAGTTTCCCTCCGCTCCAAGGGTATCTGGGAGGTATCTGGGCCTGTGGACCTCTGGTGCGATTCCGGTGCAATGAACTGTAATCTGTTGGGGTTCTTGGGGCAGTTGGCCTTTACATGCCCCAGCTCGTTACATTTAAAACATCGTCCAGCTGACTGGTCACTGGGGCGAGGAGGGTTGCTGGAGAACGGGGTGGAGGGACGATAAGGGGTCTGGAGGGTTCTTTGGGAGGTAGGTGGGGCTTTGGGCGGCCCCCGGTAATAGGGTGTGGTCTGGGGTTGTCCCTTCTGGTCTCCGCTCCAACTGCGACCAGTTTTCTTCTTCTCTGCCACCTCCACCCATCTGGCTCCAATCTCTCCTGCCTCGATTACAGTTTTGGGCTTCCCATCTAGGATGTATCTTTCTATTTCCTCAGGAACACCCTCTAAGAATTGTTCCATTTGCATTAGGAAGGGCAAATTTACTGGAGATTCAACACTTGCTCCGGATATCCAGGCCTCCCAATGCTTCACAATGTGGTAGGCATGTCGGGTAAATGACACATCTGGTTTCCACCTTAGGGCTCTGAACCTCCGACGAGACTGCTCGGGTGTTATCCCCATTCTGACTCTCGCCTTGGATTTAAACAGTTCATACTTGTTCATGTGTTCTTTAGGCATTTCAGCTGCCACCTCAGCTAAGGGTCCACTGAGCTGCGGCCTCAGCTCTACCATGTATTGGTCAGTAGAGATGTTGTACCCAAGGCAGGCCCTTTCGAAGTTTTCTAGGAAGGCCTCAGTATCATCGCCTGCTTTGTAGGTGGGGAACTTTCTGGGATGGGAAGTGGTACTTGGAGAAGGATAGCTAGGGTTTGTTGGGATATTCTCCTGAGCCTTTATCTTCTCTATCTCCTCCACATACTTCCTCTCTTTTTCCTTCTCCTCCAGTTCTTTGTCCCTTGCTTCCATAGCTCTCCTGTGAGCAGCCGCTTGGTGTTGTTCTGCCTCTTTCGCTGCCTCTTTCGCTGCCTCCCTTTCTTGTTCCTTCTCCTCCTTCTTCAGCCGCATGAGTTCTATCTGTCTTTCATGTTCCCTTTGTCTTTCCTCAGCCTGAAATCTGGCTAATTCCAGCCGTAGTCGAGCCGCAGATTTTGTCATTCTAACCTCTCTGTTTTTAACTAACTTTACACCCGAGGTTTAGAAATAAACAAAAAAAAACTTGGCTGTAAAATTTTGCTGTGCTGGAATAGAATACCTATTCTCTGATAGTGATTGTCAGCCTACAAAAAAAAAAAAAAAAAGACAATTCCCTTGTCTCTGCTCTGGGCCCAAATCAAAGCAAAAACTTCCAGCTACTTTGAAACCTGTTTACCCAGCCCAAAGAAAAACCAAGTTTCCTTTTTAAACTTGTGCTCCTTGTAAAAAATCAAAATCCAAAAAAAAAAACCCTTGCCACTTTTGTCTCCAGGCAAATGGGTAGAACACCCCCCCTTCTATTTACTTTTAGGGAAAAAAAAACAACTCTGGGTTGGAAGACTGTGAATTTCCCTGCAGGAGTTAAGTACCCTGCCTCCAGGCAAAGAAAACCTGCAATTCACAAAGATAATCCCCTTTTGTCTCTGCTTGGCCACAAAGCAGAGAAAAAAACAAGCTGCTTTCAGTTTCAGCTGCTTCTGGACTTCCTTTCCAAAGGAAAGAAAAAAAAAATCTCCTTTTTTAAAATCTGTATTTCTAGTTCAAAAAAAAATCTCAACTGGATCTCAAAATGATTTCAGGTTAATCCCACCGCTGCCACCATGTCAAGGTTCCTCCCCCACTCTGAACTCTAGGGTACAGATGTGGGGACCTGCATGAAAAAAACCTCCTAAGCTTATCTTTACCAGCTTAGGTCAAAACTTCCCCAAGGTACAAAATATTCCACCCTTTGTCCTTGGATTGGCCGCTACCACCACCAAACAAATACTGGTTACTGGGGAAGAGCTGTTTGGACACGTCTTTCCCCCCAAAATACTTCCCAAAACCTTGCACCCCACTTCCTGGACAAGGTTTGGTAAAAAGCCTCACCAATTTGCCTAGGTGACTACAGACCCAGACCCTTGGATCTTAAGAACAATGAACAATCCTCCCAACACTTGCACCCCCCCTTTCCAGGGAAATGTTGGATAAAAAGCCTCACCAATTTGCATAGGTGACCACAGACCCAAACCCTTGGATCTGAGAACAATGAAAAAGCATTCAGTTTTCTTACAAGAAGACTTTTAATAGAAATAGAAGTAAATAGAAATAAAAAAAAATCCCCCCTGTAAAATCAGGATGGTAAATACTTTACAGGGTAATTAGATTCAAAACATAGAGAACCCCTCTAGGCAAAACCTTAAGTTACAAAAAAGATACACAGACAGAAATAGTTATTCTATTCCGCACAATTCTTTTCTCAGCCATTTAAAGAAATCATAATCTAACACGTACCTAGCTAGATTACTTACTAAAAGTTCTAAGGCTTCATTCCTGGTCTATCCCCGGCAAAGACAAAATATAGACAGACACACATACCCTTTGTTTCTCTCCCTCCTCCCAGCTTTTGAAATTATCTTGTCTCCTCATTGGTCATTTTGGTCAGGTGCCAGCGAGGTTACCTTTAGCTTCTTAACCCTTTACAGGTGAGAGGAGATTTCCTCTGGCCAGGAGGGATTTTACAGGGGTTTACCCTTCCCTTTATATTTATGACAAGGTGTGGCAGGGGTGCTGAAGGAATTGAGGACGGGAATTTTGTTATTGATTTCAGTAGGGTCAGAATTCTACCTGCATGTCTACTGGAAACATACAGAGGGGACTGTGTGTGTGGAAGAAATGCAAACTAGGTGAAGAAGGCAGTAAGGCATTCCCTGTTGGTGCATAACCATGATGTTAGGTGTCTATTACAAGCAAAAAAAAAAAAAGAAAAAAAGAAATCTACACACTTGTAAAATACTCTTTAACTGACCATTAATTTAGCAGTGTTATACATTCACATCTCTAATATACAGATTTGAAGAACTGCTGCATACTGTTCTTCTAATCTAGAGCATATGGGAAATAACATACAAGAACTTCTAGATAGACCAGTACATGAACATGATGATTTTTGCTATGCTGCTGTATATGAACCAGAAGTACTATAGCCTACGAACAAACTTTCTCATTTGAATAAGAATTAGCGGATAAACTTGGAGAAGGAAAATCCAGTTGAAAGTTTACTTTTCTCATTTATTAGTGGTAACATAAGTAAGTTAAAGTATTTTGGTTTTTGTTTTTAAACTGATTTTTTGAGTTGACAAAGGTTTCTTGGGGCAATATGTCTTCTCTGTGAGGGCTGGCTCAAGAAAAAACTCAGACCCCGCCCCCCCATCAAAATGATTGACTTGGGCCATCCAGTGTGCTATCTTCTCCCTAAGATATGTCCCAAACTGCTCTGTCATGCCAGCAGGGAGAGGCAGCGGAGGAGAAGAAATAGATGATGTGTTCAGAATTGGTACATTTGTGAAAAAGTTAATGTAATCCTGTATGGAAATGTCTCGATAAACAGGAGGAGACAGAACCTGCAGTGTTTTCCCAGTTAGGACTTTGATAAAAGGGGAGACATCCTGATTCCTGAGGGGACTCTAATGATTAACACTGCAAAATTCTCAGCACGAAGCAGCTTTCACTTCACTTTTCAGTTCTGAAGCCTAAGTAGTAATGCTAGCATTTCATTTTGCCACTGGTATAATTTAGCTGGGTTCCCTAACTTTTTTCTGCTTATTTATGGTCTGCAGATGGCTGTTGCAGCTGGGGATTGCGGGGGGAGACTGGGAAATAGCATGAAGCTGCTCATTCTGTCTAGAGTTTTATACTAGTGCTTGACACTATAGTATCTGAGCATCTTCCACATAAAATCAATAGCAATAATGGAGTCTGTAGTGGACTACATGTCTCTTGCTCTCTTCCCTTTTAGGGGTAAAAACTTAGCTTGTGGTACTGGTTTTTTTGGGAATATATAGTGGTGGTGGTAATCTTGTGAATGTCATTCTTGTTATGTTGGAAAGGCTTTTTCTAAGAGGAAGGTTTCATAGCATTTTCCAAACATAGTCAGATTGTGAATTTGTCTGCTTTCCCCTTGGAGTTTATTGCATAGCCTCTTGACTTAGAATGTTTTGTCCCCCAGCTCTCACATGCTTCATCTTCATTACTGTCCTGGATGTTTGTATGTCAGCCAAAGATTCCTCACACTGAAGACATCCTCAGCTGCCCAGCATAGCTTTATGGGCCCCTTTATGGCCCCATCAGCCTTTGGCCCATCATTTTTGATTGATGCAAATAGGTTTAGTATATTTTCTGTAAAAAGTAGATTCATATTATTTGACTTCACTGGGAGTTGCAGGTGCTCAGTGTACCTCAGGATTTGGGCCTGAGTTTATAATATTTTGTCTTGTAAACAAGTTGAAAAATCGTGCAATTGTATTCTGTAGTAAGCTCCCTTCAAAAGAACAAGGTTTACAAAATTTGCTTAAAGAAATGTCCAGAATATAAATATTTTATTTCTGCATGTGGACATGTTGGTTTATTTTTTGAAGTGTTGCATAATATATTCATTATTACTATACTAATGCAACTTGAGCTGTTAAAGATAATTTAAGAATATAGTAATACCATATTTTAAACATATCAAGGTGCCCTAAATAACATTTAAGATTAAAGAAATACATAAATTATTCTAGCCAGTTGCAAAACTATTTTTTGAAATATGTAAACAATTTTTTCTTTTGGTGCACATGTGTAACACCCACTATTACTAAAGAAAGTTATGTATTTACAGCAGAGAGAATATACGTAATTCACTTCATCAGTGGCTGGTAGAATTTTTAAAGTCATCTTAGGCTCCTGCTGATGATCCTAGTAGAACTCTCATTGCCTACAATGAGAAAAGGAGCAAGCCTTCTTTCCTGGCTTTTGATAATTTATCAGGAGGATGGTATTCTTAATATAATAAGATTCCAGAGTGTGTCACTCTGTAGCTTCAAAAGTCTGTTGTGTCAGTGTGAAGCTATAGAAATTACTACAAGCATGGTTGGGAGATGTTTTTGTTCAGAATATTACCAGGTTCTGTCATTCCTCCCCCCTCCAGCCCCCCGCGACAGCCAGGCATGTATCTATGCCATGCCATAAATCCTAGACCACTGTGGTATATATCACAAGTAACTCAGCCAATCAACATCCTTACTTTACAGCTAATTTTCATGCTACTATTTTATTGGTTCTGTTAGGGAGACTGCACAGATGGTGGTTTCTTTGGCCCAACTGCCACAGTTCTTCAGAACTACCTATAAAATGGCACACACAATAATCCCAAACACACCTCACTACAGCATACACCCCTGATCCACCAGCTGCACAAATACACCCAAGTCTCCCAGCACTATACAACCCACACACAAATCAACACAACCAGCACAAACAGTAACCCCAAATATCCTAGAATGCATGATGAGTCAGTGTGAAGTGATGAAAACAGCTACAAGCAAAGTTGAGAGTTCTTTTTGTTTAGAATATCACTAGGTTTAATCATCACTGGGGTTCATGGTGTGTTGCTGTCAGATTTTTAAGTTCTCAGCCATTTTTGGCTTTTTACACACATGATTTCATGAATTATATCTGTGAAAGCACAGACTTTCAGGTACTTGTTACAAATGCAGCCTGTGTCAGAGGGCGTTATGGATTATTTATTTATTTAAATAATTAGAATCAAGAAAGTATTTTCTTGTACTTGTAAGATTAGTTTTGAGTGGGAGAGGGGAGCCAGACATAATAAAAGTACACTATTTATCACAACATAGTGACCACACATGGAAAAAGATTTCTCAAATCAAGCATGCTAAATTCAGTGCTTTCTCTATGCTTATAACAATAGTGTGTTAATAGACAGCTATCTTGTGTTTTTTATGAGGCTATTGTTACTTTTGTAGGGGAGATGATGGATAATATTTGTTACAAAATGAGATGTTACAGAATCTTAATTTTTCTACAAGATAAATCTCTACAACCAAGGTAACTTTTCTATTATTAGCCAAACCCGACATATTCTGAAAGAAATATTTTCAGTAAAATGTTAATTTATTAAACATCTGTGTTCTCTCTGGCCAAGAACCTCAAATAAACTGCTAGCAGATTGTTTATTAATTTTAGTTTATTTCTAGAGGCAAACCTCAAAATAAACTGATCTTCAGTCACTCAAGAATGATATAAAATTTTTGCTATGCAAGTTTTTGAGTAATATTTGATTTCTACCATATATACTCATCACTGTGATCTCCTGCTCACATCCCTACATTTTTGTCATGTGTCCTACCCCATTGGAATAGAGTGGCCTCTGGTTATAGTTGGCAAAGTTTGGAATCATAAAAGTTTCTGTTATAACCATCATGCACTGTATCTATACAGCAAACAATGTCATTGTTCAGCTCATCTTCCCTCAAGGCACTGTTGCCTAAAATAGAACAAAGGAGTGAAATCAATTGTAAAACAGTATCAAGATATAACATTGCTTTAGTTTATGACCTCTGTGCCATTAACCCCAGAGGAGAACACTTGACAAGTAGAGGTTTTTGATATGATGTACATTATTTTCTACATAAAATGGTCATTAAAGGAAATGATAGTGGATATATTTATCAGTATCTGAATAAAAATTCTTTAAAATCGCCACATTGATAGTTAAAATAAAATATATCAAGAAAAATAAATTAATGTCTCAAACAATTAAATGGTTGATTATTGTTTGAATTTTGGACATGATGCATAAACATTGTCATGGCTTTCAGATAATTGGGAAGTCCACCAGTAGATTATTTACTTAAAGCACAGAAATAAATGAACACAGGAAAATTATTAAGTTATTGCAGTCTTTTATTTACAATATGTTTAGTTCCTGGAAAAAATGGTTGCTCTTCGAGGAGTGTCCCTGTGGGTGCTCCACTTTAGGTATCTTAGCACCCTGCGCTTGTAATCAGAGATTTGTAGTAGCAGTGTCCCAGTTGGCCGCACACGTGCGGCAACCGTCTCGCGCCACTCCAAGCGGCTACCTAGCATGCGCACCAACCGACCCCCAGTTCCTTCTCTACCACCCTTGGTTTGAGTTGGAGCACCAGCAATGTCCCTTCAACTTTGTAGAAAGTTCATATTCCTTCCTTTTTCTTTTATCCCCTCTATTCTAGTTAACTTCAGTTAACGTTACTTTTAATTTCTTCCATATTTAAAATAAAATTTTTTTTAGGGTATTTTTTTCCTCTCCCGCCCCCGGTGGGCCTCCTCCAATGACTGCTTAAACACGGGTTACCCATTTTTCTGCAGAGCTGGACCTTGCTCAGGCATGCCTGGTTCCCCTGGATTTAAATGCTGCCTGAACTGCAGGCTATCAATACCTGTTTCAGACAGTCATGCTCAGTGTGTCTGCTGTCTCCGAGAGACCCATATTCCTCAAAAGTGTCTTCCCCGTAAAAAACAGACTGTCAGGTACTAAAAGCCAGGGACCTCCAACTTAAATTACTCATGATGGAGAAATCCCTTAAGCCAGCCTCCAACCCAGAGTCCAGGATGCCTACTGGCCAATGCTTGCCAGCAGCAGCCTCAGAGAAGGGCTCCGCTACCAACACTGTTTCCAAGGACCTTGCCCCTAAAAAGGTGATCAAACACCAGTCTCAGTCATTGCCACAGCGAGATCCACCAAAAAAGAAATGGTCTCCTGGCAAAAAATCTGCCCCAGTACCAACGGTACCGAGAGCCTTGGAGCGAGAGGCTACTGAGACTTCCTGAGGAGCCAAGGATCCGGTACGGGCAGGCTCTCAGTCAAATGCGCAATCCCTAGCTCGGCATGGACCATGCCGAAGAACGTCCCGGCACTGACCACTGTAATGGTGCCACCTACTGCATCTACACAGCTCAGCAAGACCTCAGCACCGACAGTTCTGACCCTCTCCTCTCAGACTGCTCTGCCATCCTTGGCACCGAGCTTCCCAGTACTGCAACTTTTCACTAGACAGGCAGACCTGGCAGTTTCTTCGACGCCAGGGACCCTCCACATTCAGTACTGACGGTACCCCAGTGTGGCCGAAACCAAGTCAGATCATCACCCCAGGGGCTTCAGCACGATGATGCTGATCTCCAGTGATGATGATGAGGAGAACAACCCAGGACTATACACCCTTGCCACTCCTCTGCAAAAGCTGGTCCCTCACATCACCAGCCACTAGTAGACATGCAAGCTTGGAAGCCCCAATCCTGGCTGCCACCTCCTATGGCCCTCCCACCCAACTGGCCATATTGGGACCCATGGGCCATTTATAGGGCCCAGAACATTAGACTACCTAACCCACCAGTCTCCAGAACACCCTGCTCTCCCTCACCAATGGACCCAGCACTTTCAGAGGCCCAGGATGAGGAGACTGAAGAACAGCAGGACGCACCTGAAGGAGACACCTTGCCACCTATGCATATCTCATCTTTGTCTTCAGATAAAACCATCATGCCACCCACCCCCCACCACCACATCTGGGGATGACTTCAAGTCCTTTCGGGATCTTTTCAAGAGGGTGGTGTACTCCCCCGACATCACCTTGTCTGAGCTCCCTGAGACCCAACATAAGCTCACTGACATTCTCCAGGCCTCCCCATCGGCAAAAATAGCACTGCCAATTAACGCTGCCATAATGGACCCTGCCAAAATCATCAGGCAGACACCAGCCACAGCCCCTCCTTCCTGTCGGACAAAAAACACTACGTGCTGGCAAAAGGGGCTGAATTTCTCTTTACCCACCCCACTCCTAATTCACTGGTCGTGGAGGCAGTAAATCAGAGGGGCAAACAGCAACAGTCTAGATCCACCCCTTACAACAAGGACTGGAAGAGGCTAGACCTCTTTCGGCGCAAAGCCTATTCTTCCGCCACCTTACAATTCCGCATCGCAAATTACTCTGCACTGCTCACAAAATACACACAGAACCTGTTTTCTACAATGTAATCTTTTATTGAACATTCCCAGAGGACGAGAGAAGCATATAAGTCCAACATCTCTGAAGCTTTCTCATCACAAGGATGGCCCTCCAAGCCTCTCTCGATTCCAGCACGCTCCACCGTGACCTCCGTGGTCATGCATCAGGCATCTTGGCTCCACCTATCAGGATTTCTGAGAAAGGTACAGGCTATAGTTGAGGACCTACCTTTTGAGGGTCAGAAACTGTTTTCCGAATCCACCAATGTGTTCTGGCATACTCCAAAGGACTCTTGGCATCTATGTCCTTGTAAACAAGAAAAAGCAGGGCAGGTTTTATAACCAAAAATTCCAGGTTGCACCATACTCCCTGCCTCAAAGACACTATACCCAATGCTGCAAACAGAGGCAGACGGGATGAAGGCATAATCAAGACCAGCCTTCCACGTCCCAGCCTTCCACTTTTAAGCAATTGTGTTTTGAAGGTCTGGTCAAGGGCCTGATACCTCTACGCTCTCTAATTCCGGATCTCAACCCCACTTGAACACCTTTTTGGGGACTCCCAAAATGTCACCATATTACCCAGTCTGGAACAATATCACCACAGACAGATGGGTCCTGAAAATTATCCAGCAGGGTTACTCCATCCCCTTTATTTCTATCCCACCTACCCATCCCGCTTCCCTGTCCCTCTTCAGGGACCCCTCTCACGAGCCCCTATTACAACAGGAAATAAACCACCTCTTGCATTAGGGGCCATGGAACCAGTACCACCTCAACACAGAGGAAGAGAATTTTATTCCTATTTCCTCACTCAGAAAAAGAACGACGGATGGAGATTCATTCTGGATTTACGCAAACTCAACAAGTTTGTGAAAACACAGTGATTCAAAATGGTGACCCTATCGACAATAATTCCGGCATTAGTGAAAGGAGATTGTAGGTCGAGGGATGAGAGCCAAAGACACTTATTTTCATGTCCCCATTCACCCAGTGCAGAGAAGATTCTTGCGCTTTCACCCTAGGACATCAACATTACCAATACAAAGTGCTACCCTTCGGACTGCCCCAAGAGTCTTTTTCCAAAGTCCTCGCTGTTGCTGCAGCTCACCTTCACAGACTAGGTGTCATGATTTTTCCATACCTAGACAACAGCCTGTTAAGAGCATCAACACACTGGGCAGCACTAGAGGTCACACAGACCGCAATGGCCCTCTTTACAAACCTCAGAGGCCAAATAAATCTTCAGAAGTCCACTTTGGTCCCTGTGCAACAACTGTAATTTATAGGGACCTATCTTGACTGCCTCACAGCAACAGCGAGGTTACCTCAATAATGCTTCCTCAATTTAACCAATCTGATTACTACAGTCATGCTCAGCCCACAAAGGTCTGCCAGGACGTGCTTACAACTTTTGGAACACATGGCCGCTACGACTTTTGTCAAACATGCCAGACTACATATGAGATGCCTACAAGCCTGGCTTTGCACATGCTATATACCACACAAGCACTCCCTCAACAGGCAGCTCACCATGCTCCACAAGGTAAAGGATTCCCTCGAGTGGTGGATACACCCACAAAACGTCTGCTTGGGCATCCCTTTTCAACAGAAAGCTCCTACAATAACTATCACCATGGTTCCTCCCTCATGGGATGGGGAGTTCACCTGGGCGACAACGCGATCCAGGGTCAGTGATCCTCAACGGAAGCCACCTTGCATATAAACATACTAGAACTAAGAGCAGTCAGAAATGCATGCGAGCATTTCCTTCCTCTAATCCACAACACAACTATCAAAGTCCTTACGGACAACACAGCACACATGTTCTACATAAACTGCCAAGGGGGAGCCCTGTCATACCCTCTATGCATAGAGGGTTATACACCTTTGGAATTGGTGCAACTCCCACAATGTAGACATCTCAGCATCCTACCTGCCAGGTCACCAGAACACCATGGTGGACCAATTGAGCAGAGTCTTCTCACAAACCCACAAGTGGGAGATGGACTATGCAACCCTCACCACCATATTCAACCTCTGGGGGTTCCCAGCTGTAGACATATATGCCACAACTCACAACGCAAAGTGTCCTCAATACTGCTCCCAAGCGGGGCTGGGACGCCACTCCCTGGGCGACACCCTCCTCATCAAATGGGAGGCTCCACTAATGTATGCATTCCCTCTGATTCCACTTCTGAGTCAGGTTATAGACAAGATCAGGCAAGACAAGTCCAGGGTCATTCTCATTGCCCCTATGTGGCCCTGAAAAACACGGTTCCCATATCTGAGACAGATGGCAGTGAAACCAACTTGAACCCTTCCTTTAATACCTCACCTCCTGACACAGGACGTGTCAATCACCCCAACGTAGCTCTTCTCCATCTCAAGACCTGGCTTCTCAATGGCTGATGGGTATTGACAAAGACTATTCCGACAAAGTTAAAGACATACTCTTGAACAGCCGCAGACTAAGCTCACAGAAAACATATACACAAAAGAGTACACGATTCTGCACCTGGTGCGAGGCTAGCCATATTTCTCCACGATCAGCCCCACTGCCCAGGGTCCTCGATTATATATTGGGTCTTAAAAAATCAGGGCTATCCAACAGCTCCGTCACAGTACACCTCCCTGCAATCATCTCGTTCCATAATAATGTGGATGGAGCCACTATCTTTGCTCATCCAATGACAAAGCATTTTCTAAAAGGCATGATGAATACCTACCCAATGCTAAAAGACCTTACAGCCATGTGGGATCTTAACCTCATCCTCTGTAGCCTCATGGGGAAAATATTGGAACCCTTAGCGACTTGTTCATTGCTACATCTATCGATGGCCTTCCTCATTGCCATCACTTTGGCAAGAAGGGTAGGAGATCTAGGTACCTTAATGGCACACCCATTATATACAACATTCTATAAAGACAAAATGATCCTACAGCTGCATTCCAAGTTCATACCTAAGGTAGCCTTGCCCTTTCATCTAAATCAACCAATATACTTACCTGTGGTTTTTCCCGAAACCACATGCCAAGAACAGGGAGGCTTCTCTTCACAAACTTGTTGTCCACAAAGCACTAGCTTTTTACCTAGAAAGAACAAACATTTAGAAAATTGTCTCATCTCTTTCTCTCCATAAGAGAACGATCAAAAGGTCAGACCATCTCTAAAAATGGATCTCAGCTGTATCCATTTGTGTTACCAGCAGAACAACCTCCCTGCTCCACCAGGAGTTCACATGCACTCCACTAGAGTGTTATCAACACCAGTAGCATTTCTCAATGACATACCCATCACGGACATTTGCAGAGCAGCTACCTGGGCCTCCGCCCACTTTTAGTAAGCACTACACTCTCGAGCAACAATCAGCTGCAGACGCATAGTTTGGACTCTCAGTGCTCGTCACCGTAAATAAACCAACTCCGAAGTCCCCCCTCCATTTGTTACTGCTCCATAGTCATCTAAAGTGGAGCACCCACAGAGACACCCCTCAAAGAAGAGAGTTACTCTCGCTGTGCAGTAACTGAGGTTCTTCGAGATGGTTGTCCCTGTGGGTCCTCAACTACCCCCGCTTCTTCCCTCTACTTCGGAGTTTCATGGTGATCCTCTGGGGTAGAGAAGGACCTGGGGGTTGGTTGGCTGTGCACGCTAGGTAGCCACTTGGAGCGGCATGAGATGGCATGTACTGCCAGCTGGAACACTGCTACTACAAATCTCCGATTACAAGCGCAGGGTGCCAAGCCACCTAAAGTGGAGCACCCACAGGGACAACCATCTCGAAGAACCTCAGTTACTGCACAGGGTGAGTAACCTTTTTTCAATAGCAGTGAATTTTAAATAGTACTTCATAAGCCTATGTACTCACACTGCAGTGACACTTTTCTTAAGACAAAAATGTGTACTTTCAACTGGCACACATGGTACTACAAATATGAGCTCTTGTTCAAATCCAGTGTTTGTATTTGCAAACAAAAACTATATTAATATGAAGGTAAAGTTGAGAGTAAATATGAGAGACTTGTGTAAGTCATTCTGTGAGAGGCTGAAGGTGAACACCACACAGAAAGCTCAGTTTGTCCAATATGTAGCATCCCATGTCTTGAGCAAGGAAAAACTGCATAGAGAAGATCACACCAAGTATGGCACACTCACTAGCTTACCCATTAATTTCCAAATAGTTCCTGGTCCTAGTCCTCATCTTGAAGATGATTAGCCAAGCCATAGCATGAATATTTTGTGGATAAACTTTGTCAGTCTTTATTCTGTACTTTCAGTATTGTTAGCGCCAAAGATTTCCAACTTTATGGGGGGAGAAGGAAATAACTGCTTTTAAAAAGAAAACAAGATTTTTTGACTTGCCTACTGATTTTTTGAGCCCTGCCCTCCCTAATTTGTGTGTGATAATTTTAGGTTGAAATATAATCTTTAAATGTATGTGCAATGTGCAGACATCAGTATGGTTCTTGTCCTATCCCAGCTGCTAGAAGAAGGACTACTCTTAATTTACACATCTCAGAAATTAAGGGAACTTCATTTTTCCTCTTTCTGTTCCTCTCTCTGAACATATTCCTACCTCCCTTTCCTCACTATCTCCTGCCCATTCCGGATCCTTTTCCCTGCACTCTATCACCTCTGTCTCCTGTCCAAGTCGCAGCTCAAAGAGAAATGAGGGTGGCTGTCTTGGTTGAGGGCAGTCTGGCTTCTAGTAAAGGCAGCCTTGCGTTCAGTGTCGAGATTGCAAGGAAATGTGGGCTATCTTAATTGAAAGCAGCCTGATTTCCAACCTTTGGAAAATAAGTGAGATACATCATGGTTTATGGATAATTACTTAGATGCCATTACTTAATGTACCCCATGGCTAGTGCTAAATGTAGGATTCTTTTCATTGATTAAATCTTAATTTTTCAATAGTCACGCATAGTGTAAATCTATTTTATTAATTTAAGCATGCAGAAAAACTTGCAAGCTATAAAACCTGTTCTTTTGATTTACTCTTTTTTTTTTTTAATGGTGGAAATATTACATCCAAAATGTCCTAACAAATTGTTAGTTTTTAAATTTAAATTTCTCCAATCACAGGGAGAAAAACTCAGATTAATGAAAACTGGGGAAGGGGAAAAGATTCTTTATATAAGTTGGTGGTATGTGGTGATTGTTGTCAGCTTCAAGCTAGCTGTGACTTTTTCCTCACGCTGGGAGAGCCCCATATCTATCTGAGGTCTAGTTGGAAAGCTGGATCCAGAAGTGCAAGATCCAGTTGTCAAGTAGGAACCAGGGCCGCCCACGGTGGGGGCAAGTGGGGCAATTTGCCCCTGACCCCGCAGAATACTATAGTATTGCACCTTTTTTTTTTTATGGAAGGGGCCCCCGAAATTGCTTTGCCCCAGGCCCCCTGAATCCTCTGGGCGGCACCAACAAAGGTGGTATCAGACACACAGGTAAAGACCAAATTCAGGACTGTCTAGGGTATATTCTATAACCTAAGAAACACCATGGCCTGAATTCCAATGGGCTTTACATTGACTAGAGATCTAAATTAGAGAAGATTTAAAAAAGAGACTGACATAAAGGAATACAAAGTGAAGAGTAAGTTCCTCATTCAGGGTTATTCACTCTGATTCACACACTTTATACTTCACTAGTCTATGAAAAGTACAGAGGTTGTGCATAGCAGCTCTTTTCAGAGTTCTTCTGTAGTTTTTTAACCCAATTTTGTATACACAGTGTCCTTGATCACAGTCTCAAAGTATATTTTTAACAAGTTCAGTTTTCAAAACAAAGTTCCCAACATTCATAGGCTTTTCCTTAGTCTGAATAGGGTAAGTGACTTTAGTGATATGTATTTTGTATTGTATGTTGTGCATACTTATTTTTCCAGTTCTGGGAAAACTATACTTTACTTAATTCTTACTCTTAACTCCTTTTCCATTTTGAGAGAATAAGGTCAGGTTGGAGAGCATGAACAGATGAAAAGGAGTTGATATTAAAGTGAGAAATAAATGCAGATATTTCAAGGGTTTAAACAAAAGTACATTCCTTTCTCTACATATATTTAGACACTGGATACCGTATTGTGAAGTATGTTTTCTAGTCATTCCTCAGAGTTTACCTATTACTTCTAGGATATAGCAGTGTGAATTTTTTTCATGGCTGTTCCTGTTGTGGCCTTTCAGTATGATGGTATATTAAAATGTTCCCAGTGATTAGTTTCACATTTATCAGCATAATCTTTTATATGCTGTGTGAAGTAGTTATGGATATGTGATTGAGGGATAAATTTGGAAATATTGATTAAAATTGTTTGTAATGTAAGTTAAGTTGTGGTTTTACATAGTCAAAGGGATTAACTCTAGTCACAACTAGCAACTGTTAATAGTATTTTTTTACCTCTTCATCCCATTCTTTGATTTCTCTTATCTCTGAAAATAAAAATCCTCCAGAAAATATATTAACAATATTTTAAAAAGTTTTGCCATGTGCATGATAGGACTTATTAGCACATCGTTCTAGAAAATATGAGGCTGAAATTCCTATATAATTGTACAAGAAAATGCCCAACTAAGGCAACGAAGCAATTCCGTTATTTTAGAATAACCGTTCCAACTTGGCAGTTTGAAGCTATGTGGAAATTCCAGGCAAAACACTAGTGTATTCAGATGGTTGCATGAAGCTATCTTCTGTGGTTATAGTACAGATGCAGTAAACTTTTTCTTTTCAACTGGTTGTTAGAATCTAGTTATATAAATATACCATAGTTTATATATATAAATAGTTATATAAATATACTATTACCAGGATAGTCACTGCTTTGTATCCATTCCATTTATTTATTCTTGGTTTCACAAGGGCTATCTAAGAGATTATTGTGCACTGCATCAATCCCTGCTACCTGACTGCAGGTTTATCCAATGCTGTCAAGCTCCACAGGTGTTTTTATAACATGATACAGATTCAGTTAAGCTTTTTGTTTTTTGTTTTGTTTTACTTTATGTAATGAACCCTGACTGAGTTAACGGCTAACGTGAGAGCACTACTACTTGTGAGCTAGATTCAAATCCTATATGGAATTGCAAGGGCAAATGACTTTGGATGGTTCTCAGTCTAATTGCTGTTAAATTATTATTATTATAATGTGTTATTTGTATTACAGTGGTGCTTTGGAGCCCCAATCATGGACCAGGGCCTGGTTGTGCTAGGTGCAGTATCTAAACAACAAAGAGCTTACAGTCTAATATTGATCTATGTGACAAAATTGCAAAGGAGTTTATTACAGTTTAACTTAACCAAGTCTAGTTTTAGATATGATAGAAGACCCTGTCACCAAGAATTGTGTCAGTCATTGAGGTGTATTGGCTGAGCAGTCTGGGTGTAACCCACACACCTCCAGGGTGTGGTGTTCTGTCCCCTCTACTGGCACCAGGACCACTTAGAAATGAATGATTCTGTTACAGCATTAGCTAAGCGCCATGTGGCTTTTAGATCATGCAGTAGAGGCTCATGCACTAAGCTTCAGAGGTCTTAGATTCGATCCTGCCCACTGATGACCGGCGTCTGTCGGTGTTACAAGTGGGGGCTTGTCCGGGATTTCAACTGGAAAGTCTCTGAAGCTCAGGACGCGCTTTCTCAGCTAGGTGAAGTATGTAGCCCATACACCTCCTGGTATGTCTCCAACATACTGGGGAACAGGCTTACCTGTCCTGGCTCCCAGCTGCTCCCAGAAGCAGCAGGCACATACGCTGTCGGGGGGCGGGGGAGGCCATGGAGTCTCCACGTGCTGCCCCCAGCGCAAGTGCTGACTCTGCAGCTCCCATTGGCCGGGAACTGTGGCTAATGAGAGCTGTGGGGGCAGTGTCTGAGGGCAGGAGCAGTGTGTGGAGACCCCTGGCTCCCCCGCCTAGGAGCTGCAGGCAGAGGGATGTGACGGATGCTTTCGGGAGCATCCCAAGGTAAGCGCTGCCCCCCTCCCACACTCTGCTCCCCTGCCCCAGCCCAGAGTCCGCATCCAAACTCCCTCCCAGAGCCTGCACCCCCTCCGCACCCCAACATCCTGCCCCAAACTGTGAAAGTGAGGGAGGGTGGAAGGGAGCAAGCAATGGAGGGAGGGGGGATGGTGTGAGTGGGGAGGGGGGCCCTAGGGAAGGGGCAGAGAAGGGGGCAGGGCCCCGGGGGAAGGGGCGGGGCAAGGGCTGAGTGGGAGTCTTGGGGATCCCCCAAAATTTTTAAATAAAAATGGGGGTCCTTGGGTTGCTAAAGTTTGAGAACCACTGCAGTAGAGTCTCATGCACTAAGCTTTAGAGGTCCTATGTTCAATCCCGCCTGCCAATTACCGAAGTTTGTCGGTGTTACTTGGGGAGCTCAGAACAAGACAAAAAATGAGTGGTGAGTGAGAAATGTTCTCCCAGTCCCTGCTAAACTATGACTGACTCTAGCTAGTTCTTCCTCTCTAATCATCTCAATTTCTTGAAATTAACCAATATGAACAGAATGAGTGGAGGGGCAGGTGTGCTGGTATCTTAGTGCTAGACCTGGATTTGATGTCTGAGTCTGGTCTTTTGCTCTTTGAGCCAGAAACGCTGCAGAAACAGCAAAAACTGGGGGAAGTGGTAAAAAAAAGGATCAGGATAGGTCACTGATACAGAACAATCTGGATTGCTTGGTAAACTGGGAGCAAGCAAACAATATACATTTTAATATGGCTAGATGTAAATGTATACACCTAGGAACAAAGACTATAGGCCATACTTATAGGATGGGGGGACAATATCCTGGGAAGCAGTGACTCTGAAAAAGATTTGGGGGTAGTGGTGGATTGTGATGGGACATGTCCTAATCCCACTGGCAGCAAACCTAACAAGTGTCCCTGCACTCAGGCAGGGCCAGTAAGGTGCACCTGCAGAGCATACCCTTTCTGAAGAAGGGGAAGTTAAAAAGGTGAAGCTGGCAACAAAGTGGGGGAGTTTGGTCAAGAGTAGAGGCTGCTAGGGACTGCTAGGGACCCCAGTAGGCAAGGGAGCCTGGCCTGAGGCAGTGACTAGCCTTCCCTCCCCACACCTCTTGTTTAGGGAAAACAGACACTGCAGCCCTGAGAGGGGCTCTGGGTGTCTGCTCTCCATAAGGGTTCTGTAGCAGGACTTGAGGAGCAGCTCCAGGGATTGGAGGTAATTAGACTGAGAAAGAATCCCGGAAGTGAGATCAACCCCTGCAGGAACAGTGAACTTGCCCAGAAGTGGGGGCTCCTGTAGGGGATCATGGGGAAGAGACTGGAAGAGACTATAGCCAAACCCAGGCCTGAGGGTGAGCCAATTACATGGATAATCAGTGGAACATGAGCTCTCAGTGTGATGCTGTAGCCAAAAGAGCTAATTGTGATCTTTGGATGCATAAACAGGGCAATATCAAGTAGTAGTACAGAGATTATTTTGTGTCTTTATTTGGCACTTTCGTGTCTTTATTTGGCACTGCTATATTGTGTCACAATTTAAGAAAGATGTTGATAAATTGGAGATGGATTAGAGAAGAGTCATGAGTCTGTAAGTACCTACATGGGGAACAAATATTTAATAATGAGCTCTTCAGTCTAAGCGAGAAAGATATAACAAAATCCACTGGCTAGAAGTTGAAGCTAGACACATTCAGATGGGAAATAAGGTGTAAAGGGTCATGGTGGATCTTCCGTCACTGGTCTTTTCTAAATCAAGATTGGATGTTGTCATAAACATACAGCTAAGGGTATTATAAAATCCTTACCTGTAAAGGGTTAAGAACTCAGGTAACCTGGTTGGCACTTGACCAAAAGGACCAATAAGGGGAGAAGATACTTTTAAATCTGGGGGGGTAAGGTTTTTGCTTTGTTCTCTTTGTTGGTTCTTTCTGGGTCAGCGAGGAATCAGGACAGGAAAAATACATCTTTGAAAGCCCTACTTGAACTAAGCATCTACATTACAAAAATTGTAAGTAAAGCAAGGAGATGCGTTAGTTTATCTTTTGTTTTAGCTTGTGAATTTTCCCTGTGCTAGAGGGAGGTTTATCCCTGGTTTTTTGTAACTTTTAAGTTTTGCCTAGAGGGAAATCCTCTGTGTTTTGAATGTGATTGTCCTGTAAAATTACCTTCCATCCTGATTTTACAGAGGTGCTTCTTTTACTTTTTTTTTCTTTATTATAAAGTTCTGTTTTTTAAGAATGTGATTGGGTTTTTAGTGTCCTACAAACCCAAGGCTCTGGTTTGTGCTCACCTTGCTTATTTTTCAAGTCTCCCCAGGAAAGGAGATGTAGGCTTGGGGGGATATTTTGTGGGAATAGGAACTCCAAGTGGTCTGTTCCCTGATTTTTTGTCTAAATCACTTGGTGGTGGCAGGATACCTCAGTTCAAGGACAAATAGAGATTTGGGCCTTGGGAAAGTTTTTAACCTAACCTGGTAGAAATAAGCTTAGGGGGGTCTTTCATGTGGGTCCCCACATCTGTGCCCTAGAGTTCAGAGTGGGGAGGGATGTTCTCCCCTAGATGTTCTCTAGGAATAATTTTGTGGGAGTTCTATGGCCTGTGTTACACAGAAGGTCAGATGAAATGATAACAATGGTCCTTTCTGGCCCTTAAACCTATGAACCTAGAATCTCTGAAGACAAATGAGTGGATCTGAAATTGTCAGTAAATAATATTTTACCAGGAAAAATGTTGATTATCATGTACTGTGCATTGTTGTTATTCCTTTGTGCTAATTACTTCAGCAGTTTTGTGTTTGGAAAAAGAATTATTGGTGTGCAAAGAAAGATTTAGAATAAATATATAATTACCATCTCTTAAGGTATGGGAAAGTCTTAAAAGCTGCTTGGTTCTAACATATTATAGAACTTAAAATAAAAATCGTTGATCCAGCCAAACTGTGCTTGATGCAGGACTGGAAGGGTGGACAAAAGTGGCTTCATGGCTCCCAAATCCTGGGACTATCTGAGGGCCTGCTTAGCTCCCAGAGCAATTTAAGAAACTTTTAGGATTATCAGCCCAGGGTATAGTAATTAATGATGTAAGAGGCCCTCAAGTTCTTATGATGAAATATGCTTTTCCCACAGCACCATGCAACCTTAGTCCTTATTCCTATCAATAATTTTTTTACATTATATTTATTTTAAATACTGATCCTCTATTCATTTTTTTCCTTTCAGTGTCCCTAATTACCTCTTCTTATCTTTTTTCTTTTCCCTCTCCTTCCCCATGTCTTTCTTCTGATCCTTTTTCTTCCTTCACCATTTCTTTTATCTCCTCAAAAATACAATATTACTTTCCCCATTCAATGCTATTGAGATGCTAAATGGGTTAAAGGGTAGAATAGTGTGTCTCTTTCTTTCCCCGATCATAGTTGCTGTTACTGAATCTGTAAGGAAATGGAGGATGGGTGAGGTCCCAGGAGACTGGAGAAAGCAAACACAGTGCCTTTCTTTAAAACTGGAAAGAAAAAGGACCTGGGGAATTATAGGCTGGCCAGTCTAACTTCGATACCCGGAAAGATACTGGAACAAATTATTAAGCAATCAATTTATAAACATCTAGACAATAACAGACTCAGACTTTAAGGTCAGAAGAGACATTGTGATCATCTAGTCTGACCTCTTGCACTTTGCAGGCCACAGAACCTCACCCACCCACTCCTGTAATAGAGCCATAACCTCTGGCTGAGTTACTGAAGTCTTCAAATCATGGTTTAAAGATTTTAAGTTACAGAGAATTCACCATTGACACTAGTTTAAACCTGTAAGTGACCCCTGCCCCATGCTGCAGAGAAAGGCAGCCTCCCGCATGGTCTCTGCCAATCTGACCCGGGGGAAAATTCCTTCCTGACCCCAAATATGGCTATCCGTTAGACTCTAAGCATGTGGGCAAGACTCACCAGGCAGATACCTGGGAAAGAATTCTCTGTAGTAACTCAGAGCCCTCCCCATCTAGTGTCCTGTCTCCGATTGTTGTGGATATTTACTACTGGCAGTCACTGATGGGCCACATGCCATTGTAGGCAGTCCCATCATACCATCCCCTCCTAAACTTATCAATAGGGTTATAATACCCAACATGGATTTGTCAAGAATAAATCATGCCAAATCAGTTTAATTTCCTTTTTTGATAGTGTTACTGGCTTAGTTTAAGGGGGAAGCTATAGATGTGACATGTCTTGATTTTAGTAAGGCTTTTGGCACAGTCCCACGTGATATTTTCATAAGCAAACTAGGGAAATGTGAGCTAAATGAAATTACCATAAGGTGGGTGCTTAACTGGTTGAAAGACCATATTCAAAGAATAGTGATCAATGGTTTGCTGTCTAGCTGGGAGGGCATGTCTAGTGGGGTCCCATGGGGTCAATCCTGGGTACAGTACTGTTCAATATTTTCATTAATGATTTGGATACTCAACTAGAGAGTATACATATAAAATTTGTGGGTGGCACCAAGTTGGGAGTGGTTGATAGCACTTTGGGGGAAAGAATTAGAGTTCAAAATAACCTTGACAAACAGGAGAATTTTTTTGAAATCAACAAGATGAAATTCAATAAAGACAAGTGCAAAGTATTTCACTGAGTAAGGAAAAAAATCAAATGCACAACTACAAAATGGGGAATAACTTGATAGGCAGTACTACTACTGAAAACCATGTCAGGGGTAGTGGATCACAAATTGTATGAGTCAACAAGGTGATGCAGTTGTGAAAAAGGCTAATATTAACAGGCACGTCATATGTAAGACACAGGAAGTAACTCCTGCTCTACTCGACACTGGTGTATGGTGTCCAGATCTAGGCACCACATTTTAAGAAAGATGTAGACAAATAGGAGAGAGTTCAGAATAGACCATTGAAAATGATAAAATGTTTAGAAAGTTTTACCTACAAAGAAAGGTTAAAAAACCTGGGCATGTTTAGTCTTGAGAAAAGAAGACTGAGGCGGGAACCTGATAACAATCTTCAAATACGTTAATGGCTGTTATAAAGAGGTCGGTGATCAATTGTTTTCCACATCCCTTGGAGGTAGGAAGATGGGCTTAATCTGCCAAAAGGGAGATTTAGGTTCAATATTAGGACAACTTTTCTAACTACGGCTACATCTACACTATGAACTAGCGCTGTGAATCTCCTACTTATGTACACATATGCTAGCTCTCACTGAGCTAGCGCAAGTATAAATAGTGGTGTAACCACAATAGGACAGGTAGTGGCAGCAGCAGCATGGCCTAGCCATGCCGAATACATACCCACTTGTTTCAGACAGGTTTATACTTGACATGGCTACGCTGTGCCTCTGCTGCTCCTACCTGTGCTACTGCAGCTATATGGCTATCTATACTTCCGTTAGCTCGATGAGAACTAGTGCAAATATATGTGCATGAACAGGGGAATCACACTCCTAACTTGTAGTGTAGACCTAGCCAATAAGGATAGATAATTACTGGATAAGATCCAAAGTAGGTTGTGGAATTCCCATCATTGGAGGTTTTTAAGAACAGATTAGACAAACACGTGTTGGGGATGGCTTATGTATACTTGGTCCTGCCTCAGTATAGGGGTCTGGAGTAGATGACCTCTCAAAGTCCCTTCCATTCCTTTGGTTCTATGAAATGAAGGGAGCTGTTAATATATACAGATAATGTAATTACGTGTGTGTGTGTGTGTGTGAGTGAGAGAGAGTTGTAGCTTTCCTCAGGAGCAAGGAGAAGCATGGAAAGAGGAGCAGTTTGAAAGGATCAGGGGTATCTGGGGTTAAGTATGTGTGTGTGTCTGTGTGTGAGAGAGAGAGAGCGAGCACATGCACGCACAGAACACGAACCAACTGTTTATTGTGTTCATCTTATGGAGTTCTGACAACAGAATCTAGTGTGAAGAGACTTATGTATTGTACAGTAAGTATGTAAATCAAATCCTCTCAGCTACGCAGGAAGCAGAGATTTGTAACCGTATAGTTGCAGGTCAGTAACTGGTAGAATCATTGTGCTCTGATTAGTTGAGGCAATTCATTCAGTGTAATACAAAACTATTCTCATAGGCCACATTTTTCTGGCTTGGCTTTCTCTCTTTCTAGTTCAGACTCCTATGGCCATTTCACTCTGCCAAGAGGTCTCTCCCATAGTGGCTCTCTTTTGGCTCTCAGGCCTGAGATATCAATTTTCTGTTTTAAACCCCGAGGACACCATTGCTCACCATAATTTTCCCTGATGTTGTCCATAGTGCCTGTGGCATATTCATGTAGAGATGTGATTCACAGGAGGGAATACTATCTGTAACACTCAATTCACAAAAGTTATATCTTTCCGCAGTGCCAGTGGCTTATTTACATCATGTTGGAACATGGACCCTGACTGAAATGTAAATGGAATTGTACTGAAATAACATAGTCTTTCCAAAAAATTGGCTTCCTGAGGAAAATATTAAATCCACAAACATTAGGCTAGAACTGTGCTTCCTGTTATGTGCTAATCATCTTCAGCTCCCATTAATGTCAGCAGGAGTTGAGGACATTGAGCATATTTTCGGCACGACAAGCACCTTACAAGTTCAGACCCCATAGACTGAGTTTAAAAATAAATCTAAACATGATCTCCTTAAAATAATAATTTTGGTTGGGGTTTGGAGGAGGGATTAATAAGTGTCTAACAGACCCACAAATTTAAGGATGTTTGAACTAGTGATTTTTGTAGAATTGATTAATAGAATTCCTCCTTCAAGTCCCTCTTCAAAACATGCTTTTTTTGTGACCTCTGTAAACCCTAATCCTACTTTGCAAACATAAAAGGTGTGTGTAACAATCACTCGCCCAAGAAAATGAATGTGGTGGTGTTTTCAACCTGGGCTAGCTGGCTCATTTGGAGCTATAGGCTAAAGCCTGTGTGCCACTTTCATTCAAGCTGGTACCCATTCCAGTTTGCAGTGAGGATGCAGGCTAAAGCACTCAAGTGCTGATAGTCCTCCATTGCCTTCCCACAATTCCCCCCCAGGTGCCCAGAAAGACAGACAATTTATTTTGCAATTCATAGGGAAATAATTAGAGTGACTCAGTTTACTGCAGCACAAAGTACCATGGGATATGTCCCCAGAAGTCCTAGAGACATTCACAGGTGAGTGCAGCGCCAGTGAGGACACAGTAACTTGAGCATGGCTTTGCGTTGTGGCAGTTCACACCTGGGTGAAACCCATAGCTTTGTTCCATCCTGTTTTTGTTATCCACATGTTTATAATATAACAAGGAAAAACATGAAAAAAAAGTAGGTGTATTCCTTTGTTGTATTAGTTAATGATGCAGTGAAATTTGATTGTCATATCATGTATCTTTTTAAAACAATAAAGTCTCTGAAAATTTGTAGACTAATAGGAACTACATTTTAAATGAAATCAGATTATTTTGGATGGACATTGACAAAGGGTTTGAGTAGCTGAACACAAAGAAGATTTTATGTTCATGGAACTGGAAGAGTCATAAATATTAATAGTTAAAAATTGCAGTCACCTTTCCTGAAATAATCTGTATTTTTTAAAGAAAAAACAGTGATAGGGAGACAATTTTTAGATTGCAAATTAAAGATTTGGGATCAGGTTTATATAATCTATGTAGATGTATATTAATCCTCTGAAAACCAAGAGTTATTTTTACACGTAATAAAGGGTCTTTCAAACATCAGTTTTATTGAACAGTAATTTTTGGTAACAAGTATTCTAAATTATCATCTTTAAAAAAAAAGTTGTTCAGTTTTAAAGTTGAGTCACTTGGAACTTTTAATATTGTGTGTGACTTGACTTTTCCTGAGAATAATATTTAAAACCTAAAAAGAGCATAATCAGCATCTCAAAATAAAAGTTTTTGGGGAAGGCTTTAGCTATCATGGTCAGATGGCTATAGCCAAGGCTGTGAGTTTGTCATGGAGGTCAGGGAATTTACGGATTCTGTGGCTTTCTGGGATCTCCATGACTTCTGCAGTGGCCCGTACAACTGTCCTGGGGGCTGCCTGAGGAGCTTGGGCAGCTCCTGATCCAGCTGCACCGGCCGCTGCTGGGGCAGTCTTGGGACACTGCCCCCTACCCCAGCAGCAGCAGGAGTTTGGGTGCGTGTGGGGATGGGGTCAGGGCTTGGGCTTCTTGGCCAATGGGAGCTGCAGAGCCAGCACTTGGGGCAGGGGCAGTGCGCAGAGCTAGGAGCTGAGGGAGGAACATGTTGCCGCTTCTGGGGAGCCACAAGCAGCCAGATAGGGAGGAAGCCAGCCCTGCCAACCCCTGCCCCCAGCACCAGCAGGGGTCCCGGACTACACACTGCTGCCTGCTCCCCCCAGTACCAGCAGGGTCCTGGGTTGCTCCCCTCCCGAGCACCTGCAGTGCCCCCTCCGAGGACCTGTGTTGCCCCCCCGGGCCATCCCCCCAAGCACCCATGGGCTGCCCCTCCCAAGATTTAGTCAGGGGTATATAAGACAAGTCATGGACAGGTCATGGGCTGTGAATTTTTGTTTACTGGCTGTAACCTGTCCATGACTTTTACTAAAAATACCTGTGACTAAAACATAGCCTTAGCTATAGACAATTCAAACTTCACAAGTCTCCTAGGCCAAGATTTTTAAAGGTATCAGTGTAACAATGCATAACTGATTTAAGAGACTAAATCTCATTTTCAAAAGTATAACATCTAAATACCTTTAAAAATCTGGGGCTGCTAACTTTCTATTCATAACTTTGGTAAATTTGATGAAATCCTATAAATAAAATTCTGGTGTTTAAACTAGCAAACAATTTTACAACTTGTAGGCCATAACTTTAGAGTATTTAAAAGTAATACCTACTAAGGGATAGATCCTGTGAGGTGCTGAGTGCCCTTCAGCTGCAACTGATTTCTTCAGGAGTTGAAGGATCAACAGCACCTCACAAGGACTGGACCTAAGATCTAAGCCCTACATGTTGATGACTGCTTTTGAAAGAAATGGACATAACCAAAGTGCTAAGGCTCAGCACCTACGAGGAACAGCTTCTGCTTAGGACCCAATTTTGTGAGGTGCTTTGTGCTCCTGTGATGAGTTAATCATCCTCAACTGTTAATTACTTCAGTGGAAATAGAAGGCATCAGTCTTTGTTCTAAGGTCCACAGTCCTGTTACAGTGGGTGCTGTGGCCTACTTGCAGGTTGGGGGCAGAACCAGACCTGTCACTCACTGCCCCCCCTCACTTCCTCACCGTTTTCTCTGCTTCCCATTGGCCAGCTGCTCAGCCAGCCCTCCCTGCTGCAGAGTTTTCACAGGGAAATCACAAACTTTCGTTAAAATTTCTGACTTACAGTTCAGCTCATTACATGTCTGTCCAATTGCCAGCCGTGTCCCAGAGGTGTGTTGCCTTCTGGGGAGAATGCCTCCTTGGCTTCACTTCCCCTTCAGAGAAGTTTGCACTGGCTGGTGTCCTACAGGCTTCAGGGATTTAACTGGGATGAGAAAAAACAGAGACAAAAAGAAAGGGCTGTATCTCCTGCCCTCCTGCCTTATCGAGTATCTTGCTGGGGAGCTAAATCAGCTCTGTGGTCAGGATATAGCTTCGCTCACAGCCCAGCTGGCTGGGGTCACCTCAGCTTCCTCTTCCACCAGCTGGAAAGGAGCCAGGCAGGAGTGGAATTGCCCCCCTTCCCATCTCCATGGAGTCACTGAAGCCAGGAGGGCATCGCACCAGATGAATGCCTGAGTCCCTATAGCCTGCACCAGCAGTCGCTCCTAACTGCAGAGCTCAGCCATCTCGTCCCTCCGCCTTCACTTCCCCAGGGATAGTGGATGGAGGACACAGCACAGACACTGCCAGGGCCAAAGTGTATGGTAAGGGCCTTCAGGCCTAGCTCCCTCTCCCTACTTCATCTTCCATCTCCCTAACAGGTACCCCCACCTCAGGGGATCCCTACTGACAGGAGACCTCTAGGAGAAACACACATCCACCTGGCCCTTGTAGCTCCCATACAGTGAAGAGAAGTGGAGCTTCTTGAACCATCTTGAACCTCAGGCCAGTATCTTCCCTGAGAGACCCAGAAGGAGTCCATGAGGGAGAAAGGAGACAAATAAATCCAGCCTCTTTGAGGGGAGGGGGCGTGCTAGTCACTTGAAATATTTTTGGAGTAATCTCTGAACCCAGTTTTGCTCCCCTTTCTGAGGCATGATTACAGGGACAAACTCCCAAAGGGGAAGTAAATAAATAATTAATTGGTGGTGTTTTCTCTTTCTCACCTTAACAGAGTGCACCAGGGCATATAATCCCCAGTGTCTGTTCCCCTGCTCTACCTCAGATGTGCTGCATGGCAGATCAGTGCAGAAAAGCAATAAGCCATAGACACATGCTAATTCCTCTAGGTGTGCATACCCTTCCTCCCCAACATCCGCACACATATAAAGGGAATTTTTCCTCCTTAGGGAAGGAAGGCATCCTCATCAGGCATCTGTTAGGGGTGTATACCTTTGACGTCCACCTACACTGATAACTCTGCTACTCTAAAAGGCTTTTGAAAAAGTCATTTTGACCTGCCTAGAATGTATCACCTAGTCCCAACATTGTAATATCTAGTCTCTCCATTTTTCTGAATATATTGGCTAGCTTCCTGGGTTGATTCATTCCCCTTACATTCCATGTGGCAATCCTTGTAGTTGCCAGTTTCAATCTTCCAGCCTACTGGGGCACTGATTCCCGCAGAGGCCTAGTTGGATTTCACAGCAGTTGAGGAATACTAAGTTGGGTTATCATGGTATAACTTTGGGACTAATGCCATACAAGGGCCCCAAGAATCAAGAGCAGCCAGTTTTTTGGGTTGGAACCCTAGCCTTTAGCCAGAAGGCTTAACCCACAAGGCATCAGGGATTTTGGCAGCAGGCTTACTGAATGGTGGTCTACACTTGCCATATCACAGTACCAATTTTGGACATTTTGTGGCATTTTATAGGTGCAACAGCACCATCTGCTGTTGCACCACATCCTGTTAGTATTCTCATTAAATTGCCCTCAACTGCTTATTCAAATAGGTTTCCCTGCTTGTATTGTGTCTAACCTCCATATTTGAAAACTGTTCCACTATCCATAACTTGTGGACACACTCAGTGGCAGAAGACACTGCCAAGGATTATTCAAGAATATGCCACAACAACTTCAGGTTCTGATGAGGATGTCAAAAAATTCTGTGAAAACACTGGAAATCGGTGTTGGAAAGAAAGACAGAGGTAATTCTTATGGGAGATTGGAACAGAAAAGTAGGAAGGGAGAGAACACCTGTGGCAGTGGGCCCATTTGGCCGTGGGGAAAGAAACAGCAGAGGATAGAGATTCATAGAATTTTGCAAGAAACATGGCCTCATTATCTGCAATACTTATTTTGAATGAAAAGAAAGCTCAAGGTATACATGGGAATCACCAGTTTGTATGTATAAAAACCAAATATATTTATTCACAATCAGCTTTGGGTACAGAAACAGTGTTAGGAAGGTTAAGGTTATGCCAAGTGAAGATTATGGATCAGATCACAGATTGGTGTTGATGAGAGTGAATATCAAATTGAAAAAGTTACAGAAAATCAAACACTATCTAGGACTGAACTTTGATGCTCTGAGGAATCGTGAAATACAAAGTCACTACCAAGAAGAAGTGTTATCAAAGAAGCTGCAGATAAACATGTAAGGAAGAAGTTACTTGCTAAAAAAACCTCATTGAAATCATTGTTCTGATGCACAAAAGAAGGAAATTAAAAGCACAAAGATTGACAAGAGAAAGAGTATTACTGAAGTAAAAATAAAATGATAAAGAATAAATGCAGATTAGTAAAGACTAAATGACTGAATGAGAAATGCAAAGGAATTGAACAACTGGATAAAGAGAACAAACCAAGTGAGATTATCAAAATATAAGACACTTCAATTACAGAAGGAAGGTGATCAATATGACTCTTAAACACAAACGTGGAAAATATATGACAGATCCTAAAGACAAAAACAAGAGATAGTGAGAATATGTCATATATGATGCCAATAACTGATGAAGAAATCATGGTAGCAGTAAAAAGTGTTCAGAATGAAAAAGCACTAGGCTTATAGAATACGAGCAGAATTGTTAAAAAAATATAGATGATGAAGGCTTAAAAGCCCTATCAGAGGTGATGAAGAATATGTTTGAGACAGGAGAATCGCCAGAAGACTTTATAACGTCTCTGTGTATCCAAATCCCCCAAAAGAACAATGCTATGGATTGTTAAGACTGCAGAACAATCAGCCTAGTATCACATGCCTCTAAGAAACTTTTGCAATTTGTTCAAGACCACATACAAGGAAAGATTGTTAAAGAAATAAGCAAATGACAAGAGGCTTTCAAACATGATTAGGGCATGGTAAGTGCTATTAGGAACTTGTAGCTCATATTAGAAAGATCAGTTGAAATGGGGAAAACAGTATACTTGTGTTTCACTGACTTTCAAAAAGCATTTGACAAAACCTGCCACTACAAATTGCTCAACATATTAAGATCAGTAGGGATTGATGGATACGAATACTGAGTAATGAAACATTTGTACTGGAATCGGAAGGCAATTATAAATGGGATTTGAAAATGAAAATTTAATAGAGATCAAGAGAGGAGTGAGACAAGGTAGTGTAATGTCACCTACTTTATTCAACATTTATAGTGAGTGTTTGATTAAATTAAAGAAAGAGAAGACGGTATTAAGAAAAATGGAAAAAGGGTGAAACCACTGATAGACCCTAAGAGCTACCGACCAGTTTCTTTGCTGAGTGTCATCTACAAGCTGATGGAGAAATTAATCTTGATGTGGATTAAAGAGCTAGTCGTTCCTCAGCTGTCTCACATTCAGGCTGGACTCAGGAGGCGATGATGCACCCAAAATCAGGTATTCTTCTTAGAGGCAAGATATAGAAAACTCATTTGAATCAGGAAAGAAAGTTGGTGCAGTTCCTATTGATCTGATGACAACTACAACAACTGTGTGGCATGTCAGGCTGACTGCCAACTGCTGCAAGTTATTCCTTGTAGGTCGATGGTGCAATTCACTCAAGACATGATTAGCCGCTGAGGCTATATCCTGCAAGTTGGGGAGAAAAATCAGTCACCTAAAATGTCTCCTTATGGCCTTGCACAAGGGTCAGTTTTGGCTCCTCTTTTGTTTGATACATACATATATGATCTTCCTGAAATGCAGGCTGACAAGTAGGTGTATGCTAAAGACATCTCTATTGCTGATACTGGAAACTAATTCCACAGGATTGAAGGGAATCTTAGACAAGACATGGATACCTTGACCACTTACTTCCAGCAGCAGAGACTAATGCTCACTGACACCAAGACCATGACAACTACTTTCCATCTAAACAATTGCTTGTCAATCAACCTATTTTGATCCATGTCCAAGGATGGCTACTGACATTTCATCCAGTTGTCACATACTTGGTAGTAATATGCAACCATAGCCTGGCACACCAGTTTTACTTGGAACATCTGAAAACAAAGATCTATTCCCACACTGCTTTGGTCTGAAAACTGGGGAGAACGGGGAGCAGACCCTTTCCCCCTTTGTACATTCATATTTGCCCTGGTGTTTGCTCCAGCTGAATATTGCTTTGACATCTGGGATTGCAATCCCCACACTCAGCTTGTCAACACAGTGTTGAATTTGGCTACTCATATTATTAGTGACTGCTTGAATTATACACCAAGTTCCAGTCTATATGTGCTAGCACACAGAGCTCCATCAGACCTTCGATGAGAGGCCATTGCTGTTGTCTCTCTGGAGACCTGTGACAAATGAAACAAATCCATTTTATCTCTGGCTGACTGATTCCCCAGTCTCAGACAGGAAACACAGTGCCAAGTCAAAAGTCTGCTCATACTCAGGGGAGGTATCCCACTCCGGTGGACTGGCATGTGACACAACAGCAAAGAGGTGTCCAGATCAGCTACAGGCCCTGTACTATGCATGGATGATCAGCACCACCAAGGAGCTGAAAACTGTGACCTTACAGAGTGGAGGCATCAGTGGGAAAGAGAAAGAGAGTCTAACCCACTAAGTAATCAGGATTCCGTCACCACACCTGACTCCTTGTCCACTTGATTGCAGATATTGGAACAGGTACCACAGGTATGCACCAGCTTGGCTTGGTTTCCTCCCTACTCTGTGACTATGGGACAGCATTGAAAACAATAACTTCCATCTTGGAATAGTGCCCAACTCAACATTTGGAGGGCAGTTTACAGTGTCTAGCCCTCCCTGTGTTCAAAGGCTGTCCTCTGGTTATGGAACCTGAACATGAAGCTCTGACCTCTGCAGGCAAGAGAACTACTTTTTGGGCTGTCGTTACCACCTAATGTAATGTCCATATTATTGCCTCAAGCTTCTGTCACAGGTTGCATGTCTCCACCTCCTCCCCCCACATGAGGGCTATGGAGTTATGGGAAGGACAGCAGACCAGATATTGAAGAACTAGCATGCATTAAGTGACCTCTTACCCACCATTTCTTTCTTTCTAACTTTCTTACCATCCGCCTGACCCCCACTGCAGGTTTAAAGACTTTCTGGCCCAGAAAGTTCCTCAGTGTGCAGCAGTCAAAATTTAATCTAGTATCTCTATCAAAGGTACATGTGGCTACTTTCCCTGGTGGTCATGGATTCAGCGTTTCTTGCTCGAGGAAATTTGTACCCGAAAGAGTGGTATCCTCAATATATGGACCCTTCATAGGCTCCTGACCCAGCTCCCCAGCAGGAGCTCACAGGCCAGCTTAAAATGACTCACGGGCTGTAGTTTGCCCACCCCTGGTCTATTGCCTCAGAGCTGCCAGCAGATTTCCCAGCAGGCATATCTGGCATTAGAACTCTGACTGGTGCCAGGTTCTTTCAATTTGAGAGCAAAAGGGCTGCCTACAGCTTTGATTAAATGTGGTCACTGGACTTTGTCCAGAGTTAAGCAAGAATTTCAGGAAGAAGCTTTGTTCCATTCCCAATCTCAGCAACCTATTGAGAGTCCATAAAATCATCCATTATCTGTTTCAGATCAGAGGATCACAATCCCCTCTCCATCCTATTTCTTGTCTCAGAGAACTGGGGACAGGCAGAGAAGGGTCCTGTCTGAATCACCTGAATAATTCCCTAAAGGAGGCTTGTCTTCAAAGTATTCACATTTTACTATCCTCAGACAATTCTTACATTTTCAGATGAATGGATGGCTATTTCTTTTCCCAGCTTTGAGCATTACCATTTGATCTTGCAGGGTCATGTTTTAATATCATAGTAGCAATTATATTGGCTTTAGGGAAGAAGGAAATCTCTTCCTAGACAATTTTTTCTGATCAGGGTTCTGTGCAGAGAGAAAGTTGATGTAAACGCATGGTGGCATGGTTCCTGGAATATTTTGGCTTCAGGAAAAACACAGACACGTGGTGTCAGGGAAGCCAATCATAGACCTCGGCTGAGGATAAATACCATCAGATACAAGGTAATAACTCAGAAAAATAGTAACAGAAAATAAAGATGTCCATAATGGAAAACAAATGGCATCACAAAAATAAAAGTCTAAGTCTTTTTCAGAACCTATTAGCAATTCTCATGTCATACACAGCTATATTTCAGTGACCCAGATTTCATATGATACCTATCCTATAGTTCTGGATATCCCCTTCATACCTCTTCCATCTCCTCCTTTGGCAGAGATCTAGCTCCAAATGTATATTCTGCATTCCAACAACTGGTGAACACAGATTTTTTTTTTTAACTTTTAAAAGCATCGTCCTAATTCAGTTCAGGGAAAGGGATACCAGAAAAAGATCACTGCATCCACCCACGATTCATTGAGGTCTTAGCGCACTTCTCCTTTAATGGATAACAGGCCTGTTTTGGTTATGACAGTCTACATGTCTGACAGGATTTTCATAATAACTGGGAAGACCACGGTCAGCCCTACTCCAGAGAGATATTTTCCTGTTGTGGGTGGAACAAGAGTTCCCATCTCTATGTGCACTGCCCATCAAGAGGGAGATGAACAGCAAGACTTGCATAGCAGAAGTTGGATTTGGAGAATGGCTCCTATGCCCAGAAATATCTCTTTTTCCCAGTAAGTCAATATGGTAGGCTAGTGGTCTTTGCATTTTGAGACAGTAAACCACTTTGCATCTTGAGACAGTAAATAAAGTACCCTGTAGCCTCTCTGTATGTCAGGACCCAGGATATGAGGTGATGAATGACATCTTACAAAGCTGGTCAAGGTCCTTGAGATATGTCTTCCCACCTTTTCCACGACAATACAAAAGATAGGTCTATGAGAGTGGCAGTGATAATGTTTATATCTTTCTGGATATAGAGGCTATGACTTTTAGGCCTGATTTACCTAGCACTGGATCTTCAGATGTAGTTATTTTGCAGAAGAAGACTGCTATTGTAAAACCAATTCTCCATTTGGGATCAGAAAGGTATACAATTAATACTTGGATGAAGTGATTATCACTGTCCTGGACCGCCAAAGAAATCAACAAATAGAACTTATTCTATTGGCTGAGACAAAGTCCATTGTTTAACAACCATGTTAAACCAATGAAACATAGGCTTGAGTTCCTCTAGGAGGATTTTTTTGTGGGTGTATAATAGTGTCCAAACAAAAAGGTCAAGTCTCTGTAGTATAATGTGCTCAGCCTGTTCAAGAAAAGAAATTTTTGTACAATTCCTAACAGTAAATGTTTCCTTAGGGCATCAACCTTATTTCAACCCTGCAAGGTCATAGTACACTACCTTGGAACTTCATTGTGTTCCTTACAGCACTACCCAGATTGAACCTCTGTTGGAGATGTCATAATACTTCATATCCTATCCTATCCTATCCTATCCTAACCTGATAGCCACTATTCCCACTCAGGTGAGCTCTTTTTTGAAGCTGGGAGCTTTCTGTAATGAGATCCTGTATTGTACTTTTAATTCAGACAGGTAGTCCCCACAACAGCCATAGCATTCGTTCTCTAAGTAAATTCCTTCAGTGAAGCATGAAAGTCGTCCTGAGGAGCACTGACGATCCCAGGGCAGAGTAGTCATATCTCCTGTGTTGATATCAGTAGAGAACCACATGGCAATCAGTTCCTAAGTTCATCATGTTCTACATATTGGGCATCCAGCCTTAGCCAATGCCAGTTCCTTTCTTTTGGCAGAAGTCTTCACCATACTTTAGTGCTCAAAGAAAGATAGAAGATTATATTTATATATAATCTACTTCATTTTTGGATATCCACATTTAAAGGATGATCCTGCTTCCTATTCTAGAGTCATATTTTTGTGAATATCCCATTGTAATGGATATGTGGAGCTTAGCATGAAGAAGAATAGCAAAATATATCTGTGCTTATCTGAAAATTTGCTTTATTTTGAGGAATAATATCCATAGATCTTGCCAGGGCTGCTGGAACAATTTGTATAGTGGGCGTGCTGAGAGCCATTGAACCAAACTGTAAATCCTGTATATGATGGAAACTACTTCAAGCCCGGGGGTGCGGCAGCATCCCCTGCACCCCCACTTCCAGCACCTGTGGATCTGGCCCACCCTGGAGACAAATGGATGGCCCAAAACAGTTGGAAATTGACATCCGAGGATTTGTTTTCAGGTGGAGTTTATAATGCTTTGTGGCAGGAGAAATTGCTATGCTTTTTCCTCATAGTATATTTAACACAATCTGTAATTTAGGAACATAAATTTGAATTATCCTGGGTATGGAAGTTATTTTAACTGGAGGGAATTTTAGAAGGGGGAGCATTTTCCTCCTGCCAATGACTGGCAGGTCTAGTTCTGACCCCCAAGCTGCAAGCAGGTGGAAGTACCCATAGTTATGGGTCTGTGGGCCTTATTACTTGAAGGAATTAATTTTTCAGGTAAGCACAAGTACATTTTCCTATTCAGCATGTTGCAGGATTGTGCATATAATACAGAGAAATATGAAAGGTGTTTGACTATGTGAGCAAATTTCTATACCATACTGAAATGAGAACTGTAAAGCAAGAAGGAAAATGGTTATGATTTCAGGCAAAGATAGGGTAGGGTCTTACTGATAGTGTTTAAATGCAGCCTAGTCAATACAAGCTTTTATGAGTAGCTTCTCTTTTTGGAATGTTCAGTTATCTGATTCGAGATAATTGTAGCTCACTAGAGGGTGCTTTAAGAGAGGCATTTAGAATAAACTGATATTGAGACCAGTTCTTAACATAGAAAAATGTCCAAGGGTTCTGGGAAAACAGAATTTCACACAGTCGTCTCTTCAGTGTCTCATGATATATACTCGGCACAGTGTTCTTGATTCCCCCACATGCATACAGTGCCTGCTATTATCTGCTTATTCATTTTAATGGATCCTGGGTAACAAAGCATGTTCAACAGCCTTAGTGGTCACTCATTATTGCAGTCTTACAATCCTCACTTACATCCCTGTAGGACCAAGTCCTTACTGATTAATTGATGAACTTTAATTGAGAAGTAAATGGATTAAGTATAGGACTGGATTTTAATCCTATCTCTGCTACCATTTTCTTGGGTGTGGTTTGGACAAGTCATTTAACCATTATGTCTAGGTTTGTATTTGAAAAACTGAGATGATACTTCTCAGAAGCATTGTGAGATTAGTTAGTGTTTATACGGTGCTATGAAGATTAAAGCATAATTACTATTTGTATCTATTCAAATATTACATATTTTGATTGAGCTAAAATAGGGAAACTGTCACATATCTTCAATTTATATTAATGCGTTCATTGTACTGACTAAAGTTGTGAGCGAGGGATAATTTTTTAGGTAAAAGGAAGGTGTAAAAAGGGCCAGCCTTAGAAGTTAATAACATAGGACGAATTGTTCCTGAATTGTTCCTATCCTTAGTCATGCAAATAGTCCCACTGAATTAGAATAATGTGAGTAGGATTTCCCCCATAGTCAGTAGTGAATCCTTTGCTAATTCAAAAATGTAATTCCTTTAATTTTAATGGCAAAAGAAATGGTCTGAATTGCATTTTCACTTTATTTCTAAAGGTCTATTCCTTTTGAATTTCTGGAAGATCTTATGCTATAAAAACAAATGTTGTGTTTATGTGCATACTTCCTATTTAAAAGTATGAAAACTGACAACCCCCTGGGCACTTTAAAGCCTTGTCTGTTTCAGGAGATCTCCCACTATTGCACTACCACCAGCTCCACTGGTGATAGTGCAACAGTAGGAGTTCTGGTGTAGACAAAGCTCAGACCTTTTTAAATTTGGAGTCCTCACAACCTGCTCTGGGCAGGGTTAAACAATAAAGTGGTAAATACTCCTGAGCCGTGTCTACACTAGGACTCGTAACATTGCCCACACTTATCTCCTGTTCATTAAAAGGAAAACCATCCAGATAAGAACAATGCTGTCACAGTAGTAAAAGGATAGGGGTTACTTAATAATTGAAAACTCTCATGAATGTTGTAAATGAAGTGGAATGAACTCATTCTAATCATGATACTGTAATGTCAACAAGTGTTAAGTTTCAGAGCTAAAATAGAGTGACCTATTTTGTACGCATTTATTTTAGTTGTGTCAAATAAAGTATTACAGAAAGTTAATTTTGCATCCAATAATAAGGGCAAAAAAATCTTTAACACAGCAACTTTGTAATATTTTTGTTCTTCTAATAACATGGTCATAAAGGTTATAATTAGCTAATGTACAGCTACTCATGATGCAAATAAAGTAACTTGAGTGACTTGTCAGAAATATTATATCTGGTACAGAGACTCTTCATAAATGTAATAACGTTTCAAAGTACTTAACAGCCAGTGACTGAGCTAGTTATTCTTAAAAATACATTTTGTAAATATTGTATGCCTCTTAAAAGTAACTGTTACTTTAACCATTGTGCAAAGTAAATCAAAAATATAACTTACTGAAACAAGTAAAACGTACAACTAACTGTGGCCCTTTTATATGGGGAAGCTTTCAGACCTCTGATAATAAAGCAGTAAACCGTATAGTTGTAAGTAGTGAGGCTGAAGTTTTAAAAAGGAAGGTCTAGCCACTTAAACCTGCCAAGGGAGAAATTGTTGCATGATGCTAACTCACTCTCTTTATCTGAAATAAAGTTTGATTGTTTAAAGAGAAGGTCAGTGTGAAATTCACCAACACAGGCTAAGACCTTCTAAAGCCTGTCCAGTTAAGGCCCTGCTTTCTTGATTGCCAATATTCATGTGATTACTGAATTCAGTAGGGTGAATAACATATAAAAGGATCAGACAGATGTAAAATTATACTTTTACAGCTTTTACTACTGCATAATGTTTTTATTATAAAACTCTTAAATGTGACTGGCAAAGTGTCTGTGTGTGCGGGGTTGGGGAGGATATACCGAAGTGGTCATAGAAGTAAGCAAAGTTAGGATTTATAAAAATAGGTGGGAAACAATACTGAAAACATATTGATGCCATAAGTGTGTCCTCATCTGTGTTCTGTTCTGGAGACCCCATCTCAAAAAAGACATAGAAAATAGAAAAAAACGAAGGAAGGGCCTTTTACCTGATGTATTCCAGAAGGATCCATTCACCACATGAGAGCCTTGGAGAGGTGGTGAGATGTTGCACACACCAGTGGTCACACTGCATGGATGATACCCAGCTGTATGTCTCATTTTGCCCAGACAAACCAATAACATCATAAAGTTGTCAGAATGACTACAAAGCATCAGATCTTGGATTAAGAATAGCTGGCTCAAATTAAATCCATGCAAAATTGAGGTGAGACTGTTTAGAAGGAGAAAATGCTTTGAATAGTTGGATAGGATTCTGTACTGCACTTCTATTGAAGGCTCAGCCCTCCCTTCCCAAGTAATGAAAGTGGTGTTAAGCCTTGGCATTCTGTCCAACTTTATCTCTAAATCTAGATTATCAGGGTGACAGACTGACAATATCCTGGACAAACCTTATGGAATTAAGATAATTTATTGAATTTAGTTAAACCATACAGAATTAGGTTTAATACATTTAGGGTACATTGTGTTAAAAATGCAATTATGTACCTATTGTGGCATTGTCTGTAACTCCTCTAGGAGGAGGCGGTGCGCATGTAATTCCTCAATTTATCAGCCCTTTCAGAGGTTGATATATACTAGTTCAAACTCCAGGGACCAACAGACAAAGAAATAGCCTGGTTTTAATCAGCTCAGGACCTCATTCCTAATCCAGCAAATGGACAGGACTTCTTGTCCATGGAGGACCCCAGCCCTTAGAGATGGGTTGGAATGACTTGGGCTTAAGAAGCCCCATAAGGCCTTGTGCTTGCTCTGAGCTAAAGCCGTGATGAACTTGATATCACAAAGAAACCCCTTGTGTGATGTGTTGAAGGACTGCTCCTTCCAGAGCCAATGTTAGGATTGGGGTGATCTCTGGTAAGTGTAGTAGCTTGCATGTAGGTTCTTTTATTGTTTTTAATATATTTTCTGTGTAGTGCACTTACCTTAACAATAAAATACGCTTTTTTAAAAAGAGCTGTGTGGTAACTGTAACTATGGGCAGTCACACTGTTAACAATCTCTGAAGAAGAATAGCAATCTGCCTTCTTAGGAGATCAGGGTTGGAAGGGACCTAGTCCAACCCCCTGCTCAAAGCAGGACCAATCCCCAATTTTTGCCCCAGCTCCCTAAATGGCCCCCTCAGGGATTCAACTCACAATCCTAGGTTTAACAGGCCAATGCTCAAACCATTGAGCTATCCCACTTGGGCAGCTTATCTCTGCTGGGAATAACACAGTGAGGACAGGGAACTGTTCAGCCCAGAAATACCCTCACCTGGAGGGAGTGAGACGTTTGTCTCCACCTAAGAGAGGTGATGGCCAGGGGAGCCAGAAGCCTGAGAGTGGGTGCCCTTGCTGTACCATAGAGGGTGAGTACAGATGCAGTTGACCTGAATTGTGACAATCAGTTTGCATTCAGTTGTAATATTAGCCATTTTCAGTTGTAATATAAGTATAAAGACTTTTTCCACTTGCCAGTTTGCTAGGAAACTCTAATCCTTCTTCCTAGAGGAGGATCTGGCCAAAGCGATCCATGTACTTTGTCATCTCAAGTCTGGACTACTGTAGTTCAGGGCTTGTCTCCAGAAACATTGTATTCAAAACAAGCTACAGTGTGAATCTACCATGCACTGACTGACCATGTGGACCCTGCTGATTCACACTAACAGTTCCTTAGTGTGCTTTGATGTACCCCGCTTTCAGTAGTGTAGTAGTAACAAAAGGAAATGGGTAAACTAATTTATACTAATCTCCATATTCACCAAATGAGAAGTGGATAAACTTTGTTTACCTGCATTTACCCTCTACTACATTACTGCCCACTTTGAAACAGGAGTAGATCAAAGGTCACTAGGGAACTGTTAGTGTGAGAAGGCCATTACTTCCATGTTTCCCACTCAGTGCCCTACTAAGTCTTTGCTCATGAAACAGCTCATTCAGAAGAAGAGAAGATTTCATTTATATCTTAAGCTGAAGAATTCAGAGCCTAATTCCTATAGCCAACTTGTTAGGGAAGACTTATTCTATCTTTCAGGCAAAATCCTGCATAGTATTTGTTTTAACTTCCAAAGTGCAGTAGTCCAACCAATAATACAGAGACCATAACTTGACACTTCTAACCTTGCCAGTTACTGTCTGGTGTATAACCAAACTGTTCTAAACAATTAACTCCAAAAGCTAGGAAAAATAGTCCTAAAACCACCAGTTAGCTCTAAAAAAAAACAAGAAGGAGTCCTTGCGGCACCTTAGAGACTAACAAATTTATTTGGGCATAAGCTTTCGTGGGCTAGAACCCACTTCATCAGATGCATGGAGTGGAAAATACAATAGCAGGTGTGTGTATGTATATATATATATATATACATAGTACATGAAAAGATAGGATTTGCCTTACCAAGTTGGGGGTCAGCATCTTGGATGTCTCCCAGTCAGGCTTCCTGCCAAGGTCTGGGATTGATATAGCACTTACTGGTCTTGATCGAATAAATCTGTATTCATTCCACTGGATCTCTTTATGACATTTGATACTGCTGATCACTGAATTCTCTCTCCAAGAGGCTACAGGGGTTTCTGAAAACATGCAGAAATGGCTCAAGTCCTTCTCTCAGACCAAACTGAGGGTCTCAATAGGTAACTCTTCCTCTGCCTTAAGAGCCTTCACCTTCTGGAATCCAGAAATAATCAGTCCGTCCTGTCTTCCATCTTTCAAGGTCTCTCTCCGGATATTCAAAAGCCCTCTGTGGGCATGGACCAACCAACCTAAGATAGCATCTTCCTTCACAGCCACAACCATGACCTTTTGTAGTTACATTCCACTGAAGCCAAAAAAACTGTTGACCGGTCAGATGGAGCGCATGAACTTTACAGAAGCTAGTTCTAAACTATGAAACACAAGAGAGAAGAATGGCCACAACTTAATGCAAATCTCACCTCTTGAACTTAGCTTTCACACAATTGATTCTTCACACAGACACATGACAATCCCTCTTCTCCCTTACAAAAATTCTATTATTATTCACACTTACTCTTACGTGTGTTGAAAACATGGGAGTGGGAGAGTGAGAAAATTTTGTTATTACTCAACACTTGGGAAGTGGTCAGACACTAGGTACTTATACTGCCCCATCATCATAGATGGGTAATGATCTGTTTTGGGGAAGACTTCTATTCATTTTTATTGGCCCTTTCAATTGTCCTTCTGGGAATATGTTTCCACTCTACACGTCTCCCATTCTTTTTACTCAAACCTTACCTAAAAATGGTACATAAGCACTTTCAGATTCAGAATTCAATAAACTTCTCCTTGAACTGATAAAAGAACTAAAGTCAGATGTGGATGAAATTTTAGATACTACAGTGATGTGGTCATATAATTCAAGACTATCATAATGCATATGCACAAAGAGGCCAAATTAAGGTTGCGCAGGCAAACTTAATTCTGACATCTACTAACTTTTGAACATTTGACTTTACAATTGTAATATTCTTGTAATGTGATCTTTTTGGATGTAATAGTCTATTTTTATAAAAAACTGAAAAAAAAACAATAGCAATTCTATCATGGAAGTACATTTCCCCCCCACATGGGTCATCAGAAGGGTCTGGACCTTGTATGCACAGCATAGACTTCTTCCATTTGAACTAACAGAGTAACTGATAGCAGGAGTAGGCTGGTATTTCTGTGTGTACCAGCCACTACATAACGATGAAACACACACTTTGTCAGTTCCTGCCTCCCACTCTGCCTAGCCACTACTCCCACCCCCAGCTCCTGCCTCCTTCTCCCTCTACATCTATGCCATGACCCAACCCTCAGCTAGGCTATGCCTACTGTGAGGAGAGGCAGAGGCAAGCAAACATAATGGAAATAGCCTTAAATTTTAAATTGTAAAAAGGAAAAGGTCAGAAATTTGACAGGAACAGTAATATAAATAATAGAGTAATATTATAATATAATAATATAAGGTAACATTAAATACTTACAAACATAATAAACTATAAATTACCATCACAATCAAAGTACGTTTTTCAGCAATATGTTGTGTCATGCCAGGAGGTGCTGCAAAGTTTCCTTGGCTGCAAAGTCCAGTTTCATCCCAGCTGTCCTGCCTTCGCCTCTTTCTGGCTTGCAATGTTCCTTTGCTTCAAGGCTGTAATGACTGCACCTCTTTCCAACAGCTCCACCTTCAAACGAGGGCCACGCATGTTCACCAGGAACCCAAACTGTATTTCTTATGATGGTGTCCCAGTGGTCAACCTCACTGATCATACACGTTGCGGCCTGGCTCCTTGCACATTGCCCTTCAAAGTCAAGCTTCCTCTCCCCAGCTTCATCACAAATCCTCTTTTTACCCCAGCACTGCTTCTTTCACCTCCTTTTGCTCTAGCCACCTTCTTGCTATCCACTTTGGGCAGATTCTAAGATCCTTTCCCAGCTTGAGCTGCCATCTTATCTCTCCCAAGGACAGCATTCTATGCTGCTGCATCACATCTGTAGGCCCTAACATTACTCCTCTTGGTCAAAACTGCAGCAGGTGCTAGTGCCAGGGCAAGGGTTACTACACCTATACAACCCTTTCCCCTTTCACTTGATCTTGCAAACTCCCTTTCCCATGTCATTTCTCATCTCTCTCTATTCAAATCAGGCAGTTTCTGCCTCTGTCTCTTCCCTGCTCTCTTGGTGCCTTCAGGAGGAGTATCAAGAATACAAGAGAGACAGTTTCCCTGCTCTCAGTTCCTGTGCCTGACACTACCATGGCCCCTGGCCACCTGGAGGAACAATAACAGGTAAAGTCCTGCTCATCCCCTACAGTCCTGGAATGGAGCATGTTCAGTGCAGAGGGAGTCTTCAGAGAATTTAGCTTCCAAACTCTTAACATATGTCTGCTGAATATGTGCTTGCTGAGATTTTTCAAAGTCTCATATCTTGGCCAGATTTGGGCAGATTTTTCCAGGGATGGGAAAAGGCTAATCCCTGCCACCAGGATGACCCTCTGCTAAATTTGAAGTCCATGCACCAAAGTGTGGAGATGCTACAGCTTTCAGCAAAACAAATTATACATTTTTAAAAACATGGGTATAATAAAAGCATTTTCCCCTAATCTCATTGTTGGAAATAGCAGAACCAGTTTTGCTGAATCCTCCCCCAAAAATTCAGCCTGAGCATGGAAAATTTCTTTCCAAGTCATTAAACATGGGCAAAGTTTTAAGCAACTAAAAACAGAGTATTATAATGGGAGGTGTTGAGCAACCTTAAGTATAGGTGGTGCTATCAACTCCTCTTTTTTGTTCATCAGAAGGTATGAGCTAATCTTTTGGGAGATTTAATCAATGCTATTCAAAGACCTGTGAGTTGATGATAAACTATAAAGCTGATATTAGACTTTCAGTCTACAGACTGATAAGAAAGACTTTATTGTGGGATAGGTAATAGAAAATTGAAAAAGGCTAGCTTGCAAAGTATTTTAGTAATGCTTATTTTGAAAACCACATTAATTTTAAAACAAAAATAGTGAGCTAAATTCTGCTCCTCTTATCCATACAATTAGTCCCATTAAAGTCAATAAGACTTCTCAAGTGAATAGATAAATGGCATTTGATCTTTTGTCTGACAAATTTTCTTGAATTTTTTTGAATACTTTGCTAAAATGATAGACAAGGGTGAAATAGTATGTAGAAAAGCTTCAGATTCTGTTCTACACAGCAAATTAATTTACAAAATCAGAAAGAATTGTGTGAGGAACTGTTGAAATGAAAAAAAAAAAGTTAGATACCTGATGGAGATGTGGAGAAAATATGCCTTGTAACATTATTTTTGTCTTTTTGTGTGTGTGTGTGTGTGTGTGTGCGTGCGCATGCGCACATCCGTGTTTGCATGCACATGTGGGGGAAAGGGAGAGAGAGAGAGTGCTTTTTTTCCCTGCAGAAGTATATACTATACATTTTCTAATTGGCACACAACTAAGACAAAAGAATATGAATTCAATTCTGAGTTTCAGGAACAGGATATACAAGCTTCATGGTTGTACCCTGCAAAAGTTAGTCCTTTGTGGAAAAGAAATACATTTTCTGAATATGATCAAACTGTGATTTGACTCTTCTGGCCTTCAAACAGCCTTCATTTCCAGTCTCACCATACTCATCATCAGAAGGAAGCTCCTCACAGATCAGACCCACCAACTTAAAGCGGCACAATGGATACAAAACCTGAAGATGTCTCTCCACTATTACAATGATCAAATATACACCACAACACCTTTCAAGATCCAGGAGTCCTACTCATGCCTATAACAATGTGTTGTACCTCATCCAGTGCACTAAATGCCTGAATAACAACTATATGGGTGAAACCAGACAATCACTATACTCTCAAATGAATTCACAGAGAAAAATGATAAAAGACAAAAGCACCATATCACCTCTGAGCGAACACTTTTCACAAAATGATTGCTCCATATCAGAGCTCTCAGTCCTCATCCTCAGAAGAAACCTACACAATACATTAAAAAGAAGAGCCTGGAAATTTAAATTCATATCTTTGCTAGACACTAAAAATCATGGTCTTAACAAAGACACTAGATTTATGGCTTATTACAACAATCCATAACCCACTAACTGCCCTTTTTTGTTCTATGACTGTAGTGGTGTTAATGATCCACTTCACCTTGTATAGTCCCTTAGAATATGTGTTAACTACTTATACTAGAAAGTCTGTTTCATCTTATATTTAGCTGTGACACTGGGAGTACCTTTCCCAGACCTGAAGAACTTTCACCAACAGAAGTTGGTCCAATAAAAAATATTACCTCACCCACCTTGTCTCTATGACCAAGCTAAACATTCTTAGGTGAACATATGAAGATGTGGACTCAGTGAACTGATATAACCCTTGTATAGCAGCCTGAAGTGTTCATTGAGGTTATTTCTGCTGTACTTTGTCCTGATATTGGGACAACATTGATGCCAAATTATAAAGTGATTACTTCTAGTGTGCTGGCACCAAGCTCCTGAGAACTTTCAGACAGAAATATTGTGTGTAGAGACCTGAATACAGATAATATGAACAAGCTATAATTTTATTTGCACAATATTTTATGAAAATTCAGTGTTACAAAATTCTTATTAAATTCTGTGCTATTATAAAAAAGCAAACTTTATTATCATGAGGTGACATTAGACATTTAGTTTTTGTTTTAAGCCACTGTTTGTGAGACCTATGAGAAATAGTAGATATTGAAGTATAAAATAAAGTGGTTCAAGTAATTTTATGAGTTTCCTAAACTGAGGACTTTACTGTTCAGCTATGATTATTTAACCTGGGTTGCTCTGTTAATTAAGTGAATGCATACGACGTGTTTTAGAAGTATCTGTATGAAATTTTGTCCTATGATGTTGTTTTTTTGCCCTCTGACAACTGTCAATACAATAATCTATGTAGTATATTCCTTCAAATAGAAAATATTAATAAAGGAGAGAGGCAATACATAGGTTGTTAAAAGTGCATATAGTTTTAGTTTTGTATATGACCTTGAAAAAGAGTCAGAGGCTACTAGTAAAACAAAGTACTCGTGTATGGCAATGAGAAATCTATTTGAATATATTTGGCTTATGGAATGGCAAAGGGTTTGTGCTTTTTATGTAGATAAGTATAAATTAATGAGACCAGTGACAAAATAAATAATAATAATAATAATAGAAGCTTTAGTTTACACAGAAGCACAATGCTTAATGGACTAAAACCTACTCTCGAGGTTCATTACAGACAACACATTTTAAATCGAGAATACAATGTCTGGCAGGAATAAAGAGGCAAGCAAGCTCTCAAAGATTACATGTATTATATGGAAATGTGCCATACTGCTGGTATGTTTATATACTATAGTGTATATAACATGTGGAAATGTGCCAGATTCCAAACATTTTCCAGAGTCAAATTCTGCTTTCATTTACACCCATGCAGCTCCACTGAAATCCAGTGTTCCATAGACTGTATTACTCTCTCTGTGTGTGTAGACTACATTTCCCCCTTTCATATTTTATAACAGCAAATGAGCAGAATTTAGTTGATATAAAGTGCTAGAGCAACCACCTATGACAATTTTATTCATTTACTATCATTACAATACAAGAAGGACATTGCTATTAAAATTCTTAGTGCAACCTGTATATCTTGGGGTTTAATGTGCTTGTGAACAGGCACACCCTATGAATTAATATATTTAACAACAAGAACCATTATTTTCGGGCTTTGGGGATTTAAAATTTTTCATATTTTATTTTTCCCCTCTCAAGGAGTATTGGGTGTCATAGGAAAAGTGAAACTGTAATGTATTCTGCTTCCAGGACTGGAAGTGTGCAAAAATGAAAAATAATAAGTGAAAACAGTTATCAAAATAAATTTGGATTTCAAAAATGTAGTTCAAGCTTTTGGGAAGTTCAGTTTTTACATATTTTTTTTGAAGTAATTTGCCCTTTCTTAGTCTTCATATGGCCAAGACAGAGACAGCCAATCTTAATTTTTCCACAAAAACAGAATTACTGGAGAAGAACTACACTTGATGGCTTTGAAAATCTCTAAAAGTGGCTTGAGTACAGAATAAGTTTGTGTATTCCTTTCATTCCGCTGAGACAGTGAAAAAGACACAGGCACTGAAACGTTGTTTGCTTTAGGGTTGCTACAACAATTGTTTGTCTGTATTTGAAGGAGGGATGGTTTATAATGATATAATTGTAATGTATATTGTTATCATAAACATTAAACATGTTAACATGAAGAACATTTAGAGACCATTCCTTGTGCACTAAAAACTCCTGAGGAATCCAGTGGGAGTTCTGAGTGCATGAGAAATTCAAGATAAGGTCCATAGTGCTAAGTTTTGTAAGGCATAAAAAGTATAAACTGAGATATTGACATTGTAATTATTTCCTGGTAAATTGCGTAATAGCAAGTTGATAACCCACTAAGAGTAATCTGTTATACCACTCAAGATCGGGGGTGAAATCCTGGCTCCATTTAAAATAATGCAGTTTTGCTGTTGAGTTAAATGGAGCTAAGATTTCACCCCTAAAATTCAGCTTGAGATCCCTCTGAAAATTGGATCATATATTTAAGTAGCTAGAAAGCTTGTGAGTCAGTGTAGTTCAGACTCACCAAAGTGCTAATGTTTTTGGGACAATGAAAGCAGCAGCTAGAGTTGGATCTGAAGGTCTCTTATCCAGCCCAGAATGGATGGGATAGCCATGTGTATAGCTGAGACACCTTCAGAAATTTTTTTAACTGAAGTGGTATGATAAAAAAAACTATTTATTTTGGAAAGGGATTGGAACATTTTGAATTAAAGTATTTTATATCTCAGTATTCAAAAATAATCAAGGAAATTGGACTCCCAGATTTAATTTCCTTTTGGAGATTGGTTGTATTACACTGTATTATGCTTCATGTGTATTGTTTTTAATAATCCAATCTGCAAAACGTCTGGGAAAGATAAAGAATCAAACAAATGTGAAACCCTCACACACATTTTTCATTTTGCTTTAAGTGTACCATGTTTGTACTATTTCAGATTGTAAACTGTGTGGGACAGGAACTATGTCTTCTTGTGCATGTGATTGTGCCTGACACAATGTGGGCCCTACAGGAATACATAAAATAAATATTAATAGATTACCGACATCTTTAGAGGCTAGAGACAAAACTTATTCCACTAGAGCTCAGGTAGCCTCAGCATCATCACTTAAGCACATGCCCATCTCTGATTTTTTTCCCTTTTCCTTGGTCTAACAGAGCCAGAGTCTATCTATTCTTGCTTTTTATGATCACTGGCTTGAGCATCGAAAGGCTTTTGGCTTCAAGGGGATTACTTGTGTGCTGGAAGTTAGGCACATGCTTTAGTATCTTGCTGAGTTGGGGCCTATATGAAAGTGATCATTTTAAGTACAAGTATCAGAGGGGTAGCTGTGTTAGTCTGGATTTGTAAAAGCGGCAAAGAGTCCTGTGGCACCTTATAGACTAACAGACATATTGGAGTATAAGCTTTTGTGGGTGAATACCCACTTCGTTGGATGCACTTATGCTCCAATACGTCTGTTAGTCTATAAGGTGCCACAGGACTCTTTCCCATTTTAAGTACGTTCATTTTGAGATTTGCTAATAAGTTTGATGTATAAATCGAAATGGTAAACAAAGTAAAAACTGCACATTTCTTATTGTTAATATCTTGTTTTGTTTGTTTATTATTTCCCTCATTGGAAAGCCCCCTGCTTGCCAGCTGTTGTTGTTGTTTACATAATGCAATAAGTAGGCCTTGTTTGGCACTTTATAAACCCAGAGTAGACAAGGGCCAGAGTTTCCAAACCTGAGTGCCAAAAGTTAGGCTTCTGAATCACTTTTAGAATCACTGCAAACCTGCAGTTCCCATTTTCTCCAAAGTGAGCTGCACTTGTGTAAGTGAGCACAGATTTATCCCTTAGGATTTAGTTTAGTTATAGTACAAATAACTAAGGAACAGGCTACACTGGGACATTAGTGTTTAGCCAAAAGAAGTGAATTTATAGGAAGAAAGAACCAGTGTCAGAAGAGACATGAAGATGAAAGTGTGAGGATACTAAGAAGAGAGGGTTGGCAGAGAAAATGATTGCTGAAAGTTGGTAGGAGTGGAGCTGTGCAGAGCCTTAATGGTGAGGACAAGGAGTTTGAGCCTAATATGGAAAGAGTCAGAGCATGAAAGTGATTCCAGGAGGAGGGAGGGTGAATGGAGAGAAAGATTAATCATAGTTCAGTAGACCCACAATATTTCATAGTAATGGCTCAAACCATCTTAGTAATAATACCATTGTAACTGTATTTGTATTGTGATTGTAGTGTAGTGTAGTGTGTTGGAGCAGTACTGTAGAACAATGGTTAACGACTTTTTCTGGGTTTGCAACTCCCAGAAAGCAAAAATAAAAATAAAAAAAATAAATCATCCTGCAATGCACCATATTCCACAAGTCTGTGGGGTATAGGTTATGGGAATAAGCCATGGGAGGCTTTTGGGTGCCTGGAGTGGGACAGCTTCTTCTGCTGTCAGGTGATAGTGTTGCTGAGTGGGTAGAAAAAGCTGCTGGGGGCGTCTGGTAAACATGCTTTTTCTTTGTTGTGAAGATGAGTGTTGTACAGCTGGGAAGGCTGAGGAGCAGTAGAGAGCTAGTCCTGTAGAATTCCAGAGGGTTATTTTTTCTTTTTAATAAGCATCCGACCTCTTAGCTAGAATCCCTTCCAGCTGTTGGATATCAACTGAGATATATGCGAGTTCCAATCTACAATATGCAGCCTCAGCATGTATGTCAGATACCTAGTCATAAAGTCAGTAGCCAATTAAATCAAATTCTTGTTTCAGTATGTCCGTTTGTATGAGATTGTGGATAATGCATTATATATACTGTAATTTTATGTAGTAAAACTATCCAGTATTTATGCATGGGTGTGACACTCACACAATTGCCCCTCCCCTTACACTGCGCATATATAATGTACGTAAATGTATAGCAACATCACTGGAGTGTTGTGAGTTACAGGAGCGGAGCAGATCTGAATAAGCTGTCACCTCCTCGGGGGTGCTTCCACTATACACGTCTTTAAAATCCTGTTTTTAAAAAAAATAAAAATATTAATTTTTAACAGTTTTCGATAGGGTATTGATTTACTTGCTGACTCAGCAAGATTGTGTATCAATCATGATCATCACCTCCTTTTTCCCACATCAGGGTTAGGTAAGGTTGAAGTAATGAGCAAATTCTATCCATTGAGCCACCATTTGAGGCTGTTGGAGGGTTGGCTGGATGGTTTTATATACTGTGTTATACCGCTGTCTCTTTGGACATCCACAGCCTCTCTCACTGTGCACTCTTCCATAGAGAACTATTTTAGGTAGTCAGTATAGGGTCATACTAGCAACATGGCCAAACTATTATAGTTGGCACCTTTTTAAAGATTATAGTCACTGCACATTCACGCTTTAACAGGTGTCGTCGTTTCTTAGTCTGGTTAGCCTTGTCAACTCTAGGATATGATGGAGGCACCCCTCATTTCAAATGTTTGTGGCTTTTGCTTCAGATGCTAGCAAATCTGCTATGTTTTCATTGGAAATTCCAGTGGGAGTTAATGATGACGGCCTGACATTATCTCCTGCTATGTGCTTCCTACGCCTACATCAGAGAGTTCTTGAGCGAACGTATTGCCAGGGAGCAGGAAGCAGTGAAGTGGAGCAGGTCATTCTCACTCATGCCTAGAGAGTCACAGGATTTCTGTGGTTTCAGAGTAGCAGCCATGTTAGTCTGTATCCGCAAAAAAAAAAAAAAGGAGTACTTGTGGGACCTTAGAGACTAACAAATTTATTTGAGCATAAGCTTTCGTGAGCTACAGCTCGCTTCATCCGATGATATATCCGATGAAGGAAGCTGTAGCTCATGAAAGCTTATGCTCAAATAAATTTGTTAGTCTCTAAGGTGCCACAAGTACTCCTTTTCTTTTTGAGGATTTCTGTGGGATTTCTCAGTGTATCTTGTGATATATACTTTTTATAGTGGTATGCTCCCTTTTACCTTCTCAGAACCATGATCAACATGACCCCAAAAAGGATGTTCTGGGAATTCCATGTCATTGACTCCATAGCATTTTTGTAATAACTTTTCCTCTGCTGCAGGTTTTCCAAAGGAGGGGATGATATAAGCTATTGTATCATATTTGCTCCCCCCAGCCAGATTCAGAGAATAAATAAGAATCTTCCTGCAATTACTGCTTTTGTCTATTGGAGGTGGCTGTGGTGCTGGGTACCAGCACTGAGAGCAGTGCACTCTTCGAATCATAGAATCATAGAATATCAGGGTTGGAAGGGACCTCAGGAGGTCATCTAGTCCAATCCCCTGCTCAAAGCAGGACCAATCCCCAACTAAATCATCCCAGCCAGGGCTTTGTCAAGCCTGACCTTAAAAACCTCAAAGGAAGGAGATTCCACCACCTCCCTAGGTAACACATTCTAGTGCTTCACCACCCTCCCAGTGAAATTTTTTTCCTAATATCCAACTTAAACCTGCCCCACTGCAACTTGAGACCATTCCTCCTTGTTCTGTCATCTGCTACCACTGAGAACTGTCTAGATCCATCCTCTTTGGAACCCCCTTTCAGGTAGTTGAAAGCAGCTATCAAATCCCCCCTCATTCTTCTCTTCCGCAGACTAAACAATCCCAGTTCCCTCAGCCTCTCCTCATAAGTCATGTGTTCCAGTCCACTAATCATTTTTATTGCCCTCTGCTGGACGTTTTCCAATTTTTCCACATCCTCCTTGTAGTGTGGGGCCCAAAACTGGACACAGTACTCCAGATGAGGCCTCACCAATGTAGAATAGAGGGGAACGATCACGTCCCTCAATCTGCTGGCAATGCCCCTACATATGCATCCCAAAATGCTATTGGCCTTCTTGGCAACAAGGGCACATTGTTGATTCATATCCAGCTTCTTGTTCACTGTAACCCCTAGGTCCTTCTCTGCAGAACTGCTGCCTAACCATTCGGTCCCTGGTCTGTAGCGGTACATGGGATTCTTCCGTCCTAAGTGCAGGACTCTGCACTTCTCCTTGTTGAACCTCATGAGATTTCTTTTGGCCCAATCCTCTAATTTGTCTAGGGCCCTCTGTATCCTATCCCTACCCTCCAGCGTATCTACCTCTCCTCCCAGTTTAGTGTCATCTGCAAACTTGCTGAGCGTGCAATCCACACCATCCTCCAGATCATTTATGTAGATATTGAACAAATATCTGTAGTCTTCTGTAGTCTTTCCTGTACTTTCAGGGCAGCTTCTGCTGGTCCCCAGGGAGTGAAGGGGCAATGAAGGAAACAGCATGACGTGAGTGCAGGGGGATGAGGAGCAGAGTGGAGACAGCAACCTGACTCTCTTTAGCTTCTAGTAAAGTCTCCACATTCCCCAGTCACCGCTGTCTATTTCCAAGCTCCATTTCTGAAAGTTATAAGGGATAGTCTAATGTCTCTATCTGTGCCCTTCCCCTTGTTCTAGGGCATCCTGAAGGGGAAATAAGTGACAATTTTGCTAACGTTCAAAAATCAAAGAGACAGTGGTATAACACAGTATATAATTACTGTTATGTCTGCCAATAGTGGGTCACACACTAGAGAAGCATTAACTAATTAGTGAAGTCCCCTTTATAGTAGCTGGACTTACTGTGTATGTGATTTGCACATGATCACATCCAAGACTCAACCTAAGCCCCTTATGTTTAGTCCTGTTAAAATGGATGGTAAAAGGTAGAACTTCATGTAACATATGAAGTAAGTGCATTATGTATGCAATCAATTAAGTTTTTTCAGCTTTCTCTTTATTGTGGTATTTCTTATTTAAATTTGTTTTGAAAATTGATGAACAAATTTATGCATGAACCTGAATAAAGCAACTTTTCATTGATCTGTTTTCTTCTGCAGGAAATTGCATCAACAATTTGAAATGTATAAGGAGCAGGTGAAGAAGATGGGTGAAGAATCACAGCAGCAGCAGGAGCAGAAGAGTGATGCCCCGACCTGTGGTATCTGCCACAAAACAAAATTTGCCGATGGCTGTGGCCATAACTGTTCATATTGCCAAACTAAATTCTGTGCACGTTGTGGAGGAAGAGTGTCTTTACGCTCAAATAAGGTATGGAATTTGTTTAAAATAAATATCACTGAATTTTCATATTGATGTTGCTTAATGTGAAGTGTGATGTAATTTGGTACAGAAGTTCTTTGAAGATTATTATTGTAATTTGTCCACAGTTAGTTACTTTAGTTATTGGAAATATATCTACTGAAAAAATGGATCTCATAGGACATACCTGTGCCTGTCCACAAGTTCGGTATCTGTTGTTCAGAATCACTAGTAATGCCTTATGGTTATTACTCAAACAATTTTTCCTTCAAGGAGGAAACTGTTTTAGGTCTATTTAGGCCGTTGTCCATTTGACAAAGAATCTTCATTAGAACTCTGGTCTACCTGTGGACCAGTGAATATTGCTTTTAATTTAACACATACCACAGTTCTGCTGCAGGATCCATGTAAGTGGATCCTTGTGCCTGTGTGGATCCAATTACAAGATTAGCCCCTAAATATGGAAGGAAAGGAATTTATTTAGTGACAATCATGTTGGGGGAGTTAGAAGTTAGAGCAAGGAATTGTTCCTGGCTTTGCCTGTCCCAGGCTCACTTGGATGTCTTTTAGCTTTATTTTACCTCAGTTTAGTAATGGGTATTATAATGTTTACCTACCTCCATAGTGTCATTTGAGGGAGCTAATTAAACAATGCTTGTAAACTGCTTTTTTCTTATACAAAGCAACACAAAATGCAAAGTATGTACAGGGAAAAGAAATCACTTTTTTTTTTTGCTTTTGAGAATGTATGCTTCATTTAAAAAAGATTAGTGTGCTAAGAAATAATACTCAGAGCTATCATAATGATTTGTATTATGAGAAATCAAGTGGACTCCCAGGTTGAATTAAAAAAAATACTTAATTAAAACAAGTACAGCAGAAGTCAAGTAATTACCAAAATATTTGAGTTTAGTAGAGAAATTAGTTTACTAAAAATTTTAAATAAAATTCCCAAAGTGATGACTTGACATAAAATAGGGAACAACAATGTAAATCACATTCAGCATAGAAGTCTGTCTCAGATTCAGACAGATTCAGATATTCAGGACACTGTTCTGAACTCTTCCTTTTTTATGTGAGTATGGGAACATGCATGATTATTTTCAGTAAATTGGCACAACATGCACATAGTATGCAGACTAAGAGAAATTGGTATGTACTTTACAGGAAGTTGCTTTCTTTATCATATCATTAGGCTGAAAAACAGGGCAAATAAGGTTTAATATGTATGTCAGCAATGCAAGTTATAAATCAGAGTACACAGAAATCTGCTCACTGGTGGCTAAAAGTAGCTGAGAGTATATACATCTCCCAGGTTATGTTGAAAGTCAATTAAAATATATTTTTAAAGTTTTTGTAGAGCCTTTTATCCTGAAGGATCTCACATACAATTATTACTTTTGATAACTAAATAACTTTACAACAATATTTTTGGTATAGGAAATACAATCAGTACTGTAATAATTTTATCTAGTTATCAAAGGCAAAATTGGACAGTCTTTATTGCTGTACACTCAAACATCATGAGAAGACACCTCTGTGATGGGAAAGTGTCACCAATTGGCACCCAGAAAAATGCTCTGAAATGTGGGGATGCTACCTGCACGTTTTGTCAATTACTCTGTTGAAGGAAATCAATTTTACTGGCAGAAAGTGAAATTGACAAGAGCCTGCCAGGCTCAAAATTGTACAGAAAAACTGAAATTTCCCCACTGAAAATTTCAGTTATGCAAAAAAGGTAGTTTTTCATCAGAAAAAATTTCTGATATAAAATTTTTGATCAATAGTTGCCTCTTTTTTTACCTGTATCCTCAAAGTCCATCAGATTGATCATTTAAGATATAAGAAGAGGGAAGCTGTACTTACAACCATGGAGTAGATGACAAACGATTGAAACACAGCCTTGTGATGGTTCATTCTAAGACTGGGTTGCTTTTATTTCCTGTGTCTAAAATAAGATCATTGATGGACCTGTTTGATCTCTTTCCATAATTCCAAGTTCATCCAGGTTTATGTCAGCTTTTGCTGCTATACACATCAGTGCAGGTCATGTAGAGGCAGCAAGCACTGGAAAAGGAAGTTGCTGAAGTGCAAAGCAGCCACAATTGCCCTTCTCTTAGGCTATGTTTACACTATAACCTATGTTGGTATAATTTATGTCGCTCAGGGGTGTGAAAAATTCACACCCCTGAGCGACATAAGTTACACCGACATAAGCACTCGCGTGCACACCACTATGTTGGCGGGAGAGCTTCACCCGCCGGCATACCTACTGCCTCTCTGAGATGGTTTTATTATGCCCATGAGAGAGCTCTCTCCTGACGGCATAGAGTATCTTCACCAGATATGCTGCAGTGGCGCAGCTGTATCCTCAGGCCTGGTAAAGGTACTCAGAGTGTCACAGCTAAATATAAGATCAAACATATAGTTCAGCATAAGTAATTAACGCACATTCTAAGGGACCATTAAGTGTGATGTGGCCCTTTAATACCATGGTAGTCAGAGGACAAAAAGGGGATTAGTGGGTTACAAATCCTTGTAATAAGGCATAAATCCAGTGTCTTTATAAAGACCATGATTTTTAGTGTCTAGTAAAGTTATGAATTTAAGCTCCCAGTCTCCTCTTTTGAGGGTGTTGTACATATTTCCTTTGAGGATGAGGACTGAGAGGTCAGATACGGAGTGGTCGTTTTGTGAGAAGTGTTCACCCACAGGTGATATGGTGTTTTTGTCTTTTATCATTTTCCTGTTTATGTTCATTCGAGAGCATAGTGATTGGCTGGTTTCACCCACATGGTCGCTATGGGACATTTAGTGCACTGGATGAGGTACAACACGTGATATCAATGGTCCTATACGTGCCTCTTGAAAGGTGTGTTGTGGGGGGTATTGATCATTGAAGCAGTGGAGATATGTCATCAGGTGTTGCATCTGTTGTTCTGGCAGTGTCTGGTGCTGCTTTGAGCTGGTGTGTCTTGGTCTATGGGCAGCTTGCTTCTGATGATGAGTTTGGAGAGGTTGGGGGGTTGTTTGAAGACCAGAAGAGGGGGATCAGGAAAGATTTCTTTCAGGATGGGGTCCCCGTCGAGTACGGGTTATAGTTGTTCAATGTTACCCTGCAGGGGTTCCAGTGTGGGGTGGTAGATGACAACTAAAGGCATGCAGTTGGAGAGGGGTTTATTTCTATATTGAAGCAAAACCCGCTCCGATCACATACGCCTAGTTGTCATCGGACAATGATACAAGACAAAAGTACCTTATGACTAGTGGATGAACACTTTTCACAAAACTAGCCCTCTATATCTGATCTCTTAGTCCTCGTCCTCAAAGGACATCTTCACAACACCTTCCAAAGAGGAGCCTTAAATTCTTAACTTTGCTAGACACTAAAAATCATGGTCTTAATAAAGAAACTGGATTTATGGCTTATTACAACAATTGGTAACCAGTTAACCCCCCCTTTTTATCCTGTGACTACAGGGGTGTTAAAGGGCCACATCAGCTCAACTGATCCCTTAGAATATGTGCTAACTAGTTATACTAAATTATATGTTATATGGTTGATCTTGTATTTAGCTGAGACACTCTGAGTACATAAAAACATGACTTGAAATCATTAAGTTATGCATATTGTTAGTCTTTGTATCTGTGTAATTTTATTACTGTTGCCTTCATTCTTCTAGTCATTGTCATGCTCCCTGGTTGTCTTAATGTAGATTGTAAGCTTTTCAGGGAAGGGATTGTCTTCCTATGTGTGCATACAACACCATGTACAAAAAGACTCCTATTCTAATTGTGGCTTTTTGGGCACTACCACAATACAAATACTAAGTAACAATAAAAATATTTTTAACGGCAGATTCACAGATTACAAGGCCAAAAGGGACAACTGTGATCGTCTAGTCAGCCCTCCTGTATAACACAGGCCATGGAACTTCCCCACAATGATTTTTAGAGCATAACAGGGCCAGAGCAAGATTTTAATTTTCAAGACATTTGGGAAAATGTAAAAGAAGCAACAATTTTTAGGTAACTTCCTGTTTTAAGAGACATCTCAAAGCATCCACAGCCATAGTGAGTTAAATTCTTTATACTGACCGGGTGAGCCAAACAGTGCTGCGGCTGGCCACATCCTCCTAACTGGGGATTTCATTGATGTTGGAGTCTCCACTAGATATAGAGATGGCTCTTATACCATCCTTCTCACGGTCAGTGTCAGGTCTTAGTTGGGGGTGGGGAAGAGGAGTGGCTGGAGTGTGTTGTATTCTGGCTGCCTCGGTGGAAAGTCCTTTGGGGACAGTTGCCTGCTGCCTCAGGTTAGAGCAGTTCCAGGGCTGCTGTAAACTGTGCTTTAGCCAAAGACCCTCTAAAAAATCAGAATGCTGTAACTGGTTCCCTGACAGCCTCCCCCTCTGCTTTGCCAACTGCAAGCTTTGTGAAAAAGAGAATCTGGCCAACTGAATATACATTTTTTGCATCTCATTATGAGACTACCTCTGATAATCAATTTTTCTGGGCATCTCGCATGATTGCTTGAGACATTTTGTAGTCTGTGGTATTGGCAATGACCAGGTGACTTGGATTTATTGGACATAATTTTAATATCACTTACACTCTCATAAACTTCATTCATTTAAATGGAGTTACTCCTGACTAATATTAGTGTGAGAAGAAAATCAGGCCATGCAATTTTTATTTGATTTTTAATTTTTTTTTTTACTATTGATGGGATAAAATGATTGGGATGAAACACGTTGTTTTTTTCTTATAAGAGTGCTGTTAAGTTTCTAAAATTTTTATTTAAACCCTTTTGCAGCCTGAGTGGCGGAAGGTAATTTGACAGAGAGCGCTCACTCACTTAGAAGTGCCTTTGAGTATTCAGATGACAATGGATTTGATTTGTCAAAGTTAAGAAGCTTTGTAAATTACACTTTGCAAATATGCAGAGCATTTTTAACAATGATCTGCTAACATGAGGCTCCACTCTTCACATATGTTCAGAGAACTGAGCAGTGACTGTAGATGTGTAAATTGCACATTGAATGAGGTTGGGCTACACAGTAAAATGTATATTGACTGGTACTCTGCACAGTGAACTGCACATTGAAAGAGGCAGTGCCAACAGGTGCATAGCCTTGTGCAACTGAAAAATTAAGTGCTGACACACAGCTTTCATGCATTGATAAGTTGGTGCCCAATTGATATTTTCAACAGCACAAAGTGCCAACTCAATGAGGCAGGATCAGTGTTTTGTTTTTCTACCCCTTCTCTTTTAGAGAGAGGAAAAATGTATTTGTATTACATATATAACATACATATTTAACTTGTATGTAGATACAAGTGTGTGTGTGTACCATTATATGTGTAATACAAAAATGTTTTTATTTTTGTACAGTGCCTGTTGCAGTGTTTGTTGTTACTTTGGGACATTATTCAAGCTATTTACTATGAAAGAATAAGACTACTGCAGAGATGGTGTACTTCAAAGTTTCAGCAAACCACCTTTAGGGGTCAGGAAGGGATGTTTTCCCCCAAATGTATTCTGTTTATTTATTTATTTTATTTGATCTCCTTCCTCTGAATCCTATACTTCACACAGGATTCTCACTAACCCACCACATTCTGAGTTTGGAGGGATGTTTGTGAGATGGTGTGTGCGTGGGGGGGTGGGTGGGTTTGGATTCTATTTGCTTACATCCCTTGCTATTTTGCTATGCATTATGTCCAGCTTCCTTTATTTAAAATAAGAGTTGGCCATTGTTGTGACTTCTTGATTCTAACACAGTTCAGGATCTGGTGGAAGGATCTGGTCACCCAAGTACATGCAGTTGTTGATGTGCACCTTTTGTAGACTTACCACTGTCATTAAGAGGGTCAACATTTTTGAGCTGGGGAAGTTTCATGCTGGGAGCTACAAAAACAAAACAAGACTGCTTGGCAGGTCACTTCTACCACTAATTTGAACTTCCAGAACAATATTTTTTAAACAAATATTACACTATTTAATATGTTATCTTTCTGTGTCAGTCAGGTTAATCATGAATAGTTGATTGTGCATTTTTTTGAAAGAATTAAACATGTCATGCCTGTTTATGAATCTTTTCTGTCTCTGGTTTGGTCTATATACAGTAATGCTATGTTGGCTGAATTGGAGTGACTTTTCTCCTCCTCATTGTGTATTTTGATTCATTTTTCTTGAAGGTGAAATTAAAAAAAAATTTTCGCTAAAGGTAAGAACTATTAAGTGTGAAACACAGATCAACAAAACAGCCAAAACTGTGAAAAGCAGCAGTCTTCTATTTGTGCAGTTATGTTGGTATATATAGAAGACTATTAAAATATTTCACAGTTAAAGACTAGAAAATAAACTATAAATACATTAATAACCAAATTTTTTTAAATGAGTATCCAAGATTGACATAAACTTATTTAGGCCACTGGATATAATTTATATTGGCTGTAACTTTTAAAATAAACTCAGGTAAGAATAGGAAAATAATCCAGATGGGTCATAAGAGCAGAATTCATAAATGGATGTAGGTGACCAGACTCAGAGAATTATTTAAAAAAACCTGATAGTCTAAAGGGCATATTTTCTTAAAAACTAAGGGCATGATGCCAGGCTACATCAATGAATTGTGTGTGCGAATCATAGGTAGTGTGGGCCCTTCATTCTCTTAAAGAGAAAATACCTGCAAAACTGTTAAACCGCGTAATTTCCAGTCAGTTCCTGGAAATATTATTATTATAATAGCAGTACATTTTCCTGAATCTCAGGAATAGAGTTCATATACTGTAGGAGAGAAGAGTCCTTTGTAGTGGCAAATATGAAAAGATAATGTACAAAACCAGATATTAAAAATTCTTTATTTTATTTTTAAGTAGCAATAATAATTTACTAGGAATAAACAGTTCTACCTCAAAGTGTTAACAGTCTGAACAGATAGAACAGACAGTAGTAGATGGAAAACAAGCAGGTATATGTGAGTAAACATGACCTCAAGCATCTTGTTTCTTAACCTCTTGCCTCTTTATTAATTTTACTTAATTTTAAATCTTATCTATTAATTATTTTTTATTGCCTAGCCCCTGTCTTTTATTTTATTTTAAGTTTTAAAACCATTAACTGTCTTCTTTTTTAAACATTAATATCTATTTTACATTTTTCTATATTACCTTTTCCTTTCCTTTTTTCTGTTTTTGTATATATTTTATCTTTAACCTTCCTTATGTTCTATATTTTTAAAATTAACCTTTTAGGTAATTTAGTCTTGTCAGGTTTCTATTATTTTAAAATTAAACCCACCTCCCTCACTCCTGTCTATTTCCAACCATTTTGGGGATTTGATCTATTCCCACCCTATTATTCTCCTTCACTGTCACTTGTCTACCCAGAACATCTCACTAGTGGCTGAGAGGCAGTCACAGAGAAAGCAGCAAAACAGGTAGGCACTTCAAGGTTCCATGTGTCTGAAGGTATGCATGGCCTCTCCTACCCACCCTGAATCTCTTTGTTAGAAGCTCCTGGCATTGCTCGTGCTACTTATAAAGTGGGGAGTCAGGGGCATAGGACATCCACATGGCTCCTCCATTCCCAGTCTAAATCTCTCCACTTTTGCTCCTGTGGGCCAGGGAGCCTTGCTACGAGTCCAGATCAAGGGGCAAAGATGGCCTGGTGCAGTACGGTTAAAAAATGTACTTGCACGTACAGTGGTACACTTCAAAAATTCTGTGATTTAAAAGACTTTATGATTTTCAGTGATACTCCCTACTTATATAATGGGGAATACCATTAGAAATGGTAACATCTTTCAAAATGCTTAAAATTTAACCCACTGTACTTTGACATTTTCAATAGCTAGTCTGCAAGAGCACAAACTGTTTGTATACAGATACCTGAATGAGAGCAGTAAAACAAATGGAGAGAGCTCATCTACTTAAGTGTGCAATTAAGTTCTTAATAGCATACCTAAGTTTAGTCAGTGTATTGGCAAGTGTAAGTAACTGAGTTATCAAAAATCTTTCCATTTATAAAGCTTTGTTCTCCATTGATACCAAATTGGTTGCCTGAGGGATAGTTTTGATTGAAATAATTTTGAATATTTTTTGTTTTCTAAAATGTGCTTCCTGTTACATTTTTAGGCAGCTAAAAAGACAACCTTCTCGCCAAGAAAAATAGTATGGCAATATTAATACAACCATATATTTTCATAAACATGCAAAGGAAAAAAGCACAAGACAAACACAGAATAAAGTATATCCTACATAACATATAATAAACAGTTGGGGCAAATTTGTCTTAATTTACGTCTATGATTCAAACTCTAATATTTTGTATGAGCTATGTCACTATCAGTCTCTTATTTCCAATTGCATTAGTCTATAATCCTTCAAAGAGATTTGCCCACCCAGAATCCCATTGACATCAAGCCAGTGGGCTTCTGTGCAAGTGTGCAAGGGTTCCATCCGTGCAATCATTAGTAGGAGTAGGACCTATCACACCCGGGCCAAATCCTGCATTCTTTATTCACATGAGCTCCACTGACTATTTGTTTTAATAAGGCAGGTGGGATTTGACTGTTAAATTGTTTTTATTAAAATAATTTTCTTTGTGCATGTATTTGTACTTTGACTTTTTTTGAAAATGTAATTCATAAACAACTTGAAGAAAACCAATAAAATAACATCCCTTTCACCATATACTTTTCATAATTAGAAGAAACAAAAAGCTATATGTGAATCAATTTCCTTGAAATTTGTTTATTTTTACTAACAAATACTAGTTCTTGGTTTCAGTATGGAAATAACTGTCTTTCCTTCTTTGTCTTTTTCTGTCCTTTCTTTCTTGCTTTCATGGATATGAACTCCAGGAAGACAAAGTGGTTAGAGCCTTTTTCTGTCTAACATTATTTATTTTGATGAGTATTCTTAATGCTAAAGGCTAGATTTTGCCCTCACTTATACAGATGGAATTCCCACTGAAATCAAAAGGATTTGCTCTTGTTTAAGTGAGAGCAGGAATGGGCCTTATATGTTTCATAATTATTCATCTTAAAAACCATAAAACTTTAAAGTGTTGTAGATATTATGCATGAAATTCTTTTGTTAAGAAACTTGTGAGCATGCACTTGTTTTTCCTTCTTTAATTTTGTCATATTCTATATGTGCAGTTTAAAAAAGAAAAGAAAATGGATAATTGATGCAATACTAATGTTTTTCTTCCAAAAGTATTTGACAGCAATTTTACAACTTAAGTGGCACAAATTTGGTAATCTCAGCTTTATTCACAGTGATACCTCTGATTGTATTATGAACATCCACATGGTTCAAATTTAATTTTTTATTACATTTTATCCTTCTGATTTTGATGGAATGACACCTCAGTAGTTTGAGTTTTTTCACAGTAATTCAAAACATTAATCATCAAATATCATCAAGAAAATAAGTCTATCCTAAACTTTTAAGAACGAACAATTTACTAGATACTATTTAATCCCTATAATATTGTGGAGTTAAGAATTAGTATTTAACTTATTTTTATTCTTTAAACTAAATTGTAAGCATTTGTTTGTCATCCACAAGTCCTGGTGCACATATTATATTGAGCATAATGTTGAAAGAATGTTAAAAATTATGCATGCTACTAATATTTTGCTAGTTTGTTTTGTGAATACTAAACCTAAAGTATTCTCTTAAAATACTGATTTTATTCTAGCTATGTTTAGGAGAGGATGTGTAAGAGAATATGAATATGCCTGGACAACTTTAAGCATTTATTGAAAGGAATTAAATTTCATTTAAAAAAAATACAAACAACAAAATATCCTGGCTAAACTAAATCTACTTTTCCATGAAAGTGACTGTAAACATTCTAAAATCAACTGCTAATATAAAAGCTCTTGTCCTCTAGTGCTTAGCAATTAAATCTCTGTCACTTGCAGACTAAAAAGTTTTTTACAGTTTACATATGTCCAAATGGGGTACACATAGAACAAACACTCCCATTTAAATAAATGGGAGTTTTCTACCACTTTTCATTGGGAGCTGTTTCAGGCCTCACAGGTTATGTCTACACAGCAATGAAAAAACCCTCACTGTCCTATGTCAGCTGACTCAGGGTGATGGTCTTGGGCTATGGGACAGTTTAATTGCGGCATAGATGTTCGGGCTCAGGCTGGAGCCCGGGCTCTGGGAAATTCTCCCTTTGCAAGCTCCCAGATTTTGGGCTCCAGCCTGGGCCCAAACATTTACACAGCAAAGAATACCAGATTAAGGACAAACTGCTAATAAATGAGGCAGATCCAACACAAACTGGTGGTTATTCTTCCATAAGAATATACCAAGCCAGTTACAAAAGTAAACTTCTGTCTCACCACGCTGGTTAACAGGAAGTCCAAACTGTAGTCTCCTTTGGCATCCCAGCCCTTGTTTCACCACCCAGACACTACACTTGATGAGTGGTTATTTAATACCAATTTAATCAAACAAAGGTTCTTCTAATCCCAAGAGATCAGCCACACAGCCACGCCAATATATTACTCAGATTTTACCTAATAATTCTGTTGCCAATCCTTTAGTATCTAATATCTAAAGATTTATTTATATGTAACCCTTCTGCCAGGTGGAGCTGGCAGCAGTCAGGGCTAGGTTCAATATCTAGGGGTTCCTTTTCAACAATAAAACACAAAACTGGCTTGAGTTCCCACCCAGTAATCTGGGAAAATTACACACCACCCCTGGGTGCCTCTGAGAAGCAATTCTTCCCCACTCGCAAGCACAGAGTCTGAGTGTAGAAAAGAAACTTTTAATGAAAGGAGAGAAGTCACCTGACATTAATTAGGGAAAATGCCACAAACCAGATTCATAAACATAAAAACTGTGAGCAGGATGCCCACCCCAGAGTGCATGAAGCAGAGTCTTCTGCCTCATGTTCTTGAATTCTACAACCAAAAGTTTCTTTTCTGGGCCTCCCTCTGCTCCCTCATCATACCTCACTCAAAGTGGTTGTCCTTGGTCAGTGAGGACCCAGGGTTCAGAAGTGCATCTGTGTGAGTTCACCTCCAAGACAGGGAAGACGGCTCCTGGCTTGCTCTGTCATCTGAGCAGTTTTTCTGGCTGGCCACCTCACCAGTCCTGTTCCTTGCCACCTGGATGCCCTACCAGCCACTGTTCCTCACCGCCTCCCACTGGCTATTCCTGCCAGCTGACTGCTCACCACTTTCGCCGGCTGTTCCCGCCAGCTGACTGCTCGCCACTTTTGCCAGCCGCTCCCACCGGTCACTTTCTGCTGCCACCAGCTTCTCTGTTGTGACCTCTGTAGGTCAGTCCCTTAGTGGTTGTCAGCTCTTAGTGATTTTTAGCTCTCAGCAGGCTGGGCAGAAACACTGTCCCACCACAAGTGATTTCAGCACTTAAAATAACAAAAGGCTCCTAATGAAGCCTATTTAGCTCTATGTTTGAACAGTGGGGAAGAACAGGTTAAACCAGACTGGGGACCCTTAGGGAGAGTCCACATCTCCTGGCTGGGACACCTGTCCCCACGCCTCTCTGCTTTCACGGGGGTCTGGCATTTGAGTCCCTGGCTTAACTAGGTCCTTTCAGCTGAGGGTGACCACTACATTTGGGACAGGTTAAGCACAGTTCTGCCCCCTTTACTCAGACAATAAAGACAACATTGAAAACATTTCACTACCCTTGCATCCATACTAAAGTGCTTTGTAACCCAACGCCAACCAAAGTTGATCACTTGGGGCTACACAGCTCCTGTCTGCTAGATACCTACACAGAGTAGGTGTGTTTATGTAAATACGGTTTTCTCCTGAAGTCTCTCCTCCTCCCCAACTAGCTGTCAAAGGAGAGTTCAGTCAGACCCTGCTTACATCTAAGAGAAAAGAAAGAGGAGAGTGTTATGATGGTCAAGGAAAACAAATACATATACTCATTGCAAAGTTCTTGGATCAGGCTTATGATGGAATAAACTGCTGGCTTGTAAAGTCTCTTGTAACTTCCAAAAGATTGGAAGGTCCACAGTCAGTTGGTTGGAATGCTCCTTTTAGTGTAAGTCCAGAGATCAGATCAGGAAAGAGGCAAAATGGAGATGCTTCCAGGACATTTTATATGTTCTACCATGTGGAGGGAATTCTCTTGGTTTTAGTTTGTGGAAAATTACAGGCACAAGGTGGAATCCAGGCTCACCTGAACAGGTCACATGGCCTTGCATGCTTTGATGAGTCATAGGAGCTGCATATTTTGGCTAAAACGTCCATCAGGCAGGGACAGGCTTCTTCTATGGTCTATTGTGCGAGCTAAATGTCCTTTAATGGGCAGTCAACTTGAATAGTCCATTCACTATGTGCTGGTCAGACTGGATGTAAATTACCTTGTGGGCATTACCCCAGAAGCACACACATTTGAATTACTGGTACATAGTCAATATTCATAACTTTAGATACAAAGATGATACACGCATACAAACAGGATAATCATATTTGATAGATTATAACTTTTCCATTGACACCTTAAATGATCTACTTCGTACAAGATTTGTTGCAATTGACTAACAGTGGCAATATTAATGATATAATGGGTCATGTTTCAATCATACAGTGTCACACAGCCCAAGCCCTGTGATCCCAAGTCAGCTGACTCAGGACAGCCACAGGTTTTTAATTGCTGTGACAAACTGTATTTTAGTGTGGTTTAGAAATACATTTCTTCAAACAGAGTCCATGTGGCACATGATCACTTTTGTTTATTATTTATGTAGCACCCAAGGTGTGCTAGGTATGTAACAGATCAATAAAAGAAACTGTCCGCCACCCCAAAGAGCTTAGAATCTAAGAGTGGTCTTGAAAGTACTTACACATAAGTAGTATCATTGTGGTCAACAGAACCACTCGTCTCTATAAAGGTACTTTTGTCTATATGTTTACAGTATCAAGCTCTAAATTTAGTAAGATAGTAAGCCCTCAGTTAAACAATGCAGTGAAGGGAAAACACAAATACCTGGATTTATGATGTATGTATTATGTTGGTTACATTTCTTGGGGCGGGTGGGGGTGCAAATCTTGGGAGCTATTAGTGTTTAGATTACCTTTTAATGGTTAATAATTGCATCTCAGATTGCTTTAGGTAGTACCCAGTTCTACTGATTTAGAATTGCATGTTCAGTAATAACGAAGATAGAGAGCCGAATACATACTGTGACAGGGTCAGGCCAGATGGCTACAAGAGAGTGATCCTATTGGGATCCAGGAAGTGGGTGGGCAAAGCCCACCCACTGCTAAAGGATTCCCCCCTCCCAGCCTAAGAGGGGGGTCCACAGGACCTGAAAACCAAATAAGTACGGGGACAACTAATGAAATAACAGGGACAGGAGTGCAGTCAAAGGGTCAAATGAAGGGAACCAGACTTGGACACCGAGCAGAGAACCCCGGACAGCGCCCACTGCTCCTCACAGGCATCAAGGGAGTCAGTGGCCCCCGCCCAGAGGAACTCTGCCTGGATACGGGAATGGACAGAAAATCGGAAATAGGCCCCATAGTCACAGGATACTCCATCGGCCAACCTCCTCACCCTGGTTTTATAGATGATCACTTTAGCCAGGACCAGGAGGAGGTTGACCAGGAGGTCCCGTGACTTTGTGGGGCCATGGATAGGGAGTGCATAAATAAGAAGGTGAGGGGAAAAGTGCAACCAAAAGCGTAACAAAATATTTGTGAGGAGCTGGAATAGGGGCTGCAGCCTGGCACACTCCAAGTATATGTGTGCCAGGGTTTCCCTCACACCGCAAAAGGGGCAGGTGTCTGGGATGGGGTGAACTGTGCCAAGTATATGCCCGTGCTCATGGGTCCATGAAGGAGCTGCCAACTGATATCCCTGGCGGGCCTCGGCTAATGGTTGAACACTGACCATATGGCTGAGCAATGTGGATCAGGAAACCCCTCCCATAGTTTAATCTGCAGCATTCAGATCCATGCAGAGATGAGAAGCAGAGAAACATTCTACCATGCCTTGTGCCATAGGGATCCTGTCAGTTAGGACAGGATTTCAAGAGGAGGGCTGGGGCACTGGTCAGCATGCAATGTGTGTAGAAGTTAGCTGCCAGTCAATGTATGCTGTTGATGGGAGCATATGCAGCAGTTTAGATGGGAGCTGCACATAGCCTCTGACTGTCAGAATATGGTGCCCATTCTGTTATTGAACATGTATGGTTGGGATTTAGTTAGATGCACCTAGTAAGGCACTCACATACATTAGAGGATTCCTTCTTTGCTGTTCATGTGGAGGGAAGAGGCTTTCTATGCACTCCTATTTTCTTTTCTTACAGCACTCCTGCTTAAACCATTGTTTCCACATATTGTGTACTTCATGTGTACATTTCTGCTGATGTTGATGATGATGATGATGGTATAGTGAGAACAAATTAAAAAGCAAAAACAAATCCCAGGCATGCCTCAGTCTTGCATAATTGGATATAGCAAAATATGTTTGCCAAATGGAGGACCAAATCTGTAAGGAAAGAAATAATCTATTCTTCTTTAAGGGATGGTCCCTATATGGATTCCAAGATAGGTGCGCTTGCACTGGAGCTGGAAGGTTTTAGTAGCTGTGTCTGTTGACCCACATGTGAGCCATGTGTCCCCTCATGTTTGCAGCTCAGGTTATAAAAGGTTTTGTGGGTCAACGCCTCTCCAGTTCCTTCTTACCACTGCATGGCTTGAGTTGGAACCCCTGTTCCTTCACGCTGTTAGCTTAGCTAAGTGAGTGAATTTGTCCGTTCTTCCTTTCTTGTATATAGTTATAGTAGTTTCTTGTTTTGTAGTTTGTTTTTAGAGTTCTATTTAGTTAGGTTCTTCAAGGAATGTCCCTATGGGTGCTCCACTGTAGTGCGGTAGTGCCCCTGCACCTGGGATTGGGGATCTTTGATTGCACTGCCTGTTGGGCTGCACATGTGCGTCTCCCCGTCTCTCACTGTGAGCTGTGGCTGTATAGCGCTGTGTGGTCCAACCATCCTCAGTTCCTTCTCAAGCACCCTTGGCTGGGGATGGAATCCCTAGCAGAGGCCTTCATACATCTGTAGTGATATTAATGCTTCTGTTGCAAGTTCTTAGTAAGCACGTGTTTCCTTTATTTTTTTCTTCCCTTTACCCCTTCTCTCTCAATTTTTTTCCTTTTGCTGTTTCCTCCCTGTTACTCTTTAGATTATCATAGGTTTCCTTTTCTATGCTCTTTTCTACTGAGAAGTTCTCCCTACTTGGGGATATGCCAAGTACATTGCGCTCACTTGGCATCTATACACCAGAACCAAAGAAAAGACAGGGTAGATATCAACCTACTTCGAGATCTCGACCTTCCTCTTCCTCCCCTCAATGGCATTATGTTCCACAATGCAGGTGACAGAGACCTCTTCTTAAACCTCCCCATCCCACTTCACGGATCCTTCTTACAAGCACCTTCTATGAGAAGAAATAAAGCACCTTCTGCAACTGGGAGCTGTAGAACTAGACCCATTCTAACACAGAGGGAAAGGCTTTTATTCCCATTATTTTGTAATCCAGAGGAAAAAATCTGGTGGGTGGAGACCTATCCGAGACTTGAGGAACCTCCAAAAAGTTTGTCAAACTACAACAGTTCAAGATGGTCACACTATCAACAGTAATCCCAGCTCTGGAATAGGGGGACTGGTTCTCAGCCCTCGACCTCCAAGACATGTACTTTCAAATGATCATACACCCTTCCCACAGGAAGTTCCTCAGATTTGACCTGGGGTCTGACCATTATCAATACAAGGTACAACCCTTTGGCCCCTCTACAGCACCCAAGGTATTTTCCAAAGTCCTGGCAGAGATTGCAGTGCAGCTCTGCAAACAAGGGATTATAATATTCCCATACCTAAAAGACTGCCCCATCATGGCTCCATCCAGAGTCGATGTGCTCAAAGCCATAACAAAAATTTTGGACCTTTTCTGGAAACTCGGCCTCCAGATAAACATACAAAAATCAATGCTGACACCAGTCCAACAACTAGAGTTTATTGAGGCCCCCAACTAGATGCTATAGAGGCCATAAATTTCTTCCCAACTCAGATTCTTTACAGTAGTCAGTTTCATCTCCACTGTAAGGACCAGCCCACAGATCTCATAAGAACTTGCCTACAGTTTCTCACTTATATGGCAGCAACCACATTTGTGATAAAACATGCCAGATTACATATGCACTGTCTCCAGGGATGGCCATGAACAGTATCCGTACCCCACAGACACAGCTTGAACAAACTTCTCTCAGTACCACTCAAGGTCAAGCAATCATTAGAATGGTGGACACAACCCCAGAATGTCTGCATGGGGATTCCCTTCCTCCAGCCACCACCGTCCTTGATACTGATGACTGATGCCTCGCTACTCAGTTAGGGAGCACACTTACAGATCCACATGTTACAGGGCAAGTGGTCCCCATCGGAATCCGTGTTGCACATCAGCTTCCTAGAATTATGTTCAGTCTGCAATGCATGCCTTCACTTTCTACCAATAATCAGACAAAAGACGATAAGAATAATGATGGACAACATTGCTTGCTTGTTTTAGATCGACAAGGGGGAGCGCTAAAATTGTGGAACTGATGCATCCAACAGGACATCAACATCTATGCCAGCATACCTATCTGGACACCTGTACACCACGGCAGACTTACTGAGCAGGAGGTTCTCACAAGAACATGAGTGGGAGATAGACTCAAGAACCCTACAGCACATATTCAACTGCTGGGGATTCCCGAACATAGATCTGTTCGCCACACCCGAAAACACCAAATCCCCACAATTTTGCTCAAGAGCAGGTCTGGGTCACCAATATCTGGGGGACTCCTTCCTTGTTACATGGGATGCACCCCTCCTCTACACCTCTCCCCCCTTTCACCTACTATTCAAAATGATTCACAAGATACAATTGGAATGAGCCAGAGTAATTCTCATAGCCCCAAAATGGCCATGACAGGTAGAGCGTCCTTACCTCTTGTGCATGACAGTCTGTCCACTGACCACGCTTCAGTTGACGCCACACCTCCTCTTGCTGGATGCAGGCCAAGTTTTCAATCTGAATCTAAAACTTCTCCATCTTAAGGCCTGCCTCCTTCATGGTTCCAGGATCCGGAGATGACCTGTTCAAAAGAGGTAAAGGAGATTCTTTTAAATAGCAGATGTTCAGCAACATGCTATCATAAGTGAAAAAGATTCCGGACTTGGTACGACACCAAATGTGTCTCAGCAATGAACGCTCCTTTGCCACTCATTCTGGATTACATTCTAGAGCTCAGAAGATCAGGGCTATCATAAGCTAGGATCGCATACTTCCGGTCGCCATTACTGCATTCCACTCCAAGATAGAAGGTCATTTGGTATTTAACCACCCAATTACAAAAAGGTTCCTTAAGGGCCTTCAAAACGTTTACTCTGAAGTATTAGACCCCATCCCACCTTGGGATCTCAGCCTAATTTTACACTGTCTCCCCAGCCCCCTGTTTGAACCTATGGCAACCTGCTGCTACACGCATCTATCATTGAAAGCGGCCTCTCATAGCTATCACATCTCCTTGGAGGGTAGGAGAAATAGGTGTCCTCATGGTGTATCCCCCATTCACAATTTTCTACAAAGATAAGGTCATGTTACAAATAGGGCCATCAAACGTTAAAAAAAAATTGCGATTAATTTCAGTTTTACTTGCACTGTTAAACAATAGAATGCCATTTATTTAAATATTTTTGTATGTTTTCTATATTTTCAAATATATTGATTTCAATTACAACACAATACAAAGTATACAGTGCTCACTTTATATTATTATTTTTGATTACAAATATTTACACTGTAAAAAAGATAAATAATCTCTTTATCATGAAAGTGCATCCTACAAATGTAAAATTTTTTTTTACATAATTGCACTCAAAAATAGGACATGCTTCCATGCTGATGACACCCGTTTTAAAAAATTAGTTAATTTAAATTTGTGACTGAACTCTTGGGGGGAGAATTGTATGTCTCCTGCTCTACGGTTTTACCTGCATTCTGCCATATATTTTGTGTGATGGCAGTCTCAGATGACAACTCACATGTTCATTTAAAAAAACCCTTTCACTACAGATTTGATAAGACACAGAAGGTACCAATGTGAGATTTCTAAAGATAGCTACAGCACTCAACCCAAAGTTTAAGAATTTGAAGTGCCTTCCAAAATCTGAGAAGGATGAGGTGTGGAACTTTCTGTCAGAAGTCTTAAAAGAGCAAAACTCGGATGCAGAAACTACAGAACCCAAACCACCAAAAAAGAAAATAAACTTTCTGTTAGTGGCATCTGACTCTGCACTGCTTTGAATAGTTATTGAGCAGAACCCATCGTCAGCATGGAAGCAGGTCCTCTGGAATGGTGGCCGAAGCATTAAGGGGCATATGAATGTTTAGCATATCTGGCACATAAATACCTTGCAACGTTGGATGCAAAAGTGTCATGTGAATGCTTGTTCCCACTTTCAGGTGACATGTAAATAAGAAGCGGGCAGCATTATCTCCCGTAAATGTAAGCAAACTGTTTGTCTTAGCGATTGGCTGAAGAAGAAGTAGGACTGAGTGGACATGTAGGCTCTAAAGTTTTACATTGTTTGTTTTTGAGTGCAGTTATGTTAATTCTATATTTGTAAGTTGCACTTTCACAATGAGGATTGTACTCTAGTGTTTGTATGAGGTGAGCTGAAAAATACTCTTTTTTTAATGCAAATATTTGTAATAAAAATAATATAAAGTGAGCAATGTACCTTTTGTATTCCATGTTGTAATTGAAATCAATTTATTTGAAAATGTAGAAAAACGTCCAAAATATTTATAAATTTAAATTAATATTCTATTATTGTTTAACAGTGCATTTAAAACTGCAAGTAATAGCAATTAATTTTTTTAACTGAGTTAATTTGTTTTGAGTTAATCGCTTGAGTTAACTTTGATTAATTGACAGCCCTAGTTATAATCACACCCAAAGTTCTTACTCCAGATACTGTCCTCTTTCCATCTAAAGCAACCTATTCACATAAGAACATAAGAACGGCGCTACTGGGTCAGACCAAAGGTCCATCTAGCCCAGTATCCTGTCTTCTGACAGTGGCCCGTGCCAGGTGCCCCAGAGGGAATGAACAGAACAGGTAATCATCAAGTGATCCATCCCCTGTCGCTCATTCTCAGCTTCTGGCAAACAGAGGCTAGGGACACCATTCCTGCCCATCCTGGCTAATAGCCATTGATGGACCTATCCTCCATGAATTTATCTAGTTCTTTTTTGAACCCTGTTATGGTCTTGGCCATCACAACATCCTCTGGCAAGGAGTTTCACAGGTTGACCGTGCATTGTGTGAAGAAATGCTTCCTTTTATTAGTTTTAAACCTGCTGTCTATTAATTTCATTTGGTGACCCCTAGTTCTTTTGTTATGAGCAGTAGAAAATGACACTTCCTTATCTACTTTCTCTACACCAGTCATGATTTTATAGACGTCAATCATAACTCCCCTTTGCTGTTTCTTTTCCAAGCTGAAAAGTCCCAGTCTTATTAATCTCTCCTCATACGTTCCATACCCCTAATAATTTTTGTTGCCCTTTTCTGAACCTTTTCCAATTCCAATATATCTTTTTTTGAGATGCGGCAACCACATCTGCACACAGTTTTCAAGAAGTGGGTGTACTGTGGATTTACATAGAGGCAATATAATATTTTCTGTCCTATTATCTATCTCTTAATTGTTCCCAGCATTCTGTTCACTTTTTTGACTGCCACTGCACATTGAGTGCATTTTTTCAGAGAACTATCCACAATGACTTCAAGATCTTTCTTGAGTGGTAACAGCTAATTTAGACCCCATCATTTTGTATGTATAGTTGGGATTATGCTTTCTAATGTGCATTACTTCGCATTTATCAACATTAAATTTCATCTGCTATTTTGTTGCCCAGTCACACAGTTTTGAGAGATCCTTTTGTAGCTCTTCACATTCACTTTCCCTCCTTCTTCCCCAAACCACATGACAACCAGGATGAGGCCACACTACACACCTAAGATATTAGACAACCACAAGCCTTTTACATTGACAGAACCCAATTGTTCAGACAGTCACAATGCTTATTCCTCTCTGTTGCCAAAAGATCAAAGGGATCAACTGTATCCAAACAACATATTTCTAAATGGATCTCAGAGTGCATCCACCTTTGCTACTGATGAAACAAACTTCAGCCCCCACCTGGAATTCAGAGGCATTCCACTTGATCACTGTCCATCTTGATAGCTTTTCCGAATAATATACCTATTGTCAAGGTTCCTCCCCCACTCTGAACTCTAGGGTACAGATGTGGGGACCTGCATGAAAAACCTCCTAAGCTTATCTTTACCAGCTTAGGTCAAAACTTCCCCAAGGTACAAAATATTCCACCCTTTGTCCTTGGATTGGCCGCTACCACCACCAAACTAATACTGGTTACTGGGGAAGAGTTGTTTGGACACGTCTTTCCCCCCAAAATACTTCCCAAAACCTTGCACCCCACTTCCTGGACAAGGTTTGGTAAAAAACCTCACCAATTTGCCTAGGTGACTACAGACCCAGACCCTTGGATCTTAAGAACAATGAACAATCCTCCCAACACTTGCACCCCCCCCCCTTTCCTGGGAAATGTTGGATAAAAAGCCTCACCAATTTGCATAGGTGACCACAGACCCAAACCCTTGGATCTGAGAACAATGAAAAAGCATTCAGTTTTTTTACAAGAAGACTTTTAATAAAAATAGAAGTAAATAGAGATAAGAAATCCCCCCTGTAAAATCAGGATGGTAGATACCTTACAGGGTAATTAGATTCAAAACATAGAGAACCCCTCTAGGCAAAACCTTAAGTTACAAAAAAGATACACAGACAGAAATAGTTATTCTATTCAGCACAATTCTTTTCTCAGCCATTTAAAGAAATCATAATCTAACACGTACCTAGCTAGATTACTTACTAAAAGTCCTAAGACTCCATTCCTGTTCTATCCCTGACAAAAGCAGCATATAGCCAGACAGAGACCCTTTGTTTCTCTCCCTCCTCCCAGCTTTTGAAAGTATCTTGTCTCCTCATTGGTCATTTTGGTCAGTTGCCAGTGAGGTTACCTTTAGCTTCTTAACCCTTTACAGGTGAGAGGAGTTTTCCTCTGGCCAGGAGGGATTTTAAAGGGGTTTACCCTTCCCTTTATATTTATGACATGCCCCCCAAATCTCAGCTAGGGTAAAACACTGGCTGGGATTTCTTCCTGGAGCTCTAGGAAAAACAGAGTTAATAAGACACATGCATCTCTAAATATACTACCAAGTACATAAAGACTAACAATATTTTCCACATCTCAAGGACGATTTTAACCAGTTGATTCTGGGAAACTTTCACGGGAGAGTGCATCAGCCACTTTGTTAGAAGCTCCTGAGATGTGTTGGATGTCGAAATCAAAATCTTGGAGAGCTAAACTCCACCGAAGAAGTTTTTTGTTATTTTCTTTGACGGTGTGAAGCCACTTCAGTGCAGCATGGTCGGTTTGCAGGTGGAAACGCCGTCCCCAAACATATGGACATAGCTTTTCCAGAGCGTAGACAATGGCGTAACATTCTTTTTCAGTGACTGACCAGTTGCTTTCCCTCTCAGACAGTTTTTTGCTGAGAAACACTACAGGGTGGAATTCTTGATCAGGTCCTTTCTGCATTAAAACTGCTCCCACACCACGCTCGGACGCATCTGTGGTTACTAGGAACGGTTTGTCAAAGTCTGGGGCCCTTAGTACAGGGTCAGACATGAGTGTCGCTTTAAGCTTGTTAAAGGCCTTCTGACACTTTTCGGTCCACTGAACAGCATTTGGCTGTTTCTTTTTGGTTAGGTCTGTCAGTGGGGCGGCGATTTGGCTGTAGTGCGGTACAAATCGTCTGTAATAACCGGCCAAGCCTAAGAAGGATTGAACCTGTTTCTTTGACTTTGGGACAGGCCACTTTTGGATGGCATCCACTTTGGCCTGTAGGGGGCTGATAGTTCCTTGACCCACCTGGTGTCCAAGGTAAGTCACTCTGTTTAGGCCTATTTGACACTTCTTAGCCTTAACAGTTAGTCCTGCCTCCCTTATGTGCTCAAGGACTTTTTGTAGATGTTCCAGGTGGTCTGCCCAGGAATCCGAAAATATGGCCACATCGTCAAGGTAGGCAACTGCATATTCTCCTAATCCCGCTAGGAGACCATCTACAAGTCTTTGGAAGGTGGCGGGTGCATTTTGCAGCCCGAAAGGGAGTACATTAAATTCAGACAGCCCGAGATGTGTGGTGAAGGCTGACCTTTCCTTGGCAGATTCATCTAGCGGTACCTGCCAGTACCCCTTGGTTAAGTCCAAGGTAGAGATGAACTGGGCCCGTCCCAGTTTCTCTAATAGTTCATCTGTGCGTGGCATTGGATAGTTGTCTGGGCGAGTTACAGCATTTAGCTTACGGTAGTCCACGCAAAAACGTATTTCCCCATCTGGTTTGGGAACTAGAACCACTGGAGATGCCCTTGCACTTTCAGAGGGGCGGATTACACCCATCTGTAACATATCCTGGATCTCCCGTTCTATAGCAGTTTTAGCTTGAGGAGACACCCGGTAAGGTTGGACCCTAATTGGGTGAGCATTACTTGTGTCAATGGAGTGGTATGCCCGTTCAGTCAGTCCTGTGGTGGCTGAGAACGTTGGCGCGTAGCTAGTGCACAGCTCCTGGATCTGCTGTCGCTGCATACGCCCAAGGGTCATGGAGAGGTTCACCTCTTCCACACCACCAGCACATTTCCCTTCGTAGTAGACACCTTCAGGCCACTCAGCGTCGTCTCCTCCCTGGGCTGTAAACTGACAAACCTTTAATTCTCTGGAATAAAAGGGCTTTAGAGAATTAATATGGTACACCTTAGGCTTTCGGTTGGAGGTGGGGAATGCTATGAGATAATTAACAGCTCCCAGGCGCTCCTGGACCGTGAATGGCCCTTCCCACGATGCTTTCATTTTATGGGCCTGGAGCGCCTTTAAGACCATGACCTGGTCCCCTACTTTGAAGGAACGCTCTCTGGCATGTTTATCATACCAGGCTTTTTGCTCTTTTTGAGCATCCTGTAAGTTTTCTTTAGCAAGGGCTAAAGACGTTCGGAGGGTGTTTTGTAGGTTGGTTACAAAGTCCAGAATGTTAGTTCCTGGAGAAGGTGTAAATCCCTCCCATTGCTGCTTCACCAACTGCAATGGCCCCTTAACCTCACGGCCATATACAAGTTCAAATGGGGAAAACCCTAAACTGGGGTGTGGTACAGCTCTGTAGGCAAAGAGCAACTGCTGCAACACTAGGTCCCAATCATTGGAGTGCTCATTTACGAATTTACGTATCATGGCCCCCAAAGTTCCATTAAACTTCTCCACCATGCCATTTGTTTGATGGTGGTAAGGAGTGGCAACCAAGTGATTTACCCCATGAGCTTCCCAAAGGTTTTTCATAGTTCCTGCCAGGAAATTAGTCCCTGCATCTGTGAGGATGTCGAAGGGCCAACCTACCCTGGCAAAAATGTCTGCTAGTGCCTGGCACAAACTTTTAGCCCTGGTGTTGCTTAGAGCTACTGCTTCCGGCCATCGGGTGGCAAAATCCATGAAAGTCAGTATGTACTGCTTTCCCCTGGGTGTCTTTTTCGGAAAAGGATCCAGAATATCCACAGCTACTCGCTGAAATGGAACCTCAATGATGGGGAGTGGCTGGAGAGGGGCTTTGACCTGGTCTTGGGGTTTTCCCACTCTTTGGCACACCTCACAAGACTGGACATAGGTAGAAACATCCTTGCCCATTCCCTCCTAGTGGAATGACCACCCCAAATGGTCTTTGGTCCTGTTCACCCCAGCATGGCCACTAGGGTGATCATGGGCTAAGCTCAAGAGCTTGGCCCGGTATTTAGTTGGAACTACCAACTGTCTCTGAGGATGCCAGTCTTCCTGGTGTCCACCAGAAAGAGTTTCCTTGTATAAAAGTCCTCTTTCTACAACAAACCTGGATCGAGTAGGAGAGCTGAGAGGCGGTGGGTTGCTCCGTGCCGCCGTCCAAGCTCTCTGGAGGCTTTCATCTGCTTCCTATTCTGTCTGGAAGTGTTCCCTTGATGCTGGAGACATCAGTTCCTCATTGGATTGTGGACCTAGGCTTGGTCCCTCTGGAAGCGATGTAGGGGATGGAGCTGTTTCTGTTGACTGTGAACTGCTCTCCGCTGGTGCACTATGTTGGGATTCAGGCTCCGGCTGAGCCTCTTGTGTCGGGTTATCGGCTGCTGTCAGTTCAGGGTCGGTGGGGCCCTCTGGTGTTGAGGTTGCAAGTACTGGATTCAGTGCTGACAATGGGTCTGGTGTTGGTTGTTCGGCTGGTTCCGGTTCTGGGACTGGTTCAGTCTGGGTCTCTGGGACTGGATCCACTACTGCTGTTGCAGACATTGTCCTGGGGTCCGGGTCCATTACCTCTGACCGGGTCCTGATAGAAGTTTCTGGAACAGAGCTAGGCCTCACGGCTTGTTTAGCCTGGCTGCGGGTGACCATTCCCACCCTCTTGGCCTGCTTCACATGATTGGCCAAATCTTCCCCCAACAGCATGGGGATGGGATAATCATCATAGACTGCAAAAGTCCACATTCCTGACCAGCCCTTGTACTGGACAGGCAACTTGGCTGTAGGCAAATCGAAAGAGTTGGACTTGAAGGGTTGAATCGTCACTTGGATCTCTGGGTTGATTAAATTGGGGTCCACTAAGGAAGCATGGATAGCTGACACTTGTGCTCCGGTGTCCCTCCACGCGGTGACCTTCTTCCCGCCCACACTCACAGTTTCCCTCCGCTCCAAGGGTATCTGGGAGTTATCTGGGCCTGCGGACCTCTGGTGTGATTCTGGTGCAATGAACTGTAATCTGTTGGGGTTCTTGGGGCAGTTGGCCTTTGCATGCCCCAGCTCGTTACATTTAAAACATCGTCCAGCTGATGGGTCACTGGGGCGAGGTGGGTTGCTGGAGAATGGGGTGGTGGGACGATAAGGTGTCTGGAGGGCTCTTTGGGAGGTAGGTGGGGCCTTGGGCGGCTCCCGGTAATAGGGTGTGGTCTGGGGTTGTCCCTTCTGGTCTCCGCTCCAACTGCGACCAGTTTTCTTCTTCTCTGCCACCTCCACCCATCTGACTCCAATCTCTCCTGCCTCAATTACAGTTTTGGGCTTCCCATCTAGGATGTATCTTTCTATTTCTTCAGGAACACCCTCTAAGAATTGTTCCATTTGCATTAGGAAGGGCAAATTTACTGGAGATTCAACACTTGCTCCTGATATCCAGGCATCCCAATATTTCACAATGTGGTAGGCATGTCGGGTAAATGACACGTCTGGTTTCCACCTTAGGGCTCTGAACCTCCGATGAGAATGCTCGGGTGTTATCCCCATTCTGACTCTCGCCTTGGATTTAAACAGTTCATACTTGTTCATGTGTTCTTTAGGCATTTCAGCTGCCACCTCAGCTAAGGGTCCACTGAGCTGCGGCCTCAGCTCTACCATGTATTGGTCAGTAGAGATGTTGTACCCAAGGCAGGCCCTTTCGAAGTTTTCTAGGAAGGCCTCAGTATCATCGCCTGCCTTGTAGATCTACATGATCTTCAACAGAGATGAAAGTTTCCCTGCGTCTCCACCCTAAATTCCCCCCAAGGTGGTGTCAGAGTTCCACTTGAATCAGTGTATTCTCCTCCCAGTCTTCTACCCCAAACATCACAGCTCCATCATGGACAAGTCCTTGACATCTGCCGTATCCTGGTGTTCTATCTCCTTTCATGACTTGCTATGGCTCTTTGTCTCCATTGTTGACTGTTGTAACCAGCACGCCCTCTCCTCCCAGTGCATTTCCGAATGGTCTCTGGGTGCATTCGTGAATGCTACACCCTTTCCAACCTCATGCCAACTGACGACATCATGTCACACTCCACCCAGGCTCAAGCAGCCACATCATCATCCCTAGCTGATGTCCCCTGGCAGGACATTTGTCATACCACGATGTGGTGCTTCATACACACTTTCACTACGCACTAAAGTATCACCCATGCAATGACTGCACACATCGCTATGGGCCATGCTGTGCTACAGATTGTGCTCCCGAGCACATCCTCGCACCCACCTCCACATTGATCACTGCTCGCTACTCACCCGCATTGGAATCCTTAGAGGTACCATCCCTCAAAGAAGAAGAGGAGGTTACGTACCTGTAACTGGAGGTTCTTCGATATGTGTGGTCCCTATTTGGATTCCAATATCCGTCCTCCATCCGCCTTTGCTGCAGCTTCTGCTACTTAGCAGTAAGAGGGATCTGGAGAGGCATCCATCTGCAAGGCCTATTATAACCTTGGCTCCAAGCATGAGGGGATACATGGACAAAACCTTCTGGCTCTGGCACATGGCACTCATGCACACCCACGCTGGAATCCAATTAGGGACCACACTTCACAAAGAACCTCCAATTATAGGCAACTAACCTCCTCTTTGAGGTTCTAAAACTGAACGACAACCATAGACAACCAAGTAAAAGTAGTTGGCAAAGTTACTTAATTAAAAATAGTTTATTTAGTTAAAGGTTTTCAAACTGCTTAGGTTTTTTTAAACGATGGAAGTACTTCACTGAATTTTTAAATTCTCTGGATTTCTGTTAGTATTATCATACTTTGATTATTCGAATGATAACTAAGTGAACTGAGAAATCAAAGTCTAATTTTTAAGTTTAAATTGAACTGAAATTATTTAAATAGATTAAGATTCAAGACATCACTTTCTCTTGCTTGGATTCAACCTAATTTGAATTGATATGTATATTTCTTCTTTAATATTAATGGCTTCAAAGTAGCAATGAACACTTCTGGTAAAAGGCAAGTGAGCAAGCAGCCTCTCAAAATCTGTGAAAACAAATGGAGGGATGGGAAGAATGTGGTCACGCTGGGCAGAAATGAGATTTTTCTGATTATGATATGACATTTAGCTACTGTAATAATGGCCACAATAAAATACATAGTTTTGGATATTCCACATCTGGCTACGTCAGTCCATGCCTTTCAAGGGTTGGTTTTCCTTTTTTCTTTCATAGATAGATCTCTTAAGAGCAACCTTTGGAGAACTTAGAGCCTGATCAAAACTCCATCAAAGTAAATGGAAAGACTCTCATTGACTTCAACCAGGTTTAGGGTCAGTCCCTTAGAGTCTAACCTACAGCTGTAATTAAAAAAGGAAAAAATATTTCTCTTTTGATACCTGGATTTCTTCCTAATCAGTTAATTAAAAAGTGTGACAAAAATGGGCACTTCAGTTGCTGCCATAAGAGAGGCTGCTATTTTTTTTGCTCTTTAATCTCTTTTAGTCTGGTTAAGGAAGTTGCTTTTAGTGAATTGTTTTTAAACTGCTCTAGGTAAATCAAAGCTTTCAATAGAGTAATTTAGAATTCTATATAGAATAAACCCATGCAGAGCCACGTCAGGAAACTTCCTCCCCTTTCTTCCTTTATCTCCTGTGAAAAGTTGATAAAACATTCAACACTTTCTTTGAAGTAGATCCTTTGTCTCAGTAATGTTATGCATTCTGAAATATTTAAGAAAAAGGCAAATAACATGTCTGTCAAAGTTCAGTCTTTAACCTTTGCTATTTTCAGGAATCCTGGGATTCTTTACTATAAAACTCCTTTCAAACATTCCTCTAAACAAATTTTAAACAGAAGGTATTGCTTGGGTAGTTTCTCAGGTCAATCCTCATAATAACTTGGTTGACTCCTGAGTTCTGTATGAACACTGAATTCTTTTCGATTCCAAGACATAGACTGCTTATATAATGAAAGATATTTTTTAGCAAATTCTTTGAATAAAAGTAGTCTAGAAACTACAAATAAAAATGAAAGAGCACATGAAGATAGATCCTGATCTTCTTTCCTTCCCTCCCATTTCCCCCTGCCATACCATTTGGGAACATTCACAGGAGGTACTAGGAAGGAGGAAATGTTCACAAGGTTTTCCTGGTGGAGATTTTGCCTGAATTGTTAAAGGTTTCCCCTTCCTTTTCCCTTATCAAAACAATTCATGGAGCCTATTCACATACCCCGCAGATCCTGCAAAGGCTAAACCATCTGGGCGGAGTCTTTCTGATTCTGTATTGGCTCTGTATCCCCAGAGTGCTGTACTGGAGATACACTGCCATGGCTTCCTCAGCCTGTGGCTGCCCATAGAACCCCTTTTCAATGGAGATCACCATCATGGAGTGGGGACTAGTCAGTCATTACAGCTTGAATCTGTATCGATTTCTGTGGAGTTGCCAGGAGGGAGATTTGAGGAGAACATTCTAGTTTTCTAGTAAAGAATTTTCTTCCCCACATTCAACATTTTTTTTTTGGCATATCCCCTCTCCACTCATGGATTGCTGGACTCATGGAGTGCACTCTACAGACTCCAGGGCAAGTGATAATGTAGCCATGGAGGTGGCTGATATTCTCATTATGATGTTTTCCTGCCTCTGTTATTTTTGGAAGATTAATGGGTAGGTAAACAACCTGCAATAATTTCTTGATATGACAGTAGCTTCAAGATAGGCATTATAAGTACAATTACTGTAAGTTATAAAGTTCTGATTTCACCTTATTAGTTATTACTGCAAGTGGCATCAGCCCATAACATTTTTGTTAATGAGTTCTGAACATGGAAAACATATTTACGCATATTCCGGACTCCCACATATGATGCTAATTTTTGGTTGAAAACTGAAGTGATTAAATAGTGTGCAGATGTGAATATCCTTTCACAGCCAGATACAGATGCTTACATTATGCATTTTTGATAGCAAAGACATCAGTAATAATTTGCCTGATCATGTAGGGAACTGAAACAAACAAGTAAATAAGGAATTAATGCAAAGCCTCCTATAAACAAAATGATAGCTTAGTTATTAATATTAAAGGCAATTATACTGATGGAAAAATAAATTCTAGGCACTGAGAGATTTTTTTCTTTAATTACCAAGTTACAAAAAATAAATGTTTGTCTCTTCCATATTTGTTCAAGTTGTTTTAAAATGTTGCCTTGTTACTTAAAAATAATAGTGTATCAGAAGAACATACACAGTAAAGTTGCACTTCATTTTTTTCAGATATAGAGATCTTTGCAATTACAGAGCCAGAAGACTAAACAGTTCTCGAACATTAAGTTATATTTGCAACCTGTTACAGTATTCAGAAACCATATCAAGTGCTATTAAGTTCCAGGCGTAGACCTTTATCAAAGTTAGTTCAGCAAATCCCTTGTTTCAGTCACAGGTGTGTAACTGCACACCTAGGATTCTTCGAGCACAGTTTAGGCATTACGGCACAGCAGGAGACTCTATGAATATTTAATCAGCTAAATTTGGCTTCAGCGGCTGGAAACCAGCACCTATATATATAAATGATGAAGTCATTACTAGTAATAAAGTAGAGAACATAGTCAGGTTTTCTCTTTTTTCTGAGCTATTTGCTTAGAGCTTTATTTGGATAATGTCTACAAGGAGTTCTTTACTGATAGCCTGAGGAATTAAATGAAAAAGGCCTGACTTACACCTGCAATAAGGTTCCTAATTTATGTGTCAAGCACATTATATAGTGGAGATGCAAGCCTGACAGTTGTTACCAAGCTAATACAAGTGGCTTTATGAAGACAGCTTTTGCAGACCTTGGACTTTAATGAGTTTATGGTGAGAGATTATGTAAACTGAGAAAATACTGTGCTTTAACAAGGTTTCACCAAAGTTTAAAAAATAAGGATTTGAAACCTACACATTCCTTGGCTTTCATAATTATAAAGATGCCTTCATTCAGAATAAAGGAGCTCAACGGAGAAGCCTGGATTTCAGGTAGTTAAATTGAATTTCAGTCAATTGATATGTTCTGATGTTTATGGATTCTTGTGAACATAATTTCAACATAGTTAAGATCTTTTTGTCACTGTAGGTCTTTAATAAATTAATTACATAAATTTTTAAAACAATATGCATAATATTAATAAAAATCTTGAATCAGGCTGGGAGTAATACAAAGCACCTTAAATATAAAAATTGCTGTACAGTTTGTAATTATGAGAGAGTCATAAATGTCATCTTGTTAACTGCAATTAAAATATTAACTATGAATGTGATGAATTTGCCATCAATATGTAGATGTATCTACCACATATTTTTACATGTTTTGAACATCTTGGGCACCATTCATCGACATCCTTCTTTTATCTGCTCATTTTTCAACTTCACCTCAGTAGACACATACCTTTAGACTTGTGACTGGTTAATTAATTCCTGATCCCAAACATTTCCATCATGTGAGAATCAAGGACTATATTGAGTGTTATTACCAAATTTTTGCATAGCTTTCATATAGTTTTTAGATGGGGAAAGTGTAAATTATCCATAGTATCTTTCCCAAAGATCGTATCAGCTCCTACAGTGTTTTTGGGGCTCCAGTTTAAATAACTTTTTCAAGGTTTATACAATAGTTTATTGATGTTGGGTTTTAGTTCATCTTTATAACTGTAAACCATATGGGGAAACCTATGTACTCACAAATAACTGTTTTTTATATTCTTATATGAATAGGAAAATTGAATTCCATCCTAAGTGTTCCTCAGCTGTGGGTTTTTGGTTTTGTTTTTGTTTTTTTTTGGTAATATGTAATCCTATATTACTTGGCAGACAGAACTGGGAAAGGAAGAAAAAACTTTTGCATATCAGATATCCTGGCCTTAATTGTTTCAGTAAAGGAACATTGCTACTGAATGGGTATTGCAAACATACATGCTTTTAAGGGAACAAATAAAATCAGCTTGCCATTTATCCTATAGGTCCATCAAGCACACCATTCTATAGTACATTTTAAAGAGAACTGCAAAGCAGAGTTAGTTTACTTTTCCTCCACAGGACAGAGTTGTACTGTTGTTGTTGAACAAAAGGCACACAAGATTTATTTTTTGCAATAATCCGATCTTGCAGTTTTTTTTTTCTAAATGAACGTGATGGTTACCATGGTCTGCTAGTTTCTTAACTTATTTACCTTAATTGCATGTGTAGTTGTTTAATCATAGGAGACTCTATCATTTAAAAAAAAAAGCCCTGTACTCAGGATCTTTAGACTTATTTTAATTTAATTATGCCAAAGGTTAATTTTGGACAGTACACTTAAACCACTTTACGAAGAACAATATTGAGGCAAGTATACTGTGGTTGCATTGTGAATTTTAAATTGCCTTAAACTATAACAATTTAAAAACTTTTAATAAATTTCCTTTTATTATTACTTTTAATTATTTATGATCATGTATTAATAATTTTTAGTATGCCCTTCCACTGTGGTATCTGGGTGCCTCACAAATTTAAGAAGAAAACTGCATTTTTTAAAATGGCCACGTCATCTCTGCTTCCCATTTTACTGCAGCACTGTCAGGATCAATTATCAAGAGGTCATTTAGGAAATGTCATGTAAGAAGGTGCATTTTAACCTATGTAAGAAGGTGCATTTTAACCTGCGTAGTAAAGGTGAGGAGACTTGGATTCAGTCATATGTCTCATGATATCTAATCTATAGGTGTATGCCTTCCTCCAGAAATGTCCTGCTCCTGATTTCCAGGAAGCTAAACCTGGATTCTATCACCTGGAACATCCCTGTTGAGCACAGTTGACATGTTGATGAGCAAATCTTGAAATAGTCACTGAGAGAACTGGGCTCTAACCCATTTAGGGCTTTAATGATAAGGGAAAAAACCTTGCAATAGACACTGTGGTGTATTGGGAACCAACATAGAATCTGGAACACTGGTGTACAGTGCTCTCCTTGATGAGTTTAACGCAAGAGATGGTGGTCTTCAGGTTATACCAACTATAGTTTTCAGAATTTTTCAAGGTCATTCACAGGTAGAGATCATTATAGTAGCTTTCCCTGCCGATGACCAGCATGCGAATGACTCAGATAAAGTACACATCTGATTTGAAAGTATTTGGTGTTTGGACCAGCTGAAGATAGAAAATAGTATTTCTGGCTACCATTGTCGTGATGAATCCAATAGGACTCAGATATTCTGCTTCACTTCCACTATATGAGCACTGATGTCCTTAACAGAGAGTGTGATTAGAGTCCCAGCCAATCTCCCAATGTGCCGCCTTCTACCAGTCAATGTAACATCCTTTCTCTGCAGTTATCCATTTTTATCAAGCATTCAGATAGCTTGGGACAGTATTCCCTCCATGTTTGTAGATATGGTGAGGAAGAGAAGACTGTTCCTACAAAATTACAAAATGCTGTGTATGTATCTAAGATTGTAGGAAAAAGTTCTGATATTTTATTATTAGAGAAATAGTATATAATTATAGACTGTGTCATAGTACATATATAGAAAGGGTTAGAAGTTTGAGGTTACAAACTTTGGAATTCGCTGATTTGTTTGGGGTGATCTGAATGACTTCTAACATGTCTATGTCCTCGTAAGTAACCATCCCCCCAAAACTGACGCACTAAGCCCTTTATGCTACATTCCATAGTCATGTTCTCTCTCTCTCCCTCCCTCTCCCTCCCTCAAAACGTGATACACCCATACCTTGAATACTGCATGCAGTTCTGGAAAGATATATTACAATTGGAGAAGGCCAGAGAAAATGATTGGGGTATGGAACAGCTTCCATACAAGGAGAGAATAAAAAGACTGGGACTATTCAGCTTAGAGAACAAATGAATAAGAGGGGATATAATGGAAGTCTATCAAATCTTGAATGATATGGAGAAAGTGAATAGGGAAGTGTTATTTACCCCTTCACATAACATAAGAACAAGGGATCACCCAATGAAATTAATAGGCAGCGGGTTTAAAACAAACAAAAGGACGTACCTCTTCACACAATGCACAGTTGACCCATGGAACTCATTGCTATGGGATGTTGTGAAGGCCAAAAGTATAACTGGGTTCAAAAAAGTATTAGATAAGTTCAAGGAGGGTAGGTCCATCAATGGCTATTAGCCAAGATGGTCAGGGACGCAATCCAATGCTCCAGGTGTCACTAAACCTCCAACTGCCACAAATGGACTGGATGATAATGGATGGATCACTTGAAATTGCCCTGTTCTGGTCATTCCCTCTGAAGCATCTGGCACTGGCCACTATCAGAGACAGGATTCTGGGCTAGATGGATCATTGGTCTGACCCAGGAAGGCCAATCATATGTTCTTATGTACATCAATACACACACACTTTCCAATACATATTAAGACATTAACCTCTCATGTAATGACCTTTTTCATCTTTTGCTTAACAGCAGCAATTGGAATCCTTGTGGTTACTTAGGAGGGTTTTTTTTTTTTTTAGTTTTTGGGGGCAAGCATAAACAGCCAAATGCATCAATATGGATGTAGGACAAGTAAGCACTGAAACAGTTATGACATTTGGCCAAACTGATTGCATCTTCATTTCTACATGAAAGAAAATATTGCAGCAAAGATTAGTGGCATAGCAAAATCATTAAACAATCATTTTTATCAGCTATTTTACAACGAATAATTACAATGATAAGAGATGGCTTTGTTCCTTTAATTGATTTAATGGGAAAAATTCATCCCTGGTATAACTTAATTGAAGTAAGTGGTATTACACCAATGGTGAGTTTGGCCTGGGTGTGTTAAGGTATGACTGAATGAACACATTATCAAATAGAGGTTATATTTTATTTTGTACAAGAGCAGGAAAATCCATCTTGCAGTAAGTGTTGAGGTAATTTTTTTAATAAAGAATATTAAATCATGTACATTTATTCTGTTTTAAAACAGAATAAATAAAATCACTTGATATTGAATGTAAACTAAATTATTTTTAAAGTAAAACTAAAAATTTAAGTATAATACTCACTGTGGGGAAAGTCTGTCCTCAGTTACAATAGTGTAAATCCAGAATAATTCTATTGACTTCAAAACCAACAGAACAATTAGCTGGGATTTATACCAATGTACCAGAACTGCATCTAGTTGTGGGAAATTCTTATTTGAACATTGTCAATCTGTGCACACTTTAGAAGAAAATATGTTCTCTACCACATAGAGTTTACCTTCTAACAGGCAGTACAGTTCAGACACACACACACACAGCATTGGATGAGAATCCAGTCTCCAACTAATGCAGAACATATTTTTTGTGTTTTTTTCCTGATCTTACTTTGGTGGTTCTCCATTGAAGAGCTTGACAGAATAAAATTTTTAAAGAAGAAATTTGACAGACAATTTAACAATTTGACAAATTTGATAGTGGAAACCCTACAGACCTTTCAGGCCCAGGTTTCTACCTTGCAGGCACAGAATGTGGTCCTACACGCTCAAGCTGCACCACCTTCAGCTCTGACCCCCGCTCCCTGCCAGCCCCCTCTTCTTCACAGCACAATGGTGATTATGACAAATTTTGTGGGGTCCTAAATCAGTGTTGGCTCCTATTTCTGCTATATCCACAGTTGTACCCCATTGACCAAGCTGTGACCAACTGCACCCATGCCTTTTGAGGCATCATTTGAAAACTAATAACTTGCTGGTCAGTAATATCATGGTGAAATGTGTGTAGAATCATTAAATGTAAAGTTATGACCATAAGCAGAAATTATGTCTGAAATGTATTTACCAGAGAAGTCTGGAGAGTGGGTAAACCTTTTACTCAAAGACAAAAGACAAGCTGATCTAGCCAGGTGTCATCAAAGCTGATTGGCAGTCACCGGTCAGGTGGCCATTCTTTGGCAGCAAAGGGGGCAGGAACCTGGATTTTAACAAACAACAACATGGAACTCTTTCACCACGAGACTCCATGTCTCCATCCTCACAGCTGGAAGTAACTTTATCTTGGGTAACTCTCAGGAAAATGCATCTCAAAGGGTGACTGGACTAAAAGAGTGAGGGCCAAACCACCCCAGGTATTCTGTCCTTCTTCTTTCTCTTTCACTCTTGTTCTTTCAACTAATCAGACAAAGTAACCAGCCCTTTGTACTTTGAGGACAGATCCTGACTTGAGAATTTGGTCAGCAGTGTTCCTGGGAATCTGGCATAAGAGATTTTATCTTGAATCCAAGTCTAGTTTAAGTTTTAGCACCAGAAAGCATTTTATATTTATTTCTCTTATAACCATTTCTGACTTTAATGCCTTATACTTGTACTCACTGAAAATCTTTGTAGTTAAATAAACTTATTTTATTCTTTAATCAAAACTAATCCAGTGTTCTGTTTAATTGGAGTTGCCAAACAATTCAGTTTAAAGTAGCAAACACTTGTACTTTGACCCCTTACACAGGCAACAGACCTCTGATATCCAAATTGTCTAAGGGAGGGCTGGATAGCTCAGAACACACGCTTTGGGGAAAATTCAGGACTGGGAGTGTGTTGGGGTCAAGCTGCAAGCAGTAACCAAGGCTGCTGGAAGCCAGAGTGTAGCTAACGTACAGCTGGCAGGCAACAGCTACTCAGGGTCTGACCTGCATGGTGTTTGGGTGTTCATGAGGGGCCCAGGTTGGGAGCTACAGCTGTAAAGCATTGTGAGACACCCAAGGTTGCAGGGCAGGTGGTGGCACAACCCCTCACTAGTCTGGATTGCATCCCAGAATGAGATGCAAGCCCAAGTGGGATTGATTATTAACCTGCTTACTTGGGAGGTCTTTGTCTTTGCTCCTGGGACAACTTGAGGTGGAATCCCCATCTGGATTGTATGCCTTAATCAACCTGTGCATCAAGATCAACTGCTTGACCAAATGCCCCCAAGAAAAATGATGGCCTTCCCGGATCCTGCCAGCTCTGACCCAGTTCTCCCTCCATTGCCCAAACCAATGCAAGTCTATCAGGTCCAACTCCACCTCTGTAATGTGGAGAAAAAATGATGCTGGGCATTAGGTCTATGCATATATTGCAGGGAGCCAGAACACTTTGCATAAAGCTTCCATGACAAAGTCCAATCTGTGCCCTGGTCAGGAAATGCCATACCCGAGCCCTGACTGGGAGGGAGGGATTGGGCCGAGTGGTGCTCTTCCTTTCTCCCCGACAACCCACACCAACTCTTGTCTGCGGGTACCTTGGTGATGGCCAATCCGCATCCTACATATCTCCAACTCCCTCTCTAGCTCTGGCATCCTGTGATGCCTGACATCAGCATAGAGCTGCTGGTGGACTCAAGTGCTTCAGGCAGTTCCGTGGACCTGGAGTTTGCCTGAGTGCACAATATCCCCACCAAGGATTGCCCTGAGTTAGTAGAGTCCATATATGGGTCACTCCTTTCATCAGGACTGGCCATCCACCAGGCAGCTCTCCTAGAGGTAACTATCCTTTGAGACCACTGAGAAGTTCTCCAGTTTGGACTAATTTGTGCACCACATTCATCAGTTGTCCTTGGCATCCCCTAGCACGTCACCCAAGATCTCTGCAGACAATCCTATTTCCCAAAAGCTGACCTGGGACCAGAAACCATTTGCAATGTATAGTAGAACCTCAGAGTGATGAACTGACTGGTCAACCACACACCCCATTTGGATCTGGAAGTACACAATCAGGCAGCATCAGAGACCAAAAATAAAATAAAATAAAAAGCAAATACAGTACAGTACTGTGTTAAATGTAAACTATTAAAAAATAAAGGGAAAGTTTAAAAAAGAAGGATTTGACAAGATAAGGAAACTTTCTGTGCTTGTTTCATTTAAATTAAGATAGTTAAAAGCAGCTTTTTTTCTTCTGCATAGTAAAGTTTCAAAGCTGTATTATGTTAGTGTTCAGCTATAAACTTTTGAAAGAACAGCCATAATATTTTCAGAGTTACGCACATTTCAGTGTTACAAACAATCTCCATTCCCGAGGTGTTCAGAAGTCTGAGGTTCTACTGTATTTGATCTTCTAAAGAATTCAGAGATATGAATGGAACATCCAAAAGTAAATCCAGCAATCCCGGGGACATTCCAATGGCTCCAGGGATTCCTGTTAAATATCAATGCTATGTCAATATGTTCAACAAAAAGAAAGCCAACACTCTGTCAACCCATTGCCGCAATGACTGTCCCATCTACGTCCAGCCAGGAGCAGACATTCCCTTTGGGCTCACTTACTCCCTCTCGTAACCTGAACTACAGGCACTGCAAAGCTATCTCAGGGAAAACCTACAGAAGGGGTTCATTTGCCCCTGCACATTCCAGCTGTTTGAAAGACTCTGCTCTGCCAAAGTCTTCACAAAGTTGGACCTCCACCAAGTTTAAAACCTAGTGAGGATCTGGGAAGGAGACAACTGGGAGACCACTTTCCATACCAGGTATAGTCATTTAGAATATATTGTCATACCAATTGTGTTGTGCAATGTCCCTGCGAACTTCCAGCATGCCATAAATAACAACTTTAGGTACATGCTGAATCAATGAGGACATCCTAATTTTCTCCAAAAGTCAGGACCTCCACAATCATCCATGTGTCTTGGAGAGACTCTGCCAAACCCACCTTTATGTGAATTTTGAGAAATGAGAGTTCTATAAGAACACAGTGGAATTCTTGGGATATATCATCTTGCTCAAGGGACTCACAGTGGACCCGCAAAAGGTGGTGGCAATATCTGACCAGGCCACATAAACTGGCAGCAATATCTGACATATATAGGGGTCCAATGATTCCTGGGGTTCACCAGTTTCTACAGGCAATTTATTAAAGGGTTCTCTAGCTTACTAGCACCTGTAACAATATTCTTGCAAAAGGAGCCTGGTTCACCTGGTCCATGGAGGCTCAGTCAGCCTTCAATCAACTGAAGAGAGCATTCACCTTAGCATCCATCCTGATTCATTCAGCTCCCATAAAGCCATTAACAATTGAGGCCAATGCCTCAAAATTTGCCATTGGTGTAGTATTATCTCCACATGTGGGCTCCCGCAACCTACTCCATCCCTGTGCCTTTTACTCCTGGAAGATAACTCCAGCAGAAAAATATTATGATATTTAGGACAAGGAGATACTGGCTATCAATGCGGTTTTTGAGGATTGGAATCCCCTCCTAAAAGGAGCCTGAATTTCCCAATCCAAGTCCTGACAGATGACAAGAACCTGGAGTGCCTATGAACTGCTAGATGCCTTAAACAACAGGTCCCTTTTCTTTACTTGATTTGACTTCATTGCCCGGGGCGAGAAACAGGAAGATGGACGTCCTATCCCACAAGGCGGAATATTTCTAGCCTGGCGAAGAACCCTCTGCCACAGTACTCAATGTATCCACCTTTGTCAACAGCATGATTGATAGCAGTCTGATGTGCTCCATCTGCTATCTGCTCCCTTTCACAAGCCAGATCCACCAGACCCTGAATGATGATGGTATCCAGTCCAACTTTGTGTTCTTACTACAGAATGGCCTCCTTTATTCCAAGAGTTGTATTTATATTCTGGAGAGACAGTTTAGGCTTCAGGTATTGAAATAATGCCACGATTTGCCACTTGTGGGCCATTTTGGCCAGTTCAAGACTTGGAATCCAGTCTCAAGAAGCTTCCGGTGGCCAGACGTATGAGCTTACATCAAGGAGTATATAAGGTCCTACAGCCTTTGCAGCCATACCGAGAACCCATGAACAAAACCCCTATGTCTCCTCCAATCTCTGCCCATGCCTCCACATCCTTGGTCTACAATATCAGTAGACTTCATCATAGAACTGCCATGCTTCCAGGAACACTTGGTAATCTTGGTTGTCATGGAGCTCCTAACAAAGATGGTGCACTTCTTTCCATTTTGTACTGTTCCTACTGCATGGGAGACATCTTCGCTTTTCCTGGAAAATGTCTTCCGGTACCACAGGTTACCATTGTATTGGTCCAGGATCTCTAGTTCATCTCCTGATTCTGGCAGGAATTTCTCAGACTCCTTGGCATTGAGCCCCGTACCTCATCCACCTGTCAGCAGCTGACTAAGGGAAAACAGAGAAGGTCAATGAAATCTTGGAGCAGTATCTTCGCTTCTTTTTGAGTTACCACCAGGACAATTGGCTTCCCCTGCTGTGCTATGCTGAATTCACATACAACAATGCAATCCACACCACAAACCAGTGTAGCCTTTTCTTTGCAAGCTATGACTTTCACCCCTACTTCCACTCAGACTTACCTGTGAGTTCCCCAGTACTGGCCACTGCAGATTTAGCCTCCCACCTATACCAGGTGCACTGGGAGCTCAAGGAAGTCTTGCATTCTGCCAAAAAAGCCTATAAACTCCATGCAGACCAAGATTGTCAGGCTGCCCCCGATCTGACCAAGGGGGAGAAGATGCGGCTCTCTTCCCAGAACCTTAGATTGAGCTGCACATCCGCCACAGTAGACTACGAATACCTGGGCCCCTTCAAGATTATAGAATGGGTAAACCCTTTCAAGTTTCAAGTTACAGCTGCCCAAGTCCTTGAAGATCCACCCTGTCTTTCAAATCTCACTTTTAAAGCCCTGCCCATACCCAAACTGCTCCAACCTGCTACTGCCACCTGCTATACAGACAGGCGGACTACTTGGTTCCCTACAGTTCAACTCTTAGCAAGTAGGGGAAGGCTCCAGTACCTGGTCAACTGGAAAAACTACAGTCCAGATGAGTGGTCTTGGGAACCAGTGGAGAACATCTATGCCCTGGGCATGTTGTGAGAGTTCCATCAGAAGTAACCCAAGATACCAGGCTCCAAGGCCCCTAGGAGGTGCTCTTGAAGGTGTGGGTACTGTCTGGAAGCAGGGCCTGCAGCAGAGCCAGTCTCCGGGCAACCTAATGGGCACAGCTGGCCCTGTAGTAGGCTGCCTGGTTGACTATACCGCCTGATTGATTGGAAGAGTCAGCATACTGGATCTTAAGCCCAGCAGCAGCAATGGGTTAGTGGCTGTTCAAAGTATTGGCCCATGGATGTGATAGCTTGTGTGCTTGCTTCTTCCCATCCTTGTTTCAGCCCTGCTTCTGCTTTGGCCTCAGTCCTGCACCTGCATTGCCTCACTTCAGGAACCCGGTTCTGACCTTTGGCTCTGATTCCTGACTTCAGCTCTGACACTTAGTTTTGGCATCTGGCCTCTGATTCTGGCTCTGACCCTGGGCTCCTATTCCTTACTATTGACTCCTGCTCTTAGCACAAGTCCTGGCTCCTGTTCTAATCATTGTGCGCGACCACCCATATCACAGTCACTGACCGTACCTTTCCTGGTGAGCTCTCTCTCTAGCTCCTCTGAGAAGTCCCTCTCCTCAGAAGCTTTCTGTCTTCTGTAGGCCTCCTGACTGAGCACTCCTAAACCTTTATTATGCCCAATTGTTCCTTAGTTAATTAACTGCTGCCCAGCCTCCTAGGTAATTCTTCTTTCATATGGCATTTGAAAAGTAACACGCTGGGATTATAATTGAATCTTAATATTTGAAAGCCATTCTAATGCTTCTGGGGTAGCTAGGTGCCACCCTGCCCCTGTGCCATCGCTGTAAGCATGAATGGGGCAGTTGTCCATGACATGTCACATAGGGTTTGTACCTCACTACAGTCACAATTTTATGATTCCTTGATTATCTATTTGGGGAGGAGATAACCACACCTTCCATGAATTGCCCAAAAGTGGTTGAGTGCAGTCCATTGCCTATGGGGAAGGCAGAATCCTGGGATTTTTTTTGTTGGCTCTTCAATCAGGTCTTTGTTTAGGATTTCACAAGAGGGCCATGATTCAAGCCAGCAAGTACTGGTGTCCTTTCTGTTGGCCTGCAGCACTGTCACATGGATCCAGAAAGGCTTCCTCGATTTGAGATGGGGGCGTGGCAGTGAATTGAGTCTCAGTGTATTGGCAGGTCTGGCGCAGCCAGGATCTTGCACTCCCAGAACATCTTGTCTGATGTTGGCTGGTATGATGGGAGCCATAGTATTGGGATTGATTTGAGAGAGCCACTAGTAATACTGAGCATGGTATTGATTTCAATATCAACAAGACTGATGTGGGAGCTGTTGCACCAAAGTGGCAAACAATATGCCACTGTTTGCAAGACCAAGGCTGTACTGATGTTTGAAGCATGCATGTATCACATCCCCAGGATATTCAAGCAAGCTTCTGGATGATGTTAACTCTTGTCTTTTTCTTCCTTTTTGTGTTGTCAAGGTGTTGGCAATAGTTTAACGTCTGATCAAGGGTAACTCCAAGTGGGTTCTAGCCCATGAAAGCTTATGCCCAAATAAATTTGTTAGTCTCTAAGGTGCCACAAGGACTCCTCGTTGTTTTTCCAAAATACTGGGGACTGTGGTCATGTGAAAGAAGCAGACCACAAAAGTTCACTTTCCGCTGCACTTTGACCTCACAATTTTTCAAGTGGAAGGCAGAGACAAGTGTTTTCAAAGCACTGGGTTTCAGTCACCAAACTTTTTGAAATATATCTGAACTGTCCAGAGGTGGTTGTTCATGAATTTTTCTATGGCCTCCAGAGACGATGCTTGCATTGCTAGCACAATGTCATTTGCGTAGATAAATTTACAGGATGATGGGACCAGAATATTGCTGGTATAGTGCAGCCACTAAAACGGATCCCTCTGAGAGGCCATGTTCAATCTCCATAATTTGCACATAGATGTATGGTGAATTTTCTGTTACTCAGCATCTTGAATCTGACGGTTGATTGGCATGGGAAAGCTAATGCTAACTTCAGTTGAAGACCCTTTGCACCATACGTATCAGATGCAGAAGAAAGATCAATGAATGCTGCTGCTGTTTTTAATTGTTGCTGGTAGCCAGATTCTATGTACTTGGCTAAGGCCAACACCTGGTCACAGCAGTTGTGACCAGTTCTAAATCTCGCCTGCTCTTTAGGAACCTGTTGCTCCAGGATTAGCTGTAATCTTTGAAGTAAGAGCCATTCCAACAGTTTATAGGGAGATGGGTCTGGTAGCTTTTTGGGTCAGTGGCTTCTTTTCCAGGCTTCAGAATGGCTATGATCTTGGCTACCTTCCACTCTTTTGGTATTATGCATGAAGAGTTGATGTTGCTGAAGAAGTCTGGCAGCCACCTTCTTGCCTTCAGAACAAAGTTCTTCAGGAATTTTGGATATATTCAATCCATTCCTGCTGCTTTCCTGGACTTAGTGTTGGAGAGAACCTTGTCCACTTCATAAGAACATAAGAATGGCCATACTGTGTCAGACCAAAGGTCCATCTAGCCCAAAATCCTGTCTTCCGACTGGCCAGTGCCAGGTGCCCCAGAGGGAATGAACAGAACAGGTAATCATCAAGTGATCCATCCCTGTCACTCATTCCCAGCTTCTGGCAAACAGAGGCTAGGGACACCATTCCTGCCCATCCTGGCTAATAACCATTGATGGACCTATCCTCCATGAATTTATCTAGTTCTTTTTTGAACCCTGTTATGGTCTTGGCCTTCACAACATCCTCTGGAAGGAGTTCCACAGATTGATTGTGCATTGTGTGACGAAATACTTTCTTTTGTTTTAAACCTGCTGCCTCTTCTTTTCATTTGGTGACCCTTAGTTCTTGTGTTATGAGAAGTAGTAAACAACATTTCCTTATCTACTTTATACCAGTCATGATTCATCTACTGTGTAGGTGGCATAAAGGGATGAAGACAACTGGTACTGATTCAGTGTGTGGTAAAGTTGGTTGTGGACTTGCCGCCTGATTTTTTTATCCATTGGCACATGGGAATTGGTAATTAACTGAGCAGAGATGGTACCTGCACTTACTGATATGGTTTGTAGGCTGCTGAAGCTGGACTGCCTAAAAGTTTGAGGAACTTCCAGGCTTTGCAGCTTCAAGTCAAGCACCATCATGGTTTTGCACAAACTTTTTCTTCTAGCTGAGTTCAAAAACTCAAGCAATACTATTGTGGTTTTGGGCTTTTGTCGGCTTGATATTGTCAGAAGAGTACCTCATTCTCTTCTGTTGAGCAAGGAGTGAATGCTTTTCTAAAGCCCCTTGCAATGTTTGATTTCACAGCTGATACTAGTAGGCCTACAAAGCAGTGGTAATTGAGCTGTATGTGGTGGGATCTGGTTTATTGAACCCTTGCTGTTATCACCAAATAGAAGGACCAATCAACAGATTGTAGATTCCAGCACGGTTTCAGGAAGGATTGAATGAGTGGAACTTGTAGGCCTATACAAATCACAATAGGTAGTGTTGGCTGTTCGTAATGTCATTGAGAACTGACCTTTTGGATGGCATGGGGTGGCTGCTGATGTCACATGACACAAAACAAAGGTCAGAAGTGTAGCATTACCTCCATTAGGCCAACTTGAATGTGCCAAAGTTTTTGGTATCGTAGAGGAGGTGCTGGTCTTCAATGAAAGCTCAGGATGTCAGCTGTTCTCCAGCAGAGTTGTTCTTGTTATAGCCCCATAGGCTGTTGTGGATATTGAAATCACTGACATGGATGGTAGGATGGCTTGGCGCTAGTAATGCTAGACATGGCCAGTCCATTGATGGTGGCTTGTACCCATTTATAACTGTCAGATTGCTGATTTTAATGGCAATTGAGCTGGGGTTTGTGATAGGCATGACCTGGATGGAATATTAAGGTCATGTTTTATGTACATCATGAGTCCATATTTGGGATGATGGCTTGCAGATATCAGGACATATCTGTTGATCTTTGATTCGTGGCCTTCACTCTCCAGGTGTGTTGTAGCACAAGGACACTGATATTTTGAGTCTGCAGGATCATTGTGATGTAATCACACTTTGCATTGGATGGCCCTCGAGGTTGAACTCCATAATGTGCAGTGATGGACTGATTTGAAGAAAGGTTTGGCCCTTACATGGGCCATTTTGCCATTGCTTTTCTGACCAGGAGGTCCTCTAAGGATGTTTGGCTGCACATAATGGGGAAGACTGTGTGAAGGTTGTTGTCTCCTCCTAAGTAAATTAACTACTCCGAGGTGGATCTGGGTTGGGTTGTTCTCTTTATCAGCTGCCCTGTGAAACATGGATAGTGACCTTTGATATGGTTCAGTATGATGCTTTAGCAATCATAAGCCATTGGTTGGCGTTAATCAGAGTGTGCCCAGTAAAAAGTAATATTTGTTTCCCCAATAATCCAAGCTTTTAATTTTTTTCAGCATGCTATGTACAGTGAATTCTGGAATTAGTTGCCTCAACCATTAGAGTATCCAAACTTGAGGGCAAGAAAAAGAAGAAAATTTTTGTTTAGAAATCTGATGAAAGCCTGTATTTTAACCTTTTACGCAACCAAGTAGGATGGGAATAAATACCTTTGGCTAGTCCCAAAGAATATTCTTTTGATTTGAAGGGCTTCTTAAGGTATATGCTTGTGTGTAACAGGAAGAATACTGAAGAGTTTGACCTCTGTCTTGCACCACTAATATTAGATTATCCAGAGTTGCTGGTATGCTGCTGAAAAGCTCTTGGAAGCTTCAGTGTCTTAGAAAGAAACTGATGACTAAGCAAAATAACCTTCTCAAAAAAGGTAGATCGGTCTCTCATTTTCTGAGTTAGATTATGTCCAGAAGTGACTCCTGCCAAGAGAAACAGAGGTTAAACTAATAGCTCACTGAAATCCCTTATTGCTATTTTGCAAAATGAGGAAGGCCCAGCACAAGTTTGGAGCCAGAGAGAAGGATCGTAAAGTTGACCCCAGTTTTCACTAGGAAAAAGCAAATATGGCCAAATTGTGCAACATAACAGATTTGACCATATGCATAATCCTAATTTATTAAGAGATTTTTCTTATGTCCTCTAAGGACTGTCCTGAAGCAGCTGTTTCAGCAGGTTATATTACAAATCTCCAGCAGTGACCAAAACAGAGATTGAAGAACTTCTCAAAGAAGCCTATTTTACACAGGATGACTTCAGTTATTGCGCTGTTCCAAGTTGGCACTGACTCCTTTAGCATCAATAAATGGTAAAAAGGACTGAGTTAGTAAACGTGATTAATGAAGTTGGTGACTGGCCAACTATAAACTCATCTCATTGAAACTAACATTCTAGACCTGCCACAATCTGGATTCAGGCCAGGATTTACTGTTTAAAGCATTTTATCTGTCTGGAATATAAAGAAAAAATAAAATGTTTAAAGAAACACTATCACATTCTGGGAAACTCCAGGGTGCATAAGCAATAAACATCACACTAATGTTTCAACCTGCTCCTGGCACCTGGGATCTCCAGAGAATTGACAGCATTGTAATAATAGGCACTGACTTTGCTCCAAGAGCCTCAATGCCATTTCAGCAGTTTTGTGGCCTAAAATCCACTCTTAACATACTTTTTATTATTACAGCTAAATAGCCTAGTTACTGCAACAATGTTATAACAGGTTTCAAAGTTATAACAAAGAATCATACCAAATAAAAGGTACAAAGTGATGATGGTTAAATAGATCCAAAATAGTTTTTGTTAACTTTGGTTTAGTTTTATTTAGGTACTTATTTTCTGCTACAAATGTACAAGGCAAGTGGCAAATGGAACATGTGTTGGGCCTTTTTTAAAATAACCTTTCGTCTCTTAGTTAAATATAAGCAGGTGGTCTAGTCTTATTTTTCTTGGAATATAGGGCACCTGTGATCACAATCAAACTTGTAACTAGTATGCAATCAAATACATGATCTGTGGTTTTGGTTATGCCCCTCTATCGATAATCTCAAGCATTTTGAAATTATTATGAGACCTATATTTTTCATATAATTTAATGTGATACATCCTGTATTTTTAATATTATACAGAAGTTTAGCAAATGGTAATTTTTTTGCAAGATATAGCAGTCTTAATTTTCATATAATTTATTGTAAAGGTATAAAATAAAAATGACTTGGAATTTCAATCCATTTGATTAAATTTAAGATGTATTTTTACTTTACAAGAAATCTGCAGGCAAAAATTATTTATAAATAAGCAATACTTTATACATTGCAATTACAAATGGATTTAAAATAGTGGATAAGTTTTGTTCTATTATTAAGAAGAATTACATACTGTGAAGTAGTAAATTGGTGTGTAAGAATGTACACAGATCATACTACTTAGTCTAGCTGTGTCTGAGTGTGTCGCTCTTATCCTCTATGTAAATGTTCATTGCCCTTCTCCAGACACTGGCTGATTAGACTGACATTTCTGTCTTTGAGGAGTCTGCTTATCTTTCCAACTATATTAAGATAGTAGCTGTGAAAGTAGGGGATATAATTATTTATTCAAAAAGCTTGCTTCAAATGCAGAGGTACTAGCCACCAGTGGTCTTCGGTGGTGGTGGTAGTAGTCAGAAGCTTATCATATTATGTCCATTAAGTGATGATAGAGTAAAGGAAAGCCCATGCTAAAACATTAGGAACTTCTCTGTTTCTTGTACAGATTAGGATTGTGTAGAGTCAAAATAAGGTGAAGATTTAGGTAAATCTATATCTTCAATTTGGGTCAGTACTTGGCTAAAAACAGAGAGCTACTTAAAAAAAAAGTAAGAAAATGTGTTTTGAAAAATAAACTAAATTCAGAGTTAATACTGAAATGTCATCTTTGATATATCTTATGTAGTTATTGTGACATATTAGTAAAGAACATTTAATTTTTTTGAACATCAGCAATACCTACTATAGGCACTAGATGGTGTTTCAGCCTTTACTGTGAATTAATGAACATTTGTGTGTTTCAAAAGATACTGGCAACCTTTTAGGATGCAAATTTTTTGGTAACTTCAGAAAATGAAGATTATTAGAGGTGTTAAGAGAGCAGAATTTTGCATTTTTCTCCATTTAAGATGGACACTGTACTAGTTTTTAAAATAATTCACACACAGAATCTTCCATGTTGGTATAGGCACACATTGTTTTCTTATATATATATTTTTTCCACGTTGCTGTTAAACAATGGATAGAGGAGTTAAAATACAAATGCAATTTGAAAATTGTCTTTAGATTATGATTTTGTCAGAGCATGAATCAGTCCTTCTCAGTTTTAAAACAAAATATAACCTTAGCATATTGTGTGTGCTACTGGAAATAAATATTTTTTATAACAGGAATGCTACTAGAGACTGAGGAATAAGATGTAGAAATCAACTCTGACCTCTAATAAATCAGAGCCTGAATATCTTTGTGTACATTAATTAATTCGCCTATGTATGTGACAGTGGTATTTTGTTAGTTCTTTAATGTTACTTTAAAAGAAAACAGTAACTGCTTATCTCAACAATCTGAACATCTAAATGTAAGAAGCAGTTTTCCTCATGAATAAATATGCAATGTATTTGAAAATAAGTGTGAGTTATAGCTGGTATTTCTGATATTAGCAAACAGGTAAAATGATGAAAAATATGAAAAGCAAAGGGCTATATATTTTTCGCATGCTATATTTAAAAGTCACTCTAGCATAGAACACTTTAATATAGCTTTCTGTTTTCAATTTCATTTATTTTCATGTTTTGTAGGGTTGTTTTTTTTAACATTTATAGTATAATTTCATTCAGATCTGATCCATTTTGCTGTGAAAGTCTATAAGAAATATAATGAATTATCTTTAGAGCCAATCTGATTTTTCTGAGAGTCAGTTGGATATTCTATGATTACTTCTCTGGCGTGTGATCAGAAACAAAGGAGCTGATCCAATCTCAGTGGCAGTCTATGAGAAACAGATTCCAAACTTTAGAGTGGAAATGAAAAGACAAACCAGGATACCACAGATTCCTATCCCTTTAAGATTGGGTAGTGCCTTTAAAGAAAGGGACAGATGTTGATCCAACTTCTATCATAAACATATCTGTTTCCTCAGTTGTCTAGTGGCATTGGCAACTGTGCTGCCATGTGCTGAGCTAGCTTTTCAGCTACTCAGCCCAGCAGAGGCTGGTATTACTGCAGAAGTAGCTCATTAAATCATACAGGGCTATAAGGGAAGGAAATTGGTATATTTCTCTCTGACAGCTCACTGTGGGTAACCCAGGAGCAAGTTCATGACTCCTGGCAGGGGAAACCTCCAACCATCTTCTGTTGGAAGGACTGATCACTGTACCACATTGCTTTGTGGCAAAGGTGAAAATGCTAGGCATCCTGAAATGCCTCTCTTCAAGGGAAAAATGTAGCTGGGGACTAAGGAGTTATACACTGAGTGGTTCAGCTTGTGCGGCTTGGTTTCAGTGAATCATTTAAAATCTCTAACAATACAAGAAAAATACTGTAAGAAGACTTTTAGGGATCTGATACTGCAGTGGGTTACTCGTTCAAAATTGCCACTGACTTCTGTGCCTGAGTAATGATTGCAGGATTGGGTCTTTAAGTATAGTGTCATATATGTGAAAAGTTTACCACTTCATTCAGTGGAAACTCTGCCTGTGCAGAAGACAGCTAGAGACATTACATCTATTTCTGGTTGGAAAATGGTTTTCCCATCCCAGGAAAATTTTCAGTCCCCTCCTCCACTCCTCCCCCCCCTTTCACATTGGAACAAAATGGAGAATTTCTAAGTTTTTCATGAAAAAACAGAGAGAGAACAAGAAAGATCCCATAATAACCAAACAGTGTACTCAACTGGGTTGTGTAAGACCTAGCTTCAAGCCTCTGCTCTTCCTTATTCTGTAACTATTTAGCTCTTCTAGGGCAGTGACTCTCAGTCTTTTCAGGCAATTGCACCCTTTTCAGGAGTCTGATTTGTCTAAAACCTACCTGCTTACAAAATCAGACATACAAATATAAGTGTCACAACACGCTCTTACTGAAAGATAGCTTGCTTTCTCATTTTATCATATAATTATAAAACCACTGTTCTAGGGAGTCTCTTGCTTTCTAGCTCATTTTGACTAGAAATTCTATCTTGGACTTGAGACACCTTCTGGACAAAAGTTTCATCAACATTTTCCCACAAAAAGTTGTGGTTTTTGATGAATTGGGGGAGTTTTCTGATTTTTTTTTTAAATCCTTGAAAAATTCCTGACCAACTCTAATTACAAGTTTCAGTGGTCACCCATCACAAAACCTAATCCTGTTTCAGAAGGCAAAACGCTTTCCCTGCTTTGGTTCTAAAATTTCAACTTGGAGCTTTGGTCTATGCTCTGACTTATCTGTGGGATGCATAGCATTCCTGTCTTCAGGATATTTATATATAGAAGATAGTCAAGTGGTTCGCTGATGTTCATTGTGAGGAGATCATGCTACCTCATACAGATACCTGAGGGGGTCTGTCTCTTTTTGACACTTTGATAAGCTTATTTAGGTTGTCATGTCAATAAAATCTCACTGAATTGAACTGAAATGAGTTCTCAAAGCTTGAATATTAATGATGAGGATATTGCCACAGTAAAAATGAAAAGGACACCCCCTCATAACATAAGAGAAACAGTCATCATCCTGGCGGTTTTCAAATGAGGAAGCCACTCAGTCCAGCTTTAGCAGGACCTCTCTCTTTTAAGTCGCCTTCCAAATGAAGCTTCCATAGAAATATTTTTGGTCAGAAATGATTAGGCAGCCTGGCCCAAGTTTTCAACTGGGTAACTCATTGGAGATTAAAAGAACTGTACAGTTTCTAGCTTCTTCATACTGGATATTTTTTGGTGGTTTGAGCTGCTGTGTTAAGAGACAGGTACTACATTTTCAGTGTGATGTCTTTCTCTGTAGTGGAACTCTCTTCTTGACTAAGACATTGAGTGTTATACCTCCATAGCCTGATCATCTAGTTAGTTACATTTATTGAAAAACTGGTCAGGAGCATTAAGCAAGTTCTGGTTGAGTGTTTCGTAGTGCAAAATAAAAAAAATTAATTGCTGATCAAGCTGTGGTTAGTGGGGTGATTAGCCATACCTACGGCTGGGTGTGGTTCTCCCGAAAAATATGTACATAAGATGTATAAAAATGTCAGCACACAGACCACAAAATAGTAGAAGGAAGTATACAAAAGGAGACAAGCTAAGACATGTGAAAAGAGGAAGGAATTAAAAGACTAGATTAGTGAATGAGTACTATATAAATTAATTGTTTCAAAACAAACTGAAACAGATGTATTGTTTTATTATAATGACTTTATAAAGTATTACTATTGTTTTTACCCTTTGGACATGTTCTGGCATATAGACGTATATATTTACTTTGTATTGTGGTAAGATTAGCTACATAATCAAGTTCCAAATTACCTAGTGCTGGAAATGACCTGCACTAATGTAATTAATTACAATCTCAAGACCCTGTAGATGAGCACATTTTATTATAATAAAAATAACTAAGTACAAAATATGTAATAGTTACATAATTGGGAAGTTGCAATAAATTTTTGAATAATCAGTTATTAACACAAAACAAGAGTTAAATAATCTCCCCACTTCATTGTTAAAAATCATTCCCATAAATATTGAATTTTTACCTTTGTGTTTATTAAATCAATTTAATTTAATTGACAGCAGTTTAATTTAATTTACAGCAGTTTAAAAAATCAAGTCAGATGCCCCATTTAGCCCTACAATTAAATATAGAGGTCCAGATACTAAGCTGGTGAAATCAGCATATCAAAGTTGAAGTCAGTAGAATTATGTTTATCTGCACCAGCTGAAGATCTGATCCAAAGTTTCTAACCCTGATTTTTCTTTAATTTAATCCATTTTCTTATATTTTTTACTCCCTCGTATTGCTTCTATCATGTTACCCTTATCTCTTAATAATAATCTTTTCCCTTCTATTTCTACATCTTGCAAATCCATCTACGATTTTTCCAATTACTGTAAACGCAAAAGCAAGAATGGAAGCAAAAATACTTTCTTGCATTATATTTTACTAAAGAAACTTTTCTTTCCACATTTGCCTAGACATATTTTATTATGCTTATTAATACCTTGTCTGTAACTTTATTTTAAAGAAGCGAAGTATACTCTTGTTTGTACCTCCAGAACTAGCACCCCAACTGACACATGCTTAACTAAAACTTTTTTATCTTTGTATTATTTGACAAAACTAATTTGTTTTTCATTTAAATCTATGCACAGGTAATGTGGGTATGTAACTTGTGCCGAAAACAACAAGAAATCCTCACAAAATCAGGAGCCTGGTTCTACAACAGTGGATTAAATACACCGCAGCAGCCTGATCAAGAACATATTAGAGGATTGCGGAACGAGGAAGCACCTCAGGAGAAAAAGGCAAAGCTGCAGGAGCAGTCCCAGTACCAAGGACCCTCAGGTGACATATCCACGCCAGCTTTGGACAAAAATAGATCTCAAGTGCTCACAAGACAAGACTCAATTAAAAATGGTTCAGGAGTGAAGCACCAGGTTGCAAGTGACACAACTTCAGACAGGTAAGGAACTATTTCATCTTTATACTGATAAGAGAGTTTGTTGAAGTTGACCTTATTCTACAAATCCTATATGAGACTTTTGCATCTTCTAATTATATGTATTTTAGGTTGTTTTTTTTAAACAGTTCTAATTGATAAGCAGCTGAGGAGCCTTTCATTGTGTTCAGAAAGTTGCAGACAGCATACTCTCTTCTTCATCCTCTCCTTCTCAAAAAAGGTATTAGCCAAAAAATGAGGATGATATGATGTACCTGAAAATGTGATGCTGAAAGTGTACGTTGTGCTTAGATCATTTGCTCCTTTCAAAACACTCTTTGTATACTCTTTATAAAATATGTAGTCTGCAATGTTGTGTGATCACTAACTTTCTGGCATAATTATTGTGATTACTGCCAGTACTTAAAAAATGAGACATGGCAAGGTGTGTTGTTGGAAGTTAGTAGTCGTTCAGACTGTCAGAATGTTACTTTGCATAATACCTGCTGTATTTTGAATGAAAGATTGTAATATCTTTGAGTGATGACGTCAGCACTGCATCTTCCTTAGAGTTTCCAACCTCAGGTTTAAACCTCAGTTCCCTTTGTCAATAATAAAAAAAAAAATTCTTAACCCTGTCATCTTAGTGTCACCTATCACAGGCTGAAATTACAACTATTTTTTAAATTAATATAATTGTAACTTTCCTTCCACCTGTCTCACCAAATTCTAATTCATATTTCCTGCTCTGGTTGGAAAAAAGTTGAATGTAATTAACCAGACCTTTTTGCTTCACCTATTCTGCCTGCTGCCCTTTGTTCTGATTTCAGTTGACAGGTTCAGTGCGGAGTGGCTCCAAGTGCTTCTTAATTATATTCACTGTCTCTGAGCTGCACAGTACTGAAGTTGGCAGTTGAACTCATTGCTAAAGAGCAGCAGGCACAATGAGAAAAAAAAAGACTTATTCTACTTCTCATTTTTTCTTAATTATGCCTAGAAAATGGAATCATGCATCCCCTATAGTATTATAATGATAATGCCCCATCTCCTCAGCAGTATTTCAATTCTTGTATAAAGGCTAGATAGATAGATTTTTAAAATGCTATTTTCTAAAACTCTAACTACAGATATAATATAAATATACACAGTTCAAAATAAAATAGACCAACAGGAAAAAATACTCTGTCCTTGAATTCCATCCATTCCTGTTAAGATCATCAATATCCAACTTGTTGATAAACTGTATGGTCAATTGCTTGACTACACTTGGTTCATTCTGAAATATATTCAAGAGACCAAATAATCAATCAGTCATGTTTATTGCTAAAAGCCATTAATAATATAGTGTAGGAAAAAGGTTCAGTACTATACCAGTCTCCGGGAAGCTGTCTCACACAGGGCTGTTACATTCATCTTATACAGAAGATGTTCTCCAAAGTTACCCATTTCAGTTAGGAGTGTTTATGAAATCCAGCCCATCAGTTCCTCCTAATCTCTTAACTTTTATGTACCTTTCCTTATCTTGTTTTGGATACTAGCATTCCAGGTCCTGGTCCGTGAAGGTACTTCTTTTACCAAGGTATAGAACAAATGTAGCTTGATTTTTGAGTTCCCTCTCTCTTATGCCAAATACTGAGCTATACTATTGCAGGGTATTGTGGGATGTAGCTTAGCATAAGTGAACAGAACTCTCAGAAAAACATAAGCCTATTCAGCTCTTATTACTGTCAGGCATTCACATAATGTGATATATACTAACCTAACCCATGTGTCTTGGGTAGCAAACAAACACTGGCTCCTTCAGACCCAGTCTCCTCTTTCAGTTTTATTTGTATACTGTATTTACTCATCCTATTGTCTCTTAACTAACATAAATACAATCTTGTGTAACAACCACACCTAAAATTGTATCTATGGTAAGTGCTGCACATCCTTGAGGTTTAGAGGAGCCTCTAGTACTGAGAAAATCTCTCTTAATTTTTCTATGGTTATAATACCCCGTCTTAATGTTCATTGAGCCAATCTTCCTTCCACTGAAGGAGAGCTTGAAATAGGATCCTCCTGATGCATGACCATCTCTTTCCTAAGCTGGCCATAGTGTCTATTAGAGAAGGATGCCAGACTCTCCCTACCTCAGGGTCTCTAAGAGGTGCTGCGCTAAAATTCAAGGACTGAGCTAAGTCTCAAACATGAATCCTTATATGACAGTGTGTTGCATACCAATGTGGTAGTCTTAACAGTAGCAATATTTTTAAAAGGAATTATAATTGTACTTAAAACAAAATTTTAAAAGTGAAGGCTTTCATTTTATTACATTTACTCCTTTATTAAAAAGGTACATAGTATTTTATTAATAATAAAATGTTTTCTTTTTTAAATGATAAAGTATTTTGTAGTATTCTCTTAGGCTAATGGAGCAGTACCTATTAGTCTATAAGTATTATTTTTTCTTTTTGATTGCTGATCGTGCTCTAAGAACCTCTTTCCATCTTCTAATCCCTCCAGCTTTGATCAAAGTAGCATATCCAAAGCATCTGAAAGAGTGTGAGACTTGATTTTGTATCTTCTATTTAAAAATATAAATTAGAATCTCTAATAATGCAGATGTATCTCTTTAAGTGCAACTGAAGGATTAAAATGACCAGCCACTAGATAAGCATGTTGGATGTGATATCACCTTGATAGAATTTTATTATAAAAGCGCTCAATCAAGGGAGTGAGTTTTTTGTGACTAGTATGGGAGGCCATTTTTGTTCCTTTCACTTTTCTGCATAAGATAAATCCAAAAGAGAAAGATGACAAATCAAAATAACCCCACTGACAGTGAAGTAGCAATAGTGCAGCCAAAGTTTTGAGAAGGGGACTTATATCCAGAGCACAGTAAGTAGTCAGAAAGTGAATAAGAATATAAAAAATAACATGATATAATAACATGTTTCCAGGTTTTTTCAGTGTCCCCAGGTTTATTAGTGTATTTACACCAGACTTAATTTTGGAAAATTAAAGCAGTAAAATAAAATAATTTATTCTCATGTGTGAGAGAGCTCATTCATTATCTCCAGGGCTGTGGTGTATTGTTGCTTTCTTGTGACCATGAATATATCCCCAGGACATAGTGTGCTGAACTATTTTCCAAATGCTGCATGAGATTTATAGGTCCCTTTCAAAATTAACCTGACAATATACATCCAAAAGGCTATATACATGCCTGTATATTGTTTTAATTTTCTTAAAATATATTAATTTACTTACATTAGCATATATATAGTGTATAGTACTGATGTATTGCATGTAATTTTGCTATAATTTTGAAGTCTCAAGTACTGATTTGAGTTTGTGTGGGTTATTTGGTTCATTATTTTTGCTTTATCTACAGTAAGTGGCTTGTACAGTATGGCTGAGGATATGAATTGCATACTGTCTGCTTTTTTCATAGCATATAAGAAGGAATAAGTATGTTTACAGATTAATATATTTTTCCAGTAAAATTTGAAAATTGGTGTCTTTAATTTGTTTTGAGCTTTTGCTTACTGAGCACCCACAGCTTCCATTAACCTTAATTGCAGTAGTCAGCACTTAGCACTTTGGCATATCAGGCTCCAGATGTCTCAGTTTGGGCACCCAGAAAATGAGGAACACACAATTAGTGGGCACTTGAGAAAATATTGGTGTAAGTCACTTGCCCAGCATCATATGGGAAATCTGTAGCTGAGTTAAGAATAGAACTGAGCTGTTGTGGGTAGCATTCACCTCCTTAATCATGAAACCATACTTGCTGTCCCTGCATTATTCTCTACCACTGCCCTGTTTGTCCCTTTCTCCCACCTTTCCTCTCTTTGTCTGTCTCCTTTGATTGTAAGTTCTTTGGAGCAGGCACCATATCTTCTTGAATATCTGAGTATCATCTAACATGTTTTGGCTGCTACTGCAATAATAATAATCTTGATTAGCATAATATTCAATATTAACAATATCTTGACTAATATTCTGTTTCTGCTACATGTACAGAACTCCCTTTTGATATCAGTGTGAACACTGTGGCTGTAGGAAGAACAAGGTATTGGAGTGGAGATCCTGTTTTATTGACCTAAGAGCAGAAATTTGCTTTAAAACTCTTGAGATGGGTTTGAACTGCAAAATTTAGATGTGACCTTCCTCAAGGCTGTTTGAAAAAGAGGTTTCAGTTTGGGTCCATGTCTACTAAAAACAGAAGTCAAAATCTACTTAACAGAAAAGTGTACTTGTCACCACCAGATCAGTCTTCCATTACTGAATATGTTTCTAGTATATATATGGTAGTTATAATATGCTTTAAAGTATTTTTATATTGCTGTTTGTGAAATAAATCTATGGAGAAGTCAGAGCCAGAAGGTTTATGATTGGACCCAGCGTGACATTGATTTGGGTTAGTGACCTACCTATATATGAAGTGAGCTGTAGCTCACGAAAGCTTATGCTCAAATAAATTTGTTAGTCTCTAAGGTGCCACAAGTACTCCTTTTCTTTTTGCGAATACAGACTAACATGGCTGCTACTCTGAAACCTACTTATATCTGACATTGATAGATGCTACACTGACATTGTTTGTATAATGCAGAGATTTTATCCTACAGACAGACAGGAAATATATAGTATTGTTGAAAGATTTAATCAGTTTTTGAACAAAGTATAGGTGTTGATGGGGACACAGTGCCAGGGCCTCTGAAAACTGGTGAGCAATGTGAAACCAAGAAAAGTAATCTAAAACATTTAATACAATCTAAACAGTAGATGCAGAAGGTCCATTTTGAGATCTGCTGTGCACAGATGGGTTATTTATGCTGCTGCGCATTGCAGTTCTTTGATTTGTACTATTCAATCTATTTTTTTCCTGGATCACTCAAAAGGGTCCTTTTTATTTTACTGTTATTAACAGCACCATACAGTCTGTCATTGTCCTCAAAACCAACTCTGTTGCTGTTTTCTAATACTTTACATTTCCATCCTCACAACAACTGTGATCTTAATATTATCTGGATAGAAATATTGTCTTTTCTGAAGCTACCTGTAATATTCCTTCATTAATCATTATGTAGAGGACTCTCAGTCTTCCCTCTCCTCATCCAAATCCAAGACAAATCAAGACAATACTCTGCAATTAAAGAGAAGGGAACGGGATCCTTATGATTGCTCCCAAACTCAAGCTGTTTGCACAGCACCACACTATTTGTCTGGAGTGCAGCTGTGGAATAGTCATGTGGAGTGAATAACAGATGTTACCATGTTTGAATAATGCCATGAGCATGAAATAAGAAGTCATGCCTCCCCCTATGCCAATATAGAAAGTATGACACTCAGGGATGACATAAGAAGGACTCAGCTAAGCAGTAGGAATGGGTTATTCAATTCAGACAAATAAGAATTGGCTACATTCTTGTTCATCCATTGTTCATCCCATACAAACCACAAACCCTTTCAGAGATTTGAATAAGTTTGGTTAACTTTTAAAAAAATTATTTTTCATACATGTGTACTTGTATTTGGCCAATATACTATAGGGAAGGCTATTCTCAGAGTATATCCTACCAGGTCCAATGCATGAAGTAGTGAAAATCTTGCAAGAAATCTTGTTTCCATGAAATTTCCAGTGCTGAGTTTAGTTTGCTTTTGCTGCATCTGTTTAACAGTCTGCCATGTTACAGAGAGAGAGGGTACTTATTCTCTGGATGAAGTGGGGAGTTGTCAGCATCATGGTGAATTGGTTTGGAGCAAGACTAGTAGATTGGGCTCTCTGTCCCTTTTCAACCTAAAAGAAGGGAAATGAAATTAAATGAGTAAGCCAAAACTAAAAAAATTTCTTGAGTGATCAAGTAGCATCATAACAGTAGTATCTGCTTTCCAGGCAGCAGACATAGCACAAAACCTGTACTCTTTCCCCTCCACATACAAAAAGATGCAGATGTATTCTCAGGGTATTCTCTCCTCCTTTTTGTTTTTCTGCAATAAAAATGGGTTGCTCAAATTGGCTTCCTTTATTAGGGGCGAAAGGACAAAAATCCGAAGTTCTGGGCAAGAACTGCAAACAAGGCAGTGGAAGAACTATTTTTTTGGGGTGAGGAGGTTGTGGCAGTTCACTTTCTGTGCAAATGTTTCTTGAATAGGAAGGGTGCCATGCAAGGAAAATCATCAAGGATTTCATGTGTATTCTGCAGCACCCTAATTCACTCCACTTCCTCATACAAGCCAGTGTAAGGGTATTTTTTGTTTTATAATTAATCAATTTTAGTAAGAGTGTTCCATAGAAAGATACTACTTACTGTCAGAATTAGGGAGTTTAAATTTGACACTATATGATGAGAAATATAACCAGGTTACTTTTTTGTTTTTTAGTTTCTGTTTTGTGTTTGTACAGCACCTAACACAATAGGGTCCTGGTCCAGGACTAGGGTCCTAGGTGCTATTGTAATACAAATTAATAATAATAATTTGTCCAACAGATTACCTGTCTGCAGTCTCAGTTGTTCCTTCTTGGCTCCCCAGTGACTGCACACGCACCCATGTTGTTCTTGTGGGCTGGCACGCACACTAAATATAAGCACAAGCACTTCCTACCATGGGATAACAGGAGGTTCACCAACAGTCTGTCCCTTAAGGCTTAATCTTCTCTCTCACCTTGGAGCAGGGTTTCACAGCCCCCTCTGATCTTTGTAATTTGTCAACTTTCTGCTTGACTCAAACAGTCATTTTGGCCCTTTTGGACTCCAGCTGAGGGCTTCCTAGCTCTCCTAAACCAGAGGTTCTCAACCTTTTTTCTTTCTGAGACCCCCCTACATGCTATAAAAACTCCACGGTCCTCGTGTGCCACAAGAATGTTTTTTCTGCATGTAAAAGCCACGGCCAGTGTTAAGGGGTAGTAAATATGTCAATTGCCCAGGACCCATGGCACAGGGGGCCCCATGAAGCTAAGTTGCTCAGGCTTTGGCTTCAGTCCCGGTTGACTGGGCTTGGGCCCCTAGGCTTCAGCCCCATGTGGTGAGGATTCTGCATTCTGCCTTGGGCCCCAGCAAGTCTGATGCCAGCCCTGCTTGGTGGCCCCCCTTAAACCTGCTTGTGGTCCCCCAGGGGGTCCCGAACCCCTGATTGAGAACCCTGTCCTAGACCTTCTGTTTGGTCTACTACGGACAACCTCCTATCTCTCCACTTTCTGCTCTTTGCAGGTCTCTCCATACAGGTACATTTTATATCTTGCTTGCCACCCTCTTAGCTGCACTGCAGGAGAGCCGTACTACCTGCAGGTCATCTTCCTGTTATATTCATAAGTTAGAATATACTTGTTAGAGTATTCTTGTAAATGTAAGGGGGTTGTGTAAAAACTACATGGAAAGCCAGGGCTGTATTTTCCTGTTCCCTCTTGCCTATACAGTATTGAGGTCAAAGTAACATAGCTCTGGTAAGCAGGGTGTGGTCAAAACAGTTTTGTTGCTCCTGAGTAGAGCAGGGTGATTTTCTTTCAGTGAATAATAAATTCACCAAAAATGCATTTTTTGGCACACTGAAAGTGTTTGCAAATTTGACGCTGATTTGCTGAATAGTTTCAGCTATTCTGTTTTCAGGACTGAGGCACCATCCACAGAAAAGAAGATGGTTGTGCAGCCACCCCTGTAAGCTTTAGTCATTGGATAAGAGAAAGAGAGAGTAAGTGATAATGACCGTAGCTTCGTGGTTAGGCCACACACTTGAGGGGAGGAGAAGACCCAAGTTCATGTCCCTGCTCCAATAACTGTTTAATTACTTATATAGAATGGAACAGCTTCAACAGGAGAGATTGAAAGAGCCACAAGAAAGAAAATGCCATAGCCCAGTGCACACCTCTGCAATGGGGGAGACCAATGTTCAAATCCCTCGTCTACATCAGGCAGCTGGGGGAATTGAACCTCAGTCTTCTACAGCTCAAGTGAGCACCCTTACCTCTGGGCTACAGGTTATAAAGGGAAAGCATCCAAAAACATGTTTTATTTGAGTAGAAATGGACTTTTTTGATTTGCAAAAATTTTTCAGTATTTCAATTTTTTGTAACTGCCAGCGAATCAAAAAGATCAATTATTCACCCATCTCTACAGCTGAGAGGCTCAGCAGCCATGGAACTTGTCAAGTCTTCATGTGTGCTGGATTATGGTAAAAAGTAAAAAAAAAATTAAACAAAATTTAAAACAGCGCCCTGCCCTGCAAGTGTATTATGAACAGGCAGCCCATCTTGTAGGACGTTCTGCCTCTGAGCTGCTGTCACTTGACTAGGGCCCTACCAAATTCAGGGTCCATTTTGATCAATTTCACAGCCAGAGGATTTTAAAATTGATCAATTTCATGTTTTCAGATGTTTACATTTGAAATGTCATGGTGCTGTAACCATGGGGGTCCCAACCCAAAAGGGGACTGTGGGTGGGAGGGTCGCAAAGCCACTGGGGAGGTCACGGGATTGCACCTCTCACTTCTGTGCTGCCTTCGGAGCTGGGCTCTGAAGGCAGTGCAGCTGTGCAGCTTCCTGCAGCCAGGGGTATCCAGAGGTGGGTCTGATCTGCCCCCCAAGAGTGGCCGTGCAGGTGAAGAGGAAGTCCCAGCCCTCCCCAGCCCAGTGGACTAGCAGCTGGAGTTCGGTGAATGGTAGAAGCCCCCAGCCATTCACCTCCCCCTTCTCTCCATTAGCTAGATTTCACAGGGGAGGTTTGATTTCATGGTCCGTGATGTGTTTTTCACGGTTGTGAATTTGGTAGGGCCCTAGAGATGATCCTTTGTCACCTCAAAAGGTATTCTAGAAAAAATTCTGTTTGAAGAGAATTTGTGCTTCTGTTTCTCTCAGGTGTCACCAAGAGGAGAAAAAGGAAACTGATGAGGACAGCACAATTCTTATAGTTATGCTGTTCCCGCTGGTGCCGTAGGGAAGTGCTGTGCTATATCTAGGATACAGGAACAATCCTCTGCTGCTTCATGAGCGCTCTGTGAGTGGGATGATATGAAAATAGGAGGGAATAGAGATTGTCCCTTTTCCTGCCACTCTATTCCTCTCCACAGTCCAAGGAGCATATTGTTAATAATGCAGATGTTTTTCCATGAAAAAATCTCCAAAGAGATGGGTTCTGAGGAAGAAATGGAAAATTTCCTCCTTCTTTACTCACTGCAGGGGCTGAGGTGTGAAGTCGGTCAGCTGAGATCTGTTTGATTGCTCTCTGTTACCTATCTAGGTAACAGGTGCTCCTATCTAGGTGCTCCAGCAGAGAGCAGAGTAGCTGAGTCATGGAGAGGGGAAGCGGAGACTGATAAGAACTCCTACTAGCTCTCCATAGTCCAACATTTGTTTCCTTCCATACAAGTGGCCTGAGGCTTTAACAGGATATGTGTTTAAAACATCTAACACTGGATTGATAAATCTGGGGAATTTCTAGCCAAAATGGGATATTTGGTCAGTATAGACACGTGCTTCCTATACATTTTTTTCCATAACACCAGCACAGGCAGCAGAGTGAAACTGATACTTCTCACCTTCATTCAGTGCTTCTGAAGGAGCAGCAATAATGTGCAGGCAATTAGGTACAGTCTTTTGGGATTGCAACTGGGGTTGTCAGGGAGGGAGTAAAGAAACAGAAAAGCGAGGAGGGAGGGAAAGGGTGCAAGAGGAGGCAGAGAGACAGCAGGGAGCAGCATGAATTAAATTGAGGAGAATGGCACTATCCTTATCTGTTTTGTATTGTATCATTCTCAAGTGACCTTCCTCTAGCCACTAAATGATGAGCAATGATAGATTCTAAGAGAACACCATTGGTAGATGCAAGATGGCTTCTCAGTCTCATGAAAAACCTTACTCAGAAGCAGACTTAAGAACAACTCCATGAGTGATTTGAATTTAAAGACAAATATAGATATTTCTTCTCCTAAATGGAATTTTTGGACTCTGATTCATAGTGGTCACAATGTGCTGTGTCAGTCTGCTTTTGTGGCTGAAAGTCAGCTGACCTACCTTTCTTGTGTGCCCATAACTTTTAATATATCCAATATGCTTAGGGGTGACTCTTCTAGGACTTGGCAAACCAGTTCAGGAAAAACAACAACTGATTAAACTGTAAACTGATACAAACCTTTAAAGAGGTTTTCTGTCTACATTTTAAATGCAGTATTGTTCGATCATGGTCATATTGGCAGAGAAAGAGAGAGGGAGATGATAAGGGGAGAGAAAAGGGAATGTGGAAGAAGAAAGGGACCATGGGAGCAACAGAATAGAGAATGACAGGAAATAGGTTTATGGTGAAAGGGAGAGTGTGTGTGTATGGGGGAGGGTTAAGAGTCAGAATGCAAAATGTATTTTGAAGAACTGATCAGGGTCCTGGATCAGGTCAAGGAACTTGGGTGAAGGATCTGGCTGATCTGAAAGAAGAAAGGGAAAAATAAGAGTAATTATAGAGAAGGCTGGAGGAGGAAGCTCTAGAATAATAATTAGCACCCTAATTTGGGGCAATCTGAACCTTAATTTTCACATGTCAGTAGTATAATATTTGCAGACTTTTTTTGCCTGTTCTCAAAAAGGATCTAATCAGCCACAAGTATTAATGAGTTCAATGTTTTTCCTTCTTTCACTGTTCAGGTATTCTATTTTAGGCACATACTGTATATATGAACAGATGTTAGCAAGTGTAAGCAAATGTGCTGCCAATTCTTCAGTGTTGGCAGAGAGGAAGGACTTCCTGCTGATGAGATGCCATTTTCAATATTATGCAGGCTGCTCATGCAAAGTCATTGTTGCCTGGCACTTATGCCTTTAAGCAAGACCTCATTATGATTAAGCAGGCAAAGGTCCATCATAACAGATGGACATGAACACTGGGAGCCCAGAGTGCATGTATATGCAAGGAATATGGTCTTGTGGGAAGAATCTCCACATGAGCATGCTGAAATGGTTATTTGTTCTCAGAATTAGTTGACTATAAGGGGGATATGCCATTGCTAGTTCAGTTTTGATCTGTATTGACCTGAACAACCAACCAAACAAAAACCCATCCCCTCCCCCCCCCCCAAATAATCCTAATTTATAAATAGCTCCAGTGGAAAAAAAAGTCAGTGGGACTAAAAGAGGAATTCCAATGTAGTTCTGTTTCTAGTTTGTCACTAGTGGGAATTGTCTTTGAGTGGGCCAAAACAAATGTCTTCACCTATGTGACTTCAAATTCAAAATTGACAAGGTCAGAAATGTGTTCCATAGGTGTAAGGAATGTGTAACACCAAGTCTAAGTAAAGCTATTGATATGAAAAGCAATCCAGTAAGAAAGAGCATCTGCTGCAGAAAAATCAGGAACAGTAGTTAAGGTTAAAAAATACAGATGAACTAAAATGTACCTTTACAGGATAATTAGTTGTGTGAAAAGAAAACCTGCCAAAATCAAGATGCCAAAACATAAACTACATGAAAATACAAACTGTCAAATGCAAGCTGCTGAGTTTTTTACAGTGAATTAATGAAGATTTTGGAGTAATGTTATTCTGAGGGTGGCTTCCAAGCAGTAGTTGAGTAAGGGAGTATTAAAATTTCATAAGTATTTATGCTGCAATAAACCACCCTTCTATTATTTATTATGTACTATCGGTGTGCTTAGTGCTATACAAACATTTGTATACACAAATACATACAACATGACATTGCATCACTATTTGTTTTTATGCCTTTGAGTTTACATAAAGTAATTTGGAATGGCAGGCAATGAGGTGATTCTCCAAATACTCTGTACAGTTATTATAGTATAAGACTTAAGGACGTTCACTAAATATTATGGTTTCAATTTATTTTACCTTAAACCATGAAATCCTAACACGAGTTGATCAGTTAAATTTCTTTTTAAAAAAAATGAAAGCTGTTTACCTACCAAAATTATCCATATTTTCATATTTTCACCTAAACATTTGTGCCAAAATATTGAAATGAGGCCTCTGATTTTGGTTCTAAGCATATTTGACAATGAGGACCAAGGGGTCTCAAGTTGAGAGGCACACAAACTCAGAGGCTACATTTTAACATTTTTGCCCTAACTTTTCTTGAAGCAGCAGTGAAATATTTTCAGTTTTTTGGTTCAGATGACTATAGAAATATTATTCAAGAATCTAACTGACAATGCATCAGGCACATTTCCTCATATTTATAGTTCATGACATTGACAATTATGAGCGCTATCATGTAAAGAAACTGGTACTCAAATACAGTTTTTGCAATCTGTAGATCTGTTACTTTGCATATGTAAGAATGTCTTCTTGTTATGGACATTGTTGACCATAATAATAAATAAGAAATCATTTGTCAGGTAAACAGAAAAATGTATTCTAAATGCTGAATTTTCATGAAATTAGCACAAGTATTTAGGCAATTTGTATAGGTAAGTTTGAAATTAAGTCTTAGGGCTGAATTCTGTCCTTGGATGAGGGCACAGAGCTCCCATTAAAAATAAAATGCCTATTTGATAGCACTTTTCATCAGTAGATTTCAAAGAGCTTCACAATCTTTAATATATTTATCCTCACAACAGGTGGGGAAGCATTATTGTCCCCATTTTAAAGATGGGGGACTGAGGCACAGAGAGGCTAAATAACTGGTTACACAGGAAGTCTAAGGTGCAGAGCAGGAGGTGAACCCAGATCTTCCACATCCTAGGCCCATGCTGAGCCACTGGACAATCCTTCCCCTCCCATTGACTTAAGTGCTAGAACAGGAGGAAAAAATGCACAGTATCAGAGGAACACTACCAATGGTCTCAGCATCTAGTTTAAGACTGAATTTGGTGCGACTTTCATACCTGTTTCTGAGGATTAAATTTGGCCCTGTATCCCTGCTTCTATTCCATCAATTTACATCCCCGGCTATCTACCTTGCTGCTTTATCCCTACAATTAGCTCAAAAGAAATCCCCTTTTAAGAATTCTGAAATAAAATCTATATCTATATGCAGATTGCTATTTCAGTACTTCTCTGTCTGCATCTCAACTCTAGGGTGCCATATGTCTCTAGAGATAATGATGTTAGAACAGCTCTAATAGAATCTCAACCCCACTTTTAGACATATGTAATAGTTTGGATCTGTTTCCCTATTATCCTTATGGCTACTCCCACAGTTTTTTAATGCTGTCAATGTTCTTCTTCCCTCATGCAAGCTGGGTTTATTAGCTCTCTGAAGTTGGGAGTGGAATGAAAGTTAAGTTCAGTTCTGGTCTTGGCTACAGGAAGCAGCTGCAACATGAAAGAAGGAGGAAGACAGAGAAAATCCAGTATTTACAGGCAGTCGGAGAAACAGTAGCTGGATATTGGTGAAAAAAAGAAAAATCTTTCACCATGTCATGGCAACACACACAGAGAAAATTTTAAAAAACTTACCAGACACCTACTAGTCAATGAACTAAATCTATTAGCAAGAGGTAGATATGAAAGATGACGAGGGAGGTGGGGTCTATCTGCGAGCCCTAGGTGCAGAGCCCTTGTGAGAAATCCAGCCACCCTTGCTGCTGGTGAGGAATTGTCATTTCTACCAACAATCCTGTCCTTTGACCTTGCTCTTCGAGAATCTCTGAGAGAAGTGAGATTCAAGCCCTAATGGCTGACCCTCCTAATATGGTCTTCTATCCTGACAAGGTGTCTCTAAGAACTCATCCATAGTTTCTACATGAGGTGGTCACAGAATTCCATCTGAATCAACAAAATCACCTGTGCATTTTCTTTCTCAAGGGACATGCTTCCAAGATAGAAGTAACTGTCCATATCAGACATTCTCTATCATTCCGTCTTCAAATAGAGAGCAGTTCATGATTTTATCAAGACTCTTTGTTGCTGTAATGGAAAGACTGAAAGACAAGGCAATCTCAGTTCAGAGACTATCAAAATAGATTTCTGGCAGTGTAAGAACTTTCTGAGTTAGCCAAACTAGAACCACCTACTATTCTCAGGGCCAGCTCTACCAGAGCTCAAGCAGCTTCAGTGGTGTCATTGAAGAATGAGTCTGTCTCAGACATTTGTGTGCCAGCCATCTGGGAAGGTATATTCATACACTTACCAAGCATTACTCTGTTATTGAAGTCTCAAGGTTCAAGGCTGTGCTGCAATCCTTAGGGTATGTCTACACTATGAAATTAGGTCGATTTTATAGAAGTCGATTTTTCGTAAGCGGTTTTATACAGTCGATTGCTTGTGTCCCCACTAAGTGCATTAAGTCGGCAGTGTGCATCCACAGTACTGTGGCTAGAGTAGACTTTCGGAGCAGTGTACTGTGGGTAGCTATCCCACAGTTCCCGCAGTCTCCATTGCCCATTGGAATTCTGGGTTGAGCTCCCAATGCCTGATGGGGCAAAAACATTGTCACGGGTGGTTTTGGGTACATGTCAGTTGCCCCTCCCTCTCTCCCTCTCTCCGTGAAAGCAACGGCAGACAATCATTTCGCGACTTTTTTCCTGGGTTAACCGCACAGATGCCATAGCACTGCAAGCGGGAGCCCACTCAGCTCACCGTCATCACTGCTGTTGTGGGCAAGTCTACTGTGAGGGCTGCTGTGATCCAAGTAGCCAATGCTATCATTGACATTCTGTTATCAAGGGTAGTGACTCTGGGAAATGTGCAGGCCTTTTTAGATTTTAGGTGCATCATATTCCTGTCCTTTGTCACTAGTGAAGAAGTCTTGCAGGCGCACATTCCACATGAAACAGCTCCAGGGCTCCTGCTCTTTTGCCTTGGCCACACAGCAGCAGCTCCCGGGTGCCTTCGCATCAATGGTGAATGGCTCCACTGCTTCCGCTGCAACTCTGCAGCAGATGGTGCAGTAGGACTGCTAGCTGTCCTCATCAATGGTGTTTTGCTCGCTCCACCGCTTCCGCTGCAACTCTGCTATCCTGATCTCCTGCGAGCTGGAGGCTTCTGCCTCAGGCTGCTCTCCCATGCAGTTTCACCTACCCCAGCTTACCCCTTGCTCCCATGGCTCATGAACCCTGGACAGTAGTAAGGAGCAGTTCAACTATAGGCTGAGCAAGTGCAGAATGGTGGTAGAATGTGCCTTTGGACGTTTAAAAGCTCGCTTGCGTTGTTGGTCAGACCCCAGCGCAACCAACATTCCCATTGTTATTGCTGCTTGCTGTGTGCTCCATAATATCTGTGAGAGTAAGGGGAGGACGTTTATGGTGGGGTGGGAGGTTGAGGCAAATTGCCTGGCATCCGATTTTGAGCAGTCAGACACTGATTAGAAGAGCACAGCAAGGCACACTGCGTATCACAAGAGACTTTGAAAACTAGTTTCATGACTGGCCAGGCTACGGTGTGACAGTTGTGCGTGTTTCTCCTTGATGCAAACCCGCCCCCTTTGTTGATTTTAATTCCCTGTAAGCCAACCACCCTCCCCCCTTCAAAATCAAGTAAATATTGTTTTGAAACCATGCATTCTTTATTAATTTAAAAAAAAATTGAGATAATGGACAAGGAAACCGCCAGTGGTTTTGGGTACATTTCGTCAGTGACCATTCCCTCGCTCCCTCCCTCCCTGAAAGCAACAGCAGACAATCATTTCTCGACCTTTTTCCTGGATTGCCCGCGCATACACCATAGCATTGCAAGCGGGAGCCTGCTCTGCTCACCGCTGCAGTTGTGAGCATTGTAAACACCTCACATTTGCCCTGGGAGATTTTGGCATATATATTGGCATTACGTCTTTTGGAACGGAGTTCTGATAGCACGGATTCATCTTCCCATACAGCGATCAGATCCAGTTCCCCCTGCTTTTGGGGAACTGCCTGGTCACCTGTGCTGATGAGCTCGCCATGCTGGCCAAACAGGAAATGAAATTCAAAAGCTCCCGGGGCTTTTCCTGTGTACCTGACTAGTGCATCTGAGTTGAAAGTGCTGTCCAGAGTGGTCACAATGGAGCACTCTGGGATAGCTCCTGGAGGCCAATACCGTTGAATTGCATCCACACTACCCCAAATTCGACCCAGTGATGTCGATTTTAGTGCTAATCCCCTTGTTGGGGAGGAGTACCAAAATCGATTTTAAGAGCCCTTTAAGTCAACAAAAATAGCTTTGTCATGTGGACGGGTGCAGGGTTAAATCGACCTAACGCTGCTAAATTTGACCTAAACTCATAGTGTAGACCAGGGCTTATTCTCCTAAGACTCCAAGCTCCTATCTCCATTGCACTGGTCTACTGCTTGGGCGTGACAAGAATGATTACATGATTATAAAACATGCCTTTATGGACTCAAGAAGCTCAATTTATTTAGTTTAACAAAGAGAAGGTTAAAAGGGTGACTTGCTTACAGTCTATAAGTAAATACATGGGGAATAAATATTTAATTGTAGGCTCTTCAGTATAGTGGTGAAAGGTGTATGACACAATCCAATGGCTGAAAGTAGATGCTAGACAAATTCAGACTGGAAATAACATTATTAACAGTGCGGGTAATTAACCATTGGAACAGTTTACTGGGGGGTTGTGGTGGATTCTCTATCACTGACCACTTTTATATCAAGTTCGGAGATTTTCTAGTGATATGCTCTAGGAATTATTTTGGGGAAGTTGTATGGCCTATGTTATACAGGAGGTCAGACTAGATGATCACCATGGTCCCTTGTGGCCTTGAACTCTATGAATCCGCAGGGTTGGAGTCTTTAGATCCACCACACAGACCTTTACTACTTGAGCTAATGAAATAACTGATAGCAATACTCGGCTCATGCTTTATGTGGACCAACAGTAGAGAAGAATGAAACACATTTTACCAGAGGGTTTCATAGATATTTGCTGACAACAGAGGAATTGTGAGATTCAAGAGTCTTGGGATCCATTTCAGGCTGTGAAGGGGAGTGTTATCTAGCAGGCACAGACATGTCTGCCCATTCGCTACAAGTTCTGACCCCTTATGCCCCATCCTCCCCAACTTGTCCCTTTCCCAGTACTGTGTCTTCCCCATCTCTGGCTCCTTGTCCCAGTCCTGTTCTCCTCACCTTCTCAGACCCAGTCTGAACCCCTCAGACTTCTAATTCTAGTCCCAGTGTTCTTGCACAGCCACTTTCTAGCCACCCTTTCTGGGCTTGCTGTCTGAATCCCAATCTCTCCACCCACTCCAAGTCTTTCATTCTTCCCACACTTAGTCTCCTTGCCCAACCAGTGCCAGTTCCTCCCCCATAGCTCTTCTTCTGATCTGTTTCTCCCTGTGTTTTGTCAGATCTGTTCCCCTTTCATCTGCCTTCATTTCCCCCAATACTGATTCTTAGTCACAGTTTCCTTGTCCAACCAGTCACAATCTCCCCCATTGCCCCAGCTGCTCATCCAGTCTTAGTGTTCACTCCCATCCAGCTGGCTCCCAGTATCCCCATGTATCCCTCACTGGCTCCCAGCCTTCCGGCCCAACTAGTCTCATCCTCCCCTCTGGCTACCAGTCCCACTCTCCTTGTCCAGCCAGTCCCAGTCTCCTTGCCCCACCAGTCTCAGCCCCATTTTCTCTTCTCTCCCATCTCAGTCTCACCTGCCTCTTTGTCCCAATATACTTATTTCTTCCCTGCCCCGGTCCAGATTTTGTGCTCTCTACATTCAAATCAGATGGCTTCCTCCTCCACACTGCCTCAGTTCCACATGGATGTAATGTGAATCATAATAGAAAAAGGACATACTACTTCTCTCTTCCACTACTATGTAAGAAAACTCTCCTCACTCCACCCTCCTTCTCAGGACCCCCTGTGTAAATAGATAGGTCTTGTAGTGTGCTTTAAAACTGAAAAAAAAAATGGTGATTCTGTAATACATAAGAAACTCAAGAGCATGTACTGTATGAAAGCGTTTGAGTAAGTAAGGTCTTGACCTTAAGGCGTTTATAATAAGAAGAGTAGATGGGGTGGCTTACTTAATTATTTCCTTTTATCAATAAAATTTCTGTTAGCACTGGGTAAGCTCAACTTTGCTCTACCATTTTTGTAATACAGTGATAATAAGTATTAGTAATTGACAGCCCGTGCTATTGCATGGGTGTAATTCTTAAGCCATGCGTATAAAAACACTGAAAATGGCTGAGAACAAAAAAATTGGATGGTAACAGACTGCAGATCCCAGTGGTGAGTGAACCTGGTGATATTCTAAACAAAAAGAGCTCCCAACCATGCTTCTAGCTGGTTCCATCATTTCATACTGACCCAACAAAAATTGTAGGTTTCAGAGTGCTGTTTGTGGTTAGTGTGTATGCTGGTTGTGGTGTTATGTGCGTGGCTGGGTTGATTTTTGTGTGGGTTGTGTTCTGTTGGGGGAGTTGTGTGGATTTGTGTGGGCAGAGAATGAGGGTGGTGTGCTGTGCTGAGGGCACAAATATAACCAATTACCTGTCTGTCTTCTAATAGCAGTTACGATAGGTGGGTGATTTTAATAGGTTTCCTTTTACTTTTTTACCATTAGGAATGGTATTACTTGAATGAGTAGGTATTTTCTACACTTCGAGAAGCTAACTGTTGATTCCTTATCCAAGAGTAAAAATATAACAGGAAATTTTTAAAGTATGTACTGCATTTTAATCAGTAGTTCTCAAATTGTTTTACAAAGGAGGGTACGTATCATTACCTTTACAGATATGAAAACAAAAGCACCGAGTGGCTAATACCAAGATGTTCATATTTGGGTGCCAACTGTGAGCATTTTGGCTTTGGTGATGTGAACAAAGTCACCCAGCAGTGTAATTATGTAGCTGGAATTGGGAATAAAACAGAGGTCTCCAGACTACCAGTCTTGTATCTTATCACAGGACCACATTGCCTCAGTACTATTAACAGACTGTCACAAGCCTAGTAATTGTAAGAGGCTTGGGACCACATTTAAAAGGAAGCAGTTATACATCTTGGCTGATGCAATGGAATCTTTAGCTGTATATCTTTGTGACGGAATGTAGACAGACTAATTTCAATGCATTATATAAAAATGTCGTTTCCCGCTTCATCCGGGTTAGCTAGTTTCAGGAGTCAAGTTCTCATTCTTTCTCTTACAGTAAACTATCCATAAAGAATGTGCTCTGTAGTAATGAGTTACTACAGTTGCCCTATATAGCTGTGCTTCAAGCTTGCCTCCTCCATATGTTTCTCAGATATAAATATATTTCAATATATTTCAATAATGCATGGTATCTTGCTATTGCCTGAATTAGCAATAGCAATTCAGCTAAAGATTGCTTCTCCCAGTATTCTCTAGTATGGACTTTGATAATATTTGTTGTGATTTAATTCATAATATTTCTCCATTATATTTTTTGAAAGATTATTTAACACAGGTGTCAGTAGGGAATCCTCTGTCTCCCTTTCACAAACTTGGAAATGTTTCCCACTTCCCATCCCCACTATCCACCTTCTCCTGTGAAAGCTCTGTGTTGTGGCTGCCGTCCTTTTGGCCTGGGAAGACTGGATAGGGACTCCCTTCTGATCCCATCAATGCAGGTTTTTAATTAGTTGGAAGGTTGCTTATTTCCTTTTCCTTGAGGGTTAAAATCGCTTTTCGTGCTGAGGCTTTAATAATAACCCTCATTTTATGATAGTTTATTTGGGGATTTTGTAATTAGTTGGTGAGATGTTTAAAGCAGTACATAGACATTAAGAGATTCTAAGGAAAATCTTATTAATTGATATTCTTCAGTTTGACAGTAATTGGATATATTGTAATATTATGCTATAATTTGGCCTGAGTATTGAAAGAAAAAGGAAAAAAAATAATTTGCATTCATGGACAGTTATTTGTCAGATTTTAAACAGTGTTCACTGAGCACATTACACTGTATTCTATCAAATGAACAGTTTTGTCTCCTACTCATTGACTTACTGTACTGCACATGCACCAAAGCAATAGGTTTCCAAGCCTATAGCTTTCCTTGGGGTTAGACAGGTATGGAATAGTTGATGTAATGATTGTTTTGATCACTATTAAAATGGTTGATTATGTGCAATAAACTTTGAAAAGGTGCTGAAGGCTTCTTATTTTGGAGTATATTGTATAGATCAGTGACATTCATTTTGGATTATTTTTTAAATATCTGTGACAAATCAGTGCCTCAATACTACATGTATAGTATGTAACTGAATAGTGTTACAGAATAGAACTCAACAAATAGTATTACAGAATAGAACTCAATTAAAATAGTTAAGAGATGAATCTCCTATTATCTCATGCAAGGTACAGCATACCTTTTCAAATACAAGAGACAAAAGGCCTATTGTTACATTCTCATCACTACATATTATTGTATGAAGAATACAATAGCTATTTTTAGCATGGTCTGTCTGTCCTGTACAGCTGCCTCCACATTAAAAAAAAAGACCTATATACTTGGTCACTGGGTTTGGCCATTTTTACAGGGGAGGGAAAGATGCAGAAATCTTCCTCCTCTTAGACAGTAGTAACACTGTGAGGATGCCTTGTCCTCATTTTTATTACTTCTGAGATTTTATTGCTGGCAGCCAGATGTGCTGAAACTCCTGACGACAGCATCTATTCGCTGCGTGTTTTTAATAGGCTTAGAGAAATATGAGTAGAGTACATGAAAGCAGCTCAGCTTCACACTTCAGCTGGGAATGCCCAAAAAGCTTACTGCTGTTTAGAATTCTTGCTACAGTCAGGAGAAAGCCGCACGGGTACTAAATCTTCTACGACTGAATTAGAAGAATAATGACTGTACAATTAACTATCAACCCCTGCTCATTTAGGCACAGTTTTTACAGAGATCAGGAGAAATATGGAACTTGACTGGCATATTTGTATTTGATGGTGTCTGCAAAATAGATGACTTTTAAGACAGGTGGGGAGGAAAAATAAAAGCGAAAGAAAGAAAGAAAATGCAATTTGAGACATTGCGCCAGGTCTGCAATTCTGTTTTATCTCATTTTCATGGGGTTTTCTCATCCCCTCCAAATGTTTTACAAAATGATCTTTTTGGACAAACATTGAACAACATTAGGTAAGTAGAAATAAAGCATTTTTCCTGTAGCATTTCTGTGCTCATGACAAGAGTTTATCTATATGTATGTTTTCTGGTAGAGAACCTCTGTAATTAGACTTTGAAATATTAATATTTTATTGTAGCAGAGAGTTCCTCCTATTGGTAATTTCATGTTTTATATCAGGATTTAAATGAAACTTGTTCTGCAGAAATAAAAACAGCTTAACTAAAATAAAATATTTAAGATGTATATGTCTCTTTCAAACCTATTAGCTACCATTACCAGGCAGCATTATTAGGAGTAATCCTAAAAACATATTAAATATTCACAGACAAATATGTCTGAGAAAACAATTTTATGTGGATATGGCAGTGAAAGGATTAAAGCTACAAGGATGTGGCTATTCAATCATAAATAATTTGTTGGAAGATATAAATGAGCAGTCCTGCATACAATTTGCAAAATATGCAGAGAACACTTTATTGTTTTCAGAAGACTTATATATGTGTATAGTGCTTTTCAATAATCTTTTAACTGGCCATATTACAGAAGATCAGTAGATGCTTTGCAGTAGGTCAGTCAGTTCTGAAGGCTATTTTGTTATGAACAGCTATTGTTTTGTGGGAAGTGGAGATGGCAAAGAGTGGTGTTGCTTATAGTTGTGATGGGGTAGTTGAAGCTAAAATACTGGTTTGGAATTCATTTTTTTGTAGTGAACTCTATTAAATATTACTTATTACTTTTATTACATTTATTCAGTAAACACATGCTGTATAAATGATGTCTAGAACTTTTTTCATATGATTATTAAATATTAAAGGTGAAAGAAATAAAGAGTTTTATCTAAAAGAATGAGTGAAGGCAGAGGAAGAAGACAGAATTCTGTAGTTTTGTATAATGATAATGCATTAATGGAAACATTCTGGAAAAAGGGGGAAGTAATAGTGTACAGAACATATAAATAACATTTTAATCTTCCCCTCTCTATCTGTAAGAAAGGCCATTGTTAAAGGGGATTTTCTTTCTCTTAAATACAACCACATTTCCACTTTAAAAAATCAGAAAACTATTATCTGTTTATTTCACCAGACTGTTATTCTAAGGATTTCCATTACTGCTGCTATTTCTTTTACATACAATCATTATATTTATTTAATGTAGTTCTTCACAAGTTTTACTATCTTAGAGATAATTTTCTAATTAGTCATGCAAATTTATGAAGCTGGTGATTGTAATCATGTTTAATTTAGCGACAATTGCAAAGTAAAGTTAATCCATTTAAGGAATTTAGGTATCCTTTCAAACATAAATGAAAATCTGTAGTCAAAGGTAAGATTTTCTCCTAACATGGCTTTTTTGCATGCTTTGACATCTTTGAAGATCTACAAAATGGAGCAATAATTTTGTATATTATCAACTGTGCTTGTAAAATAGTGCACATCTCCAAGTGCATAGTCTTAGGCCTGCAGCTACTAACACTGCCTAAGCAGCTGTTCGCAGCATCCATGAACCTATTCCTGATTTGCTCATTTCTGCTTTTGCAGTAATCAGAGTGCATGCTCCTTGTAAAAAGGAAAATGTAATGCTTTTAGGTAGGTGCGTGTGTGTGTGTGTGTGTGTGTCTGTGTCTGTAAGAGAGCAGCTGCAAATGATAACAGTTTCAAATCATAAAGACATTCAGAGAAATGTTTTATCGCATTTAATATGGCTGAGACTTAAAATTGTTTATTCCAGGGGACTGGTTAATGAAAGAGGATTACCCGGAAGCTCAATCTCAAACTCAGTATTGTTTATAATTTTAGGCTGAGGATATTTCTACCTCTTTAGACAGTAATTTGGTGTTTTTTCAAGCTAGTGATTTTGGGCTTCAGAAAGCCTTGCTGTTGTGCTGTTTTTGACAGCATAGAGAGACTAAGCAATGTTTGCTGTGGTAATTAAATTTAAACTGTGTGATTAATTGAAAGTTATTTAAGTATTTAAGTAAAGCTATTGTGTAAGTAGTTTTTTTCCTGTCTTCTGGATTTTGCACCTTGATGGTAGGGCTCTATAGAAGTCATTTATTTAATGGTCACCGAAAGTAAGAGGTCTTCCCTAAATTTGTTTTGGAGGTTACTTACCTATGTTATTTATTTTATGATTTTTAAAAAGCAATTTAAATTTTCTAATTAAATCATTATAATGGGCATCTTTCTCTTCTTTATGTAGATTTTCACTGAAAACTTTGATTAGCAGTGTAAAACTATTGCTCTAAACTAATTGCTCTAACATCAAGTTAATTTTTCAGAACTATGGATAGGCAAGCACATAATTATTTTTAAAAATAACAACTTGTGCTTTTGAGATGTATAAATGTGATCTGTGTCCCAAGACCTGAAGTTAATTGTCAATTCATGGGATTAAACAATAATAGTTCTCGTGCTTTTTCAATTATTTTTTTTCCATTCAGTTTTTGGTGGTTATATTTGAAACAGTCAGACTATAGAAAGATAACTACTGACATATTAAGCATAAATTAATCTGTTAATGCATCGACTAGCACAGTGCAGCAAGCATACTAATATGGTATAAAATACAATATAAAATGCAAACTAAGGATCAGAGGGAGAGAAAGTAGGTACATATAATTGTAGTAAGAGACACATCACTATTAATATGTTAACATGATCTAGGTTCTTAATCTAGGGGACTTTAGTCTTTTTTGGAGGGCATAAGGAGTGCTGGTGTTTTGTTCCGAGAGACACTGAGTATCCTAGCATTGGTTTCCCAAACCCACCACCAACTACTAGCAAGGATGTATATCAAGCTGTTTTTTATCTCCCCCAGTTAGGAACCCTACTTGGTCTGGCTGTCTTTTTAATATTTATTATTTATATTATAGTAGCATCTAGAAGTCTCAACTGAAATTGGACTCCTGTTGTGGTAGAATGATGCTATCATTTAGATAGGAGTTTAGTTAGTCTCTGCTAAATAAACTGAAACACTCCATAAGCTGCTGTAGTGGTGTGCAAACATTCGATGTTCTGTATGCTGTGCCCTCCCCCAGATGCTGAGTGTCACTTCCCTGACATTCCCAACTCCAGCTAGCTGAAGCAGCAAGACCCACGAGTTTACTTCAGAAACTCTGGTCTTCTGAATTATGGATCATGGTGATATGTACTTGTGGATTGGGTTACATAGGCTCTTTTTATCTAACTGTGATTATTATTGTGAAAGCAGATTTTTTCTGCATAGAATATGTGTTTGCTCTCCACCTGGTGAGTAGCTAGTGTGGGGAATAAACTCCCCTTGTTTATGATTTTTATCTTGCAGTTGAAATAAAAAGTGCAGAAACAGAAATCAGTACATCTTTTATCTTGTTTTTAAAAACTCATTTGATGTCTTTATAATTAAATGCTTGTATTTAGTCCAGTCCAATTTTAAAGGCAGAGTCTAAGAGCCCTTTGATTTTTGGCCTCTAAATATTTTTGATGATTGAACTCCTTTATTTTTAAACTTGAAGTACTAAGAACACCAAAGTAAAGTGGTACTTATGTCTACTAAAAGCCCTTCATTATTGGATATATTTACTGGATTTTCAGGTTGTGATTCTTCATTTAGAGCTGAATCACAAATATTGTACTGTCAGATGCTCTATTTGTAGCAGCATACTTTGCACTGCATTGGAGTTCACAGTTGCTTTGGGCAATATTCAGATTAACACACCACCGCATAATGAGTATCTTTCTGACCAAAATTGATATAAACTGCACAACACAATATCAGTCCAATTTACCATTTGCCGTGTATATTAATAGCTTTTTTTGAGGAATGGAAATGGAGAATACTCCCCCTTCTATTTTATTGCTTCTTTGTTACTAGTAATGTGAAGGCAAATTTGTTGTGCAGGTTGGCCACACAGGGGCATAAGACATCTAACAATTTCCCAGAATAGATAGTAGAAAGGTTGATCTTATCACATAGGCACAGTAATGGTCTGTATTTTGATGCTATAAAATTAGAAGGACTTTAGCTTCAAAAAGTAAAATATGTTTTTTTTAACTAAAAACAAACTGGCTTGGAGATTCTTAGGATTATGTGCTTTTTGAAAGAGGAACTGGATGATAAGCATGTTTGGATGTGATATTAATGATTATTTACACATTTTTTCAGAGGAGGATTACTATCGGCTCTAAAATATTAGCCTGCAGATGAAATCAGATTTTACACTGAAAATACAGTAATTCTGGCAGTAAAGTGTTATTTATTTTACAAAAGAGTATTTTGGCCCATACCTTTTGTCTTCCAACTATAATTTACTATCGCTTTGTCTTATAACAAAGCTGTCATGTGATGTCCGGGTTTATTGGCACAGACATTTGTTATTCATCATGGTGCACTAACGATTACTTTGACATTGAAGGAACAAGAGTGCTTGCTTTCTTTTCTTTTATTTATTTGGAAACACTTTTGTAGTTATATGTGCACAATATGCACAATTTGTGTGATTGGGACTCTCTATCATTGCAACATAGCTATGTGTGTGATATAACTTGTGTGATATAACTCTAAGGATATATTGTCTTGATATAATCTATGATTCCAAGAGACAAAGAGAAAAACATGCTGCTAGCATTAGAACTGAGAATATTGCCCATTCTGATTATAGTGACATACAGTAATGAGCAACAACTAGATCCTGCCTCCCCTTACTTTAGAAATCTAGCATGCCTACCCTCCTTAAAGATTTTATTGCTGAGATTTTCATATCTTCGTAGTTTTTTATTTTTTTTACTGGATCAACCATTTCCTGACAGTTGTGAATGATCAGCTTAATCATATACAAAAACCTGCAGTGTTGGACAAAACATTTATTTGAATTGTCTCTGTCTTAAAATGTAGATAATTTTTAATGATTGATAGGATTAGTGCATATAAAATTTTATTATGTTTTTCATTCTTTTGTCAGGTTGTGTCTTACATGGTAAACAGGGCTCTAAGTTAAGACCAGTAATATGATTTCCATTTTGCTTCAGTACAACATTTGCAAAGCAGCAGCCTGCGCGCATGTTATGCACCAGATTATTGGTTATTCTTATTGTTGTGACTGGTTCTCAGAGTTTCACAATGCTAGTAGAGCACCATTAATATTGATTTACAACCTGAGTTTACATAAAGATGTGTGGATAATTTTAAAGGCAACACAGAATGTTGAAGAATTCAGAAGATGATTTCTTGATTAAAGAAATAACAGCACTTAGCATTTGCATAGCATTTTACAAAAAGCTGTATAAATAGTAACTAATTATTACACGCATACAAACATTCTGGAATCAAAGTTCTACTTAAAAGAAGTTACTTTGGAAGAAGATGAAGAAGATGAATGATGAAGATTTGTAAATCGCCAACACTGACCTTAAAAAATTGTGATTTTTGGAATTTTAGGAGCTACTCTGAATGATCTTTTCAGAGCAGTTTTCTGCTGTACCCACTGCAATCTTCATGCAAGGGGATCTTTGTCTGGTTAACTGGAAGAAAAGGAGCATTGCCCCTTTAAGGGCTTCTTACAATGGGTGAGGAGTAAGGGGGGAGTTTATAGGGATGGACAGGAAACAGTTGGGGCAAGGTCAGGGGAAGGTCACTGCTCTTCCCACTGATGGGAAGAGTGTGTGTGTTGCGGGGGTGGAGGGGCTTTATGGCCCATGCAGCCTGGAGAGGTCCTCTTTTACTGGGATAGGGCTGGCATCACCTACCCATGAACTTGGCAAAAGGACTGGGTTCTCTCTTGATCCACTGTGGGCATTATGCTAATTGCCCTTTTCCTTGCGAGGCTGGGCAAGAATTTTTCCTTCACCGCCAGATTGGCTGAGATGGTGTAGGTTTTTTTCACCTTCCATCCCCACAGCAGGTCTGGGACCTGGGGAAGTGGAGTATGGGTTTAGGTTATAAGTTTACAACTTAGTATGTAAAACGTGTGGCAGATGTCCAGTGTAGCTAAAAGGGATATGGTCATTGGATAAAATGGACTGCAAAAGGATCCGAAGGAAAGCATCCCTTAAGGGAGTGGAGGAGGGGAGGTTGGGGCTTCTGTATCTGGAACAAGGCAGGGCAGTGGGGTCCCAGCAGTAGTATGGCTGGAACCAAGTTGAGGATTATGTGGAAATGATGATGGCCTGCTCTGTACAATCTGTTGCTGGGTATTCCCAGATATTTTAAATGAATAAAGTTAAAGCCTAATTAAACCACATCCATTGCCTCCTGTCTGTCTTCCAGCATGGACGGACAAAAGTGTGGCAGATGTTCTGCTCAAGTAAACTCCTAAAGGCCAGGAGCAGACACCTGAAGAGAAGAGAGAAACTCTTGTTGCTGCAGTTTCAAGTGACCCAGAGAAGACACACCTTGGAACAATGCAGGGAGGAACACATTTGCATCCCCTCTCCCTCTTAACAGCAGAACAAAGGGCTAGCAGGACAGGAGAGTAGGTCGCTCAGGGCTGGGCTCAGTAACCAGCCTTCTGATCTCTTCTGCAGGCTGCAGCTCTCTCCTGCATCTCTGTCCCAGAGCACTCTGTCATCTTTGAGCCAATGGTATGTTCTCCACTGACTTCCCACTATCAGCATGGTAATTTTAGGGCACATACGACAGGTTGCAAGCAGCACAAGTGCTTTCCCCCAGGCCTCCCAAGCTTTCTGTTTTCTTGGAAAGAACAAGAGTGTGGAGCTGCCACCCAATTATCTATCCTCAGGCTACTAGATTTTAGGAGAGGTTCTTCTTCCCAGTTGCTCTGTTCCCTCTTACCTACTGTCTGGTCCATCATTGAGAAGAGGATCCTCTGTCCTGCCATAGTTTTTTTTTTAAATGAGAGGGGGAAGGGGTAGGAGAGCTCCTTCCAGAACCCACCCCGCTTTCTGTCTCTTGCAGTTCTCAGGTGAACGTCCCTCTCTGTCTTTTGCCCCAGCAGCTACAGAGTTCATGAGAGGCACAGATGCTCTCGCTCTTTGAGTCTGTTAGAACTGAGGGTCTTTGCAGCAGCAGGTTTCTCAATGTACTCTTCAGGGAACAGCTGCTGCTCTTTGTTGACCATATAAAAGTCTCCCTGGGTTTCTCCATCCCATCAGGAAGAAAAAGAAGAGAGGTAGCTTACTATCATGTCCATAAGGCATATAATATTTTACATTAACAACTTTAAATGCTTGTAATTTTAAAACTGCTAAAATATTTCTTCAGATTTGATGTGATTTTTAAGTGTTGGTGAGATCCACAAATGCTTAACAATTTTTGAGTTATCCAAGTACATTTCTGATAAGAACATTTTCCTCAATGCACTCTTCAATAACTCAGATAATTCCTATAATGTCTCACAATGTCCTCATGATGTAAGTAAGTATTATCTCTTTTCTCCAGATATGGAAAAGACAGAGGCCAAGATATTCAGAGGTGACTAGTGAATTGGGTGCCCAATTTGAAACATTTTAAAGAAGTGTGACTTTCTGAGGGCAGGTGCTCAGTAGTTTCTGAAAATGAGGCCCTGTGATAGGGTGCCTGCCCCACCCTGGGTTCTTAGGGGTTAATAGAGCCCTCGGGAGGCTGCGCAGGAGGCAGCCAATCACAGAAGGGCTTATGGGAGGCAGCCAATCAGGGCTGGGATGGCCCATATAAGAAGGGCTGCAGAGCAGAGCAGCTTCAGTCACACCCAGGAACTTGAGGACAGAGGCTGACTACCTGCCTTGGAGGCTGAAGGCAGCAAGCACCCTGGACAGAGCAGTGCTGCAGGCAGAGACCTGGGGAGCTAAAGGCAGCTCCTGGCAAGCTGCAGGAATTTGCAGGCTGAGGCCCTGAGGCAAGGGCAAAGAGGGTGCTGGGACCCTGGGGAAGTGGCCCTGGGAAATCTACTGAGGAGTCGGAGGGGGCACTGCAAGCAGTGGCCATCTACAGGGTCCCTGGGCCAGGACCCGCAGTAGTGGGCGGGCCCGGGTCCTCCCCACCCTCACTCTCCACTGAGGAAGTGGCTGGACTAAAGGACTGTGACATTCTTCCAGAAGAGGGGAGGATAGAGTGCAGCACAGCTGGAGAGCTGTGTCATAAAGAGAATGCCGCGGTCCTGGGGGTGACGTGGGTCCCTGGAGCAGAAGTGACAGCGACAAGACACCAGCAGAGGAGGGCGCACTGGCATACACAGCTAATCCCCAGGACGGCCAGCAGGAGGTGCCACAGTGTTGAGTCAAATCCCATCACAGGCCCCTTTAAGGTGTTTCAAGTTGGGCTTCCAGAAACTGAGGCATTCAGAATTACCAATCACTTCTGAAAATCTTGGTCAGAGAGCTTAAAGGATACTTGCTGTGTCCAGGGTCACACAAAAAGTCAGTGGCAGAGTTGGTATTAAAACTCATGTTGTCTTTCACCATTTCATTCTTACCCCTTCTTTATCCTTTCATCTCCTTTTCAGGGTCATGACTGATTCTATGTCCGCAGCGCTCTGTGAAAATGTATGGCACTATATAGATGATAATGATAATAATTATTTCCCCCCTCAGTAATAATAGTTGTAATGCATCACAGGAGCATGATCGTCCAAGAAGTAAAATTTTCCTTAGCTGAACAGTAAAATAGGGGAAAACTTAGTGTTTTGTGGCTGTTCCTTTCTGTCCTAACAGATCTAAAACTGCTTCTTTTCTCTTTTATTCTGTTATGTCATCCCAAACAGGTAAAAATGTGTCCTTAAAATAGTTGGGTACTATTTTCTGTTAAGCGCTGAAACAATTTGCATGGGGGGGTGCTGACAGCCATTGAATCAAACTGTAAACCCTGTATATGATGGGAACTACTGCAAGCCAGGGGGTGCAGCAGCACTCCCCGCATGCCTAATTCCAGCACCTATGGTAATTCCCAAAAGGAGGCACTAGATCATTAAACATGCTTATACTGACAGAGCTTTAAAAGAACAAGATGTTCAATACACAAAAGTAAGCATACATACTTCTTATTAATATAAAAGTGTTACAAAGCAAGTGCTGCCTGTTTTTTCAAACAGAAGCTAAGCAAAATATTGTCCTCAAAACTATTCTAGGGTGTGCAGCCTGGGTGGAGAAAGCTGCACAATTGATCCTGCTTCCATTACTGGCTTGTTGAAGCAGTCAGTGAGATGCAGAAGGGATACTTCCTACAGTGTGGGCTCTCCTGGTATTGATTTCTAGATTTACAGGCTTTTTTCACTTTTGATCTACCTGGGCAGTGGTGATACTGCATAAGAAGATAAAACTGCACAGGAAACACTGCAAAAGCAAAAAGCAAAACGGAGCAAAAACCCCTCAGCCACTACTTGGGCTCAGAAAGAGGCTATACAAATAAATAAGGCAATTTGGATGCTCTTGGTTTGAAAAATATGAAAATTCAGAAGCTTTCCTAAACAAAATACAAATGATGAACAAAGATCAAAGAAATTGACGTCACTTACTTCCTCACATTAAAGTCTTAATGTGACTTCCAGGGCTTTAATAGAAGGAATACAAAGAAAGGTGTAAATATTGCAGAATAAGTCTAGGGTCCAAAATCTATGGATACTTGGTTAACCAGAGTAATCAGAGAATGGTGACACTGTTAACAGTGGCTTGATACCCTTTGAGGAAATATTAGATATGAAGTTTGACGCAGAAGTCACAACAGTATTTCAGTTTTTTGGCCTCTCCTCAGGGTGTGCTTTGTAACCAGTGCAAAAGGTCACTTTCTGACCTCTGCTATAGGCTCTTTGTTTCCTTTCTTTAGCTGAGAAGAGAAGAGAGAAATTTTGAGAATGATGAAGGAAATAAATATTCTCTGGTTTGAGAGTACTGTGTTCATATGTCCTGGATATGTGACTCGGCTCACGGATTTTACTTGTTGAAACCAGAATTTTCAAGTTTTGGGGTGAGGGCTATGTGGAGTTTTGTCTTGAAGAATTCAAAATTATTTTGGATGTGAACACGTATGGTATCCTCATTTGTGAGAAGACTAAAAGATATCTTGATGTAAACACTTTATCTTATCCACATGAGAGGTTTTTCCTTTCAGTTTCTAACTGTTGCTAGTATCGATGAGAATGCTTGAGTAGACCTGCCATGGGTGTTTTTACTTCCATGTTTTCAAAATCCTTCTCAGAGCAGGTGTAGGTGGTTAAAATGCTGGTGGCCAACAATGCTTTATTTACACAATAGCCTCCACTGTTACTGCTACTGGTGTAAAATTTTAAGAAATATATGTTGTGTAGACAAGGCTCAAGTAATCAGGAGCAGTGTTTCACAAGTCCTCTGAAAGAAAGTATGTCCAACAGCACTGTGCCCCTGACACTATGCTGGGTCATGGGTTTCAGATCTGACTTACAGTATATGGCTCTAATTACTCTGTCACCAAAACCACTTTCTATAGAACCTGGATTTCCCTGAACATTTTTCTTTTTAGGTATTGGCTTTACCTAGCCCTTCATACTTGTGAGAGCTGTGATAATGTCAAGAAGGACCGAGAGGGTTTCAAACATAACTGGAGAGAGGAGTTTATTTCAAAATCTAATTATTTGTTCACACACAAACTGATGTTCTTAACATACGTTTTGATTGGAAAGTAAGTCCATTCACAGAGTAAGGCAAAACAACTGTGTGCATGGATTATCTGTAGTTGGTAACCCAAATCTATATTTTTAAATAATTCAAGGGAGGAAAGAGTATGTTGTTGTTGAGGCACAGGGCTGGGCGCCAGGAGTTCCTGCCTCTGCCAGTACTTCTTGTGTAATGTTGGGCAAGTTACTTTCCTTCAGTTTACCCACTGCTTCTTGTCCTATCCTCTGAGGTTAAGGAGAACAGTTTGTAATCTACTATAACTCCCAGATTCCTTTCCACAGCACTCCTTCCTAGGTAGTCATTTCCTGTTTTGTATGTGTGCAACTGATTGTTCCTTCCTAAGTGGAGTACTTAGCATTTGTCCTTATCAAATTTTATCTTATTTACTTCAGACCATTTCTGCAATTTTTCCAAATGGTTGGGAATTTTATTCCTACCCTCCAAAGCACTTGCAACCCCTCCTAGCTTGGCATGGTCTGCAAAATTTATAAGTGTACTCTCTGCCATTATCCAAATCATTGATGAAGATATTGAACAGAACTGGACCCCGGACTGATCCCTGCTGGACCCTGCTATATATGCCCTTCCAGCTTGACTGTGATAACTACTTTCTGGGAACAGTTTTCCAATCAATTATGCATCCACCTTATAGTAGCTCCATCTAAGCCACATTTCCCTAGTTTGTTTATGAGAAAGTCCTGCAAAACAGTATGAAAAGACGTACTAAAATTAAGATATACCACATCTACTGCTTCTCCCCATCCACAAGGCTTGGTAGTCTGTCAGAGAAGGATATTAGATTGGGTTGACATGATTTGTTCTTGACAAATCCATGTTGGCTGTTATTTATCACCTTATCTTCTAGGTGTCTGCAAATTGATTGCTTGATCGACCATTTGTTCCATTATCTTTCTGGGTACTGAAGTTGACTGGCCTGTAATTCTCTGGGTTTTCCTTATTCCCCTTTCTATAGATGAACAGTATATTTGCCCTCTCCCTGTCCTCTGGAATCTCTCCTGTCTTCCATGAGTTTTCGAAGATAATTGCTAATGGCTCAGATATCTCTTCAGTCAGCTCCTTGAATATTCTAGGATGTGCTTCATCAGGCCCTTCTGATTTGAAGACATGTAACTTGTCTAAGTAATTTTTAATTTGTTCTTTCCTTATTTTAGCCTCAGATCCTACCTCATTTTCATTGACATTCACTATGTTAGATGTCCGATCACTACTAATCTTTTCTACATTTTCTGTTCTTGTCTTTCCTCCTCATTGATTAATGGGCCTACCCTGTCCTTAGTCTTCCTTTGGCTTCTAATGTATTTGTAGAATGTTTTCTTGTTATCCTTCATGTCTCTAGTTATTTTAATCTCATTTGTGCTTTGGCCTTTTTAATTCTGTCCCTACGTGCTTGTGTTGTTTGTTCATAGTCTCCTGCCCCCATCAAATCCTCTTTAAAGCCCTTCTCACTAGGTTAGCCAGTCTGTATCAAAAGATATTCTTCCCCCTTCCTCTTCCTCAATAGTTGGACCCCCATCTCTGCTCAGCAGGCCTTTACAGAGCAGCATGCTGTGGTCAAGGAAGCCAAAGCCCTCCTGGTGACACTGTCTGTGCAGCAATGGACCCTTGAATGGAATATGAGCTAACTATTTATGCTTGCATTTAGTTGTGCCAGTAGGTGTGCCTTTCCCAGACTTGAAGAAGAGTTCTGTGTGGCTCAAAAGCTTGTCTCTCTTGATAACAGAAGTTGGTCCAATAAAAGATATTACTTCACCCACTTTCTCTCTCTAATATCCTGGGATAACAAACAAAAATAGACATCCTTTACATAGAATTTCTGATATAAAAGGGATTAAGCGCCTCCATTTTCACTTTTAGGAACTTAATCTGCAACCTTTAAATTAGCTTGGAATTATTATTGTCAGTTTTCAGAAAGGAAAGAGGTAAATAGTGGTGTCCCTCAGGGGTCTGTAGTGGGACCAGTACTGTTCAACATATTCATAAATGATCTGGAAAAAGAAGTAATCAGTGAGGTGGCAAAATTTGCAGTTGATACAAAACTACTCAAGATAGTTAAGTCCAAAACAGACTGTGAAGAATTACAAAGGAATCTCACAAAACTGGGTGACTGGGCAACAAAATGGCAGATGAAATTCAATGTTGATAAATGCAAAGTAATGCACATTGGAAAACTCAATCCCAACTATAAATATAAAATGATGGGGTCTAAAATAGCTGTTACCACTCAAGAAAGCGATCTTGGAGTCATTGTGGATAGTTCTCTGAAAACATCCACTCAATGTGCAGTGGTAGTCAAAAAAATGAACAGAATGCTGGGAATAATTAAGAAAGGGATCGATAAGAAGACAGAAAATATCATATTGCCTCTATATAAACTCATGGTACACCCACATCTTGAATTCTGCATGCGGATCTGGTTGCCCCATCACAAAAAGGATATATTGGAATTGGAAAAGGTTCAGAAAAAGGCAACGGAAATTATTAGGGGTATGGAACAGCTTCCCTATGAGGAGAGCTTAATAAGCCTGGGACTTTTCAGCTTGGAAAAGAGATGGCTAAGGGGAGATATGATTGAGGTCTATAAAATCATGACTGGTGTGGAGAAAGTAAATAAGGAAGTTATTTACTCCTCCTCATAACACAAGAACTAGCGGTCACCCAATGAAATTAATAGGCAGTACATTTAAAACAAACAAAAGGAAGTATTTTTCATACAATGCACAGTCAACCTCTGGAATCTTTGCCAGAGGATGTTGTGAAGGTGAAGACTACAACAAGGTTAAAAAAAACAACCAGATAAATTCATGGAGGATAGGTCAATCAGTGGCTATTAGCCAGCATGGCCTGGAATGGTGTCCCTAGCCTCTGTTTGGCAGAAGCTGGGAATGGGTAACAGGGGATGGATCACTTGATTACCTGTTCAGTTCATTCCCTCTGAAGCACCTGGCATATGGCCACTGTCAGAAGACAGGATACTGGGCTAGATGGACCTTTGGTCTAACCCCATATGGCCATTCTTATGTTCTTATATCTAAGCCCCCTCGTGCATTAGAGCTGAATACAAGCAAAGTGAGAATTTTATATGAAAGTATCATTTTGAAAATTAATTAGTGCTATATGTATCCCATGTAAAAGTTAATTTTAACCTTACTTTTTTGAAGAACTAGATTATTTTATTAAGTGTTTAGAGCACAATTACGCCATGATTTACATCCTGTTCAGCCCTACTAACTGTAGTTGCACAGGTTTAAACACAGACCAGAATCCAATTAGTGTAAGGTTTTAAAAATACATACATCATTCTGAAAATATAGTGGAGATAGGCAGCCCTATCCTAAAACTTATTGCATACAAAATAAAACCTTGCCACGACAATTCAGGTAAAGAGACGATGAAAAAGTAGTCCAGGGGTCATACTGGATTAGTTCACAGTGAATTGGCAAACCAGTACTTTTTTTTCCTTCTTCAAGTGCTTGTCCATGTCAATTCCAATCAGGTGTGCATGCACTGCGTGCACGGTCATCGGAAAGTTTTTCTCTTAAAAGCTCCCATTGGGTTGGCTGTGGATCCCCCTGGAGTGGTGCCTTCATGGACTCAATATATGACCCTGCCGACCCGACACCCCTTCAGTTCCTTCTTACCACCCATGACAGCTGTTGGAACTGCGTTTGTTTGCCTAGCAAGTGTTTCCCTTAGCTTTCTTCTCTAGTTCATAGTTTTAGACTAGGTTTCAGTTATTATAGTTTTAGTGTACATAGTGTATATAGTAGTTAAGGTTAAGGAGCGGGGTCCTCCCCATCCCTTACCTTTCCCTCAGCTCTGGGGCATGCCTCCAGGCCAAGGTTTTAAACCTTGCGGGACCTGCAGTAAGCCCGTGCCAACTGGCAACCCCCAAATGTGTCTGAAGTGTCTGGGGGAAGAGTACCAAAGAGATAGGTGCAAAATCTGCAGGTTTTTCCACCCTAGGACGAAGAAAGAGCAGGATTTCGGTCTGAAACAACTTCTGATGGAGTCCGCTCTCCATCCCCAGCCCGCCATGGAGCACCAGGATCAGGGACCGAGCGTGCCAGTGCGGAGTGCTCCAGCTTCATTCCCCACTGCCGAAAGCAGCCAGCTGCCAGGCGCAACAGCAGTGCATCCCTTGAAGGAGCATTCGGCAGCCAAGGAGCAGGAGTTGACGCCATTGACTTTGGTTCCCCGGAGGGGACCGTTGAGTCCAGCGCCCAGTGACTCCCTGGACAGTCAGTGCCAAGTGGAGGAGTTGGAGTTCCCCTCCACCCTGGACACTTTTGAAGCCACCAGGGATTTAATAGAGATGACGGCCCTTCAACCTTTGGCTATCAGAGACAAGCCTCCAATTTCACCGCGTCTGGCACCACTGAGAGGCAAGCCGGCCCTGATGTGGTGATCATCTTCTCTGGTCCAGTACTGCTCACTTCGGCACCACTTGGGTTTGACATCACCAAGGAACCGATCATCAGCTCCAGACCCTGTGTGTGGTTCCCTGGCACCAACAAGACAAAAATCTCGATCTCCAGCACTGGCAGAGCAGCACCGGTGTCTGGCACCTGCAAAGTGGCACCAGTATCGGTTCCCAAAATCGGTCTCCCAGCACCAATCCCTGGTGTGGGCACATCGGTGCTGACTGGTACTGTGGTGCGCACTGGTGCCGCTGTGGTTGTCATGATCCAGATCGTTGTCATCTGACTCAGACGGGGACTCATTTTATTCCCATCGTAGCAGGCAAAGATCGGATAGGCGCAGAAGTGAGGCACCGGCGGCATGGCCTCCACATTGGCAACTGTAGCTTCAATGTCCCTTTTTGACTCCCTGGGCTGATCACGAGGTCCAGGGCTCATTTTCCAGGAGTTCTTGGTCGGTGGTCTCTGAAACCCGAGAACCTCAGCCACCTAAAGGTCGCCCAGTGCCTCGGGGATCGGAAATGACAACAGCAAAGGGTTCACAGCCCATCCAGGTCACCACCGAAACAACCAGCCCCAAGAGCTGGCCAGACTGCCGCTGCTGCAACAACAATCAGCGCAGAGGCCCCAGGCACAGACCAGGAGGACAGTAGAGAGCTGGAAGGTCAGGAGGACTCTGTACCATCTCTAGCCTCCTCATCCTGGTCCCCGGACAAGGTGTTGCAGGGACTTCGGCCTCGGGTCCTCCTCCGATAGATCACTGTGCACACAAGGACCTCCTGTGCAGAATCGCCCATAACATGGGATTACAGGCGGAAGAGGTTATCGAGCCAGAGGACCCCATAGTCGATATCCTAATGCTGGAAGGTCCCTCCAGGTTAGGGTTCAAAGCAGGCCTTTTGAAGGTGTGCCTGAGGACGGCGTACCCTCCATGATACTGGATCCTTCCCTTTCCTTCATGGATCGGCTCTCCCACTTCTACAAATAACATCGGACCGCTGGCTTCTTCGCACAGTAGAAGTGGGATATTCTCTCAAATTCTGCTCTTCCCCACCCTCCCACTGCCCTTCCTCATCCCTCTTCAGGAACACTTCTCACAAGCAGCTCCTTATCCAGGAGGTGCAGTCGCTCCTCTCCATAGGAGCAGCTGAGGAGGTTCTTCAGGAGCTAAGGGACAAGGGATTTTACTCCCATTATTTCGTAATCCCCAAGGCAAAAGGGGGTCTCAGACCTATTTTAGACCTCTGAGGACTCAACCAGTTCAGGCTGAAGTTGAAGTTCCACATGATCTCAGTCAGCACAATCATCCCTTCCCTGGAGCCAGGAGACTGGTACACCATCCTCAACATGAAAGACATGTACTTTCACATAGCCATTTGCCCCGTGCACAGACAATTTCTATGGTTTGTGGTTGACCACAAACGTTATCAGTTCACGGTCCTCCCGTTCGGTCTATTGACGGCCCCCCAAGTATTCACCAAGTGCATGTTGGTGGTAGCATCCTTCCTTTGGCGGAGGCAGGTGCAGGTATATCCTTACCTCAACAACTGGCTACTATGGGGGCACTCCAGGGAGTAGGTAGAGTCTCAAGTCTGATTTCACCCACTCCAGAACAAGAGGGGACTAGATCAGACCAGACCAGAATCCCCTGGCAGTTTCTGGGAGGCCAGATCCCTCTGCACAGATTCTGTACATCAGCATTATTATAGCTGACCTCACCACTTCACATTTCAGCTTGGAGAAGACAATCGATTTTTTCCTCCAACGTTTTAGCTGCCTAAGGCAGCAGACAAATAGCAGGATGAGGCTGCTATTTTGAACAGCAACTTACCCAAGTCTCTTCTCCCCCTCCTTCACCTGGCCTTTTCTGCTGCTTGGCTCAACAGCACTCTTACTTACTGCAGCTTCCCACCAGCTGGAAGAGGCAAGAGGCAGGCAAGAGGGTGCATTGTGACTGTATGCCACTGACTCAGCTCCCTCCCTAAACTATACTCCTCCAGGCTTAGAAAATCTGAGAGCTTGGAGAGGAGCTAAGCCAGCCACGCAGGCCATCCTTGCTACCAGACTCCTATCCAGCAGCAGCAGCTTTTTCTATCACTATGAAGTCAAATGTTAATGAAGATAACAGGAAAGGAGCACACCCGAAAAGCAAGAGACGGGGTTATTCTGTCTATAAATAAAGACAATGAACTTGGGGAAATTTCTAGGAGGCAAAGATGACATCCTGGTACCCTGCACCTAGGAAGAAAACGGACAGTATGCATTCATGAAAACAGGGTCTCAGCCAACATTGGTTGAGAACTCTGCAGAGGACTTTGGGTGAGAAACTTCTTTAGACAGGAGGTTAACCTGCAAGTTAAGTTTAGTCTCTAGAAAGAGTGTTATGGTTTTGTTTTATATGTAACCATTTGTTCCCAATATTCTTACTCACTATGACTTGAATCCTTGATTAAAAAAAACCGTATTCTTGTTTTCACTATAAATATCTCTAAGAGCTGTGGCATTAAGTGAAGTGCTGGTCCAGAGCTGAATCTTACCAACCGGTATGTACTGTTCCCTAGGAAATAGCAGAACCCCAGTTGTGAGTGTCCAGTGGATAAGGGATTGGACACTGCAGGGAATGTTCTGAGCACTCAGGGTTGGTGAGTGCCTATCGTTACCTACGGGGAGAGAGCAAGGCCTGCGGAGGCCTGGGAGGTTGTGGCTATGCTGCCAGAGGCTGTTGGTTTCAGGGACCTGATCCAAAGCAGGCAGAGACAAGACTTCTTCATGCTAAAGGCAGGTACGGGCGAGGAACCTCACAATCCTAGGGAACATCACAAAAGCAAAATATAAAAATTAACCTAGTAATCTGAAGATTTAAATCAAAATATGTTTATCTTTCATTAATGTGAATTCACATGTTTCAGATTAAGATATAGACTGGAATATTCAAAGTACAATCCAGTTGAAGATAAAGAATTGTGAGATGCTGGGAGCTTAGTTATCTTGGTCTGGGCCCCTCCTCCCTATTTATTTCACTTAAAAAAAATAAAAGACAAACAGTAGCAGAATTAATTCTAATGACCGTATGCACTAGTTTAGAAGTTAATTGGAGGGAAACATCAGAGGTGCATCTCGTAACTCAAACAGAATCCATAATTATACAAGAAAAGGTTAACGGTAATTACAAACTTTTTTCTTCTTCTTTACACAAAAGCAGATTTGACATGGATGATAGAGCTGTTAAGATTATTTTTCATCACTCTTAACAGCAAACAGAATGGTTTTCCATATGATTTATCCAAGCTTGGCCTGTCATGCAGTAGTTGTGTCTATTTAGCATTCTCACTCATTTTAAGTTATTTTTAAATATCTATTTTGCTTTCAAATATCAAAGTTTTATTCCCATGAAATATATGTAAATACATATACACAAAGACTTTTTTTAGATGGATCTAAACTGTTTCCACATAAATGAGGCATCTACTGAATTTATTTTTAAAATTGTTAGAATTATTAGATCTGTACAAAACAAAATAAAACAAAATAAAACCTTCTAAGTTTGCTATTGTCAAGACAAAACCCAAGATTGCACAGCAAGTTTAGTTCTAGTAGACTGGAATAATAGCTTTTTTTTACTTGGCTTTGAATTACAACATGCCCACAATACACCTCACAGTTGGTAACCTTCCTAATTTTGAACTATGCTTGGGAAGGAAAGTTGAAAAAACTTGTAATGATAAATTAAATAACCATAGGTAGTAGCTTATTTACCATTTGAATTAACTTAGTTTGTTAAAAAGTATACATTTTCATTACAGATGAATGAATACAACACTATATTTGACATGATACTCTATAATTTTCACATCATTATACAAGAGGAAATAGAGTATGTGGAAATTATCTACTTACATGCAGTAAACTGGAGGTCAGGGGTCTAATTTTCAAAATCTATAGACCTTAATAGGATGTCCAAACTGACACTTGTGCACAAAAAAAGCCATTTATATGTCTGTGTACTCATAGCATCAAACCGCTAAATTTAGACAGCCTGTTATAGTCCCCATACTTGGAAAGTATGGGCTCCTAATCTACTTCTATAACTGGATATTTCCTAAAAATCAGATCAGAAAAGAATTATTCACTTATATATGGAATTCTCTGAAGGCACAAAATGAATTTGAAAAATTCCAAACTTCATATATCTGACCTTGAAATTTTACATGGTAAAACACTCAAACTAGCTACCATTATTACAACCAGTCAAATCATATGATCCTTTGAGCTTCAGCTGACAGCCTTGAAAACAATATTAGTATGAAGACATCATCATTTCAGTTTTTTACAGAAAGGCTGCCTTCATTGACCCCAATGGTGCAAAATATGCTAACAATCTTATTCACTTAATATGCAAAACTAAGACAAACTCACCAAATACAGATTCAGGGAACAGAAACTAGAGGTGAAAACTGGGAGACACAAAGAAAACATAGTCCAAATGCAAAGAAGCACAACTACAACCAGTGTGACAGAGGGCAGATTGAGTTTGAGTGGCACTTTCTGCTGCAATTTGTGAAATGTTTAAGTATTAAGTATAATATTAAGTTGGTTGAGTTCAGGATCCTGACGCAGGGAAGAAAGGTAAGCAGCAGGATACGGACCCTGGACTTCAGGAAAGCAGACTTTGACTCCCTCAGGGAACAGATGGCCAGGATCCCCTGGGGGACTAACATGAAGGGGAAGGGAGTCCAGGAGAGCTGGCTGTATTTCAAGGAATCCCTGTTGAGGTTACAGGGACAAACCATCCCGATGAGTCGAAAGAATAGTAAATATGGCAGGCGACCAGCTTGGCTTAATGGTGAAATCCTAGCGGATCTTAAACATAAAAAAGAAGCTTACAAGAAGTGGAAGGTTGGACATATGACCAGGGAAGAGTATAAAAATATTGCTCGGGCATGTAGGAAAGATATCAGGAGGGCCAAATCGCACCTGGAGCTGCAGCTAGCAAGAGATGTCAAGAGTAACAAGAAGGGTTTCTTCAGGTATGTTGGCAACAAGAAGAAAGCCAAGGAAAGTGTGGGCCCCTTACTGAATGAGGGAGCCAACCTAGTGACAGAGGATGTGGAAAAAGCTAATGTACTCAATGCTTTTTTTGCCTCTGTTTTCACTAACAAGGTCAGCTCCCAGACTGCTGTGCTGGGCATCACAAAATGGGGAAGAGATGGCCAGCCCTCTGTAGAGATAGAGGTGGTTAGGGACTATTTAGAAAAGCTGGACGTGCACAAGTCCATGGGGCCGGACGAATTGCATCCGAGAGTGCTGAAGGAATTGGCGGCTGTGATTGCAGAGCCCTTGGCCATTATCTTTGAAAACTCGTGGCGAACGGGGGAAGTCCCGGATGACTGGAAAAAGGCTAATGTAGTGCCCATCTTTAAAAAAGGGAAGAAGGAGGATCCTGGGAACTACAGGCCAGTCAGCCTCACCTCAGTCCCTGGAAAAATCATGGAGCAGGTCCTCAAAGAATCAATCCTGAAGCACTTAGAGGAGAGGAAAGTGATCAGGAACAGTCAGCATGGATTCACCAAGGGAAGGTCATGCCTGACTAATCTAATCGCCTTTTATGATGAGATTACTGGTTCTGTGGATGAAGGGAAAGCAGTGGATGTATTGTTTCTCGACTTTAGCAAAGCTTTTGACACGGTCTCCCACAGCATTCTTGTCAGCAAGTTAAGGAAGTATGGGCTGGATGAATGCACTATAAGGTGGGTAGAAAGCTGGCTAGATTGTCGGGCTCAACGGGTAGTGATCAATGGCTCCATGTCTAGTTGGCAGCCGGTGTCAAGTGGAGTGCCCCAGGGGTCGGTCCTGGGGCCGGTTTTGTTCAATATCTTCATAAATGATCTGGAGGATGGTGTGGATTGCACTCTCAGCAAATTTGCGGATGATACTAAACTGGGAGGAGTGGTAGATACGCTGGAGGGGAGGGATAGGATACAGAAGGACCTAGACAAATTGGAGGATTGGGCCAAAAGAAATCTGATGAGGTTCAATAAGGATAAGTGCAGGGTCCTGCACTTAGGATGGAAGAATCCAATGCACCGCTACAGACTAGGGACCGAATGGCTAGGCAGCAGTTCTGCGGAAAAGGACCTAGGGGTGACAGTAGACGAGAAGCTGGATATGAGTCAGCAGTGTGCCCTTGTTGCCAAGAAGGCCAATGGCATTTTGGGATGTATAAGTAGGGGCATAGCGAGCAGATCGAGGGACGTGATCGTTCCCCTCTATTCGACACTGGTGAGGCCTCATCTGGAGTACTGTGTCCAGTTTTGGGCCCCACACTACAAGAAGGATGTGGATAAATTGGAAAGAGTCCAGCGAAGGGCAACAAAAATGATTAGGGGTCTAGAGCACATGACTTATGAGGAGAGGCTGAGGGAGCTGGGATTGTTTAGTCTGCAGAAGAGAAGAACGAGGGGGGATTTGATAGCTGCTTTCAACTACCTGAAAGGGGGTTCCAAAGAGGATGGCTCTAGACTGTTCTCAATGGTAGCAGATGACAGAACGAGGAGTAATGGTCTCAAGTTGCAATGGGGGAGGTTTAGATTGGATATTAGGAAAAACTTTTTCACTAAGAGGGTGGTGAAACACTGGAATGCGTTACCTAGGGAGGTGGTAGAATCTCCTTCCTTACAGGTTTTTAAGGTCAGGCTTGACAAAGCCCTGGCTGGGATGATTTAACTGGGACTTGGTCCTGCTTTGAGCAGGGGGTTGGACTAGATGACCTTCTGGGGTCCCTTCCAACCCTGATATTCTATGATTCTATGATTCTATGAAATGTGGGGGAATCATAAAACACTTAGGAAAAGGTGATGAGAAAAAACTGTTCTCAACCCTGGGACTGAGATGGCATAAGTGGACTAAGCACTGTGTAACAGTTTGCCACTGTGTCAGAAATGGACAGTAATAATAAATGGACACAGGGGATTGAACTTCCCAGACACTGTGTAGCCCTATCCTGGGTAGCCCCTATACTTTGGGATCTGTCTCTTGCTTACAGTTTGGCAACACTTGTATGGGTTCTCATGGCATAATGGTTTTTAGAATCATAGAAGATTAGGGTTAGAAGAGACCTCAGGAGGTCATCTAGTCCAACCCCTTGCTCAAAGCCAGACAAATACCAACTAAATCGTCCCAGCCAGGGCTTTGTCAAGCTGGGCCTTAAAAACCTCTAAGGATGGAGATTCAACCACCTTCCTAGGTAACCCATTCCAGTGCTTCACCACCCTCCAAGTGAAATAGAGTTTCCTAATATCCAAGCTCGACCTCCCCCACTGCAACTTGAGACCATTGCTCCTTGTTCTGTCATCTGCCACCCCTGAGAACTGCTGAGCTCCATCCTCTTTGGAAACCCCCTTCAGGTAGTTGAAGGCTGCTATGAAATCTCCCGTCACTCTTCTCTTCGTTTATCGGTTTGAACTGACACCAATACAATCTGTTAAAAGGAGCCACAGACTCCCAGCTCTAGAGTGTCAACCGAAGACATATGCAGTTTCCCCTCTGCTTTGACATCCTTTCCATTATACAAGAAGGTTGATAACCCCAACTAGCTTTTCTCAATCTGGTGAAATCATTTCTGCCACCAACAAGATCAGTTGTCTCTTACCTGGCCTTGACAGTAAAGGGTTTCACAGACTGTGTGCTTGTCACTGAAGCAGGGCAAGTGTAGTAATCAGATCAGAGCAATCTACGCATTAGAATTTAACAGTCTGACCATGCCTCAGGAGAGGACAATCAAAGTGGCATCCAAAAAGTCTAGCAAATTTTCTCAGTCTCACCAACTCCCATGTAAATGTTGGGATAGCCATCTTTGGTAGTTGAGATAAAAGAATGAAGAGTTATGTGGCAACACAGCAAAGGATCAAAGAACAAATTATTTTGTTAAAGCAACCAATTATTTTTAAACCATTTTGAGGGCAGTGCATTTTGTAATCTAAATCACAATAATAATATTTTATCCATAGTAAGTGATGTTCCAAAACAATGACATCTGCCAGGCTGTCAAACAAAAACTAATTTAGGATAAAAAGAAAAGGAGTACTTGTGGCACCTTAGAGACTAACCAATTTATTTGAGCATGAGCTTTCGTGAGCTACAGCTCACTTCATCGGATGCAAAAATTTAGGATAGGCGTCCTGGTAACATGAAAGCACTATGTTTTTGTGAAGTCTGTAATTCTTCCCACAGAACTGATTTCTTTCAAGAAGGCCTGGAACTAAAAGATGCCCTTTCCTGTATGACCTGATATATTATATAATTTTAGGAGAATGTATAAGACTCTATTGTAGAAAAGAAACCTGATTTGATAGAACAGATTACATTTCTGGTTAACTATTAACCTGCTAGTAGGCCTTTTTGCCCTGGAAGGTTTTTTCACATGTAAACTGCTTGGTCTAAGGAATGAGAGATCCTTTCTCACCACATTGGCACCTAATCCACTATTCTGCAGAAAAGCTGACTAGAGTAGCTGTTTGACATCCATCTTAGTTTCTTTCCTCCTTCTTCACACTCCCCTTCTTTCCTGCTAATTCAGATACTGCCTATCACCGGTGCATATCAGATGAAGAGAATGAAGCCATGTGGCATGAATGTCTTTGCTCAGTCTATGGTGAGTGACAAATAGGAAGATTTACTGCCTTCCAAATGCCTACCTTGAACTTCCAAAAAAAAAGATGACTGGCTCAGACATTGCTGTTTGTGATACACCACATTATTGAAGAGTCCCCTCTACTGGTAACTGAATAGATTCCTCAACAGAAGATATGTTACAAATTCTCTTATGGTTTTAGAATCACTATCATCTGCAGAATAATTTAACTGTGAAACTGAACCATAGATCTTGACAAAAAGTCATTGTAGGATTAATTAATGGTTTCCAAAACTTGACAATGGCTTCACATTCCATATAAGTCAAGCTTTAAGACTGCATAGTACCCAGTAATTTGTTCCCCTTTTATTTTTTTATCCAGTATTCAAAAAGTTTGCCTAAACATGAATATTCAGTAAACTAGAAAGAAAAAAGAAAAAAAGAAGGAGGGATAGAAGAGGGCATCGGCAAATGTCTCTGGTCTGTTCTGTTTTTCTGTTTGTAACTTTTTATTAATAAAATGCTTTGGATTTATATTAGCTTTGTTTCAATACCATTGAAATAGGAACACTGCAAGACTTTTGATAAAAAGGCATTAGAATAATTCCATTTAAATTGCTCAGAAATTTGTTTTAAGAACCTTCCACATGTGTTAGAGTCTTAATTCAAAATGAATGCTAACAAAACCGAGATTTCAGGAAGGGTCTTTGGTCTGTGAAATAGTGCAGCAGGCCCTGGAAATTTCCTGTTACCCGATTATTCTGGTGAAGGTAAATTTTAAAGTGTTAAATAGAAGGGGATACTGTTAGGGGGCTTATTCTTTCACCCACTTACTTCCCTGGTCCTTCTCGCATGAACAGAGAGCAACAATACCCAAAGTCCAAAGGTGCAAACAATTCGATGTTTATTGGGGTGAACTTCCAGCAAGCATGATTCCAGTTTCCTTCCTTAGTGTCCCCCTTCGCAGCTCTGACACCACAGAGCCTTACACCTGTGTCCCTGTTCCCATTCCTGCCCTGAGCCAAACATGATTCCAATTTCCTTACCCCTGTTCCCATTTCCCCCTTTAGCAAAACATGATTCCAATTTCCTTACCCCCATTCCCTGTTCCCATCTCCCCCACCCACACATCTACCCCCTCACTTCCGGATTGACTGCAGACTATATAGTAAAACTTGAGTTCTGCTTACCTATGCCTTAACCAATCATTTTCCTGAAATTTAACTAACCAGTCCTAACGTATTGTAACATGATTATGTAACCAATTATATCCCACCATCTTAATTAGTTTACACCCAGCAAAATTAATTATACAGCAGACAGAAACAATCACAGAATCAGATAGAGATTATACAGACAAACAATAGCAAAGTGGGAACTATAATGACAAAACAATACAGAAGTGAGGATTTCACATCCCAGCTATTGATAAGTGAGTTCTTGCCAGACAGGATGCTATCAAACTAAGTTCCTTTTACATTTTCTAGGCACTTCCCTTTCTCTGGAGGTGATAGGCACTATCAGGACAGGATTGTATTCCTAACAGCCCAATAGCACCTTATTTCAATGGGACTAGTTTGGAATGTGAGGATGTGACCGGTCGCTTCCCAGCTTATGGCTTCCTCTGCTGCTTAGCCAAAGGCCTTAGCCTAAGAAGAGGGCCTCAGACTGTCACAGTAAGAGAAGGCCCTTACACTGGCAGACAGTGATTTTGTTTCTTTCTTTTATACCTCTATAACTAGCCAAGTGATAAGAATACACCTAAATTCTTCGAGTACAGGCCTTCACTGGCAGGCCTGAATATCTATATCCTAACAAATACATGCTATTAAGAGTTTATGCACAGTTCCACTGTACCCAGTACATTATTGTTATACCTGATGCTACTGGTTTCTCAAGGCACAAACCAGCAAAACTATATAAAAAGTTAAGTTTTTAGATAATGGCAGAGTTTATTTTTCCCTTGATATGCATTTTCAAATCTTGTACAGATATTGTACTATAGTGTAGTTTCAAGTATTGGCAGCCTCTCCAGAACCTGAGAGTCATTTCAATCAATCCACTGGAATAATATTAAATGGTATGGAGTGTAACAATTTTATTTGACTAAGAAACTGCTTGTGAAATATGAACTACTTCATCCTCCAAAAGACAGCCAGATAACAGCTGCCATCAACTTACTTAGAAGATTATCTTTTGCAGTCAACCAAACTTGAAGGTCCCATCCTCTAACACGATCAGGCATTCTAGCTGTCATGTGACTTCACTAGGCAATCTTATTGTGTTTAAGCATGATTGGAAGGGATTGAGTTAGCTGTGACTGGCTTGTGGGTGTAAGCAAGTACAAGCAAGACATGTTAGTACTGTGGTTTAACTCCAACGGTTTTTGTTGTATAGCTTTTTAATTGCCATAGAATTTGTATTGTTCTGATAGTCTATAACTGAGGATTGAATTGCACTGTGAAACTCTTAGCCTGCCAACTCAGTGACACAGCTCATGATTCAAGAGGGATGTTTCAAATCCCTGGTCCCCCACATTCCCTTTAAATAGAAAGGATGAGCTCCTGTTAAGAGGTCGTCTTCATTAACCATTCATTTCAATTAGAGTTGTGGATGCTCAGCACTTACGAGAGTCAGGCCCTAGGTGTCCCAAAGCGGAGAAGCACAAATCTGAAGCACTCAGAACTTAAGTCACTTTTGAATGTCTTGACCATAAGCTCTTTGTAACTCAGTTAGCTCAGCTGCAACATGGGAATAACACTTGCTCACTATAAAGTGCGTTTTGGTCTACTCTTAAAAAAGGAGCATAGTAAATAAGATAGAAGTATTATTAGTAGTTATGTTATACAATAACTTCATTCACTTCACAATGTGCTGAAGTTTTCTAGTTTCACTGCAGCTTTTCCATATCTGTCTATTTTTTCTGTCTGAAATATTATTTAGAGCAAGGCAATACACCTTAAATGAATCACAAGAGACATTCCTGAGATTCCAGCAGGAACAGAATACTAATGACCCTACTATATTTTTCCTTTTTCTCCACTGGCAGCAACAGACCAATGTCACAAAAAGGATTTTGTGCATCTGCACATCTGGACTCCAGCCCTCTCTTCACTAATATTAATAGATCCTATGAAATGAAAAGACTGATATTAGCGAAGAATGGAAATACTCAATTTCCCAAGAATAATTATATTGGAACTTGGTTCCTGCTTTCTTTTATAGGTCTCTTGAACTCCAGATTGAAATATTTGGGCTCAGAATATGAGGTGCAGGAGATATTAAAAGGACCCTACCTTTACTGAACTTCCAAGGGCAGTGTTGGAAGTGCCCACTCAGATACTTGGGCAACGCCCTGCTTAACCTTTCCTTTTCCCCCTATCAAAATCTTATTGTTACATTTGGATTACTACAGTGAGGAAAGAATCTGAAGCCGTGAAGGCCATTGGCACTATACATTGAAAAGCTGCAAAGAATATGCATACATAATTTCATTCCATTTTAGTGTGTAATATATTAGAAGGAAAACAGAATGACATTTTTAATAACTTCTCATGTAAATCTATGGAAACTGCAGCTATTTACAGCAAAATGGTAAAAAAAATGAAGGAAATGATATTACAAAATGACTGATTCAAATAACAAATGCTTTGTTATTAATTCATTTATTTAAAGACAAACCAAGGCTCAACACTGCAAATAAACTGTATAATCAACAATTAATATGTACACTATATCAATAAATCATTTCTAGAAATGATCACCTGATGCAATGATAGTTAGACTTCCAAATGGTTAAGTGAATATTTTGGTGATCACAACTGAACAAAGTCCATTTAGAAAGAAGTGCGTCTATTAAGAAAATACAAACCTATTTAAATGTGATAATCCAGATTAGTTGATCTAATTAGGGCTGGTTGAATGATTTGGAGACTGTTAACTGAAATATATACAGATATGAAATATTTCAAGTTCTGATTATTCTCATTACCTGAATACCATTGTGCTTTCTCATCTTATCATACTATGACTACTTAGTACACTCTTAATTTTAAGGTCAGCTTTTCCACCTTAAAACATTATCAGTTTCAGCTGACATTTTTATGGAGTCTTCAAAACATCTTTTGAAATTAGCAGGAGAATAATGCTTCTTGTAGCAGCCTATAAATAACTAATAGAGCACTTAAAACACAGTCAAACCTGAATAACGTCCTTGTTCTCTAATTAGAAAAAGGCACTTTGTTCTTTAGCAGACTTAAACAGAGAACTATATAACCCTTTCAGTTTAGCATACCTCTGCTGCTGGTTGAAAATTCTACTCAACCATTCAAGCATTCAAAAATAGTGTAAGGGTTTAAGGTTAAATGTACTGCATGAAGACATTTAATCTTTTTTGTCCTTCATACCATGGTTTGTCAAGTGAACAATTTTGCTTTGTGATATAAAAATGTAAATGCTAAAAGATAAAATTAAAATTATACTTGACTTATTTTTGTCTCTGTAAACAGTGTTTTCATCTATAGAAATACTCATGTTAAAACCAGAGGCTAAATGAATATCTTACCAAGCAGAAAACATGATGAACTAATTAATGTACAATGTGATCTCATTTATAAAATGAATTCATAGAAACACTAGCAGAGCAAAAGGAAAAGGAGTACTTGTGGCACCTTAGAGACTAACAAATTTATTTGAGCATAAGCCTTCTTAGGCTCAAATAAATTTGTTAGTCTCTAAGGTGCCACAAGTACTCCTTTTCTTTTTGCGGATACAGAGTAACACGGCTGCTACTCTGAAAACTAGCAGAGCAAGCACTGACTATTGATCCATCTTCTATTAGAACCATGTGCCTTTGAGTAATTTCACAAACAATAACAAAAAGACAGTGGAAGATATTATGTACATCCTATACCTACGTATGACATCATATATGCATGACATGTCACAACTCAGCCCAGTACTTGAAGTAAAGTGTACAATGCCACAACAGTGAATTTCTTTCAAGCTGCCTATGGAAGCTAATTATGTGGCCTACGAAGACAGTTCATGTACATGTTTAAGGGCATTTAGAATAAAAATACGTTTCTGAAAAAGTTACAAAAATCCAGTTTATAAACTGGTTGCAGCTCTGATTGATTTTCTTTTCTTATAGGACAAAAGCATTATCTACCCGTAAGAAAATAACTACAGTTTCTTTAAAGAAAAAAATTGTTAATGTCCGTAATTAGTACTCATTTTTTAAGTAAATATATAGTAGGTTACGTGCGCCAGAAGTAACAATATTAGGCCTGATTCTCTACTCTCTTACACTCAGGAGACTTCATTGGAGCCAATGGACTTGCAGTGATATAAAAGTGAAGTAGCACAGTGGAAAATGAGGCTTATTAACTTTTGAATTTCATTAACAGTGATTGTGTTCTGAACATTCAAACACCAAGTACATTTAAATGAAGACTGGACTACTGTATTCACTAAGCATAGTCATTTCAAATGCTGGCTATAACATCTTAACATCCAGTAAGAAGGTTCTATCATCTTTACTTCTCTAGATACCACATTTATGGAACAACTAGCAAGTAGCCAAGAACCATATGGCAAGGGGCATTAGAATAGGTATATGTTACATTCATTCACACCACTTGCCCCTCATTTTCATTATTAATTGACTTTTAAGGCAGGGTTGAAGGGTGATAATCCCCAATTCTGTAGCTCTGAGAAAATTGCTCTAATTTATCTTATTGATGTACTGGCATCTTCACATGATGACCCAATATTTCAAGAGCTCAGCACCCACAAGTGGGCCACATTGAACGGGACAGATTTTTGAATGTGCTCAGTACAGCAGCTCCTTGTAACGGGGTGGCATGCACCCTATCGCATGTGCCCCTTGGTCGAGTGTGTGCGTGCCTGCAGTTTTTCTTGATTTCGTCTGCTCATGGTGCCTTCTGTTGGCTGCTGTACTCATCAGGTAGGACTTCTGTGACTCAGCCCTGTGGCCGAATCTCACACTGTCCACGTGCGAAACAACCCCCTTCCAGGCTATGCTGTCCAACCAGGCCTATCTCAGAGACCTCAGTAATGTCCTGCAGCTCCTACTGGGCTCAGTCCCTTCACAGTCCAACAGGGCCCATCACGATACCTTCAGTTGGTGTGTCCCTGCAGCCTGTCCTGGGCTCAGTCCTTAATCTGACCAACAAGGGCCTATCTCAGTATCTTAGTTGGCCAGCTTATGTGCAAAGGTTCTTGCTCTGTGGTGGAGCAGCACCCACAGGGCTTCCTCCCTGAAGAATCTTCATGTGTCATTTAGTCCTCTGACCCCAGCTCTCCAGCTCGGTCAGTCTCAGTTCAGCCCTCTTCTGGGGGGAGCGGGGAGCAGTAACAATTCCAGGTACAGTTTCTTCCCTGGGCCTATCTAAATTCCCTTCTCTCAGGGTATAGCCATTTCACCAGTGGCTGTTGGAAGGGATCCAAGCCCTCCCACTACTCCAGGTCCCAACTCAGGGACTCTCTCAGTAGCAGCCATGTGCCATGTCTTTTTAACTAACTGCGTTTCCTTGGGCCACTTCCTGCAGCCCTTATCTTTGTTGAGTCCTAGCAGCCAGCCAGGAGCACCTTTCTTGCTCCCCCTGGTCCCTGCCAGCAACTACCTGCCTTGGCCCTTACAGCTCATGCAGCCAGCCAGGAGACCCTTCCTCTTAAATTTATTTATAAATATAAATTGGCTATGTGTCATCTACACATACACACACAAATACAGCATAAAGAAATAAATACTTGAATGTAAGATAAAAATGATTTTCTATACTTGTCTGTTAGCCTTTTACTAACAAAGTCTCTTTTAGGTTTCCATTTTAAAGGCCCAGTTGGTACTAGTGTAAGGAATAGTGTCCAGACACATCAGAAATCTCTTTTCTGTGAGCGGTCTTTTTCCACTTCTGTTCTGAGGATTCAAAAATCTTAGGTACATGTAGTTCAGTGTGTGGGCATTTGGGAGGTTGGTCACTTTTGGAGTTGAGAAGTACCTTATGAGAAACACCTAAAATTGGTGAGGAAAAAGGTGATCTTGTTTGGAGTGCTTCCTGTTCATGGACAGATGATTTCAGATGTAGGAAAAGGCAATTAGCTAGGAGCTAAAGTGGCCAGGTATACTCCTGATCGGCAGTATGTGGAAGAACCAGGGTCAGTAAAGAACAGCAGAACAGACATATCACAATGCCCAATATTATAGCAGTCTACATGTAGTAGCCTTATTGTAGTATATGGTACTACTGAACCTTTGTAATGTGGTACTTCTGTTACAGCTCCTACCACCAAGTTTGCTGCTTTCTCTCCTTTCTACTTTCCAGCATCGTTGTCTTTCAAATACCTCTTTTTAATAAGCATTGCCTTTCAGATTTGTTAACAAGGCTGAGCTGTCTTTCTGCAACTACATCAAAGATAGGTATCTGCAAAATCTAGCTAGGATTATGAGGGTTTGGAAGCACTCTCCAAGTTCCCAGTACCAGTCATACCATCATTGGATGCCATTGCATATTCCAGCACCTTATACACTAACAATGGAAACTTTGTCTAGCATGAAAGTACAAGATTTTCAAACCTGACTAGTGATTTTGGGTGCCCCTGCTCTTGAATGCCCAACTTGAGACATCTTTAAGTTGCCTGATTTTCAGAGAATAGGTGCTTTACGTTATCTCAAGTTGGGCAACCAAAAATGGACACTCCTCAAATCACTAGCTATTTTTAAAAATCTTGTTTTAAATATAAAAAGAAGTGGCATGTCCCTCTCTTAGAAGAGATCACCCGTTGAATCTGAAAGCATACTCGATCACAGAGCATAAAAAGAAATAACACATGCAAGAGGTTGGAAAGATCTAGCTGGTCATCTGGTGTTTTTTCCTGCCAAAGCAGGATTGTCATTTACAATATTTACCATTGTTTTATGTAGTCTAGTTTTAAATTTAAGTATGTATTTCACATACTTACTCATGCATCCTTCAATATCCATCACCATAGTATCCAATAAACTAAACACACACACCCCCCCACCCACACTCTTCTGCCACAAAAATCAGCGTACACGTGGGTCAACACAATTACTATCATGTATCGGCCATGCAAAATACCCTACACTGTTACCCTGACATGGTGTTGTCACTTCAAAGCCTGATTTAACAGATAATCTGTACACCAGCTCTGAAGATCATGGGTTCCCACAGGGTATCAGAGGAAATAAATTTTGTAAATTAAGACTTCAGTATCTCCTGTTAATTGTGTTTTCCTGTTAGTACTAAACACATCTAACCACAACAGACAACAATCATGCCCAACCAATTCTAACTGTCCCAAGCAGATGTAGAGGAAGAGATGATTTCAGATAGCCAGATCCCGGCCTATTTAGCGTTTTTCATTGGGGAGGGGCACTATTTTTTAATTTTATTTTATTTTGCTATTCAGCCAAATATTTTCCTTTGCTTCATTTCATCCCATTTCCCTTAGTTTTATTCTGTTGGACAACCTTGAACAAATGCTTGCTGAAAGTCTACCACTGAATGAGAAAAGTAGGCTTAGCATTTTTAATTTCTCCTCATAAAAGTCAATCCTTTAGTCCCACACTCATTTTTGTTGGTATTATCTGAAATCCCTTCAGACATGACATTTTTTTCTAGTACTCATTGGAGCTGTATCCAGCATTTCTGGAGAAACACTGACATATATAGGACAACCCATCCTTCAACCATCTTCATATCCAACCCAATGCTGTATTGCCTGTTTTACTGCCGTGTAACATTACAAGGTCATCATCCGTACCCTAGCTCTCTTTTGGTATTACTGCTTTACAAAGGTTAAATTATGGACTAGAGCCATTGCCCTGCAGAGATTCATGAAACCAAAATAAGCTCAAAGAGTCATGCCTCCTAAAGAAACTGGAGACTAAAGCTACTTTACCACCCTTAAAGAGCAGAGCACATACTCCTCCATGCAGTACAGACAGGGGGTGGAAGGAGTGAAGTCATTGGCCTACCTCTTCCTGGAGACCCTTCCAGAAACTAGTGTTGCTTAGCCAATCCTTGCAGTTGCTGAGAACAATAAACCCCCCATGCCCAGCCACAGGTGTGTGTGGAGGGGGCACAATGGAGGGGAAAAAAATCTTCTGTCCCTCATTTGCATACTTGCATAGGAGCCAGGCACCATCTAGCACCAAATCTGACTCTACCACTGAATTGCTGTGTTCCCAGTTTTTTCCCCCCACAGGCCTTAGGCTCTGATTCAACAAGCTATTTCATCACCTGTCTATTTTACACATGACTAGACCCATTAGAATATAAAACAGCCATAGTGGGTCAGACCAATGGTCCATCTAGCCCAGTACCCTGTGTTCTGACAGTGGCCAGTGACAATGCCAGGTGCTTCAGAGGGAACGAACAGAATAGGCAATCGTCAAATACTCCATCCCCGTTGTAGTAGTTTCATTGACTTCAATGGGACTATTCCCATGTTTAAAGCAAGGCACGTGCTCAGGTATTACAAGCTTACTGAACTGGGGTCTTAACCTCCATTTTTCCAGGTTATATTTCATTTTATTTCTGAGCTATACATCTAACTTTTCTAGGTTTCATTCTATTAATTATTTCTTTTCTCTCCGCTGTTGGCAGCAATCCCAATTAGTATCATCTCCGAATTTAATTAACATATTTACCCCTCTTTGTTGTTCGTTAATAAAGATGTTGATTTGATTTAGATCAAGCCCTATGCTAATCTCTGTGGCATTCCCATTCCATGCACTGCCATATATCCTTACCTATAGTTAACAGTCCTTCAGTCACTTTTCAATACATGTGATAGAGCTCATTTCCAAATGAATTTGAATTAATTTTTGAAGTACCAAACAATTTTTAGAGCACAGTTAACTACTGCATTCTCTTCATTCATTAATGTAATTTTATCAAAATACCAATAGAGCTTGTCTAGACTGGGGGAGGGGGTGGTTCGAACTAAGTTACGCAACTTCAGCTACGTGAATAACGTAGCTGAAGTCTACATACTTATATTGAATTACTGTGGTGTCTTCACCGCAGTGAGTCAACTGCTGCCACTCCCCTGTCGACTCTGCCTGCACCTCTTGCGGTGCTGGAGTACAGGAGTCGACGGGAGAGCGCTCGGGGATCGATTTATCGAGTCTAGACTAAATGCGATAAATCGATCCCCGCTGGATCAATCGCTGCCCGCCGATCCGGCGGGTAGTGAAGACATAGCCTTAGTCTCTATAAATTCAGGCTGGTTATTTGTCTTTGTTCCATTAATCTCTAGATGCTTACAGATATTCTGTCAAAATTTGTTCTATTATTTTGCTAGGAAGTGAAATTGGATTTAACAGACAGCAAGTGATAGGTTGACACCTTTTAGTTTTGAAGATTCATATCACATCCTTTCCCACTTCACCACAAGTTCTCCATGACTTTTTAAAATTATAAAGACTCAAATATAAGCAACTGGCTGAGTAAAACTGAGAGGTTGTTTCACTGGAACTCTTTAGAGATCTGAAATTGTCAGAAATACATTAGAGTAACTGAAGATGGGAGCGAGGGAATGGACCTGGAGGATAGGATTATGGGGCCTGACCCAGCTTCCAGTGAAGTCAATTAGAGTCTTTCTATTGATTTCAGTGGAAACTGAATCTTGTTATTCAAGTCAGCAGAGGTAGTTAAGTTGAATAGAAAAGGTAATAGACCTCAAACAGAGAGGTTATATTTAAGGAATTGGGTTAGGGAAGCACTTAAAGAGCAAGAAAATATATCTGCCTTTCTTCCTGATTAAAAATTTAAATTACCTGGTTCATATGATCCCCAGTGTCAGAAGGAATTTATTTTAGCACAAAGAAATGATGGAAAATCTGAAGGAAAGAAAGGGGCTTTCAAAGGCAACAGACACTCACGGAATCAAGTACTCTGAAAAAAATGAATTCGTCTCTATTTTTAAAGATGTTACGCACAAGACAACAGGACCAGGGAAAACCTACTGGGTTCAGATTGTTATTACTCAGTTCTGTTTTGTGTAGAACTTAGATGATGGCTAACTAAATTACGATGGATCAAACTCACCTTGTGGCTTTGTGCACTCTGAGCCAATGGATACAAACAGCTACAGTACAACAAAAACACATTAGAAAGTACTTTAGTCCACCTACTTCTCTAGTTGACGTCTTCCTTGGTTTTGTTTGATTTGGGAGGCACTCAGTTACTATGGTGATGGGCTCCAGATAACTACCTAAATATAAAAGGAGAAAGTTGCAAGCACTGGAAAAGATACACTAGTGCCTTTGAGTCATATAGTCATGTTCTGCCTTCTTATGTAGTTAGAAGACAAAGCATTGAGCATATAAAGGAAGAAGAAGGAGAAAGAAAAGTGAAAAGTACAGAAAGGAAAAAAAGATTGTAAAGAAAATAGCATACAGATAGAACAAGGTGGGCCAAATTGAAATTCCATGTCTGTGGAGGGAACTCCACTGAAATAAATGAAGCTGCATCCATTTACATCAGGTACGTATATTTTGTGGTATACACACATGTGTTCCCAAAGAAAGAATAAACACTTTTGAATCATCACAGTTCAACACAGTTTGTGTTTTCCGGTGTTCTCTTTATCCTAATCTGTCTCTCTTTTACTTCTCCCATTCTCTCTCCCCAACTTTTGGAGGTGGATGGCATGTAGCTCTTCAATGCCTGCTTGGCAAAAAGTGTGACACACTGATGTGCTGCCAATATTTTAAACAAGGAACTCTTACAAAAATATCTTCCCTAAGCTTATGATAAACCCCATTTATTAAGAGTGCATGTACTTATATTGGGTGGGGGATACAGAATTGGGAATCCATTAATGTGCCTTCCTATTTAAACAAAACACTTCGTCATAACCATAATCTGACTGATTCCTGAATGTCGATCATATCCATTTTAAGAAGGTATGAATGGATGACCAGTTGCTCCCCTGCAGATTTCATCATTTGGTGCATAAGATCTCCCAGGTGCAATCTCTCAGGGCATGCAATGGATGTAGAATTTGAGGGCTCTACAAGTGTTCAATGTAGAAACAGAGTCTTTTTCAATTCAAGGATATGCAAATGAGCTTCTTCTGTGTGGGCCTGGGCATTAGGGAAAGAGACAAGGGGAAAAATACACTGGTTCATGTAGAAGTGTGTAAATATTTGGGAATTAAGTTAGGATGTAACCTAAGAGCTGCTTTGTCTTTGTGTGCACTGGTGTATGGTAGACTAGTCATCAATGCTTGCAGTTCGTCAATCCATCTGTGAGAGGTCACCAAATGCTCTGAGAAAGGCAGTTATACATGATAAATGTGCAATGGAACCAAACTTCTGGGGATCCAAATGCTGTTTCCATCAGCTTTTTCAGCATCAAAATTAAATCCTAAGAAGAGACTGGTTCTTTCACTAGTGAAAAGGCGTAGGGAAGGCCTTTTAGAAATCTGGAAACTGCAGTTTGAGTGAACACTGTTGTTCCTTGAGCATGCTGATAATGGAAACTGCAGAAAATATCTCTGAAGATCTATCGGGTCAGCTCTACAGGACATACCTGTGGGTGATTGCTCAGCCCAATCCTAAAGACAATCAAGCATGCCCACAAATATCTTCAACTGTCCAAGGAAGACAGAGGATCCTTGTTGAGCATTCTATGCTAAGCAGAATTAAAAGAACATTTTGCAATGGGCAGAGGGATAACAGGATGGTGTGCTGTCTTTCCAGAGCCAAGATATGAGATGTAACTAACACTGGAGAGGCTGCTGAAGTCACTGAGCAAGGACCCACTATTGATGGTGCATGTTAGCACTAATGAGACTGCTTCACATGACACCTCACAGATTATATATGACTTCAGGGAAATCAGAAGGGTATTGAAGGAAAAGAATGTCCAAGTGATATTCTCTGAGATTCTTCGTGTCTTGCATGTGAAGGAATACAGAAAGCTTAAGATTTTGGAAGTGAACCACTGGCTAGGTACTTGGTGCAATGTAGAAAAGTTTGATTTTGTGTGGCCTCTATCTCAGTAGAAGGGGAACCAATCTTCTAGAAGACAGGCTAGCTAAATTCTTTAGGAAGGCATTCAGCTAATAACAAAGGGGGAGGGTGAAAAGGGGAAATCAATGAGCACTCATTTAACACAAAAATCAAGATGTTGAGAATTAAATTAACCAAGGAATGTTAGGAGAATAAATTCCTTAATTGCCTATGCACTAATGCTAGGAGCCTGGGTAATAAACAAGAACAGTTAGAATTTCTCATTTATGAGCATGAATTTGACCTAGCTGGTATCACTGAAACCTTGTGGGAAGATATATATGACTGGATGCTAAAATCACTAGTTATAACCAATTAAGGAAGGATCGAGTGGGTAAAAAGGTAAGGGGAAGCATCACTGTCAAAAATGGCATTATCTATTCCAAGTCACTGACAAGAAGCTGATTAAGAAACTAAGAAGCAAATGATCTTGAATGTTTATGGATGAAAATTCTAATAGATAAAGTAGAAGAAGGATTACTAGTTGGTGTATGCTGAAGACCATTAACTCACATGAGAGAACAGGATCACCAACTCCTTAAGCACCTATCTACATTATATAGGAAAATGGCTGCATTATCACAAGAGATTTCAATCTTACTAAATTATGCTGGAGGCCTCAGGGTGCCAGTACTAACACATCACTTGGAATTTTGAAAACTTATAGACGTCAATTTCTTAACTCAAAAAGTATTGCATCCAGCACAGGGGGATTCTATATTAGACCTCATGTTGACAGATAAAGAGGAATTGTTAAATTAATCATAATTAAAGTGAGTTTGGTTGCTTAAGTGCAAGCATTCAAACCTTGATTACATTTGTTATGTGTAAGCCAATCATGTTAGTACTTGGTGCTTTAAAAGGGCCAATTTCACAAAGCTGAAAACAATTGTGAGCCAAATCTACTGGGAAAAAGAATTTAAACAGAAAAAAGTGAATTATAATTGTGAACTGCTTCAGAATACTTTACCAGGTACCCCCAAAAGCCACAATCACACAATCAAGAGAGAAGGGTACATTAGTTAAAAAACAAAATGAAAACGAAAAGCTAGCTTAGTAGGGAAGTGAAAGTAACTATAAAAAAGCAATATATAACAAATTGGAAAAAAGAAAAGGTGATAGGAATGAATATAAATTAGAAGTAATCGCACTGTTAAACAATAATAGAATATCATTTATTTAAATATTTTTGGATGTTTTTTACATTTTAAATTATATTGATTTAAATTACAACACAGAATACAAAGTGTACAGTGCTCACTTTATATTTATTTTTGATTACAAGTATTTGCACTGTATAAAAACAAAAGAAATGGTATCTTTCAATTCACCTAATACAAGTACTGTAGTGCAATCTCTTTATCATGAAAGTTGAATTTACAAATGTAGAATTATGTAAAAAAAAACTGCATTAAAAAAAATGTAAAATTTTAGAGCCTGCAAATCCACTGAGTCCTACTTCTTGTTCAGCCAATCACTCAGACAAAGAAGTTTGTTTACATTTTCAGGAGACAATGCTGCCCGCTTCTTGTTTACAATGTCACCTGAAAGTGAGAACAGGTGTTCTCATGGCACTGTTGTAGCCAGCGTCACAAGATATTTACGTCCAAATGCACTAAAGATTCATATGTCCCTTCATGCTTCAACTACCATTCCAGAGGACATGTGTTCATGCTGATGACGGGTTTTGCTCGATAACAATCCAAAGCAGTGTGGACCGACGTATGTTCATTTCCATTATCTGAGTCAGATGCCAACAGCAGAAGGCTGATTTTCTTTTTTGGTGGTTTGGGTTCTGTAGTTTCCGCATTGGAGTGTTGCTCTTTTAAGACTTCTGAAAGCATGCTCCCCACCTCGTCCCTCTCAGATTTTGGAAGGGACTTCAGATTCTTAAACCTTGGGTTGAGTTCTGTAGCTATTTTTAGAAATCTCACATTGGTACCTTCTTTGTTTTTTGTCAAATCTGCAGTGAAAGTGTTCTTAAAATGAACAACATGTGCTGGGTCATCATCTGAAACTACTATAATATGAAATATATGGCAGAATGCAGGTAAAACAGAGCAAGGGACATACAATTTTCCCCCAAGGAGTTCAGTCACAAATTTAATTAACCTTTTTTTTTTTTTAATGAGCATCATCAGCATGGAAGCATGTCCTCCAGAATGGTGGCCGAAGCATGAAGGGGCATACAAATGTTTAGCATATCTGGCATGTAAACACCTTGCAGTGCCAGCTACAAAAGTGCCATGCAAATGCCTGTTCTCACTTTCTGGTGACATTGTACATAAGAAGTGGGCAGCTTTATCTTCCGGAAAAGTAAACAAACTTGTTTGTCTTAGCGATTGGCTGAAGAAGAAGGAGGATTTGTAGACTCTGAAGTTTTACATTGTTTTGTTTTTGAGTGCAGTTATGTAACAAAAAAACCTACATTTGTAAGTTGCACTTTCACGACAAAGAGATTGCACTACAGTACTTGTATGAGATGAACTGAAAAATACTATTTCTTTTATCATTTTGACAGTGCAAATATTTGTAATAAAAACGATATACACTTTGATTTCAATTACAACACAATACAATATATATGAAAATGTAGAAAAATATTTAATAAATTTCGGTTGGTATTCTACTGGTTAACAGTGCGATTAAAACTGCGATTAATTGCCATTAATTTTTTTCATTAATCGCATGAGTTAACTGCGATTAATCGACAGCCCTAATTAGAAGCTAATAATTGTAAAAAATTGATAAAGGAAATAAAAGGACAAGAGAAATCTATGACCAGCAGAGTTAAGGACAATAAGGAAGAGCTTATTAAACCTATGAGGAACAAAAGGAATTTTAACAACAGTACTGGTCCACTGCCAGATGGAAACGGTAGATTGTCAATAATATATACAACAGTAGTATTCAACATATTTATGTTCTGTGTTTGGAAAAAAGTCAGATGTATTCATATCATTTGATAAAATTATTTCCATTCCAAAGATAACGCAGGAGAATCTTAAACAGCAGTTACCAAATTTAAACATTTTACAATCAGCAGGATTGGATAACTTGTACACAAGAGTTTTAAAAGAATGGTCTGAGGAGCTCACAGGACCATTAATGTTGATTTTCCAATAACTTTTGGAACACTGGGGATGTTCCAGAAGGCTGACAGAAAGCTAATGGTGTGTCAATATTTTATAAAGGTAAGTGGGATGACTGAGGTAATGTCAGCCTGACATTGATCCCAGGCAAAATAATGGAATGACCAACATGAGACTCAATTAATAAAGAATTATAGGAAGGTAACAATTAATGACAGACAATGTGAGTTTATGGATAGATCCTGTCAAATTAACTTTATTTTTTTATGAGATTATAGGTTTGGTTGATAAAAGCAATAATGCCAATGTAATATACTTAGATTTCTATAAGGGATTTCACTTGGTATTGTATGAAACTTTGATTAAGAAACTAGAATGATATAAAATCAACATGGCACACATTAAATGGATTAAAAAACTGGCTAGCTCATAGGTCTCAAAATGTAACTGAGACGGGAAGTCAATCTTCATCAAGTGGATATATTTCTAATTTGATCCTGCAGGGTTCAGTTGTCGATTCTACCCTATTTAACATTTTTATCAATGACCTGGAAGAAAACATAAGATCATCAGAGGTAAAGGCTATAGGTGACTAAAGACTGGGGAAGTGGTAAATAATAAAAGGGTACAGCTCACTGATACAGTGTGATCTGGATCACTTCGTAAACTGGGCACAAGCAAACAACATGTCTTTTGATATGGCCAAATGTAAGGTCACTCATTAAAGATGAAAGAACATAGGCTATACTTAAAGGATGATGGACTCTGGGAAGCAGTGACTCTGAAAAGATCTGGGGGTCATGGTGAACAATAAGCTGAACATGAACTCCCAGTGGACAAAAGGGGTGATGGGATCCTTGTATAAAAAACGGGGGAACAGTGAGTAGGAAGAGAGAAGTTACATTACCTCTGTATGTGGCACTTGTGTGACCCTTGCTGAATAATGTGTCCACTTCTGATGACCATGCTTTAAGAAGCATGTTGAGAAATTGGAGAGGATTCAGAGAAGAGCCATGAGAATGGTTAAAGGATTGGAAAAAACACCATACCGTCAAAGAGCTCTGTCTATATAGCTTACTAAAGAGACAATTGAAGGGTGACTTTATCACAATCTATAAATACTTACATGGGGAACAGAAAATTGATGAGGGCTTGTCAGTCTGGTAGACGAAGGTATAACAAAATCTAATAGCTAGAAATTTACACTAGACAAATTCTGACTAGAAAGAAGAGGCAATTTATTTTAAAAGCAAGAGAAATTAGCCATTGGAACAACTTACTAAGGGTTAAAAGAAAAGGGGGACTTGTGGCACCTTAGAGACTAACAAATTTATTTGAGCATAAGCTTTCGTGAGCTACAGCTCACTTCATCGGATGCATCGGATGAAGTGAGCTGTAGCTCACGAAAGCTTATGCTCAAATAAATTTGTTAGTCTCTAAGGTGCCACAAGTACTCCTTTTTTTTTTTGCAGCTACAGACTAACATGGCTGCTACTCTGTAACCTGTTACTAAGGGTTGTGGTAGATTCTCCATCACTCGCAATTTTTAAATCAAGACTGAATGTTTTTCTCAAAGATATGCTCTAGTTGAACAACAGCTATTGGAGTTGAAGCAGGAATTAATTCAGGCAACACCTATGCATGTGTTATGCAAGAGGTCAGACTAGATTATCACAATGGTCTTTTCAAGCCTTAAAATCTTTCAATCAATATAGCAGCCAAATGGATTTTGATGGACCCAGATTCTTAAAATGTAGTAAATAGTTCAATATGGGGAAAGTGATGACAAATCAGATAATAAGCCTTTTTTCTCTGGCCAAAATAGAGAAATTTCTCCATTTCTGTGTGTAGCATTTTGAGGTAGAAGGCTCTATGGAATGTAACAGATCATTTGGATTTAATGGTGCAATCTAGTGAATTCCAAAGGTAAATAAGATGCTTTTCAGAAGTAATATGATGAGCCCCATATATAAAAGATATCTCTGGCTGAGATGATTTAGCAGTATACAGAGAGAGGATGAGCACTGGCTTTGCTAGCTTTCAATTTGATCATGAACATTTCTTAAAACAAAATTCTATTGTCAAGGAGATTAACATTTCCTAATTGTGTCTGTGTATTAATATTTGCATATAAATTCCCTGTAATTCCCATGTACAGTAACTCCTCACTTAAAGTCGTCCCAGTTAGCGACGTTTTGTTGTTATGTTGCTGATGAATTAGAGAACATGCTCGTTTAAAGTTGCGCAGTGCTCCCTTATAACGTCGTTTGGCAGCTGCCTGCTTTGCCCACTGCTTGCAGGAAGAGCAGCCTGTTGGAGCTAGCTCGTGGGGGCTTGGAACAAGGGTGGACCGGCAGCCCCCTGTTCCCCTAAGTTCAGAGGGCAGCAGCCGCCCAGCAGGCTATCAGTTGCCAGCAGTTCAGCTTTCCCTCCCCCCACTGCCATGTGCTGCTCCTGGCCTCTGCCTTGGAGCTGCTCCCCAGAGCCTCCTGCTTGCTGTGCAGGGGGGAGGAGGGGAAAAGGGGGGCTAATGTCAGGGTGTCCCCCTCCCCCCTGCTCCTGCACCCCGCTTACTCCCATTTCCATAGAGCAGGGGGAGGACACGACAGGGCTCAGGATGGAGGGAGCTTCCTGGCAGCAGCTTCTGTCTCAACTTGCTGCTCTACTTAAAAAGGCAGTGTACTTAGAGTGTGATCAGACTACTTAAAGGGGCAATGTGCATCTCTCTCTCTCACACATGGTATGTGTCTCTGTCTCTGTCTGCCATGCTGTCTCCTCTCCCTCCATTAGTGCTGCCTTGTGGAGTGTGAGGCTACATTAACAGCAATGAGTTAACCTTTGAGGGCTCAGCCAATTGCTAGTTCATCATTTAGCAGTAAGGCATCCCCTATGAAATATCCTACCCTCTGACTTCACCTCAACCAAGCTTCACAATCATCATCGCTGTGTACCAGTATTAAATTGTTTGTTTAAAACTTGTACTCTGTGTGTGTGTGTGTGTGTGTGTGTATATATATATATAGAGAGAGAGTCTTTTGTCTGGTGAAAAAAATTTCCCTGGAACCTAACCCCGCCCCCCCCATTTACATTAATTCTTATGGGGAAATTGGATTTGCTTAATATCATTTCGCTTAAAGTCGTATTTTTCAGAAACATAGCTACAACGTTAAGCGAGGAGTTACTGTAACATGCAGCACAAATATCACTGTGCAAAAGGTTTCAAAATCTGTATTATTCCAAAAAACATACACTAGTTCATTTTTAGGTCATAACCAGTCTGTAGCAGGTTTCACTCGGACACTATCAGGCCTAGGGGTTGGCAGTGGCTCAGCAGTCCTTCCCACCAGGTTGTAGCAGATTCTACTCAAGGCCAATGCGCATAATGGGGAGGCTGTGACTGAACACTCTTTCCAGCCCCAAAGTCCTGGGATGGGCTTGCCTGGAATCAGCAGACCCAGTAGTCAAACTGCAATCTGTCATTCCCAGGACAGATGGAGGAAGATGGGGAGGTAGGAGGACCCAGGCCCTCCCACTCCACCAGGTCACTGCCCAGGGCCTAAGCGAGGGAGGCAAGGAGTGTCTCAGTTGCCCCTTCCAGGTGCATCTGACTAGCCTTCTGTGGGTCACTTCGTACGTTCCCGCTGCTCTCTTCAGCTTGGGGTGTGGTTGTAGCCACCATTTCCCCTCCAGCGAGGAACTCCCAATCAGCTTTAGAAGCTCCATTTGTCAAATAAGTATTCCCCAGCTCTCTTCCCAATGTTCAGTTATACTCTCCTGAGCAGGGAATGGGGAAGGGAAAAGGGTCAGGCCCTTGCCTTCTGGTTGGAGTCTTACCAACAGTCCAGACCCTTCTCCTGTGGATTGCTTTTTCCTCAGAAGCTGCAAACTGGCTTCCTCCCTACAGACTGCCTCTCCTTCACTCTCTTCCCTTGCTTGACTGTCAGAATCCTTTTGAGCAGATTCACCATTTGAACCATGCTCAATGGCTGCTGAGGAAAGGTGCTTTTTTTGCCAGTACTGCTCCTTCGTTCCCTTAGTCTCTGTCTGGAGTCTGTAAACCTCATCACACAGCCCCTGATATTGAGGTAGATTAAAAAGGTAGGCATTTGATATTTGTTTTTTAAACTAAATCTATTAAAATGTTTTTGTTATTTTTAATAATTACAATGAAAACAGTTTGTTTGGATTTGACCATTTCCCCTTCAAATATCTGCATCCCCAAACATTGCATTATTGTTTAAGAGCATGACAAACAGAATGTGAAAGTGTCTGAAACTGGCTAGTTTATTTTTATTGTGAAAACTGAAAGTGGTGCAAAAAGGAAACAAACCTCATAAATGATTAAAATTTTTAAAACTCTTCCAAGTTTATTAACTTATGTTAATTGTGTGTTATTAGTGTGTTATTAGTATCAAAAGGGTAGCCGTGTTAGTCTGTATCCACAAAAACAATGAGGAGTCCGGTGGCATCTTAAAGACTAACAGATTTATTTGGGCATAAGCTTTTGTGAAGTGGGTTTTTTACGCATGAAAGCTTATGCCCAAATAAATCTGTTAGTCTTTAAGGTGCCACTGGACTCCTCATTGTTTTTGTGTTATTTTCCACTGTATTTTCCACTGAATGCATCCGATGAAGTGAGCTGTAGCTCACGAAAGCTTATGCTCAAATAAATTTGTTAGTCTCTAAGGTGCCACAAGTACTCCTTTTCTTTTTACTGATTAAGTAATCTGTCTTCAAAAATATATTATTTTTCACCTGATTGACTATTTAAACATGTATTAGTCTAATTGGAATTAACATTACTTGAAGTATATTTTATCTTTTTGCTGGATGACCAGGTTCACAACAGCTAATCAGAAAGATTCTTTCACAATAGAGTATGCCAAAGAATATCAAAGATTTCATCACAAAAAACTCAAAGACCGTGTAACTCAATTGTTAGCTTTGAAGCGTGGTGTAACTTTGGAGTTTTTTCAATAGGTTTTTGTTCAGCTATTTCTTTTATGCCCAATACCAGACTTCAGCCCCAGGTTTACATATATGAGGCAGCTGTGCCCTCAATAATGGGCATACCAGATGTTTGTTTTGTCTGCGAGTGGGGCATATTACTGAAAAAGTGTTTGATCTGCAGGACATTTTCAAAAAACATGAAAAAGGTGAGAGAAACTTACCTGAAACTTTTCTTATCAGACAGATCAATGAAATCTGCTTCAGTCCCAGGGACAACAAGATCCCCCCAGAAAAGAGTAGTCTACACCAAAGAGATCTGTTAAGATCTGAGTCTGCTGTTAACTCCTGAGTGCCTTCTTCTAAAAACAACTTTTCTGCTGTTCCTGCCCTCAAGTCTTCCTCACTGACTACTGAGAGGGGATATAACAGAGCATCTCTTTACAAAAAAGCACAAGCATAGTCACCTTCCAAAGGACTGAGTAAAAAGAAGAGGCAGAAATCAGCTCATTTCATGCCCTCAAAGGGTAGCATGTGTCATGAGATGGGTCCTTCTGGCACCCTGAAGAACTCCAGTCACCCAACTATGATACCTGCTAAGTAGCAGCTTTAAGCTGCATGTATTTTTGGAATTGCTGTCCTTTCAATGGTGTTCTTGGTACCAACTCTGGGACTCCCAGTACCAGCACTAGCCCTTTCAGTATTCACTTCTTTGGCACCTTCCGCTTTGATGCCAATGGTTTCGAACATGTTGCTCCCAGTATCAACCTTCTTGCCACTGAAGTTTATGGTTCTGAAGTGGTGACACCATGAGTCCACTCTTGATTCACCACTGTTATCTGTGGTGAAGGTACCCCCTTGATACTGGCCACTAGCTTGACATTGGTGTTGTGTATTTGTGCAGCACAGATGAGGGAACTCTGCATAACATAGCCAGGGATCCCTATGAAAATTACACAACCACTGGAGTACTAGTCTTTCTACTCATCAGCCTCAGAGAATAGTAGGGGTGCTTTTCCTGGATACTCCCCAAAATCCTACATTGTTTATAACCCATACATATCCATTAGATTCTAGGTCATGTTACTTTTGCAGGTGGGGGGTGGGGGAGAATCTAAAGAGAGAGAGCTAGCATCCTCAGCATCAGTGACTGCCAATGAATGAGGGCCTGCTGGAGCCAGGACAACCCCTATGGTGTACACTGACATCAATATCACTTACACCTGAGGGTTTGTCTAGATGAACAGTCAGTATGAGGCAGGCTCTGGTGTGAATCTACACTGCTGCAGTGGGCCCTGCACTAACTGTCTGTGTGGACCAGTTAGTCCTGTCTGTGTGGACGAAGACTGTTGGAAGAGAGAATTGAGATTTGCTGGCGAGAGGTGGGGATTTTGGGGGATCTCAATGAAGATGCCAGGACCAGATCCTTAAAGCACTAGAGACTAGTCTGACCGGGGACTGTAGAATTTTGGCCTACTGGGAAGAGACTAAGTTTGGAGGCCCTAGAACCCAGCAGCTTCTGAGAAGGAAGAAAGAAGAACCCAGCTTCTGGGATCTTTTAAAAGACTTTCCTGTGTGTGAGAGGGCACCTGTCGATGAAGACTAAATGGGCTCATTCATGAGTTTACTAGTAAGCAATAAAGAGTTCATTAACCAAGTCTGGAGTAGAGTTATGTGACTGGGTTTTCCTTCAGTGGCCTTCGAACAGCATATGCCATATTTTTCAGTGAGCATCTTACTCTCAGGGTCCTTGGAAAAATAGAGTAGAGTGAGTGGTGACACCATATAAAATTTCCAAGTGTGAAGCTTGGTGTTGGCAGCAGTGCTCAAACCCAGGGTGTAGGAAACCTGGAGCCATGACACCAGGGAGGCAAAGACAACTATAGAAGATCTCCCACTCCAGGGTGTGGACTCGTTCAGCAATAAAATGGATGAGGCTTTGCACTCCTTAAGGACATCTGGGCAACTCTCCAGTCTCTAGGCATTTATTCTCCATGGCCTAGAAAAAGACAGTCTAGACAGTAGACACCTATAGTCAGGCTCCTCCGCCTCCTTATTACCCTCCTCAAAAACTGGTAGAACTCCAGAGAAAGAAACAAAGTTTTCACAAAAGAAGATCTGTTGTAGCAATTTAGATTGGGCTAAAGGTGCTAACCCAGTCACTGTCCAACATTAAAAAGTGTTATAAGATCTGGCTTTGGTATGCAGAGACCTCAGTCTGCTTAGTATCATGGCAAACACACCATTTAAAGTCATTTTTAACCTTTTATTAAAGATAGAACAAAGAAGAAAAAACAGTTAATGCATTTGAAATGTAAATTACTAAGTAAGGCATTAATTTTAACATTACTTATTCCCTTTCCCTTTAGCTGTAGACAGTTTTTATATGAAAAAGCCCCTTTTTCACAGTCTGAGATAGAATCAATGATGGTAATAATTGTAATCCCAGGTGTGGCTGGGATTCAGCTGGAGCCCGTAGGGGTGACGATATCATCTGGGTCCCTCACTCTCTGTTCTGTTCTGGTCAGGACCCCATTCAGGTTTAGAACGAGGAAGGCCTGGGGATCCAGGAAATGGTGAGTGTGGCAGTCATGATTGTGAAGCTTGCTCCAGTAGCCTTTTTCTGTTCTTATTTTTTGTTCTTTAGAACTTTCCCCACAAAATCTTTCTTTAAGGACCCCAAAAGGGAGTGATGGGTGTAAAAGCCCTTTTCCTCATGAGTTTGTCCACCAGTTAGGCTCGATGTCCAACATACCAGTTTTGGTTCATTAACTTCCAGTTCTACATCTCCTGTTTTTAACAAGCATAGTCCTTAGTCCTTATAACGTTTCTTATATGTTATTGTGACAGTTTAAGAACTTTTTACAGTTGAGCTCACAATTCAGATAAATTTGTAGGCCCAACTCTGACAACCCACCTTCAGCTACTTTATCTATAGCAGTGCATTCAGTGCCCATCTCCAGATATCTGGTTTGATTGTGTGGTTGTGGACAACATGGACCCCCTTCTGATGTATCTTTACCCCATTCCTGCACCATTTTGGAGACCACTTATTTCATTTTCTGGATGCAAATCACCTTGGACCACTGAGTCTCGGAAATCACTGAGGTGGGATATTCTATATAGTTCCACAACCCGTCTATGCCCCCCAGTGCTTCCCCGTCCCTATTACAACAGACAGTGCAGTCACTTCTGGCTCGAGGCGCGATAGAAGAGATTCTGCTTCCGTTGAGGGGAATGAGTTTTTTTACCCCTATTATTTTTTAATTCCCCAAAAGAAATGATCCGGACTTCAGAAGACTCTATACCTTCAGTCATCAATTCAAGTTCAGGATAGTAATCTTGGCCAATATCATCCCATCCCTTGATCCACTAGTCCTTGACTTTCAGAACACGTATTTCCATATATCCATTCATGTTGCTCACAGGAAATAGCTAAGATACTGAGTGGAGAGCACTTATTTCCAGCACAGAGTCATGGTTATCAGGTTATTGACTGCTTCAAGTATCTTCACAAAATGTCTCACTGTGGTGGACAGCCAAATAAGAAGGCAGGCAGTCCAAGTTTATCCCTACCTAAATTATTGGCTTATTTGAGGGAGCACCTTAGGAGGCACAGAATTCTAATCATCAAATCATTCAGCTCTTCACATCACTTCAGGACTGAGAATTAGCAAGGAGAAATATTCCCTGATGCCAACCCAGATAACTAAATGTATAGGGCCAATCCTATTCTCAATGTCGATGACCACATATATCTCTCAAAACAGATTCATGATAGACCTCTAAAATAGCCTACTGACGTCAAGTAAGAACATGTCTCCAGCTCCTCAGACAAAAATAGCCTTGTCCATGAATGTAACTCAGCATGCCAGACTTCACCTTTGTTCCATTCAAGCATGGTTGAAATCTCTCTACTTCTCAAGCAGACATTACATCCATATGGCAATGCAATTCCTCAGGATGTCCTTATCATGAAATTGATGGAAGAACCCTATTCTGGTATGCAAGGGAGAACAATTTACACTACCTCTGCCCACAAAAACTCCAGTTATCAACACTTTCAGCCTTGGCTAGGGAGTGAATTTGGATCACTATCAATCCCAGGAACGCTGGCCTCAAGAAGCACATGCAGATGAGTGGCTTAGAGCTAAAAGCAATCTGATTACCCTGTCTGGCACTTCTGCCCTTGATCTCAGGTCAGGTTATGAGGTATGATGATTCAGGTTATGATAGACAATACCACGGGGCTGTTTCATGTAAACAGACATGGGGAAGCCTGATCATCTGCCTGTGCCAGAAGCAATTTGACTGCGTCAACAATAAGATAACCCTTGGTCCATCAAGGATTTTGTCCTCAAAAACATTTTTTGAAAATGGGATCAACTAGTCATGGCTTTATTTGCCACAGAAGTGCACACAAAATGTCAATTTCTGCTCAGGAGTGGGGGTTGGGATGGAGGAGGAAGTCAGAGTCCTGGCTCTTAATCAGGTGCTTTTTGTTTTTGTCCTCTGGGTTGAGGGGATAATGTATGTGTACCCACCAATCCCTGCAATACCAAGGGTGTTAAGGAAACTCAGGCAAGTCATGGTGGTAATGGTCCTGAGAGCACCAGCCTGGCCTAGACAGTTTAGCTGCGCAGATCTACTGAGACTGCCTATCCCTCCATTAGTAACACTACCTCAGATTCCAGGCATAATTTCCCAAAACAATAGGAATATTCTTCATCTGACCCCCAACCCCACTGCATCTCACAGCAGGGATACTGGCTGGCTAACCAAGGTGGAAAGAGGCTGTTTTGTGGATGTTCTCAACATTCTAACTCAAAGCAGAAAAGACTCCACAGACTGACTGACATATACAGCAAAGTAGAAAAGATGCTCAATTTGGTCAGAGCAGCATCACTGTTTTCCTTTGGAGGTTAATATCCCTTTTAGTTTGGTCTATTTGTTATCTTTTTGAAGAAGTCTGGACTATCTGTTAGTTCTAACGTAGTGCACCCAGCAGCAATATCAGCCCATCGTCCTCTGATCCAGAGTCATATGATATACTCACTCCTGATAATAGTTAGGTTTCTCAAAGGGCAAATTCATGGATTTCCTTGAGTCTGGGTGCCCCATCCTTACTGGGATCTTAATGTGGTTTTACCTAGATTGATGGATTTCCCCTTTGAGTCTTTGGCATCATGCTCTCTGTACCATCCTTCAATGAAGAACGTATTTTTGAGTGGCCGTCGTATCAGCCTGAAGGATAGTAGAGATTCAGGCATTTGTGGCAGGTTCATCATACACAGTCTTCCTCAAAGGCAAAGTTACCCTTTAGGCCCCATCCAAAAGGTTTACCTAAAATGATCTCTGACTTCCCTCTAAACAAGATGATCCACCTACCCATTTTCTTCCCTGAACCACATGACAATCAAGGGGAGGCTAGGCTCCATATTTTAGATGTACACAGGGCTATCTCCTTTTTGCCTTGATAGAACCAAAATGGTCAAGGTCTCACCTAGGTTTCTTATTGTTTTTGCAGGTAGGGTTAAGGGTCAAGCTATATTGTCCCAAAGACTGTCAGAATGGATCTTTGCATTAGCTGTTAGCAGCTAGCTAGTTTAGACCCACAAATCAGGTTAGAGCTTATTTGACTAAACTGCAGACAGCATCTGTGACTTCTCTGAGAGAGTTTCCCATCACTAAAAGCTGTAGGGTAGCTACCTAGGGCCAGCACATACATTTACAATACAGTGTTCCCTTTTAGAGGCATCTAGCATCAGGTTACTGCTTGTGAGTCACCAAGAGTGGATACATATGGACAACCACTTGAAGAAAAAAGGTTACATATCTTACAGGAACTGTGGTTCTACCAGATGTGTTGTACTTATGTATTTATGACCCAACCTTCTTCCCTGCCACTGTGGATTCTAATGTGTGGATTCCATATTGGTGAAGGAGCTGAGAGATGCTTTGCCATACTCCACCATCGTGTGTGTGTGTGTGTGTGTGTGTGTGTGTGTGTGTGTGAGTGAGTGAGTGAGAGGGTAGGGTGACCAGATGTCTCAATTTGATAGGGACAGTCCCGATTTTGGGGTCTTTTTCTTATATAGGCTCCTATTACCCTCCACCCCTTGTCCCGATTTTTAACACTTGCTGTCTGGTCACCCCAAAGAGAGAGAGAGAGGTGATGGTGTGGAGCGTTCAGCCCAGGGACACTGCTGGCCAAAAGATTCTGATCTCAAGTGCATGGGGTGCATATGCACAAGAATGAAATACATGTGGACAACCTATCTTGACAAACCACTGTTACTGTAAGGTAAGTAACCATTCTTTCCCATTTCTTACAATTCCCACCGCCTTGTCTCTGTTGCAGTGTGAAAGACCCCAATAAACAAGGGAAACTCACTAATTGTCCATACAGGGGAAACTGACTGTTCACGAAGTACTGACAAATGCAAAAATTAACTAATGAAGGAAGAGGAAAATAATTCTCTCTCTAATCCCTTTCATTTATAGTAATTTTAGGCATTACTTGTAACTGTACCAGATAAAAAAGTCAAACAGAAGTGTGGTTAAGATGTGTCCCTTTTAAAGCTTTTGTCCTACTGTAATAGTCTTTCATATAGCCTATCAGTGTTGATCGCTCTGCTAAGAAATACAATCCTGTCTATTATTAAAATACCAAAATAGAACCAGTTTGTGATGGCTCTGTGTTCTGGTCAACTACTATATTCTGAAGTGCATGACTTGTGGCATGACAGTAAGTTCTTCTGTGTTGTGTATCGCACACAGCACATAGCAACTCAGTAATAACTTTTTAAAAAAGCTTTTAAGTTGTAGCAAAAATCAGATTCTTTTAGTTTAAAATAAACACTCATTTTCTCATTAGAGTATTTTCTTTTTCTTAAAAACAAACCAAAAAAATCTGTTTGGCTTTCTCTTAGATTTTTCTACATCTCCCATATCTGTAGTATCTAAGTACTGAATAAATATTATTATTATTATTATTTATTATTTTTTATTTTATTCGACATGAGTAGAAGAGTCCCCAGTGCTGTTGTAAAGTTTTTGGAGGCTTACAGAAATGGTAAAAAGCAACAGCTTTCAAAAGCCCTCAAATTTATTTTTAAGCTTTTAAATCCAGAGTACCATTAATCATATTTTGGAATATAGTGCTCCACTATCACTATCACATATTATACCTTAATTTCGTATTAAACACATGAAGAAAATTTCCCTTTATTCCTGTAGCCAGCACTTCTGTTTCGCTGCCTGCAATTTGGAAAATAAGACCAAAACAGACTGCTTATATTCTGCAATATTTTTTTCTCTGATGTATTTATTTTCATTGGGTCACTCTGAGCCTCCACTGAAACACTGTTTTGTTCTACAGTACACAGAACACTCCCAAACAATCCAGCCATGACTGGATTGATCATTTTCTTGTCCAATTGCTTACATTAAAAAAAAAGATAGACACAAATATAGACTGAGGCATATCATTTTATGTTCTTGGATTAAAGTGGCATATCCAGTACAATGCATTGCGTATTTTCATTGGGTTAGCTACTTCGTATTTTTAAAAGATTTGCTAAAAGAGGACACCTTTGTAACAGTACACATGGCTTTACATTTTGTGTATTCAGTGACCCAGTATTTTGTTATATTTATATGTGCGGTAACAGAAAATCAACAAAGACTAAATGCATGGATTATTTGCTCGAAGGATATTTATGTTCACATTTTTATTGTATCCCTTAGAGTGAAGCTTTTTAAATACATGGTTTTTTTCATAGATTTTTAAGGTGGCTTTTTTATAGTGAAAATCAGAGTAAATCTGAAGTTCTTTTTGTTGTTGTTCTTTCAACTGTTAAAGTACAATGCAGTCCCAGCATGTACTCTGCAGTTTTGATAATGACATGAAAAGTATGGAGAGTCAGAGACAACTGACTAAATGCAGTCTTATTTGAAAAACTTTATCCCTTCCCCAGTAAAAAGTCTTTGAACTTTTCCAAAAATATGTGCATTAATAGACTATAAAAATACTCTGATACTGAAACTACCACATGTGGTTTTCCTGAGGGGATGCTGATATTTACGAAAAACTACGTAAAATGGGTTAAATAATCTATGCCAAGGATATTAAGATCATAATAATATTGCTACAGCTATTTTAACAAATTTTATTCCAAAAACAATTTGTTTCTAAATATTCGAAAACTTTATTTTTTTTCAACTAGATTGTTCCTTCAACAATCTGGTTTTTGTTCTTACCTGATAATAGGAGAAAGATTGCCTCATATAATTTGCCTTGATGAGATGGATGCAATGGCTAGATAGCTCTTAGATGGCCCCAACAACTCCTCTTTTGAATATATTTAAACATTGTTTTCAACAGGAATGTTAATTGGGGGGTATATTGAGTTTTGGTAATTAATAGATTTTCATATGGATTCAATTAGAGTGCTACTCAAGCAATTCTGTCTAATCCTTGTGTTTCACCATTGTACACAGAGTAACCTCCACAGAGACACAGAAGATTTGATTTGCTACACTAGAAAAAAATTGACCTGAGATGCAATAGAAGACATTTGGGATCTACAGGCCATTGAAATTCATATGTCCTGCCTTATATACCCATTTTAAAGCACATAACAGAAATCTTTACTTTGCAGATGTTAGTCTTCTTCTTCTTAATGTGTCCTTGTCACAAATTAGATGTTTTTCCAGAACCGTGCACAAGCGATCGCTTTCTGTCACTGCAGCGAGGTCCTCCTTAGTACAGGTCTCCCCAAGGAGTCAGCAAACAAGCAGGTGCTCCATGGTCTGCACTTCACTGCAGTCACGTGCATATGTGTCTTTATAATAGACTCATTTGATCATGTTAGTCTTTCATCTGCCGGTTTGCATACACAGACAGTTCAGGCATCACCATATTGACCAGTTTGTATCGGCCCCTCTGAGAACGTCCTCCTGGGGTTCCAGATTTATTTCAGTGTGTCCAACTGTGTGTGGTCTTTCATTCCATAAACTCAGTCATGCCTTGCCAGCTGTTATGACCAGTGTTGTGCCCTTGGATACAAAACTCTTTCGCGATTTAATGAATTTGGTTACTCCTGTGTGACTATATAGTGGATGCCTGGGATTTTCCATCTGCCATGATCTTTCCCTTTGGCCTGATACCTTCCTCCTGATATTAAGTGGTGCAATGCCAGCCAGTAAGTACAAGCTATCCTTTGGTGTTGGCTTCAAACATCCCGTTATTCCACAACAGCTGTCATTTAGAACAGAGTCTAGTTTCTTTGCATGGATGAATTATTCCCACACTGGTTATACATATTCTGCTATGGAGTAGCACAAGGCAGTAGCAGTGGTCTGCAGAGTCGCTGAGTTGGCTCTCCACTTCGAAGTGACTAACTTTAAGAGGATGTTGTTGTGGACACTAACTTTCCCATTCATCTTTTCTACATGTGCTTTGAAGGAAAGTACTCTGTCCAATGTCATCCCCAGATAGACAGGGTTTGGGTGATCAGCCAGCGGGATTCCATACCAGGTGATGCTTAGTTTCTGTGTAGCTTCTGGGTGGCGTAGTTGAAAGACCGCCACCTGCATCTTGGTCGGGTTAGAGTGAAGGTGGTTCTTATTGCAATAAGCTAAGAAGTTGCTCAATGCACATGGCAGTCTGGTCTCGACAGTGGTGAAGTCCTTCTCTTGTGACATGATGCATAGGTTATCGGCGTGTATTGTGTTGCTCTGTATGGGCTGGTGATTGGTATATATGTTGAAGAGGAGTGGCACTAGCACACTGCTCAGTGGGAGGCCATTTCGTTGTTGTCTCCAGTGGCTCCATTTCTTGCACAGTTTTACATAAAAAGGTCTGTTCTCCAGAAGAGATCGGATGAGTTGAACAAGGTGGAAGACATGCATCATATCATAGTCTTTGGCAAGTAGGTTTTGGTAGCTGACTGTGTTGTATGCCACTGATAGGTCTACAACAGCACCTGTTATCATCATCCTTCTCTCAAATTCATCTTCTATATGCTGGGTGGTAGTTGGTATTTGGCCAGTACAAGACTTTCTGGTCTAAATCTGGCTTGTTCTTGTATTATATGCTGTTACATATAAGGTGAGAGGCGATTGAGAATGAGACGTTTATAAAGTTTATAGCGGTGGCATAAGAGTGATATTGGTCTAAAGTTCTTTGGGTCAGAGGCACCCTTCCCTGGTTTCAATAGGGCTATGAAACAGGCTTGTTGCCATAATTTAGGTATTCTAAGGGTTGATGTGCAATTGTTAAAAAGGTATCATACCCATACCTTGGACACAAGTGCTTAATCTGCTCCCTTCTTATGTGTTTGAGTCCAGCTGCTTTATTGTTCTTCAAGTTCTTTATTGTTCTTCAAGTGACTTATTCTGGCATTGAGTTCATCTGATATATGGTGTGCTGAAATTATTTTCTTCCAGGTCAGTTTGCTATCTGATTAGTATTTTAGGCTGCTTATTCAGAGCTTTTCTATTGACCAGAAGCTGGTGTACCACCTGATTGGCTGTGATGTTGTGGTGTTGCTCTCCTGTCTTCAGGTCGTTATTCAGCTTACTAATGATCAATCATGCTTTCCTATGAGTGTAAGTCATGTCTGTTCCTTCGATCAATTCTTTCCATCTCTGTTGCCGTTCTTCTTGGAGCTTGTTAGTTAGGACTGTCCCTGCTGCAATAGTGTCTTCTGAGAAAGGAAGTGGTTAGTGGTAGAATGGTAAGAACATAAGACCACCATACTGGGTCAGACCAAAGGTCCATCTACAGTATCCTGTCTTCTAACAGTGGCCAATGCTAGGGAATAAACAGAACAGCTAATCATCAGGTGATCCACCCCTCCATCGCCCATTCCCAGCTTCTGGCAAACAGAGGCTAAGGATCCCTGTCCATCCTGGCTAATAGCCATTTATGGACCTATCCTCCATGAACTTATGTAGTTCTTTTTTGAACCCTGTTATAGTCTTGGCCTTCACAACATCCTCTGGCAAGGAGTTCCACAGGTTGACTGTATGTTGTGTGAAAAAATACTTCCTTTTGTTTGTTTTAAACCTGCTGCCTATTAATTTCATTTGGTGACCCCTAGTTCTTGTGTTATGAGAAGGAGTAAATAACACTTCCTTATTTACTTGCTCCACACCAGTCATGATTTTATAGACCTCTATCATATCCCATTTAGTTGTCTCTTTTCCAAGCTGAAAAGTCCCGGTTTTATTAATCTCTCCTCATATGGCAGCTGTGCCATACTCCGAATCATTTTTGTTGCCCGTTTCAGAACCTTTTCCAATTCCAATATATCTTTAAGATGTGGGCGTACCATGGATTTATATAGAGGCAATATGATATTTTCTGTCTCATTATGTATCCCTTTCTTAATAATTCCCAACATATCCAATGGTATATCTTTTACTGTATCTAAAAAATTAGGTCTCAATCCTTCAACAAGATCTATTCTTGTGAATCCTTCTACTGACATGGAGTTCCACTAATTACAATGGGAACCTTTGTGGGCATAATGTTCTACCCATACTGATGGCATTGCCAGTTTGGGATCTTAGATATTTAACAACTGAAAATTATCTTAAAATGCTACTACTGAGCTGAGTTGCCAACAGTCTACCAGTTAAAAGGTTTGTAATTTTCATTTGTATTTACAGTAGAATCTCAAAGTTATGAACATCTTGGGAATGGAGGTTGTTTGATCGTAACTCTGAAATGTTCAGAACTCAGAACAAAACATTGGTTGTTCTTTCAAAAGTTTACAGCTGAATATTGACTATTAAGCTTTTAAACTTTACTATGCAGAAGAAAAATGCTGTTTTTAACCATCTGAATTTAAATGAAACAAGCACAGAAATAGTTTCCTTTCCTTGTCAAATCTTTTTTTAAACTTTCCCTTTATTGTTTTAGTAGTTAATGTTTAACACAGCATCATAGAATCATAAGAGCTTAGGGTTGGAAGAGACTTCAGGCGGTCATCTAGTCCTACCCCCTGCTCAAAGCAGGACCAACACCAAATAAATCATCCCAGCCCAGGCTTTGTCAAGCTGGGCCATGAAAGCCTGTGAGGATGGAGATTCCACCACCTCCCTAGGTAACCCATTCCAGTGCTTCACCACCCTCTAGTGAAATAGTTTTTCCTAATATCCTAGACCTCGCTCACTGCAACTTGAGACCATTTCTCCTTGTTCTGTCATCTGCCATTACTGAGAACAGCCTAGCTCCATCCTTCTTGGAACCCCCCTTCAGGTAGTGGAAGGCTGCTATCAAATCCCCCCTCACTCTTCTCTTCTGCAGACTAAATAAGGCCAGTTCCCTCAGCCTTTTCTCATAAGTCATGTGCCCCAATCCCCTAATCATTTTGGTTACCCTCTGCTGGACTCTCTCCAATTTGTCCACATCCTTTCTGTAGTGGGGGCCCCAAAACTGGACGCAATACTCTGGATGTGGCCTCACCAGTGCCAAACAAAGGGGAATAATCACTTCCCTTGTTCTGCTGGCAATGCTCCTACTAATGCAGGTTGTAGTGGGGCAATTGCCCCACTTTGGCAAACAAAGGGTTAATAGCAGCCTTTGGAGCAGCTGCGCAGAACCAAGCCAATCAGAGAAGGCTTAAAGGCAGCCAATCAGGACCAGGCTGGGCCCTATATAAAGGCTGCAAAACAGAAGAGACAGGAGTCTCTCCCTGACCAGCAAGGGAGGAGGACTGGCTCCCAGGGATAGTACTTGGATAGAGTAGCACTGGGCAGTCTTAGGGGAGCAGAGGGAAGCTCCAGCCTGATACCTGCCAGGCTGAGGCCCCTGAAAGAAAGGGCCGAGAAGGTGCAAGGGCCAAAGGGAGCGTGAGCAGTAGAGGGGAAAGAAGGAGGGTAGGATCTGGCTGCCGCCAGAGGGTCCCTGGGCCAGGACCCAGAGTAGTGGGCGGGCCTGGGTCCCCTCCCTCCCCCCTTACACTGCACATGGCTGTGGAGGAGCGTGGCCCAATACAGCTTGCCCCTGAGGCAAGGGGCTAGAATTTGGGGCTGCAGTTGGCCATGAGACAAGTGCAGACTGAGGACTGCGGATACCCCTGGAAGGGGAGAGAACCGAGTGGAGCATAGCTGGAGGGCTGTGTCCAGAAGAAGACGCTGCAAGCCAGGGAGCAATGCGGGTCCCAAACAGCAGAGCAGACAATGGGTGAGACACCACCTGCAGAGGGCGCTCCACAATTGGACAGAGTTAATTCTCAGAGAAGCCAGAAGGAGGGGCCACGGTGGTGAGTCTGCAACCCGTTACACAGCCCAATATGCCGTTAGCCTTCTTGGCAACAAGGGCACTCTGTTGACTCATATCCAGCTTCTTGTCTACTGTAATCCCCAGGTCCTTTTCTGCAGAACTGCCACTTAGCCAGTTGGTCCCCAGCCTGTAGCAGTTCATGGATTTTTCCATCCTAAGTGCAGGACTCTGCACTTGTCCTTGTTGAACCTCATCAGATTTCTTTTGGCCCAATCCTCCAATTTGTCTAGGTCACTCTGGACCCTATCCCTACCCTCCAGCTTGTCTACCGCTCCCCCCATCTTAGTGTCATCTGAGAACTTGCTGAGGACGCAATCCATCCCATCATCCAGATCATTAATGAAAATATTGAACAAAACCGGCTCCGGGACCGACCCATGGGTCACTCGGCTTGATACTGGCTGCCAACTAGACATCAAGCCGTTGATCACTACCCATTGAGCCTGACAATCTAGCCAGCTTTCTATCCACCTTATAGTCCATTCATCCAATCCATACTTTTTTAACTTACTGGCAAGAATACTGTGGGAGACTGTATCGAAAGCTTTGCTAAAGTCAAGATATATCATGTCCACTGCTTTCCCCCTATCCACAGAGCCAGTTATCTCATCATAGAAGGCAATCAGGTTGGTCAGGCATGACTTGCCCTTGGTGAATCCATGTTAACTGTTCCTGATCACCTTCCTCTCCTCCAAGTGCTTCAAAATGGATTCCTTGAGGATCTGTTCCATGATTTTTCTGGGGACTGAGGTGAGGCTGACCAGTCTGTAGTTCCCCGGACTCTCCTTCTTCCCTTTTTAAAAGATGGGCACTATATTTGTCTTTTTCCAGTCATCCGGGACCTCCCCCAATTGCCACGAATTTTCAGAGATAATGGCCAATGGCTGTGCAATCACATCAGCACCCTCAGATGCATTGCATCCAGCCCCATGGACTTGTGCATGTTTAGCTTTTCTAAATACTTGTCAGCAAGTTAAAGAAGTATGGGCTGGATGGATGCACTACAAGGTGGGTAGAAAGTTGGCTAGATTGTCGGGCTCAACGGGTAGTGATCAATGGCTCCATGTCTAGTTGGCAGCTGGTATCTAGCGGAGTGCCCCAAGGGTTGGTCCTGGGGCCGGTTTTGTTCAATATCTTCATTAATGATCTGGAGGATGGTGTGGATTGCACCCTCAGCAAGTTTGCGGATGACACTAAACTGGGAGGAGTGGTAGATACGCTGGAGGATAGGGATAGGATACAGAGGGACCTAGACAAATTGGAGGATTTGGGCCAAAAGAAATCTGATGAGGTTCAACAAGGACAAGTGCAGAGTCCTGCACTTAGGACGGAAGAATCCAATGCACCACTACAGACTAGAGACCGAATGGCGAGGCAGCAGTTCTGCAGAGAAGGACCTAGGGGTGACAGTGGACGAGAAGCTGGATATGAGTCAACAGTGTGCCCTTGTTGCCAAGAAGGCCAATGGCATTTTGGGGTGTATAAGTAGGGGCATTGCCAGCAGATCGAGGGACGTGATCGTTCCCTTCTATTCGACCCTGGTGAGGCCTCATCTGGAGTACTGTGTCCAGTTTTGGGCCCCACACTACAAGAAGGATGTGGAGAAATTGGAGAGAGTCCAGCGAAGGGCAACAAAAATCATTAGGGGTCTGGAACACATGACTTATGAGGAGAGGCTGAGGGAACTGGGATTGTTTCATCTACGGAAGAGAAGAATGAGGGGGGATTTGATAGCTGCTTTTAACTACCTGAAAGGTGGATCCAAAGAGGATGGATCTAGACTATTCTCAGTGATAGCAGAGGACAGGACAAGGAGTAATGGTCTCAAGATGCAGTGGGGGAGATTTAGGTTGGATATTAGGAAAAACTTTCACTAGGAGGGTGGTGAAACGCTGGAATGCATTACCTAGGGAGGTGGTGGAATCCCCTTCCTTAGAAGTTTTTAAGGTCAGGCTTGACAAAGCCCTGGTTGGGATGATTTAGTTGGAATTGGTCCTGCTCTGGGCAGGGGGTTGGCCTAGATGGCCTCCAGAGGTCCCTTCCAACTCTGTTATTCTATGATTCTATGAAATAGTTCTTTCACCACTGAGGGCTGTTCACCTCCTCCCCATACTGTGCTGTCCAGTGCAGCAGTCTGGGTGTTGACCTTGTCTGTGAAGACCAAGGTAAAAAAAGCATTGAGTACCTCAGCTTTTTCTGCATCATCTGTCACTAGGTTGTCTCCCGCATTCAGTAAGGATCCCACGCTTTCCCTGACCTTCTTCTTGTTGCTGACATACCTGTAGAGACTCTTCTTGTTACCCTTCACATCCCTTGCTAGCTGCAACTCCAATTGTGCTTTGGCCTTCCTGATTATACCCCTGCATGTGCGAGCAATTTTTTTATACTCCTCCCTAGTCATCTGTCTGACTTGCCACTTCTTGTAAACTTCCTTTTTGTGTTTAAGGTCACCAAAGATTTCTCTGTTAAGCCAAGCTGGTTGCCTGCCATATTTGCTATTCTTTCTGCACATGGGATGGCTTAGGTCTCCATCCCTGTACTGTACTGTATGTGTTTTTCTTTTCTTTTTTTTTGTCTCAGCTGCTCCCTGATTGTGTACTTCCCATTCCAAATGAGATGTGTGGTTGACCAGTTAGTTTGTAACTCTGGTGTTCGTAACTCTGAGGTTCTGCTGTATAGGCATAATTACCCATTGGTCTCAGCCTGTTTTTATCTCCCTGTCATACGTCTTGTGATATACTGAAAATTTGGCAGTATCTTTGATTGTTTCTGGACTTACAAAAAGGGTTATGCCTACTTGGACATCTAAACACTTCTAAAAATCTGGCTCTCCACATAAGCTAAATTTAAGCCTTGTTGAAGAAAGGGACAGGGGAGCGGCAGGGCCTTTACAAGTTTATATTTTTCTTGGCTCTGTGATTCTCTGCAGGAAACTTAGTATAGCAAAGGATTCAGCAATAGATTAGCCTTACTCATTTTTTAAAAAAATACCATGATAATTGCATAGAAAAGCATTAGATATCTAGGAAGCTGAATATCTTTAACAACTGTCACTGTAGCAGTGATCCTAGAGAAGGTGTTCAGAGATAAAGTGGGTCAAATTAAGTTGTGGTGTAATTCCACTATATTGTTTTGAACTGAATTATACCTGTGGTGACCAGATGTCCCGATTTTTATAGGGACAGTCCCAGTATTCAGGCACCCATTATAAAGGCGCCTATTAGCCCCCATCGCTTGTCCCGATTTTTCACACTGGCTATTTGGTCACTCTAATTAAACCAGAGTTATATTTGCCCTAGTATCTTTAATTTTCAGTCTCCTTTTACTTCCAGCAACAAAATCAACTAAATTGGAAGTTCTTGTAAGGAGGGCAAAGAATCCAGTGATCCATGGAATAATTATTTCCAATTCACTCAGTTTTTGCTGTTGAAAAAATAGTCCCAGTTTCTTTAAAGTTTAAAGAGATTGTGTCTCCTGGATGTTTTCTGTTTGGTTCTATGAACAAATCTTAATAGGTACCTTGAAGGTATTTGGTTAGCTCTTGTGTCAGCATGTATTGCATTACCAAATACTGGAATGTGGGATATTTTCTCTGAAGGGAACTGTGTGACACCTTCAAGGTTGTGTTCAGGGTAGTAGCTATTTTGTAATCCAGGCACGTGAGATCAGAACAGATATCACTCTCTATATTAAGAAAGGAGAAAATCTTTAACAATATATTGAGACATTAATCATATTAACCATATACTTAGCAGGGTAAGATCAACGGTATTACATTTCCCCCTTCTCCCTAGTTTTTATATTACCTAACATTGAGGTTTTCACAAGGGAATGATAATTCAGGCAATTTTAATAGTATTTGACCATGTGAGGATTTTTGCAAGAAGAGGATTAATTATACCATAGCTAATTTTTTTAAGAGACGTTTCATTAAAAGCAATAATTTCAATTAGATTTCAGAGCTCCTGACAGTGATTTGCCTTGATTTGCTAGGAAGGATCTCAACTGGTTTTTGAAAGGCCCCAACAAGAACAGCATCCCGCCCCCAGAGATACAAATAATGAAATTAAAATACCTTACTTGTTGAGAGTAATCTTTTAAAAATAATAACTTTCCCAGACCTGTAGAAGGAGATGGTTATTAAATATGTATTTTTCTTTTTTGAACGTTTTCTACATTTTTTCATATGAATGTTGTGAATACACTATATTTGCTTCCTCAGAGGATTTTCCTAGTAGAATCTCAATAATTCTTATTATTTAATAGATAATAATTATCATAATTTACCCAAAGACCCACATAAAAATGTTCACAAACAATAATAAAAGAAAACAAATGAAAAAACACCTACTTCTTAGCAAAGTTTTAAGCAGAATGTTGTAGTTAAATATTATATTTTACCAGGGCAATATTGGTAGGCTCAAGAAACCTAGAAAAGTAATTTGAACAGCCTAAAAATATATGAAAGGGACACTGTCAGCCTGAATATTCTCCAACCGGGGTGTGCGCACGAATTTAAGTTTGACCGCTTTTGGAGGGGCACATTCTGTGCAGCTCTCTCTTCTTCCTCCAACACCGGCCCTTGGAGGAACTCGCTGCCCCCCACCGCCCAGGCCCTGGCAAGAGCTCGCTCTTTCCCCCATCCTGGCAGGAGCTCACTCTTTCCCCCACACTGGTAGGAGCTCACTGTTCCCTCCCTTCCTGCCCGAGCCCTGGCAGGAACTTGCTCTGCCCCTGCCCACCTGGCCCTGGCTCTTTCCAGCCTCCATGGCTCCGGGGCCAGAGAAGTCCTGTGCCCTATGACAATGATTGAGGGCTTGCCCCCTTTGTGCACACTGCTGTCTCCAGCAGACAGTTATGATGCAGTCTTTCAATAACATGCCCCAAAATGTACCCATTGTGGGGGAGTGCCATTTTGTCTCTACTAGGTCCTGCGATGAGGTGTGGGGTTGAGCCACCCCATCACATATTGCGGTTGAGAAGAAAGTAAATCTTTAAACTGTTAATTCTAGTAGATTCCCCACATGTAAATAATAATATGGGAATAACTGAACATATTAAATAAAAGAAGTATGTGAAGAGCTGATAAACAGACTTCTTTCAACACCAGACCCTAAACAACTGTCCCTCTGCTCCCACCCCACCCCCCAAATATTCCTTTAGAGAGTCAGGGTTTCTGGAAACTACTCTTCCTTTTCTAGGAAGACCTGCCCCCTTCTCCCTACACCTCGTGCCTCCAAATGTTTTAATTAAATACTCCAAAATGTTTATTTCACACTTACATTTCCAGGGTTTCAGCAGGTTATAGCAGTGCCGAATTTATTCCTAGAACATCTAATATAGGACTCCATACAGGAAGGCACTGTATAGAAACCATTTTCTTCCCTTTGTTTCTAACGATGAAGATAAGAACTGTTTCATGGGGAGAATCATCATATCCTCATGGATTAATCTTTAAACAAATGTGGTAGAATGAATCAGTAGAAAAAAAAAAGTCTGTCATTTTCTTAAGGAATGAGTTTCATAGTTAGAAATAAGATGACACACTGTAAGCGAAACAGAGAAAACAAAGTCTCCAGTCTGAGATTCAGCTCTGGGGAGTGGATCCCCACCTGCTCAGGAGTACTCTTTTCCTTCAGTCTCCGATGCAGCAACTGGAAAAGTTCTTTAGCTGAGTGCCAGTGCAAGATGAAGGGGAAACTGAGTTGGAGTTAACCACTTGCTCACTAAGGTCCATGTATTGCCCCTGCTCCCTGTCACACCAACTTTCTGACACCCTTAAAGGAAAACACCAGTGTTTTCAAAATGATCTAAACTTTTGTATAAAAGAATAACAGAATTTATTTTTTAAAATATAATAATGAAGAAAAAAAAATCAAACTGACTTTGTGAAGGCTGCCACTTCCAGTTTAAATGGCAGGAAATGTCTGAAATTAGGACAGCAAGAAACTCATTCTACAGTGGGAAAAGCCATGAAATTTGGACACAGATCTGAGGCAGCTTTTGAAGTGCTCACCTTGCTCACCAGGATGCAGCTTTGATGGGGCCAGGAGCAGTGGAGATATTTTCAGGGGCCAGAGGTGGGGGAGAGACCTCAACTAGGAGCAGGTGAGTCGTGCTCCTTTCTTTTCTCTCCTCCACTCTTTGGCTTCAGTGTCTGGGGATTGCTTTTCTCTTCCCGCAATCCCCCATTTTAGTCATGCGCAGGATGCAGAGAGAAGTGTATGGGGGGGGTGCCATATGATGCACATAGGGCCCAGGCTCTGGGACTTGTCCTGCCCACTGCTGCCACCATTGAGTGGTGAGGTAATGATGGTGGGTGGTCTGCTCCCATTTTGAGGGGTGGAACAGGAGGTGGGTTGATACAGTTTGCCACCTAGCCATTGTGGGTTTCCTGTTTCAGCCCTTTCTCACCCTTAATCTAGTTCCTGGATCTCTGCTGTTGCTGGGGTTAGGCTGATCACCAGTTTTGGGGTTTGGAAAGAATTTCACATGTGGCAAAACTGTCAACCTTCTGGGTGTATTTTTTTACCTTCCATCCAGCATGCAGGGGAGGAAGTTCATGCTCACTGTCAGCTTACAGTTCACCATGGGGCCTTTGTGCCCATTGAGAACCACAATAGAAGAACCCTGCCAAATAATTTGGGGGTGATTATCCCTGTTAGGTGATAGTTTTAAATAAAGTTGTGGCCTTTGCATTTAACCATGTTACTGTGTCTTTGTCTCATTGTTTCTGCATCCACGTCTAATTTCAGCTTGAATGCTTAAAATGGACTGCCCAAAGGAAAACTACTGCTTTTATTAACTGTATTCTCTTCTCAGAGATATATGTAGAAGTATCAATTATGGTTGAATGTCATGAGTTACTTGGGGAAGGGTTCTTTTCCCTAGGGTAACCAGGTGTCTGGTTTTCAACCGGAACACCCGGTCAAAAAGGGATCCTGGTGGCTCCGGTCAGCACCGCTGACTGGGCCATTGACTGTTCGGTTGGCCGCGCCGCGCAGTGAGATTGGCAGGCTCCCTGCTAGCCTCTGTGCGGCCCCCGGGAAGCAGCCGGCATGCCCCCCCTCTGGTTCCTATGTATAGGAGTAGCTAGGGGGCTCTGCATGCTGCCCCCATCCCAAGTGCCGCCCTTGCAGCTCCTATTGGCCGGGAACCACGGCCAATGGTTCTGGGGGTGGAGCCTGGAGACAGGGCAGTGCACAGAGCCACCTGGCCATGCCTCCGCGTAGGAGCCGGAGGGGGGATATGCTGCTGCTTCCGGGAGCTGCCTGAGGTAAGCTCTGCCCGCAGCCTGCACCCCTGACTCCCTTCTGGGCCCCAGCCCTGATCCCCCCCCCACCCTCTGAACCCCTCGATCTCAGCCCGGAGCCCCCTCCTGCACCCCAAATCCCTCATGCCCAGCCCCAGCCAGAGCCTGCAACCCAACCACCTACCCCAGCCTGGAGCCCCCTACTGCAACCTGAGCCCTTCATTTCAGGCCACACCCCGGAACCTGCACCCCCAGCCCAGAGCCCATACCCCCTTCCATACTCTGATCCCCTCGACTCCACCCCCCAGCCTGGAGCCCCCTCCTGCACCCCAAACCTCTCATCCCTGGCCCCACCCCAGAGCCTGCACCACCAGCCAGACCCCTCATGCTTTCTCACATCACAACTCACTGCCTCAACCTGGAGCCCCCTCCCGCACACTGAACTCCTCATTTCTGTCTGCACCCCCACTGGAGCCCTCTTCCCCTCCTGCACCCTAGCCCCCTGAGCCAGCCCGGTGAAAATGAGCAACTGAGTGAGAGTGGGGAGAGCGAGCAACGGTTGGCTGGACTGACACTCGGAGGAGGGGTGGGACAGGGGCAGGGCAAGGTGTTCGGTTTTGTGCGACTGGAAAGTTGGCAACCCTACTTTTCCGTCCTTTGCATTATGCAATTAAATCTAAAATAAAGATTTTATCTTTCACCAAGGAGCCACTCCCTCTTTCTCCATTCCAATATACAAGGAAAATTAAAGGTGACACAGATGGCATTGTAAATTACATTGGTGAGTCAGCAGAAGTGTAAATTGGTATAACTTACATACCACGGCCTTGTCTAATTTGCTGAATGTAGGCATTCTGTAGGCATAATTGAAACATCCTCATATGTCTCTAATACACTGTTTCTACATGCTGAGTTAATACCACTGGTACATAAGTGTTCACATAACTGTTGGGATTTCTCTTGTGGTAAAAGGCTAACTACTCTGTCATTCAACACTGTCAATTTGCACTGGTTTAATGATAGCGTGTATAGCAAACTGACATAGTAGCTATTTCAGTTTCCACCAGCGTCTCTCAGTGTACCAGTCTCTCCTGCAGTGGCCTCACTGGTTGATTTTCTGTAGTCTACTGACCATCATCTGCAATCAAATATTCTGGGAGCCTCCACTTGTACAAACTGCGCCTCTTAAATCTCACTGTGTATATTGTCTCTGCTTCTGTGTGATCCCTGTGTTTCAATGCTAGCCTCCCATGCTGGTTTTGGATCATAACTCAGGAGAAGCTTCCATATGCCTGGCTTGGTGAAGAAATACAATCCCGTATATACCGCTTCATAACTGAGTATCTTAGAAGCTGGCCCCTCCCAGGGTATCATGGCCACTGTGAAAGTGCCCCAGGAGAAGATAAAGACTTTCAGGCTGTGTTTTACTGCAAAGCTGCTCTGATGAAAGGAGGAAAGCTTTATCCTTTTCTGAAAATTTAAAGCTGATTCATGGCACACAGGAGCTGGATTTAATTGTGGACAGCACTACAGCACCCTACATATGTTGCTGAGAGATCGGGAGGGAGGAAGATGTCTCAGGTGGGTATTAGGAGCAAAACTGAGTATGTGGCTGAGATTATGCCATGATCACAAGACACCTTCTCAGGTAAATGGCACAGAAAGGGGATGTGAGAGGTTCAGAAAGAAGAGGACTGAGGAGATGCTCTGTCCCTCTACATAAGGTATGTTGCTTTTTATTGTTTTTGCAGATTTTGGCTTTTTCTGCATCTATCTATCTATCTATCTATATCTGTCTTGTCACCACTTTTGTTGTTTTGTTAAATGGGCAGGTGCATCCTTACAAGAAAGTGGAGATGCTATCCACTTCCTCTACTGACTTCACCACTGTAGGATATTTGGCAGCATTTCCCCCCACATATTCACAGCTTGTTTTGTAAGATTGATTGGATGAGTCGTGCTACATGACCAGCCTCAATATGGGGACAAAAAGGGTAAACGTAAGTGTTTGTAAAAGGGAGAACAACATAGAAGCATTGAAAATGGCAAGATATATATTTATTTCAATAAGGTTGGTTTGTAGATTATGTTGTTTGAGCCAGTCCATAGGCTTCTGTCAGCAAGCAGTCCAGGACACTTGTCTAGTGGAATCACCTTTCATGCTGCTTTCTGTTAACCTCATGAAACATGTGTAATAGCCACCTATTTAGTAACAAGCAGAGGAAACAGGGATGGGGGCGGTGGGAACCATGAATCTGTCCAAGCTCCTTTTTGTCAGCCTGCAAGCCTAGGACCGCAATGTCGTGGACTAATGTGTCCTCAGTATTTGGAGGTAATCTCTGGTTAAATTAGAACTCCAGTTTGGCGATTAAATTGGGTGATCAAATTTACTTTCCCCATGTCCCCTTGAAATTCACTTGTGACTCTTCACCTCCCGAGGCTGTTTGATGTTAAAAGCAACTATAGAGCAAACATATTGGTCTTTCCCCCATTCAGTCTAAGAGGGTCATTCCTTCCTTACACATCTGAGAAAAGCTGTTTTAGCCTGCAGTAAGTAAACATGGTAGTACCACATCTCCAAACTCTTAACACTTCACATCTCCCCAATCTCCATAAGGGGAATTAATGACATGAAATAAAGAAAGTAGGTGATAATGCCCGTGTTATCTTGAATCCTTCATCACACCACCTTTCTAAAAGTATTTGGAATTCAAAAGTGAACATAAAATAAGTTTTACTGTATTATTTGCTATTCCAGGTGTGGGTAGTGCATTCATACCTCTTGCTAACCCTGTTCTTCTTTCTCAGTTTACAGCGCATTGCTGCATCAATGCCAGAGTCAAGAAATGCCAGCCTATCTCAGACCAGGAGATTAAATGGGCATTCAGGAGCTCAAGTGGCAGAATGTTTGACCAATATCCATGCCAAGAAGAGAACAATGGCAAAATCATTCTTGAGTTTAAGAAGAATACAAAAGGAGTTAATGACAGCCTATCAGAAGGGGGGCAAGTTTAAAAGTTTGAGGAGAAACAAAAGGCTTCCTTTGAACACCAGGAGAAATTCAGGTTTGAGGACAGCAATGGATGCTATGATGGAGCAAATCAGTCATGAGGGGGAAATGAGGTTTTTGTAGCAGCAGTTCTACAATGAACTCTTCAGAGACCATATACAGACATCAAGACAAACTAGAGGACCCCAGCTGTCCCTGCACAAGTCCATTCACATATGCAGTATGTACCAGCTTCTGAATTCAGTACCACGGCACAGGCCAGTAGCAATGCATACTACACCCTGTGGGTTTTCACCTGTTTCCTCCCAAGCGCCATAATCATGGAACTCCACCCCAGACTTACAGAGAATGGAAATCAGGAATCCATACAGCATTTCTTTCCCATAGTGCCTAGCCATAGTGGCAGACCATGTTTTGTTTTTGTGTGTGATTTTCTTGCATTTTTTGTTCTGATCACTCCAGTCTTTATTATTTATTGAAGATGTTCTGCATACTTTGTATTAAAGAAAGTTGGTTCTTAGCCTTTGTCTTTATCAAGATGTCAGTAAGCAGATTTTATTAACCCCCCAAGCATCTCATTAAATTATATTCAGCACCTGATTACTTTACTCTTCACTACTCCATAAGCTTCCTTACGCAATTGTTATATAATCAAATTATTACTGAATATCCATGGTTAATCCTGCCACCTGCAAATAAAACAATCCTAATAATAATAACCAATGAATATATTACAATCTGGTACATTTATAGGTGCCCCTCTTTGTCCCCTCACATTCCCCTGCATTTACAAATAAACAGCATAGTATTTCTGTTTAGGTCTACACACTTGGTGCTAGCGGCATTTAAAGTATCAGGCTCCTCTGCTTGTCTCTCTGGCTGTGCAAAATTTGTATCAAATTCTGTGGCTTCCACAGTCTTTTAAACACCTTACCCTTGCTTTCATGAATGTTGTGTCGGCTATACGCAGGAGATACTATGATAACCTTATGTGGATTGCACTGTCGTGTGTCAGCAGGTGCTGCCACATTTCTACAATTATCTTGCCACTTCCTTTTCCCTTATGAGTGGAGCTCACATCCCTGCTAGTCTGGCACTGAAACTTCAGGCCCAGCTCCCTGTATAGATAAAGGTTTCCTTCCTCATCCAGAACTGCGGCAGCCACTGCTACTTTTCCAAGGTCTTGGGAACAATAAAGGCCCACCAGTGTGGCGTTGAAGTCTTGACTCAAAAATGGCATTGCACCAAGCAAATGTCCTTTTCAGATAATTGATGAAGGGAATAGAGTGGGCAACAGCTCCTCACTGGAGTTGCAGCGCAAATTCCATTTATTGATGGTCTTTGTCTCTGGCTTTCCAGCTGCATATCTGGAACAGCCTTTATTGCCCATGATCCTGGACCTTTAAAGGCACTCGGTAAAGCATTTTCAGGAGCTGCAGCAAAAAATTGGGTCTCTGAGCTATGAGCAACCTAATTGTTTTGGTTGGTTGCCATTGTGTTGCAAAACTGTGAGTATATCCTAGTGACTTATGGGAGTTTGACCTCTTTTCTCACATTTCCCTAGAATTGCTTTCAAAATTCCCACAAGTCATTGCTGCAAGGAGGTGTACTTGGGGCTGGATGATAAGTATACAGAGAGCAGTACAACTTTGATGCTTGACAAGAGTGCTATGCGTGGACATGAGGCAGTACTGCACCCAAAACAGGATGGTTAGTCTGGAGGCAATGTACTGCTGTTATTTGTACTGGTGCAGTCTGACTAATTCACTTACTAATGGTACCATCTCTAGCGTAGATGCTCCCTGACAGGGCAGAAGGGCAAGACTGTACTAGAAAAAGCAACCAGCAAGAAAATATAAGATAAAGCAGAGGACCATTCAGTGTATCACAGTCTAAATGAGTGAGAAAGAAGGGAAGGTAACTATTCCGCAAAAGAGAGTCTGTATCATCATCTTATATTTCCTACCACAGAAGCCTTGTTACAAAGAGATAATTACTGGCTCTCTCTGCTGGCAAACAGATCCATTTCCTATTCTCCCCATACCTCTGTCAGTTTCTGGAAAATATCGAGATTCAGACCTATGGTTTTGTACATATAGCTAGTAATTGTTAATGTAATCTGCTACCACATTCTTTCTTCCTGGGACATGCCCTGCTTGCAAATACAGATTCTTGTTCACAATTCTTTGGATATTTGTAATGATAGATTTCTCATCAATGCAGACTTGGATTTTTCTTTCTTGTTCAGATAAGGTCTGTATATGCTATTAGAATCTTTCAGAAGCCACATACGAATCATTTGTAGAATGTTGAAAGCTGCGAATGGCTTCCAAATTATTAATGCTAATTAGTGTATACTCTATTTCTCTCCACTGCAGACCAATAACCTTGCTTGAATTGTCCATTTAGAGATGCTCTCCAACACATCCTTGGAAAGCTGTGTCCAAAACAGTGGGTGGTGCAAGTGGCAGAAAAGAATGAAGCTGAAGAAGTATCATTAATGACCTCCCGCACAGTAGATATTCTCCAATTCTCTTCTGTTAGACTAACCTTGTGATCCCAATTTTTCTGTTTATTCCTCTCCTGGAGCATACATGCTTTCAGTCCAAGTAATAAAAGTTGTCATCTAAAATACAGGTAGGGATGATAGATAAAATCTTTGGAGAGGGGCTAACTTTCATTACATGTCTGTTTCTGTGGTCATGATTTTTTGACACAGCTATAGTTTTTCATCTCTTTCCTGAGGGAAATTCTGTTGCTGTGTAAACCAAATTGATAGTTAATCTTCAAAATTCCAACTCTCTAAGCAGCATTGATTTTTCTTGATTTATCACAAGCCCTAAAGCTGTAAGGAAGTAGCCGACTACTTTGTAATGGAAAGATAAGCGTTCTTGAGACTATGCTATTAATAGCATATCAGCTAAATAAACCAGTAATCTAATTCCATTGCTTGGGGAGACATCACCCTCATGAGTAAGATAAACAACCTCAGTGCCACTGATAGGCCACATGTAATTAATTTAATTTGATACTTCTTCCCCTCCCAGCAAAGTCTCAGCTATATCTTGTACCTGTCATGCATTGGTACACTTGGCTATGCATTTAAAAAAAATGTGTAGGCCATTAATTATTCAATTGCAGGTTGCAACCTTCAAATCTTTCAAGCTATCCATTCTGAATGTTTTGATTCTTTAAAAAGCATTTAAATTATTAAAAATCAACATGGCTGCACACTCCCCTGAGACTTTCTTTACTGTAAAGAGGGTGTTTCAAGAGATTCTTGTTCCCCACTTTCTTCGTCTGTCAACTCAAACATCCCAGACGTCACATGGTCTTTTATCTCCTCTCTCAACGTTGACCTGGACTCCTTGTCTAATGAAGCACCCAGAGGCTCTCATACTTGAAAAAGGCTTCCATGAAATATATATTTAGCCCTTCTTGGTGCCTAAGGTAACAATGTATATAGTGACTCTAAATTCTTCTAAATGATTATACCTTCCAGAAATATGCCAGTAGTTGTGCTGGTGTAGTACTGCTAGTATTTTAAAAGCTGTTATCGGCATCTTCACAAAGTGTTTTAACATGTCTCTTCCCTTATCAGAATGTATCATTTTCTGTTAACCGATGGCTCACTTTCTACTGGGAGACTGAATCATGGCCAATGGTTCTACTCATTCTACTGCACTTTCATTTGGTAATTTGGTGTTGTGTAAGGCACCCAGCTGTCACACCACTGAACAATTGCAACCCATGTTTTTCCACCAGCTGCCATTTGGGCTTCTGGATGGCTTGGGTTGTCCTCTTTGATTAGTTTAGAACATTTCTAGAGATTAAATAAACAGGGGTGTTTGAGTGGGAGTTCTGTTAGAGGAGAAGGTATTTGTATGTATTTGTATTGGTATTTATAGATGCTTGTAGGGGCAGTGTGCTGGGAGAGAAGCTGAGCCCTGATTAGGGGGCGGGGCTTCTCTGACTAAGGGTCCTATGAAGGTAACCAGCCAGTCAGGCAGCAGCACAGACAGCTGCAGTGGCACAGAAGCCAGCAAACAGAGCTGTAAACAGGGGAGTTTGAGTGGGAGTTTGTCTGGGGGGGAAGAATAAGAGCCAGGCAAAGGAACAGACAGGCTAGTGAAGGGAGTGTGGGGTGTTCTGGTCGTGTTTTGGTGCTCGTTGGGGGTTTGTTTTGCTGTGGGTGGTGGTGGTTTGGTTTGGTTTGTGTTTCCCAGACTAACAGGACTTAGGTGGGAAGGCTAGGATAGATACAGAGGCAGCAGTGGGAGTGACCCAAGTAGTGGAAGACACAATGAAGATGACTGAATGTAGAAGCTGTGGCACGTACATGATCCTGGAGGGGGCACCTGAAAAGAATTTCGTCTGCACGAAGTGCTGCCTGATAGAGCTGATGGAAGAGAAGATCTGAGGATTGGAGATGCAGGTGGAGGCTCTGGTTGAGTTTAGAAGGGGGTTCGAGCGGATGATGGAGCAAAGACATGAGGAGGCTGAAGGGAAAAGCTCAGACTTGCAGATGGAAGCAGGACCGAAGAACTCTGAGGGGATACTGCTGGGTGAGGAAAGTGGACAGTGGAAGCATGTGACTAAGAGAACCAGGCAGAGGAAAAGACAGGGCGGTGAAGGAGAAATAGAGCTCAGGAACAGGTTTGCAGAGTTGGAAAATGAAGAGGGGCACAGAAGGTGCCCACTGAAGGTGAGAGGGCAAGGAAGAAGAGAAAAGCAGATAGTTCTATTGGAAGAGGGCAAGAGTCAATGGAGATAACAACACCAAATATGAACCCCACGAGGATACGGGATGGGTTGCAGAGGATTGCAAGGGACAATAGGAATTGAGAGGACTTGCAGCCAGATGGAACAGGGGATAGACTGGAGAATCGCACCATCTCCAGGAAAAGGCAGGTCTACGTGATTGGAGACTCATTACTGAGAAGAATAGACAGGCCTGTAACAAGAGCTGATCCAGAGAACAGAAGGGTGTGCTGTCTGCTGGGTGCTAAGATACGGGATGTGGATCTGAGGCTGAAGAGGATCCTAACGGGAGCGGGAAAGAATCCCCTAATTATCCTTCATTTGGGAACAAATAATACAGCCAGATTCTTGCTGGAACGTATCAAGGGAGACTATGCCAGGCTGGGGAAGACGCTTAAGGAAATCCAGGCTCAGATGATCTTCAGTGGGATTCTGCCTGTTCCTAGAGAAGGGCAACAAAGGTGTGAAAAGATTATGACTATCAACAGATGGCTCAGGCAGTGGTGCAATAAGGAGGGCTTTGGGATGTATGGCCACTGGTAAGCATTCATGGACAGAGGACTGTTCTCTCGGGATGGACTTCACCTGAGTAAGGAGGGAAATAGACTTCTAGGATGGTGGATGGCACAACTGATCAAGAGAGCTTTAAACTAGGAATTCAGGGGAGATGGTTGGGAGATGTCCAGGTAATCACCACGCCAGATTTTCTCTTTGAGAGGGAAGAAAATGAAGTAAGAAAGGATACAGCTGTGGTTAGGAGAATGGACACATGGCAGAAGGGCAGTGTACATACCAATCTAATATGTAATATTGGCAGTAGAATGTCTGTGCTCAATCGGGTAAAGAATGTGAGTGAGGCCAAACAGCAAAAATTAAGATGTTTGTACATGAATGCGAGGAGCCTAGGTAACAAAATGGAGGAACTAGAGCTACTGGTGCAGGAAGTGAAACCAGATATTATAGGGATAACAGAAACATGGTGGAATAGTAGTCATGATTGGAGTACGGGTATTGAAGGGTATGTGCTGTTTAGGAAAGACAGAAATAAAGGCAAAGGTGGTGGAGTAACATTGTATATCAATGATGAGGTAGACTGTAAAGAAATAAGAAGTGATGGAATGGAAAAGACAGAGTCTGTCTGGGCAAAAATCACATTGGGGAAGAACGCTACTAGAGCCTCCCCTGGGATAGTGCTTGGGGTGTGCTTTAACTTCCCAGATATAGATTGGAGGACAAATGCTAGTAATAATAATAGGGCTCAGATTTTCCTGGATACGATAGCTGATGGATTCCTTCCCCAAGTAGTTGCTGAACTGACAAGACGGGATGCCATTTTAGATTTGGTTTTGGTGAGTAGTGAGAACCTCATAGAAGAAATGGTTGTAGGGGACAACCTTGGTTCGAGCGATCATGAGCTAATTCAGTTCAAACTAAATGGAAGGATAAACAAAAATAGATCTGTGACTAGGGTTTTTGATTTCAAAAAGGCTAACTTAAAAAAATTAAGGAAATTAGTTAGGGAAGTGGATTGGACTGAAAAACTTGTGGATCTAAAGGCAGAGGAGACCTGGAATTACTTCAGGTCAAAGCTGCAGAAACTATCAGAAGCCTGTATCCCAAGAAAGGGGGAAAAAATCATAGGCAGGAGTTGTAGACCAAGCTGGATGAGCAAGCATCTCAGAGAGGTGATTAAGAAAAAGCAGAAAGCCTACTGGGAGTGAAAGATGGGAGGGTTTAGCAAGGAAAGCTACCTTACTGAGGTGAGAACATGTAGGGATAAAGTGAGAAAGGCCAAAAGCCATGTAGAGTTGGACCTTGCAAAGGGAATTAAAACCAATAGTAAAAGGTTCTATAGCCATATAAATAAGAAGAAAACAAAGAAAGAAGAAGTGGGACCGCTTAACACTGAGTATGGAGTGGAGGTTAAGGATAATCTAGGCATGGCCCAATATCTAAACAAATACTTTGCCTCAGTCTTTAATGAGGAGCTTAGGGAAAATGGTAGGACGACAAATGGGAATGAGGATATGGAGGTAGTTATTACTACATCCAAGGTAGAAGATCCAAACTCGAACAGCTTTATGGTACTAAATCAGGGGGCCTGGATAATCTTCATCCAAGAATATTAAAGGAACTGGCACATGAAATTGCAAGCCCATTAGCAAGAATTTTTAATCAATCTGTAAACTCAGGGGTTGTATCATATGACTGGAGAATTGCTAACATAGTTCCTATTTTTAAGAATGGTAAAAAAAGCGATCCAGGTAACTACAGGCCTGTTAGTTTGACATCTGTAGTATGCAAGGTCTTGGAAAAAAATTTGAAGGAGAAAGTAGTTAAGGACATTGAGGTCAATGGTAATTAGGACAAAATAACAACATGGCTTTACAAAAGGTAGATCGTGTCAAACCAACCTGATCTCATTCTTTGAGAAGGTAACAGATTTTTTAGACAAAGGGAATGCAGCGGATCTAATTTACCTCGATTTCAGTAAGGCATTTGATACGGTTCCACATGGAGAATTATTAGCTAAATTGGAAAAGATGGGGATCAATATGAAAATTGAAAGGTGGATAAGGAACTGGTTAAAGGGGAGACTACAGTGGGTCACACGAAAGGTGAACTGTGAGGCTGGAAGGAGGTTACTAGTGGAGCTCCTCAGGGATCAGTTTTGGGACCAATCTTATTTAATCTTTTTATTACTGACCCTGGCGCAAAAATCAGGAACGTGCTAATAAAGTTTGCAGATAACACAAAGCTGGGAGGTATTCCCAATACAGAGAAGGACAGGATATCATACTGGAAGATCTGGATGACATTGTAAACTGGAGTAATTGTAATAGGATGAAATTTAATAGTGAAAAGTGCAAGGTCATGCATTTAGGGATTAATAACAAGAATTTCTATTATAAACTGGGGATGCATCATTTGGAAGTAACAGAGGAGGAGAAGGACCTCGGAGTATTGGTTGATCACAAGATGCCTATGAGCCGCCAATGTGATATGGCCGTGAAAAAAGCTAATGTAGTCTTGGGATGCATCAGGCAAGGTATTTCCAGTAGAGATAAGGAGGTGTTAATACCATTATATGAGGCACTGGTGAGACCTCATCTGGAATACTATGTGCAGTTCTGGTCTCCCATGTTTCAGAAGGATGAATTCAAACTGGAACAGGTACAGAGAAGGGCTAGTAGGATGATCTGAGGAATGGAAAACCTGTCTTATGAAAGGAGACTCAAAGAGCTTGGCTTGTTTAGCCTAACCAAAAGAAGGCTGAGAGGAGATATGATTGCTGTCTATAAATGTATCAGAGGGTTAAATACCATGGAGGGAGAAGAATTATTTAAGCTCAGTACCAATGTGGACACAAAAACAAATGGATATAAACTGGCCATCAGGAAGTTTAGACTTGAAATTAGACGAAGGTTTCTAACCATCAGAGGAGTGAAGTTCTGGAACAGCCTTCCAAGGGAAGCAGTGGGGGGAAAAAGACATATCTGGCTTCAAGACTAAGCTTGATAAGTTTATGGAGGAGATGATGTGATGGCATAGCCTAATTTTGGCAATTAATTGTTCTTCGACTATTAGCGGTAGATATGCCCAATGGCCTGTGATGGGATGTTAGATGGGGTGGGATCTGAGTTACTACAGAGAATTCTTTCCTGGGTGTCTGGCTGGTGAGTCTTGGCCACATGCTCAGGGTTTAGCTGATTGCCATATTTGGAGTCAGGAAGGAATTTTCCCCCAGGGCAGATTGGCAGAGGCCCTGGGGGTTTTTCTCCTTCCTCTGCAGCGTGGGGCATGGGTCACTTGCTGGAGGATTCTCTGCACCTTGAAGTCTTTAAACCATGATTTGAGGACTTCAGTAGCTCAGACATAAGTTAGAGGTTTGTTACAGGAGTTGGTGGGTGAGATTCCGTGGCCTGTGTTGTGCAGGAGGTCAGACTAGACAATCATAATGGTCCCTTCTGACCTTAAAGTCTATTAGTCTATGAATAAATACTCAAGTGTCCCATTCTTTGTCCCCCAACCATTCCTACAAATCAGCAGCTTAACGGGCTAACTCGCATCCTTCAGATAGGCACAAATCACTCAGTGGTTATGCCTCAAGTTCCCCCAGTATTTTTCACCCAAAACATGACATTAGAATTAGAATATCAAATTCAAATAGTTGGGAATCTGGATTGAAAATGTACTGTCTACTTCCTCCTCCTCTTACTGTGCATCTTTCAATATCCACAGTTCAACTTGTCTTCTACTTTCCTTCTTTAGTATTGTTCATCCTGCTTGTACTCCTGTCAATTTACTGAATATCAGATGTAAATCTTGCACCATAACAAGTTATAATAATAAAAACTACTTTTCATTTCCATAATGCCTTTCATCCAAGACTCTGAAAGCTCTTACAGATATTAATGAATTATGCCTAAGAGCAGCTCTCAGAGAGGTAGATCAAACATTAGCTCTACTTTTCAGATGGAGAAATTGAGACACAGAGGGTTTTCAGTAATTTGTCTTAGTTCATCGAAGAAATGACTGAGAACAAAGAATAGATGCCAGCTATTCTAATACTCATTCTTGGGCTTTAGTCACAAGCTCATTCTGCATATTCTGACTTTGGATGATCCTGAAAAATCCAGTCTGTCAGATAAATATATGTTTGTCACTGGGTTGTGAAGATGGAATTAATTTTTATGTACTGTGCATGCTATTTATAATTACTCAGATGTACAAACAAGTTTACAAAATGTGTATTCTGTACTCCCACTGTATGAGAAAATCCAGGTCACTCCTTTTTTCTTTAGGCAAGGTTGAGGAATGTTGAACCTTTTCTTTTTCCCCAGCAGAACACCAGAACATCAGATTACACATTCTCCTTCACCCATGGTCTTATACATGCAATACTTCAGCCCCCTATGTGCTCTGAGTGGGGTCCTTGTGGCTTTACTCATTCTTTCATTCTTAACTGCGGTCTGTTCCTATTTTTAATACATACCCACTTCAACTTTCCTTAGTTGTGTTCACATCATACTGTCATATGTAGCTGCACCTTTTGGTTATGTGTGTTATCTTGTGACAAGTCTGGGTTTAGAGTACCATGAAGCAAAGTTGATCAGTTCTTGCGACTATGGTTCTTGCGACTATGGAGAGGAGAATCATACCCTAATAAAAGGTATCTTAGCTTATTATAAATCATTTGATTTATGATTGTGGAAGTCGTTCTTTGCATTTTTGTTTTGGCTTGTCATTTTTTTAACTGTGAAAACTTCCTTGAAACAATGGATTATTTCTTTAGAGGGACAGTTACCCTCTTCACCAACCATTAAGGCTTTCTCTGCAACATTCATGCCAAAATACAAATGCTTCAAAATGTTGAGAAAAATCTACATGCTAAATGGCGCTGGTGGTAAGATAACTAAACACTTTTTACCTTTCAGGTTGAAAATTAGCTGCAATATATATGATGATATACTTCCCCTTAAATCTGAGAACCGAACTGAGCCATGAGAATGTCATCTCTTCATGCTCCTTTTCCTCACCACTCTCCCATCCAAAGTGGGGAGAGTCTAAGTTGTTTCTTAATTTGAGTTTTCCCATGAGATACCACATTGTCATGACTACTATATTTTCTAAATCACATTTAAACTGAGAGGTGGTGCTTTCAATCCACAAATTCTGTTAAGATTGAGTCTGTTTTTAGTAGACAGAGGGAGCCTTAATTAGGAAATAATAAGAAATTGGTATGGGTCAAAGTACTGTTCAGAAGGTACTGCAGAACTCTTTATTTTAATGCAATTGAGGGTAGCCATGTGTTTGCATGATATTCTTGTCACATTCCCATCTGCTTCTGAAGGTATGTTCTGATGCTTGCCAGTTGCTAGAAATAAATACTATACATTCATTTTCACTGATTTTTCAAATTGGTGAATAGAGCAAAAATAATTCAAAGTGAATGTTTTCAGTTCTATAGTATGTTCAGCACATGAAACTGAAGTAGATCCTGTAGCTGGTTTTAACCTAAGTTTTCAAAAGGTATATCAAGATTTGTCCAACAAATATTTTAAAATAATGAATATTATCTATTTATTATCTGAGAAATATCATAACACAATAGAAGAAGTTGAACAGATGTACCATTAAATACAAATATTAGAATTAGGCAATTGTAAGAGTAGTTTTTAAAATATGTCTGGGCCTGGAGTGTACATGTTGCAGGCAGTACAACTGTAGCAAGGCACTAATCAGCTAAGTACCATAATCCTCCTTATAGGGTAAATTCTTACTTGACCTCCAGCTATATACAGCACATGGTAACAGTATTAACTAGAACCCTCCTCTCATACTCTCAAAGGCTTCCCCATTGGGTCAACTCTCTGTCTTGAATTATTAGTATTAGTTTTGTTTTATGCACTGTACCTTTTTCTAGATGCCGTATATCTTTTAGTTGTATTTTGGAGGGAAAAGGATTGTAAAGAAATATCCAGCAAGTTGTATCTACTAATTAAGAAGCTGTTCATATGATTACACTGAAGCTAGAAGGATTAAATGAAAGTGCTAGTCAGCACAGAAATTGATGTATTCTCATTATCATGATGCTTCCTACTTCCCAGATGTGCAGTGGCTGATCAGAAGGTAATGCCAGGAAGAAAGGTGCTGAATGTGCTTTGTGAAAACAATGTATTATGCTCAGTATTTGTTGTCCTTTTGGGGGGAATTAGGAAAATATTTATTATTTTAAACAAAAGATTTATTTCACGGATTGGAAGATAATGTACTGAGCATTAGGCACAGGAGTGTAGCTGTTGTGTCTTTAGCAAGGTCTCATACCCTTGCTGATTTTTTAATTCAGTATTTTAACTTGAATGACATCTGCAGCGTATAGAATTTCCTTACAATACTGCATTTGTTTCAATTGTAATTTATGCAAACTTTTAGAATTCTACTAATAATATTAGTGTTTTTCTGTATCTCGAATGCCATTTCTTAACAGTTCATTACATAGGTTGTGGACATCCTTCCTTTTTATTCATGTGATCTCCTTTACGTTGAGCACTCCATTATTGTTTACCTCACTCTCCATCTTTTATTTTACCACTGTATTATAATTGGTAGGGGGCCCCATTCTTCTCCCATGGATTGCAATCGGGGCAGGATTGAACCTAATAATTTCAATGTGCATTGTGACTAGTTAATTTAATAAAAGGAATTTAGCATTTTAGTGTTATATTCAACACATTAAATAAATTGTTTTCTGGGAAAAGTAGGTCAACTACAGTTCACAAAGCTATAAAACATAGAAATCAGTAACTTTGAAAATGTTCGCAAATAACTAAAAAACAAAGAAAAGTTCTGGAATATTTTACCTATCTTATGAGGGGTAAGTGTTCATCTGTGAAGTTGACTAAAAAGACTACGAGATTGAAGTATCTAAACTATTAATTTGTCTGTTATTATTTTCAGTTATTTGCTACAATAATGAATTCTCAAAAGTGTGTGTGAGTGTTTGTGTTGTTTCCAGTTACTTTCTAAATCATCCTAAATTAGTGAACTTTCAAATAAAACTAAGTATATATTTTGGGGCTACAGTTCAAAATTATTACATGATCTTTGAAGAGGACATTTTATAAACTTCATATTTTATAACTATAAAAGTAATTCTGCTCATTTGTTGAGGCTAATTCTGTTTATATTTCTCTAAGTTAAATAGTTAAACATTAATAATATTTGTTGTAAATATCAGTCATAATAAAATGATTAGAGCATCTTTCATTATCAGTATCATTTTCCCACATGCAATGCTCTTGATGCAATAAAGAAAATATATTATTTTTGTACTTGAAAATTGTGATTTTTTTAAACAAAGGAATAATTGATTAGAAGCTTTGCCGACAAACAAAGGCATGTCTAAAATCATTTTGGTTCTTTCACTTAAAATGGCAGAATATTTTATTATTTTGGTTACAGGCAGCAGCTTCTCTCTCTTAGTGTAGCCAGTTTCCTACACAAGTTAAAATATCCTAGAATCAGTGGTATTGTGGAATAAACATGTATTGGATGCTGCATTTTTTATAAGGTGTATATGATTTCAAAATGAAAGTCCAGGTTGTTTTGTATATCTCTGCAATCACATCCTGTTCAAAATGAGGTTATCAGTGAAAAATGTCATTATGTTAATGAATTTGTTACCACAAATGTCCTTTCACTCTGTTGATACCAGATTGAGCCCATAAGTGAGTGTTTTTCTATATTCCAGTTAAAGCTAACAGATCAGCAACTGCAGTGTGATTTTTTTCATGCTTCAGTAAATTTTATAACCCTCATTGCAGGCTTAACTCAGTATTGCCTGGAAATTCTTAGATAGAAAGCATTACAGAGATACAAGGTATTGTTATAAAATGTAATTTGTAAGGAGATTGTTGAATTGAGAAATTAAGTGATATTTCAGATAAATTTTATTTAGTGATTTGGTTACACAATTCAATGCTGGACCAACTGCAGCACTGTCTGTTCAAAGGACTATTAGTTAAATTAGCCTGTAAAATGAATATATTTGTTGTGTATCACACTAGGCTGCTGAATTGGCTCAGCACAAAAAACACGGGATCAGCTGTATATGTCCCATTTCCCAGTGGAGTGAGAAACCAAGTAAAAAGCACAGATACAGGAAAGATTCCATGCAATATAGCACTGTACAGTATGTGAGAATTGGAAAAAGGGAGGTCTAGGGAGAAAGTGAAAGTAGTTTAAAGCATTTTTACAGGAAAAGGTTAATATTCTCAATAAGCTGGAGCAATATCTGTTTTTTGAAATGTGTGCAAATGGTCGCTTATGTAGAATATGATTCAGCAATACTGCGTCAGGAACATTATGTACACAGAATGAGAAAATGACTGAAATTAATACAGATACAGCATTCGTAACATTTACAAAACAGCTAAAATTTGGCTGGATTCATTACTGTGGAAAAGAAAATATAAGGAAATATTTTAATGAAAGAATCTCATTGTAGAAGCACAGAAAAGACCTTGGATATTTCAGCCTGATCTCCTGCACGCTGCAGGATTCTCTCTCTTTAGGTCGAAAATCTGTGTTGTTCTGAGCATTCAGTTTCTACTCTCAGTTGCATTTGAGGATTCCATACCCTACACAGGAGAATAACTAAAATCGGGGAACCCCAGAATAGACCATCAATTTCTGTGGAGTCATTCCTGCTGCAACCAGTGGCCCCAGTGCCTCACTTGCCAAGTCCATGCAATGCTCAGCCCCTGCCTTCCAGCTCACCTTCCCCATCTCTGATAGGTGACACAGGCTGCTGGAAGTGGGGCAAGTCTGGGCAGATGCCCTGGGGGTAGCCCTGGTGAAAGAGCTGTCCTACAGCTAACCCACTGACCACTCAGGTTAGGCCCCACCAGCTCTCCATCAAGATGCTGGGGCACTGTGGGGCCAAAACTTAGTGAGTGGCATTGCAACCTGATTCACAGGGGTTGCAACACTGCTCAGGTTTGGCCCTATGGCCACTCTGACATGATGCAAAGCCAAATCTGAGCAGTGCTGCACCCCATGTGTACCACGTTGCAATACCACTCACTGAGTTTTGATCCTGCCACCCCCCATGTTGACAGAGGGACAGCAGGTCTAAACATGAGTGGGCAATAGGATGGCCTACCCTGCTTCTCTTTCCTGATATGAATGTACTGCGCATACAGGTGCAAGTGCACTGATTAGCACTTGGTCACTTGGGCCCAAATGTCTTATGCATCCTTTTAGGATCCAAACGTGCAAGGTCCTGAATGTCTCCAGCTCAGGTCCAGGCACTTTTTTTTGCACATCTCTAAGGGATGGTTTCTCAACTACTTCCCTACATCTTACTGGAGGTTAGGAACCTAAGCATTTCTGAAAATGGTGCCCACTTGGTGCCTGTCTTTATCTTTAAGCGCCTAGATACCTTTAAAATATGGTCCTTAAAACCTATATGCATTGGAACCATTCTTAAGCAATCTCTCAAAGGAACCAAAATATTGGTAATCAAATAAAAGTGATCATCTCATAAAGGAGGAGCAAAATTTGCTCCATATATTTGGAGATTTTTGGGGTGGTCTCTTACAAGTAGTTGCATAATAACCCTGTGTCTTGTACAGCTTTCCTTGTAGATTTCCAGGGGAAACTGGAGAGAACCAGAGGCATGCATTGCTTCTAAAGTGTAGTTTGTCACTCTGAGGATTACAGTAGTGCCAACTTGTGTGATTTTTGTCATGATTCTGTGATAGTGATTTTTGGGATGTTTGTTTTTACCTGCCTCATGAAATCATGATGAAAGGTGCCAACTCACAAATTTTCCCTTATTCATGGCCACCATCTCCTATGATGTCCATGGGGCTGAAGCCTGCAAGATGACCACTCATGGAGTTAGCAAAAACAGTCACTTGTAAGAGGTTGTCTCTCTTCAAAGTTATAGTATTGTCACCCTTACTTCCGTGCTGCTGCTGATGGTGTGGTGCTTTCAGAGCTGGGTGGCTGGAGAATGGTGGCTGCTGGCTCTGCCCAGCTCTGAAGGGAGTAAGAAAATGTGGTCTATGGTCACAGATGACGGGTGGTCACTCTTCACAATTTCTTCACAGTTGAATTATAGGCGGAAAAGTTCTATGGCCTCTGCAAGTAGTCGTTTGGGACAGGTAGTTTCTCTTCAGAGATTGTTGCTAAGGCAGGTTTTACTGTATTTGCATGTGGAAGTGAGGCTGCCCTTAATAAAGTTGGCTGTCACCTCCTGTTTTCAGTGAGATTGAAGCATGCCCATAAGCAAAATGGTGTCATTCTATGGTTCAGGAGGCTGAAGAGGATACAGGGGCTGTGTTCGGGTTGCCAACCCTCCAGGATTGTCCTGGAATCTCCAGAAATTAAAGATTAATCTTTAATTAAAGATTATATCATATGATGAAACTTCCAGGAATACATCCAACCAAAACTGGCAACCCTAGCGGGGAGCAGCAGGTAATGGGACACTGTGAGGAGGACTGCAGGGCACTGGGGGGAGCAGAAGGAAGATTTAGGGATTGCAGGGTAATGGGGTGCAGAAGAATGTGGGGGCAGGAGGGAAGCTGAGAGCGTGCAATGTTGGGGGTGGGAGATGGAGGGCACAGAATGGCAGTTCCCTCAGCCTGATGGTAGTGGTGGGTAAGGAGAGTCTCTCTGAGCAGTAAGGGGAAGGCAGTGTTGCCAGTTCTCACAAACTGATTGTGAGTCATGGGATTTTATTGCCTGAAGGAGAAACTTTTGCAATCCTACAGTTTCCAGGGCTGAGCACAAGGCCAGATATCTGTGTGAGCCTCGTGACTGAGGACACACACCTGCTTTGCCACTGAGACCTGCCTTCATGTATGGCCTTATAACACAGAGAGGCAGTAGAAGGCAGGAGAAGTGGTGGCCAGAGAAGTGGTATTCCTTGGTCCCAGCTAGAGAAGTCCTTGGACAGCAGGAAGTAGAGAAGATTGCTGCTGGGTCGAAACAGTAATAGAAAATGGATTACAGTTTCCCTATCTCAGGGATGAGGATAAGGTAAATGATGTCACCATCTGGGCAGCCAAGGAGAGGTGTACATTTTTGTTTGCATTAAAGGCTGACTTTTCAACCTGAAATTATCACACATGTTGGTAGAGGAATAGAGGGGAATTAAAAAGTAAAAAGACAGACTAAAACCACAATTTAAAAAAAATCATATTGTTTTTGAGGAGCTGATGTAATTTTTGATCACTTGAGGTTGGCAATGCTAATGTTAAAATAGTACTTAGCATGTACAGTTTTCATATCACTTCAAAGTAACTCATTTGTGTATGGAAAATATATTTTGAAAACATTTAAGTAAATTTTTTTTTGTACACATTGCATATTAGTCAGTGCTCATTATTATAAATATCTTCTCCTGGTTACGTGCTCATTTATGACAGTATTGAAATGCAATTTCCCTTTACCAAAACAATGGCACCTGCAATTAAAAAGTGAACCTAGTTTTTCTAATGCTGGGAACACAAATAATCTTTCTCAAGAAATTCCTTTTAATTCTTTATAGATACTAAGGATAATTTGTCAGATCTATAACACTGAAATATTTGTATCTTTGAAAATCCAGAAAAATTAATCTTTTTCACAACAATAAACATACACACAAAAACCTCAACAAGATAAATCCATCATCTTTCTAATTCTGTTATATTATGTATGATGCAAACATTTTTAAATTGATTTTTAAAATTATATTTGTTTCTCAGTAATCTGGTTTGTAGGAAATGAAGAGCAAACTTTTTGGTAAATCATAACTAGACTATGCAACAAGGCAACTAATTTTTGTATTTGTAAATAGATGACTATGGTCCAGGCTAAACCAAGTATATCTTTTTATGTTTAGCTACGCAATAACATCTCACTTGTGTGAAAACTGTAAGCCTGTGCAGATAAATTTAGTGCCCAAACTGTTGTTTTTACATGGGGTACAAGCATAATTTTTTCAACACTTTCTGTACATAGTGTATGTAGTACAAAATAAGATCATAAGCAATGAATTAAGCTGTATGTTAATGGTCTGAACACAGAACTGGGAGCCAGGGAGCGTTGAGAACAAATTCTGAATGTGATATAGATACCCTTTCTACTGCAGCACTGGTGAATTGCAAGGGATTTTTGAGTGTAGTCACTTTTAAAAATTTAATGGAAACTTACCTCAGCCTATTTTGTTTCTTCACAAAACTCTTGAACTGATTTAAAAACAAAATACAACTGTGGATTTTCCTTTCAGCGAAAAGTCCAAATGAATGAGAGTCTCATCAGGCTTAGGCTCCAGCCCCTGAAATCAGTGCCATCAGAGAAGGGAGGGTGATTATTCCTTCTCTACTTTGCTTTAAGTACTTATCCTCCAACTTTTCCAGCATGGTGTGGGGAAGGGAATCAAGTAAATTGACTGTTTGAGCAGAAGGAGCTCAGATTACAGCTGAGCTATTTGAATTTCTATGGTACTAGTGATATCACTACCACACTGTAAACAAGATTTCCCCCGATATGAAGGTAAGGATGAGACACACACTAAATGTCATGGATCTGAAAAAAAGGAAAGCTTTAAAAATATGTTAGTATGAATTAATAGCAAACATATGTGAAGGTTGTTAGGATTTTTTTTTCTTTACAGTTCATCTTCAATCTGTTTCAGCTTTCAGATCTGTAATTAAATTGGGATAATATTTATGTAATATGCCTCACATACATGTTTAAATATAATATTTGTGAAGTACTTGGAAGTTGAAAAATACTATATATATTTTTATTTATTTTTATTAATTAAAAGGAGCAGAAATCAAGCTGTCTGTGCTCACTTTACAATCAAAGGATGACCTTTTCAAAAAATGTGTTAATTTTCAGAAAAATTACCACAAATATTGCCTTTTTGACCTGATAGTTGGATGTTGCACATCAGAATTATTGACACATTCTCAAGGCCATATTAGCTTTGAATGTGCCAGTGTACTTCTGTAAACACAGCAGTAATGATTTCCCTTAGTGCATCTAGCTGGGGGAGCAAAATGAAGGGTTTTTATAAGACACCTTAAAAGTAGTTAACGGCAAAGAATGGATTAGACAGAAGCTCATAATGATCAGTGGGAATTAGCTTTTAATCTAAAAATAACAACAGATATATAAGGTGGTGTTGTAGCCATATTGGTCCCAGGATATTAGAGAGATAAGGTGAGATTCCACCCTGAGAGAGGTGAAGTCACAGGGCTAGGCACATGTGTGGGTTCACTGGGAGACCAGGAAGGGGTCAAAGATTATGAATGGTAGGAGGAAAAACAGCAAAATAAAGACAATGGACTTCAAGAACACAGGCTTTAGCAAATTCAAAGACTTGGTAGGAAAGATCCCCTGAGAAGCAAGTCTAAGGGGAAAAAAGAGTTCAGGAGAGTTGGCAATTTTTTAAAAGAGACATTATTAAGGGCACAAGAGCAAACTATACCTATGAATAGGAAAGATAGGAAGTATGGTAAGAGGCCACCCTGGCTTAACCAAGAGATCTTCAATGACCTGAAACTCAGAAAAGAGTCATGCAAGAAATGGAAACTAGTTCAAATTAAAAAGGATGAATATAAAAAAACAACACCACGCATGTAGGGACAAAATTTAAAAGGCCAAAGCACAAAATGAGATTAAACCAGTTAAGGATATAAAGGATAACGAGAAAGCATTTTACAAATGCATGGGAAGCAAGAGGAAGACCAGGCACAGGGTAGGCCCATTACTAAATGAGGAGGGAAAGACAGTAACAGAAAACACAGTGATGACTGAAGTTTTAAATGCCTTTTTTGTTTCATTTTCACCTAAAAAATTAGAATTGATCGGATGACTAACATAGAGAACAGCAGTGTAAATGGGGTAGGATCTAAAGCTAAAATAGGAAGAACAAGTTAAGAATTTCTAAGACAAGTTAGATGTCTTCAAGTTGGCAGGGTTTGAGGAAATACATCCCAGAATACTGAAGGAACTGGCTGAAGAAATCCTTGAGCATTAGCCGTTATCTTTGAGAACTAATGGAGGATGGGAGACATAACTGAGGACTGGAAAAGGGCAAATATAGTACCTATCTTTAAAAAGGGGAATAAGGACAATCCAGAGAATTATAGACCAGGCAGCTTAGCTTCGGTACCCAGAAAAATAATGGAGCGAATAATCAAACAATCAGTTTGTAAGCACCTAGAAGAAAATAAGGTAATAAGAGTCAACAAGGATTTGTCAAGAACAAATTGTGTCAAGCCAACCTAATATCCTTCTTTGACAGGGTAACAAGCCTTGTGGATAGGGAAGGAGTGGTAGATGTGGTACATCTTGACTTTAGTAGGGCTTTTGATACTGCCTCTCATAACCTTCTCATAAACTAGATAAATGTAGCCTAGATGAATCTACTACAAAGTGGGTGCACAACTGGCTGGAAAACCACACTCGGAGAATAGATATCAATTGCTCACAATCAAGCTGGAAGGGCATATTGTGTGGGTCCTACAGGCATCAGTTCTGGGTCTGATGCTATTCAATATCTTCATAAATGATTTGGATAATGGCCTAGAGAGTATACTTGTAAAGTTTTCAGATGATATCAAGCTAGGAGGGATCGCAAGCACTTTGGAAGACAGGAGTAAAATTCAAAATGATCCTGACAAACTGTACAAAATGGAGAAATAAACAGGATGAAGTTCAATAAGGAAAAATAAAATATACTGTAGTAGGGAAGGAATAATCAATTGTACAAATATGAAACAGGAAATAACTGCGTAGAAAGGAGTATTGCAGAAAAGGATGTGGGGATTACAGTGGATCACAAACTAAGTATGGGTCAACAACATAATACTGTTGCAAAAAAATCAAATATAATTCTGGGATGTATTAGCAGGAGTGGCATAAGTAAGACACAAGAAGTAATTCTTCTGTGCTACTCAGCACTGATAAGGCCTCAGCTGGAGTATTGTGTCCAGTTATGAGCACCACTCTTCAGTAAAGTTGTGGATAAATTGGAGAAACTCCAGAATAGAGCAACAAAAATGATTAAAGATCTAGAAAACATGACCTTCAAGGAAAGATTGGAAAAAAATAAGTTTCTTTAGACTGGAGAAGAGAAGACTGAGGGGGGACATAACAGTCTTCAGGTACGTAAAAGGTTGTTATACAGAGGAGGGTGATAAATTGTTCTTCTTTACCCCTGAGGACAGAACAAGAAGTAATGGGCTTAAATTTCAGAAAGGGAGACTCAGGTTAACTGTTAGAAGAAACTTCCTAACTGTAAGAGTAGTTGAACACTAGAACAAATTACTGAGGTAGGTGTGAAATCTTATTAACTTGTAATTTACATCAGGAAATATAGAAGTTCGTAAGATGGTTGCCATGCTGTACAAGTGGTGTAAGTACTTACATTCTATTTTTTAAATGTTTAATTATTATGACATTAACATTTTTCTTTGTAATGTTTTTGACTTCAGTGAATTATGAACCTTCAATAAATATACAACGTGACATACTCTTGTTAAGTTTCTGCAAAAAAATAAAAATAAATAAAAGGTGCAAGCACACTTGCAATCAGAAAAGAAGTCAGTGGAATGATTGTGTTTGAATCTGTTGACCACAGTACCTTCTTAATCCATTTAAAGTAACAGATATATTTATGCTATTGGAAGTATCGACAGAATTTTCTTACTTGTTGTTTGTCTTTGTTTACTTAGGAAAAGAAGCCCATCAGTATCGAGAGATCAGAACAGAAGATACGACCAAAGGGACGAGAGAGACGAATATTCACAGTATGCTACATCAGACAGTGCAATGCCAAGGTCACCATCAGATTATACAGATAGGCGATCACAACGTGGGTCTCAGCTGTACGAAGAACCTGAACGTGGTGACTACAGAGATTCTAACAGAAGAAGTCGCAGACGTTCCAAAGAGTATTCTGTAGAGGAAGATGATGTGCAGAACAGAGAGGAATATGAGAGGCAGAGGCGAGAAGAGGAGTACCAGGCACGATACCGAAGTGATCCTAATTTGGCTCGTTATCCTGTCAAACCACAACCATATGAGGAACAAATGCGTATCCATGCTGAAGTATCCCGAGCACGCCATGAACGAAGACACAGTGATGCCTCATTGGCAAACACTGAACTGGAGGAGTCCCGGATATCTATGCTGAGGATGGAACGACCATCAAGGCAAAGATCTATATCTGAGCGCAGAGCTGCCATGGAAAACCAACGTTCATATTCTGTGGAAAGAACTCGAGAGGCTCAGGGACCAAGTCCCAATCGTCAGAGGACAACAAATCATAGCCCTCCAACACCTAGGAGGAGTCCAGTTCCTCTGGATAGGCCAGAAATGAGGCGCACTGATTCATTAAGGAAACAGCACCATTTGGATCCCAGTTCTGCTGTACGAAAAACAAAACGTGAAAAAATGGAAACAATGTTAAGGAATGATTCACTCAGCTCAGATCAATCTGAGTCAGTCAGGCCTCCACCACCAAAGCCACATAAAACAAAAAAGGGAGGTAAAATGCGTCAGGTTTCACTGAGCAGCTCAGAAGAAGAATTGGCTTCTACTCCAGACTATACGAGCTGTGACGATGTAGAGATTGAAAGTGAAAGTGTTAGTGAAAAAGGTAAGACCAGTTTTTTTTACCATTTCAGTATTTAATATGGGTCATTGTTTATTCCATTGTATTTTATCTTATTTAATATACTTGACTGAATCGTGATCTATAGCTGTTCCCATGTGGTTTTCAGTTTCACATGGTGGGGTTTTTTTTTGCTTTGTTTTTTATTTTGAAATATGTTTAATGACAAATTGCAGTAAGGGTAACATGGAGAAGAACATTACAGTTTATAAATTAATTTGGATATGCTACTCATTTTTGACAGGGACAACTGTGCCTGTTGAAAACTTGATTAACTCTTTCAAGTATCTGGGTAGTGTTGTCACATAAGATTTTCTTGGTCAAATGATTGAATGAAATCACAAACCTGTCAAAAGGCTACATTTTTAATGATGTTGGCTGAAACAGTAAAATATTTAGGACCAAATTCTTCCTTCAGTTATGCTTGTGAAAGCTGAGTGATATCAGTGTGGTTGCATAGAGGAAAGAGAGGGAAGAATATGACCCCTGTTTGTTAAATATGTGAATCTATTTAGCTGAGAGGCGAGGAGGTGAAGATTAGTGGTTGGTATGGACTGTGTTTCAGAGAAGACATACACACAAATTTTATGTGTCTGTAGCAGAAATGCTTATCTGACCACTCTGTGTGTCAGGAAGTCAATTTGTCTGTTAGGCACATGCAAAAATGACTCTACTTATCTAATGTTACAAAAATAACATTTCTTCCCCATTACAGACTAGAATGGTTTGAATATGCTGAGGTAAAAAGCAGATGAAAAGTCAGAACAGCACAACTGGTCGGGGAGTCTCAGTAGTGCTTACAGTTGCCAACTTTCTGATTGCAGAAAACTGAACACCGCTGCCATACCCCTTTCCCAAGGCTCCATCCCTGCCCCGCCCCTTCTCAAAGGCCCTGCCTCCACTCATTCCATCCCCCATACCTCTGTCACTTGCTCTCTACCACCCTTGCTCACTTGCTCATTTTCACTGGGATGGGGCAGGGGGCTGGGTGAGGCAGGAGAGGGTGAGGGCTCCGGATGGGGGTGCAGGTTCCGGAATGGGGCCAGGGATGAAGGGTTTGGGGTTCAGGAGGGGGCTCCATGCTGCGGGGTGTGGCCAATGGTTTTGGAGTGTGGGATGGGGTGCAGGCTCTGGGCCTGGGCCAGAAATGAGAGGTCCAGGGTGCAGGAGGGGGCTCTGGGCTGGGGCAGGAGGTTGAGGTGTTGAGGAGTGAGGGCTCCAGCTGGGGGTGGGGCTGGGGCTGGGGCTGAAGGGTTTGCGGTGCACGAGGGGGCTCTGGGCTGGGGCCGAGAGATTTGGACCGTGGGAGGGGACTCAGTCTGGGACAGGGGGTTGGGGTATGTGAGCAGGTGCGGGCCCTGGGTGGCGCTTATTTCAGGAAAAGAAGTGCTTTGTGTTGTTCAGGAGCAACATTTATGGAAAATTAAGGAGCAGTTTCTAAATAAAAGTATCCAGCTCTCAGTCAGAAGAATGATGACCATAAGGTGGAGTCTTGAGAATAGAGTTTATGAAGGAGGGGAAGAAAAAGGGAACCTCCAGGGCTTTGAGAGGAAAGACCTTAAAACAGACAAGTATTTTTAATTAAATATTTAGCTGGCTGTATGAAGAATTATATATACAGATCTAGATTTTCAAAATTGTGTGAATATTTTTTCATGCACCCAACAGACACTTCATCCATACTGGATGCATGTGCAAAAGTTGTTAGGATTCTAATGGTTGCACAAGTCTCTAGAGAGACAGTTAGGTACATTGCACAAGATGTACACATGAACATCAGATGTTCCACACGCACAAATCACATAGGCACTTTTGAATACTTAGGCCAGAATTCCTGTTGTTAAGTTGGATCATAGTGCTAAATATTGTCCAGCATAAAAAATTACCATTTTTCTTTCCACAGATTGTTTTTTCTATCCCTGCCAACACTGACAGATGTTTTGTCTTTGGTAGAAAGAGGGTCTGACATTACTTTGGTGTAAACAGGAGGAACTCCACAGAAACCAATATAATACACAAATACAAAACTAGTGTAAGAGAAGAGTCAAGCTAATATTTATATCACGTAACTTCATACATTTTCTGTATTGGTATAAAGTATAATGGTTGTATTACCTTTGTAACTTACTTTTTATTAATATTATTTCAATGAGTTGTAATTTTATCTTCACCTAACTGCTCATAAGTATTTTGGGTTCTTTAATAGTAGTGTTCAATATATTAACTGCTAGGAATAGGAAACCAGAACATTCATTCCAGTTTGCCTTTTATAGAATGGCAACACCTAGCCAGTTTTGTGAGTTGAGATCAGGAAACTTTTTGCTAATATTATTATCCAGAAAGCTGAAAGCCCATGCTGTCGCACAGGTGTCGCAATTGGACCAAGTAATCCCCCATCTGTGCAGTCTCCTTCATACAGCCAATGCAATTGTTGCCTGCTAATTAGTGGTAGAGTAAGGGTGGTGGTTGGTTGAGTTACCTTTGATGTCACAATAGTCTAGAACTCTTGGCATGCATAGATACATGCTTACTGAAGCTGTACACTGCAGGGGTGTAATTTGTGAAGTCAAAATGGCTGAGAACTTAAAAACTGCAGAGCCCAGTGATGACTGAACTCGGTGATATTTTGAACAAAAAGATCTCTAAACTATGCTTGCAGCTTCACTCTGACTCAATAGACATTCTAGGCTTCAGAGTGACACACAGAGTGACAATCGTACAATCTTATGATACAAATAGCTTTACAGATGTTGAGGTTCTAAATCTTATCTCAGTTATGACAGTAAGGATCTGAATAACTCAGCTGAACTTACCCAATGAAGTCAATGACATTTATACATGTAGCCCCTCCGACAGATGTTGATGGTGGCAACCAGGGCTAGGTTACAGGGGGAAACAGACAGTTCCATCCCTCTACGTCTAGCTCTGGGGCTTACACAAATTCTGTTTCCAAGAATCAAATGACTCAGTTAGGTACAGTAGGGTTTACATTTAAATTCCTAGAGTGAAAGCCTGGCCCCCTTTAAATCAATAGCAACACTCCTGTTGACTTCAGTGGGGTCAAGATTTCACCCCTAATGTTTATGACTTAACATCTCCTAACAGGGAGATGACCCAATCTAGTGTCTAGAATGAAAATATTAATGAAATGTGCACTTAGTGTATCTTGGGAAATATGATATAAAATAATACTAGAATTCTCTGGAATCAAAAGGTCTTAGCTATCAAAGAAACTGAATTATATTATTAAAAATGGCCTACTTAATCTGACATTCAGGTAATAAGTGAAGCTAAATAATGCATCCATTTAATATATATGTGCACTAATTCCTACAAAAATGCCATGAGAAAAAAAATGTTTTCTGAGTTGACTTTGAGTGAGTTAATATACACAATTCACATACTGTATAGAACATACTACTTGAGTAATTATTTTCATTTTCATGAACAGCAAGCATTCTCTTTGGACTTAAAGCCTTGACTCCGAATCTTATGCAAGCATCTGTCACAGAGAATTCTCCATAAAAACCTAGCTAAAACCCAAGCTCATATGTACATACCCCTTCTATTGCAAGTTTTCCAAATGTCTTGGCTGCTCCAACAAAATGAGCCCCAAATAAAATATGCTCGCTATATGCTCTCTGAGGATCCCCCACACCAGGGAAATCCTCAACCATTCCATTAGGATGGATTTTATGTCCTTTTGTACAAGGATCATCAAACCAAAAGGCAGAACATTTAAGTGACTTGATTGAGGCCACAGAGGCAGGTGGTGTCAGAACTAGGATTAGAACACAGTAGTACTTTGGTCTTAGAGTTGTATGCTTGGTGCATTGCATAAGGCCATCTCTTGCGTTGCTGAGCTTTCCTGTCTTTTCACCACAGGCAATATTGACAACTGAACAGAAGAACCTGCTCAGAGGTCAGAATCTTGCTATGACAGAGCTTGCTGTAGCAGCCTCTTATATCTATGAATTGTTCCAGTGTCCTCTCAGAATTGAGTGATCTGTGGCTGAGAGTTTTTACAGGCCCCAAACACCTGCCAGTGAAGTCTGTGAATAATCCTCAACGTTAGGAAAAGTTGCACTGACAAACATTCAGCTCTTTCAGTCATTTTACATTTTCAGAGCAGTCCTTTTATTGGAAGGGGCTAGAAACTGACTTTTTTATTTTTTTGAGAAAAACCTGAAATTAGCATTGCCATTTTAGGCCCAAAAGCAGTTATGACCTGCAGCCATAGGCCTGAAAGGCTGGCTCTGTGTGCATGTAATAGTTGAAGGATGAGTGTTTAAAGGAGTATTGAATGTCTTTGGTTTTCAGTATTCGGTTTAATCTCAGTCAATGGGGGGAAGGGAATATACAAATATAAAACATATTTTATAGAACTTAATCTATGTTAATATTCTGGCAATGAACTAAGTATAGTGTCTATGTATACTACTAGAGTATGTGTTAGATTTATCAATATGCTTCACTTTCTAACTAGATGTCAAATTATATAAATAATGGTAAATTGTATGATTTAAATCAGGCATTGCATTTGTTTCCCCACCCCACTTTTTAAACTTAAAGCTGATCGAGTATCATGGTATAAATTAAGGTGAGGACATCAGCCTTTCCTTTAGAATTCCACGGCTTATATTGATTATTGCCTTAGCATTATTTTTCCTTTTTCATAAAAGTAATTACAAAAATGGTCAAATAAGAAAATTTAAAATCTTTCATGAACCAAGGTCTCTGCTACATTCTCTGGTATCTGTCTCTATAGTTACTATGATGGTCAAGGCTCCACTGCTGGGTCTGGACCACTCTCCCAACCTGGCTGTGGCCATGCCTCAGTCTGCTCCCTAGACCAGTCCACAGCCCCAGGTCTGGGGTGTCTTTGGGCCTGCTTCTCCCAGAAGATGCAGCACCACATATGCCCTGGTCTCAGCCTGTTTCTCTAAGTCTGCTTCTGCATCAGCTGTTTGGTCCAGAGCTAAACAGGTAGGCTGAAACCAATCCTGGACCAGGGCTGAGGGGTTTGGGGTGCAGGAGGGGGCTCCGGGCTGGTACTGAGGGGTTCGGAGTGTGGAAGGGGGCTCAGGGCTGGGGTGGGGGGTTGGAGTGCGGGAGGAGGTGGGGGCTTTGGGGGGGAATTTGGGTGCAGGAGAGAGTTCCATCCTGGGGTAAGGGGTTGGGGTGGGGGTGTGGGGTCCGGGAGGGAGTTAGGGTGCGATAGGGAGTTCCGAACTGGGGCAGGGGATCATAATTGTGACCTAATTATATAGAGGAAGGTGAGAAGTTAGAGAATATGTGCAGGGAATAGGTGGTAGTGTTCTCCATCAGTGTACCACTGCCTCTAGCCCCTATTTATCCAGCTCTCATATAGAAGTTCAACTCCATTACTGCCAGGTGGGATACGTCAAATTCAACTAGAGCAGGGTAGATTTGTGGGGAATACAAAGTTGCTGAATACAGTAACTTCCCTGACAGGGCATTAGAGCTTTCAGTGCAATTTGCCTTTTAAGTTACTGTCAGCACAAGAAGCTGCAACTTCCATTCTGCAGCTTTAACAAATCGTAGAGTGAAGGTAAGAGCTGGTCAGCTGCTACCATTAATTGGGAGGACTGGTCAGGAACAGTGGGATCCAACTGAGGACAGGATCTGAGATTCATGGAGCCTTCACTTTCATTTTCTGCACATCTCAGGTCTGTGAGATTGCTAGGTCATGCCTCCCTTTTCAACACTGCTGTCAGTCCTGAGGGGATGATGTAGCAGACTGTCTGCTGTCAAAAGGCCATATCTGGAGGGCAGACTTCCCTTCTGTGCAGTTCTAAATGGGAACTTTAAATAGGAAATACATGTGCCATTTCAGATAGAAAAGGTTTAGAATATGTACAGCAACAATATTTGGAACCTAAATTTTACACACATTTATATTTTTCCTAAATTACGGAGCAAAAGCTATTAGCTAGTTAGATAAAAACAGTTCCTCGGATGTCAGTGTTCTTATCAAATCATATGTGAGTTGTAAAAAAAAGATCCTAAACCACTAAACTATTTTTTTTTAATTGTATGGTTTTACAACAAGGTGAATGGAGGGTAGCTGTAGCCATATTGGTCCCAGGATATTAGAGAGACAAGGTGGATGTGAGAGGGTTATAGATAGTAAGACCTCAGGGGATGATATTTTGTTTCTTGAATTTGTTCAGAAAGTAGATGTCGCTTTTAAGTTTTGCTTCCTTTTTCCACAACATGAAGAAATGAAAAGCTCTGTGTGGCTAGAAAGCTTGTCTCTGTCACCAACAGAAGTTGGTCCAATGAAAGATACTACCTCACCCACTTTGTCTCTTTAACAAGCTGAATATTTAGATGTGCTTTTAGATGTACTTTAAATTGGTTTTAAAAAGCCAGAAACCCAAAGAAAGCTTTCAAGTTTACACCAGTTTTTAGAGCCTAGTTACAAGCCCCTGAGAGACAATGTTCATAAAATTAAAAGTTGTCACAGTATTAACTGTGGCAAAGTGAACAATGAGACTCTCACTACTTCCCTAATGTTCAGTCCTAGAACGAACATAGTACTATTTATTTGAAACATTTGTAAAAAATAATATAGGCCCTAATAGTAGCTTTTGGGACAAATTTACCATTCTGTTTGCATTCAGTGGAATGGGATTTGCCACTATTGCTGCAGATATGATTCCCATAATCCTCCAAAGTGAGGAGCTCAAAATCTGTGCCTGGAAGGAGTTAGAGCTGGGCCAAGATATGGACAGTCTCTGCAGAAGTCTCCATTCCAACCTCGCATAAAATGATTCCCAGGCTAAGTTATGTTGACTGTCTATGTCAGCATTAACTTAAGTGGCTTCCATCTTGCAATGTTAAAACCCTCAGGGGGTGGGGAGACAAATTCTTAGGGCAATGACCACTCTTGGAAATTAGGCCATGCTGTTAAAGAGGCTGGAGGGGCTGGGAGTCAGTGCAGTGGTACAGGGCTTCTGTGTGTTTGGTGCTAGCCCCAGTTAGATTCCCCCAAGATTCACAGGGATCTAGAAAGATCTGTGGGTTCCATATGCTAAATACTTTGCCATTTTTGCAAGGAGGCATAGGGTTGCCATCTTTCTAATCACACAAAACTGAACACCCTAGCCCCACCCCTTTCCCGAGGCCATGCCCGCCGCTCACTACATTCCTCCTCTCTTGGTGGCTCACTATCCCCCACCCTCATTCACTTTTACTGGGCTGGGGCAGGGGATTGGGGTGCGGGAGGGGGTGAGGGCTGTAACTGGAGGTGCGGGCTCCGGGGTGGGGCCAGAAATGGTTTCAGGGTGCAGGAGGGGGCTCTGGGCTGGGACAGGAAGTTGGGGTGTGGCGGGGGTGAGAGCTCTAGTTGGAGGTGTGGGCTCTGGGGTGGGGTTGAGGATAAGGAGTTTGGGGTGTAGGAGGGGGCTCCAGGCTGGGGGGGGGAAGGCCAATGGATTTGGAATGTGGGAGGGGGTTGTGGGTTGAGGCAGGGGGTTGGGGTGTGGGAGGAGGTCCAGGCTCTGGGCTGGGGGTGCAGGCTCTGGCGTGAGGTTGGGGATGAGGGGTTTGGGGTACAGGAAGGGGCTCTGGGTTTTGGGGCGGGGTGCTCAGGGCAGGGGGTTGGGGGTGGGCTTACCTTGGGTGGCTCCAGGTCAGCAGCACAGCAGAGGTAAGGCAGTTTCCCTGCCAGTCCTGGCCCCCACACTGCACCTCGGAAGTGGCCAGCGGGTCTGTAGGCACTGCCCCCCCCAGCTCCTTTTGGCCACAGTTCCTGGCCAATGGGAGTGCGGAGCCAGTGTTCGGGGTGGGAGCACTGCACTGAGCCCTGTGGCTCCCCCCTGCTTAGGAGCTGGACCTGCTGGCCGCTTCCAGGGCATAGCACGGTGCCAGGATAGATAGGGACTAGCCTGCCTTAGACCCACACCACCGCCAACTGGACATTTAACGGCCCAGTCAGCGGTGCCAGGGTCCCTTATCACTACATAATCCCCTTTAGTGAAATAATGTAATGGGAACTCCATATATGAGAACTCACTCAGTTTCCTATCCCATACACATAGTGATCCCACAGAAGAGCAAGATAGCCCTTAAAGAAAGTGAGTATTCATCTGCTTCTAGCACTCTGTGATATGAATAGTTACCTTGTTAAAATGAGCAAGATAAAACAATATTTTAATAAAATCATTGCATCAGTTTTGATGTGCATAATAAATTTAAATAGAACACACAAACACAGCCACATAATAGCAAAGCATGTAGAAACACATCGTTAGTTATGTTTTGATGTATGTGTGACGGGCTGGATCACAGAAACCCCCTTGGGACTGCCAGCTGATGTGCCGAGACTATCTCTGAGCCCGTTTTTCCTGGCGGCTTGGTGCCTCAGAACCTTGCCTTGTTTGAGCTAGACATGCTAGCCTGCTACAAACACAGAACCAGGTCTGAACAACGTCCCCCAAAAGCTTCAGGCTTAACTGAAAACAACTTTAGAAATGTTCCAGCCTCCAACATTCAGATGCCCAGCTTCCAATGGGGTCCAAACCCCAAATAAATCCATTTTACTCATAAATTGTTTGCCCTCTATAACACTGATAGAGAGCTATGCACAGCTGCCCCCCCCCCCAGGTATTAATGCTTACTCTGGGTTAATTCATAAGTAAAAAGTTATTTTATTAAATACAAAAAGTAGGATTTAAGTGGTTGCAAGTAATAACAGACAGAATAAAGTGAATTACCAGGCAAAATAAAATAAAACACCCAAGTCTAAACCTAATACAGTAAGGAAATGATTACAGACCAAATCTCACCCTCAGAGATGTTCCAGTAAGCTTCTTTTACAGACTTATCTCCTTCTAGTCTGGGTCCAGCGATCACTCACACCCCTGTGGTTACTGTCGTTTGTTTCAGTTTCTTTCAGGTATCCTTTTTTGGGGTGGAGAGGCTATCTCTTAAACCAGCTGAAGACAAAATGGAGGGGTCTCCCAGGGGCTTAAATAGACTTTCTCTTGTGGGTGGAGACCCCCCTCCTCTCTCCTATCCAGAATTCAGCTCCAAGATGGAGTTTTGGAGTCACATGGGCAAGTCACATGCACATGCATGACTGAGTCCCTTACCAGCCAGGCCACATTCCTGGGAAAGCTCAGATGTGGATTGGCATCTCCAAGTTCATTGTTAGCTCACATGTTTCTTGATTGGGCACTTACTGAGAACAGTCTTTTCTCAGGAAGCTGACCAACTGCTTCACCAAGGCTACTTAAAATTAAACAAGTACGTAGCCAATATTCATAACTTTGAATAAATAAATGATACATGCATACAGATAGGATAAATATATCCAGTAGATCATAACCTTTGCAGAGATATGTTACATGGCATATCTAGCCTAAAACATATTCCAGTTATGTCTTATTTACTTTTATAAGCATATTTTCATAAAGCATTACGGGGTGCAACATCACAGCATGAAAGCAAATAAAGGGTGTATTGTAGTTCCAAATATTCTATGTAATTACAAAAATTCAGATAGTGAAATCAAACCAATGTTTAATTGCTATAGTAACCTCGCATATAAACTCCAGTGTGGTAGTGTGTTCAGTGTGCGAGGTGTTTTACAGCTGCCAGATGATGGGGATATAGAAAGTTGGGGTGGCAGTGGAAATAAGGGTCCTTCTATCCCTGTGGTAGTGGATGAGGGGAGACAGGTGGAAAGGAAGAGTGCCATTGGCAGAAACCAGAATCAAGATTTTTAATCTCAACACCACTCATTTCACCTGCAGTCAGCTCCTGTAAAGTCAGGGAATTGGTTAACCAACAACCCAGTTTTAGGGTCATGCTGTTTAATGTAAGATTGTTGGCCAATAAAGTATCCACTATCCATAGTATAATTCAGAACAAGGGACCAGACCTTCCATAGGCTGGTCTGATTGTTGGGCATCTGTTGCCAGTTATGACTCTGCTGTTTGCATCCAACCTGAAATGCAGGAGGCTGCCCACTCCAATTTTAGATGGGATACAGTGTGTTTGTCGTGTGTGTGTGTGTTCCAGGATGGGATTGAAATTTTGGCATGCTAATCACTCTGCTGCACTAAATCCTAAGTGAGCTGATTGTGTTCATTATCATGGTGTCATTGAAGGGACAGAGGTAGGGTTGCCAACTTTCTAATTGCAGAAAACCAAACAGCTTGCCCTGCCCCTTCCCCGAGTCGATGAAGTGAGCTGTAGCTCACGAAAGCTTATGCTCAAATAAATTGGTTAGTCTCTAAGGTGCCACAAGTACTCCTTTTCTTTTTGCCCCTACCCCGTCGCTCTTCCGAGGCCCTGCCCCCATTCACTCTGTCCCTGTCCCTCTGTCGCTCACTCTTCCCCACCCTCACTGACTTGCTCATCTTCACTGGGCTGGGGCAGGCGGTTGGGGTGTGGGAGGGTGTGAGGGCTCTGGCTGGGGTTATGGGCTCTGGCGTGGGGCCGGGATGAGGGGTTTGGAGTGCAGGAGGAGGCTCTGGGCTGGGTGGTGTCGCCGAGGGGTTCAGAGTGTGGGAGGGCTCTCCAGGCTGGGGCAGGAGGTTGGAGTGTTAGAGGGGGTGTGGGCTCTGGTCTGGGGGCGCAGGCTCTGAGGTGGGACCAGAAATGATGGGTTCAGGGTGTTGGAGGGGGCTCAGGGCTGGGGCAGGGGGTTGGTCTGTGGGAGGGGGCTCTGGCTCTGGCTGGGGGTGGGGCCAGGGATGTGGGGTTTAGGTGCAGGAGGGAGCTCCGGTCTGGGGCCGAGGGGTTTGGAGTGTGGGAGGGATCTCAGGGATGGTGTGAGGTGTGCTGGAGGAAGTTCAGGGTGCAGTTCATGGCCAATGGGAGCTGTGGAGCCAGCACTACGGATGGTGTCTGCAGGCGGGGGCAGCATGCAGAGCCCCCCATGGCTGCCCCTCTGCCTAGGAGCTGGAGAGACATGCCGCCACTTCCCAGGAGGCACGCGGAGCTGGGCACGGAGCCTGCCTGCCCCACTTCTGCGAACCGGATTTTTAGCACCCTGGTCAGCTGTGCTGACCTGTACTGCCAGGGTCCCTTTTTGACCAGGCATTCTGGTCGAAAACTGTACGCCTGGCAACCCTAGATTGAGGCTGATAGTGCTTAATGACTTCAACAGCCACGTGAACTGGCTAAGGATCTCATGGTCACCATCATGATGACCATGAGCTATCCTACTTGGGTACTGGCTCAACTCACGTAGCTGGCCATGCTTTGGATCTAGTGTTTGGGATGTGATAGGACTGGAAGTGAGACAATTAAAAACGAGGCCTTTGACATGGACTGACAATTATCTTTTGCATCTTTAGGTTGGGCTGAGGCACCTGTTGCAATGGTCCATGTCTTTTTTTGTTTGAAATTGTTAGCTCTCAGAGCATGATGGAGGCTGCATCTATTTGCATAGGTTGCTGTGGAGGTGTCACAGAGGTGAGGTTTGTGTTTTATATTTTGTAGGGGGTTGAGTTCTGTTGACTGCTGTTTAATTTAATTATTTTTAAACTGTATGAGGATCTCATAGAGCTCTGGATAAGTGCCCTTTTTATTATTGTAGAAATCCAAAAAAAAAAAAAAAAAGAAGACAAATATACTTCTGTGCTATGAACTCTTTATATTGTTACATCAATATTTTAATAACATTTTAATTATTAAAAGAAAATTGGGTGAAGGCTACAGAACACAGGTGGTTGTGTGTGTGTGTGTGTGCATGTGCACACACGCATATGGGGAAAAACCCAGGACTCAGTTCTTTTCCTAGCTTTGCCAGTGTTTTGCACTGTGACCTTGGACAAGTCACTTAACCTACTATTGCCTCACTGTGCCTATTTCCAAAATTTAACTAACAATGCTTACCTCACTAAAAGTTGTGAGGTGAATTGCATTACATTGGTGTCAGTGGGGTTCTGTGGATATGCAAAGGTGCACAAATGTGCAAAACTGACTGCAGAATTAGGGCCTAATTTTCTACTGCAATTCTCTACATTTGCAAAATTAAAACAAAACAACTTGTGAAGTGCAGGCAATATTTAATTTTCAGTAGACTAATATCCACTTGGAAACAATTTATTTTTGTCATTTTAAAACTGATAGTTTTGCTCATTGCTTGAGGAGAAAAAAGCTTACTTTATATTGCTGAGTGCTACTACAAGAGCAGTGAATGTTTTCCTTGTTTGAAAGGTGGGAAGCAAAAATGGAATATTATTCTCTGTGGCAATGTTCTTGCCAGTGATCTCACTTCAAAATTTTAAGTGACAATGGGCCTGATTTTGATAGCACTTATACCAGTTTTACATCTGTGTAGCACCAGCTTCAAAGGAGTTATTCTTTATTTACACTGATTTAAATTAGATTCAGAATCAGGCCTATTGTTTCAGTTCTTTGCAACAAGGCTAACACCATGTAACAGCTATGAATTGCAACAGAAGGGAAAATTGCAAGAGAGTGTCTTGAGCACCTGTGGTTTTGAAAATTGTGTAGCGTCTCAAGTGCCTCGGTAGGACATTTAAGTGGTAAAGATATTAAATTATGAAGGAATGTGAGGCAGTATAATTGTTTTACCCAACCAAATTCCTCAGAAATCTTGCAGGTATATTTTCATTTTAATTAACTAATTTAAAAGAGGCTGACTAACAATTAATTTCAATTTTTGCTTAATCTTGCAATGATCCAAAATGCAGAGTGCTTTGCATCGGCGAAGGGATGCTCCTTTGCATGCTGAGTACCCTGACTCTGCAATACATGAAAATATGGTGTAGTGGTTAAAATCTAGGACTGGAAGTGTGGAGATCTGGAGTCTATTTCTGTCTTTGCCACAGATTCTTTGTATGACCTTGGGGAAATCTCTTAACCATGCCTCAGTTTCAACTACTGTAAAGTAATAAAATAACATGTTTCCAAAGTGCTGAGTATCCAGCAGTCAATGGGAGCTGCAGGATGTTCAGTAATTTTGAAAGTCAGGCCATGCATTTTAGGTGTGTTAATATGGCACCTATTTATGAAAATCTTGTCCTATATTGTAATCAGCAGTAGTATTTTCTTCAGAAGAAAACAAAACATACATGTTTTGAAGTTTTGTTTTTCTTTTACAAATTTGTGTTTTCAACTGAGAGAAATATTTGTAGTGATTTCTTGTGCTTCTTGATTTCAGTTTTATTTTTTTTGGGGGGGGGAGGTGATTTTTTTGTGGGAGGATAATATATTTCATATGATCAGTACACTTTTTTCTCCACTCTGGTTCAGTATTTTCATTTGATAGAAAAACTCCACTTTTGGGGGGTAAAGTACAAGTCTTGCAGTAATTGCAATGTTTTTTTCAATAAAAGGAAAAAATATTACATAAAGTAATTACCAAATCTGTGTGGATAAAATTGAGATGTTGCAGTTTGTCAAATTGGTAGTTAGCAGTTATGTTGTGGAGAAATATATTTTGACATGTATTATACACCAACTACATCAGAACAGACGTTTCCCCTGAGTGTGAAATTTTAAATGTGATATGCTAACATTTTCCTGATATGCTTCTGAACTAATCCTGTTTGTCACAGAAAGGTTAAGGATAGGGTAGTGTACTGTAGCAGAGAGCAAATAAAGACACCTTCAAGAATGAGAGGAATGTCTTTGGTATTATATTGTCTTTTTGTTAAACTTAAATGGTGTCTTCAGAGAGATTTTATGGTGGAATAAGATATAAATCCAGTCCTCATCTCAGTTGTAGCACTGTTCTTCAAATCGATTTGAAATTGAAAAGGTGAATGCACTTGACAGCTATAATTTGTTTTATTTCTGGAAGTATATGTGATAAAATTTATCAGCTTCTGATGTAAAATAGTCATATTACAGTAAATCCAGAAGTATGGAGTATAAAGTACAGGTGCTGTGTCTGTCATAAACACTAGGTGATTATGTTTGGGCATTGTATTTGAAGCTATCACAAGATTAAAGAGAGAGGATAAAAAAATTGTTTGAGGTCCTTAAAGAGAGATTTGCATTACTTGCATAGCAGTGTGCTTCCACTTAGTATTACTTATTCAGATCTTGGCACTGTTCAATATTTCTTTTTCCTCTACAGAATTTGTGTTTGCTCTCTCTCTTGTTGCTCTCCTTCATAGTCCCATTATAAAGACATTTAGTTTAGGCAATAATGTGACTGGTGCAACTTCAAGATTCCACATTTTAAGAGATTATTAAGAAAATACACACTTCAGATTAACCTGGTGAATTGCCATGTGTGCTGGAATCTGCTGTTATATTGGTAATCAGTTATTCTATCAAATGTATTTGACTCCACTGCTTCACATTTTGTATTTAATAGTTCATTGCCAAGTACATAGTGAGCACCACTTGCCAGCACAGAGATTTACAGGTTATTCTAGAGCACATTGTGGCGCAGTTCCTGGATTACTTTTTTAATCTGGTGTCAATGGAAAATTTCATCAAACAACCTATATTAATTCAGTGTTCTGTGTGTGAAGATGTAGTGACTGACTGTTGTAGATTTATAAAGATAAATTAAATTAGTGGATATGAAAATAACTTGAGTTCCACATTGAAACTTTGTCCAGACTGGAGTCACATAGTAATTCTTAATGAACATTTATAGTTCAATAATATTCTTCAGAAAAATTTCATTAAAAATAGTTCCACTGACACATTGGATGCTGTAATGAACATTTAGATTATGATTCTCTTTGAGGGCTTTAGTTATATAATCTGTTTACTTGGAAACGAGAATATGTGGACATCAGTTATATAATATGAATTAAAGTCAAACTGCAGTTTTCATCACAATGCTCCATGACTATTTTCTGCTGCATGTTCCTTGACCATATTTATATACATCAGTGTATTTCTATAACAACAAGAAAGGCCCCTCTACATCCAACTCTCTTAAAAGAATTGTGTGACATTGGGCCATCTATGTGTGCTGACCAGATGATAGATGATACACTACCAATAACAGAAATGCTTTCATGCTACAGATTCCAGGAGTTCTAGAATTACTTGGGTTTTTAGCATTTCAGTACATTTAGGGGAAAATTTTCAAATGTTCTCAACATGTTGAATGCTAAACACTTTTGAAAATATGGACCTCAAGGCTTTACCCTGCAAATCTGACATACTTGAAAAAAGCAAACTACAGCAGGATGTATAATTTAATTTTTCAAACAAATATATTGCTGAATTGTGAGAGTTGAAATTTGTTTCTTGGATGTTTATGACTAAAGATATATAACTAAATCGAAGACTGATTAACTAAATCTATATTAATAGGATACACAACCGCACTCCTTACAGCATGGAAAGCATATTTTGTGATTCTGAAAAGTGCTTATTTTTGGATAATTATCTAATCTGTTGCCTCAGATCAAATACTGTGCCCATTTACATAGACCCAAGGTTGGTCAATAATAAAGATCCTCTCAAATGTATCCACTATAATTAAGGCTGAATAGAACAGATCTTCTGTGGAGGCTTCTCTTTTGCTACTGCAGCAGATACAATAATCCTCCTTTCTAATTTCTGCTACCTTTTCTTAAGGGCTGCATTGCATTTTACTGACTTGGTTAAAACTTTTTGTGATGTGGGTAAATGTTATCAGTTTTACAGAGGAGCAGACTGAGACACAGAGAAGTTAAAGGGAGACCATCAGCATAAAAATAAAACTTCTGTCTGAAAATATTTTACAACCTGTTGTTGCAAGAATAATCTAAGATTACTATAGCTAAAAGAGATTAGAGAAAAATTAGATTTTTCTCTGTTTTTCCATTTGTTTACTTTGTGCACTTTATATATAGTCAATTTCCTTTTCCCTTTATGATTAGCCAGGTTTGTTTCCTGTTATTTGTGTGGGTCTTTAACAGAGCAACAGAGGAGTGAAACACATTTTATAAACAGGAATTTTGCTTGTAAATCCACCAAAATTGTCAGGGAAAATCAAGCCAGGTGGAGTGCCTGAAACTGCTTTTTAACTTTTTTTTTTTTAACTGACTAGATGTCAATTTGATGGTGTCCTTTTTAAGTGACTTGCCAGAGGAGGCAGAGCAAGTAATAGAACCCATCAGGATCTATTCAGAGTTCTCTGTGCGAACTAGTAGATAATGTTAATGTAGCCCACACACCTCCTGGGTGTGGTGCTCTGTCCCATAGAGTGGCACTGAGACCACTTAGAAAGAGATTAATGAGTCTGCTCTACAGCATTAGCTAAAAGCTATATATGGCTTTTAGCTGATGTAGTAGAGGCTTATGCATTTAGCTCCAGAGGTCCCAGGTTCAAGCCCGCCCGCCAACGACCAGTGTCTGTTGGTGTTATACTACCACTTACAAGCACTACTGGGCAGTATAGGCAAAAATATAAATTTACAAAGACAGTGGAGCCACATGTCTCGGAGAGGATGTGTGGAAGATTATTGCCACTCTGAAACAACATTTTCGTAAAATGAAAATAAATAACAAAGAAGCATCTTTTGGCCCATGGCATAAGGAGAATGATGAGCCTTCCATAAACTGTGTATTTGAGCAAATCTGAACACATTAGGATAAATTGCAACTTTCAGTAACCTCTCCGGTGGTGAAATTGGAAGCACTGGCTATAGAATTAATAAAGCAAACTAGTTGGCATGGAGTGAAGCAAACTAATTCTGAGGATTTTTTTCACTCCTAACCTTGGTAACTCTCACAAAACAAAATTTTTGTTAAGAACTGTATGACTGTGGAGCGATATCCGGTGTTCCTTGAGAACTAGGTCTGCTACTAAAATGAAACTACCAGGAAATAATCTTCTAATATAATTGCTTTTACAGAATACTTCTTTCCTAATTTATTGGATATAAATGTTAGGGGTGGTCCACTCTGGATAAATGGCTCATGGAAGTCCAGTTATTGGATATTCATATTAAAGGTGATACACTGTATGTATATTCAAGATGAAATTCAAATTAGATTATTATTCTGAGAATTGCTAAGGTTAGAATATGTTGTTTACCTGATATCTGAAATACAAAGTGACCATATATTTGTTCCAATCAAAAACTGCTCAGGCCTGATTCTGTATTACCATACAACCTGTTCATGTGTGCAACGTGATTACAAAGTGGATATACAACACTACCATTCTGATTTGGTAACATTTTACATCTATTTTGTATTCACTTAACAGGGTGTAAACGGGTGCACATGGTACAAGACAGTGGCGAATATAGGCCTGATTTTTCACAAGTGCAGAAGTTTCAAATTCTAATTAAATTTAATGATGGTGCTTAGCCAACAGTTTCATTTTTGTTCAAATATCTTGAAGAAGTTAAAGCAAACTTTACAGTGTAGAAGCAAACTGTAGACCCAATTCTCCATTCTCTTGCCCTCTGCATAGTCCTTTACACTTGTGCAATTGGAGTGTGAAATGCCACCGGCCTGATATGGTAGTGTTTTACATTAACTTTGCACAGGTATAAATCACTGAATTAGCCGCATGGCTGTGGTGAATCAAGCCTGATTTGTTTCTGTTTATTCACATTTATAAAAATAAAAGTACTTTAAAATAATATGTTAGTTACTACTTATAGGTAAACACAATTGTGAACAGTATTTTTTTGCTCATGTTAAGAAATTGTTGGGATCATTTCTTTGAAATGCTGTAGCACCCTCAAGCTTTGGAGCAGGGACTTGAAATTTGGAAGGGGGTGGCCTTTGGGTCAGGTATGTGCATTTTTCTTTCCTGGTGAAAATCCATCCAAATTTGGCCAAATTATAAACTTTCTTCCATTTTAGAGACTTCTTCAATTTTAGCAGCTAAAATCTCTGAAGATTGCATCCTCACTGATCATTCTCCAGCCTCTGATAGCTCTGATGTGCGACTGCACTGCACGTGTGACATCACCACAGAGCAACTGAGCATGCTTTAGCACAATGCTAAAGGGGCTCCCAGGGACTTTCTTGTAACTGATGCTCCCAGCTTCTCTGAGCCAGTATAGATCTGAGCACTGAAACTGAGATCAGGGAGCCTATCTGTCTTGTGCTCTCTACGGCCTTCTCTACTCTTGCAGTGGCAAGTAGGGTATATCTAGCTGCAAACCACAGTGAAAAGCAGGCTTCTGCCAGCATTGCAGTGTGTAGCTACATGCACAGTGATGGATATCACTGTATTGTCCCACTGCCTCACTGCTGTTGGAGCCTTTCCCAATCACAGGGAAAGGCTCCAGCAGTGGGGAAAGGCTCTGGCAGGAGGAAGGCAGTTACTGGCAGCCCTTTGTGGTGGAGAATGACTCCTGCAGTAAGGGGGCAGTGGGGCACTACACTTCCAAAAATAGCAGTATAGACATAGGAGGCACTGCTTGGGGGTGTAGAGAGTCTTGTGGAGTATATACCCTATGGATCTGGTGTGTCTTTACACACCTAGGCGGTGCCTCACCATCTACACTTTGTTTACCCATGCTACGGGTATGTGCAGTGTCTGTAGTCTGCAGGCCTCCATAAGTGTAAACATAGCCTGTGACACCCCTGCTGGCACCCAGGCACCATAGAAGAGTAAGCCTTCTGATTTGAATGCAGAGGGGACACAAGCCAGACCAGGGGAGGAAAAGGAGTAGATGGAGACAATGAGTGTGGTGAGATGGGGACTGGAGAGTGGGGGAGAGAAACTGGAACTGGGAGATGAAGATAGGGAAGCTGGGACTGGCTGGACAAGGAGACTGGAACTCAGAGCTGTGGCAAAGTGGCTAGGACTGATTGGGCAGGGAGGCTGGACCTGGTTGAGTGGGTGAGAGGGACTGGGAAATGGGGGAAAGGAGAGACTGGGTCTGGGAAGCTTTGGGAGGAGACTGGGAATGGGAGCAGGTGAGGGAAATGGGAGGACTGGGAACTGGTTGACTGGATAGAACACTGAAATGAGAAGAGGAGATTGGACTGGCTGGACAGGGAGGTTGGGAAAAGGAACAAGTGGAGGGAAGGGGGGATGGGGATGAGGGTGGAGGGTAGACAGATCTGTCAAGGAGCTGGGGGGAAAGTAGGAAACTGGGAGTGGCTGAGCAAACAGACTGAGATGAGGAGCCAGGAATGGGATTGGGGGGAGACTGAAGTTGGATGAAGACCTGGAGAGGGTGACTGGGAGCCAGTGGAGGCAAGGACGAGAGAGAGAGAGAGAGGATGAGCAGGTAGGAGGAGGGGAACTGAGATTGGCCTGGCAAGGAGATCAGGAACTGGGTTTGGGGAGGGGTCAACTGGGATTTGGACAGCAAGCCCTGATGGGGAGACTGAGGAACGAGATGGGGACTGGGATAAGAAGTCTGAGGAGTGGAAACTGGGATTGGGACAAGAAGCCAGGGGTTGGGAAGAGTCAGGACTGGGACAGAGACAGATTGCAGGGGACAGAACAGAACGGTCAAGCTTGGGGGAAATGGAAAAAAGAGTCTGTGCCCGCTAGAGCACAGTCCACTTCAGAGCATGGAGTGGAACCCAAGATTCTGATGTCTCACCATTCCTCTGCTGTTAGCAAATATCTGTGAAATCCACTGGCAAAGTGTGTGTCTTCTCCTCCTCTCCTGTTTGTCCACATAGAGGATGACAACATGATAGTACTATTACTTCGTGCTTTAGTTCAAGTGGAAGAGGTCTGTGTGGTGGATCTAAATGTTCCACCTCTGCTGCTTGAGCCATGTAGGTATCAGTATGATGCCCATGATGGAATATCTCTTGTTTGTCTGCTTTTTAAAAAATATAAGAAATTACACACCAGATTTTTGTTTTGTTAAAAGAATGGTATTAAGGTTGCAAAGTCAAGTATGTAAAAATAGGGAAATGCCAGAATTAAGGTAGCCTATGCATCCTTAAATCAGTGCCCTCGTGTGTATGAATTATGATTTAGTTTTTAATTACATGATCACATAATTTTTTTTCCCACAGGACCCCTGCTTCATTCAGTGCACTGTATGGAAATACTCTGGGGATGAATCAGGGCTGTGTAGTGAAGGACGCTATTGTCTGTAGGACCAGGCCTCATTTATTACAGAAGTGAGAAGGAATGTACTGAATGAGGCAGGGGATTTCAGAAAGAGAAAGGAGGGTCTCATGACAAAGACAATTGACTGATGTCCTGGAGAATTGGATTTTATCTCTGCCTCTGCCACAGAATTCCTGTGTGATGCTAAGTAAGTCATTCAAACCAAACTTTTCACAGGTGGTCATTAATTGTGTGTTCCTCATTTTCTGGGTGTCCTATGTCAGACGCTGGGTTCTGGTTTGCAGAAGTGCTGAGCATTCACAGCTGGAACGGAAGTCTGTGGTAGCTCTGATTGAATATTTAAAGTGCTATATAATGCTAAGTACTTTGAAAGATTAGGTCATAGGTATTTCAAATTGGGAACCCACCAAAAGTTAGTGGATACTTCTTGTGCCTCAGTTTTCCATCTGTTAAGTAGGGGTACTATTGTGCCCTCATATCACTGGGTGTTATGAAAATAAATGAACTAATGTTTGTGAAGAGCGCCATAGAAAAAGCTATGAAAAAAATTAATAATTCTTTCTTTGTAGCAGGTTTTGAATAGTGTGCAGTATATAAAGCCTAGGGCCATACATTGATAAATAAGGAGAAAACAAAATATTGATTAGCTTCTAATTAATAAAGCACTCTCCATCCTGTGCACTGAATGAGGCCGAGATCCCAAGGAAAAAATACTGTATAATCATGTAATTAAAGACTATCATAATGCACATGCACCAGAGAGCTGAGTTTAGGTTGCACAAGCAACCTGAATTCTGGCATTTCCCAACTTTTCATTGCTTGAGTTATCAACCTTACTAATGTTTTTTTAACATAGTTTATGTGTGTGTAATTTTTATAAGCAGTAGTAAAGAACCCATCAGTATATAAACCAGTCATTTTTATATGAATCACTATATAATCAGTCATTTGTTTTATTCTCAGTTCATGTCACTTTGCTTCATTTTTTTCTCAGATAGTTCAGTTGTTAACTAGTACTAGGGTTGCCAAGTGTCCAGTTTTCGACCAGAACACTCGGTTGAAAATGGAACCTGGTGGCTCTGGTCAGCACTGCTGACCGGGCTGTTAAAAGTCTGGTTGGTGGCAGTGCCGGCACAGCAGGGCTGGTAGGCTCCCTACCTGGCTCTGTGCGGCTCCCGGAAGTGGTCGGCATGTCCGGCTCTTAGGTGGAGGGACAGCCATGGGGGCTCTGCGCGCTGCCCCCCGGCCCGAGTGCTGGCTCCGCAACTCCCATTGGCATTGGAAAATTCTGTCTTGCTGGTGCTTGCTTTGGCATGTGCTGTAGACTCGATAAATACATAGACAGGTCATTCAGGTATAGGTGTATGTTAGCTGCTGGACCTCAGCCTTCTTCCCCATCTGGGATAACACCTAGCTGGCATGCTCTTTTCTCCTCTACCCCCGCCCACCATCTGTTCCCCTACATGCTGGGACAAGACTACTTTTTATGTTTTAACTTATCCTGGTGGTTATGGTAGTAGTATCATAAAATTAAGTTAATTCCAAAACTGGTCAACCTTGGGACTAGTTAGACAGAAAGGAAAAAGACAGAAAATAGAATCTGATAAAGAGAAGTGTGCAATGATTATTGTCAGCCTAACATCCTAACGATGGTTTAGGATTCAATCAAATTAACATCCTCACTGGTTTCTCTTCTGGTCTTTGGAGTTGTACAGTGGTACATATGGGAGGTGAAAACAGTCCAAAGGCAGTCCAAATGACTGCTGGATAATGAGATTCGATCTCAACATCTCTGAGGACCTGGCAATACCTCTGTTTTTCTCTCCGGGCAAACTCCTCTTTCCTTTGAATCAGTGTGAGTTTTGCCATTGACTACAATGGAGTCAGATTTAACTCTAAATGTCTAGAGGGGGCCTGGTCGGCCCTCATTTCCCCCATCAAAATGTCCACCGTAGAAGGCCTTTGTATCCCAAATATTGGCATATCTTTTTGTTTCCAATAATTTGAAGTTTATTACTATTCCTTGTAGCCTCCACTCCTTTGAGGTCATCTTGCTACCATATTTTAGTGTAAAGAAGCTAATTTCACAGAATTTGAGTCAATTTTATGCTTCCTTTCATTAAACTTATTTATACAACATGTTTACAAGGTAAGATGCCCTTCGTCCAACTTTACCCACTTTGGGTAAAATTTTGCTCCATTAAAGTCAGTAGGAAAAACTCCCATTGACTTTAAAACACCCATTGACTCCCTTTGGCTCAAAAAAAAATTTTTTTTAAAAGGTAACAAAATATTTACCTCCCCCCAAATCAATCATCTTTAATAAAGTAAAGCTGGCTCAGCCCCCAGACCTTGCACAGCTGGATGTCCACAGCCTGGCTTCTTCTGGCAGAAGCCAGTAGAACCTGAGAAATGAAAGCAACGTTATTGGTGAAACCATTATTGGATGCTTTAATCAGATTTTAGAACAGATCTTTTTTACTAACAGAAACTACAGGAAAAAAAATGAGGCATACTTGTGGCACTTTAGAGACTAACAAATTTATTTGGGCATAAGCTTTCATGGGCTAAAACCCACTTCATCGGATGCATGCAGTGGAAAATACAGTAGGAAGATATATATATATATATATACAGAGAACATGAAAAAATGGGTGTTGCCATACCAACTGTAATGAGACTAATCAATTAAGGTGGGCTATTATCAGCAGGAGAAAAAAAAACTTTTGTAGTGATAATCAGGATGGCCCATTTCAAACAGTTGACAAGAAGGTGTGAGTAACAGTAGGGGAAAAAATTAGCATGGGGAAATAGTTTTACTTTGTGTAATGACCCATCCACTCCCAGTCTTTATTGAAGCCTAATTTAATGGTGTCCAGTTTGCAAATTAATTCCAATTCTGCAGTTTCTCGTTGGAGTCTGTTTTTGAAGTTTTTTTGTTGGAGAATTGCGACTTTTAGGTCTGAAATTGAATGACCAGGGAGGTTGAAGTGTTCTCCGCCTGGTTTTTGAATGTTATGCTAGAGAGAGAGCTGAATAAATTTGAAAGTTTAGAATGTGATGAGGACCAGATAAGAATCTGGTTATATAGCAGCTGTTAATTTTACATACAGGGTCCATGTGAAGCCTAGAAGTTGTTGAAACTAATCTTTTTTTCCCTGCAGAAAATTTTGAAAAAATAAAAGATTTTTTACTGCATTTTTTGTGAAAATTTTCATTTTTCCCAAAATTTTGTTTTGAATTGTTTTTCAAAAAAATTGTTTTCAGTTAACCCCCAATTTTCAGTGAAAACAATTATCAACATTTTTTGGACAAACTGTAATAATTTCCGTTGTGAGAAAAAAAGCAGACAAGCTGACTTCTCTGCTCACTATAATGGAAGAAATTTGACAGTACCAAATTGTCTTTTCACAAAGATGTGCAGATGTGGCTAAGTGAGGTACTTGCAGCTCTCTACTTGTAAAACATCACTGTTAATTCCTTCTTTAGATAACTTTTCTTGTGTGTAAATTCAGGGTTCTTCTTTTTGGCTTCAACATGGAATGATGTCAAGGGTCAGAGAGGTAGTGTTAGTCTGTATCCACAAAAACAATGAGGAGTCCAGTGGCACCTTAAAGACTAACAGATTTATTTAGGCATAAGATTTCGTGGGTAAAAAACCACTTCTTCAGATGCAAGGAATGCAACATGGAATGATATCCATAGTCATTTTTTTACATGAAAGTACGTTGATATTCGTCATAACTGATAATCCCTGAAGCACATTTATGTTTGTGCTGCAAGACCAGGGTTCTAATGGGTATTCCCAATTATTGTTAGAGGATTACAGGCGAAATTTAGCAAAAATGACAAAAATCAGCTAAAAGGATGTAATTGGAAGTCTGTCTATAACAATTTAATATGAAGGACAGGAAAATCTACATTGAATGATGGAGGCCAACAGTACAATATATGGTACCTGTCTGATAAGAAGTTGTAAAATTTGCAGCATTTTGTGTCATATCCTGTATGTCTATGAAGTTAGAGGCCTGTCACACACAGTCTTTTAGCTGTAGTATGCTATGGCATAACACTGCTGGTTTATGGCATGATTCAACTTAGGTGTTATCCACACTATAGTTAAAAGGTGTGTGGACAACATGCCTCCAACTTCCTTGACATGCATTACACGTAGGACAAAATGCTCCTCTACCACCTCATGATTTGGATAAGTGTTAGAGGGGAAAAAAGGTAAATGATCTGTTTTACTTTGTATATAACTAGCTAGAAGTCTTTGAATAAAAATAATTGTTTTACATCAACAAATTGAGTAGGATAAATAAAACCAGCATTAAATGGTATTTTAGACTTTAAATATTACATGTCATGCTCAGTCAAAAATATAATGAAAACACTGCATTGTAGTAGAAATCTATTTCATTTCATTTTCTGCCCTAAAATAGATTGCAATTTTCGATACTTATGTCTATGAGGGAACTTTATTTCCCTTAACCAGTATTTTAATTCACCTAATTAATACACTTACTATGTATTATTATCCTTTGCTTGATATTATTCATTTTCACATTAGCAGATTTTTTTTTTAATAGGTTGTCAAGTTAAGTCACTGAGGCAAATAGCACAAGACAGTTAGACCTTTTGGGGAGAGCAGTGAGGATTGAAGGATATACAATGAAAAGCAGGGAGCAGGCATCAAGATGAACTTAGAGGACAGGCTTGTTTGGTCTGATGACCTTTTTTCTGTCCTATTCTTCTTTGGGTCCTTATGTTTCTTGTTATCAATTCAAACCACAAAGAATTGCTGTAGACCACAATTACACTAAAATACTTATATAATATAAATGTACTTTGGGTAGATAAACAAAGTTGATAAATAAATAGGGCCCCCATTGTACTCTCACACTTACATTTACTAAGCACCTTGCAATTTTGAAGTACAGTATCTTCATACTCTGAAACCTTTCATGTTTTACTAGCAATTGGGGGATTTCTAATTTGTAGTCCCTACAGAGCTATGCACTTTCCTCTCTGTTTGCTTTCCATGCTGTGTGGCATGAATAACAAACTACCTGTCCTACGCGATCCCCATGATGCTATGTAACCTACTGTTTGGAATTAACCACATTTCATTTGAACAAGTTCCTGAATCTAATTTTTAGTCATTACTATGCTTTCCTCTCTCTCTGTCTCCTTCTATTTTTAGTGTCAATATTGCCATAAAGATCTGCAAGAAGACAGTCTTTTTAATATAACAGCCATCTTGTAGGATTTATGTATTAATGTCAAAAAGATTATATTCTGAGCTTCTTCAAATATTTAAATTGCAAAGGGAGATGGAGAAACTGGAGTTTGCTGTCCCTGTAAAATAAGTGATGTGATTGTAACCTGATTGAACTTTCAAAGTTGATGAAAGTATTGGATAAGATTGACTGAAGCAAACTCTTCCCATTTGCAAAGAAGGTAAATTACCAGCATACACTCTGCAACCTATAGGAGGAGTTGAAAATAAGGAGCCATAGGCCATAGCTGTGGCAGTTATCCTAAGCCATGGCTTGAAGTAAGTGTGTGTGTGTGTGTGTTATGGCTGTCAGAATTCCCGTCAGCTGGTCTGGGTTGCTGTGCTGAATAGCACAATGGATGTCAGTTCAGTAGCAGCAGTAGTAAGAGGTCTGACAGATGCTTTCTTTGAAAAGGAGCTGGTGTGGGCCAATCCTGTCCACAGCTCTGGCTAATGAAATCATCATACAGTGCCTCTGCCAGCATGAGTAGACATGATTGATGCCTCGAGGAGGCCTTTAGCCACCCTGACATTCTATTAGAAGAAAGGGGCAAAAAGAGGTGAAATGGAGAGCAGAGAGGAAAAAAGAGACAGCAGGGGTCAGGGAGAGCAACATGAGGAGTGTGGAGCAAGGGGAAAGAGCAGATGTGGGGGGGAAAATGGTATCATGACAAGGCCAGAGCGGTAATATGAGTGGGGCTTCTGCATATTAGGAAAGAAGGCCAGTAAATCCTGTGTGTAATCCAGGTTTTAACATATAGAATTAACATGAGGTGAATGGATAGGTGATGCTGAGGCATTGCCACTGACCTTAGTGGGAGCAGGTTTTGGCCCTTAAACTGAACAAAACCAGTCCTAACGCTAATCCTTGTGGTACTCCTCTGCTTACTTCCCACACTCACAACTGCTGACTTCATAGACATTTTTCTCTGTGATACTGTATTAATTTTTTAACATCCAGTAAGTTTTATGCACAGGTTCCTTTTCACTTCTCCAAAAAAGTGTGACTTTTTACACCGACTGTAAACATTGTCCAAATATTAATCTTAAAACAGTTTTCATATCCTCCCTTCTCACCATTGCTTTATCCTAATAAATTTCTGCTAACATCCTGAATTATTTTTAAAAAATTGTGCTACAATTCATCATCTTTATTTTTCCCTCATGGTATCACTTAATGGGATTATGTCAAGTTGAATTTTGAAATTATATATTGATTTTTTAAACTTTGCTCTATCCCAATATATATCAGAGCTTGAACTTGTTGAATTCCAGGCTATTTTCCTGGACATTTGGTGAGGGTTAGGTGTATGTGATGCTGGATGGGACAAATTGTGATTTATAGGGAGATCTAGTGGAAGACACTTGATATAAAAAGGCTTGTCTGTCTATTCTGAACTTTATCCTTTTGTTTACATGCATTTTAATTATATAAAAAACAAAACAATCTCCCTCTAAAAATAACAAGAACTGCTGACCGGGCCGCTAAAAGTCCAGTCGGCGACGCAGTGGGGCTAAGGCAGACTCCCTGCCTGACCTGACTGCACGGGGTTTCCAGAAGCGGACGGCATGTCTGGCTCCTAGATGCAGAGGCAGCCAGGGGGGTTCCACGTGCTGCCCCCGCCCCAAACGCCAGCTCCACAGCTCCCATTGCCTGGGAACCACAGGAGGCAGTGCCTGTGGGTGCGGGTAGTGCGCAGAGCCCCCTGGCCCCTCTGCCTAGGAGCCGGACATGCCTGTCATTTCCGGGAGCTGCCTGAGGTAAGCGCCACCTGGCCGGAGCCTGCACCCCTCACCCCCTCCCACGCCCAAACACCCAGCCCTGAGCTCCCTCCCGCACACAAACTCCCTCCCATAGCCCGCACCCCACACTCCCTCCTGCATGCCGAACCTCTTGGCCCTATCCCAGAGCCTCCTCCCACACTCCAAACTCCCCTGCTTCAGCCCTAAGCCCCCTCCCACACCCTAAACACCTCATCCTCAGCCACACCTCAGAGCCTGCACTCCCAGCCCAAGCCCGCAGCCCAACTGCCTGCCCCACCCCTGAGCCTCCTCCCACACGCCGAACCCCTCAGCCCCAGCCCAGAGTCCCTTCTTGCATCTCAAACCCCTCCTCCTCGGCCCCACCCCAGAGCCTGCACTCCCAGCTGGAGTCCTCACCCCCTCCCACACCCCAAGCCCATTCCCCAGCCTGGAGCCCTGTCCCGCACCCTGAACACCTCATTTCTGGCCCCACCCCGGAGCCCTCACCCCCTCCCGCACCCCAACCCTCAGCCCTGGCCCGGTGAAAGTGAGGGAGGGTGGGGGAGAGCAAGCGATGGAGGGAGGGGGGATGGAGTGAGCGGGGGGTGGGACCTTGGAGAAGGGGCGGGTCAGGGGCAGGTTCTCAGGGAAGGGGTAGGGGGCGGGGCAAGGGTGTTCGGTTTTGTGCAATTAGAAAGTTGGCAACCCTAATTTCCATTGATGATGATCAAAATTTACAGATAGGCAAAGTAAGAAAATGCTGCTTAAGAACTTCTTAGTTTGATGTAAGGGTATTTACTTGTATATTTTGGCATGTAATGTTGATAATTTGTGTTTTAACGGTTATAAAGCTTTACCTTTTTGAATCTCAATCTTTACTATTATTCTGGCCTTCTCTACTGTCTGACCCTGTTTAATTTCCTCCACTGTGAACATTTAAATCTGCAAAAATAAAGAAAAATGCTTAAAATGCATAATTTCATGCAACTATTAAAATTTAAATAAATAAAAATAAAATAATTCTTAAAAATAACCATTGATATTATCCATTGAGATTATCAAATAGAAAAAAGAAAAAAATTTGAATTCTGCCAAGCCTAGATATAAACCACTTGAACATATGACTTTAAAATAGAAGGAAGGAAAAACAAACAGATATTCACCTATACAAATCTGTCATCATGTGCTTCTATAACATACATATGTTTCAGAAAAGTACACTGCAAAACAAACTGGTGGGAAATCAAAATGAATGTGTGTGTGTATAGAACTGAGGTTTTTATTATTGTTATTGTGGTGTACAATTTTGCAACCATTTTTTGGCTGATCTAAAAAGTATGAAGCTTCTTTGAAAATTCTATTTTTTTAAAAATCTAGCTTTAATATTACATCTAGGTTCAGAAACCAAGTCTTACAAAGTCAGGAAATAAAGAGTTACGATTGAATGGTCCTGATTATATACATTTATAATCTTTAGTAAGATAAGATGAAGAAAATTGTCAGGCAGTAGCAGTACTGATGAATCCATAACTATTTATTAAATATAAAAACTACTGTTTTAACTGTATTTTCAACTATGCAAACTAAAATAATGAAGCTGACATAAAAAAAATAAATAAATAAGAGGAAATCAGCAAGCATTTGAAATAAAAAAAAGATATAAGTGACACATATGTCTTCAATGCTTCACAAATTCTAAAATCAGTACAATTTGAAAGCAAATGTTGCAAAAATGCACATCTGAAAAGTGTTTCAGTGCTTTCCATTAAACATTTCAGACTGTATTATTTTGAGAAGTAATGAAAAAAGGTAACAAAAGTGTTATTCCTCATTGATTTTGGTAAATGAGCACAGTATATTTAGTGGTGGAAATACTGTGCTAATTATTTCTAAGCTCTGTGTTTTTATGTATTGTGAAAATGGGGAGATGAAAGCACTGTCAGTTAAGGGTATCTAATGTATGATGTGACATACTCTGTGAACAGTGAAGTTTTAATATATGTAATCATTCTATTAGTAAGGTATTTAAAATGTTGGGTCCTCAATACAAATACACTTCTCTTTGTTTCAAAAGAGAAGGTGATGAAACACTGAAAGTTGTAAGACAGTCATAGGACCAAGTTTACATGTTACTAGTTTACAGAAATTGTATTTCTGATCTACTATCAGGCAAGATTCAATTTTTATTACACAGTAGTAGTGTTCAGTACTGTTGTGTACAATTCTCTGTTTGCACTACATAGTCTGTTATTTGACTGTACATATGTAGTGCATGTTTTAAAGGAATGTGCACAAAGAGACTGAGGTGAGATTGAGCATTCAACACTATATTTCCTGGTTTTTGATTAACTGGTTTCTCAATCTTAATGGTGCCTTAGCACTATTTTTTCAAATAATTAATATGTCTACAGGGCTTTGATGATTTAATATGTTACAGTAAGCCATTTATTTTTAGAATTATTATGGTATGATGGGTGACCCAGAACAATGAGCAAAGCCAGACTCTGAAGTTCTTCCTTCCCAGTTCAGTGTAGAGATTTCAATAAAAAAACAGCGTGTTCATAAAGCTCATGTGGGTGTTTCATCAACACAGTCTGCTATTATAATATTTTCAAAAGTTGGATATCTTCTCTGTATGCAACTGAAAATGTAGTTCTCCTCTAAAAAATGTCTGTGTAAAACAGAAACCTTCTTATTCAAGAGACCTGCTGATCATAGTCAGATATCCTCAGTGTGCTTACTAAAATACATATTTACTATACTTCTTGTAGCACTGCATAGCTACCAGAGTTCTGGAAGAATGTGCAGGAGTTGTTCTGGCTCACACATCATTATTAACAATTCTGTTAAAGTTCTACTCACACAATAATTTATTGTTGGAGATGCGAGAGCCAGAAAGGACTCTGCTTGACTTTCAGATTGCAGACTGAGTTTGCAATGTAAATACTTAGAAAAAAATAATCTTATAAACTGCGCAGATTTGGTCTGCAAATCATTGAGTCAATAAATGTGGAACCCCACAATGCTGTTCTTATACAGTTGCTGTTCAAATGAGAACTGCACTTGAAAATTGACTCCTTGGTGTGTCATAGTTGCCGGCATTCCTTTTTTGGCTAGGACAGTCACTTTCCCTCCCTTTCAAGGGTCCTGGTTAGTTGCTGTTCTCACTGGAGAGCAGGAATTGTGTAATGTTTTCACTATAATTCTTCCAACCAGATTCTAGGAGATTAAATGGCTTATTTTCTGTTTCCCTACAGCAAAGTGGCTGTAAATCAAAATGCTTCCAAATCAAAAATGGAAATCCATATTTTAATTAATATCTTCTTGTGGAAAATATTTTGTTAAAAATGAGGAGCCCACTTTTGAGAAAAGTCTCTTAATTTTAGCAAGCGTATACAGTGACAAATTTTGCCTGTATTGCAAAATATCATCACTGGCAGAAGGAAATACGAAAATTTGAATTCACCGTTCAGTTGGAAATGCTAATGTGAATTAGAGTTCATTAATTTGAGTCATGAATAAAGAACATGGCATACCAAAGGGCACAAAGTGTAAATCATATATTTAGATCTTAACTGGAAGTTTCTGTGTGTTCTTTGGAGACATTTAACATGGATATTTCTCAGTAAGTACAGTGTTGATGTGCCACAAAATCCTGAGTTTTAAGTGATTAACAGATTTGTACCCATAATTTACCACTGACACCCTTCTTCCCCTACAAACATATACATCATAATATAAATATATGCCCACAAAGAGAGGGTGAGATAGAAGGGAGAATGTCTGTAAGTACTGAATATTGGTAGTGATGTGAAGATAATGTGAAGATGTGAAGATAACATCTTCAATATTTTTATTGATCAGTTTTATTACATTCTGCAGAAGCTATACAATACAGTATGGATACATCTTAAATTAATAAATAAAGTCCAGACTTGAGTTTTCTGCACATTTTATGGAATAACTAAAAGTTAAGGAATGTTAATTTTGGATGTATTAAAAATAGTGTAAATCAACACTTACTGTACAGTAGACATCTATCGCTCAGTAAACTAGATGATGTATAATGTTTGTTATTTTTCTTGTGTATTGACAAATCCAGGCCTTGCAATAGTTTGTGAATTTATTTGTCCTGCCCTTAGTTCAGCTGTTGCCTTTAGGAGCACATGAATGCATACTAATGAAACAAACATCTGAAGAAAAAACAGACATAGAATGCATTAGCAATCTGAGAGGAGAATAATAGTAATTTGACCTGCAAATAAAGTTGTATTAATTTTTTGTAAAATAGGTAGGTTTTTAACTTTAAACCTGGACTTTTGCTTGAGAGAAATAGAGAATCAATTTTAGCATCCATGAAATAACATATGCTGTGTAACAAGATAAAAAAGGATTGTTAATATGAACATAGTTTTTTGTAATTATATCATTTTACATTTTTCATAACCATAGTATTGTTTCCCTGTGGCATAATTTTTCAAACTCTAATTTTTAACCTGATAGTATGGTAGTGATTTTTTCTTAAATTCTACCTTTACACTTTCTTTGGAAGTATGATGAAATACACTTCTATTATTAGTGTCAAGCTGTCTGGAGTGGCTCACGAATAGGCCAACTTTGTAGTAGCACAAAATTGAAAACCCTGGCCCCACCCCTTCCCCACGGCCTTGACCCTGCCTCTTCCCCAAGGCCCCACCCACTGCGTACTACATTCCCCCTCCTGCAGTGGCTCGCTCTCCCCCACCCTCACTCACTTTCACTGGGCTGGGGCACGGGGTGGGGGTGCAGGTGCGGGAGAGGATGAGGGGCTCTAACTGGGGGTGCAGGCTCCAGAAATGAGGGGTTCAGTAATGAGGGGTTCAGGGTGCAGGAGGGGACTCTGGGCTGGGGCAGGAAGTTGGAGTGTGGGAGAGGGTGCGGGCTCTGGGGTGGGGCTGGGGATGTGGGATTTGGAGTGCAGGAGGGGGCATCAGGTTGAGGCAGGGTGTTGGGGTGTAGGGGGAGTGAGGGCTCTGGGCTGGGAGTGCAGGCTCTGGATTGGGGCCAGGGATGAAGGGTTTCGAGTGCAGAAGGGTGCTTCGGGTTTGTGGGGGGCTCAGGGCTGGGGCAGGGGGTTGGGGCTCGGGCAGCTCCCAGTCAGTGGTGCAGGGGTGGGGGGCTAAGGCAGGCTGCCTGCCTGTCCTGGCACCACGTTGCACGGGCCCTGGAAGCAGCCAACAGGTCTGGGTCCTGGGGGATGGGGCAGGAGGATCCACGTGCCACTCTCGCCCATAGGCATCGCTCCCATTGGCTCGTTCCTGGTCAATGGAAGTGCGGAGCCAGTGCTCCGGGTGAGGGCAGTGCACGGAGCCCCATGGCCCCCCTGCCTAGGAGCTGGACCTGCTGGCCACTTCTGGGATGCAGTGCAGAGCCAGGACAGGTAGGGACTAGCCTGCCTTCATGCCGCAGCACCGCCGACCAGACTTTTAAAGGCCCAGTTGGTGGTGCTCACCGGAGCCGCCAGGGTCCCTTTTTGACCGGGTGTTCCGGTCGAAAACCAGACACCTGATCACCCTACTCACGAATGTGAGTGGCAACCTCAGGGAAGAAACCAGCTCACAAACCCCAAAGATGTTGTGGGTTCTATACTTCACCAACCAAGTGTCAAGTGTCAAGTGTGAACTCCTCAAGCACTGTAACAGCCTTAACCTGGAGTCACAGACAGTCCTCTTGGGTACTCGGGCTATCTTGCCACCCAGGCAAACTTACCTTTGTGATAGATGGGCCCTTACACAAAAAAGCACAATAATATTCAGGTTATTCTCAGTACCAAAGGACCGGTCACTTACCCCAGTTCAATTGTATCTCAGATCTCACACCAAAGACAACGCTTGTAGCGAATCCTATAAACTATCTAAAGGTTTATTAACTAGGAAAAAGAAGTGAGCACCTTACAACGTTAAACAGGTAAACACACACACACAAATGAGATAGTCTTAGGTTTCCAAAACATAAAAATAAAAAATAGAAGCTGCTATAGTGTGCAAGCTCTGTGTATCCTTTTAGGGCTAACCTAAGCTAAACAGCCAGAAATCCCTTGCTTATGCTTAGAAGTTTTGCCCTTTCGCTGAAGTTAAAGCAGCATAGAGATAACAATTTCTTCTGGACAAGGATTTTTATTCCCTTCCCCCAGAGCTTGAGCTGATGGGAAGAGTGTTTGTGCACATCTCTTCTTCATGGGTGTCGGGGGAGCAATCAACAAAATATTTTGTCCTCTGATGTTCTATGATGGGTTGTCTGGTGTCTATGGGCCTTCTTTTGTTGGAAAGATGACACCTCCTGTTGTCAACTAGTATTTCCCACTTGGTAATGCTTTACTCCTGATGGTGGGGGTTTACAGTTTTAGAGCAAACACTTAAATATTACTGTGACTGCGGTCCCAGGGGGGCCACACTGAGATTGCTCAGTTAGGACAAACTGTAAAGAATGGGGCAAACAATCCCCAAAACTAGTGGTTATTCTAATACTTAGATGCACCGAACTAGCAACAAAATAGCTTTTATAATACCTTATTGGTTACCCAGAAGCCAACAATACAGTTCCCTTAAAGCAAACCAGCCTTGGGATTCCACCCAGACAGTCAAGTCAAATACGATGAGGATTATTGAAAATCTTCTTCCTTATATGAAAAGTTCTACCAATCTCAAAGGATCGGACAGATTACCGCCCAGGTCAATTAATATTTCAGAACTTACCCGAATACATGCTTACAGCCAATCCTTGTTAACTAAACTAACATTTATTAAAAAAGAAAAGAGAGAGAGAGTATTACTTAAAAAGATTCATATAGATATGAATAGTGTGATGGTGAGCTTTAGAGTTGCAAAGAGCCCTTTCAGAATTAATCCATAGGTTCAGTCCAATGTTCAATATCAGGGTGATCCAGAATGGAACTGGAGAGCTCAGTTTTGTGGCTCAAGTTTCCCCTGATGAAGCATAAGCAGATTTGAGATGAAAGGATCAGGTCCAAAAGCCCTTTATACATTTCCTGGGCAGCCTCTTGACAGCACCAGTCCTCTGGTGAACAATAGTGTCTTTGAAGTAACCTCCTATTTCCTAAACATCACCAGTAATTAGCTACATGGATTAACATAAGGCAATTGCCTATTCCCCGCCATTTGCAGGTTGTTTGCTATAGACTTGCAAAAGAAAGTAAGACAGTGATATTACTACATAAACAGTTCATTTAAATGTTAACCTCTTCTTTTGATCTCTGAATTAACAGAATACAGCCATAGGCAGGAAATGTTTGGTTACATTGTTAACCTCTAACAATATGTATGTAAACACACAAAGTCACAAACATTATCTAGTAATATGTCTCTAAAGGTTGAATCTGGGTCAATTAGCCTGCTAGTTGCGTAACCCTTTCTGGCCCTGTGTCACAATTACCTTACAACATGGGATACAGATATCGTAAATGAGATGAATGCATGCAGCAGCTTGCAAGTATTTCATCAGGTCTAAATGCTACACATTTTTATAAATCTCTAATACCTGGTCTGCCAGAGACACAGTTATCGCACCAAAAAACTGTTTAAATATTCCATGGCTTTAACCAGTTAAAATACGAAACTTTTGTTTTTATGATTCGGAGTCTTTTGTTTTTTGTAATGTATAATATGATATATATTTATGGACAATCATATATAATATGATATATATGATATATATTTATGATTCAGTCTTCCTTTTTTGTAATTGTTTTATATATATATAATATAAAACAATCAAAAAAGCTATCAGTACTGGAAAATAAGCAATATTTGTATCTTTGCATATGAGAAAAATGTATATTTATACAAAGCATTATCAGGAATACTCCTTAGACAAATGTTAAACAAATAAAGACTCTATATGTTGAGAAATGCTAATGCAATTTCAGCTTATGTTAATGTTTGCAATGCCAGCTGAGTATGTTCTGGCTGATGTCCAACATATATGGAAAACAGTTTTTTGTTGTTAAATAAAACATGACATCCTTTTGGGCCTAATGACAATTTCTTTATATTGGAGCAAATAATGTCCCAATTTGAGTCAGATAATTAGGTATGCATAAACTTCAGAGCTCTCTACTGTAAATACTTTTAGATACCGCATATGTTTGTAAATAAATAATAATGCACGTTGGCTAATTTTTGTAACAAATTTGAAAGACATGGTGGCAACAGTTGAGCTGGGATGATATTTGCAAGTTGTGCCTTTCATCACTAGTATAAATTATCACTTTGGAATGTGGTTAGACTCAGAAATCAGACCTTGAATGTAAATTTAATTTTGTGAAAAGAGCTGTTGTGACAAACCTGCCCACTAGTCTTCTCTTTTTTCACTTACCAGATTAAGCACTGGTAATGGCAAAGTAAGCTTCACCATGCTGCCCCAAGGTGTCTCAACTGTAAGCATCTGCCTCTAGGAGTGAGACTGTAGTTCTCTTTCCCATTCCCATTCAATCTTTGCTCTCTTCTCAGACTGTTAGTGAGAGTGCTTATTGCAATAGTCTTCTAGAAACTGAACTGAGGCCACTGACTAATTTTACACAGGTCACAAAACAGTCATCAGAGGATAAAAGCTTTCAGGAACCTATAATGGTTCTGAGCTGGTGACTAAGAAGCGAAAAGCTCAGTGTCCTAATTCCTAAAGTTATCCAGTCCCCTAATTACAGTACTTGTGATATTGATCAGAATCAGTATCTCAAATCACAGTATATTATAATAATACATAAAATTATATTAAAAGGATATTATTTAGGTTTCAGAATCAAGCATTCTAAAGTTAGGAAATGCCAGAATTTAGGTTGCACATGCAATCTTAATTCTGCCTCCTTGTACATATGCGTTATGATACTCTCTTAATTACATGATCATATAGTACTTTTTTTTAGCAGGGCTCCTGCCTGAGCCAGTGTATAGGATAGGTGGTGCTCAAAAAATGAGGTAGCTAGTCAATCTTTTCATCCTCATCATTCAATTATTGCCTTATTTACTGCAGACATCCTAACCCTACACTGAGTACAAAACTATACTATCCTCAAGTTCTTTTCTAGGGTGCTCTTCACTGTAGTCTGAGTGCCTCACAAACATCAATTAATCTCCATGGTGAGATGAGAGCTTTATCTCAATTTTACAGATAGAAAACTTAGATGTCTGTCTGGGGTCACACAGTGAATCAGTGATAGAGTTACGCTTAGCACTCAGGTTTTCCAGACTTCCAACCCTTCTGCCCATTCCTCCAGGCTACGCTGCCCAAGGAGCCGAGCAACCACAGCTTCTTCAATTTCAGTTGCAGATGTTAGTACTCAGCACTTCTCCATATCGAGGCTTGGATGACTCAAGTTGGGCATGCAGAAAATAAGGAACACATAATTTGTGGCCACTTGCTAAATTTTTGGCTTGTTTCTTTCTCAGCATTACACTGGAAGACTGTGAAAAGAGGCAGTAACAGAACTGAGTGCTGCTGTGTGACTTTCACTTGCTTTCTCTAGAAGACAATCCAACCAACTTTTCTCTTCCTGCAGGACCTTCCTTACACTCTATGTACCTTTGAATTGCTAGAGCAAATGAGATAAAGATCCTACAAACTCATTCCCTACACAGCCCTGATTCATTCCCTGAGCACCATTGATCCTGTGCATGGAATGAGACAGGGGTCCGGTGAAAAAAATCTAGTATGTGATCGTGTAATTAAAGACTGTGTCATAATGTATATACACAGGGGGACCAATTAAGGTTGCCCATGCAACCTTAATTCTGGCATTCTCTAATTTTTGAGTACTTGACTTTGCAACTTAAATAATGTTCTTTTAAAGTACTGCCTAAGTTGTTTTTTTTAAGTAAAATCAAATTCTGTTATGTGCTACTGTGATAACTTTACTGTCATGCATCATTGGCAGAGTTTGATTGCTGAACCTTCAGTGCTGCAGTGCAGCTTGAATTACAGGACTTACTACATTTGGCTGGCAGCAAGACAAGACTGTTATTTTTGGTGCGAATAGGCCATTGGGATTCTGTGCTGCATCCAGGGGTGACGGTTGTCAGAGTGAGACTGGCCCAACTTATCTCTCTCTCTCTGGAAGGGGTGGATGGGCAACTGGGACCTTGTGCTAGTGTTGACGGAGGGTAGGTTTTTGGGGAAACCCAGCTCAGCTTTCTCTCCCCCATCCTAAATAGTCTGTCTGCTCCTAGGGACTCCACTGCAGTGCGTGTGCTGCTGCTGTTTTGGTAGTCGTGTTACCTGGGCTCATTAGAATACCTGTCTTCAGTTAATGTAGTGGCATGCTGCCACGTTTTGATGACAATGCAAGTTTCTCTCTTAGTCAGACCTGAATGGAATATCATGGATCAAAAAAAAAGGTCATTTTGCTTGTCCCAAAGCTTTCACTGTGCCAAATTTGTTTCTGCTGCAAACGATGAAAGTGTTAGAGATTCTCACAAAGAAGTTGCGAGAATAATTTGTAATTGAAAGTGTCTGGCAATCTAAAGATAGGGTGTGCTACTTGGTACCCCCTCTTAGAAGTCATACACACAGTCTATAGTGTACACTGTTGCCAACTCTGTTTCATCCTGAATAATACATTTTTTGTCCTGCTCCAGGCAGTCTTGTGAGAATGTGAAAGGCTCCAGCTCTCATGTTCAACCCTGAGAACAGGAAAATGCTGCCTGATTGTCTGCCTTCTCTGCTTCCTGGAGACAAACTGTAAATCACAGCTGCTCCAGGAGACAGGCAAAGCCCATCTCCCTCAGAGACCATCAGACATTTTTGGAGAGGGGACAGCTAATGCCATTTTTGCAAGAGGGGGAGTGGCAGGAAGAAGCAGACAGAGCTCTGAAACTCAGGGTGGCCCTGTGCCTGCTCCCTCCTTTCCCCCTCCCCTCTTATGAAAATTAGGTTCTTCGAGTGCTTGGACAAGTTCATTCCACTTCAGGTGTGTGCATCCCAGTGCACCATCAGAGAACTTCTCCCATAGCAGTAATACTCATCAGGGTGGTGCATGTGTCCTCTGTATGCTTGTGCTGCTAGCCAAGAGCATAAAGGGGCGGAGCTGCACTCACCCCTCCCTCTCAGTTCCTTCTCACCACCTAGAGTTGATAGTCGGAATTTGTGTGTGCTTGTCACAGTCTGTCCCTTTCTTCTCTTTAGATAAATTTATTCTACTCTTTTAGTGGGATTGGTACATTGATTATGGTGTTAGTTAGATAACTTGTTTTAGTAATTTGTTTTATATATATTCTTTGAGCTTTAAACTCAGTACTGTGGCCTGTGTAAATCCCTGGGAATTAGGCACTGTTCTGGCTGTAATAAATCCACGTGAATCAGCAACCGTAATTCTAGCCGTTTAAAGTGGTTAGGAGAGGGACACATAAGATATAAGTGCCTCGTCTGTAGAGGGTTTAAAACTAGGTCTAAGAAGTTGAAGGAGGTTCAGCTGTGGCATATTCTGATGGAGGTCACTTTGTGCCCTCACTTGGAACTGAGCCACTCTATATGCAGGAGTTTATGCACTACTCCATCTTGGAATGCACGCCAGAATTGGCGGTACCTCTTGTCAGAGGAAACCCAAGAGAAGATGTCATTCTCCTTCTCCCAGTACCACATAAACACCAGAAGAAATCAGGCACTTTAAATTCCTCCAGCCAGAAGAGGCCCTTTTCCTCCTTGAAAGATAGGTCTCCAACAGAGACTCGCAAAAAGAAATCAGGTGCTGAAGTCAGAGCTAAGCTAGGCCCAGCTAGGAGCTCCGTAGTACTGCATTCATCATCTACCGCTGTAGAGGCATGGACTTCAGCTCCGCTTGTGATACCATTGAGACCAACTCCATTGCTGTGACCTTTTATAGCGTAGTTTTGGTCTGTGATGTACCCTATGCTCTTGGTCCAACAATGCCTGTGACCAGAGATCTCCTTTATCTCTCAGTTCCAGATTCACCATTGATGCAAGATGAGTTTCAGGCCACTGTTCCTGCCACACAACCTGTGGTACCATCATCTTCAGCACCCCCACTTTCAGTGCCTTTGGGGTCTGGGCACTTGCTGGTACATCAGAATCCAGAGGCCATGCAACAAGAAAGGTGTACAATACATTCAGTAGGATAGCTGCCAATCCTTCCTCCATGTGTTTTTTCACGTTGAGAACACTCTTCCACTTCTTATGAGCCCACTGAATAACCTGTCTGTACATAAATCCCTCATAAAATACAAGTAATCATTGAACTGATAACCTATCAAATAAATACATTTTACATTTAAAAATAATTCTAAATATTTAAATGTAACTAAAAAGAAGTAGGTGTGTGTTTGTGTGGGGGAGGGTGGTCACGGAGGAAGGGAAGCACATAGGCCCAGATCATCAATGGTATTTAAACACCTAAATACCTTTGAGGATCTGGGTCATAGTGTATAATCTACTTTATAGTAAACTCTGCTCTTGAAAGATCAGTATCCCTTCTTATTTACTTTTGTTACTCTCCTTGGCATGGCTTGTTATTTTTTTGTCATGTTTTCCATCTAATTTAGCTTGTAAACTCCATGGAGCAGGGATCTTGAATTTTATTAACCTGTAAAGCACCATGAACACTGCTGGTGGTATATAAATTTAACCCGTTGGTTGTGTTGCTTTTAGTTCCTTGCTAGCAAGATAAAGTATTTAAAATAGTTTGAACACAGAGAGACTGGCAAAGTCCAAGCCAGGATGCTATGCTACAAGCACAGATCACTACTGGATGTGTTGCCTCCAAGGAAAACTGACAACTACCAGATCTGCCAAGTGTGACGCAGCACATATGATGTGCATTTTTCAGGTCTGTTTCACCTACCTGCATCTCAGGTAAAAATGTCACACAATTTCAGAGTGACTCCCACAAAAAATCCTCTGTAGTTTAGGGAAAGGTGTACTGAGCTGCAAGCTACAAGACTATGAGTTTTAGTCCCTGCTCTTCCACTGATAGATATTAATATTTTCATGCATTTCACAACCCTTATTATTAAGCAAGGACTAATACCACTATTCTAGAAGAGGCAACTATTCACTATGTATTTTACAGATAAGTTTCAGAGTAACAGCCGTGTTAGTCTGTATTCGCAAAAAGAAAAGGAGTACTTGTGGCACCTTAGAGACTAACAAATTTATTTGAGCATAAGCTTTCGTGATGAAATGAGCTGTAGCTCACGAAAGCTTATGCTCAAATAAATTTGTTAGTCTCTAAGGTGCCACAAGTACTCCTTTTCTTTTTACAGATAAGATAACTGAGAAGTTGTGCAAGGTCCCTTCAGTCAGAGCAGGAAATCGAATCCCAGTCTCCAGTATGACAGAGCTAAGTCACTCCACTCTACCTTTCAGAAGAAATGCACCAAATTAGGTAGTGGGGTGTGCTGTCTCTAACCTCTCGATACACTGGTCTCATAACCAAGATTAGAACTCAGGAATCCTGATAACCAGCATTTCAGTGTTGTCTCACAAATAGTTATCTAGTGCACTGGCAAAGTGTGTCTCCTTTTATGGTCTGGTCTGTGTAGAGGCTTCTCCTTTCTCCAATTACTTATAGCTACAGTGTTTTTGTGCCCTGGCAAGTCTGATAATATCGGACCAAAAGTGTGTCTGCCACTTACTTTATTTTTTTTTTCAGTATGTATATTTACATTTTTGACAGTTAATTATGTAAGACTTTGGCCATATCTACACTAAAAGTGTTGTACTGGCATAGAACTATAGGAATGCCAGAATATTGTACTGGCAAAGCACTTCTAGAGTGGACACAGTTTATATTGGCTAAGCTGCATTTTTAACTTATTACACACACACGTCCTGAGTGAAACAAACAATACCAGTAAAAGCACAGTTTTGCCAGTATAATGTGTCTAGGGGCTTTTGCCAGCACAGTGATGCTGCGATCAGATCTCTTCACTCCGACCAACACAGGTATGCTGGCAGAGAAGTCTGTAGTGTAGACATAACCTTCAATAGTTTTAACATTTGTCCTTTCTATTTTCCATCTCAGTCTGAAAATCATGTTGCAGCTGGTGTCATAAGCATTCCTATTTCCACATTCCAAAATCACTGTTGTTATCCTATCTAATTAAGTGGAGAAATTATTAGACTTTGGACAAAAAAATGTAAAGTTTGATATTTTCTTAATTTCGTTTAATTGTCGTTGTAGTTCCCATGAATGTGGAAACAGGAACTGCTTGTGACAGCATCAGTGAGCGAGCATTCAAATGGATTATCAGAGTTTACTGGGAGAAAATCACAACCCAAGCACAAATATTTATTCTTTGTCAAGTTTAGTAAAGATACAGAGACATGTTACATAGTTCATATTTAATAAGTACAACAGTATTGAAAATAATTTAATAAACTAGACAACATCCACTCTTTGGGCCAGATCTTCACCTTGCATAAATCATCGTAGCTCTGTTGAAGTCAGTGTACTTATCTCATATACTAGATGATGATCTGACCCTTTAAACTCATTGTTTGGATATATCCTCTTGCTTTCTTAATGCCAATAGAAGTATGTCTTTAACAGTATTTTCATAAACTTCTAGGCTTACAGATTAATGTTTTATATCACTTGAAAGGTAGGATACTAAGGCTTTTCAGATGATATTCTATTCCTCATTCATTTCAGCTCAAACAGTTTTCAATATGGAAAGAATTAAAATTGAGTCAAAACTGAAGTGGGGAAAAAACAAGATGATTATTTTAAAGTCTGACACCTTGTAAACCTTGTTGGAAAGCCAAGACACACATCTTTCTATGGGTGGATAACATTTTGTGGGCCAGAATCTAGCCCCTGCTGAGACCCTTTATGCTGCTCTGGCATTTAAAAAGGACTTTTAAAGGGTTGGAACAGTTCCCTGGGAAATTTCCCAAGGGTAGAGTAGTATAAGGCAGAGTAGACACATCAACCTTGTGGCAGATAGACATGACAGAGGCGGAAGGAGGAGTGTAGTAGTTCTCAATCATATCTGTTCTGGGATCCTCTTATCCGTACTGGGAGTTCCCCCTCCCACCCTCATCTAGTCAGGGCTGTCTCCCGTGTAGCGATACGGGAAGGGTGCGGCGGTTGGAAATCCTTGTTTTATAACTGCCAGCTGCTGCTGCCAATACATTTTAAAATTTTTTTGGCTAACAACACCATAGCCTTTAAAAATGGGTTATAGAAAATAATCACAGGACATTGTCCTTGTAAACAGAGAACCATATATGAACGTCTTTTAAATAGGGTCTCATTTGAAAAGAACCAGATAAAAGAAAATGTGATTGAACTGTGACAGAGAAATGGTTACATTCAACAGTTTCAGTTGAGACATGCTGCTTGCCAAAGTTGTTATTCCTAAAGCATTTCATACTTGCCAGGTTTCCCGTTGGGTGTGACAGAGGGTGAAGCTCCTCATCTAAAAAAAACTGGCACGGGCAGCAATATCACACTCAAAGGTCATTAACTGCTCAGTGTGTTGTTTACATTAGTATCGTGGTGAACATTGCTGAGCTTAGATTTGCTAAAAACTTGTGGTGTTCCCATATTGGAGAAACTGCAATGCTAAAAAAATATAAAATGTTATAAATCATGATCTGTTCTGAAATGCTGAGTAACAAACATTAATGGTTCCATTTTCTCTTTTAGTGGCACAATGAATCATCAAGTTATTTTTTTAGAGACAATTTTATATTTCTTGGAAAGATCTAAACAATCCAGTTTTGCTTTCATACATGAAAATACCAGCAAAAGGATAGTGTGGATACAGTGACTTAAAATCTCAGCAAAATAAATACATTAAAGTACATATCAGAACCCTTAGTGTGGGACCTGGGACCAAGCACAAAATAGAAAATACTTTTTTACAAAGTGTAATAATTTATAAGTTCATTAGGCCCTTGCTCCTTTCAAGTCGTCTTGAGTTGGGGGAGAAAGACTGCAGTGTTTTCACAGCTGAACCAAAATTCTCTGATGCAGACACAGGCAGAATGGCAGAATGCTTCAGATGCCACAAGTACTCCTTGTTTTTTTTACATTAGAGCAGTAACTTCGAAGCAGTATTAATCCCTGGCAGCACACATACCTCAGATTCTGCAGTGGATTATAAAAATGTTAAGGATGGAAACTTAAGCACTCAGAAGCTATGTAAAATATGAGACTTAAGGTTCCCATCCAATCTGGTGGATAAGTCACAGGCCGTGAATTTTTGTTTATTGCTCATGACCTGTCCGTGACTTTTACTAAAAATACCCATGTCTAAATAGTAGCTTTAATCATGGCCCATGTTAATTAATTTGCTTTGGTAGTAATATTTTTTTCTAAAATGATCAGAAACAACAAGGGTAAAGCTACATTTGAAAACTTACAATGATTATTATTATTGGAATTCGTGGTAACTTCATTTTCAATGTTGCTGCTTAATTACCTTCAGATGAACTGGTTAGACAAAAATAACATGTGACCAAAGTCAAAAGAAGAACTGTTGTTTAAATATATCAGATTGCTCCTGTTACCGCAACTAGCAAAAGGGACATCAATAATTATTGATCCAATTACTAGTTTACAGAAGTTTATATTGAGGTGTCAAAGTGATGAACTTTGGCACTGAACCTTTCTGCTGCCACTCCAGTTTACTGAAACAGCAGATCCACTGCACAGTGTGTGGTATGTGTGCTGCCAGGGATTAATATTGCTTTGAAGTTACTGCTCTAATGTAAAAAGAACAAGGAGTACCTGTGGCACCTTAGAGACTAACAAATTTATTTGAGCATAAGCTTTCTTGAGCTACAGCTCACTTCATCGGATGCATTCAATGGAAAATACAGTGGGGAGTTTTATATACATAGAGAACATGAAACAATGGGTGTTACCATACACACTATAATGAGAGTGATCAATTAAGGTGAGCTATTATCAGCAGGAGAAAAAAAGCTTTTGTAGTGATAATCAGGATGGCCCATTTCCAACAGTTGACAAAAAAGTGAGAGTAACAGTAGGGAGGAAAATAAGCATGGGGAAATAGTTTTACTTTGTGTAATGACCCATCCACTCCCAGTCTTTATTCAAGCCTAATTAAATGGTGTCCAGTTTGCAAATTAATTCCAATTCAGCAGTCTCTTGTTGGAGTCTGTTTTTGAAGGTTTTTTGTTGTAATATTGTGACTTTTAGGTCTGTAATCGGCACCCTGACAGTAGGATTGTCTGGCTATGTAGACTCCGTCCTCAGGCCCTATGCTACCAGCACTCCTAGCTATCTTCGAGACACCACTGACTTCCTGAGGAAACTATAGTTCATTGGTGATCTTCCAGAAAACACCATCCTGGCCACTATGGATGTAGAAGCACTCTACACCAACATTCCACACAAAGATGGACTACAAGCCGTCAGGAACAGTATCCCCGATAATGTCATGGCAAACCTGGTGGCTGAACTTTGTGATTTTGTCCTCACCCATAACTATTTCACATTTGGGGACAATGTATACCTTCAAGTCAGCAGCACTGCTATGGGTACCCGCATGGCCACACAGTATGCCAACATTTTTATGGCTGACTTAGAACAATGCTTCCTCAGCTCTCGTCCCCTAACTCCCCTACTCTACTTGCACTACATTGATGACATTTTCATCATCTGGACCCATGGAAAAGAAGCCCTTGAGGAATTCCACCATGATTTCAACAATGTCTATCTCACCATCAACCTCAGCCTGGACCAGTCCACACAAGAGATCCACTTCCTGGACACTAAAGTACTAATAAGCGATGGTCACATAAACACCACCCTATACCGGAAACCTATTGACCACTATACTTACCTACATGCCTCCAGCTTCCATCCAGAACACACCACACGATCCATTATCTACAGCCAAGCTCTACGATACAACCGCATTTGCTCCAACCCCTCAGACAGAGACAAACGCCTACAAGATCTCTATCAAACGTTCTTACAACTATAATACCCACCTGCTGAAGGGAAGAAACAGATTGACAGAGCCAGAAGAGTACTGAGAAGTCACCTACTACAGGACAGGCCCAGCAAAGAAAATAACAGAACGCCACTAGCCGTCACCTTCAGCCCCCAACTAAAATGTCTCCAGCACATCATCAAAGATCTACAACCTATCCTGAAGGATGATCCCTCACTCTCACAGATCTTGGGAGACAGGCCAGTCCTTGCCTACAGACAGCCCCCAACCTGAAGCAAATACTCACCAGCAACCACACACCACACAACAAAAACACTAACCCAGGAACCTATCCTTGCAACAAAGCCCATTGCCAACTCTGTCCACATATCTATTCAGGGGACACCATCACAGGACCTAATCACATCAGCCACACTGTCAGAGGCTCGTTCACCTGCACATCTACCAATGTGATATATGCCGTCATGTTCCAGCAATGCCCCTCTGCCATGTACATTGGCCAAACAGGACAGTCTCTACGTAAAAGAATAAATGGACACAAATCAGATGTCAAGAATTATAACATTCAAAAACCAGTCGGAGAACACTTCAACGTTCCTGGTCACTCGATTACAGACCTAAAAGTCGCAATATTACTATAAAGAAGCTTCAAAAACAGACTTCAACGAGAGACTGCTGAATTGGAATTAATTTGCAAGCTGGACACCATTAAATTAGGCTTGAATAAAGACTGGGAGTCGATGTGTCATTACACAAAATAAAACTATTTCCCCATTTTTATTCCCCCTCCCCCACTGTTACTCTCACCTCCTTGTCAAGTGTTGGAAATGGGCCATCCTGATTATCACTACAAAAGGTTTTTTTCTCCTGCTGATAATAGCTCACCTTAATTAATCACTCTCATTATAGTGTGTATGGCAACACCCATTTTTTCATGTTCTCTGTGTGTATATATATATATCTTCCTACTGTATTTTCTACTGCATCCATCCGATGAAATGGGTTTTAGCCCACAAAAGCTTATGCTCAGATAAATTTGTTAGTCTCTAAGGTGCCACAAGTACTCCTCGTTCTTTTTGCTGATACAGACTAACACGGCTGACACTCTGAAACTTGCTGTGATGTGTTTCCTGCCTCTCAAACCGCACCATTTCAACAGTGAGCCTAGTTTGTGGAAACTGCCATTATAACCACATTTTGATAATCTGGCAATTTATGTTAATTAAACATTATATTTGTTTAGGCCGTTAGGAAGGCTATTGTTAGTATTCAGTATGTGTAATGTTAAACAGCCTTAGAGAGAAAAGAGTAGCTGTGATTTGTAGTTGAATGCTGTATTTTTCCTGTAATTAATCGCTTCCCTTTAGACAGATGATTATACCATTGTGTCTGTATTTCCATCCTACTTCTTAGGTAGAACTTTAAACTTGCCCCAGCTTTCTGTATAATGCAAATCACAAATTATAGACAGGAAAATAATAAGTCAACTTAACTCCTAAGCAGCATATTACTATTCAGTATACTTAGTAGTTAAAACATGCATTATGCAATGTTTAATTTCTAAGTTTATTTTATATTTCTATAATAATAGAATTTGTGTTTTCTAATCAATAATCAAGACATTCGGAGCAAATTTAGAGTCCTGTTATGCGGCCACTCTCAGCATGAGGAACTCTCACTGAGTTCATTGGGAATACTATGTACAAAGCTGTAGAACTGGGCCCTTTGCCAGTTTGTTGAGATCTCCATCCAGTAGCTGGCCTCACACCATTATCTCTACATCCAAAGCTAAAAGTATAGGACCTTTCTAATCCCCAAGCCGCAAACAACTGAGCCAGCAATGGCTGAGATGAGCTGGTAGCCACATATTGGTTCTAGTATTTTATATGAGAAATTGTGCAAAGCGATTGTTTCACTTTGGAAATTTATTAACATTCATATTGATTATTTGTAAAAGTATATTTTACCATAGTTCTTTATTGCATTAATGTGCTAGAAATGCAAATATCTTTTAATTTGTTAGTTGGTTACCTCATGCTGACAACCAAGCCCGGAGATCAATGTTATGTTCTCAATTCCAGTTTTGGGGTGCAAAATATCACTGAGCTTGACTAGAATAAGGGTAGAGGGGAAACCAGATTTGATCAGTAAAACAACTAGCTGATCTTCTATCACATTGTAGGCGGGCTGTAATGTACAGATGGGAATTGATTCTAGATCAATTAATCACAGTCTGCTACTGTGTTCCTACAGTACTACTACTGTGTTGCTACAGTAGCAGACATCTTCATGTTAGGAGGGTCACCTTTAATGAGAATTGTTTCTCTAGGATTTCAGGGATAATTATATACAATGCCCTTATGAATTAATACTTTTTTAAGTAGTTCAACATTTTATTTTCACTGCTGATAGTAAGTCTGCTCTTTACCATTTACCTCTGCTCATGATTGTTTCATTATGTGGGTTGAAAAGGAATATCTGAACATCAAGTAATTTTATCTAAAAATTATGTAAAGAAAATAAATCAAATTATCAAAATTGATAACCGGGAGAAACAACAGTTAAATAGATGGAATTGTTAACTAACTGTTTCTCGTGTGACTAGTTAAGTGGAAACCAAAATAAAAAGATGGAATGATTGATACAGGCTGGTCATGAGACTATATCAATGGATGTGACTCCCACTGTTTTAGGGGTTCTTTTAATGCACTACATGATGCCTCAAAATCAACAACTGAATTTGACTTTGAAATAAAGAAAATGTTTATTCAAGTAACTACAATAACAAGAGAAAACCAATACACAAAATAATCAATAATGAGTATGCAAATGAATACAGTAAAGGTAAATAAATGAGTAATTCCCTACAGAAACTTAGGAGTAAATACTGACTTTTGAAACTTCCTATGCTTTAAAGCAAAGTGGGATTTATCTCACCCTTCCTTTTTTTGTTCAGGGAGTTTTCTGGTGTTGTGATGGTATCTGCTTGGTATCTATGATCTTCAGAAAGGCACCTTCTTTCCTAAGGCATCTTACATTTGCTACTTTGGACCTCTAAATTTCCAATACTTAGGTTCTTGTCTGTAAATGAGATTTAGATAAAAGAATCTCTGTCTTGGAAGAACAAAGTCACCTAACACGGCTTACATGAATAGAACAGAGTTTGGAACCTTAAGCCCTGAAATGAAGTCTTGATTTTTCAGGTTAAGCAAATCTGATGGCTTATTGGAGAGAGAATAATGAGAGAATAACGAGTTGTGATTTTGCAACACTTTTATGAGTTGTGTCTTCATTCAGTTGTATTGAGGGACTAGACTGATTCCAAAAAAGGAAGTTCTGATGCCTCTAACATCTTCCTGTTGGGCAGTCCAAGATTTTGGTATGTATGCAGATGTTGCAGGATGTAAATTTACCAACTGCATAGGCCAAAGTGTCATTGCATATTTCCTATCCATCCAATAGGTGGCATCTAAGCTTTAAAAAGTTCACCATTCCAAGAGTTTTCAAACTTCTTGGAATTCCTTGATTTCTTCTTAGCATTGGTAATTAAAATATACACTAACAGAGTTGTTTAAAAGTCTTTTGGCTCAATTTTCTGTTGCTAGTTCCTGAGCTATTGAACAACAGGATAAAAGTTTTCACATGCTTTGTTATAAGTAGATAATTATCTTCTGAAAGTTTTACTTAATTTCAAGGTTTAAAACTTTATTCTTCTTTCTTCTTACACTTAATTTGAGGAGAGTTCCTCTCTTCTTTCTCTTAAGAGTAGGGAGAGTTTTCCCTTATTTGATTCAAATGTTAAACAACTTCCAGTTCAATTATAAAATCAATCTCTTAACTCCAAATAGTTGGAATATTCTATCTTATTTTAAGCATTGTCCTAGATGTTTCAAAACAGTAGTGACACAAGAGTGCTAATTCTTACTAACACCACATCCTAATATAACTTCACTCTTGCTACTCTTTGATCTTTATGTAAGCGGGGGAATAGTCCCGCTATTGTGGGGAACTTTCCTGGCTTCTGCACTATCCCAGTGAAGTGGGCTAGCGAAAGGATCTGAGTCCTCGCTCCCACTTCCTTTACCCAGTGGCCTCCCTACCCTTGAGGACTCCCCTTCCACTCTCCTGTCTGGCAGAGTCCTCGTAACCCCAACAAGGCGGGGGCCCAGGATTCCTGGGGGGCTCAACCCCCAACCCTGCTATGGTCACCTAGGACAGGGGCTAGGGTGTCCTCACTCCGGGGTACTCTCTCTGCACTGGGCACTTCTCTGACCCACTGACCATTACATACAATTTGAAGCAAATGCAAGTTATTTAATCAACAATTAATTATAAAAAGAATAAGGGGAAATGGGAAAGGTTAAAGGTAACACATCAACCTACTCTGTGGCAGGGAACATCACAAACAGTGTCTCTGGAATGTCAGGGCAATTCACAGTCTGTTCCTTGTAAGTCCCAGGCCTTCTTCTCAGGCTCTGGCTGTGCTGCAGGGATGCTGTGGGTTGGACACTCGCTCTGGTGGAGGCCACAGGCTCTAGGTGGCAGGGCCCTTCTTCCCAGCGTCGCCCCCACCCTGTTGGGGTTACCAATCCCCCTTGGAGTCTGGCCTGCAGAGCCTCCTGGCTGAGGCGTCTCCCTGTGTTGGGCCCACTGCCCAGGGTCCCCCCTCGCTCTCCCCAGCTGCTCACGACACCCGGCTCCAGACTGCTCCAGCCCCAGCTCCAGCTCCAGCTCCGCTCTGCCTTAGCTCCAGCTCCACTCTACTTCAGCACGGCTGCTGCTCTGCCTCCAGCTCCCTGGGCTGCTTCTCTGGCCCCTCTGGCTCTGGTTGCTACAGCTCTGCTCCCAGGACAGGTCTGCTCTGCAGGCTGCTTCTGTGACTCTGCTCCCAGCACTGACCTGCTTCATGGGCTGCTTTTCTGGCCCTTCTGGCTCTGGTTGCTTCAGCTCTCCTCCCAGGACAGGGTCTGCTCTCTCTGGGCTGCTTTTCTGGTCCCTCTGGATCTGGCACAGCTCTGCTCCCCAGCTCAGCTCAGGCCCCAGCTTTCTCCTTAGCTCGGCCCCACTCTGTCTGACCCAGGCAATTCCAGCTCACGCAGAGGACGGGACCTCCCTGGCCTCCTGACTCCCTGATTAGCCTGCCCGCCCTTTCATTCAGGCTGACGTGGAGCATTGGCCTCTCCCCATTGTTCCTGGGGGCTGTCAGTCTTAGGGTCCTGATTCCCCATTGACCCTTCCCCCTTTTTAGTACTGGGAGCTAGCAACTAAAACACCCCCACTGAATGTTAGTTAGGGGGCAACAGTCCCCTTACATTTATACAACATTTCTAGATTTACTAATATATGAGCATACACAACAATTTTATACACCAACATCTTTAAGTGTTTTTAGTAAAAACATCATCTCATACGTAAATGAATTTATCCAAGTATATATTCCCACAAATACCTATTGTATTACAAAAAGCCTTTGTTTGAACACCTTGATTTTTAATAGAAATCTTATAAAATGTGTTTTGGCTTTAAAGTTTTATTTGTTCTCTAGATGGCTAAAACATTGATTGTGCAATTTTCTGAATATTATGAATTAGAGACTGTTGTGAGATTACTTCTTAATGCATTCCTCTGCACATTGAGAAGATGTGCATTAATGGTTGTGATGAACCTGTAGTACCTAATTCATTCAAAGATAAGAAATTTTCCCCAAACAATTTTGAAGATGTTTATTTTAAATACACTCAGGTTTATGGTCTCATTTTCCTGGCTAAGCTTTAATTGTACAGCTTTTTTATGTGGGACCTTGGTCCTTTTAGAAAGGATATATTGCTTGCAATGACACAGAGAAAACAAATTGCAGCATCATTTGTGTAGGCTTCTGTGTCACGTATTAGGAAATTAATTGAAACATCTGTTTTGATATTAACTACAGTTTTAGACTTTTTGGCGTATTTTGTTTTAAGTCCAACTATTATTAACATTTTAGCTAATATGGGCTTATTCAAAGTGTTAAATAGAAATCTAAATTAAGAAAAGGAGGAAGAAGGGATAGAAGGAATGTGTGCGAAAGTTGAGAGGCCTTTGTTTATTTCTTCCTTTACAGCCATATATTTCCTCTTGAAGGTACAAGATAACATTTGTATAGTTAGAAAGGACTGTTAGCGCAGGATGCAGGAAAAAGAAAATGAGACCGTTTAAAATATCTCAGGGTTCAATTGAAGGTACCGTGGTCTGCAATCAGGCCTTTGTGAGAGTTTAATGCAAGTATATATGATTCAAGGGTGAGCTATTTCATTGTATCATTACCTTATAACTTCTAAGTAAAAATATCAAAATTTCATATTCAGGGGCCAAAAATCAGACCAGTTAGGCACCACAGCTCTAGTACCTCTCTTGAGCTGTAGCTCACGAAAGCTTATGCTCAAATAAATTGGTTAGTCTCTAAGGTGCCACAAGTACTCCTTTTCTTTTTGCGAATACAGACTAACACGGCTGTTACTCTGAAATCTGTTATTAATATAATTCACAACCTGAATTCTTGGTTTTGCATCTGATGTCATATCTTATAAAGGAGACACAGTCCATTCCCTCACTCTGTGCTGATCCTCTACGATCTGGGGCTTTTGACTTAAAGTTTCATTTACATTTAGAGTACTGGTTGAGTGTGGTTTAGGATTTGTTTAACTAATTAGCACTGATTTTAACACACTATAAACTCGGAACTAGACAAATAGCCAAAAGGAGCCTACTGTACATTTGATGTGTATACTCAAGCCCTATTACTATTAATATGAGATGTGTGTGTGTTATAGAAAAGTAGGTCTTTAATGTTTATTTGCATTGGCTCTGACTATTGTAATAGCTTATAATTCATTAATAGGAGAAAAATTGCCATAGTTTAGCTACAAATGTGCACGTCAGTTTCAAACTAGGTGAATTTCACTTGCATCAGACTTCAATAGGCACAAATGACAAAAGGAACAACAGAAGCATAGTAGTACTAAGCACCGAGTTCTGGAAAAGGTAGTCTCGAGGTTTCCGTTAGCTTCTCCAGTTACACTGAGCATCTCAGAGTAAACAGTACAAATGACTAGCTCAACTGTTGCTATTCAGAATTTTCCTAAAGCTAATTGTTTCTTCCTCAGTTTAATCAGGACTCCACAGTAGGCACGGAAAATTGCTAATAAATACGAGAAAGAGGAAAATAGGTGATATGCAACACACACGATCCATTCTCAGCCTCTCAGATCAAGTCTAACAGCTCTACAACCCTGTCTCACCCTCTACCGTAACTGATGATAAATATATCTCTGTAGTCAAAGAGTCTATGATGCAAGTATGCCCTTGGGGTCCAAAACAGCACTCTTTAATGAGTGCATTATTCTCCATCCTTTCCTGATGCCTGTATCTTCGCTGGTAGCCAAGGAGTTCATGCTGGCTAGAGTACAGCTGGTGAATCCGTTCTTTGTCAATTCCAAGTCTATAAAGATCCATCATTAAAATTTTACTTTTCAATTTTCAGATATTTCTTGGTACATATAGGAATCCAAATAACATAAAAATTAAAATTGCACAAAACATTCACTACATAACCTAACACATAAACTTACTCTTCTCAGTCTTTCAGACAAACGTCTGAACAAACAGGTTAACTTTGCATCATGTCTTGTTGGTTAATATACTTTTTACCTTAGATCTTAGTTCCTCCAGTGCTACTGACACATCTGGCTATCCACTTCTTCCATTTATTACAGTCATTCTCTAATTGTGGTACTTCTTTCCAGGTGTTGCCAGCGCATTCAGTGTCCTCTGTCACTATCTTCTGCTAAAAGAATTTTTTTTTTTGGCGGATACAGACTAACACAGCTGCTACTCTGAAACCAATTTTCTGCTAGTTCTTCCTTGGCCTTCCTTGCTTCCTCTTTCCTCCATTGCCTACTCAATGTAATGCTTGCTTAGCATGTCTCCAATCTTCCATACAGTGTACATGTCCCAACCACCTCAGGCTTCTTTCTTTGATGACATTTTCTAACATGTCCTGCTCTATCTGTTCCTTCCTCTCACATTTACTGTTTTCTTTCCATGAAATGTAAAATATCTTCCTCAGCCATTTTTGATGGGCAGCCTCTAATCTTTTTTTGTTAGCCATCATCTGCCACTGGCATAGTTCAGTATTATCAAGTAGGGGTGTCATAAATATAAAGGGAAGGGTAACCACCTTTCTGTCCACAGTGCTATAAAATCCCTCCTGGCCAGAGGCAAAACCCTTTCACCTGTAAAGGGTTAAGAAGCTAAGATAACCTCGCTGGCACCTGACCAAAATGACCAATGAGGAGACAAGATACTTTCAAAGCTGGGGGGAACAAAGGGTTCTCTCTGTCTGTGTGTTGTTTTTGCCGGGACCAGAGCAGGAATGCAGGTCAGAACTCCTGTAAAGTGTTAATAAGCAATCTAGTTAGATATGCTTTAGATTTCTTTTGTTTAATGGCTGGTAAAATAGCTGTGCTGAATGGAATGTATATTCCTGTTTTTATGTCTTTTTGTAACTTAAGGTTTTGCCTAGAAGGATTCTCTATGTTTTGAATCTGATTACCCTGTAAGATATTTACCATCCTGATTTTACAGAAGTGATTCTTTTACTTTTTCTTTAATTAAAATTCTTCTTTTAAGAACCTGATTGTTTTTTCATTGTTCTTAAGATCCAAGGGTTTGGGTCTGTATTCACCTGTAAAATTGGTGAGGATTTTTATCAAGCCTTCCCCAGGAAAGGGGGCATAGGGCTTGGGGCAATATTTTGGGGGAAGACGTCTCCAAGTGGGCTCTTTCCCTGTTCTTTGTTTAACACTCTTGGTGGTGGCAGCATAGGGTTCAAGGACAAGGCAAAGTTTGTACCTTGAGGAAGTTTTTAATCTAAGCTGGTAAGAATAAGTTTAGGGCGTCTTTCATGGAAGTCCCCACATCTGTACCCTAGAGTTCAGAGTGGGGAAGGAACCTTGACAAGGGATGATAATCCCAAAGCAGAGAACCTCTCACTGAAAATGCTAGTGACCATCACCTGTGCAAGAGCAGATTAACCAGTCCCAGTTGTCATGACTGTGACTAGGCAGAGGTGTTTGTTCTGATAGCTAGCATCCAAACACACATGTAGAATTGCATGTGAAAGCAAACAGGAAGCCAGTTGAATCCATTGAACATTGGTGTGATGGGCTTCCTTTACCAATCCTAGTAAGTTGGGCTGCCACACTCTGCACCAACTGAAATCGCCAGGTGTCTGGGGTAGCCTCATGAAGAAAACTGTATGCATATATAACTGCAGGAAAGTTTGCATCTGATGGAAAGGGTTAATAGCTTCTGGCTGCCAAACCCACCAGGGAGTCACAACAATCCATCTGAATTTCTCTGTGGACTTTATAAATATTAGTTAGTTAATTTAGCCTTGCATCACCCCAGGGAGATAGGTAGGTGGGGTATACATAGTAATTTAACATTAATCATATATTCCCATATCTCAAACATTTCAGATGTTTCTCACAAATTTGTATACAAATCCAGTTATGAAGTGGGGTTTTTCAGCCCTCAAGAAACTAGCTAATTCCAAGTAGATGACATCGGAGAACTTGTTAACTTTTAGGGGGGACGCTGTGATGTATAGAAAGTAGCTGCTGAGATAAAGGCTGGATATGGGACTGAATCTTTGGTGGTCTTTCTCTCTACCAGACATGTTCTTTGGCTGCACTCCCGATATGACTTGTTTCCCACAGCTTGCAATTCCTGGTCCTTCTCTGGGCCAGGCAGTATTAAGGAGAGGCTGGAATTGCATTAGGTGAAGCCAAGGGCTGGGAAGAACTAGCATGGAAGCCAACCATGAGGAAACTGGGATGGTAGTATAGGTGGCAGGGAAGACGTGTGAGGCTGTGAACCCAAATATGTGTGTGAGTTCCAGCTGCTAGATGGGGACAGAAGAGAAAAAGAGTGTGCTCAAGAGAGGAAGAAAAAAGGAGAAGGAGAAATCTGGGCCTCCTGCACGGGTTGGAGAAGAGAGAAAGAAAGGAAGTTGTCATAAATATAAAGGGAAGGGTAACGACCTTTCTGTATACAGAACTATAAAATCCCTCCTGGCCAGAGGCAAAACCCTTTCACCTGTAAACGGTTAAGGAGCTAAGATAACCTCACTGGCACCTGACCAAAATGACCAATGAGGAGAAAAGATACTTTCAAAGCTGGAGTGTCGGGGGAGGGGGGTGGGGGGAAGGACAAAGGGTCTGTCTGTCTGTGAGATGCTTTTGCTGGTACCAGGTCAGGAATGCTCTTCAGAAATTCTGTTAAGTTAGTAAGTAATCTATCTAGAAATGCATTAGATTTCCTTTTGTTAAATGGCTGGTAAAATAAGTTGTGCTGAATGGAATGTATATTCCTGTTTTTGTGTCTTTTTGTAACTTAAGGTTTTGCCTAGAGGGATTCTCTATGTTTTGAATCTGATTACCCTGTAAGGTATTTACCATCCTGATTTTACAGAGGTGATTCTTTTACTTTTTCTTTAATTAAAATTCTTCTTTTAAGATCCTGATTGCTTTTTCATTGTTCTTAAGATCCAAGGGTTTGGGTCTGTGTTCACCTATGCAAATTGATGAGGATTTTTATCAAGCCTTCCCCAGAAAGGGGGTGTAGGGCTTGGGGGGATATTTTGGGGGAAGATGTCTCCAAGTGGGCTCTTTCCCTGTTCTTTGTTTAACACGCTTGGTGGTGGCAGCATAGGGTTCAAGGACAAGGCAAAGTTTGTACCTTGAGGAAGTTTTTAACCTAAGCTGGTAAGAATAAGCTTAGGGCGTCTTTCATGCAGGTCCCCACATCTGTACCATAGAGTTCAGAGTGGGGAAGGAACCTTGACAGAAGTACTAAAGACAAATTGTCTTCCATACCTTAGTACTGAACACTAAATGTGTAGTTTCTGAGGAACTAGTGAACAGGAGCAGCAAACAGAGGAGTTTTGCGAGGGACTTTTCCATGTGAAGGAGGAGTGACTATGTGACTCCTTGAGATGGGTTTATTGTCTGTTAGTTTGTTGTGTGCTTGCTGTATGCCAGATTGACTGAAGTTTATAGTGTGGTCTGTTTGAGGGGGCCGTGCACTGAAAACATCTGCTCAATGTGCAGCGGCAGTCAAAAAAGCTAACAGAATATCAGGAACCATTAGGAAAGGGATAGATAATAGGATGGAAAATATCATAATGCCACTATATAAATTCATGGTATGCCCACACCTTGAATACTGTGTGCAGTTCTGGTCGCTCCATCTTAAAAAAGATATATTAGAATTGGAAAAGATACAGAGAAGGACAACAAAAATGTTAGAGGTACGAAACAGCTTCCATAGGAGAGATTAAAAAGAGTAGGACTGTTCATCTTGGAAAAGAAGTGACTAAGGGAAGATATGATAGAGGTTTATAAAATCATGAGTGGAGAAAGTGAATAATGAACTGTTATTTATCCCTTCACAAAAGGAGAACCAAAGAAGTTCATAGAGAGCAGGTTTAAAACAAACAAAAGGACATACTTCTTCACACCATGCACAGTCAACCAGTGGAACTCATTGCCAGGGGATGTTGTGAAGGCCAAAAGTATAACTGGGTTAAAAAAGAACTAGAGAAGTTCATGGAGGATAGGTTCATCAATACCTTTTAGCCCAGTTGTTCAGGGATATACCCCATGCTGTGCTGTGGGTGTCCCTAAGCCTCTGACTGCCAGATGCTGGGACTGAACTACAGGGAATGGATCACTCGATACTTGCACTGTTCTATTCATTTTCTATGAAGCATCTGGCTTTGACAACTGTTAGAAGACAGGATACTGGCTAGGTGGAACATTGGCCTGATCGAGTATGGCCATTCTTATGTTCTCCTACTGTGACTAAAATTTCAGCAGATTTCCATTTAATATTTTAGTCTAGACAAGTCATTTGAAAATACAGTATATATAAATCAATCACAAAAAAACTTGCAGTTGAACCAAATATCAAGTGTACAGGGTAACTTGGTTACCTCATACATAATGCCTGATTGCCTCCCATGCCTTTCTGACAATAACTGCTTTTTCTCTTAAAATGAAAAGCAAACAAACATAAAACCATACGCAATTGTTATTTCTTTCTGTAAGATACTCCCTTATTGTCCTTACTTTGAAGAAGCCCTCCTTTTTTGAACTCCAGCCCATTGGCTCAAATAACTATCAACATTCAATTGCGAGTGGACATTCAGTGACACAAAATGTGGTTGCCATATTGATGTGCTTTCCCTCCTTCCCTTTCTCTAATAAAGGCTTTTATCAAAATGTACAAGATTGATGGATTGAGTCTGGTTGTGGGAATGTGTATGTAAATGTATTTCCTACTGTTTAAGCCCTCCTGTGGAAGCACACTTAAGAAAGTAGTTTCATTAGGCCGTGTTTGAACTCTGAACAATGATGCTGAGAATCCCTAATTGACAGAGAGAGCATGGCTAATGTGACCATTCAGGTTGAAACCCTTTTACTGTACTAGAGGGTCATCCTTTATATTAAGGTTGAGCTAAATGAGTAGTGTGTGGAAACATTTGGCTTGAGGATAAATTAAGGAGCTCATTTTCTTATAATATTTTTTCCTCAAGCAACCACCTATTCTTTTTAAATTAATAAAGATTATCAAATGTAAATCAAGGGATTTTTTTAATTCTTACTGTGACATGAAAAATCCAGCAGAAAACAGAACTTGGAAGTCATAGGTACTGCTGGGTAACCTTTTCATAAACATTTAAACCGTTAGTTAACTTCTCTAGCTTAGGCCTCTGTTGATATATCATCTTTCTCTAATACAGTGACACAATCTAGAGCTACCCTAGCTCAGAGTTTGCCCGTGTTTTCATTATAAACCTTGTTTTTCAGGGGCTTCTAACAACCATAAAATATTCTTCTTGACAGAAACTTGGCAGTAAATTTTGAGCTTGAGAGAAAACCCATAATTTGTTTGTCTTTTGCTATATTTGATTTAACTTGGTTTGATCATTTTTGATTTGTAGAAGGGCAAACAAGAAAAAGAAGAATTAAAAAAGCTTTGCCAGGTCAGATAGACCTCAATCCTATTTCCCAGAAGTCACTGGAACTTTTGTCACTGGCTTCAGTGAAAGCAGCTATTGACCCTATTTTTATTTGCACTCCCATAGTTTAAAAACAGCCTCATGTGAAAAGGTAACAATAGGTAAAGTGTATTTGTTCATTATGGCTGAGATTTTCATAGGAGCCTGCTTAAAAGGGAGTTGAGTGCCTAACTTCCTCAGGCAACGTCCCAGTCTGTACAGACCATTTGATTTTGGGCGCTTAACTGCTGTTCCTTAAGATTTTAGCAGGAATATACTCTATACTATGCTTGTAGTATAGTATTCGTGTATTCTGGTTAAGCATAGTACGTAGTGTGTGTAGACATTAAAGATTATAGTTTTTCAACATTGTGGAGGAATGGATCCTCTGCAGCCTTTCAACTTAATTGCTTGAGGATTTTGGAGTCTCTTCAGGATTTGGAGACCATACCCCACTATTCTTCATAGCCTACTTATGCTCTGTTCCCCTTAGAGAGAAGCGTACATTGAAAATGTATGAGGTGAACTTGTAGAGAAACACTTGTGGAATGACAGTGAGAAAAATCAAGAGACAGTACTTCTGGGTAGAGTGCTGACTGGAAAGAGACTTGGATCTTTGAGCAGAAAAACTGTCTCCTGCTGTTTGATTCCTACTCTGTTCAGGAAAGCAAGACTTCATGTACATTCTTTGTATGTAAATAGGATTGCTTCAAATAAATACCTGATTCCATTCTAATCAATTTCTCCTTCTAATGGAAACAACCCACAAGTACTCCAGAGTTGGCTAACCAGTTGTGCCAAAAGGGTAACACTATATCAGTCATTAATTAATGCCTCACTTGAAGGTATTCAGATACCACAGTCTGAGTATGATATACACATCTCAATAGAATAGAATATATTGTGGAAATAGCTAATAATTATAATACCTCACTGTTGAAAGGTCATTTTGATACAAATCTGCTCTTATAGAAGACCATTAAAATGTATAGCATTCTGTGAGAGGAAACTAAATAAGAGTTTTTTCACCGAGTGAAATATTTTTTTTTCTCAATGGTACAGACTGTTAATGGGCAAACCAGAAAAAGATTGGAGTGTGGTTTGGATAAGAACATTGTGAAAATGAGATGCATCTCCTAGGAGGCTATTCCAGTGGCAAACATTGTACAATCAGACTTTAAAACAAAAAAAATGGAAGCCGATCTGAACCACATGACTGGAAATCTTTCCAGAGCACTTTCTTTTGAGACTTTCACTACTTTTAGCTTCCTGTTGGGGTGGAAATGTTGTAAAAAAAATTTCTTTTGCTATTCTAGCAACTCCAGTTCTGGCCAAAACTCAGAGTGGAAAAATATAACATGGGGAAAAATACACGGAAACAATTTATAACCTCCAAAACGATTTGGTTTGGTTTCCACTGAAAAGAACATAGGATAATTCATAGGTTTGCTTATTTTTTCCAAACTGATTTGTCCATGCCAAGTTTCTTCTGCTCTTCTTCTACTGGCATTATTAGGAACTGAACTTGCATATCAATGTGATGATTAACCTCCTCCCCCATTCCTAACCCTGAACTTATTTATTTACAGTTTGAATATTACGATAATGATACTAACTAACATTGTATTGTCCTTGATAATATACTGGTTGATTTTGGGAATTAATATGGAAAGCTTGCTATACATTTTTACATAACAAATAGTTCGTAAAGAAGCATATAATGTATCTGATAGCCTGACACTTTTACCTGACTCATTTCTGCTGGGTACTATACTTAGCCATGAAATGCACTTACAGTATTCTCAGTAATAAAGAGCCTGCTGTTAGGATAGAGAAGTTTCTGAGCAAAGACCAGTAATGGTGCTCTCCACTAGTCAGAATTGACAATTGAACATATTTTGTCTTAATATACAAAGATTTGCGATATAGAAGTTTTATCTGTAGGAAGCAAAGAATTATATATTTTCATGCATTATTCTTAATTTCAAGATTTCACACATCATAAACCCACTCAAGATTTTAATGTTTAATGCTTAGTCATTTCGTTGAAGTTATTCATTGCATCTCAAAATACTATTGGTGTACAGGCTGCATCTTCTGGGGTGTATTCATAAACCAAAGCCAGGATTCGGTGCCTAGAATTTTAAAACCACACTTCGGCCAAAAGTATCAAACCTCAGTGTTTAATGTTAGATACCATACCTAAATCTATGTTTAGGCATCTAAATGAAAGTGGACTGGTTTTCTGAGGTGCTGAGTAGCTGCAGCTCCCTTTGGAGCCCTTTGGAACTACAGGTGCTTAGAGCCTTTGAAAACAAGGCCAGTTTTATTTGAACGCTTACATCCACATTGAGGTGTCTAAATGTAAGCAACTAAACTAGAAAAATTTGACCAGAATCTAGATATGGGGCACAGCAGTTATATAGATGACACAAATAATAATTGTTTTGAAAATTATACTTTATTATGCCTTTAGTTCATGTACTAAAGAGTCTTAAGTCATAGAATTGAGAATCATGGAATACATTTCCCTTTCATATAGAAATTCTCTTTTGACTTGTGTCTAAACAGGGATTTACAAGATAGATCATATCGCTACAAGGGAGTCTTGCCATTTATTAAGGAAAATAACAATTAATTTCTAGAGAGCCCTAAATATATATTTATATGGTATGGGTGAAATTCTCCACTGGTCACTGATGGCATAACTCTGCTCCCATTGAAGCCCCATCAGGAGGGTGCAAATGTAATGCTTTAGAAAATTCCACCCTACATGGTTACTCAGGAAATAATTTATGTATAATACAGTGGGTGCTCTTATGAAAATTCCTTTTTCCCATTAAAATATTTACAGTTTTAGCTGTATTCCCATTTGTAGGAATACCAGAAATATTGGAAATATCATATTTAATGGTAATAAATTAAAAGGAAACATTTTAGGTAATTTAAAACTTAACTACTTTACGTGAACATAGAATCATAGAAATGTAGGGCTGGAAGGGAGCTCAAGAGGTTATCAAATCCAGCCTTCTGTGCTATGGCAGAACCAGGTAGACCTAGACCACCTCTGACAGGTGTTTGTCCATCCTATTTTTAAAAACCTCCAATGATGGGGATTACACTATCTTTCTTAGAAGGTTATTCCAGATCTTAACTACCCTTATAGTTGGAAAGTTTTTTCTAATATCTAACCTGGCTGCAGATTAAGCCCATTACTTCTTGTCTTACCATCAGTGGACACGGAGAACAATTAATCACCGTCCTCTTTATAACAACTTTTTACATATTGTGGCAAATTGCTGGCATGGTTATGATGGGTCCTGCACTTTCTCTTTTGGGGGGGGGGGGCGGAGAGGGGATTCAGGACGCAGTTTCCTGCCCCTGAACTAGGGTATCTACTGTCCCACTAGTAACCCAGAGAAGGGTAGTGGAGAGGGAGGGACCCGGGCCCGCCCTCTGCTTCGGGTCCCAGCCCAGGGGCCCTAGGGATGGTGGCAAACCACTTGAACTAGTGCTTCCTTCCCCTGGGCTACTTCCCTCTCCTGCTCTTCAGCTTGTGGGGCTTCCTGCCCTCTCTCTGCACAAGCTGGGTGTCTCTTTACCTAGGGTCTTGGTCTCCTAGCCAGCCACTTCTCCAAACTGCTCTCTGCTTCTGCTCCAACTCCTTCCCCTGGCTGATTGAAGCAGGGGGTTTTTATCAGGTGACTGGCTTCACGTGCTTTTAATTAATCTATAGAAACCTTTCTTCCCTCTACAGGAAATAAGGCTTCTCCTCATCCTGGGACTTACATCTCTCTCCTATATCACTCTCCTGCTGCCTTCTGGCCATGCTGTATCACAATATTTGAAGACTGTTATCAGGTCACCTGCTGAGTCTTCTTTTCTCATGACTTACTGTGTTCAGTTTATTTACCCTTTCCTCTTAAATCAGATTTTCTAAACCTTTTATCATTTTTATTGCTCTCCTCTGGACTCACTCCAATTTGTCTACATCTTTCCTAAAATGTGGCACCCAGAATTGGACACAGTACTTCAGCTGAGACCTCACTAGTGCCAAATGGAGGAGGACTGTTGCCTCCTGGGTCTTATATACAACACCCCTGTTAAGATACCCCAAAATGACATTAGCCTTTTTCGCAGCTGTGTCGCATTGTTTCAGCAGTACTATCATCTCGCCAGTTTTTCCCCATTTTGTAGTTGTACATTTGATTTTTCCTTCCTAAGTGAAATGCTTTGCATTTATCTTTATTGAATTTCATCTTGTTGAATTCAGACCAATTCTCCAATTTGTCAAGGTCATTTTGAATTCTAATCCTGCTCTCCAAGGTGCTTGCAATTCCCCTCCTCCCCCAGCTTGGTGTCATCTGCAGATTTTATAAGCATACTCTCCACTCCATTATCCAAGTCATTAATTAAAATATTGAACAGTACTGGACCCAGAACTGACCCCTGCGGGACCTCACTAGATACATCGTCCCAGTTTGTCAGCGAACCATTGAAAACTATTCTTTGAATATGATCTTTCAACCAGTTGTGTACCCACCTTATCGTAATTTAATCTAGACCACATTTCCCTAGTTTGTTTATAAGAATGTCACTGGGAACTGAGTTGAAAATCTTACTAAAATCAAGGTATATCACGTCTACTGCTTCCCCCCGTCCACTAGACTAGTAACCCTGTCAAAGAAGGAAATTAGGTTCATTTGGCATGACTGTTCTTGAAAAATCCATGTTGGTTATTCCTTATAATCCTATTATCCTCCAGATTCTCTACAAATTGCTTAATAATTTGTTCCAGTATCTTTCCAGGTATTGAAGTCAGGCTGACTGGTCTATGATTCCCCAAGTTGTCTTTGTTCCCCTTTTTAAAGACAGGTACTATGTTTGCTCTTCTCCAATCTTTTGGGACGTCACCCATCCTCCAGGAATTCTCAAAGATAGTTGATAAAGGTTGTGGGAATGCTTCAACTAGTTCCTTAAGTACCCTAGGATGAATTTCATTGGGTCCCACTGACTTGAATACATCTAACTTATCTAAATCTTCTTTAACCTGTTATTTCACTATTTGGCTTGCATTCCTTCCCTCTTGTTGTTAACAATAATTGTGTTGAGTATTCTTTGTGTATCCCTCCGCAACTCCCATAACAAGTTCTCCCATTCTTTCCCTAAAGCAGCTGCATTGTATGTACCTCCTTTTCCATTTCTCCCCATGTCCTCTATTCCCCTCCATGACAAGAACTCTGTCTTCCCCATTCCTTCCTTCTGCCATACCAGCATCTCCCATTGCCCCCCAATGCCAGGAGTGGTATGTGCCCTCCTCCCCTTTTCTTCCATGGCCCCCATTCCACCCTTTTCCCCATACCAGTATCCTCCAATCCCCTCACCAGGGGTTCTATTCCCCCCCCCACAAACAATTCCACTGCATACCAGGGTACCCCACTCTCCACCCCGTCACAGGGGCTACTTACAATCCTATATGCCCCATATCAGGACCCTCCATTCTTCTCCCCTACCCGGGATTCTGTGTGCTCCCTTTTCTCCCTCCATCTGTTGCAGCATCCCCTGTTCCCCCCCCATTATATGAGGCTCCCCCATTTTCCCCGCACATTCCATGGGCTGTGGGGCCCCATGCTGTTCTTTTCCTTTTCTTCCACCATTATTCTTCCTTCTGTCTCAGAGAGAAGTCTTTCAACATGCCAATATGTTATACTATTGGAAGGATAAGCGGAGATGAACAGTGGAATTGTTTTGTTGAAAGGCATAATGGGTACTATCTACCAGTTCTGTGATCCATAGACAATTGCAGTGGTTCTAGAGGCTTTTGCTGCTCTAAAGAGATGTCTGGGGCTCCATTTGTCTCCTATTTTCGGTTTTCTGATTTCACGAAAATCAATAGAGTTTTGACCATTGATGCCTACATCATTCTCTGAAATTTTGGAATTGATGGGATGCATTGTTCAAAAGTTATCATGTTACAGATAGAGAAATGCCACTGAGTAAAGTGTAAGGGCTTTGGAAGCTCAGCTAATAGCCCCACTGAAAGTTAAACCCGATCACCCTGCAAAACCATGAATAAGCTTTGTGTAGGGTAGTTAGTTCTGTGGGATCTGTATCTGTGCATCCCATATGCAATATGTTTTGGTCAGTGGATCAGAGTGATATCAGACTCACTAGTCATACTCTACCCTGTCACCTGATGTGAACTATCCCAAACTTCTCTAAGCTGTTTCAATAGCACACATTGAGCCCCCCACAGAGCAATGGTTTGAGGTACAAGGCAGATACAGGCGAGGTGTCTCAGGGGCCTGTACCATGGATTACAGAACCACATGGGTTCTGTTGCCTATTGGACCCTACACTTGCAGTTAGATGCAGGAGGCAGGAATTGGTCTTGAATAAGAAAATAAAGATAAAATAAAAATTTTCACATATAGTAACATGACATTTATGGTTCTAAAGTACAAGGAAAATGTTATAAGGCCAAAAGACTTAGGTATATTCTACAATTTACAGAACCTAGATAAATGGGAAAATATTTATATAGCACATAGTCATGTATTATCACTCATTTTTATTGACAATAGCATTAATCCTTTGGAACAACTGTTCAAAAGTATGAGTATCTCTCAGTTTATCTAAGAAGTCAACTTTCTGGTATAAAAATTACATTTATATTGTATGAAAATATTTTAAAAGTTTGTTATGTATCAAAATACAGTCCATTGATTCCATGTTTGGAGATAACAATACAATAGCAATAATTTTGCCTGCATTAATTCATGAATGTTAAACTTTTCTGTGAATTTTATGCAAAGTTAATATCAATCAATTCTGAGTATTTTGTACCTTTTATTTTTCTTAATGATTTATAATCTCTTGACAGGTGTTTCAACATTCTGAAGCTTATTACAATAAAGTGAGATACAGAATTGCACTGTTTAGATGTTTTGTTATAGCTATTAGAGAAAAATCATTATTTTGATCTGAAAAAGGCAAGAAGGTCTTTCCAACAAGACAAACCCATTATTAGGTCAATACTGACAAAGCTGATGCAAGTTACACTTACTGTCGTCAGCGTCCAGAAAGTTTCAAATGTGTACACATTAAGTTGTCGCATCTTTTTGTGATGTTTGTAGGTATTTTCATAAGAATTTCAAAGAACTGTTAATGGTATTGAATCAGTCTTTCTATGTTACATATATTGAATATGTATATACACACACACACACACAAACATGCAGTTTTCCACATTCCATGTGTTCCATTGTTTTAGAGTCTCAACTTTCTCTTGAAAACATTATAGGCAGTGTTACAGACAAAGGTTATGAATCAGGCAGGATAACCACAATTTTTTAAAAGTTTATTATATCTGTGTCTGTCCTTTCTTTCGCTTTTCCTTTACTTGCACTATCTTGTCTGTCTGATTCTCACAGGAGACATGGATTACAACTGGGTGGACCATACGTCTTGGCATAGCAGTGAGGCATCCCCAATGTCTTTGGTGAGACATGTGGAGCCTTACCATTCAGTTTACTTTATCATTTCACTTTTCCTTTGTTTTATTTACACCTTTGCACGTTTTCTTTTTTGTATCCCTTTTTTTTTTATCCCACACTTATAGGGGACAGTCAAAGGGGAAAAAGAAAAACTAGTGAGCAGGCAGTTTTGTCGGATTCTAACACCTTATCTGAGAGACACAAGAAAATGGTGTGCTTTGGTGGCCACTCTTTGGAAGAGGACTTGGAATGGTCTGAGCCTCAAGTTAAAGACTCTGGGGTAGATACGTGTAGTAGCACAACTCTAAATGAAGAGCATAGCCATAGCGAGAAGGTACTGAGATTGTGGAGCCTGCATTTTAAACTTCTCATTTGGTCTTCGTTTGCTCTGTGTCACTCATTAAAACAGTGCGTTTAATAAAAAGACAGGGAGTTTTTAGAGACAATGTAGTATTTCTTAAGGTGCAGAAAAGAAAAACAAAACCAAAAATTCCTGCTTGCTTTGTCACTTTACTATTTGGTAGCACAAGAAAAAAATATTCAGGCACAAAGGAATGTTTGGTCTTATGGTCGCATGATAGTACTTGGTGATGTTACCTTCAATTATAAAGTTATTAACAATGAGGATTCTGTTGGATTGGCTTATATGATTTCCTGCCTATGTGCTCCTGGGCCTAAAGTATAATTAATAGTTTAAATTCCAGGTAAAAAAGGGAGAAAAATTGGTCCATTTGCACAGAAAAGTTGTTTTTCTTTTTTCCCTTTCACTGTCATGTTTGTTCTTTTGTTTTGTTGTCATGCCATTTTTGTGGAGTATTGTGTAGTATTAGAGTCTTTGCCATCTGCTTTGATATTTGTTAGTATTGCCTTTCGTTTGGTGGGGATTGTGATAAATCTTTTTAGAGTTATTAGATGTAACGGGAGAGGAGATGTCCTGTGCCAGTTAATTTTGCATGGAGAGGAGCATGAAACTAGTGTATAGTTGTGAAAAAGTACTATGATTACACCAAATAAATGATAAGTTTATTTAGAGTTTTATTCAGCATGTTATAATAATATAAAGTAATAATATGTATGAGTGTGTCTATGTGTGTGTTTGTGTACACACACACCGACACACACACACTGTAGTGGGATGATGGAATATTCAAACGTAGCTGTTCTGAATATGTTTAATATGTATGAACTATTATAAACGATAATGTTATGTCAATAAATACATCAGAATGGGGAGTTACTACTTTATACCTTTACATTTAATTTGTCCTTTTGATAATTTTGGAGCACTGAGAGAATGTAAAGGTGTCCGAAAGGCTTTACATATTCAGAGAGGAAAACTGAGATGGTTAGAATGGTGGAAAAGAGAATAAGTTTGAGTCTCAATATATCAGGTTTCAGTTTTGATTTCTACAGTAGAACCTCAGAGTTACGAACACCAGAGTTAGGAACTGACCGGTCAACCGCACACCTAATTTGGAACCGGAAGTATGCAATCAAACAGAAGCAGAGACACTGAAAAAAAAATCAAATACAGTACAGTACTGTGTTAAACAGGAATTACTAAAAAAAATAAAGGGAAAATTTAAAATTTTTTTGACAAGGCAAGGAAACTGTTTCTGTGCTTGTTTCATTTAAATTAAGATGGTTAAAAGCAGAATTTTCTTCTGCATAGTAAAGTTTCAAAGCTGTATTAAATTAATGTTCAAAGCTGTAAACTATTGAAAGTACAACTATAACGTTTTATTCAGAGTTATGAACATTTCAGAGTTATGAGCAACCTCATTCCCAAGGAGTTTGTAACTCTGAGGTTCTGCTGTACTTCCTATTCAGCATCAGGGTTATTGTGTTAGACTTCAACATCCATTTTTGTTTCAACTCAAATGTAATGATCACATATATCATGTATATCTAAATATCTGTACTTTTCTACCGTGTACAAAAGAGACAAGGTGGGTGAAGTAATATCTTCCACTTCTGTTAGTGGAAGGGACAAGCTTCACACAACTCTTCTTCAGGTCTAGAGAATGAAACTAGAGTTTCCAAGCTAAATACAAGGTGGGACAGATTGTTAAGTATAAGGGTTCAGACAAGTTGTAGGAGACCACTTAAAATGAAATGGGCAATTAGCATCTCTGCACTTGTAGGACAAGGGAGGGTTAGTAGGCATCAGGATGTGTTGCAAATTGTTGTAATGGGCCATAAAACCAGTGTCTCTGTTAAGTCCATGGTTTTTAGTGTCCAGCAGACTTATGAATTTAAGTTTCCAGGCTTGCCTTTTGAAGGTGTTATGCAGGTTTCCATGGAGGATGAGGACTGAGAAGTCATATGTAGAATGATTACTTAGTGAAAAGTGTTGACCCACTGGTGGTAGGGTGTTTTTCTCTTTTATTATTTTCCTGTTTGAGTTTATTTCATAGTGTAGTGATTGTCTGGTTTTGTTACCCAGGATTTTCAGAACCCAAAACAGTGGTAACTTTACTGTTTCTCTCCAGGGAATGTCAGGAATAAATCAATGTGGGCACAGCTCATCCATCTGATAAATAATTGGCACAATGGAGTACTTTCACCTAATCTTTTATAGCTAACTTCAAACAAAGCACATAACCTACAGTGACTCCTAGTAGGTCACCTATTTTCCTAATTTCAGCAAAACTACTCATTATCTCTTATCATTTGTAGTCATAACAACAATGTGTCAAGACACTTAAAACCAATGTCGCTATTCACTGACTCTCTTCCATACTTATAATCTGTTAACTTTCTGTCCCATCCTCCCATTGTGATAGCAAAGCTGCAAAGATGCAGCTGTGTGGCCTTGCCTCTCAGGGCCTAAGATTCTTCTAGCTATGTGATGTTTGGTTTTCAGCTGGTAGTAGATGAATATACAGAATTACTCACTGCAGTACTGTCCCATCTGGGGTACATACAAGAATGACAAATTCTTGGGTAAAACTCCCCTCTTTGCAGATTGTATATGTTTAATATGAAGATCTGCACACACATACACAATGAGTTCAATCGGTTACTAAAGAGGCCCAGCATAGGCTCAAAACCCTTGACCGAGACTGAGCAATAATCTTCTTGCTGGCACTCTCAATTTTCACCCCTGATTCTGCCTCATTATAGACCAGACCCCATGTAGGTTCCCTCAGGGGATACCCAGGGTTTGCAAAAGCATGGGCTTTGAATTTATCTTCCTTTGAATCCAGCATGTCAGCACCAGGAACAAAACAACCAACACCATTTGAAACACCAAAATCACCACAATTGGTAAAGCCAGATTAAAAATCCCTGTTGCCGTGGGGGACCATCCCAACAATGTCTCCCACCATTTGTGTTCTGAGTTTTTGCTAACCCTGTTTACATGTTTAATTTCATGGGTAGAATGATGGACCGTGACCATAACCAAGACCATACATGCCTCTTGTTTAGCAGCATGTAAATAATTCCTCAAAAGGGGATGTTGAAGCAATATCTGTAAAAGCAGTTCATTCCCATGGGTGGAATTATTACATTTGAATACAATGTGTATTTCATTTTTAATTGGCTGTATTTCAACTCAGGCACTTGAAATTTAAAATCATATCCTTCAATAACTAGAACATGGCAAAATCATCTATTCTCATGGGGACCATGAGATACATGATGCACATATTTAATGATAAGAACTGGGCACTAACTTCTAAGACATATACAATTATCACCATATACATAATCACAGATTCATTTACAAATGGATTAACAGCATAATGACATTTTCCCTCTATTACTTCTAAACATATATTCTGTGGCTGCTAGGTATTTGTGGTGAATTCATATGCAATGCCAGGTTCTTCTAAGCAGACTCCCAATTGTACTTTCTTCAACCCTTGGGCCTCTTCTGTACCCATACCCTATGATCCAAGGGCTCTATCACTATCTGATTAGCATTAAGACTCACTTTATCTCTGCTTCTGACACTAGTAAAACAATAATCGCTCAAGATCTTTTATCATATGCAAAATTTACCATTTTCCAATAGGATTGTAAATCCCTCTCAATCTGGATGGAATTTTTCCTAATAATGCTCCTAATTTCCAATGGGAGTATCCCTCACATACAGTCTCAAATCATGTCCTTTACCACATCACTAATTCACATCTCCATTTGCATGCATGCCAGGGCTAAGGAAACATTACTCTGGAGGGTACCAACAGGCTGCAAGAGACGGAGATGATCTTTTTCTTGGGATTGCTCCCATTCCTCTAATAACTGCGCCACCCTATTCTGTATGGAGTTTAGCTGATCTAAGGATACCCTCAGAGATGTTACTAAATCCTTTAGGTGTTGCCCCACTGAATTCATTTTATTCACAACCACTTCCTCCTTTATACTATTAAGAACCCCTACCCCTGTGCCAAATGATTCCAGTATGTCCCTTTTTACTCATTCCTTGCATGGTCTGGGGACATCATGAAGATTAATCCAGTTTTTCCAGCCCTCATATAATGGCTGGACAAACTTTCCAAAATGGGGTTCTATTGTTGAGATATTTGCTAAAATGAGGTTCACAATAACCTTATTCAGGGTGTGGGTTGGTTTAATCACCAATTGTTTCTTTACATTGCTTTGAACCACATATGCTCTGATCAAATTAATTACAGGTAGTTCCAGAATTCACACTTCTATACCTTTTACTCCATGGGGTCCCTGAAGGAGCCATTTTCCTGTCATATTGGGCTTCAAATTAATAACCATTTTATCACGGCACCATTTAGCTTCAATATCCAAACATCCTTTCTTCTTCGAGTGATTGCTCATGTCAATTCCAAATAGGTGTGAGCGTACCACATGCACAGCAGCTGGAAAGATGTTCCTTTAGCAGCACCCTTTGGGTCGATCCAGGTACCCCCTGGAGTCATGCCTTCATGGCATGGGGCCCTGTGATGGTTAGCTGGAATGCTTGTTATCTCTAGCTTCAGCAAGGCTTCTCTGTCTCTTAGCAGATTTTTCCTGTAAATAGTTTGATATAGTTAGTCTTAGTAGTTGTTAGTTAGTTAGCTCTCTCTAAAAGTTTGTCTGGGGGGTACTCCCCATCCTCCCCTTCTCCCCCGTTACCGGGGCATGCCTTGGTCCCCGGGGTTTAAACCCTGTGCAGCCTGTGGCATGTCTGTGCCCAGAAGTGACCACACTTCCTCCTTGAAGTGTTTGGGGGAAGCCCACCAGGATTTCGCCCTAGGACTCAGAAGGAGCTTGACCAGCGCCTCAAAATCCTTCTAATGGAAGCTGCTCTCCATCCCCACTTGGACCCAGGGTCAGCTGAGCCAATGCCGAGCACCTCGACATCACTGTGCAGTGCTCCAGCATCATTGCAGCATGAGTCGGCACCGAGGAAGGAGTCAGCACCGGCAAAATTTCCCACATAGGGGCCCTGTGCAGGGCAGTGGGTGGCACTGTTCACAATCCCTGGTTCCCCACAAGAAGAGGAGACCCAAAAGGGGTCGCTTACCCACGCCCAGACTGGCGCAAGAGGAGTCCACCGTTGTGAGACCCATGTTAGGCCACGTAAGCTTGGCATGGCTGTCTAGGGTTCCGTCAACTCCTGCCCCGCCATGGGACCAGTTGAGTCTGGGCCCCCAGCACTCCCCTTTCCAGGAAGGTTGCGACCACCTGCAGTTGCCTTCCATGCCAGAGATGTTCAAGGCTGCCAGGGACCTCATAGCCTTCATGGTGCCGTCTTCCCCTCCTAGGTGCAACAGGATACCGAGCTCCATCTCACAGGTGCCTGTGAAACCCTTGATGCCATCAAGGGGCAAGCTGGAAATGGTATCATGCTGATCACCATTCCCTTGGCACCAGTTACCAGTACCTTCCACCAGCGGATGGATAGGAGAGCCACACCGGTCCCCAAGTTCCTGGCACCGCTCCCCGGCACCAGTGGGCACTGCCCCTCTGTGGTCATCCTACAGTGAGTCCTCCCAGTCAGAGTCAGAATCCTATAGTTGAGGTGAAGCGGGTGGTCCAGGTCCAGCAGACACAGGCAACAGTTCTATCTGGCACTGTGGCCTGGACGATGGCAGGCTCCAGCCCAGTGGCCTTTCTGGATCCCTGGGCATTCCATCAGAGTCAGGGCCAAAACCAAGAGTCCCATTTGCGGAGGTCGGCGTCGGTGGCCTTGACATCAAATGTGCCTCTGGCATCTCACCCGGGTCAGGACAAATCGCACCACACTGCACTGGCACCGACTGCACCGGCACCAACTGCACCGGCCGCACTGGCAATGGTCACACCAGAAGACCAGGCACTGGTGCCAAGGGCAGAGAGCAGGACCCACTCCCTGCTAGGGCCGTGTTCTCATCCTCGCCTGATGAGGCAGTGGCAGGAACTTTGACGGCCCTGCCCTGGAGGACAGCAAGGTGCTCCAGCAGCTGCTGAGAAGAGTGGTGCAGAACCTCGGGATCCAGGTTGAGGAGGTCGCTGAAACATCGGATCTGATAGTGGACATACTTGCCCCCGCTGGGCCCTCCCGTATTGCCCTGCAACTTATAAATACTATTCAGGACACCACTACGACACTGTGGCAGACCCCCGCCTCCTTACCACTGACGGCAAAGAGGACTGATTTAAAGTACTTCATTCCCTCTAAGGGGTTTGTGCATTTTTATACTTATCCGCCGCTGGACTCCCTAGTGGTAGTGGCGGAAAATGAGCAGGAGCGCAAAGGGTACCAGGGCCCATCCCCTAAAAACCGAGAGGCTAAGAAGCTGAACCTCTTTGGGAGGAAAATTTATTCCACCGAGGGGCTCCAGCTCCGAATTTCTAACCACAAGGCTGTCCTCAGCAAGTACAACTACAACTCATGCGGAGGTATGGCGAAGTTCATAGAGCTTCTGCCAAGGACTCCAGGACAGAGTTCTCCTCCTTGGTGGAGGAGGGTAAGCTAATTGCCAGTGCTTCACTCCAGGCAGCCCTCGATGTGGCTGATTTGGCCACCTGCACCATGGTCTCTGGGGTAGCAATGAGGAGCAGCTCCTGGCTGCAAGTATCAGGGCTCCCATATGAGGTCTAGCAGACCATACAGGACCTTCCTTTGAAGGCTCAGCCCTCTTTTCAGAGAAAACTGTCTCATGGCTTCATAGACTCAAGGCTTCAAGGGTCACCCTCAAGTCCATTGGCCTGCATACTCCAGCTACGCAATGGAGGCACTTTAAGCCTCAACCCCAGTTTCTACCACCCACAGAACAGGAAGGATTTTTCTAAGAGGTGTAACAGGAACAATAGAAAGGGGCCTCCCCTCTCATCAACCCAGGTCTCTGGGCAGGTGAAACAGTCCTCAGGCCAGAAGCAGAACTTTTAAAGGTGTGCCCAGGGGTGACACACCAGTCCAGACTCTGGATCCATCCCCGTGCTGACTGTCCCTTTTCTACCCTGCATGGCCCCGAATTACATCCGATTGCTCGGCACTCCACATGGTAGAAAGGGGATACTCCCTCCAGTTCTCCTCCCGCCCCCTCTCCTTGACCCTGTTCAGGGACCCTTTTCACAAGCATCTCCTCATTCAGGAGGTGCACATGCTCCTAATGGTGGGGGCAGTGGAAGAGGTTCCTCAAGAGCTGAAGGGCAAGGGGTTCTATTCCCAATGGTTCCTAATACCGAAAGCCAAAGGCAGCCTCAGGCCCATCCTAGACTTGTGAGACCTCAAAAAGTTCATAAAGAAACTGAAGTTCTGCATGGTCTCTTTGGCCTCCATTATCCCTTCCTTTGGATCTGGGGGACTGGTATGCCACCCTCAACTTGAAGGAGACTTACTTTCATATTTCAATAATGCCATCCCACAGAAGGCACCTCAGGTTCGTGGTGAACCACATTATCATTATCAACAACAATCATTATCACTTGACAGTCCTTCCATTCGGCCTATCAGTGACTCCTCGAGTGTTTAACAAGTGCATGGCAGTCATGGCTGCATTCTTGCGCAAGCATCAGTTGCAGGTGTTTCTGTACCTCGTCGATTGACTAATCAAGGGCTGCTCCAGGGCGCAAGTGGAGGTGCAAGTGAGCTTCATAAGGGCTACTTTCGATGACCTGGGCCTTCTATTGAACATACAGAAGTCAACCCTATCCCCCGTTCAGCGGATAGAGTTCATGGGGCGGTATTGGATTCTACATAGGCAAGAGGGCATCATACAGAGTCTTAGGCAGTTCCCTACCACCACAGCAAGGAATTGCCTAAAGCTTCTGGCCCATATGGCTGCTTGTTACCTATGTAGTACAGCACGCCAGACTGAGACTCTGACCTCTTCAGGCATGGCTGGCTTCAGGGTATTGGCCTATTTGGGACTGTCTAGACAAAATTGTCACTCTAGCTTGACCGGTTCTCACATCCTTCCTATGGTGGCTCGACCCTCAAGCGGTGTTTGCAGGTGTGCTCTTCACCTTTTGCTGGTGATGGACATGTTAATGATGTTGGAGAGTGCACCTGGGAGACCTCAGGACTCAGGGCCTCTGGTCCCAAGCAAAGCTCTCACTTCACATCAATGTCAGAGAGCTGAGAGCAGTCGGTCTAGTGTGCCAGACATTCCAAGCACACATTTCCCTTCCAAATGAATCGGCCATGATGGACAATACAACAGTGATGTTTGATACAAACAGACAGGGATGTGCACACTCCTCTCCCCTGTGCCAGGAAGCCCTCAAACTGTAGGACTTTTGCATAGCTCACTCAATACACCTGGAGGCGTTGTACCTTCCCAGAGTCCAGAACGAGTGGGTGGACTATCTCAACAGGTCGTTTCACAGCCACAAATGGTCTATCCGCCCAGATATCGCAAATACCATCGTCCAGCATTGGGGATTTCCCCAGATAGACTTGTTCACCACGTGACACAACAGGAAGTGCCTGCAGTTCTGCTTCTTTCCAAATCACAGCCAGGGCTCCATCATGGACGTGCTCCTTCTTCCCTGGAAGGGACACCTCTTGTATGCATTTCCACCCATACCCCTCATTCACAAGGTCCTGCTCAAGGTTCGAAGGGACAAGGCCTCGGTGATAATGATAGCTCCGCAAGCGCTGGTACATGTCTCTCCTGGATATGTCCGTGGAAAACCCAATCACCTTACCGCCGCTCCTGGATCTGATAACCCAGGATCACTGCCGCCTCCAGCACGAATCTCGTAACCTCACGGTGTGGAAGCTCCATGGCTGAACCTGATGGAGCTCGCCTGTTCGGATCCAGTCAGGGAAGTCCTCCTTGGCAGTAAAAAACCCTCCACTAGGGCTACCTATCTGGCAAAATGGAAAAGATTCACAATTTGGTCTTCGCAATATCTCCCGTCTCCAAGACTTTCATCCATACCTATGATATTGGACTGCCTCCTCCACCTAAAGCTGCAAGAGCTTTCTATGTCTTCAGTAAAGGTACACTTGGCTGCCATTTCCACCTGCCATCCAGGCATAGCGGGCTGGTCAGTCTTTGCCAACCTGATAGTAGGCCATTTTCTTAAAGGTCTTGACAGACTATATCCTTACATATGACAGCCAATCCCCGCTTGGGACCTTAACCTGGTCTTTTCCAAGCTAATGGGTCCACCTTTTGAACCACTTGCAACATGTTCTCTGCTGTACCTCTCATATAAGGTGGCATTCCTGGTAGCCAGGAAGGTGTCTGAGCTCAAGATTCGAACATCTGAGCCTCCTTACACTGTGTTCTATAAGGACAAGGTTCAGCTTAGACCGCATCCAGCCTTTCTTCCTAAAGTTGTCTCCCAGTTTCATGTTAACCAGGATATCTTTCTTCCAGTTTTCTTCTCCAAGCCACATGCAAGCAGCAGGGAGCAAAAACTTAATTCATTGGATGTTGGCCGGGCGTTAGTTTTCTATATTGAGCGGACGAAACCATTTTGGAAGTCTATTCAGCTGTTTGTCACAGTAGCAGACAGAATGAAAGGTCTTACAGTCTCCTCCCAAAGAACTTCGTCATGGATCACGTCTGTATCCGGCATGCTACAATCTGGCGCAGATACCTGCCCCTCTGCTTACAGTGCACTCTACAAGAGCACAGGCATGGTCTGCAGAGTTCCTGGCCCAGGTTTCAACCCAGGAAATCTGCAGAGCTGCGACGTGGTCCTCAATCCACACTTTCACCTCGCATTTCGCCATCACTCAGCAGGCTAGAAATGACACAGCCTTTGCCAGACCGGTGCTACCATCAACAAACCTTTGAGCTCTGACCCCGCCTCCAAAATGTCAGTGTGGTAATCACCTAATTGGAATTGACATTAGCAACCACTCGAAGAACAAAAAACGGTTACCTACCTTTCGTAACTGTTGTTTTTCGAGATGTGTTGCTCATGTCCATTCCAATACCCACCCACCTACCCCTCTGTCAGAGTAAACTGGCAAGAAGGAACTGAGGTGGCAGTGGGTCAACAGTGCCCTATATTCCGTGCCATGAAGGTGTAACTCCAGGTGGCGCCTGGATTGACTCAATGGCTACTAATAAGGGAAAATCTTTCCGGCTGCCGTGCGTGTGGCATGTGCACATCTAATTGGAAAGGACATGAGCAACATCTCAAAGAACAACAGTTACAAGAGATAAGTAACTGTTTTTTGTCTCTGTTATAAATTTTCTGAGGACCTGGGATCTCCAAAGTACAGGGTAAAATAACCTCCCATTCCCATCTTGTTATCACTATCTGCAGTTTTGCCTCCCCAGATCTTCTTGTCCAGTGTTTGGGAATAAAAGGGAGTGTTTCAGCCTAAAATGAATTGTCTTTTCTCCTGGAGCTGCCTGCTTAGGGATGCCAGTCCACAAGTGAATGCACTGGCTTTCACAGGGGAGGAAAGAATTTGAATTTGTTTGTTACCCATCTGTACTCCCAGATTCCTGTGTTATTGTTGTGTCTTCCCTCAACTCACATGAAATTCGCTCTTGAAAAGTCTGGAGGAGGGAGGTAGATGTGAGCATCCATTTTGTCCCAATGGTGGTGAAACATGTCAAAAAGACGTCGGCAGCATTGTTCTCTGCTTCCTCAAATTGACATTCATTTCTTTTGCATTGTTCACTTTACACTCCATGGTCATCCCCTGCCTTGAACACAACAAATTCCAGATTCACACCACCAAAGGAGCAGGTCTGCAATCCAAAACCAGCAAAAGCAGTTAATAATCTAAAACACAAAGCAAAACAAACTTTTCCCCTTCCTATATAGGGGACGGATCACTAAACATTTAAGCTGAACTTACTAACTTTTACTGAGACCCATCTGGGCCTGAGTCCCTTTTTCCCCAGGAGGGGGCTCTTAAACTTTTAACTAGGCTTTTAGCACAACTTGGGGCTCAGCAAATTCATCAACCCTAATTTGCTTAGGGCTTGCTGGGGCTAGACACATACATTTTATTAATCTTCACTGTGAGCACATATTTCACTGGAGAGTAGACAGTTTTCAGTAACACAGGAGACAGCCCCACCAGATATTCCCGCTGCAAAGCCCATACTAGTGCCAAAATCTCCTTTTCACAGGGGGTGAATCCCCTCTTGACTTCACTTAATATTTTGGAGGCATAAGACAAAGGGCCAAGCCCTGCTCCATGACTCTGACTCAGCACAACTCTCACCCCCCTTTCTTAATTGCCAGCCACAGCACAAACCGCTGTTTCACCCTGTTCCCTCCTGTAACAAGTCATGCAGCAGGGCTGCTTTCTCTGAGAATCCCTCAATAAAATCTTGGAAGAAATTAACCATTTCCAAAAAAGGATCTAAGAGCTCTTATATCTGTAAGAGCTGGAAGTTTAAGAATCTGCTCCACTCTCTGTTGATCAGGGGAATGCCCCTCCTGCTCCAAATTCACTCTAAAGTAATTTACTTGTTGGGAGTACAACTGGGCTTTCTTTGAGCTTACTTTAAATACAATTTCCTGAATCTTTTGTAACACCCTATCCAATACTTCCAAATTCTCTTCCCTGGTCTGAGTGCAAACCAGGATATTATTCACATAAGAAATCACACTGTCTCTTTCAGGCATCTCATCTGACATCTTAACTACACAGGCAAGACAAATAAGAGGGGCATTGTTCCAGGCCATGGGGACCCTGGCAAAACACAACTGCTTCCCTTGAAAGGTAAAAGCAAATTTATAATAGCTGTCCCAATGTAAAGAGATAGTCAAAAGGAAAAAGAAAAAAAAAAAAGGCCAAATCCAAAACTGAAAGCTACTGGGCCCCTCCTATAATGGAGGCCAGTACTTCCTGATACTTAGCCACTATGGGGTCCATCAGCTGGGTCACCTGATTAAGATGGCAAAAATCCACTACCAGCCTCCAAGTCCTGCCATCACTTTTAAGGACCGGCTAAAAGTCAGCATTATTGGGGCTTGATTATTTCATTAAACCCCCTTGTCTTAAAAGCCCATCAATTATTTCTTTCAGCCTGGCTTCTGCCTCCTTTGGATACCTGCTCTGGACGTGGGGAATCGGGGCCTGTAATTAGGATTTCTGCCTCAATTTTATCACATTCTATTTTATTCTTGGCCCAGGCCTCCCAATATTTTTCTGCAATTGCCAGAACTTCTGGGAGGCTATGTTGGCCACTCCAGTTCTTCAGAAGCCTTAAGGGCTGCTAGCCAGTAGCTTGCTGAAATCTCCACTGGTTCCCAGGATGGGCCAGGAGGCATTTCCCATAGGACCCTGTTAGCAAAATCAACTAACACTCTTAATTCTCTCAAGACATCAATCCCAGGATCCGTTCTCCTCCCAAATCCATTAAGCCAAATTGCCCTTTTATTTCTCCTCCTCCCCACCCAATACAGGATGTCCCTGCAAAAGGGAACAACACTCTGTACCTCATTAATACCCAGTAAGGTTTTAACTCCAGTTGGAGATTCAAACAGGGTTTCATTCTGGGTACTCATCAAGGAATAAGTGGCACCTGTAACAATTCTGAATGCCCCCTCTGAATGCCCCTCAACATAAACTGTGAACCTCCCCCACCCATCAGTGTCCAAATCGGGAGATCTAGAGGGTGCCCAGCCTTCCTAAGGGCAGCAGCGGGAGGCACACTTGGGGTCTTCCCTTCGTGCTCAGCCAGTGTTAACAAAAGTTCCAGGGTGGACAATTCATCTATGTCTTCCTTTGGCTCGTACCTTAGGAGCTGTCTCCAAATTTCCACCTGCCAGAGATGAGGAGCTCTACCCCAACTTTTGTAGGGCCTTTCTCTTTCCTCTCTCCCCCTTTAGCCCTTGCCTTCCTTTAGAGTATTATCTGAGAGGGCTATTGCTTTAAACGGGGTTGCTTCATGTGCAACCACAAATCCTCTTGTGGCCATAAAACAAATGGTTTTTAGCCTGATCCTTCTTTTGTTAATTTACAGTTTTTCTCAAAATTGTTTTCAATAATTAGAATCATTAGCAAAGCAAACATTTCTGTTGCTTGGCAACCATATCTTCAGGGACAGTAAAATACTTTCAGTAAAGTAAAACCAGTTGTGGCTTTAACCCTTAACTTTCAAAACAAATATACACAAAAGAAAAAAACACCATGGTTGGTGGGGGGCTGGGGGAAGCAAGAGTCAGTGCGGGGAAGAGAGAAGAAGCAGCAAAAGAGGGGAAGAGTGTGTGTGGAAGAACGACTTGGGAAGAAAGGAAAATTTAAGACAAGAAAAACTACAGACAGAAACAACCAATCTAAAAGTGGGGCTCTATGGGCCAAAGCATCTGGGAACCCGTACCTCTGGCCACTATCCTAGGTCTGAGAGGAGAGTGGCAGTTGCTGTCACATCCGCCAGAGTGAGATCGAGAGTGCCAGCTATCCTTGCCAGCCATGCCAATGCTGTTCTCCGGTTTAATGGGCCAGCCAATCTCTCTGTGGCTTTAACCTGGTCAGGGGAGAAGGACTGAATCTCTACCCATTCTTCTCCTTCTTGGTTACCCCTTGGAGACCAATCTTCCTCACCATGGGAGCTATAGGTGTTGGCATCTTCAGGTCTTCCAGTGACCATACGAGGACTGAGAAGGGCCCAAGGGAAAAGGACCATCCCTCTCAATATAATAAGAAGGATACAAATCAGGGTCCTCCTCTGACCCATCCCTCCTTCCCAAACTACTATTCCCTCAAAGCGCAGCCATTATTACCTTCTGATCTCGCAACATGGCTCTAAGAGTACAACTTTGTCTCTTACATTACCAGTAATCTGCCGAGGTCTTATCCTGAGAATCCTTCAGTAACGCTCTAACAATTCCTTTACTCTCCATTGTCTGCTGTTTCAATCCACAGACTTCCTGTTCCATGTTCTCACTTACTCTCTCACTGTCATTATTACACACTTGCTTTTGCGTTGCCACTATCTCAGTCCATAGGGTGACTTAGTTAGCTTTCAAGCTGTATATCTCTTTCTCTTTCTCAATTTTATCTTTCTCTAATTCTTCCACTCTTGCCTTTAACTGATTTTTCTCTTTATCTACTACCATTGCTACCATCTGCTTACAGAGCAGCAGGAACGTTCTGGGACTGGTAAAGCTTCCAGAGAGCATTACCATGCTCCTGTACAAAATCAGTCAAGATGCTTCCCAAAATCATTTCCAGCTGTTCTTTCTTTCTAGATGTTCCCTTTCCTTTTGACATAATCCCTCGACCAGGCCACCAGCCTGGGGCCCTGAGTCCCAATAACGAAAAATTGACTCACGGCCCACACATGGGGAAATTCCAGGTTCATACCCTGTCCTACGTCCTCCATTCTTGCAGTGCATGGCAAACCGTTTGTACCAATTGTTACCTTCCTCTCCACCACTCCTGGCAACTGGCTTGCCAAATTTGTAACCCAGGTTTTCAGAACCCAAAGTAGTGGTAATTTGACTGTTTCTCTCCAGGCAGCATCAGAAATAAATCAGTGGGGGCACAGCTCACCTGTCTGATAAATAATTGGCACAAGCACAGTGTTTTCACCTGATTTTTTATAACTAACCTCAAACAAGGCACATAACCTATAGTGACTCCTTGTGGTCAATCGTAGTAACACCTAGTGAGTCACCAATTTTTCTAATTTCAGCAAAACTACTCATTATCTCTTATCATCAAAACATTTCTCATCATAACAACGTGTTGGGGCACTTAAAATCATGGTGGCTATTCACTCACTGTCTTTCATACTTATAATCTGTTAACTTACTGTCCCATCCTCCCATTCTGAAAGGAAAGCTGCAGACATGCAGCTGCGTGGCCTTGCTGTTCAGGGCCTAAGATTTTCCTAGCTATGTGATGTTTGGTTTTCAGCTGGCAGTGGCTGCACATACAAAACTGATGACTGCAGTACTGGTACACCACATATTATGATAGGCATGTGTAGGACCCCAAAGGTATGTTGTGGGGGAGGTGTTGATCATTGTAGGGGTGGAGATACGTCTTCGGGTTTTTTATCTTCTGTTTTGGAATTGTCTGGTGCTGTTTTGAGTTGGTGTGTCCTGGTCTGTGGGGAGCTTGCTTCTTCTGATGAGGTTGGTGAGGTTAGGATGTTGTTTGAAGGATAGAAGAGGGGATTTGGGAAAGATTTCATTCAGGATGGGTCCTCATCAATTCTGACACTGATTGTATCACCCATTACAACAACTTTTGACATATCCTGCTGCATACAACTTCCCATTGTCTGTGACTGCAGAGGTGTTAATTGCCCAAGTCATTTAAAGTATTTTCCAATAACATCTGTGAACCCTTATGCTTAACAATCTGTCCCATCTTCTATTTAACTTAAACATTCTAGTTTCCTTCTCCAGCCTGGAAGGAGAGCTGTGTGAAGCTCAAAATCTTGTCCGTTCCACCAACAGAAGTTAGTCCAGTAAAAGATATTACCTCACTCTCCTTGCATCTTTCATGTCCTCGGGCTAATACAGCTAAAACTACATTGTAAACAAACATGTTCTGTATAAAGATAGTTATGGATATTCTACAAATTGGGTGTAGGAATACATTTGTGAGGTAGAGATTTTATTCATTCTTTAAATGACTTAGGGATAGAATGAATGACTTAATATGTCTTTTCTGGGGCTTATTTCTATGATTCTATTAAACTAATAATGGTGTAATCATACTGCTTTTAAAAATTGTAAACTTCCTGGAAATGAAAAATAATATTGAGATTTTTTTCTGAGAAAGTATGTTCACTATGTTTTCCATTAACACTTCATCATAGCATCCTGTGACCTGGCAGCCATCCAAAGATGGAGACCGTCTAATTGGACGGATTTTGTTAAATAAACGACTAAAAGATGGAAGCGTGCCTAGAGACTCGGGAGCAGTGCTTGGACTGAAGGTTAGTAATGGACAATTTTGAAAATATGTATTACTTTGTTAGCTAAATGTTAAGTAATCACATTTAAAGTTAAGTAAACTAGGTTAATATGCAGGAAAAAACATTATTTTAAATGTTGCCATTACACTGAGAAATACAGTATAATGACATTTTTTCTTCAATTACCAAAATGATTACTTTTCAATGTAATTTTCAATTTTTCAATTTTCAATTACTTTTCAATGATTACTTAGATGTGCTTAATAAAATGTATACTAGAAAGGTGTTGGAACTTTGTTTATCTTAATGCTATGTTGTTTTGAATTGCATTTATGGACTTCTGTGTTTTAAATAAACTGAGTTGTGATTTAATTTGTATTTATGTATGCTATATGATAAGCAATATGTTTTCTGCTTTATTATGGTTTCATGTCTAGTACACATCTGTTAGCTTGTAACTTACATATCTATATCTCATGTTTTAACTCATTTCATGTATATCTTGTGGACTTTGAGATAATGGGTTGTAATTCTAACAGAATACTAGCACAAGAAGAAGAATGAATAAAATTTTGTAAAAAAGAATGCAAAGAAACCTGTAAATGTGGTTTGAACTTCTTTATTTATGGTAAATTGTCAACAAGTTTGATTAATCTAATATTCTTCATTTAACATAGTACTGGCTTCAGTTCAAGTGCACAGATTAGTCTGTAGTTTGGGATACTGTAAATAGGGATTATGTCAGCACAGTTCATTATGAGCAATATTAATCTGCTTTAGAATTTTTTGAAATTTTTATTTAATTGAAAAATGTTTACATTGTGAGAGGACAAGGTCAGTGAAAATACAAGCTTGAATCATTGGTTTGGTATGTATTGCACTGTCTAAGGATCAGAAAACTTAAGACAAGGGGATAATAATATCACTCTGTCAATAATTATTAAATACTTTGCATTCTGTTATACTGATGCACTATTTGTTTTAAACAGTTTTGCTGTCATGGATTTTAATTTTATCAGGTTGTTTCTTTAAGCTGTAAAACTAACCTTAAAACAGATTTGATATTATTATTTTATTGCTGCATAAAGAATGCTAAAAAATCTAAGGTATAGAATTAGAAGATTATACTATATAATACATTCTTTCCTGATTCTCAGAGATACATAGTAAAGTCAATGTGCCTCGTCTCCAGACAGAGAGAAATCCTTAATACAACAAGTATTTTTAATAAACTTAATGAACCAAATTAGATTTGGTTGAGTAATTAATTAATTAATTAATCCCTTTGAATAAACTCCTCTGCTTAGTAATATTATTTTGCAAATTACTTGTACCTTAAAGGTAGAGGTTTATATTACAGATAAATAATAGAAGTAGAAAATAGAGTTATAAGCACAAATTCTATTGTTATGCAATTAAAAGTTCACATCGCTTTAAAATCATAGAATCATAGAATATCAGGGTTGGACGGGACCTCAGGAGGTCATCTAGTCCAACGCCCTGCTCAAAGCAGGACCAATCCCCAACTAAATCATCCCAGCCAGGGCTTTGTCAAGCCTGACCTTAAAAACTTCTAAGGAAGGAGATTCCACCACTTCCCTAGGTAACGCATTCCAGTGTTTCACCACCCTCCTAGTGAAAAAGTTTTTCCTAATCTCCAACCTAAACCTCCCCCGCTGCAACTTGAGACCATTCCTCCTTGTTCTGTCATCTGCTACCACTGAGAACAGTCTAGATCCATCCTCTTTGGAACCCCCTTTCAGGTAGTTGAAAGCAGCTATCAAATCCCCCCTCATTCTTCTCTTCCGCAGACTAAACAATCCCAGTTCCCTCAGCCTCTCCTCATAAGTCATGTGCTCCAGTCCCCTAATCATTTTTATTGCTCTCCGCTGGACGTTTTCCAATTTTTCCACATCCTTCTTGTAGTGTGTGGCGCAAAACTGGACACAGTACTCCAGATGCGGCCTCACCAATGTTGAATAGAGGGGAACGATCACGTCCCTCGATCTGCTGGCAATGCCCCTACTTATACATCCCAAAATGCCATTGGCCTTCTTGGCAACAAGGGCACACTGTTGACTCATATCCAGCTTCTCGTTCACTGTAACCCCTAGGTCCTTTTCTGCAGAACTGCTGCCTAGCCATTCAGTCCCTAGTCTGTAGCGGTGCATGGGATTCTTCCGTCCTAAGTGCAAGACTCTGCACTTGTCCTTGTTGAACCTCATCAGATTTCTTTTGGCCCAATTCTCTAATTTGTCTAGGTCCCTCTGTATCCTATCCCTACCCTCCAGCATATCTACCTCTCCTCCCAGTTTAGTGTCATCTGCTAACTTGCTGATGGTGCAATCCACACCATCCTCCAGATCTTTTCTGAAGATATTGAACAAAACCGGCTCGAGGACCGACCCTTGGGGCACTCCACTTGATACCGGCTGCCAACTAGACATGGAGCCATTGATCACTACCCTTTGAGCCCAACAATCTAGCCAGCTTTCTATCCACCTTATCGTCCATTCATCCAGCCCATACTTCTTTAACTTGCTGGCAAGAATACTGTGGGAGACCGTGTCAAAAGCTTTGCTAAAGTCAAGGAACAACACGTCCACTGCTTTCCCCTCATCCACAGAGCCAGTTATCTCGTCATAGAAGGCAATTAGATTAGTCAGGCATGACTTGCCCTTGGTGAATCCATGCTTACTGTTCCTGATCACTTTCCTCTCCTCTAAGTGCTTCAGAATTGATTCCTTGAGGACCTGCTCCATGATTTTTCCAGGGACTGAGGTGAGGCTGACTGGCCTGTAGTTCCCAGGATCCTACTTCTTCCCTTTTTTAAAGATGGGCACTATATTAGCCTTTTTCCAGTTGTCCGGGGCTTCCCCCAATCGCCATGAGTTTTCAAAGATAATGGCCAATGGCTCTGCAGTCACATCCGCCAACCCCTTTAGCACTCTCGGATGCAGCGCATCCGGCCCCATAGACTTGTGCTCTTCCAGCTTTTCTAAATAGTTCCGAACCACTTCTTTCTCCACAGAGGGCTGGCCATCTCTTCCCCATTTTGTGATGCCCAGTGCAGTAGTCTGGGAGCTGACTTTGTTCGTGAAGACAGAGGCAAAAAAAGCATTGAGTACATTAGCTTTTTCTACATCCTCTGTCACTAGGTTGCCTCCCTCATTCAGTAAGGGGCCCACACTTTCCTTCACTTTCTTCTTGTTGCTAACATACCTGAAGAAACCCTTCTTGTTACTCTTAACATCTCTTGCTAGCTCTAACTCCAGGTGTGATTTGACCTTCCTGATTTCACTCCTGCATGCCCGAGCAATATTTTTATACTCTTCCCTGGTCATTTGTCCAATCTTCCACTTCTTGTAAGCTTTTTTTTGTGTTTAAGTTCAGCAAGGATTTCACTGTTAAGCCAAGCTGGTCGCCTGCCATATTTACTGTTCTTTCTACACATCGGGATGGTTTGTCCCTGTAACCTCAATAAGGATTCTTTAAAATACAGCCAGCTCTCCTGGACTCCTTTCCCCCTCATGTTATTCTCCCAGGGGCTCCTGCCCATCAGTTCCCTGAAGGAGTCAAAGTCTGCTTTTCTGAAGTCCAGGGTCCGTATTCTGCTGCTCTCCTTTCTTCCCTGTGTCAGGATCCTGAACTCGACCATCTCATGGTCACTGCCTCCCAGGTTCCCATCCACTTTTGCTTGAACAAACATTTTTCTTCATCAAGAAAATGCTCCACCTTAAAGCCAAAGAAAATCAAACAAAGAAAAAAAAAGTCAACATTACAGAATATTATATTTTTCATGAAATGAGGCACTAAAAGATTGGTGGGTGGTTTTTTGTAAAACTGTGAGAGGTTAAAACAGTCATTTATTGATTAAATATATTTTTACTGAGTATGGGGGAGAGAGAAGAAGCAGAAAAAGGGGGGAAGAAGGTATGTGTATGAAAAACGACTTTGGAAGAAGGGAAAGTTTCATAAAAATATTAAATATTTGGAGACATTTAATTTTAGTGATAGTCAACATTTATGATATTTCCCCTAGAAGAGAAATATAATGTAAAATAGACCTTACAAAAATGCTTCTTTTTGTAACTAAATGATTTCAAATGAATATTACATCTTCAGTTAATAGCAATGAATTTTGTGCCTTCCGGCTACAAATTAAGAAGTATAGTCTCTCTGAATATCTGCAACCAAAACCGTGTAATACCAATCTGAGCTGTATGCATGCAGTTAGAACAGCATACACTAGGATTTCCGTATATTTTTTATTGATGTAAACAGTCTAGCCACTGGTACATTAAATGTTGCGGGGGGAGGGGGGATAGCAGTTTCCAGTGCTGTGAGACTATAAGCTTATTCTGTTTACATGAACCATACAGTTTATAAACTTTAAAATTCTATATTTGCATTGCATTATCTTTAAACCACTTAAATATCCAGAGTAGATGTCAACTGAGCCAGTCAACCAATATTCTGAGGGGTTTGGTTTTTCTTACATGTATACCAGTATCTATCTCACCTAGGCTGCATTTTAAAAAAATAAATCAACTAATTATTTTGTTTATATTGCCATAAAGTCTGAATTGTTACAAATAATTCTATTTATGTGAAAACCCTTCTCTTCCAAACAGGTCGTAGGAGGAAAGATGACTGAAACTGGTAGGCTGTGTGCATTTATCACCAAAGTTAAAAAAGGAAGTTTAGCTGATACAGTGGGACATCTTAGACCAGGTATGTGTCTGCTTTAGAAATGAGCTCCTGTACAGGAGACAATAAGCAAGAGAATAAGTTCTTATAAGTTTAGTTTGAAGTAATCATGCATACTAAATGTGATGAGCAACAGTAGTGCAGCTGATAAATTTGAAAGTTCAAATCAAGCCCTACATTCAGTCACTAGATTATCCATGTTGCCACTTTTACAGGCTCTCTCAACTCTCACATTTTTCCAAAAAAGCAACTAACTTAAAAAAAAAACGCCACCACAACATGCCATATCTGGTGAATAACTGTGTTACTTTTACTAGGCAGTAGTTGTCTTAGTTGTAATATTAATATTTTGCTGGTATTTATCCAAACAAAGATGATGTATGGGAAGCTTTTAGTTCTCCAGACCTCTCCTATATTTAAGACACTAGACTTGTTCTACAGTACAGATTGCACAATTCAGAAAGCTTGTAGTAGAGTAGGGAGGTTGTCACTACCAGTGCAGTTCATAGGATTAGCTTTTTTTCCTAAGAAGATAATTATTACTGCAATTGCAGGCGATGAAGTGTTAGAATGGAATGGAAGGCTATTGCAAGGAGCCACCTTTGAGGAGGTATATAACATCATTTTAGAATCCAAGCCTGAACCACAAGTGGAGCTTGTCGTTTCAAGGCCAATTGGGTGAGTTGTTTTCTAAATTTTCTTACTGATTAAAATAAAGTGCTGTTACATTTCACTTTAGACCCAACACATATTGTGCAGATTTTATACAGATTATAAAATGGTACCCAACATTCTATAATCAAAACGCTTGAGTGTAGGGCCAGATTGTCCGTGTTAGGCATGGGTTCAAATGGGAGGTGGTCGAGAGAGCTCCAGGAGGTGTTTTGGAGCTTCTTAATGCACAGGTTGGACATACCTGCTACATCACCTCTTGAGAGGATCCAGAATATGCTCTCCTCAATGGATGGCAAATCCCTACCCAGGGCAGTACAGGCACTGCAATTATTGTTGGCTCCTGCTTAGGGGAAGCAACTTGTTCCTTGTCTCTGCTCCACACTTTTGTATCCACACATGGATCGGTCGAAGTATGACCCGTAATGAATCCGGACCCATTTCCTGATATGCTGCAATGTAGAGTTTTTGCCAGAATGTGTACAATGATAATATAATGCATAGGAAGTATTCTCTCATGTAGTGAAACCAGATTTCTTCTTGCTCAGCTGTGAATAGATGGTCTAATAAATGATTGGTTAGCATCTAGCACATGAGATACCTCAGTGAAGCATTAGTACAACTCAGTACATAATTAACTCTAATGTCTTATCTAAACTGTTCTCCCACCTCCTATTTAGTGTATTGCATTGCCCAATTGCTCTTACCTTTGAGACTTATTTCCTAATATCTAGCCTAAACATTTTCTTTCTTAGCTTCAGGCCATTTCTCTTTGCTTTGTCTTTAGAGACTGTGAATAACTCCTTTCCTTCATTTATACAATTCCTTAAAGGTATTTACAGATGGTGGTCATGTCCTCCTTTTCCTGCTCCCTCATTTTCTCCTTATATGTTTTCTTCTTCCATGCTTATATCATTTTCTTTGCCCTTTTTATCTTCTCTATTATGTTTATATTTTTCCTAGCCTGTGGGTCCCAGTAGTATATGAATTATTCCACATGGCTGTGAAGAGGGGCATTATTACCTCCCTAATTTATTTCCTCTCCCTAGGTGTATGACTTTGCATAATTTGTATTGAATCTAATGTTGTTTCATATAGCTCTGTGTATCTGATGATATCTCTTTGGTTTTGAATTTATAATTACAAAATTCCTCTACCTTCAAACTACAGATTAGTGATCTTTGAATGTCATGGTGATGAATAACCAAAATTCCAAAGAAAAAATGTAATATGGTTTGATATTTCAGTTGGGATATTTCCATGTGGGTTCAGTTTCATATAACAGTATTTGTATGGGTTTAATTTGAGGATATTTTGTGTTAAAGCTTAATTTAATAACGATCAAAGATTTTAATGTCTGTCTTGTCTGTAGGGTGGGAGAATGTCTCTTACATATATGTTAGATTGCAAAAGGCAAGGACTAGATCTTTCTGTTTGTTCCGTAAAAAACCTAGGACACTTTGGGAAGCTGTAAAAATGATCATTAATAATGATAAGGCACACACTAACATGCACACTTTTTCAGATGGGGAGGATTCACATTTTTTCAGATAGGAGTAAGTTTTATATCTCAGTTTCTTTCAGCTAGCATTATAGTTCATGGTGGCAGCCTACAGAAGCTAAAATACAATCCCCACCCCAAACTTAAGTCATTCATTTCATTCATTTCTTTTTGTGCTCTCCCATCATTGTGTGTCCTCTTTCCCCCGTGCTCCATCTCCTCTCTGCTGTTGTTCCTCCCTCCCCATGATGTCCCCTTATTGACCCTGACACCACATATGCTGTCACCAGAACAATTTTTCTGTAATTGCATTAGGAAGATGATGTAAGTTCTCACGATACCCTCATTCCCCATGATGACAGGTTTCAGAGTAGCAGCCGTATTAGTCTGTATCCGCAAAAAGAAAAGGAGTACTTGTGGCACCTTAGAGACTAACAAATTTATTTGCTCAAATAAATTTGTTAGTCTCTAAGGTGCCACAAGTATTCCTTTTCCTTTTTCTCATTCCCCATGTCAACAACAGTGTGCTGCATTGGCCGAAGAACTGAGCAGGGGCAGAGCTGAGGTGCCTGTTCTGCGTGCTAGACTCCTATTCACTTTCCCCTGGCAGGGTGTGTTGCTGCAGGCCTGTCAGAGGAAATGGGGTATTTCATCCCCAGTACTCCAGTGGCTAATCTGAGTGGGTTTATAGGTGAGGTCCTAATTCAGAATGATTGGTTTCCCTTTTCAGGTACTTACTTGGCCCTCACATGATTAATTCTCTGTCTCATCTACAGGTAGGCCAAGGAGACTGTTTTGGGATCTAGATCCAGATTAGATTTAGGTAGTGTTTGGAATTTGAGACTAAAACTGTATTATAGTTCAGTTTTGGTTGTACTTAAATCTGACAAACTTTTCTTACTAGATTCCAGCTAATGTGTTGGAAATATCATTCTGTCAGGTGGTATTGGAAGATTTCCAGTCATAGCCAGATTGTGACTGGACAACATGCGTCTTACTGGGTTGAATCCAAGCAGACACAAATCTATAAGGCCAGGTTCTGTTAATGGGAGTCAAATCATAATCAATGCAGAATTAGGAAGGATTCAGAGTTGAGGTTCCAGACCTGACCAAGTCTTTTAAAAGGCCATTAATTCAGTTAAAATCACCAATATCTCACATTGTACCTGCAGGACCTTTCTAACTACACTGACCCCAAGATCTATCTCTCAGTTTGTTTATTAAGATAGTCTGTGGGGCTTCTTTTGGCATTCTCATGGCAGTGCATTGTTCAGCCCTGTGATAAATTCAAGTTCAGACCTTGCCTTTTGCTAGAGCTGTCCAGACTGGCAGAGCCTGGGAATTAGCTTGTGTGAGAAAGTGAGCATCTTGTGGAACTCTTAACTGACCCACTCTGACATTGAAAGTGTATTGACATATTCCAGTGAGAGCTATATTCAGTTCTCCTTCACTGGACAATGGGTTGCCTAATATGGAGGCTTAAGATAATAGGTTAGGGTAGTAAAGGAGAGGGAAATGGTAGATTCAGGAAGATCTTCCACAAATGAAATGAATTAATAAGTTCTGCATGTGGCTTGTCCCTCTCACTCTCTCAAAATGAATACTAATGGATGAGCTGCTATTGAGTGATAATTGGCTATTGCTCAAGCACAGAAGCTTTTTTCAGTTTTTTAAAATGTTAATATATGTACCTGGTATTAACGCAGGAGAGAGCTCTAAACCAAGGGTTCTCAAACTGTGGGTTGGGACCTCTCAGGGGGTTGTGAGGTTATTACATGGGGGGGTCACGAGCTGTCAGTCTCCACCCCAAACCGCGCTTTGCCTCCAGCATTTATAACGATGTTATATGTTAAATGTATAAAAAAGTGTTTTTAATTTATAAGCTGGGGGGGTCGCACTCAAAGGCTTCCTTTGTGAAAGCGGTCAGCAGTACAAAAGTTTGAGAACTACTGTCTAAACTAAGGCCTAACATGATATGTTTTATTAAGTATCCTATCAAATGTGCATACAGTGAAACACACCTTAAATGGCAAATTAAGAGCTGAATAAAAAAGGAAAATTGATTGCCTACTAAAGATAGTGTTCTAATAAATATATAGCTGAATTACACTGAATTGTACTGGAGATACTCTAGGGTGGTCTCCTAGAATGGAGGTTGCTACTTAGGTCCCTAGAATCTGTGGCATCCTGGTACAGTAGAGTAGTAATTATACACCAGCTTCATTTAAATTAACAAAAGTCTGTTTAGCTCAATATGAAACTGAGAGAACAATCAGTACAGTACCGTGTTGATTTATATGAAATTCAATTTATTTTAAACTGGTCCTTCATTTTCAATTTGCAATATGCCACAAACTTTTGAATTCACAACACGTTTAACGGTATTGTAGAAGTTGTCAGATGAAGGTTTTGGAAAGTTGGTAAGGGAGAGCTGGAGCTTTTGGAATCTGAGGAGGCATAGGAGGCAGTTTGGGATAAGCACATTGGCTTCATGTTTCTACTGAAATTGTGAGCAACGCAGCAGTTAATAATGCTGATAATTTAAATTGGTCACTTTTGGTTTCTAGGGCTGCCAGGTGTCACATATCTTACATGTTACATCAGGCAGCCCTGTGATGCATTCTTGCAGCCTAGCTGGATTCTTATATAGCCAGCTGGGCTTCCGGAATATCCCCACAGTTGCTTTTTCCAGCTGTAGGGGGCTGCTGTTCTGCCTGCTCTGCATGCAGCAAACTATCCTTTTAGCTTCTCCACTCACTGTTCTCCCTGCTGGATCCAAATAGGAAAGGAGCGGCTGGTGGAGACAAATGTTTAAGGGCCCATTAGTGACCCCAGCTAACCTCTTCTCAACCTTCCTAATCCTCAACAGACTCCCAACATCTCAGATATCCCCCAACACTTGCTAACCACATTGCCCTCATTACCCCCTTCCAGACAACACTTACTTACTCCAACAACCTTCAGACCCACCCTTTCACCAACTCCAGAAATACCCAAATAACCACCCACCTAAATTGTGATACCTAGACACTCTCCAACAACACATACCTACCCCAGTCACAGCTGCCAACTTTTTTGCAGCTCTGTGTCCTAACCCCACCACTGGTGGGCAGGATGGGTGAGGAACATCAGTGATTCTCATCCATAAGGAATGTCACATATGTAGCTGCGCAGAATTTGGAAGCTATAGATTTTGGGAGGCTGAATGGAAGACTCATATTTTTCAGATTTCTTGTTTCAGCTATCTGCAGACTCAGGAAGACATTACTTCATCTGTTTACGCTGGTTCATATTTTCAAGGTTTTATTCACAACCCTGTGTGCTAAAAAAGACAGGTTAGATTTTGTACCACAAATCAGAGCCAAAGGGCAAGGAGCAGATTACGCTGTAAATTTTTTGGTTGTGGAATATGTGAAAGCCTGAATATGTTTTTATATAATAGCCTTAATAAGTACCTTACATGCATTTACTTACTAACATGATAGACTGCAACATTTCCTTAGACATGATTTATTGTGCCAGCTGCATCTCTTGTGATGAATTTGGATTATAGGATACTGCAGCACCACTGAGCTTAGAAAGATCCCTGCATCATTAAATAAGGGTATCTTTCTAATTATCTGTAATACTTCAAGAAGCATTTGGTAAGGCTGTACATTTTTTTTTTTTTTTACTAGATAGGGTGTTTGATAATCATACTATAGACTTGTTTTACTGTGTCAGATGCCAGATGTTTCCAGAAAGATTTTTTTTAATGCTGCACTTTCCCTTTTATATACACAAAACCAAGCATATTTAAACACAAATAATTAATTTTAGTGTTGTTTTTAGTCTGACTCACAGCTGAAGCTCTTTATTTGACCCTGTTTTGTCCAAATAGCCATATAGTTCTTTTGAAAGTATTTGTTCTTACCAACATATAATGCAAGTTATACACGCACATCTTGGGGAAAACAGACATCTGTGTTCCGTAGGCATAATGAGGTACTTAATCATTGGAACATCAGTGCTTCAAAATGACATAGTTGGTACATGGAGCTGCATCTGACGTGACGTTTTGCCTCATATAATAGTAGGTACATGCAACAGTATTAAGTAGTTATGTCTGCTGTGTTAGCCTGCACAATGAAGATCCTGGTTTGGGGATTCAAGTCAAATCCTTACCCTTACTTGGGCGTAAATTTATTTATGATCTGTATGTTTTTTGTCAACTGTGTTCACACCCAGACTGATTGCGAATAGTTATCACATATTAGAAGATAATATATTCAGGCTGTTCCTGTCTATTTGTCCTGTTGTCAAACAAAATTACGCACTTTTAAACTTTTACAGTAATATTTTATCAGTGCCATAACCATTGCTAGTAATGGACACACTGAGACAACCAGTGTTAAGGACCCAACTTGTTTAAGGTGGTTTATATCATAACAACAAACTCACAGTTCTAATTTGTGCTTAACTTTGGAATTATTGTATTTTTTCTTTCATTTTATTTACTCAGCCACTGTATCTGTGACTTTATGGATTCTCAGCTACATTAATTAAACAGTGATTACATAGACCTTTACTTTAAACTAGATAGATATGTATAAATGGGCGGAGGTAAATATTCCCTGTGGCTGACAATAGCCAGTAGATGTATGGTTTTCTCAAAGTACTGTGTGGTGATTTGAAATGTGTTATAGTTGACAGAAGTTTTAATACTATTGTTAGATAAAGGATCCAACTGTCTTGCTTTTCATACTTACAGGGATATTCCCAGAATACCTGACAGTACACATGCACAACTGGAATCCAGTAAGTTTCATATACTGAGTAGGAAAAACTTAAATCTCTCTTATGTGAACACAAATTGAAAAGATGTTATCTATTTTCAGTGTAACTCTTGTCTCTTTGTCTGTCTACGTATCTGTCTCATCTACCTTTTTTATCTCTCTCTGTTTAATAATGAACTGTCAAAAGTCAGGAAATTTAAAGTTAAGGTTGACATTTTCTTATAAACTCATGCTGCTCTTTAATAAAAGGAAAAGAAAAACATAGTGGTAAATAGTGTGCATAAAGAGTTGAATGTCAATTCTAATGTTTAATTTCCTGTATTTTGTTGTTTTGCATTTCAACTGTAACCTTATTAAACAAAACAATTTTGATGGCATTTTTGTTACCTCGGGCCTAGGAGATGGATATTTTGAAATAAGCACGCTTCTGTTTTATTTAGACCATTCAGTATAACTGACCAAACCAGTATTTTGGGGAAAAAAGAAATTGTGGCTTGGCTTAGACGTTGTATATCAGATTTCAGCTGTAGTTCTTTTTTATGGCTGTTTTACTGTGCTGTTATAATAAACACCACCAATTAAAGTGGTGGCACAAATTTAATTGTAGTAATGTGAACAAGCTTCTACAATAACACTTCACTGGTGAGTTAAGTCTTACAATAAAATCCATTATGTTTTTTTGTAAGATGTGGGATATTAATATCCAGTGTTCTGTATTGTATAAGAACTTGATATCTTCCTTTTACTGTACTTGTAACATGACAAACATGTCATCTCCCATTTTGCAGAAGTCGTTGCAACCTCCAGATTAAAATCCCCAAACTCTAGCATCTTCATTCTGCTATTTTTAAAAAATTTGCAACAACATTTAGAGTCTGATTCTATTAGGAGCCAAGCACTTGTGCAATGTGCTGAGGACCCTGAACTTCCGGTGAAGTCAATGGGAATTGAGGATGTTCAGCAGAGAAGCATAACGCACAGTCATAAGTAGTGGAATTTTGTATTTATGCTATGTGCTTGACATGAATGTTGACAGCTTAGTTTTTATTACATTTTGCTTTTCTCCTTGTAAGCTGTTCGGTCATCCTGAACACATTAAAATAAGGTTCCAGTTTTCACCACCGTATACTCCATGTTTATTGTATGTGTGGCTATAATTGTGTTCTGTAATATGTCAGAAATAATGTTTTTATAGACCTCTGAGACTATAAAGGACAATACAAGAACCAATTGTTATTATTTTTTATACATTATATTTATTTGTAATTTCAGGTTCTAGTTCATTTGAATCTCAAAAAATGGACCGACCATCTATTTCAGTGACTTCTCCCATGAGTCCTGGCATGTTGAGGGATGTTCCACAGTTCTTGTCTGGACAACTTTCAGTATGTAAACATTTGTTTAATCCTCTCATATTGCTTTTTATAACGTACACAATTTTTATGCAAAATGCCAGCTAGCTGTAAAATAAAGTTCTTGTAAGAACCTGATTCTCTTCTTTAGTGCCATGTTTCTCAGTATAGGCAGGGCATACCTTTTAAAGTGCAGCCTTTTCATCATCTATTGGGAATTTAAATATATCCATTAAGCTATAAGAGTGATATTCTGAGACGTATAGGGCCAAATTTTCAAATGTGCCTGAATCTTGCCTCCAGCTGTATATGTGCAATTGAGTGCCCACACTTTTTGAACAATAATTCTTACCCATGCATTTGACAAAATTTTTCACCGCATGCATGGATGTTAATACTTGAAAAATCCACACATAGGTGCTTATGTGTATAAAGTTGCAGATACTCATCTATCCACTCTGTGAAAAATTTGGCCCATGTTTTCAACAATTTAAAGAGTACTGTTCTCTCCGCTGATTCCTCATGGTGTTCACTTTCATTCTCCCCATCCTCACTGTGACCAAAGCTCATCCAAAAAATCCACAAATACATCCTCTGAAATGATGATTTTTGGACTAAGCTAAAGGTTTGGGGGCTTTTTATGCTCTCAAATGATATTTAGAACTCCAGGGTGGGATTTTCAAAAGTGCTCAGCATTCGCCTAACTCTATACCCATTGAAGTCAATGGTGAAGCTATTGGTGATTTCACTGGGAGCAGAGTTAGGCCGCTGTTGAACACATTTGAAAATCTCACCATTATATTTTTTAAAAAATGTTTATAGGTACATGATCAGTGTGATATAAAAATATGTACAGAATCTAGAGAAAGTGTTCATAAAATTCTCACAACTGATGCAATGGTATGTAGAGATGAGGGGAGTAAATATTTTTTTCCAGTGAAGTCAGTAGTCTTTTCTGCTACTTTTTAGCTGTGGATGAGACATTATCTGTTTTGCTTATCAGCACAGCCATCTGTAACTATTTCTCTTTAATTTCCTGTACTGCTCTGCTGTTGAACTACTTTGCAAGACTGTATTATTTGGAAAAGTGAGATTTAGATATCCTCAATGTAGAGTAACTAGTAGGTGTGGAGACTGCAAAAATATTTGCGCTAGTTTAAAATACAAGAACAAGGAGACACAAACTTGGGTTATCAAAGATACAAACATTAAAGTTTCTTTATTTAAGGATTAATATATAGAATAACTTTTCAAGTACAGCAAAACATAATGAAAATATAAATAAAAAAGGACTTAGCCAATCATATGTAAAAGAGAAAAAATATGGCCATAGCTACGGCCTCAAAGCAGGGGACAAGACAAGAGTGACCTCCTGGCTTTCCTAACTCCAGAAACATCCCCCTCTGTAGCTAAATACAAAATTTGCAAAGCTTTAAGGTGAGATTTTTTAGATGAGGGAGTAATACTGTTTATTCTCCAGATTGTTGTGATGTCACACTTTGAGATAATGAAAACTCAGGATGCTTATGAGCTAATATTAGGGGATCTGGAGGAATGGTCTGATTTAGTCACTGCAATTGCAGAAATCACCAAAAGAAAAATAAATGTCAAAAAGCTATATTACTGAGGGTTGATGTTTGCCTATTTTTAATGAATTTTATTTTCAGTCTCTACATTTAAATGTCTTTTAAATATTTTCTTTTTAAAATGTCTTCCCCTCAAAGAAAACCAAATGGCATTAGGAGGAATTCAGAGAAATCTTTGCACTCTTGGGACTGACTTATGTACTATCATGCATCAAGCAAAAATGAGTTTTCTTTCACAAATATTTTTCACAGAACCTTTTCTGGAACCACTTAATTCTTCCTTCTTTGTGATAGACAACCCTCTGAGTCACACAGAGCCTTCTTTCCTGTCTTTTGTTTTCATCCATAAGTTTAGTTTACTTTTTCTTTTTCTACTGATGAACTGTTTCCCTGCTTTAATCCATAAAGCAGCTGATTTTCAGAGTACTGAGCATCCACAACTCCAGTTGACTGAAATGGAATCTGCAAGTGTTCAGTATCTCTACAAATCAAGCTCTAGCTCTCTTAAGCTGGGCGCCTAAAATTAGTGGACACTTCTGAAAGGCAGATATCTTTTGCTACCAGCAGAAAGAAAGTTAAGGTAGGGAGATGATTAGTATGAAAATTATTATTTCTTCAAATCTCCCTTGATCACTCCCTACCTGAAAATACTTACAGCCCTCAGTTTATTTTCCTTCAAAAAGATGTAAGTAGAGTATGTCTATCCATAAAGTATTCTGGGGTTGTATTAGGCAGCCACAACTCCGATCATCATGGATTGGCAGAGCCTATTTGTTGCTACCTGCGCAGCCCACTTTTTGCTGCAGCTGCCACAGGGGCCTTATATTTCTAAATTGCGCTTAGTCCCTGCTTCCTGGAACATAGGGATGTCTGCTGTCACCCTAGAAGATTCAATGCATGGGAAGAGGCGTGGCACTTACCAGGCAGCTGTCCTAGTCTGAAATAGAGCTGGTCAAAATTTTTCTACTGAAAAATGTTCCCAGAAAAAAAAATTGGGTTTCATTAGAAACAAAATATTTTATGGGAAATTTTCATTTTTGAGAGTAAAAAACTTTATAGAAATATGCTTAATTTTATTTTGTATTGAAATTGTAATTTAATTTTGGTTTTTTGAAAACTAAAATTATTGAAATGTCAAAATTTTTGTTTTTTCCCCTTCAGCCTCCTTTGTCCCTTTTGCCACTGAAAGCAGTGGTATCAATTGGATTCCCCTTTACACACACTTTTTCTTTTCTTTTTTTTTTTCTTTTTTCATCTTTCCCACCATAGCTTTCCAAAAGTTACTTAATTTTGGAAAAGTGAAAGAGTGGCAAAAAGACAAATGAGACACTCTAAATTGACTTGTCAGAAGTTGAGGAAATTTCGATCAGTTACAGAGTTGGCATCTTTCTTTCTCTGTTGTAATCCGTGTTGTTGTAGCTGTGTTGGTCCCAAGATACTAGAGAAACAAGGTGCGTGAAGTAATATCTTTTATTGGACCAACTTCTCTCACCAACGTAAGTTGATCCAATAAGAGATATTACCTCACTCACCTTGTCTTTCTTTCTTTCTTTCTTTTTTTCGGTAATTTTTCCAAAGTTGGAGCAAGTGGCAACAAAATTCAAATTTTTGAAATTTTGAAAATTCTGATAAAATATTTGCTATTTTTTGGCAAAAAAATGAAAAATTGTTCCATTTTGAATTCTGAGAAATGGAAACAACTTGAACATTTTTTGTGAAATTATTTTTTCCATCTGAAGATCTTGAGGTTGGTGAGCAGCCATCTGACTCCTCTCAGGAGAGACTGAGATGTTGGAGAAGGAGGGAAAGACTAATATTCCAAAACCACTCGGAATGAGTTTGGCATGGTGTCTGGTTGGGAAGGAAAATACTGCAGAATCCAGGGTCTATATGGGAAGGAGGATATATGCAGATGCTGTTGGAGGTGTGAGCATTGTGAGAGGAGTGTGTGTGTGGATAAGTGCAAGGGATAGTGCTGGTCTGGGTAGGAGAGAAGGTCAAAGGAAAAGTGGTGATGGCTTCCTGTCTGCTCTTGGAAAATTCTTGGAGGATATAGAAGGCTGCCTGGCCTCCCATACCAGTAGACACTATCAGATATTGTCAGCATAGTTAGTGTGTTGTAGGATGTGCTGTAACAGAGGGCTGCTGGGATTGATGGAGGCCTCTGTAGTTCTGTTAGAGGTGTGCATAGTGTGGATACATGTCTGCATTTGTGTGTGCTTATCCAAACTCCACTACCCATTTTTAAAAGTTTTTATTGGTAGTATTTTGGGACTACAGTATATATTTTTGCTATCTTCAGGCTGGTTTATTGCTTGCTCTTTCAGCAAAAAATGTTCATAACTGCACACATTAAACCAGCCCCAACAAAGCAAAAGTACTGATATGGGGTTGATTTCCTGCATGCTACTGTATGTATTTTGGCAGTGCTATGGACAGGATTTCATTTTCCTCATACATACTTTGGCTATGCCTGATGCTGGCGTCCTGCATGCTTCTATGTGTACAATGTTTTTAAAATGCTGAGGATGAAATCTTGTGTGCTCTCAGCTGTATTTTGGCATCAGCGTGGATGAGATGTTGTGTATATGTTTGTGTAACTGGGCAACGCCAAGAGTCTGGAGGTTTATTTTGGCCTTAGAAACATAAAACCAAAGAAGGCTGTCTGAGCCCATAACTTGCTATATTCCTTGGCCAAAATGTTCAGACTTAGGTACTGTGACAAAGTTTCTGCTCTACCTTGGTGGGTCTTGCGCTTATTGGCGGATTTGCTCGCCTTGGAGCTTCACGGCAGCCTTCAGCTTGACCGTTTTTCTGAATTCACAGTCCAGGTCGACTCCTCCTGTGTCTGACCAGGAGATGGGAGGATTTGGGGGGGGAGTCCGGGCCCGCCCTCTACGCCGGGTTCCAGCCCAGGGCCCTGTGGAATGCAGCTGTCTAGAGTGTCTCCTGGAACAGCTGTGCGACAGCTACAACTCCTGGGCTACTTCCCCATGGCCTCTTCCCAACACCTTCTTTATCCTCACCATAGGACCTTTCTCCTGGTGTCTGATAATGCTTGTACACCTCAGTCCTCCAAGAGTCTGCGTTCTCACTCTCAGCTCCTAGTACCTCTTGCTCCCAGCTCCTCACACGCACACCACAAACTGAAGTGAGCTCCTTTTTAAAACCCAGGTGCCCTGATTAGCCTGATTGATTCTAGCAGCTTCTTGATTGGCTGCAGGTGTTCTAATCAGCCTATCTTAATTGTCTCCAGAAGGTTCCTGATTGTTCTGGAACCTTCCCTGTTACCTTACCCAGGGAAAAGGGACCTACTTAGCCTGGGGCTAATATATCTGCCTTCTATTACTCTCATATAGCCATCTAGCCCGACCCTGTCACATATCCGCCCGCTCTGCTCAACACTACGGGGTTGGGCAACTTGGGACGTCAGGCAGTGTACTCGTGACAAGCCATCTGCATTGCCATGGTGGCTTCCAGCCTAGTGTTGTATGGTGAATGGGAAAGGTTGTAGGGACAGGAACCATCTGGTCACCCTTGCGTTCTTCTCTTTATTTTGCTGCATCCACTGGAAGGGTGCATGGTCGGTCACAAGGGTAAACCGTCTTCCCAGAAGGTAATAACGTAGTGTTTCCATGGCCCATTTCACAACTAGGCACTCTCTTTCAACTACGGCATACTTCTTTTCTCTCGGGAGGAGTTTCCTGCTGAGGTAGAGGATTGGGTGTTTTTCATCTCCGACCATCTGCGATAGGACAGCTCCCAATCCTACTTCAGATGCATCTGTTTGTAAAATGAATTTTTTGTTGAAGTCTGGGGCTATAAGCATGGGGTTACTACAGAGGGCTGTCCGTAGATCCATAGTAGAGAATGCTTTCTCTGCGGCATCTGTCCACTTCAACATGTCTGGACCCCGGGCTTTTATCAGATTTGTCAGGGGACTCGCTCTGGTAGCAAAATGGGGAATACATCGTCGGTAGTACCCCACCACACCGAGGAATGCCCGGACTTGCTTTTTCTGATTCGGCCAGGGCCAATTTTGGATAGCCTCTAGTTTTTTAGTTGGGGCTTGACCATGCCCCTTCCTACGATGTAGTCAAGGTATTTAGCCTCGGCTAGCCCTATAGCACACTTGGCTGGGTTGGCTGTGAGGCCAGCCTGTCTTAGCGTGTCCAGAACCGCTTCCACCTTTCCTAAGTGGGTTTCCCAGTCGGGGGTGTGAATAATCACATCATCCAGGTATGCTGCTGCATAACTGGTATGGGGCCGAAGGAGCTTGTCCATAAGACACTGGAAGGTGGCAGGTGCCCAGTGTAGTCCAAAAGGAAGAACAGTATATTGAAACAGACCCTCTGGTGTAGAGAATGCCGTCTTTTCTTTCACATCTTTGGCAAGGGGAATCTGCCAGTATCTCTTTGTTAAATCAAGGGTGGGCAAAAATCGGGCATTGCCCAGGCGGTCAACTAACTCATCGAAACGGGGTATGGGGTATGCATCGAATTTGGATATCTCATTCAGCCGGCGAAAGTCATTACAAAACCTAGTGGTGCCATCGGGTTTGGGCACCAACACAGTCAGGCTTGACCACTGACTGTGGGACTCTTCGATGACTCCCAGCTCCAACATCCTTTTTACCTCTGCCTTGATCTCCTCCCTTTTTGCTGCTGGGACCTGATAGGGCCTTAAAGTTACCTTTGCCGCAGGGTCTGTGATAATGTGGTGATATGCTTCGGTGGTCCTGCCTGGTTTGTTTGAAAACACGTCCTGGTATTGGTTGATCACCTCAGTTACCTCCTTCTTCTGGTTTGGTGTCAGATTAGTGGATATCCTGATGTGCTCCTGCATATTATTTCCCTGGATCCGGGTCTCTTGGGCCTACCTTAATTGATTCTAGCAGCTTCTTGATTGGCTGCAGGTGTTCTTATCAGCCTGTCTTAATTGTCTCCAGAAGATTCCTGATTGTTCTGGAACCTTCCCTGTTACCTTACCCAGGGAAAACTTACCCTGGGGCTAATATATCTGCCTTCTATTACTCTCCTGTAGCCATCTAGCCCAACCCTGTCACAATACCTAAAAGTAAGTATCCAAGATTTTCAAAAAGGCTGTGTATCCACAACTCCCATTAAAGTTAATAAAAGCCCGGACTACTTGGCACCTTAGAAAAAAGGGCCAATTATTTAGGTGTCTAAATGTGGAGTTAGGTTCCTAACTTTATGCATTTCAGTTTTCCCCAATGCCCCAAACAAAAGTAAGAAAAAATTTAGTGTGTGTTTTTGGAGGGCAATGTTTACTGAATTGATTCTCATCTCTCAAGGGCTGTAATATAAGTGTTATTTAGACACTTCGAGTGTGATGCAGTCACCCTATATTTTGCATTCCCTTTCCCTGTGTATTCTTGGTCCTCTCTCATTTTCCCTTTGTTGCAGTTAATGTCTCTATACTTATTCTGTAACGGGAAAGACAGGCTGTGTCCTCTGGGGATATACTGTAAATCCAGAATTGACCATTAGGGAGTAATGGAATTTGTTACCAGCCTCACTTTTCCACCAAAAGGCTGAGAGAATCAGCAGATCATCTTGCCTAATAAAAAACTCCTATCTCCATAAATATTTACCATGTTCAAATGCATATTTCATATAGGCTAATTCTGTGTAGTTACACAAAAAATGTGTATGTTATCATTTGCTAATTTAATTTGAATAATTTATTGTCCATGTTTTGCAGAGGTTTGGCCTCTTTGCAGGAAGTAACATGTGTTGTAGTTATTTTTTTTCATTATTATTTGCTTTTCTTGCTGCCTTTCTCTTTACATTTCACTTACTTATTTTCCTTTAAATGTATTTGCTTTCATTTGCTCCAAAAAAGCAGCATTTGAGCCTTGGTGTTGTTTGTTTCATTACTACATTCTGGCTATTTCTTCAGTGCTGCATGAAAAGAATAACTTGGAGACAGTCCTGAGGTGGTTAGAATTAAAGATTGAAAAAAATGCTCTTTAGAACTCACAAATGAGTAGATATGTAAAATCACAATTACTCACTTTTGCACCAGATAGAGAAGCTCTGCAGAGAAGATATAAAGTATATGATTATTTGCCTGTACAATTGAACCCCATTATATCTCTATGCATCTCATTATATCTACCATGTATATTCAGCAGTTAAAAACATTATAACAAAAATATATTTTATCACAAATTAATTTCTGTGGGATACTGGAAAGGGGATTGATAGATGCACTAGTTATAATGATGTGCATAGACTGTATGTTTGTTGAGGGAGATGAGATTTGATTGGTTCAGTGAAAGAAGGGAAAAAAACTGGAACAAGTTGGTATTTATTATTGGTTGGTTTATTTGTGGAGGTGGCATTGCTTTAAAAAACAAAACCTGTTTTAACAAGGGCTGTCTCTGTGTTTTAGAATTGTTCTTTAATGGCATATGGTAATGTCTAAGATTGTTTTAGGAGAATCTGTGATGGATTACCATTGTTAACCTAGGGCCCAACCAAACCTGTGATAAGCACCCCAGCTCTCAGTTCCCACTGCAGTGAGTGAGAGTCAAGGGTGTTCAGTTCATTGTAGGAGCGATTCAATCTCTTAGGATTGTGACCAGTCTGTGAGGCTAAAGACATTGGAGTAGACCTGGAATAGAGGAACTCTGTATTTTTTTAAAGTTGTTACAATATGGGAGAATCATGAAGACTTTGAAATCCTATTTTTTACTTTGGAGCCAGATTTGACACATTCTCTCACATTGGGCTAGATACAGTCTATCTTGGGTAAGGGACAGTATGCAGCTGTGCCACTGCAGGAGCGGACCACGGGACAAACTGTGACAGAGGGTATGTCTACACTGGAGCTGGAGGTGTAATTTCCAGCTCAGATAGATGTTTGTGCGCTAGCTTTGATTGTACGAGTGTGCTAAAAGAACAAGTGGTGTGGGTGGCAGTATGGGCTAGCCTTCCGAGTAAATATCCAGTGTCCCAGCTGGGTTTGTACACGGGGAGTAAAAGCCCATCACTCATGTTGCCACTTCTATTTTTAGCATGGCAGCTCAACCAAAGCTAGTGTGTGTATGTCTACTCAAGCTGGAAATTACACCACCAGTTCCAGTGTAGATGTACCCTGAGAGAGTCACAACTCTTCTCAGACTCCCCCTTGCTTTGGTGTGAGTTTCTTCTCCCCTTTTCATGGAGCAGCTTATTCCAGCAAGAAAAGCCACGTTTGCAGTCCCAGCCCCTCTCCACACCTTCTCTGCCCTTACAGGAGGGAGTGCTGGGCAAGTAGTCCCTTCTTTCTTCACCCTGTGGTAGAGCAACAGTCTTAGCTGGGCCAACCGATGAACAGGGGTGGTGAAACAATTTTTATAGATGGGATGCTGAGAACCATTGAACCAAACTGTAATCCCTGTATGTGATGGAAACCACTTCAAGCCAGAGGGTGCAGCAGCACCCCCAGCACCCCTACTTCCAGCATCTATGCCGGTGGAGTGAATGGGACTTTCGTACTTCCCTGCACAGCTGTATCTAGCCTGTTGGATAATACCTTACTCTGTGAATAGTCACACTGAAATCCTTGGGATTACCTGCAGAGTAAGGTGTCAATAAGGTGACAGAATGGTCAAATTGTACAGAGTGTGATTCCTAACTGTTGCTAAATTTTTCAGGACTCATTTCATGCAAGAGTTTTCTGTATACACGATATGTCATTCCTGTCATGACTGGTAGGGAATGGAAATACATTATCACACCATTTCCCCAGTGCTAATATCCAACTGCTCCAACTTCAGTTTAAGGGTTGCTACAGCGTGTATGAGGGCTGCTGGTACAAATGCTACTTTAAACTGTGGAAAAGGGGAATAAAACCTGGTATTGCTGTATTAGTTTCTAGCCTCTCAGTGCACACTTTAAGCTTTCTGACAGAGATATTCAGGCTGAATTAATATTTTCTATTCCACTTCTAATTCCCACTGTACTCATTTTTTGCTTTAGTTAATATTATTTCTTAATCTGTTGAAAGCATAATCAGTAGACAGACATACAGGGTGAATCCTGGCTTTGTTGAAGTCAATGTCAAAACTTCCATTGACTTCAGTGGGACCAGAATTTCACCACAGAGTTTTGACATGCTTCAGTAACATATGTGCAGATTTAATTTATGCACTGCATTAAAATAGTTTGTTTTGGATAACTATGTCTTTGGTGTAAAGCTGTGTTTAAAGTAATAGTTGTGTGTCTTTGTTTTTACTTTTGGTCTTTTAGTTTCCAGCGTGTTGTCTTTTTTGGGTTTGTTTTATTGCTTTTTCTTTAATTTTGCTTACCAGAGCCAAAGCCTTAGTAGAAGAACAACGCCTTTTGTTCCTAGGGTTCAGGTAAAGGCCTCGTCTGCCTGATAGAAACTAAAGTTGTGTTCTTTTCTTTTGTTTATTTTGGAAAATGCATAGTAGGAAAACGTTACGTTTTGGTCTGTTTTCCCATTGTTTTAATGTGTTGTTTCAAACCATATTAACAAATTTCATACCATCTTGTGAGCAGCTTGTAAAATTTTGCATGGGGGTTAAATATTAAATTAAAATTTAAAGAGACAATTAGCTTTAGTTTTGCTACTTTTGTGATATATATTTAAACTCACACAGGTTTCAGCAGTGATAATGGCTATGTGTTCTGCATACATACATACATACATATATTGTACAAGTAGTAAATAATCTTGTGCTGTGGATGTTTGATCTCATTATACCAAGGTTGATGTCTCTTTAAATCATTCATTATCATTACTTAACACATCCTTTTTTGCATTTTCCAATTAATAGTAGTTCCTTCAGTGGAAGATTGGCAAATAAATTTGTACCTTGTCTAAAGAAATGAATTTTGTGTATATTATACGCAGTGCTTGCATTTTGAAAAGTAGGTTGATTTAATCAAAACCTGATTTAATTAAAAAATAATTTCTGTCTGCCTCTGATCATTGAGTTTATTGAGTTTTACAGTCCTATTTGGGTACAAGTTGTTTGCCTTTTTTCATTAGGAAACCCTTAAGGTACTGTAGATTAACTCAAATGTAGGTTGTACTAATATGTTACAACGCTTCGGTTGTTTTGCTGCATGTTTTTTCAGTTTTTTGTATGTAGAATATTACCTGATTTTGTTACAAAATATTTTTATGGAAATGTTCATTTTTTGTTTGAGAATTGTATAATTTTTACATATATTGCTCAGTCACTGCCCAAGGAAATGTGAAAATGAAAGGTTCCAAATGATGAGAGTGAGATTTTTAATTTTCATAGTGAAATGGAAAAGTGCTCATAGTATTAACTTGAAGGGAAACATTACATGAGATAGGTTAGACAGCAGAAAATGGTTTGGCTGGGATTAAGGTTTAATAAGCAAAGCATACTGACTAATTTTTTCCCAACAATTTATGATTTCCCTAAAGTGGTATATACAAATGCCTGATTATAAGTTCAGAATAAAAATGTGAGAAAAATTTGGAGCAAAAGGTTAAAAGCTTGGTAATATTGTTTAAAATATTATGTGCTACTGATGTGCTACTGATATGTAGTGGGTATCTAGTAAGAACTTCAGTGCAGATCCTTTAATATGTGACTGACGTTGATGGTTTATGAAGTTGGCAATCAAAATGGAAAACAAAAGTTGCATACAAATTCAAACACAAATTGTTAAAAGTCCAGGAAGGCCAAGTACTGGCCACTACCTTATGTATAATTTAAATGATTCATTTATATTTCTCTTCTGCTTAGATATTTTCAAAAGAAACTATGAATTAGCAATTTCATCTGACAAGCAAGTGTTCAATTGAAAAGCAAAAATCATCCTAAATTCCATGATTTTATGAAGTATTATAATTTAGAAGCACATGTGGTAGCCCATCATTTTAAATTACATTAAATATGACAAAAATCCTGATATAAATCCCATTTAAAATAATTTATTTCATTGAAGAATGAAAGGTATCTTCATTTGATCAAATGATCATGTTACTCATGATTAAGAGAGTAAAAATAACAATAATTCTGTATACAGCATACACCACAAATTACATGAGAGTGTAAGGAATAAGCATCTCCAACACTGATTATTTATTACAGTTCTACTACTCAAGGGCTCTATTCAGATGAAATTTTATTTTTGCACATTGTCCATGGAGCCTTTACAGACCTCTCTGCGTATCCTTCTACAGAGTATAATTCTGGTCAAAGAGTCAAATGTTGCTTGGCATGGTTCTCAGGAAGCTTATACTCATGGCTTTGACAACATCACCCTAACTAACATGAGAAACCAAATCATGCCTCCCAATATGCCAATATTCAGTAGGAAGGTAGATGGATTAATCTGGATTAGTGTACAGATCTCAGGGATGTTCACACATCACTGTCAATACCTATTCATTTAATCATTCTGAAAGATTGGGTTTGCCCCTGATTCCACTGTCAGCTTCCCCACTGTTTCCCCCACACCCTCCCACCTCTCACCACAGCCACACTCCCTCTCTATCCCCTGAGTCCCTGGGTATATTTTTAACCTTCACTACTACTTCAATAAAAAGAAAAGGAGTACTTGTGGCACCTTAGAGACTAACAAATTTATTTGAGCATAAGCTTTCGTGAACTATAGCTCACTCATGAAAGCTTATGCTCAAATAAATTTGTTAGTCTCTAAGATGCCACAAGTACTCCTTTTCTTTTTGCGGATACAGACTAACACGGCTGCTACTCTGAAACCTACTACTTCAATGTATGCCACACATGGGTATGTATGTATGCACACCATGCACCTGAGTCTGGAAATTTTTGGTAAGCAGTTTCCATTGGTCTGCACATGCACAGTTATTTTCCAAAATAAGAGTATAAAGGGCAGTGTGGATAGACACCTCTCCAGTTCCTTCTTATCACCACCTGGCCTGAGTTGGAACCCTCCATGTCTACTTTGATCTTCCTTTACTGTGAACCTATGAATACAATCTGTAAATAGTTTTTGACAAATTAGTATTTTCTTGTGTTTAGCACACTAGCATAGTTAGTTTTGTTCTTCCTGCTCCAGGGAGCTTCTCTCTTCGAAGAGGGACTTTTCCAAGAGTTCAGGGGTTCAGGAACTGTGTCTCCTGCTTCTGTTCCTTCTCTATCAACGACAATCTCCTGCACTGCCTCTATTGCCTTGCGGAGGCTCATATCACCTCCAGTTTGCAGTATCTGCAGTGCCTTCCCTCTCCGAACTCATGAGGGACCAGAGCTTGGTCTGCAGAAGCACTCATGGAGCAGCCCATGAGACCCCATTCAGATTCAGACTGGGAAGACCTGCCTGTACAACTGTAATGGGGATGATCATGCCTACTGGTCAGAGCCATGGCCATTGGGCCTAGTGGTCAGAGCCAGGGTCAGAACTGGGATTATGAATCCAGAGTGAGGCTGGAGTGAGAGCAGGGCTGGAGCAGGACTAGGAACAGGGTTGGAGCAAGAGCAAGGCTGGAACAACTCAGGCTTAGGGAGTCTGTTAGGGTTAAAGATGTGTATGACGTAGGATACATGAAGGCCACATGGATATTGAAAAATGCAAAAGAAGGGCTAGAAATGTTCTATACTGGCCACAATTTAATACAGATAGAGTAAAATCCATTAAAGCTTGTGAAACATGCCAACAATACAGAGATAACCAAATAAAATGGCCTATGATGGTAAATGAAGAAATTTTGTCATCCTGGTCCAAAGTAGGTATGGGTCTGTTTACTGCTGGCAAGAATTATATATTAGTTCTGGATTATTATTCTCATTTTCCAGAAATAACAGGATTTGAGAACACTAGTGCAAAACATGTTACTGTGAGTATCAAATCTATCTTTGCCAGACATGGCATACCAGAAGTGGTCATGTCAGCCAATGGACCAATTTGATGATCATAAATTCTCATGTTTTGCAAGAAAATCTGAGTTTAAGCCCATTATATCTAGTCCAAGATGTCAACAGTCTAATGGCTTATGGAAAATGGTGTTAAGAGAATAAAAAGACTACTAAAGACAGCAGAGGAGTCTTATACAGACCCTTATCTGGCATTACTAAATTATAGGGCAACTCCTCTGAAACATCGATTTTCACCAGCAGAGCTTTTATTGATCTCTCCCATCAATTCTTACTGCGTCCCGTGGGATCATATAGAGGCACCCTGGATCCAGGCGAGAATCACACTGACCCTCTTCTCCCTTCCTTCTGACCCTCTCCTTCTGACCCTTCATGTCAGAATCTGTGGAGGAGGAGTTTGAGCCAGATCCAGTGTTTCCAATGGGTATGCCACCCTCCTCACTGTTGAGGCAGTTGTTCCATCATCTCCCTCTCCACCCAATGACCATGAGCAGCACCAGGAGTTCTTGCGGAGGGTGGCTACTGAAGTCCAGATTCCTCTTGAAGAGGTCCAGGGCACACAGCAGAGATTACAAAACACCCTCCAGCTTTCTAGCCCTTCAAGGGTGGCCTTTCCAGTTAAACAAGCCATTTTGGAACCTGACATTTTGCTGTGGCACACCCCAGCCTTTTGTGCCCCAAACCTGAAGAAAGCTGAGAAACAAAAGTTCATGCCAGCTGAAGGGGCAGCGTTTTTATTCACTCATCCAGCGCCCAACTCCATAGTGGTGTGAGTGGCTACAGAAAGGTCCAGAAGCAGTTCTCCAAGCGTGCCCCTACTGATAAAGGTGCTAAATGCTTCAACCTTTTGAGTAGGAAAGTATTCATTGTCTAGTCTCCAATTAACAGTAGCTAAATACCAGGTATTGCTAGCAAAATACAATTTCCTGAATTATGCCAAATTTGCAGACTTTAAAGACAGACTTCCCTAGGTAGACAAGACTTCCCTAGGCCCAGTTTCAAGCCCTTATTGATGAAAGCAGGCCGGTGGTGAAGACATCATGTCAAATGATAGTAGACACAGAAGATACTGCCTTTAGAGCCATCACCACTGCTCTAGTCATGAGGTATGAGTCATGGTTGCAATCTTCAGTGTTCCCCAGGGAGGTCCAGAATACCATTGAGGAACCTTTGATGAGTCTAACCTCTTTAGTGAGAAGACCAATGAGTCTTTACACGCTCAAAAAGACTCTAGAACCACCCTCTTCTCTCTGGGAATTTACACCCTGGCCCTGAAGAGAAGCCATCACAAGCAACACTATAGACTCAGACCTCCTCCTCAGGCATCAATGCCCATATGAACCCCCATGTAAGAAACAAAGGGCTCAAAGACCCAGATGTATGCTTCCTTCTACTTCCACAACCACCTCCAACTCCACCCACCATCCAAGCAGTTCTTCTGCTGGTATGCTCAGGGACTGTGTACCACCATGGATGGCATGCCTCATTGCAGCCTGAACCTTTGGTGGCTTTTTTATACACTTTGCTCTCAGCTGGGCAACAATAACTACAGACAAGTGGGTACTAGATGACATCCACCAAGGCTATGTAATTGAGTTTATCTGACCTCTTCACCACAAACCCCCTTACTGCCTCCTTTTCAGGGATCACTCTCATGAGCAGATTCTATGTTAAGAGGAAAATTCTCTTCTCCAGAAAGTGGCCATAGAACTGATGCCCCCTTGATATGAGGGGAAGGAGTTCTACTCCCCATATTTCTTGGTCCCCAAGAAATCTGGTGGATGGAGACCGATTCTTGGCCTACAGCAACTTAATGTTTTCATCCAAAAATTAAAATTCTGCATGGCCACAGTGGCATCAATAGTCCTCTTTCTGGAAGAGGGCACTTGGTTTGGGGTCTTTCATATAGACATTGACTCTTCCCACAGAAGGTTCCTCAGATTCCTCATTAGGGAGGACCACTTATAATTCAGAGTTCTTCCATTTGGGCTAGCTGCAGCACCCAGAGTCTTCACAAAAGTCCTTTCAGCAGTGGCAGCTTGGATGAGACAAAACAGTTTCACCATCTTTCCATAGCTCAGAGACTGGCTCCTGATGGGCAGATCCAGCAGGGAAGTCCAGTCAGCAATAGCATTCCTACTCCATCTTTTCTCTTCCTTAGGAGTCTGGGTCAACCATCAAAATTCTACTTTAACCCCTACAAGGTTGATAGACTTCGTAGGAGGAACACTGAACTCGACTACAGGAAGAGCCTATCTTCCCATCAAGAGATTACATGTTATGGGTGATCTAATAAAACAAGTCACCCTCAAACTGTTGACCTCAGTCAGGGCTTGCCTTTCTCTTCCTCAGCCACGTGGCCTTATGCACCCACATTATACCATTTGCCGGGTTCCATCTAAGCTGCCTATAAACCTGGCATTAGTCCATCTACTCATCAGAAAAAGACAACATCAATGCCAAAATAACAATTCCACCAAGGTTTTGGCTTCTCTTGCCTGGTGGGCAAAGTTGGAGAAAGTTTGGGCGGGTATTCTTTTGCTCACACCTACACCCAAGGTAACTATAATCACAGATGTCTCTCTGTGAGATTGTGGAGCTCATATGAACAATCACACTGCACAAGGCACCTGGACCCCTTAAGAGGCCAGGATGCACATCAACTTACTGGAATTAAGGGCAGTCTGTCGGGTCTGCAATGTATTCCTCCCACTCATCTGATCCTGACATAGCCAAGTAATGTCAGAAAATATGACTAATGTGCTATACGTAAACAATAGTTGGGGACAAGATCCCTCTCCCTGTGTGTAAGGACGGTTGACCTCTAGAACTGGTATATCAGACATCACATAACTCTCTCAGCAGTATACTTACCAGGCACTCAGAACTCACTAGCAAACAGTTTCAACAAACATTTTTCAACAGACCAGGAATAGAAGATTCATGATTCTGTTCTCAATGAGATCTTCAATCAATGGAAACTCTGCCCTGGGATTGCTTTGCCTCACAAGGGAACAGTAAACTCACCCATACTGCTCCAGAACAGCTCTGGGCCAAGGCTTGAAGAACAATGCCCTTCTGTTACGCTGGACTGACCACCTCAGGTACAGCTTCCCTCCCATCCCACTGATACTATAGTCCTGCAAAATATCCCTCATGACAGGGCTTGGGTCATGCTCATTGTGCCCAAATAGCAGATGCAGTTCTGGTTCTCAGGCCTCCTGAGGATTTCATCCTGCCTGTATACCAAAATCTGCCCATTTCTGGATCTGCTGATGCAGCACAATGGTATGATCAAACATCATAATTCCGGGCCACACCAACTCAAGGCCTGGTATTTGGATGGAGTGCTCAAGTTAAATAGCAGTTCAATCCGTTCTCAACCAGAGCAGGAAGGATTCTACCAGGAAATATTATTCAGCCAAATGGAAACATTTCTCCTTTTGCTCATGACAGTCTTCAGAGTCTACTGGGATCCCTGATATCCTAGATTACCTATTTACCCTTAAGACATCGAGTTTCTCTATCAGTTCCATATGGATCCATCTGGCAACAATCAGAGCTTTTCCTCCTGTCAAGAACCACATTGTCTGCACCCATCCTGCAATCACTAGATTGCTAAATGAACTTCTTAGATCTTTTTCATTGGTGGTGAAGCCAACATCTCAGTAGGCCCTCAACATTGCTCTTTCAGTTCCCACCAAACCTCCATTCAGACCATTAGCCACTTGCTCTATGTCCCATCTCTTGGTGAAAGTTGCCTTCCTAGTCAGCCAGAAGGATGAGTGAGCTTGCAATGCTCATGGCAAATCTGCCATATGCCACCTTTTATAAAGAGAAGGTGTCTCTTTGCCTCCACCCAAAAGTCGCCCCTAAAGTAGTTTTGTAGGTTCCTGTGAATCAAATCATCCTCGTACTGGTATTTTTTCCAAAACCACATGCTGCTGCTGAGGAAAGAAGGCTTCACTCCCTAGACATCTGATGTGCACTGGCCTTTTATCTACAGAGAACAAAAGCAATTAGAAAGACACTTAGACTTCTTATTGCTTTGTGATCCCTTATTGCTAATGTGGTCCCTATTCTAATACCCAACCTCTGTCCCTTCTGCTGTGGATCATAGCCGGATTTGTGATAAGCAAATGAACTGGAGAGGCATCGGTCCACACTGCCCTTTATACTCTCAGTTTGGAGCATGAAGAGAACTGCACATGTACAGTCCAACAGGCACTGCTTACTTAAAATTTCTGGTGTGGTGTGTGCATGCATACACAGGTGTGGTATACACATTTTGAAGAACCGCCAGTTTCAGGTAAGTAACCTTTATTTATGCGCCCAACAATCAGAATTTTTGTTCATTATTATTTTTTTCACTGCACAGAAACGTTCCTGTTTCTCTTGTGCTTGCATCCTCCTTCTTGATCTGTGCTGGTTATACCATTTTTGGAAAAGTACAAGCCTGTATCTTGAACACTGATGTATTCACATCTTTGTGTTTCAGTTTAACTCCCAGTGAAGTTTTTTAATGCATACCGAGTGCTATTAGGCAACATTCTCCTGGGAAATTATATAGTCTTAAACATATTTCCCATTCACCATCTTTAATTAGCCTGACAGCCAGAATTGGCTCTGAACTCCTGTTCTTCCTTACCTTGCAGTTTCAATTTGTCACACAAATATCAACAAGTTTAATCAAGTATAACAATGTATGCACTGCCAATGTATCAGTGCTGGCAGACAGGATGAGCCTGCTAGAGAAAACATGTATGTGTAGGTAGGCACCTTGAATAGCTATGATTTCCTGGAAGTTGTGCCTTTAAACTAGGATCAATCTAAGGGCTTGTCTACACTACCAGCTGGATTGATAGGCAGCAATCCATCCAGCCGGGGTCGATTTATCGTGTCTAGTATAGATGTGATAAGTCAACCACCGATCGCTCTAGCATCAACTCCGGTACTCCACCTCAATGAGAAGCGCAAGGGGAATCGATGGGAGAGTGTCTCCCATTGACACATTGCAGTGAAGACACCACAGTAAGTAGATGTAAGTATATCAACTCCAGCTAAGTTGCGTAACTTAGATCGATTCCGCCCCTGCCCCCCTGTAGTGTAGACCAGCCCTAATTTGTGAGTGATTGGGTATTATCTTAACAGTCATTCATGTGTGTAGTTTGCCAGAAATCTCCACAGAGATTTGGTATTTCTTGTTCACAAGTGTTACTAGGAACAGTAACATTTTCAAATAAATACATTTCCATAGCAGATCAGTTCATGACGTTCCATTGTGCATGTAGACAGGAAATATAGGTGAACTTGGTCCTCTCAGCTGAGCCCTACAATACTCTTTCCCACCCTCAGTAACATCTGCACCCACTATTGCCTGTTAGCACTCCTCCCATACTTGTTCCCAGCAGGCCAGAGAGCAGCCAAGGCAGCATTAGTCTGGTTTTGGCTATGCTCAGGAGCCACTCTTTATTTTGGGAAGGTAGTCAAAAGTTCATGTCAGCTACACCACAAACTTCCCCACCTGAGGAGTAACATCTGCATTTGTAGAAGCTTAATCTAAATAAAATTTTAAACAAAACCATCCCCCTGAGGTATCATTTGCTCAAAAATGACACAAAATAGAAAAGAACATATTATTTCAGCTATAAAACATTATAATTATAAAAATAATTATAATGCATAAAAATAAGTATGCACATTATATATAAAAGGAGAAAAAAGCAAAGCTCAATACCACCTGAGGTCGGTGGGGTTAACCATAGTCACCTCAGAGCCAAAGTTTGTATGGCAGAGGATGTCAGTAAAGCTTGTGGTCACCTTCAACATTGACCTCTGCATGCAGTTATGTGAGAGTGCATCTCCCCACCTCGAGACATATGTACAGATGATTGGAACAAATCAATAAAGAGATCAAAGATACCATAATGTTAACAAGTATAAATACAGTCTGTTTTTACATCTGTAAGATACAACTGTCTAAGTAAAGTATATCATATATTATACACACAACATGTGCTCCTCCCTAATATTAAGATAACATTATCAAGGTTGCAAAGTCAAGCACTCAAAAATTATGAAATGCGAGAATTAAGGTTGTCTGTGCAATCTTAATCCAGTCCCGTTATGCATATGCATTATGCTACAGTCTTTTATAACATTATCACATACTATATTTTCAATGGGACCCCGGCCTCATTCAGTGCATAAAATGGACATTAATGAGCAGAACTGAGGCACGAAGAGATTAAGGTCAAAATAATCCACTGGTTTTGGGTGTCCACTTTGAGATGCCTAGCATGTCTGATTTTTCATACTATTTAGCATTATATAACAATTAATATGTTCAAAGCACAGCTCACATTGACTTCAATTCCAGCTGTGAGTGCTCAGCCCTTCTACAAATAAGACCGCTGGGCCTCAAGTTGGGCACCCGTAGAACACAGAATTAGTGACCACCTATAAGAAGTTTGGTTTAAGTGACTTGCCCAACGTTGCATAGGAACTCGTTGACAAGGCAGGGATAGAATCCAGTTCCTGAGAAGAGTATTCTAGTGCCTTAAAAATGAGACCCTCCTTTTTCTTCCTGTAATTCCCTGCCTCATTCACCATACACTGTCCAACTTCTGCAACAGCAGAGGCAGGGATCATGCATACAATAGCTACCTTTATTACGCTCATGGCTCCTCATATGCTCTGTCTCCCCTTTCCCACACCTCTCCCAACCTCCCCACTAGTTACCAGTCTTCTTCTCTTCCAGACCCTGCCTCCCTCTCTGCTCCTCATATAATCACAGTCTTCTTTCCCTCACCACCTACTGGAACCAGTCTCGTTGTGTTTCTCTCCTGGGCTCATACTGCCAGTCTCCTTGCCCAGCCAGTCCCAATCTCCCCACCTCAACCTCAACTCCTAGTTCCACTTCCCCTCTCCCCCATTCCAGCCTCCCCCATCCAGGCTCCTTGTCCCAATCTATTCCCGTAACCTGCCCCTCTCAGTCTTTCTCTTCTCCCTCAGCATTCAAATCAGGCACCTTCCTCCTCCATGCTGTCTGGGCCCAGCAGAGGGGGCTTTGAGAACACATGCGAAACCAGCTCCTTGCTTTCAGTTCTGGTGTCTGTTCTGGCCTGCAACAGCCCAGCGCAGGGAAAATCCTGCTCAGGTGTGTTGGTGGTAGCAGCAGGGGCAACCCATACAGTACTCTTTGATTAGGCAGGAGTGATATTGACAGTGCCCCCACCCACAGAGCTCTCTGCTTGGGAGTGATATGGTGAGGCAGAACCTCCCTAGTGACCTCTCTGTGAGTGGGTGGGGGTGCCCAAGACATATGGGTGGTCAATGCAGCCCTCCCCACCCAACTGTGCAACTTCAATGAACATCAATCCTCAGTTTGGGGGAAGGTTGCCAAAGCCCTCTGAATTGAGTGGTTGGGGGAACAGCCCTCTAGAGCTCTCTGTGTGAGTTCAAGATGTCGAGGGTAGCACCACTCCCTCCATCTTCTGTTTGGAGTAGTTATAGAGCCACCTAACTGGGAGTACAGAGGTGTCTCCACAAAGCTTTTTAGTGAGCTAGAGGCCCACTCTTCTCCTGAAGAGAAATTTTAGAGGAAGTGATAATGGGGAAGAGAGGCCGCCTCCTTCCTTTGAGCATCCATTTGAATATCACTGGCTGATGTTAGGCACCATAGTGATGGACTGGGGAGGAGAGAGGCCCTGGCCCACCAGAGAATGAAGCCGAGTGTTTGTGGTCATGTTCTACCAAAGTCATTGAAGTACTGGGAACTACAGAAGCCTGAGCCAGCTTTTTGTGTTTTTGTCATATGACCTGAGAAGTGTGCCAGCTGCCAACGCCTGTCTCTGGTTGCCTGAAGACTAGAAGCTGGGGTGCCAGCTGATGTGCCCCTTCCCCTGGCCTAACCAAAGAGTGTGAATTAGAATCAGGAGAGGTGGTGTCAACCCCCAACCTCCTGCCCATCAGGAGTTGTAGTGTTGGCAGCTCCCATCACAAGATTTACCTCTGCTGGGATGTGTCTGGGCATGGAGATGGGCTGCTCTGGTAGGCGTGGAGTGACAGGACTGAGCACTCCCCTCTCTGGCTCTAGTAGGTGCCACTAGTAGCTGCTGCTTCCTCTAAAATCTCTAGTTCTTCCTCTCTCTGGAGCAGACTTTCTTGTACAGATAGTCTGTTCTGTCAGCCTGTCTGTAATGATGTGTCAGTGATGTTATCACACTATCATGTGATACCCTGATAATTTTTAATACTTAATCCTGCTATGGCTACACCATTTACCCCTGAAAGAGTTCAATGGTCTAATGTAGATATGCTCTGTATGTGAACAATATATATTTGGAAGCATAATGTTTAGGCTGGAATGTCTAAATAGCAGTTTGTTATGAGCTTCTAATACCTGTAGTTAAAAGGATACTCCATGGCTAATCTAGTTCTGAGATTAATTAATAATAAAAACAACTTGTACACCTAAATAAGATTTTTTTTGGCCTGTTGGTTTGGTTATTATGCTGAGTTGGATTGAGGAGGGAATCATCATAATGAAACATTCACCCACCCTTTCATCTGTTTGTGAAAGCTCCTGAGAATTGAACATAAACATGCCTCCAAAACTATTCTGAATATCATTTGAACAGATCCATAATGCCTAGGGCTTCATTCCATAGTCTTTTTTTCCCCAACAGGATATGAAACATTCATTCATTGTGAATAGAGCCCTTAGAAATGGCAAAATATTTAAAGACCCCATGTAGCTAAATACCATACAGCAGAACCCAAAACTACAAAAGGAATATAATTTTAAACAGTTCACTATTTGGAAATCAATGAGAAAGAAATAATATGCATATATGTGTGGGTTTTTTTTATGAAATAACTTTTGATACACATTGACTTTATTACAGTGTATCCTTTCATTTTTCTGCCTCACTACAATTTACAAAATGGAATACAAATTATCTGGGTTTTAATAATCAATAAAAACCATCACAGTTGAGGGGCTGAAGAGTAAAATGCATCTTGGGAGGAGGAATAGTGTGCTAGATTGTTAAAGAAATGAGCTGACTAATGCATATTTTCTCGTTACAGATAAAGCTGTGGTATGACAAGGTTGGTCATCAGTTGATAGTCACAATACTGGGAGCAAAGGATCTTCCTTCAAGGGAAGATGGGAGGCCAAGGAATCCTTATGTTAAAATTTACTTTCTTCCAGACAGAAGGTAGGGTCAAGGGAAAAGTAAGGAATATTTTAGTAGACATTCAAAAAGATATTCAGATGGCATGCAGAGTTGAGAAGAGATTGCTAGCTAGTACTGGTCATACATGAGATCTTATAGAATAGTCTTAAAGAATGGAATTTAGCGATTGAACATGTTATGCAATGATGAAGAACAGGTTTTACATTTATTTTAATACTATTTTCTATTAAACAAATTAACTTCAATTGGATTATTTTATCAACTGTTGGATGGCAAACTAAAGATAAACCTGTCTGCACTGCATGATGAGATGTTGTTTGCAAATATTGTTGTTAATATTTTAAGGCCATATTATCTGCTAGGTAATTCTTGTGTAGGAGACAGGAAATTCCACAGATATGGATTCATTGAGTTTCTGATAATTTCTTCAAGGCATTCATTGTCCCCCTATTCCCTTCCCCACAGTAAAACAGGAAGAGGGTTTGGCATCCAAAAACCATGGGTGTCAAATTGTGGTACTGAAAAGTTAATGCTGAACAAGACTCAAACCTGTGACATGCTGAGAACCCTCAGCTCTAACTGTAGGCCTTTCTCACTACACAGTATTGATATTAATTTACACCAGTAATCCCCATGGCATTTAGGGGAAGATGATGGTGTGATGGGGCCTTTACCTCCCCTGGCCCCTTTTATCTCAGTGCTTGATTCTGTGAATGTAGTTGTTTCCATTGGGTCAGAGGGAAGGGGAACAGCTAGAGGAGTCCCTCTGACTGGATCTGCTCATCTGTGTTTCTTCTGCTCATGTTGGCAGAGGGGAATGTTTGGCTTTATTTTGTGGTATGTTGCGAAATGTAGCAGAGGTTTGTTGTAAATTGAGGAATCAGTATATGAAAAACCGATTGATGGAGCTATAGAATAATGTGCATCTTTAAAATAAGAATTTTTACTGCATTTGTTTGTTATACTATGCATAAATGTTTCCCAGCCTGGAGATTCTGCCTTCCTATGCATCTCTCCTCAGCCCTGTCTGGGGCAGAGCCAGTTAACCTTAAATATTTAATTAGAAAGAATTGTCTAATCATGAAAGGTGCTAAGTACCTTCAGTTTCCATTGATTTCAACAGGAATTGAGGGTGCTCAACTCCTTGCAAGATTGTCCTTTTCACCTTCACGCTATACAGTATGGTAAAGTAACCTGAAATAGGATAAAATAGTGAAGTTAGCCAAAGAAGAATGGTTTATCCATTTTATGTCAACTTGGATACTGTGATATCTTTTATGCCATCATCATATGCATTGCTGTATTTCAAAAGCTTTTTTACAAAAAGGTCCCTGTTGGGCCTCTTTGCCTTAAAAGTTTTTAAACCGTTGGCCTAATAAAATACAGTGGTCTAGATCCTCAGCTCGTGCAAATTGGCATAGTGGCATTGAAGACAATGGAGTAGGCAACAATCTGCACTAGCTGGGGATCAGATTAATTGTTTTATTATATTTATCTTGTCCACTTTTTTGAAGATCAATATGACCACCAATAATTTCTGTATTCATATTGTTAGATAATTAGAGCTCTTATAATGCAATGGGTTATGGGCAGAAAGACCCCTGTACCCTAGGTTGGAAAAGGATGGTCAGGTGATGAAAAGAAGAAAAAATCCCCAAATATAATATAAAATAAATAGAAATATATTATTAAAATAAAATAATGTATACAATACCAATAATGATATATTTTGGAATTTTATTATGATTTGGTAATGTTTTACAAGAAATACTTTGTGTTATTTTTTTTTATTTTCTTTTATGTGAGGAGTGTAGAATTTTTCCTTTAATTATTCCTGGTATTTCCTCTAATATAAAAGAAACAGCAGTTTGTCTTATTGAATTAGTTTTCTTCTGACAGCCAAACTGCTTTTTCTTTCCTCTGAAGAATAAACCTAGTAGGCTAAAATAAATCTCTTGTGCGTGAAAAAGTAACCTGCAAGAGGAAAAGTGCAGTTAGACAACTCAAGCATTTAATTAGGTGAGCATGTGAAGTCCTGACTAAACAAATTTCACTGGAAAACATGTCCAATGTAACTTAGTTCTCTATGGTGAACAAATCTTGAGTTTTGAAATATGCAATTAAGTTCTTTATTTTAACAATATGAATAAAATGCAACTACACAGTGAACATGTTGTTCTGACATCTAGCTACCAGGAGTTTACAAATAATGCAGTTGTTATCCATATAGTATGGATTAGTATGTTATACTTAGAGTATTTGCAAATGTGCCAGTGTCTTCATTATATTGTTAAAAATATATAAATTAGTACTGGAGTTTGAATGATGCAAAGAACCCAGCTAGTTTTAAACTAATGAACTTTGTAAACATGCTTCATGAATACAAAACTGTAAATTATGACCAATCCCAGGTCCTAATCTTTATTTCATCAGAAACTCCTAATTCTGGTGTCCTTCTGGTTTATTGTTAATCTTTCAAACTATACACAAATTACCACTGTTCTAAGAGATCATGCATTTAACAAAATGCTTAGTACAATGTAGTAGGTTTTGGAAGTCTTTAATGTTTAAATTGCTCTTTGCAGTGATAAAAACAAAAGAAGAACAAAAACAGTAAAGAAAACATTGGAACCGAAATGGAACCAAACATTCATTTATTCTCCAGTTCATCGGAGAGAATTTCGAGAACGAATGTTGGAGATTACCCTTTGGGACCAAGCACGAGTTCGTGAGGAAGAAAGTGAATTTTTAGGAGAGGTATTTGGAATTGTTTTGACTCTTCATAATCAGTCAGTAGTTGGGGACTTTGTCAATAGTACATGGATGACTGATGATTTCCTTGGCTCTTGTGAATAACATATTTTTATCTGATGTAAAAAAAAAAGCTGACACTTTTGCACATATTTGACTGCTTAATAGTAACTCTTCCTAAAAGTTACCTGAAATTTACTATGTAATGTTGGTATCAGATACCTTCTTTAGTTGTTCTGTCTTAATAACAACATGAACATAGTTTCAAAAAGTCATATTCTTTGAGGATTGTTGATAATGGTCCAAATTTGTCCCTGGTGTAACTTTACTGAAGATGTTGAAATATGATTGTTTATTAATTTGTCCCAAGATGTTTAGATGCTGTTCAGATTGTCATTAAGGTGCTATGGTTGCTATTAAAGTTAGAAGTGTTTGTCTTATTCGGTGTCAAGATTTGTTACAAGTACTATATTCGTAAGTGTCTTGATGGCTCATTTTTGAGTGAATGCAAGAACTCTTTAATTTCAAATGTGAATGTTAACATTAGAAGAATGAATAGAATAAAATGTGTAGAAATACCTATTTTAAAATAGTGTTCCACTGTAACACCTGTGCTTGTTTCATTTGTAGATTCTTATTGAGCTAGAGACAGCACTATTAGATGATGAACCTCACTGGTACAAACTTCAGACACATGATGTTTCCTCATTGCCACTTCCCCATCCCTCGCCATATTTGCCTCGCAGACAGCTACATGGTGAAAGCCCTACACGGAGGTTACAAAGTAGGTTATTAATATTACTAATGCTGTGTATATCTCATCTAAATTAGTGTGTACAGTATGTTACATTCTAAGCTAAAGATTTGTAAAAGCAAGAGTTGACATTGTGTGTTTGTTTTTCATTGCCATTAATCAGTGCCTTTTGTGATTGCCAATGAGCTTCTGAAGTACTCAAAACGCTAATGCCGAATAGTGCATGACAATGCATTCTTTCTTAAAATATATGGGCCAGATCCTCAGCTGAAGGAAATTAATTTAGTTAATGAAGTTATGCCAGTTTGCACCAGCTGAGGACCTTGTAATCTGATTGTACACCCAAACTGAAAGCACAATAACTTTGTCTTCAGCCTAAACATTTTAAAAAAATGAAGCACAACGACTTGTATGTAACTTTGCATGTATTGAATTTAATACAATTGTTTGTTACTGCCTTTTGATACTATCACTACAGTAAAAAGAGCATGTTCAACATTTTGTTAAATTCTGACAACTCTGAATTGTCAGACCATTTGCAAACGTTTTTGTTTGATTTTGCAAGTAAAGGGGTGCTTCATAACTCTATTTGTATAGTACAGTATTAGAGGTCAATGGTAGGTTGCAGTAAATAGCAGAAGTGTTAACAAAAGAACTTACGCTGAGTTGGTAAAGGAAAATGTAATTTGGTACTTAAGACAGAAAATAAGTGGTAGTGTATGACCAAATCTTGTTTAATTGCCTTCTTTCTTTTTACCATTTAAATTACTTTATTGAGTCAGTGTTTTGTGATTATCCTTACAAAATTTCTGTAGGCATTGTGAAGTATCCTTTGTGAGTCCTACAGATATTTTTGTAAAAAAATTGTAAATCAATTTATAACATTTTTTTTTGTTCACTCTCTCTCTCTCTCTCTCTCTCTCTCTCTCTCTCTCTCTACATGCACATTTATGCGCACCTTGAAAAGATAATTATTTTTTAAATTTTGTTTTTGACAGTGGAGCCCAAACAACGTTCATATATTATAAACTCCACATGGATTCTCCAGTAATTACGTTCATAAACATAAGTATTTGTAATAGTTGTCTACTTTGAGGTCGTGCAGCTGATTATGAGAGGGATTGGAATGCTCCATATCATAATATTCTGAAATTGATAAACTACTGCACCAAATTGTGGTGCATAACTTTCTACTCATGAGATTATCATTATACTTAGTCAGATTTTCTTTTTCTGACTGACAGGTGAGGATCTCCTTTTCAATCCAGTATGCTTCTCAGTAGCTATGTTGTTGTTTTTGACAAATTCCTATGGTTTTAAAGTATTTTGTTCCTTCTTCATTTCCTGCAGTTAATTTTTCTGTAAATTTTTTTTTAAATTTAAACTCAACTTTTTTGGTGTGTGAGAGTAGTTTTCTATTTGGCATTTATTTTATTTTATTTTTTTTCTAGCTTTCAGAAAATATTTAAACCCTGAGTAGCAAGCCCATTTGTTTTTAGCATATGACATACATACATTCAAATGTTGGCCATTGTGGATAACCATAACAGCTAATTGCTTTGTTTTGGGGGTGTAACCGTGCCTCCATGGGTCACAACTGAGAATACCAAATTCAGGACAAACTGTTGATAAATAAGGCAGATACACCCCAAACTGGCAGTTATTCTCCCTTAAGATATACCAAACCAGCAACAAAAGTAAACTTCTGTTTCACCACACTGGTTGAGAAGAAGTCAGAACAGCAGTTTCCTTAGGCATTCCAGTCCTTGTATCATCACCAAAAACACTAGACTTTAAGATGAGTGGTTCTTTACAACCAATTTCATCAAATGAAAGGTTCCTCTTATCCCAAAGGATCAGCCACAAACCCAGGTCAATATATAACTCAGATCTTATCCAATAATCATGCTGTTGCCAATCCTTTAGTATGTAAAATCTAAGGTTTATTTATAAAAAGAAAGAAAGAAAGATGAGAGTTAAAATTGGTTAAAGGAATCAAATATGTACAATAATTGCAAAGTTCTTGGGTCAGGCTTGTAGCAGCGATGGCATAAACTGCTGGCTTAAATCAAGTCTCCGGTTGCTTACAAATCATTGGAAGGACCTCAGTCCCTTGGTTAGAATGCTCCCATTAGTATAAATCCATAGTCCAGAGTTTTGAGCAGGAAAGAGGCAAAATGGAGATGTTTCCAGCCTTTTATAGCTTCTGCCATGTGGAGGGAAATCCATTGTTTCAAAGAAAGCCCTCAACACAGCTAATGGAAAATTACAGGTAAAATAGTCACCTGGGCAACTCACATGTCCATGCATGATTTCACTTAGTCATAGCAGGAAAGTCCATTAAGTGTAGATAGGTGTCTTCCATGGTCCATTGTGAGTTAAGTGTTTCTTAATGAGCCACTTAATTTGAATAGTTCCTTCAAGATGTGTAGGCTAAATACCTTATGGGCATTATCCAAGGAGCAAACATTTGAAGTCCAGGCATAGAGCCAATATTTATAACTTCAAATACAAAATGATACATGCATACAAATAGCATAATCGCATTCAGCAAATCATAGCCTTTCCATAGACACCTTACTTTGTACAAGATTTGTTGCAATTATATAACAGTGGTAGCAACAATGATCTATATGGTCATATTTTAATCAGATAATATCACCGGGGGAAGCTCATAGTGATGCTAAGATTCAAGATCTGATCAAATATCTTGCCTCATACCTTCAGATCTAAGGAGTATATTCTGTCTTCCTGTCTGCACCTGAACAATCTTCTAAGCCTGTATGAAAGCAAGTATGGAAAACCTTATCAAAGGTTGCATGGTGTCAAATATTTGCTCTGGTTGGAGGTCAGGACTTAGTGCAGAAATCCTTCTCCATTTCAATGTAGCTTTGACCCAATTGGCCCCCAAGCAGTAGTTTGACATCCTCAAAATGTGCCACAAGTTCCAAAGAATTAGAGCCAAAGAAGAAGTTTAAAGTGCTCATTATAATTGTTGGAACCTTTATACATTTCTCTTTATGACACAAGGCTGTCTAAATTGCAGTAATAATATGTGTGTCCAAATTGAGATGAGAAGTCCACTCAGAAGGATTTCAGAATCATGATCCTTCTCGTAGTCCAAACTTCTCACTCTGCTAGACTGTATGTACTTCAAGATTTTGAAACCTGGTGTCCCATAAATTATTCCCAATTCAAATTGACACAGTTTTGCAAGCACAGAAATACAGAACAATGACTTTTGGAACTGAAATTCTCCAGATTTGGGACTGGGAAGATGTCCAAACTGAAATTTAGTATTCACTAGGAATTCTTATAGGAAAAGGAATATGTGATAACTAAGCAATTCAATTGAACAGTGGTAAATCTCATGAGTTATCCCTGCATCAGGAATTGGAAAATTATATATTTCTTGAACTGGAGTATGCCTAAATTAAATTTATTTGTCGCATCTCCGAGTTTAAAATTATAAGTATCAGTTTCTTGCAGAAGAAAGTGGGAAAGTCATGGGAGTGCTTGGGGAACAGACTTGCATATCCCTCTGACTTCTCCAAGAAGAGAGTGTTTAAATTCTACTGTTAGTACCATAATGGTGAAGAAATATTTGGTTCCTGTTCTTTTTGCTGGCGGTTTCAAGAGTAGATTCAGCTAAACTGAAGGCCTCATCATGTGTTTTGACTTATGAAGGTCTTACTGAATCCTGTGTTAAAAAGTCTTTTGTATAATGGAATATGAATGTGGTTCTCAGATTATGAAACTTTATTTTGAGCAAAGAGATGCTTGTAAAATCAAGTTTCTTCAACAGAAGATGTTATGTCTGGTGTCAGTGAATTCATCCCATAGGGCGACTGAGTTCCAGGCTTAAGTGACTATGATTTTATGAAGAGACAATGATGTTGTGTTAGATATGCAGATATCTTCCAAGCTGGTCTCAGAGTTCCACCACAGTCATCCCATTTATATTTTTTCCATTTCTTAAGCTCTGTCCTGCTGTACTTCTACATGCACAGAGTTTTAAAAGTCCCCAGTGTTTGTTTTGGTGCAGACAAAATCCCTTAGAAAGTCAGTCCAGCTATTTTCTTTCATATGGCACTAATTGCTTCAACTGCGTATTGCATAGTGAATCTTGCTTTCAGCGACTGGGGTTACAGAAGCTGTTTCCAGGTTGAGACAGGAGTAGTTCAACCCTCCCACTTTTGTATTTTGGAATGACTCTAAGTATATTATTGTTACTTTGTAAAATAAGACCTGTCTTAGTTCATGTATACAAAAGTTGTTGCTGTTAGAAATATCTTATTCCTCATTTTAAAAAAATAGATATTTTTACTGTATTAGAGGTACTGTATATCTCTCAAAAAAGAGATTTTGAATTACAAGGATATTTGTTTTTCTTTTCATATGCAGACATATGTGGGCTTTATAGTGTCCAGATTAGGAGAGAAAGGAGAGAAATTTACTTAATTTTTGTTCTCTGAAGGTAGTATAAAAGAATCACCTACACTCACCCCACTTTCTTTTCTTGCTAGAGTCAGGGATATGGTGTTTTACTTGTGGCACCTTCAATTCTCTTTTTAGCTTCAGTGAATTTTTGTGATAACGAAAATTGCCAGATTGTCAGCCCTGAAGAATGCATTTCTGTATTCATGCACAGCCAGTGATGTAGAGCAAGCTTTCCACAGCACCCCATATGCTGGTTTGCAGTGGCCAGCTGTAGCAGAGAGTAGTTCAGTTTCCATACCCATTTATCCCTCGATTATCTCTGAATAGACAGATTTTGTGATACAGACATGTCCAGTAAGAATTAGTCTATCATTGGTTTTCACTTATGTCACTAAACATACAACAGGTGGTAACAAGTTTCAGTCATCTCCAGCCTGTGCTGGATTTGAATTGGTGCAGATGAAGGACTTTGTATCCTTAACCGATCCTCCCACACTATCCAATCCCTGGACTTTCTATTGAGAAATGCAGAGCATTTTATCTGGGGGTATCTCATATATACACTGATAGATTACAGCTACTGCAGAACACTCAAATATACAACATTAAAAGCATAAAAATTTATCTTCTAAATATATCAGCAAAGGGAATTCATGGTGCCATACTACACTAATGACACTGTTTGGCTCTTATACAATGACTATGTTTTAAGCTTTTTTCATATAGCATATAAGGTCTATGGCAACATAAAATGTAAATAGTCCATCTCACTGATCATAAGTGGACTTTTGGGCTACATTTTTACTACAGCCTCAACCCAGCTTCCAGTTATGCCCCCAAAATCAGCGGTGCATAAAAAAATCCAGGCAAAATAATCAAAGTTATTGACAATTTTATAGTGTAACTAGGGAGTTATTTGCATTATTTTCCTTCTGACAACTGATTGTAGACACAAAATTATAGGTAATTGAAAAAAAATTGGCATTTACCCCCTGTAGTTGATCATTATATTGTGGTATTTGTGACATTTCTCATAGAAGATGTAGAAAATACCACAAATTCCATGGAAAAGTTAATAAGTAAAGTAAGTCAAAGTAAATATTGTGGTGTGGTATCACATTTATGCACTACAGCAGTTCAAATCAATGGGACTGAGACTACGAGTAGTTCTACAGTTTAAACTCAAGAGGTTGAGAGACAAGGTCTTCTGTATTGTGGGCCTTCAAAGCTGGAAGGTTTTTCCTCTCTGTTTCCCAGGGTACATATGTAGTATTCTTCACATTGAAAAGCAAGATAGATTTGTTTCACATTTTACAATTATTTGCAGTTGTAGGTATGTGGCGTGGACAGTGTTTATATCTGAGTCATGTGGGTTGATATTGAGTGGTGGGTGAAGGTGTAAGGTTATTGAATATTTTGAGGCACTAATTCTGTACTAATTCTGCTTGTTTTATAGAGACATATGCCCTTTGTTTATTGAAACTTGTTTTAGATATTTTAAAAATAATTGAATTATTGTTATTTATTTTTACTTAGTGTTAAAAAGCAACAGATTCATTTTTCAAAGTCAGTTCTTACAGCTTTAGAACCACACTCTGCCCTGCATTATTGATCCGTTAACCACAGAGTGTGGGTGGACAGCACTGATAGTGGTGAGATGCCAAAAAAGAAAAATATATACAAAACAGAATTTTTTAGTCCCTCTGGAACACAGCTTCTCTAGCACTTTCACAGGAGTGGAAACCTGCAGACATAAGGAGACATAATATGGCTGAGATCCTGAAAGAGAAAAGTTTTAGATTATGAGCACTTTCACTAGGGGGAAAAATGAATTCATGTCAAACTGTGACCTTCAAAGAAAGACTTAGCAGTTTTCAGAAATAACAGCATTTGGAAAATGACTGTGAGAATCAACAAATAATGGACAAACTGCATTATCCTGAAAAGATAAAAGTGAATGTAATTGCCAAAAAAATAAAAAAGCAGTATCTAGAAAATCAAATTAGAGTCCTCAACATATCTGAAAATAAGAAAATTCCTAACTGGTTTTATTACATGAAGAATCTTATATTGTTTGTTCTTAGAATTAATGTCAGTAAGAACCTCATTTACTAACCTACATAATTCCAAAGTGAGAGACTGAAAAGAACTCTGATAAGGGAGAAATTGTGGTCGTCAGCATTTCAGAACAAAGAGACAAAGACTGAATGCAGCATATGCGACAAAAGAAATCTGCATATAGTATATGAAAACAAAACATTCCTTTTCCAAATCTAACCTGATTAATGTGGATGACAAGAAAAGATTTGGTATCCCTAAAAAAAGGTCTAGATGAGGGTATAAATTCTGCAGTCCACTTCATGGCTAAGTGTTGGGCCATTTACCAGGAGACCGGCTATCTTTTCAGGGGCTAAGCTTCAAATTTGAAATTACTAGAAACCTTCAGGTCCAACCAGAAACATGGGGAATTTAACAAACTAGAAGTCTCAGTTCACAGGTAATTAACCCGAAGATGTTTCCTCTGTTAGTTAATTTCTGAGAAACTTTACTAACTGGATTTGAGATCCTGGATTCAGTTCTTTGGCGTTTAGAGGCAATACTTTCCCTCTATCTTCAGCAAACTGGGGATGAATGGAATTTTATAGTGCAGATTCAAGCCATCCCTCCTATTGCATTGTAATGTTAAAGTTTGCAAATCAGTAATGTTGCGACTTGTGAAAAACAGGAGACTTTTTATTGGTATTGCTGAAATTTGAAAAGTTCAATAATAACTGAGATAAGTATTGCAATGTGTTGCGATTTTACCCTGCTGGATCAGGACCTTCCATATCATGTATTTCTCAATAGTTTCCTTTCACTGTACTGTGAATATGGAAAGCCAATAATATAATTTTAAATCAACGCCACCACCATCAAACCTAAGTTGAGGTAATTATAACCATTCTATCTCACGAGTCAATAGGCATGGGGCACTGAATGGAGAGGCATATGATTTTTTAATATTATAATATGGAGCATTTTATGTGCATTTTACGTGCAGTAGCACAGACCCACAAGTGGAGAATGTATTACACATATTTAACTCTGGTGAGCAAGAATAACTTTTTTCTTTCATGCTTTTTACATAATTTTCCCCGTTCTTTTGTGGAACACAGGTCTTGGGCATGTTATCTTGGTTTGCATGTATGAGTGTTTTGTTCATAGGATATGAATATCAATACCAGTATTATATTCTTATTATACAAGGATGAGTTATTAAATCCTTTAACAAAAAGGTATTTAACATGATACAGGGGTGTCTGAAAGCCTTTAAACTACCAATATTTTTCTTATTAAAAGAAAACTGTTTTGGCTATGAATTTTCTGCTGTTTTGGATAATTAAAAAGAGGCTACAGTAAAGTGTGATTGAACCACAAAAACATTTGAAGGCCCAGCAAAAATTTCCAAAAGCAGTGAAAGGGAATTTGGGTATTTTTATAGTTCTCTAAGTCTGGCTACTTTATATAATCAAGTTAGTAAACTATTCTCCTCGCTCTGATTCAAGAGGGCCAAAACCAGAAATCGTGAGAGAAAAAAATGCTTTCATAGCAAATTAAACCATTTGGAGGCAAAATTTACTTTGCTAAACAGCATATATATAGCAGATTAGGTTGCCTTTAAAAAAGGTTTTAAAGTATCTGGTTCCAGAAGGGGGCATTCTGTTTTGGCTGAGGGTAATAGAGTCTTGATATAATGATTATGCATAATAAACTATCATATATAATTTTACAATAATTTCTGGAAAAATGTTTAAAAGTTTAACATTATTCTAATGGTACAGTTTCTATCTTGTAACTATGTAAAGGCAAAGGTGGCTGCTCAGTAGTCAGAGGCCGCAATATTGCAATGATCTCCACATGGGCATAGGCTTGTGCCTTCCAGGAGATCTGCCTCTGTACAGCTCTTTGCAGAACTAGAGCCTTAGAAAGTCCATTCCTCTCTAATTACATCATGGAGCTTTGGCCCAGATTCACAAAAGTATTTAGGTGCCTAATTCCCTGCTGGAGGAATCAGCGAATATAGTGATTATGGGTCCCTGGAAACTATATTGTCAAGTGGAAAGAGAAAAGGGCTCTTCTAATTTTAATTATATTTACCAACAACAAAATTTGATAATATACAGAATTGCCATTTGTAGGTAGATTAGTAGCATCATATACACTTTACACAGTGAGAAACTGAGGCTCACAGAGATTAAGTGACTTGCCTTCGGCGGCACACTGATCTAGCAGATTACTGCTAAAACTAGTTGTCTGGAGACTTGGGTTCCAGTATAGATTCTGACGCTGACATGCAGTGTGACCTTGGACAGATCACATCCTCACTGAATTTCAGTTTCCTCATTTTTAAAAAGGGGGAAATTATATTTAACAACATTATAAAGTTGTTGCAAAGTCTAAATAATATTAGTAAGCTGTTACTTGTGCAAAATATTATTAGAGCCTCTTAATGGCCAAATAGAACTCAGGACTTCCAACCACGTTCTCATTGCGTTGTGAAGACAGTAGCATCAGCTCCTCCTGTGGTAGCTTTACAAATTTGCAAATGCAAAAGTGACTTTTCACTTTTTCACAAATGTTCAAATAATGAATTTTGTCCCAAAAAGTTGAAGTTTTGGAAAATTTGTCCAATTGCATAAGAATTAGAGACCTGTAAAAGAGGCAAACTTTATTTAAAAGAGTCCACGAAACAAAATAAATGTTTTTGTCTGCTTAGCTGTTAGGTGAGGAAGCACAGGAGGAATACAAATACTAAACTAAATCCTGCAAGCTGGTACCCACATCAATAACTTCGTTCATGTCAGTAATCTCAAACTCAGTGGGGCTATTGGGAGGAATGGAGTTATTCATATATGTAAATGCTTGCAGAATTGGGGGCAGAGAGTTAGTGGAAGGAGGGGAAGATTGACAGAGACTTCCTTTTTTGGTGTGGTGAATCAGGAACAGGACTTTTAGGTGCCAGCCCATAATAGCATGCAGAATTGCCACAAGTGAATGCTGCTGATAATATTCTGCTGGAGACCCCTTCAATTCAAAAGCACTGCACAATCACTTAAGGATAGTAATTTATTGTTTTATTATATTAAAATTCACATAACTGAATATTATTTGAGCAGACTGGTTGCCATTAAAAAGTAAACATTTATTCACAATTATAGTTCAGAATAGGCAACAACTGGAGTATCTTTGCCAACATTGTTCAGTTACTGGGAATAAAAGTTGACTTTCTATTGGTGACCAAAGTATCATTGTTGTGGTTTAATTTCTGCTAATTACTGTGGTTTTCCTCTTTTGTATTTAATTTAGTTTGAAATATATACCTTTATGGAAATCTTTAAGCATTAATATGGCCAGTCATAACTCCTCCACTCTAAACAGAAAAGTGTTTGCAAATTCACAGGTTCTAAGCATCCCTGTTACATGTATAGATTTCATGTATTTTTTCTTGACATCACTTCATTTTAATATTTGTTTTGCAGATAAAGGCTTATATTCATATAATTCAGGTAAATCTTCAGCATGCCTGAAGTGTTTATTGCTTGCATATATATGCACAGTTTAAGTTGACATTTTATTGATGTGCTTATGCTACATACTGTGCATATTTTAAATTGCTAAAGAGTTCTTTGGCTTTCCTGTGTGCTTTTCAGTTATGTCCTTTGTACTGGCTTTATTTTTTCAGAATCTTAGTATTGGGAACACCTTGCTGAAAGTATAATATTTGTTTTGTCTGTCTCTATTTGAAGGGAGATAGATATTTGATAGATAAGTTGTAGTATGCTTTACTAATTATACTGGGGAAATATTAAGTTATTTTGGTCAGAGATTTATTAAAATTGAAAACTTGTACTGAAGCTACTTTGTAAACTGTTTTAAATAGTTAAAGAATGCAGAAATGTGGTAAGTAAGATACTGTTAATATCAGCATAAGTGTCTTTGTATATAGCTATATTATACCGTCCCAGTTGCAAATCATTTTGCTATATCTGAGAGAGAAAAGTGATGCTCTTAGCTTTCCTTAATTAAATATAAATAACCCAATAATTTAAAGCCTTCCTAATACAAACTTAAATTCTGTCACACATTTCATGTGGGACTTTTCCAGGTCAAACAGTTTTAATTACATGAACTTCATTGAGATTTGGTTCACCTAATTATATTTTAATTATGTTTAATAAATGTAATACCAAGAAATTAAAGCTAATACTATGCCCACAAAAATCTCTTCAGCCACTGATAATCAGGTTCTCTGAATGAAACTGAGAGAGAGAGCTGCATGATAGTCAGTTGTGGCTTCCTAAGTCTAAGTCTGTTTCTGTTTCAAGCCTGGCATAAATTAGAATAATTTAAGGGCTTCACTAAACTAGACAAGGGGCTACATTCACTTCTCCTCCTCCTCCTCCTCCTCTTCCTCATGTGTAAGATTGCCTATAGAGGCCCAATCTGGTAGGCGAGTGCTGAGTCCGCTTACCAGATCATGCTCTGCAGGCGAGTTAGGCAGAGGACCACATCTTCCCCTGGTTCTTGCATTGCTCTGGGACATATGTGTTTGGTCACCTGGTGTAGAGCTGCTTTGCACATGATCAGAGGCAGAAACATAGATGCCTTGGGAACTTTATTGCAAAATTTTAGGTGCCAAGTGAGCTTAGGCACCTCCAGGGTTTGGTGGAAGCCAAGGGAGAGGGGGCGGGGAAGGTCTCGTGATTCCTAGTGGGGCCTGATTCTCGGATTTAGATGCCTAAAGTGTCAGTTAGCCACTTAAGTCCTTTTGTGAATCCAGTCCCAACTGACTAAGCCACCGAAAGGCCATCTACCATCTTGAGATACCTCTAACCACTGGACAATATGTTATTCTGATGTCTGTCTTAGTCTCTCCTGTTGAATTTATTCCACTTTTTATATGTAATTAAATTTACATTGAGCCTGAGACAGAGTGAGAAATGAGTCCATAGTCCAGTGGTTAAGGCACTCACCTGAGAGGTGGTAAACCTGGGAGACGTCTGTGCTACCTTGCATGTAAAAGCAATATCTCCCTGGGATATTGATGACAGAACTATGCACAGGTCTCTACATCACTGTCTAATATCTGGTCCAATGTGGAAAGTAGTTTCAGCAGGTCTTCTCTGCATGCTAAAGCTGTCTGTCTTCAAAACATTTATAAATACAGAGTGTTTCATTCATGATTTGGAAGAGGCTGGATAGCCATCTCTCTTGGATGGTTTAGACACAACAAATCCTGTATCTTGGCATGGAGGGTTAGACTAGATGACCCTTGTGGTCCCTTCTAACCTTATGTTTCTATGAACTGCAGTCTTATAAAGTTTGGTAATGCCCCGAAATGTAATTCTGAAAACATGCTTTTTGGATATGACATATTCATTCTTCTCCAATGACTTACATATCATGTTTAAGGCTAAGATTTTGTCACAAATATTTTTAGTAAAATTCATGGACAGGTCATGGGCAATTATGAAAAATTCACAGAAGCCATGACCTGTCCCTGACCATTACTAAAAATATCCATGACAAAATGAAGAGCCTGCGCAGGTGCTGGAGGGCTGGGAGCTCCTGGGGTCCCCACCACCCGTGGGGGCCTGGAGCTCCAGGGTCCCTGTCCACTGGTGGCTCTGAGCTCTGGGGGTCCCGCTCTGGCATCTGCGGAGGCGGAGAGCTCTGGGGGTCCCCCAGTGACCCACAGTAACCGGGAGTGGCAGAGGGTCCTGCCTGCCACTTATGGTGGCTGTGAGCTGCGGGCAGTTCCCGCCGCCTGGGGTGGCGGGAGTACCCTGCAGCTTACTGCCTCTGCAGGGGATCCTGCAGCTCCCAGCCAGCCCTGGCTGAAATCCTGGTGGTCTTTGGAAGTTACAGATTCTGTGACTTCTGTGACTAAATCGCAGTCTTAATCATGTTCACTCAGTTAGTCATTCAAGTCAGAAAAGGTTTCACTAGCTACCAGGACTGTGGACTCTGTGATGGATTTCCCCCAGCTGGGGTGCCACCTGCAATGAGGCCCCATCAGCCTGGGCTCCCTATACACTGTACTGCTGTGAGCAGCCTGCCAAGCCCTCTCCTAGGCTCCAGCACACATAGAGGTAGGGACACACCCAGTTCTTTAACCAGCCCCTGCACGGGGAGGCATAGCTAAGGCACCTCCCATTTCCTAAGGCACACATCTCCCCTTAAGTGTAAACCCCAAATTATACTGTCTTTTATTTCACAGAGATCTGTATGGCATAAGCTCATGACATTCGCCCCCTCCCTCAATGTGGAAAAGAAGCAGAAAGCTGTTGCATATCTAAGTTATGACTCCCACACACTGGTTTTAGACAAAGCCAAAATGAGTTTATTAACTACAAAAGTGATTATAATGGATAGCAAACATATTAAAACAGATTACCTAGCAAACAAACAAAATACGCAAACTAAGCTTAGTATACTAAAGGGATTGGATATGAGTAGCAAATGCTCACCCTAAATGATGATTCAAGCAGGCTGCAGAGATTCTTGAGGGGCCAGCTGCACTTGCTTACAGCTTAAAAAACCCTAGGTGTTCCTTTCTCAGGTTAAAAATCCCTTTTAGCCTGGGTCCAGCACTTCCCTCCAGTTTAGTCTTTGTTCCTCAGGTGTTCCCAGGAGCCTCTTTGGGTAGGGAGTCAGTGAAGAACCACGATGATGTCACTCCCCTGGCTTAAGTAGCTTTTGCATATGGCAGGAACCCTTTGTCTCACGCCTGGTCGGTGGAAAAACACTGGTATTCCGAGATGGAGTCCAGTACCAGGTGACCTGATAGTGTCATAGCAGCCATGGGTCAGAGGCTGTTTACAGTGTCCTCAGGAAGAGAGATTAGCTGCTTCTAAGGCCTATTGTTTTCTCCTAATGGCCCTTTAACCTGGATGGGCCCTTCCCAGCCAGCCATCTAGACTGACAATCTTTTGCCTAGTTGGTGTTCCCCAGGTGTAAACACATTTGTAATACAGATATATAGTCAATATTCCTAACTTCAGATGCAAAAATGATACATGGGTACAAATAGGATAATGATATTACAGTAAACCTTTCAAATGATATCTCACATGATCTATCTTGCATAAAATACATCAGAATTATGCCATAATCATACCATAATAATATCACTGTGAAGAATATGGGGTGCAGTGTCACAGGCTCATTCTAACACAGCCAACCAAAAAGAAACTTGTATGCGTTTGATGTGTAAAGCAGAATAACTTAGTTTTGCTTTTGTTCAATTTGGTACTGTATTACCTGCAGTAAGATAAAGAGAGATGTCTTGGAAGAAACATAGGAAACACATACAGTATTTACACCAGTAAGTTGCCATATTTACAGAGTTATTTTGATCCCTATCACTTCTCTTTTTAAAAATGGATTGTGATTTTGGGTAATTTATTCCTATTAGACCTGACCCAGAGATTACTGAAGCCAATGAGAGTATTTTCATTGACTTCAATAGACTTTGGAGGAGGCCAGTTATTCCTTGAGGCAATTTTTAAGTTTTAGACTGGATAATCATATAGCATGGTGTGTATTTTGTTTTCAACACACAAATGTAATAAGTCATAATGAAAGACAATATTCACCCTAAACTGGGATGATTTGTTAATAAATTATATTCTAGGACACTTAATTAGTGCTATTCCTTACATTAAAATAGAGCCAAGATAGAATTGAAGGATAGAGGCAATGATCCATTTATATTCTGTAAGGCTGTCAGTCTTGAGAGTCCACCCTAGGTCTGTCACAACATAGCTGTCACATACACCATACTAATGGAGTTTGAACTGGTTTCAGAGTGGAGAATGACTCCCTTTTTGCACTTACATAATACATACCTTCCTTTATAAAACATCTTGAAATATACATATGAAAAGTGCTAAATAAGAACTTATTATTATTATTATTATTTATTATTTATTATTATTCCTTGGGAATAATTTATTTGTGAACATGTTTCATTTTCAATAGTGCCCGATAAACCTGAGATTGATTTTTTTTTGCCTTGTTGGCATTTATTCTAGTTGCTCAGATTAAAAAGGGGTAATTTTACGGGGCACAGGTAAGAAAAGATAGAAATCTACGTCTTCAGAGCTCTGATGTGTGATTCCAGAATTGCATCTTCAATGGGCTATAAAGGAAAAAACCATCAGAATTACTAAATAATACCACACTTGCAAAACTTACAAGAAGTTTTAAAGTCTGCAGCCACCATTTACAGTAGTATCTTATACATTGATTCCAGTGAGGGATCTGAACCTTTCAAACTTTTTCTGTTTCTGGGGCTAATGAGAGACATTTTAAATAAACACTCAGTTTGGTCTGACTACTTCACAAAACTTACCAATTCCAGGCAGTATTTTTGCACATCGCTCTGTTCAGACAGACACTTTATTTCCTCCATCCTACCTAAAAACATTAATGTCAAAAGGGAATTTTTTTAAGTGAAAATTTTCTTGTCTTGTTAAAATAACACCCCCCAAAAAAACCACCAAACCCCCAAAAAAACACTTACTCTACACTTGATATTTTGATGATTCTTTAAAAGTTAATAAAAACATTTTATTTTCATAATTAAAAATGCATATCTTGTCTCTAGAATATTTAACATAACATTCTAAAATATATTAAAACAGCCCTGTTAATTGCAATTATAAAAACATATAAAAGTAATATTCTAATAATTAATTAGCAAGATATGCTCATGTCTAATAAAATATTGCTTACTGAAAATCACTGCAGCGCTTCACAGCCAGACTGGCTGTGACCCTTCTTTCATGAGAAAGAGACACTGTCAGTTTGCCTCCTGGGTGAAGGATTCTGGATGTTTCTTTGTACTCCAAGATATACCAATCCTTTGTCTTTATTCATAAATCAGACACCCCCTGCTGTTTTTCTTCCTGTAGATTTCCTCTCTTGTATATTGCACAATATCTAAACATGCAGCTGACTCAGTATGCAAATAGGCATGCACTGTGAGGCATACAATACATGAAAGACCAGACAGGGAAATAGGTATCAGTTACCTCTTGCCTGAAAGTAACATTTCTGAGGTATGTCACCTCCTGGTGACCTGTCTTAATTCTACGACTTTAAGAACATAATTTTCAGTATAGATATATAACACCTTAAATATTATCCATACACACATTTCACAATGATTACGGTGACCAGTAGGCTACTGCCTCTTAGTGTAGACCTCACATGCTGCCTTCAGTGAACTATTATGCAGCTATCTGACCCAGAGGATCCATATAAAACCCTATTCAGATGATGTGTCCTCTGCAAATTGGCATAAAGGGGTCCCTGGGTCACAAAATAGCTTGGGGTTAAGGTGTGTTATAGTTTGGTTTTTGTGCTGGTGCCAGGGGGATGGAAGCATGTACCCCTGTCCATCTTCCACCCTGGTGTTATTATCAGTACCATATGGAAGGCTCTCTATTGGGTCTAGAACATCAGAGACAATATTACATGTTTCAGAGTAACAGCCGTGTTAGTCTGTATTCGCAAAAAGAAAAGGAGTACTTGTGGCACCTTAGAGACTAACCAATTTATTTGAGCATAAGCTTTCGTGAGCTACAGCTCACTTCATCGGATGCATACTGTGGAAACTGCAGAAGACATTATATACACAGAGACCATGAAACAATACCTCCTCCCACCCCACTCTCATGCTGGTAATAGCTTATCTAAAGTGATCACTCTCCTTACAATGTGTATGATAATCAAGATGGGCCATTTCCAGCACAAATCCAGGTTTTCTCATCCCCCCCCGCCCCCAACTCACTCTCCTGCTGGTAATAGCCCATCCAAAGTGGCCACTCTCTTTACAATGTGTATGATAATCAAGTTGGGCCATTTCCAGCACAAATCCAGGTTTTCTCACCCGCCCCCCCCCCTTTTTTTTTTCCAAAAAACCACACACACAAACTCACTCTCCTGCTGGTAATAGCTTATCCAAAGTGACCACTCTCCGTACAATGTGCATGATAATCAAGATGGGCCATCTCCAGCACAAATCCAGGTTTTCTCACCCCCCCACCCCCATACACACACAAACTCACTCTCCTGCTGGTAATAGCTCAACCAAAGTGACCACTCTCCGTACAATGTGCATGATAATCAAGTTGGGCCATTTCCAGCACAAATCCAGGTTTCCCCCCTCCCCCCCCCACACAAACTCACTCTCCTGCTGGCAACAGCTCATCCAAACTGACCACTCTCCCCACAATGTGCACGACAATCAAGGTGGGCTATTTCCAGCATAAATCCAAGTTTAACCAGAATGTCGGGGGGGGGGAGTAGGAAAAAACAAGGGGAAATAGGCTACCTTGCATAATGACTTAGCCACTCCCAGTCTCTATTTAAGCCTAAATTAATAGTATCCAATTTGCAAATGAATTCCAATTCAGCAGTTTCTCGCTGGAGTCTGGATTTGAAGTTTTTTTGTTGTAAGATAGCAACCTGATTCTCTTTCCCTGTGGGTTAGGCTAGATTTTTATGGAAGGTCCCCTCAGGAGCTCTATAATTAGGGAATAATCAGATCCAGAATTGCCTTTAAGTCACATTTAAGTATTTTCCTTAATTACCCTGTTTACAGTACGTCCTTTATGAGTATGGAACCTGCTCCTTCACTCTCGCCCTGATTCTCTGGGTCTTCCCTAGCGGTAAATTGTTCTTTCTCCTTGTGTTAATCCAACCAATGGACTTCAAAAGAAAAGCAACAAACCACATGCATGGAAATTTAAAATTATTTACATAACCTATTAAACTAATCATAGTCAGTCTATCTTAAAGTTATACATTACAGTAAGAGTAGGCCTGGCTTTCCTTGCATTGATAACTTTCAGGTTCTTAACTGTGCTTAAAAATTGGTATATCATATAAACAATAACAATTAACATCTTTCTAATGCAATTACAGAATTAATTTAGTAACAAAACAAGTTAACTGTTATAACACTTAAAGAGTAAAAATTACATTTCCAAGAATTTCCAAGTTAAACAGCTTTATTTGAGCAATGAAGGGCTGAATTGTAGATTGTGGGCTTTGAGCTGGAGGGGAATGAGCATCAATCAAATATAGTGTTCAGTTCATACTCCTCAATGAAAATTCTCCACTGTAAAGTGGCATGCACTATGCACCAGGGGGGCACATCCTCTTCATGGGATCCCCAATCTGGCTATATACCCCTGATTCTATTACAATAGGGTTCTCCCCTACTGTGAAGGAGGGGGCTTAGGATCCACCCTAAGAGATATGTGAATAATCTCCATTCCCCTGAGTAGTGATTCTTCTTAGTCTCTATGTCTTGGTTTTACCCCTCAAAACTACTATTTTTTCTGCATCTTCCAGGAAGATTAATCGTCTCTTTCCTACCCATCAGAAACCTTGCACACATGTCAAGGACTGGTGGCAAGTAGGTTCAGTCTCATAGCTAGTGACCTATTGGATGATTGCAAACAGTCTGAGCTGACACACAGTTGTGACCATGTAATCATTTGTTAATATGTATTACTACAGAATGCTAAAAAATACGGATTTCCTTGTCCTCATTTCAAAAAGTACATTCTCTTTTATTAATGGGTGAGTATCACCGACACGTTAGGATACAGATTTGAACATTCCAATATCAGCAATAAAACAAGTTGGGCAGAGCTGTACTTACAAGATGCCAAAGAAGAAAGAGATAAGTGTGTGTAAGTAAAATTAAGCCAAACAGAGGCTAACACATTTATTTGTCATACATGACCTACATTTTAGGTCTAATTATGGATTTAGAATCTGCTTTTGCCAATTAAGCTCTAGCTATTTTAACAAGTGTTGTGCTTGCTGTGGTACAATTAAAATACGTCTTTTCCTCTGAATTTTCACAGCTATAATTTGTCTTGCAGGATGCAAACTATGCATATGAATCTGCCAAGCTCTAATAATGATTATCATTATCTTTTAGAAAATGTAGCATTCATTTAACATAATAGCTATAATTCATCTTCCAAGTGTTTATATATGAGTTTAGCTATATTGCAAACAAGAAAAAAACATAGCATAACTTCGGTATTTTGCAGCTGGATTTCACTCTTTCACTTTTGAACTATTACTTTATGGATTTCAAGGAAAATAGTTAATGTGCCACTAATTAATAACCATTACAATAATATACATATCTTTCTGTTCCAAGGATCCTGTATTGATTCTCCTTGTATTTATCTATATATTTTTGCCAAGTTATGTAGTCTGAAATGCATTTCATTTGGTTATTATTATTGCCTGAGCAGTTCTGACTTACAGTAATAACAATGGTATGTTTGTGACCATTCTTTTTTTGCAGGGTCCAAAAGAATCAGTGATAGTGAAGTCTCTGACTATGACTGTGATGATGGAATTGGTGTAGTTTCAGGTATGAATTTCTAAATGCATTCTTCTAGTTTCAGTAAAGAGCTTTCTTATTTATAATTTACTATGATTAATTTAATGTTGCTTTTCTCCTGGTAGAAAATAAATCAGCACTCAATACACATTTTTCTAACAAACACGCAGAATGCTGTGAGCTAGCTTTTCTTAATGCATTAACTACAAAAATGACTTGTAAAGGGGAAAAGCAATGATACCTTTTCCTTTTTGGCTTCTTTATAATGTATTTTGTCCAAAAGAATGAAAAAAGAGTTTTATTTTGTTGTGCTTTCTTTTTAACTCAGAATTCATGTTATCTGGAAGACTCTATGGTGAAATCATAGTGAAATAGTGAAAACACTGGAGTCAAGGGCTCAGAAAGCTGAACATTTGAGAGAGGAAGGGAATTTTAGCCATATGTTTTTAAAAGTGTATTTGTTTTTTTTAACAGGCATTTAATTTTGGTGTTTCATGAGTATTTAAGACAAAAAATGTTATTGGCAAAGATCCAGCCTCTTATAATAAGATGCAAAGAGCTCACAATATAGAACTCTTAGTTCTCCAAGACATCCATCAGTAAAACCAGAAGAGACTACGTTTTGCATTTCTGGATATTTCTAAGATAATAAATAGAAAAAAAAACAACAATTGTTTTTATAAAGAAAAAATAACAGTAATAAAACCCATACACTATCGTTCTGAGTCTTTAAACATCCCACAGAAACAAAAAGGGACATCCTGTGATAGGAAAAAAACCTTATGCCAGTCATGTTTAATTCTTTCTTTTGCAAGAGGCACCATTCTGGACTGGGGTGCGCTTTGTAGTTGTCTGGATTGTTAGCTCAGTCCCCAACATTTCTAGTTTTTTTCACACCTAATTCCCCCTTTTTGTTGCAGCCCACCTTTGGCCCCATATCTATCACTACCTTATGGTCGTAGGCCTTGTCTACAGTGGAGAAAGGAATTATGTTAGAAATCATTATTAACTAACACATCTAACTAACAGAATGTAAAACACAATTTAGTACCTAATGTGTTCACTAATTATGAGTAACTGGAGGGTCCTCATTACCATAACCAGATAATACATTTTAAAACTTGTCCTTGTCAACACTAGTTGCTACACATCATATTAGTTGACACATTTCTAACATGATGCATCTTCCTGGTCTACACAAGCCCTAAGAGGGAATTCTGCTGCATAGTAGACACATCCAGCTGGCAGTTGTGCCTTTGAAGAAGCATGTTTGATGGTGTAGGGATTGCAGCTGAGATATTGTTCCATGTGGCTGGCCCCTTTTTTATCTTTTGTCTCCTGGCTCCAATTCTGTCTCCTGAGAGGAGATTTCATTCTGGTTCCTTTGCATTCATGGGCAGGCATCAAACAGATAGTCCGACCTCCATAGTGAGCACCAGGCCTGAGCCAAGGTTCACAAAACTGTGTACAAGGAGGGTGATCTGAAAACAGTTGGTTTCATCCAAGTTTAACTGTGCCATAATTCATTTACATTCACCTTTCCAGGATGCAACCAGTCGTTGTTTCCACCTCCCCATAAGCTTCTGTATGTTTGAGAGTACAGGAAGGATAGTTGTAGGGTACTTCTCCTCACTCTGCAAGGTGTTCTTTAGGAGTTCCTTCACCCTTCTCCTTTCCTGGCACCATTCTCAGTGGCGAAAGAGGCCATAGATTTCCCCTGCCCTAAGCCTGTTTCCCAGATCACAAAGAAACTGTGGAGGAATCCTGGGAGAAACATGACTTGAAGATAGCTTTTCTTGTTGCCTCCTTGGACCTGGTGACTTTTTCTTCTCTTCTGCTTACCAATAATCTTATGGGCAGAAGAATTTTATGAAAAGCACAATTCCAAACTGAACAGTGCCTTATAGCCTGCCCCTTTTAGGAAAAAAGCTATTTAGGGAAGATCAAACCCTGTAGACTGTCCAGGATGAGAAAAATTCTGCTCATGAATGACCAAAGTATCATATTCCTCCTCCTAGCATAAAGAACACTCAGGTTGCTGTTAGTTTCCCTTCAAGTCTCACTAAAGACCAACGTTCCAAATATCTCATCATGAAATAATTCTCAGGAACAAATCAAAACCGGAAGAGTTTGCAGACCAAGCCATGGAGAGCTTTTGATCCCAGGGCTCTGAAACTTCCTCCTCTCCTTTTAAGAGAAGTTTTCTACTTCCCTTCTTCAGACAGCACTTGGTACAGATCTCAGAAGACCATTAGGTTCATTTGGTGAGTTCTTTAGATTAGTTTGTGGATTTAGTGAATATCCAGGTCTCTGCCCCGCTTGCCCCAATCTCTCTACCTAGAAAACAGTGAGGAGAGGAAGCAGCACCACAGTCCTTCTGACATATTCAATCCATAACAGAGAGACAGTGATTCTTGGAGATCTGATTGCTCCTAATTGCTGTGCCAAAGATGTCAGTAGGAGTTTATCTTAGTTTAGATCTGAAGTGGCTCAACTTCTAGTGTATGCTCAGTCATCACCATAGTAAGACCTGGGGGATTGCTCTTGCCGCTGTAGATTCTAAAGATGAATGCTTTCATATTCCCATTGCTCAGTTGCCTCAGAAATACCCCATTTAACTTGTGGGGAAAATCAGTCCATCTGGCCTAATGTCAGCACCCCAGTGCTCACAGACTCTCTCACTACTGTTTGACAATTGATGGACTTGCTGTGAAACACTTGGGCTTTATAATACAATGACAGAATCTAGCCAATTCTTTATTAGCTGCTAAAGCATGTGTTGACATCGCTTTAGGGGTAAGCCAATGCTTTCAGAAAAGAATTTTCAAAGGTGATAGTCCATGTCAGGAGACACCTGAATAATTCAGCCAAACACATACTAGAAATGTCATCCATAGATCTAGTAATTTGGGACACAAAAATCTGCTAATATGCATCATGGTACCATGTTGGAGCAATGGAACCCAAAGAATGATCTGCCAGCCACAATCTTACTCTCACCAGTGGTCAGGCAGTCCTTGTTGTGATTGGAAAGTCGTACTGCTGCACGATTTTCAGACAGTCCTAACACCATCCGATGCAAGCCTGCAGAGATGTGTAGCTGTCTGGTCCTAGTTACATGAAGACACTTGGTCCCATCAGGAGAAGTGTCTCCAAGTCAGCCTACTGGAACACGAGGCAGTGGGGTTTGCCTTTCAAACCTTCAGAAATGAAATCCTGAATCTCATAGCCCTGTTGTGTATGGACAACACCCACTGTAGTTACATATTTTAATAAGCAAGGGGGTATCAGCAGTAGAAGACTGATACAGGAAGCATTGACCCTAGTTCTGTGTGCAGAAGATCACCTGCTGTTCAACATGGCAATGCAATGGGCAGACTTTCTCGAGTTGCAGGTTAATCGGCTGAGCCAACAGGTACTGGGCATTGAATCTGCAGGACTTCCAATCAGTAAGCAATCAATGGATCACCCCAGCAGTGGACCTCTTGTGACCACCAAGATCCCTAGATTCTTTGATCGGTACATGAAATCTCAAACCTGGGCAAAGCAAACCTTCTCTCTCAACTAAAGAGGCCTGCTGATGTATGCTGTTTCTCTTTTCGCCATGAAGGAAAGAGAGTCCTGTAAAGGACAAGATGGACAAAGGAGTTCTCATTCTAATAAACCCCAGACTGCCCTTACTGGTCAAAGGATTCAAGGCTGCTGATGCTCTCACCCACAGATCTGATTTTTCTCCAGGAAAGTAGAAACACAGGTCTACTTTTGCATGAACTGGAGTCATACAGTGCGCCGGGCAAACTGCATGTAAACGTCTGGCTTATGAAAGGAAAGACCTGAAACTAAAGGGGCTTCAGACAGGTTACTATAGTCCAGATAAATATCCCCCTCTAGAATTTACCACAAAAGTTGGGATAAGTTTTATTGGTGTGTAGGAATAGATTGGAGAATGAATCTGAAATCCTGTTCCATTTCCTGTGCCGTTTCCATTTACCAGAGGTTTATACTCTTAGTGAACAGACGTCTGAGGACAGTGAAATTATTTCAGCAAAGCCTCATTCTATAGAACCAGTGGTTAACTTAGTTTTTCATAGGGTGTTTTCCTCTCTTCAAGTCATTAGTAGTGTTAGTTCCCTTCTTTTGGTTTTCTGTTAAGCTGTCTGTTACTTCTATTCTTGGGGGCCATTACTTCAATTATGAATATACGGGAGCTAGCTGCTTTCCTGATCATGCATAATGACAAGGTATGCCTCAGAGAGTTACAAGATTTACTCCTGAAATTAGCTCTAGATTCCTCTGAAATCAAGCCATTAATCTCCCTTCCTTTTGCTTTCAGCCAGCATCCCCAAAGGAGCCCTTATAGCATACACTAGGCCAGAGGTTCTCAAACTGTGGTCCGTGGACCACCAGTGGTCCACGAGCTCCGTTCAGGTGGTCTGTGGATAGTTCCCTCTAAGGTGCGCGCCTGGGCAGCCATCTGCCTAATTAGTGGAGCTGCGCAGGCGTGGCTCCAGTAATTAGGTGCCTGGACCCTGGAGAAGACGGACACGTAAGGTGAGGTCGTGGCCTTGGGGGAATATGGGGTAGGTGGGAGAGGGCAGTGGGGTGAGAAGAGGGGATGGGGGAATTTTGGGACATGCAGGGCTGTGGTGGCCAGACTTTCCCAACCTCCTGGGCTGCGGCTGCCGTGGAGAGATGGTCCTCCTTCCCAGCCTCAGCTCCGTGTCTGCTGTGGCAGGGGAGAGACCCCCCTCCTTCCCAGCCCAGCTCGGGGGCTGCTGCAGTGGGGGAGACCCCCCTCCTTCCCAGCCCCAGCTCGGGGGCTGCTGTGGCAGGGGAGAGAGGGCACATCTATCGCATTAGAAAGGTAAGACTACTGATTTTAAAATATGAGTTGTGTGCTTTTATTTGTAGAACAAAAAACATTAATTATTTAGGGGTTTTTTTAAATATAGTGCTTTTATCCAAAGCGCTTTACAGTAGTTAGCTAACGGTACAAACAACATTTGGAAAGATCATTAGGTGGTCGGCTGAGACCCTTGGCAATTTTCAAGTGGTCTGCCAAAAAAAAAGTTTGAGAACCACTACACTAGGCATAGTGTTATAGCTGTTACATTCTGTTATAGCTGTTGCATTCTGTTCACACAGAACTCCAGACCTTTGGAAATCAGATTTCCTATATGTACTCCTCAAGGGCCAAAGGCGGGAAATGCTATATTTCAGTCATAACTAGAATGGTTAGTCTGTTGTATCAAGTAATTAGACTGAAGTTTGTCCTTATGGAGTCAAAAGTCAGTCAGAGGGATGAGTGCCTCCTGGCCAGAAAGAGTCTGCTTTTGTGGATGAGATTTGCCAAGCAGCACTTTCATGCTTCATTCAGAGGAGATGTTTGTGTGCCTACAGACATAGCTGCTAGACTAAAGGCTAGATTTTCAAAGGTATGTAAGTGCCTAAAAATGGGAGTTAGATCCTAACCTGCTTAGATATCTTTGAATATCACAAAAGATGCCCCTCTGCATCTTAGGGCACCTAAATACATTTGAAAATTTGGCCCTGAGAGTTTTAGTGTTGTGTCGGGGACACGGGGAGCCAGCTGCAACTCCCTGAGCCCCAGTTACTTGGCTCCAGTGCAAGTTACATCTCCAAGGAAACAGTCTGCCCCATTCAGGCCATGACAGTCTCCTCCCTCTCTATTCCCCACGAGCCGGAGGGGCAGCTGGTGCAGGAAGCAGAGGAGCCACCTCTGTGATCTTTCAGCTACAAAAGGGGGGATTTTCCACTGGACATCTCTGGCCAGTTTAAATTCATTGTGTGGCACATAACAACCCTTTATTATTGCTTTGTGATTTATGTTTTGAGCACACCAGTTAATTTTATCCAGGCTGTGATTTTTTCAGAGTTCATTCAGTTCAATTACAGTAGTAATGGAAGGTGCTAAAAAAGTTATCAGTATGAGCTGAAAGATGGAGCAAAGAAGGATAGCTGGGTGTGAAAAATCTAGCTAAATAAGGGATAGAATTACTTATATTTAAATAGTCCAGTCCAAAATGGTGGGCCCCCCCACACTGGAAGAATTTCAGTTTGCAAGAAAGACCAAAGTCTCCTTTATTTAGCTTGTTTTCTTAATCCTTTTATGTTAGTTAAGAAGAGTACTATGACCGCATACTCTATGTGGTGAAAAGTGCATAATTTCATTTTGAAATCCTTCAACATAGTAGCAGTCCATTTTATAGTATTAAGAGTTTGGGAGGCAAAGTTGGGATCATACTTTTATCTCACCTAAATGAGTTTTTTTCTAGGTGAGTGGATAGCATTTGTGATTTCCTCCCTTCTTTTGTACATTATTTGAAAACAAGTTAACTCTTTCAAAACGTTAAACTATCCCTGTTGTTCATTTTGAGTGTTGATTCTTAAATAAAGCTGATAATGACTATTCATCTACTTCATCTGAATTTGTTCTGATCAGCCACTTATGATATCCTCTTTTTCCTGACACAGAGTAGCAGACAGTATGTTGAGCCATCATGTTCCATACAAGATTAATGAGATTGTTCTTAATTTCTTTCAGTTGTATGAGTCTCCTATTTAAGATAATGGGTTAAGAATCGATTGGCATTTTCTGTCCATTCTCTAAGACCTAAATGTCTTCATAGATTGTATGAAGTTTACCTTTATTTGACTTCTGTTTTGATATATGACTGTACAGCTGGAGAGTCTGCACAATTCTGTGGATGAGTTTCCTGCTCTTAACGGAGTTTGCAATATGCCTCAGCACATTTCTTTTGGGGCTTTTTAACTTTGATTTTTCTGCTACCTTGGTTGCATTGTAATTGGGGCTGGTTGTGTGGGTGGGAAAGGTATAATGTTCCTGTGGCCTTGAAAAAATCTATTTAATTGCCTCTCTTTTTCAGTACTGCTGTCACTCTGTGTACTTTCTTTTTAAATGTATTCCTTGTTGTCTTGTCTCATCATCCATATACATCTCTCATTTACGGTTCTTATACTCAGTTTGCAAACTCATCACAATGTCATCTTGATTTAAATATTTGCCTTCATTTCATCAAGTGTTACCTCTTATTTTTTGCTTCTTTTCCTCCTTATCCCAATTCTTTCATTTTGTGTTCTTGGTTTTTATTTAACAGCAGGTTTTATTTAACATGACAGCTCATTTTGCTCTTTGTTTCTTCTGTCATATAAATACGATATCGCCTCAAATAAGTTTGCTAACATCTGTCAAGTATTTGTCTTGATCCTTTCCATGGCAATTCTTGCTTATTTAAAGTATTGCACATGCAACCTAAGCCCCCCAGAAACCTTTAGGCTTTGACTTGTCATGTTTCCATACTTATGCTTAAGAAACAGTTATACTTGTCCATCCTCCACATGGATGATTTTCTTAACCTACTGTCCAAAATAATTTCCATTTGGCAAGACATTCTTCCACCTGTTAAGGACAAGAGCCTCCTGTGGGTTGCTCTATGTTTCATTTTTATTCAGATACCATATGTGAACATGAGAAAAGGCATGAGGCACCTTGTTGAGTCCATTATGCATCTACTTATTTTCTATCAAATGACAGTTGGTCTTTCATCTACTGTAGTTACTCCTTATATCATTTTAGATGCACTTCTTTAGCCATACCCACCTCTTAATATTTGTGTACCCTGTTACTGGTCTCATAAAATCATGGGACCTTGTGAGTAACCCATCCGTCTGGCTAAACTGGTTGTGACTAGAAATCAGTTATTGGCATGGGAGGCTCTTAAAGCAATTTTTAGTGCACATATGTAAGCAAAATTATATCCATTCATATCTGCTTGAAAATGAAATGGCAGGAACCTTGCAAATGATAATTCCTCGAACTGCCTTTTTAACTCCTTTTTCAATATGTTCACAAATGCTGATTCTGCCGCTGCCTATGGTAATTTGATCCACATATTTAATTACAAACTCTGTAAAGAAATTATTCTTAAACTCTCTTTATATTTGATCCTTTCTTAGTTTCCTGCCCTCTCTAGTTTTTGAGCATTACGAAGTTCAAAGATATCTGGTGAGAGCTGTTTACAAAGCTGTCTCTTTTGATGGTTTGCACCTTGTCAAGGTTCCTCCCCCACTCTGAACTCTAGGGTACAGATGTGGGGACCTGCATGAAAAACCTCCTAAGCTTACTTTTACCAGCTTAGGTTAAAACTTCCCCAAGGTACAAATTAATTTTATCCTTTGTCCTTGGAATATCCACTGCCACCACCAAACTCTAACTGGGTTTACTGGGAAACGCAGTTTGGACATGTCTTTCCCCCGAAAATCCTCCCAACCCTTGCACCCCACTTCCTGGGAAAGGTTTGGTAAAAATCCTCACCAATTTGCATAGGTGACCACAGACCCAAACCCTTGGATCTGAGAACAATGAAAAAGCATTCAGTTTTCTTACAAGAAGACTTTTAATAGAAATAGAAGTAGATAGAAGTAAAGGAATCACCCCTGTAAAATCAGGATGGTAGATACCTTACAGGGTAATTAGATTCAAAACATAGAGAATCCCTCTAGGCAAAACCTTAAGTTACAAAAAAGACACACAGACAGAAATAGTCATTCTATTCAGCACAATTCTTTTCTCAGCCATTTAAAGAAATCATAATCTAACGCATACCTAGCTAGATTACTTACTAAAAGTTCTAAGACTCCATTCCTGGTCTATCCCCATCAAAAGCAGCATATAGACAGACCCACAGACCCTTTGTTTCTCTCCCTCCTCCCAGCTTTTGAAAGTATCTTGTCTCCTCATTGGTCATTTTGGTCAGGTGCCAGCGAGGTTACCTTTAGCTTCTTAACCCTTTACAGGTGAGAGGATTTTTCCTCTGGCCAGGAGGGATTTTAAAGGGGTTTACCCTTCCCTTTATATTTATGACACACCTGTAGTCATATTTAGACAAATATGTATTCTTCAGTTTATTAAGGAAAGTGTTGCTTTATCCTGTACCTCAACAAGAAAAGCATATCTTTCATAACAATCAAAGAAAATATTTATAAATCAGACTTGGAAAAATTATTGCACTTCAGAAATCTTTTTCAAATTACTTTTTCTGCCTGTTTATCTATTCTGAGCTACCTACCCCAGAGAGGGCTACAGCAATTAAAATAACAAATGTTGTTATAGTGGTTTTTGGTAATTTTTTCCCTTCATATGCAATACATATAATATAGAGTTCACGCTTGGGAAACTGGAAACACTGGGCCAGATTCTCTGCTGCATCCAGTCTCTGCTGGGTGCAGTGTGGGAGTAGCTACAGAGAAGCCACTTGCAGCTCCCTGAGTCTCAGATTAGCTGTTCATTGGTCCCGGTGTAGTTCAGAGCAGTCCTAAACTACACCAATTGATACTGGCCCTCAAGGAGCTGACTGGCATCAGACAATAGCTAGTGAATAGCATCTTGTCATGCCCCTCCTGTCTCTAGAAAGATTCCCATGCAGGGCAGAGATGGCAGAGAGGATGGTAAAGGAGCCCTCTATGCCTACTGTACATCAGCTGAAGTCTCTTCAATGGCAGGGGATTCTTAGCTGAGGACATTTGTCTAGTTTCTGGCTCTTTTGTGACATCAGAGTGTGGCAGAGAAGATGGATTGCAAAAGGGAATCTGGACAATTTATGTGTGTTTCTCTCTCCACATCTGTATAATGTTTTTATTGGATAACGTCAATACAATGCCTTTTACATTGTGTTCTTCTGAAAGAATCTGAGAGTGCTTTATAATAAGATACTATTTAAATTATCCTAATATTAGAAGTGATTGAATGGAAAGCTAATACATTTTTCTTTAGCTCTATTTTAAATACCAAATCTGACTGGCACTGCAATTAGAAATATTAAGTAAGTTCAAAAAATTGTGGCACATGGTTGCTAAAGACCATCCCTCCCATGGTATTTTACAGTAGGGTGTATTTTGGACTAGATAAGTAACCTGCTTATGGAGGTCAGAATCAAGAAACAGGGACAAAAGATGAGTTATTTATAATGGCTCTCAGCTATTAAGTGGCTTATAAATGTTTTAAACTCTATAATCAATACTACAGAATTTTATGGAGTGCCAGTGAAAGACAAGATACATTTTGAACATCTGTGTTCTGGACACTTTATATTCAGGAGTTCCTGCAAGTAGAGGATTGTGTTAGTTCAGTCTTGAGAAGACAGCAGCATTTATCAGGGACACTAAGTATTTTTCACTGTGTAAAAGATAATGAGATGCTTGAGGAGCAAAATGAGAATACAAATGAGGTATTACTCAGCAGGTGTTCAGAATTATCTAGATTAGCAAAAGTAAGAACAGGTAAAACTCTTCTCTAGCTCACAAAACTACTCTGTTTCCAAAAGAAAATGAAAACCACTTTTTTCTCTTTTCCTCCCTTTTTTAAAAACCTATCTTGTCCTTTTGTTCAAAAAATTGGCTTCCTTTCTTTTTAACATTGCATCCTTCTCTGTAATTGAAGCAAAAGGTTTGTTTTCTAGTAGCATTTGATTTTCAGTAGTTACCTTAGACATGTTAAATTGCTGACAATGAGGTCTGAGTTTTCATATGTGGGTTCTGTAGGGAAATTACTTTGCAGCTATAAAACACTAGAGTGCTTTGGTCACTGCTTGAAACCAAGTGCAGTTTGAAAGTTATTTTAAAGCAAAATATAAATGTACAGAATGGATGCAGTCTTGGGCCCATTGATGTCAATTGGAGTTTTGCCTCTGACTTCAGTGGGGCCAAGATTTCAAATTAGATCTCTGGTTTGTCCCTGAGTAAGAGCCTTTATCACTCAGAAAGCCCAATAATTACCAATACAAACATTTCGCTAATTCTTAGAGTCCATGTCCATAATCTAATACTGTTCTATGTGAATTCTTGGGCTGGTCTCGATGGAGGTAACTCACCTCTGTGTAAAGGGCCAGTCCGAGCCTATATCCTACTTAAACCGCCCAAAATACTTCTGAAGTGAAAAGTAAATGGTGCAGAGGTCATATGCTGGATTTTTATACTTGGGTGAGTTTCATCTTATATTCTTCATATGAAACAAGAGTGACTTTTAAATGTCTTTCATTCACAACTCTCAAAATGCAGTTATTAACACAGTATATGTTGGTGTAATGATTAATATTTATTTTATTATTACTCAGCAGTTATTGGATACACAGTTAATATTTATTGCTTACAATTACTTGTTTAGTACTTATCAGTTTCTGAATAAATCTTATCTGCAGATTTTAACAACACATAATTCATGGGTATATAATTATGCTAAGCTTTTGATTCAAAATGGGCTTTATGTTTTCCATAAGAGTATCAGCTTTTTTATGTGTTTGCATCTGTGAAGCAAAAGGCTTAGAGAGTCCAGAAAGGGAAATTACTAAAGTATCAATAGACTAAAGTCTTTATAACTTACAAGTCCCATAAAAATTGTTTTAGAAATCAGTCTATGGCCAGAGTAACTTATCATCTATAACCAATACCTTTTCTTGTCTCTAAGTCAGAAATAACTGGTTTTCCAGATTCATGTGTCTGTCTATTATTGAGAGAGGCAGAAACAATGTAACTAACTTTCTTTGTGATGTTTCAGCAAGCTTAAATTGTCATCCACAAACTGTCAGCTAATCTTCTTGGCTAATGAAGCTGCGATGCTTCTTCAAGAGAGTTCTTGCTTCTTTCTTGAATAGTTTGTCCTTTATGGGTTCTCCCTGGAGACTGGTTACCTCAACAAGCAATTCCCCAGAAATTAATTTCAGGTTGTCTTGGCTGCAGATTCTGGATTTTACTATCTTGAGCAGTTTAGTATCATCTGCAAATTTTGCCACCTCACTGTTTACCCCTTTCTCCAGATAATTTATGAATAAGTTGAATAGGATTGGTCCTAGGACTGACCCTTGGGGAACACCACTAGTTACCCCTCTCCATTCTGAAAATTTACCATTTATTCCTACCCTTTGTTCCCTGTCTTTTAACCAGTTCTCAATCCATGAAAGGATCTTCCCTCCTATCCCATGACAACTTAATTTACCTAAGAGCCTTTGGTGAGGGACCTTGTCAAAGGCTTTCTGGAAATCTAAGTACACTATGTCCACTGGATCCTCCTTGTCCACATGTGTGTTGACCCCCTCAATGAACTCTAATAGATTAGTAAGACATGATCTCCCTTTACAGAAACCATGTTGACTTTTGCCCAACAGTTTATGTTCTTCTATGTGTCTGACAATTTTATTCTTTTCTATTGTTTCAACTAATTTGCCCGGTACTGACGTTAGGCTTACCGGTCTGTAATTGCCAAGATCACCTCTAGAGCCCTTCTTAAATATTGGCGTTACATTAGCTATCTTCCGGTCATCGGGTACAGTAGCTGATTTAAAGGACAGGTTACAAACCTTAGTTAATAGTTCTGCAATTTCACATTTGAGTTCTTTCAGAACTCTTGGGTGAATGCCATCTGCTCCTGGTGAGCTCCTGCTCCTTGTTATGTTAAGTTTCTCAATTAATTCCAAAACCTCCTCTAGTGACACTTCAATCTGTGACAAATCCTCAGATTTGTCACCTACAAAAGACGGCTCAGGTTTGAGAATCTGGCTAACATCCTCAGCCCTGAAGACTGAAGCAAAGAATTCATTTAGTTTCTCTGCGATGTCTTTATAATCTTTAAGTGCTCCTTTTGTATCTCGATCGTCCAGGGGCCCCACTGGTTATTTAGAAGGCTTCCTCCTCAAGTACTTAAAAACATTTTGGTCATTATCTTTTGAGTTTTTGGCTAGTTGTTCTTCAAACTCCTTTTTGGCTTTTCTTATTACATTTTTACATTTAATTTGGCAGTGTTTATGCTCCTTTCTATTTACCTCACTAGGATTTGCCTTCCACTTTTTAAAAGATGCCTTTTTATCTCTCACTGCTTCTTTTACATGGTCGTTAAGCCATGGTGGCTCTTTTTTAGTTCTTTTACTGTGTTTTTTAATTTGGGGTATACATTTAAGTTGAGCCTCTATTATGGTGTCTTTGAAAAGTGTCCATGCAGCTTGCAGGGATTTCATTCTAGTCACTGTACCTTTTAATTTCTGTTGAACTAACCTCCTGCTTTTTTCCCTATTTATTCTTTTTTTTCTATGTATACTATATTTAAGCACAATAAATAAAACATATAATGTACCTACATATAAAGTTCAGTTATGTTTGATTAGTATCTGAGTGTTGTTGTAGCTGTGTTGGTCCTAGGATGTTACAGAGACAAGATGGGTGAAGTAATACCTGAAGAAGAGTTCTGTGTAAGCTTGTCTCTCTCTCACCAACAGAAGTGGTCAGTAAAAGATATTACCTCACCCATCTTGTCTCTCTAACTAGTGTCAATCACAGTTCTTTAAAATAGGACATCCAAAGCCTGCATTTGGATGCACAAATCAGAATGTAAGCAGGGGCATGCATGTGGATGTAAGTACCTATATGGATGTCCAAATATGGGATTTGATTTTCCATGATATGCTCATGGAATTTTGATATGTTAAATATTTTTGGCAACTTGATTATATTGTTGCTTTTAATTGGTACTTGCTCTACTAATTTTAACAGTGAAGTGTTAAAAATTAAATAGCATATAAAGATAATGCTCGAAGCCTCAGACAGTACAGATGTTAAAGAAGGAAATGACATTTAGCATCACAATCTGAAACAAGTCAATTATGGTATCTTTGATATGCAGAAGTATAGTATAGTTAATGAGTTTTTTACACGTCTGAAAGCTATTTTTTTCCTATAGACAAGCAAACAACAAGACATTTTGTAATTCACTTTAAAGGTTCATAAAGGCTCTTCCACTGGTGTTTGCTGGTTTATTCTAGAGATATTGATGTGAACTTCACACATTTTAAGGTTTGCGAATTACTGTTGTATGCTGGCTCAAATATAAAATATATGAAACAGTTATTAATAATATTAATGGGTGAACAATGACACTATATTTGGTGCTGTACAAGAACAAGTATGAGAAAAAACCCTCCTGTGTTCCTTTGTGAATTAACTTCCCTTCATTAAGCCACTTAGTAATCTAAAAGAGAGAGAGAGAGGGAGAGAGAATTATTTAAAACACTAGGGAGCTGTTTCCGTGCTAGAAATAAAAATTTCAATATTCTGAGCAAAGGTTAAAAAAACCGGTAATCAAACTTTTAAGTTCAAAGATAGGGAGCACACTTCGTAACATATGGCCAAAGAGAGCAGTGGTCTGTTTTCTGCATGTGCAACAATATTCCGTGGGGCATGTAGGCTTTTGCTTTATTTTCTTCATTTCAAGGTGATTGTTGTTATTATTTAATATTGTGTATTATTGGTATGAATTGTGATAATGCCGAAATGCCCCCAGTTATGACTGGGCTTCATTATGTTAGGCATTCTGCAAATACATCAGAAGTCATGTTCCCTGCCCCCAAAGAGTTTACAATGTAATTTAAGGCAAGGTGTAACCAGTGAGAGTAACAAACATTGCTCAGGACAGAGAGGAGAAAGAAATAGAGACATAGGGATGGATTTTTAAAAGGAAGTCTGCAACATTATTAACTTCGAACATTAATGAGGAGAGGGGCTAACATCCCCTCGCCTTCCCCCCCAAAATACCAACCATTTACTGAGGTCCAGTGCATGTTAAATTAGCTCCATGCCAAATAACCAGTATTTGGGGCTGTCCCTCTTCAGCCTAACCCATAGGATCCAGGCTACCTCTGAATCCTCTTACCCTCCTCCTGTTTACTTCTAGGAACTGGCCCCTTTGAAACTTTCACCCTCACTGGACACTGACTGCAAGTTGTAACAAACTTTCAAATTCCCTCAGAAATTAACAACTTTAAAATCCTGACAAGCTCTCTTTACCTAAAACCAGGAAGCTTCAAAGAAGAAGAAAGACCCATCAGATAGCTTGTCAGTGTTGCTCTAATGGAAAACTTTCTTCTTTATCCAAAAAAAGTGGTGATTGGTCAGACCTACAGCATCTTGGAAGCACAGTTCAAACTATACTTCCATTTTAGGGCAGAGTGGGTGGGGCAGCAACCCCAGCAGAATGACTGGTGCATGGCCCAGGGTTTCACATGCAGGAAGGGGAGGGGAGAGAGCACAAAAGACAATCAACTCTCCCTCTCCCCCTCCCCCAAACACATGCAGCCTAACCAATGGAAGCAGAGAGAGATGGAACATTCTTTCCTCTCTCAGGACCCTCTCCCTGCCCATGTTCCAATCTTTACCTGATTTCTGGGTGGGGGAGAAGGAGAAAGGCTCCAGAGCAACAAAGACAAATCTGCCTCTTCCTTCCTCATCCTCTTAGAATCACAAGTGTTGTCTTTCCTGTGCTGATCAACCAAGCATCTCTTCCCTTTAATGATTCCCACCAGGTAATATTTTTATTGTGTTTTAATAATTATCTATGTCTTCAGTCCAATCGTGGTTAAGTATCCTGAGATGAATGCATCCGATGAAGTGAGCTGTAGCTCACGAAAGCTTATGATCAAATAAATTTGTTAGTCTCTAAGGTGCCACAAGTACTCCTTTTCTTTTTGCGAATACAGACTAACACGGCTGCTACTCTGAAACCATTTCTTTAGCTTTACCCAAACCTTTAAGTAATGGAACTTATTTGTGGTTTAGACAATACCAGGAACTGGAACTGGAATATAGAATATCTGTGGGGAAATGAATTCTGGCTTGTGGAATGGTAAAATAAAATGCCCTTTTCACAAACTTTGGGTTAGATATGATGGCTGTCTTCTAAACCCCCAAATTATTCTCCCCAGTCATGTTTTTCACTTGCTCCCCTTCACATAGACTAATGAGAAAAAAGGAGATACTGGTAATTGTCAAAACTATACAACTGGATGTTATTGATTTCTCCCTTTTTCTTTCTAGTAAGCATGCACTCACATATGTTATGAATACTACTCCTGGGGGAATGCTGCGCCAAAATTTAAAAATTCTGCACCAAAAAATAAAAATTCTGCACACAATATTTTACAATTCTGCATATTTTCTTCATCAAAATAACACAATATAGTCACGCTAGTTTCAATTATTTTGGTAATTTATTTAAACTACAATACAATAAATGGAGAACGGGAGTGGGGAGCATAGGAGGAAATCCCCAAACCCCCTCTATCTAATAGTAATGTAGCTAGTTTTGACCCTTTACTTCTAGTTATCAGTTAACAAATATATGCAGTCATATGCTCAGTGTTACATCATAGGCAACTGAAGAGCAAGTGACGGCTGGGGACTCAGACTCACAATATATATTGGCTACTGACCATCTCCAGAAAGGTCAGTCGCAAACAGTTCAAGGAGCACATTTTGATAGGAAATTTTTTCAGTCCAAAAATTTAGACCAGTTCTAATCCCTAAAGCACTATAAGCATTTATAAGGTCACACTGTTCTTTACAATAAAGCTCCTTTACAACATTCTGGCAATGTAAAGGCGCCTTAAAACTTTTATACCTGTTTTATACTCCTAGGGGAATTCACTGAGAACAATAGGAACAATTTACTAAGCAGGCAGGCTGCTACATTCTGCTACATTCTGCTCTGCCTGAGGGGACAGAGCCTGCTCCACACCTACCTCCTCAGAAACACTGGAAAGCCCTGCTCCTCCACACTAAACGTGCTACAATAGCGAGCGAGAGGGACAGAGTGTGTCCCTCTCACTTGCACAATTGCCCAGCCCCACCCCCTGACAGTAATTTACGTCTCTACCGGCGGCTCTGGGTGCCCAAATCAACATGCTTGAACTGCCAGAGAGGGGCGCGTGATCACTCTTGTAGCTTCCCTTTGCTTCCTCGGCAGAAGTCATTTTTCTGTGAGGAAGTAAAAAAAATCTGTGGGGGTCATGAATTCTGCACAAGAATATGAAATCCAGAACACATATTGTAAGCATCAAGAAGGCTCCCGTACCTACACACACACACACACATTTCTGTTAGAACCAAACATTTATATAAGAGTTGATATAGTACTCTTATGCCTGTATTTAATTTGGAGTTCCACTAGGGATAATTAAATATTAATGAAGTCATTTTCATGAAATTATGTAGCTAGCAAAGTCATTTTTGCATGTGCCTCTGAAAGCCAATTAAAAAGGTGACTCACTTTAAATTTCATCATGGACCCTGAGGAGTACAAATTAGATTACAAAGCACTTCAGGACAAATAATTACAGGAGTCAGGGCAAATATGATCATACTGTACAATGGCAGTATGCATATGTGAAGGAAAATTAAACTACATTACTTTCTAATGCAATATAAAATATTGGTAGCTCGTAATATTTTCTAACTTTAAATCAAGTTTCATGGGAAAATGTTACTGATTCTGTTAGTAATTTAGTGGTTTTCAGGAACCAATCCTGCAAGGTGAGATTACTCTCAACTACCATTAAAGTTTGTTTCAATGAGAGTTGAGGACGTTCAGCACCTTACAGGAAATATTCGCCACCTCATGCATTTGAACCCTAAGTATGTTTTTGAAACTGTGCTTTAATTTGATCCCTGCTGTCTTTTAAAATTAATTTTGGTTAATGAAACTGAACAATGAAGAAAAGTTGCAGATACGCCTTTCCTGTGTCCCTTCTAAGGACTGGCATACACTTGAAAGTTCATGCAGATTACCCTGGAACAAGAGTGCCTTTCAAAAAAGGGTATGTCTACACTGCAATTAGATATCTACAGCCAGCCCATGGCAGCTGACTTCTGCTTGCGGGGCTTGAGCTGCAGGGCTGTGAAATTGCTGTGTAGGCATTTGGGCTCGGGCAACAGCCTGAGCTCTGGGATCCTCCCGCATCTCAGGGTCCTAGAATCTGGGCTCCAGCTTGAGCCCAAATGTCTACAGCATAACTAAAGAGCCCGTGAGCCCAAGCCCTGCGAGCCCAAGTCAGCTTGCACAGGCCAGCCACCAGTTTTTAATTGAAGTGTAGACTTACCCAAAGTGGCTTAACCTAAACAGGAACTTGGAACCTTTGTTTCAGAATGAGAGCAGCCACACCTAGAGTTGATCAGGAAAAATTCTGTGTGTAGACAAGCAATGAGTGCCCTCAATAGCTATTTGTTTATCTAGGCTAATTATTTAATAACAAGTGTATATTAAAAAGGATCAAACATTGTCACAGCTAGTTTTGCTCTTTGAGAATAATATGCAAATAGGATACCAGAAATGTATAGAGAATTTAAAAATAGGTAGGAATGAAAAATGAAAAGAGTAAAGCCCTCATCCAGCAAAGCACTTAAACATGTGCATGACTTTAAGTACGCCAGTATTCCCATTGACTTCCAAGAGTTCGAAGATTTTTCAATTGATTTAATTGGAAATGCTCATATGTGTAAAGTTATGCAAGTTATTGTTACCCTTTTTCACCTGAGCAGCGAGTCGAAGAAGCTGAGATGGAGTCAGGCATCTTTTATGCAATCATATTTACAATGTACAAAGACCTGTTTCCTTGGACACAGGAGAAATCAAACAACAGGAGATAGTTTCTATGCTTATAGCTCCAAGCCCCTTTTAGTCAGCACTCAGTCCAAAAGTTCTCCCTAGGCTTTTCACAGGGCCATGCTTATTCTCTCTGTGTCTGGAGCTTCCTTGTTGCCTTCTGTCTTCTTGTCTGGTGTTTCTCCCCTTCTCTCTCTCTCACACAGACACCCGCCCACACATCAAACAATATTCAGCAAAAAACCCTTTTCCCCACAAAGTGCTAATTCTTGAGCAGATTCACATGTGCTTTTGTTCTGGGCAGAGACATATCCCAGTGTTTTTGTTTGAGGCCCTTATTTTTTCTTACATTCACCCTGAATGAAGGGTACACCCACCAACTTAAAACAATGTTTTCACCCAGCCCACAACACTGAGGCCCCACTCCTGCAAACACTTATGCATACACTTTACTTTAAGCATGTGAGCAATCCCACTGAAATCAGTAACTTTGCTGAGGTTGTTCAGGTGGTTAATATTAAACATGTGTAAATGTATGTAGGATTTGAGACTTGGTGCTTTCCTGGGTCAGGGCCTATGTTCTCTCTGTTGTTTTGGGATGCTTATATTTTAAGCCTTATTTTCAGTGCCCTGATAATTTTGGATAATTTTGGATCTCCTGTTCTCCATCCCCCCGTGCCACGTTTTATTTTCAGTCTACACTACAATATTTTTTTAATCTTTGAAGACAATTAGCATATTTTTAAATTGACAGGCTTAAAATAACACTTTTTAGAAATGTCACCTCTGTTGGCATAGAGGATTGACTGTTGTACCCCCTGGACAATGGTGGAATGCAGTTGTATTCTGGAGGGGATTCATTCCCCCAGAGAAGGCAGGCAGGCAGTGTTTGCAGCTCCTTCCTCCATGAACACTTTTGTCAGGGAGGGATTCTTTGAAGTACAATTGGGACATTGTAGGAGTCCCCAATGGCTGCTGCGCCCAAACTGTGCTGAATCTAATTATTCCTTGGGCACCCGGGCCAGTACTGCCCACTTTTGAAGCTACTCTGGTTAACTCCAAGCCCCCTACCAAACTTCCCAGCAAATCAGGGGGTGGGATGCCTTGTGCTACCGTAACTACTCCCAAGCTTGAAGTCCACAGAGGAGCCAGGGACATCCTAACTTCTCCCTCTGCAGTTTCAAGGGGATCAGTGAAAGACACACATTTCCTACATGCCAAAGTATTTTATCCGTTAGATGTTAATTGCAGCAAATGCCAATGAAACCAACTAATAGTGGATTGAAACTGTAAGCAGAATGAAAGATGATTGAATCAATTAAAGACTTTCATACTATTCCATTACTACATTATCAGCAGAATTTTGCTACATTGGAGTTCACTTTAAGTGGGTTCCATTGCTTGTAAACAATTTACTCGGTAATATTTATAGAGCTGCCACTTACAATGCTTCAAATGCTATAATTTTGGGATGAAATCCTGGCCCCATTGAACTGCCCAATGGCAGTTTCACTATTGACTTCAGTGAGGCCAAGATTTCACCCTAAGATAACAAGACAAATGTGAAATGCAGAATTTTCATATGCTAAAGTGAGTGGACTTAATTTAAATCACACCTCTCCCTTGCCCGGACCTAGAACTCTAGATGCAGAAGATGCATTAATCATTACTATTGTAATGAGATATGAAAGAAGACTTCTACATAAAACAAATGCTAAATAACAATACTGTTATCTCAAATTTAAAAATGATTTTTTAAATTTTTTTTCATATATCTTCACAATCTTAAATAAGACCTGTGTTAAAATGTAGTGTAAAGAAATAGTCTTTATATAAACTTTTGTGCAAACATTTTACTTAAGGAAAGCCTGTATTGTTAAGTCTTTATTAGCTATTTCTGGCTCTCTTGTTTTTTGTATACATTTTTTTTGAGATTTAAGAGACATCTTTGAGTCATAAAATACATGCACATGAAACATGGTCTTTCACACCGTTAACATGTTGTGATATTCTAATAATCATAGGAAAATTCCTCCAAGGATGTAGAGTAGGAATTGCCTTACAATTACCATAAAAACTCTATACAACTATTTAAGAAAAAAAAGGAGGGGACTGTAAGGAGGAAACATAGAGAACCAGAAAAACTTGTGTCAGATATCTGATATTGGGCACCAGTGTTTCTGTGCTTGGTACAGTAAATGTATTTGTAAGGAATAATTCATTCTCTCATAAGGATTATCCACATAGGGATCTTGAGTTATATGATATAAAAGTGCCAGTCACCTGTACTAAAGATGTGTGGAGCCAGTTTAAATTGTTAAGCAGTAAATGTTTATTTAAGAATCAGTGTTCTGTATTACTTTGAGATAGATTATTATTTCGTTCCTCATTCTTAACCCCCTTTTAGACTTTTGCACCCTATTATACAAAGTGAGAATGCACTAATATACAATGAAGAATCCATGTGAAAATACAGATTTTTTAAAGTAAATTTGAGTTGACTTCTCTCACTTTAAAACCAAAAGTTACATGGAAATCAGATTTCAGTGATGTCTTAAATAGAGATGCCCACAAAATTGGGGATATTTAAAAAAATTAATGTTTTCCCAACAAATAGAACATGCCGCTAAATGATAGCTATGTACAGTCATCCCGCCCCAACTATATCATAAGTCCAGTTATTAGCTAATCTCTAAACCCTATATCTCCACATTAAAATTCAAATACATTTTAACGTGCTGTGTTTTGGAAACATACAGAATACCCATTATAATGGAATAATAATTTTACCTGCTACAAATGCTGGCAGAAAGCTAACTGTACATACAGTTGAAGCCAACCACATGTTTTTTCCAGTACGACATGGCATACAATTTTGCATGCCATGTTGTAGACACAGGACTTGTAGGCACAGGTATTTTTTTAATAGGAAATAATGGCAGATAGATGCATTAACTCCTACATAATTGAGGGACTACTTTGGTACTAGCTTATGTTAATATAAAATGTAACAGGTGTTGCTACTGTGTAAAATGTCACAATTTTGCCAATTATTAAATTATTAGGTGTTTACACATAAAGTCATTATTCCTTTGAGTGAATTAATTACAAATTTGTTAGGATTATTTTCTGGCAACAAGGCATAGAGCATTTTAATCCAGCTCTAGAACACTATCTGATATCTGTTAGTTATTTGTGTTGATACTAAATTGAATGAATTGATGTGCTTGAAGTGGTTGCTTTTTAAATTATTATACAGGAATTTTATTAAGAAGCATTACAAAGTTTACTTATATTTGAATGTACAACATTCCAGATCAATCTTTTCTTCTTTAGGTGGTTGCAAATGTATATTCCACTCAGGTGTGCCTGGGCCCAGAGCACCGACGTCAGAGAATTTTGCTTAGTGGTATCTATAGGGGTGGCACTTGCACACTCTAGCCCTTATAGCCTATCCCATGGCTATATAAAAATGGCATCACCCTCAGTTCCTTCTCACCACACATGGCCCGAGTCAAACTGTTCCATGCAGATTTTACCTCACGGTTTTTGAGAACACAGAGATCTTTGTCAGCTTTTGTACATAGTTATTCCCTCACCAGGTTTCAAACACTGCCCACCGTGTGGGGTAAGTATGCCGAATAATGAAGCCCACACTCAGTGTTTATTGTGTTTAGGCAAGGAGCACATTAGGGAAAAGTGCTCCATTTGTTGCTCCTTTAAGAAAAGGACACAGCCAATGAGGCCTCCTGACATGCCACTGGTTTCAGACTCTTCTCCCTGGAAAGAAAGGGACCATTCTCCTTCCTTTGGTCGCTCTAAGAAAAGACCTCAGAAGACTAATTGGAGCCATTCCAGGGCTCAGAGAGACTCGTCCTCCTGTTGTAGGAAGAGTTGGGAAAATCACCATGGCTCTCCAAGTGCCCAAGATAGAGCCAGGGATGCTCTTCATTATCAAAGCAGGATCAGAGTGGCATTGTACTGTTTACTCCAGCAATGCCCATCAGGTGAGTCTGGTACCAACCTTGGTTTCAGCACTGACAATCTCAACCCTGCTTGCTTATCAGACAGAAACTGATTTACTCTGCCTTCCTGTTCTCAACTGTGACAGGGCGTACTAGGCCTGAAAGCCCCATGCTGGAGGTACTCATGATTCTACCACTCCCCAGCCCAGGAAAAGAGCAGAAGAATGGAGTCCTCCGAGCTTCCTAGAGAGGCGGTGTGGGAAGCAGCCAATCAGAGCCCAGCAGGCTCCTATAAAAAGGAGCTGCTGGACAAAGAAGTTCAATCTGCTGGCATGGACCAAGGGAGCAAGGAAGGTGCTCTTGGCTGGTTGCCGGGACTCAAACATGGGAGAAGGTGATGGGTATGCAGGGAAGTGGCCCAGGGGAACGTAGTGAGTAGTCAAAGGGATGCAGAAAACAGCTGTTTCTCATAGGGGTTCCTGGGTCAGGACCTGGAATAGTGGGTGTAATGGGCCTGGGTACCCCCCAACAGCCACTGGGGAAGTGGCTTAAAAGCCCAGAGCACAGGGAGTTTAACCAGGCCACATTTGGGAATTTTGATATATCCCAAAAGGAAATCAAATTGAAAGACAAAGCCAGCTAGAGTGCTGGACCAGATGGCAAAGAGTCTCAAGGTAGGAAGACCTGGAGGCGCTTCTCCATAACAGAGTAGGGACCTTTGCAAGCCAGCCAAGGGAGGGCTGCAAATCAACCAACCGCGGGTACCACTATGGGGCATGTTGGACAGTTTAAGAACTGAGTCCAGGGAGGGCCACAGATCAACCAACCGAGGGTACCATGATGGGCCCTGTTGGACTGATTAAGGACCTGAGCTGAGGGATGGGGCTGCAGGCTGATACCAACTGAGGGTCCCGATATAGGCCCTGTTGGATGTAACAAGGACAGAGCCCAGGGAGGGCTACAGATGAAAAGGCCAACCAGGATACTGTGATAGCCTCGGTTGGTCAGATTGAGAACTGAGCCTGGGGAGGGCTACAGGGAGTTCCAACTGAGGGTACTGCTGTAGTTCCTGTTGGAATGTTTACCCCGGAAGGGATTTATTTATTTATGTTCACATGGACTGAGTGTCACTTGGCCAGAGGACTGAGTCACCAAAGATCCACCTAAAGAGGGCAGTAGTGGACATGAGACACTGAACTGAGAAAAAAGTGCAGGCATGCACCTGACCATGAAGAAGCACTCACAAGAGGCAAGTGAGCCCTCGTCACACCAACTCTGCACTGTTTCAGGAGTCCTCTTCAATAGGATATTCTTACTGATACCAGCACAATCTGGATTTATTGCTTTGCCATATGGCCTTGTGCCTTCTTCTGTTCCAATTACTAGGCCTGCTAGAGATGTGATATATGTCTTGTCATTGGTACCAAGACATTCTTCTTCTGCACTAACTCCAGTTTTGGCACCCAGGGTCATGTTAGTCCAGGCCTCTATGCCAACAGGATTGATCTCTGCTCTGTTACCAACCTCGGCTTTGATACAGTCTTCAGCCCCAGCACTGATTCTTGCACTGAACATTAGTGTGGTTTCAAGTCTCCAGCCCATACTGACACAGTCTGTAGTATCGCCTGTGAATTCAACGCAGCGCTGGACTTTGGATTGATTGGGGGGTGCAGTAGCTGCGGCAGGTTTGGCCTCTCCATTACCTACAAACCACTCAGGGCGCTCCTTATTCTCGAGTCCACAATCAGCTTCTTCTTCCACATCTCCTCCCTGGGACTGGTCTCACAAGTCTTCTAGATCTTCAGTGGAGGACCAACATCAGTCTGAGATCAGAATGGGGATGTCTGGGCTTGGGCTAGCATCTACTGGCCTCTGGTGCCATTTCTGGTGCCATTTCTGAAATGGCCCCCCTGAAATCCATGGGGTGTCTCATGGTCTCCAAGATCCCAGTCGACTGCTGATTCTTGGCAGAGATCCCCAAATTCTCCAGCTGTTTGTCCTTATACTCCATCTAGATGGGAGACACAGACCAGTACGGCATCTATTAAATCTACATTGCAGCAACAGAATCACACTTTACACTTTGGCTCCACTGCATTTATCATCATCTTCTCTGGATGATTCTACTGTCCCAGATTCAGCTTCCCCGTCCCAGAAGATTTTAAATCTTACCAGGCCCTTTTAAGGAGGATGGCTGTAGCCATGGGTATTCAATTTGTCCAAGAGAATGCCCATAAATTAGTGGAAATACTGCAACCTTCATCCCCAGGGAGAGTAGCGCTTCCTATAAACGATGCTTTCTTGGATCTGGCAAAGTCCCTGTGGCACATGCCAGCGTCCCTGCCTCCTACTCTGAAGAATACCTACAAACAATAGATACTAAGTCCCTAAACTTGTTGATCACCAATTTATATCCATTTGTTTTTGTGCCTACATTGGTCCGTAGCTTCAGTAACTCCTCTACCTCCCTGATGTTTATCCCTCTGATGTATTTATAGAAAGCAACCATATCTCCCCTCAGTCTTCATTTTATTAGGCGAAACAAGTCTCCTCTCATAAAGTAGGTTTTTCATTCCTCTGATCATCCTAATAGCCCTTCTCTGCACCTGTTCCAGTTTGAATTCATCTTTCTTTAATATGGGAGATCTGAATTCCATACAGTATTCCAGATGAGGTCTCATCAGTGCCATGTATAATGGTAATAACACTTCCCTATCTCTACTGGAAATACCTAACCTGATGTGTCCTAGGAGTGCATTAGCCTGGTTCAGGGCCTCATTAATGAAAATATTAAATAATATTGGTCCCAAAATCGATCCCTGAGAAACTCCGCTAGTAACCTCCCTCTAGACCAGTGGTTCTCAAACTAGGGCCACCGCTTGTTCAGGGAAAGCCCCGGCGGGCTGGGCTGGTTTGTTTACCTGCCACGTCCACAGGTTCGGCCATTTGCGGCTCCCACTGGCCGCGGTTTGCTGCTCCAGGCCAATGGGTGCTGCAGGAAGGGTGGCCAGCACATCCCTCGGCCCGTGCTGCTTCTTGCAACCCCATTGGCCTGGAGCGGCAAACTGTGGCCAATGGGAGCCATGATCGTCTGAACCTGCGGCTGCGGCAAGTAAACAAACCGCCCAGCCCGCCAGGGGCTTTCCCTGAACAAGTGGCGGCCCTAGTTTGAGAACCACTGCTCTAGACTGACCGTTCACCTTCTGCACGACCCATTGAAGTCTCCACTTTAAGCAGTTACTTACCCACCTTTTCATTCTCATATTAATCACCATCTTCTCTAATTTAATAATTTCCAGTGTAGAATTGTGTCAAATACTTTATTGAACTCTAGGTAGATTAGATCTACTGCGTTTTCTTTGCCTAGAAAATCAGTTATCTTCTCAAAGAAAGAGATCAGGTTGATATAAAATGATTGCTTTAGTAATATTTCTGGGCACCCTTCAAATATTCAGCTTTTTAAATCTTTCATTGTAAATCAATACTTTGTGCTTTTGCTCATTTTCATTGCGCTTCTTTGTATTCCCCAAATTTTAAATACTGTCCATAGGTGTAGGCAGTGTCTTAACTGCCATCTCTTCAATGCTGTATAAAAGGGAATTGTCATATTTATGATACATAACACTCTGCCTGTGCATATGCAGAGAAAAGCTTATTGATATTTTTGGTACCACATTGCATTGTAAGCTTGTATCTAATTTGCTGTTCACAATCATTGCTAGGCCTCTCTCGGCGTTATGACTTCCCAGCTTTCTGCCATCCACTGAATATTCTGAATCTCTGATATTATTCTTCCCCATACGTATTAACTTGTGTTTTCCACATTAAATCTAATGCTGTCCATATTTGTAGCCTCTCCTCGGACAAAGTATATTATTTTTCTATCTTCCCTAGGGCCTGCAACAACTCTCAATTTAATATAATCAGCAAATTGAATTAGCATACAGTTTACTCCTTCTTAAGATTTTTTATGAAGATTTTAAATATTACCAGAGCTAACAGGTTCCCCTGTGGAACTAAACAAAGTGCATTGTGAGCATACGGGCTATAATACATCACAAATTAATATTTTTAAGACACAGTGCATTTCTAATTATTTCAATTTCTGTAGCTCAGTCTTGCATTTCTTTATAAACCTGATTTATAGGTATCATTTTATTTCAAATGTGGCATGATAACATTAAACACTTCTTAAAATTCCTAGACCTTTAAAACATATTTTGAGTTATGTTCACAATGCCATTTTGTGCCTACAATCGATTTGTTGAGCAACATAGCTTAATTTCTTAATTTTATATAACAATTTAAAATATAAAAAATATTTTATTAGAGCATCTGCCATGACATCTAAACTATCCAAGATACTATCTGAATGGAATTCTCACTCTTGTATCTTATGTTCCCAACGTGCTCATAGTTTTTTTGGCTCTCTGAGGCCTGCAAAACCTCTCACTAGTCAGTCATATGCCACGAGTTGGCCCTATCTCACCTATAGAACTTTCCACTCTTCTTTATCCCAGTCATATAAAGACCTTTGCTCAATACCTGACCATTTGTCTCGCTAGCTTATCTTATCTGCCTATCAGTGCTCAGTTATATGCTTTCTGGTTTTGCTGACTTCCAGAAAGCCCTAATAAAAACCTCATGTACATGGCATCCTTCATATACCAACCTTCCCTTTTTCCTGCATTCTCTACTGTCAAGGTTCCTTCCCCACTCTGAACTCTAGGGTACAGATGTGGGGACCTGCATGAAAATCTCCTTAGCTTACTTTTACCAGCTTAGGTTAAAACTTCCCCAAGGTACAAACTATTTTACCTTTTGCCCCTGGACTTTCGCTGCCACCACCAAACGTCTAACCGGTATTATTATTATTATTAGGAAAGAGTCTGTTTGGAAATGTCTTTCCCCCCAAAATCCTCCCAAATCTTACACCCCATTTCCTGGGGAAGGTTTGATAAAAATCCTCACCAATTTGCATAGGTGACCAGAGACCCAAACCCTTGGATCTTAAGAACAATGAAAAAGCATTCAGTTTCTTAAAAGAAGAATTTTAATAGAAGAAAAAGTAAAAAGAATCACCTCTGTAAAATCAGGATGGTAAATACCTTACAGGGTAATTAGATTCAAAACATAGAGAATCCCTCTAGGCAAAACCTTAAGTTACAAAAAGACACAAAAACAGGAATATCCATTCCATTCAGCACAGCTTATTTTCTCAGCCATTTAAAGAAATCATAATCTAACGCATATCTAGCTAGATTACTTACTAAGTTCTAAGACTCCATTCCTGTTCTGTCCCCGGCAAAAGCATCACACAGACAGAGATAGAGGCTTTGTTTTTCCCTCCCCCCAGCTTTTGAAAGTATCTTGTCTCCTCATTGGTCATTTTGGTCAGGTGCCAGCGAGGTTATCCTAGCTTCTTAACCCTTTATAGATGAAAGGGTTTTTCCTCTGGCCAGGAGGGATTTTAAAGGTGTTTACCCTTCCCTTTATATTTATGACATCTACAAATACCAATTTCATCAATAAGAAATTAGTTTCTGAACATTACTTCTTTGTGCAGAAGAATCTTTCCTTGTTTTGTAAAGCAGAATGTGTTTTTATGGCACTACTTAAGTAATAAATTATAGTTTGTTTTTGTTGATGCTTTGAGGTATGTGGCCACACAATATAACTTTCTTGAGGTCTGTGCCCCAAACTGCCTTAAACTATCTTTTCCACTAATCTTTTAATCTGAGCACCAGTGTGTCTTCTATTTTGACTTAGATTGTTTCTGAATGTAGGACATATAGGCCTATAGGAATGAAGACATGAAGCAGAAACTTGATAGAGTGAAATAACCTATCACACAGTTTACCAGTTTCCCATACTGTGCAACAGTTCTGCAATTTCTTATTGGGCTCATTAGGCCTCATAGACCTTGTGAAAGTATATGTATGAGACATATGAATGGGAAAGGAAGAATTTTTCTAAGTCAAAGGATGGTGGGTCATAAATTAGGACCAAAAAAGTGGCCAGGACCAAATGGTCAAGAAGCTGTTTAGGAGCTCTGACTGTTGACCCAGATAAGGGGAGCTGAGATAATTCTGGTGGAATCATTACCTCCTATTGTTCCCCTAACATTGCTTGCTTGAGACAAACACCCAGATTTGTGCATGTGACAAAGAACCAGTATCCTAGGAAGTATGGCCCCAAAAGGGGACCAAAGGTCAGACTGACCTCACTTGACCAGGATTGGACAATGCAGTTGGAGTCCAAAGTCTGTGATCCTCTGATCAGAAGATTGCTGAGGAGATCCTTTGGGACAACACCAGCCTGGGTTTCTCCCTTAAAAGACCTAGTAAATGTGAAAGAGCGTGTGTTCCTCCTGGGGTCACCACGATGACAATGAGATGGCTGATACTCCTACTTTCCCTCCAAAGGAAAGTAGAGACCGAGGCATTGTAGAATGGCCAGTTGACCAGAGGATGGTGCTTGCTAGCTTGACAATACCTGAGCCACAAGACATCACCTAATTCTCCAAACTGCAGTTTCTGACTGACTGTAAAGCTCCACAGACCGAGCAAGGTGAAGAGCAGATCCTTTATCTTTTTCTTAGTAACTTTCATGTTTTGTTCTTTTCCTTAACAGGATACTTGAATATCTGTGCAGAGACACCTGCCAGGAAAAGACTTCATATCCTAACCTTTTTAGGCATGCATGAATGCATGTGTATGGCCAGTAATAGTGCATGCATATAAGCCCATAATGCAAATTACCATTGGACATTGGTTAATCTAGGTTGAAAGAAAACTTTACCACAGAGCACTAGAGATCACCTGTGGTATTTAACACATTAAAACTTAACCCATTGTTTCAATAAGGGAAAGTATAAGCTGCTAAGTAAACTGCATAGAGAAAGAAAGACCAAGTAAACCATTTAATCTTTGATGTTTTGTTAACTTTGTGATTTGATTAGTGGTTGTGCTCATGCAATGATTTGACCAGTTGTTGATCTCAAGTTGTTCTCTTCAATTCTGATTTGTATTATTGTTAAGTCCTTGATTTGGCTATCTTGATTTACACTGTAGGATCAATCAGATTTTCATTTTTTTTAGTATTTTATGGAAGTATAATAAATTAGTTAACCTTCTAATTGTTTATGCTCTTGAATAAAAGCAGTAAAAACACACCAAATTGGTTTTATCTGATTAAATGGTGATGAGGAAAACACAACCTTAATTAAAGGAATGTGAATTAAACATTAGACTCAAGTTCTGAAAACCCTATTGTTGTTACAAGGAGTTGTATCAGCACATTGGTATCAAGGCTTTGACATGTCAAGACTTTGCTCCAGTGGTCTTCCACACATAGATATGTCCGTCAACTCTCAACATTTTAAGGCTTGTATCTCTTGACGCATTCTATGAGCATCCTGTTGGACATCTGCTACACTGAGTGTTTTGGTGTTTTTTGCGTTGATACATCTTTGTCAATAAATGCAGCTAGTATTTATACTGTTTTCTTTTACAGGATGGCATCTCTCTCCCTTGATCCACACAAAGGAGGAAAGAAAGAATCTTAAGAATTGAAGAAGTGTGTATGTAGCAGGAAGAAGTTGCTTGCAGATTAACATGATTGCTGCATCCTTTGTTTTGGAGTCAAGCATGATGTATATGGGTACTAGATTTGCTTGACGAGGTCTTGCTTCATTGGAACCATGACTCTAAGTCAGTTGGGTTTGGTTTAGTTTGTTACCAAGGGCCAAGACTGAGAAGTACCTGGACTAGGAGCACATTGGAATAATATGGCAGTGTCCTATTCCTGGTGAGTTAATGAAGACATGATAGAGACCTGCTGTGGCTAACAGAAAACCATCAAAATCCATGAAACTGGACCCCAGAACAGAGTTTCAATGCTGCAGTCCTTTTGGAAGTGGATCTACTGTTTTGTGGCTACTCTCTTATGGACTGCAGTCTATAAGGCCAGAGAGAAAATTTGGGTGTGGATGAATGCTCATGCTTTAGTTGAATTTCTTCTCCAAGCAGGGAATGCCAGGATAGATTATCAATTTTGTGCATGAAGTTATGGACCTGACCAAGTATAAGGTGCAGACAGCCTTTGATGTATATGGTATATTGCCAAGAATTATTGGCTGAAGAGTGAATACCTGAAGGTCTGCTTTCTGTAGGTATCTGAATTCCACATGAGGGTCCACAAAGCTTCAAGATCTTCCATTCACTGGAAAGGGTAACTTCAGAATTAGTGGAACATCTCTACAGAATGCAAAGGAACATGAGGTCACTCTGCTGTCTCCGGGATCACCCCGTTTTTCTCCCCATGAGAGGTGAAGACAGAAGCAGAAGACACTACCTTGCATGCCGTTGTACACACTGACTAGATTCAAGTGTGCCTAGAGACATCCAGCAAGGCTTTCAGGGACAACAGCTATGAATCTCTTTCCCTTTTACCTGAACAAGAAACTACTACTCTTCTGCTCATGATGCCAGGAAGAGACCAGACTATTAAAGGACATCACTGGTGATGGTGATGCCTGCATGCCTCTCTATCGGTACCTTTCTGTTAGCAAAGGTCCTGACAAGCTTAGATGTAAGGGTTTGAGTATCCTAGTAGTCCGATATAGGCTCAAACTTGTACAATTCTCCACATTGTTGCAGCTAGCAGTGACTGTTCCCACAGATAATTGCTCAGAACCAGACTGTCTTGCTCTCTCCTGTGCTGAGAACCCTAACTTTGAAAAGTTTGGTTCTTGACAGGGTAGAGTTCCATAGGTGTTCTGTCTCAAGTCCTCCTGCTATCTCAGCTGTCTGCCAGAAGGATTTATAACTTTAAGTGGCAACATTTTTCAGTGTTGTGCAATCAGGCCATTGTGGATCCCTTTAAGTACCCCTCACCAAACTGTTTAACTACCTTCTTCTGGATGAAAAACCAATTCCATCCATGTTTATTGGGTAACTACTATGGCTTGTCATAAGCTCTTTGAAGACCAGTCTCTCTGCAGCTCTTTGTGATCAGGATTAGTTTTAAAATTCTTCCATCTCTTGTGACAGCTCCCTGTATCACTGGATATTAGTGTGGTCCTGACAAACCTCAGGAAAGCTCCTTTAGAGCTGCTCAGTATCTGTGAGTACCCATATTTCTTACCTAGAAGATAATGTTCCTGGGGCAGTGACTTCAGTTTCAGGAACTGGCAGATTTAAGTAGGACAAAATGGTGGTATTTACTTATCTGCAATTCCTTCCAAAGCTGGAGATATATTTCCACCTAAATGAGTCTATCATCCTACCAACATTTATCTCATATTCATATGCTGATCCTGCTGAGTCTCTTCTCCATAAACTTGATATTAAATGAGTTTCTACTTTGTGTATATGAAATATCTTAAAAGTCTGTCCATCTCTTTTTTCCCCTTTGATTCCATTTCTTTCTGTTGATGTCTGTACAATGGGTACAGCTGTCATAAAAAGGACCATTTGTTTGCATTTTGCCATCTGATTGCATTTTGTACTTCTATAACTTGGTAGGTTTTCTGTTAAGACTTTTCATGAGTCATACTATCTAAACATCAAGGATGTTAACTTCAGGACATCCACATTTTCCTTCTTATATACATTTACAAAGCAATCACTATTGCTTAAATTTGATCCCAAGAGTGGAATCCCATTTCAGTATGTCAGTGCTGCTCTACCTGTTTCTGAAGTAGGAGTTCCCAAACCTCCCCATCTGCCCCCTAGAACTTTACTTTTCTTTTAGGATCACCAATTTTTGAAGGATTTTGAATTATGGAAAGTGATGGATCATGACATTACACCATTTGTTAGAAATTGCATTAACTAATTTTGTATATCTTATTGTTCTAATAAAATATATTTTAAATGAATGTAATTAATGTATCATACTCTTCACAGATCTTTTTACTCTAAATTACTGTTTGGATACATGGCAATTTAAGTGCTAGTCATTTAAAGGGACATTCCATCATAAATGTAGGAAACATATCTATACACATATTTTATGTTATATGCATTTGAAAACAGACATAAGTCTGTCAACAGTCAAAACAACATTGCCCTATTCTTCATGTTTTATGGCATCTTTAACAAGTGCTACATACTTAATAAAATAGAAAATAAACAAACAAACAAACCCAAATGTGATTTTAGTTTTGCTCATCTTTTGTATTTTCTTTAGATTACCGACATAATGGAAGAGATCTTCAGAGCTCAACATTATCAGTGCCAGAACAAGTGATGTCATCCAATCACTGCTCTCGATCAGGGTCCTCTCACCATACAGATAGTATAGGACGGACTAGATCTTGGTCTCCCAGTGTCCCTCCTCCACAAAGGTAAATCACTTATATGGATTCAGTGCCTGTGAGGGTATGAAATTAAGTGCTGTTGAAATCCATGAGGATGTCTGAAATAACTATGACCCCAAGAAAAATTAGTGAATGATAGAAACACAGAGTAATTGGTTTGCTCTTTATGAAATAATGAAAAATGAGTTTTTAATAATATAGCCATGTGTAAATTATTCCTTCACTTTTTTTGCATCAGTCTGACACAAAAGCAATAGAAATTTTTATCCCCATTCTTCTAAAGAGAGATTTACAAGGTTAAAGGTATTATGATATGTGGTGTTCTTGTTTTTGTTTTTAATCAGTTTGTCAATGGCTGTTTTCTACCACTATGTCTGTAAATGACCAAGCCTTGGGAAATCCAAAGGTTCTGTACATGAGTACATTTTTAAACACGTTTTGGAAGCAACAACTTTTTATATAGAAAAGAATATACCTCCTTTTCCTCAAGCAGCCTCTGATCCTGTGAAACAAAGATCAGGACATCTTCCTTACACCCCAACTACATAAGATAATGATTACTACAGGATTGAAAATACTATTTATGAACAATCTTGTTAAGCATGGACAGACATTGCCCTCATGGAAATGTTTTTCTTCAAGAGGATGCAAAAATAGAGATATAGAGTAGAACAGGTTTCCTCTTGGTGTTTAGTGTCACTTTCGAGGGCTAGGTCCTCAGCTGCTGTAATTCAGGGTAGCTACACTGAAATCAGTGCAGTTGCACTGATTTAATACCAGCTCACGATCTGGCCATAATGTTAATATTGCCTATTAAACTTTGAGTGCACAGTGTCAAATATTCTGAATCAAGTACATGTCTGCATGCTCTTCCATAACAATTCTGCTTCTCTCTCTCTCTCTCTCTCTCTCTCTCTCTTTTGTTTTCCCTTTTGTTCTTTTTTTAGATTAAACTGTTAACTTACTGGTCCTATTATTTATTTATTTATTTACTTACTTACTTACTTACGTGCTATTTTCTCAGTAACAACATATTTTTATTAATTTTTATTACTTATGCACAGGTAACATCACACACATTATCATAATTCATCACATACAGGTAACTGATGATAGGTTCCTACCTAAAAATCCAGTAAAATAAATAAATACAACCCTTCTATAAATAAAAACCTACTTAGGAAGTAGCTAAATAGAACACACAGAAGGGCTTATTCTGATCTCATTTACTTAAATCAAGATTGGATATTTTTCTAAAAGATATGTTCTAGGTCAAGCATAGCTATTGAACTTGAAGCAGGGATTAATACGAGAAAGTCATATGGCCTGTGTTATGTCAGAAGTCAGGTAAGATGATCACAATGGTATCTTCTGGCCTTAAAATCTATGAACATATGACATGATTAGAAAATAATTTAGCAAGATAGGATTTTTTTTTCAGTTTGCCTTTAGTATATCTAGGAAATACCATTTTTTAAAATGTTAAAATAACATTAAGGTGACAATCTCAAGCACTCAAAACTTAGGAAATGCCAGAATTAAGGTTACCTATACAACCTTCTTCAGCCCCCTTGCATGGCATTAGTATACTGTCTTTAATTATGTGCTCTCATACTATTTGTGCCTTATTCAGTGCACAGGATGAACAGTTAATGAGAAAGAAGACTGCAAGAAGAGAAAGGATGTTTTCTCATGTTTGCGGCCCTGGACTGGGACACAGGAGAGAACTGGGTTCTATTCCTGGCTCTGCCATAGACTTTCTATGTGATGCTGAGTTAGGTTATCATAATTCATACATACCATACCCCGAGGAGAATTCTGCATCACTGCATGTGCGCAGAATTCATGGTCCCACGGATTTCTTTGTTTCCCCGCAGAAAAATGTCTTCTGATGGGGAAGCAAAGGGAAGCTGCAAAAGCGGTCATGTGCCCCTCCCCGGCAGTGCAGGCAGGTCAATTTGGGCACTTGGAGCAGCTGGTAGAGATGTAAATCACCATCGGGAGTGGGGCTGCACAGTTGTGCAAGTGAGAGAGAGACACTCCATCCCTCTTGCTCACTATTGCAGCACGCTCAGCAGGGAGGGGACAGGGCTTTGGGATGTTTCTGAGGAGGTAGTTGTGGAGCAGGCTCTGACCCCTCAGGCAGAGCAGAATGTAGCAGCCTGCCTGCTTAGTAAATTGTTTCCATTGTTTTTAGTGAATTTCCCCAGGAGTATAACACAGGTGTAAAAATTTTAAGGCTCCTTTACCTTGCCAGAGTGGTGTAAAGGAGCCTTATTGTAAAGGACAGTTTGGCCTTATAAATGCTTATGATGTTTTAGGTATTAGAACTGGTCTAAATTTTTGGACTGAAAAAATTTCCTATTAAAATGGGCTCCATGAACTGTTTGCTACTGACCTTTCTGGAGATGGTCAGTAGCCAATATAAATTATGAGTTTGAGTCCCTAGCCCTCACTTGCTCTTCAGTTGCCTATGATGTAACACTGAGCATATGACTGTATATATTTGTTAACTAATAACTAGATGTAAAGGGTCAATACTAGCTACATTACTATTAGACAGTGGGGGGTTGGGGCTTTCCTCCAATGCTCCCTACTCCCATTCTCCATCCATTGTATTGTAGTTAGTTTCAATTATTTTTGTAATTTATTTAAATGTGATTATATAGTGTTATTTTGACAAAGAAAATATGCAGAATTTTGCAGAATTGTAAAATATTGTGTGACAAATTTTTTTGTTTGGCGCAGAATTTTTAATTTTTTGGCACAGAATTCTCCCAGGAGTAATACAAGGAAGCCTTAATTCTGGCACTTCCTAACATTTGAGTGTTTGACTTTATAACCTTATCATTTTGTTAACATAATTTTGTATGCACATATGTATTTACGTGTGCATGAATGCACACATGCGTATGTAACAAAAATATACTTGAATAAATGTTTAATGTATATACAACTTCTATGAAGATTTCTGTCACTGCATACATCATGATTTCATAGTATGGACCATAAATGCCAAGAATATGGAAATACTTTATTATTCTGATTGATCTTGTTTGCATCATTAAAATTATAACACAATTGTAATAAATATATGCATTTCCTTCATTGCATGATAGTCTTTAAATATCTTTCCTAATAAACTCTGTGAACATACAAGTGAAAATATTGTATTTACCTGACAAACTTTGCAGTTGATAGTACTACCTTCCTTTCTTCGTACTTATGATTGCTTTGTTCTATGGTTCTGCAGGCAAAGATGGGTCATTGAATACCAATGATTATCAACGTTTATGTTGAATAAAATATAGGTGAAAGCTTGGCCCCACTGAAGTCAGTGGTAAAACTTCAGTGTAGCCAGGATTTCACCCACTATAATAATTACTTGTTGCTACTGGAATATAGAAAATGTTTGATTAAAATAAATCTTCTTCCTTTAAACTCCTAAATTATGCAAATTATTGTGCTGCTGCTTCATTGCAAAACTGATATCTAGTGATTTGTACAGGTGATAATTTGCTTGGCAGGCTGAATTTTCCCTTAGTAGTCCTTATTTCACTCCATAGTAGATTGCCTCTGCCTAATATGGCAAAACACCAGCCCTGTATTTGATGGACCCTGGAACATTCTAGTTCTCTACAATAATCCCTCAGTTAGAAAGCAGACTTCTGCTACAATGCATCACTCTATAAGTACAATGGCTCAGATTCCCTCCTGTGCTAAAATCACAGTATCACACCACCACGAAGGTGGTGCCTTTTCTCTTTGAAATAATGATAGCCACTACGTCAACAATTCACCATGAGATTTATAATTATGTAACAGTACAAGTATGTGAAAGATAAACCTCTTAAAGCTTTTTTTATAGCTGACATTTTCATTAACAGAACTAATTTTACAAATCAGTATAAGGACATGGTGCACTACTCACCCTAAGACTTTGATGGCTTTTATGTCCTCAGTAGGAATGTGGAACAGGGACCTCGAGGGACTCGATCTACTCCTGCACATTATAATACCATGAACCGAATGGATAGACATCGTGCAATAGATGACCACTACTCCCCAGACAGAGAGAGGTAAAAATCATATAGGAATTAGAAACACCTTTAGTCTACAGTCATCACAAGTGAATTATATCAGTGTGATGTATTAACCCTAAATTCAGGTCACTAAAATAAACAAAAAACCCACAGAAACGTACATAGCCGCAGAATTCCGTAAATGATGATAACTCTGCTGTTCTTTTTAGTGGTTTAATGTTTAAAATTCACAGTGTGTACAGGGCTGCCTGAACTGCCATCTTGTATCCTCTTCAAAAGAAAGAAAACAAAAAAATCTTTGAGGTGTATCTGTTACACTAGCAGCAAGACTGATTCTCTGTGTATTTGATTTGATTTTGACTATTTTCAATTTTTTAAACAATGTTTGTTGTTTACTGTGTTTGTAAGGTCTCCAGACTGGTGAATATATTGAAAAATATGTAGCAGTATTCTTAGTTGATAATTTTCACTGCTGTATGAAAATTACATAAAAGTCCACATTTTGTACTCAGTGTTTGTGCAAAACTCCCATTGGGTACAGTGGGAGTAGCATGCATATAGCAAAAGTAGAATATGGCACAGTTCTTACCTGTTCTTAACTTTATGAGCCATTTACCCTTAAAATAAACTGCTTTGCCATTCTTTGAGATCAGAATTGGGCCTTGTGTGTTTAGAATGCACATCTCACCATAACAGAAAGATTTCTGCCGAACAGGGCTTCATAAATCATGAACAGAGACATATCAACCTATCTGAATTTTAATGAATTAGAAGTGAGATACAGTTTATGGTTGGCTAGTGTAGCTCATTTTGCTATATTACCTGAGGTATCTTCTGCCTTCAGTTTAAAAAAAAAAAAAAAAAAAAGGACGAGGTGCTTGCCACCACGACTTTGGGTCATAAAACAAAAAGAGAAAGCATTTGTCTCCCTTAGTTTTAAAATACTCCTGCACTTGACTACGTTTTGTGCATCAAGATGGCAATATACCCATCACAATTATACAGGCAATATTGCTAAATACTGTAGAATTTGTTTTTTTCAGATACCAATGAGCAATACAGATATATTTTCCCATCTTCACTTATCATACGTTGTGGGCATTTATGTAGTTGCTGTATGCCAAATTAATATTTTTGCAGATTATTAGTAAAGACGGATTATCTAATAAGTGACATCAAAATTACATAACTGAAGTTGTTAACTATAATACAATTAAGAATTTAGGAAACCAAGTTATCTTATCATAAGTATATTGAACAGAAAAGACCATTGTGTTCGTAAAGGGCATTAATGCTATGGTCCATAAATGTGAGGCACACAATCCCCAAGCAAATCGCAATCCTAGTTATTTTATATATAATCCATGTAAAAATATTAGGAAAAAATGTGTATCAGAAAATTTTTGACAAAACAGAGCAAATGCATAAAAGTGAAATACTGAAAAGCAAACAAATTTTTTTGTTGTAGATTTCTAACTGTATTTGTTAGAAATATACATAGGTTGTATATATATCTTAACAAATTTCTTGTATTGGAATCTTTGCCTGGGTTTTGTAATTATGCCATCACCAGGAGAAACATTACTTAGCTGGGTGTTGAGGCCAGTTTGTTTAATTTTGATGTCCTAAAGCAATTAACTCAGGATTGTAACTGATAAATGTCTTTTTCTGAAATGGGGGGGAACACCCAGAGTGCTCTTGGGTGTTGTTATATAATCAATAGTCATGAAGCTCTGACTCTTTGAAGCACCACATATAGGTCTTATAGAAACTGTTTTCATGCTTGAGTTTGATCTCAGGCAGACTGCTCTCCTTGCTACTGTACAAACATCCACGCACACACAACAGTGCAGGGAGTGCTGAACAGAACCACTAGAATCCCTCCTCATCACTTCAAGCAAATATATCCTGCTCCAATCAAGTTTGCGTGGGGGAGCATTAATTAGAAAATGGACATTTTGTTAACAAGTGTATCAGAAAAATACACGAGTTGTGATACTGTGTTTTGGTACTGCACTGGGATGTTTGCAGCAGTAGTATAGTGTTGTATCAGTACAATGGTACTCTGTACTGTGATCATGCAATATCATGATGCAGACATGGCAGTAGATACCCAGGATGATGTTTCTTAGTTTATGGCACTCTGGAACTTCAGTAGCTGACAGTGGCTCATTAGATCTGTAAGGTTGAAGATTAATGATTTTTTTATTTTATGCTTATTTTTATGACTTTCTTGAACTTTCATATGTGGCAATACTTGAAGAATTATTTTTCTTGTTTTTTCCCTCTCCATACAAATACTTTATATATTGTTCTGTATTTAAAAACAAACCAACCAACCATAAATGTATCCTATCATGTGTTGTTAGCAGTATAACCCAAACTTTCAACCATTGAAGTTTCTGTTGTGAAATACATTCTCTAAAGTATTATTGGCTGTGAGCTATTATATAGGGGAAGAAAAAGAATAGTCCAAAACCTTTCACAGTTTATATTCTTTTGCGTACCTAGCAGCAGGAATGTGAATGGGAAGGTAATTAAAGAATCAAAACAATAGTATTGAACATATTTCAGATGTTCTCCTTGTCTCCTATCGTCTTTATCTGTTCACACTAAATTCCTGGGGTGAAATCTTGGTTCCACTGAAGTCAGTGGCAAAACTCCCACTGACTTCAGAGGAGCCAGGATTTCATTCCTGGATCTGATTTCTTACTTTCTTGGTATTGCACTACTCCTGCTGGAAATGCTTATTTACTTTTGAATAATATACAACTTTGCCAGATATATCAGGGAAGTGTCTGTTTCAAAGTCCCTCATAGAATTCATGAGTGTGATCAGCTCCTGATCATGCTGAGTAGTAGGGTAAAGTTCAGAGGAAGGAAAATTGCTATATTTTTGTACAGTTATAACCTTTCTTCTTGCTGCCAAAATTGTCCTGAGTTTGTCTCACATATAACTGTAAATAGCTAAACGCATACTTTGCACTACTATTGTTTTGAAAAAATATGAATGCGTAGGGCTGCATTTACCTGCATAGATCTGTGGGGATTGTGGTCTGTTTAGGACTGCTTGGGAAATGGGATTCATCTGCATAAGTTTGTCTCCCCACCTCAAGCTACTCTTCATTACCTGGCTAAACTGTGAGTGTGAACACTCTTCCCTCCATGTGGCTTGCTCATTTTCTGGTTCATCTTAGAGTTGAGCTAGCATATCTGACATTAAGGGGCTACACTGCTACTGTCATAGAATCATAGAAGATTAGAGTTGGAAGAGACCTAAGGAGGTTATCTAGTCCAACCCCCTGCTCAAACCAGGACCAACCCCAACTAAACCATCCCAGCCAGGGCATTGTCAAGCCAGGCCTTAAAAACCTCTAAGGATGGAGATTCCGCCACCTCCCTAGGTAACCGATTCCAGTGTTTCACCACCCTCCTAGTGAAATAGTTTTTCCTAATAGCCAACCTAGACTGCCCCAGTGCAATTTGAGACTACTGCTCCTTGTTCTGTCATCTGCCACCACTGAGCTCCATCCTCTTTGGTACCTCCCTTCAGGTAGTTGAAGGCTGCTATCAAATCCCCCCCTCATTCTTCTTTTCTGCAGATTAAATAAGCCCAGTTCCCTCAGCCTCTCCTCATAAATCATGTGCCCCTAATCATTTTCATTGCCCTCCGCTGGACTCTCCAATTTGTCCACATCGTTTCTGTCACTGTATAGGACAAGCTGACTTACTGATTGGAAGGAAAACATGAATTGGAATGTTCTTTAGCCCAGGCTGAGCGGTTAAAAAAATCATATGAAATACAATGTATTAAGAACGTCCATACTGTGTCAAACCAATGGTCCATCTAGCCTAGATGCTGGTGCCAGATGCTTCAGTGGGAGTGAAAAGAACAGGGCAATTTATCGAGTGATCCATCCCATGACATGCAGTCCAGCTTCTAGCAGTCAGAGGTTTAGAGACCCCCAGAGCATGAGATGACCATATATTTTGAAACATAAAAAGTAGGATTTAAGTGGTTCCAAGTAATAGCAGACAGAACAAAGTAAGTTACCAAGCAAAATAAAACAAAACATGCAAGTCTAAGCCTAATACATTAAGAAACTGATTATAGATAAAATCTCACCCTCAGAGATGTTCCAATAAGCTTCTTTCACAGACTGGACTCCTTCCTAGTCTGGGTCCAGCAATCAATGGTCTCAAGTTGCAGTGGGGGAGGTTTAGGTTTGATATTAGGAAAAACGTTTTCATTAGGAGGGTGGTGAAGCACTGGAATGCGTTACCTAGGTAGGTGGTGGAATCTCCTTCCTTCAAAATTTTTAAGGTCAGGCTTGACAAAGCCCTGGCTGGGATGATTTAATTGGGGATTGGTCCTGCTTTGAGCAGGGGGTTGGCCTAGATGACCTCCTGAGGTCCTTTCCAACCCTGATATTCTATTATTCTATGATCCTATGAATCACTCACTGCCCCATAGTTACTGTCCTTTGTTAGAGTTTCTTTCAGGCATCTCTTGGGGGTGGAGAGGCCATCTCTTGAGCCAGCTGAAGACAAAATGGAGGGGTTTCCTGGGCCTTTTATATTCTTTCTCTTGTGGACGGAAACCCCTTTGTTCTCCTGTGCAAAATCACAGCAACAAGATGGAGTTTGTAGCCACCTGGGCAAGTCCCATGTCCATGAATGATTCAGCTTTTTGCAGGCCGACACCATTGTTTACATGTTAGTTTGAACGTTCCCAGAAGAGCTCAAATGTGGATTGGCATCTCTCAAAGTCCATTGTCAGTTAAGTGTTTCTTGATTGGGCACTTACTGAGAATAGTCCTTTCTCAAGAAGCTGACCAAATGCTTCACTGAGGCTACTTAGAACCAAACACATTGCGATACAAGTACATAGGCAATATTCATAACTTCAAATACAAAAATGATACACACGTACAGACAGCATAATCATAACAAGCAAACTACAATCTTTCCATAGATACCCCACTTGACCTCCTCTGTACAAGACCTGGTGCAACCATAGGATCCTGATTGCAACAATGATCTATACAGTCATAGTTCACGTCAAAAACATCGCACCTCCCTTGACACATTTCCACGCCCCCTTTGGGAGGCCTGCCCCATAGTTTGAGAACTGATGTTCTAGAGCAGGGGTGGGCAAACTCTTTGGCCCGAGGGCCACACTGGGGTGGCAAAACTGTATGGAGGGCTGGGTAGGGAAGGCTGTGCCTCCCCAGACAGCCTGGCCCCACCCCCATCCACCCCCCCCCCACTTCTCGTCCCCTGACTGCCTCCCTCTGAACTCCAGACCCATCCAACCTCCCCTGCGCCTTGTCCCCAACCACCCCTTCCCGGGACTCCCCGCCTCTAACTGCCCCCCCCGGGACCCCACCCCCTATCCATCCCCCCTGCTTCCAGTCCCCCGACCCCTATCCACACCCCCTCCCCCTGACAGGCCCCCCGGGACCCCATGCCTATCCAACCCTCCCTGTTCCCTGTCCCCTGACCGCCCCCCCCGGCAGAACCTCCGCCCCATCCAACCGCCCCCTGTCCCCTGACTGCCACCTGGGAACCCCCACCCTTTATCCAGCCCCAGGCCCTGGCCCCTTACCGTGCTGCTCAGAGCAGCATTTCTGGCAGCTGCTCCGCCCGGCCAGAGCTACACATGCTGCTGCTCTGCTTGGCAGGAGCGTGCTACCCCACTGCCCACGTGGCTGCAGGGGAGGGGGGACAGCAGGGGAGGAGCCGGGGGCTGGCTAGCCTCCCCGACTGGGAGCTCAAGAGGCAGGCAGGACGGTCCCACGGGCTGTAGTTTGCGCACCTCTGTTCTAGAGCATATCTTTTAGAAAAACATCCAAATGTAAAGTTAAAAATGGTCAGTGATGGAGAATCCCCCTCAACCTTTGATAAATTGTTCCAGTGATTAATTACTCTCACCGTTAATAACTTAAGCCTTATTTCCAGTCTGAATTTGTCTAGCTTCTACCTCCAGCCATTGGGTCATGTTGTACCTTTCTCTGCCAGACTGAAGAGCTGATTAGAGCTGATATTGGTTTTCCATGTAGATACTTATAGACTGTAATCAAGTCACCTCTTTACCTTCTCTTTGTTAAGCTAGATAGATTGAGCTCTTTGAGTCTATCACTATAAATCATGTTTTCTAAACGTTTAGTAATTCTCACCGCTCTTCTCTGAACCATCTTCAATTTATCAACATCCTTACTGAATTGTGGGCACAAGAACAGGACACAATATTCCAGCAGCAAACACATTAGTGCCAAATGCAAATATAAAATAACTTTTCTATTCCTACTCAAGATTCCCCTGTTTATATATCCCAAGATTGCATTAGCTCTTTTGGATACAGCATCACACTGGGATCACATGTTCAGCTGCTTATCCAGCATGACCCCCAAATCTTATTCAGAGTAACTGCTTTCCAGGATAGAGTCCCCCATCCTGTAAGTATGGACTATGTTCTTTGTTCCTAAATATATAGTTTTACATTTGGCCATATTAAAATGCATATTTAAAGACTTCACCCAAAATCTACAAAACACCTCTCAAGACCACTTCCCCAGAACTGTCATCTTTCACTTCCTGAATCAGAGATAAAGAAAATATACTTAAGTATGCCTGGTAGAATCTCTCACCTTCTAAAACACTTCCCACATCTCGTTCAACCCAGATTGTAAGTGATGTAGATGAGAGTTCTGAGGACAGAAAACTTCCTAAGAGAATGTAAAATAATATACTCTTTGCTGTATTCCATGAAGTTAAGACAAGAACATCATAGTACTGCGGTTTTCTCCTTGGAGCTACTGGCAGCCCTAAGGAATATAAGAATGCTTGTGTCATGGATCCACACTGAGAGCTTATGTACGGCTTTTATACAGACTCTCAGAGAGTATACCTCTTTAGTGCAAGGCCTAAGGCCTTCACTTTTTGTAGTGGATCCACTACATCCATGGTGGCAGAACTACCTGCCACTCTGGCCCAAAATATCCAGAATGCCATCTCTCTCTCTACACTGGGAAGCAGAGTTTTTACAACAGTTTTCTGACACCTTACTCATTTATTTCAAGATCTAGTCATATTATTTTCACATATTTTGCCTCCCTCAGCTGCCAGGTGTTACAAGTTAATGTCTGGTCCCTGATCTTCTATTGTATGTCTGAGGGTAACTCCATTCATATGTTGACAGTTCTTGGTAGTTCGTTCATACTTACCTAGACATGCCTACATGACCAACATCCATCTCTTATTCCTCTGCCGCAAAGAAAAAATTAACCCAATCAGTCCTAGTAGAACACAATACAAAAGTGAGTAGGGAAACCAAGTCATATATATTTTTCATAAAATGCAGTAATTTTGACATTCTTCACTGTTAGTGATGCAGAAGGAACATCTTCCTAGCTGACACCACAGACAAAACTCTCTTACCACTTTCAAGTCTAATGGCAGTGTAAATGTTCCCTGAAAAATTAATACTCAGAACTGAAAAACAAAATACCAACAAAGCACCAAAGAAGACATAGACTTTTTTCTGCCTGGATGTAGTCTGAATCCTTAGCGCTCAGCCACTGAAATGTGATTTATTTTATTACAACTTGAACATGAGTCAACAATGTGATGCTGTTGCAAAAAAAGCAAATGCCAGTTTAGGTTGCATTAACAGAGGAATAGCATGCAAGTCACAGGAGGTAATAATCCACTCTACTTGGGGCTGGTTAGGCCTTAGCTGGAATACTGTGTCCAATTTTGGTCACCGCTGTATAGAAAAGATGTAAAGAAACTGGAAAGGATCAACGAAAATGATCAAAGGGATGGAATGGAAACCATATGAGCATAGGCTGAAGGAACTGAGTATGTTTAGTTTGGAAAAGAGGAAATTAAGGGGGGGACATGATCATGATCTTCAAATACTTGAAAGGCTGCCATAAGAAAGATGGAGAAAAGTTGTTCTCTCTTGCCACAGAAGGCAAGACAAGAGGCAATGGGTTCAAACTACAGCATAGCAGATTTAAATTAAATCTCAGGAAAAACTTCCTAAGTGTAAGAACAGTAGGACAATGAAACAGACTGCATACGGAGGTTGTGGAAGCTCCTTCACCGGAGGTTTTCAAAAGGAGGCTGGAATTAGGGTGCCCAGATAGAAAGTATGAAAAATTGGGACAGAGTGTGGGGGGTAATAGGCACCAATATAAGAAAAATCCCCAAATATCAGGACTGCCCCTATAAAATCGGGACATCTGGTCACCATAGGCTGGATAGCCATCTGTCTTGGCTGCTTTAGACACAACAAATCCTGCATCTTGGCAGAGGAATGGACTAGATGATGCTTGTGATCCCTCCTATGGTTCTATGATTCTATGATTAATCCTTTAAAACATTAATTATTATAAAAGGCATGTTTATATATCTTAATTAAAGGCCAATATTCCTTCTTTGATTTACTGAATTTTAATAGACACACTGGCATGTAGTCTTGATGACAGAGTTAAACTATAATTAAATTTGATGACCTTAGTCTCTAAGGTGCCACAAGTACTCCTCATTCTTTTTGCTGATACAGACTAACACAGCTACCACATTTAAACCTTTAAATATTGTATTCTCCTTAATCTAATACCATGTTTTAATAGTATAAAGCACAACCATCTAATAAATGAACAATGCACAATGAATTTCATTATCCTTCCAAGTTACTATGTACATTTTATTGATAATGTTTTAACAGCAGTTTATTATATGGGTTGGAGAAAGCCAGTAATCTGCTTGACTTCCTCAGAAGGAGGACTGTCAAGAGGATGACTGTGATGTGGCAAGTGAGGAAAAAGACATTTTAATTTATGTAATGATGTCCTGAAAAAAATCAGAAACACATTCCGGTGTATCTATCTATTACAAATAGTTAGAAGTTATCAGTGACCGTAAAATTAGAATGCCTAAGATTTAATGATAGAGCCAACTAGTAATTGCTTGGTAGGAGGAGATAGACTGTGTAATAAACATCCCCACCGCTAAATTGAGAGCATGAACCACTCAGATGTATGCTGGCCATCACCCTGAGAAATATGCATATGTGTTTTAGTCTCATCCTCCACTGTAAGTTATTTTAATTGTTAATTTTCTGTTAGGGCCCTGTCCTGCAATTTACTGCACCCAAGCATAGCCCCATTGAAACTCACCACCCTGCACTTTAAGCAGGGAGGGGTTTGTCTGGCTGGCCGGGAGAAGAAGGCAATGCTTTCTGGCTTGGGGGACGAGGGGAGATGTAAAACTGCTGGAAGAGTAGTCAGCCTGGTGGATGACTCACCACCTAAGAGGGGTTTAAAAAGGTCAGTCTGGGCCTGGCCCCTCCCCTCATCACTTGGAGCAGCTGGGCAGCACCCACTTTTCCTCCCTAATTAGATCACAAATATTCCAGGTGTTTAGCTATATCTGCTGTGGACATTACGGTAGCCACTCCACTAAGGGGGGCTGGGAAGGAATTTTTCCATTACCACCATATTGGCCAGGTGCAGTAGGGGATTTTTTGCCTTCCTTGCAGCAGGTTCAGGTGGGCTCTGTTCATGCGTAGCATTACGGGCGGTACGCCATATGTCACAACTCCTTATTTAAGTGTATAGCGGATGTTCAGTGCAGGTAATCCATAAATTAAGGCACAAAAGAACGGAAAAATGGCTTGGAAAAGGAATTAAGGAGAGGTGCTTGGTAATTGAGCAAGCTAGGGGCAGTTGGGGACTCCTATGATTGGTACAGCAGGGAGCCAAGCCCCCCATCATTATAGTCCACCTTAGCCTCTCCTACAAGGGGGGATGGTCGGTAAGCTCCCGGCAAGGGAATTGCTGGAGGGACCTGGATAAATAGGAGCTGTGGAAGCTCTCCTCCCCCCGAAAATTGGCTGGAATTGGTAAGGTCCTGGCAGTGAATCTGCTGGAGGGACATACATTTTGTACCTGCACTGTTCACATTTTATCCGCTGGGTTAGTCCCAAACATCTGTCTAATAATGAAGTTTAAACCCATATCTAATGTCTCCTGTCATTCTTTCAGCATAGCCAGACAATGGTAGGGCTCTGCATGGATGCAGCAATTGTAATTTTCAGGATTGGGGCCTTAGATTCTGAGCTCTTTTGGTTGATGACTATGCATTCATATGTGTTTAGAAAGTAGTGAGCACAAAGATCTCATGCATTATTTCAGCTAACCTCATATAGCTGAGGAGCATCTACTTTTTAAAGCTTACGTTGTGGCTGATAGCATATTGTATCCTTGTATTTTATCAGAATGGGAACCTGGCAAATATTTGTGTAAAATATCCTATGGTACTGCAAGGGCCTCCTTCAATGGATGTCTGTCTGATTAATGCCCAATCACTAATTATTAGAAACATAACAAGTGAGAAATACATATATTTAGACAAAAAAACAGTTCCAAAGGTATTTATTTTTCTGTATTTCTGATCAAATTGGCCTGCATGTCTAGGGTGGGCTTTTACAATGTTAGTGCGCACTATGTTTTTACTGATATGGGAACATGATTTTGAAAATCTGCAAAATCTATTTCATGTCACTTTCTAATGGGATAGTAGCCTGCAGTATACTCCATCTTGATAAAAATAAGATATAATGATGTGGCATTCTCCTGGCAGACAAACCAAGTCCTGTGAGGTGAAAGACAGTTTAGTTTTTATGCAGGCTTAGTCATGAGTCTCGCCTGAGACTTGCAAATCATGCTGCATTGCACTATATTATATGTAGTAAGTTTGTGATGTGGGTTATTGCCTGTTACGAAGTAAGGTAAAACTGCCAAAATGAGATTCCTGTGATGAAAGACTAGTGCCTGATGTATGACTTTGTCCATGCTTCCGAGCAGTGTTACTGGAAAAAAAAAGTCACCTTGATAAGACTGGTACTGAACTGGAAAAATCGAGTTTTATCCACTCTGGCCTTCAGAAATTGAAATAGACATCTGAACAGTTAGTGCTCTGGTCTGAGTGAAAACACAGGCACTCACTGGAAAGATCTTGTAGCAAAAAAGCATAAAGGGATGTTTGCTTAAACTGATTCTGGAGGGCATGACCATATTTAATGCTATTTTTCCTTTTTTTTCCTCAATGTTACCCATAAATCAACCCGACTGTTATGTAACAACAGTTATTGCTGTCTTGCTTATCCTTTATGCCTCTAAAATCAAACCTAGGAATTATTCTGCATTTTTTGTTCTTTTTTCCAGAGAAAAATATTAAAATTCAAAACATGTACCACAGCAAGTATTTAATTATTCATTGCCAGCCACGTCTCTTTTTTCTCTTTTTCTATCTTTATTTTATTCATCTGTGAAGTTGCTGTATGATGTTTCAGACTGTACTCAAACAGTTTTTAAGTATTTTAATTTTTATAAGAGAGTGTAAAACTTCGAAAGAGTAGAATCAGTTAAAGTTACCCTTGCCTATTCATGGTAGAACTAAGGAACATTTATTAGAAACAAGTTATTCACAAAGTTAATTTCTTTAAATGTTTTTTACTGGCCATTTAGTCTTCAAATGTGATCATTAGTAATTTGTAAAGGATCTGTGAGCATATTAGACTTCAGGTGTTGACTAGTGTATTTAATACATCACTTCTGTGCATTTTTATACTAGTTTAACCAAATGTTCATAAATACCATTTTTGGCTGTCATGCTGCCATACAATCAAGCCAATTTTTTTTTTTAGACTTAGCCTGACGGTGTCAACATGTGTTCACCATGGTCATTGTGGCAGCATAACATATTCATTCATGTTGCTGATTGATCACCCTCCTCCAGTCAAGAAAATTCCAGGATTGTCAGTCTCTCTCTGTGTCACTTTCAAGCCTAGAATGTCTGTTCAGTCAGTCTTTTCTCAAGACTAAACATGCCATTTTTTAACCTTTCCTCGTAGGTTGGGTTTTCTAAACCTTTTATCACTTTTATATCTATCCTCTGGACTCTTTCCAACTTGTCCACATCCTTCCTAAAACTTGGCCACCCAGAACTGGACACAGTACTTAACTGAGGACTCACCATTGCTGAGTAGAGTGGGACAGTTACCTCCCTTGTCTTATGTAACACTCCTGTTAGTACACCCCAGAATGATATTAGCCTTCCTTGTAACTGAGTCACATTGTTGGCTTATTGTCAGTTTGTGATTCACTATAACCCCCGGAGCCTTTTCAGCAGTACAACTGCCTAGGCAGTTATTCCCTCTTTTGTATTTGTACATGTGATTTTTCCTTCTTAAGTACAGTATTTTGCACTTGTCTTTATTGATTTTCATCTTGCTGATTTCAGACAATTCTCCAATATGTCATAACCCATACATAACCTCGAAATGGGGTAAGATGATTACAAGCATCCTGTCTTATTCTTTGTCAGCAATTACTGAAGTCAGCTTTTCAGCATGCGAAAGTACAGTAAAACCTCAGAGTTACGATCACCTTGGAAATGGAGGTTGCTCATAATTAGTAGCAGAAGAAAATGCTACTTTTAACCATCTTAATTTAAATGAAAGAAGCACAAATCTTTTTTGTCAAATCTTTTTTCTTATTTCACTTTTAGTACTGTGTTACCACGATACTGTAGTTTATTTGCTTTTTTATTTTTTGTCTCTGCTGCTGTCCGATTGGATACTTCTGGTTCCAAATGAGGTGTGTGGTTGGCTGATCGGTTTGTAACTCAGCTGTTCGTAACTCTGAAGTTCTACTGTAAATTATCTTCTCTAAACAGACTATCTGTGAGGATTCTCAGTCCTGAATCTTAGCACCTTACCTAAGACCAGTGGTTCTTCTTTAGTTCTTAAAGAAGTTTTACTCCTGCTGCAGACAGCAGTAGCGGGGAGAGAATGAGACATGACCCTACTGTTGCACATCATCCCCTGCTGGGCATCAGTGCTTCCTTCTGAACATTCCAGTGGGTTTCTTCTTGACTGGGAGTCAGCAAAGGACCTTCCTGTCACTGTGCCTCTGCATTGCTCCAGCTCTTCCATACATTCTCTAGTATCCTTTGCAAATGACTCCCTAGATTCCAGCCAGTCTGGTCAGTTGCCTAAATTGTCAAGAGCATTTTGTGGCACTTCAACATTTGTGTCTTGGTGCTTCAGCTTCCACCTCAGCATTTTGGTGCTTGCTCAACTATTTGCTTTTCCTCTGTGCATCTGCACCTGCCCAGATGTTTCAGTACTAACCTCCATGCTTTTGCATCTTCTTGAATTGTTTAAAAATGCAATTTCCTGTTAGTGTGTCAATGTACCCGTTTATTTTTATCAACCTACTAGCACCTAAGTTATGGTTTTCCAGCACCTTGTGTTTAGTAGGCTTCTTGGAACATTGACTCCTACTACATATTCTTGGTGTGAAAGATTTTTGTTGTTCATTTCCACCACCCAACTTTTCCTTTTAATATATGTCAAGAAAGAAAGAAATAAACTTTGAATCATGTTAGTGCAGCAGAACTGTGTCCAAGATGGACAGCCATGTTCTGTGTGTCATCTGTCTTTGAATTGACCATGGTGTGTAGGATCGGCAAGTTTGCTTGCAGATGTCCACCAATGTGAGCAGCGTTTTCATACCCACTTTGAAGAACACCTTGGATATTCATGTAAGTCTAGTGTAAGGTATTACTTATACTGATGCAGACCACACTCTCTTCTCATAAGACCAGGTGGGCAACTTGCTTATTGAAGTACCAGGTGGAGTAACACGCTCAGTTACAGACGCCATGAAGCATTTGGCTTCTCAATAGTAGGGCCCCAGCTCATTGGATAAGACAGAGACATTCCCCTGTTGAAGGCCTTGAATCCACAGTTTTGTACTGAGGATGAAGGATTTCCCTTCCTACCACCCATGTGCTCAAAGTAGAGAGGAGGAAGAGGAGGATTCTGGTCAGTGCCTACTCCTAGTTCTCTGTGAGACTGCCATGATGGCCACAGTAAGGCATTGTTCTCTCCATGTCTCTACAGGGATGTCTCTCAGAAAAGAGAGTGCTCTTTGCACCAAGACTAATGATTGTGTCTTAAAAGTTGGTGCTCTTGGGATAGGAAATTCAGGACTTCATGTCAGTGCTTCTTATGCCAAAGACTGCAGCATAGCCAGTTTCCAAAGGTCTGGTAACACACTATGCCTCCCCATCCAGATGACACTTCCAGATGGTTTGGAGGGGGCAGGCTGAGGATTAGATGACCAGAGCTGCTGCTTGGGACTGATGGTCTGGGGCAGTGGTTCTCAATCACAGGTATGTGGACCCCTGGAGGTATGCAAAGGTCTTCCAGCAGATACATCAACTCAACTAGATATCTGCCTAGTTTTACAATAGGCTACATAAAAAGCACTAGCAACGTCGGTACAACTAAAATGTCATACAATGACTTGTTTGTACTGCTTTATATACTATACACTGAAATGTAAGTACAATATTTATATTACGATTGATTCATTTTATAATGATATGGTAAAAATGAGAAAGTAAGCTATTTTTCAGTAATAGTGTGCGTGACACTTTTGTATTTTTATGCCTGATTTTGTAAGCAAGTAGTTTTTAAGTGAGATGAAACTTGGGGGTACACAAGACAAATCAGACTCCTGAAAGGGGTATAGTAGTTTGAAAAGATTGAGAGCCACTGGTCTGCAGGACTCATCTGATACTAAATTCACGTTTTCTGTGGGAAACACCAACATAGCAATGGCAAAGAGGATGTTTCTACTTTTCTCCAGTTTTTGCAGAAGCCATCCAAGGCAGCTGATATTGAGTTAAATTTTGTACAGGAATGTACAAAGGCTACAACCAAAAGATACCTGGGCAAGGAATCCCTGACCAAGTAGAGTTGCCGTGTCCTTGCGCCTATTTTTGACCAGCTGCTTCTAAGTTGATAAAGAAAAAGTATAACTACTTTAAAGACCATGCCAACTCCTCCCACACTTCACATTAGAAGTACGAAGTGGAGGTAGCTATGGCTAGAGGGAAGGCCAGCCGTAGCTAAAGTTCTCTGCCCAGAATCCTCATCTTGCAGTATTCGGAATCATTTGAATGAAAGATTTACTTTTTTGTCAATGTAACTCTTCACATTGTGAACTACAAACTGTAATGGCAGTCAGATTGTAGTTTTGGAAGAAATCTTTCATCCTGATCATTGATTCTCTTTCTGAAGAGAAATGTCAGGACCTAGATCTGGGCTGCATTAGAATCAGGAAGATTTTAGAAGGCTTGGATGCTTCTTGGATTCTTCTCCCTTTTTGGAAGCTGTGTTCATTAGATTCCAGTCATATAATTTGTAAAAGATTTCCACACAGTCTTTGGACCAACTTTTAAAAACAATATTATTTAGATTAGCACACCTACTTTGGTAGGGCTACTCTTTCATTTCTCTTTAACTAGAAATACCATTATATACTAGTGGGTATTGCTTTTTAGCCTCTTAGATTTGCTATCTATGGATGGATGTTATGAAAGTGAAAACTGGGTTATTGGTCTGTAACTGGAATTTTCAGAACTTGTCTCCTTTATAGTTATATATTTGCTTCCAGCATCTCTGTTTGTATGAGAATCTTCATTCTTCTCTTAAGTGGAAGCTACCTGAGAAATGGAAGATGGTTCGTTGGACTTTGGATTTATAGTGAATGCTTTGTTTCCATGTTACACATAGAGCCTTAACAATCAACATTTTAAAAAACACCTTATTTTTTATCATCTTCTGAAGTCCCACATAGCCATGCAATGCATGATCCAATTATATGGAGTAATCTGTGGAAGAAACAAACTGAAAACTTTCATTACAGGAAAGTAACCTAGTTTTCTCAAAATATTAATAACTTTTCTTTGAAAATGTTTAAGTATTTTACCCAGTTTTGATACTTCAGATTTAAAAGTTGGTAATTATTTCAGTACTTCCAGGCAATATTTTTATGGATGCTCTATCCACAAGCTGTCTGACCTTCATGTTTCTGTTGTGTGATGTAAATTATTCCCTCTTTGTTTTTTTGTTTCATATTTGTATTTTTGTTTCTGTCATGCTTTCAGTCATTGTCTCACGCTACCTGGCTCTCGATATACTCAGTCCTTTGACCACCACCACAGAGATGCCAGGTATATATTTTCCTCTGTGTGATACTATGTGAATAACTGCATGTACCTGTGTGCACCAACATTGTATAGTGGTAGAAGATAAAATTCCGGAGAACTGTGCTTAGTACCAAAATAAATAATGTATTTTTAGAAAAATTTGATGTCTGGATTATTAGTTGGTAGACAATTGGATAGGATAATATTTTTATAAGATGTATTTTTTTTACATTTTTCAGGCCCAAAAGTCTGAAAATTGGTACCACATAAAAATGAAACTACATTTTTATAGTTGCAGTGGTTTCTCTCCAATAAAGTTATTAAAGACAACTATTTAAAATCAATCAACGTAAACACTAAACAGAAATATATCTGTCACATACAGTATTTAAATTGTATAAGCCTTTTCGCTCTAGGGTTACAACAGACACATCCTAAGTGTGATAATTATATTTTTATATTCTTACCTGCATGTTAATTTATTTTACATATTTTTATTTCCAGTAATTTTTCTAAGTTAACCAGTGCTCTGTTTCTCGTTTCAGTTTGTATACGCTGAGTTCTATTTCTGATGATTACCTCATTTGCTGAAAGTTTCCTGCTTTTCATGTTTGTTTGTCTTCATCTCATTTTTGTGTTGCTTTTCATTGTGTTCACCCTTTATGTTTTGGCAGCAAGGATCACACAATGTATCCTCTCTTTTGCGAAGATGCAATCAGGTTACTCCGTTCCCATAAGATGTGTCGTACTTATTCTGAGGGTGCTTACTATGATCTTGAGAGGTATAATTGGTGTGCTGTATATTATTTATTCTCCCATTTATACTTAGGTAGACAGTAATCCATTCAGGTTCAGAACTAAACAATGTATATTTTTCAGCAGTACATTTATACATTAAAGATACTGTACAATATACTGTGATTATTTGCAAATATATTAATCTAAGATTTATTACCTAGAAGTATATTTATATCTTTAAATACTAAGAAAAACGGAACGGTTTCCTAAAAGAAACAGTCATATTTAGAAAACAGAGTATATTAATAAATATAAGGGGTTTTTAATAGCTCATAATTTTTGGCTGGGATTTTTAAAAGTGCTCACTGCTGTCCGAACTCTGCTTCTATTGGAGACAAAGGTTAAATTCTTGAAAATCCTTTGTTTGAAAAATTCTGGCAGAGATTCTTTTTAATACTTGTAAAGTATGTATTTATTATTCATTCATTCTACTTATAGGTATTTCTAAAGTTCTCATTCAATAGTTTCTGAGTACCTCACATGCATTAATTAATTTAGTTTCACAACACCCATCTGTAGTAGGGAACATTATTCACTCTGTTTTATAGATGGCAAAGATGAGGCAGAAAGAAGTTTAGCCCATAGTACCTAATTTATTATTTAGCAATATCAGGGAATATAAAATATTCCATGTGGAATATAGTTACATCTAAGGCTTGTCTACATGGGGAAATAGCCCGGCATAGCTAGTGCATTTGGAAGTGGATTAAGCTAAACTGCAAAAAAGGCACTCTTTGTGCAGAATAAGAGTGTTGACATGGGGATTTTCTGGAGAATAACTATTACACTTTAAATTCACATAGCATATTTTGCACTACCTTGTAGTAAGTAACAAGAAGTGCTAGTATGGTGCTGCATTTGGAACAGATTATTAGCGTACAGTTCTTTCAGCAAAACACTAAATGTAAGAAAAATGTCTGAATGGTTTTGTGGGAATGCTACAATATGAAAATATCACTCCAATATGCTATGAAATTATTAAGGCCAGATTCTAATCTCATTTAGTATACTTAATAGTAGATATTGCCATTTCTTTAAAGGAGGAGCTGATATGTAGCTCTTCTGCATTTGTCCATTGCAGAAACTGAAAAATTTCTCCTACACTCACTCACGGTTGCCATCTTGATCTCACTCAATCAGAAGGACAAATCCTCATAGCATTTTTAAAGCTTTGTTTTGTATTAAAACAGCATAAAATCCCTTTAGTATCTGTAGAACTGGATTCAGAGATAAAAACAAAAATAAAATGGTAGCCAGAATTTTTACATTCCCACAGAACTCTTCAAATCCTAAAGGTACCTTGTTCAAAAATTCCTTCTCATACATTTCCTTGGCATGACAATTCCTCTGAGGACTCTTCCATGTCAGGACAGCTTGACAAGCTCTGCCTGGCTGCCTGATGATGTAAAGTTTAATTGGCCGGTGATAGGACAATAATTGGGGAGAACTCTGAATTACTGCAGAGAATTCTTTCCCAGGTATCTGGCTGGTGGGTCTTGCCCACATGCTCAGGATCTAACTGATCGCCATTTTCGGGGTTGGGAAGGAATTTCCCCCAGATCAGATTGCAGAGACCCTGGGGGTGGGGTTGGGGGTGGTTTGCCTTCCTCTGCAGCATGGGGCATGGGTCACTTGCAGGTTTAAACTAGTGGAAAAGGTGGATTATCTGTAACTTTAAGTCTTTAAATCATGATTTGAGGTTTTCAGTAAGTCATCCAGAGGTTATGGCTCTATTACAGGAGTGGGTAGGAGAGGTTCTGTGGCCTGAAATGTGCAGGAGGTCAGACTAGATGATCATGATGGTTCCTTCTGGCTTTAAAGTCTGTGAATTATGAGACTGAACACCCGTAAGTGCTGTACCTAGGAAGCTACCTACAGTAGAGTTTGTTTATTCTAAACTGAATGATTAACAAATCATCACCATAGATTTTTTGTGTTTTTGTGGCTTGTGCCACCTTCCCTGAATGAATTAACAGTAGGTTAATTCTGCCATAACTGTGCAGACACACTTCTCAAGGCAGTGCTGCATGTGTTCATGTCACACTCCCTGTCAGTCCCGGCCCTGACTGGGGAAGCTGATGATCCAACCAGTGGACAAAATTCAGTGATTAATCCTGGTCGCATGCCACCTGAGGCACATTGCACACATGCTAAGAAGAAACTTTCCTAATACTTTCTATTACAAGACTCTGTTTTCAGCTGGTTATAACTTTGCCAAACCTCAATCGTTTGGGCTAAAACTTTCCATGATGATTGTTAGCCTCAGGCAGATTATATTATTATTACTATTATTTAAGTTTAAGATACAATGGTTCATTTGTCTCCAAAAACACTGCACTAAGTATGGACCTGCCAGGGCTGCAAACCTACTCCTCCTGGCTACCACCAGCTACTGTGGTATGAACAACTGGAACTGAGAGCAGGGAGACTGTCCCTCTCTGTCACCACAACAATGTACCACAGTATGAACTCTGTCCCCGCTGGGGATGCCAGTCTTCCATCACCCACTTTAACTGGATCACTTCACCACTTTACCAACCTATGGTCTCCAAACCAAACCAATTACTACACCCAGCATTCACAACTCCTTGTGTAGGTGCAGGGTGAGGGAGGTAATCTGGTAAAGGGCTGTGTGCAGAAGTTATGGTGTCTGGTCTGTGGTGTATAGTGGTTGTGATAATGATAAGACTTGCACTTGTAGGTGCAAGAGCATAAGATATGTATTGTTAAGTTGCTTAAATTTTCACAGTTAGGTTTGTATATTAGCTGTTGTTGGTGGGTGTATGAGTCAAAGCAAGTAGAGCAGGTCATTCTTTGCATGGAAATGTTCTCGGGGATCATTGTCCTGACAGAAAAAATTGTCCTGTTTTCTGTTTCTAGGGAGCATGGCACTGATAAAGCAATTTCACTGTGCAACTAAATATCTTCTCTTGCCCAGGAACAAAACAGAATATGTATTAATATAAATGGCAATATGCTCTGTACATCTGAGATTAGAATCTGACTCCTTCATGAACATTTTGAACGATCATGAATTTTTAATATAGCTACTTTATTTCCTTTATAATGTTTTCTTCGTGTGTGTGTGTGTGTGTGTGTGTGTATAAATAGCTATTACTTGGCAAGCTTTATACCGTTTATTTTGCCTAATCTGAGGATTATGGTTCCTTTAAAAAATTTTTTTTTTGATTTATATGCATATTTTTATCAGGGAATTTTGGTAACGCTCCTAGAGAACATAAAGTGGTCAATCAGAATTTAGAGAGATTTATACAGCAGAGAATGTAAGCTGTTACAAGTAGGGTTTTTTTAACCTCAGATCATTGAGCAGTCCTTCTTGAAGCTAAATTAGCCACATCTTGTACTTTGGATTCTTCATAGGTTATTGTGCCCTGTTGTATCTCGATGAAGTATTTTAGTATTCTTCCCCATTGTTGCATTTTACCTCCTATTGTAATTTACTCACTAGATTTCTCAAATCTGCTGTGCTTATTATCTAATTCAGTGTTGTACTTCTGTAGCCTTTGAACCCGTTGATTATTATGGTGTATGCAAGTAATTAACGGCCAATGGTACTAAGCTTCCTTATTCCCACATTCTCTATTAGTCCCCCCTTACTCATAAGCAGATGATCCAGATGCATTCTTCTCTGCTTGAATCTTCTATCTTACTTGTTAGCCTAAAGCAATCTTGTTCATTAAATCCTGCATAGCTATATATTAATATGAAGATATAGTGCTTTTTGCAGTGTAGGTCAACATGTAAATAAGTTAAGCAACAGACACATTAGTGTTATCTCCAAATTACACAGAACATTCAAAAGGTACCTCAGTCACTGCTGTGTGACCAAAAAGAGAAAAATAACATTCAGATTACAACTTCCAAAGTACCTTCAATTTAAAGCCCTGAAGATTGCTTACAAATATAATTCAAGCCTCCTGTGTGTGTGATTATTCCCAGTTTACAAATGGGGAAACAAAGGCACAGAGAGAAAGAAGGTATACAGCTTGCCAGAGATCATATAACAATTTCACAGCAGAGCAGGAAATATATTCCTGGGGCCAGAGCCTCAGTTGGTAGAAAGTCACTGGAGCTACGCTGACATATAACAGATGAGGATCTGGCTCCAGATCTTCTGAATCACAGTCTTGTGATTCAAGAAGACAGAGACAATTCAACCAAATTGCTGCATATGTAAAGCATTTCTTGAAAGCATGAAAAGAAATTAGCCAATTAAAATAGCGATCTTAATTAATTAGTTAATTTTTACATAATAAAAAAGCAGTTACCCTGGTTTGTCTGAGTCTGGTTTCAGACTGTGGGCCAGATCTTCAGATGCTATGAATCAACATAACTGAAGAATGGAGCTATACCAATTTATACTAGCTCAGGATCTCACTCTCAGAGTTCTCATTTTAGCACCTGTGCTAGTCACCTAAAAGAGAAAAATTTTGATCAGTAATGCCAGAACATGAACGTGTGTATATGTATAACTGAAAAGCCATATGTGAATTGTGGGATAGTTTGTAACTTTGCACAAAGCCCTGAGTACAGAATCATAGAATATTAGGCTTGGAAGAGACCTCAGGAGGTCATCAAGTCTAATCCCCTGCTCAAAGTAGTTGTAACAAACTTCAGCTTGTGTCAGAAAAGAAATCTAGTAAAGCAAAAATAGTCCTGTGCAGGCTTAATTCAACTATTAAAATGGTCTATTGAGGTTCAGAGTGCCTTCAGATTTAAGGAATGTTTTGATCTCTTCAATCCAAGTGGTATGTATCTATCTATGTTGACATTCCAGTTATGAGAATCATCTCACCAAGTTTTAGTTAAATCTCATAGATTATAGTCTCCATCATTTCTCCTACTTTTTCTTGTTTTTATCCCATATTCTGACAGTTGTTCATAGACACTTGAGTGCTAATTAATGCACAGTACTTATCTTATTCTTCAGTATCAGTTACAAAAAATCAAATAGTTTAAATCTTCTTTCTTGTTTTGAGTTTGTGTTTTGGGAATACATGAAGAATTTCTTCAGTTATGCAAAACCTTCCCTGTTCTTCTCATATACCTAGTTTAACACCTGTCTAACAAGCAATATACCACATCTGAATCCAATTTACAACCCATGTGAAGACCAGCTAATTCATTCAATCACCTCTCATCAAGAACTGTTCCTTAAATCCAAACACCACTTTTTTATACTGTTAGTCTTTACTATCAGTCTCATACCTCTTTCACTTTTACTTAACACTGAATGTCTGAGAAGATAAGCTACATCAATTCCAAATTCAGTTCCTGAAATCATTCTTGATTATACTAAATATTCCTTCACAGGTGTCATTTATTCTCACATGGATTACAATCACTGGGAATTTTCTATAGTTCATGAGGATATCAAACATTATTTTATAACATATTTTGTGCTGACATCCAGGAAAAGGCAGGCAATCCTGTTTTCATCTGGCCCAAAGATATCTTGTGGCATATTTCTCACGATGGACTCATTAATCAGGACTACTTGCTGCTTCTTTCTGTTTGATGGTTGCTATGCAGTGCTTGTTGTTAACCATTTAGGGCCAGCTACTTACCTCCCGTGGGCTCTCATCATTGGAATTTTCTTCTTTCTTGTCAATTAGACTAGACATTGTGGATATCAGTGTGAGATGGCTGCCTGCGCATTTCTCTTTTGCTCTTCCTTTAGTTTCTAGTCTTTCTAGATGTTGTATTCTTCAGCCTTCCTTTATATCATGTCTCCATTCCATACAGGTTTTCAGTTTTTCATAACTCTCTTGATAATCATTTCATTTAATCTCTAACCATTTCAGCTTTCTGTATGTCTTTCAGTGATTTAGCTGCCATTTGAGTCCACCTGTGTCTCCAGAGTAAAAATATACTTGCACTTCATCTATAGCTCTCTTGATCTTTGTTCACAAACAAAAAAGGAACCTATGTCATGAAACTGTCTTAGATCTTTCAATAGCCATTCTTTATGGCAGTTTGCTATTACTGCAGGTAGTCTTTTGTTTGGAACCCATTAATATCAGGATACTCTGTTTTTGCTGATACAGACTAACACGGATACCACGCTGAAACATGAATTAACAATGAGGAGTCCTTGTGGCTGTTAATTCATGAACTCCCTGTTTCCAACTTGTAGTTGACCTCTTTTAATGTAATAGCCCAGATGGTTGCACTAGTTGGTACCCCAGTTTACCACACAGCACCTAATTTCTACTCAGATCAAAGTCATTTTAGCCATCATCCTAGCTGGCCTTTCAGAGTTTTACTTGCCCTTTTATAAATACTTGGGAAATCATTCAGCTGCTTTCCTCCTATATTTCTTTCCTTATTCACAAATTCAATACAATGATTTTGGTTCAGATCACAGTTCACACTTCCACAGTCACTCCCTTTAAAGAGACTCAGATGAACTCAAAAGTGTAGCATAATGAATGGTCTCAACATTTTTATTACAAATTCATTTTAAAAGGAAAACATTCTGTGTATGTAGTCTAGCTATGCCAATATTCACTAGTCACACTCATATCAAACTTGAGTTTTGGGTGGACTCTGTTGAACGCTTCCCTTCTCATCTGGCATCTCAAAGCCCAGCTTCATCACTTAAGAGACCACACTGTTTTTTATTCTTTTAAGATGCCTTCATGACTCTTTTATTTTCATCCTTTTTGTTTACATCGAAGGGCTTGTGCTTGGAGAACAATGGAAGCTGATTTATGCATGTAGGTGCAGGAGATGTATTTCTCATCCATTCAGCTATTTTATTGGTTCACTTTACAATAAGGAACTTGGGATTTCTGTTACCAATCATGGAATTTCACAACATCCATATCTTATATTTCCTGAAATACTCACCTGCTTAAACACCACTTACATGCTGATATGACTGAGCTGTTAGGAAAAATCTTTGTATAGCTCACAAGGCCTGAATACATTATTAATCATGGCTGAATACGAATTGAATGTGAAAAAAATTAAATTAATTTGGCTTTGAATATTTATGTTTTTAGTAGATATTGCTGTACAGGAAGTGGACTAGCATACTGTATGTGCATCATCTCTATGATACAACAAGGATAAACACTCAATTATAAGGCACTATTAAAATGTCTAAATATCTGTGCTATTTATTTCATATTCAGGAGGACTAGGCAGGAGAGAAGAGTGCCTAATACATATTATGACGACACTACCCATACTACTGAAAGGTATTTTCATTTATATAGTAGAAATAGATAAGTTTCAGTAATATAACATTTTGTGAGCAGTGTACTGTAGAATTATGAATTGGCCAAGAATCATGATACTGAAATTTACAATGCATTTCATGGAGTATTGTTTAAATTTGGAACAATCAGGCTCCATGGTTTGAAATGCTAAATGTTATTTTAGCACTACATGAACTACTTTCTGTATTTTAACTAAAAATGTTACCAGGAAACATGTTTATTGGTAGGGAGGAGTGGGGGAAAATACCAACAATTTAGGTGAGTTAGGTGGTTTCCCCCTTAATTACAATATGCCTCCCATAGCTAGGATTTTCAAGTAATTTTATTGTTAAAAGGGCAGTGTAGTTTTCTCAGTTGTATTATTTTAAGGCTCTGATCCAGCAAAGTGCTTAAGCATGTGCTTAACTTTAAGCATGCAAGTAGTTGCATTGATTTCGGTATGATTAAGCACATGCTTGAGTTCTTTGCTGAACTGGAGACTAAGTCAGTATTGTCCCTCCTAAATTTTGGAGTGTACCTGAAAATTTGCACAATTCTGAGACTGCATCTAGTCAGCTCAAAAGTGTGAGAAGAGTTGAGAGAATTGGTAACTCATTAACCACAAGCAATTTATTTAGTCTACATTCAAACCTCATACACAAATACAATCATATTTATATCCCTTTTGTAAAATTTAGTTTCATATTTATACATTACAGTTGTCTACAGTAAAAGACCTCTACAATATTTTAAAATAGAGGTTTGATGTTTTATTGAATATATTTATTAAAATATAATTAATACAAACAATTAATTTCCTAAAATCAAGATAGTCTTGATCATTTCATAAATAGCCACCATTACAACTTTATAATTAATACAGCACTGATTTAGTTTTAAATGCTGTTATTAATAAAAATAAAGACACAAAAAGGGTTGAATTTAACTCAGGTGGAAAAACTCTTGTTCTCTGAGTATCCAGGTGTTCCATCTCCTTTTTTCCCTGCTGAGTGACATCCACTCCTTACTTTGTTTTTACGATATGGTGTAGAACTTCAGCTAGATTTCTTTCAAGAAATGCCAGTTCTCTTCCTAAAATTATTATATTATAAATAATTAAAAATAAGTGTAAGCATAATAATCGTAATAATGCAAATTACTTATTAGGCAAGGTCATTGAGTTAGAATGGAATATGAGCCATTCCAAGGCCATGGAGTCATGATGCAGGCAACAGAAGTTTATTGTATTTTATTTATGTATTGCAATTTTTACCAAATGGTCTCATCCACTGCTCTGGATGCATCTACATCCAGTCCAAAATATCCCCAATAAAAAGAAAGCCAAAGATCAGACCAACTCAGTTGCACCAAATCCCTGCGATCAAGCCACAACTAGAACTTTACCACACCCTAACCCATCATCTTACTCCTATCCCTAAGGAAAAGGCTGAAGGAACAAATGGGCATTTCAGTATGACCCGGAAGTAAACAAATTCTCAGTTTAGCAAACTGATATGAGAATCAGATTTCACAGTTGAGGACCCCTAACTGAAAATGCACCTCTCCCCCATCCCTAGCATTCTCCCAATTTAGCTAAGATATTGAGTACCGAAGATGATCTCAATTGTCATGTTAAAATATGAAAAGAGATGGAATCTCAAAGGTAACCAAAGATCCAACCCAGTTAGGGATTTACAGATTAAAAACAGCAATTTTGAATTTCACCCAGAAATGGATTGAAAACCAGTGAAGATCACCAAGGATAACACACCTCCTCTGAGAAACACCCTTTAATGAATGGACCATCGTGTTCTATGGTTTCAGAGCAGTCCTAAGAAGCAGCTTTCTGTAGCATGCATTGCAGTATCCAAACCTGAGTTGACAAAATAGCAGATACAAATTTTGAACCTGAAACAAAAATTTGCAACATGTTGGTCAAGCACACATGATCAGGAGCACTCTTGCATTCTGCTATATCCTGATAATCCAGAAGCTGGTGGGTCCTGTGTAAATTGCCCTCATTCAAGTCTTGGTCCTGGCCAGATACTACATAACCCCATCAACTGCTCCAGCCCAGTTTGATATGAAAAGGAGATGAACTGCTGAGTGACATCCACATAGTAAAGATGCAAGTAAAGCCCATACCACTTCATTGTCTTCCCGCAACTACCGAATACATACATTAATCAGGAAGGGTGACGGCAGAATTATGTGATACCCCACATGAGGTTGCTCCAGTACTATACCCTGAGACCTCAGAGGAAACAACTGTGTCACTCAAGAACTACTCCATCCATCCTTGCCATGGTTTGCAATAGTTTCAGCAAAAACCTTGTGTTCATCAGTATCAAAATCACTAAGAGGTTCAGCATGGACACTTGGTCTGGGATTTTCAATGGAGCCTAGAGAAGTTAGGTATCCAACTCCCTTTGACTTTCAAGGATCCCAGAGACTTAATTGAAAATCCCAGTCTTGGTTCTTGTTCACCATCTTTAGAGGATCACTGATCCATGAAACCACTGTAGTCTCAATGTTACATACCCAGGCCACTTGCAGGAGATCTGAGGATTCCATGTAGTACCAAAGTTGATTTGCATCACCATTTCTCTAACCCAGAGTTATATGAATTGCACATGTTTCCAGAGTTTCAGGGTAATGAATGATAAGAAGATTATCATGTGGTTTCTGGAAGAAGGACAGGTATTTAACTGAGAGGTTGTGACTCCATCTGCCCAGAATCTCTTTTTCCAATTCTGCTTCCGTTCAAACATAACCTTTCTGCAAACCACTTGATGCTGTTTTTGACTGATGTTGCTGATGTCATGTTACACATGTTTAAATCATTTAGGTCAGCTAGAGCAGTGCAGAGTAATAATGATTGTCATTTCATTGATTTTTCATTGTGGACGCTGAATAGAATGCAACACCCCCCTCCCGCCTCCCTCCAAAACAAATAAAAAATCCCACCAAAAAAAAAAATCTTCAATACATAACAGTAAACAGAATTTTAAAAATTGCTTTACTATTTAGAGGTGTTTTTAGGACATAGGTAAAAAAATGGTTTGGCTTACAGTATATGGCTTTTAAGTTTGACACTATCCCTCTATGGTCTAATCTTAAAAGTATTCCACACACACTCAAAGACAATGGAAGTATTGCATGCAAAAGCATTGAAGGATCAAGCCTTAAAGAAAGAAGTTAATAGTTAGGCAAACTTGCTGAAAATGATAGAATTCACTTACTGAAATATGTTGGGAATTAGATCTGGAAAAAAATATACATAACTGTTGCCAGAAAGCGCCTGTTTTTCTTAATACCTCTTAGCAAAGAAGAGGAAATGCAGAAAACATATTGGAAGCAATTGAAAAAAATCTCCAGATTAGTGAGAAGCAAATATGACACATGAATTATAGTGTTTTTAATACTACCTATATTTATTTATAACACCTCTTTATTTTAACTGCATTGTAAAGGTGGTACAATGGTGCAAGTTCATGGGCAGATCATGTAGTCAATGGTTCAGCTGAAAACTATGGGTAAGTAAAGAGTGTAGTGATACTGAATATGTGTTCCTAATCTGCTTGTAGAGTTGACTAACTGTAGTAACCAATTTTATTTCTGATGTCATGTAAATCATCCTCCATTTCTTTCTCTATTGATCCCAGAAAAGGCATATTTGTTGGCTTGTCTCTTTCCAAGGTTTCCATTATGAGGCCAGAAAAAACAGTGATGATGCTTGAACTACTTTATGTGAATCTTTTTAATATGTTGGGTTGTTCTTGAGAAAAAAGATTATGGTGGACGAAGGACACATACAATTTGGAACAAGATAAATTAAAGTCCAATATTGAATTTAGCTTAAAGAATTTGGACCTGATCCTGCCAGCCCTTACTGCAGTGAGCAGCCCCATTGGGTACTTGTTGAGTGGGATCTTGGGGGATCAAGCACAGAGTGTGATGCATATAGTGGTCAGTTCTGAAGTCCTTACTCCCATTGATTTACTGGGAATTTTTCTATAGTGAGAGCTGGTTAAGGTCTTCATCAGTGGACCTGCAGTGTTTCTTTTCTTTTCTTTTCTTTTATGTAAAACTCCTTATATTTATTTTAGGATAAATATGAATTAATTATGTAAAAATAATAACCACTCATCTGTCTCTGTCCTATAATATTTTAAATATCAAAAATATGTTTTAAATTACACAAAATAAAGCCTGTAAATATAAATGGATATTTGAAATGCAATATGTATTGTGCCAATTTTTCAAATATAAAGTAATGTAGAAAAAATTCCATAACCATTGAAAGAGTACAAAGTTATATTTTCATTTTGTTTCATTAGTAACATTATTTGTGTCTCTAGTATGGAAATGGTGTATTTACTCATTTTTCTATAGCAGCACAAAGTAGACATTTAACTTTGCAGAACTATTTAGTCAAATGTATGTTTGCCTGTATAAAACAGATGTGCAAGACTCAAGCTGTGCTGATCAGAATATTATAGACTGTACAAGTGTGAATGATTGACCCGATATATTGAAAGAAATTGTAGATACATGATCACTTATTTTAATATCTTTAAGACTAAAGATTTTACTAAAATAGTAATTTGTATTTGCTCTGTGTGTTCCACTGTTAATGAGAAATTTTTTGTTAGCCATCTAGTCTGGCATCCTTGTATATCACAGGCCCCCAACACCACCCACTCTGAGAATTATGACAAAAGTAAAAAAAATTAATCAGTGTTCCTACTCCGCAGCTATGTTTGTAACAGACTTTTGGATGGGCCCCAGAGCAACATCACCCAATGTACTTTCAGGTCCCTTTTCTTTCTGTGCACTCACCTGCCTGCTGACTCTTCAATTTCAGTTTTACTGGTAATGGGGAACATCCTCTTGCAGAGCCTGGGGTAGAGCATGTATGTGAGATCCCCCTGGAACAGTGCATAAGTAGCATGCAGATGATCATCAACAAAACAGTTAAACAAGATGCTTTCAAATGCACAAAGTAAACAAGCTGAAATGAGAGAGAAAAATTGAATGCTTTCTATTATCTTTTTCTGGTCTAGATATATAAGATATTCCTTGTGACAGTATTAGGTACAAAATGTTCCACTGATTGTTTTCCAATTTGGCAGTTTCCCTTCAAGACAAGCTTCCATCAGCACATCTGTAATTAAATCAGCAGTTGTAGTATAAAAATATATTTGTATTGAAAATTGACATACCAGGTCCTAGCTCCTTCTTGTTTTTCTTAACTCCATATTATAAAAAATATTAATTTGGTCAATTTAAACTAAAGCTATGTAGTGCAAAAAAAAAAAAGTTGTAGGTCTAAGCTGTTTTGTTGCACTAGAAACTTAAAATACCTTTATTATTTATCTGATATTTCTTAGGCTCAGCTCATAATAGAGGTTAATATGGTAGGTAGAGAGGAAAAAATAACCACAGTTTATAATTCAAGAAACAATTTGTGTTGGTACTCTGTGTACCAATTTAAATTAAGATCAGCACGGCTGTTACAAAAAAACAAAAGTTGGTTTGGGACATATATGGTTCAATTTGACATTTAAGCAGACCATAAAGAATATTTTGAATATTTTAAAAATCCTTAATAATTATGAAACAAATTCCATTATTATCAGAGGAATTAAACAAGGGATTTTGGACTTTGAGTCAAATCCTGACCTTTTTTAAAGTCAATGGCAAAACTCCCATTGACTTCAAAGGGGCCAAATTTTCACCCTGCAAGTGGTCCCATTGAGATATGGCAGTATGGTCTGGTGCATAAAGTTAAGCAGATGCATAAACCTTTCCAGAATTAGAGCTTTTGTGTGGACTCTTACAATTATAGTTAAAGATATGCCGGGGTATCAGTCAGCAAATTACTACCAAAAATAAAGGAAAATTAAATCAGAAATTGTGTTATTAGTAGCATGTAAGATTTAAAACAAAATCCCAGAAGCAAGGAAATTCAGAGCAGAGGTTGAACCTTTGTCACTAACTACTTGTGGGCTGAATTATATATCATGTGTTTATCCAAATGTAGTGTTCAATCCTGAAAGGTTCTGTGCACGCAAACCCAGTCCAGCAAAACACTCAAGTTTAATTCTGAGCCTGAGAACAGTCCCATTGACATCAGTGGTAATACTCATGTAGTTAAGTGTTTTGCTGGATTGGACTAGAGTGTTCAGCACCTTTAAGGAATGAGCCCTTATTGGACATTATTTCTGTTTGTATTGCCTGATATATCGCTTAATTCTCATTCATTAAATTACATGTTCAGTAGGGAATTTTGAAAATTGCTACTGTGCGTACACATCTTTCCATTTTAAGGTGCCATTTTTATTAAATATTTCAGAGCTTTTCAGTGAGTGGGTGAATTTACATATATACTGAATTACCTAGGGGAAAATAACATTTTAAACACATAAGACTTAGTTCTGGATTTGCATGCTTGAATAGTTTTAGTATTTCCATTAACATTGGTGTGATTATTTTTTTAAGAGGTATAGTATACTCAGTTGTAGGGAATGGGCTATGCAAGAGGAGAAGGCAGCAGAAGAGAAGCAAGATTAGAGGGTGAGATTCAAAAGTGGTTGTTGAGATACAAAGCACTGCTGAAAGGCAGCTGTGATCCTGTAGGTGATGGGAGGAGGGAGAAGAGGTCCCATGAGTACAAGAAACCTGGGGTGATTTTTTTTACAATTAATGGATTCAAAATTATAAGAAAAGGTGTTTACATTTGTTCACATTCATAGTGAAAGGATAGCTTGCTTAAATGTCCGACTGCTCAAATTGGTTTTTCAAAGATTTTTTTATATTAAAATTTAAAATTAAGGTGCCATACCAAAATAAAAATAAGTCAAACCATGCCATTGTATGCATGTGAGATTGGTATGCTTATTTTTTGAAAAATAATCTTAGGTCTTGTCCACACAGAGACATAGTGCATGGCAAGACGGGGTGTAAATCTACTGTGCAGTAGCCTGCTGAGTACCAACTGGCCCTGTGGACCCCGCTACTGTGCACTAAAAGTTCTGTAGTGCACTCTGACGTCTGCTGTTTGAAACAGCAGTAAGTCAAAGTGCACTACAGCACTGTTAGGTCTTGTCTTCACTGCAACAGTTAGCCTGAGTTAGTACACTGAGGTTACTGCCTTCAAGGTACCATAGCTTGAATGAGAGGGACCACACTTCAAAACAGCACTGGAGTTACACAGTGATTTGATTAGCAGCACACTGATTGGATTAGAAGATTGGATTAGCAGCACACTGATTGGATTAGCTGCTGCTGAGTTGCTGTAACTTGAGCTGTTGCATCCTCACCGCATTAGTAGCTGGAGCATCAGCGTCATTCAGGTCTCAACCTACCCACTCCTGACCAGTCAGCTAGCTCAAGGCCAAAGCACCACTTAACTCAAGCTAGAGATTTTTGTGTGGAGAGGAGTCAAATTAGGGGTAAAACTCCAGTTATAACTCGAGCTAACTGTGCTATGAAGACACGCCCTTAGTGCACTGTATCAGGGTCCATATGGCCAGTTAGTGAACAGCAGGCTAGTGTGCGCAGATTTATACCCAGCTTGCTGTGCATCAAGACCCTTGCTGTGGACAAGCCCTTAAAGTCTAAAAGTGGAAAGTGGGATCCTTTAAATTAAGCTAACAGTGTCATCACCTCATGGTGCTGTGTCTGCTTTCATTTAAAGTAGTATTAAATATGATCTGCGACAACTGGAGATTTATTTAGAAAGATTTATTAATAATTAGAAAGTCCTGAATCCCCTTTCTGAACAGTACACACACTACTTGTACTAAATCTTGGAAGATAGTGAGATTTTTTTGAAATATTTAAACTGAGATATAATGTAAGAAAAAGCTATTCAGGTAACTTTTAGAAGTATTTTAAAAATGTATTAGTTATTTTTTCTCTTTTCTTCCAAGACCTATGTTGTTGAACTCATGATATTATTAAGAACTGGGTAAAGCCTTGCAATGGGTTAAAACTTCATCAGACTGATGTGTGAATGTGCCCTTCATTTAAGGTAGTTGTAAGAGATATTTAAGGGGCACACCTAAAACAAGACCAAATAGAGTGTGCTTGGAAACTAGCACCATGTGTGTGGGAGATTCCACTTGGTATTGTGATCAAGTGTGTGGATGTGTGTGAGGGAAAGCAGAACACACACAAGCCGAGAACACATGAGACTAGAGAAAGAGGAAGAGTCAAAAAGCAAGCAAGTCCAGCAGGAGCCTGTGAGCACAGGGTGACCCTGGGAAAAGTTAGAGAGAGAGATTCTCAGCATGTTGGCTAAAGAGACTTGGGGCTGTAAGCTAAGAAACTGCTCCTCTTTCTTTTGATTCCTCCTTCATATGTTGAAGCAGGACTTTGTATATTCCTTGTAAATAAACAAAATTGCATCAAAGAATACCAGTCTCCATCAATTTCTGCTTCCAAATAGAATGTCCCCAGGGCCCTGTAATTTGACTAGCCGCTCAGGTCAAAGATGGACAACTGTATTAAGTGAATTTACAGGAAGAAAAGATAGGAAAAAATGGACCAAATCAGTTTTTAAAAACTTTCTAAAATATTTCTGTAATAGTATTTCTAACATGAACAGATGACATGAGACCATGGTGTGGCATAAAGGTTTTATTGGCATGACTAGTGTAATTCACTCATGGCATTGTTCATATGTAATGCACCCATCCCAAACTGATGTCAATGAAGAGTCAGATAATGAGTGTAGTTCCACTGAAAATCTTTGTACTATATCATCACTTATTCTCTATATAGTTATCACACAGATACCATAGTATATGACATTAATATATGATTGACTATTCACGTACATTAATTTATTTATATTTTATTTACTAGAGTTGATGCAAGCATTGAATTCTTTTCTGCACTAAGTATTATTCAAGAACATACTTTTATATTATGTTAAGCTTCTTCATAGGTATTTGATTTTGATCCTCGTAAAAATGAAATTACCCTGCAGCTGCTAACTAGTTATTTCTCTATCTCTGTGTGGTTACAATGAACTGTTCTTCACATCTTCACACACTTCCTGTTACAATATTCATGACTCAATGGTTATTACTAGAAATCTCACTTTTTGCAGACATGCTTATTTATGTTATGCTAACAGAGGATCTTGTGTCTGTGACTAAACAGCAAAGTTCCTATAGCTAGTAGAAGAACAGCATGTCCAAGGATTGAAATCCAGCAACCTTCCACGGACACTGACAGGTATCCCATTGGATAGTAGCTGGCCTATTCTTGAAGTAGTGACTATTAGATATTGTACCTTTTGTATTTCTCTTGTTATTTGCTAAGTGTTTCTAGAAGTAGTGAAAGCCTGATATGATCACAAAAGTTGCATTAAAAACCCTTGCATAGTGTACATTTATACTTCTGTTTCTTCAGTTCTTTGTTATGAGGACATATTAACTACTTTTGAAATTTTAACAAACTGTGATTTTAACTGGCCTGCTGCTATAATCTACTTTTTATGTATTGTGCACAGTAAAATGAATATTGCACATGGGATGGCAGCTAAAATATGGGAAGAACATCCAATTGTTTTGGGAAGTAGTGAGATGCTTGTGTGCTTGCACTGACAGCTTTTATGATTATTCACTATTGTTTGCCTCCTAAAAGTCTTTCTGTATGAATGCACTTAGATAAACTACTATTTATTCATTTGATGAAAATTCTCCTTTTTACTTGTTAAAAAAAGTAACATTAATTTTTGAATAATTAAAAATGAGAAATGCTCACTTTGTGCGTCGAAAAAATTATTAACTTTGGACATTCCCAGAATATGAGCATGAACCAATGCACATAAGTTAGTACTTAACTCAAGGCTTATAGCCGCTCAGGTTAGATGGTAGTGAACAGAAATTACAATTATTACTGTATACTAGAGGTGACTTTCTTATAAAATCTTGGTAATTCTAAATTTTGGCCTTTTAAAATGTTTATTTTAAATGTAGAATAGCCAGAGTGCTGTTCTACATGGTGGCTTACAGAAAGCTGAAACTTTGTCAGTGTGATCGATATGCTTGGTTAAGATATAAACAGCTACTGATCCATTCTTCCGTCAGTGCGTGGGAGAATTATGTGCGCAAATCTCCCACACACTGATAAGAGAATAGACCACCTAAAGTGAATGTTATTTGCCAGTAGATATAGAAGTATGGTGAAGTAGGTAGTACTAAAGGAGAAGTGGGAGGCCATACTGACATTTCATTAGATTTAAAAATGAAAACCTTTGCACAAAGGCTGTTGGTAATGCAAAGGAGTTTCAAAACACTTTAAGTAATGCTGTGGGTGTTGGATAGCTTTAACTTTGACTATCTATTTTTCCCTTTAAAATGGCTTTCAGTAGTTCATATGCAATAAGTTATATTCATATTGGATGGGATTTTCAAAAGCACCTTAGTGACTCAGGCAGTCGTGTCCTACTGAAAGTCAATTGACAGTAGGATGTATGCCCCTTAGTCACTTAGGGGTTTTACAAATTTCATCCATCCACTGTTATGGCCAGATTGTGACCAATACAGCCACGTATTATAGGTGATGTGAAGCTGCATTTCTGCAGCTGGTTCTTTGATTGGCATTGCATCTCTTCTGCAGATTACAGCATGTGCACCCCGTCTGAAGAGGGTGCAAGGACCAAGCCCTGCCTGACCCCAGATAGCAAACCAAACTCCTACAGTGTGCAGAGACTGCCTCTCTTACAGAGATGAGCACAGGAAAGCAGCACTAGTCCTACAAGGATTTTCGCATTCCTTTAGTATAAGAACTTCTGTTGTGCTTGACCCCTCTGTGGAAGGCAGAAGGAAGAGAGAAAGATGTTCCTTGTGCCAACTCCTTCTCTTTCCCACCTGCACAAGGACTAGGCACAGTCTGGCTTTAGTCATGCACTGTTTTTAGAATTCAGGTCTAGGGGTGAATTGCTTTCTTCAGAATTTATTTCTGTAACCAGAGAAAGCTTATTTCTTCACCACCATGTGGATGCTTGACTCCCTTACTCATCATCTGTAGCACTGAGACTCTTCTTTAAATGGTTATCTAAGCTAAGCAACATCTATTACAAAGCTAAGGTTACACTTCTTTGTTTATCCACAATGTTAAAGAAGCGAGACAGTGGATGTTTTGGCTGATCAAGCTTCCCATTCAGAAACAGAATTGGTAGAGCCAGAAGAAGACATGAGGTAATCTTTGTGGTTTTGTGCCAGGCTAGTTTTACTTCTCCCCTGATTGTCAGTGCCTTTAGTTTATAATTACCACTGTGTGTCTCATTGTGGTGTGTTTGTTTGTTAGGAGCTTTAGAAGTAGGGTAATGGTGGCTGGCATTATTCTAGACCTGTCTGGGGGAATTTCATTTTGTTTTCTACGAATCCAGTTACTACCTCATGGAAGGCGTGAACAGACATTCATTTTAATGACTCTTTTATCAAAGCACTCAGCAAAGTTAGCAGCCCTAGAGAAAACTTTGCTCTGTCTCAGTACAGTCTTTTATAAAAATAATGCAGTTAATAACGTAAGACTCTTCATAATGAGGCTGCCTGCAGTGTCTCTCTCTATTTAAAATACTAATTAAAACTTGACTTTTTGTTACATTTAATCACCATCCAGTCACTCTTCTTATTAACCAACCAACCAACCACACACTCTTATTAACCAACTTCATTGTAAAATTCAGGACTTAGCTATAGGAAAAGCCTTAAAAGGTACTATTAGGTTAAGAGTTTGTAATTATGTGGAGATTCCATTAACTCCATTGGAGGTGTGAGGTACAAATTATTACAGAATCAGCTGTAATATCATATCATAACATATCAACTAATATGTACAACTTAGTTTTAAAATTTAAAATGGATGTGTATATTTAAGGAAGTTGCTAGCCAACTTTCCCCCTTTGTATTTCTGTTTGCAAGCAAAAGGATCAGACTATGACCTGAGATAGAAAAGTACCGCAGAAATCCAATAATTATTTCAGAACAAATGAAGCTGAACCCCACAAATTATTTTGTACTATATCTTAATTTAGTCAGTTGTTATGGAACCTCTTATTTTCCTCTGCCCATCTTTTTCCTTTCACATCTCAGTGTTTTCCCCTTTCTGTCATTACATTGGCACCATACATTAGATCAAGAAAACAAGAAGCTAACTTTTATCAGAGACAAATCTTGTGTTCCCCTGTGGGTCATCTGAATGTGTACTGTGCTAGTGGTACTAGAGGTCTCTATTAACCAGAACATCGAGTACTCTAACTGTATGAGCCATTCTTAATGCATGGCATATATATTGTCCTTTGTTTCTAAAGTTGAGTCTTACAGCTGACGTCAACGTACTGTAATTAGATCAGATATAGCTTGTAAATATTTACTATGGACCTTATCCTGCAAACCCTTGTTCATATGAGTAGTGCTAATGAAATTAATGTAATCGGTAAGAACTACTTATATGTGTGAGAATGCAGAACCAGACAACTTATTAACACCAACTAGGTTTAATATTCTCTAATCAAATTGATTTTTCCTTCAACGTTTGGTGTACTGGTGTAGTTGGTTAACAAAATAGTTTTACTGAGAAATTGCCTGGAAACAGATTATAGCATGGGAAGTCATTATTGAGACACGGAAAACATTTTAGCCTATTCATCCAGAGTTTTGCATAAGAGACTGCATACATCTATAAATACTGTATGTTATCAAGAAGCGAACTCAGAAAAGTTACCAAAATGTATTTAACAATGATTTTTCTCCAAATCAATACCAAGCAGCATATTTTATAACTAACAGAACAGTTAAAGGTCAACTGAGCTGCTTTTTGACTAACATTACAGGAATTGTGAAGCAGCAGATAGACAGCCATATCAAAGATCCAGATCAACAGAACAGCGTCCTGTGCTAGAGCGGACCAACTCCCGCTCCCGATCCACAGAGCGTCCTGACTCAAACCTCATGAGGTCGATGCCTTCATTAATGACTGGAAGATCTGCCCCTCCTTCACCTGCCTTATCGAGGTGAAACAGACAAATCAATCAGACTAATTCCTTTTGCCCCACCAACTCACATTTTATTTTCCCAGTAGCTAATTGGTATCGCCTTCCATCTTTGGCTGATCACTAGTAGCAGTAGATACTAACCCTGTCAGTGCCAACACACTATTTATATTCTATTGTGGATATAATGGTGTGGCTGCCATTGTAATTTGTTTACTAACGTATTTAACTACATTTGTTTTGTGATTTCTCATTTATCAGGAATCCTGGGAGATTTCCCACATAAAGCACCTCATAACTATCATGTTCTTCTCTTACAGAATGAGAATTTTTTTGTGTTCATCAGACATCGCTTATGGAACAACCATCATAACATCAAACGAAACTATTTTTTGTTAAAAAAAAGTTTCTTTAAACGGATTGTACTAACGTTGTGTATTAACCGCTGTTTTCTCTGACTACATTTTACTGTGCCATAGTCTGTATAGTTCCTGTTAAAGTACATTATATTAGTACTGATGCAGAATTTTACCAATTTATGTAAACTCCCTTTAGTGCAACTACAGTAAAGAAAGTATGACTATATGTGGAGCCAATTTGGCCGAGTAGGAAGTTGAATGAAACATCACCTTATTTTAGGATTGTAGAATATATTTCTTGGCTTTCCGATAGTGAAAGCTAAGTATATCAAGAATCAATTCCTGATGTCATTTCTCACTATTTTACTTCATTTTTACTTAGTCAGAAAAGCTTAACTGAATATAAATGGAATAAGGATCTTAGCATGTAGCCCCTAGATGGTTTTGTATGTATGCGTGTATTTAATAAAAGAGCACACACACATACATGAATACATACACACAGAAAATATGTGGAGTCAGCTACGCAAACATATTACATGTCAATATTTAGCCTTATTTTGGCTTTTTTCTTTAGATAGAGTTTTCTCTGTTTAATTGTTAACTAGTCCTTCTGTGAAAAAAGACAGCAGTACCACTACAGTTCTAAGGGGTTCTAAGCGCACCAAAATTTTCTTAGTCATTGTATTAGCTCTGTAGGTATCGAAGGATGAATGTGACTTTTAAAGGGCATGTTTTGTTTTGATGTGTGTTCTGTAGGTCACATCCTCGAACTGGGTCTGTCCAAACAAGCCCATCAAGTACTCCAGTAGCAGGACGAAGGGGCAGGCAGTTACCACAGCTCCCACCAAAGGGGACATTGGAAAGAAGTAAGTGTTATTTTTTATGTGACTTCAGAATTGTTTGTGGATTGCTAAAATGAAGGAGGTTATTATTTATTAATAATGGTTATTATTTATTCCTTGAAATTAGAACCTAAAGGTCTTGAGTTTTTCCTGTGTCAAACCAGTATTTGCCAATAGTTTTGTGTTTTGTACCATCCGCCATTTCTTTCAAAATCTGACTAACATCTACTGCCACTTGAATTAAACTAATCTATATCATCAAAACAATTCAATAAACAGAGACCAAAGTGGACTATGCCTTGACTCAATTCTGTTCCCATTGAAGTCGATGGGCATTTTGCACTGACTTTAACAGGAGCAGAAGGTCCTGTATCAGTTGCTTAGCATTTTATTGATAAAACTATGGTGTAATGAATGTGTTTCATAAAATGTCCAATTCTGAAAGGTTCAGAGTGCCCACTGTCTTCCCTGGGTGGTGAGAATGTAGCATCCTTTCTAGGATCAGGATCAATGTGTGGTAGAATAGTAGCACAAAGCTCCTGTGCTAACAACAATAAAGGAAAAAATCTCACAAGTACAAAGGATGATTAGCTCATGCATAAGTATAGATATCACTCTTGACACAGAAGGAACAAAAAAAAAGGGCATCGTCTTTAACAACAAAAATAAATACCAGCAAGATGCTTGGTGATGCATATTTTATGGATACTGTCAATACTGTTCCTTTGAATGCCTCATGAAAGCGTTGTTCAGTAGACAAGACATTTTCAGGAAACTTGAAAATCATAGGAATAAAACTACATTTTTGGCATCAAATATATTTTCAGCTTTTCTATTGATAGTATATAAACATGCTTTGCAAAATCAGTCTAAATGCCCATGTGCTTTCTTTTTTTTTTCCCCTTATGAAGATGTATGTTATACCTTTTGTAAAAGTGCTGTTGTTTTTAAACCCTATTCTTTGGTTCCCTTTTTTGTTTTATTTTTATTCTCCCTAGACAATGGAGACAAGGAGATAGAACCTTATGAAGGTCTGTACATAAAGGAGGGTTTGTTTTCTGCTTGAAAGTCTTTTTGGGAGGCTGTATAAGCAAAAATAAACCCAACTGCAATTGATGTTGCTTGATTGCATAGACTTTTATTAGGTCAGTGGAAGAATTTTTGTGATAATTATTCACTCATGTATTTTTCCCCATTTGTAGTTCATAAATTGTACAGTGGTCAGCCCTAAAAATGTAGAATTTTTCTTTAGATAACTACCTAAATATGGCCCCAATTGAGCAAAGTAATTAAGCATGTGCCTAACTTTAAGCACATAAGTAGTTACATTGCATTAAATGAGACCGCTTCATGTGCTTAAAGTTAGACACATGCTTTAGTACCTTACAGAATCAGACTGTATATGATTCCATAGATATATGATTCCTCAGACTGTATATTTCCTAGAAATATTTAGGCCCTGATCCTGCACAAACTTTCATGAGTTGTCCTACTGAAGTCAGTTGGACTATCATGTGCATGAAGTTAAACACATGTATTACTGTTTGCAGTATCAAGACCTTAGGTGTGTATTTAAATTTAAGCACTACAGTAGTACCATTAATTTCAATTGGGCTTCTCAGCATGCTTAATGTTAAGCCTGTACGTACATCTTTATGGGATTGGAGCATTAGTGTTCACTACAAGTACACATGTAACATTATTTTGTTGTCTAAAGCAATTACTGGATTTTAAGTCACACCCATTGGACCCAGAAGTAAAAATTCCCTGAATCAAGGTAGACTTAAAACAAAAAGCGGTAAGATTTTTCCTAAAAATTAATCTCCCCACAGAAGTGAAAAATATTTCATAGAATTAATGCCAGTTTTGATACTCAATTTGCTTAATGGCAAACCAGAAGATATCAATTGCAGTCCTTTTTTACGTCACTGAGGGTCTATACGTATCTGTCTCAACAGACTTTTTATTTAGTGTTTATGGTGTTTATTTCAGTTTTGGAATCAGACTCTCCAGATCATTACCCTATGTGTACTTTTCTGCAGTGTCTTTTGCATTGTGAAAATGTTTATATCACAGTTAAATGTAGTCTAGCTATGTCAGGAAATAATATACTAACATGACTTCTGTGCCATTGTTCATTATGTTTGTATATTCTATCCTTTTTCCCTACCCTTTGTCTGTGTTATCTATTTAGATTGTAAGCTTTTGTGGCTGAGACTGGCTATTACGCTGAGTTTGTACAGGGCCTACCACAATGGGGCCCTGTACTCAGTCAGTTCCTAGGCACTACCATGATAAATACATTTTTAAAGATTGTAATATTTGTTTATGAGAAATCTAGAGTTGTTGGCTGTCCTGATGTTGCATGAGACACTACACTGATGGTTTCAAAGAATGAAGTGGTATTTTGTTATTACTGAATATCAATCTAAAAATTAGATTTTTCTGAAGATTTGGGTTACAGAGAACTGTAAAGTACATCGATATTGGAGTTCAATATATAATCAAAGTATGATCATACGTTCAGGCCTCAGTGGCTTGACCTATGGCATTTTAAATTTTGTATATATATTTTTTCTATAATATGTGAAGAAAAAGTACAAATGTAATTAAAGAGAATATGTAGAATAAATATAAATATTTTACTTTTATATACCCTAGCTTATCTGCCATAACCTGCAGCTATGCAATCTTTGTCTCAATATTCTACATAGTTTTTTTCATGTGGTAATTCAGGAGCCAGGTAACTCCATTTTGTAACTCGTTTTATGCAGTTACTGGTAAGTAACCTCTGACAGCGACTCAATGAAATTATGATTATTCTGTGTAGCTTGATTGCAAAGGAAGATTGCATTTTACAGAAAAAATTGATATAATTTTAAGAATGTGGATTATGTCCCAAAATATTACTGTTGTTACAACAACAAAAAAAGCATGAAGATTCTGACCGAAAACCCGTGGAACCCAGAACATTGACCACAATGGAAGAGTTATTTAATTAATAAATAATTTAAAAAACTGTGTAGAACATTGAGGCAAAGAGAACAGCATTAAAGGCAATAGCAAGTAAAACTGAAAGTTGTCAGGCATTCTGCGGATTATTAGTTATCATTATGAGTAGCGCGATAGTATGCAGAGACCGCAGTCAGGCTCAGCTGCTCATGCTAGGCATTGTACTAACACATGCTAAGAAATGCTCTGTAAGAGTGATGTAAATGTGGGCAACAAAGAGGGCAAAGTTTTCCATGATTTAAAGAAAATGACTGTAAAATATAGGATTGAGTACTGTATGTGGAATATGCTGTATTATATAACTTTCTTGCATTTTAAAAACCAACATTTTAGCTTGGACCAGTTGAAGTTCAGATGTTAATGTAACAAAAGAGATAATTAAAAAATTATCAAAGGATTACAAACAGGAGTTAGTCCATGTCATCTCTGTATTGTACTAGAAGGAAAAAGGTTTAAAAATAACATGATCTGTTGACCCTTAGTGACATGAATAATCTGTACTTATTTCAGGGTTAGACACTTATTACACATGTCTGAAGAAAAATAGTAAAATGCTGTGATTCTAGGAGGGAACAAATGAGCTATTCACAGCTCCCCAGTCTGGGTCCCCTTTTGTTGTAGCTGAGTACTCAGCTTTTAGTGTGTAACAGCGCGAAAGCTTGCTTTAAACTATGGTGACTGCTTGTGGCGGCAAGGGGCCGATCCATTCTCAAGGGCATAGTAGGGAATCCACAGTTGGCTAGATCTGCCACATTTATGACCTCTTTGTGTTGATGAACCAGTACAAAAGTGGTGTACTGCAGTGAAGTGTCTGGCTCTAGAAGGTGGTTGGTTTGTTTGTGTGTGTGCTTTTTAAGTATATAATATTTCAAGGGCATTTTCAGACCAGAAAACACTTATTTTTTATGTTGGATCCTGCATATGGTATGGTACTTCTTAGAGGCTTGGGGAATCTTTTTCTTTCTTTCTTTCTTTCTTTCTTTCTTTCTTTCTTTCTTTCTTTCTTTCTTTCTTTCTTTCTTTCTTTCTCATTTTTTAGGAATATTTTCAATATTTTGTTCTGGGCTTTCGCTATACAACTCCTTTTAGCATTAAGTGGAGCTACACAGCTAAAACTGTGCGTACTGAGCTGAAAATACACCTCCTACAATTTTATAACGGTGTTAGAGACATCAAAAACTTATTACCAGTGAATGTTTATAACTATTGCTAATCTAATAGGAGGAAAATAAGAGGTTTTACTTTATATGTTGCTGAAATGCAAGTCTTGATCCTACTTGGCTTTAAGAACAAGGCTAAATTCAGTAACGGCCTGCAGTCTATATTTTAAATATAAACCCCATGAAATTACTCTTAAAACTATTTCAGGTATCGGACTTCTTGACTTCCCATATTTTAACCCTATCTGCTACATTTAATTATAACAATAAGACTTTCCACTTCACAAGATTTTGAGCCGCTTTGAAGTGATCGATGCTTCACTCATTATTCTCCAAAGAAATCACAAATTATTGATAATCTTCTGTGTTTTAATTTGTAAATAATTGTTTATTAAGATCTATACTATATTGAAATTATAATAGAACTGGTAACATCTGTAGTTAAAGTTGCATAATACTTTCTGTTGTAAGACCCCATTTTCAATTGCTAATAACTTCACCAAACTTTAAGTGTTGGGGCTGAAATTTTCCATGTTTGCTCTCTGTCTCAGCTGACTTGCAAAAACCACCGTCCAACTGTTTCTTTGAAGAGCTCTAACACCTCCATGCTATAGAGCAGGGACTTGAAATTTAGCAGAGGGATAGTGTGAGGCCAATTCCTTTTTCTGTTCTTATGAAAACCCACTCAGATTTGTCCAAGTTCTAAGTCTGTGAGCATCATCCTTTACATGTGTTCAGTATAGTCTTTAGTGTGGGAGTGCTAAAATGTCTGAACGTTCCATGTGCCTTAAACCTTTCCCAGCCCAATATGAGCTCATTACATGCCAATTGCACTGAGTATACGCCCATCCTCTACTGAACCTGCTATGTGTTAAGCATAGTGCAAGAACACCAGATGGGAGATGCAACAGATTTAGGCAATCCTCTATCCTAGGGAACTGTACCATAGATTGGGAGTCAGGAGGTGACCTCAGCCTCAGATTCTAGCCTCAGCCCTTCCACTGACGGGGCTTATTTCTGTTCATTTTACAGACTTTATAAGTTATCAAAGCCTTGTATTCCTACTGTAGCATAGCATACCCCACCTGTTTTACAGACAGGGTAACTAAGAGGTTGTCCAGGGTCATTTCTGGTAGAACTGGGAGTTCACACAGCGTTAAAGAATGAATATACCAAATCTATATGTGTATCTGTGCTTTCTGTAACCATTAGACCACATGACCCTCCAGAGTAGAGGTCTGCTTGGGCCTAAGTTTTTGACATGGACCCAACTTAGACCCAAGCTCACACAACCTAAGAGGGTCAGGTTGTTTTCTGACCCAATCCGGAGCCTTCCCCCTGAACCTGAGTCAGCTCCACAGCTGCCATCTCCTGCCTATGGGGTCAGCTCTCCTCCTCCTGCCCCGGAGGTGGCGAGACAGTGGCTGTGTGCCCTGCTTCTGCTGTCTGCCACATCCTGCTGCGCTGTGCATGCTGTAGAGTGAGAGGTGCTCTGACTCACCAGCACACTGTCTCCAGAGCACACACAACATATCAAGGTGGCGATGGCTTGCAGGGATGGGGCATGCAGCTAAGGTGGTGACAGCCCCAAAGGCAGAAGGAGGGAAGCGAACCCAAGCCTCAGACAGTCCATTTGTTTTCCCACCCAAGCCAACCCAAACACTTGTAGTTGGGTTCTTTTGGGTTCAGGGTGGGTTGTAGGCTCTACTCCAGGCTGGGAATTAAACCCTGGATTCCCAATTCCCAGTATTTCTCTGCTATCAATTAGTTGTATAAACTACTGGCAAAGAGTGTGTTGCATTCCCCTGCAGTGTTGCTTACTACTTTAATGCAGTCTCTAGAAGTCTGTGCTGTGAATCCAAAGGTGGTGGGTTCCCTGCTGATGACCAGTGATAATCAATATGGGTCCATATGATGGAATTTCTGGTTTTTCAGTTGCTCTTAAAAATAAGGGTGGGAAAAAGGGGGAAATTACCTATAAAGTTGAAAAATAATTTTAAAAGAACATTAAGGTTGCAAAGTCAGTACTCAGACGTTAGGAAAAAGACATGTTAAGGTTGTCCGTGTAACCTTAATTTGTTTTCCTTGCACATATGAACTGTGATACAGCCTTTAATTACATACCATTCTGCCACCCTGTCTCTCCTTGGAGAAGTCACTTAGGGCTTGTCTACGTATGTAGTTATTTCTGATTAACCATTCTTAATTAACTCCATGTGTGGACATTCTCATTCCACATAGAGTAATGTGCACATCACTGTTGCCCAGTTTACACCGCCTTACTTCCTTGCACTGGCGACCTTGACTGGCAGAAGCTCAAAGAGGAGAGTAGCTCAGTTATATGCTTCTAGTCTGCTCCTGTGGTAGTGCAACAATGCACTGCCCCTTGCTTGGAGCTTGTGACAGCCACAGTTGAGTCCTGTATTAGTAACCCTGGGTACCAATAACATTCTAGCTCAGTTCTGCAAACTTTTAGTGGAACCAATCTTGTATTTCCATTAACACAGGCATAGCAGATCTAATCCTGCTCCCATTTCAATCAGTTTTTCTACTGACTACAATGTGCTATTAATAATCTGAAATACCATAACTTTATTGTAGAAATCTAGAGAAAAATCTAAGCACCCATCTATTTCCATTTTACTGACACTACTTGTTGTCTAAATATTAATATTAATGGCTTGGTATCAGTAATTTTAAGTTGTGAGTACAAACTAGAAAATCCCAATATTTAGATATTCAGTATACTGGTTAGTTGCACAATATGTTTACAAGTAAAAATTATAATAAACCTATACAGTAGTGGAATCATTAACAAAGAATTAGAAACAGAACATCACACTCAGTGAAGAAGCAAAATACAAATATTTCTTTTAAAATTCTGTGAGAAACTGTCAATAAGTACCAGAAAAAAATGCAATGTTAAAAATAAGTTAAAACAAACCAAATAAATGAATTGCATTCAAAAATGTGGGTTTATAGAAAGATAAGTGCCAACTCAACATGCTTTTTCTCTGTCTACTGTAGTTACTATGGTCACAGATATGTTATATAGGAAGAGTTCTGGTTCTTTTTTTATATGTACTCATTGGTACATTAAATAGATCAAATAAGATTTATTTTGTTTATCTTATAATAATGTACCACCTGATGTTGTCTTTACTGAATCTTGTGAACTTTTTCAGATGACAGTAAAATCTACATGTACTTATACTAGCACTTTCATTTTAATTGTAGTTCCTAAATAAAAGTCAATTGAGTTAATGTTTTGTTGAATTCTAGGTTTTTCGAAATTAAGCTAACTTGCTGTTTAAGTTACAAATTGATCATCTTCTTCCACATCCGACCTTCTTTCCTTGCACAAAGCTTTCATTGAACTAAATGAAAGTCATGCATAAAAAAGCAAAACAGGATTTGGTGCTACTAGAATTAGGTACAACCACATACACAAGATTTATTTCACCCTTGATTCACTCAAAAAAAAAATTGTTCCAAATAGTGAGGAATTGTATATTATGTGTTTGTCATTTATTGTTTATTTGATCAGCTTGTAATGACGTATACATGTTTTTGTCTCACTTTTTTTTTCTGTTTTGCTTATATGAATGCAGAAGGAGATGAAGAAAGCAAGCATATTGGAGAGCAGGGGTCAGAGGTTGAGGCAGGTCTGTCTGACCACATCTGCATATCCCCTTTAGATATATATTCCCTATGAACACATATATTCTCTAGCTAGCTTGGAAATATATTAAGATGCAAAAGCCAGACAGTAATAATTTCATTACATTTAAGTTGAAAGCAAACAAAACCAGTGCATCATGGATTATTTAAAATGCTTACAGGGACACTGTCAAGCATTTCTCAATCAAATGTTGAACATACAAAATTGTTATAATCTTGTCATCTGCATTCTAGAGATCCATTTTCATAAAAATCCTCTGTTCTGTCACCAAGAACAAATCTCACCATTTATTAAATGCATAGTCTTGCAATATTTTTCTTGTCTTGCTGCAGAGTTAGCCATCCAATCATCAGACTAAGCCCAGGTTAATTAACAAGCCCTGTCACAGAACCGTGCTAACATTAGTCACAGTGCTTTTGACAAGCAAGGAAGTAAAGACTTTGTCATATTGCTCTATTGTCCATAAAAAATACAGCTGGGTAGAAAGTACAAAATGAGCAGAGAAGATTGTTATTTTAAAGCTCCTAAGTATGTATTTCAAGCAATGGCCCTGATCCTGCTTGCAAAAAATTTTAGTTGATACAAATGGGAGGTCAAGTATGAGGAGGGCTGAGGGAAATCAGGCCCCCTAGAGGCTAAAAAAACAAAATTTGAAACTCTCTTATAATAGACACTGTCCCTTGTAAATCAAATAGAAATGCCAATGGTAAATAATTTTTTTAAAATTGTCCCAAATACTAGTGTGCTCAAAATGTTTAGGATAGCTTATTCTAATAACAGAAAACATGCTTCCTACAGTTACAATAACACACAGAGCTCAAAAGGATTTATTTGATCGTCTAGCTCTCAAAATTTGCAGCCTTGCTCTCAAAATTCTTCCTTAAAGGAAGAATGTTAAAAAGACATAAATGTATAGTTACACATATTACAATTTAAGTAGGTCAAAGACAGTTAATCTGTTACAATTTTCAGGTTAAAGCTCATCTCACAAATAATTTGTTCTGTGGGTGTAGTCTTTGACCTACAGCATTTATTTATTTTCAGAGTGGAATTAGTAGAGCAATGTAGTTGTGCCTTTGTGATCATAGACACTTGCTATTTTTATTAAGTTGCACATTTTACATTGTTGTTTGTGTTGTTGTGTCTCTGTATGTGTATTGTGCAGTCATTTGCAGTTTTGTGATAGTTCAAACGTAGTGCATGGATTTGTATTTTCATAGTTTCCACTTTCCTCTGGTGTGCTATGCTTAAGTTGTTTGTGTTATCATTAGTCTTAATTATTAATCATCATTGTCTGTTTTTAAAATCATAAAGATTATGAGGAAAAACAACAAAATCCATCGATTAATGGGAGAAAAGGCAAGTTTATAACATAGTGGATTTTGGGGTATCTGGAGATTCATCACTTGTATTTTGTATTGCACATCTCTGTGTTTCTTAGTTATATTAGTTTAAAATAAGTAACTCCATTCATGTTTAGCTTTTATGTTCTGTCTTACTTTCTTGAACCTCTTAAAATTATTATTATCTGTGTGATTTTTAATCTTTCTTGGAACTAGTAGTTCCAACATTTTTGACCCTTATTTATGACACAATACTGAAGTTAGAATTTACACCTTCTTAATGTGTAGTTAAGTTAACTATTAGTTATATGTGTAGTTAAGTTAACTGCGGAGGGGTCAAGTTTTTCCATCTTGATGCTTTCCATTAGTCCAGATGCACAAGGTCCCAATCTGCTGAGTCCGAAGGGACTGAGTAAACTTTATAATAATTTACAGAGTAGACTGCATTGTCATCCAGTTTTTACCAGTCATTTACCTAATCAGGCTATATATTTTGCAAGTTTGGCACATTTTTACTAATCACATTACAATGGAATCCTCTTAATTGGTACATCCTGGTGGAAATAGGCTCATGCCATTAGACAATCTTCCCAATTATCTGTGCCTCATAGGAATACATTTTTCTTGTAAATACTCACTTCTGTTTCATGAAAACAAGTATAGTATAAAGCACTCAGACATTCAAACATATAGGTGGACTTAGTCATAATTGGAACAGGAAAGCAGAATGAAGCACCCACAGGGCTTAACAACAAGATTTTTATACTAGAAAATAGCAATTCATGTTTGTAAATTACTATGATAGCTCTGAAGACATCATGTGTGCCATTTATCCAGCTTTTAGCGATACTGAAAAATGCATTACATTGACCCTATTTCATCCATTAAGAAGGCTTTCTTTTATCAGAGGGCTGATTAAGGACTAGATAGTGCCCTGTCTTTATGCAGCGGCACAGAAGCAAGAGTAAATATTCCCTTTACCCTCCTTCTCTCCCTACAGCCCATGAAAGGGCTAGCCCCAATTTCAAGTCCACAACTTTGGGGAGCCCACAGGCTCCTTCCAAGAACAGGCTGGCAGGGAGGATTACAGTAGGCATTAGGGAGAGCCATGGCGCTACCTTCCCCTACGCTGGCTCATTGTGTGCATGTTGTGTGGAGTCTTTTTAGAGGTGGGTAATCAATTATTTCTCTCTCCCCACCCCAGTGCAGCCAGGTTGTCATATTACACACACAATGGGGCAGTGTACCTTGCACCAATCTGTTACTGTATACTCCATGCTAAAGCATAATCTAGCCCTGACTGAATTCTACTGTGTAAACTTTATTGATCAGATTCTGTGCTTCAGTGGTAATTACCAGATAGTTCACTGATTATATTGCATTGTAGGGCCAAATCATGGTCCTATTGAAGTTCTGGGGTTTTTGCCATTGGCTTCAGTAGGACTAGAAATTGCTTCTCATTGATTAAGTTTATAGTGTATATAGTTTGATTTCAAGCACAATTTGTCTTCATAAATTGAACTACAAACCTGTCCTTTGCATACTCATATAGATCAAATAGCTTACTCTATACAGTGAACTGTATATTTAGTATATTGCTAAACTGTATTCAGAATAGTTCACTTTTATGTATTTAGTCATCTGTCTAATGGGACCAGTTTACATTTTGTTTCTGTCGAAAGCTCTTGTTGCACCTCAGAGCTCCTTGCCTCCAAAGCAGCAGAGTTTGTGTCTGATTCTTGGGCCCAAACAGCCGATTCCCCAAAATATTAAGTCCCCCTGGACTCTGTTCCATTCCTGTATAAATTGTTGCCTTTTCGTTTCTCTTATGTGACGCTGCTGGATAATGGTTTGGGATTCTGAGAGAAGGCTGCTGGTATTGTTCTCCTTCTTTTGTATGTGCTAATTAGGGCTCATAATAGATGACATATTTCGAGCTGTGGAACCTGAAAACCTTTCTGTTTTCTCTTCCCTTGTTCTTTACAAAGTTTTACTTAATTTGGATTTGAATGTCTCTGTCAACTTTTACTCTGATATTTGAGCCTTGGGATGGAGTAATATGATATCAATTGGGAAGTATGGTGAGATCTGATATAAATTAAGAGGAATTCACGGAATAGATTTAACAAAAGATTCTGTATTGCATCAGGAAGAGTATCACAAAGTAAACCTCAAAAAATCACATATCTCATATAGCCATTAAAATTTTTTAAAGGTATGAGAGTGCAGATACCCACTAGGAAGAGGCTCAACGTAGAGCTCTGAAATGTCACCCACTGCCTCTATGAAATATCTAATACTAATGGAAATCTTTTTATGCCTGTATATGTTTCTTGGGAACAAGAACAAATTTCAGCTCCCAGAGTTGCCTACTAATCAATTTATAAGGAAAAGGGGTTTGCTCTGTCATAGAATTTGGTCACTCAAACCACCTCACTGTTTAGCCCTTTTCCAGATCATTTATGAATATGTTGAACAGTACTGGTTCCAGTACAGGGACACCACTATTTACCTCTCTCCATTCTGAAAACTGACCATTTATTCCTACCTTGTGTTTCCTATCTTTTCACCAATTACTGATCCATAAGAGGACCTTCCCTCTTATCCCATGGCTGCTCACTTTGTTTAAAAGCCTTTGGTGAGGACCTTGTCAAAGGCTTTCTGAAAGTCGAATTACACTATATCCACTGGATCCCCCACCCCCATCCACATGTTTGTTGACACCCTCAAGGAATTCTAATAGATTGGTGAGACATGATTTCCCTTTACATAAGCCATGTTGACTCTTCCCCAACAAATGATGTTCATCTATGTGTCTGATAGTTCTGTTCTTTACTATAGTTTTAACCAGTTTGCCTGGTACGGAAGTTAGGTTTACAGGCCTGTAATTGCTGGGATTACCTCTGAAGCCTTTTTTAAAAATTGGCATTACATTAGCTATCTTCCTGTCATCTGGTACAGAGGCTGATTTAAGTGATAGGTTACATTCCACAGTTAGTACCTCTGCAATGTCATATTTGAGTTTCTTCAGAACTCTTGGGTGAATACCATTTTGTCCTGGTGACTTATTACTGTTTAATGGATCCATTTGTTCCAAAACCTCCTCCAATGACACCTCAATAGGGGACATTTCCTCTGATTTGTCACTTAAAAATGGCTCAGGTGTGGGAATCTCCCTCCCATCCAGGTTTTTCCAGCTTGTGTCATGCTGCATTATCATGTAATGATTAATTTTAATTGTCCTTTTGATTAACAAATTCTTAAATAATTTGCTCAACTTGACTGCTTTATTAAGAACACACCTTTTTCAGTAAAGCTTACTGTATGAAAGTATTATTCAGCTACGAAAGTATGCAATATAGATGACAAGACTTGTTGTCTTGCTTAATGTAGCTTTAAATGAGATCTTGCAATCATTACCATATACTGTATGATAGCTACATAAAGTCTTAATAACCTTGTAAATATAAGAAATAACATGTATAAACTATTGTATTTTAAATAGTTTGAACAAAATCTATAGTTTTCTGGTTGTAAATGAACCTATGCAAAAAATTAATGAAGCAACAGATTAATCATAAACGCTCAAGATGCAGAATTGTGTTGTGTAGCAGAAATAGTTCCTCAAATGTGCCAAGAAATAGAGATAGATGAATCACAATGTTATATTTTCAGAATTTGTAAGAGAAGGTCTTTTATACAGATTCCACTTAGGTATTACATTGTTTAATGTATAGGCAATGTATACTGTGGATCTTTGAAGTATAACTTTAACAACTAACTGCACCAAGTAGAAACTTATCCTCTGCAGTGTGGGTCTTTTCTGCAGTGTGAGTCTATCAGTATTCTGATTTCAGTCTATGCATGGAACTTTCACTTACATTTGTGAGAGTGCTGAATGCAAAATGAATGTAGCAACAGAGATCTGAAGTAGTGCAGAGCAGAAGGGAGAATTTTGTTCCACATTTGCATTGTCCATAATGCTCTAAATTTCTTTATTACAATGTTTGCAAAACTCCTTGCCTACTAACTGTCAGATGTTTTATTAAACTCCATTCTGATTGAGACTGTTGGCCCAGTCCTTCTGTCCAGATTCAGGCAAGCCTCTCTGTGAATTCAGTAGGAGTTAGGGCTGCAGTGTTGGACTCTGAAGATGTTTTGTTTTTTTCCCTCCCTGTTCCTCCAAAACCCCCCACAAAAACCAAAACCAAACCAAAAGCCATTAAAGAGTCATTTTGATTTGGGGCCTGATCCTGCAGCCCTCACCTACTGAAGTGACTCATGTTACCTTAACAGGACTACTCATTTAAGTAAGGCCTACAGGATCAGGCCATTAGGCCTGTTGTATCATATTTGCTTCTAATGTGTTATGTGCATGTAACCAGAAGAGGGAGCAAAACTTCCATCTTTTAAAAACACAGTCATAATATTTAGAAACCCAAAAAACCTACCCAGCTGTAAGGAAAAATCTCAGTGCTGGCTTAAAACCAACACATTTGCTCATTTGCAGTGTCTCTTTGACCAACGGATCTTGGTTGAATAAAAGATATTACCTCACCCAACTTATCTCTCTAATATTTGCTCATTGTTATTTAAATATATTCATACAATTTGAAAGTTCCATTTACCCATTAAATTAGTACTTCAAATCTTTTGATTTTATAGTTTTATGAAATGTATCTAGTATTCTTAATATTTGGCAAAATCAATAATATTTATACTAACAATAGCGATGTATTTTGGTTTTGGGAAGAGGTGATATCAATTAAGCAGTGATGCAAGTAGTGTTCAGCTAAGTATTTTGTTTGAGTAATGGTACATAAGTAATTTCTTTTAAATTCTCAAGGAATAGGAGTCTATATACACTCCCCCCCCCCACAAAAAAATAGAAGAAACCACCAGTACAGTACATTATTTAAAAAAAAAAAAAAACCAGACATGGATGGTATTTGCATTTAGAGAGTATTGCAATAAGGATTCCCATTTCATTCCCCTAAGTGATTTGCTACTACAAATAATTGAATTACCAAAAGTCTGTGAAAGAAAATATAACTGAAGGAAAAAATTAAACTAAACTGTATTAGAATACATACTAGCTATAGTAATATAAAATATAGACAGCTGGCTCTATTTTTATCAGTGCCCAAAGGATGTACACTAAAACTCTTCATGAGCCCTAGTAAGTGTTGTTCATATACATTTCCACTGCAGTCACAGGGAGGAACAAAGTACAAGTTGTTTTCAGAATGTGTAGACTCAACAAGGAAGTTCAAGCCAGAACAATAAACAATTGGGAGAGCATGTATTGTATATATTTTTCTATAACATTAAAGATAGTTAAAACTAATATGCAAGAAAAGATTTAAAAATGAACACAGAATTATTTACACACATAAAGAGAGTAGGAAGAAGGGCTCTTAATATCTGAAACTTATGGAATGATCTCTTTTAATGAAAAATTATTTGACACTCAAAGTCACATTTTGTCAAAACAATGAACTCCTGCAAAAGGCACTAGTTGATAATACAAGATCAATGACGGGTTCTCAAACTGGGGGTTGGGACCCCTTAGTGGGTCGCGAGGTTATTACATGGGGGTCATGAGCTGTCAGACTCCACCCCAAACCTCACTTTGCCTCCTGCATTTATACTGGTGTTAAATATATAAAAAAGTGTTTTTAATGTATTAGGGGGGTCGTACTCAGGGGCTTGCTATGTGAAAGGGGTCACCAGTACAAAAGTTTGAGAACCACTGATCTATGATGAGTCTTTAATAAGAAAGAAAACCAGTTTCTTGAGGTGGTATCAAATTGAAGCTTTACACAGGCAGTGTCATTCTGGAATTAATTCTAGGAATCTGGCTTACTAAGATTAAAAATAGTTACGTAGATGAGTTACGATAAGTTTTGTAATATCAGTTGTGTAATCATCTCTAAACAAAGAACATGGTAATAAATTGACAGCAAAATGAAATGTATAGCAAATTAATATATACAGTATGTGTGTATTATACTACCTAGGATAGACATTGAAGAGTTATTGAATAATCCATAAAAACTTGTGGCCAAATTATCAACTGTTGATGGGCACTGTAAGAGATAAAAATATTTGAGTATTGCTGGGTGAATGTATTGCTTGGGTGAAATGCTCTGGGTAAGAGTGTGATAGGATTTCCATTATAAGATCCTATTTTCAGAGTTTATAACATGACTGAATACAAGCTGGAGTATGACACAGCCCAGAGACATGATGTTATCGTTACTAAATGTTGATATAATTGGATTTTTATAAGATACACCATAGAAATTTTATTTATATAACATATTGAGTACAAAGGGTCTGGAAAGCTGTCCTGATGGGCAGCTGTAGATTCTTCTGGTGTGAGGAAGTCCTACACTGGCATAAAGCCAACACAGCTGGGTCTATGCCATTCCTTCCTGGCCTTCATGACATGAGCAGTATGTTAAGATGGAAGGTGGGACTGGAGTTGTTCCAGATAATATAATAGGTTCTGGCTGGCTCAGATATGAGGGAAGCGCAACAATGTTTTAAAGCCACCTTTGCCCTCCTCCCATTCCTATGCCAAGTGGTGCTCTGGCACAACTGAGAATCTGGCCTAAAGTGTGCATATGTATTGACCACACTGTCTTTTTTCATTCTCTTAACGCTCAAAAGAGGACTTTTCATCGTAAAGTAAAAATTTGTATAATGTGGACCAGGCCTTTTCGATGGCCTAATAAATCTATCCCTACTTCACATCATTCATCTTTCTTACTCTATTAGTGCATGAGCATTTGATGTTACATGTAATTTCTCTGCCTTTGACAATTTATGTAATAGGATTAACAGTATTTCAGTGTGCTGCTTTGTATTTCATAAGTCACTAGTCAGAGCCACCCTTGATTAATTTTTATAGTAGTTGTCTCCAGACATTAGTAAGACTATAATTGCTTTTTGGGGATTCATTTATAGTGTGAGGAATAGAAAGAAGTTCTCAGAGTTTTCATCTGTAAGGAAAGGTCACTACATTAAGTTTGTTCTAATTCGAAAAGCGAAGACTTTCTGGTGATTTAATTGAAATTTTAGAAATTTGGAACTGAATTGATAAAAACAGATTCAGAGAGAGTGGATTTAATCTAAAATATTGGAAATTTGGATAAAATGGAAAGTGCATGAAAAAGGGTTTGATGCACAGGGTAAATAACGTATAATTTTAGCTTACTGAGGGACATTTTCTCCCCTACTACAGAAAAACACATGGAAAGGGGAGAACTTACATAGGAAAGATCCAGAGCTTCAGTAACCCTGCAATTTTGCTGCATCATCACTAGCACTGCAGTTTTGCATCATCCCAATTCATGTGAAGGATTGGTTGGGGTTAAGAAGTAGCCAAGGGCATGGACAAGAGCGGTCACAAAGTCTGAGAATCTACATGTTATTATCATTTATTATTTTGATATTGCCAAGAGAGTGTTATACACTGCATATTGAGTAAAGATATGGGAAACCCAGTGAATACTAAGGTCAGTGATTGCATCCCCCGTGTCTAATAGGTAAGCATCTGGATCTATCCAGCTGTCAAATCTTCTTAGCCCCAGAGTTGCTTTTGAAGGCTATAGAACTCTGCATGAAGATTTTATCTTCTACTTGGTGCAGGACCCCACAAAATCTAAGTTGGCTCTGTTGTGTGTTTTTTCATTGCTCTTAGATCTTCTGTAAACATAAATCAAACACTTGATACAGGAGAGACTAAATGATCATATTATGTTATATGCTGTCTGTACTTGACTTTACTTATTCCTTGACTTTAGCAAAGCTTTTGACACAGTCTCCCACAGTATTCCTGCCAGCAAGTTAAAGAAGTATGGGCTGAATGAATGGACTATAAGGTGGATAGAAAGCTGACTAGATCGTTGGGCTCAACAGGTAGTGATCAATGACTCCCTGTCTAGTTGGCAGCCGGTATTAAGGGGAGTGCCCCAAGGGTCTGTCCTGGGGCCGGTTTTGTCCAATATCTTCATTAATAATCTGGAGGATGGCGTGGATTGCACCCTCAGCAAGTTTGCAGATGACACTAAACTGGGAGGAGAGGTAGATACACTGGAGGGTAGGGATAGGATACAGAGGGACCTAGACAAATTAGAGGATTGGGCCAAAAGAAATTATATGAGGTTCAACAAGGACAAGTGCAGAATCCGTCCAGCTGAAAGCGTCCAGCGGAGGTCAACAAAAATGATTAGGGGACTGGAACACATGACTTATGAGGAGAGGCTGAGGGAACTGGGATTGTTTAGTCTGCAGAAGAGAAGAATGAGGGGGGATTTGATAGCTGCTTTCAACTACCTGAAAGGGGGTTCCAAAGAGGATGAATCTAGACTGTTCTCAGTGGTAGCAGATGACAGAACGAGGAGGAATGGTCTCAAGTTGCAGTGGGGGAGGTTTAGATTGGATATTAGGAAAAACTTTTTCACTAGGAGGGTGTTGAAGCACTGGAATGTGTTACCTAGGGAGGTGGTGGAATTTCCTTTCTTTGAGGTTTTTAAGGTCAGGCTTGACAAAGCCCTGGCTGGGATGATTTAGATGGGGATTGGTCCTGATTTGAGCCTAGATGACCTCCTGAGGTCCCTTTCAACACTGATATTCAGTGATTCTGTGATTCTATGATACTTCATGTGCACTCATTGGAGAAGAGAGGAGGAGAATAGTCAAGGAGTCATTGCCTAGTTAGCTGAATAAAATAGTTCAGTTTATCATTAGTTGTGGCATGACTAATGATAGTATTAGACAGAAGAAAGAGCACTAGAAGCTTTTAGTATTTCATTGACATGTTTTGTAGAGCTTCACAGGAGTCCAGGAAATGGTTCAGTGAGAACCTACTAATACTGTTTTTTCAAACCAGAAACAGCTAAAATGGGCTCTTCATTCGTAGTAGTAGTGTTGCTGCTACCAACCAACGTATTACTCACCTGAGGAAAAATTCTGCTACTCTGTGCATAGAGGCTCATATGGTAGCAGAACTGGTATTACTTTGCTCCATAAGAGGTGGGTATGATTCTGGAGAAATGTGCAGGGGTTGCACCCCCCTTATATAGCACGTAGCTCAGCTCCACAGGAAGAAGAGGACAGGTGATCTGCTGCTATGTGCATCCTTCAGTGCCTGCAGGGGGGGAAATGTTGGGTGTTTGTGCATGACTACATTATTGGTATGAAATAGCTGAACAGAGTGACTGAATAGTAGCTCTGTAGCCATTCCAGACTTAGGGGAAGATGCCTCCCATATTTTCCTTAGCCCTCTGTCCAATGCTCAGTTCAATTAGCTGGTGTGGGAACTTGATTCTGTATTTGGTCCTAAATGCAAAAACCTCCATAATGCAGGGTTAAGGGCCAGATGCTGGGGTGCATCTGAGCTGCATTTGGTGTAGGTCAAGGTGGGAACAAAGGTCATTGTATGCCGTCTTTATGTCCTTCCCTCTCCTGGAACTGACTGTCTACCAGTCCTGTCCTTAGCATGAACAAGAGAAGCCTCTAGGTTGGTCTACTTTACACAAGCTGTCATAAGGCCCCCAAAACTATTCCAGTGTCTGAAGGTCAGGGATATCTTACCCATGCCCCCTTAATAACCACATCCTCTAGCCCAGTGGCATAGGAGTTGCTATGAATTCCCCTAAGCAAAGGAAATCCTTCATTGGCTGGATCCATCATTGTTACACCACCTTTGGCATGGTGGACTGCAGTGCCTCCGAAGATTTGGGTTGAACTTAACAACGTTACAAATTTAAAATGAAAGAAAATGGAAACACTAAAGTTTCCCCATCCAAGTTAACTTGGCCATGACAGAACAAGGAGTAATGGTCTCAAGTTGCAGTGGGGGAGGTTTAGGTTGGATATTAGGAAAAACTTTTTCACTAGGAGGGTGTTGAAGCACTGGAATGTGTTACCTAGAGAGGTGGTGGAATCTCCTTTCTTAGATGTTTTTAAGGCCTAGCTTGACAAAGCCCTGGCTGGGATGATTTAGTTGGGGACTGGTCCTGCTCTGAGCAGGGGCTTGGACTAGATGACCTCCTGAGGTCCCTTCCAACCCTGATATTCTATGATTCTATTCTATGATTCTATGTGGTACTTTCTTCTTTTTTATTTTGTCTGGTTAAATATCTAACATTATTGCACTTCATAAACACAGTAGTCTGGGATTTTAGTGGTCCCCTGTGAGAAGTGAAATGTGCTATCCAAGTCCATGGGGACTGGAGGCTTCTGATAACATTTTCAGACTAAGGTGCATAAAGTTAGGCACTTTGATAAATGACCTGATTTTCATAGGTGTTCCATGCCTACAGCTCCTAATGAGGGCAATGAGTCCAACTAGTGCTGCTGTAAATGCTCAGCACTGTTGAAAAAAAATCTATTCTTAATGCCTCTGAGAATCTCTGCTTATCTGATCTTAGAGAATCATTTCAGACTTACTTGGCTTTGAAACAGTTGATCATAAATGCAATGCAATAGCTTTAAAATTGAAATGCCAGTCGTTATGGAATGTGGCATTATACATTTTGCATCATCTTCTACACTAAGAAAGTTGGCTCCCTCCCTGATGTTGACCATGACAGGCTAACACATATTTAAACATGACTTGTCCTGTTCATAGGAGGTACAGAGGACTGTTTAAAATCTTGTTAGTTAAAGCGTGTTGGCTAATACATTTTAGAAAGCAACCAGTTTTGCTAGTCTAGATATGGCCTTAATGTCAATTTGTAAGTTGTTGCCTATACTGATTTTTTTCTACACCAAAATATCATAAATTAAGAACATAAGAATGGCCATACTGGGTCAGACCAAGGGTCCATCTAGCCCAGGATCCTGTCTTCTGACAGTGGCCCATGCCAGGTGCCCCAGAGGGAATGAACAGAACAGGTAATCATCAAGTGATCCGTCCCCTGTCCCCCATTCCCAGCTTCTGGCAAACAGATGCTAGGGACACTTCAGAGCATGCTTTTGCATCTCTGCCCATCCTGGCTAATAGGATACTCAATGAACTTATCTAGTTCTTTTTTTGAATTCTGTTATTGTCTTGGCCTTCCCAACATCCTCAGTGTTATGTGTATAACATAAAAATATGCGTTGTAATGTGACTTCCATAGTGACCACTCTTTTTGATAATGTCAGATTACATGACACTTTATCCTTCATTCCTTGATGTGTCCAATGATCAGTATAGATATCAGTGGTATTAGTTTTTATCAGCATTGCATTGATAGTTCAGTGGCACTACAGATGATGTGCATGTACTCTAACTTGTGAGATTAAGTCACTATTTGTTTATAGGACAGAAATAGATAGAACTGGGGAAGATCATTTCATTAAATTAATACTTCCAGAATTTTCAGAAGTTAAATTTAGATATTATATCACCATAGAGTTACAGAATCTGTTTAGTAATATAGTCATCATAATGGGCTTGGGTTGCTTTTCTGATATTGAAAAGTGAAATGGAGTAGCATCAGCTCAGAAGGCTTGAAGGATGTATACAGGTGCTTTTCTACATTTTGACACAAAGGTGTATTCATCCTCCTTTATAATAACAATGGAAGAGTGTCGAATAATATCCATTTATGGCAAATTGACTTTGTGATTACACAGTGGGAAATGTGCTTCACTACTCTCATGATTTTTCCCCACTGGTGATTGTGGGTGTGATTCTGTAAACATGCCCATTTGTGAGTAGTCCAAATGGTTTGCTGGGTCAGCAAAGCAAATGCCCAAATAGTCCAAAATTAAGACAAAGATTTATCAGGGGCATAGTACTATCCAACTGTTTAGGCCGATATTAAAGAAACTAGCACATGAAATTGCAAGACCAATAGCAAGGATTTTTAATGAATCTGTAAACTTGGGGGAAACTGTTTAAGAAAGGGGGAAAAAGAGATCCAGGAAATAAGAAGTCCATTAGTTTGACCTCAATTGTATGCAAGGCCTTGGAACAAATTTTGAAACAGAAAGTAGTTAATGATATAGATATAAACAATAATTGAAATAAAATAAACATGATTTTACAAAAGGTAAATTGTGCCAGAGCAACCTAATCTCTTTCTTTGCAAAGATAACTGATTTGTTAGACAAAGGAAATTAAATAGATCTAATCTACATGGATTCCAGTAAGGCATTTGATACAGTTCTCTACGGGAAATTATTAGTTAAATTGGAGAAGATGAGTATTTGTGACAGGTTTCAGTCGGTCCTCCGAGCCCCTAGGGGGCGATGGAGAGCTATGGTCCCACTGGCAGGCCTTAGTCACACCTTTCGGACACTGGGGAATTAGCGGGAAAGGTGTGCTGGCACGAGTCGGCAGCGCGCCCCTCAGGCAGGGGAGCGCTGGCACGCGTCGGCAGGGCGCCCCTCAGGCAGGGGAGCGCCGGCACGAGTCGGCAGCGCGCCCCTCAGGCAGGGGAGCGCTGGCACGCGTCGGCAGGGCGCCCCTCAGGCAGGGGAGCGCCGGCACGCGTCGGCAGGGCGCCCCTCAGGCAGGGGAGCGCCGGCACGCGTCGGCAGGGCGCCCCTCAGGCAGGGGAGCGCCGGCACGCATCGGCAGGGCGCCCCTCAGGCAGGGGAGCGCCGGCACGAGTCGGCAGCGTGCCCCTCAGGCAGGGGAGCGCCGGCACGAGTCAGCAGCGCGCCCCTCAGGCAGGGGAGCGCCGGCACGCGTCGGCAGCGCGCCCCTCAGGCAGGGGAGCGCCGGCACGAGTCGGCAGCGCGCCCCTCAGGCAGGGGAGCGCCGGCACGCGTCGGCAGCGCGCCCCTCAGGCAGGGGAGCGCCGGTATGGACTAGTAGCGCACAGTTTTGCTACCCAAGGCAGGTTGGCCGGGGTAGGGGAACGCAGGCCCACCCAACTCCACTGCGTTCCAGCCCAGGGCCCTGACAGTGGCGGGAGGCGAAGGTCCCGCTGCTTGGTCAGCAGGGGGCCATCCGCGCCCGCTGACCAAACACACCCACCCCATGGTGCAATTCTGCCCCTGGGCTACTTCCTACCCGGTCTCTCAAGCGGGTCTCTCTGGTCCCTCCAGCTCGTCCGGGTATTCTGCTGCTGGCAGCTCCAGCTCCCACTCTGTGTCGGACTCACGCTGGCCTGGACTACAGCCGGGCCCCTCCGGGTCCTCCGGGTACTCAGCGGCGGGCAGTCCTGGTTGCCATAGGCCTTCCTCCCGGTCAGGTTCCTCCTGGCCCCGGGCCTCCCCTGGGGCGGCAGCAGGATCGCGAGGGAGCAGCCTGTGTCTGTCTTCCTCCCTGGTGCTCTCTTCACTGGGCAAAGGGCCCCACCCTTTGTACTTCCTGTCCCACCCCTCCCCTTCCGGGGATTGGCATAAGCTTGGTCTGGCCCACTAAGGCTGAGAGGGTGGCTCTTTACCCTCTGGTTCGGAGGGAAGCCACCCTGGCTCCCTAAAGTATTAATATTAAATTGAAAGGTGGGTAAGGGACTGGTTAGAGGGGAGATTACAATAGGTCATACTGAATGGTGAACTGAATGGTCAGGTTGGAGGGAAGTTACTAGTGGAGTTCCTCAGGGATCAGTTTTGGGACTAATCTTATGTAACATTTGCATCAATGCTCTTGGCACAAAAAGTGGGATTGTGCTAATAAAATTTGCAGATGACAAAGTTGGGAGGTATTGACCTAAATACTGAGGAGGACCAGAATAACATACAAGAAAATCTGGATGGCCTTGAAAACTGGAATAATAGAAAGGGGATGATATTTAATAGTGTAAAGTGCAAGTTCATGCACTTAGGGGCTAACAAGAAATTTTGCTGTAAGATGCGGGTGTAGCAGTTGGAAGTGGCAGAGGAGAAGAAACACCTTGGTGTATTGGTCAATCACAGGATGACTGAGCCATCAATGTGATGCAGCCATGAAAAAGGATAACACAGTCTTAGGATGCATCAGGTAATGAATTTTCCAGTAGAGGTGAGGAAGTCTTGTTACCATTATACAAGGCATTGGTGAGCACTCATCTGGAATACTGAGTGCAATTCCGATCTCCCATGTTTAAGAAAGATGAATTCAAACTGGAACAGGTGCAGAGAAGGGCTTTAGGATAAACAGAGGACTGAAAAACATACTTTATGAGAGAAGACTCAAGGAGCTTTACTTGTTTAACCTAACCAAACGAAGGCTGAGGCAAACAAATGATTGCTCTCGGTAAATACAACAGGGGGATAAATGCCAGGGAAGAAGGAGCGCCAGTGCTGACACAAAAACAAATGGATATAAACTGGCCATCAACAAGTTTAGGCTTGAAATTAGACAAAGATTTCTAACCATCAGAGGAGTGAAGTTCTGCAACAGCCTTCCAAGGGGAGTAGTGGAGGCAGAAAACTAACTGGTTTCAAGACTGAGCTTTATGGAGGGGATGGTGTGGTGAGATTGCTTACAATAGTTTGTGGCCTATCTGCGACTGCTACTAGCAAATATCCACAACGGCTGGTGATGGGACACTTGATAGGCAGGGCTCTGAGTTACTGCAGTTAATTCCTTCCCAGGTGTCTAGGTGGTGGATCTTGCCAATGTGCTCAGGGTCTAACTGATTTCCATATTTGGAGTTGGGAAGGCAATTTCCCCCTGGTCGGATTGGCAGAGACCCTGCTTTTTTTCATGTTACTCTGCAGCATGAGTCACTTGCTGGTTTAAACTAGAGTGAATTCTCTGTAACTTGAGACTTAAAACAAGATTTGTGGACTTCAGTAACTCAGCCAGAAATTATGGGTCTATTACAAGAGTGGGTGGGTGAGGTTCTGTGGTCTGTGATGTGCAGGAAATGAGACTAGATGATCAGGATGGTCCCTTCTGGCCTTAAAGTCTATGAGTCTAAATTCCCCTTTAGTAAGAGATTAGGTTAAAAAAGCTTTAAAACCTAAAAAGGAGATTGCTGAGGCCAGTTTAACCCTAGCAAAAGATGGAGAGTAAATCTTTAGGCCCAGAATATTATAACAGCCAAAGAAAGAAATTTCAGAATCCTTCTGAATCAAGAAAATGGTGTCCTGGATGGCGGAGGGTACATAAGCTTCTGTTGACAACTTATCTTGGTGTTGAGGTCAGATATGCTCATTTACACGGTATAGGAGTCTGGAGGCTATTTACACATTATGAGAGTGCTAATTGAGTGATATATTACCCTTAATATACCAAATGAAAGAAAACCAAACCCAAAACTTTATCATAAACTGTAAGTTAAAACACTGAATATTTATGATTTTTTAAAATGGCAACCTCAACTATAGTTGGCATAAATATTTTAATAGAAACTGCGGGTAACTCAGATAATGTATTTGTTAAAAATAGGCTGTTGATTTGAAAAGAAACATACATAGTTGATGGTTTCATTTTTTCTTTGTTTGTTTGAATTATAAATTTGCAAAGCCTTTTTTACCAAAATATTGTTGGTAAAGGTCTTTTTAACTTGCAGAAATATAAAAATATACTAAAACTCTGTAGATTATAAACACAGTAATCTTTAAAAACTGATCACTGTGCACTATATCAGGGGTTCACAACCTTTTTCTTTCTGAGGCCCTCCCAACATGCTATAAAAACTCCACAGCCCACATGTGCCACAACAGCTGTTTTTCTGCATATAAAAGCCAGGCTCAGTGTTAGGGGGTAACAAGTAGGGCAATTTGTCATGGCCCCACAACACAGGGGGCCCTGGGCTTCAGTCCCATACAGTAAGGCTTTGGCTTTCTGCCCTGGGCTCCATTAAGTCTAATGCCATCCCTGCTTGGCGCACCCCCTGACTCCTGATGGCGGCCCCCTAGCCCCTGGTTGAGAACCACTGCACTATAATATACACTTTTTTCCTATTCAAAATGTTAAGTGTAGCAGAGAGAGCAACCAAAATATTTGGTAGATTGTATGGATATTAATATACATTGTATGTCCTATTCTGTATTTTAAGACATTTGATAAAGGAAAGTAATGAAAGAACTCAAGTTTTGGCCTGCCAGTTACAGTCTACCTGTTTAGATTAAACTGTTCCAAATGATGTTAGGTGTCTTATAATGGAAGTTACATAATGTTTCTGACAAGCTCTGATTTCTTTTGGTTTATGCTAGAAGTTACATGGGAGGACCAGCAGAAAAAGGTGAATGGTACAATAACTGATGACAAACCATTGCCGAAAAAGAAACACCATTCTGAGCCAGGTTTGTCAGGGTTTGGAAAACCACATGAAAGCATGAGACTATAGAAGCATTGCATTACATTTCATGCTTTTATAATGAGTGTGTGCTTGATGTACCTTATTTTTTCACTTTGGTGTGAAATTTTTAGTATGTAGAGACCATTTAGTTTAGTGTTGTACACAGTTCTGTTTTAGATTAGCAAAAGTAGATCCACTTGTGTAAGCAATTGTGTTAGACTGCACATGCATTAGAAAAAGAAATAATTTGGCATAATATTAGCATTAGCTTGCTTTTCAGTTTCAATTCTATTTTGATTTGTATATGTGTGTGAGTCTCAGGAATCCAAGTCTGAGTTCTGCTAATCCTTATCTTGGTTAATCCCAACCAAGGTATACACTGCATATAAGGAGGTGGGACACTCACCTCCCAAGATCTGAAACAGAATCCTTCCTGCTATGTCAGATGTCGCTTAAAGCATAAAAAGGCTCAACCATCCCTGTCCTTCCAGTGCCACTCTTTGCATGTATCCAAGATAGGAACTCTTAAATCTGGGTTTGGAAATGTAGCCCCTATCCTACAGAGATGTGCATAGCATTGAGCTCAATGGGTCTACTCACATACTTAAGGTTTAGAATGTACTTAAGTCTGTGTACCCTAACCTGCAATATGAATAAAGCTCCTCTGTGCAGAAGACAGAACTTTCTCAGGAGCTAATCTAAGACTGTAGAATGAACTACCCCAGGAACTGATGACTATTGCAAACCTCACTGGCACATTTCTAAACAAAAACACCCTACCCAAACAAGACACTACATAGAACACAATTCTCCCTTGGGGAGAGCGTGAGAGAATAAACAACATGTGGCAGGTGTCAGTCACATCACTACTCATGCAAGTAAAGGTTTGTAGGATTGGCCTTTGTGCAACAGAGTTGTTGCTGTCTGTTGGGTGACTGCTAAGAGCCAGTTGGGAGAGTTTTACTCCATTTTTATTTAGTCCTTACTTATCAGTGGAGGATTTGTCATTGTAAGGATTTACTAAGACCCATCAAAGTGAGTCCTATGCATTTTCTAACTGAGTACTGTTCCCAAATATAAAATATACATTCTAAAATAAATTAGCTGGGTAAAAACATATACATTTTTAGGAAAATAATCCTAATTTTTTTTATAATTTTAAATGTATGAGCCTGCTAAATATTCTGAACATGATGTACACTTTATATATCTTCTGGTAAAGGTTTTAAATTAATAAATGAAATGGATGCTTAACCATTTACTTCTGCAATCAAGAGAGCATTTTGAGATATAGTATGTTAAAAAAGATGCTATATGAGAAAATAGTGGGTTACCTTATTAATATAATTCAATATATGACATCACATACCATCTTTTGAACATACTGTATCTCAAAACTCTCTGCACTTGCGGAATCAAATTTTAATTAATAGCATCAGAAGTTAGACATTAAGAGAAATCAGTAGCAGATTCTGGGCTACATTTGAGCAGCTCTGCACTATTCTGTTATTGCAACAATGCTCTAAAGCTAGTTTAGCCAATCACTGGGGGGATTCCCCCTATGAATAACAAAGCAGTTACATTAGACACTGTTACTCAACCAAGCTCTCAGCAGATTGTTTCAGTCCTCCAACTTGGGTGGTCACATGACCAAGCTGGAGGACTACGATAATCTGCTGACTGTTTGGTTGAATTAAATAGTATTGCAAGTAACTGTGTTGCTATTGGCTAATGACTGGGATTGACTCTGAGATTTTGGTGATAAAAATTAGTTGAGAGAGGGTCCCAGTCTTCTGATTTCTTGAGGAGGAATGCAACAAATTTGAGATATGCAGGGGAGATGTTGAGTGAGAAACAAATGATGTAAGAGAATTTGTATTCAAGGAGTTTGCTGAAGGGGAAGCCAGTTAGCCATACATATTCCTTGCTCATACAACCTTTTGATCATAGGTCAACTCCCAGTAAATTGAAAACCAGGGAGATTTAGTTAAATATAAAAATTAATAATTCAGTCAGTATGTTATTCCTTGTATAATTTGGTTGATATGAAAATCAGTACAATTACAGAATTATGAAATGTTTTCCAGTTTTTAATTGCATCCAATTTTCATTTCAGTATGACACAGAATTTTTATTGATTACACATAATTGCATTGTAGTGTATGTCAGGGGGAAGCAGGAGGATTTTGCAGCTGTATATAGAGTAGTTTCATTAAGGGACATACATTAAGAATGGTGGGATGCAGTTTGGGTTTTTGAATCCAGGAAATGATTGAGGCTTTTTGTACTCGGGAAGAGATACTTTTTCTCTCCTTCCCCTTGTGGGTCAGAGAAGACTTCACTTGAATTTTTGGGGAGCCTTGAATTGTTAATTCCCCATCTTAACAATTAACAGTAATAACTTTCCCTGATCTCCCATTCAACACCCATTTCTGCATCCAGAAATTTTGGATAAGCACATGAGCAGAATGTTTTTTTTGATCAGCACTGAAAAATTACTACATTGCCAAAAACTAGATTTCAGAATCAACAATTTATTCTGATGAATGAGACAGTTCACACTTCTCTGAAAGATATTTTTTCAGGTTTTCTTTTTGTAGACTCAATAACACTGCACTGCATCAGTTTACACTTAGTTCACATTCCGATTGTTTTCTGCACAAATAAATAAATGCTAGAAACTTTTTTAAAATAAAAGATGTTATATATTGCAAAAAGTAATCAGAAAATAAGATAAAACCTACAGAAATAACCAGGACAAGAATGATCTCTAGTGTGTTTTAAGTAGAAATATTTTGAATTAAATTTTAAAATGATAACATCTGCGTGTTGTTCACAGAATATATCTGCATGTGTATATAAAAATGTTTGAAAAAATAGATAACTATTTCAGGTAATTGAAATAAATAACAATAAGGATGATCTGCACCTTGTATAGCACATAACATTTGAGAAATAGAGATTTTGGCAGAAAATCAGTCAGAAATCTAAACAAACTTTACCAAAGATGATAAAATACAGTAATGGAGATGGAAATGATGTAGAGCAAACTGTGCTGTACAACTGAAGTGGCCTTATTTCTAGGATAATGAAAGAAAATATAACTAGTTGGAACATAACCAACTAGTTAACCATAACCATTAAGTAACACAAACTCTTTACCTGATCTCAGCCAGGTCTTTGTCATAGCCAAGATGTAAGTATCAAATTCTGAAAGTATCATTGAAGAAAAGGGACTAATTTTGTAATGACCTAAACTTAAACACTTTCATTATTTTTCATAGATTTTTATAAAATGGGCTGATAGAATTAACCTGAATAATATTGTTTTGTATGAAGAGATTAAACAATACTCACTAAATTAATCTGGATAACATCCCCTATGTATAATTTCCCAAGGAGTGGCTATCTATTTTATCTTATCTATTCTATCTAATCTATTTAGGATCTGATTCTACACATATCACCATGATATTACAGAATCTTTAAAACCTGATTTAAATTAATTATTATGCAAAATATTGTAGTGTGTCAGAACCTTAAAGAGACAAGGTAAAATAGCCTAAAGTCTGTTCTAATTTACATTACTGCTAATGGCTACAATGGACCACAGCTACAGCCCGGTATTGGCACAGGGGCAGCATAGGAGCACTGTAACTATCCCCCTTTTTCGGCCCACCCTCTGTGCACTACAGCTGAGAGGAGAGGTGGTGTAGAAGCCCCTGTAGAGGCTGTATGCCATTAGAGAATCACCAACCCCGCCATATATACATACAGTGGGGTAATCTTGCCAAAATCCCCTGTACTGCAGAAGGGACACAGATTTCCTGAAACTTTCCAAGATGGGATTCAGCCTCTAGGTAGGAGTGGCTTTAATTTTTACCAAGAATACTTTAGGAACCGAGGCTGCACAGGCTGCGACAGGGAGCCACTAATTCAGCACAGTCCCTGGCCAGGCCATCCGCTTTTGAGGCTGCATTGGACTATCTGCAGGACTGTTGGCACTGGGAAGATTGTGGGCACCTTGCACTGCTGCAGCCCCCTCCTGATGGACATTCCAGTGCTAAGGACCCTCTGCCATAGCCAGCTCTGGCATAATGAATCTAGACCAATTTGTGCAGGATGCAGTTGACAATATAACCTACGTGGTCACATGGAACATGGTATTGTTGTAGTTTATAAAACATCTTTTTTAAAACTATAAATCCCAGTTGAATTTTATATATATATAGTGATTCATGAATTGGGTCAGGTTAGGGCAAATTGGAAGTAAAAAGGTAAAGAGATGAAAATAAAAAGAAATAGCTCAGAATCACAAGAAATATAATTTTAGAAAGCCTACAAAAGCATTAGAACCCAGATGCATGTTTGACTAGAAATGCTTTAGAGTTTATCAAGGGTATTTGGGGACAAGTGAAGATGATAATAAAGATGTGGAGAAATTAAAGGAATTAAATGATCAGTGTCTACCGTAGAAGAAGACGGGGAAATTCGTATATCTAAGGTATTCCTAATGGTAAATCAATGGCGTTTTTTTAACATAAATTGAAATCTCTAAGTTATGGGGTAATTTGGTGGCTATTGTTTAGTAAATCATGAAGAGTAGATAGTATTTATCTATGGGTTTTGAAAGAAATTAAGTGCAGAATGGCAGAAATATTGATATAGGTAAGCAATATATCCTTAAGAACCATAACAACTCAAGGCTAGTGTGGTGCCTTATTTTAAATGATTTCATGGCTCTGTGAGAGAATGTTCCACAGTCAGTGCACCACTGTGTCAACAACCTGATGCAATACAGTATTCACCTTTTGTCCTTAACTGTTGATATAGTGGCTTCTGCTGTAAACACTGCTTCCCTCTGAGCTATGATGGATGAAGCATGAAGGCAGGTGGGTTAGAGTTTCTGTGTCAGGAATCACATTCTGAGGCCTTGAATCTTCTATTTTCTTATGCAGTGCAAGGAAAGGGACAGAGCCTCAGTCTCTTGCTCTCTACTGTAACAATGAGTGGAGATCACGTTCGGGAACAATGTTAAACACTGGGCATAGTCCTCTGCATTGAGAGTTAGTAACTTATGCCTGATTTATTACTCTCAAGAGTGTGAGGTAAAAGGTAATTGTATGTGGGCAGAGAATAGGTATACCCTATGTTGATGGAAATAAGATAGGGCAAGATGCCAGGATTGGTCTATCTTGTTGCTGGTAATCTTGCCAGTATCACCCTGTCTCTGCTGTTCCATTCTTCGAGAAGGTAATTGGTAAAGTTGTGCTGAAGAAGCTCTTGGTTCTCAGATTTCCTAGATCCCCTGGTTTTAGAACTAATAATGATACAGACACAGCACTGATCTATCGATGATCATCTGTCAATAATCTCTTGACAATGGACAAAAACTAAGTGGCCAGTTGTTTACTTTAGATCTGTCGGTTGCCTTTAATACTATATCTCATGATGTATAGTTGATAGTGTTGTACTTTCTGGCAAGGATAGATGAAGAGTTGTGCAAGGGTGATGGGGGTGTGTACTCTGTGAAAGAGACCAAAGGATAACATCCAATCCCAACAGCTCTCTTGGGCTGATACTGCAGGTCCACATCATTTCATCTTTTTTGTTCAATGTGTATGAGAAGCAACTGGAGAGAGATTGAAGTGTTTAGATTACCAAGCCAGTAATATGTCAGAGACATGAGTAATATGTGACACAGAAACGATTATATGGATTGTGCAGTCTTTCAGATTTCACAGTGTCCAGAAAAAATTGGGGATTTAATGAGGTCTAGCTCGTTAAAGCTCAATCCAGACATGATAAAAGTGATTCAGAAAATATCCAGATGAGATGACAAAGCTGATATTTGGGTTTCTCCCTGTTTTTATTAGTAAGGTGGGCAATCAGGGTCCTCTTGTATCTCTACCTGCTATTATATGGTAAAGTACAGCAATAACCAGGACTGGTTTCCTTCATCTTTCTCTGTCAAGGAAATAGCATTATTTAATCAAAAATGCAGACCTTGCCACACTCACTCATAGTTTACAAGCCACAATTAAGGAACATGAATAACCCCCGGGTGAGAGGGAAAGTCTTAGCATTTATTAAAAAGCAATTAACAATTGAAGACAAAGAGAGTAATTGATGTGGATTTCTGCCTTTCAGAGTACAAAGAAGTTAAAATTTGAGAGTCCCAATTGTCATTTTTGGGGAGCAATATTGTTCAATGTATTTTTAATGATTTAGAAGAGGTAGCACAATGTTAGAGTGAAGTTAGCTAGAATAAGAGAAAGATAATGAACATTCACAAAAATAGTCTAAATTCGTATATGTTGAATGTCTAAACTTAGAGGATCATGAGGGACAGAAATCTTAGGAGTCATGGATAGCTCAGTACATTTACTGATTGTGTTTAAAATGTTTCTTCTGGTTTGGATGTTTTTCCCAATTGTGTATAGAAAATATCGTGCAGAAGGATTTTAAAATGAGACCTCCGTTTATCTGTCCATTGTGTAGCAACAGTTAAAATAGAAAATAGGATGCTTGGATTTGTGAAAACAAGATAGAAAATAATACAATGGTATCATCCTAACATTTTATCACCTATCTGAAATATAGTGTCCAAATTTTAATTATTTGAATTAAGAAAGTTTATTATTTTTATTTGACTAAATTCTGATGTCCTTAGTCATCCCCATGATCCAGCCATGTGGAAGTTCTTCACATATAGAAGGAGAAGATCTGTGCCTCTGTGGCACCATCTCCCCTTCTTGGGCTCTCACAGAAAGCCCTCTGTGGAGTACCAGAGCCACGTGTGGGGAGCAGGCTGTGATCCAGAGGGGGACATACATATTTCCCAACAGACTGCACAGAGAATCCATGTAAGAATACAACTCTAAGTGGAAATTCGTGTCATGGAAGTCCATCAGAGAGATGACATCAATTTGTTTAGAATAGAGGAAATTGAAATTGAGAGAAGAGAGGAGGAAGTCAGTGTAGTTACAGGACTTTGTACAAAGGCGCAGAGAGCTCAGAAAAGTGTGGAGGTATTGAATGATGGGAAAAAGTCAAGGTTAGGGATTAAAACAATTGGAAGATTGCTGTGAGAGGAGAGTGAAGAGCATAGAGTTTGAAAGTAGAAACAGTGGCATCAGTAGCAGTGAGTGGGACAAGGACAGAGCAGCAGAAAAGTCAGAAAGTTTGCTAGACCAAAGAATACAAATGGTGGATGTGATTGGAAGTGAGCAATATTGAGAAAGAGCAAATGGTGATCAGAAGAAATTTAAACAAAGAGAGAACAGTGTTTGGGGGAAAAAATCCCATCCAAAATTGGTGATTAAACATGGAGGTTAGTGAAAGAAAGTGAAGAGACAGGAGAATCAAAAGGGTAACTGATACTGAAACTGAAATTACCTAGTACTAAGATAGCAGCGTAGAATAATAAGAAGAAAGAGCACCAGCCATTAAAGCTTGACAGGAAGGAAGGTGAGGAGCAGATAATGTCCACTTAGAGAGGATAAAGGAAAACACAATGGATTGGGATTCAAAGGAAATGGGTGGGAAAGAGAAGAGGTAGGAAACAGAAATTGTAAGGGGAAAAGAGTTCGTTGCTAACACCATGCCCACTGGGTCATGACAGGGGAAAGAGAGGAGAAGTTATGGATAGAGGAGGCTATGAAGGTACAGCAAAGATTGAAAAGGTCATGAAAGAAAGTGAAGGTGGTTAAAATTTATAGCAGGATTTACATGTTAGGAGCGATTTCAAAAACTAGGATTATTTAACATGGGAAGAGTAAGAGCTGGCTCGACTAAAGTACTCAGAATTACAGCTGGCGACTTTTTTTGGCCAATAGTAAATTCACCAAAAATGCATTTTTCCAGACACCAAACCTATTCCCAAATTTGACATGCTGAATAGTTTTGGCCTATATATATTTCAGGACTGAGGCACCATTCACAAAACAGCCAGAGGAGGTGGTAGCAGCAGCCCCCTGATTAGTGTCAGCCCATTGATTAGGGCATCCACCAAGAATGTGGGAGTCAGGTTCAGTTCCCCCTGTCTGTCTGATGTGGAGAAGGATTTTGACTATGGGTCTGCCATATTACAGGAAAGTGCCCTAGCTACTGGGATATGGGATATTCTGATATGGGTCTCTCTTAATCTTTCCCGTTGAACTGTTCCACTTTGTATAAATAATTAGTCACTGGGGCCCAGAGAAAGAAAGGGTCTGAGAATGACTCTATAGCCTGCTGGTTAAGGCAGCTGACCTGGGAGGTGAGAGACCTAACTTCATGTCCCTGTTCCAATGGCTATTTGTTTATTTATAAATAGTGGAACAGCTTCCACAGGAGAGACTGAGAGGAACCCACATCAGACTAGCTCAGTATGTAGAGTACTTTTCTGCAAGATGGGAGATCCCTGTTCAAATCCTTTTCCACATTAAGCAGACTGGGGGAATTGAACCTGGGTCTCCCCCATCCCTGGAGAGGGCTAAAGCTCATAAGGGCAGGAGCAATGCCACCCATTCCTCCGGTCAGTTTGTGAATCAATCCTTTAACAATGCTTAGAAATTAAGTGTTTTGTGTCAAGCAAAATGTTCAGTTCAACATGAAATTTACTTGTTATTTTCACCAACACTTATTTTTTCAATGTTTCAGAATTGCCAATGAACTAAAAAATCAATTGTTTGCCCATTATCAAAAAACACTCAGTGATTCCTTGCTGCTCCAGGGCAACAAACTTAAAACAATTACTCCATTAATTTATTGATTTTTATGTTTATTTAGATTTCTTAATAACCCACAGCTCTAAGTTATAGTACTTCAAATGGGCAGCAACAAAAATCAAATATGAAATGCAAATGAACTGCCCAGCCCAAATCATTCAGACTAGAATAACAGTTGAGTAAAATCAATATAAGACCCTCTCCTATATCTAACCACCTGCAGCCCTTAATACACATCCTTGTCAAAAGTCCACATGAAAAGGTTTACTTTTCATGGCCTCTATGAATGGAAACAAATTCAGGCTCTAGTAGACTTAACAGGGAGTATAAGGACTTCTCATAGGAAAAAGTCCTGCCATCTCTGTGTCTCCTTTTAAATCAGGGGTCTGTATGCTGATTGCTGCTGTAGTGCTATTGCATAGGTGGCAGTTATAATGAAATCTTGGGCTTCTGAGTTGAAACGGAACTTGTACAGAGGTCAGGAAGGAACTTTACAGCATACCACACATATGGCTGGTTGGACTCTGTATGCATGGCAGACCAACTGTCTGATGTAGCATTCTTTTTCATACTACTTTTTGTGTGTAGTTATTCCTAATTCCATTTCTGACTGCTACTTTGGACAGAATTCTTGTGAACTCTGTTATCATAGGCCTATGGAAGGCCTGATTCTATCCCAAATTGAAACCACTGACATCTTTGGGAGTAGGATTAGACCAGAAAGATCAACTTTCTGACAGCAATTACTTCAATTTAAAATAGCCACTATACCCTATACTGCAAGTAGATTGTATATAAATGTGGTAACACACCCTGAAAAATTTATTTTCTGAGGCAGAATTAGAGTTTTAATAACTTAAATTAGATGACCTGTTGATGGGAGTTATTTACCATCTTCTCAGCATAGATTAATGATATACTTTTTATTAACTGGATTTCAAAAAGCCCTTCAGTGTGTAATGGCAAAAGACTGTTTGAAAAGTCTTTCTGTTTTTTTATATAAACATATAATCTGAATTTGGTTTAAAGGAACAAAATCATAACTGCAATCTATCTGCATTTCTCATTTGTATTTCTTATATTCTGTGATCAGTTATATCTCTTGAGATTTGTAAAGCAGTAAGTTTGATGCACACTGGATATTTTTCATGCAATACAGAGACAATGCTACCCAAATTATCTAAAGGTTGTTCTTTTATGTGTTTCCCAACCTCCTTTCTATGTATTGCCCTTATCTATGTAAAGGAGTATCTGTAGGTTCTCCATATTCCTATTCTCTTTTTATCTAGTCATGTATTTACTCTGAAAGATCAAACTACAAAATACAGTATTCCAATTCTTTGATCTCTGTGGGGATTTTTACATCACAGTCCTTTGACTATTGTTTTGTGCAAAAAATCTCAGTCACTGTCCAGTCTGCTGTAATGATTGTCGGTGGATGATTCTGAACTTTAAAGAACTAGCCTTTAGTAGTAGGGATCTTATATACTTGGGGAAAGAACTGGAAGTCTGAGTCTGAGATTTAGTAGACCTATAAGGAGGGCTAAAATCATTATTATTTGTTTTTCTCTCTGTTTGACAGGGAGATTATACTGAAACCTGATTTTTATTTCCACTTCATTATAATTGACTGCTGTTCTCCAAACTCCTCCTCTAATAATTATCTCCCTGCTCTTATCTACTCCCAGATCACCTACACTATCCCCACCCTTTCACCGTTCACCTGGCCTCAGGGACCAGCTGCCTTTCTTGAGTCCTGGAGGTGAGGTGCCACTTGCCTCTATTCTCCTCATCCAGATATGTGTGTGCTAGTCAAATGTATTTATGAGACATACAAAATCCTGGATCATCCCTGTCCTAGAATTTTCTCCATGTTGTAGGATTTTGAACAGGACACTGTGCTTCTACACACAATTAATTATATTTTGAGGACAGCAAAGAAGCACTGCAGAGCTAGGATCCATAGAGGCTGCTGAGCGTCAAGATATAATGGAAGATCTGTGTATGTGAGGAGCAAAGAATATTGGAATCCAAATCTGCCAGGAGAGGAAGATGTTTGCCCTTTACTTCTATGCCCTGTACTACCATTAGTGTTTAATATGGGCATATCTGATTAGTGTAATTATCCTGCCTTGTGGCAGGTTAAAGCAAAGTTTGACCTCAGTAATATGCAAAGTTTCAGATAGAGTTGTTTGTGCACTGAGATTGATACCTTTAATTAAACACGTTTCTGTAGTAATTCACATTTTATTTGTCATGAAAAACATTACAGAATTTTGTGTCAGAACAAGATAAAAGAATAATCAATTAACTTCTGTTTTACTCAAGTGTATGGTACAATAATTGGCATTACTTTTCTTTATAAATGTATGCAGTAGAAGACACTCATATTTCCTAATTTCTGTGCAATAGGCATTTATACTTAGCATTGTTCCACATCAGAATGAACAATAGATCCAAATAAATGCTAGTTCCTTACCAAAGCAATGACTACGTAAATGAGCCGACTGCCTATTACTATCATGCAAATTTAACAGCCTTTCACCCCATAATTTTGCTCTCAGATGCTAATAAATTGTATCAACAAAGATTTAATTCATTAGATTAAAAGAAATAGAGAGAGAGAGTTTTAAAACTCTACTTTTTGGGATGTATGGCATAGCTTCTTAGTCAAAAGGAAACTGCTATAAATATTCATGGATTACTCACTAAAAGTTATGACATGGCAACACACCAACCCCTTTCAGTTAACCATCAGTAGAAGGAAGTCCTAATAGCACTATCAATTTAGCTGCTACAGAACTTTTATGAATCAGTCATTATCAAAAATTAAAATATTACCAATGGCAAAATTTTCTGAGTTCTTGAGACACAAGCTGCCAGATGTCCTCAAGTAAAACAAAAAGAAAAGGAGTACTAGTGGCACCTTAGAGACTAACCAGTTTATTTGAGCATAAGCTTTCGTGAGCTACATTCGATGAAGTGAGCTGTAGCTCACGAAAGCTTATGCTCAAATAAGTTGGTTAGTCTCTAAGGTGCCACTAGTACTCCTTTTCTTTTTGCGAATACAGACTAACATGGCTGCTACTCTGAAACCTATCAAGTAAACAAGTAACTTTTTCATATTTTCCTGCCTGGCTCGTGTTAATATTGGGCTTCTAATACATTCTGTCTGGTAACAGAAGCAGAATAACAGTGCATTTGTACTGTTAAAAATTGTTTCATTTAATTGATAATGACACTGTTGGATTGTTAAAATTTAAATAAAATACACTCGAATTTTCATGACAAGTGTTGCACGAGGTAGCAAATTGGTAGTAAATATTGTGACATGTTACTTATATTATTGAAGCTAGATATTGATCATTTGGGCCTAAATCATATACCTGATCCTGCAAAGGAGCTTCCCTCATGGACTCTTTCGCCCACACAGAGTTCTGTTTGCTGGAACTCCTCATGGGTAGATCCCATCGCAAAACTGGGGCTTTATTCCTTTCTCAGGCCAAACTTCCTTCACGACCTCTTAAAGAGAGATTTGGCCAACTGCAAATGTCTTTTTCTAAGATAAGCAAATGGCTGGATATTAAAAATAACCAATGAAAAATATAAGGAGGTCGAGAGAAAGAGAGAGATTATATTTTTCCATGTTCATTTTAACACTTTCTGATAATACTTTTAGTTGAGGTAATAGTCTGGGTTTCAGGGATATGTGAATACAACATAAAACATGTTCAAAGAACTTAACAAAGCTGGACTTTTTAATATGGTTGTTGCAATTTTGTTCACATATTGCCAATACAGGATTTACAGTACCTAGGAAAAGCTGAGCTTTCGTATTCACTTCTTCATATCTTGGTTTATGACATATATGTCTTGCCTATCTAGAAGGATATGTACTCATCCTAACATTTTACCTTTTCAGAATGTAGGTACATAACAGTCCTTATCAAAGCTTTCAGCTGCTCTGGTCTTTTTTTTTGTTTTTTTGTTTAACTCTTTACTGCTTTCATATATGCTCATTGATTAGCACCCATATTGTAAACAAATTCCTATTCAATTAGGACAAATAAATATCAGATGTGTCTTTTACAAATTGATTTATTACAGAAGATTTGCAGAATCTTGGCATTTGTCAGTATGCGATAGGTTACAATATGCCAGCTGTAGTTTAACATGGAATAAAGTTAGAAATGTCATTCTTAGAATAGACAACATTAAATTGGTAACAGATAACATTAAGTTTTGTCTTTAGCATCATTTTCAATGTATTGACTTATGCAGATGTGTTCTAATTTATATAATTTTTTTTGGAATCACAATACTGATTGCAAAACAACTGCCCAGACTTTTCTGGGATTCTTTATATAGTGCCTGCAAATGAATTCTGATTGGGGGTTGAATATATGAGGGAAGTCTCAGGATCAGTATGGATTGCAAGTTAAAGCTAGGCCATAATTTGGCTCTGCTTATGTTTTGGAAGACAAGAATATATTTATGTTGCTGATGTTGGCAGGTCACCAACATTTGTGTAATTTCCACTTCCTTTGAAGATGACTTCCCTCCACCCTGTATCTGGAAATAGACATATAGTACACTGAGTGAAACTCTCCCCAAAATATACTCATGTCTTAAATGGCAGTGCATGGTTCTGAATGCTACATTTTAATGTAAGGTACAAGACACGATTGCTTCATGCACTTGACTTGTATAAATATCCTGTACTGTAAGTCATATATAATTGGTTTACAAGTGAGGGGACTAGAATGTTATCTACTCATTTGAATGCAAGAGAAAATAATTATATATTCTGTTTTTTATTGTCTGGTCTTGTTCTACAGTTTGGGCTGGAGAATATTGCAGTAGCACAATGTTATGATAACACAGATCATTTGCAGAATGTGTTATGTGGATTCTGGAAAATATTGGACTTTTTTGTCCTTTTCCAGTTATTAATCTGTAATTTTGGATATGTGGAACTTTGGTTCAGCATAAATAAGAAAGGAAAAGAAATAATTAAAATACTTTAATAATACAGTTCCGGATGCTGGCAATTTAAAAATGAAATCAGGGTTTGTTATCTTTAAGGTTCATTTAAAGAAAAAAAAAGTTACTTGGTTTTAAGTAGATATTGTTTCAAGAAGCTGAATAATCCATGTCATGAACAAAGTGGTAACTGCTAATTAGCCTACCTTTTACTAACCAAGTCTTTCCTCAGCTTCGCTGCCAGGACTGGCATTGCAGTCAACTGTAACATTTGTTATTTCCTTATCTCTTTCACTAACTCTGTCTTTCTGGTTCTTTTTCTCCAGCAGTAGTTTAATCAGCTCTTTCTTGGCTTTCTTTTTCCTTTTGGTGTCTGTTGTGTTATTTTACCCCCTTTTCTAACTCTGCACTACAAGCCTCTCTCTAAAACAATTTTCAGTCCTTTCCCTCAGTGTCGGTTTTTACCTTCTGAGTACATCCACTCACGCCCATCTCCTTTGTCTATGTCTGTCCATTATATGATGTGATCACAGAAGAAGCAGAATCATCAAGGAGAAGAAACTCAGGTCTGTCTCTTATAGTGCTTATCTCTCTGTTATTTTTTCATTTTACTTGTCCTGTGGATTTTATCATCTTGCTTGTCCTGTACATTTTATCATACCCCGTCTCACATACTTTCCCCTCTTAAACTTAAACACTTTATGATTGTAAAAAATTAATTTTAGATGTTTATCATTTGTGTATAGATAATTATTTTTACCAGTGCATATAAACTATATACTGCACAAAAAATATTAAGTGTTAAAGTAAATGAAATGGTGCCATACACATAAAAAAAAATACCTTATCTTACTCATTTCAAACTACCTATTATAGTTTTTCCAACTCACTGTTTATTCCCCATATCCATTTTCTTTCCATGTTAGCTTTTAAGATCCCTGTCAACTCACATTGCCTACTGGTGAGGTCTGGTTTATCACTACATTCAAAAACTGTTCCAGAAGTTATAGAACCTCAAATATTTTAGCATTCTTTTTTTTTTTCTTGGGGAAGAGGTAGTTTCAAAATTGAAGATTTTCACTGGGTTGCATTTGATGCTCTGAGATCCTGATCTTAGCTTAATCAAATGCACCATGATGATAAACCCAGGGTTGTGAGTTTAATCCTTGAGGGGGATGTTAAGTTGATCTGTGGCAAAAAATGGGGATTGGTCCTGCTTTGAGCAGGGGTTTGGACTAGATGATCTCCTGAGGTCCCTTCCAACCCTGATATTCTGTGATTCTGTGATTGATTTTAGAAGAAAAACTTGTTAGAGTTCAAGCACTGTTCTCCCATACCAGAAAGGGTGTGATAAGAATATAAGGATGTAATGACTAAACATTGGAGAGCTGTTTGGGTAGTGATTAATATCTATGTTGTTCAGTGCTTTTCTCAAGGCTGTGTACTTCTTATTTCTTCTGGAGATTTCATCCTTCATATCATTGCTGCTGTTTTTAGTAGTAGGTGATGAGGGAGGATAACTGCTGAGCAGCCCACCACTCACCCCATTTTTCAGGAGGGGACTGGAGGACAGGAAGCAGAGTTCTTTTACAGGACGTGTAACAGCTGAATGGCCACTTATCCTATAAAAGGAGCAGGGGAGGAGGGAAGTGCACAGAATTAATGGACCAGTGAGGAGAAATAGAAGAACCCATAGTTCATTAGTTGGGAGAGAGGGTAGCAGGAGAACCAAGGACTCAATCATTCGGAGTAGAAAGAGGGAAGCCCAAATTATACTTGTCAAAGGGGGGGAGCAGAGAGACCTGGATTTATTTAAGATGTTCTCTTCTGTTTCTTTAATAACACGTTGGGTCCACTATATGTAATGCAACATATAATGCTAACTTATTTTAATACGAATATGGACATATCTAATTGAGCATACAGTTCAAACCAGGGAATGTTTAAATATGTTAATAATGTCTGTGTAAGGAATGAATGAATAAAACATTTAGGAATGTGCAACCAAAAAACAGCATCTCATATTTTTTGAAAATATTTTAAATAAGTGTACAATAGAGCCACAATGCCTGCTGCAGTATATGTGCCCAGAGAGGTCATAATCCTACAAACAAACCCATTTAAGCAATGGGCTTGAAATGCAGCAAGGGATGTTTAGGTTGGACATTAGGAAAAAATTCCTAACTGTCAGGGTAGTTAAGCACTGGAATAAATTTCCTAGAAAGGTTGTGGAATTTCCATCATTGGATGTTTTTAAGAGCAGGTTAGATAAACACATTAGATAATACTTAGTTCTGTCTTGAGTGCAGAGGACTGGACTAGAAGACCTCTTGAGGTCCCTTCCAGTCCTATGATTCTGTGAAACATGCATGATCGTAGTTTTTCTCAATTACTTATTTATGCCAAGGTAAACACATTAATTTTTGCAGGAACAAGGTCAGGTTCAGTACATGGGCATATATTGTAATTGTATGGTATCTTCTTAATTAACAACACTATTTTCACATACTCAGATGTGGATATACCACCCATAATGCATGAGTAAATGACTTAGCACCTCCATATCTCAACATTCATCAAAGTCAGAGACAAGGTCTGGAAAATTTTATTTTTCAGAAAAGTATGAATGGAAATGATCTAGGGTAGAAATTCTTAGCCAGTTGTAACTATATCTATCACTCCAGCTGTGCAGTATATTGCTGATAATAAAGCTATATTTAAATACTTTTATGAAGGTTGCAAAATTAAGCTCTCAAAACTTAGGAAAAGACAGAATTGAGGTAGGTTATGCAACCTTCATTCTGCCCCATTGTGTGTATGTATTATGATACAGTTTTTATTTACATGATCACATACTACCTTTTCCAAAGGACCCAGCATTATTCAGTGCACAGGATGCACTGAGCTCACTAAATGAATTAGGGCTGTGTGGTGAGTGAGGCAGAAATGTGTAGCAATGTGTCCTATTTACTGTAGAAGGTGTAGGAGGAGTGTAAAGAATAGGGCAGAGAAAGGATGATTTTGTGGTTAAAGCAGGTGAATGCTACTTAGGAGAACTTGATTCTCTCCCTGCCTCTGCCACACACTTTCTAGGTGAGTTACTGGAACCAGATTTTTGCTGTGTGTTCCCCATGTTCTGGGAACCCAACATGAGAAGGGCCTGATTTTCACAAGTGCTGAGCACTCACAATTGCAGCTAAAGTAATTGGCAGCTGTGAAACCTCTGGCCAGAGTTGGGACTCAGGAGACCCCTACGTCTAATCCTGACTCTGATAGTGACTCACTGTGTAGCTTTAAGCAGTTCACTGTGCCGCTCTATCTCATTTCCCCATCTGCAATAGTTACCCAGCTACCTCTCAGGCAGGAGTGTTGTGAAGATTCATTTATTATTCATGTAAAACTGTAAAATGCTAAGTATTTGAAAAATTATGCACCATAATTGGTCAACACATGCAAATTTTGTTCTTATGCTCTTTGTACTCATCTGTGAAATAGTGATGATAATAGTTTTGAATCTCAAAGGAGAGTTGTGAATATAAATTAACATTTGTGAGGCACTCAGATACTTCACTGATGAGTACCATAGAAAACCCCTTAAGGAAATTAATAATTCCGTATTCAGTGCAGAGTTTGGATGATGAGTACTACATTCAGTGTGGGGACACAACTTAATGATGAGAATAAACAAGAAATACTGAACAGTTACCTGAGCACTGTCCATCCTGTGGACTGAATGAGGCAAGGGTCCTGTGGACAAAATAGTATGTGATTATGTAATTAAAGACTGAACCATGATGAATAAGAGATGGAACTTAGGTTGCATGGGCAACCTTACTTCTGGCATTTCATAACTTTTGAGAGCTTGATTTTGCAATTTGAATAACATTCTACTAAATTAGATTCTGTATGTAATTTCCTAGTGTTGTTTGGTTTGTTGGTTTGTTTAAAAAAACAAATTAAGTAATGTGCAGTTGTAATACTTCCTTCAGGGTCATCAAGAGAAAGTGAACCCTAGCCTTTCAACAATACAGCTTAAGCCTCTACTACTTCAATAAAGGAGTAATTGCAATGGCTAGCAGCTAGAGTAGGCTGTTATCCTCTTTGGACCAGCGACTACAGAAGGAAGTATAACATTTTGAAATAGTTAGTATACTGAAGTTGCTCCATTTTTCAGACATCATGGCCAACCATGGAGATTTTACAGGTCCTTTAGAAGAGGCAGTCCATCAAAGTGGATGAGAATTGGATCTTCTGTATTAAGGGATGTAGATTCTATTCCCAACTCTGCCAACAATGATTTTATGTCACATCTCAGAGGTTGGTTGAAACAGGGACAGAACAAGAATAGGAGGAAGGAGGACCTGAGCCGGTTCTCTGCCTCCACAAAATACTCAGAGCTTCCCAAGCCTGAGCATGAGGCTGCACTGATTCCTGCCATCCCTGAAATGGGGAGCAGTATGATCTGCCACTACTGGCACTTTCACTGATGCAAGGATGAACCTTCCAGAGTGTCTGCTACCACTCGTCCCCTACCGCATCCTAATCTCTCTCACACACAATGACTATTTGTTTTGTTTAAAAATATAACATTTAAATAATTCTGAATCATCCAGTCTTGCATATTACAAGCCTCTATAACTGCACACTCCTATTAGTTACCTTTGTCTTTCCTCTCCTACTTCACCCTAATGTTTGTTACACTCCTTTGAGTCCTGTTTTAAATTAGTTTGTAAGCTCTTCTGAGCAAGGATTGTGCCTTCCTACTGTACTTAGGTCAGTCAGAACCTCATTTTTAAGGCCTCCTCCAAAAGATGTATGCAAATTTACCACCTCAATGTATCTAGCTCAGAAGAATATCGAACTGAGTTGACCCTATCATTTTTTGAACCTATGGTTCTAGTGAGTCTTGGTCTTTCCTTCCTAAGGCTTAGATCACCAAGTCATCTCCTTCAGTGGTTTTACTAAGCAGTGATATTTATTTTGCAAATTACAGTCAATTTAAAGTGACGTCATTAATATGTTTTAGGCACTGTGATAGAAATTGGTGTAATTGTTGAGAAATATCCTCAGAGTCTCTTTTTTTAACGTATCAGTCTGAGGCCAAGAGAAAACATGATGGCTAGTTCTCAAATAGAAAACAGTAAAGACATACTCCTCCCTGAGGAACTCCACTGACTTGAAGAGTTTTCATCCGACCCTTCCCCTGTGAGTACTGTGATTGACTCTTCAATCTCCTTTAAATTTCCTTTAAAAATAATAAAGGAGATCTTTTCTGAAAAAAATTATTTTGTTTCTTGTACAGAAACATTTAACTTCTTTCCACAACAGCTACTCCAGTTCTCTGCACTCAGGCTGTGAGTGGGTCAGAGATAGATGATAATAATATAACCCCCCTGAAAAGAATGGCTGCATACAGTGTCTCTCCAGAGGTAAGGGGTCAGATATCTGTAGGTCTTGCAGGTGGCACTGAAGGTGGCTTTTACACATTTGTCTACTTTGGCTGTACAGCCCCTGACTGTAGTACAACAATCATGAAAAAAGCCACCACCAGCAGTTTCTTTGGAACTATGGAGAGCAAGAATAAAGGGCATCAGGACAGACTCATAATGCAAGGTGGAGTATGACTAAGGCTTGCCAGTCTTCTTACCCCAGCATCCTCCTCATTCAGGTAGAATGGACAGTTTAGCGAATATGCTTGTTCCAGCAGTGCTAGAAACTAAACTTGGAGGCTGTCCTTAAAGGCCTCAAATGCAATCTGTATTAGCTGATCCTGTGGAAACAGGTGGTAAACATAGGCTTTTCCTCAGTTACACCACAGGTTGGCCTACTCTTAGGAAGAGTTTTACTTTTGTTAAATATATGCTTTTCATGGGATATGAATAAAAGTAGTGGCAAATACCCAGCCAGTCTCTCTCTTGAATCAGGAGGTAAGGCATACAGTAAAATATTTTTTTCGGAACAAAAAAGAAGTGATAGGGGTTTTTTTGGGGGGGGAGGAAGGGGTAGAAATAGAAGTGGAAACTGAATTAGTTAGAACGCTTTGAAAAATTCAAGGAATCTTAACTCTTTGTTATTGCATGTAAGAGGAGTACAGAGCTGTTGATATGTCCTAGTTTTGCTATTTGAAACCAAACACTTTAAAAAAATGAGACCAAAAAAACTCTTGTAAAATGTTTGTTTTGAGAAGAGTATTATTTTAGTGAGTTTTAACACAAAGTTGCTATTATACGCTTTATAAAGCAAATTACAAGAAGGTTACCTCCTTTTCTACGTTGTATGGAAATCAGTGTGGTAACTTATAGTAGTTTTGGCTAACATTTTATAAAGTAGGTACCTAAAGTTAGATTGCTAAACCCATATTGAGGAATCTCAATTAAATGGAAGTTGTGGGTACTCAGCACCTCAGAAAATCAGCCTCCTACCCTTTTATAAAACAAAAATAGGGACCTAAATATGGATTTAGGGTCTAAGTTGACCACCATTACTATGGTTATACCATTTATTTTAGCCTAAGGATTTAGAAAAAATATGTTATATGATGTAAACAATATATATTTTTTATCTTTTGGGGTTGGAAAAGTGTTTCTTATCACAAAGAAGATTCGGGCATCTGTTGAGGAGGTTGCTTCTATTGGTTGGCCATAATTCATAATGCTGAAGTGCTTCCAGTTTATTTTTATTTTTTAATAATTTTTTACATTTTAATCACTGTCATTTCCTTTGGAATTAAAAGTTTGTATTTTCTGCTTATCAGCATGCTATTGATTAATATGATTCAACAACATTCATAAAGAAAAGTCGCATCCACCTATCTAATGCTGTATGTTTGTATAAGTTTGGGAGGAAAAAAAACATTTGTATTGCAGTAGCTAGTGATAGGAAAGAACCATTGTGGTCATCTAGTCCTCCTGTATAACACAGGCCAGAGAATTTTCCCCCAAATGATTCCTAGGGCACATCTTTCAGAAAACGTCCAATCTTGATTTAACAATTGCCAGTGATTGAGAATCCACCACAACCCTTGGAAAACATGGAGTACTGTGTACTGGCATGAGTTGGGATAGTCATAGTAGGTGTTTTAGTAATATGTGTTTTATTTGCTATTGGTAAATGGTCTGACATTCCCAGAATGTTTTTAATTGATATATTAATATAAAGTCAATCTAAAAAAGAAATAAAACAGAGCATTTCAGGGATTCATTCATATTCACCAAGTACAATATATACACACAGCTCAGACATTTTAACCAGCTTCTTATTCTTTTCTTTGACAGTTGTACTCATTGCTATAGTCTAGATCTACCCATTTATAGAAAATCAAAACTTCATTAATATCAAAGAATGCAATTTTCCAAATACAAGTTTTCTATAACAATATATATTCATCAACTATCAACATTTAAAAAGCAACAAAATAGTTAAAAATTAGTGTCATTTGTTTTTTACTACATGAAAATAAACATATTAGTTTTTTTATTATTTGCACCCATTATGTCTGATATTATCCCTTTGAACAAAAATCACACATAAAAACTCTTTCCATAAAATACAATACTTATTTCAACAGAATTTTCTCTTTCTATTTTTTTTTTTTAACAGAAAACACAGAATGCAAGTCAGGAGCTCTGGGATTCTAGCCCTGTGCACATTTCTCTAAATCATGTTGCCCCTGAATTGAGCACCACTGCCATAATGTTCTATATTAATATCCCTCAACAATTCATATTATTTTTGTTGCAATTTTTGCTGCACTGTGCACATTCATACTAATACATTTTGTCAAAAACACTTGAAATGAAGATTTCATTGAGCTTTAAAATCAGCTATGAATTTAATTAGCATCCTGTCCTCTTCATTCCATCTCCTAAATAGACATATAGAATCTAACTGAAAAAAAAGGCCCCTACAAGATCTGTGGGGAACATATGCAGTGGTTAACTATTATATGCAGGCTTAGGGATCATTGTGATTACAAAGGTCAAATACAGGGGCGATTCTGTTTTGTAGCAAAGTGAGGAATATGGGAATATGGGAAAGAGAAACACAGATATACAGACCTACAGTCTGATCTAGCTGCGGCCCAACACAGATCATTTCAGCAATGTACAGAAATCCACTTATGTGAAGTGTATTGTTTCTTTTCCAGACAAATTGGATAACTTTGGTACAGTTAGAGTTCAATACTTTATTCAGTTCAGCTGGTCACACACAGGATACAATATCAGGATTTCAGTCTATATATCAAGGTTAATTCAAGACACAGCAAAGTAAAAAAGGAAAAATATTGGTTAATATGAAGGATATAGAAAGGAAATAAAAGCCTAATTAAGTAATCATAAATACTGAAATACGCAAGCTTATTTAATTGCTTCTCTTGAAGCATTGCTGTAAATATGTAAGCTGTGCTTATAGGTCATATTTCAAATTAAGGCTCAGCTAGTATTATTTTCTTACCAAATATACACATAGAATAAGTCACTCCATTTTCAAAACACTAAATTAATCTTCAGGGAATTTTCTTGAGCTTATTAAGAATGGGGGTCAGATTACTGGCTAGCATAAACTGGTGTAGTTTACTGAAGTCATTGAGACCGGCCCCTGACCAGACTCACACACTGAAGGGCAGAAAGATAATACAACCAGATGAGATATGAGCCAGAATTTTCAGAAGTGACTAATGATTTGGGGTTCCTCAAATGTAAGGTGTCCAATTTGAGTCAATTTAAAATGGCTGATTGGTTACTGGGTTGGTGTTGAACACTTTCTAAATATCAGGCCCCTTTCAAGCTCCCTTCTTTTTAGCAACCACGTACTCATATAAAGATGTACTGCAGAAAAATCTTGTAATTTAGGCAGTTGGACAAATATGTCCTTTGAAGCATCCCAGCATATCAGGAAAATAAGTTTATCCTACATCATAGCAGAAATAGATTTCCACATTTTTAGATGCTGTTGCAGACTGAACAGAGATTTCTTCTCAATATTTAATCATAATCTGTGCCCCAAATCAAGGGTATTATCATGATGGATGCCGCTTAACTCTCACAAACTTTAGATTGAACCAATAACAATAATTCCTTGTATACAATTATTTTTAGTCAATGAAAAGCATAGCTATACTTTTGAGGACGTAATGTGATAAAGTATTGTATTCCTAGCCATCATATTGGTGAGTCCGAGTAGTGTAAAAGAAAACATAGAGAAAACTCAAAAGGTTTAGCAATTTGTTTAATTAAGAAGATGAAATGAGTTTGCCGGGGCAACATACCATAACATAAGGCAAGAGAATACAAATAAAGTTAACTGCAAATAATAAAGTACTTGCAAGAGCAAAAATAGTCTGTTTCTAAATATCTAATTACCATTACTCACTACCAGATGATGTTGCATGCAGTGTTGTAGCTGTGCCAGTCCCAGGATATTAGAGAGACAAGGTGAGTGAGGTAATATCTTTTATTGGACCTACTTCTAAAAGGAACTCTGTGTAGCTTGAAAGCTTGTCTCTCCCACAAACAGAAGTTGGTCCAATAAAAAATATTACCTTACCCACCTGTCTCTCTAATACCATTCATGCTGTAGGTTATATGAAGACCTCTTTATATGAGAGCACAAGGCTGCATAGGAGGTGTAAAGAACATCCCACCAAGCCTGCATATATACACAGGAACCAAGCATATTAATATGCCTTACAGTATACTGACTTCCCCAAGTGAGCAGAGAGGGGGTAGAATGATGGCTTACCATGTTACCCTCCACATTGACCAGCAGAGCTGGTTCCCCACAGGAAGGTGAATGAAAGCTCTACTACATCAAAGGATGATGCACTATCCATGCTTTCTCTGCATTCCAAGAGTCTATATTTGTATGATGCACATATACCCTGACCCTGCTGTGAGTTGTTCTTTAGGCACAATTTGGCCCTTTCCTTTGGTAGCTAACTACAAATTGTAGATGAAGTCAGATTTTGATATTTATTTAAGATTTATCTTTTGTATTATTCCACTAGGACAGAGGTGGTCTGTGCACTATAAATAATAATAATGTGGAAAAGATCCCCTAATAAGTGGCAATTCTGAAATAAAAGGTTTAATAATTTGAATAATACAATGTATTTTGGATTTGTGACTTGCAGGAGTTTTTTGTTCCATCAACATTTCAGTCATTTTTGTTTGGTTGGTTTTGGTTTTGTTTTGTTTTTAATTAATCTTATTTTGGCTTATGATGAGAAAGAGAGAGACTGAGTTGAAGAATAAATATACTTATAATTCTAATTAAAAGTAAATTTCCTTTTGACATTGAATGCTTATACATTAATTGGCAAACTTAGATTTCAAAGTATAGTGTATGTGCTGGCAAACTTTTTGGATAGGGATTCAGTTAATTTTCATTTCCTGTTTCCAGAGAAACACATAGGTCTATATACAGCCCTTGATCTGCATTCAAAATGTCTGTTGACATCAGTCAGTAGAAATTATGTGCAAAAACAGGGCTGTGTATTGCCTTTATTATCTTTTGTTTTATTTTTCATCATACCCCAGCTTGAAGACAAAACTACAGTAGCATTGTTGTTAAATCTGGTGACCTGTGGGAGCTACAAGAATTGGTTATCTAAAAAAAGATTTAAAGTAGTTACTGGGGAAAAAATTGAGACATTTAATATTCCTGCTTGAATCACTTGACTGAATCCTGTATTTGCTTCTTAAATCATATAGCACAAGTATGTTTTTGGCTTTTCTTTATATGACGCACTATTCATGAGAACCATAGGCTAACTGTGTTTGACACCTGCCTTGCTGTCTTTTGTATGGACTGTGTTAATGAGACTGAAAGTGCATAAACACCCATGACAGGTTTCAGAGTAGCAGTCATGTTAGTCTGTATCCACGAAAAGAACAGGAGTACTTGTGGCACCTTTGAGACTAACAAATTTATTTGAGCATAAGCTTTCGTGGGCTACAGCCCACTTCATCGGATGCATAGAATGGAACATATAGTAAGAAGATATATATATATATATATATATATATACATACAGAGAACATGAAAAGGTGGAGTAAGAGGCTAATTAATTAAGATGAGCTATTATCAGCAGGAGAAAAAAACTTTTGTAGTGATAATCAAGATGGCCCATTTAGACAGTTGACAAGAGGGCGTGAGGATACTTAACATGGGGAAATAGATTCAATCTGTGTAATGACCCAGCCACTCCCAGTCTCTATTCAAACCCAAGTTAATGGTGTCTAGTTTGCATATTAATTTAAGCTCAGCAGTTTCTCACTGGAGTCTGTTTTTGAAGATTTTCTGTTGCAAAATTGCCACCTTTAAATCTGTTACTGAGTGGCCAGAGAGGTTGAAGTGTTCTCCTACACGTTTTTGAATGTTATGATTCCTGATGTCAGATTTGTGTCCATTTATTCTTCTGTGTAGAGACTGTCTGGTTTGGCCAATATATGTGGCAGAGGAGCATTATTGGCACATGATGGCATATATCACGTTGGTAGATGTGCAGGTGAACGAGCCCCTGATGGCGTGGCTAATGTGATTAGGTCCTATGATGGTGTCACTTGAATAAATATGTGGACAGAGTTGGCATCGGGCTTTGTTGCAAGGATAGGTTCCTGGGTTAGTGTTTTTGTTGTGTGGTGTGTGGTTGCTGGAGAGTATTTGCTTCAGGTTGGGGGGCTGTCTGTAAGCAAGGACTGGTCTGTCTCCCAAGATCTGTGAGAGTGAGGGATCCCATGGGTTCCCTCCAGTAAATCTCTAATAAGGGTGCAAAAATGTACATGCTAGTATGCAGTGAATAACCTTCGGAATGTAGAACACTTTACTTGGTTGGTTAACAAAAGTCATGAATTTAAATGAATTTGATGGATTTTACTCCTTTAATGCATGATTCCTATTACTTTTATTATTATTTTCTGCATTCTTTCTCTCCTTTTGTTTTTGGTTTACACATTGCTTTCATTTGTTTATAGAAGAAAAGAAAGCAGATCCAGAGAATGGGAATGCAGGTAGGGCAGCTTATTAAAAATCTCTCATCCTTAGACGATGTGCAACTACAATATTTAGCCAGAACGTGTATTATACAGCTGGTATACAGTGTTGTATTCCCTCTGATTAATACAAAATCAGGAGTAGAAAACATAACCACCACCCCCCAGCGTGTTCTCAGGACTGCTCTAAATTGCGGCCATGTTCCAGCACCTCCAAGCAGCCATTCTGCAGCCTGGCATGCTGAATTTTAGCAGCACTACAGCCACGCCTGCTTCCCCATGACACATGTTCTCTGCCAGGGTTGGGAAGGAGGTACACAGTGCCAGCTATTTTGGCTCTTCACCAACCATGTTGGATCTGTTACGTATAGAATATTATCTATTAATAAAATTCTGAGACGAGGTTCAAAGCATAAGAAAATTGTTGGAGCTATCAACTCCGTCTGTTTGGGACCTTAGCCTATAATAGCTTACATGGAGCTGATTCATGCCCAATGCTGCAGGCTATGTTCAGAAGTAACAGCTCAGATGATAGATGCTTCTCTCCCTACACAAAACTTTCTACACCTGTAGATCTTGACACTCTAGCCACACCTTTTCTCTACTGTATTCCCACACATTGGGTCACTGGTGAACTTAGCCTATAGCTCTCAGTGACCCCTGCAGAGCTTTTATACGTGTCAGTTCTATGCACAACGGAATCACACCTGATCTGCTGCATCATGAACTTCCCACCACCCCCAGGATTTCCCCTTTGTGCATCCAATTTATTTGTTGAAGATGTTTTAATATGAGATAAAAATATATTATAAGAAGTCAGATTTTGATTAATGCAATCTTATAACAGTCCTGAAGAACCTACATTTTGTGAATTTTGGTTAATTTTTTTCTCCATGTTACCGGTCTGAATTTTTTAAAATATATTTCTTCTTATTGAGAGCACAGTGAGCCAACTTTGGCTTTTTGTTTTTGACATATGGGCGATTCAGCCATCCTGAATTCCCCTCCTGTTCCCAACCAGGATATGTATCAAAATGGCTGTCAGTTCTCACCATCTTCCCTCTAGCTGTGATTCAGAAATAGGCGGCAGTGTAAAGTTGTAGAGTTTTCATTGATTTACTAGTAGGGTTGAAGATTTCTTGGAAGAAGGAATTCAAAAATTCAATAATAATGCTAAAACTTAAGGGAGGATCTATAAACAATGTAGGTCTCCAGAGTTCTCTCTGCAATAAACAGAAAGTATCCCAGCATAATTAAATCAACTGAGTCTATAAATTGGGCTAAATATGAATATAACAAAAAACAAAAACCTTTAACATATGTTTATATTAATAATCTTACTTATTCAGGTAAATTAGGAGTGACATTCACCCTGGAGATTCAGTAGAGGGTGCTATATATGGACATGTCTACACTAGAAATACTTCAGCAACAGAGGTGCAGCTGCACTACTGCAGTATAGACATGTACTGCAGCAACAGAAGAGATTCTTCTGCCACTGTAATAAAGGGCTTTAGTGAAGTATTGCGCCTTGAGCAGGGTCTCTGCATGTGGCTGATATTTGCTATAGGTGCAAGACCTGTATCACAGTAGAGGGGGTAGAACTGGAGCTATGCAAAGTATCAGCTTTCACTTTGCCACATGTATAAAAACAGATATTCTCACAACTATTTGTGAGATTTTCCATATACAAGAGTTAATATTTCTCCATTTCTTACAATTTCCTCAGCTTTTCATGACAAAAATGACAGAATATGAACTTTTCCAAGTTTAACAGAAATGATTATTTCATACCAGGGCAAAACCAAAATGCTTATATTTTACCCTTCATCCCTTTCTCTTTTCATTAAAAACACCAAAAGTATGGATTAATCTTCAAAATATTCTGTTTTCATGGAAATCTATTTTTTTTAACTATGGGTTGGAGTATTTTCATTCATCTTTAGTGCACTGTTGTGTTATTTCTGTCATTGAAAAGAAGAAAAATATTCCAAGTAAGGATTCATTTAGCTGTGCTTTTTAGAAGCTATCGAGAAATTCAACTATCTTTCAATCTATTAATCAAAGCACTTGCATCTCCCTTTTCAGAGTAGGAAATAAAATAATTATTGAAAAATAAAGTTAATCGCTATCAAAAGCACTTTAATTAAATAGAAAATTACCAAAGAATCAGTGTGGTCCCTTGATGCTTGCCAACTATTGGTTCAAGTTTATACAGTAGCTGATTTAAACGTGGGATACATTAGATTTATCTTCTTTTAGGGTTTTTCACTGTATGCTTTATTTATTAGCTGCCTCTATCCCTGTAACAGCATTTTCTTCTTGTTCATTCATTTCCCCCATTGATTTTCATTCCAGTTAGTATTTGGGATGTACTGTTTTCGTTTAGGTTATTTTAGGGTTTTTTAAGGAAAAGCAGAGACCATAAGGGCATGCTGCTGATAGTGCATCACATTTATTTTTTCTTTTCCACACCCATCCTCACCCACAATTTCCTGTTAGAGTTGCAGGTTTTGCGGGTACCAAGTAGTGCCATCAATAGAACTATCGCTAGAAGATATTCAAAGCATAGTTCAGAGGGCCTGCACATGGACCTGTTTTACCACTTAGATTTCTCCTTAAGACCCATGTTTAGGGTTTGTGTGTGACTTCAGTGGTACCGGGGAAATAAAGTTAAGCTCCCCCCCAATCCTATATTTAGGTGCCTAAATAAATGGACAGATTTTCAACAATGCTGAATACACAGCAGCTTCCATTCAGAAATGAAATTTTCCTTTGCAAATCTTCATCTTCCTCAGAAAAATGTATAGTATGCGAAATATGTCAGTCAAAATTAATGTGACTTAGCCACAATACTGTATGAAAAGTAATGCTATTAGTTACATTGCTTAGGCTAGAAACTTTGGGCCTGATTCTCCACTCCCTTGTTTTTGTTTACACTGGTATAACTCAATTGACTGTAATGGAGTTATTCCTGATTTACATCAGAATAAGTGGGAGAAGAATCAGACCATTTATGTACCCAGTAAATATCTATATTTTGCTTGATTGGAGAGATGCCCTTTTTGCTTGGACATTTGCCTACCATTTTGTTTGGGGGCTGCTACCTTCCACCTCCAGTGTTCTCTCTCACACATTTGTTTTGGTACTTTCTTTTGGCACTTTTAGTACTTTCAGCCACTGCAGGTTGGCTGAAAAGGGCTGCTGCCTGAGTGACATAGCAAGCGTCCTTTTCCCATACTGAGGCTAACTATGTGCTTAGTCTCCTGTGGTCCAGGAAGAATGAATCCTGAAATCACTCTTGAGGCTGAATGTCATTGTAGAGTGATACAGAAACACCACTGGGCGGCTTGTTAGCATTCCTTTCCAAAATTATTTTTAAAAAATTGTTATGAATATATTAAATTATGGTAAATCAAAGCTATGCCAACCAATCAGATTATTTCCAGTGATCCTTATTTACTGATAGAAATTAAAATCAGTCATTTCATATAAAAGAGCTAAAATCACCATAATAGAACATATCACAAGATCAATATCTCCTTTGGAAATAAACATGTTGCCTTTGCATTACTCTTTATTTTCTTTAAATAAAAGTCTTGATTTCTTCTATAGCAGCAATAAATTATTCAGTGAAACATTCTATTCCATTTACATTCTCTCCTCATTTGAAAGTTTTCTTCATATTAACTGTGGAGAATAAAATATTTGTCAAGGTACAGTTAAAATACTTAATTCTTTACTACTATTTCTTGCAATTATGGCTTTTCTCCCAATTTTTCCACAAAAGGATAATTTTGACATGTTTTTAATTTACCTGGAAACACAGATACAGTAATTTAAGCAAAAGTCAGATTATATCCCTTCTGTAAGAAATTGTATGAGCACCACTTTAAACTCAGGATTCAAAATTAATTGATTATTTATTTATTTCTTCTATTTAACAGGTGGTATGGATGTAGAAGAAAGAAATCGTCAAATGAAAATAAGCAAGTACAAACAGGCAGCAGGATCAGACTCCAGGCTGGAGCAAGATTATCATTCTAAGGCAAGGGAGTTTTGTTTTGAAAAGCAGCAAAATATGCTAATCTGAAACATTTGATATTCTTTTAGGGTGATGTAGACAAGTGAACCTTGCATGGGGTTCTTGCATGTCTGTTGCAAAGTAATTAAAATAAGTGCAGCAACCATACAAACCCTTATAATATAGAACATTCTTGATTACTAAAGTTTAAGATATAGGAGTTAATTGATTAAATGTAGTGTTCATCTGCTTCAAAAAGTGAGAAATGACCATTTAGTTGTCTAGTGGAATGAGCAATTAAGACCCAAGTTTAGAAAAGATAAAGAGGGAGCAATAGACTCAGGGCTTGTCTACACTTACCAGGGGATCAACGAGCAGAGATTGATGCCTCAACGGTCAATTTAACAGGTCTAGTGAAGACCTGCTAAATCGGCCGCAGATCACTCTCCTGTCGACTCCTGTACTCCACCGGATCAGGAAGAGTAGGGGGAGTCGAAGGGAGAGCATCGCATAGTGTGGACCCCACGGTAAGTAGATCCATGCTATTCATGTAACTCAAATTGCGTAGCTTAGATTGAATTTCTCCTGAGGTGTAGATAAGGCCTCAGGAAGTACCTAGAGTCCTAATTCAGAATGAGATCCACTAAAACCTGTGCCTGAATTCCATGCAATGGAGCAAATAGTCATATAGACCTCCAAACTTTTTTTGTTATTGTTTTCTTGGCCTTCTAAAGACTTCTGCAGCACAGACATAATCGTTTTTATTTATTCTGTTAGTGAAAGTTTAGCCTTTGGATAGATAACCTTACCAGTCAAATCAGTACACAAGATTCCAACGTAATTGTGGCAATTTGCAAGTAATCAGGTTGGCCATGTAGCAATGCAGTTCTAAATTTATGATCCAAATTTCCTGTTATCTGGAACTGGGTCATGTCATCTATTATATGTTAATTGAATTGAAAATATCTTGATTATTTTAAAATTCCATTATACAAAATAATTAAGTGACCTCTCTGAGACCTGATAAATCAATTTGAGACTGTAAATGGTAAACATAAGACTTCTTAGCTATAAAATCTTGCTGAGGAGAAAAACTCTGTTGCAGACATTGTATGTTAATTGTGCCGTTCATTACTCAAAGTAATGGGGAAGATAAGGTAAAACTAGGTTATCTAATATATGAAAATAAAGAAGCCATTAATTGTATTAAGTGCTATTAGTTTTGTAGAGAATTCTGGTTAATTTAGTGAATTGCTTTCTAAAAACATAATTCCTCATAGTAAAAAATGTACATGATATTGTGGGAGTATTACATGAAAGCCTCGTGAGAAGTCCTAGACAAAATGGAAGAGTCTATTACTGAAAAGATTTAGAATTCATTGGAACAAATGGGCAAACTATATAGTTATGCTCTGAACATTTAGACCAGTAGATGTATTGTATGACTTAAGGATGTGTTCACTCATAGTACTTAATGTAATGTAATAACATGTATAAGGGGGTTTGGGTTAGGAAATGTTTTCATGTTTATTTTATATGGAAACATCACTCTTACGTTTATCAGTTATATCCTTTCTTGAAGGGCATTATCTTTTCTTGTACAGGAATGGTCTTGGTGCTGTGACCAGACTTCCCCATAAATAGCTGCTATGATTCTATGTACCATGTAAGGATGGTGAATATATAAATAGATCTGCAGTTATGCAGCCAATTCAGTTGCTCCCTCACTGTTTGATTCTGTCCCCTTGATTCTGTGTAGTTCCTGACTCCATAAGACAGCATTGGGACTACACATGCAGAAAGGTGCATCTTTAGGCCCTCAAAAGTGTTTTTCAAAGGAAACCACATAGAACACAGTAGCTCCAAAGAAACACTTCTTCCCCTTGACCCCACCATCTCATCATTTCTGCTGTCTCCCCCTGTATATGAGTTTATCTTCATCATTATCCTCCTGCGTTGAGGATGGGAAGTCTGATATCGGATCGATTTTTGAAAATAATCACTTCTTAATTATGCAGACTATCTCAAGAAGTATGCTTTCAGATTTATTTCCCTGCCAGGATCCACTTTACCTTTGGAAAGGTAATGATTTGCCTTACCAGTTAGCCCAGGAAGACAGGCAATGGCCCATTCACAAGCATCACTGAGTGTGCATCAATAGAATCTCATAGAATCCCTAAGATCTTATAAAGTCATACCCAGAGAGTTCAGTCTTCACTTTCTCACCATTTCCCTGTTGGTTCCATTTTTCTTAGTTAAATATTAATATTACATAGAGTTAGGAAAATAAAAAAATACATATGATATACCTGTTTTTTGCCAAGTATCTTTTATATTGATGAACTGATCTGGGTATGTCAGATACTAACTGAAAACTCCTAGTCTATATCTATTGCAAGTGGCTTTGATTTTCTAAATTTGTCAACTAGCATAAGGTCAAGTTTGCTGTTTTCTGGGAAGACAATTTGTTTACTGCAGCCCTTCACCTGAGAACAAGTTTCTTTAACTAAGCTGTAGATGGCATGCAAGTGGAGTTTAGCAGGTGGAATTTTCTGTTGTATCTCCATTCTATTTTTAATTTTGGTGGAAATAAACATAATTACTATTTGCTGGGGGGAAATAACCCTCCTATTATGATTGCTAAGGAAGTGGAAAGGTGTACCAACAACAACAGGACTAGCCATATTGGATTAGACGAATGGTCTATCTAGTATTGTTCCATCGCTGCCAGCTGCCAGTAACAGATGCTTCAGAGGAAGCTACAACCCCTCTGCCCCAAATAGATAATTATGCAATAATAAGTCTGTGGAAGAAGATTTTTCCTAACCTCAGGGCTTTTAGCTGTTGGCTGAAGTATGAAGTTGACTTTTCTTTATAAATTTTTCTTTTAGCTGGTGTGAGTGCAGATGATCTATCTATCTATCTATCTATCTATCTATCTATCTATCTATCTATCTATCTATCTATCTATCTATCTTTTTTTCCAGTGTTGTTGCAGCCCTAAAGTCAAGGGTCACCTCTGGTATGCTTGTCAGCAGGCATGTAGGATCTTTTATTATTTTATATGCTCTTTCTTTAACACTTTTTCCTTAAGAATAAATGTGCTTGCTCAGAAGGAGCTGTGTGGTAACTTGTAACTGCTGGCAATACATTGGTCATAGCCCTGAGAAAGAAAGCAAACCGCAGGAGCTGACTTTTTAGGGAGACCAGCTGGCTGGGGATGTCACAGTAAGATAGGGAGCTATGCAGACTTCAAATCCCCAGGGAAGAAGGGAGTGAGACGTGGGGCTCTGCCCAGGAGAAGTGATGGCTGGGAGCTGGAAACCTTTAAGTGGTTGCACTGGAGGGACCATGGAGGAGGAAATATAAGTGTAGTTACCCTGAAACTGTGACACTTACTACCACAGGACAGTATTGAAGTAAAATGCTTAGTAGAATTCAAAAAAGGATTAGACGTATGAGTAACCATGCTCTGTACTGCCTCTGGTCCCCTGGTCAGGGTAGTCAGAGAGATTATTTCCCTGGCCTGTGCTACAAGACTCAGAGAATTTCCCTTCAAGTCTTTAGGTCTCCTTACTCCCCTGGAGTAGGATGCTGTCTGTCACACACACACCACATACACACCCTCCTCAGATACTGGTTTGCATACACTGGGGAGGTAACTTGATTTCTCTTGGATACTGTCAGAGGGGATACACCTCCCACTCCTTCCTGTGAGCTACTCTATTTGCATTTTGGCTAACACAGTCTCTTGTAGATCTGGAGCTAACTGAGAAGGTCTGATTCACCCCTTCTGCTTTTAAAGCCATAAAATCATTCCTCAAAAGCAAATACTATGGAATATCTGACAATACACCTACAACCAGCAGCCCTGACTGTTCTTGGATCTAATGAAATCTGTGCTGTAGGTAGAGCAAACACTTTTACACTAGCAACTTTAACCTGGATTTCACATGCTGGGAGTATTTGATGGGGTTTAATGGCATGGAGCTTAACTATAGTCTTAGCAGTCCCAGTATCTCTCCATCAAATGAATGTCTCCCCACTGACTACCACCTTCTACTCCCACTGCCAATCTGATGGATCTGCACCCAGGTGGTGGGTGGTGGTTTGGGATCTGAGTGGCTCAGTAAGAACTTTGGTATTGTGGAACAGCACCACAGTTCCACACAAGTGTTCCAACAGTTATCTTCCAAGATAACAGCCAGTGGCTATACAAAGCTCTACAGATCTCTACAATGCTTACGTGGTTTATGGTATTCCTAGGTCCAGTATACTCTATCACAAGGACTTGTTACCTAGAAAGAGGACTATAGTGTTTTGAATCAGTAGAAGAGAAGGTAAATGGAGAAGAGGGAAAGGTCAAGATGGGGCCATTGAGGCATTCTATAACAAAAGAGAAGTTTAATCCTTTGTTATTATTGAGAAAGAAGAGGCTGGATTCAAAATAGGAAGAAAGAAAAGAGGAAAAATTCTTCATGTTCATGGAACTCAAATTCTTAGTATAGAGAACAATCTTTTATTAGATTGATGATATAACTGATGTATATATTTTAACAAAAACCCTCTATATATTGAATTTTGTATGACACTGTAATTCCGTTTAATCTGTAATGACAATCCAAGTCTCACAATTGCTAAATATTGAGTGCAAAATACATGTATAACCAGGAATGCGCTGTATTTGATTTGAGAGAAAGGTAGTAAAAAAGCTAAGGCCATATTTACTTTGTGATCCCATTAGAATTTATAAGGTAACTGGGTCAAGCCAAATTAAACTGTGGACAAAAGACTTCTTTGGAATACCTAGGCTTCAGTATGACACTTCCCTTTGAGTGAACATTCAATGAGGAACAGAGTTAGTGAGTGTTCTCTACTACATTACTGGTTCTCTTTAGCTGCCAATCTGGCCACAATTAGTTCTTTCATCCCACTCTCTGGAAATGTCGTTCTTATCTATTTTTTGTGCACTCCTTGAGATATTTGCTTCAGTGATGCTTTTGTCTGTGCTGCCCTTCTGATTTGTACCATTATAATCTATTAAAACATTTGATTAAATGCTGTACCAGAGAAGAGTTTGTCACCTCTCTTTGTTGTTCAATATTTTGCATATCTTGCAAATGGCAGCCATAAGAACCACAGAAACTACTATTAGAGTATTGAAAACATTCTTTGCCTTTAAGCCCTCAGAGCTGGAGGGGAGAAGGAACACTCAATCAAAGGAGTAGTTTAAGACTCTTGCTCCCATCACCACATACCATACCAAAAGTTGGTGATTTGTGGCCTGTGTTCCAGAGACTGGTAGCACCTTCTGCAGATGTGTGGGCTCAATCCTCCAGGCTGTCAGGAATTCTGGAGCAGATCTTCAGCTGGTCTTCCATGGAGCAATGAAAATTTACATGAGCCGAGATTCTTCCTCTTTGCATCTATAATTGTCTCTCACAGCTCCCGACTAACTGTTAGATCCAGTTAGAAACGTCCAAAACAGAACCTAAAACTTTAGGCTGGGATTTTCAAGGGCACCTAAGGGAGTTAGGCACCAAATTCCAATGAATTCAATGGAATTTGGAAATGTGTCATCCTTAGGGGCTTGTCTACACAGTGTGTTAGACCACACCAGTGAGGTTTAAATATTTAGTCTGCACCAGCATGTTGCACACTAACTTGCCCTTGTGGACCCTGCTGGCATGCACTAAAAGTTCCCTGTGCCTATTAATGTATTCCGATTTCACACACACATAAGGGAACTTTTAATATACTCCAGCAGGATCCGCATGGGCCAGATAATGCTTGGGATGCTGGTGCAGACTAAGGCACCATGTAAGTCCTTAGATGCCTTTTAAAATTCCAAACTTAAGGAGTAAACTTCTAAGTATATGGACTGAGCTCGAAAGGGCTAAATAATTCAAATGGAGCCATGCAGTGGTTCATTGAAGAATAATTGAGAGGGGGAAAAATTGACACTGATAACACAACACATAATTACCCTGTGGAACTCATAGCTACAGGAAAGCTACATTTCTAGTAGGATTCATAATAAGATTAGACATTTAGATGAATGAGAACATCCACAGTTACATTGTATGAAGTATGTTTAGAAGGGATATAATAAACCCCTATGCTTCAGAACATAAGCCAACCACTTATTAGGATTAGGAAGGAACTTTCCCAATGAGTAGGCTATTTGGTAACTGTCCATTACAAGATTTCTTGTAACTTCCTGTGAAGTATCTGGTCCCACTGTCAGGCAGGGTACTGGACTAGATGCACCATGGCTCTGATCCAGTGTGGCAATTCCTATGTCCCCATCAAGTCTGTGAGCACTAAAGGTACTCAACACAATTGTTTTGATTCTTGATATATATTAGGACTTTTAATTGGTTGATGATAAATGGCATGTGATAACATCAATAGAGCAAAAAATTATACGTCTAGAAATGGATTCATCCCTTTTCTGGTGTTGCTTATGACATGCAAACTTCCAGTCAAGAGTAATTATTATAAACAGTAAAGTTTGTGGACCAGGGTGCTGATATTGCAGATCTGTTTTCTGCTAAATCTTGTTTAATGTGGAAGGACCCAAACATGTAGTTTTCAAGATTTACCTGAGGCGAAGCATTTTTCAGAATTCTAGATTTGAGTTTCAAGGGCAAGATGATGATGATGAAGATGGTTTGGGAAATTTCTCTCCTTCCATTGAGGTATTATATCCAAGGCCATTATCAGTTTTTATGATATTAATCAAATGTGTTTGGATAAAAATGCAATCTAATATAATTGTTTATTTTTCCCTCAGTAGCTTTAGTTTTTCTTCTGGGATTGTTGAAATCCAAATTATGAGATAAGCATTTATGTTGCATCTGTGGCACTAATCTGCTTAGCTGTAGTTTCTTCTTCGCTGCTGAAGTTCAAACTCTGGTATTGTTCTGTTTATTTATTTTGCTTCCACTCCTTTTTATTTTGTTTTTAATTTTCTAATTTGTGTTTCCTGTATTATAGGTTTAGTGAGGATACTGTTAAATATTATGCAGCTGTTTTCCATGGAAAATATCATTTAGTAAAAAACCCAATTTCCCATTGAAAAACAGTTTTAGTTTAAAATTTCAGTCAGCCCAACTAATGATCAAAAAAGATAAGGGTGTTAATGCTATTGTCCTAGCCAAATTCCAACAAGGGCAATCATACTCTGCCTACTCGATTTCTTCTCACAATTTTCATTAAATATAATACCTTCATTTTGTGTCCAAAGCTATTCTGCTGTTATGAACTGATTTACTATTAGTGTATTTTAGATCAGACATGGCTATATTTTCATGGTGAAGTAAATGATCTCTCTATATAGTTTATGTTAGTTTAATCTGTAAAATTCTTGGCGATATCAAGTGCTATATACAAATAATTTGCTATCATTACATAAAACAGTGCTGTTAAAGTAACTTGTTTCACTTGTCTAAGGCACACAAAAACCACAGTTATGTTCCCTGTTTTTAATAAAATGGTGCCCTATATGTATTAATAAAATCTGGGAAAAGCCAGGACTAGAATTAGCTGGGTATAATTTAGATAAATATCTGAGTGCTGAAGTGAAACACTCATAAACAGTTAGTAAATTAACAGTTTAATGAGTTAATTTAATTGATGGAGGGGTGAACATGTCAAGAAAGGGAACATGAATGTTGTGTATCCAGTCCAGAGACTTTTAGTACTAATTAGTTTCTGTGACAGCCAGAACAGATTATGGACATCTGATGAAGGTCAGCAATGGCAAAGCAATGGTTGAGTATATTCCCAAACTACTAGATAAGTCAGAAACATATTTGCCTGAATCCAGTACTTTTTTTCCATTTGAAAATGTCAAATCAAGCATTAATTCATGTCAGCAAAAGTATAAAATGTAGTGTGTGAAGTCATTGTACAGTGATTACATGGAATATGCCAAAGTGTGTGGGACTGAAAAGTGAAGGACCAGGATATTTGGCCCATGCCAGGTGATTCAAAAAGGACCCTACAGTTGCCCAAATTAGGTAGCAGAGGATGTGAGGGGAATCCTCAGCTGGTGCAAAGCCTGTGTAGCTGGTTCTGTGCCAGCTTCTTACTCCTTTCCCCTTAACCTGGGATGTCAGAGCCAGAGTGCACAGTACTCTGCAGTGCTTACTGGCATAATAGCCACTAGTGAGCTGGGGCCAAGCTGGGGTAAGTTAGAGCAGCTCTTAGGTGCAGCTGAGATTTTAGCCCCAAGTCTAGATACGTTATGCCAAAAAACTATTGTGACGCATATTTTACTTATACATGTGTATAGAATTATATACACAGTTACATTAACAACATGTAATACCAGGGGCTTTTTCTTCTTCTATACATCAGTTTTACCGCTGTGTAACTACACTGACTTCAGTGGAGTTACTCCTGATTTAAGAAAGGGCAGAACTGGGCCCCCAGCATGCTGGTTCACAAAAGACAGCTTGACTATAAGAGTGGAACATATGTAATTGATTAATTTTATAAAAAACAGTCCTCATTTAAGGTAAAAATAACATAAAATACAATGAAGTTGATTTTCTGTGCTTCCATTTAAATCAGTGGAAGTCTGGCCATTTCTAGGTTCTTTCCAGAGAGCAGATTTTATAGTTTTCTACAAATCTTTGCCATCTGTTATACAATAATTTAAGCTGTGGAATTGCGTCAGATTTTCCAAAGCACTCCACATTTTATCTCATGTGTTGGAACATCCCTATATATAGGATATTCCAAACTATATATATTACAGTTAATCCGAGGGACTATTATACTGACTTTTAGCATATGTATTGAAACCAAGGCATGTGTAGAATTAACTTGAACATGTAACAGAGCTAATCAATAATGAAAATAGTCATATATTGCCTTTGTTCCATTGGATCCAGATCCTGCATTATTGAAGTCAATGGAAGCAGGATCAGACCTTAGGAGCCCTGTTCCACATAGCTTTCCTTCAAAAAAACCTTTCTCCCCCTAACAGCACTTGTATTGAGAACACCATTAAAACATGAGATGTGAAATACAGCACTTCTTGCCTGCTTGCACTATCTGCCAATGTGAAAGAAAGTTTCACTTTTTAAAAAAATGTATTAATTTATTGTTAGCTAATAGTACATCAGAAAGAGCACAATCCTACTCCTATTGAAATGAAACATAGTTTTTCCATTGACTTTGGTGGGAGCAGACTTGGCCCAGTGAGGAGAATAAGAAGAATAAGACTACCTCACAAGTCATGCTGAAAGTCTAAGTCCCAGTTGTAGACGGAGGTAATAATTATCACACACAAAAAATTCCCAAGAGATATCTTCTTCTTCTCATCCTCAAGCATATTTACAGATGTAGGGAGCTATTACAGCATCACCATTAATTCCTATTCATGAGATATAAATCTTTTTATAAATTAGATTTTGAAATGGTTAGATTATTGAAACAAACTTAATTCTATTAGTAGAATTCCAAGTGTGTAAAGTGAAATTTACTTTGGAGGCAATATTTCCTCATAAGTAATAATCAATCAATATAGATTATAAGTAATACTCAAAATTAAAATTAAAACTTTTTTTCCCTTATCTTGGAGAATACATGATTTTTCATCTAAAACCTTTGTGCAACATAAATTGAAAACAAATGATTTTGAAAGAACTTGTCCCCATGTAAGCCATGTTAGGAAAAATAATCGATCAAATAGTCATACCTACATTACCTTTGTTCTGTAGTTCAACACAGATTCACTCATAAGCAAAAAATTAAAATTGTATTTTTCTACTTAAAACTCCGTCAAATATTGACAACAAATTATATTCATGTTCTTTGTGTTCAGTATTTTAGACCAGTTACATTTTTCAGAATTAGGAGTTTGGTTTGTCATCCTGAAATCTTTTTTTTGTTTGTTTAGAATGGTAAATCACATTTATTATTGAAAGACCAAATCTATCAGTTTTTAGATTCCCACAACAGAACCCTCTTATTAATGCTTAATTTCTACATATTTTTACTCTGAACAGATTTTCCAAAAACAAACAGAAAACTCCCACATTTTCTTGATTTACAGTTACCTAAAACTCAGAAGTGACAACTTTAATTGATTACTTAAAAATCTGCAGAATCAAAGTTTTTCAAGAATGGTAAAAAGCTGGTAAATGTATAGGAAGTGGTGTTGGTGACATTCTTCTTTCTTTGTCAGTACTAAACCAATACCCTAGAATGGTGTTCTGTAATGTTGTGCTAAGGGAGATGCTATATTTTAAATGAGATGTAAAACAAGATTCTCTCCCCTTTTAGTCATGAAAGATCTCAAAACATTTTCACAGGTGTAAAGGCATCAACCCCAATACCTAGTCAAATTCTAATGTGGGTAAACTATTTTCTGAAATGGCATAAATTCCTCCTGTAATTTCAGCTGGTTGGGACATTTCTTGTCCTAAAATGTTACATATTTTTGGTCTGTATTGTCATGCTGGTTTGTGTAATCTGGAGGAGAGGCTGTAAGTAATACTCATTCCTCTAGCTGAGAGACAAGGTGGGTGAAGTAATGTCTTTTATTGGACCTACTTCTGTTATTGAGAGAGAAAGCTTTTGAGGCACACAGAGTTCTTCTTCTTTCCCAGAATTTGGTCCAATAAAAGATATTACCTTATCCACCTTGTTTCACTGGTATCCTGGGCCTGACATGGCTACAACTACACTGTATTCCTCCAGTTGGTTAGTTACAACATGTGCTGCTTGTTCAGGTTAATTTAAAAAGTGACTACAGTTTCAGCTTGAGAGTAAGTAAAACAATCAAATTAGAATATTTAGAAAGTGCTAGGTGGCTTTCACCAGCCTAAGGGTAAACAATCTACTTCTCTCTAGTTTCTCTCTCCTCCAGAGGTGGAGTTCAAGGTATAGAGAGAGTGACATATTTTTTCCAATCCCTAGTTAAGAGAGACTGCAGTCAGAAGATCTATCCCTGTAGACACTTTCCCCCCAAGTTCTCAAAGTAAATGGTGTAATGGTGCTAAGGAAATCTACCTGAAGGGAGCAACATTTATTTTAGGAAACTACATTTTACTCATTGAGGGGTCCCAAATTAGCAGATTTCCTCCTGCTGATTTCATCCCCTTCCTTAGACATATGAGTCATCAGAAAACCTGTAGCCAAAGAGCAGTCTTGACCTGGTGCATACTATTTTGTGCAGGACTTTTTCAAGGTTTGTCCTGAGTGTTAATAAAAACAAGCAGTCAGGAAAAAAAGATTTGTAATCCTACCCATTTTGGAAGCCCTGCTTGATAGAATATCTGTGGTGTGGCCATTTGAGGACCCTTGGGGTAGAGTCATGTAAACATGAATTTATATCTTGTTCTTGCACAATTATTCCACACATTTCACAACAGCATTTTTGCTTAGGGGAGTAAAAAGGTTACCAGATGGTGACTGTGTTGGTCCAGCTGTTCTCTTAGGCAGGAATGCCATTGGAGTTGCTGACAAGTCCAGGTACACATTTTATGAAAAGCATGATTAAACTTTTATATAAAGAATTGAGGATTAAGGTGATTAAAACCTCACCGTGCTGTCTCAACCAACTGGCTTGTTGGAAGTTTTACCGGGCCTCAAGGGAAATGTGTTTTTCTTTAAAGGAAAGTGTTGATGTGACAAGGAAAGATGATTTTCCTGCCTTCCTTTTGCTTCACTGACAGGCCTTGAAAGGTTTTTCACATTTTGTGACAGGTGAAAGGGCCAAGAGATGTAATCATGGAAACCACTGGTCAAAAACAAGCCTCTGGGGAGTGTGGCCTCATACGTCCTGAAGATGCTCAACTTGTGTGACTCTGATAAGGGAACTTGCCCAGAAACATCTGGAAGAAATCCATTCCATCCAGAAGATCATAGCCAGAAGAGGGACTTTAAAGCAGAGCAGAAGATCATAGAGTGAACTGCTAGCAAAGTGGCAAGCTTTGTAAAGTCCAGAAGAAGGTGAGCACCATCATCTATTAAAGGTTTATGCTGAACAGATTTAAGAGGCAACAAATATGGCATGTGAACTTTCTGAGAGATGGAAAGGAGAGAATGCAAGAGCTGCATTTGAAGATATTTATCCCAAGCCTACTTGTAGGTGGTGAAAGTCCAAAAGGAACCAGAAATGGAACTGCTGATCATCAACAAGAATTAACCCAGTTAACTAGTGGTTTTACTACAGATTGTGCCAGAAAATATCTGAGAGGTGGGTTTGACAGTAAACCCTAATGTGTATGCTTGGGTTCACCCGGAGGTAAAGTACTTGGGATACATAATGGGAAAGTTAAACCACAAATGTAAAATCTTAACCCATCCATTGAACAACAGACCAAAGGATGATGATGATGAAGGTCAGAGATTTCCAGGGATTTTTAAATTCAATTAGACAATTTAGCCCGCATTTTCCACTTTTGCAATTTCCCTAAGAGACCTGTTCTGGAAGCAAAATCTAATAAAGAGAAGTAGATTGTGGACTGTGAAGTGACTTTCAAGCCTAGGAGAACAACTTGTGTGTGATTGTCCTGGCTTGAACAACTCAGATTTTCAGCAGCTGATACTGTGTTCAAGATGATACATTTCCAGTAGAATTTGGGACAGTGTTGTCCCAGAAGAATAAAGAACTGCTTATCTCCTCCTTTAAACAAAAGCAATTTCCTCCAGAGACCAGTTATGTTTGAGTCAAAAAGTTAATATGTGTCAAAAGGATGCTGGATGGGTTGAAGAATTATCTTCTAGGGGGAGAGTTCATCAGGCACTCTGATAGCTTCACTTGATGAATAAACAGAATGCCATACTTACTTGGTGGTATATTTACCTGTTATTTTTAATCAATCTTGTCAGTGAAATTAGATGGTAGACTACCCAATCTCTCTTACATGGCAGTTGACAAGCCAGGAAATGAGCCAGTAGTGTGAATGGGGAAAATTGATATGCCACCTGTACCAAATAGCTTCAAGAACTAGTTTTGTTTCTTTTCCTTTTCTCCTGCCTTTCCTTATTAATTTTTAATTTGGGAAATTAAATTAAATTTGGGTTGGACAGAGGGTGCCCAGTCTTCTACCTAATGCTACCCCATAAAGAATTCTTCTTCTGAAGCTCCTGTCCATTCCTCTTTTGGCAACCATGTTCTAACGTCTCAAATCTCAAGAGAAAATTCTCAGTGACCTCTTATCTAGGTCATAGTGATGTCAAAAGGAGCAACTCCACTGACATCTGTGAAATTACACTGTTGAAAAACTTGTCTGAATGAAATCTATATCAGGGCCAGAGATTTTAGATTTCTTCTGGGCAAATACAGGTGCTTCTACAGCTGGAATTAGGGATTGTCTTTTATTTTTGTTCATCTCTTTTGGAAATTAACAGTAGAGCTGGGAAAAAATTTTGATCAAATTGTATGTTCTTCAAAAAATGCATTGTCAAGTCCACCAGAACTCTTTGCAAATTTATGTCGAGTTCACTGAATACTTTTGTCCAAACTGAAAAAGTAGAAACATTTCATGATGTCGACACAAAATGTTTTTTGTTTTGTTTTGACCCCAAAAAATTAGTTTTGACTTTCAGGCTTCACAAAATGGCAAGAGAAGGAGGAGGCAATGCTGCCATCATCCCTTCCCATGTAAGCTTTAGCCCAGTGGTTTGGCAAGTCCCTGGGCTGTGGGAATCTGAGGTTCAAGTCCCCTTTCTGCCTGTTGTTGAGAAGGAATTTAAACTCGCCATTCCCCATTGTAGGAGAGTGTCCTGGTTGTTAGATGTCCTTGTATGGGGCTTTCTCAATCTCTCCTCTTGAGGCTGTTCCACTTTTTATCAACAATTAAATAGTTATTGGAGCACAGATCTGATCTGGATCTCACTCATCCTAGATGAGCGCCTAACTAACAGTCTTTAGAGTCATTCTTCCTCTCTTTCCCTGGCCCAATGATCATTCATGCACATTGGAAAATGCACATTGGAAAACAGAATCCCAACTGTACATATAAAATGATGGGGTCTAAATTATCTGTTACCACACTAGAAAGAGATCTTGGAGTCATTATTGATAGTTCTCTGAAAACATCCCCTCAATGTGCAGCGGCAGTCAAAAAAGCGAACAGAATGTTGGCAATCATTAAGAAAGGAATAAATAATAAGACAGAAAATATCATATTGCCTCTATATATATCCATGGTATGCGCACATCTTGAATATTGCATGCAGATGTGGTCACCCCATTTCAAAAAAGATATATTGGACTTGGAAAAGGTTCAGTCCTGGGACTGAAGTGGCTACAACTACACTGCATTCCTCCAGGAAAAGGTTCTGAGAAGGGCAACAAAAATGATTAGGAGACAGGAACAGCTTCCGTATGAGGAGAGATTAATAAGACTGGGACTTTTCACCTTGGAAAAGAGACGACTGAGGGGGCATATGATTTAGGTCTATAAAATCGTGACTGATGTGGATAAAGTAGATAAGGAAGTGTTATTTACTCCTTCTCATAACACAAGAACTAGGGGTCATGAAATGAAATTAATAGGCAGCAGGTTTAAAACAAACAAAAGGAAGTATTTCTTCACACAACGCACAGACAACCTGTGGAACTCTTTGCCAGAGGATGTTGTGAAGGCCAAGACTATAACAGAATTCAAAAAAGAACTAGATAAATTCATGGAGGGTAGGTCCATTAATAGCTATTGGCCAGGATGGGCAGGGATGGTGTCCCTAGCCTCTGTTTGCCAGAAGCTGGGAGTGAGCGACAAGGAATGGATCATTTGATAATTACATGTTCTGTTCATTCCCTCTGGGGCACCTGGCATTGGCCGCTGTCAGAGGATACTGGGCTGGATGGATCTTTGGTCTGACCCAGTATGGCCGTTCTTATGTTTATTGTTATCATGAATGATTATGAACTGCCACTATGAATGACTGAGCTAAAGTCTGTAGAGGGAGGCAGTAGCGGCGGAGCCATCACCTCCTCCTGCTCCAGATGTTATGTGAATCTTTTATTTGCTTTCATCAAAATGCTTGAAAGTCAAAATGTTTTAACTCAAAAGTTTTCATGTCAGTAATGTTGAAACATGTCAATTAGTTTTGACTTGACTTTTTTTTCCTTCAAATTTTTGATTTGCTGATACATTTAAAAAAATGTCATTTTGGTTTGACCCAAAATGAATGTTTGTTTTCAAGTTTTTTGAAACTGCCAGTGAACTGAAAAATCCATTATTTGCCTCCCTCTAATGAACAGCTAGGGCAAGAGACTACTCAGTTTCCTAAAACTGACTGTGAGCAACCAGATTTGGGTATTGACAAGTTAATTCTCAAACTCACTGAATACCCTCTTGAGTCTTCCTAGTCCTCTCCCACTTTAACATCTATCTTCAGGCTCTGGATCTTCTGCTTAATGTAAGAGTCCTTTATAGTGCGGTATTATCTTTGTTTCAAATTGCCATTTGTATCCAGGAAGTCCTTAAAGAACTGCACCATCTGCTTGCATATCTGAAGCAGATGGTGCTTTTCTGGCTCACCTCCAGACTGTTTCCTTCTAGGTTTTTTTCTTCTCAGACAGTGTACCAGGGGTGGCTTCAATATAAGCTGCTGAGCTTGCAGTTTCTCCTTCAGCTTTCAGAATTTCCTGACTCACTTGCTATTTCTCAGTGTTCAGGTTTCAGTTGCTCCCAGACCTGGCACTAGGATGCTGTCCACAAGATAGCCTAAATCAGGTAATGGAGGCATGTTCCTTAGACCTCCCCCTTGGTTTAGGACCTCTCATACAAGACAATCCTACACATAATACTTTTACACCTCTCTGATTCATGAGAGGGAGCAGAACTGATAAGTCTTACGCTCCAAACCCCAAGTAAGAATGAACAAGGGCCCTTGAAAGTGAATAGTATTTTTTCCAAGTGGTTGGGTGTTATACACACACAGGATTTGTTCAGTGGGAAGCTTCTTTTGGCATCTAAATTACTGGCCTTATTTTCAGAGTGGCTTTGCAAGTGGTGTTACCATTAGTGTTAATAGTACCTGGGGGTGCTCAGAACATCTGAAAATCAGATCACTTATTTAGATGTCTAAATATGGATTTAGGTGCTTATTTAGGCATCTCCATTTGAAATGTTTAGCCTAAGGTTCCAATTAAAATTACAACTGAGCTACATTAAACATTTTTATTATTTTTATTTCCATATCCCTTCTTAAATGTGTAGCTGAAAATATTTTATATTAAAATAGATAACATAATATAAGATATGCGTGCAGCGTGCAACCTTATCACATCATTTATGTAGCTTTTTGCATGTATTTTGTGAGTATATAGTATACATACAAACATGTATCTTATATGTGTATCCCTTACCTGTATATGTTAGTAAAGAGGTCTGGAATCTTTTGTGGTCAATGATACAATACAAAAGTAATATTATTAGTAGTATTGCTATTTATCATGATTGTCATTTGTATTTATTTTATTGGCTTGGTGTGTGGTGCAGCCATTATCAAGGTATTAAATAAAAAACAACAATCTAATGAGAATAAGTATAATGCGGTATTGCAGCTGAAAGTTGCACAGCCCTTTGAGGCTGTAAACTGGTCCAGAAGTTTCCCTTCGCATCAAGAAGGAGCCCCTGCAATTGCTGAGCCCTGGCTGCTCATGGAGATTCTGTAGATTCTACAGTCACAAACAAATTTAGCAAGCATAAAGCCCTAAAAAGGTTGAGACAGTTCCTAAATCTTGGTATGGTGGAGCAAAGTACTGTAGTCCGCAACAACCCCACAACAATCTGATCCATTAGTAAGAAAGTAGAAGGATTGACCAGATCAGTATGTTCCAATATAAATGCTAACACGTGAACACTGATGACAAAAACACGAGAAAGAAACCATATTAATCAAATAGGAAGGGAGTTGGAAATCCCTGCAAATTTCAGTTGTCTGGGAGTTGAGTGATTATCTGGCAGCCGAATTATCTAGTTCAACCTGGAAGGTCAGTAACACTATATTAAAACTGAGCAATAGCAATTTCTTTAACTGTGTGTAGAGTGCTCCAGGGTAGTTAACTTCAAGAAATGAGTGTAAGAAGGTTTCAGATTTACACACAATCAATTGCTCATGTAATGGCAGTTTGCCAATCAATCAGAAATGGTGCTTGCACTTAAAAGCCCATTGTAATAGAAAGCAGAATAACTATTCTAACTATTGTAAGATTTGTCACCACAGCAAAATATTCCCTTGTCAGTGCAAGAAATCAGAAATCACAAAAGTACTTCAATATCAGTTTGTTAGAGCCTCTTACGAGTACTTTCTCTACCACAGAGGATAGGATTTTAAGAGTCCACAAAAGCTTGTTGTTAGATACAGTACTTGTTATTCGTATAACCATGCAGTGTTAACCTGGTTCCTGATAGGCATATCAGGAGTCATTCTTGTCAGTTGCAATAATGTTGCAATATCTGAAAATGAAGTGACAGCAGAGCTTGGTTCCTTTCTGCAGCCTACGTGTATCTGACGAAGGGTAAAATTTTCAAATGCACTCAAGTGTCTGAGCAGCCTAAGTCTCATTGAAAGTCAGTGGGACTTAGACTTCTAATTCACCTAAGTATTTCTGAAAATTTTACCCTAAATAATAAAATTTTTAAAATATATCTACTTCCAAATGAAGGAAAGTAAAGCGCAGCTTCTTTCAGTACAGTAGTTGTAATTAAAAAGGCAATATTTGATTATCATTTTGTCTCTGATACTTACATGGCACTGATTTGCCATGTAAGTATCCTGTTAAATCCTGTGTAAACTGTTATCCTGTTAAAATGTCCTAAATAAATAGAGATGTCAGTACTTAACAGCAGTTCCCACAACATGTCTGAGATACCACAATCCCTCCCTCTGAGATGAGAAATAACTAATGTCTCTCAGATATCAAGACATGATAGCTGCTGGTAAATCATAGAACTGTGGGGCTGGAGGTCATCTAGTCCAGCCCCCTGTATTGACATTAGCTCAGGTAAACCATCCCTGACAGGTGTTTGTGGAATCCCCAACATTGGAAGATTTTCAGCTCCCTTGGAAGCCTATTTCAGTGCTTAACTATCCTTATAGTTGGAAAAATTTTCCAGATATCTAGCTTAATTCTCCCTTGCTGAAGATTAAGCCCATTGCTTTTTGTCCTACCTTCAGTGAACATGGATAACAATTGATCACTGTCCTCTTTAATATATTTGAAGACTACTACCAGGTCCCCTCTCAGCCTTCTTTGCTCAAGACTAAACATGTCCAGTTTTTTTAACCTTTCCTCATAGGCCAAGTTTTCTAAAACCTTTTATCATGTTTGCTGCTTCCCTCTAGACTCCATCCAATTTGTCCACAACTTTCCTAAAGTGTGGACACTGCTACTTCTAAAGGCCACTGTAGTACTTGTAATCCATAAAGTAAAAACAGTAAAAAAAACCAAACAAACCAAAAAAAAACCCCAACAACAAACCTTGAGAAGATTCTGAACAAGTTGAAATGGGAAGCTCTGGATGAGGGAATGCTTTTATTTGGCATCTTCAGGCTAATGTCTAAACCTTCCACAAATTGAATAATGCAAATATATACATTTAAAATAAGGCTTCACCACAAGAAGAAAAATGTTGCCCATATCTTTTTTTAACATTACTCATAAAACGGAAGGACTAATTTAATGTCTAAGCATAATACAGAGGGGCACTTTGGAAGCTTCCCTGTATTGGAATCATAGTGAACTTAGGGCCCAATACTGCCCCTTTCAAGTCAATGGCAAGACTTCTATTGACTTCAGTAGTGCAAATCAGGCCTTTAAACCCTAACACGCAACACACTGACTACTGTGATACTTGCCCTAATCAAGGGGTCAGATACAAGAGCAGAAATAGATTTCTGAAGGATGGAAGTTAGCAGGAGAGCATAATTTTTGAGATCTGTACTATGGGAAAACAAAGTCTGAACAGTAACTCAGAGCAGAGTTGTGCATGCCTTGACTGAGGTATTTGAACTTAGTCCATGGAGGCAGCAAAGTTGCAGAGTCTAGATATTACTATGGAACGTAATTTAGAGAGGCTGATATCTTAGATTCAAGAGGATATGTGTGACTATGTAGTGGAACCTGTTACTGATACTTTGCCTTTTTTAATGAAAGAGGTATTGTATATTAAAACTTTCATAGAGAGTACAAAATGTTATTTCTGCTAAAAACAGCCTTCATCCCAAACTCACATTATCCTAAAATGATAAATATTTATCCTCTTTACATTTATGTATGTTCTAACTCAATCATAAAATATTTTATTGGGGTTAACACATAAAATACAAGAGCAGAGAGTTATTTTAACATAATTTGAATAAAACTATGATTAAGAGAAAAAAGATCAGATGATGGTTTCCTTCAATGTTCTTATATTTAAAGTATGGCTGTTTAAAATTGAAATTATTGCTGTTCTTGATCCACATTGTGCACTAGTGATTTAGATATTTTGGAAAGGTAGAAACTGAATTAGGCAAAAATTGTTTAACAATTTAGCTACGGTAAGGGATGGAAAACACCGTAAAACCAACACAAAATGAAACAAAAACTTGGAAAAAAATTACTGGGTCAAATGAAACATTTCATTCAACCCGAAACAGGTTCCCCCCAGTTTTTAATTTTATCAAGAAAAACCATTTTAGCCAAACTGAAATATTTTTGGATTTTTCAGTTCAGCCCCCAAATCGAAAAATCCATGATTTGCTCAGCTCTAGATAGAAGAACTAAAGTTTAGGAAAATGTCTAATTACGTATATGCAGTAGATTCCTCCCAAAACATTTCTAAGGACTTCTAAGACAAAAAGTTAGTTTACATAACCAGCAGTGGCAGAAAAAATAAAGCTGTGGGGTATGTTCTCCTTGCAGTAGGTAAGCCCCATTTTGGGAGGTAAGCTTGTAGGTAAGCCCCATTTTGTCCTGTGTTTATACGTACCTAACACAGGGCTGTCCTGCTCCATGACTAGGGTTCCAAGGTGCTGCAATACAAATAATTAATAATAGTAATAATGGGTATTCCTTAACATGATAGCAATGCTGCTGCTGACATGGATGCTCCATGAAAAGAATTGTGGTGATCTTATCAGCAAAGAGCAACAACCAGTTAACTATTTTTTTATATGTGGATGATTTGAAACTATATGGATGGTCACAAAGGAGATAGAGATTGATGACAATGGTAGACAAGCTTGGTGAAGGTATAAAACTGTGAGTTGGCTTGGCTAAATGTGTGTCAGCATCTTTAAAGAGGAGCAAACTGGTACAATGAGATGGCATACAATTAACAAAGGTACTAGCAAAGATATCTCTCAACATGACACCCCCAAATACCTGGGAATCAGGGAATTGTCAGAGTTACAATATAAGGAAGTCAAAGAAGAAGTGAGGAAGAATATTACAGCTGAATAAGAACTTCTTTAAGTACAGAACTTAAGGAATTTGATCCCAGCCATTAATATGTGAGCAATTTGTCATAGTATGGTACACTTCTGGAGTGATCAAGTGGAATCAAGAAAAGAAGAACAAAATTTGACATCCACACAAGAAAGCTTCTGGCAATACATAGAGTAATAAATATCAATCAAGATGTGAACAGGATGTACATCCGATTATGCGTTGGAGGAAAAGGTCTGCTATCTGTGGAGGAAGCAATTGACAATAAAGTCTATAACATCAAACTATATGAGGAGTCAACCAGAATAAAAGATGATCCGGTCATGATAACAAGTGATGACCGAACATGTATCCCAGAAGCATAAAAGAAAGGAAAAAGCAAACCACTAAAGAAAGACTTGAAAGATTTACATAGAATCAGTGCACAGGCACTGTGGGAGAGAGATCAAACCCATTATATCGAAGATTAACAAACTCATGGCTTGTAGAAGGATTCCTCAACAGAGAGAGAGAAAGAGAGAGAGAGAAAGCTTCATTATGAGTACACAAGAGCAGTCCTTAAAGGCTTCATTACATTTAAAACAAAACTGACCAATAGAACTGCTTCCCAAACTGCAGAATGTGTTCCAGAAAGAAAGAGAGGGTGGAAAATGTATTGAGCACCTGCAGGAGCCTGGCTGGGAGGGAACATATGAACAGACACAATGAGGTTGCCAAGTGCCTGCATTGAAGCCCCTGTGGCAAGTACAGATTTAAACGATTTAATTACAGCCACCAAATTGAAAATGCTCTAGCGAATGAAAAGTGTAAAATTTTATTTAATCTGGCAATTGTCAAGACTGAAGGGTGCAGGGAAAGAGGCTGGCCATGGTTGATGCAGAAAAGAGGAGAAACAAAACTGTGTTAATTGATATTGAAATACCAGCAGATAGAAACATAAAAAAGAAACAAGAGAAGCATGAAGAACTCTGTTATGAAGTGGAAAGATTATGGAAAACTAAAACAAAGATGATCTCAATGATTACTGGAGAACTTGGCGCAATCGCTAAGGGTATGATTGAGCAATGCAAGAACTTGTTAGGAATGCAAGACATCACAATCAGTGACCTCCAGAAGTCAGCACTCTTAGGCACTGCAAGAATTTTAATGAAAGTCAGAGGAGAACAAATGCATTTGAGCACCTAAAATGCAGAAATTCTGTAGAGAATTTAATGAAACTCCTGACTCCCCAAACATGTGGAGTCAGTTCGTGGTCAGGATTTATTGGTGACTCATGCAGATAAATTTTAAGCAGTAGCTCTCTCCTTTCTGTGCTTAAAGATCTTTTATGCTGTGAAGGCTGTTTTAAAAAAAATAATCCCCATGATGTAATACTGAGGGATTATAATAATAATATATTTTGCAAAGATGCCTGAAGTATCTTTTAGTATATATTATTATAAATCAAAATAAAATAAATACTAGTGGGACTTACATGCTTGAATCAATTATAAATTTATACCTAAATGCATTACAGGAGCAGTTATTGGCCGTTGGAATAACAAATGATAAAAGATAATCGAGGATTTATAATCATTTTGAAAAAGGAGGTGAACATTTGGGGCATATTTAATATCTGTCCACCCGTTTCTCCTTCGGTGCGCATGCATGTATGTGTGTGTGTATATAAGTGCACTACAGAACTGTGTATCTCGTAAACTTTGTAAGGGATTTTATAAAAAAATAATAAAAACAAGCAGTAAAATATACTGGGGCTGAATTGTGGCATTTAGGCACAGCTCTGTGCTGGGTGCACTGCAAAGCCTCACCACCAGGGTAGAGTATCAGAGAACATTCTGCTTCAGAAAAGTACAGTACGTCCCAGAGCAGATATCTAGGAGGCATGGGGGCTGCAGTTCAGGGCAGCCCCTGTACTGGCTGCACAAGGTTGGGGTAAATGTCCTCACTCCTTTCTCTCCCATATTGCCAGATGCATAGGGCCTACCACGGTTTAGATCTTCATCAGCACCCTGATAAATTGGGCTGATAACCAGGGAACAGAACCAGGGCAACTCTTTTTGATGCCTCTGAGCAGTGGATTGAAGGTACACCAAATTATATAAATTCACTTTGAATGGTTTGCTGAATGTTGTCTGCAACCCTGTTAACTGAGTGTCCCATTTTCACTTTATGCTTCTCTCTGGCCTGATTATGGCCGCCACAAAAAGTCACATGACCTTAATACAGTTTTTTAAAAACATTTTTGAAGTGCAGTTATACTCTGTAAAGTGACTCTCTCAAAATTCAGGCACTGCTTTACACTTAATGCTATTCTCATTTGTTCATTTTATACTTTTTTTTCCTGCTGATGGTGCAAGCTTGATATGGGATCTGCTACTCAAGTTGTATTAATGCATTCATTACCACAAGTAATTAAATATCCTGTCATTGGAATTTAGTTAACAACTCTGTTGATTATTTAAATTCCAAAATATAATCCAATTTACTTCACCATAGTATAGCTGCATTGGGTCTAGAATGCTAAGAGAAATCAAATGGAGTAGATATGACTAAGTGTACACAGAGAAGAGATCTTAGTAAGAATGTACCATTTTTATAGTCACCTTTCTTATGTTAATGTGTTTTACATTCCCTGTTTTAATAAGCTCTAAAATAAACAGAATCTCCTTGTATGATGTGTTCCTGTAACTCTGAAGATCTGGACAGTTGCTTAATTGTCAGATTTCTGTTTCCACTGGGATGTAAAGAGGAATTTATTTTATTCTATCAGGCAAAAAAATTTGACTATGTGGCTACAACACAAGTCAAGAAATGCTGTGACATTCAAATGTATGGTGTACTCCTAAACTTATGGCTCAATACGTATAACCTCTTCTTATAAGGTCTGAGGGGACAGAGCTGTCAAAGCCTGGAATCTATGTGGGTAGAAATGACACTGTTCCTATTTTTGGTTCTGCATCCTAAATTTCACAAAACATCTTAACTGTTATCTGAACTAGTTGGGTTATATTTAAGAATCATGCAGATTATACCTAATGTAGAGTTGGGGCTGTGCCCTGGCCTTTGTGCCGCAGCCTAGCATGACTGTGTGGGAAGGCTGATTTAGCAGACTGCGCACTGGTCTGGGGCTCAGGAAACCCATGTTCAATTTCTGGGTCGGTCGCAGGCTTTCTGCATCTCCTTGAATGTCAGTGTGAGTTAAATGCTTAGGCCCAGATTTTTAAAGGTATGATGTTTCTCTGCATCTTTATGTGCTTACTGACTTTAAAAGAATCTGGCCACTAGCTCCCCTAAGACCTTTTAAAATTCCCAATCTCGTTCCCAGTTTTAGTTTAATAATCTCATTTTCCCCTTTCTTTTAAGTAAACAAGAGTTAATATCTGTTAGAAAATCTTTTGAAGGTAAACAGTATAGTTCCCTAGAATACCAGTGTTATTTAACCATTAGAACATGAGTTCTATCCCTAGCTCTGCTTTTTGCTAGCTGAACAAGCCTGGGGAAGTCACTTGGCTCTATGACTCTATTTACCCATTTGTAAAATAGGTATAATCATTAAATCCTTCACAGTGATGTTGGGAGTCTTCACTAAAATTTGCAAAGCCCTTGAAAATTGTCAGACGAAAGGTGTTGTACAAGTTACTGAACATGTGGCCCATGGTAAGGACCTTAATATAATATTTTTAGTTGGGCAGTGCAGTTAGGTTATAATTGAGATATACAAAAACAAGATTTGTATTCCATACAGTATGACCAATTAAGAACTTCACTGTAATAATGCAGACAGAATTTGGTGATGGAGTCAATTAACATACTGTTATGGGAAAGCCCCAACAGCTGATTTATGGTGGTTTCACTGACTACGTCTGTGTCTTTTTCGTTCTCTTTTTATAGTATCGGTCAGGACGGGATCCTCAGCGAGGCTCAGACAATATTTCCAATAAGTCTTCAGACAGTGATGTCAGTGATGTGTCAGCTGTATCAAGGACAAGCAGTGCTTCTCGTTTCAGCAGCACAAGCTACATGTCTGTCCAATCAGAACGACTGAGAGGGAACAAGAAAATAAGGTGAGTAACAGAACTAGGAAGTTGGTCACTTATATGCTTTTAGAACACTTTTCAGGTGAGTGCATGTGAATATTTTGCTAAACTTTTAACATATATAATTTTAATAAAACTTACAGGGCTTTCCAAAATATAGGTTTTAGTTTATTTTTGTGTTTCTACTGCCCTTTTGATTCCTTATGCTAGATATTTTTTGTAAGTGAATAAAGGGATTTTCTTGCATGCAGACTTTAGCATCTTGAGATGACGCTGCTATCAGAAGGCATTTGTTACACTTAGACTTGCATCTTTTGAAAAAAGACTCTTGAAAAATATTGAACAATTTAAATGATAATTTTATTTACAAAATATTTGCCAATAGTCTCAGAGTCATTATAACATTCTTTACAAATTGGAGCAGAGACTATCCTCCTGCATCTCCACAACTTCTGTGCTTGAATTTAGGGCTGTCAATTAACTGCAGTTAACTCATGCTATTAACTCAAAAAAATTAATTGTGATTAAAAAAATTAATCGTGATTATTCACAACTTTAATCGTACTGTTAAACAATAATAGAATACCAATTGAAATTTATTAAATATTTTTGGATGTTTTTCTATATTTTCTAATATATTGATTTCAATTACAACATAGAATACAAAGTGTACAGTGCTCACTTTATATTATTATTTTTATTGCAAATGTTTGCACTGTAAAATGATAAAAGAAATATCATTTTTCAGTTCATCTCATACAAGTGCTATAGTGCAATCTCTTTATCACGAAAGTGCAATTTACAAATGTAGAATTTTTTTTTATTACATAACTGCAGTCAAAAACAAAACAAGGTAAAATTTTAAAGCCTACAAGTCCACTCAGTCATACTTCTTGTTCAGTCAATCGCTCAGACAAACAAGTTTGTTTACATTTACGGGAGATAATGCTGCCTGCTTCTTATTTACAGTGTCACCTGAAAGTGAGAAAAGGGGTTTACATGGCACTTTTGTAGCCGGCATTGAAAGGTATTTATGTGCCAGATATGGTAAACATTTCTATGCCCCTTCATCATTCGGCAGCATTATCTCCCGTAAATTCAACTTTCATGATAAAGGGATTGGACTACAGTACATGTAATGGGGGAAATTGAAAAATACTGTTTCCTTTGTTTTTTACAGTGCAAATATTTGTAATCAAATAAATATAAAGTGAGCACTGTACACTTTGGATTCTGTGTTGTATTGAAATCAATATATTTTAAAATGTAGAAAACATCCAAAAATATTTAAATAAATGGTATTCTAATATTGTTTAACAGTGGAATTAATCATGTGATTAATCGTGATTAATTTTTTAATCGCTTGACAGCCCTACTTGAATTGCCGGACTCTTAAAACCTCTTGTAAAGTGCTTCTATAGATACTGGACCCAGTTCTATTTAAATATATTGCTGTGCAACACTCATTGTCTAGTCTTTAATAAGAGTTGCACAGTATATCTGAAAGCAGAAATGGGCTCAACTTCCATTCCTTGAACACTCAAAACACCGATGAAAGGAATGTAAGAGTGGGCCTTAAATATTTTGGCACTAGTATTCCTTATTTTGGGAAATTTCCCCTCCGAAGAGAAATTATATTTTTAAAAAAGGGTAGGTTTAAGTATCTCTCATTTTGCATAATTGATATTGTCTGGAACACAGAAGTGTGCATTCCATGTATTTAAGCACCGTTTTGTGTGATTTATCAGCGTGTAACTTTGAATACAAAATATGTGCATTACAGAGTGTCAGGAAAAATGTTTGCATCTTAATCTTTGTCTAGCCTGTGCTGGAAGTTGGCCAGCATGCTTTTACCCGTCACTACATTTTCCCTTCTAATTTATTTCTTTTCTTTTAAATTTCTTTTTGTGTACTGCATGCATGCTTCTTCTCTGCAACCCTAACTACACTTTGTCTTCTTTTTTGTTTGCATGCCTTCCTCAACTTGTGTTGACTTCAGAAGGTCAAGGGATTTAGAAGGAAAAAAAGAGGGAGGGCAGGAAGGGGATGAGCATGAGGAGATATTTCCTGAGGAGGAGGAGCTTGAGGAAAAAGTGAAGCAAGAACAAGTTAATGAAAAGGGGGAAGAGCAAGAGGTGTCAGAAAACTGTGATAAGGAGGAAAGCAAAGAATCAGGAAATGATGAAAAGACCCATGATGATCAAAGTGAGGAAGGGAAAGAGAAAAACCAGAGGAAAAAAGAGGATTTACAAAGGCAATTCTCACAAGATGATGTCAGGTAAAATATATTTCTGTTTGTAGATAGTTCCCTATGGTCCTGTAGCTCTTTTTCCAGTGCCTGGACCCTGTTTGTTTTCCCATTTGTATTTTATTTGACATAGCTTGTTGTTTATGTTCCCTTGAATCCTTCTTCACTTTCAGCCATAATTCTTCAATAGTAAACAAATTTATCTCTTGATTTTAATGGAATGGTTCTGCAAACAGAATAATTAAACACCTTAACTTTACCCCTTAGGATGCAGGCAGCCACGGCCTTTTGTTCCTTTTGAACTGGTTTATAGTTTGCATTTGACTGTATGACATACTGCTGGGGAGCTAGCAGGTGAGCACTACAGTAGAACCACAGAGTTACGAACACCAAAGTTACGAATCGACCGGTCGACCACACATCTCATATGGAACCGGAAGTAGGCAATCAGGTAGCAGCAGAGACAAAACAAGTACAGTACAGTACTGTGTTAAATGTAAACTACTGAAAAAATAAAGGGAAAGTTAAAAAAAAGATTTGACAAGGTAAGGAAACTGTTTCTGTGCTTGTTGCATTTAAATTAAGATGGTTAAAAGCAGCATTTTTCTTCTGCATAGTAAAGTTTCAAAGCTCTATTAAGTCAATGTTCATTTGTAACTTCTGAAAAACCAATCATAACACTTTGTTCAGAGTTATCAACATTTCAGAGTTATGAGCAAACTCCATTCCCGAGGTGTTCGTAACTCTGAGGTTCTACTGTATTTAGGTCCCCTAGAGACGTCTGATTGGATATTGGGATGTAATTTTATCTAACCAAGCTAGCAGTCTGGGGGTGCTAAAGGGCTAATTAACCCATTAGCTGAGGACTGATACAAAGGCACAAGAAGGCAGTGCTGGTTGGGAGGAAAAGAACTAGCTGAGCCCAACTTCAGAGAGAACGTCAAGACTTCTCTGTACTGAAATTACTTTTGTGTAGGCTGATAAATATGTGTGTGGATCAATTGTGGACATGGATAATCAAAAATGGTTCTTTCACCCATTTGCATTAATGGGTTAGTGTGGTGTGAAGTGGTAGCGTTGTATAGGTCTGCGACTGTAGTAAGCCTAAAATATTTTAGGTGCCTGTGACTGGGTGTCCTATGCATTTGCTGCCCTCTACTGGAGACCCTGCTATCTTGGTGAGCCATGCCCTAGGAAACAGCCTTTTAAGAAAAGAAGGGCAGAAGAGTTTGGACTTTCAGGAGTTGTCTAGAAACTCCTCCCAGTTTCTACCCTCTAGCCATGCCTCCCAGGGTCAGCTGCTGGTAGAACAAGTGAAACTTTGTACTCCAGCGTGCTAGAAGGATTGGGAGCAGGCAGAAGCCACTGAGGCCTCTGGAGGCCAGATAAAAAGGACTGGCTGCTTCTATCTTGTGGCAGTTCTGGGTGAAGCCAGGAAAGGGGAGGGAAGAAGGATCCTCCCTCTGCCTTAGCCCAAGAAGCCAGTCCTGGTCAGCACCTAATTCTGAGTGCACTTTGCATGTAAGTCAGGGAGAGACTGAGTTAGACATTTATTACACTACTGAAATTCAACAAGCTCATTTCATGCAACACCCATAGGCTTAATCAGGTCTGTGATATGCTTTTACCAATGTAGTTTCTACTTCAACACACTCAGAGTTACACTATAGCTACAATTAAATAGTCTGGAATTGTGATATTTAATATACAATTATTACATTTGCTGTGTTTTCCACTTAATTTATAATGGGAAAATGCAATATTCCTTATCTGATTTACTCATTGATAAAACATTTGGATTTCTTGATTGGCTGAATGCTTCTGCCCCTCTTTTTGTCATGTGACAATAGGGAAAAAAATCAGAGTCACTTTCTTTTAATGCTGAACAAGGAACTCTTTTAGAATGAGAAAAGCAGTTTTATCTTAACGGCTACTCTCTCACACTTTCTCTGCTTCACTGCAGAGCTTCTGCTTAGGACCTAGGTCAGACCCCTCCTGCCTTGCTATTGATTTAAAGAAACAGAATCAATGTCACCTTTGTTGCAATAGAAAGGTGTCCTCATGCAATAGGATGTGCAACCATCTGTGAACTGCTCCGTTGTACATGGTAGAGGGGATTTTTTCTTTCTTATAACAGTATTGCCAACTCTTGCTATTTTATCACGAGTAATGGGATTTTAGAGGGTGTTGAAGCCCATCTCACAATGACATGGGAAGCTCCAGCCCCCAGTGCTGCCATAAGCAGAGTCTCTCACCTCTACTCACTCCTAGAGACCTCACAGCAGGGGTGAGGGAAGGAGGGAGCAAAGAGCCCAGCAACCCATTATAGCTCCACTCCCTCAACCCTGGCTCCTCCTGTGAGAAACACATACAGGATGTTGCCTCTGCTTCTGAAACGGCCACCCCCAGCCAGGGAAAGGGGACCCTGTTGCAATCCCCAGGCCTGGGAAAGGGGAATGAAGAACTCTAGCAGGAGCAGAGGTGAAGTAGGTGAGGACTGATGAGGGGATGTTCATGGATTCAGGAAAAGGGAGAACCCCTGGAGGCTGTGGGAGGGAAGAATAATTAAAACAAAAATGAATTATTTGCATCATTTATGTAGTTATCAAAATTATAGACAGAAGAAGAATGATTTACGTTTTTTTCAAATAATTTGAATGTGACTGAATTGATTATTTTAAAAAATAATATTTAGAATTATCAATATAATAACTGAACTGAAATATAGAAAGCTCTAAAAGGTGGTTAATGTAAAGATGTTCTTGCATGTAAAGATCTTTGCAGCTCCCCAAAGTCTTAATTGAAAAATAGAATTGGAAAGCTTGATACATAAAGTGCTTTGTCATCCTTGGCTGTTCATTGTTCATTTTCCAGCTCCATTTTATAGGATTTTTACAGTATATTTCTAAATATGCACAAATTCGTTTTTTTCACACTGTAGAGCTCTCCACTGAGTATGTATGTTATATGTGTGTACAACAGCCTAGAGCATAAGTACTCCCCCTTTTTCCCACCAGCACGGATGTCTTCCCTCCAGTCCATCTCTCCATTTTTGTAGGGATATTTTTGAGTGGACATCTATCCAAATATTGAGATACCACTAACAGAAGCATTACAATTACATTGAAATTTGAGTTTCTTGCTACTTAGGACTAGCCCAAATAAAGCAACGACTTAAATATTATGCATCTTTCCCACTCTCAGAAGCCAGGGAGAGGCATGTGTATGTTAAAGATCAACTTTTCAACCTGAAATTTATTACAGACACATTGCCAGAGGAGCAGATGGGAGTTAAAAATGCAGGAGACAGACTACAAAACATGGTTTGATTATGTTTTTTTTAAATCTCATGGTTTGTGGGGACAGTCTTGTGATTTTTTTTCTTGATCTCTTGAGATTCAATATACTATTATAACCTCTGGGGCAGCCAGCTGGTCCAGCATTCTTCCCTTTGCTCTTCTCTTGGTAGAGATTACAGAGATCCAGCACAGTATGGCTGCGGTGAATGCAAGACTGATGTATTTCCTGTTTATACAGGCACTTACTTCCTAGCTCTATGCCCCCTAGTGACTGCTTTAAACATTCACAGGTAGCACCATATTCCTTGTGAAGGGTGATACAACTTTTATCCAAACTTTACATTAAACAACAGTTAACAGGAATAAAATATCACAGCAAAACAAGAATAAATAGCCCTGTAAAGGATAGAGTAGGCTGCCTGAACTTGTGTCAGGGATTTATTCTGCCCTTTTAAGACGTTCTCTACTAGTCCTCTGACTTTTTTGAATTCTCAAGTCCTGTGTAATCCTCCATACTACAGGAAGCTGTCTTTTTCTTGCTGGCTATCTCCTTGCAGGGAGAGGAGCTGGAGGAATCACTAGTACGAAGGCAGGTGGGGTCTTCACAGGTTCAGTCTCGGGGTAGTGATCACTGTGTATTGGAAGTCTGCCTGGGGAGGTGACAAGATGACACTGGTTCTGAAAAATGATTCCTACTAGCACCCTAAAAAGTAGAATCAAGTGTCCTGGTACATCCCTGCATTGTCCCCTTTTCTTGAAAATCTTTCACCCAAACATGATCTCCTGGATTCAGTACTACCAAGGATTTGACTCCATAGAGCCTGCCAAAGTCTCTCTTCTGATGGGCTTTATATGGATCTTCCTTCTTCTGTAGTCTCGGGAAGTCAGGCCAGCAAGAGTCTAGTTGAGTAGGGATGGCTGGGATAGTGGACCTCATCTTTTTTCATATCAACAGTTCCATAGGGCAGAATTCATTTGCTAGAAGAGTTTTATTATCTTTACTGCACATTCTGCTTCAGCATTATTCTGAGAAAATTGTGCCTGGATGTGACGTGAATAAAACCATAGGTATCTTCAAACCTCTTAAATCTCTCAAAAAAACTGAGGACCAGGATCAGAGATGACTTGCCCTGGAATCCTAAAATTAGCAAATAAGTGTTCTATCCTTTCCATGGCACTTGATGTCATTTTGAGCAACCTGGCAGCTTCAGTTAGTCTTGAGAATTAATCAGTCATCAAAAGATAGAAAAGATCACTCCTGAATTTCTGTCATGGCCTGTCTGGAAGAGCAGTTAGTAACAATGGTTCTGATGGGTTGGTTCTCATGCAAGCACAAATATTATATTTCTCAACACTCTGGTGTAGTTGTTTGCTCAGCTCAAGCCACCAAATAGACTTTTGAGCTCTCTCCCTGACTTTGGTAATGCCTTGGTGCCATTCATGCGGTCTGTCAATAATTTCCTGTTGCACTGATGTAGGTATAACCTATCTGGATTCCTTCATAAACAGATTTTGTTTTATGGTAAGATTCCAAGAAACCACCCAATATGGTTTTATAGAGGTTTCTGACCTGGTCTCATTTGTCATAGAATCATAGGGTTAGAAGGGGCTGCAAGGGTTATCTAGTGTAACCCCCAGCTAAGATGCACGGCTTTTTGTGTCTAAACCATCCAAGACAGTTGTCTTGCTATATTTTTCTGAATGACTGGCTTGTGTAGTTCCCCAGTACCAGGAATTTTCTGGACAGAAGAGATCTCATAATGGCTTTGACTTCTGTGCCAGCTGAGGTAGGAATTTTCCCACATGTGTCACTTCACTGCCACTCTGTGGCTTCTTCATGTAGGTAATCACTTGTACTTTCTTTTGGATCTTGTCTGACCCTTGGTCCATCAATGGGCCTAGAAACTTGATTCTGTCTTTGAGAATTCACACTTGTTAAGTTTAGGCCTGCTTTCTCTAGTTTTTCCAGGACTGCAATGAGATGTTGGGTTTCTGTTGATCCATAGCTAAAAATACCATTCATTTGGCTGAGAACCCCTTCCAGACTCTCTGGGAGCTGTGACATTTTCCTCTTGAAGAGTTCGGGGTAGATGGCATGCCAAATGGTAGCCTATTGAAACAAAACTTTCCAGAATTGAGCAAAATGAAAGTCAGGATAGATCCTTGAGAGACACGACAAATCAAATCCCTCATTGCAGATATTTTCTGGTGACATGTTGAGGTGCTCATATTTCTCAGATAGGAACCTTTTTTATTTTTATAAATTTAAATCCATCAATAAATAAGGCCGCAATTCTATAAACATTTGCATATGTGCTTATCTTTGTGCACAAAAGTAGTTTCACAGAAGTGTTTGCGGGATTGGGGTTTTCATAAATAAAGTGTTGATACACATTAGCCTATCATCACAGCTTGGCAACTTGAACCAACCAAGAGAAGTTTCTGACACACTGCCAATATTTGCTAGTCCCAAAGCAACACTCAATGTTCAGTCATATCAAAACCTGCTTGAGAGGTCTAACATAACCAAACTAGCCAATTGGCTCTACTTCAAAAGCAGCAGGAAATCATTTGGGACTCTGGCTATTATGGTCTCAGCCCTTAAGAAAGGTTTGAACCTAGACCAGAATCTACCAAGGATATTATTGGTACACAAATGCACCTTTGATTCAATAGCCACCACCTTCTAAATCACCTTTCCAAAAAAGGGCATTTGGAGGCCAAGTGACTGTTAGCAAACATGTCATCATTAGGGCTACAATTTAGTCATGGGTATTTTTAGTAAAAGTCATGGACAGGTCATGGGCAATAAACAAAAATTCACGGCCCATTACCTGTCCGTGACTTATACTATAACCACCCCTGACTAAATTGGGGGGGGGGGCACTGCTGCAGGGGGCCGCTCCTGGGGGAAACCCCAGTGGGGCATTGCTCGGGGTGATGATGCTCATGGGGGACTGGGCCAGTGGCACCAGCTGCTGGGGCCCACCAAGCAGCAGCTCCCCTGGCCGCCCCAGGGACCGCTGCTGTGTGGGAGGGGGGCGGACCAGAGGGCCACTGCTCAGGGGGAGGGGGACTGCCTGAGCAGCGGCCACTGCAGCTGGCTGCAGGGCCACCTGAGCGGCTGGCTGCAGAGCCACTCCAGCAGCAGCCAGTGTGGCTGTCCCCAGGGCCACCTGAGCACTGGCCCCGGAGCTGGCTGCTTGGGTGGCCCTGGGCTCACCCACGCTGGCTGCTACAGAAGTCACAAAGGTCACCGAAAGACATGGAGCCCTAGTCAGCATCAAAAATTGGTTTCTTGAGAAGTTGTCAGACCTCCAGATTTTAGAATGTTAGAGACCCCTCCCTTCCACACACACCTAAGCAAAGCGCTGATGATACTCATGAATAATGGCAACACAGACTACTTGCTATAAGCAACTAAGATGCACAAACTTTAGAACTGCAGAAGGAGGGCCTCAGAAATCAAAATCTTGTCTATTATGGGGACCCTGATCGGACACAAACTCAGACTGCTATGGAGAAAGGTGGGAGTATGGGATGGCTAATCATGGTCCATGCCTGCTGAAGAAAGCAGGTTTCCCCCAGAGAACTGCAGTTAGCCCCCACATTTTTAGAGAAGTGAAAGTCAATAAATCTTCCTGGGAGAAATAGAGCTGGAGTCAATTTTTGCCTGGCTTAAGCATTATGACACTAAAAATTGGCCACCTGTTTGATATATAGCTAAAACACAACTGCATGTTTTTTGTGTAATGCATGTTAGTAAAATCACAGCATAGATCAAACTTCTTAAATAATTTTTCTTGGATTCCCTTATTTGAAGCTATTCTGTATCCATGCTGCTGTGTCCTTTTGTTTGTATCAAAAACAATTGTTTCTAATACTAACTCATTTTAAAGTCCCTTATAAATAATACTCTGAGAATAAAGTAACTGGAAGAATCCTTATGTAAGACAAACAGACCCCGGTCGTCGGTGGGTGGGATCGAACCTGGGATCTCGGGAATTTATTGCAAGAGCCTCTACCGCATGAACTAAAAGCTACCTGGCTGTTAGCTAAGGCTGTAGAGCAGACTTATTAATTGCACACTCTCTCTCTAAGTGGTCTCAGTGCCACTAGGTGGGACAGAACATCACACCCAGGAGGTGTGTGGGTTACACTTTGTTCAATAGCTTCTAGTTTAAAACTTTATTTGGACTTCATAGTTAATTAAACAATTCAGTCCTCATGTTATGAAAGGATAATACTTTTTGTGTCTGATCAGAAGTTTAGTGTATTGTTTGAACTGTTTCTAGTGTTGCTTCAGTGAATCATAGTTCAGTTTGTCATGCCAGCCTTGTGATGCATAATACTAGGTCTCGTAGAGAATGCTCCCTCCTACACTAATTATTTTTGTCTCAAAGCAATGACACTTCTCTGAAAAATGAGCAACTTAGATCCACCGTCATCTCTTGTAGTACCTCATTCTTCAGTTCCTTCACTGAACTGCTATATGTTCTTTGAAGGTTTGTGCATTTGATTAAAATTCTGCAAATATATCCTGCCTGGCAATGTACAATATGACTGTGAAAGAACTTGGCAAGATTTCATAGACCCAAACCCAAAGAAAGTAAGAAACTATATTAATAAAATTGTTGTTAGCGTGAAGGGTGCAGAGTGATAAAAATGATTATTTATGGTTTGTATTATGGTAGATCCAATCAGGGTCATACTTCCTGCTTGGTTCTGTCCAAATACACAGTGAAATGTCAGGGTCTGTTTGTATACTTTAAGACTCTCTTCCTAATGGGCTGTTTTGCTGCTTCATAGCATGCTGTCCACCAGTGATTAGCTAAGAATTGCTAAACTATTGACCATGGGAATTTTGGCTGGCAGACCTCTTGCACCCCATCCATCTCCTAATCTGCAAAACATTGTCTTCTGGAACTGCAGAGAGATGTTGCATCCAGACCTGCAGTCGTGACTGTCAGGGTTCCCTCCCCACTCTGAACTCTAGGGTACAAATGTGGGGACCTCATGAAAGACCCCCTATGCATATTTCTACCAGCTTAAGTTAAAACTTCCCCAAGGCACAAATTCTTTGCCCTTGGAAGGTATGCTGCCACCACCAAGTGATTTAATAAAGAATCAGGGAAAGGACCACTTGGAGTTCCTATTCCCCCAAAATATCCCCCAAGCCCTTCTACCCCCTTTCCTGGGGAGGCTTGAGAATAATATCCTAACCAATTGGGATCACAGTGATCACAGACCCAAACCCCTGGGTCTTCGGAAAATAGAGAAATCAGTCAGGTTCTTAAAAGAAGGATTTTATTGTTTTAAAAAAAGGTAAAAATCACCTCTGTAAAATCAGAATGGAAAATAACTTTACAGGGAAACAAAAGATTCAAAAACACAGCAGAACTTCCTCTAGGCTTAGTTTCAAAGTTACAAAAAACAGGAATAAACCTCCCTCCAGCAAAGGAAAAATTCACAAGCAGAACAAAAGATAATCTAACATGCCTTGCCTGGCTTTTACTTACAATTTTTGTAATATGAGAGACTTTTAGGATGGTTTATAGAAGGAGTTTTCTGACCTGATGCTTCTCTGCTTCCCAAGAGAACACACACACAAACAGCCTCCCCCCCCAGTCCCCGCCCTACGATTTGAAAGTATCTTCTTTCCCCATTGGTCCTTTTGGTCAGGTGCCAACCAGGTTATTTGAGCTTCTTAACCCCTTACAGGTAAAGAGGAGTTCTAGGCTACCCTTAGCTGTATAGTTATGACAGTGACATCTTACAGTTTGGATTTTGGCTGGTTGAGCACCATTGACAGACTGTTTTTGGAAGGTTCAAGAAATTCTCATCCAATACAGGAAGTTGTCTACTAGGAAGACTACTTCTCCAAATAGAAACAGTTCTCTATATGGACAGCTCAGCATAAGCTGATCCCAGTTGAGGTTCCGATACCACAGATCCTCCACTTCATGCTGCATTTAAAACTGGCTGGATTGGTTGTTTATTTTGCTCAAAGTCCACCTTGCAGCAATAACAGTATGTCATGCTCTGATATGGTCATACTCATTCTTTCAACATCTAATGGTATCAAGATTCCTCACGGACTTCCTGCATACTTACACACCTGTTAGAGACCTGACTCCTATATGGGATCTCAACATCCTCCTCCTCAAAGGTCATGGAGCCTCTGTTCAAGATGCTATTGGATTGTTTGATACATCACTTTACCCTTAATACAGCCTGTCTGGTGGCTATCAGCTTGATGTAAAGGGTAAGGAATTTCCAAGCCCTTATGGCCAGACCTCCATATTGATGCTTTCACAAGGACAAGGTGTTCTGAAACTGCACCCTAAGTTCATCTCTAAGGTGGTCCTGATTTTCACCTGAATCAGTTGATTTAATCTGTCAGTGTTCTTTCCAAAAGCATATGCAACACTAGTAGAGGAGAAGTTGGATGTGTCCAGAGCCTAGCTCTATTACCTGGATGGGACCAACTCCTTTAAATTGTCTCTTCGTTTCTTTGTGGCAGTATCCAGCTCATTGAAAGGCCAACTTGTCTCATCATAGAGACTTTCTAAGTGGATCAAGTAATGTATTAGTTAGCTAGTGAGCCACTCCCTCCGAACATCGTGGCACACTCCCCCAGCGTACATACAGCATCTTCAGTCTGCTTCAGAAATGTGCCAGTATCTGAGCTCTCTAAAGCAGCAATGTGGAACAACCCTCTGTACTATGCCCCTCAAGTATTACGCCCTTGACGTGGTGGCTAGATCTGATGTTTGGGAGAGTAGTATTCCAATCATTATTGGACAGATGTAGCTGGTACTGCTCATTCCCATGGTCCAGAGGGAATACTGTTTGTCAGTCACCTACAGTGGACTCCACACTGAGGCATGAAGAAAAGAGAATGGCTACCCTAGAGTAGCTGTGTATTTTTTCAGATGTTGCCATCAATGTGGATCCCACAACCTACCCTTCATCCTGGCTTTTCAGAGTCCTCAGCAACTCACGCTATGTCTACACGGCCACTTTCAGCGCCAAAGCTTTAGTCATTCAGGGATGTGAAAAACACACCCCTCACCGACAAAAGTTTTAGCGCTGAAAAGCACCAGTATAGACAGTGCTTTATCTTTGGGAGCCACACTCCCAGTGATAAAGCTACCACCCCTCATTCAGGGTGGTTATTTTTTATCTCCGGGAGAGCTCTTGCAATAAAGCGTGTCTACGCTGCTCACATCACAGTGCTGCCGTAGCCACCTTATAACATGGACAGTGTAGACATACCGTTACGCTTTGAATTGCGAAGCAATTGAAGAAGGGCGGTGACCACCCCACATTTTATGCCCTCATATGGGTTCACAGGAAGGCATGAAGCACCTGTGTAGCCTTGATGGACATAGCTATTTGAAAGACTCCAATCTTGCATCTATGATTGCAAACCTATAGTGGGATCCACACTGACTACAACATCTTGAAGAACCACAGTTACTGTAGGGCAAGTATCTGTTCTTTAGAGTCTATATCAGATATTAAATAATCTAATTCCAGTAGCCATTGCCATCTGATTCTTGCATAATTTAATCAACAAGTTGTTTAGCTTCTGGTGTGTTTGCTAATTAGGAGAACGCTTCCTTATAGATAATGTGTTTACTCAAGTAAAGATGATAAATTGTGGCTTGTCTTACCCTGAAGCTGTACATGATTTTTCTCATAGACTCATAGAAGTGTAGGACTGGAAGGACCTCAGATAGGTCATCTAGTTCAGTCCCCTGCACTGAGGCAGGACTAAATATTATCTAGACCATCTCTGACAGGTGTTTGTCTAAACTTTTCTTTAAAACCTCAAATGATGGAGATTCCACAACCTCCCTAGATAATTTGCTCCAGTGCTTAATTACCCTGACAGGAAGTTTTTCCTAATGGCTAACCTAAATGTCCTTTGAAGCAATAAAAGCTTCACCCTCATCTTTATAACAACCTTTTACATACTTGAAGAGTGTTATCATATCCCCCCTCACTCTTCTCTTCTCCAGATTAAACAAACGCAGTTTTTTCAATCTTTCCTCATTGGTCATGTTTTCTAGAACTTGGATTAATGTTGTTGCTCTTCTCTGGACTTTCTCCAATTTGTCCACATCTTTTTCAAAGTCTGATGCCCAGATGTGGACCCACTACTACAGTAGAGGCCTTAACAGTGCTGAGTAGAGTGGAAGAATTACTTCATGTGTCTTGTGTACAACACTCCCGCTAATACATCACAGAATGATGATCATTTTTTTTGCAACCTTATTACAATTGTTGACTCATATTTAGTGTGATCCACTATAACCCACAGATTCTTTTCTGGAGTAGTCCTTCCTAGGCAGTCATTTCTGATTTTGTATTTGCGCAATTGGTTATTCCTGAGTGTAGTACTTTGCATTTGTTCTTATTGAATTTCATCCTATTTATTTCCAACCATATCTCCAGTTTGTCAAGGTCATTTTGAATTCTAATCCTGTCCTCCAAAGTGCTTTCAACCCGTCCCAGCTTGGTATCATCCTCAGACTTTACAAGAGTACTCTCTATGCCATTATCCAAATCATTTATGAAGATATTGAAGCATACCCAGGACAGGTCCCTGCAGCTCCCCACTCAGTATGCCCTTCCAGCTTGATTGTGAACCATTGATAACTATTCTCTGAGTACAGTTTTCCAACCAGTTGTGCTCCCACATTATGGTAGGTTTGTCTAGGCTATTTTTCTGTAGTTTGTTTATGAGAAGGTCATGTGAGACAGTATCATCTCTGTATATTTTGACAGTTTATAACCTCAAGTCTGAAAGGATATGAAAAGATCTTTTTTTCTACAAGATTATTCTCACTTTTCTGGCTTGATTTAAAATTCTGTCTCTGGTAGTTTTAGCTCTGGGACACAAGGTAGATTCAGGATGTGGTTGATCAGCTCACTACATTCTCTTCATTTCAAAATTAACTTTCCAATTCTTCCACGAATAAACCTCTCAAGCAACCTTGCAGCTTAGTTGTATTCTTGGATTTAATAAGCATTGTCAGATCTGAAAACAAAAAGCATTCCTCTCTGACTTTCCACCGTCAGTAAAGTAGGCTACAATTCAAAAAAGTATTTAAACATGTGCTTAACGTTCACTTCAAATTTAAATCTGTGTCTTAAGTGCATTTTTAATAGGGATGCTTTCAGGGCCATAATGTGCAGGCTTGTAGAAGGCGAACTGCCCTTTTTAAAGGTGGAAACTTCATTGTTAACACACTATTGACAAATGTTGTTGTTTGGTTGACAGGTTTAGGCAGACAGGCTGTTCACCTTCTTAGCTGAAAGATGTGGATAACTGCTAGATGTTTCAGCCTCATGAGTTCTGTTCCACTGATTCAGTCACACTTTAATTTATGTCCTAACCCTGTTCTCTGATTGACCCCCCATATTTACAGATTTATATGAAACTAAAAAAATATAATAGTACTAACTAACTCATCCTTGCTACATTTCTGGGAGCTAGATAATTAAGTATTATTTACTTCCAATCTTATACTTAGTTCACTTGGTCAAATCTGTTCTTAATAGTTCTATAGTGATAAAAGTATGTTAAAGCAAGAAGAGAATTCATTTACAGGAAGGTTCTACAAATAAGAGAAAACTATTATCATGCAATTTGGCACTCAGATTTTGTCTTTGTTAGAAATTTTACAAGGTATTGAAATATAATGTCCTGAAGAATAGAAAAATAAATATCTGAGATAGGAATTTGCATATCTGAAATCCTTATATAGTGTAATTTTATCAAATAGAAACTTGTGCCAAGATATGTTAGTACTGAATTATTGTCTTGAAATGCCAAAATGAGGGAAAGATTATAACACAGAATCAGGTCTATGAAATTCATACAAGTTTATCCCAGCAAAGGGTGTCAGTACAGATACATACGTGATAACATTGTAATGAGGGATCTCATGGGGCCTGACTACATGGAACTTTACTGCCCAGCAAGCCACGGTATGAATCTACAGCACAGTAGTTTGCCATGCAGTAACATCACTGCACACCCAGCTACAGTGGGTATAAATAGTAGTGAGGCATTGGCTAGGGTACAGCCCTGAACCCTAGGGTATACCATAGACAGCTCTTTAAATGCCCAAGCAGTGCCTTTGGCAGCAGGGAGCTGATATAGACTTTCCTTGCCACCTCCCTCCTGCCAGAGCCCTTTCTTGCTGCAGTGAGAGGCTCTGGTAGCAGGGAGCTGCTGGAGCATATCCCTGCTGCCTGTCCCCCACTGGAGCCTTTCACTGTCGCATGTAGCTACACACTACAGTGAGTGTGGACCCACTCTGCCTTTCGCTGTGGTGTGTAGCTACATTTACCCTCCAGGCCACCACAGGTGTAGGCAAGTATAGATAAAGTCTAACAGTCCCAGAGTGCACTTTGTGTGTTGCCTATTGTTTCTATTTTTATACACACATGCTTTGCTTGAATAATGTTTATATATAAGAGAGTAAATTGAAGTCACCTATGTATTCACTGATGAATTTCTCTTCAGAGAAATATTGCATGTTGAGAGCATTCTTTTAAACAAACCATACTCATTATTTGCTCAATTGTTTTCAGTCAACCTACTAATTATAAGTTCAATTAAATAAATCTAATAATTATGGTTTAAGGGAGGGTAGCTGTTAGAAGTTTACATCAGTTGTATAAATAGGTAAGAATGAGTCAATACAATATTTTTTTGGCCGAATGAGGACTCTAGGGACCAGTCATTATAATTATAATTCATTATAATTTCCCATTGTAGTGTCTCTCTCTGATGTGAATTGACAGATGAATACATGTATTAGCCTGAAGCATAGTTCCCATGGAAATATTACTTTCTACCTCATCGTTGTTCCAAAAATGCTGTTATTGTTCAATTTCTTCAGCAAATCAATGGAATGAAAGCATCTTTGAAGATAAAACATCTATTAACATTTAAATTCCTTTCTCAGTTGTAAAAAAGGTGTGTAAGAAAATCTTGAGGGGTCTGCTAACCTCATGAGAGACAACTATGATGAAAGATCTTTCTGGAGCACTTAAGAAATCATTTCTCCCCTAAAACGTCATAGTATGTTAGTTCATTACAATATCCATTCTATGGCAAAATGAAATGTTAGAGTTATAAATAAGGCTACATTTTAATCACGGGTTTTTTAGTAAAAGTCACACACAAGTCACAGGCACATGGCCTCTTGATGACTTTTACTAAAAATACCTGTCAGGGTTCCTCCCCCACTCTGAATGCTAGGGTACAGATGTTGGCACCTGCATGAAAACCTCCTAAGCTTATCTTTACCAGCTTAGGTCAAAAACTTCCCCAAGGTACAAAATATTCCACCCTTTGTCCTTGGATTGGCCGCTACCCCCACCAAACAAATACTGGTTACTGGGGAAGAGCTGTTTGGAAACGTCTTTTCCCCCAAAATACTTCCCAAACCCTTGCACCCCACTTCCTGGACAAGGTTTGGTACAAAGCCTCACCAATTTGCCTAGGTGACTACAGACCCAGACCCTTGGATCTTAAGAACAATGAACAATCCTCCCAACACTTGCACCCCCCCCCCTTTCCTGGGAAATGTTGGATAAAAAGCCTCACCAATTTGCATAGGTGACCACAGACCCAAACCCTTGGATCTGAGAACAATGAAAAAGCATTCAGTTTTCTTACAAGAAGACTTTTAATAGAAATAGGAGTAAATAGAAGTAAAGAAATCCCCTCTGTAAAATCAGGATGGTAGATACCTTATAGGGTAATTAGGTTCAAAACATAGAGAATCCCTCTAGGCAAAACCTTAAGTTACAAAAAAGATACACAGACAGAAATAGTTATTCTATTCAGCACAATTCTTTTCTCAGCCATTTAAAGAAATCATAATCTAATACATACCTAGCTAGATTACTTACTAAAAGTTCTAAGACTCCATTCCTGTTCTATCCCCGACAAAAGCAGCATATAGCCAGACAGAGACCCTTTGTTTCTCTCCCTCCTCCCAGCTTTTGAAAGTATCTTGTCTCCTCATTGGTCATTTTGGTCAGTTGCCAGTGAGGTTACCTTTAGCTTCTTAACCCTTTACAGGTGAGAGGAGTTTTCCTCTGGCCAGGAGGGATTTTAAAGGGGTTTACCCTTCCCTTTATATTTATGACATGCCCCCCAAATCTCAGCTAGGGTGAAACACTGGCTGGGATTTCTTCCTGGAGCTCTAGGAAAAACAGAGTTAATAAGACACATGCATCTCTAAATATACTACCAAGTACATAAAGACTAACAATATTTTCCACATCTCAAGGACGATTTTAACCAGTTGATTCTGGGAAACTTTCACGGGAGAGTGCATCAGCCACTTTGTTAGAAGCTCCTGAGATGTGTTGGATGTCGAAATCAAAATCTTGGAGAGCTAAACTCCACCGAAGAAGTTTTTTGTTAGTTTCTTTGACGGTGTGAAGCCACTTCAGTGCAGCATGGTCGGTTTGCAGGTGGAAACGCCGTCCCCAAACATAGGGGCGTAGCTTTTCCAGAGCGTAGGCAATGGCGTAACATTCTTTTTCACCGACTGACCAGTTGCTTTCCCTCTCAGACAGTTTTTTGCTGAGAAACACTAAAGGGTGGAATTCTTGATCAGGTCCTTTCTGCATTAAAACTGCACCACGCTTGGACGCATCTGTGGTTACTAGGAACGGTTTGTCAAAGTCTGGGGTCCTTAGTACAGGGTCAGACATGAGTGTCGCTTTAAGCTTGTTAAAGGCCTTCTGACATTTTTTGGTCCACTGAACAGCATTTGGCTGTTTCTTTTTGGTTAGGTCTGTCAGTGGGGCAGCGATTTGGCTGTATTGCGGTACAAATCGTCTGTAATAACCGGCCAAGCCTAAGAAGGACTGAACCTGTTTCTTTGACTTTGGGACAGGCCACTTTTGGATAGCATCCACTTTGGCCTGTAGGGGGCTGATAGTTCCTTGACCCACCTGGTGTCCAAGGTAAGTCACTCTGTTTAGGCCTATTTGACACTTCTTAGCCTTAACAGTTAGTCCTGCCTCCCTTATGCGCTCAAGGACTTTTTGTAGATGTTCCAGGTGGTCTGCCCAGGAATCCGAATATATGGCCACATCGTCAAGGTAGGCGACTACATATTCTTCTAATCCCGCTAGGAGACCATCTACAAGTCTTTGGAAGGTGGCGGGTGCATTTCGCAGCCCGAAAGGGAGTACATTAAATTCATACAGCCCGAGATGTGTGGTGAAGGCTGACCTTTCCTTGGCAGATTCATCTAGCGGTACCTGCCAGTACCCCTTAGTTAAGTCCAAGGTAGAGATGAACTGGGCCCGTCCCAGTTTCTCTAATAGTTCATCTGTGCGTGGCATTGGATAGTTGGGCGAGTTACCGCATTTAGCTTATGGTAGTCCACGCAAAAACCTATTTCCCCATCTGGTTTGGGAACTAGAACCACTGGAGATGCCCATGCACTTCCAGAGGGGCGGATTACACCCATCTGTAACATATTCTGGATCTCCCGTTCTATAGCAGTTTTAGCTTGAGGAGACACCCGGTAAGGTTGGACTCTAATTGGGTGAGCATTACCTGTGTCAGTGGAGTGGTATGCCCGTTCAGTCAGTCCTGGGGTGGCTGAGAACATTGGCGCGTACCTAGTGCACAGCTCCTTGATCTGCTGTCACTGCATACGCCCAAGGGTCATGGAGAGGTTCACCTCTTCCACACCACCAGCACTTTTCCCTTCGTAGTAGACACCTTCAGGCCACTCAGCGTCGTCTCCTCCCTGGGCTGTAAACTGACAAACCTTTAATTCTCTGGAATAAAAGGGCTTTAGAGAATTAATATGGTACACCTTAGGCTTTCGGTTGGAGATGGGGAATGCTATGAGCTAATTAACAGCTCCCAGGTGCTCCTGGACCGTGAATGGCCCTTCCCACGATGCTTCCATTTTATGGGCCTGGAGCGCCTTTAAGACCATGACCTGGTCTCCTACTTTGAAGGAACGCTCTCTGGCATGTTTATCATACCAGGCTTTTTGCTCTTTTTGAGCATCCTGTAAGTTTTCTCTAGCAAGGGCTAAAGAGGTTTGGAGGGTGTTTTGTAGGTTGGTTACAAAGTCCAGAATGTTAGTTCCTGGAGAAGGTGTAAATCCCTCCCATTGCTGCTTCACCAACTTCAATGGCCCTTTAACCTCACGGCCATATACAAGTTCAAATGGGGAAAACCCTAAACTGGGATGTGGTACAGCTCTGTAGGCAAAGAGCAACTGCTGCAACACTAGGTCCCAATCATTGGAGTGCTCATTTACGAATTTACGTATCATGGCCCCCAAAGTTCCATTAAACTTCTCCACCATGCCATTTATTTGATGGTGGTAAGGAGTGGCAACCAAGTGATTTACCCCATGAGCTTCCCAAAGGTTTTCCATAGTTCCTGCCAGGAAATTAGTCCCTGCATCTGTGAGGATGTCGGAGGACCAACCTATCCTGTCAAAAATGTCTGCTAGTGCCTGGCACACACTTTTAGCCCTGGTGTTGCTTAGAGCTACTGCTTCCGGCCATCGGGTGGCAAAAGCCATGAAAGTCAGTATGTACTGCTTTCCTCTGGGTGTCTTTTTCGGAAAAGGACCCAGAATATCCACAGCTACTCGCTGAAATGGAACCTCAATGATGGGGAGTGGCTGGAGAGGGGCTTTGACCTGATCTTGGGGTTTTCCCACTCTTTGGCATACTTCACAAGACCGGACATAGGTAGAAACATCCTTGCCCATTCACTCCCAGTGGAATGACCCCCCGAAACAGTCTTTGGTCCTGTTCACCCCAGCATGGCCACTAGGGTGATTGTGGGCTAAGCTCAAGAGCTTGGCCCGGTATTTAGTTGGAACTACCAACTGTCTCTGAGGATGCCAGTCTTCCTGGTGTCCACCAGAAAGAGTTTCCTTGTATAAAAGTCCTCTTTCTACAACAAACCTGGATCGATTAGAAGAGCTGAGAGGCGGTGGGTTGCTCCGTGCCGCCGTCCAAGCTCTCTGGAGGCTTTCATCTGCTTCCTGTTTGGTCTGGAACTGTTCCCTTGATGCTGGAGACATCAGTTCCTCATTGGATTGTGAACCTATGCTTGGTCCCTCTGGAAGCGATGTAGGGGATGGGGCTGTTTCCGTTGACTGTGAACCGCTTTCCGCTGGTGCACTATGTTGGGATTCAGGCTCCGGCTGAGCCTCTTGTGTAGGGTTATCGGCTGCTGCCCGTTCAGGTTCGGTGGGGCCCTCTGGTGTTGAGGTTGCAAGTACTGGATTCAGTGCTGGCAATGGGTCTGGTGTTGGTTGTTTGGCTGGTTCCGGTTCTGGGATTGGTTCCGTCTGGGTCTCTGGGACTGGATCCACTACTGCTGTTGCAAACATTGGCCTGGGGTCCGGGCCCATCACCTCTGACTGGGTCCTGATAGAAGTTTCTGGAACAGAGCTAGGCCTCACGGCTTGTTTAGCCTGGCTACGGGTGTCCATTCCCTCCCTCTTGGCCCGCTTCACATGATTGGCCAAGTCTTCCCCCAACAGCATGGGGATGGGATAATCATCATAGACTGCAAAAGTCCACGTTCCTGACCAGCCCTGGTACTGTACAGGCAACTTGGCTGTAGGCAAATTGAAAGAGTTGGACTTGAAGGGTTGAATCGTCACTTGGATCTCTGGGTTGATTAAATTGGGGTCCACTAAGGAAGCATGGATAGCTGACACTTGTGCTCCGGTGTCCCTCCACGCAGTGACCTTCTTCCCGCCCACACTCACAGTTTCCCTCCGCTCCAAGGGTATCTGGGAGGTATCTGGGCCTGCGGACCTCTGGTGTGATCCCGGTGCAATGAACTGTAATCTGTTGGGGTTCTTGGGGCAGTTGGCCTTTACATGCCCCAGCTCGTTACATTTAAAACATCATCCAGCTGACGGGACACTGGGACGAGGTGGGTTGCTGGAGAACGGGGTGGTGGGACGATAAGGGGTCTGGAGGGTTCTTTGGGAGGTAGGTGGGGCTTTAGGCGGCCCCCGGTGATAGGGTGTGGTCTGGGGTTGTCCCTTCTGGTCTCCGCTCCAACTGCAACCAGTTTTCTTCTTCTCGGCCACCTCCACCCATCTGGCTCCAATCTCTCCTGCCTCGATTACAGTTTTGGGCTTCCCATCTAGGATGTATCTTTCTATTTCCTCAGGAACCCCTTTAAGAATTGTTCCATTTGCATTAGGAAGGGCAAATTTACTGGAGATTCAACACTTGCTCCTGATATCCAGGCATCCCAATGTTTCACAATGTGGTAGGCATGTCGGCTAAATGACACGTCTGGTTTCCACCTTCGGGCTCTGAACCTCCGACGAGACTCCTCGGGAGTTATCCCCATTCTGACTCTCGCCTTGGATTTAAACAGTTCATACTTGTTCATGTGTTCTTTAGGCATTTCAGCTGCCACCTCAGCTAAGGGTCCACCGAGCTGGGGCCTCAGCTCTACCATGTATTGGTCAGTAGAGATGTTGTACCCAAGGCAGGCCCTTTCGAAGTTTTCTAGGAAGGCCTCAGTATCATCGCCTGCCTTGTAGGTGGGGAACTTTCTGGGATGGGGAGTGGTACCTGGAGAAGGATTGGTAGGGTTTGTTGGTATATTCTGCTGAGCCTTTACCTTCTCCATCTCCAGTGCATACTTCCTCTCTTTTTCCCTCTCCTCCTCCACATGCTTCCTCTCTTCTTCCACATGCTTCCTCTCTTCTTCCTTCTCCTCGTTCTTCAGCCGCATGAGTTCTATCTGTCTTTCATGTTCCCTTTGTTTTTCCTTAGCCTGAAATCTGGCTAATTCCAGCTTTTGTCGAGCCGTGGATTTTGTCATCCTAACCTCTCTGTTTTTTAACTAACTTTACACCCGAGGTTTAGAAATAAACAAACAAAACTTGGCTGTAAAATTTTGCTGTGCTGGAATAGAATACCTATTCTCTGATAGTGATTGTCAGCCTACAGAAAAAGACAATTCCCTTGTCTCTGCTCTGGCCCCAAATCAAAGCAAAAAACCTCCAACTACTTGGAAACCTGCTTACCAGCAGCCTAAAGGAAAGAAAATTCCTTTTCAAACCGGTGCTCCTTGTAAAAAAAATCAAAATCCTAAAAAAAACAAACAAACCCCTGCCACTTTTGTCTCCAGGCAAATGGGTAGAACACCCCCCCCCTTTACTTTTAGGGGAAAAAAGAAACTCTGGGTTGGAAGACTGTGAATTTCCCTGCAGGAGTTAAGTACCCTGCCTCCAGGCAAAGAAAACCTGCAATTCACAAAGATAATCCCCTTTTGTCTCTGCTTGGCCACAAAGCAGAGAAAAAATAAGCTGCTTTCAGTTTCAGCTGCTTTCTGGACTTCCTTTCCAAAGGAAAAAAAAATTCCTTTTTAAAATCTGTATTTCTAGTTCAAAAAATCTCAACTGGATCTGAAAATGATTTCAGGTTAATCCCACCACTCTGCCACCATGTCAAGGTTCCTCCCCCACTCTGAACGCTAGGGTACAGATGTGGGGACCTGCATGAAAACCTCCTAAGCTTATCTTTACCAGCTTAGGTCAAAAACTTCCCCAAGGTACAAAATATTCCACCCTTTGTCCTTGGATTGGCCGCTACCACCACCAAACAAATACTGGTTACTGGGGAAGAGCTGTTTGGAAACGTCTTTCCCCCCCAAATACTTCCCAAACCCTTGCACCCCACTTCCTGGACAAGGTTTGGTACAAAGCCTCACCAATTTGCCAAGGTGACTACAGACCCAGACCCTTGGATCTTAAGAACAATGAACAATCCTCCCAACACTTGCACCCCCCCCCTTTCCTGGGAAATGTTGGATAAAAAGCCTCACCAATTTGCATAGGTGACCACAGACCCCAACCCTTGGATCTGAGAACAATGAAAAAGCATTCAGTTTTCTTACAAGAAGACTTTTAATAGAAATAGGAGTAAATAGAAGTAAAGAAATCCCCTCTGTAAAATCAGGATGGTAGATACCTTATAGGGTAATTAGGTTCAAAACATAGAGAATCCCTCTAGGCAAAACCTTAAGTTACAAAAAAGATACACAGACAGAAATAGTTATTCTATTCAGCACAATTCTTTTCTCAGCCATTTAAAGAAATCATAATCTAACGCATACCTAGCTAGATTACTTACTAAAAGTTCTAAGACTCCATTCCTGTTCTATCCCCGACAAAAGCAGCATATAGCCAGACAGAGACCCTTTGTTTCTCTCCCTCCTCCCAGCTTTTGAAAGTATCTTGTCTCCTCATTGGTCATTTTGGTCAGGTGCCAGCGAGGTTACCTTTAGCTTCTTAACCCTGTACAGGTGAGAGGAGTTTTCCTCTGGCCAGGAGGGATTTTAAAGGGGTTTACCCTTCCCTTTATATTTATGACAATACCCATGACTAAAACACGGCAGGGGCTACCCAGCGGCCCCACGGGTTCTGGGGGAGGGCGGCCCAGTTGCTGAAGGGGGGATGGGCAGCGCTTCTGCAACTCCCATTGGCTGGCAGGTGGCCAATGGGAGTTGCAGAGGTGGTGCCCTGGGCAGAAGCAGTGCTCAGAGCTGCCTGGCCACGCCTCCGCCTAGCAGCTGAGTGAAGGGGATGTCACCACATCCAGAGAGCCCCCCAAGTAAGCGCTGCCCAGAACCCACCTCACCCCATGTCATGCCCCAACCCCCTGCCCCAACCCACACCCAAACTCTTCTGCTGTGGGTGTGGGAGACTGCACCAGAGACTGCCTGAGCTGCCCCTAAGCCAGGCACACCTGCTGCTGCAAAAGTCATGGGAAGAGGTCACAGAAAATCACAGAATCCATTACTTCCATGACCTCCATAACAAACTCACAGCCTTAGTTATAAATGCTTCATTTTAATAAAGAATCATTCATTAAAGAAGTAAGAAAAATCACAAGGAGGTATTAATATTGGCATTTTTATTGGAGAAAAACAAATGATTTCAATGGAAATCAGATTCTGATATTTACATCTTTAGTATAAAGACGAGAAAGTATTGCTGGCCCAAATTTATTTTGCAAATTAATTTGCAATTCAGGCTTTAAAAAATAAAAAAAAAAGTAACAAAGTTCTACAAGATATCCAATAAGTGAGATACATTTTTTTAAATTATATCACTAGATAAAAAATGATAATCTAGATCTATCTTTTGATTCTCTAAAAACTATTTATATTAACAATATTGTAAATATAAGAAAGAGGCAATGTTTGGTCATAAAGTTTTTATTAAAGCGTATTTCACAAGTAAGTAATAAACAGTAAAATATTTGATATACACACATGAATAGTTGGCTTTCAGTTATACTGGGGAACACAAGTGATAAATTTTTTTTACTTTTTCTGAGTAAAAGAAAATTAAATTAGATACTTATGTAAGTAACTTATCACTGATTATGCAGTTACTGAACTGTAAAATTCCATTTTCTCAATTGTGGCTCTGTAACCTATGTGAAGTGAACTATGTTGTTTCCTGCAACAGATATTCTTGATTCAGGACCAGATTCTGATACATACTTTTAGTTACATTTAGTAGCACCGTACTCAAAAAGTAGTCATAATGACCTCAGAGAAACTACCCTGGGGGCAAGGTACTATTTCATGTGAGTGAGGTGTCCACAGTCTGTCTCCAACCATTAAGTCGGCAATATTCAGAATCTGGACTTTAGCAACATCATCTTGAATTACACAGAGAAAGAAATTACATAACTAACACTTACCCTTATATTTAGGCTTGGCAGAATTCAGTTTTTATTTTTTATAATTTTGACAGACAATATCAATATTTATTTTTAAGCTTTTTTAATATTGTTCTTGATTTTAAATTTTCACAGTTTAAAATTATGGGGTGTCAAGGTTCCTTCCCCACTCTGAACACTAGGGTACAGATGTGGGGACCTGCATGAAAGACCCCCTAAGCTTATTCTTACCAGCTTAGGTTAAAAACTTCCTCAAGGTGCAAACTTTGCCATGTCCTTGAACCCTATACTGCCACCACCAAGTGTATTAAACAAAGAACAGGGAAAGAGCCCACTTGGAGACATCTCCCCCCCACCCAAATATCCCCCGAAGCCCTACACCCCCTTTCTGGGGAAGGCTTGATAAAAATCCTCACCGATTTGCATAGGTGAACACAGATCCAAACCCTTGGATCTTAAGAACAATGAAAAAGCAATCAGGTTCTTAAAAGAAGAATTTTAATTAAAGAAAAAGTAAAAGAATCACCTCTGTAAAATCAGGATGGTAAATACCTTACAGGGTGATCAGATTCAAAACACAGAGAATCCCTCTAGGCAAATTACAAAAAGACACAAAAACAAGAATATACATTCCATTCAGCACAGTATTTTACCAGCCATTAAACAAAAGAAAAGCTAACACATTTCTAGCTAGATTGCTTACTAACTTTTTGCAGGAGTTCTGAGCTGCATTCCTGATCTGTTCTCGGCAAAAGCATCACACAGACAGACAGACCCTTTGCCCCCCCACCCCTCCCCCAGCTTTGAAAGTATCTTGTCTCCTCATTGGTCATTTTGGTCAGGTGCCAGCAAGGGTATCTTAGCTTCTTAACCCTTTACAGGTGAAAGGGTTTTGCCTCTGGCCGGGAGGGATTTTATAGTTCTGTATACAGAAAGGTGGTTACCCTTCCCTTTATATTTATGGCATGGGGTTTAAGCATTTTTTATTGTACTTGATTTACATTTTCACAGTTGTTTCTCCAATCATTGTCTCTACAGTCTGCTGGACAGTCCTTTGTAACTTATCAGCGTTGGTTACTTTATCCTAACAACTATTCTTCACAAGCATCTCTGATGGAATGCATTAAATTTTTATGTGGGTTTCTAGCACTTGCCAAGTTTCAGAACAATGTAACAATGTGGAGATCACAATGGCATTGTATAACTTTATCCTGCTTCTTGTGTGAATCTCCTTATTTTTCCAGATATTTGCCAGTCTTGAAAAGGAACCACTTGTCTTTCCAATTTTTGCTTTCATCTCCTTATGGAGTTAGCCATTAGCACTAAATTCTGCTTCCACAATATAAAAACTTGTTAACCATGCTGTATTCTTCATTATCGATCACATGTACATCATCATTGCTGACTCCTCTTTCAACGTTCATGACTTTTGCTGTCTTTTGGCTGATTCTTAATCTTACCTTGGCAGCCTCACATTTGACATTGATAATGGCCTTTTTCCTAACATCATCATCTGTGTCCAACAGAACAACGTCATTGGCAAAGTAGAGATCTTGAAGTTTTCATTACTCCACGTAATTCCTGTATCTTCCTTTGATGTTGATTTTTGCATTATGTAATCTATCACAATGCAGAAGAGGAGAGGTGATAAGGTGCATTGCTGTCTTACTCCAGAGACAATATCGAGCCAGTTGGTCTCTGCACTTTCTGTCTTTATACAGCATTTTGAACCTTCATACAGCATCTTAGTCTCTGCCACTATCTTTCTAGGAAGTCCATGTTGTCACAAGATCTTCCATAGCAATTCTCTATGAATACAGTTGAAAGCTTTGGTGAAATCTAGGTGGTTCAAGACTGATCTTCTTTGGTAAGCAAGCCCTTTCTCAATCAGTTATCCCAGGCGTTGTGATTCCCTCTGAGACCTTTTCCACTCAGCTTATCCAGAACACCTTGTCTAGTTCTGGAGAATGCTTTATCCAGTTTTATAAGATCAAAATATTCAGTTCAACTCCTGCTCATCAAATAAGTTATTTTATTATACAGCTCTATGCCCATCTTATACAGGCTTAGATGCAGGGGGGTTAAGTACAAAGTGAAACCACAATTCCAAATCAAGTCATACAATACACAGTTTATATACATTTTTCCTAGCTATTAACATCTATTCTTCTTATATCTAATTGGTTTGAATATTGCATGGATCATGTAAGGCCCAATCACTTATGTCCTCACCTTACCTACATTTCAAGCTTATCAATTCACGGTGTTCCCAGTTATCTCAACCAGCTCGAAAACATTGTCTCCATCACATAATCTATCACACCCTTATTTACAGTTTAATTTAGCACTCAAAAAATCTGAATTTGTCCTACATTTTGTGACCCAAGTAAACTTTCAAAATTACTAATTTTTACTTTTCACACAAAGGAAAGTTTGAGATTTTACACACATTTCAGAAGCTGAAGCCCTTTCCTTCTACACTAGTTTGGTTGACAGAACTTGCCTGAATGAAATCTACTTCATTGTCTAAGGTAGACAAAGCAGAACATGATCTTATGCTTCCAGTTACCTAACTGTAGTGAACTAGCTGACTTTTCTAATATGTAGTTCTTTAATAATGAGCTACAGTACTCTGTGTCTAATGGAATTATAGTAACTTTGTTTGACAGCCATTTTAAGCACCTTGCTACAGATTTATTTAATGGGGATGACTGTTTGAACCTCTTTCATTTAGGGGGAACGGAACAGCTCAGCCTAAGGATTAGTAATGGCATATTTCTGAACCATGTGGGAGCATTCACTGCTCTCCATATTTTGTGGGTAAACAGAAGACTTTAGTTTGGAGTGCTATCACTCTAGAGCCTTTCCTTTCCCCAGCATTACAGTCATGTATTAAATAATGCAAGTTTTATTTGCTACTAGGAAATGAACAGTTTTTATCACACAATTTGTATGTAAGTACCACTTTCTTACAGGATGTAAGTACCACTTTATGAGTCCTGCAAGGATTTTACTGTAAGGTAGTCATGAAGATAGTTGCTCTTCCCAGTATCAACCTTCTCTGATCTTACAAGGATTTTATCATGCAAATGATGCTGACACTGCGTATTACTTCGTGTTGACTGGAATTGCCCCTCTGTGCTGTAACCCCTAAAGGAGTCCAAGATAGACACAGCTGGGTTCTCATAACAGTTGCCAGGGCAGTTTTTAAGAGAATATGCTGCCACGGGTGAAAGACCCTGGTAGTAGACAAGCACTTCTTTCCTTCCCTATCCCATCCTATTTCAACACCTCTTAGGTTTCTGTTCAGTTCTTGGAGAACATTTTACACATGTGCTAAACCTGGAATGGCCTTTTGAGACCACAGCCCTATTTGCTCTCAGGGCAAGTCACACTTGGCACCAACGATAGAATTCTGAACAGGATACTGCAAGTTAACACTCAGAGTTTCTTAAGCCAACCATGGGATTTTCCTGCATAGGATATGGCTTCGCCCTGAGCTTTTAGCTGCTCCTTCCTACTTAATCTCCATTTCTTATGTAATATAGAGAGGCAGCAGCCCCTCCATAGCTAAGGTGCAGCCAAGGTCTTACTCGAAGGGTGATTATGGATGCCTTTTACATTTAAAAAATAGAAAAACCCTAATTGCTTCATAATCTCCTGGTGTAAATCTCAATGGAAATTAAAAGACTCAAAGATGGCTCTTTATTTTCCCAAATTGCCTAACATTTCTATGGCTCCTTTTCTGTACCTACTTATTTGACAGTCTGGACTAATGGGTATCCCTCCTGTTTTACAGACCTGCTGTCAAGGTTCCTTCCCCACTCTGAACTCTAGGGTACAGATGTGGGGACCTGCATGAAAAACCCCCTAAGCTTATTTTTACCAGCTTAGGTTAAAACTTCCCCAAGGTACAAACTATTTTACCTTTTGTCCCTGGACTTTTTTGCTGCCACCGCCAAGCGTCTGACAAATATAACAGGGAAAGAGCCCACTTGGAAATGTCTTTCCTCCCAAAATCCCCCCAAGCCCTACACCCCCTTTCTGGGGAAGGCTTGATAAAAATCCTCATCAATTTGCATAAGTGAACACAGACCCAAACCCTTGGATCTTAAGAACAAGGAAAAAGCAATCAGGTTCTTAAAAGAAGAATTTTAACTGAAGAAAAAGTAAAAGAATCACCTCTGTAAAATCAGGATGGTAAATACCTTACAGGGTAATCAGATTCAAAACATAGAGAATCCCTCTAGGCTAAACCTTAAGTTACAAAAAGACACAAAAACAAGAATATACATTCCATTCAGCACAACTTATTTTATCAGCCATTTAAACAAAACAGAATCTAACGCATATCTAACTAGATTGCTTGCTGACTTTTTACAGGAGTTCTGACCTGCATTCCTGCTCTGGTCCTGGAAAAAAACAACAACACACAGACCGAGAGAGAACCCTTTGTTTCCTCCCCCTTCAGCTTTGAAAGTATCTTGTCTCCACTTTGGTCATTTTGATCAGGTGCCAGCGAGGTTGTCTTAGCTTCTTAACCCTTTATGGGTGAAAGGGTTTTTCCTCTGGCCAGGAGGGATTTAAAGGTGTTTACCCTTCCCTTTATATTTATGACACTTGCTAAACTGAATGACCAGTCATTGGCCTCCAAGATTTTTTTTCTCGCCCCACAGTTGTATTTCCTCTACAGACTAGCTCCTGCACTTTCCTCTGCTTAAACTCTGCCTTGGCTCCAGGTAGAGACCTTTGCCTCCTCATGTAGCAATCAGCCAGACAACAGAAAGTTATAGGTCCCCAAATTTCTTTAGTGGAAGGTTCTTGGTGCCAAATTTAATGCCTCTTCTCATTTTCCCTTGAGACCCATGTGGAAGAAACCCAGTCTCACAGTCTCCCATCACTATTATAACAAAGGCCATAGCAGTGTTGGCAGACCACCAGGCTCACCTCAGGACCGAGGTTTTGTGTCCACCCTCTTATGCTCACCTCATCAGGCAGCAAATGTTCGGACCTCAGGCTCCTGCTTCTCCTCCCACTTCAGGGCAGACAACGTATTCCACAAGTTTTCCAAACTGCTCTGGTCCTCAGCAATTTTTCTTCCTCTCCAGGGTGAGTGGTGCATTAAAGAGGCCTTACTATTTATTTGCTGAGCAGTCTGACAGGATCCAGTACACCAACCTTTCTCTTTCTGCAGGGATAGAGCACCTCTGCTGGCATCTTAGGGACAGTCACCTATAAGAAAGTTTCTCTCAGGCTCGGGTCATGTGAGCACTCCAGTTCTACCTCCCCTCGGTGGGGCAACAGGGAACATTGTCTGAGGCCGTTACTCCTAAAGCATGGGCCTTCAGCTGAGAGACAGTGAATTTCAAGCAATAAGATATCTTTTTTCTGGAGGAGTTCCACCCTGAAATCTTACCCTTAATGGGTCAAGAGTCAAGAGCTGTCTAAGAGTCTAAGGCTTCTCTCACTAATGAGGCCACCCTGTTTCTATACAGTTACTCATCACCCCTTTTAATTGTCTGATTCATCTTCTGTTCCTCAATCAGACACTGTAAATGTGAGTCAGGATCGAAAAGGAAAAGCTCTGTAATTTGCAAATTCTGTCTCTCCTCACACCCCATATCCCTTCACTTCTCCCCCCCCCCACACACACACAAAAGGAGGTATCTTCTTCCTCTTCTATCGTCTTGCTCCTCGGAAGAGCCCGACCTTGCTGGATTCTTCAGTTCTGAATAGTGTTCATTAATCAAATCATATTGATACTCCAATAAGCTTCCCAGACCTTGAAAATGATTCAAGGATTCACAGAAGAATGAGAAGTAACATTTCCTTGATACTGAAGGGGAATATGTTTACTCTCCTCCCAAATTTGGCCAAGGTAATCCCAGAGATTTGCAGTGATCCAGATTCCCCACCTCTTAATCTCCGTATATTTCCTATGTTCCCTTTGGATAATAAACCCACTTAATTAGGTAATCCTGGGCCACTCATGACTTATCCTTGGAATCTTTGGGATGGAGATGTCTGACTTTCATTCTCCCTTTCTCTGTAGTTATCATGTTGAAGTGAGTGGCTAGCCCACCTCCTTATTCAAGGAGCCAGATCAATGAAGGGGGCACTCTCTAAAACTGTCAAGAGACTGGTTATTGTACTTCCTCTGCCCAGTCCGGCTGGCACCCTGGGGTAGATGAAGTCTGACTCTGCTTTTATAGGCATCATCAAGGGAAGAGTTTTCCTAAAATGGGGAACCCTGTCCATTAGACTACATGCATCCGATGAAGTGAGCTGTAGCTCACGAAAGCTTATGCTCAAATAAATTTGTTAGTCTCTAAGGTGCCACAAGTACTCCTGTCCATTAGGGGATTGGGTTTCCCTGACCTCAGGCCCACTAACAGCCCCCACCATCTCTGTGGTGTCTCTAGACATAGAAGACGTAGATCTACTCTGAAAGTCAGCATAATTGTCTTTATTTTTCACAATTAAACATATTCAAGTATGCAGTATTTTTCCAGATGTTTGCACTTTACTATTTATAGATAGTGCCTAGGGATGCCTAGTCAGGCCAGTACTGCTGATTAGCTTGTAAAGTAGGTACCCAAACATAAAAGCAGACTTTCAGTAATGTGAACTGACGTACCAATTGCTTTGTTCATGCTGGATTTTTCCTTCTCCAGAAAGGGGGGAACAGACTCAGCCACCCAGTACAGTGGACACTATATTTGTGTATATATGAGTGTATAATAATGGCGGAATGTGTGCACTCTGGAGGGCACCACATACACTCAGTGAATATGTTTATAACTGCATAACATCTACTGTGGAAACTGCAAGGATCAAAGACACCATCCCTGCTTTTTCAAATGGATGTGGAACAAAATAACAATGGGCCAGAGGGCTGCTGTTGCCTGTGCAGAGGCACAAGTGAGAGAGTCACAGCGTTACTCTGTGCAGGGGTGAGGACATCTGAAGCCCCAGTATTCACTCCAAAGACAGTAAGAGGCAGGGTTATGGCCCCAATTCTCCTCTGCACTAACTAACAGAGCTGGCTGGCTCTACAGGGAGCACATGCTGGATCCCCCGAAGTGGATCCACTCTTCTTGAGTAGCAGGAGCTCCAGGAGGATTGTCTTCATAGGACTGTGGCTAAAAGCCACACTGAAGCCCTATGCTGGCAGAAATCACTCACTCCCTGTCTCAGTTCTGTGTTTAAAACAAACAATCAAAAAGCCTTTGTTAATCTTTGTGGTATCACTACTTGTAAGCAAAACTGTGTTAATTATTTTCTTTACCTCACTAAAATATTCCACTTTGTTCTATTTTTACTATCCAGCATTGTGTCTAAAGCAGAGTTACCAAGAGTAGGCGCCTACCAAATCAAACTAATAAAGGGCCGAATCCTATGCAAGGAGTTTCCATGGAAGTCAACATGGAGACCTTGTAGCAGCAGGCTCAAAGTTAACACAAAAGTGCAGTACTGTAAAGTGTTGCATATATTTCTGTCTTTCTGAAGGGAGGACTTTAACTTTTTCCCAAACTGTCCACATCATATGTCTCAGACAGCCCTTTTTCATCAAATGGTATAACACTGATCTATGTAGCTCTCACATCATGATTCATGGAATACTTATAGGTGAGCGTGGAGCTGCTTCTGTCACAGTGCTTTGCCATTTACCAATTTTCAAGTTGTGATACTTCATGTTAATTGTCCCCCAGTCATGGATGATTAGGGTTTCCGGAGGATTTTTTGACCAAGTAAACTAAACAAACCAAAATAAATACCCCCCTGTGACTCCAGCAAAAAGAAGTACCTGTCTGCACCCTGCCGTGCAGCCACTTTGTGTGTTCTGTGTAGGGTGTTTCTTTAGTGTAAATAATAAATTTGTGGATGACAGTTATGTTGGAGTGGCAGCAAACATACAAAAGGAGAGAATCAAATTGCAGTGTCACCTAAGCAGTATAGTGGGAGATGCAGACAGCAATAGGAACATGGTAGTAATAAACGTATGGCACAGCCAGGGCCGGCTCCAGCGTTTTTGCCACCTCAAGCGGCAAAAAAACAAAACAAAAAACCTTGCCGCCGAACATGAAGCCAGTCCTGCCGCCCCTTTACATTTGCTGCCCCAGGCACTTGCTTGGTTCGCTTGTGCCTGGAGCCGGCCCTGGGCACAACACAGATACAAAATGCAGGGGAGGAAAATAAGCAATTAGCCCTGTCCGCCATGTTGAAGCAGGCTTATTTTTATTTAATCTCTCTAAGCCTGCCCTCATATCGCTTTTACATGTAATCAAGCACCATAGTTCCTGCAGGGAAGGTGAGGGATCAGGACTGGGAGGTTGGGGAGTAACTTGTTCATGATCATTGGGAAGTGACTGTGAGCAAGTCTTTCTTACCAAGGAGTCTGCACTGTGCAATGGTTTGGGAATCACTGATCTGTATGAGAGGCTGATCACTTGCAATTATAAGATAATATACCCAAATGTCAATATAGTGCAAGTAAGTTTTAGAATCAAGAAAGAGCCTACTCAGGAAAAAGAATCCAGTGCAAAAAAACTACTCATCTACTCAGGGATTCTGCAGCATTAGATTTTTAGTTAAAAAAAATGACATTACAGATGACCCTTTTGATGCTTTATTTGCTTTGCCTCTTTTGCCTGGCCTAGGCAGTCTTTGCTTAACTGATTTGCAGAATCTGCCGAGTGGCAGACCGGAGGAACAGATGTGTGTAATTTGACTGGCCAAGAGTTAAACATGGAAAGAAAATACTGAACTAATAAATTGTATATTAAATATGAAAATACATGATGTTTTCACTACATTTACAAATGCTATACAAGTGTATTTACCATTATGCTATATGTAGATAATATACTTTTAAGAACTTTCATAAGTAGAAGGAAAGCCTTTTAATTAAAAAAAAAGTTTAACAAGTGAAGTATATGATTAAAGAGAGAAAACCAATAAAGTGCTAGCAGGAACTTGACAATTAAAGTTGTTCCTCTCTGCCTCTAACAAAAGCAAAACCCTACCTTTGTGAATTAGCTGCTTTGCTCCTACAGTCTCCCAAAACTTTTCATCTGAAACCTGTCCTTTTCTGTCTTCCCCTTTTTACTCTTCTGTTGTCTATGTTGTTTGTCCGTCCATCGGCTGACAGTGTCTTTACATCCAAAATGCAAAGCAGACAGATGGGCGCCTCAGGAAAGAACATGACTAAGAGCACCAGCATTGGCGGGGACATGTACACGCTAGAGAAGAACGATGGCAGCCAGTCTGACACAGCAGTGGGCACTGTGGGCACTAGTGGCAAAAAACGACGCTCCAGTATCGGCGCAAAGATGGTAGCGATTGTGGGTCTGTCACGAAAAAGCCGCAGCACTTCTCAACTCAGCCAAACTGGTAGGAATCAGATTTTTTTTCTTTGTGATTTAAATATGTATAATATGTATATATTACAATGTAGTCATTTGAATGTAATGCTGCAGTTGTCTAATTAACAGTATTCTAGGGGAAAAGAGGAGAGTGGAAACTTTTTACCTGGCTGAACATTTACCAAACTGTTTTGTTTCTTTAGCAAAGATCCTCCTACCGATTGGACTGTGGCTTGGGTTTTTATGCTTTCTAGAGCACACCTAATGCAATAATCCTTTCCTTTTCAGGAACCAATGTGAGTTGTGCTTATGTTTTGGGGATTGTTATTAATGATTTGTGAAGGATCACTGAAATGCAGTTGCAGAATTGTCTGTCTTTTGTTATAAACATTCTTTGTATATTTCAGTCCTCTTTTTCTCACATTTGAACTTGCAAAATTTATTTGATGTGGAACAGTTTTCATTACCAAGAAGGTATCTTATATTTTATTGGATTAGTATAACCATTTTATTGATCAGTACTTCCCTTCTTTTCAATTTGCATTTGTCATTGCTTTTTACATTTACCAGTTAAAATTCAATACCGAAATGTTCTACATAAATAGGGATAGAGTTATATTCTGACTTAATACGAGGACATCCAGAATCAGTGTTAGGTACTTTGTTTATTTCACACCTTACATCTGGAAAAAATCATTTATATATAATTCACTCTGAAAAGCTGTCATTAGCAATTAAGGAAGTTGAGTAAAACTACTGTTTCTTACAAAGGAAATTGGATATTTTATATTAAAATGTGTGTGTGTAGTATGCAGTATATAGTGTATGCTCATTAATATTCATACAAAAGTAGCGTGTTATGTTGGTATGTGGTTTATACTAAATACAGTAAAAAACAGCTCACTCTCTCCTGTTCATACATGCATGGAGAAATTATTATCTATTATTTGTATTATGGTAGCACCTAGAATTCCCAACTGCAATCAGGCCCCCATTGTACTAAGCACTGTTTAGAGATGCAATTAGAGACAGTCCCTGCCCTGAAGAGTTCATAATCTACATAGAAATTACAGACAAAGGGAAGGAGAGAAGGAATATAACAGAGTGAACAATGGAATGATTTCCAGGTGTCATAAATTTTTGTTGTTTTGTTTGTAAACTTTTTTGGATGGTGTTTGTTGGGAGTGGATTAGCTGAACTGAGAAAGGGAGAACAATGGAATTGAGCGGGGACAATGAAGGGAGGGGATAGGAAAAAACAGAATATGCGGGAGGAGAGGAGCATGGAGTGAGGTATAATGAAGAGACTGTGGGAGTTGGGAGGCTGTTGTACCAAACAGCCCAATCACCAGAGGGGAAAACATTGTCAGAGTGAAAGCTGTAAAAACAGTCAGACACTGGTGATATCATCAGCACCCTAAGATCCCTGCTGTAGTTAGTTGTCTGAGCTCCTGTCAGCTCAGTTTCTGGCTGCAGAAACTGCAGTGCTTTCTGATGTTTCTCTCTTCCCCAAGCTCACATGTCTGAGTGGGAAAGGATGGGGTTACAAAGGTGCCACCTTATGGAAGCTCTCCCTTGCACAATTCTGGGAAACCTCTAACTGGGTGTGCAGTTTGCCCATGGCTAGATGCATGTCCACCTAGACATGGTGTGCAAGCAAATCAAGGATTTGCACATGCAATAATGTTCTTGTAATGTAAATGTGCAGATGTGTGTGGATTTCAGAGCTGAAAATAAGGTGCTATATGATTAGGGATAGTCTGTCAGGACTCCCTTACTATGAGAGGCATCAAATGATTTCAGGGTGGATGTTCAGTTCATACTATATTGTTCTCTTGGAAGAGTCGGTAGATTGCCATAGCCTGGATCCAAAGTAAGACAGGAGCAGACTAAATATCATGTTGAGATATTTGTGTGGCACAATATTTTTAATACGAAGTATCTCCATCACTACTTTTTAAAATCAGTTGGTCGCTATTTTGTATCCTGTAGTTAAAAACAAAAACTAGGGGTACAATTTTCAGAGTTGCCTCATTGAAGTAGGAGCTTGACTGCCATTGATTTTCCTGGACTGAGAAGCAGGTGGTATTTTAAATAATCCCCAAATATAAACAAATTCATTTCACTATTAGAGTTGTGAAAGAAACCAATTAAAGACAGTACAGTAATGACAGACAGGCAGACTTTTGCTCAGCTTTTCCCCTTATGTAGTTGGAGTGAGGGCCTAAGTTAAGAACAGATTGTTAAACTTTTCAAATTGAATTTACTTACAGGTAAGTTCCATCTATTTTATCCACTGGGTCATTTTCCAGTCCTTAGACTATAAGATCTAATGACAAAACACGAAACGTGCTGTAAATTACTTGTAAGTAAATTTTAGTATAACTAAGAAGCAATGGATACTATTAAAATAGCAAAGCACTATCATGATATAGAAACTGCCTGAAATAAAGGGAGTAGGAAATTAATTTCCAGCAATACCAACATAGTTCAACGGGTATCATGCTTAAGCTGTCAGCTAAGCGTCTCTTAAATTGGTATGCCAAGGCTGAAACAACAATTATGAAATAACAATACAGCATTTGTTGAAATTGCCATCACACTTACAAGTACTTAACTTTTACTGTCCAAATCATGTTGGCCAATTTAAGTCGTTACATAGCGGTATATTAATGTCGCTACAAAATTGCCTTCTGATGCCTCCCAGTTATATGTTGTAGTTGTCTTTGTTTATATTTAATGGCTAAAAACTGTTACAGAATGTGGCTTTGTTTAAAAAGCTGAGTTCATCTCATGACCGTTTTTGTGGCTATGAGTCAAACATCCTGTATATTCGTGATATAATTCGATAAAAGAGCTAATTTCTATTGTCATTTGAATTTAACTTTGTGTTACAGGCAAATTTAATGCATTCTTTGTTGTTAGTAGATGTAGAATTGGCAATTTTCAACTCTCGGGATGAATAAATTAATGTACTCTGTATTCTAGTCTTTAACATTTGTTTAATGCATTCAGATGTTTTTGTTATTGTTTTTTTTGAGTCCCAAAATTGTGTTAGATACACATGAAAACAGTCCCTGCCCTGAAAAGATTAATTCACCAAGACATAACAAGTGAGTGAACAGATCAACAAGAGGGAAGAAAAGGGGGCAAGGAGACAATAATAATATCATATTGCTTCTCGATAAAGCATCTACGTATCATAATCTTTATGGTTCTGTGTGTCTGTGTATGTGTGTGTGTGTCTCCCAATAGGCTTTGTAGCAGATGTGAGTACTCAGGAAGGATTTGAATGTGGCAAGGCAGGTGGCTTCATGAATAGGTTGGAGAAGGGAATTCCAAGCATGGAAGAAGGCACAGAGATGTCTGAGGTTGTCAAGGCTACATCGTAGGTTAAGTGGAGAGGGCAGGGGGCAACATTAAAGTAGAGCAGATCTAGGATGTACAGCCATGAAGGCAAAGCAAGCAGAGAGGACTGAATTTGATTTAAAATGTTTTGCTATATTTAGTTTTAAAGTGACTTTTCAGTGCTCCTGAAAGGTGCTATCTTGATAGTTTGACAGCACTGGAAACCTGTCTCCACAGAACAAATACAACACAGGGACTGTGCTTCTTCTTACTCCCCTACTTCAGACATATTCTGAAGATCCACCTTCAGTCGTGAAAGGACATATTTGTCAACAGGCTACTTTGATCCTTGGCCTTTTTGCTGAGATTGTCAACCAAAGTGCCAGATGTGAATTGAACTAAATACATCAGAGGACACCACAAAGCGTAGTGATCCTGTAGTAGATTTACAATGATTTTGTAATAGCGATGTTGCAGTAAGTTTACAATAGGAGGATTCAATTTTTTCTTGGTCTCCAATTTATCTATTTTGAATAAATGAATTGTTTCTATCTAATCAAATTGTGATATCATCTACGTCTTTATATCACATCCATCCCCATAGCATCTGAGTGCTTTATAACAATGAAATTAATTCCCTCCTGTGGAGTACCACTTCCCAAAGTCTGAAGTTGGATTTAGCCCAGATTTTAACCACTGATTGGCATGGCTACATTGGTGCTCGATGCCATCCCAAAGTGTAGACAAAGCAAGCTGAAATGTACATAAGTGGAATTCACACTGGTGTCAAGCCAGGGTAAGTTGTCTACATTAGGCATTTGCATTAATGCAGCTCCTCCATTGGCTGACAACAGGGCCAATTCCCCATGTGGACAAGCTTTATGAGTTTTTCAGGGAATATCTAATCTTTCTTTTTCACTGGCATTTTTAGGTGGGAAATGTCTATAACAGACAACTAAAGCTCATTAAAGCTTATGCTCAAATAAATTGGTTAGTCTCTAAGGTGCCACAAGTACTCCTTTTCTTTTTGCGAATACAGACTAACACGGCTGCTACTCTGAAACCTGTACCTAAACAATTCTTCTTCCCCTTGGTACTTATACCCTTCAAATACTTGTAGTCATTATTTAGCTATGCTGTACAGTTTGAGTTGTTTAGTCTTTCATTCTAAATCAGTCTCTTCCTAGGCCCTTAGTAACTATTTGTAAGCTTATTGTTGATGTTTTTCTGATGTTGAATTGGCCCAGAACTGTCTGTATATATTGTATTACTTTTAAGCCAACCTTTGAACTTTGAATAATTTAAGCACTATATCCAAATGTACAGACACTCTTTCCTTAACCTGTGTATTATATAATTTTAACATTAAGTTTATTCAAGAACTCGCTACTATATAAAAGAACTATTCCTAACAAGTCCTTAACACAATGCCTCTGTGTATACAGACCAAACTCAGACTGAATTTTTGCCAACATATTATATTGCAAGCTCATATTCAATTTGCTGTCTTCTGCTTTACTGCTTTCCAAGTATCAGCCTCCCACTGAACCTCTGTTAGATTTCTTTCCCCAGGATGAATTTTTGCATCTCATGAGTAGTTCTGTTGTCTTCTGTCTTTAGATCTCATCTCTCTAGCTTCCCTTATTTTTATGTCCTCATTTGTACTTGCAGTACCTCCCAAGTACGTGTGTTCTGAGTGTTCTATGTGCAATATCTTTTGCAATATCATTAATAAATACTTTAAATAAAACAAGGCAAAACACTTATCCCAGTGCATATCTCCTCTCCACCCAATTTGACATGGTGCCTTTTATTATCATCTTTTGTGTATGGTCTTTTGACCAGTTTGTCCTTTATCATCTAATGCTGTTTGTTTACAGTTTTGTTATTCTCTAAGTGCTTGCTCCTACAGAAGCTGAATGCCTTCAGGTAGGTTCTGAGAGTACTGAATTGCCAATAAGGGCTCTCAGACTGGTCTTCCAGCTACCTTCATCACTACTGATCATAAGGTGTTGCTGATATTTTATGACCTACCTGATGTGGACAGATTGCTACAGAATGATTCTGCACATTTCTTTCTGATTGTTCCTTGAGAGTGATGTTGGGTAATTGCTAGTTCCTCCACACAAGGGTTTTCATCTGTGCATAGATTAGTCCTATCACCTCTACAACATCCATCAAAGGAGACTGAGAAAATATGGGTTGCAGCGTAATCTGTTTGCTGATAACACCCAATTCTGTTTCTCCTATTCTGACCTAGGCACTATTATTTCTAGGCTTTCTCAATGCCTGGCAGAAGTTAGACGTTGAAAGAAAGCCAGCTGGCTATAGCTTGGCATGGGAAAGTTGGAGGTGTTGCTGATGGGCAGGGAAAATTGCTTTGAGGGCCTGGCAAAATCTATAGCTTCTCCATCAGCTGCAAGTATCTGTTTGGCCTTTCTCCATATGGTCCACAATCTGGGGCCTTACAAGAATCCTATCTGCATGTAGACTGTGTTACTTTCAGTCATATGTGGATTTTTCACTGATCATCCACTCTTTGTAAGTACTTGGCTGGACTCATGCTCTCTATTCAGAAGTTGTGGGTGAGAATGCAATGCCCACCTAGATGCTAGAGACCGGACATTTTTGTTATTAGGCCTGGCCCTCTTAAACTTGCATCATCCAGAAATACAATTAAGCATGAACCCTGGTCATATTGAGAAAGAGCTGTCACCTTTTTCCATAGATCTTCCCACTGATCAAACAATGACATCTTGGGTTCATATTCTAAGGGCAGAAGGGACCATCATTTCGTCTGAGCTTCTGTATATCACAGGCCACTAATTTCATCAAATTAGCCCTGTATTGAGCCCAGTATTTTGTGTTTGACTAAAGTAAATCTAGTTCCTACTTCACTGATCAGATTAAAAGATGTGGGATGTTCGCATCAGGCAACATGGAACCTAATTTTCCAGGATGGTAGTGTACACAACTCTCTTTGAAGCACCCCTTAAAATCAGGACCATGGTGTTTTGTTGCTCCGATTTGGCTTTTTAATAACTTAGTTGAAGCATTGTAAAAACACACAGATACCATGGTGATACACACTCTTTACATGCTGGCAATAAACTTATCAGCTATTGGGGTTCGATATTAAGTGAGTCAAGATGTCAGATAACCAGGTTTGGTGGATTTATTTAGCAAAAGTAAAATCAGCATAATACAGAAAGGTCAATATGTTACCAATCTGAAGAACAGTCTTTTAGTGGTTACATCTTCACTTGGTTCCAAATTATGAGCTCAATTTTGCTCATATTTACACTCCCCTTGTTTGTGACAGGTAGAACATTCCACAGATTCAATAGACCTTACACACCTTTTCTTATCAAGGTTTTGTATACAACATTCCAAAGGTCAGTAAACCATAGAGCAGAGGTCCCCAAACTATGGGGCGCACCCCACTAGAGGGGCACAGAGGAACATTCAGGAGGCCTGGTGCGGGTCTGGGTAGTGAGGGAGCACTACCTAGCCCCGCTCAGCTTCCAGCTCTGCTGTGGCCCCAGCCGCGGCCCCAGTGCCTGGCCCTGCCCCGAGCCTTGGCACCTGGCCATGGCTCCATTCCTGGCCCCAGCCCTGCTCCCGTCCTGCTCCCAGGTGCAGCCACAGCTTCCACCCCCTTACATCTGTCTGTGTTTCCTGCACCAGAGCTGTGGCCCCACTCCTGGCCCCAGCTCAGGGAGGGGGTGGTGGTGCGGACACAGGTAAGGTGGGGACACGACCCTGAAAAGTTTGATCACCACTGCCATAGAGACATCTACATTAACTGTACCAAGCATACAATTCATATTTGGCAAACCTCAACAGAATGTACTACTTGCTTAAGACAAATTCTGCATTTTCAAAGAACAAAGGTTACAACAATTTATCTCTTAGTACGTTTTGACAAACTTAGCATAAGTACAGAGTATTATAGGAGATTTTAACAAGCTCACTACACTGACAAACTTCAGAGTTGAGGCTCTCAGAATTAAACCTGGTTGCAAACAGAACTTTCCTATGGAAAATTTCTACTTTTTGTCCCTCTCCCAAAAAATCAAAAACATAAACCCAGATATTTTTTGTCTGAAAACTTCCAAAAAATGAAGAAAACAAATAATCCAATATTTTCAAGGAAAGTGAACCCTTTACATGCAAATTTTCATTTAGTGAAAAACCCAATTTTATGTCAGAAATATTGACGGATAATTTTCAACCAGCCCTACTCAGAATCAGGGCCAGCTCTAGGTTTTTTGCCACCCCAAGCAAAAAAGTTTTTGGCTGCCCCTCCTTTTTGGCTGAAATGCCGCTCCTGAAATGTGCCGCCTCTGGAAATGTGCCCATAGGCGCTGACTCTGTGGGTGCTCCGGGGCTGGAGCACCCCCAGGGAAAAATTGGTGGGTGCTTTGCTCCCACCAGCAGCTCCCTGCGCCCCCTCCCCCACCCACCCCAGCTCACCTCCGCCTCTGCCTTCTTCCCTGAGTGCGCTGCCACTACTCTGCTTCTCCCCCCGCCCCAGGCTTGCTGTGAAACAGCTGTTTCAGGAGAAGCGGAGCAGCAGTGTGCTCAGGGGAGGAGGCGGAGGAGGAATGGAGGTGAGCTGGGGCAGAGAGCCGTTCCTCTGCCCCCCGCCGAGGGTTACTTCTTGCAGCCCTCCCGTGCGCTCCCCCGCCCCAGCTCACCTCTGCTCTGCCTCCTCCCCTGAGCACGCCACCGCTTCACTTCTCCCCAGTCCCTCCCAGGCTTGCCATGCAAAACAGCTGTCTCGCATGGCAAGCCTGGGAGGGAGGGGGGATGAGGCGAAATGCAGCACGCCCGGAGGAGGAGGTGGGCCCAGGGATTTGGGGAAGGGGTTGGAATGGGGGCGGGGAAGGGGCGGGGAAGGGGCGGAGTTGGGGCAGGGCCAGGGGTGGGGGGTTGCGAGCACCCACCGGTTCCGGGTAAAGTCGGCGCCTATGAACGTGCCGCCCCTTGAAATGTGCCGCCCCAAGCACGTGGTTGCTTTGCTGGTGCCTAGGGCCGGTCCTGCTCAGAATCCAACAGTTCCTCTGTCCGTGAAGATTACTTCTCTGAATATCTGTAATAGTTTAACTAGAGATTCAAGTAAGACTTATCAGTTAGTATCTTTTTAAAGATTGGTCCAACGTTATTTTTTTCCAGTCCTCTAGTATCACCTTGACTCTCTGTAAGTTTTCAAAGACATTTGTCAATGGTTCATTAGTGAATATCTTAAAACTCTGGATTCATAATGTCTGGGCCTGCTGCTTTGTGACTGAGTGTGTGTGTGAGTGTTCAGTTTTTTCCAAGTATTACTCTATCTACTTTTCATTACCAACTCCTGTCTACAGTCAATATTTTCATTCATTCTTAATTTCAATGCCACCTTTTTTAATGTTCTTGTTAAAAACAGATTTAACAGTGTTGCCTTTTAACATTATTGCTATTGTTCCTCCATGTGCACTGCTTCTCCATTATAGGAATGTTCTCACAAGGGGTTTGTGCTCATCTTGTTTATTCTCAAGCCTCCCCAGGAAAGGGGGTGTAAGGGCTTGGGGGGATATTTTGGGGAAATAGGAACTCCAAGTGGTCCTTTCCCTGTTTGTCTAAAACACTTGGTGGTGGTAGCGTTTTATCTAATCCAAGGGCAAAGACTTTGTGTCTTGGGGAAGTTTTAACCTAAGCTGGTAGAAATAAGCTTAGGGGGTCTTTCATGCAGGTCCCCACATATGTACCCCGGAGTTCAGAGTGGGGAAGGAATCTTGACAACTCTCTTGCAAGTTTAGAAAGATTTCTTACACTGCATGCCATATCCTGAAGGATATGTATCTATTTTAGGTACTTATACGCCCCCCATCACTGAATTAAATGAGCACCTCACAATCTTTAATATATTAATCCTCACAGCACCCCTGTTCGATAGAGAAGCACTATTATCCCCATTTTACTGATGGGAAACTGAAGCACAGAGAGCTCCAAGGTCACACAGAAAACCTGTGGTGGAGCAGGGAATTGAACTCAGGTATCCCAAGACCAATAGGCCAGGACCAATCTTATTCAGTCGTTACTCAGACAGAATGCCCACTGAAGAAAGTTAGTAATGTGGCCCTGTGACTGACAGTCTTTCAAATTAGAATATTAGTGGTACTAGTCTGGGTATGTTTTTGTAAATACAGCATTGTGTGCATGGTACACTGATCCACCATGAGAAGGAGATCCGTTTATTGCCCCACAGTCAACAGTTCTCATCACTGGGGTCATGACCTCAGAGTAGATCAAGAGGGGAAGGTAATGAGTACAAAATCAACATACCCCTTTTTTTTTTAATTATCCTACTGATTAGAAGTGGTTGCTAGGGCCTAGGATGAGAGAACTGGAGGGAAGGAGAAGAACCCTCTTTTAGCTACTGCTGCCCTCCATGGCAGATCTTCACTTCTCCCATAGCCTCTGTACCGTATTCAAATCCTGAGTTTAAAGATGGTGTGGAACTTTCTCAAGGGCAGCTGCCTGGGCCTCATGGAACCACACTGCTCAAAAGCACTCAGCCCCACAGTTGATCAAATGCCATCCTTAAATGGTACATTCCCCAAAAGATTAAGATAGTTTGGGGTGGAGGGAGAAGAAAGAAGGGTCTAGGTTGTTACTCCCCATCCAGCTCACAAGCACACAACCTAGCAGCACCCAGTTCTAAGCACCCCCACCAAACACTAATCTTCCCACTCTCTGCATCTAGCATTCTTCCCAGTCCCCAACCAGCAATATCTAGCATCATCACCAAGCACATCCACCCACCACCAGTCTCATCTGGCATGCCTCAACAAACACTCCACCACCACCATTACCCAGTACGCCTCCCCTGATAGATGTCCAGCAGCACACATCCTATGTGTATGTTTATTTTTTAAATGGCACATGGTATAACCATTCATATATTTAACATGCACCTTATACGTTCTCTGCATATATTTACTATAGTTAAAACCAATTTCAGTGAAGATGCATCTTCAAATTATTGTGGCAGTCTAGTATTATCGGTATTGTCATTCTGTTCTAGAGGGACAGAGAAATTAAGGGATTTACTCAAGCTCACACAGAAAGTCTGAAAATGGTACCCAAAACTCTTGACTCCCAGTCCGACACTTCAGCCACCTTTTCACAAAGTATTTCCTTTGGCAGCTTAGATGGAACATAATATCATAATCAGTATTTGGACATGCAGTATAAGCAAATGTGGCTACTGAAGCCTTGTTATTAGCATTACATATTTTATTGTGATCTCCATGTTATCCCTAAAATACAAAAATAAAACCATCTTTATTTCTGTGTCAATATTAGAAGTAGCTTACATTGCAATCTAATAAGTGCTCAGATAAGTGCTGCATGGAACCTGGAGGGAGCAGCATGGGTTGCACGGAGGAAGTATTTGAAGGAGGCACAAGGAAGTCAGTCTGTAGGAATGTTGAACTCCAGTTGACCAGCTGTTTAAATAGTTGCTTTAATAAAGAACCATTTTAGTTGAATAAAAAAGGAGTTCTCCGAATCTCTTACCTAGCATGGTATATGAAATACTGTAAATTCCTAGACAGAGCAATAGTCAACATACTGATACAGAGCTTGATGTTCCCAAAGGGTCTTCTAGTGTGAGTCCTTACTCCTGAGTGGAATCCCATTCACTTTAATTAGACTTTTGTGCAAGAAAGTGTCTGTTCAGGACTGTAGTTTCCAGCACTGAAACTCCTGCTCATGTTCCCAAATTCAGCTAAACAATACAAATAAATATTTTAGGCTACAGCTTATTTAAAATTAGTTAAAGTTAAAAATTTAATTTAAAAACTACAAATAGTCATCAAGCCGACTATCCACAGCTGAAAATTTTAAAGGTCAGGGGCATATATGCTCTGCATATAGTCATGATGAACTTCAAGAACAGATAAATCAGCAGCAGACAGGATGTGGTACCACAGTAAAGCATGGTAAATTCTTTAAAATAAGATGAATTGAGTTAATGTAATATCTTAAATACACTCATAAACATTTAAAAATTAATACAGTATTTAATTAGAAGCTAGTGCATATTTATCAATACAAGTAAAGTGTGAGACGTTATTTAGTCAATGTTAAATCTCGGCATTGGCAGTTTGAATTAGTTCAGTTGTAGCCAGTGTGTGTTCTGGGCTGGAAGGACTCCAAAGAGAGAGTTGTGCAAATCCATCTGAAATGTAACAAAGGCCTAGATAAGCAAAGCTGTGGTCTCCTGGGAGCAGTAATAACACAAACTTGCAATGCATAGGAGATGATAAATTGCCAACCTACTTAACCCTGCTGACCAAGCTCATCACAAGTAACTTGCCAGTGCAACATTAGGACTCAGGAAACTCTGAGAGATCTGGGAGATAACCTAACTGAAACAACTAGTAAGCACTGACCTTCTTTTCAGTTGATCATAGGACACAGCACTGTATGTGCAGTAAATATGAGTGACATTTGAGCACATATACATAAGACCTGAGACAGTGCCAGACTGTCCCGTGTGTAAAAGGAAATTGAACAATAGCCAAAAGGAAGTTGATGACAATACAGAAAATATGAAGACAAACAGAGGAGGATACTTCTTTGTATACTTACTGGTTTCAATATGTGCTTAAAGAATAACTGCAGTTTATTTTTAGAAAGTTTGTTACATTGTCTACTTGTACAAATGTGCAAATTCAGTGTGTTATTCCATAACTATTAATAGATTTAATAAACATTTAATATCACTGAATATACATGGAACATCCAGTTTCCTGATGTGATTTGTGACAAAGCAATGCATAAAAGAGACTGCAGAGTTTTGCAGTTCCTTTAACCCTTAGGAACTGAGCTAATGGTTGGATGACACTTGGGAACTAGCTAATTTTGGCAGGTTGTAAGAAGGTGGCTAATGTGTGCAGGCCAAGGTATGAGACAGGATATCTTCCAGTGGAGAAACAAGGTGAGTGAGGACTGGCTTTAACCCTGAGTCCCATACTACCTGACTACCCCTGTGTGTTTGATGCATCCCACTTTCCCTGGAAGTGACCTTAGAATCAGTCCCTAGGGTAAAAACAGATTATTTTGGGAATTTGAGGCAATGAGCCAGAGAGGAACAATATGGAGGCCAGCAACCTACAAGTGAGGTTGGTGACAGTGAATTGGCCCCCAAGTGTAGCAAGTAGGTCGGATATTTACCTAAGGAGGTCAGAGGTAGAAGCTGTGCCATGTTGTAGCTGAGATGCAAGTCAGAAGGGACAGCAGCTGTAGAAGGTGGTGAGACTCCAGTTGGAGAAAGAGAATCTGTCTGATGCCATCCACCCTGTGTAATCATTTACACCAGTGAAAGATGTTTGTAAAGTACTACCATTCTGACTTGGTAACATTTCAAAACAGGTGTTACTTTTTACAAATATTCCTGTTAAATTATGAAAGTCATAATGATACTTATGAAATTATACCAATGAAATACTGGTTTGTAAAAAGGAAAATAAGATCAATCCATTGCAGATGAAAAAAAGTTGACTTACTTTTGTGTCCTACATAGTGCATGCAAAGAAGCACTTCCGTTATAGTCGGTTACTTTTACACAGCTTTTCAGGAGACCCAGCATGCAAACTTAGCAAAACTAGACAGAAGCCTTTTGCAATTTTAATTTGTCAAATATGTAAACGTATTTTATGTTCTTTATAGCACTTGGGCATGAGGGAAGTGGGAATGGTTATTTAGACGAAGAGGATGTAGACTGTGGGATGAGGGACCCAGAGGGAGGAATCCTAGGAACAATGAAGCATTCGGGAGAAGGTTTGAGCTGAATTTTATCTTACTGTAACTTTCTGTGCTAATAATACCAAACTGCAGGAAACTGGAAAGTTTGGGCCCTGTATAGTAGTTGTTGCTCTGATATTTTTAGTTATGATGATATCTGTCCTGAATAAAATGTACAGTGTGTCTGGATTCCGTTTCACAATCATTGAAATAATTGAAGGGAATCAGTCAAGTACTGGGCACAGTCATGTCCTGGATCTTAAATTTCTCATCTCAAATTTATATGAGACTTTAGATTTTGTAAAAACAAGCTTTTACCAAATGCGTATCAGAAATGTTTCTGTGTTCTTTCCTTTCCCATTCTCCCCCATTTCCAGCTGACACGGTTGTTTTTAAACAAATGTTTGTTTACTCTCCTGCAAGGTTAGCAATGGTAACATTGAAACTGAAAGTGAGTCTGATTTCAATCGACTGTCATTGTCCAAAATGAGGGAAATTAAAAAAAACAAAAACAACCCAGAGTTTACATAGGGAAAAGCAAATTGAATTTTATAATCTAAACTGTTGTTGGTAACATAGGTACAATAATATAAGGCTGAGGAGTTGACCCATGATTTTTTAACTGTGTACCTTTTACATTCTTAAAGAAATCTTTAAAGGAATTTGAACAAAGTTCTTATTTCCCAAAGAAAGGTAGGTAAGATTAGTAAATTATATTTTCTTATAATATTGCACTTTTATAAGTATTTCTAAAGTTTATTCTGAGTTAATTTCAAAATAAACCACACATGTTGAGAATAAGAAATATCAACTTAAATACTGATAGGAGATTAGGGCAGGAGTTGGTAACCTTTCAGAAGTGGTGTGCCGAGTCTTCATTTATTCACTCTAATTTAAGGTTTCGCACGCCAGTAATACATTTTAACGTTTTTAGAAGGTCTCTTTCTATAAGTCCATAATATATAACTAAACTATTGTTGTATGTAAAGTAAATAAGGTTTTTAAAATGTTTAAGAAGCTTCATTTAAAATTAAATTAAAATGCAGATCCCCCTGGCCCGGTGGCCAGGACCCGGGCAGCGTGAGTGCCACTGGAAATCAGCTCACATGCCGCTTTCAGCACACGTGTCATAGGTTGCCTATCCCTGGATTAGGGCCTAAATTTCCAATTTTTACTTGTGAAATGTGACTTGGATCCTTTATCAGCTAGAAAATATTATTATAATAAATAATGTTACCAAAAAGAGTAATCAGCTGTTACTAAACAACATGCAGGGAGTGCCATAATAAAAGCATATACTTGTTTAATAGCAAAGTTCAAGGGCTAGTAAGACAGGATTTTTGTCTGTATATTTTCAGATATCCAAAAAGAAAAGGAGTACTTGTGGCACCTTAGAGACTAACCAATTTATCTGGGCATAAGCTTTCGTGAGCTACAGCTCACTTCATCGGATGCATTCAGTGGAAAATACAGTGAGGAGATTTATATACACACAGAACATGAAAAAATGGGTGTTTATCATGCACACTGTAAGGAGAGTGATCATTTAAGATGAGCTATTACCAGGAGGAGAGTGGGTCGGGGGGGAGAAAACCCTTTGTAGTGATAATCAAGGTGGGCCATTTCCAGCAGTTAACAAGAACTTCTGAGGAACAGTGGAGGGCGGGGGGAATAAACAAGGGGAAATAGTTTTACTTTGTGTAATGACTCAACCACTCCCAGTCTCTATTCAAGCCTAAGTTAATTGTATCCAATTTGCAAATTAATTCCAATTCAGCAGTCTCTAGTTGGAGTCTGTTCCTGAAGTCTTTTTGTTGAAGAATTGCCACTTTTAAATCAGAAATTGAGTGACCAGAGAGATTGAAGTGTTCTCCAACTGGTTTATGAATGTTATAATTCTTGACATCTGATTTGTGTCCATTTATTCTTTTACGTAGAGACTGTCCAGTTTGACCAATGTATATGGCAGAGGGGCATTGCTGGCACATGATGGCATATATCACATTGGTAGATGTGCAGGTGAACGAGCCTCTGATAGTGTGGCTGATGTGATTAGGCCCTATGATGGTGTCCCCTGAATAGATATGTGGACACAGTTGGCAACGGGCTTTGTTGCAAGAATAGGTTCCTGGGTTAGTTGTTCTGTTGTGTGGTGTGTGGTTGGAGGTGAGTATTTGCTTCAGGTTGGGGGTCTGTCTGTAAGCAAGGACTGGCCTGTCTCCCAAGATTTGTGAGAGTGATGGGTCGTCCTTCAGGATAGGTTGTAGATCCTTGATGATGCATTGGAGAGGTTTTAGTTGGGGGCTGAAGGTGACGGCTAGTGGCGTTCTGTTATTTTCTTTGTTCGGCCTGTCCTGTAGTAGGTGACTTCTCAGTACTCTTCTGGCTCTGTCAGTCTGTTTCTTCACTTCAGTAGGTGGGTACTGTAGTTGTAAGAATGCTTGATAGAGATCTTGTAGGCGTTTGTCTCTGTCTGAGGGGTTGGAGCAAATGCGGTTGTATCATAGAGCTTGGCTGTAGACAGTGGATCATGTGGTGTGGTCTGGGTGAAAGCTGGAGGCATGTAGGTAGGAATAGTGGTCAGTAGGTTTCCGGTATAGGGTGGTGTTGATGTGACCATCCCTTATTAGCACCGTAGTGTCCAGGAAGTGGATCTCTTTTGTGGACTTGTCCAGGCTGAGGTTGATGGTGGGATGGAAGTTGTTGAAATTATGGTGGAATTCCTCAAGGGCTTCTTTTCCATGGGTCCAGATGATGAAGATGTCATCAATGTACCGCAAGTAGAGTAGGGGCATTAGGGGACGAGAGCTGAGGAAGCGTTGTTCTAAGTCAGCCATAAAAATGTTGGCATACTGTGGGGCCATGCGGGTACCCATAGCAGTGCTGCTGATTTGAAGGTATATATTGTCCCCAAATGTGAAATAGCTATGGGTGAGGACGAAGTCACAAAGTTCAGCCACCAGGTTTGCCGTGACATTATCGGTGATAGTGTTCCTGACGGCTTGTAGTCCATCTTTGTGTGGAATGTTGGTGTAGAGGGCTTCTACATCCAGAGTGGCCAGGATGGTTTTTTCAGGAAGATCACCGATGGATTGTAGTTTCCTCAGGAAGTCAGTGGTTTCTCGAAGATAGCTGGGAGTGCTGGTAGCGTAGGGCCTGAGGAGGGAGTCTACATAGCCAGACAATCCTGCTGTCAGGGTGCCAATGCCTGAGATGATGGGGTGCCCAGGATTTCCAGGTTTATGGATCTTGGGTAGCAGATAGAATACCCCAGGTCGGGGTTCCAGGGGTGTGTCTGTGCGGATTTGTTCTTGTGCTTTTTCAGGGAGTTTCTTGAGCAAATTCTGTAGTTTCTTTTGGTAACCCTCAGTGGGATCAGAGGATAATGGCTTGTAGAAAGTGGTGTTGGAGAGCTGCCTAGCAGCTTCTTGTTCTTATTCCGACCTGTTCATGATGACGATAGCACCTCCTTTGTCAGCCTTTTTGATTATGATGTCAGAGTTGTTTCTGAGGCTGTGGATGGCATTGTGTTCTGCACGGCTGAGGTTATGGGGCAAGTGATGCTGCTTTTCCACAATTTCAGCCCGTGCACGTCGGTGGAAGCACTCTATGTAGAAGTCCAGTCTGTTGTTTCGACCTTCAGGAGGAGTCCACCTAGAATCCTTCTTTTTGTAGTGTTGGTAGGAAGGTCTCTGTGGATTAGTATGTTGTTCAGAGGTGTGTTGGAAATATTCCTTGAGTCGGAGACGTCGAAAATAGGATTCTAGGTCACCACAGAACTGTATCATGTTCATGGGGGTGGAGGGGCAGAAGGAGAGGCCCCGAGATAGGACAGATTCTTCTGCTGGGCTAAGAGTATAGTTGGATAGATTAACAATATTGCTGGGTGGGTTAAGGGAACCATTGCTGTGGCCTCTTGTGGCATGCAGTAGTTTAGATAGTTTAGTGTCCTTTTTCTTTTGTAGAGAAGCAAAGTGTGTGTTGTAAATGGCTTGTCTAGTTTTAGTAAAGTCCAGCCACGAGGAAGTTTGTGTGGAAGGTTGGTTTTTTATGAGAGTATCCAGTTTTGAGAACTCTTTCTTAATCTTTCCCTGTTTGCTGTAGGGGATGTTGATCAGGTGATTCCACAGTTTCTTTGAGAGTGTGTGGCACAAGCTGTCAGCATAGTCTGTGGTTGTAGGAGCTGTGCCAGCCTCTTCCCAGTGGGGAGTTGAGGTGAGCTAGACAGAAAATTGGGGGGGTCTGTACTATACATATAACACATCACCCCCCCCATACACACACACAGACCATACCATGCCACCCTTATTTCTGCACTGCTGCTGGCAGCGGCACTGCCGTCAGAGCTGGGTGCCTGGCCAGAGAGCGGCAGCTGCTGGCCGGGCACCCAGCTCTGAAGGTCACACTGCCGCCAGCAGCAGAGCAGAAGTAAGGATGACAATACCATACCACGCCACCCTCACTTCTACATAATGGTTGACCTTTTTGCTGAAAGGGGTAGCTATAAGGTGATTAAAGCAAATTTGGGGGCAGCTATAGCCCCCATCCCTGCCCTGTGTGGTTGATTTTTATTTGATTTCATTTTTTTAACCTGTAAGTAGAAAAATTACAAATAAGATGTGTCTCTTTGGAGTAGAAAAAGAGGAAATAAAGTAGGAAATTAATGGATTCGTGCCTAACAGTTATTTTGAACAGGACATATTTGCCTCTCAGTGGTTGCACTTCCTATAAGGGATGCCTACAGTAAAAGGAAATACATGGCTCAGGGCTCCATGCTGAACTCTATACTTAGGCAAAACTCATGCTGACTTTAAAAAAGACCAACTATTGTTGAACAACAGTGGTTTGTGGCCAATCAACCTTTAGAGGCCCTTCCCTCATATAAAATATTGGACATTCCATATGCCATATATGGGTTGAAGATGCAAATATATCAGAAGAATGTTTTCTGAAGGGAGTGGGAAGAAAAATAAAAGGATTGCTCTTTGAACAAGGTGTATATATATCTCATATATCAAACTAAGCGTTTACATAATTGGCAATCTGGAAAATATCGGTATTCTTAGAGTTCATTTTGTGTTCTGTGTAGTTTGATGCTTGCGTCCAAACAGAGGTGCCAAATCAAAGAGTTCCATGGACACAGTTCAACTTGGTACCTCCTGGACCAATATATTTTTTTCTTAAAAGTGCCATAGTTTTTTTATTATTAATTTATTTTCTAGAATTATAAAAGTTAGCTATAGAAAAGATCTGTTCTATTAACTAACTTCTAAACCTACATCTTGGCTGGGGGTTAGACTAGATGACCCAGGCAGTCCCTTCTAGACCTATGATTCTAGTCTCACTAAAGGCCAGTTCCAAAGTACACTGATGTCAGTAGGAGTGTTTCCAATGACTTCAGCCCGCTTTGGATCAGGCCCTAATTTGTTTAAAAATGTGCCCTGTAATACTTAGGGCCCAATCCACTTAGGCACATGCTTAATGTATGCATATGAATCTTTCCTTTGACTTCAATGGTCGTAAAGTTAACCCAGGCATACGTGTTTGCAGGATCAGGATGGTATCGACTAATAAACCTGAGCAATATTTTCTGCAAATGATTTTCAATGTTGTCAGCCTCTTCCTTAAAAAAACAAATACAATCTATATTCTTACGCCAGGTCATCTATTTTATTATCAAGACAAAATTGAAATGTGGAAAAAGATGTGAGTAAAATATAAACTCTAGCTTGACCTTCTTCTACCGGTCTTCTTTTTGTTTTGTAATTAGCAGTGTGATCAGTGAGATAAATGTAGTGTGATATTTGTTGGTAAGAGTATTGCTAAATTAGCTTGTTTTTATTCAGAGCATATGAATTCTCAAGAGATCTGTGCTTAAAAAAATATACACACCTTATCATAATAAGTCTTCAGCTTTTTTGATATCTGTTTTCACAATAAAACAGGTTTTTCTAAATTGTGTTACATAAGTCTGTGACAATTCCTTATAATCTAATTCAGCTGGGACCGGTGCCTAGATCCTCAGATGTTGATTTATATCAGCTGAGGATATGGCCCCATTTTTTTTTGTTTATGTCAGCTGAGCGCTATTCTATAAAACCAGTTTTGGCTTCCTGTACAGAAGCTGCATTTTGAACTGAAAGGGGCTGGGCAGACCACCCCATTGCTGATTTTCTAAGTCTCCCGCTAATTTGATTTAGTACATATGAATTTCTTGATGGATGTTCTGCAGAAGGAAACTCTAAAAAAGCTTGAGAGCATAATAAATATGTTTATAAGCTACTTTCATACTTTTCTTCCAGTAATTATTCACTTCTGCAATCTGCTAATATTCCCAAGATACTTGAATTCCAGATCACTACACTGTGTATATATTAAGTACATAGTTTACATTTTAGTGAATAGGCTTTTAGTTTTTCTTGTTTCCAGATGGAGCAATATTTCTAGTATTGCCACAGGTTTACATGGCCATTCCCAAAAGTCAAGGCTTGTATAAAATAACCTCAGTTATCCATAAAGGGTGACATTTATGCACCCACAGAGTGCCTGCACAAAGCCTTCTGCACCACAGAAATGTTGCTATAGGACACCAGGAGGATTGGGGGCAGACCAGCTGGCTGTGTGCTATGGAGGGAGACACTGCGCTAGCTGCAAATAGGCTAATGAGGAGAGGGCTAGTAGGCCTGGCCAAAGGGAAGGCTACTGGGTCTATTTGTGTGTGTGAATAATCGGAAACTTGTTCTAACTACAAAAAATTACAGCATTTGAACTTTGATTCAATTCATATTTTGAACAGTGCTCAAAATTTGAGTTACATTCTCTGTGATATTATTTTATGGAGTTATTGTGATCATTGAAACACTAGAGTTTTATAGGGCTGTATATTTTCAATTCAGTAATTTTCTATTACTGTAGAAGTTGTTGTACTTTCAAAGAAGGAGATGTGCAGTGCTCTTTAGCAAGTGAAATCTTACTAGTGACATTACATTCAACCATCATCCATGCAATCAGCAATACAATAATGCTCTTATGGTAAATGGGGATATGTTTCTAAGGACAAAAAGTGAATTGTAAACCAATTGGTCTCAACAGACAATAATAAGGGTAATCCAAAAAAGTAAAGCCCATGTTAACAAACATCCTTTGCAGAATAATTCAAGACAGTGCTGCAGACTCAACCTTGTATACTATACAATGGTTACAAAATAAAAACTTTCCTGTTACCTTTTTGCTAGCATAGCATGTAAAATATTGCAGCTTTGAGTAGGCCTTCTGTCTGCTTAAAATAAACCACTGTAGTAAATGGGATTTTACATTGACGCCCCCCTCATCCAGATCTGAGGGCAAAAAGTATTAATATTACTCTTCTAAACTCCACCCTCCAAAGCTGTATCCATGACATGCTACTTACTGTAGTTTATGCAGATATTCAAAATATGATTGTGTGTGTTCACTGACTCTACTGAGATCCTTGAGCTTGACTCTCTCTTAGGGTACGTCTACACTGCTATAAAACACCCATGACTGGACCATGTCAGCTGACTTGGGCTCACAAGGCTCGGCCTGTGGAGCTATAAAATTGCAGTGTAGACGCGCAGGCTCAGGATGCAACCCAGGCTGTGGGACCCTCTCTACTTGTGGGGCCTCAGAACCCAGGTTCCAGCCAAAGCCTGGATGTCTACACTACAATTATAGCCCTGCAGCCTGAGCCCGATGAACCTGAGTCAGCTGACATGAGCCAGCCACAGGTGTGTTATTGCAGTATAGACAAACCCTCAATATGGCTTGAATATACTCATAGATGCTGCCAGACTGCTTGGCCTTGGCTCTCTCTTAATTGGGGAAAGAATAATTGTGGTATCTCCCAAATGCCACCCACTTGGGGCACCAAAATGAGACTTGCTCCCAGTAAATTGTACAGATTGGTGATTGTTCCTTTCCTCTCTTACGGGAGGAATGAAATAGTTAATAATTTTGACATTTAAATTATCATCACTGGGCCCCTGAGTTATCACCTCCCTGAGATGAATGGGTCAGTTTGCACCTCTCCTCTCAGATCTGTTGTTCCAAGGTGTCTGCAGACTCATATCTGCTTCACACTTGCTTCATATTTTTGAGGTTTTCTTCTGGAGAATAAGATGATAGCTTCAGAAACATGCCAGTATGGCACATGGGTGTGTTTCGTCTGTTTCTAAGCCCTGTGCCTATCAGGCAGCAGGAAAAGGTCATTCAAGAACATTTAATACAGTGTGTGGGAAAAACCAGATGACATGTCAGGGCTGACATCACACAGTGCATTCAAATATCAGTATTATCACATCAGTTGGGGGCTTGATTGTAACTATTTAAGTACAGAATTCAACGTATTTAGTTTGGCAACTGCTTTGCATTACGCAAGAAATGTTAACATTTAGTTACTTTAATATCATTTTTTAAAAACAATGACCCCTTAAGCCTTACATTTACTGTGATTCTGTCGTGTAAGAGCACTGGATTGAGCTGCAATAAACCAAGGTTCTATTCCCATCTCGGTCATACTTGCTGAGTGACCTGGGGAAAGTCATTTAACTTGTCTGTCCCTCATTTCCCTGTCTGTAAAATGTAAACTATGTTACTTCATAACGTAGATTTAAATCTACTGAGGAAGAATGGAATATAAGTAGCATTCCTGCTGAAATTGGAATGTCATATTACAGCTGGAGCACAGGTCAGACCTTAGCAGGATTTATTTCCTTTGTAACTACACCAAGCCTGGTTTCCCAGCCTGATTTTGCTGTCCTGGACCTAGCTGTCCACTGGCTGTTCAAGACCATGGTCATCCCCTGTTCTTTACTCTCAGATCTTGCACAGGTGTTTTTTTAATGTTCTTCCCCCCTTTTTTAATGATGTATAAAGGAATCCTGAAAGCTTTTTAAAACTTTTTTTCTGCTTTTTTTTTTTTTACCTTAGAAATATCAGGAATATAGGCCTTGTCTACACGACACAGTTTTGTCAGCAAAAGACTGCTTTTGTTGAAAAACCCGTGGAGGTTTGTACACCCTACAATGCTCCTCCCACCAACAAAACTCTCCTGGTTTGCCAACAAAATAAATGACCTACACGAGCGGCGTAGAACTTTTTGGGGCAAAGTTAGATCGACAAAGCATCGGTGTAGACACTGAGTTTGTTATGTCACTGTAACTGGCCTCCAGGAGGTATCCCACAATGTAACTGCTCTGCTCACCATTTTTAACTCCACTGTCCTGCATCCAGCTATACAGCCATGCGCCTATCCCCTTTCAAAACCCCAGGAAGTTTTTGAAATTGCTCAGTGCGGAGAGCTCACATAGCCATTGCCCAGTTGAGCATGCTGGCTCCCAGCAGCAAATGCTCTCCTGCCTGGACTACAAGAGAGGGGGTGGATTTCCTTGGTCTGTGGGGAGAAGAAGCTGTGGAAGAACTCTGAGGGAAATCATGGAATCAAAACATTAATGCAGAATTCTGCTCTCCCTGGTACTAGGATCACAGTGGCAGGCAGGCAGGGTGGGCTGCTGCTGGAGGGTGGGGGGCTGGTGAACTGGTGTGGGGAGACTGGGGGACACCAACTATCTGTGCACTACCTTCTGCCTCAGGATTGGTTGCTTCCGGCTGCTGTCTGAACTTAGAGACAGCATGCTGATACACTCACTCTCCCCCAACTCACACACTTCCCCAACACACACTCTGTCTCTGTCTCTCTCTCGCACACACACACGCACACACACACACACAGTCTCCCCTCCTACCCTGCCCCTTCTATGGGCTTCTTATGTTAGTGTTCACCAATGTCAATTTGGTCATATTACCAAATGCTACTTTAAATAGTGATTTAAAATATGTTACTTTTCGGGCACATACCACAACCATTACAAGCCTCATAGCATGGTGCAAACAAGCAATGCCAGGCTCAGCACTCTACAGCATCACCACATTACTGTGGCTCAGTGTTAATATGCTCCTTCAAGGCATTCCCCAGCCATATAGCCCCCCGTTGGGCTCCTCTGATAGCCTTGTGTTCATAACGCACAGCACAGTACTGAAGAGCAGATCCCATCCATGCTTTCTGACAGAGATGGCTGGGTTGCAGGTTATCATGGCAGTTGAAAAGCAGGTGACACTCTAGTAAGATGCCCATGGAATGATGGGACTGAGAAATCTTCATCATGTGATGCTGTACCTGCCCCCATGAGGCATTGCAAACCCTTCTCTACCCTGTGGCCAGTTGCACAGTGGGATAGCTACCCACAGTGCACTGCTCTCTGTGTTGATGCAAGAGCTGCTATTGTGGATGCATTCCACCGACACAAGGAAAATTGTGTGGGCATGCAACAGCGGTTTAATTACAGCAGTGGATGTACATTGGCATAACTTGTATCGACAAAACTCTGTAGTGTAGACATGGCCTTAGTCTAGTCTTCTCTGGTTTTGCTGAAGAATCTAACTGAAGACTCAGAACATGTTTATAGTGAGCTCTAAGACATTCATTGTTGAACCGGAGGTTTTCTGGCAACTTTAATAAAAGTGTTTTATCCAGAATGTTAATTAGTTATTAAAGATCAATAGCTGATAACAAAAATAAACAAAACCAGAGTTTTAAACAATCTAACTGACCCCCCGAACCATTTTTTCTCTTAATTGCTCAACTTTCATGGCTATCTTGAATATATTACTAAATTTAAAACACATGCAGTATTTTTGTGAAACCTGATATTGTTTAGAAAATGACATCTAAATAATTGAGTAAATTAGATTACATTTGCATGTCATTATTAGAGTTATGATTTTTTTCAGATACTCTTTATTGTATAGATTTTTAAGTAGCGTTAAAATATTTTTTGTTTTAACAAGCTGATTGTCTCTCTGTGTTCTTATATAGCATCAATCTGTGCTATGGTACATAAGAATTAGAATTATTTTCTGTAGATTTGTTTTATATTACATGTATTTACCCATTGATATATTCAGTATATTAGTCATGAGAACAAGTTCTCTTGTAATAAGCATACTTACAATACAGTACCCACTTGATTTAAATGTCAACATTTTATAATTTGAAATCAATTAATAGTCTTTTAATTTTTTTTAGTAATGTCAAGAGTGAGCAAGATTAGTTAATGTTTTTCAAGCTCCGTATCCAGTAATTGGAATAATTTATCATGTTAAAATTTGTACACTCTGAAAACGTCTTTAAAGCTAAAGTAAAACCACTATTGAACTTGAAGTTCTAGTTAATAGCATTGCCTGTAATTTAACAAAAAATATATGTGGCTTCTGCACTAAGACAAGGAAACTGATTTTGTAGAGACTCTGCTTTCTTGATGCCAGTTGCATTTCTTTGTTGCATCAGACTTCTCCAGGCTGCATCCACTCAGATGCAGTCAGGTATTTCTCAGAATTAGGAAATTTCTGTCTGTTTCTCAGATAAGATCTGATCTGGACTGAGTTTTCACTGTTCTGGGTGCAAATCTGCAGTAGTATCTTTGAAGGAATTTCAGCATTTTGCTTGTTGAGGTTTGAGAGATGCTTGAGGCACTGTGATCTGCATACTGGATTATTGTACTTTACGTGACATAGCATAGATCCACTACCCTTTCTCCTGGTCTAATAGCTTTTATGAATAAGTAGCACTGTTGAAAATGAAGGAAGTTGAGGGGATTTAGAGCTGAACTATGTTATTATGGAGGTGTGATAGAGGCACTCTGATATTATTTATGAGCTGCTCACTCCTGAAAGGTGCTGAACACTCTGGCCCTGATCCAGCAAAGCATTTGGGCACATGCTTAGCTTCAGGCACCTGCACAGTTGCATTGAAGTCAATGGTACTTGCTGCACAGCAGGGAGATGCAGAGTTACTGAAGAAGTGGGGAACTAATGTAAATTCATGTCCTACTCAAAGGCAGCCCTATTCACTATTTTCAACTCCCTTTCTCTCTCTGCTAGGGCCACATAGCGATTGAGAGTGACTACAGCCCTTGAGCTTCACTACCTCTGTGCAGCCTCAAAATACTCCATTACAGCAATTACTGTGACTTGTAGTTTAACTCTTCCCATCATATATTGTATGCTAGATCAGTTCTTTATTGGTGAAGAGATTCAGCTACCCAAGCACAAGAGGTATAGAAAATACTCCTGGGTTTAATTACTGGCAGTATCCAGACTGAGTCATATCTCATCAGTTACTTACACAAACAGTAATGCACATTACTTTGAAACACAGAAAACAATAGAAATACGAAGAAAAAGGACATGAACAGAGATGCTCCTTTTCTTGTAGCTTCTGATTCTTATCTCACTGTCTGGCTGCTTGGCTACATGCAGGACTCATCTTCGCCTAGGGAAATGACCATAGAAAATCTGTTTCTTAAGGTAGTTTTGCACCTGTTATTTTAGGGATGTGTGGCTGTTTCTGGCAAGATTCCCACAAGATCATACCAAGTACACTCAGACTAAACAGGCAGAAGCAGATGTTCATGCTTGATCTGGTTCATTGCTGATTATCAGAAATAGAAACAAAGTGGTACAGGAAAAATAACAGAGGCAACGCTGATAATTGCCCTACCCATGCTAGACCTTTTACACAAGGGTTTTTCTGAGGTGAAATGCCCCATATTTCAAATGTCAGATGTCTGAAGATGCCTCTGTACATTTCCAGTAACTCAGGCACATTAAGGGTATCCAGGCTTGGTCAATATTTCTTTCCATTATCATTGGCTTTTTCTTCCCTTAGCAAGAGATGCACAAAAATATAGCTACTTATAAAAGTCCATATGTAATATAGTCTGTATATATATTGTATATTGTATTGTACAATCAATATTGTATATTGAAACCCAAGAGTAAAAATGGTGGCATTAGTTGCTCAGTGCCTTGGTTTCCCCATCTGTAAAATGTATGTTGTCAGACTTAATTCATTCATGTTTGTAAAGCAACCAGTCATTGTTGGATAGAAGGCACTATAGAAGTGCAAAGTAGTATTAAAATATTATAAAGTAAGTATTAGCTCAGCCATACTAACAATTATTGTTAGTGGAACAAAAAATCTTGAGGTTTTTTTTTTAAATAGGGGTCTTCTATTTCTAAGCAGCTTCCAAAAATGATTGAAGTAAAAAGAGATGTTCTGTGGAGAAAAGGGATCAATTCTTATTAATCTACAAGAACAGAACAAAAAGTAATGGATTTAAGATGTAGCAAAGAGACTTCAGGTTTAATATTAGAAAACATGAATAATTATAACACCAAATGGGCAGTAGGACAAACTGCCAATGGAGACTGATGAAGCATTTTCAAGGCTATTCAAAGTTAGGCAACCATCTATTAAAAAAGTGATTAAAAGTGACATAAATCATTACAGCTATCATTCCATAATGTGGGGAGATTGGCTAGTTATTGATAAACCTCTAGAAACGCCTACCCAACTGAATTATTCTATGAATGATTTTTAATATTTTTATAAAATATTAGTTACTTTGAACAAGGCTATTCTGTATACTTGTCAAAATAATCAGAAATATGTTTTCCCATAAAATGGTCTTCCATAGACTTTATAAGTAAACTTTGTATCTTAAAGTGTGAACCTGTTATTATGACAAACATACATTTCAGTCTGCATGCTTGTCAATAATCAGACAGAAACTTCTTGGTAAATGCTGCATGTAGTTCCATAACCGTTTTAAAATGCCAGAGAACAGTTGATCATTTGGAAGGGAGGGAATTCCAGAGGTGATGAGGAAAATCCAGACTCTGACTATCTTGAGGATATGCTGCAAAACCTCTCTTTGAAAAAACCTTTGTGCCATAGCAGGAATGCCACTCACAACACTGACAACCCCTTCTTCTCTAATGCTCTTCCGTCCCCAAAAAACCTGAAATAAACATATCAGCTAGCCAAAAAACAAGGTTAAACTCCAGCATGTATGCCAAGCAGATTTGTTGTCCCCAAAAGGGAGAAGAGCCAGAAAGTCTGAGAAGTCTGCTAGGGATTTCGTTATTGCTATTGATTTTACATGAAAGGCATTCAGATACTAAGGTGATGGGTGGCAGTAGAAAGAGGTGGGATTCTCTTTACGTCAGGGAGAGTTCTGGAGATCTCTTGGTGTACATACACACACATACATTGGTAATAGGTGATAGGCGTGATTTATCTTAGAGGATTGCAATTTTAGCCAATCATATTTGTCTTTATAATTACTTTGGCATACTCACCCATGTTTAGTTTCAGCAACTTGAAAATAAAACAAATATATGTTTCATTTTTATATATACCATAAATTCCAGTGGGTTGTACTCACCTCCATGTGGATTCTCAGCCTGAGAGTCATTTACCTCATGGTGGACATTAACAGGTCTAAAGGGCCACAACCACCCTCTTTTTCTCTATAGTCAGGTGGGAGGGGAGGGTCCCAAAACTATGGGAGAAGGGTTCTGAAGCCTTTTGCTTGTATCATATGGGGTCACAACATGGAAAAAACACTGTTCTAATGCATATCACAAAAGAGCCAAAGGTTTCTGGGTTGTGGTTCATTTCACACAAATTTTGCTGTAAGCTATATACAGTAATACTTTATGGGAATCTGTCTGTATACTTCTCCTCACTAGCTCCTTTACTACAACTGAGTAATGTTTTCTTGGCTATTCAGAGGAAAAGACCTCTCCTGCTAATGTGACCTCAAAATTAAAAATGTGAGAAAGTTTTCCCAGTCATTCATCTTATTTCTCGAAGAAATCAGGTGGGAATTTTGGCTCCTTCTATTATCAGATCTCTCATCCATGATTTTCTTCTTCAATTTAATTAAAAATTAATTTAATGGAAAAAATCTGCGGTGACACTGTCTAGTTTTTCTTCACATAATTAAAATATATTAAATAATGTTCTGCACAGTGTAAAGTTGTACATCTTTAATTAAATACATTCTGCTATCTGACAAAGATTCCTTATGTCTACCCAGTTGAGGATCACCTCATTTTTTCAATCTGTATAAGCACTCAGGGACTCTGGTGTTGAGCACCATAAAAACATCTATTAAATTAATAAATAGAATAAAACAAAGTTAGGGCTAAGATACATTTTATTTCAGACTGCAAAGTTTCTAATTCTTTACCTAAGACTTATGTCATTACAACCAGTGTATTTGCATCTTCCACCCCCCCATATAAGGAAGAAACTAGATTTTCAACCGTTCTTTGAAGACCATTGTCTGCAAGGCCCTGATTAGGGAAAGCACTTAAGCACGGGCTTAACCTTAACACTTCAAAGCGACTTAAGCAGGTACTTAAAGTGAAGCATATGCTTAAATGCTTTCCTGAACTGGGAGCTAACTTTGATTTTAAAATGATCCTTTCTTTTCTGTTCAGGGAAGCTTTACTGTTTGAATCAGAATATTTTTTTAATATTCCATCCTATCCTTGCAGGAAGAGAGGGGCAAAGCTACTGCTAGCAGCAAGGGTGTTAAAATTCAATGGTTTAGAGGAGTTGGTTTTCATTCAGCTGAACAACAATCTTTGATGGTTCTTTTTCTGCTTGCAAACTGTGCATGTATATCGGCATCATACTCAGCATTTAGCTCAGAGGTCCGCAATCTGTGGGGTGTGCCTCGCTCGAGGGGCATGGAGGAACATTCGGGGGGGGCATGGCTGGGGCCCAGGCCAGCTGCCACAGGGCACATGGAGGGAGCACCACCCAGCTCTGCTCCTGGTCCCGGCTCCCACTGCCAGCCGTGGCTACCGGCCCCACGCCTGGGGATCCAGCTGCCAGCTGTGGCTGCCTGCCCCATGCCTGGTGCTCGACTTCTGGCCGCAGCCACCAGCCCTGTGCCTAGGGCACCAGCTGCCGGCCTTGGCCCCCAGCCAAGCCTCTGTTCCCACCCTTGCCCCCAGCTATGGCCCCAGCCTCGGGCCTTCTTACCCAGTCTGCATCCCCCCTTCCCAGAGCCATGGCGCCGCTTCTAAATTTGAGTTTGCAATGTGACCTGACATCAGAAAGGTCCAGTGCAATTTGGGGCTGCATAGTTAGAGGCGTGATAAAGATGGAAACCAATATTTTCCCTTTCCATTCATCTCTGGTGTGACCACACTTGGAAAATAGTTTTTGATTCTGGATACTATGGTAAGAGAAAAATTTTTAACAAATTGAAAAGTTAGAGAAGAGTAAAAGACAATTAGGGGCTGAAGATTCTGACTTATGGGGAAAGATGAAAAAAGCTAAAATAACTGATGTTGACTTGGAATAGGTTGGCTGTGTTTAGCAAATGTTTATTCAGCTCATCTGCTATGTATAACATGTCTAAGAGACCACTAAGGGGAACATACCAGTTACAAATATTTGAAAGATTTAAACACTAAGGAAGAAAGGAATCATGTTTGCCAGTCTTGCTTCAGCTGATCTTGAATTCTGAATACAGTAGAGTAGGCCTGACTGAGATAGGATTTTTTCTGAAGATCTGCTGACAAAGCAATTATGAATATTATATATATATATATACAATGCAGTTTTCCGAGGCTTAGGACCTAGGTAAAGCAGTGGTGGTTTGTTTTAGTTTTTGTTTTGTTGCTGTTGTTGTTGTTGCTGGGGTTTTTTTTTTGTTTGTTTGTTTTTGCTGCTAGCCCTTTTAGAAACAGATTGATATCAGAATGATAGTGGCTAAAGAGCAAGACCTCACTGAAAACCAGACACTGTGATTAAGCTCTGATTTTCTGAGTAAATAAATTAGTTATAGAAACAGTCATGCTACAGCGCTCATTGCTTCAGGAGCGGTTTCAGTCAGCTTTGTAAATTAATATATCGTGTCTTATCTTTAGAATAAAATATTTTTAACGTCCAGGAGGAACTGAGTAAGCAGTGAGGGGAAGTTAAAGGAACAAAGTTAGGTTAAGGGGGAATAAAGCAATGTAGGAGGGATGAGGAACTGAAGTAAGTGCCAGTCATTGATCTTGTGTAATCAACAGGTTAAGCACAACACAGGTTGGCTATTTGGTTAGTAGGTGTACAACAAATACTCACTCAAGAATTACTCTGTTTTGAACCTCCCATTTTTATGGAAAGTAATTGAGAAAGTCAGTTCTCACTGCACCTGGATTCCTCTGCTTTATTTCTTCCCTATACATCCGAGTTAAATATGGAACTGAGACTATTGATAGTGTCCATGATGTTTCTTCAGAATATTTTGGCAACTTTTGATACCATTTCCCACAAAGGTGGCTTAATACTTTATAAATGATAGCTTGAAGCAGCAACAGAGGATGTACCATCCTCCATGAAAAGACAGAGTTTTCATCAAGCAGAGAACTTCACACCAATACCAATGTTCTCAAGCAGAGAACTTCACACCAATGTTTCTCCACAAGAATTAAAAAGAGATGGTGAAATTAAGAGGGAGATGATGTAGCTGAATCTATTCCATATCTGGACCCAGGGCAGAGGGAGAGTCCAAGAAACATGAATAACATATTGGTAGTATGCCACCTCCCCCCATGAATACAGAAAGGAAAACTTTTTCATAACCAATGTGATATATGCCCCATACCTTGAAATTATGGAACAAAAATGGTGTAAAACTTGAGAGGATAGTATCTTTCAGAGCAGCTATTCGGTGAGCATCTTCCTGTTTAGATAAGTATTCATAGAATGTCATTGCACAGTTCTTAAGGCATGCAAAACAAACAGTTGCAAATTCTTCTTTTAAAAAATGGAAAGTTACGGGCAAAGTTACTCAATCCTCAATTATTCTAATAAGGGGGAAACTGTGGACCAAACTTCCATTCACTTCATGTAAGCAGTAATTAGTAAGGAGTTCAAGGCTGGGCCTCTGTTGGTTAATAATAAATTTGCTCTTGAGTTATGTAGGATGGAAGATGTTCTCTTGTATTTGATAGTGGGCAATAATGTATAAGTTGATGGTGAATGCCAGACTCACCATTGGGTACCAATGGTGAAGGATATCTATTCTCTTGCTAGTCCTTTAAATGATCAGCCAAGGCTCACTGTTGGAAGGGCCAAATTGTGAGGTCTTCACTTAGGCTGTTTATTTCATTAGGAGTTTTGCCTGAGCCGACGCATCTGGACTTGGCCCATAAAGAAAAATTAAGAGATAGTTTAAACTGAATTTTGTATATGGGGTAAACATTGTCCAAGGAACTAATAAAACTCTCATGGGCAAAACTAGTAAGACAAATTCAGATTGTCAAAGGAGACCATCCTGCCTACGTAACAGCAACAGTTCACCATGTCATCACTGTACCTACCTGCTGGCTCAATGCAAACATCAGCTTTGGAGTCACTCTTGAAGACACTATTGCTTAGGTAGTATTCAAGCCAAGATATTTTGCTGCTTCATTGAACACACTCAGAACAGCCAGATGACAGCAAAAGCAGCAAAACAAAAGTAAGTTTGAGTAATGATTATGATGAGTAATGAACAGTCTGCAGAACGTAATTTAAACAAGTAGGTAACTGCCTTTCTTAGGGAAAACATCTGTATACAGTGGAGTACACTGTGCACTTTCTACTATTCCATTTACAAGCTGCTTTGATGCTGTGTATTGTGAGATTCTGCAACATGTTGGACATTACCATATCAGGAAGTTGCTTCTAAGCAACTATTTAAAATAAGGGTTTGCTGTCTCTGTTCAATGGGGAGATTAGCATAAACATAGCTCAGTGGTTTGAGCATTGTCCTGCTAAACCCAGGGTTGTGAGTTCAATCCTTGAGGGGGCCATTTGGGATCTGGGACAAAAATTGGGGATTGGTCCTGCTTTGAGCAGGGGGTTGGACTTGATGACCTCCTGAGGTCCCTTCCAACCCTGGGATTCTATGATTATACTGTGAATGTAATCTAAACAATGTTAAATTCAGGAGAACAAGTCTCTGAGGAATGACAGAGCAAAAGCTGCATTGTTCCTGGGCTCTGGTTACAGTCTCTACAAATCACCCCAGAATCCTTGTTAGAGAGACTGCTCCCAGACTCACTTAGCTCATGTGGGTCTGTACTTGGGAAACCAAACCTCTCTAAAATCAGTTAAGCTGCAGCATCGTGGTCTTCAGCATGAGCTACTTAAACGGGGAAGCAAAGGGAAGCCACAAGAGCAGTCATGCACCTTGCAGCCAATTCAGTGTGGGCACCCAGAGCAGCCAGTAGATATGTAAATTACCCAGTGCCCATCCCCTCCCCACGGTGGTCATGTGTGTGGGTAAGAGAGACACTTTGTCCGTCTCGCTTGCTATTGTGGCACCCTCGGCATGGAGGGACAGGGTTTTGGGGTGTTTCTGAAGAGGTAGGCATGGGGGCAGGCTCTGTTCCCTCAGGCAGAACAGAATGTAGCAGCCTACCTGCTTAGTGAATTGTTCCCTTTGTTCTTAGTGAAATCCCCCAGGAGTATAAAACAGGTATAAAAATTGTAAGACTCCTTGTCAAGGTTCCTTCCCCACTCTGAACTCTAGGGTACAGATGTGGGGACCTGCATGAAAACCTCCTAAGCTTACTTTTACCAGCTTAGGTTAAAACTTCCCCAAGGTACAAACTATTTTACCCTTTGCCCTTGGACTTCCACTGCCACCACCAAACTTTATCTGGGTTCCTGAGAAAACGTTGTTTGGAAACGTCTTTCCCCCCAAAATCCTCCCAACCCTTGCACCCCACTTCCTGGGGAAGGTTTGGTAAAAATCCTCACCAATTTGCATAGGTGACCACAGACCCAAACCCTTGGATCCTAGAACAAGGAAAAAGCATTCAGTTTTCTTACAAGAAGACTTTTAATAGAAGTAAAAAAGAATCACCTCTGTAAAATCAGGATGGTGAATACCTTACAGGGTAATTAGATTCAAAACATAGAGAATCCCTCTAGGCAAAACCTTAAGTTACAAAAAAGACACACAGACAGGAATATTCATTCTATTCAGCACAGCTATTTTCTCAGCCATTTAAAGAAATCATAATCTAACGCATACCTAGCTAGATTACTTACTAAGTTCTAAGACTCCATTCCTGTTCTGTCCCCAGCAAAAGCATTAACCAGACAGACACAGACCCTTTGTTTTTCTCCGTCCTCCCAGCTTTTGAAAGTATCTTGTCTCCTCATTGGTCATTTTGGTCAGGTGCCAGCGAGGTTACCTTTAGCTTCTTAACCCTTTACAGGTGAAAGGATTTTTCCTCTGGCCAGGAGGGATTTTAAAGGTGATTACCCTTCACTTTATATTTATGACACTCCTTTACATTGCCAGAGCGGTGTAAAGGAGCCTTATTGTAAAGGACAGTATGGCCTTATAAATACTTATGGTGCTTTAGTGATTAGAACTGATCTAAATTTTTGGACTGAAAAAATTTCCTATCCATGAACTGTTTGCTACGACCTTTCTGCAGATGGTCAGTAGCCAGTATAAGCTGAGTTCTAAGGTACTTCACAGCAGAGAATCAGCCCTCATATTATTTACTGTATATTTTAACAGCCTTTTTCATTTAACTTTGTTCCCTCTTAAAGCATTTCTTGTAGTAGATAGATCTTAGGGTTTTACACGGCTGTCCATCACCCTATTATCTGAGCACTTGAGATGTCCAGATGAAAGGTACTTTATAGAGTAAATACCTAAGATAGAGTTCAATGTTTATAACAAAGGGAACTGATAGCAGTAATTAAAGACCTCACGCAAGCTTCTTCACGTACCTAGTTAAACTGTGTGCTTTTCGGAGGAAAAACCATCTTTTTGTTATATGTTTGCACAGTGCCTAGCACAATAGGGCTGGGCATCTGAGCACTACTGCAATACAAGTAATAAATAATATATTCATGCTAATATTATCCTATTTGGTATATTTCTGTTCTGACTTGGGAGTCTCCTGTTGTTCCACTTCTGAGCCTTTGCTGAGCAGAGACTGCCAACTGGAGATTTGCTAGTCATTGTGTTTATTATTTTTTCTTAGGGATTAAACTGAGAACACTGAATTCACTTCACTTGTGCCCTAAACCAGATTTAAACCCAGCTCTCCAGAGGGGGAAAATCTCGTCTATTATCCACTTTACTTCCTAGGCCACTTTTTACTGCTGCATTGTAGTCAAGTTGTAGTCAAGTTGAATTATTTAAGAAAAGTACAATTCATGTGACGTATAGCAGCATCTCCAGCACCGTGCCCTGGGACTGTCACTTGCACTGTGAGTATTCTCTGTTCTGTATTGCAAAGACGTTACATCCTGTAGTGAACAATCTTGCATTGGCAGTGGAATAGACTAGCTGACCTAATAGGCTTTTTTCTATTTCTAATTTTTATAATTCTGCCTTCTGAAATATTGCATTATACATATTTATGGATACATACTATTCTGCTTTAATTTTCCACCCTTATCTATTTCTTTCAAATTGAATAGTTCACAACAGGAAAGACACCACTTTGTCAAATCTGAGTGTCTAGGCTAACAGATTCTGCCATCCACGAGCCAGGCAGCAGTGCGATTTGTATAATAATTTTGGCTGATATTTTCATATGTACTGTGTTGATTATGCAATCTGTTTTGTAATACATTTTCACTAAGCAGGAAATAGGGTTGTGCTTCTTTGGCCTGTTTATAGGGGACTTCAGCTGATCTCTCTCCCACACGCAGATCAGAATCCGCAAGCAAACCTCCATGGGTCCAGGGACATAGGTGCTGTGGATGCTGCTGACTCATTCCATGGAGGAAGGATGAGATCCATGTGCAGATATGATCCTGTGAGCATACGTTCTTAGGGAATGATCTCCCACCTAGTTATTATAGGGTTGGAAATACACAGCGGTCCCCATTTGTTAAGCTGTGAGCCCTAGGAAGAAGGAAGGAAAAAGTGACAGCATGAGGAAGTCATTATTAATTATTATCTGAGCTGTATTTGCTTGTACTCTATTTGGATCTTTATAATTGAATGTTTTGGGGCAAAGGTTTCTACTAATGATTCTTATTTGGGATATATTTTTGGTAGATGGATAGGGGTCCAGTTGTTAGGATAGAAGCCAGGCAGTCAGGAGACCTCCTTTTCTCCAATTCTTAATCTGTAAATTAGGGGATTGATAGGTTTAATAAATTAGAACCAAATTATAGCTTGCTGTCATGGGTACAACAGAGTAGACAGAGGGTGCAGTGAGCCCCTTTCTCACATACACAACCTGTTCAGAAGGCAGCCATAATTCTGGCTATGCTTGGGAGCACAGAAGGTGGAGGCTGGGTAGCGCTGCTGACAGAGTGTATCAGCCTAGTAGGTGTGGAGCCATAGACCCACCTGAGAACAGACAATGCTGGCAGTGGAATTCAGGGAGAAATTCAGGCTACAGCTTTTTAGATATCTAAAAAGACCTGCCCTTTATTGCATTAGCTCTAGCATCCCAGAACGCCCCTTCGCTACTGCTAGAGCTGCTGCCCACACCAGAGTGCTCTAGATGCTCAGCAAATCATACTTTGGCCCTCGCTGTTTGCAAAACTCTTTGAGCCCCTTTCAGAAGAGGCACTGCATACTGACGAAGGAGAAGCAGGAATGTTATTAAAAATGTTTTAAAGTCAGCGTGAGTAATGGTGCTGAGCACCCACAATTCCCCTCCTTTGTCAAGTCCTTTGATACCTGAGGAAAAGCACTATATAAGAACTAGGTATTATTACCATAGTAATAATACAAGTGAAATATATCCAGGCAGGAGCGAGTGAAGCTGAGGCAGTGATGTGGTTAAAAATGTATTTGTTTTGTCAAATGACTTAATTCATCCATGAAAATCACTTCAGCCCTTTAATTCCAGTCACCATTTAATAGGTATAGGAAAGAAACATCATGTGTAGAGCAGGTGCAGTTGCTGTGGACACCGGTTCAGATTCTTCTTAGTTACATCAGTTCAGATGTAACTCCAAAGAAGTCAATGATGCTACTTAGGTAAATGTAACCGAGAGCAGACTCTTGCCCTACCTATGCCTGAAATTGTAAAGAGAGGGCTTTTTTAGCACAAAAAAAGGAAAAAAGGAAAATAAAAGAGTCTTTCTTACTGTATAATTCTACATGGCATACTTCAGTTTCCCATTTTGTTTTGTTCACTTCACTACTTTATTTGCTGTATAGCTACATCACCTTTTCTCCAGGCCATGCAAAATGCTACTGCTAAAACCACCTTCCTTGACCACTGATCTGACTATATCACCTTTCTGGCTCCCTGTTTTCCCAGTGCATCACATTCAAGCTGCTTGTCCTCACCTTCAATGCTCTTCAGCATCCAACTCCATGGATTCTGGAAATCAGAAGTTTATATATGGTTTATTCATTAAAGATTATTCTAGTTTCTAAAGAACCTTTTCTGTTTTCTTATTCTAAATTTTGCATTGGCCCATGCTGCATTTTATTTGATTCTGTATAGAAGTTTAACCACCTTATCTTAAGCTGATTTTTCATCACTCCAGTCAGACAGGCTTAAGATTTCATTCTTATCCCCACAAGCTGATTCTGACCTTGGTTACACCAATGTAAGGTTGATTTTCAAAGCAGCCTGAGGGCATTAGGCACACAACTCCTACTGAAATTCGATATAATTGGGTACCAAATTACATTAGGCTCCTTTGAAAATCACCATCCTAGTATGGAGAGACAAGGTGGGTGAGGTAATATCTTTTATTGGACCTACTTCTGTTGGTGAGAGAGACAAGCATTCGAGCTTACACAGAGCTCTTCTGCAGTCCACTGAAGTCCATGGAGTGACTCCAGGCTTAAATATATGTAACCCTGTCAGAAGCCAGCCTCACATCTGCAGCATATCCCTGTCTTGGGCCGAGTGGCTGGGTAGCTTTTGTATAAAATTGAATTTCTCCCTTTCATCCAGCCGAGCTTCAAGCTAAATCATTTGATTAGTTTTTGTCCGTATTATTGGGGGATTGTATACTGGGGAGGAAAACTACATATCTTTCTTGTTGCTCCAAGATCTGGAACTGGGGCTCTGAAAACTATCATAAGAGTACGTTTACTTCAGTATACTGTGCTATTGTCTCATTGCAGGGACTGAAATAATGTTAGTTCATTTGTCAAATATAGAGATATCTTTCAATATAGAGAATATCTTCCCTCTATTTTCATTCATACAATATTGAATTAATCCATGTGTTATATGACCCAGAGACTGGCGGCATATCTCAAGTTGTTTAATAGCACATGGCAGTTTAAACCATATGTAGCAGACTGGGTTTGAACCATATGTAGTGAAAGTTAAGTGAGCTTTTTTTGTAATTCACTAAGCTATAGTAGAAACTTAGCTAAGAATTCACTTAGCTAAGAATCCAGATTTGTAAATTTAAGGCAATGAGACGAGAGTTGAGAACTCTTGATACACTTCATAACAGGCAGATGCAGGAAAGTTATATTCAAATAATCAATTTGCATTAGTGAGCTGTATCTATTCTTTAATTGGATTTTGTAGAGGTTTCTCAGCATTATTAGAAGACTATACATGAATGCTGGCTCAGAATGCTGATAAGTGTCTGGCATTTGTTAAATCTGCAAAAAAAATTTTCAGAAAGTAACAATTGCCAGAGAGTTCATTCAGCAAAAACGGCATTTTAATTTACAAAATGCTTGTCTTCTTTTGTTCCCAAAATGCTTGTTGTTTTGTAGTTTGAGAATTTAACAGTAATATAGTTTTATTAAAATATTATTTTCATTTATGATTTTAATTTTTTAAACATACTGTTTTACTTGCTGGTGTTGGAAGGTACCTACAAAAATATACATCACCCCGAGATATCACAAAGATAAGAGCTACAGTCCTAAATGCTGTTTTCACTCTGTTCTATCTACTATTGGTATAGTCTTGGGTCCTCTTTTATTTTCTGGGTTTGGTTCTTATTTATGTGACTGCATGAAGTCCCATAATGGGTTCTCGGTAAAATTATGGCTTTCCCTTTTCCAGTTGATACCAGCAGTTAACTGAAATGTCTTTCATTTACCATAACCAATGCTCCAACACTAGAGTTTATTTCCAGCACAGTGATATTGTGGGTAACATTTTCAAAAATACTACTTGATTCAGGAGCCCAAGTCCCATAGAAATTAGTGGGAGTTCGGCTCCTAAGTCTCTTAGGCACTTTAAAAAAAGTTTCCATGTGTGTCATGCAGGATATACCACTTGTGAAATAAGACCTTTTTTCTGCTTTGATCTTTAACCTGGGGAAAGTACTGTAGTACTTAGTCTGATCCTTTTACCAGGGACCATATGTATTGCTATTCCAAAAATCTTGAATTAATGGCTGTCCTCAGCAGGTGTTGCTATAAATCCTAGCCCCCTTAGTAACACTTGCGGGGTGCTATTCTTTATTTTTAATTTTAAAAAAGAAGCAAATTTTGATTTCCATTTTATTGGAGGAAATCTGAAGTAATTCTACTGACTTTAGTGGCACTATTCCAGATTGACACTGGTGACATTTAGATCAATATACTCTGGCTCATAAAATATTAAATATTAAAAAATGACAAGAATTTTGCTACACAAATGTTACTGCTAATGCACACAGAAAACTGCAACCTGATAGTGGCTAGGCAGATGGCAGGTAGCGATCGCTGCTTCTGACTAGCTAAGGGCTTGTCTGTACAGAGAGTTAGGGCTCAGCAAGCTAGGGTATAAATCTCCAGCGTTCTAACCTGCCTCACCCTAACCTGCCTCCTTGGTACAGTGAACTACTCGTTCCACAGTGTGTTTTGACTTGCAGCTGTTTGGAACAGCAGTTGGTCATAGAGCATTATGGAACTTCTAGTGCGTGGTAGAAAGGTCCACATGAAAACTTAGCAAAAAGAAAAGGAGTACTTGTGGCACCTTAGAGACTAACCAATTTATTTGAGCATGAGCTTTCGTGAGCTACAGCTCACTTCATCGGATGCATACTGTGGAAATTGCAGAATATCATTATTATATACACAGACACCATGAAACAACTTAGTGCATGGCAGGCTGGTGTGCTGTAGATTTACACTCCAGCTTGCCGAGAACTAACTCTCTATACAGATAAGCCCTAAGAATTGTGCACATCCTATTAAATTTGTTACCCTGTCTCTGTGACCCACTTGTTTGATTTGTCCACCTGTTATGTCTTATCATTTAGCCTGTATGCTTTTGGAGCAGAATTGGACTTTATTATGCCTTTGTAGAGTTTATAGCACAATGGGGCCCAGCCTTGTTGTGGCCTTTAGGCTTTATCACAATATAAATATTGAATAATGATAATCATAAAAGCACTCCTAACCCAGCTGAAGCACATGGGGCATTGTCCAACCTTTTAAAATACAATCAATTTACAATATAATACAACACTATGAAAACTAATTAAAATGCAAATAACGTGGCAAATAATGCATTTGTGTAAGTGTTAAAATTGTTCAGCTGCATACACAGATGCACAGTCTTGCACATGTACAAATGGAGGCTGGAGGTTGAAAATGTATCTAGACCTGAAGTGCATCAGTGACACTTCTCTCTTTTTTTCCTCTCACATTCTTTTGGTTACACTGCAGGGAACAACCTAAATTATATCTGAAAGATTTTGTACCAACTATCAGTGCTTTTGAAATTCAGCTTGCATGTCAATTTGGGGTTTAGACAGTTAATGTAAACCAGGGGTAGGCAACCTATGGCACGCGTGCCAAAGGCGGCACTTGAGCTGATTTTCAGTGGCACTCACACTGCCCAGGTCCTGGCCACCGGTCCGGGGGGCTCTGCATTTTAACTTAATTTTAAATGAAGCTTCTTAAACATTTTAAAAGCCTTATTTATTTTACGTACAACAATAGTTTAGTTATATATTAAAGACTTATAGAAAGAGACCTTCTAAAAACATTAAAATGTATTACTGGCACGCGATACCTTAAATTAGAGTGAATAAATGAAGACTCGGCACACCGCTTCTGAAAGGTGGTGACCCCTGATATAAACTATGTGTTGGTGCATTGTATGAGGGCTTGGGCACAAGGAGACCAGCAAATAAACCCAATTAAAGAATATCTTCTAACATTAAGGTATTTAGGTAGCCAAAGAGGGCAATTTACAGACATTCTCTTCCTCTCTGACAGTCTCTTCTAGAAAAACCCAGATTTGGAGCTGGGTAGCTGGTGGGTTTTTCTTTAGTGAGGTCAGCAGACAGCACAATGCAGTTCTGAAAAACACTTTATAAGTATTTTACCATTTTGTAGTTTAGCCTAATATCAAATGTATTCCGGTAGCATTTTTTAAAAGGATAAATATCTGAGGGGGATAATTTAGTGCCAGAAGCATGAAATTTGAACACCTTAGGTCTTTTGAATCAAGTGATCAATCCTCAGCAAGGTCCATTCAGCGCATTATCCTTTTGAATCAGCTAAAAGGAGTGCCATGCAATTTACTGTATGGAGGTCTTTGAAAGAAACCTTAATAAACTGAGCACCTGTCTGTGGTATAGAGATATTTGCAATTCCATGGCACTTTTCACAAGAGTAGAGGTTTGCCCAACTGTACATGGCCAAAATTTCCCTTATCCTCATTGTTGTGTTGTAGGACAGTTGGTTCCATTATTTCTTTGATATCTATAACTGAGCTGTCAAAATTCACTGCACTGGCTGAATATCATGGAAATATAGTCAGTCTATTTTTATTCTCTGTGTGATAATCAGATCCCTACATTTAGTTCAAAATGACAGTCAAAAATGTCTGATTTCTGCTTGAGGAATTATATTAATTGTTGCCTGGCTTGATTTTATTTCTACATGAATGACCTCAGAAAGAGTAAATGCAGCTGTCATATGTGTTATGTGCTGAGTTTTTAGACCTGAAATTGACCTCTTTGAAAAGAGCACCTATACCTTATACAATAATTTATGTATAACAAGATATAGAACATTTTAATTTTTACCTGGTTTATATAGTATAGAACATTTAATAAATCATTCAGTACATTATATAAAAACTCTAAGGCACTTACCTCAACATTTCAGTCGTAAATGCTTAAAGCATTTTGGATGATGTTTCCTGTCACAAATTCCACTTTTATTACATTATTCTGAACTATTAATGCATTTTTCAGGCACTTGGTGTTTGAGATCTTTTCAGACCACTTGTCACATATGGCTTGCTATACTGAAAGACATTATTAGATATAAGAGAGACAAGGTAGGTGAGGTAACATCTTTTATTGGACCAACTACCTCACCCACGTGGCTACAACGACACTATATACATTATTAGATATAGACATACATTTCCTTAGCTATAGGCCTGATTCTGTAGGGTGCCTTCAGTGGGAGCTGAGAGTGCTCAGCACATTGCACAAGACTGAGCCCAGATACGTGAACACAAAAGGCCAGATACACACCAGCTGGTCTATTGCTAGGGCTCCTAGATGCTATGGTAATACAAATAATAACAACTGTTAGTATTTACACGTATCAATTTTTCTCATCCCAGAAATCTGAAATGACAAAATTAGGCTTCTTATATATTCTAGAGATTATTTATGCATAAAAGTGCATTGTATCTTTATAAACTGTAGTGCTGATCTAAGAAAAAGGGGTAGTTTCCCTTTAACTTACATGAAATCTAGGGTGGCAAGTTTAATCTTAAACTGCCAAGGTTTGTTTAAATGAAACTGAAATTCTTTGGGGAGCATTTCAAATCTACATAATGTTTGTGTGATAATGATTGTGTGATGTAACCTTTAAATTAACAGATATATGTGTGAAGATATGTACCTGCCATCTGCTTAGTGGCTTCACATTTGAAGATGCGACAGTGTATTAATTATGCCACCTAAAGGCTATAATGTTTGGATGGAACAGCTTATTTTCGTGATGTCTGATGATGCTGAAAATGTTCCCTTTTGGCCAAACCATATACCCTGTGGTGACCACTCAGTTCCAACCAGTAGCAGTGTGGATTTGGTGCACAATTCTATCTAGAGTGGGAATTGTTTCTATAGATTCCAAGTTATACATTTCAGTAAAAAAAGTACTTCGTTTTGGCTGGCATCTAATGGTAGAATTTGGCTGCAAACTATTATACCTTTAAACACAGAGCTCTTTAGCCATACTGTGCTCCTATTAATTTTGGTGTCAAGTATAGAGTAACTCCATTGACTTCAATAGGGCTAGTCTGGATTTACACCAGAGTAACTGAAAGCATACCTTTGTCCTTGACTATATTAAATGCACAGAAGTACTTTAAAAATAATTGTCAGTGATCTGACAGTAGCAACCGAATCAACAAAATTCAGAATTAAACTTTCAAATCACCTTTGAGTTCAGGAACACAATGAGGTATGATACTACACCTAGCCTTCATAATGCTTAACTCTGTTCAGAAGTTATTTGTGGTGTACTGCATATAGGAGTTCTGAAACAAAAAAAACGGTGCTTGCCGTATGCTATTTTTATATTTCAGTACCCATAATCCTTTTCTAGCTCAGCAGTTTCAAACCTGTGGTAGTGTCTGACTTCGGAGGGCAAACTGATTGCCAGAATAGTGTAAGATTTTCCTCACATGCCGTATAGCCTCATTCTTTACACTTCTGTTGTGTTAATGCTGTTTAAAAGCAGATTTTTAATGGAAATGGACCTTTAATTTTAGAGGATCTGATCCAAAGTCCATTAAAGTTAATGAGATTCTTCCCACTGTCTTCAGTGGTCATTGGACCTTCGATAGATACCCTGCCTTAGGATATTATACTGCTTCACATTACTATAATATCTGAGACTTTCCATGTAAAATCTGTAGCAATAGTGAAGTCCATAGTGGACTTAATGGCACTTCTGGCACTTCTACCTTTTCAGGGTTAAAACTCTGCTTAGGGGAGGGCTTGTGATTTTTTATTTGATTAATTTACATTTATTGGGGGTTTATTTAGGTTGATTTGTATCTGGATTTTTTGTTTGTTTTGGATGGAGGAGGTTGTTTGTGTATCGGTTGGTTGAAGATTTTGAGCAGAAGAAGGGGTGTCAATATTGTGAGTGCTACTCTTAAGGTGAAAAGTCCTTTTGGGAACCAGGCTGCAAGATGCTTTCAGGACTTAGCTCCTAATGATGAGTGCAGTATAAGTATCTAAATAGAACAGATCAATAATTGTAATATCTATAAAATAAAACTAAAATTTGGGATTCTGTCAGTTAAAAATTAAATTGGTAGGAAAAACTGATGAATTTCGGATGGGTCCTGATCTACACTGGCAGCTTTATAAACTCCAGTTCCTGGAGTCAGTGAGTTAATGGATGCCTTTTTATATTAAAGTGACCCTTTGGGGAAGTGAACTCTTTGGAGATGAAATCCACCCCCCCACCCCCACCCCCACCCCCACCCCCGTGTGCAGACAGTCCTATGTGCCATACAAGGCCCTTTGTCCTTTCAGCCCCATATTAACACTCCAGTCCTGCATCTGGTTCCACAGTATGGACTTCTGCACCCACATGGAGTCCCACTGAAGTCAGTGGGTAAAAAAATTAAGGGCTAATAGTGTGAAACACTCCTATGAGGTCCTGAATGCCCTCAACACCCGCTGAAGTGAGTGCAGGCACTTTACAAGATCGAGCCCTAAGTGAAATTTGCTGTAGTGCTGAGGGGCTGGGCAAGGCCCTATACACCAAAAGAAATCTCAGGGCCATTTGATGGCTAGTCAGTAAAGCAATACACTCTATAGTATAACGTATTCAACACACATTATCTGTCATGTAAAGAAAACAGACCATTTCATTATGCATAAAGGTGCCTGAAATAGGTTGCTTCCATGATTAGCATTTAGAGGACTTTTAAGTTTCTAAAGGTGATGTCAAAATTAGGGCACAGACTTTCGCATTCAAATGTCTCATTTAAGTGCTGACAACCAGATGCTCCAAAAGCCTTCATTGTTTTATCACAGTGAATTTTTCTTAACTTGGAAAATGGCTGCCATGGCTGACTGAACATGAACTCCAGCAACAAAATTATCAACAAACCTAGTATGTTTTTCTTGTTAGATACAGTGCTTGTCTTAGTCGGAAGCAGGGTGTGGTACCTAAATTATTTTGTTTTCTGTGACTTCTTTTTCTTGCCACGTTGTTTCTATTTGTTATTTTCTTATGCAACTTGTAACAGCATTATACTGGAATCTGTTTCTGTGGCCAACTACTGGCAGAAATACCAGCATATAGATCAGAAAGAGCTTTTCCACAGTCTAATTAAATAATGCCAGAACACTGCTGCATTAACATAGCTACAATAACTCTATGCAGCATGCATCATAGTCAACATTTTTAGACAGCTTCTGCCATTTATGAAGTGAAGTCTGAATTATGGGTGGAGACAAGTCATGTCTCATAAAGACATGGTTTCAGGAACCAAATTCAATTACACTGTAGTAATCTAATATGTGTTGGATCCCTACAGTATGGTATACATGCAGTTATAAAGAAAGAAATAGGAATTTTTATTTTGTGAATTCCTTCTGTTTATTTTTTATTTGAGGGCTCTGAGAGGTTATAGAATAGTTTAGACTATCTAGATTCATGTGCTAAGTAAGAAGGGCAGACAAGGGTAGAATGAAGTGAATGGATAGGCTGTGTGAATTTTCAGTTCTTTAAAATCACTAAATATTATCTATATATTTATTTATATTGTTTAGTGTACATTTTTTCTCAAATATATTTCTTTTTAAAAAGGTATGTGCTTTGATTTCTATGCACCTTCTTTTCTCATCCTTACTGAAAACATTATGAATTAACATATTTTGCTGATCTCCTCCCCAGTTTGCAAATTGTCCTGTGATCTTCAAGGTGCAATATTATTTTAATCAAAACAGCATTACTTTAACTGACTTAAGTAGTCTGTTCTGGTTCAGAAGCCTTAATTAATTACTGCTGAACTATAAAGAGTGTGCCAATGCATGGATAGACCATTCACATGGTCTAATTATACGGAGTGTGACTTACCCTACTTTGTAGTTTCATTATAAACAACAGAAGAAAATGGTGAGGATATTTTATTTAAATAAGACAAAAAGCCTTCAAGTTTTGCAAAGGTTAAAATTAATCCAAAGGGATTTTTTTTTCAAAGCTCCTTGATGGTCATTAAGGCATAATAAAGGAGGAAGGGTCATGTGCAAAGCTAATTCTGCTGTGTTGTTTTTTAAAAATCTGAACATCTAACACCTACTTGGATCTTAAAATGTCTAATTTAGAGTACTCTTTTTGTTGTTTCTGTTTGGTTTTTTTCATAAAGAAAAATCAAACTATTTTAATTATGTTTCCATCTTAGGTTTTTCAGATTTTTTTTTTTTTTTTTTACATCTCTAAAAAGTTCACCTTTAGTGGTTGAGACTTATGTGTTCAAAAGAGAAGCAGTGAAGATCACTGTGAGATCTTCAAATAATTGCTGGTTCAATCATTCATTAATCAGGATTTTCAGCTTATAGTTATCAGGGCTAAAGTCATCCATTAACTGCAGTAGGCTAACACTTGGGATGAAGTTGATCCTCAAAGTAGGAAATGCATGAGAATCAAGAGAACAGAAATCAACTGCTTTCAGTTGTATAATAGCAAAAATATTTAAGGGTTGATATCAAATTACTAAACACTGGATGCTCAGAAAATATTGAAAAAAGAATGGAAGCCAGAAAAATGACATCAAACCAATTGCTATGCAATTACTCAAGGAATACTGTGGGAGAGGTCCTTGTATTGGGAAACTATATGGAGACAGGACAGTAGCTAACCACTGAAGGCTAATCCTGTACATAATGTACCTTTAATTTGTAATTTTTAAATTTATTTATTTACTAATTCAAGATTAGTCTATTAACTGTATATAATTTTCTAAACAGCATTTTTAAGTCAATAAACATTTTATATTTAAGTAAAAACAAAACTTTTTAGCTGAGTGTGACATACTTTAAAACAGGGGTCGGCAGCCTTTCAGAAGTGGTGTGCCGAGTCTTCATTTATTCACTCTAATTTAAGGTTTCGCGTGCCAGTAATACATTTTAACATTTTAGAAGGTCTCTTTCTATAAGTCTTTAATATATAACTAAATTATTGTTGTATGTAAAGTAAATAAGGGTTTTTAAATGTTTAAGAAGCTTCATTTAAAATTAAATTAAAATGCAGAGCCCCCCGGACCGGTGGCCAGGACCTGGGCAGTGTGAGTGCCACTGAAAATCAGCTTGTGTGCCACCTTTGGCTTTAAACATCAAACATGTATGGATCCATACAGAAAAAAAGTCAAAACTAAATGTGTTTGAGGGATAAAAATCACAGTTGTTTAAAGTAGGAATCATCTTAGATTCACAACAAACAGAGAGCTGTATCCGTTACTCTTTCTACTACATATGTAAACCAGTATATAATTATTGCACTTTAGGTCTCAGAGGTGCAAGGCATCTCCAATTCCCACTGGTCAGCATCTCTGAAAATCAGACGAGCAATGCATAGTAGTGTTAGCTGTGGGTGCTCAGAACTTCTAAAACTTAGACCATATGTATCTCATATTTGGCATTTCCTTTACTGAATGTAAATTTGAGGACTAAAATAAGTGCACAGTATAGTCCATATGATATGGCACGTGGAATGCCTTTTATAAAGTTTTTGCTATTCCAGGTTTTTGAGATCTTGGTCTGGATAATGTTCTGATTGCTTCAGCACATGATAGTCTCCTCTGGGATGGGAAAAACTCCTCTTCTGAAGCTCTTTGAGATTCAGAATAGTCCTTTGACAGTGTTTCTAAAATATATTTATTCCATGCAAGTTCCAACGGCAGTGTGGTGCAGGGTCTTAAGGAATCTGGTTTTGGGTGGCCCGCTGTTTTATTCTCTAGCTGAGCTTAAAAGTCACATTTAGCAAGATAACAGTTTTATTCTGAAATTATCAATTGATTTGATATGATATTATGAAAATAAATGTATGAGTCATAGGATATTCAGAACCACACAATCTCTCACTTAACCAGTTAGCAAAAAACACTTCCTCTGTCACTCCAAATACAAATGAAACAGAGTATCAAATAGCACACACTGAAACTCTGACTTCACAAAATCCTTTGTAGAGTTCCAAAGTAAAGTTATCAAAGAAAGCTTTTACATTTTGTCCAGTGATGATCAGTATTCATATATTGGAAGAATTTGGTCAGTGTTTTTGACTTCTATTATGAATGTTCTGCCATTCATTGCTTTCAGTGGTATGTCCAGCACTATTTTCCTCAGACTAAAATCTGAAGAAAAGTCTTCAGTGGTGTGAGTCACTGTATATGCTGTTAGATTCAGTTCACATCAAACACTATTCCACATGACGTGGGCAACATTTTATGGACTCTTTGTGCGAAAGACTGTTTTTTCTCTTTCAAATGTAAGAATTTGTTTACATCTAAGTAAGCGTGATATTGAATGTGAATAGGCTACAGGCAAAATCTAGCTGTTCCTACATTTAACTGTGTTTATAATTAAAACAATATTACCACAGATAATGTTTTTTTCCAGTGAATATTTGTTAGTCCTTAGTTCTAACATTCGAGAATAAGGTAATGCTCGCTTCCCATATTCTCTTTTTGTTTTCTTATTAGCTTATTATTATCAGCCTGTGAACCCCCTTCTAGACCTTTATCAAATGGTTTATTTATGGTAAGAAACAAATGCTTTTCTCCTTCTGTAACTGCATTGCCAGTCTGAAGCCACTCAAGACAATCTGTCGCGGTCTGGGCCTCCTGCAGCAGATTTGGCCTGGCTGTCCCAAATTTTAGTGAATGGCACTGTGACCTGACACACAAATCCACTCAAATTTAGCCTATGTCATGGAGGGTGAGCTGGGTCAACTCTGCTGCTCTGGGCAGCTTCCCAGAAATCTGATGCCCTAGGCAACTGCCTAGTTTGTCTATAGTCAGACCAGCCCCTGCTGCTTAGTGAAGGCTGAGGCTGGAATGACAAACAGGTTACAGGGCAAAACTCAGTTAAAACATATAAACTGAGGCCTGGACTGTATCTGTAAGATCCATGCATAGATGGGACCCTCCTACATGTGGAAAGAGGCCCATTACATATGGAAGGCGACTTGGTCTCCTCTACAGTACTACAACGTCTCCTCCTGACAAACCCCGTGGAGGGTGTTCCATGAATGTTGAGTCCTCTGCCATGGAAATGTGTGGAGGTGGGGCAGGCCAGGGGTGGAGTTACACTGAACTCTCTCAAGTCCCAGAGGGCTTAGGCATAATTATCTTTCTCATATAACAGTATTATCTAGGCAGCTATATCCTCTATGTAGACCACTGGAGGCAACCATGGTCAAGAGAAATCTTTCATATTGCAGCTCCAATGGAACCCCACTGCCAGCGAGACGGGTAGGGAAATATTGAGGGGCATAGACAGTGAGAGGAAAGCACAGATGGTTTCCTAAAATCTGCAAAGTGTGTGGGGTAGGCTCCCACAGGAGACAAAAGGTTTTGCAGTGGCTTCCCTAATGAGATCATTTGGAAGGATTTTGGAGCGGGGATGGAGGGAAGGTTCCTTGCAGAGATTTCCTCCCCCAGACCTCCTCCCAGTGGTTTTAAGCATGGGAAGGGTGGATGTGGTCCAAAGTAAGGAAATTTAATAGTCTGTCCCAGAACTACATGGGATCTGTCCTGGGTCTGGTTCTAATCAATATCTTCATAAATGATTTGGGTAATGGCATAGAGAGTACTCTTCTAAAGCTTGCAGACAATACCACGCTGGGAGGGGGTTGCAAGCACTTTGGAGGACAGGATTAAAATTCAAAAGGATCTTGAGAAACTGGAGAAATGGTCTGAAATAAATAGGATGAAATTAAATATGGACAATACAAAGTACTACACACAGGAAGGAATAATCAATAGCAATAGCAGGGAATGGATCATTTGATGATTGCCTATGCTGTTCATTCCCTCTGAAGCACCTGGTATTGGCTGCTGTCGGAAGACAGGATACTGGGCTAGATGGACCTTTGGTCTGACCCAGTATGGCCATTCTTATGTTCCTGAGCACAAATACAAAATGGGAAATGACTGTCTAGGAAAGAGATCTGGGGTTATAATGGGTCATAAACTAAATATGAGTCAACAATGTAATACTGTTGCCAAAAAAACCCAATCATTCTGGGATGTATTAACAGAAGTGGTGTAGGCAAGACACTAGAAGTAATTCTTCTACTCTACTGAGCACTCGTAGGGCCTCCACTGGAGTACTGTGTCCTGTTCTGGGCATCACATTTTGGGAAAGATGTGGACAAATTGCAAAAAGTCCAGCAGAGTGCAACAAAAATGATTAAAGGTGTAGAAAACTTGACCTACAAGGAAAGACTGAAAAAATTGTGTTAAATATTTTCCAAGTTCAGTACAAGCACTAGTTATAATCTTTCCAATTCCATCTCTTCTGTGAGATGGAGATAATAATTAAATATTAATAATATACCCATTTCACAGAAGAGGAAATTTGTTCATAGAGAAGACACACAATTTGCCCATTGCACACAGTAAGTCAGTGCTAGAACCAGTATTAGAACTCTGGAATTCTTATCTCACAACTCCATACTCTGTCCAGTAGCTTATATTGCCTCTTTTTTGTAATACAAAAGGTGTGCTACAAATATCCTGATAAGGCTTTAGGGAAAATGGCAGAAATAGATTTTAAAATTGTGTAAATCTTGTGGCATGCTTGAAAGCAGATTCTATTGTTTGTCCAGGCTTCTGTAAAAGTCACAGTTGTAGTTGCTCAACCAGTGTTTTATGTTTTTTTCCTCTCCTGCTGGTAATAGCTCACCTTTCCTGATCACTCTCGTTACAGTGCGTATGGTAACACTCATTTTTTCATGTTCTCTGTGTATATAAAATCTCCCCACTGTATTTTCCACTGCATGCATCCCATGAAGTGAGCTGTAGCTCACAAAAGCTTATGCTCAAATAAATTTGTTAGTCTCTAACGTGCCACAAGTACTCCTTTTCTTTTTCCCTTTGTGTCCCTGTCATATTTCTTTTAATTTTTATGCAACAGTTTTTTATGGAAATTAGTGATAGTTCAACTAAGATTTACTGTTTTTTACATTCCATATCCCAAAAGGACTCTTTAGTGAAAACTAAAATAAATCAAACCATGGACAATTCTGTTCAGAATTTTGCAGTACTTGCACATATCAAATATTTTATTTTTAGTGCACTTTAGTTTATATTAATAGGCGGAATGATCTGCAAACACAAAGGCCATTTTACATCTCTGCTTCAACCATTTATTTGAAGACAGGTGTAAAAGTGTAGAAAACTTGACCCACAAGCCTTTTAGCCACTTATTTCATACTGTATTTTAGAGTTTATTTTTGTATTTTAGGTTTTGTATTTTAGATTTAAATTTTAGAGTGAGCTGCAAACAAAAAATGTTGACTTGCATTCCATCCTTAGCTTGAAACCAAGTTTATCTGTAGTTTGCAAGTAACTGAATATGATGCAGAATAGTTCAAGGTGGAGAGGATTAACTAGAGAGAATTCCGTCACTGTTAGCTCTGATGAATCCATTATTTGGTAAACTGGACCTGTTATCCCACTTATATAGAAAGAACCAATAATGTGCACAATGTGTTACTTTGCTGTTTCCCCCCCCCCCCCCCACTTCTGGTGGAATTTAGCCCTTAAATGTTACTGATGATTTTATAACAGAAACTAATATATATGGCCCCTTTACACAGCTCTGGCAGTGAAAAGGGGCTTTGAAGTGGCATAAATTACATTTACATCCACTTTAAAGCCCCTTTATGCTGCCCCAGTGGTGTACAGGGGGCGGGAGGGGGAGGTGTCTAAGCATAAATGACAAACAGGCTCAAGTAGGTTTATCATTGACAAGGAATATGCATAATTTAAAATGTACTGTATGGAATATCTGTTTTTTTGTTCTAATAAAAATACAGTGATACATAGCCTTGTGAAATGTAAGGAAAATGATGTAATATGAGTGGCTGAATATCAATGCAGCATGTGCTGTTACAGACAAAATTTGCCACAGGGTATGTCTTCACTGCAATGCAAGTACAGGGTTAGTAAACTCAATAGTTTTGGCGGACTTCCAAAGCATGAGTGCTGTGGGGCAAAGCAACAGGACTTGAGTCAGGTGCAGATCCTCCACCTCCATAGGATCCTGGGTCCAAACCCTTGGTTAGTGCGATTTGTGTGTAGACAGAAGTTAGGCTTGAGCCTGATTTCGAACCCTAGGCTTATATTGCAGGGTAGACATACCCCTAGACTCATTTTAACATTCAATTGTGTACTCTCTTGTGGAAATTTTAATGTCAGTTTTTTCTTGTTTAGTTGCTCACGGAAGAAGAGAGAGGGTTTCTCCATTTATTTGGCTCGTTCTCTTTTTTCATTTAGTCATATCTAACATAACTTATTAGGAATACTAGATTATAATGATTTGGAAATAAAAAATGTGATGCACACTCTAAAAATAGCTAGCAGATTACAAATACACAAGAATCACTTTTTATAAGTGCAGAGGATCATATGTTCCATCCAAATGTGATTCTTTACCATAGTGGAAGAATAATAATATTGGTTTCAGAGTAGCAGCCGTGTTAGTCTGTATTCGCAAAAAGAAAAGGAGTACTTGTGGCACCTTAGAGACTAACAAATTTATTTGAGCATAAGCTTTCGTGAGCTACAGCTCACTTCATCGGATAATATTGAGCATTTATAACTTCTTATTATCTAGACATGAATATTCCTTTGAAGAGACCAACTCAATAAAAATTTGCTCCAATGACCAGATCCTGCATGAACGTCAGATGTTAGACACTTTGCATTCAGACCCTACATAATAATAATTTATTACTGAGGAGTTAATACATAACATTAAAAACACTTAATGTTTCATTTACTGGGCATGATATATATGGGCATAAAAGAGCCAGTCAGAAAGCTGCACTTGTATGAGTTCTAAAGCAGTTTTGTCAGCTTGCTGCCTTTTTTGCATTGTCACAGACTGTTGTAGAACAATTCATTAAATACAGGTTTCAGAGTAGCAGCCCTGTTAGTCTGTATTCGCAAAAAGAAAAGGAGTACTTGTGGCACCTTAGAGATGAACAAAAATAATTTTGTTAGTCTCTAAGGTGCCACAAGTACTCCTTGTCTTTTTTCATTAAATAGTTTTACAACAGTGAAAACTAGCCCTTTTTGACGATAGCCAGTTCTTTGGGTTGTTTTGTGCTTAATATCCAAGTACTACCTATTCTATTAATAATGCTAACAGATTGCACCACCAAGGAGACAGTGATTCTAAATGTTCTGATACCGTTTAGCAAAGTTGGGGTGAAAAGCGTGGCCAAAGCACCAACTATGAAGTCCAACAGAAGTGCTGCCAAGACACGTGACATTTAGGGACTGAGCAGCGGCAGTAGTGCTGCTCCCTTGGAGCCCCCTATCGAAAAAGTAAAGTAGACCGACAAATGTGATAAAAGAAAACCTTGACACCCGCTGCTCTCTCGAGCACTGTCTCCTCTCTTAGCCTGCGGCCCTTTTCCCGCTGCTCCAAGTTCTGGTTTGGGGGGAGGGGGGGACGCACTCGCTGGCTTAACTATGAACAGAGAGAGGCGTCGTCAGAGAGTCTGCTGAGCGCTTTGTGAGCGCCGGCGGATCAGGGGCTGGCTGGTCTCCTGCCGTCACACCGAGCAGTCAGTATCGACTCCCAGCTGCGACCTGGGCGCTCCGCAGGCGAGCCGCACACGACATGGCTTTGGCTCCGACCCCCGGCAGCAGTCCCGGAGGCCGGGCTCGCTGACGGCTAATTCCCGGGCTCGGCTGGACGCCGCCGCCCGCTCTCCCCTGAGCCAGCCGCAGAGGGCAGAGAAGAGCTGGGTCTAGCGCCGAGCCCGGGAGCGCGGCCGCCTGCTGACTGCCGGGGCCGGCCGCTCCCCGCAGCCCGGGGAAAGGGGCCGCCTGCCCCCTCCCCGCTGCCCAGGCTCCGGCGGCACCTGCTGCCGGGCTGCGCAAGCCGCCAAGACGCCTCGCTTCTTGTACCGCGCCAAAGGCAGGTCCGGCTCGTCCAGGATGGGCCGGCAGGGGCCGCGCGCGGGGCGCAGCGTGGAGAGGTCCCCGAGCCGGAGCAGCCTCTCCGCCTCTTTCGAGGCGCTCGCCGTCTACTTCCCCTGCATGGGCTCCCTGGAGGAGGAGGAGGACGATGGCGGTGAGGAGCCGGACGGCGCGGGGATGGGCGCTGCAGGGGGAGCTCGGCTGGAAGGGGGCGGCGGGGATGCCCCGTGCGGTTTAGCCAACTCCCAGGAGCTGTGCGGGGCGGGGGGGGCCTTGAACCCTGGGGTGACACAGGGCAGGAGTGAGAGCAGAGAGCGCGCAGCCCTCCCTGTGTGCCGGGGGCTCCGCTCCGGGCTGCCCGGCTGGCGAGCGCGCTGCGCCGGGCCCCGTGCTGGCCGGGGGGCGCCGGGCCGGTGGTGGGCGTTGTCCCGGGAATCCTCAAGCAAGTGGTCAAAAGTGTCACTTTTGCTGTTTAAAGCCGCGGTTGGTTTCTTATAGGATGAGGCGACTAACGTGCAAAACCAGCTCAGTGCTTTACTGTCAGACTTCGCTTTTCCCCATTTAGAAGAGAATAGTGCTGAGGACCTCGACGGTAGATTGTTTTCCGTTTTTAAATTGCTTCTTGTTTACATTCTGAACGCCCCAGGTATATAGAATTGAATCTGTTGTGTGTTATTACAACTAGTAATACGCTAGGAATTCTTTGTGTTCAGAGTGTAATTAATGACACGCTGTTTTGTAAATCAGAACTGAGCTGTAATTTAGAAGGAGCCTTTTACATGGTCAATGAAACCGTTAAGAGTAATTTTGATATTAGATCATTTGCTAAGCATTATTTATACTGTAAAATGTTTCTGGGTTTTTCGGTTTCATTTTCTTTAGTAAACTGTCTGGAGAGCAGTAAATACAGTCTCAATGTTGAGCTTGCCAACAGTTCTTACTCTGTAGTTAACACACCAGTTCCAAAACAGTTACAATCCGTTTTGAATAATTAAATACTGTCCCTATTTAGTAATTCATTTTATGAATATAGGCAGAAGACCTAGTTTTAGAGCCAGATCCTGTAAATCCTGGCTCATGTAAATAATCTCCGTTCATGAAAGTAGCCCCAGTCAATTCAGTAGGACTATTAGCATAAATATGAATTACTTATGTGAGTTACAGGATCAGACCCTTACTAGAAAAATAGTGGAAATATATTTTCCCAAATAACAGTAGTAAATTAATTCAAGTCAGATTTGACTGTAGTTAAAATAGATGATTATAATGGAAAATTAGGAATACTGAGCTAACCAATGAACACAGAACCTGAAAAACAAAATTGTATCTTTATCATTTTCCATTTGGAGTGTATGCATAGAAAATGTATGTACTTATGCATAATACCAAATTCTTGCTTGGCTACAAACGACTTTTCTTCAGCTTATGTTTTGAAAATTGACTTCAGAAAAAAATAAATTGGCATTTTCATAATTTTACAGGTAGAACTATTTTAAATTTCATTGGCATTTATCACAAGGAATTTAAGGTTTATGTTTAAAGAAATAGTAATTAAAATATGCTCCAAAAATTTCTGTTAAAAACACGCTGTTTTTAAAGCAATTAAATTACCATCAATTATGCTAAATGTATTTAGATTTTCTGTTAAGAGAACATCTCCGTACATTTCAGAACAGTTCTTTCATTTTCTAGCATGGGTTACAATTATTATATGTATCCTGTCTCATCACCATGGTATTGGTGCACCTAGTTATTTTATTTATTCTTACTTACTTTGTTTCTCTTACTAATAATTACTATTCAGCAGGTGCCTTTGTATGTTAAGAACTGAGGATTGGTAATTTCATGAAATTTCAACCACCTTAAAGAACTTTTCCAATGAATGGATAGTAAATCAGTAGAGGAACAACTAGAATATCTAATTAAAAATCAATTGACGTATATATAATCTTTCCTTTACTTACTTTGTAATATCAGTTTGTATATTTTCCCATCCTGGCTGTTTTTGACTCTGTATCAGAACAAAAAAGAGATGTATGTACACTTTTCAGTATTTTGTTAACCTCTAGTAACTAACCATATTCTGAGTTCAACCATATACAACAATGATTCTCATGTAATTTAAATGAGACCATTGAAATATGTTTCCCATATAATTTGTGTGAATTTGGGTTTCTGCTGCCTAATATTTTGGATACACATGAGGAGATAAAGGGAGTGAAAAGGCGTGGAAGTCAAATTCATCTCTCAAACACACTCAGTGAATCTGTGAAAATAGACATTAGATGTCTATGATGGACTCCAAGTAGCCTCCGAACACAGATCAGGATCTGCCATATTCTGAAACATTTTATATCATGACTTTGATGTGTTGTCAGATCCCATAAGTAGGTGTGGTTTGAGCCAAAGTGAGCAGTATACACAAACAACCTCTCCCCTCCATGATCTTTGTATGCAGTCATCTGAAAGGGCAGATCCCAAATTCATTTCATGAGTAAACTGTTCCAGCCCCGAGGTGGAATAACTGCTGCATGTGATGCGTAGGGAAAAGATAGATGTCTCACCATATGAGCTTTTACAAAAATTTTCAGCTAAATGAGACATACTAGTACAAATGGAAAATCTGTCTTTCCGGACTTTAGTGTGGATTTGTGAAACTGACTAGAGGACCTTTGGTCCATAAACCATTGAATTGAATACACATATATGTATTTTTACATCTGAAAAGATACAATGTGGATAATAATCTTTATTTTAGAAGTGAGCAAAGTGTAAGTCAATCAAATTTATTAAGAGTTAAGCTACTATTTTTAATACCATGTTTGAGAGAACATAGCCCAAGGGAAATTGATTATAGAAAGATTTAGGTCCTGACTCCCCACTACATCCAAGTTGTGCTCAAATATAGTGGAAAAGGATGGACACAGGGAGCTGCCTGATTCAAAATCACCTGACCCTCAGTGTAAGTTAGGTCCTGCCCATAGGCAGTCTTAACTTATGTCAGAGAGAATTTATGACAGTGGTCAATTAGGTGTAACAAAGCTTGCTCTACTTCACCACGTCCCCTCCTCAGCCTGTCTTCAAGAATGCCCCCAGGGGGTGGTGGTTGGGCATAGAAGGTGGCAGAGGTAACTCAGAGTTCCCCTGCACAGGGAGAATTCCCCGCTGGCAATCTCCAGCCACTTTAAGACTACTTTGCGCCACTTAGCAGACTGGAAAAGCTAGCCTTTAGTCAGTATTTATCAAACACATTGTATTGCTGGGCTATAATGATTGTAACAATCACGAATAAGAGCTAAGAAATTGAGCAACTTTTACAGTACCCAGAGTGCTTTATGTTTCCTAGTTGCCTCTCTGTTGAAGAATCTATGTGGACACTGACGTTTCAGCCAGTTATTTATTCTGAATAACATTTTATTTCATTATTATTTTTATCTATGGTATGTATAGTAAAAAAAACATTATTAAAGCTAATTCTAGATTAGACAGCCAGAGAGAAGTGTATGGTGGACACACACGCACACACACCCCAGTAGACATCCATATGGTATTAGAGCAAAGCTTGAGTCACATATAGATGCTATCAAAGGATTTTTTTTTAGCATTAATGTGTCACATTAACTGAAAGTTAAAAGTTTAGTCCCTACTGAAAGAAGTGTTTGATATTTGGAACAAAATGAAATCACATTTAGCATGAAGAAAAGTTTGGGTGACAATCTCCGCCTGTCTAATCCAGCCACTTTTGAATATGAAATCCTGGCCCCATTGAAATGAATGGGAATTTTGACACTGATTTCATAGAACTCAGGAATTCACCCTGTGACCTGAGTTTGTTAGAAACCTTTTTAGATGGCCACACTTCCACAGTGCGAGCTTGTTCCATGATGTAAAAATGGTGAGTCTGAGTTTGCTGAGCTTTTTTTGGGCTCTGGCAGAACGAAGGCCTGATTTTCACTACCACAAGTATGTCCACACCACAGTGTGGACACTGCCTGATTTTCACTGCAGTGTGTAACTTCACACATCTTACATGCCAGCAATGCCACCATCAGTCTAGACCAGTGGTTCCCAAACTGGGGTTTGCAAAATGTTACGGGGGTTCTCGGGGAAAAAATTCTTTAATGGCAGACAGAGCTGTCCCTAGGGACCCCAGGCAGCGCGGGGCCGGCAGCCCGGAGCCCCTGGACTTCCAAGAGCTAAACAGATCGAAGCAAGCATATCTATCACACTGAGGAGATTTAAACTTCAAGACTCTTTATAAGAAATGGAAAGGGAGGTGGATATTTTTTGCTGTTTTTAAAATTAAATAGGCAGCTAGTGTTGTTTTTAAAATTATTATGAAGAACAAGTTTAAGCTTTGTTGTAACGTGCGTTGTTTGCCTGGACTGCTCAAGACCTAAATGCTTGCATAGGAGGAACTCTTTGAGCTGGCTTCTTAAATACCTTTATGCTGTTTCACATCTGATACTCCTTGATGAAACATAGGAGCCTTGTCTTATAACAGGCTTATTCAAAGTAATACAAGCTACGAAAGTGAGATCTTGGAAGAGTGTTGCAGTTTTCATAATGTAATAAAAATACTGTAATGATAAATAATAATTAACAAATAATGTGTAATAAGCATGTCATAAAAACAAATTTTATGTTTCCAAGATCACTGCTTTTATAATTTATATTCAGGTAAAGGAGAAAATCCCTGGAAATATTCATTTTTAGGAGGGGGTTTGTGAGACTTGACATTTTATTGAAAGGGTTTCACAGGTTATTAAAGTTTGGGAACCACTGGTCTAAGTGGTTCCCAAAGCCTAAGTCAGGCACTGATGGTATGTGTGCTTCCATATCATAGAAATGTTACCTGACCTAGATACAAAGCCAGCCATCACCAACAACTGAAACATCTTCTAAATACTACTGAGATACACACAGTGTTTGGATAAGATTTGATCCTTCCCCATATAAGGACATGTTCATTGGTATACTCCAGCTAATTTTTGCCATTTCATTAACATTAGCAAATTAGGTCTACACCTAACACTTAGGTTGATCTAATTATGTTGGTCAGGGCTGTGAACTAGTTAAGCCGACCTAAACCCCACTAGAGACACTGCTAGCTCAAAGGAAGAATTCATTCGGGGGGTGGATTAACTACAGCGACAGAAAAACACCTTCCGCCACTTAACACATCTATGCTATTGCGCTCCAGCAGAACAGCTACAGCACCGTAAATGTGCTGCAGTAGTGTCTGTAGTGTAGACAAGCCCCCAATTTAACTGGCTGATCAAACCATGTTTTGATTGCCAAAATGTGGCATAGGAGCTGGAGTGCACCAGTGAATCTACCCTGGTTAAGAGAAACACATTCTAACATAGTGAAAAGAGATTAATTCTGATTAGGGGCTGCTCCCCATTTGCCCCGCAGCAGCCCTCCCTTGGCCTTCTCATCCTACACCCCTTTGGACTGGGGACCTCCTCCCCTTGCAACCTTTCCCAGAGGACCCAGGCATCTCCCTGCCTCCCACCCTTCCCCACATGCCAGACCCCCAGTCGGAGTATAAGGGATTCAGCCTGGGGTTTGTTTTTTTTCCATAAAAACACCCCACCCAGTCCCTTGCAGTTGGTCATAAAAACACCCCACCCAGACCCCTGCACTCTGGACTCCCAGGTTTTTGCAGTTTGGCTTTTTTCATAACACTTTTACTTCCTCTGCTAAATGGTATTGTGTATGATGTTAAACAGCAGCTTGGCAAAGCTGCCTAGAAGATGCATTGAATCAGCAAAGCCCTCAGTTGCCCTGGACCTAGCTCCTCCCTGACCAGCGTCACCTGCTTTTTTCAGCTGTTCTGGCAGAGCTGGAGGCGATTTCAGGCAGCTTGTACCTCTGTCCCCACCCCCAAGTGGACTTAACCAACTACACTCAGATACCATGGTGATGAAGGCGACATAGATGTCTAGATCTTCTTTTAAAAATGCCGAAACAGTTTGAGCAAAACTAAAAATGTGACTGAAACATAACTTGCATATTCTGGGACCCAAGTCTACCAGGAAAACCAAGGGAGAAAATTAGAAAAGATCTGCTGGCTGACTGACATTTATTAGACCTATTAGCGTCAGAGCATAACGCAACCTGAATATTTGACTTAAGTGACTGGATAGAGCTTTAAAACTTTTGACTTTGATGATGTTTCCCATATAGTCAGAATAGTAAAACTCCATAGCACCATTGTTTCAGCTGGAGTTACAAATGTGTAGCAGAATGGTTTGAAAACACCTGCAGTCCCCACTATATTGTGAAACTTGCACTATATCTAGGAGAGTGTTTGGGACTAAACCTTGGCAGAAGGGGTCTGTTTAAATAATGTTCTTTTTGCTGGCTGGGATCGTATAGATATTCATCTGTTATATCTCACCTGCAAAAATAGGCTTTAGGATTGTGTCTAATTTGTGTAATGTCAGTAATGTCATCCAACTATTTTGGCAAGATTTCTCTCATTAAGTCCTACCAGAGGGTAGTGAGTTATTTAAACACTCTCTACATTGCTCAAAAATGTTACACAGATCCTGCTGATAATGTGTATAATGGTCCTTTGCAACTCTAACAATAAACAAGAGTTGGGTAGAGATTGGTTTTATGATGATTACTGCATGTTTCAAATGTTTACTTTTCTAATATATGTAAATAGTAATAAAACTGCAATAAAAACAATTTTTTAAAAGGTAGGATTTCTCTTAAATATATACAACATTTACAATTTACGGAAGTGTATTCTATCCAGGACACTGCAGAATTCCTGTTAACATTGATGAGCACATGAAGAGAGTATACCACCTAAAATTATATGAATGCATTTAACAGCATAACCCAGAAATACCATGATCTTAGTAGTTTTGACATAGACTGTCTCTAAAGATGATCAGCTGTTGACCTCTCTAACTAACAAAATTAAAGTCTTGGAGTTGAATGGTTTGAGTGATGGGGATATATATCTCCTTCTCTAATCCTCATATAGATTATATAAAATAAGAGTTTTATTCAACAAAATTACTTGCTCTAATTTTTTAGGGATTTTAATAGTTTGGGGTGGGCATGATTCACCACTGCTTTGTACTTTGTGTAGTCTGTGCACACACAGCTCAAGGTGGATGTAAAATGGTACCATTCTAATATGGTAGCATTTTATACTCACTCTGCACAGGTGTAGATGACTATGCAAAGTACAAGGCAGTTGTGAATCAGGCCCATGAGGCATGAGGTTTGAGAACATTACTGTGACTCTGGAAAATAGCCAGGGAGAGTTGCTGTCTGTTCATATCCTATTATAAGGAATTGTACATTTGTAAAGAAAAGTAGATTAGGATAATTTAATAAGCCTACATTTTGCCATCTACTTATTTTTCTCTCCTAACAGAATTAACCCACTTCTTGGGTTCCAGTGCATGAACCACTCAGTGCTGTAACAATATCAATAAAGTTAGCCATAGCTAGGTTAAAGTGTTTAGGAGTTAGTTAAAGATAAAAGATCAGAAGTTGTGATTATATTTAGTGTGTTTTTATATTCCCAAATCAGCAACTGTACTGTAATTTACTTTGCAAAGTGATGAATTGAGGTTTACTCCTTTTAGCTATGGGCAAAAATTTCAGAAAGTGTTCCATCATAAGTATTGTGGGTCTATCCTTGTTTCATTTTGGCCAAATAAGCAACTAAAGATTTAGCACAAGTTACGTTTTTTTTGTAGTATATATTTCTGCCTTAATGTCAGAAATACTTTTTCTGTACAACTATAAAACTGCATTCTTGGTTGATTAACTGTTCCACTTAGATTTTCTTAGATAAATGATGATCACATGAAATGTGAATTTCAACTATTATGGTTTTTATATTTGTTGTATTTTACAATGAGTCACTTAACAACAATAACAGTTTGATAATTCAATCCTTACTATTTTCACCATTAAAGTAACAAGGGGCAAGACAGAGGATATATTCTCCTTATGGGTGCACAGGCATAACTGTCACTAATACTAATGCAAATACAAGTGAGTACAGAGAGGAAAAGAGAAAAAGAAGCTGCTCAGAAATACCCAGAAAAAATAAAGGTGTGGTATTGTGCAGTTAAAAAGGCAGACAGTCTCTTTTGAGACCATAAGACAACTCTAAATTGACTTCTGTTGAGCGCTTACCAATGATTCCTCATACAACTTTCTTTCAACCCCAGTCAAGGGCTGGGGATGATGAGGGTGTTTTAAATTATTCCAGATTAGGAATTTATACATACACATAAAGGTTTAGGTTAGCTTTGGACTGGTAACATCCACGCAACAGCAATGTTCCTTCTTCTACTTAGCCATCACTCTGGCCTCTCATCTGAACTGAATCACTTGTTTCAGATAAAATGAATATGGGAAAAGAAGAATATTTTAAAATGAGAAACCACAATAGCCACACTCAGAACAGCTAGTGAAATAGGTGCACATGCGCTGAGCCTTGAGCAGCTGTTGCTCTGCTGTTTCTTATGCCTCTTCCATAATTTCGCAATAAATCAAGTTGCAACATATGTGTTCATTCTTAATGTACGTTTAGTTGAAGCGTCAAGGCAAATAGATTTAGAATTCTCACTCTTCCTTACATGATTAACAACAGTTAAGGACAAGACCAAAAGACCATTCTGAAGGTGTATTATAGTGACCTTTTAGAATCATGCACAGTGAAAGTGTTCTATCGTGTTTGCATTAGAGAGTATAACAACACTGACTTGGGAACGATCCGTACTTAAATATAAACTGAACAAAAACTAACACTGAATGGGGCAAAGAACATTTTTTAAAAAGTGTAATATCACAAGTCTCTTAATGTGAAGAGTATGGAGCTTCCGATATTGTGAACCTTTTATGTGGCCTCCACTGTAATGCCTGTTTGTCCATGTAGCTGTGTAAGAATATTCTTTTGTTCCTGTCATAGTAACTGGATTTTAGATCAATTCTGGACCAATGTTGGACGTCGGCTGTCAACTTCCATTAGTTTAATCTAAATAATAAAACAAGTAGACACTTGGAACAGTACAAGTAGATACAAATGAAATTGTCACCCTTTGCCCTTCATTTTTCATAGCTAATACAAAGCTCTTAGTTCTTGCATTTATGTTTATTGATATTGATGGACGTAGTTAGTTTTGATGTAACAAAAACTGATTTTGTTTTATTGGATGATAAATTCATATGAGTGGCCAAAATTTTGCAGCAAAGTTAATCGTCCTATTATTCATCATATCACTGTAGTGATTAAAAGTAAAAGCCTTGGGCAGTATACAGGCTGAAGTCAGCTATTTATCCATAGAACAGGGCCAAGCAACTGGAATTCAAGCTTCCCTACTCCATTCGCTGGATTTAGAGATACCGTAACACCTCAGACACGACCTGGAGTGACTACCTCTAGTCATGAAAGAGGGAAGTTCAGTCTCTATGCCACTTCAGTACTTAGCTTTTTTGTCAAGGCTGTCAACAAGTGTGCCACCCGGGGAATAGATCATAATCCCTAGTCAAATCACTACTCCCAAATTCTACTTTATTCAATTTTTCTTCATCTGTCTGTCTCAGTATCTAAAATTAAAATAGAACATATGTAAGCACTGATGTCTACTTTTAGGTATAGAGATAGAATTTCCATATTATTGTGCATAAAACTAAGCACAAGCTGTATTTCTTCTGCAATACATAGATAAAGCTAACTAACTAAAAATAATAGGCAAGGAAAAGGAAAGATTTGAAATAGGGATTGTATTTTGTTGTTCACCTTCCTCGCTAATAGATATCTATAACTTCATTTAGCAAATGATAACCAAATGCTTTTCAGCCCGAATCAGAGCATTTCTGAAATAGTGTAGGCTTTAGTTTAATAGTAACATTTCAACAGAATCGCCGGAGAAGAGTGCATTTATCACAGGACAAAATATTTTTAAGTACACTAAATCTAAGTACCTTTGTGAGTTGAATATATTTCAAGGGTTTTTATGTTCTCATTCTCTCAATGCTGTCATAAAAAACCAGCAACTCATAGAACCAATATATTTTAAAAGATCTACAATATCACAGTCTGCTGATTGTTGTGTCAAAGTGTCTGTTGCTCAAATATATGTGCACAGTATTTTCAATACATATTTGTATATTCCTACTTTGGCATCCTTCTATAATGTTCATTGTCTATATTATTGCCTTCTAAGTAGATCTGTTTACTATAGTGAAAAGAAAAGGAGGACTTGTGGCACCTTAGAGACTAACCAATTTATTTAAGCATAAGCTTTCGTGAGCTATAGTTCACTTCATCGGATGCATAATCCGATGAAGTGAGCTGTAGCTCACGAAAGCTTATGCTCAAATAAATTGGTTAGTCTCTAAGGTGCCACAAGTCCTCCTTTTCTTTTTGTGAATACAGACTAATACGGCTGCTACTCTGAAACCTGTTATTATAGTGAGATACAGTAAGTGTTCTGGTCTGTTTTTACAGAAGCGGGTGGTAAGAAGCTGCGGAGCACTGTCCAGAGAAGCACAGAAACTGGGCTAGCTGTGGAAATGAGAAACTGGATGACACGTCAGGCCAGCCGGGAATCTACAGATGGCAGCATGAACAGCTACAGTTCTGAGGGAAAGTGAGTAAGATTGACTGGTTATGATGTTCTTGTTTTATGTTTCTCCACTAAACTAGTCCTATAAAAAAACAGGAGTTGAATCCTAAAGTCCCTACTCAGGGCAGAACTCCCATTTAAATCAGTTTGCCTGCGGGAGGTTTTTCAAGTAAAACCAATGGCTAAAATGTTCTTCTGTGATCTGTATATGGAGGGATTTCCTACTGCCTATGTTGCAGTTGTTAGTGTCACTTTTGCAGCACCATCACCATGACCTGCAGAGAGTTCTCAGTGGGTTTAGGCTCCGAGTGTACAGGTTGGGAGGGATACAAATGGGTGGAGTAAGTGCATCATACCTCTTGTAACCTGGTGGAGAATCTGCCATCAGGAGTCTTTCTATTCTGTGAAGCCTACTTCAGGCAGAGGACCTCTAGCAGATCTCCCGTGATCCATAAACTCTGTAATCTGAACCTACTTCTTTTTCCAAATACCCCTGCCTGTACTGACACAACCTGTTAGAAAGTCCTCAAGGTGACCCTTGGTGTGTTTTGGCATGGGCAAGAGTAAAGATTTGGCCCTATGTTTTTAAACTTCCTACACTAGGCTTTTTCAAGAGGGCCCAAGTTAAATAGTTCTTTAAATAAAATCTGCACAAACAGTTTACACAAATGTCTCACAAAGTATGGTTTATACTAGTGTGGTATACTCTACCAAGCAATATACTCTACAGAGCTTGTTGTATCAAAGCACATAATTTTTATGTGGCTAGAGCTGTGAAAATAATGTGTAATGGATAATTAATGTGACCCGTTTTGCCTCTTTTTCTGTTTATAAATCATCCATAGAAAGATTGTGTCAAAAGTATTAGTTATTAACCCGATAATTTTTGGTCTGTAGTTGTTCACAGGCAAATTTTAATATATGAAATTTGAGTTCTTTTGTTTAATTATATATGCCTTATGGTTCATTTCTCTTCTCTAATTAGATAAGTGTAACTCTTAGAAGAGTTTTTGGGTGCAAATACACATGCATGTGATTCTGAAATTTGTTTCTATGAATATCTGCATGCTCAATTAAAGTTCACTATTTCACCAAACATTTCTGCCATTACTGGCATTCATTTGGTTGAGTATTTGTAGAGCACAAACACAGTCAAAGTGAGTTCACTTAAAAATGTAAACAAATATTTGCCAAAAACTTTACTTCAATGCAACTGCTCGCGTCCTTCAGGTCAAATATGTGCTTAAGTACCTTGTGGAATCCAGGCCCTTATTAATACCGCAGGAATTGACAATATCTTTGATGCAACAAAAAAGCAGCAAGATGGAGAAATGTCATAATGGGAGGAAAGAACATGGGAATTAGATCACCCTAATCAACTGTCTTCCGGAGCCTGAGTTGCCATTGTTTGAGGTTGTTAAAAAGAGCTTGCAATTGGTAATTTAAACTGTTCTGTTTCCTTTGTTTCCTTAGTCTGATTTTCCCAGGTGTGCGGTTGGCCTCTGACAGTCAGTTCAGTGATTTTCTGGATGGACTTGGCCCTGCGCAGCTAGTAGGACGCCAAACGCTGGCAACACCATCTATGGGTAAGAATTCATGTCTTGCAGTTTCAGCATAATCTTTGTGGTCTAGTAACTAAAGAATAGTACTAGGAGTCAAGAGAGCTGAGTTCTAGTTCTGGCCATGCCATTGACTTGTTGTATGATCTTGAACAAGTCACCAAGGGCCAAATTTTCAAAAGTGTCTTCTAACTATCAGTACCTCATCTTCAGATGAAATTGATGATTGTTGTGAATGCTCAACAGCTCTGAAATCAGGACCTAGGTGACTAAAGTTGCACATCGAAATATTCAGACGCTCAAAACTAGAGGGCCGGTTTTGAAAATTTGGTCCTTAATCTCTCTGTACCTAAGTTTCCCATCTGTAAAATGGGGATAATATTACTTACCCACTGGTATGAGCAGCTGGAGATTGTCAAGTGAAAAGTGCTATTTAAATGCAAAAACATGTAGTTATTGTTCATATAATCTTTAAATGTACAAACATCTTTTGATGCATATTTTTTTAAACTAGAAGCATGGTGGAAATAGTTTGAAACAGCTTTACAAATGTATTTTAATGGCTCTTGTAGTGACTCTTAGCTCACTGAAGGGTATGTAAAGGAAAAAAAGAAATGTAATGTAGATTAGGGGAGAGAAACCAAGATGAGAATATTATCTGTAGTGGTTTTTGTACTGTACAGGACCTCAAATAGCAGTGGGAAAAAATCTTTAAAACGTATCTATTATAGTTAATTCCTTATTGACTTCGTTGGTGTTATGTGAAAGAAACAAGATGTCATACATTAATTCCATAACATGCCACTAGTTTAAATATGATTGGATGTTCTTGAATAGCAATGTCTCAACGTTTTCCTCTCCCAGGCGATATCCAGATAGGAATGATGGACAAAAAAGGACAGTTGGAGGTAGAAATAATACGAGCCCGTGGCCTTGTTGTAAAACCAGGTTCAAAGACACTGCCAGGTAAGAAAAGAACAACATACTTTTGTGAATAGGAATACCTTGCTAACACACTAAGTTCTGTCTGCAGAAAAATTTCTGAGGCTTCACTGTTGAAGTTGAGTGAAATCTATTAACAGATAGCTAATAGCAGTCGGTTATAGCATTTGCTGTACATTGAAAAGTAAAAATGTACTGACCCGGTATGAAAGCCTACATGTACAAGTAAAGATTTCGTTTCAACCCCAACGTCAGGAGTAAATGTTAACAGCGAATGTCTTTGGTGGTGCTGTGCTCTGGGCTCCTATTGAAGGACAACAGCTATTTTAATAACAACAAATGCCTCCTTGGCTATGGGAAAGGGAAAGGAAGCATGTGTTGAAGATGTGACATAAGTAATTTAAGGGAGAGGAGGAAGTTAACAAAATGCTTGGAATAGATACATAACTTAGAAAGAAGACAGGTACCTGATGTTTATTTTCTTCTCTTTTCACAATATATTGTCTTACTATGTTAGTATACAGTGTTGAATGAAGGGGACAATACAGTGACATGTTTAGCAAGTTCTTCTGTCAAAATAGAAATCAGTTTAGAATCTTTCTTTCTGCAGCTTTTTGTCTTGCAGATTATTTGAGAGCATAAAATATTTGAGGCTTGATCCAAAGCCCATTGAAGTCTGTGTCCTTTATTTACTTAATGGGCTGTGGATCAGACCCTAGTTTTGTGTTCATTGAAGAAATATTTAATTTTTTTTTCAGTTCAAAAACTGAATTGATTCATAAAGTAGACAATACCAAAAGAGAGAGAAATATAGAGAAGGTTTGTAATCTGATATACATGAATATGATACGTAAGGATAAAGGTTCATAGTTACTGAATACTGTATTTGAGCACTTGTTTAATTATTTATCTACTAAATGACAGGACTCAGCAAATGGTGATAGAACGTTGCAGCTAGCTTGCAAAATCTGGATTAGCCTTTCACTTACTTTTTTTCATTTTCTTCCCCTCTAAGCACCATATGTAAAGGTGTATCTATTAGAAAATGGAGCCTGCATAGCCAAAAAGAAAACAAAGGTAGCAAGAAAAACACTTGAACCTCTTTATCAGCAACTTTTGTCATTTGAAGAAAGCCCCCAAGGAAAAGTTTTACAGGTAATTTAAATCAATATTCTTGTCTATCTGAAAATGTTTCACTTGTACAATTCTCACTGAATGAGCCCAAGACTTCCTTCCACGCCTCATTCTACAAGTCCTGTTATTTCAAAGCCTTCCTGAGCAGATGGCTACCAGAGCAATGCCTTATGCTCTATTGATGATTAGCCAGTAAGAGGTGCTGCATAAACATTGATTAGGACACGCAGGCAAATGAGAACAGGCACAGGGATGGATTTAATTGTAAGGCCACAACTTCATTAAACTTAATACCCAGGTGGGGTGTCATCTGCCCCATCTCCCTGTACTAGGCCTTTGGGTCCAGTACGGGGTTTAGAGGGCTCCTATCAGATATTCCTTAACACCGCGTAGACTTTCCACTGCTTACCCCTATGATTCAGCTCACTTTGCTGAATCATCTCATCCTCCCCGCTTGTAAAGGAGACCGAAGGTATCAAAAAGGGACCTCAGTCTGCAAAGACTTCAGGTCTCCCCTTTTCCCGTAGGTCTGAGATCCACCAGCAAAATCCCAGTTCTCTGGTTTCTGGTCATTGGCCCTTTTGGCCTTTTATCTGCACTGTACAGTGGTTGCAAGTTATGATGAACTAAACATTCATACAAATTCCTAATGTTAAATTCCTAACTCCTGTTCCTGTGTAACCGGACTGTGTCTCCATGATGCTAACAGGAAATTGAAAAAAATCTAATAAGCCTCAGCCAGTTTGACACCGATGGGGGAAAAAAATCCTTCCTGACCCTCTAAACCAGTTTCATGGCGCCCTAGAAACACAGTTCCTGTATTATATAACTACTGGGAGGGAGCGTGGGTTCAGCTAAAATGGAGCAAGAGGCTCAGGAAACCCTGAACCCTTGTTGAGATTAATGATTGTGGGGAGCAAGGAGCCAGTCTACTCCCATCTCCCTTTGGCTGGGCAGTAGGTGGTGGAGTGCTCAGGGAGAGGAGGGGTCTAGCCCTGGGTATATTCCCCCTTTCATTCCAAAGCTGTCAAGCACTTTGTGGATTCAGTCAAGTCTCCCATCCATTAAACTGTGTGGGTAGCATTCTTACAGTCATATTGTGTCTGTAATATATGGGCTCCATTTCACACTGGGCCTCAATCTTTTAGTTTTTATTTAACATGATTAAATAGGTTTACAGCCCAGGGGACTTCTGTGGCTGCACCACTATAGCAGAACCAGGATTAGCCCACGCCAAAAGTCAAATAGGCCATTTTTCTTTAGGATTGTTGGTTTGTGAATAGGTAACTGGTTACATCTGAAGAATTGATTGAATCAGATCACAGCTTTCGTATTTGTTGCTGAAACTTCTCTATCTTTTGTTTCCTTTACCAACAGATAATTGTTTGGGGAGACTATGGACGTATGGATCACAAATCTTTTATGGGAGTGGCTCAGATACTTTTAGATGAACTGGACCTGTCAAATATGGTGATTGGATGGTTCAAACTTTTCCCCCCTTCCTCCTTAGTAGATCCAACTTTGGCTCCTCTGACTAGAAGAGCTTCCCAGTCATCTCTTGAAAGTTCAACAGGACCTTCTTATGCTCGCTCATAGCAGCTGTGAAACTGTTGTCATAGCAACCAGCGTTACAAAAAAAAATTACAGGTCGCAAACCCTGGTAACACTGCATGCTTAATGTTGTGTCTTCTGAGCCTGTTTCTAGGGCTACCAAGCGATCCTGTGTTCTCAGAGGAAGTTGCACACATTGTGCACTAAGGAAGGCCCTCAGGTGAAAGAGTGGAGCTGTAAAGAACTAACAGGTTTGGAGTTCAGTGACGCTTAAGTTTTGGTCCAATCTGAAGCCATGGATTAAACTAAAAGATCAATGTGTTTCATGCAACAAAAGTCCTTTTCAATGGCATATCTATTTTGTTGCTCCCTTTTAACTGCCCCCCAAAGCCTGTTTATGCCACAGAAATGGAGCTACCCCTCTCCCCCATGAAGCCATGTTACAAGTCAGTGGAACAGAAGATGTCGGAAGAACAACAGAAGAACGTAAGACCATCAAAAAAGAAAAGTCAGCTGTGATATGGAACAAAGACCAGAGAAAACTCTTCGTACTAGAATGCTTTAAAAGTTATAGTGGCAGGCTTCATAACTCCAGCTATCGCTACAGTGAAACCCCAGATATGATGGACTCTCTGAAAAATAAAATTCTTTGGATATACTGTACTGTATGAAATTAAAGAAACTTTTTTGCATGGACACAGATTTAGCTGAACACTTAAATTATTTTCTTGGGGCTGCAACTTGCAAAAAAAAGAATAAATCAGCCATTTTCAACAATTTATATTATTTTTAAAAGTAAATTTCACTAGTGCATGGTTTTAAAGGGGAGAGAATGCAACAGGGTGATACAAAGACACCATTCTTTAAACCAATCATGATCTGTGTTTTTGCAGACATATATTCAAAATAAAAGATGATAATTTCTAGCTAATATTTAAAATTCTGTTTATGTGACAAGAAATAAGTGTACTATATTAAATTTATTAAATGTAAAAGGTACAAGCCTTGTAAAGGTCAACATTATGTGCAAATTGTACACTTCTTCCTCCTTTCTCTCTCTTCTGAATCTTCCTTTGGCTCTTTTCCCCCCTCTTATTTTCCAGAATGATCCATTATATCCTAAAATTGCTACCTTTTGACTTATTGCTTTCTTATGCCCCATATTTGGTTCAGGGTTGCAGATTGTTTTGCATTTCTGAATTCTTGGACAAAAATATTGTTTAAGAGCTTACTTTTTTCAAGCATGTTGAAAAGGATTTTGCAACATGGCTTGAGAGTTCATTAAAGTAATTCAGCATGTATTTGATAAAGAAGATATTTGAACTTTTTGCAATTAATTGTACAGTGCATGGTAACTTATTTTCATTTTTTTCTCACCTTCAAATTGAATTCTACAGCAAAATACTGGAATCATGTGGCCATTGTAAGATGTCTTCAATAAATTTGTTTTCAGCACCGGCATCATTCATTCAAGGGTTGAACTATAATTTCTTGAAGGTCTTGGAGAGAGGAAAAAAAAATGAACCAAATGTTTGATTTTTAGGAACTAAATTTCAGCGGTTTCATTTGCACTCAGCCAAACAAATTGCTGCATATTTAGAGTCACAATAACCAACAAAGATTAGTTTCAGAGTAGCAGCCGTGTTAGTCTGTATTCGCAAAAAGAAAAGGAGTACTTGGGGCACCTTAAGGTGCCCCAAGTACTCCTTTTCTTTCAACAAAGAAAGAAAGAAACTCCTTTTCTTTCAACAAAGATTATTAATTCTTCATAATTCTTCTGCTGTAAAGTTCGGTTTTTCATGGTCTATATTTGTGATGGCAACAATGTAATTAGTGAACATTGGTCTGCCATAAAAATGTCAAACTTTGATTTGTAATTGCCTTAAAGATAGTAGAACATGTACCATCAAACAGTTATTTGACACCGTCACCACAAGCCTAAATGCAAAGTCAACAGATGATAAAATACCCGTCTCCATGTAGTAGGCATTTACTACCATTGGGTGGTGCTGGAAGTCCAGATCGCTCATTTACTTCCCTTTAAATATGAGAAGGTAACTGGCTTACATTTAATGATAAACTTTCTCTCTTTTTCTGGGTCTTTATATGCCTTTAATACATAATTATTGTTTAATGGTGAAAACTTGCAATAAATTTTTGAAATATACATTGCATTTAACTTTAAATTAAGGCCATGCACACAGAATTATTCTGATTTTGTTTGAAAACCTATTAATGGTGCCCATCAGAAAACTGTCCATGTTTCATAAAAGTAACAACAGTATCACTTTATATGCCTTTTCCTTTATGTGGTGCAATATGATACACATCAAGACTGTGTCTTGTCATTCTGAGATTATATGATGGATCAATGTTAAGTTAATGAACAGACCGTTAAAACTATGTTTATTGAAATAATGTAGACACCTGTGTACCAGCAACAGATAAATGCTAAGGACATACAGTCTACGATATGCCCTAGAATTTAAAAAAAAAAAGTACAAAACTGTTTTCCTAATACTATCAGATGCAGTCACACATTCTTTTATGCATATTCCTCTATAAATTATTTCTAATTTTGAAAAGGAGGACACGACCATATGGAAGGATTGTACATACTTGCATTATGCAGTATTTATTTTAAAATTTAATTTTTTTTAATTTTCACACATCTGCAACTCTACTTATGATTTAGTCATGTAAATAGCACTATTCCAGTGATCACTGCTGTCTTGTACATAGTACGTTTTAAAAGTGAAAGGAAATTACAGTTGGGGAAAAAAGGGCAGATTAGGCCTATATTGACCACCAACTGATGTAAATCAAATTCATTCTGGTGATGGTATTTAACACTTTAAATAAAACATTTTCTTTACAGAATTGGTACGTGATGCTTTGTTTCTTTACTAAGTGGGATGACTTGCACCATTCTTTAAAAGAAGTTGTGCTCTTCATAGAGCATCACACAGGAAAACAAAAGAATAATGTAGCTTTTATTTTCCAAACAGCAATGATGTAAATGAAATACTATTCTTAATGCTGCAGCAATATGGCAGCGCTCTCATTGAAGAAAACCTCTATTTCTGGCAGTCATTGTACTGTAATATTACACTGTCAAAAATTAAACCCCTCAGGACAACATTCTGCGTCACCCCTAAATGCAGTAGAAAACCAGCCCAGTTTTGCAGCATGGGATGAGGCAGCACAGGTCAACCTGGCATGAGCCCCATACACTCTCTGTGCCACATCACAGGCTCTGAGTGGCAGCGTGCCGCAGTGTGAGAAATGGGAGAAGAGTGCTCCCAGTGCTTCCTTCGGTATGTAGATCTATTGGCCAAAATCTTCTGAAAGGGGGAAGCATAGAGCTGAGCTGGACAGTACTGCAGCTCTGAGCCTGCAGTAGTAACACTGGAGCAGCGCTGAGTGTGGTCTGGCTGCGGAGAGAGGAGGTCTCTTCCTGGAGCCCTTTACAGAACCACAGTACAAAAGGCTTTTTGTTCAGACTTTGGCCAAAATTCAAGTGTTTTGCTCTAACAAGCTCTGTACTGTATCTGCTACTTTTCACTAATGAATGACTAAAGGGAGAGTCAATATAGCAGTAAAGAATCCATCCAGCTTTGAGGTCACGAATGCTTCGCAAAGATTGTTTAGTGGGAACTGAATGATGTTGCACTTTACTGGGCACTACACTATGTAGGTATAAATACCAATGAAATCTTTATGAACTTATACATTAGTTTCCAGGCTACATCTCTTGAAGTGTGAGCACTACATTAAGAATATATATTGTTATGCCGGAGGGTGTTGGAAGCTGCCAGCAAGTGTGTGTGATTTATGGGCAATCACAGACCTTGCTGAAGCTGAGGCATGTGCTTGCCACCCTTCGTTCTGGCTAAATGGAAAAAAAGCAATTAAGCTCCTTTAATAGGTAATGTAACCCTTCTGCCTGTCAAAGTTGGCAGCAACAAGGGCCGGGTTAAGTATCTAGGGGTTCCATTCCAATAACACAATGCAAAACTGGCTCGAGCCCCCACCCAGTGACCTGGGACAAATATATACCACCCCCGCTGGGCGCCTCCAAGAGGCAATACTTCCCCTCTCGCAAGCACAGAGTCTGAGTGTAGCAAAAAGCCTTTTAATAACAGAGAGAAATAATGTGGCATTATGCTGGGGAAACACCACCAGCAGGATTCATAACACAACCCATGAGCAAAAAACCCACCCCAAGCAAATTGGGGCATGTCCTTTCCCTTTGGTTCTTGAGGCCAGCAACCCAAAATTACCCAAAGTCCCAAAAGTCTCTGTCCCTGGTCAGGGCAGCCCCAGAGTTCAAAAGTTTATCTGCAGAGTTATACCTCCCAACATGGGTGGAGATTGGCGGGGGGGGGTTAAGGGGCACCTTATGTGGTCCAAAGCTGATGGCCCCACCTCTCCATGGGGCTCCGCTCTGCCAGACGCCCCATGAGCTGCTCTAGGCATCCAACAAACTGCTCTGCTCCACCAGCCACTCTGCTCCACAAGCTGCTCTGCTTGCCGCCCCGCAAACTGCTCTAAGCCGCTCTGCGCTGCTCGCCATCCCACAAACTGCTCCACCATATATCTTCAGGCTCCCCCACTACTTAACACAACTCTCAATGATTTCAGCTCTTAGTAAGTTTAGCTCTTTTGTGATTTCCTTTTGTAGTAGGGGATCCTCAGTGCTGGTGCACCATTAGCCCAGAGTGATTTCAGCTCAACAGCCTGTAACTAGACTCCTAATGGAATCAAAATTAGCTCTGATATTGCACAGTGGAGAGAGGAGGAAGTGCAATTAGCATGGAAAGCCCTCATCAGGGGGCCTATGCCACCAAGTATTAATACCTGTCCCCAGCCTCTCTCAATTCACAGAGTTTTGGAACCCATGACCCTTGCCTAGCGAGTGTTACTTAGTTGATGGTGAGTCCCTCCATCATAACAAAAGGCCAAATAAAGTTCCACTGTCCTTGATTCCCATAATCAGGGTAATAACAATTTATTCTTCCTGCCCCAATAACAGAGACACTGGGGATCCCACAGCAGCCAAAGTGACCATTTGGGCAGCTATGGCCTCATTCTAGGCGGGGTGGGTGTGCCTATGCAAATGAGATCAGCCCCTGATGTTCTTTTCCACAACTTGCCACACCTCATCACCAGCTGTCAGGGTAGAGCTCATCCTGACTCTGCTTACAGTAAGATGGCTGAAATAATCGAAGCCCAAATCAGAGGCTACATGGAAGGCCTGAGCACAGACTAACTCAAGGAGCATAAGAGGGGTTTCCCTGTGAACTGATTGCAATGCAGGGGGCTAAGGCATTCCTTGGATTGCAGTTGTGTGTGTGTCTGTATCAGAAGCAGAATGCCAGGAGAAAGCAAGAGAAACACTGGCGAATGTGGCTCAGAGAGGAAGCCAAGAGAGAGCTGCTTTTGGGCAGAGTGCTGGTGGGAAAGTCAGGCTTGGATTTGTGAGCAAATAAACTGCCTCCTGTTGTTTGTGCCTATGTTTTCAGGGAAACAGGAACTTATATTCATTCTTTTTAAATAAGCAGGACTGCACCATGGAACCACCTGACTGTCTTCAGTGTCTCCACCTAATGAACAATTGCAAGGCCCTGAATATCGCCTAACCACTCAGACCAAACGAGGCAACAATATGGAACCACTTGTCTATATGCTACATGGTCACAGCATTTGATTTTGGGGGGATGGGGGGTGTCCACGGGCTTGCTCTTTTCCCCGGTGGCCTTTCCCATTCCCCTCCTCCATCTTACCATTAAACCAAACCAAACCATATATCACCATCTTAATCCTAATAATCCAGCTAATGGGGTTGGCATGTGACACTCTCTTACAAACACTGGGCCACCTGCCATGTGCTTTGCATGGTTAGGTTGCGTGCAAAGCACTTAGCATTTACACTGCACTGTCCTTCTGCAATGTCACATTAGTTATTTGGCTACTCTATTACACGTATATGTACTACAGCTTTAAATGCATTCTTATAGCAATTAGGACAATTAAGTAGCATGAAAATGCTAAAGAATAGTACATTCCCCTCTGGACCAACGGAGCTCTACCATCGTCACCAAATCAGTCACAGAGTTGTTCACACTTGTATACTTTAAAATTAAGTTAAAATGCATTTTATAGAAGATAAATCATGTAACAGTGAAAGAGAATGAAGTTTAAATTGGCATAAAAGTAAGGAAAACTTTAGATTTCCTAGATTCCTTGGGAATTTCTGCAGATTCAGTTAAGGGAGCCTACATAAGCGGCATGTTTGTCCATGATTCTGTCCAACAACTCTGTATTTCTAATGCTCCACTCACCAAAATAACTAGATACCAAGCACAATTAAAAATCTCGCGCATTCATCCAAGTGTGACTATCTTCCCTGGCCTTTCCTTAGTGAGGGCTTATAAACAGGCCTTCTTTAGGGAGAGATTGCTAAGGGAGGAAGAAGGTGCATATATTTTGCCATGCAAGAGATATCCCACATTTAGTAACTATTAATAGAGTAAAGGAGCCATGATCCTGTCAGCAATTGCCTACATAGTTTAAACATCCTTCAGCTGAAGAAGTCCTATCTGAACTGCCTATATCATTATTAACTTTGATGGTATCAACCAACTAGTAACCGACTGACTGATGAGGAAAGGGCCAGTGGCAAGGCTACCATTGGGAATCACTGAACCACTGCCCCCTCCCTGAGTCCAGCCACACACACAAAGGGAAAGTAAAGCATGATCAAATAAATGTATCTTCACTCAGCTCCATTAATTTACCCATGTAGAGTTTGCCAGTATAAGCTCTGGGCAAGTCAGTTGTATCCTTATGTGTATTTGGCATTTTACTAAGTTACAAAGACACCATTGGACTTTAGGGAGGGCACCTGCAGTGCTGTAAAAAGCCCTGTAACCATAACAGAGGACTAAGGAGGCACAGTCAGAAGTGCCTGTCCTTAATAACAGCATCTGCAACTAAGTTGGGTTATAGCATTCGACCTAAAATTTCCTTAGCACTGCTACTGGTGATGTGCTGAGGATGAAATGGGTAGATGAAGGAGTCAGAGATACTAGGTTCAGTGATACCCATTAGGATGATGCTCCAAGGAGGGTTAAACTTGCAGATGACAGAAGTAGATTCATCTAAATGTCTTTTGGTAAACGCACAGGCACTTTCATGGACTGGAAGAAATGATTCATTCAAATGCTGCTGCTTCGTCTTCAACGCTTAGCCAGCCAGTCAGCTGTAGCGATCGTTCGCCATTTGGTGCATTCCTGCACAACTGCGAAGGCTTGACGACCTGAGAGTCCAACACTGGAACAGACTTGATGAACCCATGTAATGGGGTGGTCTGCCTATGGGCCGCCTCCACCCCTCGGTTGGTGGAATTTTATCCTGGATGTTACAAGCCGCCCGGAGAATGGCGTTGGCTGGTACGTCTTGTGGCATCTTTACGACATGTCCGAAAAGTGTAAGGCACCTCCTGTGGACAATGGCCCCAGTAGTCTGCAAACCCGAACAACCATAAATATCTGCATTACAGATGAAGTCATTCCACTTTATGCCCAATATACAACGTTGCCATTTTGTGTGGAAAGCCTTCCAGCTTTGTCCAGTCTGCGCGGCATAGTGGCCATGTTTTACAGCCGTACAACAGTAAGGGGAGGATACAGCTCGAATAAATCCTGAACTTGGTTGTCATACTAAGATGATGTTGATTCCATATCCATTGTAAACAGTGATGCCAATCTGATGGAGAACCTCCGTGTGAGAATTGGAGGAGCTGCTAAGTATAGAACCCACATAGCAAAAGCTGTAAACTGATTTGACGGTTTCATTTTGAACATCCCAAAGCCTTCCTTATAGCACCACTGCCTGAGCCAACAGTTTGAGCTTGACAGTTGGTGTTACCCACCCCTTTCTTCTTGCCTGCTCATACCCAGGCTCACCCCTCAACCATCCATGAAGATTAATAGGGTCAGCCTTCCCTACCGGGCCCTCCATACAGTTTTGGAACCCCGATGTGGCGCTCAGGCCAAAAAGTTTGCCCACCCCTGTTATAAGAGAAACTGAAAACAATAAACCCAATCAAATCCTTAAAACCACAACCTTAAGTATCAAAGTAGACACAGTAGCAAGTGTCACGATTTAAGGTTAGCGCTCCTCTTTTCCTTCAGGGAATCCTGGCCAACAGAGTGATTATATTCACTTTAACATGGATATATCTTCAGAATACGAATTGTAAAGTTGAACTCCTTAACTTCTACTTAACAAGTGTTGTGAAAAGTTATTCAAGGCAGCTTCTACAGATTTAGTGTGTTTTCTTCAGTACCTCCATCTAGAAGGTATTTATTTTTGCAGTAGAAGCAGAAGTGGTGGGGTTATTATATACCAGTGCTAGAGGACTAACCACAATGCATTGGGGATCAAGTCATCTATCCCAAGATAGCTAGAAGTAAACACCACACATTTTGAAGGTTAGGCTGCAGCAAGACAAACTATAGGAAGCATATATTTGCATTAAAATGCAATGGTACTGTGAAATTGCTTTAGGCACGTTAGGAAGCAGGAGTGCCTCAACAAATGTCAGTTACTATTCTACAACAGTGTTCTCCCCCACAACACTTAAGTTTAAATGTGGTCTTGACTTAACTTCAACTATAAACAAAATTTAGGCAAGAAGTTAGTTCTGTCTGACTTCAGGAATAGTTCCTCCCATTTACTGCTGGGGGAATTCTGGGCCACTGAGCATGCAGAGACTTCATGTCCCCGGCAGATTTCTTTGCTTCTCTGCAGAAAAATGACTTTCTGATGGGGGAAGCAAAGGGAAGAGACAAGAGGGTCATGCAACCCCCTCCCCCCACCCCCCCCCACCCCCCCCCCAGGAGCCAGCAAAAAAAAAAAATTGGGAGTTCCAAACTACTGACATACCATCACATCAGATATTTTTGCATATTAGACACATTCATTTCCTTATTTCAGCTTGAGTATGGCCCACTGCATGTATATTCATAGTAGAAAAGGTGCAGGGCCCAAGTTCAATAGAGAACAGTTTGATGATCATAATCGTGTCAGCTTCCTTCTCCAGGTAGAATCTAACTGAAGTGTCAGCTTCCTTCTCCAGGGGACAGGTAGAATCTAACTGAAGATCACCAGAGCCTCCATGTCTTTAAGTGTCTTCCGCAGCCTGGCATAGTCTCCCTTGATGTGTTCCAGTGAGAACCTAGCTGTGTCATTTGTTCCCACATGAAGGACGATCAGATCCACATCCCACATCTTAGCTCCCAGCAGACAGAACACCCTTCTGTTCTGTGGATCAGCCCTGGTGACAGGCCTGTCTGCTCTTCTTAGTAGGAAGTCACCAGTCATATAGACCTTCTTCCTGGTGGTGGTGTGATTCTCCAGTCTTCCTCCTGTTCTTTCTGGCTGCAAGTCCTTTTGTCTTTTGTTCTCTTTTGAAATCTTCTACAAATCATCCTCCATCCTCCTGGGGCTCCAAAATCTGTCTATCTCCATTGACTCTTCCTGTAGGACTAGCCGCTTTTCTCTTCTTTCTTCTGTTACTGCCTTCTCTGCCCCTCAGGGCCATCTTTACCCATACGCAAAGTACGCAGCTACGTAGGGCAGCTGCGTGCCACTCCAGCCCCTGCTCCGCCTCTTCCCCATGGCCCCTTCCCCAGCCCCGCCCCCACTCCACCCCTTCCCCAAAGCCCCCTCTCCTGCTCCGCCCCGCCTCTTCCCACCCCCACCCCACCCCCACCCCCTGAGGACTGCAGCAGGGCTGGGCCTGCACTCACTGGCGGACTATATTGCTGTCTTTAATTCTGATCCCAGCTACCCTGAAGCTTGTCTCTCCCGTACATATTATTATTACTGTGTATATCCTCTACTGAGCTTCCTATTTGCCTCTAAGGTGCCACAAGTCCTCCTTTTCTTTTTGTGGATACAGACTAACACGGCTGCTAGTGAAGACCCGCTAAGTCAATCACAAAGCACACTCTGGTCGACTCCGGTAGTCCAGTTCCCCGAGAAGAGTAAGGTAAGTCAATGCAGGGCAGTGCATACACCACAGTAAGTCAACCTAAGTTATGTCATCTCCAGATATGTTATTCACACAGCTGGAATAGCGTAACTTAGGCTGACTTAGCCCCGTAGTGTAGACAAGCACTAAAACTCACTCCGGGTCATCCTGGCTATTTGTGAACCCAGGTCGCACAGCCCAGGCTAACATTGTAACCATTGAAACCACAATGAATCACTGTTTGTAACATAGCATGAGACAGCTCCTCCCCTAAAAGCTTACAGTGCAATTAGGCAAGACAAAGATTAGGAGGGAAAATAGAAGTGAAATAAGTTTTCCACGGTAACATGGGAGATGAGTGGTAGAGCCGTAAGAAAAACCCAGGCATCCTAGTTCCCAGTCCAGTGCCCTGTCTGTTAGAGCACACAAGCTGCTCTCATATCTCATCTTATTTTTTCTACCATGCCCAAATCTCATCATTTCTTTCTCCCTCTGCTTTCGAGTGCTATTTTCACTTTGAAACCGTATCATTTTATCTCCATGATACACTTTGGGTACGGCTGGTATGAAAGACATTCTCTGGAATAACCTTCTACTGCAGTTTTGCATCAGGAGTGAAGGAGTTCTCACAGTTCTTCTCTTTTCAAGAAAGTCACAGTCTGTGTGAGAGAAACAGCAATTCTGACACCTTGAGGATGGAAGAGGCAACACTTCTGAGCAGAGAAAGTTAGATGCAAAACATGTATACTTATTAAAGGCTGATATATAGTTTAATTTAAATCATTATACATGCATTTACACTTTTAAAATACGCTTTTATTTTTCTATATGGATGAAGAACTCTTGGCAAATCAAAAAAATGTTTTACATGCAAACAAGAGGCTCAGTACAACCCATCTGAACAGAAAGATTTATAACACATGAGCTTATCCACCTGGCTAATATGGGTTTTGAGAGGAGTAGCTGGAGTTTATTTTGTTAACTCATGAGTGGCTTATTACATTTCCTTAAAGGTTGTGTCCTGTGCATGTGCATTTTTAATGCTTTGGTAATAGATCAACTCTAACAAATACAGCAGGCTTTTGCATCCTCAAAAATGCCTCCTACAGTTAAACCACAGTTGGAATCACCTTTTCTCTGATCCTCACTTGGTTTAAAAAAAAATGAATTAAAACAATTTTGGCAGGCGTCAGGATTTTGACCTCCCCTTCCCCACAACCAGTGAAACTTCCACCAGATGACAACTAGGGCTCCTTCATGGCATCAGCTAGAGGAGCTGTCCAACTGTCAAACAAAAATGTTTTTAAGCAGCCGTAGGACAGAGTGAAGAGGACTTGGGGGCCCCTGTAGGAAGGATGGTTATGGGGGATGGAGAAGTCAAACACCTCTGGTCTAAAAGTGCAAATGTCATAATACAACGTGGGGCTTATTTCTAAATAGTAACTGGGGACTCTGCTCCCATGCTCACAGATTTACATATTTTTAAAAGATACCCATAGGGGTCTGCTAGTGGCCTTGACCCTTTACTTGTATCTAAAGAGTCCAGACTGGCATGGCAAATAAGGCTCGAGACTAAGGCCATGTCTTATATCAAACATAACCAAAAAAAACCTGAAAAAAACACCCCGAGTGACATAAGTTTCGCTGGCATAAGTGGTAGCGTGCACAGTGCTATGTCCGTGGGGGAGCGTCTCCCACCAACATAGCTACTGCGGCTTATTGAGGCGCTTTTATTATGAGCGGCTACACGAGCAATCTTACAGTGGCACAGCTGCATCGGTACCGCCACGGCCTAAAATACCACCACTTCCTCCACATCCAGCTGTCTCAAAAACTGCAAGAGAGCTAGTTTAATTTCTAAGGACTACCAAGCAGACCCTATAGAAACATACACACACAAATATAGGAGCGAGAGAAGCCAGTGTAACATTGCTATTTAACATACAGTATTTATGCCTGGTTTTACGCCTCATGCTGAACTTTAGGAGTGCTCAAGCCCTCACATGAGTTATGCTGGCAGAATCATCTTTCCCTGAAAGGTCATACCCCATGCCTGGGCACAAACCCAGTGCTGGACTCACTGATGCCCAGGAAAGCTCTGCTAGAGTAAACAATGCAGGATGAGCCACAACATATTTAGTTTGAAATAGATTAAACCGTGAGTACCTTGCTCTGTAGACAAAAACTGTATGGCATGATATTGCTTGAGATACAGTATCATGGAATTAAACACTATCATGATAGACATCTGCACACAGAGACAGGCCAAGTTAAGGCTGTGTAGTCCAGCCTAATTTTGTAGAACCAGAATATTTCATTATCATAGTGTTGAGGGAGAAGGGGGGTGGGAATTGTGTCCCTGAGGCACAGAGCTTCCTGAGCTGCTGTAGGTGGTGCAGTTTACACACCGCCCCTTGCTCAGGATTGTGCCTGAAGGCACAGTCTAGAAAGCATAGTTGTTTACAGACAGTGGTCAGCACTAAAATGTCAATATTTCCCAACAGCTTCTGCAGTTTCCTTCTATACCTTACCAGGGCTTAAATTCTCAATGATTATTTCCCGGATTCCTGCCCCCCATTAGGGCTCAGGGCTTTAGCCCTGAAGGGGGCCAGGGGAGGGACGGGAGCACCAAGGCTTTGGGCTTTAGCCCCACAGGGGTGGGGAGACTCCAGGGCTTGGAGCTTTAGCCAGGCTTCCACAGCTTTGAAAATATTTACCAGAGCTCCACTCTGCTGGGCTCTGGTTGAATTTAAGCCCTGTATATTACCAATCGTTCCTCAGGTTCCCTCCCAAGATTTAAGTGGTGATGAACACAATCTATAAGTACTTACACTGGGGAGGAAATTTCTGATTGATAGCAGATGCCTCTTTAACCTAGCAGGAAAAAAAGGCATCACAAGCTCCAATGTCTGGAAGCTGAAGCTAGAATAATTCAGACTTGAACTGAGGCACACATTTTTAACAGTGAGGATAATTAGTCATTGGACCACTTTACCTAAGGCCACGTTGGATTTTCCTTTAAAATCAGGATGAGCTGTCCATGTAAAGACATAGTATAGTTCAAACAGAAGCCAGGAAGGGGAGGAGGGGTTTAATGGCCTATGTTATACAGGAGGTAAGACTTGATGATCTTAGTGGTACCTTCTCACCTTCAAATCTATTAATTCATATTGAAAAGTGAAAAATTACAGGAAATAACTACAGTATTCCAAACACCTTTGTGCATAGATATTGGTAAACAATGACTTTTTAATTGTAATTTCTGTGTGTGTGTGTGATTGCACATATGTAAATATACACTATTTATAAAGCTGGTGGATTAGGCTGAAATGTCAGTTCCCATATCTTCCTATATTTTCTGTCTCACCACCTTCCAAAATCAGCTCAAAACATCTCTCTCGCCTATTTTCTCTCTTCCACTGCTGTTAGCTTTCATTTGAACTGGTGAAATGTATTATTTAACTCTGCCACATATTTTTTGTTTGACAGACACTGTGTATAAGAAGGGGGTGGATCCTACAAACAGTCCCTTTGATTTCAGCACAAGCTATGAATACAGAGAGCTAGCATGAGCAGGCCCTGAAGTTGTGTTGTATTATTGAAATCAATTTAACATATGTACCTGAGGAGCCAAGTTTGAAAATATCTGGGTGAAACCCTGGCCCCATTGAAGTCAATGGCAAAATGCCTATTGATTACAGGACTTCACTCGCTGGGTTTTTGTACGCTGAATTTTAAGCGTTATTAGGCCAGAGTAATCATGTATACCAGGGGTCAGCAACCTTTCAGAAGTGGTGTGCTGAGTCTTCATTTTTATTCACTCTAATTTAAGGTTTTGCATGCCAGTAATACATTTTAACATTTTTAGAAGGTCTCATTCTATAAGTCTTTAATATATAACTAAACTATTGTTGTATGTAAAGTAAATAAGGTTTTTAAAATGTTTAAGAAACTTCATTTAAAATTAAGTTAAATGGCCAGGACCCAGGCAGTGTGAATGCCACTGAAAACCAGCTCATGTGCCATAGGTTGCCTACCCCCGATGTACACATTTGGAAAGGGCAAAAATGTACAAGGATTTTTTGTCATTTTATTAATTATTTTTTATAATTATTATTATTATGATCCACAAAAGAGGGCTTTGCCTGCTTGCCTTTCATGGGCAAAACCCCCTCTTCTGCCCCCAACTTCAGTAACTGTATCCAGGGGAGTTTTTGTGAAAGGAAGAATTGCAGGAGTGAGGCCCAAACCATACAGGTGGATGTCAAACACAATGGGCACAAAGCCACCCTGGTGTCACATCAGCAAGTGGGATCTGGCCCAGTGTACTGTAAACAGCATGTAAATCGTTTCTGTTGGCTTAAGGCAGAGCAGTGTAAAGTATTTCCATGAAAGTTTTATACCCTGCTTTTAAATCACTGCTGACACCAGCTGCTGAGTGCAATTTATTTTCTATACTAAAGCCTATTGGACTACTTCACAATTTAGGAAATGTCCCTTGGAGATCCCCGTGATTCCCAGACTGGATGCGCAGTAGCAGCAGAGTAGTAGGCCTCCTGGAGAAGCTTTTACCCTGCAGAAGGCTGACAGTGATTGATATGGTGGGATATTTGCACTGAGTGTGTGAACCATGCTGCCTGAGTTTGCAAGGGCCCTACAGTGCTTAAGAGAAAGGGAGAGTTATTACAGGCTTAAAGTGTGTCTGGGTTATGCACTATACAGTGGCAGGAAATCAAAACATGGTTTTATCTCCAGGAGATGCCTCCCACTTCCTACTGACGCCTCACAATAAATTCTTCTTTTAATGGTGCTTTGGATCTTCTTCCTTTTCACTCACCCAAGAAAGGGAAAATTACAACTTATCTCTATTTTTTGTTTCTTGAGAATTAGTTCTGAGGGCACTACACTGCTTGTGCTTAAGCTCTCTGTTTGTCCTTGCAGAGGACAGAGTTTTGCACGTGAGGATTAGTTCATACCACTGCAGATCTCAGCGTGATTAAAAGAAAAAAAGAAAAAACAAAACCCCACTCCAATAGATGCTTATACTAAGTGTCATTAACTCACAATAGCACCTACAAAGACCACAGCCTGCCTGCAGCCTCTCTCCTAACACGTGTATCCTCGTAGCCTCCTTTCCCTGCCCCTATATGGCAATTCACAGCAGTCACACTCCCAGGCACATGATGAGCAGCTCAGCATTGAGCTTCAGGTTTGATTATTGCTTTCTTCAAGTGCAACACTCCATAAAAAGTGGTGGACAGTCCACATGCTCAGCCATTATAGTGCTTCACTGCAAAGACTTCCACTGAGTTGTGTTTCAACCACTGCCTTTCATAGCTAACCGAAAGCATTTTACTGTACAATATAGTAAGAAAATCTGGCTGTGCTCAAGGTATGGAACACAAAAGGTTATGGATAAAAGAAACATAGAAAGAACATGGGACGTGCATCTGAACTGCTAATGCTGGCTTTGGGCCCACAAGGCACAAGCTCATAATGTCAAGGAGAATGTTTTTCATGAGTAATACATATCCAGCCGTGTTGAGATAAGTGGAAACCACTATAGACCAATCGGTAGGATGAAAAAGAAAAAGCAGGTGAGCTACACTGATGCAGAAGGAGCTCTGAGGAACCTAAATCTGCTCTCACTTTCCCACATTTTATGTAAAATGGGTCTATCCCAACAAATTATTTCACCAACCTTCCCCAAACTCCATAGGCTGCCTTTTCTTTGTGCTGTGATTGTGGTCAACAGGCATTTGCTATCATGTAGAGCAGCTGCTAGTGTGTAAGGAGGTAGGAAATGACTAAAGAGAGCAAAGGTCACCCTCACTGTGTTGGCTGGTGGAGCTCAGTGGCTGCTGAGAAGAACAAAGAGCTACAAGCTGCAGTTAAAGGGCAAGCTCTTGTTCCTGTGTGTTTATACATTTACATAACAAGACTAAAATAATGTAACCGTTGAACAGAAACTCTACTAGTTTTAATGGGAAAATCAACACAGCTAAAACCAAACATTTTGCAGGCAGACCCAAAAATGCTAAGAATAACTGTGAGCTATTCATGGTATTACAAAGTAATCTGACAAAGATTTGCAAAACCCCAACCATCCCAATTTTTTTTTTTTTTTTTGCCCTTTTTTGTGTCTTTCAGATTGACACAGGAAACTGCACTGTACATCTGGAACCTGATCCTGTTCCCACTGAAATCACTTGGGTCTTTCTCTGATTCATCGAATGGGAAGTGGATTAGGCCCCTAGAGAGGTAGGTATCTCTTCCCCAGGATGAGGCTCAAATGAACAAGATACATATTCTCTTCTGCAAATTATACTGAAGTTCTGGCAGAAATGAATCCATGCATTCAAACTGCCCGCACACTTACGCAGCAGGTCACCCTTGGTCTCAGCATGATCAAAGGTAACAGTTACATACAGACCAAGGTTTTTAAACTTGGGTGCTCAAAGTTATGCATCTAAAGCCTTATTTAGGCACCTAACTGTAAGTGGTCTGATTTTCAGAGAAGCCAGGCAACTCCAGTCCCTATTGACTTTAGTGGGAACGCTAGGGTTCTCAGCAGCTGTAAAAGTCAGTCATCTATTTAGGTGTCTAAGTAGGCATTAAGACTCCCACAATGTATGAAACAGAAACAGGCTTCTCTTCAGCATGCATTTGTTAATGTTCACTTTTCAGAAATATAATGTATTACTTCCCAGTGTTCACCTAATGGCATAATAGTGGCTCCTGATCTAGCCTTTGTAACAGTGCGTGCCTGCTCCCATATAGCTCTCACGGCTATCAGCAAAGCACAGCCAGTGGATTGTCTGTAGCCTTATCTTGCACTGTGATTTCATCAGATCTCACAAGCTGAGCAGGGTCAGGCCAAGTGAGATGCCCAAGGATGGGATGGAAGGGGAGCTCTGAGCAATGGTACAGGAAAGTGGCACTGGTGGTGTGGCATGCTCTCCACCACATCAGTATTGAACCACTGCCCAAGCATGGAGATAGGCACAGTATTCAGCTGAAGGAGCTGGGGTTTTTTGTTGTGGTTGTTCTTGTTTGTTTCTAGACATAACACCATATTGAAGTCCTGGACATTTTTGGTAATTAAACAGTCTACATCACTCTGTGTGAGTGCTGGTGTTAATCCTGGTGGTGTCGTGGACAAATTTCAATTTACATAATTACATACTCCCTTCTGAGAGTCCCCATGAAGTTTTAGTTGAGAATGGTATTAGTCATTATCTGTCCTGAACTGGTGTTTAATGTTGTGAGGTGCTATAGAACCATCACCCTGATTCATTTACCACACTGTGCCTCTGTGCCTGCCATGTCTAGCAGACGTTTGTAAGAGTTAAGCATGTCCACTATTATATAGGCGCTATTAAAAAAAAAAAATCACTAAAATCAGTGCGTCATGCGACTTGCCAAATTACTGCCATTATTTCCTATACTTAGGGCTGGGCCAAAGCCTATTGACTTTAATGGGCTTTGGGTCAGGCTCTTAGAACATGAAATCTGGCAGTATTTAACAACCAGGAGTGAAATATTGCTATTAAGCGGAATCCACCTTAATACAATTCAATATGGCCTTCCACTAGTGATCAAAAAAAGAATCCCCATGGCTATGTGTGGGCCCTGGAATAGACATTTTAGAAATATGTTCACATTGTTGGTATTCAGTAATAATTTCAATATTTGTTTATCATTGTATGTATTTTTGTTAATAGGGATATAAATTATATAAGAAGAGAAATGGGAGATGCCCCTTAAAGTGTAGGGGCAGGCTGCCTGGGTTACTGCAGAGGCTGGAGTGCTCAGACAATGTGCTGCTGCGGCAGCAAGAGGAGGCTGGCCTGGCGCTGGAAATTGGGGAGGTCTCTGTCTGCAAGAAGCACCTAAAGCAAAAGGCTTCAATTCGCAGAATAAGTAATGTTCTCTCTAAAAAACTGAATCTTGTCATTAAGGGTGTAACAAATTTGAACGTCCTACTAAGCTTATTTGTTCGGGGCCCTTTTGAAGGAGTGCTATTGAGCAGGCCACAAAATGGCGGTGACTGAAAACTTGCTGCTTGAGACTGAAAGCTGCCTGTGTCTCCTGGCTATGTGGGAGCTCCTGATTGCAGACATTTAGTCACAAATTGCCGGGCAAAAGCCATGGAGGTTTGATCCAGTATAATCTGCAGCCTTTAGCGGGTGAATCTGTTAGCTCAATGGAAGATGAGGCAATGTCTATATTACTTCATCAGAATGATCACGGGATCTGATTCAGAAAGAGAAGGGCAGACCAGATCCAGAGACGGCTAAACAGGAAAACCCCACTCAGGCGTGGAAACCAGAACTGGAAACAGGTAGAGCTGCAGCATCAAAAAAACAACAGAGCAATTTGGAGCTAAACTGATGAAAATTGAATCAGTGCAACCTATTGAAAATTGAGGTAATATGGGAACGCACCCTCGGATCCAGCAAAATCTGCAATCAGTATTTAGGAAAGATTTCAGAATTACAGGACAGATTGGTGATTCCACACAAAAGGACAAATTCAGTTTAGTAAGTCTGGAATACCAAATTGAAAATGGATTAAAGAAGGGTTATTGAGAGCCAGACATTATAGAAGATGTACAGTCAGCCCAGGATTAAAACTCCCAAGTTATCTGGAGGGCAAATGTGATCTCACATTGCCCAAGCAAAGGCAGATTCTATGAGCACATTATTGTGGGAAAAAAAGCCACCAATCTCTATCAGAAATTGATTAAGGCCGTTCAAGAATCCAAAAAGACTCCAGTGGATTTCCTGGCATATGCCATGGATCTTCGTCACAAAATTATCTTAACATCAAGAAGATGAAATCTAACTAAAATAAACTGAACTGGTCCAAAGTCAGTTTCTATAGTCTATAGGGACGGGTATGCACAATGAGAATATGACAGTGTAGTGGCAGGATTTTAGAATTGCACTATAAGAATTAATGTATAATTTGATTTCATCCTGCTAGTCACCCCCATTTGAATAGCAGAAAGGAATGACCCTCTGGGACTATGAGATTCTGTTTTCCCATATGCATTACAAATTGGGCCCTCTTTAGTTCTTTGTTTTAAGGTTCAGTTAGTAAGAGACAGGATTCTGTATTGTGTCTATGTTAAGTAGATTAGAGAAACATTGAAGGTCTGGGTCTCAGTGTAAATTGTCTTGGTTATTGATTGTAAAACTTAGCAAGGTTTAATTTGCAATGCCTTTTTGCTCGATATAAAATACTACTATTTGTTTTCTCAAAGTCTCTGTAAAAGACTGTTTGGTCTCTGTAAGAAACTGCTTGTGAGAATGAGGAATGCATGCATCAGGAAAAGATAAGGTCTGAAGGTCATTGTTAACCAGATGGTCAAGAAAGGAGGAGCAAAGACACTTATCGGGATTTGTTGTCACCAAAGAACCATCAACGCGTATCCATGATTGAGGAAGGGCAAATTGACAACTCTGAGGTGAAGGCTGGCACCCCTAAAGACAATTGATTAAACTGAAACCAGGACAGGATGACCCTCTCAGAGGTGTTTTGGAATGGTAACACCAATCAAGGAGTAACCAGTCAGAAACTGACACAGCAAAAATCTATAGACTTCAACATAGAAAAAGGACTATAAGAACAGGGTGCTTTGCCATGGGACTTTGGGTTCATCTTGCCACACTCCAGGAGCATCGGATCGTGACCAACAGAGCCCTGATCCCCTCTGCGACCAATCTGGCTGGCCACTAGATTGATCCAGACTCTGGACTGGTAACAATAAACATCAACTGGCAGGACTGTGTGTGTGTGTGATTGAAAAGCATATGCTAACTGTTGTATTCTCAATAAATGTGGTGTGCTACCTTCTTCGCTATAAAGATCCCGTGTGCTTCTTATAAGTATAACAACAGGAAAAAAAATAAGTGGATCGGGGCAACTGAGGCCATTATAGGTAAATGCTATGCCATCTCTTTTGAGAAAAGGAGAAACTGAAAATGTCACCACTGTCAAAGAACATAAATTGCCAAAGTCATTAGTTACTCAAGTGGGAAAGAACAATGAAGCAATCCAACATATAGCAATTGAAATAGTTGTGTTCACAAAGACCATGATCTCAGGGAAGACCTCTAGTAATTCCCCGAATTATGCTAACCAGAGAGGACAAATGCAAAAGAATTTTCAGAAATGCTGTCAAAATTGCCAGTTGGGGAAACTCAACTGAAAGATGCAATTGCTGCTACAAGTGTTATAGCAGTGCACACTGGCCGAGAAGATGGCAAGGGTAAGGTCAATAGTAGCAATCAGGAAACGAGAGAGGGTCACAACCAGAGGGAAAGGGCGTGATCAATCCAAAACAGAAGCTCCAGTATACTTGCTCCGTTAGCCAACATAATGGAATGAAAGACAGTTCAAAGTGTCTTCACGAAATGTATTGTTCAAGAGACTGTCAAATGCAGCACTGGAGAAAACAACATAAAACAACATAAAACAACCTGCCAAACCCAGCAAGGTTCCACAGAGAACAGTAATAAGTTATCGAACCCTGAGGCTCATCAAAGCTTTAATGTAGGTGCTCCTAGAGAGCCAGGAAAACTTGCCAAGTTAGTTTGAAAGAACTATTTAGTGTGGTGTTATCTCAATGACAAGAAAGTAACAGCATTATGGGACACAGGTGCCCAGGTATCCATGACTGATTAAAAAAAAATGGAAAGAGGACCATCTCCCAGGGCTAGACATAAGACCCATTGAAGAATTGTTAGATACTGAAGGGAGACTAGATATAAAAGCAGTGAATGACACCAAAGTTCCTTTTGAAGAATGGTTTGAAATAGAATTCTGCTTATCAAGATCTACTACCAATCATGCAACTAAGAAAAATGTCCCTATGCTGGTGACATGGGAAGATGGAGCAACCTGTAATAGGTTTCCATGTCACTGTAGAGATTATCAAGACTAATGCCCCTTTCTCACCTTGTGTGCAACTCTTAACCTTGGCACTTCAGACAGAGTTAAATCAAGCAAAAACTATAGTTAATGTCATACAGCAGAAAGACAAAAGGACAGCGGATATTTGCACATGAAGAAAGAAACAGGAGATACCACTCTTCTGAGAGGACAAGATGCTGAAGTGAAGTGTATAGCAAGAACCAATTGCACAGAGGGAAACTTTTATTCCAAAGGAAACAGCACCCTGGCCTGAAGGACCAGATATTACAGAACAGCTAATATGTGTCCCAAAAGGAAACTCTCATCAGATTGGAGTGAATGTCACTAAACATGGTATCAATTTAAAAAGGAGAACCATAATAGGACGATTACAGCTGATCACTGCTATCTGTCTTATCCAATTACCACAGGAGCCAGGAAGTGGGCCCCCATTGAAACACTGGAATGAACCTCCCCATGAACGTTTTAATAACCAATCAACAATGCTGGCCAATCATAAAGATACATTACAAACCCCTAGTGAAGTATGGGACCCTCGTGTCAACTTGCAACACCTCACAGAGGAAGATCAGGAAGTGATCAGAGAAATGCTGCATGAAGAATGCAACACCTTTGAAAGGAAAATTCAGATGTAGTGTGTACTGAAACTTTACCAATGGATATTAAACTGGCTAACAAGACTCCTGTCTAGAAAACATGCTAATGCCATTCCCCGACCATTGTATAATGAAGGGAAGAGCTACATAAAATATCTTCTTGCAAAAGGGTGGATAAAAAGGTCTAAGTCAACATATTATTATCTGTGATTTGTGTCAGAAAAAAGGATGGCACATTACAACTATGTCTAGACTATACAAAGTTAAACAAGACAGCATATACCCATAATTCAAGAGATCCTCAATTGCTTAGGTGGAAAACTCCTGGGTCTCTGTCCTTGATAAAAATAAAACATCCTCAGGTGAACAAAGTGCACACACTCATCACACGCTGGGGTTTATAGGAATGGGTTTTCATTCCTTCTGGGTTTACTAATGACCCTGCAGCATCCCAGTACTGCATGGAAGAATGCCTGGAAGACTTGAGGGTGAAATGTGCATACCCTACCTTGATAATGTACTCATCTACAGCAAAGATTTCAGGGACCATGTAGAGGATGTAGGAAAATTCTCAAAAGTCAGCAGAAATGGGTATCAAACTGCAACCAATTAAATGTGATTTTTTTTCAAGAAGACAGTGTGCTATTGTGGATAGATGGTGTCAGCTGAGGCGTAGGAAATGTACCAAAAGACATTGCTGATGTACAGGCTTTGAAAGAAAGTACTCCTTCCATGGGGAGGGCAGTTAATAAATTGGCTGGGATCCTTTGCTGTTACAAGGGATTTATAAAGGAATTTTGAAGGATGTCAAAATCACTGTACGATATTCTTTCCAATCCCAAATACCATGGCTTCAAAAAGAAAGACAAGAACTCCCAAGGGAACAGGACAATTACCTGCCAACCAAGTGACATGGACAGAACTACATCAATCGAATAGTTGATTGATGTTCTGTCCAATCCTCCAATCATGGCCTACTCGTTCACCTCACATGCCGATCCCTCAAATGAGGCCCTGGGGTCAGTCATGTATCAGTATCACGAGGGAACATTTGGGGTGATTACCTGTGGATCCAGAACCCTAACATCTGCAGAGAAGAAAGATTGAGAGATTACCTCTTCTATGCACCTTCATTTATAGTCTATAGTGATAATAACCCACTAATGTACATCATGACATTGGCTAACTGCTTTTCGTCATATATGGGTCCTAAAACAAGACACGCATGCACTGTAGATTTCATGTTCTCAAGTATTTGTTTTTGCTTTAGCAGCTACTGAAGAAGCTCACTTAAAGGTCCATTTAGATCAGTCTGCAGTGTGTACTGTTCCCAACTGGACATCTCATAAAATTTAACATAGAATGTGTCGAACGTCCATTCTAATTTTAGGGAATACCGGTATAAAGTTTTACAGGGGAAAACTAAAATTTTAATTCTGAAAACAGGAAGTTTTCTTTAACTCTTGTCCTCCTTTCAGTAAATTTTTAATCACCCATATTTCCAGTCTTAGTAAGTAAACATTTTATTTCCACAAACAGTCAGAATCTGGGATATTTTGAAAACCATTAATGATTATAGAAATCAAATATCTATTAGGCTGGCGCAGCTTTATTCAGAACCCCCTCCCATATGTTTGTAATACACTTGTTTATGGATATACTCAACAAAAATTGGAAGTGGGATTTATACTTACTGAATTTTTCCAGACATAAAACTACATTTAATATTAAGGAAGTTAAGGAAGAGTCTGCATCAATAACTTAAAGGTACAAAACATTACCGTCAAATTATAATTATCCCCAAACCAGGCATTATAAACCCAGGAAATTTAGAGTTAGGCTTGTACTTAAAGAAATGCAAATATGTTGAGGGATGGAAATGCACCATTAAGAAATACAAATAACCTTAAACTCTTCCTTATAGTGATACCATACTATTTTGATTATAGCATTTTTAATGTTTGTAATCCCAGATTAGATTAAATTGATTTTTGAAGACCCATTTTTTTCTCCTTCATGATGTCTCTGCTGGGCAGAGTCAAGATTGTTTGGGTGCCTTAATAGTTTATTTTGATAGCTTAATAACTGGATTTTTTAAAGTGTAACCTTAACTCTGAATTTTCTGGGTTTACTATGTTATGCTTAGTTTGGGGATTTTTTTTTTTTTTACTCTTATAGTGATAAGTACTCTTAACCTCAACTCCATTTTAATGTAGTTTTCTGAATTTCCTTGGGTTTAAAAATCATTACAATTTCCATATATGAAGAAGGCACCCAAAGAGAATCACATTCTATTTCTAATGATTTGAAGATATGCAGCACCAACCTTAAATCATTTCTAAACAAATTTTACTTTTAAGGCCAGATTCAGAGCAGCATAAAGCAGGCAGAGTCACAACAGCACCAAACACTGTCCAGGTAAGCTGTGTTTTACTGCTGCCTCATACCGCCAGAGCAGTGAAAAACAACTAAAGTGTTCCGGTCAATCTGGCTTTATTTTGCAATTGACGCATTGGTTTAGACTGGGTTACAAAAGGTACATCTACACTGGAGCTGGAAGGCATAATTTCTCGCTCCAGTAGACATACCTGTGCTTAGCAACACACTAGAAATAGAAGTTTAGCCGTGGCAGTGCAAGCAGCAGGATGAGCTAGCCGCTGAAGTGTTTACCTAGAGTCTTGGACAGGATTGTATTTGAGCATCTGGGCTGCCAGCCACTTGGGCAGCCATGGCTACTATTCTATTTTTAGTGCCCTAGTTCAATCAGGGAGAGGGCAGGTATGACTACTCAAGCTGGAAATTACACCTTCCAGCTCCCATGTTGCCATAGCCACAGATCAGTGCTTTGTGAAAGGAGGTGCAAGGGAAGCTCAGTTGCAATGTCTCTGCACTTTAAGGGTTTCCACAAGGCTCCTGCCTCACTTCCACCAGTCCTGTGGCAGCAGTGGGTTGGGAGTCTTTTTAAACCTTTAGTGCCCAAGTTAACCTGTTGCCACAGAACCTTTAAGGAGCAGGGTCAGTTGGATCAGTTAACCTGCAAATGCCAACTCCTGACTACAGGTAGGTGAATTTTTTCATATGAAACATTTTAGTGAAAATGTACATTTGGTGACACCGAAATGTTTCACGTCTTGTGTCAATTTCACTGAATGGTTGCCAGTCAATGGTAGCTGTGATTTCACTGATTTCAAGGGAAACAGTATTGAAAGTTCTGTAACCTCTGAAGCTTTGATCTTGGCTGTCAGCGATTCATAAACCCACCCCCATTTGTACGGACTACTTCAACATAACAGTAAAAAAGGCACTTCAGACAAAAACATTTCTATGCAATTATTACTTCCTCAGCAGCTTACATTATAATCCCCAAGCAATATAGTGCCTGTTTTATTGCTTAATTCTGCACTGTCTGGGTTAACAAATGATTACAGCTGTCACCAGTGACTAAACTAATTCAGGGTTGGTGAAATACATTTCCTGACCTAGTAGCAGGACCAAAGAGCCACAAAAGAGTGAATTAATATGAATTATCTACATTATGAAGCAACTCCGTTGCGATTCAATATTGAGAAGCATTATCACAAACCCAAAAGATGCGGCAAAAGAGATTAATTTTTTTAAATAATTGTGAGGTGGGAAACAGCAACAAATATCATTTTATTATATGAGGACTCCTTGTGGTGCCTTAGAGACTAACAAATTTATTTGGGCATTGTCAAGGTTCCTTCCCCATTTTGAACTTTAGGGTACAGATGTGGGGACCTGCATGAAAGACCCCCTAAGCTTATTCTTACCAGCTTAGGTTAAAAACTTCCCCTAGGTACAAACTTTGCCTTGTCCTTGAACCGTATGCTGCCACCACCGAGCGTTTTAAACAAAGAACAGGGAAAGAGACCACTTGGAGATGTCTTACCCCAAAATATCCCCCCAAGACCTATACCCCCTTTCCTGGGGAAGGCTTGATAAGAATCCTCACCAATTTGTACAGGTGAACACAGATCCAAACCCTTGGATCTTAAGAACAATGAAAAATCAATCAGGTTCTTAAAAGAAGAATTTTAATTAAAGAAAAGGTAAAAGAATCACCTCTGTAAAATCAGGATGGTAAATATCTTACAGGGTAATCAAAACATAGAGAATCCCTCTACGCAAAATCTTAAGTTACAAAAAGACACAAAAACAGGAATATACATTCCATCCAGCACAGCTTATTTTATGAGCCATTAAACAAAAGGAAATCTAACACATTTCTAGCTAGATTACTTACTAACATAACAGGAGTTGTGAGGCTGCATTCCTGATCTGTTCCCGGCAAAAGCATCACACAGGCAGACCAAACCCTTTGTCCCCCCCCCCTCCATATTTGAAAGAATCTTGTCCCCTCATTGGTTGTTTTGGGTCAGGTGCCAGCGAAGTTACCTTAGCTTCCTAACCCTTTACAGGTGAGAAGATTTTGCTCTGGCCAGGAGGGATTTATAGCACTGTATACAGAAAGGTGGTTACCCTTCCCTTTATATTTATGACCCCCCCCCCCAAATCACGGATAGGGTGAAACACTGGCTGTAATTTCTTCCTGGAGCTCTAGGAGAAAGCAGAGTTAATCAGACACATGCATCTCTAAATATACTACTGACTGTATAAAGACTAACAATATTTTCCACATCTCAAGGATGATTTTAACCAGTTGTTCTGGAAAACTTTCACGGGAGAGTGCATCAGCCACTTTGTTAGAAGCTCCTGAAATGTGTTGTATGTTGAAATCAAAATCTTGGAGAGCTAAACTTCATCGAATAAGTTTTTTGTTATTTCCCTTGGTGGTATGAAGCCACTGTAGCGCAGCATGGTCGGTTTGCAGGTGGAAACGCTGTCCCCCAAATGTATGGGCGTAGCTTTTCCAGAGTGTAGACAATGGCGTAACATTCCTTTTCACTGATTGACCAGTGGCTTTCCCTCTCAGACAGCTTCTTGCTGAGAAACACAACAGGATGGAACTCTTAATTCGGTCCTTCCTGCATTAAGGCTGCTCCCACACCACGTTCGGATGCATCTGTGATTACTAGGAATGGTTTGTCAAAGTCTGGGGCCCTTAGTACAGGGTCAGACATGAGTGTCGCTTTAAGCTGGTTAAAGGCCTTCTGACACTTTTTGGTTTACTGAACGGCATTTGGCTGGGGTTTTTTTGGTTTGGTTTGTCAGTGGGGTGGCGATTTGGCTATATTGCGGTACAAATCCCCTGTAATATCCGGCCAAGCCTAAGAAGGATTGGACCTGTTTCTTTGACTTTGGGACAGGCCACTTTTGGATAGCATCCACTTTGGCCTGTAGGGGGTTGATAGTTCCTTGACCCACCTGGTGTCCAAGGTAAGTTATTCTGTTTAGGCCTATATGACACTTTTTAGCCTTAACAGTTAGTCCTGCCTTCTTTATGCACTCGAAGACTTTTTGTAGATGTTTTGGGGGTTCTGCCCAGGAATCCAAAAATATGGCCACATCGTCAAGGTAGGTGACTGCATATTCTCCTAATCCCGCTAGGAGACAATCTACAAGTTTTTGGAAGGTGGCGGGTGCATTCCGCAGCCCGAAAGGGAGCACATTAAATTCATACAGCCTGTGTCATGAAGGCTGACCTTTCCTTGGCGGATTCATCTAGTGGTACCTGCCAGTACCCCTTGGTTAAGTCCAAGGTAGAGATGAAATGGGCCCGTCCCAGTTTCTCCAATAGCTCATCTGTGCGTGGCATTGGATAGTTGTCTGGGCGAGTTACAGCATTAACTTACAGTATTCCACGCAAAAACTTATCTCCCCATCTGGTTTGGGAACTAGAACCACTGCAGATGCTCATGCACTGCCAGAGGGGCGGATTACACCCATCTATAGCATATCCTGGATCTCCCGTTCTATAGCAGTTTTAGCTTGAGGAGACACCTGGTAAGGTTGGACTCTAATTGGGTGAGCATTACTTGTGTCAATGGAGTGGTATGCCCGTTCAGTCAGTCCTGGGGTGGCTGAGAACATCGGCGCGTAGCTAGTGCACAGCTCCTTGGGCGTATGCAGAGACAGCAGATCAAAGGTCATGGAGATGTTTACCTCTTCCACGCCACCAGCACTTTTCCCTTCGTAGTAGACACCTTCAGGCCACTCAGCGTCATCTCCTCCCTGGGCTGTAAACTGACAAACCTTTAATTCTCTGGAATAAAAGGGCTTTAGAGAATTAATTTGGTATACCTTAGGCTTTTGGTTTGAGGTGGGGAATGCTATGAGATAATTAACAGCTCCCAGGCGCTCTTGGACTGTGAATGGCCCTTCCCAGGACGCTTCCATTTTATGGGCCTGGAGCACATTTAAGACCATGACCTCGTCCCCTACTTTGAAGGAACGCTCTCTGGCATGTTTATCATACCAGGCTTTTTGCTCTTTTTGAGCATCCTGTAGGTTTTCTTTAGCAAGAGCTAAAGAGGTTCGGAGGGTGTTTTGTAGGTTGGTTACAAAGTCCAGAATGTTAGTTCCTGGAGCAGGTGTAAATCCCTCCCATTGCTGCTTCACCAACTGTAACGGCCCCTTAACCTCGCGGCCATATACAAGTTCAAATGGTGAAAACCCTAAACTGGGATGGGGTACAGCTCTGTAGGCAAAGAGCAACTGCTGCAACACTAGGTCCCAATCATTGGAGTGCTCATTTACGAATTTACCTATCATGGCCCCCAAAGTTTCATTAAACTTCTTCACCAGGCCATTTGTTTGATGATGGTAAGGGATGGCAACCAAGTGGTTCACCCCATGAGCTTCCCAAAGGCTTTCCATAGTTCCTGCCAGGAAATTAGTTCTTGCATCTGTAAGGCTGTCGGAGGGCCAACCTACCCTGGCAAAAATGTCTGTTAGTGCCTGGCACACATTTTTAGCCCTAGTGTTGCTTAGAGCTACTGCTTCCGGCCATCAGGTGGCAAAATCCATGAAAGTCAGTATGTACTGCTTTTCTTTGGGTGTCTTTTTTGGAAAAAGACCCAGAATATCCACAGCTACTTGCTGAAATGGAACCTCAATGATGGGGAGTGGCTGGAGAGGGGCTTTGACCTGGTCTTGGGGTTTTCCCTCTCTTTGGCACACCTCACAAGACCGGACATAGGTAGAAACATCCTTGTCCATTCCCTGCCAGTGGAATGACTTTCCCAAATGGTCTTTGGTTCTGTTCACCCCAGCATGGCCACTAGGCTGATCATGGGCTAAGCTTAATAGCTTTACTCGGTACTTAGTTGGAACTACCAACTGTCACTGAGGATGCCAGTCTTCCTGGTGTCCACCAGAAAGAGTTTCCTTGTATAAAAGTCCTCTTTCTACAACAAACCTGGATCTATTAGAAGAGCTGAGAGGTGGTGGGTTGCTCTGTGCTGCCGTCCAAGCTCTCTGGAGGCTTTTATCTGCTTCCTGTTTGGTCTGGAACTGTTCCCTTGGTGCTGGAGACATCAGTTCCACATTGGATTGTGGACCTGGGCTTGGTCCCTCTGGAAGCAATGCAGGTGATGGGGCTGTTTCCGTTGACTGTGAACTGCTCTCCGCTGGTGCACTATGTTGGGGTTCAGGCTCCAGCTGAGCCTCTTGTGTAGGGTTATCTGCTGCTGCTGGTGCAGGTTCGCTGGGGCCCTCTGGTGTTGGGGTTGCAAGTACTGGATTCAGTGCTGGCAATGGTTTTGGTGCTGGTTGTTCCACCGGTTCCGGTTCTGGGACTGGCTCTGTCTGGGTCTCTGGGACTGGATCCACTACTGCTGTTGCAGATGTTGGAATGGAGTCCGATTCCATCACCCCTGACCGGGTCCTGGTAGAAGTTTCCGGAATAGAGCTAGGTGTGACAGCTTGCTTAGCCTGGCTGCGGGTGACCATTCCCACCCTCTTGGCTAGCTTCACATGATTGTCCAAGTCTTCTCCCAACAGCATGGGGATCATCATCAGAGACTGCAAAAGTCCACGTTCCTGACCAGCCCTTGTACTGGACCGGCAACTTGGCTGTAGGCAAGTCAAAAGAGTTTGACTTGAAGGGTTGAATCGTCACTTGGATCTCTGGGTCAATTAAATTGGGGTCCACTAAGGAAGCATGAATAGCCGACACTTGTGCTCCGGTGTCCCTCCACGTTATGACCTTCTTCCCTCCCACACTCACAGTTTCCCTCCGCTCTGAGGGTATCTGGGAGGCATCTGGGCCTGAGGACCTCTGGTGTGATTCCAGTGCAATGAACGGTAATCTGTTGGGGTTCTTGGGGCAGTTGGCCTTTACATGCCCTGGCTCGTTACATTTAAAACGTCATCCAGTTGACAGGTCACTGGGGCAAGGGTTGCTAGAGAACAGTGTGGCAGGACGATAAGGTGTCTGGAGTGTTCCTTGGGGTGTAGTTGGGGCCTTGGGCTGCCCCCGGTAGTAGGGTGTGGTCTGAGGGTGTCCCTTCTGGTATCCGCTCCAGCTGCGACCAGGGTTGTTCCTCTCTCCTTCCTCCACCCGTTTTGTTCCGGCTTGCCCCACCTCTGTGGCAGTCTGGGACTGCTCGTATTGATCAGCATAAGAAGCAAGACTTTCTGCTGAGTCCATTTTCTTATCCCATAAACACTGTTTTATATCCTCCTTGGACATATTCAGGAATTGCTCCTATATCATCAAATCCTGCATTCCTCCAAAGTTAGTTACAGCCCATCCGTTGAGCCATTTATCAAACAGATCTGTCATCTGGTTTACATAAGCCAAATTACTTAGTCTAGGTCCTCTCTTAAGGGCTCTAAATTTTACTCTGTAAGTTTCAGATGTAACTTGAAATTGTTTTAAAACCAAATCCTTGAATTTATTATAGTCAGAAGCCTCATCAGTAGGCATCTTATTGAATATGTCCAGAGCTCTTCCAGTCAATTTTGCAACCAGTGTGGTCATCTTGTGAGCTTCAGGAATTTGATGGAGTGAGCACAGTCTCTCAAAGGTGAGAAAATATTCAGCAATGTCACTGGATTCATCATACTGTGGACATAGTCGCTCCCATTTGTGGATTGTTGGGGAAGGACTGTTAGGGTTATTCGGTATATTCTGCTGAGCCTTTGCCTTCTCCATCTCCAGTGCATGGTTCCTCTCTTTTTCCTTCTCCTCCATTTCTTTAGCCTTTGCCTCCTCAGCATACGTCCTCTCTTTTTCCTTTGCCTCCATTTCTCTCCTGTGGGCAGCCTCCCTTTCTTTTTCTTTGGCTGTCATTTCTTTTTCTTTTGCCATCTGTCTTTCATTTGCCATTTCCATCTGTCTGAGTTCTACCCGTCTTTCATGTTCCTTTTGTTTTTCCTCAGCCTCAAATCTGACTAATTCCAGCTTCTGTTGAAAAGTGCAGTCTGTCATCCTAACCTCTCTGTTTTTAACTAACTTTACACCCAAGAGTTAGAAACAAAACAAAACAAAAAACTGTCTTGTAAAATTTTGCTGTGCTGTAACCTCATACTTTTTTCTCTGATACCTGTTTTCAGCCTACAGAAGAATCCTTTTGTTATGCTTGCTGCTCTGTCCCTCAGGCACAGAGACAGAATCTACAGCTGCAATCACCTTTTACAAAACCTTTTAAAATCCTGGTGTGCTTCTGGTTCAAAATGATCTTTGATTCAAAATGATCCCACCGCTCTGCCACCATGTCAAGGTTCCTTCCCCACTTTGAACTTTAGGGTACAGATGTGGGGACCTGCATGAAAGACCCCCTAAGCTTATTCTTACCAGGTTTGGTTAAAAACTTCCCCTAGGTACAAACTTTGCCTTGTCCTTGAACCGTATGCTGCCACCACCAAGCGTTTTAAACAAAGAACAGGGAAAGGAACCACTTGGAGACATCTTCCCCCAAAATATCCCCCCAAGCCCTACACCCCCTTACCTGGGGAAGGCTTGATAAGAATCCTCACCAATTTGTACAGGTGAACACAGACCCAAACCCTTGGATCTTAAGAACAATGAAAAATCAATCAGGTTCTTAAAAGAAGAATTTTAATTAAAGAAAAGGTAAAAGAATCACCTCTGTAAAATCAGGATGGTAAATATCTTACAGGGTAATCAAAACATAGAGAATCCCTCTAGGCAAAACCTTAAGTTACAAAAAGACACAAAAACAGGAATATACATTCCATTCAGCACAGCTTATTTTACCAGCCATTAAACAAAAGAAATCTAACGCATTTCTAGCTAGATTACTTACTGACGTAACAGGAGTTGTGAGGCTGCATGCCTGACCTGTTCCCGGCAAAAGCATCACACAGACAAACCAAACCCTTTGTTTCCCCCCCCCCCATATTTGAAAGAATCTTGTCCCCCCATTAGCCATTTTGGGTCAGGTGCCAGCGAGGTTACCTTAGCTTCCTAACCCTTTACAGGTGAAAGGGTTTTGCCTCTGGCCAGGAGGGATTTTATAGCATTGTATATAGAAAGGTGGTTACCCTTGCCTTTATATTTATGACAGGCAAAAGCTACAAAAGCTTATGCCCAAATAAATGTGTTAGTCTCTAAGGTGCCACAAGGACTCCTTGTTGTTTTTGCTGATACAGACTAAGATGGCTACCACTCTGAAACCTGTCACCATTTTATTATATGCTCCCCAGGCTAATGCGTGGCATTTAACATGATGGCTGTGTTTCTCTAGGCTCTTCCAAATCTTTAGGTTTCAGAGTAACAGCCATTGTATAATTGTATACAATTAACTTAGGCTTGAATAGAGACTGGGAGTGGCTAAGTCATTATGCAAGGTAACCTATTTCCCCTTGTTTTTTCCTACCCCCCCCCCCCAGACATTCTTGTTAAACCCTGGATTTGTGCTGGAAATGGCCCACCTTGATTATCATACACATTGTAAGGAGAGTGGTCACTTTAGATAAGCTATTACCAGCAGGAGAGTGGGGTGGGGGGAGGTATTTTTTCATGCTTTGTGTGTATAAAAAGATCTTCTACACTTTCCACAGTATGCATCCGATGAAGTGAGCTGTAGCTCACGAAAGTTTATGCTCAGATAAATTGGTTAGTCTCTAAGGTGCCACAAGTACTCCTTTTCTTTTTCCAAAATCTTTAGTAGAAGCTACAGTCAAATCTTCTGCCATTGACTATGGGGAGACACCAGTTTCTACCCACACACTTACACTACAAAGCACATCTTGCAGCAAGTACAGTCATTAATAGGTTAGTCAATGGTTCCTATTATGTAAGAGTGAGGTGAAGAGGTGCTTTGTTCTCTGTATTCTGACACCACTTTACTAACTGGCAATATGAGCTTTTAGTCAGACCTTGAAGCTGACTTAGACACATACAGCTTGTCAAGCTGACAAATGTTAATAGTTAATGTCTAGGATGTCTTGCAGCAGGTGGGTGTGGTGGTGGCATCTTCACAGGAGGTGGCCAAAGGTTATTACATATTTCATTGCCATCACATATATGCTAACACTAGCTGACAAAAAGTCCAGTAGAGTACAAATTTGCATACATTTATATATAACCAAATTAAAGACTTTGCTCATGATTGAGGCATCCAGCTCTCCTCCTTTAACGTGGGTGGAGCTCTCAGTGGTATGGGGTGTATGTCTCTTCCTTTTCCAGGGGGCTGAGGGCGGGAAGTGGATATGGTTGGTCCTGGTGCCACAGCAGCTCTTCCCACCCTGGATGAAGGTAAGGTATGTGCTTTCCCTCTAGACCCCTTGCACCTTGTCAATCTTTTTCTCCTTATGTAAAAAGTAGGGAAATGTGGCCTGGGAAAGAGGCGAGGGAGTGGATGTGGGGGAGATTAGTGATTGCAGTTTACAAGGGAGAGTGGGAGGACGGAGGGAAGAAGGGAGATTTTTCTTCATTCCAAATATTTCCTTCTTTCCTCCCCACCCACCACTTTCTCATCCTTTCCTGTCCAAAACTGTCTAATCTGCCCCCCCATAACACAGGCCATTTAATTTTGCCTCCTTACAACTCTCCCACCAACAATTTATTCTGCCAGCAACACAGACTAATTGATTCTGGCACTCCTTCCCCTGCAACCACACATTTTGATAGTGGGGACTTCCCATGCACTTGATTCTGGCATTCTCCAAGTCCCCAATTAATTCTGGGGCCTCCCACCCAGTTAATTCTGATTCTCAACACTTCCACATGCCCTATAATTGATTCTGCCCCTCGGACATTCTTCATACACACAGCAGCCTGCAGGGAGGAGACCAGCGGGGGGGGGGGCAGGAGTTGCTGAAGAGTTGGCAGGGAGCAGCTGCTCCTTAGCCAACTACAAGCACACAGGGCTCAGTGCTGCAGGTATGCTGCAGCCCCGTATTTCCAGAAGGGGCGGTGGGGAGAGCAATCCCTGCTACATATGCTGAGGCTGGGCTTCAGCACATGCAGCAGCTCTGGTTGGCTGCCATTCCCCAAGGGCAAGGCTACTGGGGAAAGTAGCAATCACCTGGAATTTCCCAAGAGGCTGGGGCTTTCCCTACAGGCCTGAGCTCCCTGCAGACTACACTGTACAGAGAAGTTGACAGGTCTGCATCTTCTTTCACACTGGAAACTGCAACCAGGTCCATTTTCAACAGGCTGTTTAGCATTTCCATATCTGGGCTGTACTATGCAGCTGCATGGTATGTATGGTCTGCAGCCATAGCAGTTCAGGTTGTGATCTCATCAGATCTCATGAACTAAGCAAAGTCAATATTTAGATGAGAATACTTCAAAGAAAAGCCAGAGTAATTCGTTTAGTGGCTCTCTTTCCTGTGAGTCACTAATACGCCAATGTCCCCAGCCTGGGGTTAGGCTATAGTATGCTTTTCGAGGTACATCTTTCAGATGGAATTGAGGGCCTGATCCAGCTTTCTTGAAGTCCATAGGAGTCATTCCATTGAATCAATTAAGTTGGATTTGGTCCACCAAAAAAATGAGGATGTGATTCACCTGTCACCCCAGCGTAAATCAGGAGTAACTTCATTGAAATCAATGGAATTACACAAGTGTAAAGCTGGTAGGTGAAGAGAATCAGATCTTAAGATCCTTTCATTATTTGAGCTCATTAAAGGTCCCATACAGGTTGAGTGTTAGCTCCAGTATCCTAGCAGAATTCCCCTTTGGATAATCTCATTCTGCTTACCTGAATCCTGACAACATCCATTGACTATAGTATTCTTCACTTCCTGTCCTAAACTGATGTATACCACTGCTATGTGCTATTGAACTGCTCTGCTCCATGCCAGAGGCAGCTGCATTTCAACTGATTCCAGGATATAAGGTCTGTAGTGAACTTTGGGATCCTTCTCAATGAAAGGTGCTAAACTCGAAGCTGTTATTAAAAGAGTCTTGATAGTTTTTGGAGAGTGCCATAGCCCCAATGAGCATCCAAAGTACATACTTGCCCCTTAACAGAATGCATGCTCAATGAGTTAAGGGAAGCAAAAAGTTAATACGTAATGGAGCTGCTTATCTACAAAGTCCATTATATGAGAGCAAGATTAAACTCTCTGGGGCATTGGGTATGCTAAACAACCAGCAGAGAATCAATTTGACTGAAAGTATTGCAGAGCGTCTTTTCTTCACTGATCTAAGTCTGTGCTCTCCGCCTATTAGTTAAGTGACTAAGATATATATCTTCTTATGAAACTTCAGTGAAATAGGGCCTGGTACTCTACTACCTCTGCTTCTAAAGGAATTGACTTATATTTCACCTTACAGATATGACACCAATCAATGCTTATATAATCTCCACCCGACAGAAACAGAATGGTTGATCTTGTTGAAAGCTTTTAATATAATTATGATGAGGGGAAAAAACCTCCATCAGGAATATTTAGGCCACATGATGACAGGAACCAGATCAGTGATTGCAATGCATTGAGATTTTTTCCCTCCTGCTCACAGATATAAACATTCACAGCCCACCAGAAGCAAAAGGAAACAATAACCCTGCATTGCCGGTGAGACTTCTGAGAATTCTTTGAAATGTACATAAAAGCCCACACCGCAACTTGAATCAACGTGTGCATCAGAAATTAGTGGTTTAATTTGTTTTTGCTGGAGCCTTACTATCTAACCTATCCTGAACATTATAAGCAAGAGCCTTGGCCTTGCTAACTCCCTTTTGCACTGTTTCAATGCTGCAAAGGGATTCTACAGTGTCTTCCAGTGTAGGAGAATCCTCATCTGGTCAGGAACCAGTGTATCCAGTTCTATACCTCCTCCCTCCAGATTCCCCGCCTCCATCATATGGAGCATGCTGGAGATGTAAAGGGGCATGGCCTCAAGCATGCTGCATTCAGGCAATCCCTACTGCTATAATGAATATTAGGTGACTGTTTCCTACCAGTGAAACTTAGAGCAGCCCTGAGGCCTCTAAGTTTCATCCAGGACAAAACCAGTCAATTCCTGCTTACTGGATCGGTGCAGGGGAGGAGCATAAAGATGTCAAGACACCTTTGCTGTCCTCTTAGATGTACCAAGTGCTGCACCTGAGGTTTCAGCCTCTTTTACCATAATTTTAATGATCTCTGTAAGAATTTACCCATTACAAATATTCCTCGTGTGTTTTAAAATGGCTAATAATAGACTTTAAAAAATAACGGTGTATAAAAAAATTCCCCCCCCAAAAAGTCTAACTTCAACTGCTAAGTTATTCCCTTTTACAAATGCAGCTGGGAAAGGCAAGTCTCATTACAAACCTTAAAACATAGACTTTTGGCAAATCTCATTTAAGTTTGTCAATGAATATTAATACTCATGAACTCATAGTTCATGTGTAAATGTAATTATAGTAAACTAACTTTAAGGAGGGAAATTAAGCTAGGTCCGTAAAAAGGCTACACATTTGAGAGATTATTTCACAGTCTAGTCAGAAACAAATGAGACTCCCTGTAACACAGTGTCTTGGAGGGCTGGGCAGCCTGGTGTTTGGAGCTCTTGACTTCTGGTCTCCTGTTTGATTGAGGTGTCTCAGTCTTTAAGGCAGGGGAGTAGGGGGACCTGGGTTCTCCCACTCCATGAGATCCCAGCCCAGGGCCCTGGGTGAATCAACTCCCAAGAAGGGGACCTAGAGTGACCTTTTCAAAGTGCAAAATACGGGACACATGCCATTTTAAAAAAATCGGGGGGAGGGGTATTATATGTGTACACATTTTATATTCTATATTTCATAATGGTAATTAAAAATTAAATATCAATTTACCAGCGTGTCTTGTTCTTCACTGGACTTTAATCCACCAGATTGTTTTTCAAAAATTTCTGCAGTAAAAATGTTACAGTTCTCTGAAAAATGTAAAAAATAAAATAAAAAATAAAAACAGCAGCGTTCATTTCAATTTTAAATGTGTATTTCCTATCTGAACTTGCAGATTTCAAGAGTTTGGTATTTGATCTGACAAATCAATAGAACGCAAAGCAAGTGAACCGACAGTTTAGTTTCACTTGCAGTTCAGCTTTTACCAGATCCACAGAACATCTGTTTCTTTGATCCGTCCATATCATGTTCATCAAGTTGAATACTCCCGCAATGTACGCATTAAAGCAAGGTGTGCTGAGTACAAATGAAACAATTTTTAAAAGATGTTTCAAATTCTGCTCAAACTTGTCAAAGATATTCTTCCATTTTTGGTCACTGGTCATACTGGTCTCTGTAACACAGCTAAGTATTGGAGCAATACCTGAAATTTCTTCTTAAAGTTCATCCAAATCAATCTTTAAGGAATCTGTCAAATTCAGGGTCCTTGCAACTTTGCACAAGCCTCCCTAGGTCAACAGGCAATCTTTTTCCAGTGACAGTACTTCAACAAATTTTAAGAGATTGGCATCTGAGAACACAAACCACTTTTCAAGAGATCTTAGCACTCTGTCATAAAAACCGAGCAGATCATGTTTAATCTTTTTAGCATCATAATCTGCCAGTTTTTTCAGACCTGTATTCACCAAATAGCTGAAGAATTTGTCCTCTTTCCTTCTCTGTAGTTTGTTTCTTAATGACAGCCTTGTACAATACAAACTAGTGGTGCAAATAGTACAAACTATTTTTCAAGTTTAAGAATGGTTTCTTGGAAAATTTGTAACACATTCTGCAGAAACAGCATGTAGAGCTCTGGAATGGATGTAGCAATTTGATCACCAATTTCATCTAGTATGAACTTCCAGCTAGTGTTGGGGCACTCTTCCTTTCCCAGACTGGAAATAAAATCTGATCACTGGTCAGAACTTTAAAATCCTGTCTACTTCTGGTAGAAGGGAAAGCCATCGAGTTGGAATGTGTCTTACTATCTCTACCCACTCTATCGCAAGAAATTCAAAAGTTTCTCTTAAGTAGTCTGCTCTCTTTGCTGAAAAGTGGTTGAAAATTTTAATGATCATAGTCTCCACATCACATTCTAGTTGATCAGCAGCAAATTTTTCACAGTGACAGGTTATGTGTGCTGGGCACTTGGCAGCTATGAGCATGCTGTTTTCTTTTTTAAGCAACTGATATACTAAATGGTGTTTTCCATAATTCATGCTGGCATTGTCAGCACAGTAGGCAGACATGAGGGATAAGTCAAGACCATTAGAATCTAGCATACATTTTATCATCTCTGAAATCAACTGCTGTCTCATCATGGTCACTGTAAAAATCCTACAGACCTGTCTGTGCTGGTACAAAATAACTCAGAGCAATGGAGAAGAGCTTAGTGTTTCCTTTATTTGATGCATCAGATGATACACTGTAAAACATGTAGGGCTTCTTTAGTTTGTTGGGCATAAGCTCTATGCTGTATGGAGCAAGTATATTTTTGGTTATGGCCACAGCTTTTGTAGGTCCACATAATATTTTCGTTGCTACATCTGAATCGCGAAACATACGGCAAATTAGCTTGTGCAGTCTAAAGCTCTGTAAGAATGGTGATGTTGGTTTGTGTGATAAACCATGGTTATCTCCACTGCCGTACATTCCTTTATCTGAGCTACATCATTTGTTTTCACAGCAAATAGAGTCATCAGCATCTGCCTGGCATCAGAAACAACATTCACTTTGTGTCCATCTGACTTTAAATGCTTTTTTATATCATTTTCACCTCCATGTACAATTCCAGCGTCTTTTCTACATAAGGCACAAAAATCTGTAGTTGAATCTTTTGGATTTTTCTGAATCCACATGGATGACCTACCTTACTCCTCTCTGAATTTACACAGGCACTTACCCTTTTTTCTTTGATGGAGTTGTAGAGGTAGAGGGTCCTTCTTTCCCCGAGTCTTATGTATCACTATCAGTGCCTCTTCCACTTTTGGAGTCGGCCATTTCACAGGAAAAAAAAAAAGTGGGGTTTTTATCAAAGCTTATGCTCAAATAAATCTGTTAGTCTTTAAGGTGCCATCAGACTCCTCGTTGTTTTTGTGGATACAGACTAACACAGCTACCCCCTGATACTGACTGGTTTGAAATTTAAATAATGATACTGCTGTGTATATTTTTTTTTCCATCTGCATCTCCAAAGCAGATTAGTTTCATCCATTTGGGAACAGTTGAGACGTGTAACAAGTCATGTGATACTGAGACAATAAATTATGTCTTTGATTGGCTACACAATGTGTCAGTCATTTTGGGGCAGGGTAAGCACTGTGAATGTGGTAAAGGGAATCAGGGACAAATGCTGTCCCAGAGTCATTCAGCCTGGGGCCAGGACTTGAAATCTACATTTTGCGACTGTCCCACACAGTTAGGGACAAGTGGTCACCCGAAGGGCACCTCCCACTGGGGAGTCTATGTCCACTGCCCTGGCTACTTTCTACTGTTGCCCCTTCAGTTTGGGGCATGGCCCCTATAATCCAAGTCGCTGTGGTGGCTTGTCTCTAGGAGTGCCCCCTCATGGGCCTTTGGCAGCGTTCTGCTGCAGTCCCAAATTCCTCTGGGTGGGGCAGCTGTAAATTCAGTGGGGCTGGAACCCCACAAGATCTCCGTGCTTCGTTCACCTGGTTACCTCTTAGGGCAGGTGATCCTAAGTCTCTTCCCCCATCTCCTTTAGCCAGGGAGATGGTGCTTCCTTCCTGGTGCCTCAGAGGGCAGGCTAGTGACCCTTTCTCTCAGTTAGTGAGGCAGCTAACTCCTGCCTCTTTGCCAGTCAGTCAAACTGAGACAGGTTCTTTCCTTCCCAAAGGCTCTCTCAAACTCCTGTTGTGCTAGCCGGCAGTCCCTCCGCTTCCTCACACTCATATTTCAATATTATTTATAAATAGGGCATTTATTTTCTCCCCATTTCTGATTCATCAAGTTCCTTCTGATCAGAACTCTTCTGACACGTAATTTTCCCTTAAAAAACAAACATGCTGCCACCTTTGTTCTTTCTTTCTTTTTTTTTTTTTTGTTTGCTTTCAGAAGTTAACTCCATTCAGGTCAGTCACATACACAACCAACCCTACTACAGATTCATAGCGAGGGTGACCAGGTGTCCGGTTTTCGACTGGAACACCCGGTCGAAAAGGGATCCTGGTGGCTCCGGTCAGCATCACTGACTGGGCTGTTGACTGTCCAGTTGGCGGTGCCGCGCAGCGGGGCTGGCAGGCTCTCTGCTAGCGTCTGCGCCATGCGGCTCCCGGGAAGCAGCCGGCATGTCCCCACTCCGGCTCCTACGCGTAGCAGCAGCTGGGGGGCCCCACACCCTGCCCGCTCCCCTAGTGCCTCCCCTGCAGCTCTGATTGGCCGGGAACCATGGCCAATGGGAGCTGAGGGGGAGGCACCTGTGGAAGGGGCAGTGCGCAGAGCCACCTGGACGCGCCTCCACGTAGGAGCCAAGCGGGGACATGCCTCTGCTTCCGGGAATTGCTTGAGATAAGCACCACCTGGAGCCTGCACCCCTGACCCCCCCCATCCCAACCCCCTGCCCTAGCCCAGAGCCCCCTCCCACATTCTGAACACCTCAGCCCCAGATGAGAGACCTCTGCTGCACCCCAAATCCCTCATCCCCGTCCTCACATCAGAGCACCCACCCCCAGCTGGAGCCCTCACCCCCACACACACACCCCAACCCCCTGCCCCAGGCCAGAGCCCCCTCCCACACCGTGAACCGCTCGGCTCCATCCCCCAGCCCGGAGCCCCCTCCTGCACCCCAAACCCCTCATATCTGGCCCCACCCTGGAGCCCGCACCCCCAGTCAGAGCCCTCATCACCACCCGCAGCCCAGGCCCCTGAGCCAGCCCAGTGAAAATGAGCGAGTGAGTGAGGGTGGGGAGAGTGAGCAACAAAGGGAGGAGGGAATTGGAGTGAGCGGGGGTGGGTCCTTGGAGAAGGGTCAGGGCATGGGCGGGGCCTCGGATGAGGGGAGGGGCAGGGCAGGGCAAGGGTGTTCAGTTTTGTGCAAGTAGAAAGTTGGCAACCCTATTCATAGCAGACTGTTGCACAGTTTCTCCATAAGGTATAAAGCTGACTGACTCATTTTATTATAGTTGTTTCCTCTAGTAATCTGCTTTATACACTCCCCAAACCCTTATAGGTCTGCTCCTTCTTGTTTTCCCTCAGGGTTCTCTAGATCCGGTATGTCAGAGTCCTGATAGAAATACTAGTACTTTCTTAACAACTTTTACTATTTACTTTATTATCTGCTAATCACTCTTGAAGTATCGTTACTACAGGCTACACATCTGCTTCAAGAATAAGAGTAATTCACATCATGCTGTTCCCTTTTTGGAAAGCTGAAAGAATCTTGGATAACCATATGGATAACCATTGTTTACATACTCCTTCCTGCTTTCTTTTTCTTCTTTCTGTACCTTAAAAAGCTGGATTGCCTAAACCTTCCCACACCTGTTCTGCATCACCAAACAGTAATCCCTCTAACTGAGCAGAGACATAGTTGGCTAAAAACACATTTCATGTTCACACAGCGCATGGTTAATAATTGTTTAATGGATAGAGAATCTTTACCATTTACCACTGCTGCTGGTTGATGCCTAGTCTGACACAGGGTGTGGTTGCTGTAAGAGTCCAGGCACAGTTATTTTACAGAATAGACAATAAGTGTCATGGTCACTGGCAAATCAGATCCTACCTCATTCCATAACCCTGTAACATCACACATTCCACAGTGGCTTTTCCCATGTGCTGAGGGCACCACTCTCTGTGCCTGACTTCTTGATTTACAGGAGCAATTCTGCCTATTTGTAGCAAATCCCAAGTGTATACATAGCATCAAAAAGATGCCGTACACAAGCATTGTGTCATCTACTTGCCTATTTTTTTTTTTTTGGAGGTCAGTCTCTACTTCTTCACCTGAGCACTTGGAGTCTAGTTTCTCTGCTAACATTACAGTCAGTTCACACTGCTGCATCCAATTGCCTTTTAACCACCTATAAATACAAGTTCTAACAGGTCTACACACCCAAAAACCCAACAGTCAAGTGTGTGCAATCCTCCCACTCATTTTATGGCAAGCTCCATTCCCACAGCTGTTTCTTAGGCCTTTGCTGACCACCAATAGGTAGCGAGAAAGAAACTTCCACAATTGGAAAACAAATTTAATAATTAATAGAATCAGCAAAGTTATAAAATTCTTAAAAAACAGATGAAAAATAGTTATGGAAATGCTAACAGAAACAGAACTACTATACAGCAGCATTGCCAGACACTGTGAAATATCCATTATACATTTTACTTATAATATTCTAAGCAAAAATTACTGACCACTTATTGTACATTGGATAATTTTTTCTTTCCTTATCTTATTGATCCTTTGAATAGCATACAGTAGGCAATTTATTAGTAATATATCAGATCTCCTGGTACATCTCCAGACAGGCTCCATCAAAAGCTATGATTACTTTTCTCTATTTATTTTTTAATATAATTTTTTTCTGCATTGCATTGGCATTCTGAACTGTATGTGCCTCTCCACTGAGTTTAGTTATCCAAAATTGCATACACTATGGGAGAATTAGACTGGAATATTCTGATCAATCACTTAAGCTTAATTGCCTGGGGAAAAATCTTATTGCAGCTGCATTATATTTGATTTGCTTTTCATAGACTTTAAGGTCAGAAGGGACCATTATGATCGTCTAGTCTGACCTCCTGCATAACTCAGGCCATGGAATCTCACCGACCAACTCCTGTAACAAACCCCTAACTTATGTCTGAGCTACTGAAGCCCTCAAATCATGGTTTAAAGACTTCAAGGTGCAGAGAATCCTCCAGAATCCTTTTATTTTAGATCCATGCAGAATAATCACTTCCTTGGCCTATTGCCCATTGTATTGGTGGAAAAGATAATAGCATAAAAGAAAGAGAATGAGAAATGAACAGGATAATAAAAATATTAACTTATAACAAGCGAGGGTGGGGCCATTTTTAGGCTGCTGGTGAGTGTTTGGGTGTCCTGTGAGATGTTGAGTTTCTTCTGGCACTCCTGTATATGCTAAATGCCCCCTGTCAAGGTTCCTCCCCCACTCTGAACTCTAGGGTACAGATGTGGGGACCTGCATGAAAACCTCCTAAGCTTACTTTTACCAGCTTAGGTTAAAACTTCCCCAAGGTACAAATTAATTTTACCCTTTGCCCTTGGAATTTCCACTGCCACCACCAAACTTTAACTGGGTTTACTGGGAAACGTAGTTTGGACACGTCTTTCCCCCCCAAATCCCCCCAACCCTTGCACCCCACTTCCTGGGCAAGGTTTGGTAAAAATCCTCACCAATTTGCATAGGTGACCACAGACCCAAACCCTTGGATCTTAGAACAATGAAAAGCATTCAGTTTTCTTACAAGAAGACTTTTAATAGAAGTAAAGGAATCCCCTCTGTAAAATCAGGATGGTAGATACCTTACAGGGTAATTAGATTCAAAACATAGAGAATCCCTCTAGGCAAAATCTTAAGTTACAAAAAAGACACACAGACAGGAATAGTCATTCTATTCAGCACAGTTCTTTTCTCAGCCATTTAAAGAAATCATAATTTAACACATACCTAGCTAGATTACTTACTAAAAGTTCTAAGACTCCATTCCTGTTCTGCACCGGCAAAAGCAGCATACAGACAGCCACAGACCCTTTGTTTTTCTCCCTGCTTTTGAAAGTATCTTGTCTCCTCATTGGTCATTTTGGTCAGGTGCCAACGAGGTTACCTTTAGCTTCTTAACCCTTTACAGGTGAGAGGATTTTTCCTCTGGCCAGGAGGGATTTTAAAGGGGTTTACCCTTCCCTTTATATGTATGATACCCCCAATTCTCATTGAACTCAATGGAAGTTGAAGGCATTCCACATATTACAGTAGGTGCATAGCACCTTGCAGGAACAGTCTCCTAGCATGCATGACAGGAAGGATAGTCTTGTGATTAAGACAGTGGACTGAGACTTGCAATCCTGCATTTAAGCCATGATCCAGCAAAGCACTGAAGTACATGCATGGGACCAGAATTTGGAGATTACACATACCAGCACCTCTTTTGAGCTGCCATCTTACACTGCAGACTCTCCACTTTCATTAAAACAAAAAAGTGTCTAACCCCTAAGGTTCTGGAGATCAAGGTAAACTATAACCAAGACAGACATCTTAGCACTACAACAGCTCTACTGTTATTTCACAGTGTGACTGCTCTCATTTGAGCTCGGTTAAGTCAGAGGAGTAACTTGAGTGTAGATAACTCGAGTTAACTCTGCAGTGAAGACTTACACTGCATCTGTAGGTACCCTGAAAGAATAGCTTTAGAGCATGTGAACTGCCCCATTTATCTAAGTGAGTTGTTAAGTGCAATATGCAATTATTACAGTTAACTGTGTTGATATTTAACTTACTTCACTGCTGATTAAAGCATGGAAGAAAGGGGAGGGAGAGTGATGTTATGATGACCGCTCATTATGGCACCATGAATGGTGCTTAGCAGACACGCCACATACTTTCTTCCCTATTCAAGGAGCCACATCCAAGGAGAGCAGCTGATTCCCACTAAGGAGAAGCCAAAGTCAGACAGTCCAGCAAAGCCCATTGGTGTATTAGAGCATAACTGGATAGAGTTATGGTCATTGTAAGCTAGTGGTCAGATAAACCAGTCGGGGAACTAAAGCAAAGTCCAGGTTCTGCCGCAGTTCTTAAACAAATTCCAAAAATAGAATCAAAATAACATAAAAGACTTGCTAAGCAAGGAGAAGCTTTTCTAGATTTCAGCAAGCAGGATCAGACACATTCTTCCCCTTATGTAATAGCTCCTGGATATCACTTATGCTTCCTGCCAGGATTCCATGTATAGACTTCCCTCAGGGTCTTACCTCAATCCTCATTTTCCCATGACTGGGCCAGGAACATTCCTTTATATATGCAAGTGGGGGAATGGTTCCACTATTGTGGGGAACTTTCCTGGCTTATACACTACCCCAGTGAAGTGGGCTAGTGAAAGGCTCTGAGTCCTCACTCCCACTTCCTTTACCCAGAGGCCTGCCTGACCTCAACGGCTCCACTTCCAACCTCCTGTGTGGCACAGTCCTCGTAACCCCAACAAGGCTGGGTCCAGGATTCCTGGGGGGCTCGACCCCCAACCCTGCTGTGGTCACCTAGGACAGGGGCTAGGGTGTCCCCGCTCCGGGGTACTCTCTCTGCACTGGGCACTTCTCTGACCCACTGACCATTACATACCGTTCAAAACAAATACAATTTATTAAACAGCAATCAATTTAAAAAATAAGGAAAAAATGGGAAAGGTTAAAGGAAAACACATCACCCCACTCTGTGGCATGGGGACGTCACAACCAGCATCTCTGGAATGTAAGGACAGTTCACAGTCTGTTCCGCAGAGGTCTCAGGCCTCCTGCCCAGGCCATGTCTGTGCTGCAGGGATGCTGCAGGTCGGACACTTGCTCTGGCAGTGGCCACACAGTCTCAGGCTTTAGATGGCAGGACACTTCTTCCCAGCGTCACCCCCGCCCCGCCAGGGTTACGACCCCCCTTCAAGTCTGGCCTGCCAGACATTTTGGCTGGGGGCGTCTCCCTGCACTGGGCCTGCTGCCCAGGGTCCCCTGCTCTCTCCCCAGCTGCTCACGACACTCGGCTCCGGACTGTTCCAGCCTGAGCTCCAGCCCCACCACTCTGCCTCAGCACAGCTGCTGCTGCTGCTCTGCCTCCAGCTCCCTGGGCTGCTTCTCTGGCCCCTCTGGCTCTGGTTGCTGCAGCTCTCCTCCCAGCGCAGGTCTGCTCTGTGGGCTGCTTCTGTGACTGCTCCCAGCACTGACCTGCTTCCTGGGCTGCTGTTCTGGCCCCTCTGGATCTGGCACAGCTCTGCTCCCCAGCTCAGCTTGGGCCCCTGCTTTTTCCTTAGCTTGGCCCCACTCTGCCTGACCCATGCAATTCCAGCTCACATGGAGGATGGGATCCCCCCTCCCCAGGGCCTCCTGACTCCTTGATTAGCCTGCCCGCCCTGTCAATCAGGCTGACCCGGAGCATTGGCCTCTCCAGATTGTTCCTGGGGACTGTCGGTCTCAGGGTCCTGATTTACCATTTACCCTTCCCCATTTTTTTGGTACTAGGAGCTAGCCAACCAAAACAGCCCCACTGAGTTTTAGTATATGTAAGGCAACAGTCCCCTTACATATACTCCCCAGCAGGCAGTCATATGATGCTTCATCAGCTGACCACTTTGTTCCCTGTCTAGAGATTACAACACTCAGCAACTCCTGGTCCTAAAGGGACTATGTCCCCATAACGGATGTGTTAGCCACATCTGCACCTAACTGCTCTGTTACAATCATATGTTATGTTCCTCAAAGCTCTGACCCTGAATGTCTCATAATGATGTTAGCCTCATTCACAGCTCAAACAATATTGGCTTGGAAAGTACAAAGATCGGCTCTAGCCATAACTTCCTCAAATTTCAGCAACGTTTGGATCCAAGGGTATGTCTACACTACAGCTGCTGCACACCTACATTGGCAGAAGGGGTTTTTCCATCAATGTGGTTAATCCACCTCTCCTGGAGGCGTTAGTTAGGTTGATGGAAGAATTTTTCCATTGACCTAGCCACATCGGTCAACCTAACTATGGCGCACAGTGCACAAAATGTTTCACAAAAGTCGGTCAATTTCATTTTTAAGTGTACACCAGGCCCAAGATTTCCATTTGGCTCCCATCTGTAATATAATAGGCCAGATCCTGCAACTTCTACTCACACTGAGTAGCACTTATTTACTGGAGTAGTTTCATTGTTCCTGTAAATTAACTCATGCAAGTAACCGCTGTTCAGTTTGAACCATTATTTAATTTCCTTTAATATTTTTAAACAAAATTTAATTTCTCCTTTATTTTTAATTGAAATATATAATGTAACAGCAAAGCAGACCCATGTATGAAAACAATGACTCAGAGTACAAACATTTACAAAAGCCGATCTTCGCTTCTGCATGCCCTGGAATTTAAATGCTGGAAAGGACAATCTAAGCTGACCTTGCTTAGACAGATCCAGGTTGATCAAAAGAGTAAATGATCAAAATGTAATGCAGTGTTGACTTGTATTAACTGCTGTTTGTTCCGGCAGCACATTGTGTCACAAAATGAAATGAGGACAAAATGAACACCAGCAAATGTATGAATAGTGCATTGTACAACAGCTAAAATACTGCCTTCTGTCAGTTATATTAATTGCAGTACTGCATAAATCCAAAGAGACCAGCAGGAAATATGCCAGAACTATATTACCTACAGCAGGAGACAGTTTCTAAGATACTCTGTTCTATTTTGGAGATGAACTTTGCTTACACTCTACAGGGATTAAATAGTTAAGAGGAAAAGAGGTCAAAATAAAGTGGCAACTGCATCTGTCCTCACTGAGTACCAATTATGAGGAGCAGATAGAGCTGCAGTGTACCACCAGGTGAAGAGAAAAAGAATAACAGTTATGAGCATTGTTAACCAAATCAGTAAGTTGGGAGTTCCTATCACTTTGTAAGGGTCACTCCTGAGCAGGTTTTATACACCAGTTCAGGCATCAGGCAGCATTAGTGGTTACTGTCCAGAAGCTAGTTATCAAAGGATAACAATCTGGCATTAGAAGGACAAAACACATGTAGGTATCTGGGCTCTTGGCTCTCTAGTTGTTAGGAATTTTCTGGGCTACAGGTTTTGTTTTTGTTTTCACCACATGGATTTTACAGGTTTACTCGGATCTGAAGAAAGAATGAGTAGACACTGGGAGAACTTGTTCTTCATGACACTGCTGCTGCAAATCCCCACTATGTGATCATATGCCCTGACATTCAGTGATGGAACCCATTTCAACAGTCAGCCACTGGGGACAGAGCACATGCCTCTATCTTCCAGCAATCTGGAACTGAAAGTGTATAAAGTCCCCCATCCAGCCAATTGACACCCGTCTCTCTTTCCTGTAGTCTGTCTGGATGCAGAACCTTCCCACCCTTACAACCACACCCCCATTCATGCAGGAGTCAGGCACAGTTACAAGCTCTGTGCTTTCTTTTGTGTAGAGACTGCACTCTGCTAGCATCCCTAGGACACTAGGCTCCCCAAAGGCAGCAGGGAGGACACAGTTCTAAGCCTGTACTCTCTGCCATATCAGCTAGCGCAGGTGGTTGGCCATGAAAGGGAATGCATGCTGCACCCTCCTAAGGGGTAGTACAGTGAACACACTCTCTTTGCTTGCTAGGGAGCTTTGAGAGCCATTGTGTCTGCTGGGGATGTGCAGTTCTGTACCACCCCCAATGCAGGCCAATGCCTACTAGCTAAATCCTGTTTCTATAAAATACATTGCTATATTATACTCATAGAATGACTCAGATGCAAACAGCATTACAATGGAGGCAAATATTGCATTTTGCCGGTTGTATGCAATAGTTTGTGTTCTGTTCTGCACAGATCTACTTAGAAAATTTAACATGTACCTGCCCTGTAATGTTATGCAGAATATGCTCTGTTGAAATATCTAATGATGAAGAGAGTCACCAAATATAAAGGATGATTTTCTTGCCTCATATTTAATTATACTCACATTTTGCATAATTTAGGGACTAATCTAATCTTGCTGCCTGCCTTGTTCCATAGATACCATTGAAACAGCGGGGGCATGGCCACACTGTGGATGTAAAGACTCTTCCCGTGGTGAGCTAGTGTGACCTGCTGCTTCAATGTTATCCTCACCTGCTAGACAACCAGCTGTCCAAAAATTACACTCAGATCCAGGTCCCTGAAGCAATCACAAACCAGATCATTTTCATGTCAGCAGTTCTATTTGCTGACTGAATTGTACTCTACACTCAATAACTGGGCTTAACACAGAGATGGGCCTGAACGCAAACCCTGAGTCTTTGTGTGGTGAGTCCAAATCTAGACCTAAGTTTTGTAACTATGGCAGGTCATGTCAAACCACCATAGTCCCAGATCTAAACACCTGGAATCTTTCTGGGGAGAGGAATGGATATTTCTACCTACAAATGTGGATCTGAATTTTGTGGCTCAGTCCATATCTAATAAATTCATTAAAACCTCAGTCTTAAATATGTTCTGAAGGGAACATTAATTATCAGTGTATAATGGCTATCAGAAGGATGGTACACTGACAAAGGGACTCTGGGGGATTGATATGAGCCCCTTGTTAATAGAATTATTCTTTGGTGCTTGTAACAAGACTCTCAGCTTTCATTTTTTTTAAAGTAAATCTCTAGTATTTTTCCTTATTAAGATGGCCCCAGGGGTTTGGAGGGCAGGGGGGGAATCAGGGCTGGGGCAGGGGGTTGGGGCACAAGAGGGGGTCGGGGTGCAGGCTCCAGACAGTGTTTACCTCAAGTGGCTCCTGGAAGGAGCAGTATGTCCCTTCTCCAGCTCCTACGCGGAAGCACAGCCAGGTGTCTCTGCGTGCTGCCCCGTCCTGAGGCACCACCCCTGAAGCTCCCATTGGCCGTGATTGACAGTGAATGGGAGCTGTGGGGGCAGTGTGCGGAGCCTCCTGGCTGCCCCTAGGCATAAGTGGCAGAGGGGGGACAGGCTGCTGCTTCCGAAAGCCACACGGAGCCCTGGCATGCATGGAGCAGGGTAAGCCCCCAACCCCGCTCCCCAGCTGGAGCGGGGCAAGCACAGGACCTCACTGCCCAGCTGGAGCTCAAGGGCCAGATTAAAACATCTGAAGGGCAGGATGCAGCCCCCGGGCCATAGTTTGCCCACCCCTGCCCAAGAGTGCCAAACCTAAATGTTTGAAAGTTTAAAGAATTGAACTCATTTGGTTAGCTCTGTTGATTTCCCAGCGAGATATAAGATATGTGAAGCTATTTGTCAGCTACTGCATGAATTAGTAGTTAATAAAGGGCTCTGCTGTGCATTCTGTCCCCTTCGCACTGCCAGATTTTAAACTTTCTCCTCATGTTTGGATACAAATTATCACTGCTCACCTTTTTGTTTTTGGTGTCATGAACAAGGAATTCATTCAATTAACACCTCAAATTAACTCATCATTCCGCTATGGTGGAGCTATTTTCTCTTTCAAAATAGCAGCCTGTATCCCAATTTATTCACATTACAAAGGATTTAGGGCATTTAAGACACCATGGCCAAGTCCCAAAGTCCCTGCTCAGGCATTATGAGGGCAAACTCCTGGAGGATGGACATATCTCAACTTGCCTTTAGAATATTAAGCTACTGAAAATAACAGGGCTGAATATCTGTGCCAGGCTCTGCTTTTTTAAAATTTGGTTTGGGATGCTGCTTATGCAAATTGAACATGACACAAGAACATCACATACACGTGTGATACCGTACATGAAATGAAGTAAATCACAAGAGGATTTTGAATGATTCAGTATCTGCTTCGTCAATCAGCCCTGAGGTGTTTTGTTGTAAATCATTGCTCATGTTTATTATGTGACTAACATGATTTATGAGAAGCCCTTTGACAGTGTCTCATTTCTGCTGCTTTATAATTAGTATTTATTAAGTGCCTTCCATGTGCTTAATCCTGTACCAGGAGAAAATACACATTCTGCTTCAAATTGTTGACCTCCTACAATCAAATATCAAACACTATTTGTAGGGCTAGGGCCTGAGCAAAACTCTCACTTAGGTCACTGGAGGTTTGTGATGCACTGTGAATAAAGGATGGGCCCATATGTAACAAACAAATTGAGAAGTCAATTTCTTGAGGGCTGTGATCCAAACTTGGGAGTGGAAGCCAGGAACTCCTGAGTTCTAAACCTACCATTGACACTGGGGATAAGTAGGTTCTGCTGATTCCCTGAGGCAGGTGACCTGTCATTCCACTTTGATATAAAGGATGTGGGAATGGTTTTCTAGTGGAAAGAGCAATCCTGAGGGAGGATTCAGAGTATTAGTTAGTTGTTAGTCTGTATCCACAAAAAGAACAGGAGTACTTGTGGCCCCTTAGAGACTAACAAACTTATTAGAGCATAAACTTTCGTGGGCTACCACCCACTTCATCGGATGCATAGAATGGAACATATAGTAAGAAGATATATATATATACACATACAAAGAATGAGGAAGTTGCCATACAAAGGAGGTGCTGTCGTCATCATGAATAAGTTGGAATATGAACAAGAGGCTGCTAGGCAGCTCTCTAACTCCACATTCTACAGGCCATTATCCTCTGATCCCACTGAGAATTAACTACACCATCTGCTCAAGAAACTCCCTGAAAAAGCACAGGAACAGATCTGTGCAGACACATGCCTAGAACCCTGACCAGGGGTATTCTATTTGCTATTCAAGATCCATAAACCTGGAAATCCTGGATGCCCCATCATCTCAGGCATTGCCACCCTAACAGCAAAACTGTCTGGCTATGTGGACTCTCTCCTCAGGTCCTATGCTACCAGCACTCCCAGCTATCTTCGAGACACCACCGACTTCCTGAGGAAACTACAATCCATCGGTGATCTTCCAGAAAACACCATCCTGGCCACTCTGGATGTAGAAGCCCTTTACACCAACATTCCACACAAAGATGGACTACAAGCTATCAGGAACAGTATCCCCGATAATGTCATGGCAAACCTGGTGGCTGACCTTTGTGACCCACAACTATTTCACATTTGGGGACAATATATACCTTCAAGTCAGCGGCACTGCTATGGGTACCCACATTGGCCCCACAGTATGCCAACATTTTTACGGCTGACTTAGAACAACGCTTCCTTAGTTCTCGTCCCCTAACGCCCCTACTCTACTTGCGCTACATTGATGACATCTTCATCATCTGGATCCATGGAAAAGAAGCTCTTGAGGAATTCCACCATGATTTCAACAATTTCCATCCCACCATCAACCTCAGCCTAGACCAATCCACACAAGCAGTCCATTTTGTAGACACTACTGTGCTAATAAGCGATGGTCACATAAACACCACCCTATACCAGAAACCTACTGACCGCTATACCTACCTACATGCCTCCAGCTTCCATCCAGGACACACCACACGATCCATTGTCTACAGCCAAGCTCTAAGGTACAACCGCATTTGCTCCAATCCCTCAGACAGAGACAAACATCTACAAGATCTCTATCAAGCATTCTTAAAACTACAATACCCACCTGCTGAAGTGAAGAAACAGATTGACAGAGCCAGAAGAGTACCCAGAAGTCACCTACTACAGGACAGGCCCAACAAAGAAAATTACAGAACGCCACTCGCCGTCACCTTCAGCCCCCAACTAAAACCTCTCCAGCGCATCATCAAAGATTTACTCTCGTTCTATCCTGAAAAATGATCCCTCACTCTCACAGATCTTGGGAGACAGACCAGTCCTCGCTTACAGACAGCCCCCCATCCTGAAGCAAATACTCACTCTCCAGCAACACAACACACAACAAAAACACTAACCCAGGAACCTATCCTTGCAACAAAGCCTCATGTCAACTCTGTCCACATATTTATTCAAGTGACACCATCATAGGACCTAATCACATTAGCCAGGCCATCAGGGGTTCGTTCACCTGCACATCTACCAATGTGATATATGCCATCATGCGGCAGCAATGCCCCTCTGCTATGTACATTGGCCAAACCGGACAGTCTGTATGCAAAAGAATAAATGGACACAAATCTGATACCAGGAATCATAACATTCAAAAACCTGTAGGAGAACACTTCAGTCTCTCTGGCCACTCAGTAAAAGATTTAAGGGTGGCAATTTTGCAACAGAAAAGCTTCAAAGACAGACTCCAAGGAGAAACTGCTGAGCTTGAATTAATATGCAAACCAGATGCTATTAACCTGGGTTTGAATAGAGACTAGGAGTGGCTGGGTCATTACACATATTGAATCTATTTCCCTATGTTAAGTATCCTCACACCTTCTTGCAACTGTCTAAATGGGCCATCCTGATTATCACTACAAAAGTTTTTTTCTCCTGCTGATAACAGCTCATCTTAACTAGTTAGCCTCTCACAGTTTGTATGGCAACTTCTTCGTTCTCTGTATGTGTATATATATATATAGATATAGATATATCTTCCAGTCTATGCATCTGATGAAGTGAGCTGTAGCCCACGAAAGCTTATGCTCTAATAAATTTGTTAGTCTCTAAGATGCCACAAGTACTCCTGTTCTTTTTCCTGAGGGAGGAGTTTTTTTGAGTAGCCAAGCTTAATGAGAATATTTGAGTGAACTTGTGTTGTACTCTTCAATGTAGGGCTACCTTCGCTGACTTGAGTAGGCCCAAGTTAAGACAAGACAAGCCTGAACAAGTAACTGCTGAACAAGTCTGAACTAGTAATTGCTGAAACAGTTAACTATTGTGAATATGTTTATTGTAAATAAGGGAGGCAGAAACTAACTGAGCTAACTATTGTGGATATATTTATAGGAAACAAGTAGACAGGTACACCCTGAATTTATTAATTTGCTTTATTCAATCTGCAAAGCGATTGGCCCTTTTTAGGGTCGCCAACTTTCTACTCACACAAAACCGAACACCCTTGCCCCGCCCCCTGCTCTGCCCCTTCTCTGAATTCCCGCCCCTTCTCCAAAGTCCTGCCCCCAGCTCACTCCATCTCCCGCCCTCTCTGTTGCTTGATCTCCACACCCTCACTCACTTGCTCGTTTTCATGGGGCTGGCTCAGGGGGTTAAGGTGTGGGAGGGGGGGTTCAGAGGGCAGGAGGGGGGATCAGGGCTGGGGCAGGGGTTTGGGGCACAGGTGGGGGTGAGTAGTGCAGGCTCTGGGTGCCGCTTACCTCAAGCACCTCCCAGTAGCAATGGCATGTCCCCCCTCTCCGGCTCCTACATGAAGGCATGGCCAGGCAGCTCTGCATGCTGCCCCATCCACAGGTGCTGTCCCTGCAGCTCCCATTGCCTGCAGTTCCCGGCCAATGGAAGCTGCAGAACTGGCTTTTGGGGTCAGGGCAGTGTGCAGAGCCCCCTGACTGCCCCTACATGTAGGAACCGGAGCGGGGACATGTCGCTGCTTCCAGGAGCCGTGCAGAGCCAGAAGGGACCCCTGTGATCATCGATTCTGACCTCCTGTATAAGACAGGCCATAGAATTTACCCACAATAATTCCAGAGCAGATCTTTTTGAAAAACATCCAATCTCAATTTTAAAATTGCTAGTGCTGGAGAACTGGTAAATTGTTTCAATGGTTAACTACCCTCATTTATGCCGTATTTCCAGACTGAATTTGTCTAGCTTTAACTTCCAGCCATTAGATCTCGTTATACTTTTTTCTGCTGGATTGAAGAGCCCATTGTCAAAGATTAGTTTCCCATGTATGTACTTACAGACAGTGATCAAGTCACCCCTTAAACTTCTCTTTCTTAAGCTACACAGCTTGTTCTCCCTGAGTCTATCACTATAAGGTATGTTTATTAGTCCTTTAATCATTCTTGTCGTGGTCCTATGGACCCTCTCCAATTTATCAACATCCTTCTTGAATTGAGGACACCAGAACTAGACACAGTATTACAGCAGCAGTCTCACCAGTGCCAAAAACAGAAATAAAATAACCTCTCTGTTCCTACTTGAGAGTCCCCTGTTTATGCATCCAAGGATCGCATTAGCTCTTTTGTCTACAGCACCACATTGAGAGTTCATATTCAGCTGATTATTCACCATAACCCTCATATCTTTTTCAATGTCACTGCTTCCGAGGATTCAGTCCTCCATCCTGTAAGTATGGCCTACATTCACAGGCACTGTCTTTCCAATGTGCCGGGGGGGCTCGACCCCAGGCCCCACCCCACTCTACCCCTTCCCCCAAGGCCCCACCCCACCCCATGCTCCACCCCCACCCCACCTCTTCCTGCCCATGCTCCATCCCCACCCTGTCCCTTCCTGACCCATTCCACCCCCTCCCCTGAGCACGCCACACCTTTGCTCTCCCCCATCCCCCAGAGCCTCCTGCATGCTGCGAAACATCTAATCACAGTGGGTGGGAGGTGCGGGAGGGAGGGGAAGGTGTTGATTGGCAGGGCCCGCTGATGGGCGGGAGTCACAGAGGAAAGGGGAAGTGCTGATAGAGGGGCTGCTCGTGGGTGCTCTACCCCCAGAGCATCCATGGAGTCAGTGCCTATGCCTACATTCTTTGTTCCTAGATGTATACATTTACATTTAGCCATAGTAAATAAATAGTGTTTGCTTTTTCCCAGCTTGCCAGGTCATCCAGATCACTCTGTCAGTGACCCGTCCTCTTCATTATTTAATACACCCCCAATTTTTGTGTTATCTGCAAACTTTATGTTCTCTCCCAGGACATTGATAAAAGTGTTCCATAGCATAGGGCCAAAGAGTGAGTTGATTTATTTATTTAGATTTCAGTCTAAAAGAAACTCCACACCAAAAGACCCCCATCTAAAGTTTTGGGACATACGGAACATAGGTAATACAAAACATAAAATCATCCAAAACCGTAGAACTTCTCCTTCTTCTCCCTCCCATGTATAACTGAATCACGTCACCATGTGACCCATACAGCTTACCTGCCCTTCCTGTTCCCCAGCACTTTCTCATTAGGCAGAGCACCAAACAGTTTCCACTCTATCACATGTGTGGTCTGCAGGCCAGATTCCAGTCCTCACTCTGTCAGCTTGGTGCTGGTTTGGCAGTACAAAACTGTTAAAACCAGTAGATCTGGGCCCTGGTGAACTCCCATTGTTATAATCTGGTGCAAGGGCATGTCTGGGAGAAAGAGGTGTGTGACTGGGCATCCTTATGTCTTGGTTAACCCTTCTGCCAGCACAGCCCCTTGGGGTCATAAGCAGACCGGAGCAGCTCTAATTTGTACCAAGAATCAAGGTGTGTGTAAGGGTTGGTTACAGCTACCATTGCTGATGAGTATTGTCTCCTTATGCCACCTGTATCTGTTTGTTGTATCCACCTGTTGTCTCTGGTCATACTTAGATTGTTGCAGGGACCATCTCTTTCTTGTATGTTTGTACAGTGCCTACCACACTGGAGCCCTGATTCATGACCAAGAGCCTCAGGTGCTACTTTAATACAAATAATAAATGTTAATAATGATAGCATGAGACCATGTTTTTATGCAGGCTGTGAAAGGTGCCTGCTCACATACTTAATTAGCTCAGAGGTGTTATGGGAATTAGTTAGTTCATTACAGAAGAGAACTTTGAAAATATAAAATACTTATGTACTGTTGGGTATTATTCTGTCTCTTGTTAAGACATTTTTTACAGTTAAAAGTGCATACAAAAGCCCTGTTTTAAGCTTAAGGACCATCCAGTTCTACATTTTACATAATTCACGAATTATCTTAGGGTGTATAACCTTGGTAGAATTCCTTATGTATTTCCTATGTTCCAAAATCCTTACTCATGGTGAGCAGCACCTTATTCTACAACTGCTTGTATAGATTTCAATGGGAGCACTTGTGGAGTAAAGCACAATTCAATCAAAGTTAAAGGTATCCAAGTCTGTCCCTAAAACTCATTTGTTGATCTCTGTTATTCTGACAGGAGGAAAGTTTTAAGAAAAAATGGCACTTGCAAATTATACATTATTTCAGTTTTGTGCATGAGTTACATCCTCATTTGTCTTTGTCAAAACCAAAATAATTTCACAACTGTGGTGTGCCTGACTCAGCAGGGGAGCAGGGGGACAAGTGACTCACGTGAAACTTTTTATTAGCTCCAGCCCCTGCTTCTCACCAAAATCAAGAAGTACAGCAACCCAAAGTATCTTCATGTGCTTTACGGAAGAACTTTCCAATCTTTAGGGTAAGTAAATCTTTAGGGTTCTATTCTAAAAGGGCTTGAAGTGGAAAATCAGTTAACTGTTTGTAACTATTAAGTACTGATTTTACACTGTTAAAAAATTAAATTAATATTCCAGGACTAAGCATTCACTTTGAAGACCAGATTCTCAGCTGGTGTAACTCACGGAAGCTCCGGTAGAGTTAGTGAAGCTACAGCAAATCACACCAGCTGAAGATCTGATCCTAAATGATGGCGCTGCAGTTCAGCTTTAGGCTTTTTCCAGAACATAGGTGGTTCAATTGTACATTCATACAAATATTTGGGGAACTAATCTAAATGCAAGTTACATTTGGGATTTCCCACACAATTAACTCTGGCTGCAAACATACAAAAAATTACATTTGTGCTTGAAGTTAAGCATGTTTTTAAAGGTCTGGAGCATCAAGGCCTGTGTCCATAACATTGTGGGGTGTTGTTAGCAATGTTCCTATTAGAAAAATGTATACCTTCCTCCATTTTCTTTTAGTAGCTGCAAGACTTACTATCGCTGTCCCATGGCATAATCACTATGTGTCTTCTGTGAGCATCTGGCTCAGTATTGGATGTGTTTATAGGGGAGAAACTTACTAGCCTAAAGAATAAAATAAATCCATTCCACCTTGCACTATTTATTATCTTTACTGAGTCATATACCTCAAAGGTGGTCAATTGTTATTTGATCCTTATTAAGAACGTGTGGTGTTTAGATACATCTTTGTTTTTGTCTGTTTATGGATAGTTACTTTACCTAATTTTCTTTGTATTACCGTATGTTTCTATTTTAGTTACATATTCATGTATGTATCATAATGTATTGTAATTGACATGTGTTTGTTGCCATCGCTCCCCTCTCTAAATACAATTTAAATATACGAACCTTCCATTAAACACCAAGGGCCTGACTGAAGTCAGTAAGGGTATGTCTACATTGCAATAAAACACCAATGGCTGGCCTGTATCCACTGACTCGGGCTTGTGGGGCTGCGGGGCTATAAAATTGCAGTGTCGACATTCGGGCTCAGGATGGAGTCTGGGATCAGTAAACCTCTGGGACCAGCCTGAGCCCAAACGTCTGCAGTGCAATTTTATAGTCCCACAGCCCAAGTCAGCTAACATGGGCCAACCGTGGGTATTTTATTGCAGTGCAAACTTACCCTAAGAGTCTTTCCATTGACTTCAGTGGGCTTCTGGGCCAGGCTCTAATTTCTGTGCTGAACGCCCCACACTTATCAAGCAAACAGAAGTTTTAACCAACTTTTCTACATTTATTTTTTCTCTTCATAAAACCCTCATAGTATTTCCTGGTGCTTTTAAAAAGGTGAAATAACAACTCTAAGTCTCAGTGTAACCCTGATGGCTGAAACGGGGTGGGGAGGTGGGAAGTGAATATTTTGAAACTCATATGTGATTTTCTTTTTCCTACTTTTATGTATTCTGTATACAGTCGGTGGATTTTAAAAAGCAAATTAGATAGCATGCAAAGCACAAGTATAATGCATGAGACAAAATCACAATGTCAAATGCAGCCATTAATAAAACTTTTGCTTTGTATAAAAATACTGTGTATTGTATGGGGAATGGTTTCATAATGCCACCCTTTCCTTATGAGTAATCTTTTGCCTTCAAGTAGCTGTTGAAATAATGGGGCCATTTGTGGTCAAACTATACTTGACTTTAGATAGGCATGAAGTAGACTGTGATTATGCAAGTTCCCACCCCCACCCAACAACTTGTGTATGGACTAGACAACACTGCAGTCCTTGGGCTTTTCCCAAGAAAAGTCTGTGTCAAAATGGAGTAAGGACTTCAGTATTTGACTGTATGCCTTTACAATATGCAATCATGACTTTCAAATAAGCCATGTTTATATTGTTTCATGGTTTGATTTAGAATTTGCACTGACAAGTCAAAATATTTTGTGGAAGCTAGTTTATATTAGCTGACAAATTCCATTAATTCTCTCACTTTACATTTTTATGAGACAGAATTTTGCATGCTCCTTCCAAGGTGAAAGTCATTTTCAAAAAAAGGCAATAATGAATTTGAACCAGAGTAGTGAAGCTGTATATCAGTAATATAGCTCTCATTACATTATATATGTAGCAGACTACAGCATATAGAGATGTTTTCAGAAACGTTCCCATGTTGGTCTCCTTTCCCTTCGGCACCACTGATACTTCTTGTCTTTGATTTTAGTTCTAGAATATGAATGTGAAGTGAAAAGGAATAGCTAGATTATCGGTGATCAAGAGATTGGGAGAGAGTACAAGAAGCAACCTCCCCGACCTGTGATCCCGCAGAGGTGACAACTACCCAGCAAAGTAGATGATTATGAGGATTCCCATTTTAAATAGCTAAATTACAGTTGGGGAAACTGAGGCACAGATTCACTGAGTGACTTGCCTGAGGACACAGGAAGAATCAAGCCAGCACCAAGTCAGCAGTCTCTGGCTCCCATCTTTTGCTCGGATCACTAGGATCCACCTTCCCTCAATAATATATAGATGCTGACAGAAAATAGGAATCTAGTGGGGGAATTGCTTTCCCAAGCTGGTTTCTCTTTTTGTTATATATAATGGCAATGATCCCCAAAATCAGTGTATGCTGGGGAATACAAGGATAACCATGTTGCATTCTTAAAAGGAAGACATGGGACTTGTAAAAATGAAAGTGCAGGGTCTCTGGAGGGCAAAATGCTCCAAAACTAGGCAACAGACACAAAAGGATGAGGCCCTTTGCCTCGATATTACAGTAGATATAGAGGGGTTGTTTTTTCCCCTCCTACTAAAATGCAGTGTAGCCATATGTTAGCATAGCTTCACTGATTTACTTTTTCCATATTAGAAGTTCCAGAAAGCTCTCAGACTTTACCACTTGTTTTAAGGACTGACTCATGATTTTTAGCTGAACCATTTCACACAGATCTGTTTCTAATTCTGAACCAGGGTGTTAATTTCTAGCCCCAAGGATGATCAGCTGTTTTAGAGAGCAAGTAGCTGATGCAACTCCAAAGAATTTTTGGCTTTCAAGACTTTTGTTTTTGTTGTTGTTGTTGTTGTTTTTTAGAAAGTCCCCAGTGTTCACCCTTTTTAGTGATCCTGCTATATTCAGGTGATGACATTTTATATTTAAGAATTGGGTGGTGGGGGAATAAAACAAACAGCTGCTGAGCAGGTGGGTTGCAATCAGTGATGATTGTGTGATTTTGGCACTATTCTGAGTAGGCTGTGAGGTGGAGCTGTGGGGACGGGATTGTGCACAATCACTTTCCGAGCACTCCCAAATGCAGGCACTGTACTGACTGCCCTGGGTGACTATGGAAGGAAAATGGGGCTGTCAAGGCTGAATCCCGACTCTGTCACTTTGAGTACAGAAGGGTGAGGGCCCTCAAGGATTTTAAAAATTAATACTTGCCACTCCAGGCTTGTATTAAACTCCCAAGGTTACAGCTTTTCTCTGACCATAGCTTGGTAAACACAGCCACCACCCAAATACAAAAAAATGCCCTTGGACCTAGGAAGGAGCACTTGGGAATTCCTCCCTGTGGGGTACTCTCAAGCCCTTCACCACCACCCCTCAGGGGAAGAGCTGAGAAAGAAAACAAAGGAAATTAGCCATTACTACCCAGCTAATCAAACAACATGACAAACCTCTTAGGACACTAAAATCCAATCCTGTTCTTAAAAAAGGTAAATTTTATCAAAAACAAAAAGAAAGAAAATACATCTGGAACCTAGGTTTTTGCTAGATTTTAAAAGAGCAATTCCCAAAATTAAGCACCCAAAATAGCTTTCTTGGGGGTTAGCTTAAAGGTTACAAGCAAACAAAAGCATCTGGGGTTAGCACAGAGAGATCCACAAGCCAAAACAAAGAAATAAACCTAATTGCATCTATTTAAACATGCCCTGTCCAATGATTTCTTCTAGGTATGGAAGATGAATTTTTATACCTGGTTGAAGCCTTACACAGCATTCCTGCTTATAGCATTGCTGCTCTGTCTCTCCTTCTCCCAAGAACACCAGAGAAATGGAAAGTTTCTTTCCCAATTTTAAAAGTTCTAGCCTTCCCACTGGCTCTTTTGGTCAGGTGCCCACTCCTTTTCTTTTAGCTGTGGGCTTGTTAACCCTTTACAGGTAAAGCAAGCAGAGAACAGGCACCAAGAGGGATTTTACAGCTAACTGGCTGGCTGGGTGTTCATAAAAGGGAGCTCCCCACCCCCACTCTTCATTTATCACAGGGGCCATGGGACTCTGACCATTAATAGCCCCTTGTGAACTCCCCACTGCATATCAGCACAAAGACTAGGGATAATCTGGCCCCGTATTTGCTAAATTGTAGTGAAGTGATATGCAAACACATGCCAATTTTTGCAACTCATAACAACAGCCCATTCTTCCTGGAATTAGACATTCAAGTTTGTTTTCAGAGTTTATGCATATTTCATGGGTCCACCATCCTGGCTTTTCGTGTCCAAAGTCTTGCTTTGGTATTTCTTTCTCTCTTCATCTCCCTAATTTCAGAAGCTATCTTAGATCCGGGCGATCTTTTCTGTGATGTATCCGGCCATGTATTGCTGCCTACATATTTTTTGGGAGTATAATCATTAACAAACAATAATGCACTGAAGTATCTATATAATAAGGAGAAGAGGAATAGAAAATATGCTTGTGTAAAAGGGATGGTGCGAGAGAAATCAACCTTATAATTTGTGATTGTCTCACATTTGAGTGCTTGCCTTAATGTTACATTAATGCTAAAAATATGTGCATTTGATTTATATAAATTATTCATTAAAGAACAGAAATCCAGAACTTTTCAGTATCCTAGGTCAGACCCTCCAGTCATATCTCCATTGTGGCCCTCCAGTTCTGTGCTTGATTCCATTGTGGAGCTATGACAATTTTCACCAGCTGACCCATAGAACTTACCAAAGCTTCACCATCAGAGTTTGCAGTCTTCTTGTTCTGGTTTGCAGAGCTTATAAGCTTCGCCTGCTTCCTTAGCAGAGCTTAAAAATTTCTTGTACCACCACAGGACTACAGCTCTAAGTATCTTAGGAGTTTCATAGAAGGTCTCTGAGCCCAGGGCTGTCCTTAGGATTTATGGTGCCCTAGGCAGGATTATTAAACTGGTGCCCCTATGGCTGACGTGCTCTTAGCAACACAAACATAAGCTTACAGTACTGGAAAACTTGCCACATGCACTTTATTAAAAACAGTTTAACTTAATTAAGCACACTGTAATGTTGATGAACTAGCACTAAAGAAGTAGCGCTATAGAAAAAATTCTGATTTATTGACAGAATGATGCAAATAATATATTTTTTAAAATTTGTCAACATTTTATTGGAAATTTCTATGAAGAGGTATTGAAATAAGGATTTGTTTTTAATTAAAAATGATTTTTCTGGCTTTTTTGGCTGCAAAATCAGTAATAATGTCATCGTATGACAAAGACAAAGTGATGTCTTGTTTGATTGTAAGAATAGCAAGACCAGTCAATCGTTCCTGACTCATTGTAGAACGGAGATAGTTTTTAATGAGCTTTAGTTTTCAGAAACTCGGTTCTCCTGTTGCTACTGTTACAGGAATTGTCAGTAGAATACAAGTGGCAATGTACACATTAGGATATATGTCAACAAATTTCCTGATATGAATAAACTGTACAATGTCCATCACTGATTTTGCATGTGGCAACATTGATGACAATGTACTCAATTCTTAGTACAGTTCAAGTCCATTTAAATCAAAACTATCACCGTGCTTCATGAGGCTCTCTAGGCTCTTGCACTCCGTCATTTGCTGCTCTTGTTTTCCTATTTCGTTGAATTTAGTTATGTCATACAAAAAGCCAAACTGTTCATGGTATGCTCGTAAGGTATTAAACCTTTCATCAACGGCAGATATTGCTTTATCCATCACAACATTAAAAAATTCAACCTCAAATTTCTTTTCTGGATCGTCTATGGGCTCATCTGCGCCTTCATATTCTGCTTGCTGTTTTTTCCTTGAAACTCGTTTCACATTCAGACATGGAAATTTTGGTTCTACACCGTGTGCCTGTACAAGCTCTCTTGCTGTAACCAGTGCTTCTTTGAATCCATTTTCTCTGTATTTCACTAAAAAGTCTCCTGTGTTGTTTAGTAAGGTAAGTGTTGAATCAAGCTGCATCATTGGACTCTGCATTATTTTGCTTACACTTGAGATTTTAACAAGAATGGCATACCAGATTAAGACAGATATTAGAAACTTGAAGCTGGATATTTCAGAGGCCAATGATTGTGCTTCACTTTTAGCTTTTGGATCTCTGGCTTCTTCCAGAATAGGAACCAGTGCTTCATACACTTCCTCAGATTGATATCTCAATGTTTTTGCACTTTCTACTCTGCTTTTCCAGCATGTCTCAGATAGAGGCTTAACAGTATTGACATGTGCTTTGAATATTTGCCATCGTTGAGTGGAAGATGAAAAGAGCACGTAAATGCGTTGCAGCAAACCAAAAAAAGAAATAGGTTCTACAGAAGACTTGGCCATATCACACAAAATCAAATTAAGGCTGTTGTATGCACACAGAACAAAAAAGGCTTGTGGATTTTATGCCAGCAATCTAGCTTGCACGCCAGAAATGCATCCTCTCATATTGGCACCATTATCATAGCCTTGTCCTCTAATGTTCATTACGGACAATCCCATTCGTTTTAGTTCATCAAGGAGAGCTTGAAGAAGTCCAAAACCTGTAGTGTCCTCTACTTCTAAAAATGTGATAAATGATTCCTTAACTGTAATCTGTGCTGAATCACTAATGTTGACAAATCTCACTACTAAAGACATCTGTTCTTGATGACTTATGTCCGGAGTGCAATCTAGAATTACGGCAAAATATTTTGCCAAAGTAACCAATTAAACAATTTTGTCTCTCACTTTATCACTCATTAGCATGATCAGTTCATTTTGAATTCTTGGTCCCAAATAGTGCTCATGTATTTCATTTTCAGTTACTCTTCGGAGATGTTCACTCATCACTGTGTCAAATTTTTCCAGCAGTTGTACAAGGCCCAAAAAATTGCCATTTTTGGGCTGAAATAATTTCTTAACGCTTCCTCTAAAAGCAAGATTGTTTGTTGATAGATATACTTTCAATGTGGTGTTGTGCCTTTTCATGTTGGGGTAATATGTGACTAAGATTTTTCCAATCATTAATACCCATGATTGCTATCTTAAAATTGCAACTATTGAAAAGCTTGCATTGGAAACAAAATATAGCATCCTTGCATTTAGAGTACACAAGCCACCATCTGTTGACAATTTCATCATTAGAAAGTCTTTTGTAGTAATTGTTTTCTGTGAATTTCCTACCTCTAATGTGTTTAGGATATTCAAGACCTTTTATTCTCCTAGGGCATTTCTTAAGTATAATGGCACAGAATTTGTTGTTTAAAGATTGCGGCCATGTGCCAAGGTCATCTATATCCCATGCTAGTACAGTTTCAACTATTGTAATTTCTTGTTTTGTGTCTGCATCTGTTTCAAATGATTGTTCTGTGTGTTGTTGCGTTTCTTGAGCTTCCTCTGCATAAAAATTTTCTTCGGCAGTTACTTGATGATCTTGATCAACTTTGTTTTCTTCATGACATACAAACTTAAGTATAGAACCCTTCTGTGCTTGTACAGCTAATCCTATTTCATCTTTCCATTTTCTTTTTTGTGACACGGAAAGTTGTTTTCGATATGACATAACTTATAAGATTTTTTTTAAAAAAAATAACTGTTTAAATTATCAGATTATCAGAAATATTATTTAAAATAACTAATATAGGATAGTCGTGAGTCTGTGACCTTGAGCTAGTGTGAAGACACCTCACAAGGCGCTCTGCCCTGACTGAGACACAGTAGAGTTGGACACCCATGTCATCTTTACAAAGCCACTTTTTAGTTTTAAATGTATAGTGGGCATCAGTCTTAATGTTAGTTACAACTCTCTATCAACCTTATACTGTAACTAGATCAATGGCATTATCCAGTTTAATCAGCTGGGTTTCCAAGCAGTGGGAAAATATAACCCTAGTTTTACTCCTAGGTAAAGCACAAAGGGACCAAAATGAAGTCAGCCCAGAATCATCTCCTCTCGATTAAGGCAGCACAGAAACGTGACAGGAGTCCTATTGTGCCTTATTTTTGTTTGGAAAGACATTAGCAATAGCAGCACATTTTGGGCACGGCCAGAAATACGTGACAAATCACTGCCTCTAAAGTTCCATCAAAACCTGACATTCTCACAGCTCCAGCAAGATCTGCTGCACAGATTGTTCACAAGGAAGCGTCCCCGGCCTTTTTAACTCATATTAACCGTGTATTTACTTTATGAAAGTTGGACAAAACATTGTGAAAACGTAAGATATTGGCTGCTCAACCTCTAGGCTGGCATAAGCTACACTGACTCACTGGGGAAAAAAAGCAAGAGACTCTTAGTACAACATATGGTCACGCTATACACTAGTAAGGAGCTGAGCATATTACAGTTGTTGGAGGGCTCTATTTAGCAGTAACAGGGCTATAGGAAAGCCAGTCAACATTTTTTGTTTCTCTGATGAAAACTGGACCACTCCCTGCCCCAAACCAAACTTGTCACAAATAATTGTCAACAACTCAATTTTCTGGTTTTGGCTAAGATATTGATTTTTTTTTAAAAAATATTGAAATTGGATTCAGGATTGTTAGCAAGCATTTTTGGAAAACAAAGTTGTTAAATGACAATCTAAATGGCAACACAGTACTGCTTTCATGCTTGGCTCACTCACCCCCCAGCCTGCTGGTCCAACAGCTGCAGTAGAAGAGGAGATAGGTGGAAAACTGCAAATCCACCTCTTGGGGTGCAGAGCGGCAACAGCAGCAGCAAACCCTCAGGTCTGATCACATGCCAATGGGCACCATCACCAACCCAACGGACCAAGGTGAAGTTAGCACAACTTCTGATCTCAGGGACGGGGCACCCCCGGAGCCACAGCAGCTCATCCTGCCCTGCGCAGCTCCCCCCGGATAAGATGGATCGCTGCCAGCCCGGGGAGAGACACGCTCCCCAGCTAGGGTGACCAGGTGTCCTGATTTTATAGGGCCAGTCCCGATATTTAGGGCTTTGTCTTACAGAGGCACCAATTACCCCCACCTAGGGTGACCAGACCACAAGTGTGAAAAATCAGGACGGGAGTAGAGGGTAATAGGAGCCTAGATAAGAAAAAGACCCAAAAATTGGGACTGTCCTGATAAAAGTGGGACATCTGGTCACCCTACCCCAACCCCCACCCTGATTTTTCACACATGCTATCTGGCCCAGCCAGCTGCGTATGACCCTTCCAATCCTGGCTGGCTGCCGAGGAAGTGAGTTACTTTCACTTTCGTTCCTCAGCACGCACCCACTCAGCCCCCCCACCTTCCCCTCACCCAACCCAGCCCTGCCGGAGGGGAGGGGGGAGAGAGGCGTGCTCCGTGGTGGGGGGGAACGGGGGGTGCTCCGTGGCGGGAGTGGGGGAGAAGAATGGATGCTATGGGGGGCAACAAAGGACACTGCAGCCGCCGAGCCTGCCTCACCTCGAGCCAGGGGAGAGAGTCACACTCACAGGTGAGTTCCTCCTTCCCCGCCCCTTCCCAGAGACCCCAGCAGCCAATCCCCTCCCTCAGACTGTGCTGCATGCGGCTCTCTCTAGGACCCCGCAGCCCTGCTCTTACATGCTCCACTGCTTCCCGTCTCTCCGGACTCTCAGCACAGTGGTGCCCTAGGCAGAGTGGTGCCCTACGCGGCTGCCCTGTTCTGCCTATGGCTAAGGACGGCCCTGTCTCAGCCTGCAAAGAATTGAACACCAGATCTATTGAACCTAACTCATTTGAGGACTGGAGTATTGTAATAGGGGCACGAGGGGCAGGAATCCTCCCACACAAGCTGTGGGGTAAAATCTCTGCTGCTCTTTAGATGCTACACCAGCCTAATAGGTGGAGTAGTTTCCACAGTCCTGGACCCACTCCCTTTGCTGAGGGGAAAGACTAAAGTACCTGCAAAGCTGCAAATCCTTTGATCCCTGGCCCTCTGCTGATCCGCCTCTGTCCCGCCACTGTGCACAGGGCTAATATTAAAATTTAAATACGTGTATTTGTTTTCTAACGTGTAGATTAAAGGTTTCCTTATTAGGTGAGACTATAATAATCCATTTACAAAATCCTGCTACAATAATAATATGTAAGTAATCCCTTACCCATGCTAACTACCAGGACAAATTTTTTGGTGGCCTCAGAATAGGACCACCAACTCTTGCTGGTGGCCGCACTCACACTTTTTCATAAAATACTTAATTAGCTTTAGGAAAACCAAATAAATATGCACAAATTACAATGATTTGGACGTGTATTTATTTACTGCTAGCTAGTAAGTCTGTTGTGAAAAGTGATATTTACAAACATACAAGTATCACTTTTCACAGCAGGCTTACTCAGCCCTGGCAAGCCTGGGGACAAATAAAGCCCTGAATGGAGAGTCGGGGGAGGCAGTGTGGGCCAGGGGAGATGGAGGTTGGGGGCTGGAGGAGGTAGCGGGGGCTGGAGCCTGAAGCCCTGCTGCCAGAGCCTGAAGCCTTGCAGCTGGAGGACGGGGCTCGGAGATGGAGCCCGAAGCTGTGGGGCTGGAGTCTGGGGCCTGCCGTCGTGCAGCCAGAGCCCAGGCCTGGAGCCTGAAGCCCCAGGTCTAGAGCCTGCCACCCCGCCACCCCAGGGCTGAAGCCCAAAGTCTGAGCCCCACCGCTCCTGGGAAGGCAGGGAACTCATTGACTGCCTGGTCCTCCAGTGTTGTGCCCCAGGTGACTCCAGAGGGGGGCAGGATCCAATCCCTGCTGGTAGCCCCAGCAACCAACGTCAAGGCAGTGCATCCAGGTGCAACAGGGAGGGGGAGGGGCCCATCCCTCTCCATCACAGCCCAGGAGGCTGTGGCCGCAAGAAAAGCCCCTGGTGGTCACATGTGGCCATGGTGGCCACATCTGAGGAACGCTGAACTAGACTACATACTGTAACAGAGTTACTGTGCTGGCTGGGTGTATGCATGTGCCTCACATCCGTAGCCAGCCCCTAAAGGCCGTGGCTCCTCCAGTTTGGAAGGACCCCTGGCTCATGGAGTAACATTGAGAGGAATTTTTCAGCAACAGAGTGTGATTCTGTCCCCTTTTCCAATAATAAATACATGTTCTGCGGTGACTGAGCTCATGTCATCATTCCAGGGACTCTGTCCTTGTGTACTAACCCACCAGAAAGGAGATCATGAGCTCACACAGCAATACATACAATGCATAAGGAGATGAGAATGCTCACGATAGATTAGATAGGAAGGAAAGGAATACTTGTGGCACCTTAGAGACTAACCAATTTATTTGAGCATAAGCTTTCGTGAGCTACAGCTCACTTCATCGGATGCATCCGATGAAGTGAGCTGTAGCTCATGAAAGCTTATGCTCAAATAAATTGGTTAGTCTCTAAGGTGCCACAAGTACTCCTTTTCTTTTTGCGAATACAGACTAACACGGCTGTTACTCTGAAACCTGTAGATAGGAAGGAGCATCTTTTCTAGTGGCTAGGGTAAGAATTTGGTTTCTCCCGTGTTCTCTTCCCAGTTCTGTCCCTGAGTCACTTATCTGAAGCCTGGCATGATACCTTCCACCTGAAGGTCCCAGAATACTTTACAAACATTAATTATAACGTTCCTCTGATGTGTCAAGCATTATAACTACCAACTGCTACTGCACTCATTTTACAGCTGAGTAAACTCAGGAACTGAGATTAAATGGCTTCTCCAAGCCTGATACTGGTAGGGGTTCCATATTTCCAAAGAGCTGTTGTGCACCCTACATTCCCATTGAAAGTCAATGAGCGCTGAGAGCATGCAGGAGCCGTTAGGTTATGCTCCACACCTGGATGGCCAAGCCACAATGAGGCAATGACAGAGTGGAGAATAGAACAAAGAAGTCTCAGACTAGAACATAGCTGGAATCAGGGCCCTACTCTAACCACTAGACAACTTGCTCCTCTCTTACTTTGTATCATATGCAAACTTGCTCCTCTCTTACTTTGTATCATATGCAAATACTGCTAAAACCAAATAAGTAACAACAAGGAGAAGAAGAGACACACAATACAATGAACGCTTCAGTGAATTAATAAACTCAAGTGCAAGTAAAATACGGTATTTGTATGAACTACTAGCCTAATTACTGGTAACCTGCTGTGTTCAGGCGAAAGAAAACCCAGTGTAATATCTTCAGATGATATTTGTAAAGACAACAGCTTCCTATTACAGGACAAAATTGCAATAGTTTGTCTTATTTAATTGGTATCTGACATAATAATATGTTAAAACTTTAATATGCATATAAATTTGTCCTGTATCTTTGGAGAAATCTCACTATAAAGAACATATTGTAAAAAATGAAGGGAAAAAAGGATGTGGTTGCAGGAAATATATTATTACCTAGCAAATGTTGATTTAATTTTACAAAAATGCTCTAATTTAAACACATACATACACACGCACACACACACAGCGGCACATAGGAAATAAGGTTATAGAGGGCAAGAGTGAGTCTTTAAGGTTATAGGGTTACCATATGTCCAGGTTTTCCTTGACACTGCCTCTTTTGCCTTTCTCTGTCTGGGAAATTGGTGAGAGATAAAGGACTGAATGGGCATACAGCTGGAGCTATCCTTTTGCACCATAGAAGTGATCCTTCTGGTTCAGAGACCTCTCTAGCTGCCCCATTCTCTTCCCAACCCCTCTGCAGATTTTGTAATGCAAAGAGTTGTTGGTCAGTCAGTTGAAAGCATATTACTAATAGACTGCAGCTAACTGTGACTAATGCCATGTTTTGTTTTCCTTTATTTCTAGTATGAGCCAGCAGTGGATTACCAACCTTCAGAAGAAAATGAGAATTTTTGCCTCAATAACTCAACACATTTGGGGACTTTTTGTATCAGAGAGGAAGCCTGGATGGAAGAATCTGTTGCAGCTTTTTGCAGTTTGCTGTACTGTTAGCTTCATCATAAGCAGCCTCTTATTTCTTGGCTTGCATTCCTTTCTAGCACACTATCCTTTGGTTTCCTTAGCAATTTCTGGGTCCACCTGGATTGGCCTGTCTATTGGGTTGTGTTCCTCCAAGCACATGCGCTGCTTTGGCACGCTGTTTGTTCTTTCTTGCAGCTTGCGTGAAGGTAGAAATGCGCTTATTGCTGCTGGGACTGGTGTTGTGGTAGCTGGCACGATCCAAAATATTTTTCACAACCTAAAGATATTGGCAGACAGTATAGCTTGCAATCTAGAGATTGAGCAATTTGCCTTTATAAAGCTCTATATTAAAATAATTCAGTGGATTTATAATGAGGCTAAACGTTTAAGTAACCCAGTGGAAGAAGTAGTATCACTGAGTGACAAATTCAGTGTCTCTTACTTAATTTCAGATGAAGATTTGAAAATGAAGTTAAACGCCACAAAACAACAAATCCAGAGTGTTACTAACCATATATCTTCTATACTGGCTATACAGCCCTATATAAGCCAGAGGCTGTTGCCTATAATAGGGATTCTTCTAGTTCCTCTTGGCACATACCTTTTCTTCAGAAAATTCTTGGGCACTCATAGTGTGAAGTTTAAGAATATTTACATTACAAAACAGTTCATTGAATTTGATGAGCACCAAAGGCAGCAAAGAAAGCCCTGTGTTCTTCCACTCAGTAAAAAAGAAAGAAAAGAGTATGTGATAGTCCCATCCCTCCGCCTAACACACAAGGAAAGGAAAAGCATAGGACGCATTCTAATCCCTGTATTTACTAATCTTTGCATCTGGGTTCTGTTTGCAGCAGTAGATTATTTGCTTTACTGGCTAATTTTTTCAGTGAGCAAGCATCTCCAAGCATTACCAAAGCTAGAGGTTAATTTGAAAGTCAGGTACCAAGTAAGTACCTTACCTATAATACAATATATTGCTCCTGATAAGTTTTAGTATAGAAAAATTCCTCTTGACTTCAGTGGATGCTCGATCAGGCCCATAGATACTTCTCTCGACTCTTTCATTCCAGAGAAGTCACCGTTATCCATCTAGTCACGTATTTCTAGTAGGGCCATTACCATAGTGTCTGTGCGCCAAATACAATGCTTCAAGTAATTTTGCTGTATGGGACCAGACACCTCTCTGCTCTTTCTTTGGTTTCATATTTCTAGGGGAAGATATATAGGAGAAGGGACAGTTTCACCAGCCATTCTGTATGTTGATGTCTTATGGGGAAGGTCCACACAAAGAGATAAGTTTTGCATTGCATTCTAACAAGATGCTCTCTGGTGGTATGGAGTTCTACAGAGAGGTCCTTCTGCTTGAAACTCTCTGTCCTTTGCTCCCAAGAGCATAATCCATGAAGCCTATTAGTGATAATATCCCTGAAGGTCACCACTTTTATAGTAAATGATATTACCATGAAAGTGACATAAGAGATGTCTCTGTGTGCAGCTGAGTTGTTTAAAGATTTCACCATTTAACAGAATATTGAATCACCCAGGAGCAAACATTAAAACTATTTTACCAACCCCCCAGTGTTCCTCAAATATATTGCACAGTGACACTTACACATGTATTCCATGCAGTCTCCAATTTGGATTTGCTCCTGAGTGAGGAAGAAGATCTCTGTGACCACATTTTATTTAAAGCATTCCATTGAGCATTTATAACGTAGAAATGGCTCCCATCTAAAAGAACCGCCTGCAACTTGCAGTAGGCCAAAGTAGGGTGCCGCAAACAAAATCAGTCAGGTAAATGGGTGAGGTGTCAACTTTATTCTAGTTAGACCCTTACACAAAGTAAGTTCCAGGTCATGTCTTCCATAAGGAACTTCCAGCCTCCCTGTGGTTTCTATTCACAACAGCTTCCCCTTCATAAATTTGTGCCACTTGAGCCCAATCACCATAAACTTTCTGGCAACGAGTTACCCTGAATCTTCACGTATTGTTTAAATACAAACTCTTGGGAGTGTGACATTACTGAAAAATTTCTTAGGGGAGGGATTGAAATCACAGAATATTTTAAACAGGAACCAGTACTCTGAAACAAAATGGTGACGCCCTTGGTTTATCACAGAGGAAGGCAACAGATAGAAGATATGTCTCAGAAGAAAGCTCTAGTGTTTAATTCCTCTTTATGAATAACTTCATTTCCTTTTAAGCACACAAGGATTCCAGCTCTCTATACACAGTACTTTTTGTACTGGAGGCCATTTTAACAATTTATACTCTTTATTCTGGGCTGCTTTACCCATAACAGCATCATCAGCCACCCAAGCTGACTAACAGGCATTGAAAGCTTGTGTGCTAGGAAGAGGATTCCACCTAAATGGTCTATGAATTCTCTGGTAATTGGCATTCTAAATACCTACAGTGGATCTCACAATGGAATGCCACAGGGAGGGAACAATCAACATTTTACCCTCAAATTCTGATACTTGCAAACAAAGTTCGTGATCCTGCAAGCTGCTCCATGGGTGGAGCCACATAGAGATCAGTGGGGCCTGCAAAGGCACAGGAGGTCTGCCCACCCCAGGTGGCTTGCAGGATTAAGGCCTAAAAACCTTACATAAAGTACACAACTTCTTGATACCTTGGGGAATCAAGAAGTTTCAAAGGGATTTCAAGATGTTTAACTATGTGTACAGTGTAGCACGTGTTCATTCCTCTACTGTTGATTTCTTGCTGCTCAGCAGGTACATTTCTTATTACTTCCTCTTGGGGTTAATTGTGCTAACTCTAATTCCCCTCCTCCCCCCGCCCAAGAAGAGTTCATTTATCCAAGAAGCAATTATAAAAATCTCAGGTGTTCTGAAGAGGAGGGTTCTTAAAATGAGGAAAATAATTAGGTATTTTGCTTCAAGTTACAACCAAACAGAGAGGGATTTAAAATTACTTAATATTTGATCTGCCAAGGGATTTTTTTCCTTTCTCTTACTCATTTCAATAAATAAAATAAAATTGATGGCCCCTCTTCAAAAGGGAAGTATAGAAGAAACTCACCTTAAAAACCCAGAGACTACTAAATTCAAATCCACTGCCTCTCCTATTTCTGGGGGTGGTCTACAATGCTATGGAGAAAACCTGAGTTCAGGTTTCACTCCCAGTTACTGCTTTTTTATTCCCTAGCCAGTGAGCACTGCAAAGGATTCTCATATACAGTTCTTGAAATCAATTTGCAAAATTTCTGGAAGTATGTTAGCATAAACAGTATAATGGAATGAACTATGGCAGCTCTACTGCACATCAGGGCCACTCTGATCTTCACAGCAAGCATGGGGTAGAACCTCAGATCCCCCTTCTTCAAAGGGCCAGACTTCCTGCCTCTACAAATTTTAAGCAATAAGCATGGTAGGCCTGGGGAAGAGGGCTCTGGGCTACACTTGCTGTTCTTTGGGACCCACAGCTACTCAGAGGGCTGCCTGTGGGAGAGACCTTGACAACCCCAACCAGATTGCTGGGGACCTCCTCCCTCCATTCTGCATCTAAGCAGAGAGTTCTAATGCTCTGGCTTTCTCCCAAACTGCGTAAATAAAGATCCATGTGGAGATTTTCATTGTATCACTCAGACAAGAACAGTGACATCCCTCAGACAAGAACAGTGACATCCCTGAAGGATGCTCTTGGCTCTGAGCAGAGGGCTTTACAGGGAAGGTCCCACACCCAGATCACTTTTAGGTGGCAGCCCCCACTCACAAAGAGGACTGTCGTGGGAACATCCCCCAGCACAGCAATAGGTTCTGTAGGAAGGGTGAGAGGAATTCCCAACACAGTGGGTTCCACGAAGATGCTGGTCCACTGCCCTCCTGAGCAGTGGCCTTTCAGGGGATAATGGTCCCTCAGCCTTCCCAAACAGTGTGCTTTATGGCACTCTCACACACTTCTTATTTTTTCAAGTAGTGGTATCTGTGAGTGTGCTTGTCTCCACCTCCACCCTACTATAAGCAGCAGGCTCTGTGCTTCTTTCTTTCCCCTCACCCTGCTACAGGAGTGGATGTGGATGGGGCTACTAAGAGGCAATTGCCTTAATCCAACCCTTCTTCTCCAAAGGTAGAGAGCTGTTCACTTTACAAGACTAGTAACTGCAGCTGGTCAAGAATTTGCAAACTAAATGTTTTTCCTGTGGAAAGCATGGTTTCTGCACAATCAAAGATTTCTGTGGGAAAATTGAAACAAAACGTTTTGGATTGGGATTTTCCCCAGTTGAAACATTTCAGTTTGTCTAATTAAATCTGCTTGTACTACTGCAGTGTCTCATGGAACTTATAGTTTGTGGGCTTCATTTACCCTATTGGGTAGGCTCTCCGTCCAGATAACATACATGATACATTGCAGTTTCCCCTCTGGGTGGGCCACTGTGGGATATAATGGGAATCCTGTGGTCACGGTGCATCATGGGGGATGTAATCTGGCTGTGGTGCCAGATCCAAAGGTGAGAATGGGGATATGAGGCACTAGAGTTGCAACTCCTTTGAGGCAGCAGGGCAGCTCAGGTGAAGGAATGCAGTTCACTGAGCGGAAGCAAAACGTTTCCACATTTCATTCAGGACTTTTAATTTCCCAAAAATACTCAATATTTGAACTTGGACATAAGCGATTGTCAAAATACCAGAATTTCATGGGATGAGATTCTGACTTTTGGTCAGTTCGACCTGTACTGGACAAATGAGCAGTACTGAGTCTCTGTAATAGAGGGCAGTAGCACACAAACAGGATAATCCAAACTGTGTTCTGCAGAGAGCTGTCTGGTCATGTAGAGATGGATTTGACTGAACAATGTAGCCTTCTGCTTACTGTTCGGTTTTCTGCTGTGTGGGAAATGAGTACAATTCCTGGTAGATTTGAGCCCAGGCGGCAAAGTTCAAACCTTTATTTCAACTTCCTTAAAGTCTATGAAATTTGGATCCTATGGAGCGGTTCTAATACCCTGTAGGCAGGTATCCACATGAAAAAAACCACCCTATCTTCACCACAATTGGCCCCATAGTTGTCAGTCTCAGAGATAGAGGCCAAAGACTAGTCAAGCAGAATGAAGCCTGCAACCTCTTGAGCACTTAACTCCTGATAAAGGCAGGCACAATCTAGCTCCATTTTTTGTATCTATGTTTCATATTGAATGTCTAATGTGGTCTTTCTTCTCTTATCCACTGGCTCATTTACACAGTATCTTTGTGAATAAATTTCCCTCACCCGCTCTTTAGCTATTAATCATCAGATATACCAAAGAGATCAGAGAAAAGCAACAAAAGTTACTGGGCGGGGAGTAAGGGGGTAGAGAGAGTAAATTATGAGGAAAGATTAAGAAGTAAAATATCACTTTCATTTACACTCCTGTAAATCTGGACTAAAGGAGAGTGTAATTGAAATGGTATACAGTAGGAAAAGGATAAAATTAAGGAGCTGGACAATATCATCAAGAAAAAGCTCCTGACAGTTTGACCCCTTAGACTGAGGGACAGACTCCAAAGAGACATGGTGAAAATCCTATCATTTGGCACATTTCAAACACAACCGGAGAGTTCACTAGTAAACATACTGTTATGAACAATCCTTCCTTGACCGGAGATGGGCTAGAATGATCATCATGTCTAATACAGATAACTCTGCACAGATGAATATTAAATGCAATAACTATTTTAAAAGTAAGTAATTAGTACTAAAACCAGCTTTTTCCCCCCATACAGAAAAATGAAAACACGTTTATTTTCAACAATGGGGAGCGCAAGACAATGAATCTTAACTTTAGCTCTTCTCTGTTTAAGCATGAATGCCTCCCTAAGCCAGAGTTTTTGCTCTCCTCAACATGGATCCAGCTTGGATGCATCATCTTTTGTCTAATAATATTTGCATTATTCTCCACCACCCTGACGCAACTTAAAATACTTGTGTCAACTTCATTTTATCCCAACATAGAGATGAAACGGATACATTATCTGCATGCAAAACTACTGAGAAAAAGATCAAAGTTTCCACAGAAAAATGTAAAAAGGAAATTGAACTCATTTGCTACAACGGTAAGCCATGAACACTATGGAAAAAGAGCTCTCTCTCTCTCTCTCTCACGCGCGCACATGCGCTCACACACATGCTTTCTCAGAATAACTGCACAGTTCAGATTCAGATCAGAACTTTTCCAAAGTCCAGGTGTAGCTGAATCCAGGGTTTTGGTCTGCTTGATCATAAAGGCCCCAGTTCAGGAAAGTACGTAGACATTAGCTTAACTTTAAGCATATGCTAATATACTTTCCTGAATAGAAATGGACTTTAGTACATGCTTAAGTGTTTTCCTGTATCGGGGCCAGAGGTAAGTTGCAGTTCTATCACCATGTTGTCCTATCCACACAACACATGAACTGTCTTTGAACACACAGGCACACCTAAACAGGCCAAATAATCATGCACTGGCACAGTTCGACTTCCCAGACTCTGAGCTCTTCAGGGCAGGGACTGTGTCTTCATATATGTGTGGAAAGTGCCTACCTTATAAATGGTGTTCTCATGATCCAAACATGAAATAACTGGTAGTAGTAATCAGCTTCTTACTGTTAATGTTCAGTTTCTAGCAGATCAAGATGCACTCTGGTTAATGCAGTTCTCTTTGTAAAACACGATTGGATGGATACTGCAAATAGCATATAGCGAGAAGAACCTTTTATTTTAACGTACAAAAAACAATGAACTACCCAAATACATATTTTAATGGATTTCTATGCAAAAATAGCTCTTGGTGTTTAAGATGCTGGATGGCAGGGTCTGTGAAGGACTGGTACTCAGTGGTAACATATCACTAACACACCTTTTCTGTCTTTTCAGCTCCACTTCTGGTTCCCAGTATTCAAGGCAATGGGGATGGTCAGGAAGAAAGAAAAAGACATGATAAACATCAACAGTGTTTGAAAAAGGACAAGTAACCTTTTGGATAAGTTCACAGTTCTTTGGTTCAACAGGTCCCTGTATATTGCACCTGTATTGCTCCAGCTTTGTTAAAATATTTCCATAAAATGCTGCCAGTTAATTTGCATATTATATATACATTTTAAATAAGTAAAAATAGATGTCAAAAGATAGCAGCCTGCAATATTTTGGTAAAATTTGGGAAACTGTAATAATATTTAATCCTATTATTTAATCCATTTTCAACTCTGATTCTACACTGCCTTGTACATTGTGCAGACAGTTAGGGCCTGATTACCATTCCTGGTACGACCACCATACGTTGTTGTGGCAGTATTACTCTGTAATTTACATTTGCACCCACCTTGAATACCCTGTACTCTGCCACAGTGTGTAAAGTGGCTCTACTGTAAAATAGGAATCAGGCTCTTAGTCTCCAATCCAACAGTATGAGCTGTCCCATTGAAATCACTGAGCCGAACATCTTCTTAAGTATCCTGCTGAACTGGTGGCCTTACACACGTGGGAAGTGAGAGCAAGATGTTACTATTCTGAACTGGTAGCATCTGACAACCACTCTGGACTCTTTTTACACATACAGAAATGCTACAAAGTGCAAGGAACTGGAAAATCAGGCCTTCTGTGTCCTTGTTTTTTCTTGGATTAATTTATTCTCCCCCAAGCAATTTCAGGGGACTACACTGGTCGTATATATGGTTAGGGTAATATAAGGTTGCCTGGGCAACCTTGATTCTGGCATTTCCTAACTTTCTTCTTGCAATATTAATAATGTTCTGTGAACATAGGGGTTTTTTGTTTGTTTGTTTGTAATTTCCTAGGTTTTTAAAAAAGCAAACTGTAAAAACATAAATTCCATCATGTGGCAGCTTATTGATACTCACATTATTCATCTGCCAGGTGAGAATCTTTAGATCCATCACACAGACCTCTGACACTTGAACTAATAGAGTAACTGAGAGCAGAAGTAGGTTGTTGTCCTCTATGTGGAGCAGCATTAGAGGACAATGAGGCATACTCTTTGCCAGAACTTTACTGACAGTAGAAGAGTGGTGAGACTCAAAGAATCTTGGGTTCCATTCCAGGTCCTGGAGTAGAATGTGCTCAAATGGGCACAGAGAATCTCTGCCCATTTACCTCAAGATTGACCTCTCCTGCTCCATCCCCTCCAACCTGTCCTTTTCCCAGTCCTGTTTCTTACCTACTCTTGGCTCCTTGTCCCAGTCCCATTCTCTTTGCCTACTCAATGCCAGTCTCCATTCCCAGGTTTCTCATCCCATGCCCAGTTCCCTTGTTCAGCCAGTCCCAGTGCCCCCTTACAAGTGCCTTGTCTGATCTGTCTCCCTCCACCCCATTGGTTTCCAATCCTAATCTCACTCCCTGGCCCCCTCATCCAATCTCAGTCTCCTTCCTACACCCTTTCTGGTGCCTTGCCCCAGTGTCTTTGCCCAGCCAGTCGCATTTCTCCCTTGCACCGCAGTTCCTTCTGAGATCTGAGTCACCTCCATCTGCTCTCATTCCCTCCACCCACAGATTCACAGTCTCTTTTTCCAGCCAGTCCCAATCTCCCATCTCCCCCCAGCTCCTTGTCTGATCTGAGTGTCATACCCCAGCCAATTGGTTCCCAGCCCCTCCCCAGTTTCCTTCACCAGCTCCAAATCCAGCCTCCCCTCCCTTCTTCCTGGATCCCAGTCCAAAACCTCTTTCCCCCCCACAGTTCCCAGGCCCAGCCTCCCCAGTCCCAGTATCCTTTCCCAGCCCGTCCCAGTCACGGTTTCTCTCTTCCTCACTCCAGTTCCATTCTCACCAAATTTCTTGTTACAATCTACTCCTTTTCCTCCCCCGGTCCAGCTTTTGTATCGTCTTTTGTATTCAACTCCTGTGGCTTCCTCCTCCATGCTGCCTGGGTCTCAGCAGGGATGTCATCAATCACATAGGAGAGTCAGGCCCCCTGCTCTCAGTTCCAGTGCCCAGCCCCACCCTGGCTCAGAGCAGCCATTATGAGAAAAGTCCAGCTTCACCCCTGTAGCCCTGGGCCAGAAGAAGCATGTTCTGCGCTGTGACAGGGTGGAGTATGCTCAGCTGCTCTGTGAAGATGGCATAGTAGCTGTAAGGGGATGGAGCATGCTCAGGTGCTCTGTAGGGATGGTGCATGCACAGTCTAAAAAGGCTATGTGTACACGACAGACCATACAGCTGTGCCACTGTAAGGTTACCCGTGTAGCCGCTCTTTGCCAACAGAAGAGAGATCTCCTACCTGCATAATTTTACCATCCCCAATGAGTGGCATTAGCTATGTCAGCTGGTGAGCCTCTCCTGCCAACATAGCACTGTCCACACCAGCACTTTTGTTGGTGAAACTTATGGTGGCCAGGGGTGTGGTTTTTTTTCACACCTCTGACCAACCAAAGTTTTACCAACAAAAGTGGTAGTGTAGACAAAGCCTAAGTAATAGTTGCTGTGAGAAGCTCAAGCATGGTCAGTGAGGATGAAATCTTTGGACATTTTAGCTGCTAAAGTAAAAACAGTCTCTACTGAGAATGTTCAAACTGTGATTTTTAAAGGCTTATAATTTGGCCAAATGTGGGTGGGTTTTCATGGGGATGGCAAAAGGCCAATCCCTGACACAATATGTCCTGCTTGCTAACTTTCAAGTCCCTGCTTCACAGCATGGAGGCTCTAGAGCTGCTCAAAGAAAAGGTTGCCAGAATTTTTAATATGGGCCAAACAATATATTTCTCCTTTGCCTCCTTCTCACGAATGGCTAAACTATTTTGGCTAACATTTTTCCAAAAGAAAGGTTCAGCCTGAGGAAGCCACTTGGCATGTAAAAGTTCAGCCTAAACAATTAAAGTTTGGCAAAGTTATAAGCAACTGAAAAAAGTGTTTTATAATGCAAAGTGTCAGGCAACCTTAATATTAGCCCCTCCTATAATATAATATGTGAATTATACTTGGTGGATTTTCACTTAACGGCCATAGGGAAGAAGCATATTTTCAAGTACAGTTATGGGAGGAAAAGTGAGCATATTAAAATGGCTCCTTCCCACTCCATAGATCACTGTGTGTATATATAGAGAGCCAAATATGCTGACTTTAGAGACAAACACATTTACTACATTTGAATTCTGCAGGGATTATTTTCTGGTTCGTGTATCACCAACAAAATTGTTGGTAAAGTTCCATTGACTGTATCTGTATTGGGGGGGGGTGAGGCATGGGCTGGAAGGAGGACAGTTTGACTCGCAGATTCCAGGTTGAGTTTATAGTTCTTTCATTGTAAACTAAGCAAATTTGCTATGAACTCATCAACAGGCATGATAGGCATGTTAATTTTACAGTCACTTTTCAGGGTAGAAATGCACTTTGAAGGTGATTGTGATCATCGGGCAGCTGCTATGTAATAATCTCAGAATTCTGAGTTGTAATGAAGTGATGAATACTGTGTCTAACCTAGCTATCAAGACAGCCTGTATGCTTACGTTGGAGTAATATCCACTCTTCCTATATTGCTTTAATTCAATGGGGGCTGAGGGAAGAACAAATGGGAAGGTAACTCAATGATTCTCAAGATCAGAACTTCCCAGCACACTCTTGAAAGACTTAAGCTATTAGCCTTGAGCATCCTATATCCTGTCTGCAACCCAAAGTGACACAACTGTTTTGGCAATGCTGGGAACTATCAGACCAAAGGGTTATAAACATTTTAAAAATGACTTAGTCTCTGGGAAGGAGGGTGATCAAAAAGACTAAACAGCTTTTACAGTAGACTCTCCTTGCAGCTGGGGGGAGGAGTAGGATGGGGAGGGAGAAATGGTTTGGGAATGAAGGGAACAGACTATGCCAATCAGACCCTAGAGGTCTCAAGGGAGTGAAGCTATAGGAATCTTAGGCCTACCAGGCACCCCATGTGGAAGATGGATAGGTATCCGGTAAACCAGACATGTATAGGACTGCTGTATTATTTTAATACAGGTTTTCTCTGAAATGTGTTGGTGCAAAATCATTAATACTCTGCTTTAAGAAGGCTGTTTCATTATTGGATACACTGCCATAGCTCCCAGACATAGATGAACTGCAGATAGTGAACCAAAGTCAGGCCTGCTGAGGTCATCACAGCTGATCAAAGGGGACTTCAGCCCAGAGCCCGGTCTGAAAGCGGAAGAGTTGCCTGATTCCACTCCAAGACAGGTGATGGCTAGAAGCCTGATACCTGAGAAGAGGCATGCTCCAAAAGACCAGGTGGGGTCAGAGTTGCAGTTAGCCCAGTAACTGTGACAATGGGGAGAGAGGGAACATGGCAAACAAGAAAGGAGAGTGTTTCCAACACGTGAGGGTAATGGAGGGCAGCACAGAGGGAGATGATTCTGTGAAGAAGGTTTAGGAGGAGTGTATGTAGCAAGGGTAGGAGAAGAATTGTGCGGTACTTTGAAGTCTTCAATCTGAGGGTCTCAAATGGATTTAGCAGATGGGATTTTCAAAAGTACTTAGCATTGACCTAACTTTATTTCCATTGAAGTCAGTGATAAAGTGCCATTAACCTCAATGGGAACAGAGTTAGGCCACTGCTGAGTGCTTTTAAAAATCCACTCTATTAATATTAATAAATTAAGCCTTCAAAGACCTATGTTACTGGAGGTGAAACTGAGGCACAGACAGATTATACCTGACTTGACCGAGATCACACAGGAAGTCTATTGCAGAGCTAAGACTAGAATCCAAAACACCTGAATTCCAGTCCTGTGCTTTTAGCCATAAGAGCATCTTTCCCCTCTATGCAACCTCAAAATAGCAATTACACACCATTACTCTGTACTTTGTGCATAAACCCCATTAAGTCATTAACACAAGGCTCTCCAACCTATAGTAATAAAGCCATATTTAAAGTTTTCCAGCACTGATGTATGAATATGTGGTTCCCCTCCGCAAATGGCTGTCTTATTAAGCTAATAAAACCGTATAGGCAAGTAACCCTGTTGCAGAGAGATATTGCTTTTCTACCCTGCTTCTGAATAGGTTAATCCCCCACAGAATGATATTAACAAACACATACCGGCTACCCCAAGCCACTCAGTTCTCCACCCTGTCCCATGAAGAAATTTATGATGAGTCAGCATGAATGGTGCATTGTGCAACACAAAGCAGTGCCAAGAAGTAAATCTGCACAGGATTAGTCATCATCAGCTACTTGGGAACGCTCTGATGCTGAATGCTGAACTGAACTTCCTTTCCAAGGCAAGTCAAAAACAGAGAACTGGTTTTAATTTTGATGTCTACTTTAAGCAGGAGTTACTGATTGCTGTCACCTGTTAGATCTCACATCTTTATCAAATGCTAAAGCTAAGCATCAAAGTCCATTTGGTCCATATATACTACTAATTCTAAAACACTTGCTCCTTTGTGGATATTGGTGGTGGGGTGACCCAGTGCATCAGCCTTTTGACTCTAGACACTTGAGCTCTAGAGTGTAAAGATAGGCTTCCTAGGGGATGTGGTGAATCAGTGTAATTTCTGGGTGTCCTGGTCATGACCCCACCCTGGCTAACACTGCCTGCTATTGGCCAGCTACAGAAGTCCAGGTAGTCACCAAGTATTGCTGAGCTGCCTCTAGTTGGGCTAACAGCAATTTCACTTTGAAGTGCAACTGGAGAGTAAGAAGAAAAATGAGTGGGAAGAGGCCAGAGGCAACAGAGGGAGGAAAACCAGACAGTTAGCAGAAGAGTTACTCCACCCCTGCAATGACTTCTCTCATCAGTATTACCCACTCTGCGTGACACACTAGCCCCAGTCATTGCAGGGGATTTTTTAAAAAAACATCTCCGCTTGGCTCCCACACTCTGACCATGTGTGCCAGGCAAATCATGGAGGGTGGCTAGTAATGCGGGGGGAAAGAATGGACCAATGGTAAGGAGTACTGCCCTAATACTGGTGAAGAAGGAGAGAATGGAGCAGAAGGGCAAAAGTATAGGAGGAAAACTCCAGATTTCCCTCCAGTCCTGTAGCCTTTGGGGGTGTCCATCCTACGCTCCATGTATGAATGCCACAAAGCCAGCGGGCTACTCTGGCATCATTGATAGTCTTGGCTAAAATAGCATAAAAAGGGGTGTGGAGGGGTCACATTCCTCTGCCCTAGTTATTATATGGAAAGTGATAGGGGATGGCAAAAAGGCATTAATTCTCGGGAAAAATTGATCAGCAAGTTGACCGAGTACTGACAAACTCATTGCTGGTGTGATTCTTTGTGATCCCTGAAAGAAGAGCTTTTAGAGCAGATGGCTGGGGACAGGGGCTCCCTCGTCTTCCTTGTATTTCCTTCCATGGTGCTGATTAGGATACTAAAGAGAAGCAGCTATTTTTTGGCAGACATACTAGTGTGGATGTGAAGGATTGTGGCATACTTGGTAGCAGGAATACAAAACTACTTACCTTGTATGACTAGTGTGTGCATGTGTCTCTCTCTGTGTTTTGTGCATGGCTGTTTACCTGGCTCTTCTTTCTTGTATTTCTTTCTTCTCTGTAAGATGGCTAGGAAAGCTTCATGGTGCAATGGTAAAGTTGTCCTACAACAGCCGGAAGGGGATTATACTTGGGCTAGATGCCTACAATGAGGGGTGTGGGGATTTTAAGATTAGGAGTTTACTACTAGATTTATACTGCATTCATGTTAGTGTTCCTTTAATGAAACTAGGCCTGTTGGGATAGCTGGTTGAGAAATAACAGCTTGTTGGTCCTCACTAGCTCAGCTGGGCTAGAAATGTTTACAAAGTGTAGCATCAGCTGGAAATGCTGCTGCTGCTAGTTGGAAGTGCTTTTCATTGGTTATTTGCTGTTTGGTTGGCCAATTATAATTTACTTAGCCTGACAATATGGTTGGTGTTTTACAAGAGAGAAGGTAAAGACAAATCTCTGCCCTGAACAGCTAAGAATAAAATTGCAATAACTATTCAGATGAGTTATAGACTCACTTTTATCCAGCTGCATGACCCCTCTCACAAAGAGGTTTCCATAAATGTAAATGGCTAGAAATGTACTACCAAAGGTTAGGTTAGTCTGTGAATTTAATGTGCAAACTCCAGGGTGCTTTCTCCTAAACTCTATCGTTGTTACACCCAGTTCTTGGAGGAATATTTTAATTAACTGACATGTCACTTGCTCATCTGCCCTCTTGCCTACCACAAACCACTGGTGAGGAATGAACGAGTAGCCGCTAAAGGATGATGAGGAACGCTATGCTGCTCTTCTGGGGCAATGCCAGACTCACAGCTGTCTTCCACATTCGGTTTCTGGGGAGCAGTCTGCCTGGTTACCAACATTTAAAGAAAAACAATTTCTAGGGAACATTCTAACAAAAGCTTGGCTATCCCAGGGGGAAAGGGAGAATTCTATGCTTCCTGATGACTTCTGTGTTCTAAATATAACGATCTTCAGGGCCTCAGAGAGACTGGGGCTCAGACCAGCACTAAGAGCTTTGGATACAGAACTGAACCTATGGAGACTCCTTGATCCTCTGTTCCTTAACTACTAGGGTGGCCAGATGTCCCGATTTTGGGGTCTTTTTCTCATATAGGCTCCTATTACCCTCCACCTCCTGTCCTGATTTTTCACATTTGCTATCTGGTCACCCTACTTACCTACCCCCTTTATCTCAGTTGCCTTCTGGGGTGGGGGAAGCCCAGTGGCCTGAAACCCTTCCTCTAGAACCTTCAGAGAGGAAAGACAGGTCTCTCTCCCCTCTGGAGTCTTCAGGGGACAGGTGGGTCTCTGGGCTTCCTGGTCTTTCTCCTGTTTGTCTCTGTCCTGTGAGTAGGGGAGGTTTGCAGTTTTCTTAATCTTCCAGTGTCCCCTCGGTGTGTTGTCTGCATATCCCCCTTCAGTGTTCCTCATCCCCTGGTGTGTATGTCCAAGTGTGTTTTCTGCCAGTGATCCTCTTATGTTCTCTTGTGAGTTTCCTGCAAAACATTCTGTTCCTCTCCCATGTGCTCCATATCCTCCAATGGGTCTTCCTTTCTCTATCTCCATGAACTGGGAAGGGGTGGGAAAATTGAACTACCATCTCCTTCATCACTCACAACAGGACCCAGGAAACTGTTGTATCTATTCCCAGCTCCCCACTGTGGCCCCTAGTCACTGGAAGTCCACTTTGTTATCTAATGAGCTAAACCAGCTGCCCTGGACTTCACCTGGGATTGAGACCACCCAAGTTAGTCCTAGGAAAACCAGGAGAGTTGGCAGGTGTGGGCCTGCCTCTTCTGTACATTAACAGTGGTATCATTCTGTGATGAATGTTCCCATATGGGTTTTCTGTGGGGAATTTTCTTTTTTTTTTTTAATGGAGTTAGTTTGTTTTGCAAGAGGCTGTACAAATCAGCTAGTGGAGATATTGAGGACTCATCAAAAAGGAATCAGTTGCAATGCATGGCAATTACACACTCGGTAACCCAGAAGAAAGGCTGACATGAAGAGTGAAGGTGAGAATAAATTATGAGGCCTGCATGTGAAAAATGAAGTCTGTGGCACTTCTGATATTATCAGACTGCAAGCTTCTTGGGGAAGCAACCTTGTGTCATACCTGCAAACTGTCATACATACATATGGTGCTATCTGAATAATCTTCCATTTTGATACATAGCTCATATTTAATTACAAAAGGTCTGTGTTGTGAAATCTGTTACCAGCTGCCTCTGTAAACTCTGTTCAACCTCTCTCAGCTGCAGACAAAGTCTAAGTTCTGGTAGGAGGGTTCATCTTCCATCCTGGTAATGCTTTTGGCGAGGAGGGTAACCCACTGTCTATGTGAGCTGAGGTCAAGTCCCCAGTGTACAGTGCAAAGTGTGGTAGATCAAACCCCAAACACACCATACGGCCCTTCCGTGGGGGAAGCATACCTACCTCTGACAGATACTCAAGGGATAGGTCTCCCTGATACTTTGCTGACACTTGCGTAATTTGTCATGCAAATAAAGTTTCATTGAATTTAAATGAAAAATGTATGACCGGCACCTGTGTCTGCAGGACCAGTAACACCTGAGCTCCTCTGACCATTTGTTTGATTCTGTGCTTAGGGAACCTGTGCACAGATTTGACTTGGAGAAGGTAGGAAACTAAAGAGCTCAAGAAATAAGCTATCAGGGTGAATCATGATCGTGGTGGGAGCATGAGATCTAGTTATCCAAGGGTCAGATTTTGTTATCCGTACTCACGCGGGGTTGTATCTTACTTCATGGTTAGTCCCATTCATTTCCAATTGATTACCCAAGGAAGAAGGTCCTATTCCATGTGAGTAATGGTGGAAGAATCTGGCCCTATGATTTTATGCCACATTCCCCACCACAGTATTGTTCTGGTGCTGTCCTGCTTCCAAAGGCTGTTTGGGTCTCACTTCTTGCTCTTTCTCTCCCTTACATTTCCAAACAACACAGAACATAATATTTTCTCCCCTGTCCCTCAGCTCCTCCTTGGCTGTTTTCCTGTTTGTTTTGGTGGATTTTACCTCTCCTTTTACAGATTGCTCAAGTTGCATTCGTCCCCCAGCCACCAGCCTTTTTATCTCAGTTTTTCCACAGATGTAAGACATTAATTTTTTCTTTCAACTCAACACTGACTCACTCAGTATAAATGTGAAATTAAGGGTTTTATTTATTTGCAGCCAATAGTTAATGGATTTACTCTGAGAGAGAGGTTGGAGGGGGTGGTCACAAGCAGCAGTGAGAGAAACACTAGGAAGTGAGTCCCAGAAGTACAGCTCACACAGCAAAGACTCACACTGAAAGAATGAACCAGACAGCTGGATTTTCCCTTTGATTCATCTGTCCCTTCTCTTTTGCCTGATACTCCAGTGCTCAGCTTCCCTTTTTAGACACCCTTGGTCAGTAAGGAAGGTGTTTCGTTTACTGTGAAAAATCCCCAAATCAATTCAACTCCTGTTTGCAAAATTAATGAAAAGCTGACCTGATTGTCTATTGAGACTGGTGTGATCTAAGTGAGGGGAACAGGGATTCAGAAGGGTATTAACCATCAATGGTCTGAGTCTGTGTACTCTCTCCCCTCACTACTAAATGTGCCATGCTCCAGCTTTGTCTTCCTTCAAGGCCAGGTTAAAGCCTTTGTTTCTCTGTTAGTGTTGTTGCTGAATTGTGTGTGAGTGGGCTAGGTATTATAGATGTGAGGATGCAGGGCTTACAACGGGCTCTTACTCTGCTCCTGCCTTGCAAATATTGTGACATACTGACTCACTTTGTTTTCAGTACAGTCTAATTGCCCAGAGGCAGTTACATGCTAAGAAATTAAACATTATAAAAAGCTTCAGTTTTGTTTTACGTTATAAACATCCAATGGCTAGATGTTGAAGCTAGACAGATTCAGATTGGAAATAAGCCATATTTTTGTTAACAGTGAGAGTATTTGACCACTGGAACGATGGACCAAGGATCACGGTGACAATTTTTACATCAAGATTGGATATTTTTTCTAAAAGATATGCTGCTCTAGGAATTATTTGGGGAAAATTCTATAGTCTGTGTTATACAGGAGGTTAGACTAGATGATCATAATGGTCGCTTATGGCCTTGGAATCTATGAATTTTACAAAGTTCTAAAAGTCAGGGTGAACAGATTAATCTGCACTTATTAAAATAAGCCTGAGAGTCAGGGTGTTACCTTAATGAGGGTGATCATAATAGGCTGTGAAGTAGTAGAAAGTATGTAATGTACTGCCTAATGTCCTTGTGGCCAACCTGTGGCTCTGGAGCCACATGCGGCTCCTTATATAGGCACCAACTCTAGGGCTGGAGCTGCAGGTGCCAGCTTTCCAATGTGCCGGGTGGGGGCTCACTGCTCAACCCCTGACCCTGCCACAGGCCCTGCCCCCACTCCATCCCTTCCTGCCCCCTCCCCTGAGCCTGCCCTGCCCTCGCTCCTCCACCTCCGAGCCTTCTGCATGCCACGAAACAGCTGATTGGGAGGTGCTTGATCAGTGGGGCTGCCGAGCAGGAGGTGCTGGGAGTGGGGCGCTAATGGGGGGCAGCTGACGTATTACTGCGGCTCTTTGGCAATGTACATTGGTAAATTCTGGCTCCTTCTCCTCTCAGGTTGGCCACCCCTGCTCTACTGGATATGTAATATCAGAACTGCCCTCCCGTGGCCCAGAAAAGATATACACCATAATACTACGATTGTCAGTGGAGATTCTTCTTTAGTTCAAGTCACAGCGGGTATCTACTTTAGGAGCAGGAGGCCTGGAATTATCTCACTGCTGATGCCTATGAAATCTATGCATGTGGAGTAGAGCTTGGTGAAAGTTTTCATCCAAAGCTTTTTCTTCATCCAAAAAATAAATAAATAAATAAAAAGTGCAGATTTCCATTGACTGGCATTTTGCAGATTCATGTAGAATTTACCAAATTGTTTAAATTAAAAAAAATTCTGAAAATTGTAATGTTTCATTTTGTCATTTTTTAAATGAAACTGCTTGATTTTTTAATTCAAAACTACTTCAAAATTTACTTCAGTTTTATTAAAAAATAAAAATAGCAAATGTCAGACAAAACAAATTTTGTTTGAACCAAATCTAAATTTGTTCTATTTTTTTGATTTACCAAACATTTTGAAAAAATTTCATTTCAGGTTGACCCAAAACAATTTTCTTTTTTTGGTATGGCCAGGGAATCAATCAGTTATTCACACAGCTTTAATCTAGGGTGGGTGGATCTCTGATGAACCTGAAGTCTGATTGACTAAGGGAACTAGTATAAGTACTTGTGACTATAAAAGTGCACCTGAAGTCTCCTCTGCATGGACAATACTGGAGAGGAGGTAGGACACAGAATCAGAGTTGTTTCTTTTCACCCTGATGAAGAAGTTCTAACCATTGTTAATAGTGAAAGGGTGTGATGACCTTTCTTCTCAACAACAATGTAACAAATCACTTCCATTTTAGGCTGCTGAAATCTATTGTTTATAGCATAAGTCCACTGCTTGGCAGGGAAGGAAAGCTAAGAAAGGACACCACCAAGAAGGCTGAGCTCTTTAATACCTATTTTGCATCAGTCTTTGCTAATTGGGACCGATGCTTAACACAATTAATATTAAAGTGGAAGGAACACCAGCTACAATAGGGAAAGGACAGGTTAAAGAATATTTTAACAAGGTAGATGTAGGCAAATCAGCAGGGCCTGATGACATTCACTCTTAGGTATTTAAGAAACTAGCTGAAGCAATCTCAAAACCATTAGTGATTATCTTTGAGAACTCCTGGAGGATGGGTGAGGTCCCAGATGACTGGAGAAGAGCAAACATAGTACTGACCTTTAAAGAGGGGAACAAAGAGGACCTAGGAATTATAAACCAGTCAGCCTAACTTTGATTCTTGGAAAGATACTGGAACAAATTATTAAATTATCAATTTGTAAGCTCTAGAGGATAAAAGGATTATAAGGAATAGCTAGCATGGATTTGTCAAGAACAAATCATGCCAAACCAACTTAATTTCCTTCTTTGAAAGAGTTATTGGATAGGAGGGAAGCAGTAGTGATGGATTTTAGTAAGGCTTTTGAGACAGCCCCGCATGACGTTCTCATAAGCAAATGGGGTCTAGATAAAATTACTATAAAATAGGGACCCAACTGGTTGAAAACCCACACTCAGAGAGTAGTTATCAATGGTTTGCTGTCAAATGGAGAGGACATATTTAGCGGAGTCCCACAGGGGATTGTCCTGGATCCAGTACAAGGCCATATTTTCATTAATGACTTGGATAATAGAGTGGAGAATAGGCTTATAAAATTTGTGGGTGACACCAAGCTGGGAGAGGTTGCAAGCACTTTGGAGGACAGGATTAGAATTAAAGATGACTTTGAAGAATTGAACTTAAATCATCAAGATTAAATTCAGGAAAGACATACAAAGTACTATACTTAGGAAGGAAAAAAACAAATGAACAACTGCAAAACAGGGAAATAACTGACTAGGCTGTAATACCACTGAAAAAGATCAAGGAGTTGTAGTGGATCACAAATTGAGTGTGAGCCAACAATGTGATGCAGCCGCAAAAAAGGCTAATATTCTGGGGTGTATTAACCAGAGTGTTGTATGTAAACCCAGGGGGTAATGTCCTGCTCTACTTGGCACTGGTGAGGCCTCAGCTGGAGTAACATGTCCTTTAAGGAAGATGTGGACAAACTGGAAAAGAGTCCAAAGAAGAGCAACAGAAATGACGTATGTCCTATGAAGAAAGCTAAAAAAAAACTGGGCATGTTTAGTCTTGAAAAAATGAAGACTGAAAGGCAACCTAATAAATATATTAGGGTGTGATATAAAGGAGACCGTCACTGATTGATCTTCATGGCCACTGAAGGTAGGACAAGAAGTAATGGAATTAATCTGCAGCAAGGGAGATTTAGGTTAAATAAAAAGTTTTTCCCAATAGCTCTAAGATTAGTTAAACACTGGAATAGGTTCCTAAGCGAGGTTGTGGCATTCCAGTCACTGGAGGTTTTTAAGGGGGAGGTTTAAGTTGGATATTAGGAAAAACTTTTCCACTAGGAGGGTTGTGAAGCACTGGAATGCGTTACCTAGGGAGGTGGTAGAATCTCCTTCCTTTGAGGTTTTTAAGGTCAGGCTTGACAAAGCCCTGGCTGGGATGATTTAGTTGGGGATTGGTCCTGCTTTGAGCAGGTGGTTGGACTAGATGACCTCCTGAGGTCCCTTCTAACCCTGATATTCTATGATTCTAAGAACAGGTTAGATAAACACCTGGCAGGGATGGTCTAGATTTACTTGGTCATTCCTCAGTGCAGAGGGCTGGACTAGATGACCTCTCAAGGTCCCTTCCAGCCCTAATTTCTAAGATTCTATGATTAGGGCCTTAGTGTCTGTATCTGCAATGGGAAAATGACCATTTAGCACGGAAAATGACCATTTAGCACAGCAAATGAGATGACCTAACTATCTTGCAGTAAATCATAAATTTTCTTGTAGCTAAAAATCATACATAAGGGCAAAACCCAGTTACAGTCTGTGAATAAAAGCATAGTTTGTATTCATGAAATCTATACATTAGTTAAAAAGCTAATTACATTTAAAACATATATAAACTAATAGACATCTCATCCCTTCATTAATGACCAATAACCCAAGGCCTCCTCCTTTAAGGAGTACAAACTCTGGCATAAAGCTGAAGAAATCCAAATAGAAATGGCAAGTTTTGTGGTAAAGATATGAAATGTAGGTTCTTTATTTCTCCTGCCATAAAAATATGTGCAGGGAGCCTTCAAAGATTATATATTTTTCACAGATAATATACTTTCATGGTTTAGAGAGCTCAGTTTACATACATTTTTATATGACTCATAAAACTACTCTCTGTATCACACTGTGAAAACATCTGTTTTTGGAAAAATCACTAATAATTCCTGTAATGATTTGCAGCCTTCTGATCTCAGCAGGGCCACCTCAGACAACTCCTGAGCCCAAAGGACATTTGAAAATTCTGGGCATACTTACACTATCCAGCTGACTGACAGTCTTGACTTCCAGGCTCTAGTTTTGATTATCACAGAGTCACTGGTTGACCGTCACCCTGGGTAAATCACAGAGGCCAACACTTTCAAACTTGAGATCAACATCTTTATTTAATTAGCTAAAAGAGTGGCCTGATGTGCAGAAGTGTTGAACAGTCACAGATCCCAGAACCATACAATCAGTGTAATGAGATCTATGAGCCTCACAGGTATGTGGTGTGAGGCTTTTAGACCCTTGGATGAAAGGCAGCCTACCAATGCAAATTACTATTTTTACATGCAAATGTTTATCTTCTCCTGTCCCCTCCCTGTTTTCACACTTCTTTCCCGTCATCTCCCCCGCCTCCCCGGCAAACAGCAAAAGATGTTAATAAGAAAATGTAGTGGTTCTGTGACTGACAGCAGGAGCCACAGAGTGGGGCAGACTGCAAGAATCTGAGGTTCCACACATGTTTGAAGTTTCCACTCATCAGAGATGAAGAGAGTTATCACAAACATTTCAGCAATACTGTATGGATAAATTGCCCTGCTCCCTCTGCCATCTCAAAGCTAATCTGAGTAGTGGGAATCCAACCTAGTTCCTCCTGAATGTCCCTATTGACCACCCTGCTGAGATATCTCTACATTGTTATCCATAGGCATAGGACTTTATTGGCCTTCCAGGAGCTTATTTCTCCCACAAGCCAGTAAGTGACTCTGGGACTGTTTTTAAAGCAGAAGTCATGATTCTTAACTGTCAGATCTAGCATCACAGCCCCTACCATGCCTCTTCTGTACTTCTATTAAAGCTGCAGTATTCATAGATGGGTGGCAAACACCATCAGCCTCTGAGCTGACTTCCTCTCCTGCTTGGTCGATACATGAAAGCAGGGTGGGGACAATAATCTTCCCACACCTCATGAAAGCTTCTACTGGTCCCACACATAGGACTGGGAGCTCCCTAACACTTCAAAGTTGGGACCCAATGGCTCCATGCATGACAGAAGGTTTGCTGGGTTCACCACTCTCCCAAGCTTTCTGAAGCACATGCTTTCCCAGCAACTGCTGTCAAATAAGGGACAATACAAGGAAACATTCAGTTTTAAAAAAAACACACAAAACAGGATTGATGTGTAGCAAAGGCCCTACTTTTGGCTGCTTACATAGGAACAGAATACACATATAATGTCGAACCATGATATTAGCAGTAACATAAGCCTTCTGGGAATATAGTTACCTTCCAAAGAAGAAAAAGGGTTGAAATTTAACAAATGAGAAGTTTTTCAGTTTTTTTTTTTTTTTTTTTAAAGAAACAGACTCCAGGAAACACTGACTTTTGTTAACATTTCCTTTGTCAAAACCCAGGTTTTGGTCCATGAAAAAAATCCAACAATGCTTTTGAATAAAAAAAACCATTGAAAATAGGTCTGTTTCAAACTCTGCAAAATTGAAAGTACTGCAAAAAAATTAAAATTTGAAGCTTTTTTTTTAAATCAGCTCTCATTATTGCTAACATACTCTGGACCAAGTTGCCCTGTTAAACTTTTATTGCATCCTGTACTCATGCTTCTCTATGCGTAGTGTGTGTCATTGTGCATTGTAGAACTGATCAATGAAATTGTTTTTAATTGTTCACTTTATTAATATAACTTCATAAGTAAAGTATTATGAATGGAACTACATTCATTCATAAAACCAGGTACCCCAACAACTGGCTAATTGAGTTTCACTTTCAATCCAATTGCTGCTTAAATCACTGAAACTTGCACTGCTTCAACACTGTAACTTCTGTTTGCCATTCCTTACACTTATCCATGTTGTAACCCAAACTCCATTTTAACTTGTCCCAAACTCCATTTTAAAATGTTCACTTCATTTTTGCAAAACCCTGCTGTAATCTGATTAGTGTAGTTTAGATGTGTGAATGGGGTATGTATGGATGATGGAACTAACCTCCAGCCCCAGACTGTCCTAATGAAATGAAGTGTAAACACCAAAGGCTGAAGATCCAGATAACAGCCCTGACAAAGCAAGAAGAGTCCACCCTCAAAAGAAAAGAGCAAAAATACAGTTGAAGAAACATCAAAGCCAGGTCCCAGGCTGAAAGTCATGTCTGCAATTAACGGGTGATCAATCACACTGAACCCAGAGGCAGCGTGACACAGCAAGACCTACAGCCTCTGGATTCAAACTGAAGCTTACAAAAAGGATGGGTGAGATGGAAGACTTTGGAGGGTAACATTCTGCTGCCAACATGGAAAGGCATCGGTGCATGCCCAACAGAGACCCAGCCCTTCCTTGTGCCCGGCTTTCCTGGCCAGTTAGCCGCCACAAGCTACAAACCCAAGCCACAAACTCAAGCTACATTCAGGACTGGTAACTATCTAGCAGCTGCAGAACATTTGATATGTGTGTGTGTGTACATAGGTATTAGATATTAGTTATTGGTCATAAATCAAATTGTGTTATTATAATAAAAGTGACATCTTGTCTTGTCCCCTGAAATGCTCCTTTGCAGCTGGGTAATGCTAGCAGATTTGTAGGATCACCACCAGTTTTCTCACCACCTAGATTAGCCTGGGAGAGGGGATAAAAGAAGCACCTGAGCAGACTGGTTGGAACAGATCCCCAGGAGGGCCAACATCTAGTAGTGACAGGTTTCAGAGTAACAGCCGTGTTAGTCTGTATTCGCAAAAAGAAAAGGAGTACTTGTGACACCTTAGAGACTAACGAATTTATTTGAGCATAAGCTTTTGTGAGCTACAGCTCACTTCATCGGATGCATACTGTGGAAAGTGTAGAAGATCTTATTATATACACACAAAGCATGAAAAAATACCTCCTCCCACCCCACTCTCCTGCTGGTAATAGCTTATCTAAAGTGATCACTCTCCTTACAATGTGTATGATAATCAAGTTGGGCTATTTCCAGCACAAATCCAGGTTTTCTCACCCTCCCCACACACACAAACTCGCTCTCCTGCTGGTAATAGCTTATCTAAAGTGACCACTCTCTAGATCAGAATAATCTCTTGCAGCATCTAACTTCTTCCAGGAAGGCGGAACCAAGTACAGCACTTGATAGCAAGATTGCTGTAATTCATCCACAAGCTGTTGAACTAGATTCAGGAACTACTGGGAGAAATTTGTGGCCTGTATTGTGCAGAAGGTCAGACCAGCCAATTATAATGGTCCTTTACTGGCCTTAATCTGTGAATTCGTGAACACAGAACTCCTCTCTACCATGTGAAGCAAGAGATTTAGACTTAATCTATGGTGGCTTTATGGGGCAAGAATAAAGAAAACTTGTGTTTAAGCCCTAGAAAGAAATGTATTAAAGCCTTATTATTTTGCTCGACTAGGTGATGTTTTTAAAAAGTAAAATGTGAAGAAATACCATCCCAGCAGTCAGAGTTTAAGACTTTGCAAGTAGCTGTCGTGTTAACATAGCTTTGCTTTTTTGTGTTACTCTTCTGTTATAAATGTTTGGTTCAACTAACTAAATTCCTCTAAAGCAATTACTAGAATGACAAGAGCTTTCAGAGTAGCAGCCGTGTTACTCTGTATTCGCAAAAAGAAAAGGAGTACTTGTGGCACCTTAGAGACTAACCAATTTATTTGAGCGTAAGCTTTCGTGAGCTACAGCTCCGATGAAGTGAGCTGTAGCTCACGAAAGCTTATGCTCAAATAAATTTGTTAGTCTCTAAGGTGCCACAAGTACTCCTAGAATGACAACATTCACTCATTAAAGCATATTAAGCTCTGTAGTGCCTATTTTGGCAGCTGGTAAATTTTGGCTCTTCAGAAGTTGATCTGGACTTACTCACGATGGGCACCAGAATGCATTGCTTAGATGGGGAAAGCAGGATCATTTTCATCTGGCTTTATCTACAGAGAAACAAGGAAGACAATATGATACAATCTTTCAAAAGAAAGACTCGCTACTTTGCCTTTTGTCTCCCGAAGTGGTAATAACAGAGGGAAAGCACTAAGAACTGGAAAGAATGAGTACAGCTCCCTTGCTCTGTTGCAGCTTTAGCCTTTGTTGCTCTCTGTTACAAGAGCTCTCTCCCGTATGACAGAGGAAAACAAATAACATGCTGTTCATTGTTACTGCAACTGATGCTCTGGATGAAGCTTCACACTGCTGGAGACGTTCACAGAACCATAGAAATTAAAGATAGAAAAGATAAGTCCATAATCCTGCCATTGCAGGTTTGTTCCCAGCAGTGTATTTATTCATTGGTGCCTTGTATAGTTGCGTTTTACGTGACGCAAGTAATGGAGCTTTTTCCCTGTCTCTTGGGATACTGTTCCACTGGCTAGCAGACCTCACTATTAGCAAATTTCTCCCCCAATGATCAGCCTAAGTTTTCCTTTGCTTACTTTTCATCTGATGACTCCTACGTGCTTGGCCCATCTTCAATTATTCCCCTGCCATGAGGCATACACCCTTCACATACCTGTTGTTTGCGGTCATTTTGCCCCCTCATTACTGTTTAGTGAAACTATAACTTTTTAAAAATTTCTTTCTGAGTCAATCCCTTCTGCTTCTTAAACACTTAATGGCATTTTTCTGTAGGAAAGAAAAGATGTGACCAATACCCTTCTAGTGGAGCCCATCTTCCTTGAGGCAAAGGTGCTGAAAATGTCACCACCAAAAAATTGACATTTACCAACAGTAGCCACAAGCAGTATCTGAAATAAACCTGCATTGCTCTGCTTAGAATAGGGAATAACAAAAAGAACTGTAACTTAGATACTAAGGTGTGGTAACTTGGTTAATGCAACTCACTTTACTAATCACATTGTACAAGTGTATCTACTTAGCATGCTTACTAAAGAGTATGAAATGTGTATCATCATAATTAATACTTGGCAATTACACAGTGTCTTCACTCACCAAAGCATTTTACACACAAACACACTCATTAGGTAGGTAGGGCCTCCTTATGCCATTTGAATATATGGGGAAACTGAGACATAGACAAGTTAAATGACTTGCACTAAGTCGCACAGTGAGAAAGGAGCAGAACTGGGGATAGAGAAGATTCCTGCTCTCTCACGGGGGACTGCACTGCCTTCTTATCATATAGTCAGTCTGCTAATATTAACTCCTTTCTTCTCTCTTATACCTTCTGAGTCAACTAAAGTGTCTCTGACATGGAGCTCATTTGTCTCCTTCTGACAGAGGTTTGTGTGCTTGCCAGAAACATTATACCCCTTGGTGAGTGTATTGATTATGAAACAGGGGGGCTGTAAAATTCTTTTTTTTTTTTAAAGCTCGTTTTACTAAAAAACATCAAGTTATTTCCAATTTTTCGGTAAAATTTTGTGTTGGATTTTGAGCCATTCTGTGTTTAGATTTTGTTACTGCTCCTGTTGCTGTCTCAGACCTTTTCTACACTACTGGGGTAAGTCGACCCCAGTTATGCTACTCCAGCTACGTTATTCATGTAGCTGGAGTTGACGTAGCTTAAGTCAACTTACTGCAGTGTCTACGCGGCGCTGTGTCAATGGGAGACACTCTCCCGTTGACTTACCTTCCTCCTCTTGTTCTGGTGGAGTACTGGAGTCAACCAGAGAGCGCTCTGAGGAGACCCGCTAAATTGACCCCGCTGCATTCATCGCAGCAGCATCAATCCCCAGTAAGTGTAGACATGGCCTCAGACATAGCTCCCTTAAAAAGGGGCGTGTTATCTCAACAATCGACTTAGCTCAACCTTTTCACTGTTCCTCAGACCCAAGTTTCATTCAAGCACTTAATTCATCCAGGCTCCAGCTCAGTTATCCCATAGGATTTCCTCTGTTTGAAGCTTTCATCAGCAAGAGGTCTTCCAAAGCATAGGCTATAGAACCTGCCATATATTTTCATCAAAATTAAAGATACAGGAGTGTTCAGCCCACCCTCCAGGAGTGTTCAGCCCACACAAACTTGTCACATACAAGAGGGCTTGCAATATTTGTTCTGCATATGTGCAGAAAGGTGCAGAAAAGAAAGTAGAAAAGAGTTACCTGGAAGAGCCATGCTTTAGGGATATGTCTATTTTCCGCCCCTGCTGGACTGGACTGAGCCCACTTCTCCATATCGTGCTCGCTCAACAGGGACAGGCTGGCAAACCTACAAGAGAACAGTTCAGTTCTTTCTTATTTGTTTCCCTCTGCATTTGAAAATTGCACGTAACTGAAAATGAAGCCCGTTATTTCCTAGCTGCCTATTTCATGCCTCAGAACATTTTCATCAGCTCTCTTGAAAATCCCAACCTACAGTATTTCAAAGTGCCCAAGAGAGTTTGACACTCAAATCCTATCAACCTTTAACTGGGGTTGGTTGGCTAACTCCCGTAAGTGCTGTTGAAGCCATTTTTAGGAACAGCTGGCCTTCTCCCATCTCATTTTACTTTCACTCCCCTTCCACTCCCAGCCTGTAGTCCAAACAGGGCCTAGAGCGCTGGGGGATCCCTCAGTAACTAGTCAATGTTGCTCTGATTGCAGGCAAGACAAATGGGTGCCCAATAGTGATGCAAGATGTCCCCTCCCCTGCAGATCTGCACACCACCCCTCCAGCATTTCTAGCTCTTGTCAGAAAGAGATCAAGTGATTGAAGTCACTTGTAAAGAGATTTTCTCTTCATGTTTTGTTTAGGGAAAATTCTCCCTAGTTCTTTCTGATGGGAAATGTAAACTGGCACAGTTACTGTAGTCTCAGAAATCCTGTGACTGCCAAGACTGTCCTTAGCTCAATTGTGAATTTGCCTCTGAAAAGATACATACAGTCCAGTTTTGTTCTTTTGTTTTTCAAGTGCCACAACTAATCTCAATTCCACATGTGGGTTGTTGCTTTAGCCATAATACCAGAATCTGGATGTAATGGTGTTCTGATACCAAGGCTCAGCCCCGCTGCGGAGACCTGCTAAATGAGCCTCTCATTACGTATTAAATAAATCATGGACCTTTCCCAGACGTGTAGATGAACATCTTGTATATTTGCTGGTGTAATATGGCTCCAGAAATGGTTTCAGTAGTAAACTAGCATTAGCATTAAATGTCATTTATTTTGCATTAGAAACCCACAGAGCCAAAGGTAAACAATGAAGACAGAGTACAAGTAATAAAGTGCCCTGACTTGCAAAGTGCTGAATGTTTCCAACTTCCAATGAAATCAGTGGAATTCAGGGCACACAGCACCTTGCAGGTGATGCTCAGCACCTCACAGCATTGGGTCAAAGGTGACAATTGTTAAGCAGAGCTCTGGAAAAAGTTTGACTACTTTAGGAATGTTTGAGAAAGTACACAGTAGATACATTATGTAAAGCAGAGGTTCCCAAACACAAAATTCTTATAAACATTGAAAGGGGAACATAATATATATAAGAACTGGGGAGATGTTTAAATGAAGAACCTGATTTCAAGGCAAATATCAGGCAAAGAATCAAGAATAATTTGGGTCAGATCCTCATTTGGTGTACATCAGGATAGCTCCATTTTACCCAATTTACACCAATCTATACAAGATCTGTATAGGATCCAGCCCTTCTTTTTCCTTTGTGAAGCTAAATAAACAGTAATCTCCTTTTAATTCTCAGCAAAAAGAATATATTTTTTAGGAGGTTGGCAGAGAGAAAAAAGCATTTTGTAACCCTATTTGTATTATGTATGTCAATTAGCAGGCAGGCTACCAATTCCTACAGGAAATGCATTCACAGAGCGGAAGTCAGTTGGAAGAGAGAGCAAGACCCATTTAACCTCTGGCACATATATTTCATCCGGCCAGAAGAGGGAAGTACTGGAGCAAATAATATACCCAATTAATTGGTTTGGAAACATTTCAAACTGCAAAAAGCTCACATGTATGTTGATCTGTTTCAGGGCTAAGAAAGTGTTATGAATATTACTGATTCAGGGCAGGATTTTCAAAAGCACATAAGTGCTTTAGAAGCACAAGTCACTTAGGTGTTTTTGAAATCCCACCCCCCGAGGCAGCAAGGCTAAAGCAGCAAAAATATGTCTCATGACCAGTAGTACATGGTGAACAGGCATAAGATAGTCAATCTAAATGTTTCACAGATTTCCTCCTTTAGTAGTTTAGACACTGAGAACTTGATCATGGAAAATGCTGAGCATCAGTTTGATCCAGCAAAGCATTAAGCACATGCTTAACTTTAAGCATATGTGTAGTCCCACTACTGGGACTGTGCATTGCTGAATCATAGAATCATAGATATGTAGAACTGCAAGGGAGCTCAGTAGGTCATCTAGTCCAGTCCCTTGCAGCGAGGCAGGACTAAGGATTATCTAGACCATCCCTGACAAGCATGTGTCTAACCTGTTCTTAAAAACCTCCAATGACTGAGAGTCCACGATGTCCCTAGGTAATTTGTCCCATTGCTTAATCTGGTCCTCCAAAGTGCTTGCAACTCCTCCCAGCTTGGTATTGTCTGCAAACGTTATAAGTGTACTTCCTATGCCATTATCCAAATAATTTATGAAGATATTGAATAGACCCAGACCCAGGACAGATCCCTGCGAGACGCCCCCCCCCCCCCCCCCCCCGATACGCCCTTCCTGCTTGCTTGTAAACCATTGATAACTGCTCTAAGTAAACTTTTCCAACCAGATGCACTCACTTCACAGTACGTTTATCTGGACTATATTTCCCTAAATTGTTTATGAGAAGGTCGTGTGAGACAGAATCAAAAGCCTTACTAAAGTTGAGATATATCACATCTACTGCTTTCCCCTTATCCACAAGGTTGATACTCTGTCAAAGAAGGATTTTAAGTTGGTTTGACATGATTTGTTCTTGATAAATACATGTTGAATGTTTCTTATTTTCTTCTACATGCCTACAAATCGATTGTTTGCTCCATTATCTTTTCAGATACCGAAGTTAAGGTGACTGGCTTATAATTCCCTGGGTTGTCCTTATTCCCCTTTTTATAGATAGGTGCTATATTTGCCCCTTTCCAGTCCTCTGGGAGCTCTCCTGTCCTCCATAAATTCTCAAAGATAATCACTAATGGCTCAGAGATCTCTTCAGCCAGTTCCTTAAGTATTCTAGGACAGTGGTTCTCAAAGTAAGGCCGCTGCTTGTTCAGGGAAAGCCCATGGCAGGCTGGTTTGTTTACCTGCCGCTTCCACAGGTTCGGCCAATCGCGGTCCCCACTGGCTGCGGTTCGCCGCTCCAGGCCAATGGGGGCTTCAGGAAGCAGCGTGGGCCTAGGGATGTGCTGGCCGCCCTTCCTGCAGCCCCCATTGGCCTGGAGCGGTGAACTGCGGCCAGTGGGAGCTGCAATCAGCCGAACCTGCGGACACGGCACAGCAGGTAAACAAACCGGCCCCGCCCACCAGGGGCTTTCCCTGAACAAGCGGTGGCCCTAGTTTGAGAACCACTGTTCTAGGAGGTATTTTATCAGGCCCTGCCACCTGATGACATCTCACTTGTTTAAGTTATTCTTAACTTGTTCTTTACCAATTTGAGCCTCAAATCCTACAGTCTTCAGCACCTTGCAGGATTAAGCCCCAAATATCTAACTATGAAAGAGCTAGAAAATTGCTGATCTTTTTTCACAATTTAGGATCTCATTCTGTGAGGTGCTAAACATCTATAACTTCTGTTAAGTCAATGGTGATTACTGGTGCTCAGAGCTTATCATGATTAGACCAGTGTGACCACTTGTACAATGAATGGGACCAAGATTTCAAAGGCACATGATACCAACCTCCAACTTACACAGATATACCTGAGAACTGGAGTTAGCTCCAGGTGTTTTTGTGTGAAAAGAGGAAGAGCAACCTACAGCTTCACCTCCAACCTACAGCTTCACTTTCTCCAGTCTGGACACATTTTGATCACACAGGCAAGTGAAATAATCACAGAAACCCAGACCTCCTCCCCCCACAACCCAAAAAAGCTAGTTTTCCTCATATTGCACAAAGATTGCAAATGCTACAGCAATGTATTGTTTTAATTAACCTCATCCTGCTGCTTGATTCTTTTGTAGACATATTCAGGGAATGGTTTACGTGTAATGTATTTGCCGTCTCCTGCTGTGACATTGAAAACGCCACCTTCATACACCACTTTGCCTCTTGAAATTGTCACAACTGGGAACCCATGGCAGATCATTCCTTCAAATATATTGAAATTGTTGGCATGGTGATGTGTCTTTGCAGATATAGTCCTGTTTTCAAAACAAACAGAAACCCAAACAAATTACTATTATCCTTACTTTCGACTCCAACATAAAGCTCTGAGAAATGGAGGGGGAGAGAATTTAGCTGTATTATTAAACTGCAGCTTTGCACTATAGATCATAGAAGCAGCTGTAAAAATAGAATACAGCATTAACATTTCATTGAAAAGTAATTGCATTTCAAAAGAATAAAAAGGGATTTCAAATACAAGAGACTTTGCAGCCTTAAATGTAGAATTTTCCACTGCAAAGAGGTTAGTGTAAAAAAACAGATCAGATCCTTGTTTTTGGATTTATCTCATAATTTAACAAATATGTCTATGTTCAAAATTACAGCCTGGAAAAAATGTGTCCTTTCAACCAAAGTGAGCTTGCAACCTCTGGTTTGAAAAGTTTGGCTCTGGCAAGTAAGAGATTGAGAAGTATTAACAAGACAAGACCCTGGAGAGTCAGAAGTTGGTAATGAATATTGGTCACTGCTAGACTGGCCTGGATTTGAACTGGTGACCTAGAGCTCAACACCATGTCCCTACGCTATGTCACTTTACTATCCTGGGGCTATGATGATACTACTCTGCACTATTGTAGTACCATTCCTCCAAGGATATAAAGCAATTTATGTTAGACACCACAATACTACTTTGAGGTAAAGGAGCATTATTATCTCCAGTTTATAGATGGGCAGACTAAGAGACAGAACTAAGGGTACATCTACCCAGTGAGCGGTTGTAAATCTCAGAGCCCAGACCAACAGACTTGGGCTCATGCTATGGCACTAAAAATAGCTGCGTAAATGTTTGGGCTGGAGCTTGGGGTCTGAAGCTTAAGGAGGAGCTTCAAAGCCCGAACTCCAGCCCAAGCCACATTATGCCTACAGAACTATTTTAAGTGCCATAGCCCAAACCCCAGTCTGTCAACCTGGTCCTGTGAGACTCGCTGTATAGATGAACCTTAAGAGATGAAAGGATTGTCTTAATGAGGAAATTGACCAGAATAACTCTTCTGTAATAGCTCCCTGTCTGGACATTCTATTCTGGAATAAAAATCACCATCTTGTGAAATAATTAGTGTGATTTATGTATAGCTTGTTCTGCAATAGCTATTTCCGTACTGAGAAGCCCTAAGTGGCTACAGAATCAGCAGTAGAGCTGGGATTAGAACTCAGATGTCCTGGCTCTTTTCCCCCAGGCCTGATGCATGGCATCCCATTAAGTGTATGATTGGGAGTGTGATTTTTACTTAGCTATTTTTCGTCTCCCCTCAGTTTTATTTTTTACTTGGGCGTTTTGCCTTTTCATTGTTTACATTTACATTTATGTTTTCACTTACTGAACATCTTTTGGAAGTAGCCGGAGATTTTCAGCGTTGGCCACTCATGTTGTACAAAGAGGTATTATGTATGTGAAAATACAGCCCTTAACATTATTTCAGAGGCCTTGGTTTGTGAAAGAGAGGTTTCAAAGCCAAAGCTAAGATGGTATTCCCTATGTTCATCAGTTTTCAGAAGAGCAATTATAAGCAATAATTATATTTTTAATAAGAGCAATACTAAAAATCTTAATATACCTGACTGACTTTGAATAAATATTTTCTTGAGGGTTTACCATTTTCAATAGTGTTCATGTTTCAAGTACTTAAAGGATTAATTAGGCAAACAGATGCAGGAAAATCTTAGTGTCTGAACTACCACACTTTTCTGGGTTTTTTGGAAGAACGTGTAGTTGTCCTTTCATATTGATCTGTAAATCATGAAGACTTAGTGGAAGTGATTCCTTTTAAGCGTTATAGTGAATCTCAGTGGCCCCTGACTTTTCATTAGATGCCTCACATGCGCTGTATTCTCAATGGCTGCTTTGCCCAAGGGAAAAGATGCTTTTTTATTTAGCACACTTTAAGTAGAAAACAGACATGTACACATGCTTCAGTGTCAAGATCATCTTCTAGAGTCTTGATTATACGCATCTCCAAGATTGAAGAGATGGAAGGAAAAGCTGAAGAACATTCTCTCAATATTGATCAATCCCACCAAAAACTTTGAACCAGCACACCCACTGGCATTAACAATAACTATAGAAAGAGTGTGTTTCTGTGAATAGCTTTCTGCAGTACCTTTATGGGTACAACTGCCACAGTGCCCGTGATGGAATTATCTTTAGGGATCATATCCTATAATACATTAGCACTGAACCACTAAACTTGGAAAGGTGTCAAAAAGATGTGGAAGCTAGTCAAAAAAATAAGATGGTTAAAATCCTTACACTCATCATGGAGGCTACTTCAGCATACTATAGCAGAGGCACATCAGGTAGACATATCGCTAAACAAAAAGAGACATGAAATTCATGGGAGATGGCACAAATAAGAAAGAAAGGCAGTGATAAAATTTACTAGATGACATAATGGATTTTCTGGACACTGCCTTCCACAAAGCTCCTTTACACCTGGGTAATATAGGTATTAATCTCCAGAAAGTACTGCATAAGCTTAGTACAGTCTCCTTAATAGTCCTTGATAAAATAAATAAATTGATTGATTTTAAAAAACTCTCCATAGTTACATGTGACCCTTAGGAATCCCTGGTAATAGCCACAACAGTTGAAGTGTCCCAGGACTTGCAAAAGTAGAAAGAATGACCAAACACCTGATTAAACAGAAGCCAGAGCAGCACTGATTGACCCAGAGAGCATGACAATACAATTTTGCATCAAAGTGTTTGTGGTTATCATTGACAAGATCATCACTGAGCATCATTACCAGGAAGCTTCTGAAAGTTCCTGTATTTGCTTTGAATGTCTGCATGATATTGACTGCTCAGCTAATGGCACTTGCATATGAACTGCTGCTGCCAATGTTCAATCTAAGTGCCCAAATCTGCCATCTTTATTGGGGCTGCAAATGGCCCCATTTTGAGCAATGGGATTTCTGTTGGATTAAGGAATTACTCAATGTAAGGAAGGTATAATCTGACACAAGCATCCAAGACCTGAACAAGAGAGTACGTTGATGAGTTTAAGTACTTCAACTTTGGTTACTAATTACATAGGTTCTTGTTCCAAGCTAGACATTATCAAATGCAGACTGAGATCAACCATAGTGGGACAGAATGAACACAGCCATTTGGTTTAGTAGGATTATTAAAGTCATCAGGCCTGGTTCTTCTCTTGCTCACTTCACTGGAACTATACTGACTTCAGTGAAGCTACTTTTGATTTTGAGTGAGTGAGTGTGCGTGGGTATATACAGAAGAATTAGATCTGCTGAAAATATCATTACACATGTGTTACACACACACAATTGTATGTTTCCTAGTTTTTTAATGACACCTTTCACCATGGTATCTAATTGCTGGTATTAAACGTATGAAGTGTTCAAAATTATGCTCACATTTCAAAGGGGTTAAGAACACCGTGACAGCACAAGTTGCTCTGCTAACGTGTTGTGTTTCTCTTTCTTAGGAAAAATAACAAGCAGTCTCTTGGCAAAGAGTCGTGTGCAGCTGGGGCTGAAGACTGACAAAAAACGTGACAGATACAAGTTGCTGATTTTTATTTTAAATGAGTGCAGATTTGTCCACCAACATTAGATAAATGCATAGGCACTTAGGGCCTGATCCTGAGCCCATTGAAGTCAACATAAGGGCTCCAATTGATTTCAGTGATCTTTAGATTAAGCCTGTTAAAGCCTGACCCTACAAGAAGCTGTGCTCCCATTGCCTTTGCAGGGCCAAATCACTACTTGTCAATGTCTCTCAGGCATTAAAAGGTGTCAGTGAAACAAGAGCTGACAGTGTGTGTTCGTATATGCACATTGCTGTGCGCTCCCCACTGTCCCTCCCCTTTAGAATGTAACACTTAATTGCTTTTGTTTCACTGGGGTTTGGGTTGTCAGCATGCACACACCATACAACCGCCAATGAGAGCAATCAGGGGTGAGGGGGAAGTTTCAATCAACATGTATTGCACGTTCATGGGCAAAGCCTGAATTAAAAATAATACAGGTCAGCGAGTACAGCTACCCACACACATTTTCCCTATGACTCTTCATTCACCATTTAAGTACAGGATGTACGGGGGTGCTGTGTGTGTTGGGGTCTGTAAGAAGACGCCATGTAGCATAAATACGATAATATTACAGTTCTTTTCCTATCCAAGTGCTGTTTAATGAATACGTAAATATAGGAGCTTAAAATAATCCTAAATTGGTAGAAAATAAGTTACTACTGCTGCTGCCTTGGGCTTCCAAGTAATTTTTACTACATCTTTTCTAGTAGTTTTAATTAGTTTGTACATTTGACATGTCTCTGCTCAGACTGCTTGCCCCTACGCAGAAAGCATTACAACTAGGAGACTGAGGTTTTTAAATACATACACAACTGAGACTTATGCACTACACTTTTTCTGCAAAAATAACTAGTGAATCCTGCAGAAATAGGCCAAATATTTCAATGTGAAATGGACCCTTAAAATGGAAGTCTTGGCCAGACTGGTGGAGTGTTGGAAATGGAACCTGTGTCAAGTGCAATAGCTACTGGCTCGTTGAGCTGTCACTCTGAATCCTATAGATTCTTATAACCTGAGGAAGAAAAGAAAAGCAAAGCAAAGCAAAACACTCAGCATGCACCGAAAACACCCAACTTGCTGTTACTGTGCAATGACACAGAAGGGCTAATGCAGCTGATTTTGTAGGTTTTTTTTAACTGCCTCACATCACCATTGGTAATCTTTCAGAGAGATGTCAGAATCTCCCCTGCAGGCCTCCTCTGTCAGGCTCCACTCCCAATTCTCCATAGTTACGAATCAGCACTTGACCAGTTCTTTCCGCTAGTATCATCCAATGCTTTAAAACTGCAGCCCCATTGCATCCTACCACGGGGACTGAGGCATGTTAGTGATGCTAATGATTTTGTTTCACATGGACCAGCGTCTAACATTTATTAATAAATAAGAAGAACGCAGCTCTTATGAAATTTCAAATCATTGCCAAAATGCAACAAAGCTCGTGAGGCTGGCTGTGCGTAATATTTCAAATGGTTGAAGGCTGTCAGCTAGCTTCATTTTTCCAGTAGGTTGTGTGTGCCCTCTTTAGGATTTTTGGTGAAACATATAAAGATGCTACCAGTGAGAATTAGCATCACCTATATACTTAGGCTGTGTCTACACTACAGACCTTAAAGCAGCACAGCTATACTGCTGCAGCTGCTCGGCTATAAGGTCTCCCGTGTAGCTGCTCTATACCAAGGGGAGAGAGCTCTCCCGTCGGCATAATTAAACCACCCATCAATGAGCAGCAGTAGCCATGTTGGTGGGAGAGCATCTCCCACTGACATAGCACTGTCCACGTCGGCGTGTCTGTCAGTCAGGGCCGCCGCTAGGCACCAGCTAAGCAAGCTGATGCCTGGGGCGGCGCTGCTGAACGGGCAGCACTCCGGCTGTTCTTGGGGCAGCACTCCGGCAGCAGCCCCGGCGGCAGCCCCTCTCCGTTGTTTCCCGCGGCGGCAATTCGGCCGCAGCTCACTCCTGTTCTCTACGGCAGCGGCATATTCAGCAGGTTTAGGGGGTTTTTTGGTGGGGTTTTTTTTTTTTTGCTGCTTGGGGAGGCAAAAAACGTAGAGCCAGGCCTGCTGTCAGTGAAACTTATGTCGGTCAGGGGGATGTTTATTTCACATTCCTGACTGACAAAAGTTTCACCGACAAAAGTACTAGTGTAGACATAGCTTTAGTAATGTACTCGTCTCACAAACCACTGTATGGGCTCAATTCTGCTCCTGTTACAGTCAAAGGCAAAGCTCCCATCCCATGCAACAGAAGCAGGATCCGATCCTAAACAAAAAATGCATTTTCTGAACTTAAAATTCATCTGTCCAAATAAGGAAGCAGAGCCTTGCTGACTGAAAAGATACCCACAGAAAAACTGCACCTTTGTAGTTGGAGCTGAAACCCGTGGCAAAAAACTTATAACATACACTCACCAGTGGGTGACACTAACTTAACTGGTTGGGGCAGGTCTGACAATAACTTAACTGAATGAGGCCTGATCTCCACCTTCTTAGACTAGGCACTAACCCAGAGCACCCCTCGCACTTTCCTTGAGTTCAAGGATTAGGATTGTGCTAGGATTGTGTTCCTGTCTTCTTGCACTGGTGGGAGGCTGAACTTAGCTAGCATGGATCATAGTTACACAGAGGTCTCAGTGTGGTTAGTGTCATGTACTTCTTGTAAGGAGTTGGTTGCCTGGCTGCTACTAGCCGGTCAGGCTTCTGTATCAGATATACATGGATTACAAAGCTTCCTTCTCAGAGATACACTTCAGATGTGTTCACCATAAGGTCTTTTAATGCTCTGACAGGTTTGGCTAAGGTTAGCTTAAATACAGCATTTGACACCCAGCGCCACCTTGTGATTGAACTGTATAATAGAGTTTAGCACTCCATTAGTTAGTTTTACTCTTCAGACACAGGGGTATTTAGTATAATGTACAAAGCTTGTTGTTTTTCTATAAGGTCAGCAGTCCAGAAAAACATTTACAGTCTGTCCAGACATCAAAGACGTCTGTTTAGATACACTACTGTAAGTGCCAAATAACCTGAAAATAATTTATGTGCAGTGCTGCTAAAATAAGACCTTCCTTCACCCCACCCTAGGGACTTATTGCACTACAAAATGCTTTCATATTTCCTTTTCCACATAAAAGGCTGGACGGACAGGATTGGATTACTCAGACCATACCTTGTAGCTTTTGGGTCCCAAATAACGATGTCAGCATCAGAACCCACCGCAATTCTTCCCTTCCTCGGGTAAAGGTTAAAGATCTTAGCTGCATTTGTGCTGGTAACAGCTACAAATCTGTTTTCATCCATTTTACCACTGTGCTGCAAAACAGTACATGGAAGCAAAAACACTAATTTTGTCCGGAAGGAAGGAAATAAATTCCTGTAATCAAAACCACATGGCTGAGTGGTGTAGAGGTCTCAGCTAACAACACACCAATCTTTTCAATAACTATCTGTGCTGTATTGATGAGTTTAAATTAAACATAAATGTCATGACATTGACACACACATTGTAATGTACATTAGCTGAGTTTGATACAATAATTTTCTTTTAACTTTCCAAAAGTGGTACTTCAAAGAGTAATGGATCTGATCTCAAAGCCAACCACTCAGAGTCTGCACCCCTGAACCACCTTCCCCCCGCCCCAACCCCCTGCCCCAGCCCTGATCCCCCTCCCACCCTCTGAATCCCTCAGTCCCAACCCAGAGCACCCTCCTACACTCCAAACCCCTCATCCTCAGCCCCATCCCAGAGCCTGCACCCCCAGCTGGAGCCCTCATCCACCACCGCCCCCACCTCCCCTGCCCCAGCCTGGAGCCCCTCCAACACCCTGAACTCCTCATTTCTAGCCCCACACCAGAACCCATACCCCCTCCAGCCAGAGCCCTCACCCCCTCGCTCACCCCAATTTCGTGAACATTCATGGCCCACCATACAATTTCCACATCCAGATGTGACCCTCGGGCCAAAAAGTTTGCCCACCCCTGATATAGAATGGTGGGGAGAGAAATGAAAGGAAAGAAATTGTGACAGCCTTAATTGCACTGGTGCTCTGGAAGGAGAAAAGTTTTAGCTAAAAAAAAAATCAGCATACCATTCTACAAGTATGAAAAGAGAGAGATGTCATGAAAAGAGAGAGAAGTCCCATTTGGTGATCTTTCCTGAAAAGTTACTTTGACCACAGTGTTACACTTTCAAAAGCAGCAAATGGTGGGTGTGTTTCATGACTCACTTGCATAGTAAATCTGGAGGAAATTCTGTCCTGATTTACGCCCTTGGGAATCCCCCTGACGTTACACAGAGTGTAAAACGGGGCAGAATACCACCTAGAGTGTGTAAGATGTATATTTGCTTTGCATCCCAAGTCCAGGATAACAAAATAGATCATACTCAATAGAGAGAGGGGGGTGGGCATTTCTTAAGTGATAAATTAATATATTTTGAATGTACATTACCAGCATGAAATTCAGATTCACCAGGTAAAAGGAGTTCAATTCAAATTCAATTAAACCAGTGTTCTCTAGAGCCTTTAATAGTTCTGAATTGGTCAGAGTTTTCTACATTCCAGTGCCAACTCACTCAGCATGTGGTAGATAATCAACACTTCTGAAAGCCAGGTCACTTATTTAGATTTCTAGCTTTATTCATAAATGTTTGAAAAATGTGACTGCTAGCTTTCAGCTTTTGTTTTTGTTTATAGTCCAAAGGGCCTGATCCTGAGAGGTGCTGAGCACCTCCTTTGAGGGCACTGGATCCTGGAGTCAATGGGAATTGAAAATGCGTTACCAAAAATTGCATTTGGGTCCTTGCCGCTTCATCTAACCAGGTGCCGTAATAGCTACTCTAAGGGATCTGGGAAGCTAGTATTTTTAAGAAGTTATTTTAGCTTTTGTTGGGGGTACAGGATGGATTTTTCTGTTCCAACATCAGCTTAATCATGAGGAAAAAATACTCACCACTCCTTTTTCCCATATGACAGACATCCTGTCCTCTACACCGTTCACCCCGTTAGGGATCTTGGTGAAATCATCCCTCCCCAGGGCTTTCTGGCAGATGTCGAAAGTGCAGTTGTCAGTTCCTGTCACAGTTAGGTCATCACTATAAAGAAACAAGATATGCCATGAAGTGAAGTATGCCATCACACTCCTATGGACATGAGAGCTTGTGGGAAGGCTGGCCACGCCCAGCTATCCCTCCTGAAAAGAGCAGCTAACCCTGCCAATCTGAATTCAGTTCCTTGCCCCCATGAAGAGTAACTTCTTCCAAGTAGAGACATCCAGCCCTCTTCTGCAATGCATTTCTCTCCTACCATACCCACATCCAACTTTTCTATGCTTTGTTTTAGATATTTCAAAGGCCTTCTGTGTGCAGGTAGCATCCCCACTTTGCCTCAACCAAAGGGACTGGTTCTGCTCTCATGCTAATTTTACACCAGTGTTATTGAAGTTCAATGGTGTTACTCTTCATATGCACCAGTGTCAATGAGAAGAGAATCAGACCCCACATCTTGGGCAGATGACTAGGGAGGAGTATAAAAATATTGCTCGAGCATGCAGGAACATAATCAGGAAGGCTAAAGCACAATTGGAGTTACAGCTAGCAAAGGATATGAAGGGTAACAAGAAGCATTTCTACAGGTATGTTAGCAACAAGAAGGTGGTCAGGGAAAGTGTGGGACCCTTACTGAATGGGGGAGGAAACCAAGTGACAGATGATGTGGAAAAAGCTGAAGTACTCAATGCTTTTTTTGCCTTGCTCTTCACAGACAAGGTCAGCTCCCAGATTGCTGCACTGGGCAGCACAGTTTGGGGAGGAGGTGAGCAGCCCTCAGTGGTGAAAGAACAGGTTAAGGACTATTTAGAAAAGCTGGACATACACAAGTCCATGGGGTCAGATGCAGTGCATCCAAGAGTGCTGAGGGAGTTGGCTGATGTGATTGCAGAGCCATGGGCCATTATCTCTGAAAACTCGTGGCAATCGGGGGAGGTCCTGGACAATTGGAAAAAGGCAACTATAGTGCCCAGTCAGCCTCACCTCAGTCCCTGGAAAAATCATGTAGCAGGTCTTCAAGGAATCCATTTTGAAGCACTTGGAGGAGAGGAAGGTGATCAGGAACAGTCAACATGGATTCACCAAGGGCAAGTCATGCCTGACCAACCTGATTGCCTTCTATGATGAGATAACTGGCTCTGTGGCTATGGGGAAAGCAGGGGACATGATATACCTTGACTTTAACAAAGCTTTTGATACGGTCTCCCACAGTATTCTTGCCAGCAAGTTAAAGAAGTATGGATTAGATGAATGGACTACAAGGTGGCTAGAAAGATGGCTAGATCATCGGGCTCAACAGGTAGTGATCAACGGCTCGATGTCTAGTTGGCAGCCAGTATCAGGTGGAGTGCCCCCGGGGTCAGTCCTGGGGCTGGTTTTGTTCAACATCTTTATTAATGATCTGGATGATGGAATGGATTGCACCTTCAGCAAGTTCACAGATGACACTAAGCTGGGGGGAGAGGTAGATACGCTGGAGGGTAGGGATAGGGTCCAGAGTGACCTAGACAAATTGGAGGATTGGGCCAAAAGAAAGCTGATGAGGTTCAACAAGGACAAACGCAGAGTCCTGCACTTAGGACGGAAGAATCCCATGCACTGCTATAGGCTGGGGACCAACTGGCTAAGCGGCAGTTCAGCAGGAAAGGACCTGGGGATTACAGTGGATGAAAAGCTGGATATGAGTCAACAGTGTGCCCTTGTTGCCAAGAAGGTTAATGGCATATTGGCCTGCATTAGCAAGAACATTGCCAGCAGATCGAGGAAAGTAATTATTCCCCTCTATTTGGCACCGGTGAGGCCACACACCTGGAGTATTGTGTCCAGTTTTGGGCCCCCCACTACAGAAAAGATGTGGATAAATTGGAGAGAGGGCAACGGAAATGATTAAGGGTCTGGGACATATGACTTATGAGGAGAGGCTGAGGGAACTGGGCTTGTTTAGTCTGCAGAAGAGAAGAGTGAGGGGGGGATTTGATAACAGCCTTCAACTACTTGAAGTGGGGGTTCCAAAGCAGATGGAGCTAGGCTATTCTCTGTGGTAGCAGATGACAGAACAAGGAGCAATGGTCTCAAGTTGCAATGGGGGAAGTCTAGGTTGGATATTAGGAAACACTATTTCACTAGGAGGGTGGTGAAGCACTGGAATGGATTACCTAGGGAGGTGGTGGAATCTCCATCCTTTGAGGTTTTTAAGGCCCATCTTGACAAAGCCCTGCTGGGATAATTTAGTTGGGGCTGGTCCTTCTTTGAGCAGGGGGTTGGACTAGATGACCTCCTGAGGTCTTTTCCAACCCTAATCTTCTATGAGTCTATGATCTGCAAGTACTGCAGAATGACAAATTAATTCCCTTCTTGAGGTTTGACTTACTTTGTTGTTTCAGTCACCAATAAAGCCTCAGCTTAAGCATTCTCCTCATGGCTGGTTTCCTAAGGGTTCCTGCGGGACCCCCCAGTCTCTGCTCCTACTTCCTTCTGAATAGAGGGTCATGCCGCTGGAGTGAACAAGCCCTAACTGGCACAATGAGTCAGCAGAATTTACTCAGCAGTTTGATGCAGGGTTCAAACTCCTGCTAACCAAAAGGGTCAGCCAAGGAGCCGGGCATCCCAAGGTGTGGTTACAGATCCTGCCACTGATTACACCTGGCAATGTGCAGCCTTGCTGCCCCATTACTGCTTTGCTAGCAACTTTATTTATTTATTTGAATACAGAAGTGCTGTAGCTATGACCCGTTAATAAATCATCTAATAGGTCCCATACACAATACAGCAGGACTTGTCACTGCTTTTTAGTCTGCTTACTTGGCTAGTAAATTCATGAGGAAATCAGGTGTTGAAGGGTCTGGCCTCAGTGGAGGTCCCATGACATGTCCTGCGGCGTGATGCCATTCTTTATGCCAGTAGTGAGTGCCATCTGTACCAAGACTAGCAGCAATAGGTTCCCCATATACTATCTTCCCTGAAAAACATGACAAGTTAATATAATCATTAAAAAGCATTTAAGGCAACAAATACTGTAAAATGCTGGTTTTGTAGTTTCTCTTCCCTGCTCTTCCTGAAGATGGTGGATTTAAGTTTGAAAAAACATGTATAGTCTCTGTCATCTTAAACTAGACACTAAGGTACAGTAGAATACAACATGTAAACTGCAATACAGTGTCTCCGTTGTGAATATATTATTGATCATCCTCTGCTATGTTTTCTTATGTTGCTTGGGAAAGCTTTTTCAATTATATTTCTGTCAGATATACTAGTATTGATTTTTTTGTATTGTTTGCTTCGTGTGTAGAAGACATTTCAAAAGGAACATAGTCCCAGGTTATATTAAATTATATCAGAGGTCTGGAAGTTTCCTCATAGTGGGATAAATAAATTTGGAATGATTTTTCTTCTTGGCATTATAAAATGTGTCAATTATGTGGTGGTATAGGTGTATAGAGAGAGACCTTCCAAGTTTACATTTTTAACTGTCTGAACTACAATTGTGTAACAGGCAATCAAGAGAACAAAACTAACTTGGAGTAATTTTGGAGAGATGTTGAGCTAAAAAAGCTAAGAAAACTTCTGATCAACCACAGGGACATTTTTAATCACTGTAACTTTAAAAGTCTTTTAACAAAAAAACAAAAAAGCCTCACAGGAAAATTCTACCCAGATGTATCATATGAAATTTCAGGGGGAATGTTTCTTTCTGGGGAAGGTGGCAGTGTTGGAGCTTGAAAATAAAATTGTTACTAAAAGCTGCTAGCATCAAGCATGATTACAGAGTGGCTAATTCACCACACAATCAATGGAAAAAATAAAACAACAAGCATTATCAAAAACTTAAATGATATCAGATAATTTTAGATGACTTTCACTGGTATTGGCACTGCACATTCACTGATAAGGCCCTAGTTCTGGTGAACCTCTATAACAGAATATTGAAATCAAAGATGCAATATATCTGGAGTCAGTAACATTACAGCTGGTTAACTGAAATCAGGCTGCCCAAAATATCATAATGGTTCCACGTGTGACTGGCTATGTTCCCTGGTGCATGAGAATTTCATTCTGCTCTGCAGCTGCCCTACAGCCTGTTTAAAGGAATAAACAGTAATACTTGTTATGTATCTATATACAGCACTTTAAAAGCATAAACTAAATAATCCTCACCATACCCTTATGAAGGAGATAAGTATGTTTTACTAACCCTATTTTGCAAATGAGGTAAATAAGGCAAAAATGGCTAAGCAACTCTCCCAAGATCACTGAAGGTTTCAGCGTCAGAGCCAGGATTGAACTCAGTAGTTGCTGGCACAATACTATACTTGCCCTTTTTGTGCGGTGACTGGTATCCCACTGCTGGGGAATTAATGAACCTTCATGGGTGCACCTACAAAGCTTAATGGAAACTTAATGAACTATAACTGTTTCTCTCGTGGAGAGCTATCTGCATGCTTTGATATGAGCCATAGTAAAACAGGACTGCAAGGTTTGAACACGTGAGGTTTCTAAACGCTGGTCCTCTGTTTGGTTCAGTGTTTTATTTGTACATGAGAATGCCACAGCACATCTACACCTGACAGCCAGACTGAAGGATGTAGGATTTGTTTATTAGCAGGCTTGTGTGCAGTGACACATTGCAGGATTATCATGATTTTTAAACATCACACTTGGCATGGAAAGTGCAGGGAAGGAAGGAAGGAAGGAAGGATGGTCCAGTGGTTAGGGCACTGGGCTTGGGCTCGGGCTCAGGGGACTCTAGTCCAGTTCTCTACTTTACCACAGATTTCCTGTGTCATCTCGGAGAAAAGCACTCACTCGCTCTGTGCCTTGAAGATTCCCATCTGCAAAACAGGGATAATAGCACTGTCCTGTCTCAGAGCGGGAGTGGGAGGAGAAATACAATAAAGGTTGTGAGGTGCTCAGATACTGCCCACTATAAGGAAAACTGGTCAGGAATTTTTGGATGTAATCATTTTTCATTAAAAAAAATCACAATGTGTCAAAACCAAAACTCTTGTGGGGAAAGGTTTTTCAGGTCCAGGATGAAAATTCTGCTCAAAGCCAGAGAGAGACATTGGATAGCCCAGGGGTTTGGGCACAGACCTCGGATGTGGGGGACTCAGGTTCAGAACAGGGCACTTGAACTCCAGACTCCCATGTCCCACATGAGTCTCCTAACCACCAGCCTATGACTTTCTTTTCTCTCGTCCCACCTCTCCTCCCTCTGTGATGCATAATGGGGAAAAGATTGTGGGATAGAAAAGCCCAGCTCTAATCATAAGTATGTGTTCTGTACAAGTATATGTACTATCACAGAAGTATGATAGATACATACATTCATGCTGTGATGGCTGTCAAAGAGCTTGGACCCATATTGGTGAAGCTATGCCACAGAGTAAATTGATGTATTACTACAAACAGGGTACAGTATCCACACAGACAATTGCATGGCTCAATTTCTATCATTTTTCTCTGGGCCACAAGATTGTTGGGAAAGTTCCCATCTCAAGGGCATGAGTTATTATCCAGTGCTGATAGCATTGTGCAGGATGAGGGAAGGATGTTGCACTGTGACAAGTGCTACCCCAATTTAAGGTCTCCTCTGAAAGGCAACCTCTGCTTGTGGCTCTTCCAGTGGAAATTAAATGTCCACTCACACCTTCTGAAAGGGATAAGGCATAGCCTCACCAACAAGCTAGATCTCAATAGCCAGATTCTGATGTCTGTGGGACTGTTTTATTTGCACAGACAGTTACTGCATTACCGGTGTGTAATTCATTTATTTGTGAAGGCCTGTGAGATGACAATGAAAGGCACTAAAAGCATCCCATTCATTCAATTTCAAGCTAATCTAGTGCCACCTGTTGAAGAGGGGCTCAAGTTTTCAGACATGCAAGCAGTGCCTTTCTTTGCTGATTTGCATTCTTTTAACTTACATTCTCAGCAGGTGTTGTACCATTATTCCTCAATTGCTCTGTGAGGATTAGGTATACAAAAATGCTCTATGACCATTTTTAAGCTTTGATCAATCCCGATATGCCTGCAACTATTAATTAGTGTATGGCTTCTAGTGCTGCTCTAATTTTATTCTCCAGTTACACCCGTTACCAGATGGTTTCAGCATCTCTCAGGACACAGATATTAGTAATCTTCTCCCATTGGCTCAATTTGCTTTGCTTTGTCACATACTGGTGAATGTTATTTTTCTCATTATTACTTCGTCTTTGGCTTGCGGAGTTTTAAGCTTCCAGTCCCATTTATCTAATTGTATTACGGAGTTAGGCAAAGAGAGGAGGAGAAAGACACAAAGAGAAGAAGATGGGAACCCCAGGACTCTCTTCCAAGACCTAAGCAGTAGATCCTTTTCATTATGTCCATTTATTTTCAAACTTTAAAGGATGGGATTCTGCCTTCTAAGAGACACAGCACAAAATTCACATTCATGGTTCAGGTGGGTGGGGAGCGGGTGGTAATGTGACTTTAGGCCACAGGGGCCTCCCGACGTAACAGACATTTCTGAGGGTCTGCTGAGGTTACAGCAGCCTGTCTTCAGCTGCCTGTGGGAGGCAGGTCCACCTACACCTTCAACCTGCAACACTCCTCTCCCACGCTCACCATGCCTCCTACCCTGGGTCTTGTGGCGGCAGTGCTTACGCAATGCCTGTGCTGGGGGAATTCTCTCTTGCTGGGGCTGGCTCAGCAGCAGAGGAAAGAATTCCTCCCAGAGTGAACTTCACCGTGAAATACTGTGGAAAAAAGCCTGCAAAAACGGCACTGGGGGGATTCCGTGATTGTCTGCCAATAGTTCCATATCTGAGTTTCAGCGTTTACAAGTACATAGATGTTTTCAGTTCTTAGCCCAGCACACTCTGGGATGCATGAGTCAAGCTGGTTCTTTCTGGCTCATGTATCATCACTCATGATGAAGTTTCTGCAATCAGAACATAACCTGAGGTGCTCCCATGAGTGGCAAAGAGCATAAACCTGCAGATTCATTTTCAGTAATGGCCTTGAGTCTAGCATGCTGCAACTTTGCCAGGTTAAATTTGGACATTTTTGCTGATTTTACTATTTCTTGCATTTCATTCTGACCATGACTCACTGGATTTAGTGGTAAAATAATATTAGAAACTGCCTTAAACCAACAAGCAAGGGAAGGCTCTAGTAACTCAACCTGCTTGTGCCTAAAGACACTATACTGGGTAGTGCAGTGACAGATCAGACCCGTAATACCATTGCATTTTGTCACATTTTCTTGTATTTAATAAAAATACTAAGCAGGAAGCAAGCCCCTTCCGGTCTTTTTGACTGCTTTCGCTGTACTCTGGAGTCAGGTCTGTTTGAAAATAGGTTAGTTGTCTCTTCACTAAACATTTAGCTGAGCCGGCACTGGCTGCTTCTCCACAAACTGGTCTATCCCTAAGCTCATTGCCTGCTTCAGATTTATTGTCAAATCTCTCTGCAGTTCAAGGAGAGGCACAATCTTGAGACCCATCAGCTGAAATCATGTCACACTTGAAGATTTGATTCTTGCATGTTGTTTATTGGGATAAAATTTTCAGAAGCATGTAAGTGACAGCCTAAGTCCCATTTTCAGAAGTGTGATTCACACATCTGCAATTCAGAGCCTAATCTGACCTGTCAACTGAGCCTTAGCTGGAGTGGTCTTTAAGGGCTTTGTTCTGTATGTTTAGTCCAGCAATCTTCTTATTCTACAGTGACATTCTGTTTATAATTTGCCCAATTTTAGTATGTTGTTTTTGGATCAATCTTTTAAAAATTCAGGGGGCTGGATTTTTTAGTTGGTCAAAATTCACTCTCAGGCCCTATCTACACTAGAAAGGTTTGTGCTTTAACTGTTGTGGTTCTCCCCCCACCCCCATAAAGCATGGACACAGTTATACCAGAAACAAAGTACTTACTGTATATTGGTATAGCTATTCTGTAGGGGAAGCAGAATAAGCTATACCAGTCACCTTTATACCAGTACCCACACTAGGCTTTTACTGGTACAAACTATTTCAGTCAAAAAACCCGCACGTCCAACTGAAGTAAAAGTTTTTCCCGTAAAACTTTTTAAGTGTAGGCCAGACTTCATTTCTCTCATGTAAACCTGGAGCAACTGAATGAAGTAATTCCAGATTTCTTCAGGGTAGCAGGGAGCAGAATGCAATCAGTTTGTTCTTTGTGCCTAGTCACCAGTAATCCTACATGGACTCCAGGACATACATATAATATGAAGGAGACTTTATAAGTGTTATAGGTTTTGCCAGCATTACAGACTTCTGTACTGACACAGCATAGTGCAAAACACTCTTTTCCTGTCATCAGGCCTTTACATTTGCTTGTCAAAATTTCTGCTTTCAGATGGATATTTTGACTGATTTTGCAGTTTCTTATATTTGATTCTGACACCACTTGACTGAATGAATTTGCAAAGGCATACAGCAAGTTAGATTCCACGTTACTACCAGGAGTGTCACCTAGTGGACAAATCTAGTTTAGCACAGTATTGATAATCTTTGCTGCTAAATAAGATACAGGTAAAAGATTCCTTTACATATTTGAATCAATAAGACAGAATCTTATTAGAATACCATAATACGCTGGCTATCTCCAGTATGTCTATACTTCAAAACAGGATGTGGGTAAACATTACTTTAATCCTATTTGTAACAATATTACTGTGCACTTCTATGGAACCTTCATCCACTATCTCAAAACACTTTAAAGAAATTAATCAAGCCTATAAGGTAGGCCGGTAGCCAAAATGTATAGGCAGGGAAACTGAGGCATACTTGGATCAAGTTGGATCAAGAGGGAAGCCAAGTGGGATCTGAAAAGGCTAGTAATCCATAAAGATTTGGGCCCCTTCCATCATGGTTAGAGCTGTGTGAATATCTGATTTTTCAGTTTGCTGGCGGGTCAGAAAATCTGGAAAATAATTTAATTCAGGTCAAACTAAAACCAAAATCCTTCAAAATTTTTGGTGAATCCAAAAGGTTGGAAAAGTTTCACCTCCTGTTGACTGACATGTTTTGGTTTGAGTCATTTTTTGAACTTTGTTTAAATGTGAAGAAAATGACAGGGGAGACAGGGCCCCCCCACACACACACACACTTTAGCCCAGTGGGGAGAGCACTCACCTGGCATGTGGTGCCTCAAGTTGGGCACCCAAAATTAGTGAGCACTTTTTCAAACACTGGCGTTCACCAGCATGTATGTGACATCCCACAACTTGATTAAAAACCAAGTGCACTAATAATTCAGAACATCAGTGCAAGGGCCAGACTAAAGCTTTTGTACACAAGGGCAGCATGAAGTTAATGTCCAGGCTACCCTCAAATGCTCCTGTTTCCTGCTATTGGAATTCCTCATAGACCAAGTAGATAGTGAAAATTAAAGAGAGATTTTCCTCTTGCAATTAAACAAACTATTTTATTTTTATTAAAGCAGCAGCTGACTCAGAAAGTCACAGTATTTTTATATCTCTGTGCCATGACATAGCAGTGACCAACCGTGTATGTTTAACACACAGAGGACAAGTACACTCAACATCTATACACTGCTCGGAGCCACTGTCTTTCTCTCCCCTCCAGCAGCAGTTTAAAATGCCCTTACCCACCCTCCCAACTATCCTCCCAACTATCATTCCCACCCTCAGCCCCTGACAGGAACCCCAACTGAGGAGCCAGCTAAGACACCTTCCTGTGACCATCCTTCAACAAGCATGACCATTACTCTCATGCTCTGGACCAAGCATGAACATGCCATAGGACAGTTACCTTCTCTTCGTGCATTAGCTATCACCTTTGCTGCAGATTTGCTCATTACATGAACTACATAAAGAGGGCAGTTCACCGAGTTTGCTATGGTGATTGCTCTCAGTGTCGCTTCTGCTTCCACCTCTTCAGGACGACTCAGTTCATGTCCCTCAGGGCCAGTTATCCCCAGTGCTAACATCTTCTTTGCACCCTACAGACCACACAAGAATGCATATATGTTAGCGTTGCTTTAATTAGCAGCGTTAATTATATAAGTGCAGCAGTGGTTTGGCCAACTGAGCTGTCAGCTGATCTGGGTTCTAACCCAGATGCTGCAACCGACTTCCCGCGTGACACTGGGCAATTCACTTAGGATGGGATTTTCAAGAGCGCTCAGCACTGGCCTACTTCTGCTCCCATTGAAGTCAAAGGTCAGACTCCGATATTTAGGAGTGCAATTTAAAAAATGCCTAAGTGACTTAGGAGCACAAGTGCCACTGGCTTTCAAAGATGCTTAGCTGCTTTTGAAAAGCCCAGCCTGAACATCTGTATTCCTGAGTGGACCAATCAGTAGTACAGATACTTTCCCACATTATAAAGACACCTAACTACCTGTGTAAAGTACTTTGGGGTCTAGGGATGAAAAGGGTCTAGGTGAGCGCAAAGTATTATAATTGTCATTGTGTTACAGGAGCTTAAACACTCACTGGTTTGTAGTTTAGTGACAAATGCATTCCCTATTGAGGGACTCGGGAGTCTATTGAAGCATCTTTGGCTAGAGTAGTTGAAGAAACTCTGAAAACCTGGAGTTAAGTCCTAGCCTCATCATGCCACTGAAGCACTTAGCCATGTGTTCCTCCCACTGACCTCACTCCTGCTCTTCTGGGCTCACTCTTCTTGGCAGCTGTGTGGTAATGCTCTCATTATAGAAGGATCATTTCTCACCCTACCACATACTCCTGGCCCTACTCAGCGCTTTTCACTTTATGCATATAAGCACAACCCACTAACTACTTAAGGGAGCTAAACTACATATACAATAAACAAACACAACATTAGCCTTCATGTTCATGCACAGTGGTTTATCTGACATGCTTAAAAGAAATTCAGAAACATTAAGGGCCTGGTTTAAAGCTCACCAAAGTCAATAGAAAGACTCCTGTTGATTTCAAAGGTGTCTGGGTCAGGCCCTAAAAAGAATTTGATGAATTACTTTGCACTGAGTAGGCTACTTGGCATCATCAAGCACCTATCCAAAATCAAATGGGCCCACTGGTTAGGACACTAGCGTAGCATTCAGAACACCTGGCTTTAATTCCCTGATCTACCACAGAGACTTCTGGCAAGTCACTTAACCTCAATTCCCCATAAGTAAAATGGGGATAATAGCACTTCCTACATAACTGTAAAGACATAAGGCAGCCAGGTAGTGTGGGAATGGGGGACATGTCAATACCTTTGACTTCCAAATTTTAAATCATTGCATCCAACACCTACCTCTGCAATCAAATCCCCATTCTCTGCATGCACCTGAGCAATGGCTCCAATGTGCTTACACTGGGAAAAAGCTGCATACAGTTCACTGTCTCCAACCATATACAGATCTTTATAGGCCATAAACATCTTGAAGGAGTTGACCCCTTTGTCTTCAGCAAGAATTCTCATTTCTTCCTTGACCTGAAAGAAAAACAGTGTCAACAATTCCCACAATGCAGCTATGAAAAATATAATTGTTATCTTTTCCCCTTCTATTAGCCTTGCTAAACTGCCATGAGGAGATGAGGATAATGAACAACCCAATGATATTTTACTTGCCCATCAAGAAAAAATTTACTCAGACCAAGCAAGCATGGAAAGTAAAATGTTTCAGAGCAATTTACATAGCTCCTTTTAGAGCAAAGTGCTTCACAAACTACATATACACACATACAGATGTCCAATACACAAAGGATTTTCAAAGACTGGACTTTTTACCAAAGAAAGTGGTGCAAAGAGCCTGGAATTTGTAGAAAGAGCCCTGCACTGTATGCTAATTAGTATTCAATTTCTCTCTCGCAAAAGGTCAGAGCGTGGAATAGGTCTGGGCAAGTTTTGATCCGGGAGTTTAGATCTTTCAGACCAGATGCTAAACCTGCTGTGTCCCTGCTGGGAATTAATCTCTGGCACTCAAAGAGTAAGGACAAATCTGGAATGACTGACAAGGAAAAGGTTTCTGCTTTTTAGGGATGTGACCTGGGGGCTACGTAATATTCAGTCATTTGGGATATTTTGTTCCAGTTCTCGAATCATTGTCTACATGGAAGCCTCCTTTGTCTCTTGCATAGATCCCAGGTCATGGGATCTCTGGGCTCGGTAGAATCAAAAGTCCTGATCACTAACAGTATATCCCGGAGCCACAAGGGATTCATGTTTCATACCCCTGTGTTCCCTGCCCTAAGTACTAACTGGATCCAGAGGCGTCTTCTAACCCCCAGCCCTTTCCATGGTAACCAAGGGGTTCTCACAAGCTGGTGCTTTAAAAACTTCAGCTTGCTTTTTTTAATTTGTTTTGCGAGCAGGTTGAATTTTACTGTTGGGATTTACAGGTAACTTCTTCCCAGGCAGCTTGGGAAGTTAGCAGATTCTGGACTGACACAAGACAGAAGCAAATAGGAAGAATGACCTCCCATGTAGTGTGGTCTGTTAAATGTACTGGTTTAAAGGCATAAGCCTGTCATAGCTGCTAGGCCACCAGGGAACTTGGGAGAGTGAGGGCAACCAAGTGAGGATTTCCAGACCCAGTCCCTGTGTGTTTTGCAGATGGCTGAAATGTCAATTTATATTTAGGTTGAAAACAACTAAATTACAGAATTTGGAAGAGACCCTGGAACTGGAGGGGAGAGAGGGAGGGAATATGCCCCATCTGGGAAACGCCTCTCGCCAATATCCACATATGTGCCCATCTGGGAAGCCCCTCTTGACCCCCTCTCCATTATTCCAGGGTATATGCCAGTCTGGGAAGCCTTTCCTTCCCCACGCTAGGGCGTACTCCTATTTGGACCTGAATATGCCTGATAAATTGCAATCTGTGTCATTAGTAGGAGACACATGACAGTATCACTTTGCTTGGTCTTGGTCACCCACTAAAACGGTTTCCATACAGTGATGTAAGGCAGTGTCATAGATAAGGAAGAGTGCTGAATGTTCAGAACTGACACGGACTTCCTGGGACCTTGGACAAGTCATTTAGACCCTGAGCCTGCAATTGACTCTGCATGGGGGGAACCACGGGGTTCTGCATAGGTGCAGGGATTTGCCCACATGTAGCCAGTTGTGGGGTTGGAGCATTAACTGCTCAATAAAATTAAGATAATACAATACTTCTGATTGTTAGTTTGCATGGTGCTTTGAAATCCTCTGAGGATTATTATTAAATGATCATTAACTATGATCTCTAACATCTGGGTGGGTCTATTCCAGGGAACCTATGAGACCCATTAAATCCAAGAAAGACTTCTGAACTGGATAAAAATATTAGAACATTCGCTCTGAGATCAGAGATGTCAAACATTTAGCACACTTGCTATATTCATATAGGTATGGCGGGACGGGCAGTGGTGGAGATGACAAATTAATAGGTCTGCTTTCTCTAAACTCTAGGATCTGGTAAAGGAATTCTCAAGAATTTAAGTTTTCTGTTGCATTAAATTAGAATTAGATGCAGTAGCTGCTAGAGCATGAGGAGCTGGTGGCATATCAAAAGGGCATGACATATGTACTTGTCTTCATCTGGTTTGCCTAGCTTTCCCTTTCTATTTGAAAAATGTAGGGACTTCCATTTTTCTTGATAAATTAAATGCATTTATGCAGCCCAAGACTACAGAACAAAATGAATGGAATTATAAATATAAAACCAGGGCAGTTCACTAATTTACACTTAGCCAGCGTCAATGGTATTTTCAATGTATTTCTACGGTCCTAAGGCTGAGCTTCTAAGGCTCATGCATTAAGTTTTACTGGCTAATTTATTTTATACCTTTTATACAATTACAAAGTTGTGACCAATGCATTAAGTGCTCAGTGCACAGAATCCTATGCCTGGGATGTTACAGGACTAAGGTCTCAGTGTGTAATTTGGGGAGTTAAAAATTGGAACTAGAAGAACCATATTCTGGTATTTAATATTAGTATCATACCATTATTAATATAGCACCTCATATTCTGTATGATCCCAAAGAATGGGTCTCATTCTAAGAAATGCAAAATTCCTGAAAGTCCCGTTGAAATCAATGGAAATTTTAGGTGATCATCAGGGTCTTAGCACTTCTCTTGGTCAGGCCCAGTATACACAAGAATGAATGGGGTTTTCCTGGAGATCTCTCACAGACCAAGGCAATACTACTGAAGGCCTTTGCAAACACAGGTAAGTATTTATACATTTTACCTATGTTAGCAAGTTACACTTTACATCTGAAATCTAGTCATGAATAATTCAACTTAACATTCAGAAATCAATATAGCGTTAACACACTATTGTATCTACCTTACTGCTCCACCATGTAACTGCCACATGCAGTGCATAATCACAGCAGACTTTAGGATCTGCCCAGTTCCTCCATGTGTCATAGGCTTCAACAAGGGAACAGCCTTTCTGAGGTATTGCAAAGTCGATGATCATAGTGGTGCCTCCTGCTAGAGCAGCCTGAAACCACAGGAGTTGCAGTTATTTAGCCATCAGTGAAGAAAGGTTCCTCTCACTCCTCCTTCTCCATAATGTTGATACATCTTGTATATCTTCAAAATCAAATTTTCCTCTCTATGCCCACCTTTGTCCATGCATTGAAAATCTATATGCAATTTAAGACTCATCTTGTATGAAATCTGAGTTTAGAGTGTGATTGTGCAGAGACCTACTTGGTTTCCATCAAATAGGACGTTAATTTTCTGCCTAGGTGTGTCACAGATGTAAAGGGCCAAGTAATGAAGCAGGGCTGAGGACTGAGGTCCCAACCAGGCATTCAGAAGAAACACAGGAAACTAAGACTAAACAAATTAGATAGTTACACAGGCCCCACACTGCACTAAAGGTTTGAGAGTCTGCAGCATTCCTGCATCATTGAACGTCTCTAACCAGCTGGTACATGAAACAGGGAGAAGAGTGCCAGAAACACATAAATCAAAGTGGATATGTTTTTCCAGGGTCTGATGAGTTGGCAAAATAAATCCAAACATCAGCAGAATAACAAGGGAGGCAGAAAGGATGCCTTTGAATTATGGTACCTCCAATACAGAACAGCATCAGTTTAAAAACCTGAGCCCTGTGGGACACCAAAATTACTTTAAACATATTTTTAAATGCATTTTTCAATTGAAAAAGGGGATAACCCGGGGAAGTGGCAAAACTCACAGACGACGCAAAGTTAGCTAGGTAAGTCATGACTAGAGAGGACTATGAGAGACCTCAGAAAGGCGTAATAAAAGGTAGGTGATGGGCTTCACAATGGCAAATGAAATTCAGTGTTGAGGAATGTAGAGTAATGCAGGCTGGAAGAAACACATTGCTGGGTTCTTCCTTAACTGTAACCACTCAGTAAAAGACTTCCATTTCAATGTGGACAATTGAATGGAAACCTCCATTTAAAACAGCAATTATAATGCTTTTTGTATAAATCAGTGGAACAGCCCCACCTGGAATACTAGGTTCAGTTTTCGTCACCCTATCTAAAAAAGATAGCAGAAATAGAAGGGATTCAGAGAGAGGCAACAAAAATAATTAGGAAAGGCAAAAATACAAAATGAAAAGACTGGGACCATTTATTTTAGATAGGGAAAGACTAAGAGGGGACATGAGGTGCAGGGAAAACAAATCAGGTACTCTTATTTGTCCTCTCTCATACATAGTGCACGAATAAGGAAACATTCACTGACAACTAATTTAGGATTGATTCAGGAAACACATTTTTAAACAGTCCACATTTAACCTCTGGAACTCATTGCCACAAGATAGCAACTGCAAAAGCATGGCTGTATTCCAGAAAGATTAGATAGTTACATGGAAATATCTTTTTTACATGGAAAAAAAATCTTTTTTTGGTGGGGACACAAACACTCATACTTCAGACATAAATCAACCACTATCTGCATGGAGTTAGGAAGGAACTTGCCTTCTAGGGAGGATTATTCATTAATTATCCACTGTGGGGTTTCTTGCAGTTTTCTTTGAAGCATCTTGTAGTAGGTCACTGTGAGAAATAGGATACTGGACTAAATAAAGCACCAATCTGCTCCAGCCTGTCAATGCTCTTATTATTTAGTTTGATCAGCCAGAAGCTCTCCTCCTCTGAATAGTATCACTTTGCATAGCTGTTAAGCCCAGGTCAGATCAAAATACACTGGGGTTCACATTAACATTGCAATACTCTTTTCCTATTTCCATCTCAGTCAGCCTGTTTCTGCGTCTTCTCCTTTCCTAAACCTGTTTGCTGAAGCCACCAGAATTTACCGTAGAGCTATTTCTTTCAACCTCACAGTCCCTTCTTTGTTTTCCAAAACAATTTAATATTCTACCTACCACTATCTGGATGCCAGAATTGGAGAAATTTTTGCCACAACAGCTTTTCTGTTTCTCTTTGTGGATTTCAAAACAATGCTCTTAACAGAGCAGTCAGGAGACTTTTGAACGTTCAATTGGTTTGGGTTTTGCAAATCACTTTTGTCAATGTCAGTGCAACTTTTCACACACATTTGCATTCACTTTATAGTGAATTTTATTTTGAAACAAAACAGCTCATCTCTCATAACACAAAATACAATAAAATCTTGTTGGTGAGCACTTTTAAAAAATAGGTATTTCCACCTCCTTAGTCTGTCTGCCAATCTTTTCTTCCTTGACATCTGCAACTACAGATATGCAATGCTTTTATTTATGAAACCAGAAGGACACAATTCAATCCCCTAGCTAATCATTTACTCACATTTCACAATGATTCTGATATAAATGTGGCCCTGTGATCCTTCTTGCTAAAGTGTGTGCTTAATGATGCCTTAGGGCAGCAGTTTTTTATGTTGTCCGTACTATGATCCCATGTTACAACAGAAGCAAAAAAAAAAAAAGTCCACCTTGCCAAGTATCCTGTCTCCAACAGTGGCCTGCACCAGAGCTTTAGGGTGAGTGTACAGAACAGGGCAATTATCCACCTGTCTTCCATTCCCAGCTTCTGATAGTCAGAGGTTTAGGGTCACCCCAAGCATAGGGTTCCATCCCTGACCATCTTGATGTAGCCCTGGCAAATTAAGTCACTGTATATTTCACACTGCTATACTGTTTATTGATGATCACACTTATATTTTATCCATTAACATAGGTTCTTCCCCAAATTGAGCTACACAGAAGTTTCTCTTACAAAGGATTCTATGTCTCTTTCTCTATAGGACCACATATTTCTTAATTCTTATGTGTAACTATGATCTAACTGCCTGGTTACTAGAGGTCCCTGGAGGGGAGCAGGGGTCTCCACTGCCTGCGCCCAGAGAGCCGACTCCGCAGCTCCCACTGGCCAGGAACTGCGGCCAATGGGAGCTGTGCGGGCAGTGCATGCAGGCAGGGGCACCATGCGGAGCCCCCAGGACTGCACAGACATGGCGGTCACTTCTGGGAGTGGCGAGGGCAGGCAGGGAGCCTGCCTTAGCCCTGCTGCATTACCGACTGGGAGCCGCCCAAGGTAAGCGCCGCCTGGCCGGAGCCTGCACCCCTCACCCTCTCCCACACCCCAGACTCCTGCCCGAGCCCTGAGCCCCCTCCTGCATCCAAACATCCTCCCAGAGCCCACACATGCTCCCTCACCCCAATCCCCTGCCCTAGCTCTGAGCCTCATCCTGGAGACTGCACCCTCCACCCCCTCCAACGCCCCAACCCCCTCCCTCAGCCCTGAGCCCCCTCCAGCACCCAAACTGCTTCCCAGAGCTTGCATCCCCTCATGCACCCCAACCAGGCTCAGCCCTTAGTATAACTACTCTTACAAGGCCTCAAACTAATATAGCAGGCCCTTAAGCTTAGTAACCCAGTTACTTATGCATGTTCCAAACTAGCAAGTAATGCATACCGGTTAATATTATACCCTTATAATATCTTCTACTTACAGCAGACTTTGAAACATGCAGGAAACAAGGCCAGAGGTCAACATTGGCTAACAGCTATTGATGGACATATCATCCATGAATTTATCCAGTTCTTCTTTTAATCCAGTTATACCTTTGGCCATCACATCATCCCATAGCACTGAGTTCCACAGGTTAGTTGTGCACTGTGTAAAAAAAGTACTTCCCCTTTGTTTGTATTAAACCTGCTACCTCTTATTTTCATAAGGTGAACCCTGGTTTTTGTATTATGGGAAAGGGAAATATCACTTCACTATTTACTTTTATCACACCATTTGTGATTTTATAAACCTCTATCATACATGTGGGATCTTTCCATTCCATCTAAACATAAAGAAAGGGAAGATGATCATGACTAGAGCTGTGCAAGTAACAGATGTTTCAGTTTCCTGAGAGTTCCAAAAACCCTAAAATAAATTTGGGTTGACCAGGACCAAAATCACAATGTTTTGAAATTTTCAGTCTCAAACAAGTTGAAAAAAATTCATTTTGGGTAAACAAAGAAAAACATTTTGTTTGACCTGAAATGTTTTGTTTAATTGTTGGGCATTTTTTTAAATAACAGCAAAGGAAATGAAGGGCTAGATTCCAAAAGAATCCCCTTATGACCTTTAGCAGGGACTAGGGAACTCACCTGTGACGTGAGAGACATTAATTCAAATCCCTTCTCTGGAGCAAGAACTTAAACCCAAGTCTCCCCTCTCCTAGGTGAGTGCCCTAACGACGGGTCAATAGCATATTCTAGGGTGTGTTGCTCAATCTCTCCTGTTGGAGCTATTGCACTTTGAATAAAATACTTTGGGCCAGAGAGAAAGAAAATGACTCTATAGCCTGGTGGTTACCACTGGGCTAAAATTTTCAGGTAGGGTGGCACAACCACCTCCAATCTAACCACTCTACCCCACAATTATTTTGGGGGCAAAAAACATGCAGCAAATTAGTGTCAAATTCACACACGTTTTTGGGTTGACCAAAGATACGTTTTCCAGCAAATGAACTATTTGTTTGAAAAATGTCACTCCGCTCTAGTCATGACCTCCCCTGACCTTTTTGCAACCCCTTCAAGTTCATGATCCCAGGTTGAGAACCCATGACCTTGGAAACTTTTGAGTAAACCAGCTGAAAAGTTAATCTAGCAGAATGTGAATACTATGTACAGGAATGAGCCCTTAAAAGGGAGATTATTTTGAAAAGAAGTTTAAATAATTGTGTAATTTCTGAAAAACTGTTAGAATCAGCTTTGAAAAAATGTAAACTGCAGGTGTGAAGTCAATGCATATGCATTAAAGTGTCTTAACCCTTGTGTGGATCCTCTCATTCAGGGGTAAAGTAGCCTTCGTTTCTTGTAACGTAATTCTCCAAGGATTTCACTGCATTAATTTCACATCCTTTCAATCCCTCCGTGCCTATGGAAGATCAAGGCAGAGTAAATGGCCCTTTGAATGTGAGCAAATCACAACGATTGGGTTTTGATGTCATGTCAGTCTCATAAAAATCCATTTCCCAGCTCATTCTTGAAATTTAACATCAGGAAAGCTCAGAGGAGTGAAAAGTCACAATGTGCAATTTTCTTTCACAAAAAAACCATAAGGGCAAGTCATGCAGTTTCCATTCTGATGGACAGTTGTCTGATTTTATATTTTCAAACTCAAATGAAGTGTGCACAGGATCCTTTTTCAATATCTGAAAATGTTTTGGTTTAAAATAATTTTCAGTGGGACAGCTTGCATGTAATTGGAAAGTGACTCAACTAAACCAAGCTGGGATGTTAAAATGAACAATTGCAATTTAGCCTTATATAATGCTGAACAATTTACTGCAATATTTAAATGTTGTTGTACAATCAGACATTTATTATTGCTGTATTTGATCCTGGAGTTAAGCAATGGTTCAGGGTCAAGAAATTTGGTTCTATTTCCATCTCTGCCACATACTTACTATGTGGGGATGATTGGCAAGTCACTTTATTTCTGTGCCCCAGTTTTCCTATCTATAAAATAAAGATACTAATACTTCTCTAGCTTGCTGGGAGGCTAGGAAAATTAATATTTAAGCGCTGTTGAGAACCTCTTATAAAAAGACATGCAAAATAAGATATGTAAAATGATATATTCTATTCAAAACCAATGTCAAAAGAATCACATGGTTGCAATGTGAGGCATTCAGGAAATGCCACAATTGTTGCATTTACATTCTCCACTCTGCCTGCTTGTGCACATGCTTGAAACATGGCCTGAAGTTCCATAACAACACTGGTATTTCTGCAGGACCCTGCCTTGTTCTTGATTTTGAAGCCTATCTAAGCATATTATTTATTCTTGCAATTCAGTATCTTTTACACATTTTAAACAGAAGCAAAGTAATAGCATAGCTCACTATATAACAAAAGTACCACTAAAAGAAAAGGAGTACTTGTGGCACCTTAGAGACTAACCAATTTATTTGAGCATAAGCTTTCGTGAGCTACAGCTCACTTCATCGGATGCATACTGTGGAAAATACAGAAGAGTGAAAAAACTCATATGTAAGTTGCATGGGGCAGGGACAGTCTTTTTGTTCTGTTTACAGCACCTAGCATATTATTAATTATTGTTATCATTATGTGGCTTTCAGAGCATTATTGTATATTTCACAGCTGTTAGATTAGCCTTATGAAATACAACATATTACAGTAGGGAATAATTTTACAGCATTAGAAAAAATAGAAATGCGGCATGCAAATGACGTAAAGCCAGTTGCATGATGGCTGAGTTACTGCTGATGTCACAGTCTTGTGTCCTGATCCAGTAAACACTTACAATTAGGTGCAAAGGCACATGTTTAAATCATCTGCACAAGCAGGTGCAGAGGCTACTCAAAGAAGAGAGCATTTTGCCCAGTAGTATGTGACTGTGCCCTTAGTACCCAACAAAGCTTTCCATATTGGTTTTGAAATCAAGCCAAGTTTAAAAAACATGGTATGAGGGAATGGGGGTGTGTGTGTAGCAAACAGAAACACACAATAGAAGATTTAGGTGAGGAAGCCTAGCTGTGCCACACTAATGAAACAAAACAGCCCTAATGCCTAAAGTGCTGGCCATTGGAAGGTCGTCCCAGTGAAAGTGAATCTTCCAGTGGTACAGTACCTCCTATACTGGAATGTCTTCCTGTGGTCAGCAGAGGGGGCATGGCACAACAAGGGGTATGGCCACAGCATCCCACACCTTAGCTGCTGTCAGCACTCTCGGGCTCCTAAGAGCTGGCACAAATTAAAGCAGCCTTTGATCTGTTCTAATTTATGCTAGGGAACTGCCATGGTACACAGCTGTGCCAGGACTGTGGAGAGAGCAAAGCTGTCTCAAAGTCACGTTTGCGCTCTCGCTCCCAAGTTGTGTTGTGCTTACCTCAATCACAGCCAAGGATCTGACCCAGAGAACATAGGACAATGTATTATATACAATTTTAACTAACAAAAATCATGTTAAAACCTTAGAGAGACAAGGTGGATAAGGTAATATCCGGGGACCGACATAGCTACAACTATACTGCATACAATGTATGTTAAAACCTTTTGATTCATCAGAACTTCATCCAAGCCTGCGCAGGTTAAAAGATGCACAACTCAGTGGTTCCAGGGACAACATAAAACACTTGCACTCTGTTCTTAATTTAGAACCTCTTGATGTATATGTGTTTATAGCCTCACAATCAGAGTTACCTGTGTTGCGTCTTTGTTATGTCTATGTCCAGAGAAGTTGCTAGACTGTATGCATCTGGAGAGTTTTCATGTTTCTTAGCAACACAGGTTTGTTCCACTGAAATAATGTCTGGTGGCTATTGTAGTACATTTAAATAGACATTTGGAGCCAAGTTTTATTTTCCATTTTGCATGGGAAATATTTATATTTACAAAATAAATAATTTGTTTGGTTTATTCTGCATGAATTAGTTATAGACATGAAGTAGCTACATACAGGGCCCATTGTTTCAAAACTTGCTCACATGAATAATAGAGGAAAAGTTCAGGCCCAAAGTAAACTTCCTAGAAAAATTAGGTAACTTGCATTAACCTTTCCAAGTTACCTAGCACAAACAATGCCAAAGTTTTCCTAATGATCAATTATAACAGTTTCATAACAGAGCTTCCCAATTTAATTCACTCAGGAAATAATGATTTCTCTGATTTAAGTTTAAGATTAAGATTTAGGAATTCAAGGCTTCTCTGTCAGTTGATAAACTGGGGAAACTACAGAGTGATATGTACTAAATGGCTAGCACTGAACCTACACTGGATTAGATGGGTATTAGGTCTAATCCAGAATGGCAAATCCGATGTTCCAATGTGACCAAGGCAGAAGTAAACAGGATCACCATTATAAAGATTTCTGTGTCCACTTTAAAAGGAGGTTTCAGAGTAACAGCCGTGTTAGTCTGTATTCGTAAAAAGAAAAGGAGTACTTGTGGCACCTTAGAGACTAACCAGTTTATTTGAGCATGAGCTTTCGTGAGCTACAGCTCACTTCATCGGATGCATAGCATATCGTGGAAACTGCAGAAGACATTATATACACACAGAGACCATGAAACAAAACTTCCTCCCACCCCACTCCCCCGCTGGCAACAGCTTATCTAAAGTGATCATCAAGTAGAGCCATTTCCAGCACAAATCCAGGTTTTCTCACCCTTCCCCCCCCACACACACACATACAAACTCACTCTCCTGCTGGCAACAGCCCATCCCCCTTTGAAACCCCTCTTTATAATGCGCATGATAATCAAGGTGGGTCACCTCCAGCACTAATCCAGGTTTTCTCACCCCCCCCACACACAGCCCCCCCTCCAAAAACCACACACACAAACTCATTCTCCTGCTGGCAACAGCTCATCTTACAATGTGCACAGCAATAATCCAAGTTTAACCAGAACGTCTTGGGGGGGGTTTTGCAGGAAAAAAACAAGGGGAGACAGGCTACCTTGCATTATGACTTAGCCACTCCCAGTCTCTATTCAAGCCCAAATTAATAGTATCCAATTTGCAAATGAATTCCAATTCAGCAGTTTCTCGCTGGAGTCTGGATTTGAAGTTTTTTTGCTTTAAGATAGCGACCCTCATGTCTGTGATTGCGTGACCAGAGAGATTGAAGTGTTCTCCGACTGGTTTATGAATGTTATAATTCTTGACATCTGATTTGTGTCCATTTATTCTTTTACGTAGAGACTGTCCAGTTTGACCAATGTACATGGCAGAGGGGCATTGCTGGCACATGATGACATATATCACATTGGTGGATGTGCAGGTGAACGAGCCTCTGATAGTGTGGCTGATGTTGTTAGGCCCTGTGATGGTGTCCCCTGAATAGATATGTGGGCACAGTTGGCAACGGGCTTTGTTGCAAGGATAGGTTCCTGGGCTAGTGGTTCTGTTGTGTGGTATGTGGTTGTTGGTGAGTATTGCCAGCAGGAGAGTGAGTTTGTATGTGTGTGTGTGTGGGGGGGGGGAAAGGGTGAGAAAACCTGGATTTGTGCTGGAAATGGCTCTTCTTGATGATCACTTTAGATAAGCTGTTGCCAGCGGGGAAGTTTTGTTTCATGGTCTCTGTGTGTATATAATGTCTTCTGCAGTTTCCACGATATGCTATGCATCCGATGAAGTGAGCTGTAGCTCACGAAAGCTCATGCTCAAATAAACTGGTTAGTCTCTAAGGTGCCACAAGTACTCCTTTTCTTTTTAAAAGGAGGGTCTCTTAAGAACATGAGGGCTCTTCTTGACTACTCTCTGGTCACAGATAATCATGTCAAAAAGATAGACAAAGATATGTTTCACTCAGGTGTAACCCACATAAATTCAACCCTTCTCTGGGTAGTCAACCAAGCAGTTCTGTCTCCTGCAGCTAATACAGATCCATGGGTTCCACCATCCCATTTCTAAGAGTAGCCTATTCCAGATGCTTAAAAGGAAGTAAAACCAAATGAAATCTATTACGCAGCTGGCAAACTGTGCATATTCCACCATAGGGGAAAGTTTTTCTTGATACAGCTGGTGATCAGATTATGCTGAGGCACAAGGACTGACAGTTCTTTTTATCCAATCTACTGCATATGGGCATAAGCAACTAACACAAGAATTTTAATGTGTTTCCCAGCTGCTTCCAGGCCCTCTCAGAACTCCTGATCTCTCTCTCAGCTGTCTGCTTGTCTGGCCTTTATAGCCTCAAATGTGCTTCAGCCCTCTTGGCTGCCTGAGCCTGTGCATTTCATCTGTTCACATGCTGTCAGTATTTCACCACTATGTGACTATATACTTGGATGTGGGACTGACCATGTCATTAGTGTCATTGGTGGAGTACTTGTGTGGGTGTATTCTTGTTATTATCACTATCCAATATCAATAAATTTCATGTTAAATGGATTAAGAACTGTCTTACTGACAGATCTCAAAAAGTAATGGTCTTTGGGGAATCATCATCGAATGGGGGTATTTCTAATGGGTTCTTCAGGGATTGACTTTAGGCCCAATGCTATTCAATGTTTTTGGCAATGATCTAGAGATGTAGTGGGGTGGTCACCCCACTCCGGCCCGAAAGGGGTTAAAGCAGCCCTGGAAAGGCAAGGCTGATTGGGGAAGCAGCCACAGCTGTGGCCAGCTCAGTCAGGCCATAGCTGGCCCTATAAGAGGGCTAAGGGCCAGGAACTGAGAGAGTCTCACTCTAGCCCTGGAGTGGGAAGAGCTAGCTGCCTGGGAGCAAGGTACCTGAAGTGGAACTGTGCTGAGGAAGGGCAAAGGGAGCTGGAGAGCTCCAGCCTGGTAAACCCCCAGGCTGCAGGCCTTGTTTACAGCCAAAAGGTACTGGGTCTGCAGAGATGCAGCCCGGGGATAGGCAAAGGCAGCAGGTCCTAACCCCTTGCCAGTGATGAGTGGCCATTACACTGCAGTCTGCCCCAGTGAGCGGGGGCTAGATAATGACTGGCAGTAGCCACTGAGGCAAGGTGGGTTTAGAGGGTTGGGGATTCCCCTGGGAGGGGAGACCCAGAGTGTGGGAGTACTGCTGGGGCAGAACCCCAGGGTAAAGGGTACCAGGGTCTGGGAGGGACCCAGGGCCAGTGGCAGGTGAAACACTGGCCTGCAGAGGGCGCGCTGGGCTGGAAGGAGCAAATTCCCGAGATGACTAGCAGGAGGCATCGCACCAGTGAGTCATCACCTCGCTACAAGAGGTAACTATAAAATCAGGGCTGATAAAGTTTGGAAGAGTGGTGAATAATGATGAGGACAGGACAGTTATATAGAATGATATGGCTCTCTTGGTAAGCTGGGCTCATTCAGAAAAAAGTCACATCTAGGAACAAAGAATGCAGTCCATGACTGCACAATGGGAGACTAGCTCCTGGAAAGCACTTACTCTGGAAAGGATTTATGGGACATATTGGATAAAAAATAGAACCAGGAGCTCTTATTGCGATGTTGTGGCAAAAAAGGGCTAATGCGGTGCTAGGATATATAAAGAGGGGAATAGTGAGTAGGAGGAAAGAGACGATTTTACCTCTGCATAGGGCAGAGACTGATACTAGAATGCTGCATAGAGTTCTGGTGTTCACACTTTTGAAAAGGATGTTGAAAAATTGGAGGGGGTGCAAGTAAGGAGCAAAAAACAAAAAAAGACTGAGGCTGGAGAGAAAGTCAGACAGTGAGACTTAAGGGGCTCAATCTATTTAGCTTATCAAAAGGACCAAGATATGATTTGATCATAGTGCATAAACACAGGGAGAAAATACCAGGTACTAAATGCCTCTTTAATCTAAAGGGAAAGGCATAAAAAGATCCACAGACTTGGAAGTTAAACCTGGACAAATTTGTATGAGAAATAAGGCATAAATTTATGTATTTTAACACTGAGGGTGATTAACCATTGGAACAAACTTGCAAGGCAAGTGGTGGATTCTCCATCCCTTGAAGTCTTAAAATAAAGATTTTTTTTGGAAGGCAGTCAAATGCAGGTTTACTGGTGTCAAGGTTCCTTCCCCACTCTGAACTATAGGGTACAGATGTGGGGACCTGCATGAAAGACCCCCTAAGCTTATTCTTACCAGGTTGGTTAAAAACTTCCCCAAGATACAAACTTTGCCTTGTCCTTGAACCGTATGCCGCCACCACCAAGCATTTTAAACAAAGGACAGGGAAAGAGACCACTTGGAGACGTCTTTCCCCAAAATATCCCCCCAAGCCTTACACCCCCTTTCCTGGGGAAGGCTTGATAAGAATCCTCACCAATTGGTACAGATGAGCACAGACCCAAACCCTTGGATCTTAAGAACAATGAAAAACCAATCAGGTTCTTAAAAGAAGAATTTTAATTAAAGAAAAGGTAAAAGAATCACCTCTGTAAAATCAGGATGGTAAATACCTTACAGGGTAATCAGATTAAAAAAACAGAGAATCCCTCTAGGCAAAACCTTAAGTTACAAAAAGACACAAAAACAGGAATATACATTCCATCCAGCACAGCTTACTTTACCAGCCATTAAACAAAAGGAAATCTAACACATTTCTAGCTAGATTACTTACTAACTTAACAGGAGTTGTGAGGCTGCATTCCTGATCTGTTCCCAGCAAAAGCATCACACAGACAGACCAAACCCTTTGTTCCCCCCACTCCATATCTGAAAGAATCTTGTCCCCTCATTGGCCATTTTGGGTCAGGTGCCAGCAGAGTTATCTTACCTTCCTAACCCTTTACAGGTGAAAGGATTTTGCCTCTGGCCAGGAGGGATTTTATAGCACTGTATACAGAAAGGTGGTTACCCTTCCCTTTATATTTATGACAATTGGGCTCAATAAAGGGATAATGGGATGAAGTTCTATGGCCGCTGCTATTCAGGAACTCAGACTAGATCAGCTCATAGTCCCTTCTGGACTTAAAACCTAGAAATCTATGGCATGCTTCATGAGCAAGTGAACAGTGGCATAATATAACCATTGAACTTCAAGGGCAGCGTCAGGAGGGGAAGAAGAATTATCCCCATAATCTGATCCTCATTTGACAGGAAAAGGCATAATCACTTAGCCATCCACAGATTGGTAAAGGTGTTTTTGCTTCTAGTTGTTATCCATAAATTGAGCTGAATCTACCAGGTACCAAAGTTTGGGTGACTCATTGATGAATAAAAGACAGATGCCCTCAACTGCAACAAGGTCATAGTCTCTGCTAGCTCTTCAAAATGTTTCCTTCTGCCAGCCAGCATCATCTAGGTTTCCCACAGATGAAGCCTGAACCACAACCCGGAGATTTTTATTCACACCTAGAATTTCACCCATTCAGAGTATATTCTGGTGAACAAGTTTATGGGCAGAAATGTCTGTGGTAACAGTAAGCCTTATGTTTTGGAGAATATTCACAGATAGCGAATGTTGTATATATTAACATGAATATTTAGTCCATAAACCTGATTTGAAGAGTTTTGCTTGTCCAATCAGGAAACAGAAACATGCCACGAGAGTCATATGTCCCAGGAAAACTAACTACTTGAATTTTCAATTTCTAATACCCAGTACACACAGAAAGCTGCTCATTGAACAATTTACAAACCAAGAGTTATTTTTGGAAATTATTTGTATAATGACTGTTTTTGAGAAAAATGTAATCAGCTCATAGACAGCTTACAAATATAAAAAGGTATGAAATTCATATAATAGATTCACTGCTAATTATTCTCTCATATCTACCAGCTACCCATCACAGAGCTTGGATTTTGCAAAACACCCATGATTAAGTTTAAAATGCTCTTTCAGTTGTCAACCTTAATAAATATTCATGAATATAGAGATTAAATATTTTAGTGTCTTTTAAAAATGTTATAAATCTACCTTAAAACAGGAAACATGACACGTTTGACATAGTTATTTTACTATGCTAGAAAATTGCTTTGCTTTGATACAAAAATCATTCTTTACTGAACGCTTTGCAGTAAATTTAAGATCCATCTATTTTAACAATTGCAAATGGCCTTGGTGCATGTTAAGAAAAAGCACACTAATAATGAAAAATGCAGTGTAAGGATCCCTATACAATATGTTGTACTCTCAATATTAAGTCCAGTGTATATTGGTAACTTAAGGGTAACACTCATTACAAGACCGTTGTAATTATCCTAAAAAACAAACATTACAGACTCTGAAATTCAGAGTTAAGGTTAAACATAAAAGAAACCCAAATAGGTTAAAGTACGGAAATGCATAGTTAAGATACCCAAACAACTTTAACTCTACTCTGTGGTGAAAACACAGGGTGGGCAAGAAATGAAAATCTGATCTGTGTTTAAAAATCAGGTAAATCTAATCTGTGATCACTGATACTAAAATGCCTTAAATCATAATTGTAGGGTTATTGCATGACATCACTACATAACAGAACTAAAATTTAATTTAACTTATTGGATATATTTTACAATGTAAGGTATATGAAATAAGAATTTAATCTAGACTTAATTTAACCCAGTCCCCCTTATGAGGGTACGCAATTCTTCTCTTTTCTACAAACAGCAATTCTGCCTTTAGAGGACTGGATGGTTCAGGGGACTGGTAATGGGATACAGACTCAGTTCTGGGACATCAGTTTGACTCCCGTGGAGGCTGGTGATAGGGCAAATTTACTGGAAGGGCAGAGTGAGGAATGCTGAGCAGCTGCAGTGCTGTAGCTGCTCTGGGGACAGAGAACTTCAGTCTCCAGGGCACGATATCAGCACGTTGCATAAGGAATTAAATTGATTCACTAATTTCAATAAATTCTAACGTACAAACACCTCACTACACTAGAGCTGCTCATGTAATTTACCTGGCTTGCAAAGGTGAAGCAAACAGAACCCAAGTACAGAACTCAGGAAAATGAGGACATCGCTGGCAGATATAAACTGGACCTTCCTCAGTAGAGAGACAGAGGTAGTAAAACATGGAAGAGAAAACCCTCCTCCTTCCTGTGCTGACCCTCTAAAAAGGGAGAGAAGGTGTTCAGGAGATGACTTCTCTCCTAGAGCAAGAGTTAAGATGGTGGTAATGAATTTTCCTCCTGGTAAAGACAAGATAGATAGATTGATTTACCTTTGTTCCCTGGTAGAAGTCATCTTTGGACTGGCTGCCCATAAAGGGGAACTGCATGTGTGTGTGGGTATCAATCCCCCCAGGCAGCACCAGTCTGTTGCAAGCATCTATAACTAGAAGCCCAGCAGGTGCCCCAGGCTGCAAGTGTGATCCCACTGCCCGCACTATTCCATCCTCCACATACACATCAGCCAACTGCGAGTAGTCGTCATTCACCACTCTCCCCCCTTTGATCAAAATCCTCTGCTGTAGGGGAGCCATGGCTTTTGCTGCAGGCTCCTTGCAAATGTGCCCCGCAGTGGAACCTGAATACTGAGAACAGCAGGAGAATCAGTGGCACTATCAGGCATCAGGTTCAGGCTTCTCTTCTGTAGGAATACAGACTGGGAGAACAAGAACACTCTGCATGCATTCCTTTGGAATGAAACAGACAGATTCCTGGTTCCTCCTCTAAAACTGATCCCAGCAGTTCCTCCTGAAAGGTGCTTTGCTGCCCACTCTCCCTCACCAGTCTGCTTCTCTCAGCATGTCAAGTTATTTACATGTGGCTCCCAAACATAAGTGACATACTAGTATTTATATCTCTATCAGAGGACTCTCCTCCTGCACCACTAACTCCTCCCACTGCCCCCAGTTTAGCATGTAACATCTGCTGATCACTACTCTGAACCACTCGGAGAAAGCAGGGGTTTCACCAATTTCTTTTAAAATATTTAAATAGTGACTGTGGGAACACATTTTCAGAATAGCTCAGCTCCTGTTTAGGCAACTAATAAGGGCCATATTTTCAAGAGTGCTGAGCCTTGATGCTCCCTCTATGATGCTTATAGCCAGATTTTCAGAAGTGAGCAGTGTACAACATGCTGAGCTATTTTGCAGACCTGGCCACTTATTTTGCTGTCTGAATGGGAGCTGAGCTCTTTAAAAGCTAGTGTTTAGTGCTGGGGTGGTGGCTCTGGAGTCTGGCTTTACTCAGATCAGGGACAGCGTAAGCAACAGCAGTGCAGGCTTCACTGTCACCCACACAGTAGGCTTCTGGATTAAGGCGAACCTGGGCCCCAGGCAAAGTAACAGTTAGGGTCACCTCACCACTGCACAGGGCTCCCTTCCAACCCTAACTAGTTCTGGCTGCTCCTCTTTAAAATGAGACCACCTCACTGAATCCATTCCCTATAGGGTCGTGGGGGACTGGCATTCCCACAGAGCCCATTTCTTGGAGGATGTGGGGGAAGGCCTTCAAACTCAAAAATCCCTATGCTCTGGGAAAACCCTTTCACCCCCATGCAAGGGGAGTAGCTATCCAAAATCCTTCTGTTTAACTGAGAAAAGCCCTCACAGAGCTGTCTGGATTGTGGAGGGCCCCTCTCCCAATCTTGCCTGCAGGAGGCCTGCTTCCCTGCCACCCCATCCCACCCCAAACCCATCCTTCTTGTCCCACAATAAGATCAGGTAGTGGCAAAGCGGTACCACGCTGCCCCCTTGCCATTCTTCCCCCAAGGTACTTGCCATGTCTGGGAGACCTTTACTGGGGGCAGGGCAGTCAGGACTCCTCCTCTTCTCCCCTTTTGGAATGGCTGCTTCCAATGGATGGACTTCACTTAAATGGAAGGAGTTCCATTCTCCTGGATTCAAAATGGGAAAGGCGTGTTAGGAAGGCATAAAACTAGGGAGGAAAGGAGAAAGTTACAGCTTCATGCTGGACGTGGAGGATGGTTAACACCTCACAGAATCAGGTCCTAAAGGAAGAAGGGGAATGACATTAAAGACCAAAAATGGCTGTGTTATTTGTAAATATCTGTCCAACAAGAAAAATAAAGGGAGCTTGGCCAGTGAGGAAGCAATGAAGACCTTGTAAAATAGCTGTTTATAAAGCATACGTTAGAACACTGGGATAATTTTAACACATAACACAATTATCCTCTCCTGCTAATATGTTTCCTAGTGTGACAAGGTAACTAGCGAAGAACTTAAACCACTGAGAAGTGCAGAGGTGATTGACAAATAGAATAATGCACCTTGAACCAACAACCCACATTTATATCTAACTCCACATAATAAGGATCTAGCTATAAGCTGAACCCCGACAAAGCGTGGGAGCACTGCAGATGTGGTCAGTCCTTCATGACCAGTTCCACCAGGCCCAGACAATCTGTCAGGTAGAAAGGGATTTGATCTGATCTCTACTGCCTCAAACATAGAGGACTGTAGCATGGTGCCTGCAGGATGAAGAAAAGAATCTAAATCCCACTGGCTTTCAATGAGGCACACTTCTAAGTGCCTAAGTCAATTAGGTGCTTTTGAAAGTTTTACCCTTGGAGCGAAATATATTGCTGGCAGATATCGAAGCTCTGTCCATTTATTTAGCTCACATAGACAAACAAGAAAATCTTGTATCAGCAACATTTACGTAAACTTGGTAAATGTTTAATATGGTCATAGTGCAACAGCACCTTGTTGGATTGGCCTGAATTACCCCCACTGGATAGAAATACCTCCCACTGGACCCTACAGGAAGATAATTCATCATCATCTCCTGTTCCTGAGGTCTTTCTCCTAGGGTGGATTTTTATTAAGCGCCGTTGCCTTTCAGTGGGACTTGTTCTCCTACGTCTTTTGAAAATCCTACCTCAACGATTTTTCCAAACTTCCCTTCTCTCAATTTAAAAATTGTCTTTATTATATAATCAGGACCTGACCCTGTACTGTGTAAAAGAGTTTGATGTTAAGCAATGTTTGCTCATACTACACCCTTACACCGTAATTCAGTGATTTGAGAGACTGTGTAAGAATAATTTGTGCCCTAGCATTTTTACTTCTCTGGAGCCACAGAAATATTGATAAAGTAGACATGATTGAAAGAAAGATTTAAAAGTCTAACTTGACTCAGACTCATGGTTTTGTGGTCAGGAACAAAGTAAGTATTCTCAGGAAACTATACTTAGACATCTCTTGCATGACAAATACCAAGAAATGGTAATAGGCAGAGAGATTGTGTTTTAGAGACCAATTTAATTGCATGATCTCAAAAGCAAAGGCAAACCCAAACTAGATCTATTTCTTACCAACAAGGTGTCAGTTGCTGTATAACATTCAACGTAGTCTAAGGAATGGGTTTATATTCATGCAACATTCAATGTAGTCTAAGGAATGCATTACCTAAGGAGGTGGTGGAATATCCATCTTTAGAGGTTTTTAAGGCCCAGCTTAACAAAGCCCTGGCAGGGATGATTTAGTTGGTGCTGGTCCTGCTTTGAGCAGGGGGTTGGACTAGATGACCTCCTGAGGTCTCTTCCAACCCTAACCTTCTAGGATTCTATGAGATGTGAGTGTGAGATTGCAAGAATTTAGTTTTGTAGGATTTAATAAATCTAGTGAACATAATTTAAGGTGGCTTTGAGGCTGTACTAAGGTGGAAGATATTTCAATTCCTCTGAAAGGGATATATGCTCTAGGAACTGATTTGCTCCATCACAGCCTAACTTTCAGATAGGCATATTATACTTTCCAGGGAAGAAGGTTCTGAGCTGACACTCAGGGATTAGTCAGTGGTTAACCACACTGCATCAATATAAGGGCTAGGGAGGTGTGATGTAGGAATCCCATGGTGCCAACTGGAAGAGGATGCAGAGGGCTTTACATGGATCTCCTGCATTGTATATCTGAATAATATTTCATTGAAGTGTGGCATGCAATGTTTTTCCAGGAGCCGGTAGCTCACTGGTCATCGTAATCATTGCAATGTATATATTGTGACAGACCCAGACCAGTGGGGTACAGGAGTCTGGTAGAAGGCAAATATACTGGCCACTGGATGAATAGTTTTGTTCCCTGAGTAACCAGAGCAGGGGCTGCCCGAAAGCAATCAGGAACCTACTAGAACCAATTAAGACAGGCAAGCTAATTAAGACACCTGGAGCCAATTAAGAACTTACTAGAATCAATTATGGCAGGCAGGCTAATCAGGACACCTGGTTTAAAAAGGACCTCCCATTAGTTAGTGGGGGCATGTAAGGAGCAGGGAGTGAGAAGGCATGGTACTGGAGGACTAAAGAGTACAAGTGTGATCAGGCTTCAGGAGGAAGATCCTGCAGTGAGGATAAAGAAGGTGCTGGGCGAAGGCCATGGGGAAGTAGACCAGGGAGTTGTAGCTGTCACACAGCTGATACAGAGGACAGTGTAGACAGCTGCTATCCACAGAGCCCTGGGCTGGAACCCAGTATAGAGGGTGGGCCCCAGTTCCTCCCAACTCCTGATCGGACACAGGAGGAGTTGACCTGGTCTATGAAGAATACCAGAAGGGAAGGTCTAATTTGGAAAGGGATCTGGCCTGTCCCCAACCCACTAGGTGGGGGACAGAGACTGCTGGGATTGTTCTCCATTTCCCCCATGCTGGCCAGTGATGAGATTAGCTGAGTGAACGGTAGGTTTGAGCCTCTAGCAGAAGGAGCCAAACTGAGGGCTGCCGTGAACCTCTGAGGTGAGCAAATCCATGCAGTGGGTGAGTGCAGGACCCACCAAGGCAGAGGAGGAACTTTGTGACACTATATGGATAATAATTAAGGAGTTTTGTATCTATATTAAAAGATATATGTTCTTAACATCTTGCCGTCAAAGCAAGCCACCAGGAGGTGACATGCCTCAGCAATGTTCCTTTCAGGCAGGAGGTAACAGATAGCTATCTCCTTCTCTGGTCATTTGTTGTACTGTATGCCTATTTGCATACAAGCTACAGGTGAAATAAAAGATTGTGAAATCTATGAGAAAAGAAATCTACAGGCAGAAAAAAACAGCAGGGGGTTATTTATTCAGAAAGGCAAAGTAGCTTGGGCTGCAAGGAAACACGGGATCCTTCACCTAGGCACAGACAAAGCTGTCTAAGGCTAAGGGCAGGTGGGAAGTGTCATATTAAGTCTTCACCACACGTTTCAACCTGCTAATGGCCAGCCTCACCACTACCACATTAATCGCCTTTGTCTACTTCCATTTTTATACGTATTTCCATAATGTCCCCTATTCATGGAAAACCCTCCCAGTGCATCACTTTCCCCTCATTCTTACCATACAACTCATTCAAAAACACACAAGCGTCTTAAGCATTGTGGAAAGAACCTACTAATTGTCCTGGGTTTGGGATCAGGCTCTATATCACACAAAATAAAAACAAAAAGTTACATTCTATGTTAACCTATCTTCTGTATCTACCAGTGTGCTGTCTTACCTGTATCTGCCTTTGATTTCAAACCCGAGGCAGACAATGTCACCGTGCATGGCTTGTACCAAGCACATCATCAGCATTAAATGTATAAGTCTTTATTTTGTGTCAAAAAAGAAAATCAACCTTTTGTTGGTGGGATCTGACTCTGATGAAAATGAACATGCGTTGGTCTGCACTGCTTTGGATTGTTATTGCGCAGAACCCATCAACATGGAAGCAAGTTCACTGGAATGGTGGGCAAAGCATGAAGGGATATATGAATCTTTACCACACTGAGCACATAAATATATTGCGATGCCAGCTACAACAGTTCTATACGAATGTCTGTTTTCACTTTCAGGTGACATTGTAAACAAGAAGTGGGCGCATTATTTCCTGCAAATGTAAACAAACTTGTTTGTCTGAGTGACTGACTGAACAAGAAGTAGGACTGAGTGGACTTGTTGGCACTAAAATTTTACATTATTTTGTTTTTGAGAGCAGTTATTTTTTTGTACATAATTCTACATTTGTAAGTTCGACTTTCACAATAAACAGATTACGCTACAATACTTCTATTAGATGAATTGAAATACTATTTTTTTACAGTGCAAATATTTGTAATAAATATAAAGTGAGCATTCTACATTTTGTATTCTGTGTTGTAATTTAAATCAATATTTAAATATTTTGGATGGTTTCTACATTTTCAAATAAATGGTATTCTATTATTAACAGAGTGATTAATCATGCCATTAATCACGATTAAAAAAATTAACCGGGCAATTTTGATTTTTTTTAAATTGCTTGACAGACCTATTAAAAACCTTTGTTATAGCAAGTCAGGTACTGGTTTCTATTCTTGCAGATTTAGTCTCTTCCTCCCTTAATCATAACTGTGCTAGTCATTATCAACTGCACTGGAATAAACGAGAGCAGAATCTGACCCAGGAAATCTACAGTCAAAATTTATCCCAGTTAAAAAAAAAAAAAAGCTAGGAGTGGCAGAACTAATGTGGCTACTAAGGGAAGCAAGAAGCAGAGTCAAAAAGATATACAATCCAACTGGGACACTGGAAAGATAAAAAACAAGCATAAAAAAGGGAAAAACTTTTCACAAACCAAAGGAACTGGTCTCATCAGTAATAGATACACTAGAAGATCATTTCCTCTGAGCATCTGCTGTAGGCTATGTGTATCTTCTAGATTTGTTGTTAATTTGGTCCTCAGACATAAATAAAATATGTTTGCATAGTATTTCTCCAGGTACACAGAAAGTGGTTACATATGTACTTAGGCAGTGTGACAGAACATTGCAGAGAAAAATAACTTTTGACTAAATTACGTATCTATGACAGCCATGTAGGACATCTGTATAATTCTCTTTAGCCTTCACCATTCAGTTTTAAATACATTTTCTTGTTACTTCAGTGCATGTGCACTATAAAAATATTCGTGCTCATGAACTGGTGCTGCACTATTTTATTTGAATCAGCAGCCAAAAGTGAAGTCTCTGTTCTAGTACTATTCTTTTGCAGTTTTAAAAATATTTCTTCTTTCATCGTTTTGATCTCTGAAACTACTCAGGAAAAGAAAACTCTCTCACTTGTTTGGAGAGATGATAAACAAAGTGGCAACAGAATTTAACTTTTTTTTTTTAAATCAGATTTTTAACTAAGTTTGCTGAGCAGTCAGTAGCAGACATTTCAAGGGTGCTTCCTTGGAGAACAAGCCACAACTGGTTGCAGGGGTGGGGGTGGGGGGGAGAATCACAGAGACTATCTGCACTGGAATTTTTTTCTTGTTCCTTACAGGCTCAGTCCTGCTCCTGTTTAAGTCAATGGGAATTTGGCCATATATTTCAATGGGATTGGACTTCATTATGCAACAACTTGCCTGATCCACTAAGACAACTCCTATATTTCTAAATTTAAAAGTGATACATTTTTCCACAATACTCCTTTGGAACCTAGTACCACAGGATGTTCTTCTGCAAAAGACCTTATTAGGATTTTTTTTTTTAAAGATTGGATGAACAATATCTAGTTAAATGAAGTAGGATAAAAACTTAAGGGATGTCAGCTCATTAACTGTGTAATTTTATGGTCTTTTTATAATTGCCCATTATGGATGTTTTTACACCTTCTCAAACATCTGATACTGGCTGTTGTTGAGGCAAGATATTGGTGTCTGTCTTGTGACAGGGTTGGGCCGGATGGCTACAGGAGAGTAATAGAAGGCAGATATTTTAGCTCCAGGTTAAGTATATCCCTTTTCCCTGGGGCGGCCTCCACCTCCTGAAGCACGCGCCGGGGGGTGCGAAGGCTGGAGAGCCCCATGCGTCGAGCGAGCGTCGGGGGATCCAGCCAGTCTCCCCGGTCGTAGTCCAGGAGGTCCCCGACCCTCGTAACTCCCGCCAGGACCAACCTCTGGCGCACCGTGCGGGACTCCGCCGCCTGCACACGAAGTTGGGGGTTGTGTAGCAGGGGCTCCGTGAGGAGATCTGCCCCCACGAATGGCCGCCACGGACCTGGTCGTTGAAAACAGTTTCCAGGTCCGGAGGAGGTCCTGGTAGAAATCCGGCAGCCCGGAGAGGTCTCGCGGAAAACCTCTCGGACAAGATAAAAGAGCTGCCGGTCATATCGGAGCCCATGGAAGCGGCGTAGGAAGGCATGCGCCAATATGCTCCACGTCGCAACTACCTGCACTATAAAGGAGCCTCTGCAGGGCCTGGAGGCGGAAAACACGGACCTGAGTGTACAGACACTTCAGGCCCTGCCCTCCTTCCTTCAGGGGCAAATGAAGAACTCCAACAGGGGCCCAGTGCAATCCTGACCAAAGAACTCCCAGAATCAATCTCCGGAGGTGGGACAGGAAACCCGGGGCCGGGGCTAGGGTGTTGAGCCGGGTACCAGAGCGTGGACAGGACTAGTTGGTTAAGCACCAGTGCTCTCCCTCGAAGGGAGAGACATCGGAGTAGCCTCGTCCATTTCCTGATCCGCTCAATCACGCCGCCTTCCAAATTTTGCCAGTTCTCCGGCGGAGAAGGATGCGTGGCAGAAAGGTAAACGCCGAGATAGAGCAGAGGGCCGGCACTCCACCGGATGGTCTGAAGCGCGGGTGGGAGGGAGCTTACCTGCCGCCAGCCCCCCCACCGCCAAGCCAGAGCTCTTGACCCAGTTGACTCGGGCGGAGGAGGCTGCTGAATAGATGGCTTGGCATGCCTCCACTCGCGCCAAGTCGCCCGGGTCCTGGACCACGAGGAGGACGTCATCGGCGTACGCCGACAGGACCAGCCGCAGCTCCGGCTCCCGCAGCACCAACCCCGTCAACCTCCTGCGGAGGAGACAGAGGAAAGGCTCGATCGCCAGAGCGTACAGCTGGCCTGAGAGGGGGCACCCCTGCCGCACCCCTCGCCCGAAGCTGACCGGTTCGGTCAGGGTCCAGTTGAGCCTAACCAAACACTCCGCGGAGGCGTACAGCACCCGGAGAAAACTCACAAACTGAGGTCCGAATCCAAACGCCCGCAGGGTGCTCAGGAGGTACCCATGATCTACTCTATCAAAAGCCTTCTCCTGATCGAGAGACAGGAGGGCGAACGACAGACCGTCTCTCCGCCCGAGTTCCAAAAGGTCTCGGACTAGAAAGAGGTTGTCAAAAATGCTGCGACCCGGGACAGTATAGGTCTGGTCTGGGTGAATCACGTCCGCCATCACGGACCCTAGCCGCAGCGAGATTGCTTTCGCTACGATTTTGTAATCCGTGCTAAGGAGTGAAAGGGGACGCCAGTTTCGTAAGTCGCGGAGGTCCCCCTTCTTCGGCAGCAAGGCGAGCACCGCTCGTCTGCACGAGAGAGGGAGGACCCCGCTCTGCAGGGACTCAGCCCAGACAGTGACTAGGTCTGGGCCAAGGATGTCCCAGAACGCACGGTAAAACTCCACGGTCAGCCCGTCCATGCCCGGAGATTTATTGGTGGGCATGCGACGGAGGGCTTCCGAGAACTCGGCCAGGGTGAGAGGCAGCTCTAGCCGGTCTCGGTCGCCCACGCTGACCGTGGGGAGTTCCTCCCAGAGCACCCCGCAAGCGCCAGGATCGGTCGGATCCGGGGAGAAAAGGTTTGCGTAGAAGTCACGGGCCCTCCCACACATCTCCTCCGGATCCGTGAGGGGGGTGCCGTCTTCCGCTAGAAGGCAGGTGACGTGTTTTTTGGCCCCCCTCGTTTTCTCCAGGGCGTAGAAGAAGCGGGAGCCGCGATCCATCTCCCGAAGGAGGCGGATGCGGGACCGGACAAAGGCACCCCGGGCCCGGTGGTCCTCGAGGGCTCGAAGTTCCTCCCGCTTCTCCCGGCACGCTCCGCAGAGGGACGGGTCCCCGGGGCTGGCGGCCAGGCGCCTCTCCAGCTCTAAGACCTCCCGTTCCAACTGCTCTATCGCCGCATTTCTCCGTCGGCTGGTGCCCCGAGTGTAGTTGCGGCAGAAGAGCTTGGCGCGGACCTTCCCTAAATCCCACCAGCGCCGCACCGAGGGAAAGGCACGCCACTGCTCCCGCCAGGCCAGCCAAAACTCCCGGAAGGACATCACAAAGCTCTCGTCCTCCAGCAGGCTGTTATTAAAGTGCCAGTAAGCCGGCCCCGGTCCTCTCTACACGGAGGGAGACCGTGACGGTAACTAAATGATGGTCGGAAAAAGGGGCCGGCCGAACGGTGGAGGAGTGGGCCTGTGAAAGATGGAAACGGGATAGGTAAATACGGTCTAACCGAGAGCGGTGTGACCGATGGGCCTCCACCCGAACAAAGGTAAACGTGGAAGTATCATCTGGGTGATGGTCACGCCAGACGTCCACTAGGGAGTGATAATCGACTATGTCTCGGAGAATGGTCGCGGCGGCCGGGCTCGGCTCGGCCCCCGAGCGGTCCCGTTCCTCAAGGGTGGTGTTAAAGTCCCCTCCCAGGATCAGGCACTCGTGCGAGTCTAGGGTGCCGAGAAAATCGGACACCTGCTGGTAGAATTGTGGCCGCTGTGAACTCACTTGCGGGGCATAGATATTAACAAGATTGACCACGAGCCCCTCCAGACGAACTCGGAGGTGCAACAAGTGGCCCGGCACGGCCTCAGTGACCCCTAGCACCTCGGGCCGCAGGGTGGGGGAGAACAGGGTCGCCACTCCAGCTTGCCAAGTCGTGCAGTGGCTGAAGTATACCCCGTCCCCCCACTCCAGCCGCCACCTATCCTCGGCGGTTGGGTCCGTGTGGGTCTCCTGCAGGAAAACCACAGAGTACCCCCCCTCCCGAAGGTAGGAGAGCACCTGGGACCTGCGGAGAGCCATCCTACAGCCCCTGGTGTTCAGGGTTACAATAAGGAGAGGTGTCATGCGGAGGGCTGGGGGGGTGGGGAGTTCTCATTGGTGGGGGTGCTCAAGGCCCCCGGCGGGTCGCGTAGCAACCCGTGTCCCATCCCGTGAGTAAGTAAATCTCTCCGGAAGCTGCGGGCCCGCTCGTAGGCCGCGGCACCGCCCTTCCCTTGCCCTCTGCCCTCCCTCATAAGGGCTCTCGCGGCCCGAAGGAGTTGATCAAAGTCCCCCCATTGCTGGAGAGCCAGCTGTGCCCTACCGCGGGCACCACGGCATCGTTCTAAGAACTCCCGTAGTGCATGCTGCAGCTCATGGGGGGGTGGGGTTACAATTCCCAGAGCAGTCCCTGGTGGGGCTCTTGATACAGCCTCGTGGTCCGCTAAGGCGGGTAGGCAGGGTGCGGACCGCCGACGGGGTGTCTGACAGGCTGGGGTTATTAACTCCATCTCATGCCTTGGGGTGGACGGGGATGGCAGGGGGAAAGGTGCAACTCCTGAGGAGTCGCAACTAGAAAACGTAAAGACTGCTCCCTGGGGGGAATCTGCAAAGGGCGGAAAAGAAATAACCCCAGGGGCGGCGGTAGCCTTGCAGGAGGAGGGAAACTGAACCGGAATAGGGGTGGGGGCAGGGGCAGAGGTAAGGCCCTGGGCTTCAGGAGGCGAGCAGCGGAAAGAAGGTGCCTCCCGAGCAGGGTCGGGGGTTAAGGGGCAAGGGAGGGGGCTCCGAGGAATGCTAGGTACTGGCTCCGGGGTGGTCGTGGCAGCCATGGCATCAGGTGGTAAACCACTTTCCGTGGGGTGCTCACCCGGAAAGGCAGTCAGGGGGAAAGAACATGGGGAAAGGGGGCCTGGGGTGAGATTGCCCAAATCGAGGCCGGCCGGCAGTAAATCATCCCCTCCCTGGGTGACCGGGGTCAAATCTAGGGCTTCAATCTCTGCATACACAGAGGAGAGGCCAACTCCCACCACCCCAGGGGCCTCTCCGCTAGGGCCCGCCTCAACGGTCACGTCGGGGTTCGTAGGGAGTTCAGGTGGTATCCGGTTAGAAGGGGCTTCCTCCGGGGCTTCGGAGGGGAGGGTCCCCCGCGGAGGGGGGATTCCACCCTCCAATGCTGGTCTATCTTCACCTCCCGACACCAGCGAATGGATCGCACTCGTGGCCGAGGCGGGAGGCTCAAGGTCGGTACCTCCCTTCCTGGTCTTCCGGGGGGCTTCCGCGTCAGGTGAATGCAGCGGAGCTCGAGCCCTCCGCTTGCCTCGCTTCCCCTGGACTACAGTCCAGCCCTCCATGGCGTCGTCCGGGGGTTGAGTAGCAGGGGACGGAGCGGGGCGCGGAGGCAGAGGTTCAGGGGTTCGGGGGGGTAGCGGTAAGGCAGCATTAGGGGCGGGGGGTTCTCCTCGGGGCGAGCCCTCTCCTGCACCCGGTAAAAGCTTTGCCACACCCTCCTCTATAGGCTCTGCCGAGGTGGTTACAGCAAGAGCGGGACTCCCGTGGTCGCCCGGGCGTTGTTGGAGAGGTGCCTCTTGGGCCCGGACGGGGGCAGCGTTGGATCGGGTGGGAGGAGGGGTGGTTTCAGGTGCCGGGTGGCCAGGGGTGTCGGCAACGACAGGGCCGATATCCTGCCGGGTCTCGGGGGTCTCAGGTGCCTCTCTCCCCCGGGCCAAAGGGCAGTCCCTGCGGACATGCCCCGCCGAGCGGCAGAGGTAGCACCGGGCCTCTCCGGTGGAATAAAAGACCCTATAGCGGGCTCCCTGGTAGGGGACTAGGAAGGACCCCTCGAGCGCCTCTCCGTCACGCACCCCCGCCGGCAGTGAAATCTGCACTTGCCGGCGGAACGAAAGGACGTGACGGAGGGCGGGGTCCTTGCAGCCTAACGGGAGAGGGCTGATAGCAGAGACAAGCTTCCCCAGGGCAGAGAGAGCAGGTAACAGGGCAACATTAGGTAAAAAGGGAGGAACGGAGGTGAGGACGAAGCGAACGCCCAGATCTTCTAGCGGTTCTAGGGGGAGAAACACCCCCCCCACCACTAGGCCCTTCTCCACCGCCTCCTGGGCGGCAGTCTCCGAAGCCAGAAAGAAAACGACCTTCCCATACATCTTGGAGGCCGCCACAATGGCCATGGGTCCTACCACTTTCGCCAACGCCTGCACGTATGCCTCCACGTGGGGCGAGGCGGGCACTAGGAGGCAACGGACACCGTGCTTCCTGGTCAGGGCGGGAAGAGGGCCCCGGTTGCTAGTGATGGCAGCGGAGGTAGTGGGTGGGCGAGATGAGGAGGCGGCAGGTGAGGGGGGGCCTGTCGCCACCCGGGCATACGTCCTGGGGGCCGGGGGAGGGATGGTCGCAGAGCTGGTGGAGGGAACAGCTGGGAGGGGTGCCGCGATCGATGACGAGGCCACAGTGGTGGGGGCGGCCTCTGCCACGGAGGGTCCAGCGGCATTAGCGGGGCCCTTCCCTTTCGGCTCGCTTCGATTTTTCCGTCTAACTGGGGGGGGGTCCTAGAATCTAATGGGGTAAGAACCAGAGCAGCAGTAGTAATTGCCCCGGTGCCTCCCACTGCCGAGGCCCCAGCGGGGGCGGGGGCAGGGGTTCTAACAATGGAGGCGGTGGGGAGATCTTGAGGGGTGGGCAGGGGGGTAGATGGGGAAGGGACAACCAATTTCGTCAGAGGGGCCTTGCGTCCCTCCTTCTCTGCCATTGTAAGCAGGGAGAGACAGGGAGACACTGGAAGGAGGGGGGGGGGCAAAAATCGGGGTCCGGTAGTAGGGGTAGGCTATGGGATAAACAATCCGGGGGGGGGGAGGGGTGGAGGGAGGACGACCCACCACAATTGTCCAAAGAGTCTCGTTTGGTTGGTTGTTATGCCCGGTCCGAAAGGCAAAGTCCAAAGCAAACAGCTGGATCCGAAGGCAGATGGCAGATTGCCAGCAGGGACGAAGCGGCGGGGGCCGTGATAGTTGTAGTAGTGGTGGGGGGGGTTGGGGGCACCGATGGATCTGGGGGTAGCTCCCTGCTACACCCCTGTGCCGCCACCGACGCAGCTGAAACGCAGTCAACTCCCCCCCCCCGAGGGTATAATTCAAAAGAAATCCCTCAGTCTTACGGCTTCTCTCCACGATGATTCATAGCTGCCCGGGCGAGTTCTCCGGCCTCTGGCGTCTGCTGCAGCTGTTGGCTCTGTCCCAAGGCTCTCGGCAGCTAGGAATGTTGTAATGATAAGGAAAAAGTCCAGGCAAAAAACAAGACAGCTGGGTCTGGGGGCGTCCACTCCCCTCTCCGGACAGCGGGTCGGCAGTCCTCCCCCCCTCCTCTGGGGGTTTCAATTAAGCAAAAAGCAAAGTCCAGGAGCAGGCAGTGGGGGGGGTGCTGGCGGCCGGCCAGCCCACTGACGCAGCTCAGAAAAACGGGAAAAAACAAAACCAAAAAAACAAAGCGTCCGGCCCAAACGCGGGGGGGGAAACTAAGCGAAAGGAAAAGTGTGAAAAATCCGGGCCGGGGGGCTTTAGGAAAGAGAGGAAAGCAGATAGCTCAGGAGCGAGCGAAAAACGATTCCGTCTCCCGTAACAGGGAAGGTTTTTTTTTTTTTTTTTTTTTTTTTTGAAACAGAAAAGAAGTTTATTTGTATCAGTTACAGAAATTACAAAAAGATAAAGAAAAACTTAGCAACAAAACAACGCAATCAAAAGATATAACACAACAGCTTTCAGGAGGGAGAGGTGTTCAGGTTAGCCCAGGCCCAGAGCGGGGGGGCTTCCTCGACACTCGTGGTCTTCCACCCTCCTGAGTTACCTGGTGGCCTAGAGCGGGGGGGCTTCCTCGACACTCGTGGTCTTCCACCCCCTCGAGTTACCTAGTGCCGCGCCCAGGGTCACCGACCCTCCCTCTCCTGAGAGTGCCCGACAAGATGGGCACGGCTGTGGGGTGGGTGGTTGGGAGGGAGGGGGGTACACCCATGTATTATAAGACCCCTCCTAGATGACAATAATGATGGTATTCACAGCAGCTAACGGCTGTGGCTGGCGTCCCTCGCTCCATCCCTCAATCAGAGGGTCAGGCGGAGGGAACCGGACGGGGTCACCGAGCAGAGAACCCCGGACAGCGCCCACCGCTCCTCGAAGGTGTCAAGGGAGTCGGTGGACGCCGCCCAGAGGAACTCCGCCCGGATGCGTGAATGTACTGAGGATCGGAAAACGGCCCTACAATCGCAGGACGCCTCATGAGCCAACCTCCGCTCTCTGGTCTTATAAATGGCTGTTTTAGCCAAAGCTAGGAGGAGGTTAACCAGGAGATCCCGCGACTTGGTGGGGCCACGGATGGGGAGTGTGTAGATGAAGAGGTGGGGAGAAAAATGAAGCCAGAAGCGCAATAGAAGATTTGTGAGGAGCCGAAAAAGGGGCTGCAATCTGGCACACTCTAAATAGACATGCGCCAGGGTTTCCCTCACATTACAAAAAGGACAAGTATCCGGGATGGAAGTAAACCGTGTCAAAAACACGCCCGTGCTCACAGCCCCGTGAAGGAGCCGCCAACTGATGTCCCCGACGGGCCTCGGGACCAAGGTGGAGTACAGGCTGGCCCACCGAGGTTGCTCACCCTCCAGAGGTGGTAGGAGATCTCGCCACTTTGTATCGGGGCGGGACACCAGGGTGCGGGCGTGAAGGGTATGAAGCGTGAGTGTATATAGATATTGCCGTGGTGCAACTTGAAAACCGACCGGTTGCAGTTCATGCAGCCGGCTTGCAGTGAAAGGATGAGGGGTGTGTTGGGATCGGCAGGGTAGGGGCCCGATGGAAAGGTCCGGCGGGCCTGGGGTAGAGGATGGGCGGGGTGCGCCCTCGCGCAAGGCTCGGCTAACATAAGCCCGAGCGGCGGGGGTCAAAGCGGCCTCCACCTCCTGAAGCACGCGCCGGGGGGTGCGAAGGCTGGAGAGCCCCATGCGTCGAGCGAGCGTCGGGGGATCCAGCCAGTCTCCCCGGTCGTAGTCCAGGAGGTCCCCGACCCTCGTAACTCCCGCCAGGACCAACCTCTGGCGCACCGTGCGGGACTCCGCCGCCTGCACACGGAGTTGGGGGTTGTGTAGCAGGGGCTCCGTGAGGAGATCTGCCCCCACGATGGCCGCCACGGACCTGGTCGTTGAAAACAGTTTCCAGGTCCGGAGGAGGTCCTGGTAGAAATCCGGCAGCCCGGAGAGGTCTCGCGGAAAACCTCTCGGACAAAGAAAAAAGAGCTGCCGGTCATATCGGAGCCCATGGAAGCGGCGTAGGAAGGCATGCGCCAATATGCTCCACGTCGAACTACCTGCACTATAAAGGAGCCTCTGCAGGGCCTGGAGGCGGAAAACACGGACCTGAGTGTACAGACACTTCAGGCCCTGCCCTCCTTCCTTCAGGGGCAAATGAAGAACTCCAACAGGGGCCCAGTGCAATCCTGACCAAAAGAACTCCAGAATCAATCTCCGGGGGTGGGACAGGAAACCCGGGGCCGGGGCTAGGGTGTTGAGCCGGTACCAGAGCGTGGACAGGACTAGTTGGTTAAGCACCAGTGCTCTCCCTCGAAGGGAGAGACATCGGAGTAGCCTCGTCCATTTCCTGATCCGCTCAATCACGCCGCCTTCCAAATTTTGCCAGTTCTCCGGCGGAGAAGGGTGCGTGGCAGAAAGGTAAACGCCGAGATAGAGCAGAGGGCCGGCACTCCACCGGATGGTCTGAAGCGCGGGTGGGAGGGAGCTTACCTGCCGCCAGCCCCCCACCGCCAAGCCAGAGCTCTTGACCCAGTTGACTCGGGCGGAGGAGGCTGCCGAATAGATGGCTTGGCATGCCTCCACTCGCGCCAAGTCGCCCGGGTCCTGGACCACGAGGAGGACGTCATCGGCGTACGCCGACAGGACCAGCCGCAGCTCCGGCTCCCGCAGCACCAACCCCGTCAACCTCCTGCGGAGGAGACAGAGGAAAGGCTCGATCGCCAGAGCGTACAGCTGGCCTGAGAGGGGGCACCCCTGCCGCACCCCTCGCCCGAAGCTGACCGGTTCGGTCAGGGTCCAGTTGAGCCTAACCAAACACTCCGCGGAGGCGTACAGCACCCGGAGAAAACTCACAAACTGAGGTCCGAATCCAAACGCTCGCAGGGTGCTCAGGAGGTACCCATGATCTACTCTATCAAAAGCCTTCTCCTGATCGAGAGACAGGAGGGCGAACGACAGACCGTCTCTCCGCCCGAGTTCCAAAAGGTCTCGGACTAGAAAGAGGTTGTCAAAAATGCTGCGACCCGGGACAGTATAGGTCTGGTCTGGGTGAATCACGTCCGCCATCACGGACCCTAGCCGCAGCGAGATTGCTTTCGCTACGATTTTGTAATCCGTGCTAAGGAGTGAGAGGGGACGCCAGTTTCGTAAGTCGCGGAGGTCCCCCTTCTTCGGCAGCAAGGCGAGCACCGCTCGTCTGCACGAGAGAGGGAGGACCCCGCTCTGCAGGGACTCAGCCCAGACAGTGACTAGGTCTGGGCCAAGGATGTCCCAGAACGCACGGTAAAACTCCACGGTCAGCCCGTCCATGCCCGGAGATTTATTGGTGGGCATGCGACGGAGGGCTTCCGAGAACTCGGCCAGGGTGAGAGGCAGCTCTAGCCGGTCTCGGTCGCCCACGCTGACCGTGGGGAGTTCCTCCCAGAGCACCCCGCAAGCGCCAGGATCGGTCGGATCCGGGGAGAAAAGATTTGCGTAGAAGTCACGGGCCCTCCCACACATCTCCTCCGGATCCGTGAGGGGGGTGCCGTCTTCCGCTAGAAGGCAGGTGACGTGTTTTTTGGCCCCCCTCGTTTTCTCCAGGGCGTAGAAGAAGCGGGAGCCGCGATCCATCTCCCGAAGGAGGCGGATGCGGGACCGGACAAAGGCACCCCGGGCCCGGTGGTCCTCGAGGGCTCGAAGTTCCTCCCGCTTCTCCCGGCACGCTCCGCAGAGGGACGGGTCCCCGGGGCTGGCGGCCAGGCGCCTCTCCAGCTCTAAGACCTCCCGTTCCAACTGCTCTATCGCCGCATTTCTCCGTCGGCTGGTGCCCCGAGTGTAGTTGCGGCAGAAGAGCTTGGCGCGTACCTTCCCTAGATCCCACCAGCGCCGCACCGAGGGAAAGGCACGCCACTGCTCCCGCCAGGCCAGCCAAAACTCCCGGAAGGACATCACAAAGCTCTCGTCCTCCAGCAGGCTGTTATTAAAGTGCCAGTAAGCCGGCCCCGGTCTCTCTACACGGAGGGAGACCGTGACGGTAACTAAATGATGGTCGGAAAAAGGGGCCGGCCGAACGGTGGAGGAGTGGGCCTGTGAAAGATGGAAACGGGATAGGTAAATACGGTCTAACCGAGAGCGGTGTGACCGATGGGCCTCCACCCGAACAAAGGTAAACGTGGAAGTATCATCTGGGTGATGGTCACGCCAGACGTCCACTAGGGAGTGATAATCGACTATGTCTCGGAGAATGGTCGCGGCGGCCGGGCTCGGCTCGGCCCCCGAGCGGTCCCGTTCCTCAAGGGTGGTGTTAAAGTCCCCTCCCAGGATCAGGCACTCGTGCGAGTCTAGGGTGCCGAGAAAATCGGACACCTGCTGGTAGAATTGTGGCCGCTGTGAACTCACTTGCGGGGCATAGATATTAACAAGATTGACCACGAGCCCCTCCAGACGAACTCGGAGGTGCAACAAGTGGCCCGGCACGGCCTCAGTGACCCCTAGCACCTCGGGCCGCAGGGTGGGGGAGAACAGGGTCGCCACTCCAGCTTGCCAAGTCGTGCAGTGGCTGAAGTATACCCCGTCCCCCCACTCCAGCCGCCACCTATCCTCGGCGGTTGGGTCCGTGTGGGTCTCCTGCAGGAAAACCACAGAGTACCCCCCCTCCCGAAGGTAGGAGAGCACCTGGGACCTGCGGAGAGCCATCCTACAGCCCCTGGTGTTCAGGGTTACAATAAGGAGAGGTGTCATGCGGAGGGCTGGGGGGGTGGGGAGTTCTCATTGGTGGGGGTGCTCAAGGCCCCCGGCGGGTCGCGTAGCAACCCGTGTCCCATCCCGTGAGTAAGTAAATCTCTCCGGAAGCTGCGGGCCCGCTCGTAGGCCGCGGCACCGCCCTTCCCTTGCCCTCTGCCCTCCCTCATAAGGGCTCTCGCGGCCCGAAGGAGTCGATCAAAGTCCCCCCATTGCTGGAGAGCCAGCTGTGCCCTACCGCGGGCACCACGGCATCGTTCTAAGAACTCCCGTAGTGCATGCTGCAGCTCATGGGGGGGTGGGGTTACAATTCCCAGAGCAGTCCCTGGTGGGGCTCTTGATACAGCCTCGTGGTCCGCTAAGGCGGGTAGGCAGGGTGCGGACCGCCGACGGGGTGTCTGACAGGCTGGGGTTATTAACTCCATCTCATGCCTTGGGGTGGACGGGGATGGCAGGGGGAAAGGTGCAACTCCTGAGGAGTCGCAACTAGAAAACGTAAAGACTGCTCCCTGGGGGGAATCTGCAAAGGGCGGAAAAGAAATAACCCCAGGGGCGGCGGTAGCCTTGCAGGAGGAGGGAAACTGAACCGGAATAGGGGTGGGGGCAGGGGCAGAGGTAAGGCCCTGGGCTTCAGGAGGCGAGCAGCGGAAAGAAGGTGCCTCCCGAGCAGGGTCGGGGGTTAAGGGGCAAGGGAGGGGGCTCCGAGGAATGCTAGGGTACTGGCTCCGGGGTGGTCGTGGCAGCCATGGCATCAGGTGGTAAACCACTTTCCGTGGGGTGCTCACCCGGAAAGGCAGTCAGGGGGAAAGGACATGGGGAAAGGGGGCCTGGGGTGAGATTGCCCAAATCGAGGCCGGCCGGCAGTAAATCATCCCCTCCCTGGGTGACCGGGGTCAAATCTAGAGCTTCAATCTCTGCATACACAGAGGAGAGGCCAACTCCCACCACCCCAGGGGCCTCTCCGCTAGGGCCCGCCTCAACGGTCACGTCGGGGTTCGTAGGGAGTTCAGGTGGTATCCGGTTAGAAGGGGCTTCCTCCGGGGCTTCGGAGGGGAGGGTCCCCCGCGGAGGGGGGATTCCATCCTCCAATGCTGGTCTATCTTCACCTCCCGACACCAGCGAATGGATCGCACTCGTGGCCGAGGCGGGAGGCTCAAGGTCGGTACCTCCCTTCCTGGTCTTCCGGGGGGCTTCCGCGTCAGGTGAATGCAGCGGAGCTCGAGCCCTCCGCTTGCCTCGCTTCCCCTGGACTACAGTCCAGCCCTCCATGGCGTCGTCCGGGGGTTGAGTAGCAGGGGACGGAGCGGGGCGCGGAGGCAGAGGTTCAGGGGTTCGGGGGGGTAGCGGTGAAGGCAGCATTAGGGGCGGGGGGTTCTCCTCGGGGCGAGCCCTCTCCTGCACCCGGTAAAAGCTTTGCCACACCCCCCTCCTATAGGCTCTGCCGAGGTGGTTACAGCAAGAGCTGGGACTCCCGTGGTCGCCCGGGCGTTGTTGGAGAGGTGCCTCTTGGGCCCGGACGGGGGCAGCGGTGGATCGGGTGGGAGGAGGGGTGGTTTCAGGTGCCGGGTGGCCAGGGGTGTCGGCAACGACAGGGGCCGATATCCCTGCCGGGTCTCGGGGGTCTCAGGTGCCTCTCTCCCCCGGGCCAAAGGGCAGTCCCTGCGGACATGCCCCGCCGAGCGGCAGAGGTAGCACCGGGCCTCTCCGGTGGAATAAAAGACCCTATAGCGGGCTCCCTGGTAGGGGACTAGGAAGGACCCCTCGAGCGCCTCTCCGTCACGCACCCCCGCCGGCAGTGAAATCTGCACTTGCCGGCGGAACGAAAGGACGTGACGGAGGGCGGGGTCCTTGCAGCCTAACGGGAGAGGGCTGATAGCAGAGACAAGCTTCCCCAGGGCAGAGAGAGCAGGTAACAGGGCAACATTAGGTAAAAAGGGAGGAACGGAGGTGAGGACGAAGCGAACGCCCAGATCTTCTAGCGGTTCTAGGGGGAGAAACACCCCCCCCACCACTAGGCCCTTCTCCACCGCCTCCTGGGCGGCAGTCTCCGAAGCCAGAAAGAAAACGACCTTCCCATACATCTTGGAGGCCGCCACAATGGCCATGGGTCCTACCACTTTCGCCAACGCCTGCACGTATGCCTCCACGTGGGGCGAGGCGGGCACTAGGAGGCAACGGACACCGTGCTTCCTGGTCAGGGCGGGAAGAGGGCCCCGGTTGCTAGTGATGGCAGCGGAGGTAGTGGGTGGGCGAGATGAGGAGGCGGCAGGTGAGGGGGGGCCTGTCGCCACCCGGGCATACGTCCTGGGGGCCGGGGGAGGGATGGTCGCAGAGCTGGTGGAGGGAACAGCTGGGAGGGGTGCCACGACCGATGACGAGGCCACAGTGGTGGGGGCGGCCTCTGCCATGGAGGGCCCAGCGGCATTAGCGGGGCCCTTCCCTTTCGGCTCGCTTCGATTTTTCCGTCTAACTGGGGGGGGGTCCTAGAATCTAATGGGGTAAGAACCAGAGCAGCAGTAGTAATTGCCCCGGTGCCTCCCACTGCCGAGGCCCCAGCGGGGGCGGGGGCAGGGGTTCTAACAATGGAGGCGGTGGGGAGATCTTGAGGGGTGGGCAGGGGGGTAGATGGGGAAGGGACAACCAATTTCGTCAGAGGGGCCTTGCGTCCCTCCTTCTCTGCCATTGTAAGCAGGGAGAGACAGGGAGACACTGGAAGGAGGGGGGGGGGCAAAAATCGGGGTCCGGTAGTAGGGGTAGGCTATGGGATAAACAATCCGGGGGGGGGGAGGGGTGGAGGGAGGACGACCCACCACAATTGTCCAAAGAGTCTCGTTTGGTTGGTTGTTATGCCCGGTCCGAAAGGCAAAGTCCAAAGCAAACAGCTGGATCCGAAGGCAGATGGCAGATTGCCAGCAGGGACGAAGCGGCGGGGGCCGTGATAGTTGTAGTAGTGGTGGGGGGGGTTGGGGGCACCGATGGATCTGGGGGTAGCTCCCTGCTACACCCCTGTGCCGCCACCGACGCAGCTGAAACGCAGTCAACTCCCCCCCCCCGAGGGTATAATTCAAAAGAAATCCCTCAGTCTTACGGCTTCTCTCCACGATGATTCATAGCTGCCCGGGCGAGTTCTCCGGCCTCTGGCGTCTGCTGCAGCTGTTGGCTCTGTCCCAAGGCTCTCGGCAGCTAGGAATGTTGTAATGATAAGGAAAAAGTCCAGGCAAAAAACAAGACAGCTGGGTCTGGGGGCGTCCACTCCCCTCTCCGGACAGCGGGTCGGCAGTCCTCCCCCCCTCCTCTGGGGGTTTCAATTAAGCAAGAAGCAAAGTCCAGAAGCAGGCAGTGGGGGGGGTGCTGGCGGCCGGCCAGCCCACTGACGCAGCTCAGAAAAACGGGAAAAAACAAAACCAAAAAAACAAAGCGTCCGGCCCAAATGCGGGGGGGGAAACTAAGCGAAAGGAAAAGTGTGAAAAATCCGGGCCGGGGGGCTTTAGGAAAGAGAGGAAAGCAGATAGCTCAGGAGCGAGCGAAAAACGATTCCGTCTCCCGTAACAGGGAAGGTTTTTTTTTTTTTTTTTTTTTTTTTTTGAAACAGAAAAGAAATTTATTTGTAACAATTACAGAAATTACAAAAAGATAAAGAAAAACTTAGCAACAAAACAACGCAATCAGAAGGTATAACACAACAGCTTTCAGGAGGGAGAGGTGTTCAGGTTAGCCCAGGCCCAGAGCGGGGGGGCTTCCTCGACACTCGTGGTCTTCCACCCTCCTGAGTTACCTGGTGGCCTAGAGCGGGGGGGCTTCCTCGACACTCGTGGTCTTCCACCCCCTCGAGTTACCTAGTGCCGCGCCCAGGGTCCCCGACCCTCCCTCTCCTGAGAGTGCCCGACAAGATGGGCACGGCTGTGGGGTGGGTGGTTGGGAGGGAGGGGGGTACACCCATGTATTATAAGACCCCTCCTAGATGACAATAATGATGGTATTCACAGCAGCTAACGGCTGTGGCTGGCGTCCCTCGCTCCATCCCTCAATCAGAGGGTCAGGCGGAGGGAACCGGACGGGGTCACCGAGCAGAGAACCCCGGACAGCGCCCACCGCTCCTCGAAGGTGTCAAGGGAGTCGGTGGACGCCGCCCAGAGGAACTCCGCCCGGATGCGTGAATGTACTGAGGATCGGAAAACGGCCCTACAATCGCAGGACGCCTCATGAGCCAACCTCCGCTCTCTGGTCTTATAAATGGCTGTTTTAGCCAAAGCTAGGAGGAGGTTAACCAGGAGATCCCGCGACTTGGTGGGGCCACGGATGGGGAGTGTGTAGATGAAGAGGTGGGGAGAAAAATGAAGCCAGAAGCGCAATAGAAGATTTGTGAGGAGCCGAAAAAGGGGCTGCAATCTGGCACACTCTAAATAGACATGCGCCAGGGTTTCCCTCACACTACAAAAAGGACAAGTATCCGGGATGGAAGTAAACCGTGTCAAAAACACGCCCGTGCTCACAGCCCCGTGAAGGAGCCGCCAACTGATGTCCCCGACGGGCCTCGGGACCAGGGTGGAGTACAGGCTGGCCCACCGAGGTTGCTCACCCTCCAGAGGTGGTAGGAGATCTCGCCACTTTGTATCGGGGCGGGACACCAGGGTGCGGGCGTGAAGGGTATGAAGCGTGAGTGTATATAGATATTGCCGTGGTGCAACTTGAAAACCGACCGGTTGCAGTTCATGCAGCCGGCTTGCAGTGAAAGGATGAGGGGTGTGTTGGGATCGGCAGGGTAGGGGCCCGATGGAAAGGTCCGGCGGGCCTGGGGTAGAGGATGGGCGGGGTGCGCCCTCGCGCAAGGCTCGGCTAACATAAGCCCGAGCGGCGGGGGTCAAAGCGGCCTCCACCTCCTGAAGCACGCGCCGGGGGGTGCGAAGGCTGGAGAGCCCCATGCGTCGAGCGAGCGTCGGGGGATCCAGCCAGTCTCCCCGGTCGTAGTCCAGGAGGTCCCCGACCCTCGTAACTCCCGCCAGGACCAACCTCTGGCGCACCGTGCGGGACTCCGCCGCCTGCACACGGAGTTGGGGGTTGTGTAGCAGGGGCTCCGTGAGGAGATCTGCCCCCACGATGGCCGCCACGGACCTGGTCGTTGAAAACAGTTTCCAGGTCCGGAGGAGGTCCTGGTAGAAATCCGGCAGCCCGGAGAGGTCTCGCGGAAAACCTCTCGGACAAAGATAAAAGAGCTGCCGGTCATATCGGAGCCCATGGAAGCGGCGTAGGAAGGCATGCGCCAATATGCTCCACGTCGAACTACCTGCACTATAAAGGAGCCTCTGCAGGGCCTGGAGGCGGAAAACACGGACCTGAGTGTACAGACACTTCAGGCCTTGCCCTCCTTCCTTCAGGGGCAAATGAAGAACTCCAACAGGGGCCCAGTGCAATCCTGACCAAAAGAACTCCAGAATCAATCTCCGGAGGTGGGACAGGAAACCCGGGGCCGGGGCTAGGGTGTTGAGCCGGTACCAGAGCGTGGACAGGACTAGTTGGTTAAGCACCAGTGCTCTCCCTCGAAGGGAGAGACATCGGAGTAGCCTCGTCCATTTCCTGATCCGCTCAATCACGCCGCCTTCCAAATTTTGCCAGTTCTCCGGCGGAGAAGGGTGCGTGGCAGAAAGGTAAACGCCGAGATAGAGCAGAGGGCCGGCGCTCCACCGGATGGTCTGAAGCGCGGGTGGGAGGGAGCTTACCTGCCGCCAGCCCCCCACCGCCAAGCCAGAGCTCTTGACCCAGTTGACTCGGGCGGAGGAGGCTGCCGAATAGATGGCTTGGCATGCCTCCACTCGCGCCAAGTCGCCCGGGTCCTGGACCACGAGGAGGACGTCATCGGCGTACGCCGACAGGACCAGCCGCAGCTCCGGCTCCCGCAGCACCAACCCCGTCAACCTCCTGCGGAGGAGACAGAGGAAAGGCTCGATCGCCAGAGCGTACAGCTGGCCTGAGAGGGGGCACCCCTGCCGCACCCCTCGCCCGAAGCTGACCGGTTCGGTCAGGGTCCAGTTGAGCCTAACCAAACACTCCGCGGAGGCGTACAGCACCCGGAGAAAACTCACAAACTGAGGTCCGAATCCAAACGCTCGCAGGGTGCTCAGGAGGTACCCATGATCTACTCTATCAAAAGCCTTCTCCTGATCGAGAGACAGGAGGGCGAACGACAGACCGTCTCTCCGCCCGAGTTCCAAAAGGTCTCGGACTAGAAAGAGGTTGTCAAAAATGCTGCGACCCGGGACAGTATAGGTCTGGTCTGGGTGAATCACGTCCGCCATCACGGACCCTAGCCGCAGCGAGATTGCTTTCGCTACGATTTTGTAATCCGTGCTAAGGAGTGAAAGGGGACGCCAGTTTCGTAAGTCGCGGAGGTCCCCCTTCTTCGGCAGCAAGGCGAGCACCGCTCGTCTGCACGAGAGAGGGAGGACCCCGCTCTGCAGGGACTCAGCCCAGACAGTAACTAGGTCTGGGCCAAGGATGTCCCAGAACGCACGGTAAAACTCCACGGTCAGCCCGTCCATGCCCGGAGATTTATTGGTGGGCATGCGACGGAGGGCTTCCGAGAACTCGGCCAGGGTGAGAGGCAGCTCTAGCCGGTCTCGGTCGCCCACGCTGACCGTGGGGAGTTCCTCCCAGAGCACCCCGCAAGCGCCAGGATCGGTCGGATCCGGGGAGAAAAGATTTGCGTAGAAGTCACGGGCCCTCCCACACATCTCCTCCGGATCCGTGAGGGGGGTGCCGTCTTCCGCTAGAAGGCAGGTGACGTGTTTTTTGGCCCCCCTCGTTTTCTCCAGGGCGTAGAAGAAGCGGGAGCCGCGATCCATCTCCCGAAGGAGGCGGATGCGGGACCGGACAAAGGCACCCCGGGCCCGGTGGTCCTCGAGGGCTCGAAGTTCCTCCCGCTTCTCCCGGCACGCTCCGCAGAGGGACGGGTCCCCGGGGCTGGCGGCCAGGCGCCTCTCCAGCTCTAAGACCTCCCGTTCCAACTGCTCTATCGCCGCATTTCTCCGTCGGCTGGTGCCCCGAGTGTAGTTGCGGCAGAAGAGCTTGGCGCGTACCTTCCCTAGATCCCACCAGCGCCGCACCGAGGGAAAGGCACGCCACTGCTCCCGCCAGGCCAGCCAAAACTCCCGGAAGGACATCACAAAGCTCTCGTCCTCCAGCAGGCTGTTATTAAAGTGCCAGTAAGCCGGCCCCGGTCCCTCTGCACGGAGGGAGACCGTGACGGTAACTAAATGATGGTCGGAAAAAGGGGCCGGCCGAACGGTGGAGGAGTGGGCCTGTGAAAGATGGAGACGGGATAGGTAAATACGGTCTAACCGAGAGCGGTGTGACCGATGGGCCTCCACCCGAACGAAAGTAAACGTGGAAGTGTCATCTGGGTGATGGTCACGCCAGACGTCCACTAGGGAGTGATAATCGACTATGTCTCGGAGAATGGTCGCGGCGGCCGGGCTCGGCTCGGCCCCCGAGCGGTCCCGTTCCTCGAGGGTGGTGTTAAAGTCCCCTCCCAGGATCAGGCACTCGTGCGAGTCTAGGGTGCCGAGAAAATCGGACACCTGCTGGTAGAATTGTGGCCGCTGTGAACTCACTTGCGGGGCATAGATATTAACAAGATTGACCACGAGCCCCTCCAGACGAACTCGGAGGTGCAACAAGTGGCCCGGCACGGCCTCAGTGACCCCTAGCACCTCGGGCCGCAGGGTGGGGGAGAACAGGGTCGCCACTCCAGCTTGCCAAGTCGTGCAGTGGCTGAAGTATACCCCGTCCCCCCACTCCAGCCGCCACCTATCCTCGGCGGTTGGGTCCGTGTGGGTCTCCTGCAGGAAAACCACAGAGTACCCCCCCTCCCGAAGGTAGGAGAGCACCTGGGACCTGCGGAGAGCCATCCTACAGCCCCTGGTGTTCAGGGTTACAATAAGGAGAGGTGTCATGCGGAGGGCTGGGGGGGTGGGGAGTTCTCATTGGTGGGGGTGCTCAAGGCCCCCGGCGGGTCGCGTAGCAACCCGTGTCCCATCCCGTGAGTAAGTAAATCTCTCCGGAAGCTGCGGGCCCGCTCGTAGGCCGCGGCACCGCCCTTCCCTTGCCCTCTGCCCTCCCTCATAAGGGCTCTCGCGGCCCGAAGGAGTTCGATCAAAGTCCCCCCATTGCTGGAGAGCCAGCTGTGCCCTACCGCGGGCACCACGGCATCGTTCTAAGAACTCCCGTAGTGCATGCTGCAGCTCATGGGGGGGTGGGGTTACAATTCCCAGAGCAGTCCCTGGTGGGGCTCTTGATACAGCCTCGTGGTCCGCTAAGGCGGGTAGGCAGGGTGCGGACCGCCGACGGGGTGTCTGACAGGCTGGGGTTATTAACTCCATCTCATGCCTTGGGGTGGACGGGGATGGCAGGGGGAAAGGTGCAACTCCTGAGGAGTCGCAACTAGAAAACGTAAAGACTGCTCCCTGGGGGGAATCTGCAAAGGGCGGAAAAGAAATAACCCCAGGGGCGGCGGTAGCCTTGCAGGAGGAGGGAAACTGAACCGGAATAGGGGTGGGGGCAGGGGCAGAGGTAAGGCCCTGGGCTTCAGGAGGCGAGCAGCGGAAAGAAGGTGCCTCCCGAGCAGGGTCGGGGGTTAAGGGGCAAGGGAGGGGGCTCCGAGGAATGCTGGGTACTGGCTCCGGGGTGGTCGTGGCAGCCATGGCATCAGGTGGTAAACCACTTTCCGTGGGGTGCTCACCCGGAAAGGCAGTCAGGGGGAAAGAACATGGGGAAAGGGGGCCTGGGGTGAGATTGCCCAAATCGAGGCCGGCCGGCAGTAAATCATCCCCTCCCTGGGTGACCGGGGTCAAATCTAGGGCTTCAATCTCTGCATACACAGAGGAGAGGCCAACTCCCACCACCCCAGGGGCCTCTCCGCTAGGGCTCGCCTCAACGGTCACGTCGGGGTTCGTAGGGAGTTCAGGTGGTATCCGGTTAGAAGGGGCTTCCTCCGGGGCTTCGGAGGGGAGGGTCCCCCGCGGAGGGGGGATTCCACCCTCCAATGCTGGTCTATCTTCACCTCCCGACACCAGCGAATGGATCTCACTCGTGGCCGAGGCGGGAGGCTCAAGGCCGGTACCTCCCTTCCTGGTCTTCCGGGGGGCTTCCGCGTCAGATGAATGCAGCGGAGCTCGAGCCCTCCGCTTGCCTCGCTTCCCCTGGACTACAGTCCAGCCCTCCATGGCGTCGTCCGGGGGTTGAGTAGCAGGGGACGGAGCGGGGCGCGGAGGCAGAGATTCAAGGGTTCGGGGGGGTAGCGGTGAGGCAGCATTAGGGGCGGGGGGTTCTCCTTGGGGCGAGCCCTCTCCTGCACCCGGCAAAAGCTTTGCCACACCCCCCTCCATAGGCTCTGCCGAGGTGGTTACAGCAAGAGTGGGACTCCCGTGGTCGCCCGGGCGTTGTTGGAGAGGTGCCTCTTGGGCCCGGACGGGGGCAGCGGTGGATCGGGTGGGAGGAGGGGTGGTTTCAGGTGCCGGGTGGCCAGGGGTGTCGGCAACAACGGGGCCGATATCCCGCCGGGTCTCGGGGGTCTCAGGTGCCCCTCCCCCCCGGGCCAAAGGGCAGTCCCTGCGGACATGCCCCGCCGAGCGGCAGAGGTAGCACCGGGCCTCTCCGGTGGAATAAAAGACCCTATAGCGGGCTCCCTGGTAGGGAACTAGGAAGGACCCCTCGAGCGCCTCTCCGTCACGCACCCCCGCCGGCAGTGAAATCTGCACTTGCCGGCGGAACGAAAGGACGTGACGGAGGGCGGGGTCCTTGCAGCCTAACGGGAGAGGGCTGATAGCAGAAACAAGCTTCCCCAGGGCAGAGAGAGCAGGTAACAGGGCAACGTTAGGTAAAAAGGGAGGAACGGAGGTGAGGACGAAGCGAACGCCCAGATCTTCTAGCGGTTCTAGGGGGAGAAACACCCCCCCCACCACTAGGCCCTTCTCCACCGCCTCCTGGGCGGCAGTCTCCGAAGCCAGAAAGAAAACGACCTTCCCATACATCTTGGAGGCCGCCACAATGGCCATGGGTCCTACCACTTTCGCCAACGCCTGCACGTATGCCTCCACGTGGGGCGAGGCGGGCACTAGGAGGCAACGGACACCGTGCTTCCTGGTCAGGGCGGGAAGAGGGCCCCGGTTGCTAGTGGTGGCAGCGGAGGCTAGTGGGTGGGCGAGATGAGGAGGCGGCAGGTGAGGGGGGGCCTGTCGCCACCCGGGCATACGTCCTGGGGGCCGGGGGAGGGATGGTCGCAGAGCTGGTGGAGGGAACAGCTGGGAGGGGTGCCACGACCGATGACGAGGCCACAGTGGTGGGGGCGGCCTCTGCCATGGAGGGCCCAGCGGCATTAGCGGGGCCCTTCCCTTTCGGCTCGCTTCGATTTTTCCGTCTAACTGGGGGGGGGTCCTAGAATCTAATGGGGTAAGAACCAGAGCAGCAGTAGTAATTGCCCCGGTGCCTCCCACTGCCGAGGCCCCAGCGGGGGCGGGGGCAGGGGTTCTAACAATGGAGGCGGTGGGGAGATCTTGAGGGGTGGGCAGGGGGGTAGATGGGGAAGGGACAACCAATTTCGTCAGAGGGGCCTTGCGTCCCTCCTTCTCTGCCATTGTAAGCAGGGAGAGACAGGGAGACACTGGAAGGAGGGGGGGGGGGCAAAAATCGGGGTCCGGTAGTAGGGGTAGGCTATGGGATAAACAATCCGGGGGGGGGGAGGGGTGGAGGGAGGACGACCCACCACAATTGTCCAAAGAGTCTCGTTTGGTTGGTTGTTATGCCCGGTCCGAAAGGCAAAGTCCAAAGCAAACAGCTGGATCCGAAGGCAGATGGCAGATTGCCAGCAGGGACGAAGCGGCGGGGGCCGTGATAGTTGTAGTAGTGGTGGGGGGGGGTTGGGGGCACCGATGGATCTGGGGGTAGCTCCCTGCTACACCCCTGTGCCGCCACCGACGCAGCTGAAACGCAGTCAACTCCCCCCCCCGAGGGTATAATTCAAAAGAAATCCCTCAGTCTTACGGCTTCTCTCCACGATGATTCATAGCTGCCCGGGCGAGTTCTCCGGCCTCTGGCGTCTGCTGCAGCTGTTGGCTCTGTCCCAAGGCTCTCGGCAGCTAGGAATGTTGTAATGATAAGGAAAAAGTCCAGGCAAAAAACAAGACAGCTGGGTCTGGGGGCGTCCACTCCCCTCTCCGGACAGCGGGTCGGCAGTCCTCCCCCCCTCCTCTGGGGGTTTCAATTAAGCAAAAAGCAAAGTCCAGAAGCAGGCAGTGGGGGGGGGTGCTGGCGGCCGGCCAGCCCACTGACGCAGCTCAGAAAAACGGGAAAAAACAAAACCAAAAAAACAAAGCGTCCGGCCCAAATGCGGGGGGGGAAACTAAGCGAAAGGAAAAGTGTGAAAAATCCGGGCCGGGGGGCTTTAGGAAAGAGAGGAAAGCAGATAGCTCAGGAGCGAGCGAAAAACGATTCCGTCTCCCGTAACAGGGAAGGTTCAGAACATCAGGAACCTTCTGGAGACAATTAAAAACAGCTATTAGAAAACCTGCAGCCAAGCAGAAGCTGCTAGAATCAATTAAGGCAGGCTAATAAAACAAAGGCCAGACCTGGGGGTTGAAAAAAGGACTCACTTCAGTTTGTGGTGTTGTGTGAGGAGCTGGGAGCAAGAGCACTAGGAGTCTGAGAGTGAGAATGCGGACTGTTGGAGGACTGAGGGGGTACAGACATTATCAGACACCAGGAGGAAAGCTCCTATGGTGAGGATAAAGAAGTGTTGGGAGGAGGCCATGGGGAAGCAGCCCAGGGAGTTGTGCTGTCGCACAGCTGTTCCAAGAGGCACTCTAGACAGCTGCATTCCACAGGGGCCCTGGGCTGGAACCCGGAGTAGAGGGGCTGGCCCAGGTTTCCCCCCAAATCTTCCCAACTCCTGTTACATAACACAGGAGGAGTTGACCTGGACTATGGGTTCATGAAAATGGCCAAACTGAGGGCTGCTGTGAAGCTCCAAGGAGAGCAAATCCGCCAATAAGCGCAAGACCCACCAAGGTAGAGGAGGAACTTTGTCACAGTCTATATTATATAACCAGTATACATACATAAACACACACACACAAGATATAGTAAACGTTTAAAAACTGACCTCCACAACCCCTTTCCAACCTGAAAAGGCACTCCATTGGTTTGCTACAATAACATGGAAGAAAAGATAAGCAAACTTGCCAAATCTTTTCCATTATATCGTAGGTTTTCTGACCCTTAGTCTCTAGCATTGCTATCCCCAACTCACCTGCCTCTTGCGGAAAGACAGATAACCAGGGCTGCTGCATGTACTGTAGGACAACCTGGTTCTTCAGTACAGTGACTAAACTCCGCCTCCCTTTCATTGGATTGAGTGCTTCAGTTTGCAGTGAGCTGGTAGAGGAGCAGCTGATCCTACACCCTATTCCTAGTGTTTGGAGTGTGGGAGATTGAGCGTACCAGTGCTGCGACAAGCAAGGAAGAAAGGTACCAAGAGCTTGATAGGATCCACTGCATGAAAAACAATGAGAAGACATTATGCTCTTTTGGTCACCCACTTTTTAGTGGCAAGGAATTCCTCCCATCAAGACCAAGAAAACAGTTTAACTCAAGAGGCAAAGTTCTGGGCTCCTAGCTGTTATGGAAAAGCAAGACTCACCAGATCTGCAGGCTGTTTCTTGAAGGGCACAGTCAGTCAAAGTGGACACATTTTCACAGAGTATTCCTGGAAATGGGATGTGTGTATGTGAGGGGGTTCATGTACTAAATTATCACCATGAAAGCATAGTCACTAAACTCAGTCTTGCTTGAAACTAGAGTATATGGGACTAAACAGTCAATTAAGCAAAGGTCATCCAGCATCCCTCTTTATAGAGGGCTTGATCTCAAAACCATGACCTTTCTCCTAAATCCATCTATTTACAGGACGAATAGAAGAATGGCCATACTGGGTCAGACCAAAAGGTCCATCTAGCCCAGTATCCTCTCTTCCGACAGTGGGCAATGCCAGGTGCCCCAGAGGGAATGAACAGAACAGGTAATCATCAAGTGATCCACCAATACCCAGCTTCAGGCAAAACCGAGGCTAGGGACACCATCCCTTCTCTAGCCTGCCACAGGACAAAGTTGGAGAAGATGCTATTAGAAAGTAAGATATTCCATTTGCTTAGGGTTGCACATTTGCCTCTTCCTCCCCACCATTGTTTATACCACTGTAGTATTAGACTCCCATCCATTTCCTTGAATAGAACTAGATATGTTCATGGAGGATAGGTCCATCAATGGCTATTAGCCAGGATGGGCAGGGATGGTGTCCCCAGCCTCTATTTGCCAGAAGCTGGAAATGGGCGACAGGGGATGGATCACTTGATGATTACCTGTTCTGTTCATTCCTTCTGAGGCACCTGACATTAGCCAGTGTCAGAAGACAAGATACTGAGCTAGATGGATCTTTGGTCTGACCCAGTATTGCCATTCTTATTTTCTTGTCTCCAGACTTGCATCCAGCTTCTGCTACTGTCCATGGTCCTTCCCAAGAGGCCAAAAGAAAGGGATACGTTCAATCATTTAAAATTTTACTTTATTACCCTGGCTGCAAACCTTCTACATCCAGAACCAGCAGCTGAGGATTACGTTTGTGCCTCTGTTGCTGTTGGGCACAGCACATCCCCAGGAACATGCCTGTTTCATTCTGTGTCTTGGGCAGTCACCCCAGCACTTTTGGGATTCTCCCTGTGAGCTGCCCTGCAGGGGAGCTATAACAGCATAGGTCAAACTAGGGCATTCCTGAACTGAATCTAAAGTTCTGACTTTCCGCAGACAACATCCACATTTATATCCTTTCCCTGGAGAGACTTATCCTCAGTGTTTGGGTCTTAATCTCAATCGTAAACTATTATTCTTCTAAATGTTGCCTAAACAGACATTATTAATTGCCAATAAGAGCCCCCAAATGAGACTCCTTCCACACCTCCTCCTGCCCTCCTATACTCAGCTCATATTTACCCACACACTGAGGAATCCCAGCATCTTGAATTGTTTTGGCTTTCAGAATAAATGCCTACTATTGCCTGAACACTGTCCATCTCAGAAGGACAACTTGTTTGCAGAATCCTATTTGTGTATTCATCTTCTCACCTAAATTTTAGTCATTTCCTTCTTTACAGCTTCTCTAAATCACAGCTTCGCAAACATCAGTTCATTCAAAATACAATGGTTTGCCTCTTCATCTGGATGCCAAATTAGAGATATAGTTCTTACCCCTCCTCCTACCTCTATTTCTGTCTTGGCACAGGATCTTGCAGATTTCTTCCAAGACAACATTGACAAAATACAACATGATCTTCCTTCTCCCTGTGGCTCACTGTCCCTTCTCTTCCTATGACTCTCTCCTACTTCTCCTTGGTCTCAGATACAGAGATTTGTCTGCTCCTCCTCCTCTTATTCCTCCATCTGCCTCAGTGACCCCTCCCGCATACCTTCTCCCTTGTGCCCACCTCATCCCCTAACTCTTCTCAACCTTTTGTGCTCCTTAAGCTCTTTCTCCTCATAATACAAACATGTTTTAGTCTCGCCCCATCCTTGACCCCACTTGTCCTTCTCCCTTTAATCTTTTAGATCACTTTTGCTATTTACAATTGCTATTCCTCTCCTCCAGTTCCACCCAGGACACTTTCTAATTCAGCTTCTGCCCTTTGCGCTCAACAGAAACCACTCTTAAAGTCTCCAATTATTTCTTATTCAAATTCCAGAATCCTCAACCTTTGACCTGTCTGCTGTCTTTGATACAGTTGACTGTGCTTCTTGAAACCTTGTCCTCCTTTGGTTTCTGTGACTCTGTCCTCTCCTTATTCTTCTTCTACCACTCTAATCACTCATTCAACATGTAGTTTGGAGGATCTGCCTCATTCCCACCCCCATCCAACCTACTGGGAGGGGGGCCTTCACGGGGCTCTGTCTGTGGTCCCTTTCTTTTCTTCCTCTGTACTACCTCTCGGTAATCTCATCCACAAACTAATTCTATTACTATCTCTATCCTGCTGACTCTCATATCTCTACCTCTTTTCTCCAGACCTGTCTCTTTCTGTGCAAACTAAAATCTCAGCCTGTTTGACATCTCCTTGTGGACATCTAGCCATCAACTCAGGCTCAACCTGGCTAAAAACAGAGCTCTTATTCTTCCCCACAAGCCTTTCCCATTACCTGCTTTCTTGATCACTGCCACTCAGGCCTGTAATCTGGGTGTTATCTTCAATTCAGACTTCTCTAGGTCTTCACAGCCAGGCTATGTCTAAATATTGCAGACTTTTTCTGCACAACAGCTCTAAGACAACTTTTCCTATCCATCAACACAGCTAGAATTCTTGTCCAGGTTCTCATAATCTCACATGTTGGCTACTGCAACGTCTTTCTCGCTGGCCTTGACAAATGTAATCTTGTTCCACTGATAGCCATTCAGAATGCTGCTGCAAAGATATTTTTCCTAGCCCATCACTTTGACCACATCACCCCCTCTCTTTGCATCCCTTCACTGACTCCTTCCTTTCTATCATTTCAAACGTAAGCTACTCATGTTCACTTTCAAGGCCCTATCCCCATTCTATCTATTCTCTCAGTCACAGTATTGAAAAGTTGACCCCTGCCTCCGATCAGCCTGTCGGACTCCATAGCCCATTTGTTCAATTCTCAAGCAAGCATCTTTGTGCTTTCTCCCATGCAGCTCCTCACACTTGCAAGAAGTTCTTGACAACATCCACAAAACAAATTCCTCCTCCAAAGCTTTACTTTGCTGTGAGGCCTACAAAAAAAAACAACTTGACAATGGTTGGGCTGAGACCTCTGCCTCAAATGCTTACCAGTACAGTCTGTTTCCTTGTACTCCATCTGTCTGCATCCACCTGTTACCTCTTGGTTTATATTTAGACTGTAAGCTCTTCAGGGGCAGGAACAGTCTTTTTTCCCTGTGTTTTTACAGTACCTAGACACAATAGGATCCTGGTCCATAACAGGGACACCTAGGTGGCATATCCTCACTACTCCTTCCTCCTATCCCATCATCTGGAGTTTGGTCAAGCATCTGCCATCTTAATCTGCCCAAAATCAACACTAAGCTCCACCCACTTACCATCTTTTTTGATGCCAGCAATCCATTGCTTCCTCTGCTTTACTCAGGGTTTCTCTTTCCAACCACCTTCTCCTGCCATGCTATCTTCATTATGTCTTCTACATTCATGCTCCATATGTGCCCAAATCAGTGAAGTTAATAGGACAATACTGATCAGGGAATAAATCAATATACCGGAAAGGAAATTGTTTGGCATATGATGAATTTGTGGTAAATGCTACTAGCAACACAATTCTTAGAACTAGGAAAGGTTCCACAGTTGATTAAGGATAGACATTTTAAATTTATACTGTCCAAACTGAATTTAAAGACATGCAGGAGATAGATCCAAATGTCAGACTAAGTGTCAAAAGTGTTTGGTGAAATTAGAAACCTAGGATCTGTGACACTACCTCCTAATCATGACGTTATTTACGTAAAACATGTGGCATCTCAAAATCCTTATGTTTCATTTGCACCGTCATTACCCATGTTTGACCCAGATAAGCATGTATTTGATCAAACTGCTGCTGTCCACTCCATAGGTCACCTAGAAGACATTTATAAGGAATGACTGAAAGTACCTCTCCATGTTTGGGTGTCTTGAGACACCACCAGAAAAGTCACACAAATTGCCTGTTCTCAGAGAGGGTATCAGTGGATCTGTAGGTGTACTGTGTTTGAAGAAACAACCCTACTATGTGGCCAGGTCGAAGGGTACCCATGGAACCTAGTGAAAGTCAACACGACATCGGTATTATGTCCAGTGCAACTAACCAAATTGAAATCTCCCACAGAACTGGTGACCTACACTGGAGAGGCACAATATTGTGTAAGAACTAATCACAAAGATTTTTATTATACTCAAATTAGGTGTGTGGTCACAACTCCAAACTTTTGTTTTAAGCCCAAACTACATATGATTATTGGACATATGACAATCTCTCCTATACCTGGATTTGAAAACAAGACTTATTACTAATTCAGATTCTCAAGATCTACACAGAAGAGTACCCCAATCCTTCTTGCAGATACACCACCATTAGATTTAGTTTAAACAGAAAGGAAAAATTCATATTTAATTGAAATTAGTAATACCATGGATCAAACAGAATAAACACTGAATAAGTTATTTGATGGAACAGATGAAGTATTGACCACCCTTGTAGGGATGGAAATTGGTTGGAAGGAGTGGATTGTTGTCCACAGTATCCTCACTAGGGGAGTTATTTGTGCCTTATGTTACATGAGAGGAAAGATTAGGACATTAAGTCAAGAAATGCCTAGGAACCAGCTGTGTTCAGTACACCTTATTTCCATTCCCCTTCTAGCCACAGTTAGTTCACTGGCAGCATCCATAGCCACTGTAGAGAGGAGCATTTATGAAGAAATGCATAGCATAAACTTGCATCAAGTACCAGAACCTCCATATGCTTTGTATGTCATTAACAGCCCATAGAAACAGTATGTCAACCACCCAAGCTTCGGTACAAAGAAACAGCCAGCCCCTAATAAGCCAAGGATACTTATGTGTAACATGTAAGTTTTTAAAGTTATGTTTGTATTGAATTATAGTGTGTGCTGTGTATTAACATGTGAGAGAGATGGGGTTATTTTTCCATAATATTCACCCTATCAAGGGGGGTGGGAGGGAGACTTGTAGACAATTATTTCACTTAATCATTTAATAGAGGATTTATTGTTGTGATTAATCACATATTGATTATACTAAATGAGTTAGCTATATAAGCAAAGTAAGGGTATAACGCAAGGTATACAGACTGAGGGCTATAATATTTCAGCTTACCCATACGAGGCCTAAGCACTAGAGACAAAAGTAGGTGACTTAGGAATAACCCTGTACCAGTAAAGTTACAAGATTACTGTACAGAATGTGCAAATGGGTAATGCTGAGATCCAGAAAGGACATACTAGAAAAAACTAGAGGTCAGACCAGGAAAGGAGGAGAGTGAGACCGGTCATGGAAAAATAGGGTTATTGGAGAGAGAAAAAGGATTAACACTACTTAATTATTGGATCAGAAACTTTTGACTGAGCAGAAAAAAATTATTAGTAACCTATTCTGTAACTGTTGTTGTTCGAGATGTGTTGCACATGTTCATTCCACTTCTGAGGTGAGAATTCCCAGTGCACCAGCTTCGGAGATTTTTTCCCTTAGCAGTACCTGTTGGGGCATTGCATATGTCCTCTGATGCCTTGTGCTGCTGAATGAACTAATATAAAGGGGAAGGAAAGTGGGTCATAAAGGGGCATGTATAGCACACATAGAAGAATAACAGTTACAGAACAGATCAGTAACTTTTTAATTCTTTGAGTGATTGCACATGCCAATTTAACTTCAGGTGACCCATAAGTAGTTCAATTAGGAACTAGAATTGGAGTCTACCTGAATAACGATCAAAGGACTACATGGCCAAATCTAGGATGATCTCTATTCTGTTGAAAGATGGTATGATGAGATGCAAAATTATGTACTGATGGCCAAGTTGCAGATCTACAAATATCCTCCATAGGTACTTGAGCTAAAAAAGCTGTAGATGCTGCTTGTGATGTTATTGAGTCTGCTTGATGGAATCATGTTGGCTATGTTGTAGCACAAATACATGTAGGCGGAACTCCATGACAAGATTCTTTAAGGTGACACTGGAAGACCCTTTATCCTGTCCACGACTGCGATAAACAGTTATGAGGATGACCTAAATGGCTTAGTCTAGTCCAAGTAAAAAAGCTAATGCTCTCTTGACATCCAGCATATGGAGTCTCTTCTTGCGAAAAAACCTCTCACCTATGTCTGAGCTATTGAAGTCCTCAAATCGTGGTTTAAAGACTTCAAGGAGCAGAGAATCCTCCAGCAAGTGATCCGTGCCCCATGCTATAGAGGAAGGCGAAAAACCTCCAGGGCCTCTTCCAATCTGCCCTGGAGGAAAATTCCTTCCTGACCCCAACTATGGCGATCAGCTAAACCCTGAGCATATGGGCAAGATTCACCAGCCAGATACTACAGAAAATTCTTTCCTGGGTAACTCAGATCCCACCCCATCTAATATCCCATCACAGGCCTTTGGGCCTATTTACCATGAATATTTAACTACCAAAACCATGTTATCCCATCATACCATCTCCTCCATAAACTTATTGAGCTTAATCTTAGAGCCACATAGATCTTTTGCCCCCACTGCTTCCCTTGGAAGACTATTCCAAAACTTCACTCCTCTGATGGTTAGAAACCTTCGTCTAATTTCAAGTCTAAACTTCCTGGTGGCCAGTTTATATCCATTTGTTCTTGTGTCCACATTGGTACTGAGCTTAAATAATTCCTCTCCCTCTCTGGTATTTATCCCTCTGATATATTTAGAGAGAGCAATCATATCTCCCCTTAACCTTCTTTTGGTTAGGCTAAACAAGCCAAGCTCTTTTGAGTCTCCTTTCATAAGACAAGTTTTCCATTCCTCAGATCATCCTAGTAGCCCTTCTCTGTACCTGTTCCAGTTTGAATTCATCCTTCTTAAACATGGGAGACCAGAACTGCACACAGTATTCCAGGTGAGATCTCACCAGTGCCTTGTATAACAGTATTAAAACCTCCTTATCCCTACTGGAAATACCTTTCCTGATGCACCCCAAGACCGCATTAGCTTTTTTCACGGCCATCTCACAATGGCGGCTCATAGTCATCCTATGATCAACCAATACTCCAAGGTCCTTCTCCTCCTCCGTTACTTCTAATTGATGCGTCCCTAGCTTATAACTAAAATTCTTGTTATTTATCCCTAAATGCATGACCTTACACTTCTCACTATTATTTTCTGTGCACTACCTCCAGAAAAGCTAGCATGAGTCTTTCAACACAGCTGGAAGACTTGTTCCCAAGCTGCAATGTAGATATACCCTAAGTGTTTGCAGGATCAGGGCCTTACACCTGTTCCGTTAATTAGCACAACAAACCCGGAAGCCTCAAATTTAACAATATACTTAAGCACATACTTAAGGTTTAGCAAGTGCCTAAGTAGCTTGCTAAATCAGAGCTGCAGTTTGTAAGCTCTTCACAGCATAAGACATCATTTACCTTTTAACACACTGTGGGACCTAATGAAAACAAACACCACCAGAACCCAGTAACGAAATTCTGTCCTCAGGAAGAACTCCCAAAGAAGCCAACAGTAATTTTCCACAGTAAAATCTGAGTAACAACTGCTGGATTTGGCCTATTTTCTGTAAATCATTCTGAAATACTTTAGGAGGAGAAATGCTGCAAGGGATAGACATGATAAATATTTCTTTACACAAGGCTAAGGTTTAGGAAAAAAATATGGGTGTTTATGTTAATATAATAAACACAGTCTGAGCATGAGGTTTAGGAAAGAAAGCTGGTAAGTGTATTGCCTGATTGATATGGAAAAGAGAAACTACTTTGAGAAATTTTGGACGAGAGCATAAGTATATCTTGTCCTTGTAAATGACTGCATACAGTGAGAGGGGTCGGGGATGGTGGTGGTGGTGGTGGTGTCAGATACCAGGGATCTCAATTCTCCTATTATCTTTGCAGAGGTAATTGCCACCAGAAAAGCTACCTTCATTGAAAGATGAAGCAAGAAGCCAGTAGCCAGTGGTTCATATTAGCCAATTAGCTTTGTTAAGGCCAGGTTTAAGTCCCATATATAATCGGCTCAGACCTTTCAAGAACCTGAATGACATGGGATTGGAGAAAAGTGAGTGATTATCAATCAGAGGGTGAAAAGTGGACACAGCTGCTAGGTGAACCCTGATGGAACTAACAGAAAGACCACGTTCTTTTGGCTACAACAAATAGCTCCTATACAGCATGTTCTGGACTAAGAGGAGAAACACCTTTTTGCTGAGTTCGTAAAGAGAATTGTTTCCATTTCAACAGATAAGTGCATCTTGTAGAAGGTTTTCTGCTATTCATGAGGATGTTTTGCATATCCTCTGAACAGACCTCCTCCTGAGATATTAACCATGGAGCATCCAGGCTGGAAGATGAAGAGCAACTGGGTTGAGAGGAAGAAGGTGACCATGGTCCTCTGAAACCAGGACTGGCTCTGGTGGTAATGTGAATAGATATCTAGTTGAGAGGCTCAGCAGAGTGGAAAACCAGTGCTGACAAGGTCATGCTGGTGCTAGGAGGATCATGCAAGCGTGATGCTGCTTCAATTTTAACACCAATCTGGGAATGAGTGGAACCAGAGGGTAAGCATACATGAGTTTGTCTCTCCAGGGCAACAGGAAAGCAGCCATTAAGACCCTAGACTGTGACCTGCTCTTGAACAAAATTGCTGACACCTTCTGTAGTGACAAGTAAACAGTTCTGTGTATGGATGGGGAACTCCCCACCAGCACCAGGCTTAAAAAATGAGTCTCAATATATCTGGCTGGAGAGATTACTCATAATGACTGATGAAAAATCTGCTCAAGCAGTTTGCCAGACTATTCTGGACCCTCAGCAGGTGGGAGGCTGAGATGAGTCACGTTGGGGTTGCAAAATTCCCAAAGCAGCATCACCTCTTGGCACAGAAGACCTGATCTGGCCCCTCCCTGTCTGTTGCTGCCATGTTGTCCGTCGGAAGTAGTAAATTCCCTCCCTTGACATGGGGGAGGAAAGCATAACAAGCTAGATGAATGGCTCTGAACTCTTTCGCATTTATTGGGAGAGCTAAATCTTGGCCAGTCTGCAGATTCTCCAGGTGGGCTAATGAACCAAGGACAGAAGTGTCTGTAACCAGAGACAATGAGAATTGTGGGGGAACGAAGGGAATTCTCACACATACGTTAGTTGGTCCATCCACCAGTTCAAAGAGGCTAAGATTCCTGTGATCACTGGAATCAATATGTCCACTGGGTGGCAAATCTAGGAATAAATACACTGAGTTTAATGAACTCTGCAACTTCCTGAGACTAAGCCTGGCATGCTGAACCACATATGCACATGAGGCCATGTGCCCCCAAAGTCTCTCAGTTCTTTACAGATGTGGTTGGATGGGCATTTAGGTGAGACGGCCAACAGCCTGGAATCTGGTCTATGGAAAGGAAAGCGCTGGCCACCATAGAACCCAGGACGGTTCCTATAAATTATTTTCTGAACAAGCAAGAACATTGACTTTTCCCATTGATCAGCAATCCCAACTGTATGAAGATGGACTGATTTCTAGGCCACACTGAATTTTGCCTAGCACCTGGACCAACCTCTCACCAACCAGTTGTCAAGGTATGGAAAGACTTGTATTTCTGTTTTCCTTAGGAATGCAGCCACCACTGCCATGCATTGTGTAATATCTCCGGGGTCACAGATAGGCCAAATGGCAGGACTGTAAACTGATAGTGGGATTGATTAACCATCAACTTGAAGAATCTCCTATGGATTTGATAGATTGCCACATAGAAATATGCACTTCTCAAATTGAGAGAAGCATACCAGTAATCTGGATCCCGGGAGGGGATAATGGATACCATTCAAAATGTTCTCTTTATGTATTTGTTCAGATCTCACAAGTCTAGAATGGGTCTGAGATCTCCCTTTGCCTTTGGAATCAGGAAGTAATGTGAATAAAACCCTTTTTCTCAGTGGAGAAATCCTCCTCTATAGCTCCCAAATGTAGGAGAGACTGGACCTCCAGGAGGAGGACAGCCTTGTGAGAGTGGTCCCTGGATAGGCAGAAGGAAGGAACTGAAATAAACTGAAGGGTGCATTCCAGTTCCAATCTGCTTAGATTCCACCGATCGGTGGAAATATGGCCCCAAGCATACCAGTGGAATGAACTGTTGGAAAAAATGTGCATACTGGTAAAACAGCCCTCGACATGGCAGTAAAACCAACTGGCATTTCTGGTCTGCCTAGAAACACTGATAGATGAAAACTGAGAAGGTATAGGTCTCCTCCTATAAGCCTTCACCTTTCTCATAGACTGATCAGGCTGCCTGGGTGTAAAGGAGTGATACCACTGATATGTCTGAGGGTGCAATGGTATATTTTTAGGGAGAGGAGTACAGATCCCTTTTAACATCAATGTAGCCTCAGAGTATTAATGAATTAGAAACTTCTAGTCAGTTTATTGAGAAAAGAGGGACAGACTGTCAAAAGATCCTTAACAGTCTGTTGGAGCTCAAGCAGCAGACCCAATTACTGAAACCACGAACATCAATGCATCGTAATAGCAAAACCCATGGCTCTGGCTGCTGAATTCACCCTATCCAATACTGCTTGGAGAGAGATTCTAGCAGCCAGCTTACCTTCCTCCAAAAGAGCCTGAAACTTCTGCCTCACCTCCTCTGGCAGTTTGTCCATGACATTATAGACATTATTCCATGGGAGAAATCGTATTTTGACAGCAAAATGCTTGCTGGTTCAAAATATGAAAATGCAGACCAGCAGTAGACTAAACATTTCTACTGAAAAAGTCAAGACTTTTTGCTTCTCTTGATTTGGGGTTGATGCGGGCTGACCCAAGCATTCGCTCTTGCTCACTGTCAACAAAACCAACGAGCCAGGGGAGGAAGAGTATAAAATTGCTCATGACATGAGAAGGAACGTGGTACCTCCGTTTGGTTCCATTGGTGGCAGAGATGAAGGGTCCGCCATAGTATATTTGTGGGCTTCAGTATGGCCTTATTTACAGGCAGAGCCACATGGAAAGGTATGGCCTATGCCAGTTTGTCCACCTATCTATGGGAGGAATCTTGTACTAAGTTCACTTGACGGTCCAAAGAGGAAGCCACCCTCTTTAACAGGTCCTGGTATGTCCTGTAGTCATCTTGCATAGGAGAGGACACCCCAGATATCAACGCCTCACATGGTGATGAGGTGGAGGCTTCCACAGGTAGTTGAGGAGTCTCCTCTTGAACTCCTTTCACAGGAGGCTTTGGCAATCAAGTTTGGCCTTGCTCACTATCGAAATCAGTAATGGGAGCAACTTTTTGAGTCTCTTCTCAAGAGCTATGGTGATGTCTGCTTGGGGATCTGAAGGGAGGAGGAACCAATGAGGACCTAAGGTGGGAGGAAACCCCCCGCAGTTCCAATAATGTCATTGGTAGGCCACGGGGCCCCAACTCCTACCAGCTCATTAGTCTGAGCCTCTGGACCAGTGTGAACCCTCTGATTCATACCATAAATGTAGTCCTCAATAAAAGTGAATGATTCCTACTATCCAAGAATGAGGGACACAGGAGCCTACTTCTGACTCTGAGGAAGAGCCCAAGTCTCCTGAACACAGAAGCACCCTCTTGGTAGTGAGGTCTGGCACTGAGTCTCCAGAGACTTAGGCACCATGAAGAGCATGATTGCCTCTTGACATTAGCAGGCAAGACACTGGGTTGACTGAAGCAGGCCATGGTACCAGGGGATGCAGCACGCTTGCAGCCTGCATATCCAATGGCCCCGAATGAGCTGACTCCTGCACCACTAGGAAATCTGGAACTAAAAGGAACAAGAAATCTTGCATCACAATGTAAGCCTCCAGTATCATTGGCACAAAGAGGGTCCCCTGATGCTGCTTTTGTTGCATCAGAAGGGTTGGTACCAAGGGTTGTGGCAGTGGTTGGCCTCAATGACACTAACCTTGGAGCAGGAGTCTATGACCCTGCCTGAGGTGCTATTGGCACCAGGGAGTGCCTCCTCTCTGAGGACACACTCTTCCCTGCCTACTTACTGGCAGACAGTGCTGGAGACCTCAATCTTTGGAGGATGAGTCCTCTTCAAAACACCCTGATGATGTTTCTTTCTTGGCATTGGGGAAGGAAAGAGGCTCCAGGATTCAGTAATGTCTGGAGGAGCACTCCTTACTCAAGTTGACATGTTTGGTATTGACACCAAACAGGAAGGCTCTGAAGTTGGATGCAGGGCAGCCTCCATGAGAAGGTGACGAAGCCTTGTCTCTCCATCTTTCTTGGTTCAGGGCTTAAAGTTCCTGGAGATCTGGCACCTGTCCCGGATGTAACTGCACCGAGGCACTTTAAACATGAGAATGGTTGTCACTTACCAGCCTGGATTTCCTGCAGCGGGTGCAAGCTGCTTAAAGCCCAGAGACTGAGGCATTTCTCCAGTACTGGGCATCACGAGTGGGAACACATAGATCTATTAGCTATACTATGAAAACACTACAAAAATGAGTACCAACTATATACAAGAAAACAATTTTCCTGAAGGGGGGCAGGAATTGCTAAAGTGCTCTGACTACCAATCACAGTTGGTAAAAAGGGACTGAGGGAGGTAGGGGGGTGGCTCCACCCTTTATACCATTGCACAGCAGCATGAGGCAGCACAGGGGGCATGTGCCACCCTAATGGGTAGCACTAAGGGAAAAATATCTCACACTGGTGCAGTGGGTGTGCACACACCTGAAGTGAAGTGAAATGAAATGGACTTGTGCAATCACTCAAAGAGCCTGTGGATTAAGTCCCAGTTGCAATGATGATTTAACAGTCATTGATTTAAATAATTAATATGAATTTCCCAGAATAAGCACTAAGATTAGCAGTTTGAACAAGCATAAACTTTGCCTGGGAGTTCTGATTTTGTTAACATGGTAGTAAATAAAACATAACAATAATTACAACTCTAAGGAAGTTGTTTTATTTTCAGGGTGCTCTACTGGAATTAATTTTGGAGCAGGGATGGGTCAAAAAAATTCACTTGTATTCATGCACATGTTGGACTTGTAACTGGAAACTAGATAAGTGAAATAGTTGTGCTACAGAGAGACTCAAGCAACCAACCTTATATTTAGGACTGCATGACAGATGATGAAAGACAAAATGTGGTATGTGAAAGGAATAAATTACATCTACATGTGAACTCATTCTACATTTAGAAACTTTGTCATGCACAGAAAATAGAAACCTCTTATAAAAATTGTGCAGTCTTCAGAGCTGGTAGATGAACGTGATGTCATATTTAAAGAAAATTAAATTATAAGTAAAAGAAAATTATAAGTAAAAGGTTTATTTGACAGCAACTATGTATCTTTAACATTTCCTTCAGATGTCTCAACATTTGCGAAAAGACAAATAAAAAAAACACTTCATGATATATTTCCAGCAGTTCAGACGGAAACAAACATGTAGAGGTACAGTTGTCTGCTCAGAGTGCTAATGATACCATTGGTATTCCCAGTAACAATGAGCTTGATAGCTACCCTTAAATTATGTTGCATTAAAAGCATTGTAACAGACTGTAAATAAAATCTATATTTTCAGTGGCTAATGTCCCAATTCCCAATCATATCCTACTCCAATGTTTTCTGTCTAATTGTTCTCCTTTAGAAAAACTGACCATTGTACTTCACTTCTTCCCTAACAAATCTCTATATGCAAACCTGTAGACTTTAATAGAATCAATACTGTTCACTTGTTGTTTGTATGTATATGTCTGACATGTTTCATGAGGCCTTGTACTAATGCTTGATAAGAAGCAGTTATTCAAACAGTTTCAGAATCACTTTCCAATGTCATTGATTCAGTTAGGTTTTTTTAAAAAAATATTAAAATACCAATTTACATCAGAACATGGAGTGAAGAGTTTACTTGGTTCATATGTATTTTAGGGCCAGTTTTTGCTGCACCTTATTCATGCTGCATAGTAACTTGCTCCGCAAGTAGTCCCGCTAAAATAAACAGAATATGGTATTAGTCAATGAGGATAAGGGCTGAAAAAACTGCAGCCAATGATTTGTACCTTAACACCTCTGGCACAACTGAATTTAATGCTTGCATTTGGGAACTGAAGAATGACTAATTTCAAAGAGTCCTCAACACCTGTACTGCACATAGGTTCCTCAAAGCTCAATGTGCAGGATTATACCTTGAGCTGGATATATACCTGTTACCTCTTGAGAATAAACCTACAGGTTGTAAAATTTTGCTTCATTTTCTCAGATTGCTGACTGTGAATGAAGAGAGCGAGTGAGCGAGATGTCTACTATTCAATTTTTTCTTTTAGATGTGTTTGTACTCCATAGATGAGGGTTTAAAAAAAAAACAAAAACAAGTAGATCTTTGGGTTTATCTTTAAAAAGTACCTCAAAACATAACAAAAATTCATTTTAATTTTGATACATATTAAAACATTTTAGTCAGTTCTGCCTGACAGCATAACATGACAGAAATGCACAAGACTTTAAACATGCTTTAAAATGACATTCAGCAAAGTATTTAAAATTTAATAAATAGCATACAGTCACACACAAATACATTTTTCATACTGAATCACTAAGCCTACTCAAAACAGACTGGCAAAGAATAAATAAGACAGTAGTTGACAATTTTTTTTGTTTTTGTTTTTAAAAGATGTAGATTCCTGCTATCACGCTAGTTGCCACACATTTACCTGCTTATCACAAAATTGGAAATTATAAACAATTTTTTTCACTGATCTGTTTTGCTCCAACTTGTAATATTACAAAAAAAAAAAAAAAAAATTTACATGGATATACTGAAGGGTTTTCTTTCTTTTTTTTTTTTTTTGAACAACCAGTCTGAAACCAAGTAAATCAATTTTTTTAAATACAATGAATAAATAGGGATTTAGTCAAGGAAATTCAATTGTAACAAAATGCAACTCCCCAAGAAAAGAGCCATGGAAATATATAGCAATTGCAATATTAGAGAATAGTACTTAAAGTGATAGTGCTTGTGCACTAAGCTCATTAGAGACCTCAATATGATTTTAGTGCAAATCCCTTGAATCCAAATAAGCTTTATATCTATATTACTAGGGAAAGATCTATTACCAGTTGGAATGTATCCTGTTTAGTAATGTACCTATATCAGATATTTTTAAGAATGCATATTGTAACATCTTCAGTTATTTGATTTTTTGTCCTCAAACTGAGATAACGAATGACCTGGGATTTTATATCCTACTTAGTTGTACCATATTGGATTGCAATTTATTAAATGTCAGATTCCAATGTTATAAAGACTATAAAAGGGTTTTTGCCATTAGTTTATCTAATTATACCGAAATTTGATACATCTCTGCATTTTGAACTTTTGAAAGAAAAAAGTGTTATGGTGAAAGTCTCTCCCTTTGAAAAAGTTCACATGATGTAATTCAAGAATATTTAGACAAAATGTTATATAAACCTCAAAAGGAAAAATACACATTTTTACATTAACAATCCTTACCAGCATTTAGTATATTAAGTTACAAGTATGTTGGCAATAATACAATGGATTCAATTTCCAAAGGAAAAATTCTGTACAAATTAACCTGTTAATATGGGGTAAACAAACAGGCAGTCAATAAGTCTTGAGTAGCCATGTTTCTATTGTGAACTACAGTACCAGGATAAACTAATTTGAAACTAACTGGATGAACCCTGGTTACTTAAAGAGTAACTCATTTATACTGGATACATTTATTCCGAGTCATTAAAATGTTCACTTTAGTAGTCCAGAATTACCCAGTATAAGAAATGTTTATTCAACCACACAGGCAAAAACATGTTAATCACATGATTTTACCCTGGACTTTTTAAAACTAGAATCTAGTTTTTTTAACTATGAAGTACAAAACAATGACTGATATTGCTCCAACTTGTATTCAATCTCCCCTATTCAATCCGTACCTAACAAAGTAACAATGCCTCATCGTCACTAGTTTCATTTTTCAGTGCTGCTTCTAAGCAAGTGTCGGGTATCTGGGCAGTGTGTACAATACCACAGCGCTCACATGGGCCATCTCGTTTACATGACCTTACTCCATGATGCATTGCACTGTAAGGCTGCCTAAGCCCTTGTCCTTGATCTGAGGAGAGATCAAGCAGGGGTCTTGAACAGTCATTCATATCAAAGTCTGATGCTACATCAGAAACTGGAATTAACATTTCAACATCGTCATCTTCATCTCTTCCACTTACACCATTATCAAGCTGTCTCAAAGGACTTTGGTTCTGATTTACTGAGCTTGATCTCCCTAAAGTAAAGCGTACCCAACGTAATCCTTGAGTCATACGACTTAGTGCACTAGTGAGCTGGTGGCGTGCTGGACTTGCACTTGGGGGTTCTACACTTGTCATTTCTCTTCCATTATCTGTATTACCACCACTGGTATTCTGAGCTGAGGAACTTCCACATGCTCCTACTGTTGCTTCTATTGCTGTTGCAGGTGGAATTTTTTGAGGCAAAGTGGCAGCAACACCACCAACTGCTCCTGCTGTGTCTCTTCTTTCATTTTCTGTGTCTGTGTCATCAGATTCAACTGAAAATAGACTTCTGTGAGTATTACTTCTTTCAGCTTCTCTGCTAGTACTCTGACTGGCAACAACATCATCTCCATCTGCTGAGACTACTGCCAGTGATCCAGAATGACGGGACCTTGCAAAACTAAAAATTCGATTCCAAATGTTACTTGACCTGCCAGCAATCGGAAGTCTGATTGAGGTAAATCCAAGCTGAGATCGCACTGCTAGTCTCAGGTTTTCCAAAACTGAAGCCTGAAAAAAATGACACACAAATTAGTCACTGAGAGCTGACAGTGTGCCAGAAAAGGAGGAAGATACAGCTCCTGCCCAAAGGAGCACACAACCTAAATGAGAGATGTTAGCATATAAGCATATAAGTTATTGGGCATGGTGGGAATGTAATACATGAGCACACACACTTGTTGACGCCATCAACTCCTTATCTCAAAGCAAGGTCAGGCAACCATTTGGTAGGGGCAAGAGAGGATGGGGGGGGGGGGGGTACAAAAGGGGTGGGATGAAGACCCCTACTCAAAACCCTCCAGAACGGAACATGACGATAAGTTATAAGAGATGTGACTAGGGGCATGCATTCCAGGTATATCTGCGCCGGCTAAAAAGCAGGAATTGGGAATAGTAATGGGAGAATGGGGGACTGGGAATAGGGGAATGAGGAACAGGGACAGAGGCAAGGATTTGCAGCATCAGAGCTGGGAAGGGAGACACAGGGTAAATGCTCTGTGGCACCAGAGCTGAAAACAGAACACTGGGAAGAGGGAGCTCCATTGGAGTGTGGAGCTAGGGGTTAGAAGAAGAAGGGGTTCTATTGGCATATAGAACTATATTTGGGGGAGGGGAAGGGGGAAACTCTATCGCTGTATAAAGGTAAGCCTGACTGGTATGAAGGGCTTCGGAATATGTTTGCTTGGAACTAAACCCCAATAAACATTGCATTGTCTGCACTTCGGACTTCTGGTCTTTTGCTCTGTCTCTGCGTGACAAGAACCAGGAGAGAGGGTGAAGGGAAAGCCCTCTAACAAGAGAGATCTAAATCTAGGTGCTCAGATACTACAGTGATGAATTTGGGACAAGAACCTAAATTAAAATCAAATATAGTCCAGGCAATACACAGGCTGTAGATATCTTGGAATGCTGTTGGAATATTTGGGAGAACAATTAAAGGCTCCACTAAGTGCAAATTTTAGAGGGATTTAAATGGAGAGGTTGGGAATATTAGTGGGAGACTATTCTGAGTATAAGATTGGTATGGAAGATGCCTAGATCCTGTAAGGTGTGGAATATACTATAAATGGGGCAACTAACATGACTGTTTGGGGGGGGGGGGGTAGGAGGAGGAGGAAATTAGAACAGTAATGTAGATGAGATGTGGTTTTGCAAAATTCAAGGACCCGTATGAGTGAATGGACATGAAAAGGGATGTAATTTGGTTAGAAGAGCAATAGGGGAGGGTGAAGGAGGAGCTGCACAATGAAATGCAGGGAAGCTGAAGTTGTTGAGGTGCAAGATAACCAAGGTATATCAAGAATGACTTATTTGGAAGGCTAAAATAAGGGATTTTAGAAGTGCTGTTCAAAAGAAGTGACAAGATTTGGCAAATGTTTTGGGTCAGAAGGAGAATGAGACAGGAAAGTTGAACACAAACACCAAATTTTCTAAGCTTAAGTGATAATGAAGCCTATACACAAAGGTTAAGGTTTTCAAAAACAGGAGTCTAAAGTTAGGCACCTAAAAAAATAACTTGTCATTTTAGAAGTGCAGAGCAGCCAGCAACTTCTATTAATCTCAACAAGAACTTCTAGAAACTCAGCATTTCTAACCCCCCCCCAACAAGCTACTTATTTCGATGCCCTAACTATAGATTTGGGTGCCTATCTGTAGTGTCCTATTTTTGAAAATCACCCTAAGTCACTAGTAACTTTTGGAAAATCTTAGCCATATACTTGTAGCTTAAATTCTAAAAAGTGTCTGCAAATTTGAAATGTGTCTGCTGATCAAGACATTAGGAATAAATACTTAAGACATCCTGATTTAACATTAAAAAGAATACTTAAAAAAAATCAATATGAAGAATTCTTTGTAACTTTACATATGCAGACTAAAAACCAGAAGAATTATTTTTTCCTTCTCCATTTCATATTCCTATTTTGGAAGGTACTAGATGTGATTCTATTCTTCACACAAGTTTCACATCAGAATAACTACTGACATCAATGGAAAATTAGGAGTACATCCATTTTTGTAATTGGAGGAAGACATGGTCCTTTATGACTAGCTCTGGCAAATGACAAGAACCTAAAAAAACCCAAACCTGCATGAATTGGTGGGTAATTTATAAACAGTTCAGATAATATTCTCTCCACTACCTTAGACAACATGCATCTATTTTGTAATGTTGCATCTGTTCCTAAATAGGAGCTTCCCAGTTGTTGGCAAAGGAATGAAATTAGCTCTTAAGTTTTGCATAAATGCTTGCATACATTTAATATAAAGTGTAGGCTAAAATTTTACAAGGTATTAAAGGAGGTATTAGTGATTCCTTGATGGGTATCCTTCAACTCTCACTATTCTGTTGGAAGAGGAACTTTACCTTCTTTCATAGACTCTGACTGTGGTTGTTGTCCCTAAAGTTGGAAAACACCTTACCTTATGCAGCTCCTAGAGACTCATATCACTATTGAATTATGACAGAGGCTTTAGTAAAAATACTAGCTAGCCAACTGCAGTTCATGTTCTCAGTTTATATAAACCCTGATCAAACAGGATTAATTAAAGATAAACAATTGTTGGAAAAATGATTGCAGACACTTTGTACAGACCCATTATATTCCAAATATTCTATGGTATCATCAAGCAAGACAGCTCAGAACAGTAGTGGATTAGGGGTTTGTTGTAATCCAGCCAAACATTACGTCTTTATTGAACAGAAGATTGTGGGAATGTAAAAATTGCTAGGCTACCATGGATTTTTATATTTTTATATATATATAAATAAATAAATTAAGTAAAAAGAATCACACCTGCCAGAAATGTATACACATCTTTCAGCAAAGGCTACTCTATGAGTTTGGGATAGAATTAGAGACAAGGTATGTTGTTCTCTCTCATCAATGACACCCACTGAAAATAATATAGATTTTAACCCAAATCATAAACCAGAGTTTTAAAGATTGAGAGCACCATAGAATACATATGATTAGCCAGCTATTCAATAAAGAAACTTTTCTAATTTATTTAGAAATCAAAACTAAGTTTCACTGGCCTTCTCTCCCATGGTTCAAGTTAGAAAAAGTTAAGAAACATAATGCCTAAAAAAAAACCCCTTCTATACAGAAATCTAACCTTAACAGAAGTGATGGCACCTGGTCAATCAGGAAACAAAAACGTAACTAACTGATATCTATCTTGGCAGACAACTTTCCTAACCCAAAAAATATCCATATTTGGCATACTGGGAAGAGGACCTGGATAGACAATTTACACCAGAGTAATAGGGTTTGAGCTGGAAAAAGAAGACCAGCAATCTCAGTTTGTAGCACAATAACAGAAAAATTCTTTAAGATACTGCTTCCATGGCTAAATAAATATATAAATACACATGTGCACACACACACAAACTCTCTCTCTCTAAATGAGGATAAATGATGGAGAAATTGGGGTGAAAAAAAGTTTTTATGCATATTACATGTGAATACGTTTTGTGATGTGATATCACTATATTCCGTGTTTTACAATTGGTAATTTGTAAATTTCAGTAATCTGCAGTAAATCCCATTTATTAGTTTCTGCTGTACTTTACTTCCAAAAGTTACTATAAATGTTTTAATGCACTACCTTGTGGTTTATTAAGAAAATTCACATATACATTCTGATCTCATATTATGAAAAGAGGTAAACAGAAGAGCCTGATTTATCTGCTTTGTACCATTCAATATTCTTTATACTTTTATCATTCCCTCTTACTTATCTCCTCTCAAAACTGCAGTATAGTCCTCTTCACTAAAATTATATCTCCTTAGAGTCTATGAGATTCAGAAAAACATGAAGGGCTATTGACACACTATAAAATCTCTCTATAAATCTATACTACTGTTCAAATTTACTCCTATAAAGGAAGTACAGAGTCCTACACACATCACAGGAGGGTCACAAGGATATTTTATACAAATTTTAGTATACAAATTTATATATATTTTAGTACAGAACCACTTCCTCTGATCTGAAAGCAATTTTGATTACGGAACAAAAGTCATTTTGATTTATTTTACTGAATTCCCGACAGGGTAATTCCATCATCCTAGTTGCCTGAAGAAAAACAACTGTTCTGTGAAGAATATTCCTTCTTTTCTCTGTTACAGAGAGGAACTAATCTCTTACCAATTTCTGTATGTCCTGTTATTTTCTTTATTCTGAATGTTACCAGAACACTGAAAGAACTTGGTTGTGTCCAACTGGTATTTATGATGTTCAGCTTAAACAGCCTGCATTCCTGAATCATAAGACAAACTGCCTATGCTTAAAATAGGAAAAGAAGTGTCAAGTTGCATGAGCCACATCTGTAAATACAAAACATTTTTTAAACAGGCCTCACATGGAGGCAGATTCTAACATCTATTACATATACGTTCAGCTCAGAATCCTATCCACAGCTGAAGTCTCTGTTGAACATGAAATATTTCCAGACAGAGGGAAGAACTCTTTTTGCCAAGATAAATATGGAGGATAGCATTTCCTACAAAAGCTGTGAAGTTATCTGTTGTTGACTTTGTGTCTCCACCTGCTTCCATCAATGAAGCCAGCTGTTCCTTTTTGGTTTAATATGCACTATTAGGAAAGTAACACTCACCCAATTTCTATGCAAAACTATCTCAGTCACGTCTGAAACCTGGAATCTCAGATCACCAAATAGCTCTAATATGAGTTAACATTAAAAAGTCTGATGTATGGGTAGCTCTGTGTTAAGGAGAGTAACAAGTAGAAGACTTTTAACTTAAGACAAAACATTCAACATTGACTACTACAAGTATTTATTAGCATCACAGCTTATGAGTGCTCTTTACATTAGTTGGACTGGTACCTAATGGCATTTTCCTGAAAATAATATGTACTTTGCAGTTCACCAAGTTTTCCCGAAAGGCTCCGTGAGAGAGTAGCCACTCAATGAAGTGTCAAGAGATTTCAAGATGTGCAGTTAAAGGGAAGTTTGAGGAAAGACGTTTTAAGTTTTTCTTTAAATACAGTCAGCTTTGGAAACTTAGGCATATATTATAGACAGAGCTGGTAGACACCTTACTGGATGAAGAGTTTTAATTTTAGCTCTAGACTGTATCAACATGTGTATGCACAACAGATCCAAATTATGGTAAAAAAAACAAAAAACCCAACAGTTACCTACCTCTCCTAACTAATTCTTTGAGATGTGTTGCTCATGTCCATTCCAAGTAGGTGTGTGCGTGCCATGTGCAGTCGTTGGAAGGTTTTTCCCCTAGCAGTACCCGTCTGGTTGGCTGTGGAGCCCTCTGGAGTCATGTCTGCATGGCAGCGTATATAGGCTCCTGCCAACCCGCCACCTCTTCAGTTCCTTCTTGTCAGACACTCCAAGAGGGAAGGCGGGTGGGTATTGAAATGGATATGAGCAACACATCTCAAAGAACACCAGTGACGAGAGGTAGGTAACCGTTTTTACGTCTTCAAGAACGCTACTTTCCAGGAGAAGTAGAGGAGGGAGCATGTTGCCAACGGCTTAAAAGGAGGTTCCATCAGTCCAGACAGCACAAGGTTGACATTGGGGAGTTGGCTGTTTTACTTGAGGAGGCAGACTGTTTAATCCCTTGAGGAAGCGGCCCACCATGGGGTTCCTGAAAAACTGAGCGTCCAGCTGAACTGGGGTGGAAAGCAGAGATAGCTGCGAGGTGCACATTTATTAATGATACTGACAGACCTTTCTGTTTTAGATGCAGCAAATAGTTCAGGATAAAGGAAACTGATGCCTGTAAGGGTGGAGTGTGTTTCTGTAATGCCCAAATGGAGAATTTTTCCACTTTGCCAGACAGGTGGACCTAGTGGATGGCTTCCTGCTGCTAAGGAGGACATCTCTAACAGGGTCTGAGCACGTGAGCTCCAAGGGATTCAGCCACGGAGTTTCCATGCCATGAGATGGAGAGACTGCAGATTGGGAAACTGGAGGTAGCTGGGGTCCTGGGTGATGAAATATGGGCTTAAGGGCAGGGTTATTGGCGTTTCCACCGACAGGTCTAGAAGTGCAGTAAACCAGTGTTGGAGAGGCCACGCTGGTGCTATTAAGATCATTGATCCTTTCTCCCTTCTGACTTTCAGCAGTACCTTGTGTACAAGTGGGAAGGGTGGGAAAGTGTATAGTAGGTGGTCCTTCCAAGGGAGGTGAAAAGCGTTTGCGAGTGAGCCCGGGCTGTGATTCAGGAAGGAGCAAAACTAGTGATGCTTCCTATTGTATTTCGTTGCAAACAAATCTATTTGGGGAAACCCCCACCGTTGAAAGATGTTGATCACAACATCCGGGCGGAGGGACCACTCGTGATTGTGAAATGACCTGCTGAGATGATCGGCCAACTCGTTTTGGGAATCTGAAAAGTATGATGCCTCTAGATGTATCGAATGAGCGATGCAAAAGTCCCACAGCTTAAGGGCTTCCCGGCACAGGGGAGAGGACATTGAACATTGAACATTGCTGATGTGTTGTTGGTCAATACGGATACACGTGCCCTCCAGATGGGCCTGGCCTGGAATGTCTGGGAAGCAAGGCGGACCGCTCTTAGCTCCCTGATGTTGATGTGCAACGAAAGTTCTACCTGGGACCAGAGGCCCCGAGTCTGCCTAAGTGTGCCCCCCACCCAACGCCAACGCGTCCGTTACTAGAGACAGCGAGGGTTGGGGCCTGGGAAAAAAAGCGCACTTCTGCACACTGCTTGCGGGTCGAGACACCACCTGAGGGACTTGATAACTGGGGGAGTGAGTTTAACCAACTTGTCTAGGTGGTCCCGATTCAGCCTGTACACTGAGGCTAGTCACGCCTGAAGGGGACAGAGCCGCAGCCTGGCATGCCGTACTACGTATGTACAAGTGGCCATATGGCTGAGAAGCTTCAGGCAATTTTGTGCTGTAGTGGTGGGGTATCACCTGAGTTCCTCTATGATGGCGCCCATGGTGAGAAAGTGAGTTTCTGACTCAGGAGTCCAGGAGAGCTTTGATGAACTCTATTCTCTGAGTCGGGGTTAGGGTCGACTTTGCTACATTCAGTATGAGGCTGAGCCTGAGGAACATTGTCTGAACTAGGCTCACATGGGCCTCCACTTCAGCCCCGCACTGTCCTTTGATTAGCCAGTCATTGAGGTATGGGAATACTTGCACCTGCCATTTCCGCAGGAAGGCTGCCATGACCGACATGCACTTGGTGAACACCTGGTGGGCTGCAGAGAGGCTGAAGGGGAGAACCGTAAACTCATAGTGAGTGTTGCTGACCACCAAGTGGAAAAACCATCTGTGGGACGGGACTATGGTCACGTGAAAATATACATCCTTCAAGTCGAAGATGATGTACCAGTCCCCCAGATCCAGAGAGAGGATAATGGAAGCCAGGAAGACCATGCAAAACTTTATCTTCCTCATGAATTTGTTGAGGTTTCGCAGGTCTAGAATAGGTTTGAGCCCACCCTTGGCCTTCAGGATTAGGAAATTCCGGGAATAGAACCCCCTGCCCCTGAATTCTAGAGTGACCTCCTCTACCGCCCCAAGATGTAGGAGTGTCTGCACCTCCTGCATGAGAAGCTGCTCATGAGAAGGGTCCCAGAAGAGGGATGGGGAAGGACGGTGGGAAGGTGGGAGGGAACAGAATTGGAGAGAATATCCTAATTCTCCCATGCTTAAGACTGAGTGGTCTGGGGTGATTTGTGCCCAGGCATCATAGAAATGGGATAGAGGATTCACAAAGGGAGGAGAAGGATCCGGGATCTGAACTGGTGCATCACCCCAGGGCGCACCTTCAAAAGTTTGGCTTGGAGGCTGGGGGCTGCTTTGCTGAGCCCTGTCCCTGGTTAGAGGAGGACTGAGAGGGTCTCCGTCCGTTACTTCTGCCCCCCTTCCTGCCATAATCCTGCTTAGGAGGAGCTGGCTAGAATCAAGAAGCAAGCTGCGGTTTAAAATGGTTTCTTTGGGGGGCTGGCGCATGAAGCCCCAGGGACTTCAGAATTGCCCTTGAATCCTTTAGGCTGTGGAGCTTAGTGTCTGTTTGCTCCAAAAATAGCCCTATGCAGTTGAAAGGCAAGTCCTGACACCTGAAGCCATGGGCTTCTTCTCATGGCTATAGCTGTTGCCATGGTATAGGTTGCCGAGTCCGCTGAATCCAAGGAGGCCCGTAAGGAGGGCCTTGTGACAACCTTGCCTTCCTCAAGGATGGCAGCAAACTCTGAATGGGAGTCCGTCAAAAGTAGTTCTTTAAACTTGGACATGTTCCAAGAATTAACACTGTAGCGGCTAAGGACTGCCTGCTGGTTAGCAATGCAAAGCTGGAATATACCCCCAATAGAATATACCTTCCTACCAAAAAGGTCCAGCTTTTTTGCCTCCTTGGATTTAGGTGTCGGTCCTGGCTGTCCCTGCCTTTCCTTCTGGTTGGCTGTCTCCACCACCAAAGTGCCCGGCTAAGGGTGAGTGAACAGGTACTTATACCCTTTGAACGGCACAAAATACTTCCTCTCCACCCCATTAGTCTTGGGGGGGTAGAGAGATGGGCATTTGCCACAATGCTTTAGTAGTGTTGTGGATGGCCTTAATGAGGGGGGCAAAGCCACCCTCGAGGGACCTCTCAGCACCAAAATGTCGATCTGAGAGTTGAACTCCTCCGACATCTCCCCTACCTGCATGCCCAAATTTTCAGCCACCCTACTGATTAACTCCTAGTGGGCTCTGTTGTCCATGGCTGGCAACATGGTAGATATGCCCGCCATCACTTCATCTGCGGAGGATGAGGAAGATGCCTACGGGGGTTCTGGGTTTTCCTGACCCTCTGGCTCGCAGGGATCCCCTTGCGCTGAAACACCCTGCATGGCACTGGGAGCGGTGCTGGTCTCCGTGCCCACCTCAGTGCCTGCCTGCGTGCCCATCTCCTGTCCCCAAAGCGGTTCCTGGGCTACATATGTTGATGATGGAGGGGCCAGCACCTCCAAAACCACTGACAAGGATCTGGCCCCAGTGGTAGGCCCACAGGGTCCAGAAGGGCCACTGAGCCAGTGCCTGACACTGTGGTGGCCATGACATAATAGGCAATGGCTGCCTCTCCTCTTGTCTGGAATAGTGCCGGCTTCACCTAGAGGCGAATGATTCCACCTCCAAATCCCACGATGACTCCGTCTGGAGCGGTGCCGCATCATTGCTTGCCCCTGGAAGGCACAGGATCTCTTTGCAATGCCGATGGTGGTGCTGGAGCCTGCACAAGGGATTGTGCCGTCATTGCTATGAGGTGTCTAGCCACCTCAAAGGTGTCTAGTGTGGAGGGAAGGTCTAAGTTCTCCTCCCGAGGCTCCCGCACTGAGGAGTCCACTAGAACCAGACTTGACGGACTTCCTAGTGAGGCCAGAGTCGATGGTGTTGGCTGAGTCAGAGCTGAACGAGGGTGTCATGGCACAGGACACACATCGCTGGTGTTTCCTCATTCCACTGCTCTAGTGGGAGAGCAACCTCTCTTCTTGAGTCTTCTTCCTTTTGTGCGGCACTGGCGAATAGGGGCACTTGCATCGGAGGTCGTCTTCGGTGCCAGGGAGTGGCAATGCTGCAGATCTCTGGAATCCGAGTCCTTTCTCGGTGCCACGGCCTCTCTTACCAAGGCCGGTCCACTCCGCACTGAAGTGCTGGACTTAGGGTCAGATGCCACCTGTGCTGCCTAGGGATGAAGGGCTGACTCCATGTGGAGCAATTTTATCCTGAAGTCCCTCTCCTTTTTAGTTCTTTAGTAAAGCCCCTACAGATCTTGCACTTCTCAGTCTGATTGGCTTCCCACAAACACTTTAAACAGGAGTCATGTGCGTCCTCCCTTTGGCATAGGCTTCAGACAGGACCCGCACAGCTTGAACCCTTGAGACCGTAGCATGCCATGGTCCCAGGGAAGGGAAGGGGGGGTGGGGGACTTTTGAGTGATTGACTTTGCAACCTTAATGTTCTTTGTATGCAATATATACACAACATCCACCACTGCACCTACCAGTTGTAACTTTTCACATAACATGCCTTTTACTATTGAGAGATATTGGCATTCCTTTAAAAAAATTGTTGAAATTGTTTGCAAAGTGATTCAGTTGTGTGCTGTCACCATCTCTTATGATGGAGAGTTGTCCAATATTTAAAAGTAATTGTGGTACAAAAATATTGATGTGGCTGAAGAAAGTGATAAATCTCAAACCCAAAACATGGTAGTTAGAAAGCCAAGTTTGTAAAAATTTAAATTGGATGGCCTGCTATTTTGGGATAATCAGAAACACCTTACCTGGTTTGGTGAACAAACAGGAAAATCTTCAACCGGTGGAATTAAGCCTTGGGCAATTAACTGTCCGTAAGATGGAGGAGCTTCTCTTCTTAACAACTCAGCTTCAACCCTTGACAACTGTGTTTCAAATGATCTTTCAAGAAGAAATAAAAGTTATATAGTACATAAACAGATAGCATGCATTCATAGATAGGGATTAGACCATAACAAAATTGATAAGATTCATATTATTTATGGTAGTAGAATTTTTAATTCAGTTTGATCACATGATTACACAATTCCAGTGCTACTCTCAGTATAAGACTGGTGACAAAAGCAGCATTCTAATTCATATTAAAATAAGGACAAAATTTAACACACGAGTCAGTGAGAGGTAAACACACTAAGAAAAAGAAGAATGAGAAACCCTGGCACATGACAGTCCAAAACAGAACAAGCTGAACACATAGAAATACTGCCAGTCAATCATGGCAACAATATTTAATTTTAATTTACTTCAGAATGAGACCACAGCCTAAGAATTAGCACCTTTTCATTTTTTTCTGTTGGACAACTAAATATTACATTTTAGCTGCCCACAGGCAAGTGATCAAAATTATTCTTTCCCGTCATCTCCACCATCACTGCCAATAAGAATTTCAAAAATATAGAGAGGGAAGAATACCTTTAGAAGTTATACAGTACTAATAAGACCATTCTTATTGATATATGCTTATGTTAAATTGTTTACTGTGTACATTATATAATTACAATACTTTATCTTAGCTTTGGGAACATGTGCTACTTACCTTCGTTCAAACATCCTCAGTGAATACAGCTTACAAGTACATCCCAGTGCAATGACAAGCAGCAATCCACAGATAAGGCTCCCAATGACAGCTGCTGTTATTACTCTGGTGGGTACAATGACCGGGCAATTCTCTTCATCACTACCATCGCCACAGTCATCTTGAGAATCACATACCCAGCTCTCAAACACACAGCGATTATTTTTACAGTGAAAATTTCCAGGTTGGCAAAAGAAGCAATTCTTCTCATCTGAACCATTAGGGCAATGATTCTGATAGTTGCAGCGATCTGAACGAGGATAGCAAACACCATTTCGAGAGCAGGGAAACTCTTCTTTTTGGCACATGCTGCAATTGGTTTCATCCCTTCCATTTGGGCAATGCCAATAGCCATCACAGCGCTGTTGCTCTGTGTAGCAACCCCAGTTTCCACCACATGGAATTTCCCATGGCAAACAGAAACCATCTACTTGATACGTAGCATTAAATCCTCTTGCAGCATTTACTTTGTCAGCACAAAAATGCACTCTTATCTGCCCAGAAGAAGAAACAACTGTAAGGGGTGCATGAGAGTCAAATGCAGTTAACACACGCAAAAGCTTGCGTGGATTTTCCTCTAATCCATCATATATTTTGACATAGTCTCCATAACCAGCACCATCAAGTTTAAAATCAGTGAAGCGCAAAATTACTTTGCGATGATCACCAGTGTCTATTAGCCAGGTGCAGTTGCTTCCAGGCGGATAAAAGTCTGGGTAATTGGGAGAATTGAAAGTACCATAAAAATATTTTAACCATTGCCCACATGTTGGCACATCACAGTCTACTTCATCTCCTAAGTCAAGACAATCAATGTTTCCATCACATTTTAAAGATTCTGGAAGGCAGGTGTAAACTTTGGTGAAGCGAGAAAGACACTGAAACTGGGTGTAAGCACAAGGTTGAAAGGAAGAAGCTGTTGGAGGATTAGCTATGGCACAGATTTCTTCATCAGAGTTGTCTCCACATTCATCCATGTTATTACATTTCCAAGTTTCTGGAATGCATTTTCCATTAGCACAATGAAACTGGTTACAATCACATCTTGGTTCATCAGATTTTCCTGAAAACACACATTTAACAATTTGTAAAAATAGGTAACTTCTACTAGACTCCAGTACTTCTACTAGACTCCAGTACTCTGGTCATCATTGCATATTAATTATAAATATCATGTGGTTACAGAGTACCTTATAACTATTTCGGTCTCCGTAAATAATTGCAACCCCAAACACATCCAAATATAATACAGTATTTTAAACAGCAAATTCTGCCAATATGACAGCTTGAGCCTGATTCTCAGCTTCTTTAAATCAAGGTAGCTCCACTGAAGTCAACAGAGCCATGACAATTTACAACAGTAGAAAATCTGGCCCCCTTGTCTGCACAAAGATACCTAAAATGATTAGATAATAAGGGTTAGATAAAAATCAATTCCCCCTCCCACCCAAACCACAAGATTGTCATACCCCAGTAACCCGTAGGGAACAGGCTCTTTTTCACTAGAGCAGCAGGCTCCACTCCCCTTCACAGCATGTTGTATGCTTCCCAGCTCCTGCTCTGCAACCAGGAATCCACAGGAAGGAGGAGGAGCTGGGAGCCATTATACCCCTCATCAGCCCCCCCACAGGACCAAGACGAGGACCACTCTCTTTGGCTGCTCCTACTTTTCTCCTGCCTAACCTGAAACAAACAGGAGAGCAGAGCCCAGCAGCAGGCAGGCAGAACAGAAAACAAAAATATATAGCCAGGAAGCTGGAGATAGCAGGGGGTGGGCCTGATACCTGACAGGTATGCCTAGATCTTGATAGCCTTGGGAGATAATAAAACCAGCATCAAGGTATTTAGTACTGTATTCAGTATTAAGACCTATCCTGAGAGCCACACACTGTATTGGCCACTACTGTCTTCCAGAGCCATCTTGTAGTTGCAATAGCACTTCTCATCAAAGATTTCACCTATACTCAGCTGTAAAGCATGGTTTGAGAACACTTATAATTTGGTTCTGCAATCAGATTGGGACAAAGACATTAGAACCATGTTTAAATAAATGCGAATAGGTTTTTTAAAAAAAGTTTTTGCCAAACCATGTTATAAGCTAGGTTAGTTGGATCCATATTTACAAAGCTCCCAGATACTGTTTAAAAGTAGTATGATGGATGGACTCTGTATAGCACATCCTCAAGAACTTAGCTTGATTAACACAGCTTTAAACAGAACAATAGACACGGTGTATTTAAAAGAAACCAATACAGAGGCTGTATTCTCCAATAGTTAGGGCACAGGACTATGACTCAGGAGATGTAGATTGTATTTCCAGCTCCACTAATGACCTGCTGAGTGACCTTAGGCCAAGTCACTTCTCTGTTCCTCTCCTTCAACCTAAACATCTAATACTATCCTGCAAAAGATCAACTAAATATGAAGTTTATCATCTAAGCAATTAAAAAGGAAAGGAACAGAGTTACAGGATGACACAGCACCTCCGGCATTTTAAAATCTAAAGGCTTTTTAAAAAAAAAAAACACACAGAAAAATAAAAAGCAAACAAGTGATAAACCCAGTGAGCACTGACCAAAAGTGCTTAACTGACAAACAGATAGACATGTAGCGAGAGCAGGGCACAGAAGGGATATAAAATCAGTCAGTGATTGCGCTTTAGAAAATGCCGATCTTGTTAGGGCAGCAACTAAAGGAAAACCAGATTTGTTATTAGTGACATTGCCTTGTTTCACCAATAAAATACTGTTTAATATTAGCACATCAAAATATTTAACTAAAGGAACAGATTGACTTGTCTTTTTTTTTAAAAAGCCTTTTCACTGACGATAAATATAAACTCTAAACTGCAAATTAGCAGCTTGTCGTCTCTCTACACCCCCACACCATTATGGCACACCTACAGTTTGGAGTTACCAAGGTGTGTTTGACAATTTGAGATAAATTCCCAAAGAACCTAATGAAGGCCATGTGACTCAAGATTTGGATTAATACAATACTATCATTTTAGAAAAGTTGCTCTTTACAGAATTATTAAAAATACTGTAGGCATTTGCATTAAAAAAAAATATATATATATATATATATATATAGGCCCTTGTCCGACAATTGGATCCATGTGGATGAACTGTTGGGCCTGCACTGATCATATTGCAAGATTGCAACCATAGTTTCCTTTAGTAATAAGTAAAGAAAGTTTTTTAAAATCCTCAGTATTCTGAATACAAAAATGAAAAAGGGTTGATCAACGAGACAGAAGACAGTTTCTGAGGGTTACTGGTGCTAAAAGAGGCAAGAATTAAAAGCAATACCATAATAATGAAGGCAGAAGTGATTTACATCTAAACTCTTACTTTCACATGCTTTTAAACTTTCTGGAAAAAGTTACTCATTTGGATGAAAAGGTTTCTTGCTATTCCTTAAAATAACAACAACTCCTCCTCTAATTACCTACCTATTCCACAAAGCATTATGGCGAAGAACTGTTATACCTGTTGTGCCTTTAAATCAAGCTCCTCAGGACACAGACTTGTTACTGGTTTGGCACGTTGACCTAACATACAGCACCACATTCACCACTGGATAACTTTAAATGAAAGAAATATTCTTAACCCAAAAATGAATTTCCTGGGAAATACAAAAGCATTTAACCCTTTAAAAATTATTATTTATATTAACATAGCATCTACGAGCCTAGAGATGGGCCAGGACCCACTATCCTAGGTGGTGTACAAATGGAATGAAAAGACAGTCCCAGACCCAAAGAGCTTACAATCTAAATATAGGATAAGAGACAACAGATGGATACAGACAAGGGAATACAAGGAAAGAATGAGAGAATATTGGGCAGCATGACAGACAGTGGCATCAGTGCATCCACAGCCAAACAGTTTCTCCTTAAGTTTTTTGTAGGCACAGAATCATAGAAACGTTGAGCTAGAACGAACCCAAGAGGTCATTTAGTGTCCATTCTTCTGCACTGAGACAGGGTTAAATAAACCAAGACCATCCCCAACAGGTGTTTGTCTAACTTGTTCTTAAAAACCTCCAGTGAATGGGTTTCCACTATCTCCCTAGGTAACCTGTTCCTAGGGAAGTAGTGGAATCACAGCAAAGGAGAGTTTTAAGGAGGGATCTGAAGGACGATAACAAGGTGGATTTGTGGATGTTTACCAGAAGTACTTCCCAGATGTGAAGGGCAGCATAGGAGAATGCACGAAGTGTTTGGAAATTTAACAAGTGGGTATCAGAAGCTTGTATCATGGGCCAACCATAGGCCAGAGATAACATCTCAGTATGATGAAACAAGATAGGTAGGGTGGGAGTTAGGCAGTGACGGATGGTGACAGTGAAGACAAGCAGCTTATATTTGATAATTTTTAGTTATTGATGCTGCCAGCCAAGTAAAATGCTCACTGGCAATTCATGTTTTATAGTATTGTGTGTTGTAATGCTGCTGGAAGCTGTAATGAAAATGGATGTTTGAGTGACCTTAGAAAGGGTTTGGGTGGTGCAGAGTCAAGTACAACAGCCAGAGCTAGAGCAGACAAACCAGAATGAGTGAACAGGAGAAGACCAGAATTCCCAGGGGATTCAAAGAGTCTAGTAAGCCATACATGGATTTACTAGGAACAAATCATACCAAACCAGCTTGATTTCCTTCTTTGACAAGGTAACTAGTTTGGTGGATAGGGGAAATGTGGTGGACATAATATACCTGGACTTTAGCGAAGCTTTTGACAGTCCCACACGACATTCTCATAAGTAAGTTGGAGACATGCAGGCTTGGTAGAACTACCATTAAGCGGATACATAATTGGCTAAACAACTGCAAACAAAGAGTAGCTATTAATGGAATGATGTCAGATTGGAGGGAGCTCTCAAGTGGGGTTTCACTGGGATATGTTCTGGGTCCGGTGTTACTTAACATCTTTATTAATTACCTGGAGGTAGGAATAGAGAGCATACTGATCATATTTGCAGATGAGACAAAGCTGGGGGAGGGGGAATGCCAACACTTTGGAGGATAGAGATAAAATTCAAAAGGGATCTTGACAAATTGGAGAACTGGGCTATAGACGACAAAATGAAATTCAAAGACAAATGTAAGGCGCTACACTCGGAAGAAAAACCTAATGTACAAATACAGAATGGGGGAAAACTGGCTTGGCAGCAGTACTGCTGAGAAGGATCTGGGAATTGTGATGGATCACAACCTCAACACGAGTCAACAATACAATGCTGTTGCAAAAAAACAAATGCAATTTGGGTTTCATTAACCAGAGGCATAGCATGAAAGTCATGGAAGATGATAGTACTGCTCTGCTTGGCACTGGTTAGGCCACAGCTGGAATACTGTGTCCAATTTTGGACCCCAATGTATAGAAACTGGAAAGGATCCAGAGGTGAGTGACAAAGATGATCAAAGGGATGGAATGCAAGTCATATCAGCAAACTGGGTAGGTTTAGTCTGGAAAAGAGTCAATTAAGGGGGAGACATGATAGTGGTCTTCAAATAGTTGAAAGACTGCCATAAAAAAGATGGAGAAAAAATTCTCTCTCACCACAGAGGGCAGGACAAGAGACAATGGGTTCAAACTACAGCATAACAGATTTAGATTAAATTTTAGGAAAAAACTTCCGAACAATAGGAAAATGGAACAAACTGCCCAGGGAGGTCATGGAATCTCCTTCACTGGAGGTTTTCAAAAAAAAAAAAAAAAAGGGTTGGCTAGCCATGTGTCTGGACCATCCAAGACAGAATAAATCCTGCATCTTGGCCAGGGATTACACTAGATGACCCTTACAGCCCCTTCTAACCCTGTGGGCCTATGATTCTAAGATATATGGGCAGAACTGAGAGGGGAGTAGCACAATGCAGTAGCTGACATGAACCAAGGAAAAGAAGAGACGGGCTATGACAGGGCTCTTCGGTCTAGCAGACAAATGTATAAGAAATGGTTACCCACCTTTCTATAACTGTTCTTCTTAGAGATGTGTTGCACACATCCATTCCACTCTAGGTGTGCATGTGCCTTGTGCACAGATGTCAGGATGTTTTTTTCCCTTCAGTGGTACCTGTAGGGACGGCTTGAGAGCCCTGTGTTGCCACGTGCCACTGCGTGCTGGTATAAGAGGGCGGATCCACCCCCCGATTTCTCCCCTTCGTACTGGACATACTCTGATAGAGAGGGGAAGGCTGACAAGCCATGGAATGGATATGTGCAACACATCTTGATGAACTACTGTTACGGTAAGATAGGTAACCGTTTCTTCTTCTTTGAGTGATGGCTCATGTCAGTTCCACTGTAGGGGACTCACCTATACAGCTACAGAGGGGAGTTTGGAGTCTATCTGAACAGTGATTGTAAAACCACCTGTCTGAAGCTGGCAACATCTCTGAATTGTCAGGTAATAGCAAAATGAGAAGTGAAGGTGTTGGCTGAAGACCAATTTGCTGTTTTACAAATGTCTGTAATTGGTACTCAACCAGGAAAGCTGCAGAAGCTGCTGGTGCTCTAGTGGAATGCACCAGTACTCTAGCTGCTGGGGTCGTATTAGTTAGTTGGTAGCATAAATGGATGCAGGAAGAGATCCAGAAAATTCTCTAGAAGGAAACTGGATTACCCTTAATTCTGCCCACAACTGTGACAAACAGCTGCATAGCAGTCTGAAATGATTTAGTATGCTCTAGGTAGAAAGTTAATGCTCTTTTCACATTGAATGAGTGAAGCCTTTCTTCATGCGTATGTGATGGGGTTTTTGAAAAAATTTGGGCGAACAGATGAGTACTTTTGTGAGGATTTTTGGGTGCAGCCTGCGATAAACCCTATCCTTATAAAAAAAAATTGTAAAAGTGGGTAAAGGAGAACAAGTCATGAGGGTTTCAAAGGAGTGTCCCATTAGACTTGCCAGGACTTAGCTGAGATCCCAAGGAGGAATGGGGTCCCACACTTGAGGTTATCATTTGGCCAGGCCCTTCAGGAATTGAGTAAAAAGTGGTGGGAGAAAAGGGGCTTATTATCCATCCATATACGGAAAGCTGAGATAGCAGCCAAATGCACCCTTACAGAACTAAGGGATTCTGTTTTAGATCTAGAAAACAGTCCAGCACAACATCCTGGTTTCGGCCACTTCTGCCAATCAACAAGGCAATATTGGAGCCGGTCAAGATTCACCTTTCTCATGAGACCAAATGGAGAAGCACTTATATTTAGCCAGGTAAGTGATCCTAGTTGAGGGTTTTCCACTATTTAGAAGTGCCTCCTGGACATTCTGTGAGCAGAACCTTCCAAAGGACATCCGTCAAAGCATCCATGCGTGAGATGGAGAGTGTGGAGGCTGGAGTACAGAATGTGGTCGTGGTCTCGGGAAATTATGTCTGGATCCAATGGGAGGGATAGGAGGTGCTGGTGCACCACTGGTGCTATAAAGATGAGACGAGTATGGTTCTTTTTTATTTTGGATACTACTCTGAGAACAAAGGAATTGGAGGGAAGGTATATAGATGGCAATTCTCCCAAGACAGGAGAAAGGCATCTATTAGGGAGCCTGGGCTGAGACTACTACTTTGGGAATCCATTCCAAGTTGGAAGATATGCCCAGACATATCATAGGCCAATGACCACTTGTGTTGATCAGTGAAGGATCAGCTCAGTTGATTTGCCATTGTATTCTATTTCCTCAGAAAGTAAGTAGCTTTAAGGTGAATTGAGTGGACTACAGAAGAGTCCTGACAGAGTTACTTTGATTGTGCTTCTCTTTGCCTGTTTAGATCAAACATGGTCGCCGAGTTGTCTGTCAGACAACGTGGCGGAAGAAGATTGAGTGGACTAGACCTGTTGCTCTTAACTCTGACATTTACGTGAGCCTCTGAGTTCTGAAATGATCAAAACCATGAGTCTTCAGGGACTCAATGTGAGCTCCCCAACCTAGGGATGACAGGTCTGTGACTAGAGTGAGTGTCGGTAGTGTGGGAAGGAAGGGAACTCCCACACAAGCTTTTATAAGATCTGTCCACCAATCCAGAGACAAGACTAGCTCAGGCAATTGAACCACCTTGTCCAGGGCGTCACGATTCAGGGTATATATTTATGCTACCCATGTCTGTAGCATCCTGAGTCGCAGTCTGGAGCATTGTACTACATAGGTACATGTTGCCATGTGACCTAACCGACTGAGGCACTTGCATGCTGTTCTGAGTGGGTAAGCTTTCATTTGAAGTACTAGTTTTTGAATGGTTTCAAATCTGTTTTTTGGCAGAAAAGCCCTGGCCTTTGTGGAGTAGAGGACTTCTCCAATGAATTCTATTGTCTGTGCAGACTTCAGTATTAATTTTTCTCAATTCACTAGGAGCCACAGAGTGTTGAATATGGATAGAGCAGTTGATATGATAGACAGGACTGATACTCTGATCGACCGCAGATAAATTAGTTGTCCATTACCTCTAATTTTTGAAGATGAGCTGCTAACACCATAATGCACTTCATGAATACCTTAGGAGCAGCTGCCAGGCCAAACAGAAGTACTGTGAACTGATAGTGACAGCCATTCACCAAGAATGAGAAACTTTAGATGGTCAAGACATATTGATATGTAAGAAAGCGCCCCTCAAGTCAACGGCAGCATACCAGTCTCCTTGTTCCAAGGAAGGGACAATTGATGCTAGGGTAACCACACGGAATTGTATTTTCTTCAGGAATTTGTTCCACTCTCTTACATCTAAAATGGAGCTGATGCCTCCTTTTAACTTGGGGATCATGAAATAAAAGGAATAAAAGCCTTTCCCCCTGGGTTCAATGGTACTCCTCTTTGACCCCTGTCTGAAGAAGAGATTGGATCGCCTGTTGAAGAGAATGGTCCCTGAAGAGGGACGGTGGTGAGGGAGGGGTTTGAAGTAAACTGGATGGCATACCCCCATTCCCTTGTGCTTAAGATCCAATGGTCTGATGTTATGTGGATCCAGGTACTTAGGAAGCAGGACAAGCAACTGGTAAATATAAAAAAGGGGAACAGACAGAAGTGAGGAGACTGGTATTCTGTCCTCAACAACTTTGTCAAAATGCCTGCTTGGAGGAGGCAGCTGGACAGGATAAGCCTGGGGATGCTGAAGGGGACAGTGATGGAGTGTGCCTTCTATAATTCCTTCTTTTTTTCCTGGATCCTGGGAATGGGGAGCAAAGCTAGGATGTTGAAAAATTGTTGTTGAAAGTGCTTTCTTTTTGTCACTGAAGTGTACATTCCAAAGGCTCTGAGTGTTGCCCTAGAATCTTTAAGGCTGCGAAGCCTGTCATCAATTTTCCCAGAGACAAGAGTAGGACCCTTCAAACAGAAGGTCCTGTATGGTCTGTTGGACTTCTGCAGGTAGTCGGGACTATTACTGATGCCATGTTTTGAGCTGCTGAATCTCCACTATACGGACTGATCTGGAGAGCAGTCCTGGTGACCAGTTTACCCTCCTCCACCATTACTGAGAATTCTTGTTTGCAATCCTCTAGTAACTTGTCCTTTAATTTAGTAATGTTCTCCCAAAGCGTGTAGTCATATTGACTCAGGAGCGCCTGCTAGTTTGCGATCTTGAGCTGCAGACCCTGAGATAAAAGGTACAGCACCAAAAGTTAAATGCCTGCAAGCTGCATGGAAACTTTTTAAAGACACCATAATAGAAACTCAACTTAAATGTATACCCCAAATTAAAAAACATAGTAAGAGAACCAAAAAAGAGCTACCATGGCTAAACAACAAAGTAAAAGAAGCAGTGAAAGGCAAAAAGGAATCTTTTAAAAAGTGGAAGTTAAATCCTAATGAGGAAAACAGAAAGGAGTATAAACTCTGGCGAATGAAGTGTAAACATATAATTAGGAAGGCTAAAAAAGAATGTGAAGAACAGCTAACCAAAGACTCAAAAAGTAATACCAATTTTTTTTTTTGTAAGTACATCAGAAGTAGGAAGCCTGCTAAACAACCAGTGGGGCCACTGGACGATCGAGATGCTAAAGGAGCATTCAAGGACAATAAGGCCCTTGCGGAGAAACTAACTGAATTCTTTGCATCGGTCTTCATGGTTGAGGATGAGAGGGAGATTCCCAAATCTGAGCCATTCTTTTAAGGTGACAAATCTGAGGAACTGTCCCAGATTGAAGTGTCACTACAGGAGGTTTTGGAACAAATTGATAAATTAAACAGTAATAAATCACCAGGACCAGATGGTATTCACCCAAGAGTTCTGAAGGAACTCAAATATGAAACTGCAGAAATACTAGAACTGTGGTTTGGTAACCTATCATTTATATCAGCTTCTGTACCAAATGACTGGAGGATAGCTAATGCAATGCCAATTTTTTAAAAAGGGCTCCAGAGGGGACTCTGGCAATTACAGGTCGGTAAGCCTGACTTCAGTATCGGGCAAACTGGCTGAAATTATAATAAAGAACAAAACTGTCAGACACATAGATGAACATAATTTTTGGGGGAATAGTCAACATGGTTTTTCTAAAGGAAAATCATGTCCCACCAATCTACTAGAGTTCTTTGAGGGGGTCAACAAGCATGTGGACAAGGGGGATCCAGTGGATATCGTGTATTTAGATTTTTAGAAAGCCTTTGACAAGGTCCCTCACCAAAGGCTCTTAAGCAAAGTAAGCGGTCATGAGATAAGAGGGAAGGTCCTCTCATGGACTGGTAACTGGTTAAAAGATAGGAGACAAAGGGTAGGAGTAAATGGTCAGTTTTCAGAATGGAAAGAGGTAAACAGTGGTGTCCTCTAGGGGTCTGTACTGGGACCAGTCCTATTCAACATATTCATAAATGATCTAGAAACAGGGGTAAACAGTGAGGCAAAATTTGCAGACGATACAAAACTACTCAAGATAGTTAAGTCCCAGGTAGAATGTGAACAGTTACAAAAGGATCTCTCAAAACTGGGTGACTGGGCAACAAAATGGCAGATGAAATTCAATGTTGATAAATGCAACGTAATGCACATTGGAAAACATAATCCCAACTATACATACTGTCACAGGGTCGGGCCAGATGGCTACAGGAGAGTGATCCTATTGGGATCCAGGAAGTGGGTGGGCGGAAGCCCACCCGCTGCTAAAGGATCCCCCCTTCAGCCCTAAGCGGGGGATCCTCAGGACCTGGAAACCAAGTAATTCCGGGGGACAACTAATGAAATAACAGGGACAGGAGTGCGGTCAAAGGGTCAAACAAAGGGAACCAGACGGTACACCGAGCAGAGAACCCTGGCTGGAACCTGGAGAAGAGGGCGGGCCCGGGTTCCTCCCCATCCCCCCAACTCCCTATTGGAGAAGTTGACCTGGACTGTGCGTCCCACCAGAGGGGAAGGTCCCTGGCCTATCCCCCAACCCACTACGTGGGCCAGCAGAGACTGTGGGGATTGTTCTTCCTTTTCCCCATGCTGGCCAGTGATGAGGTTAGCTGAGTGAACAGCAAACCTCTGAGGCAAGCAAATCCACCAATAAGCACAGGATCCACCAAGGCAGAGGAGGAACTTTGTCACGCTATAAAACGATGGGGTCTAAATTAGCTTTTACCACTGGAGAAGAATCTTGGAGTCATTGTTGATAGTTCTCTGAAAACAACTACTCAATGTGCAGCAACAGTCAAAAAAAGCTAACAGAATGTTGAGAATCACTAAGGAAAGGATAGATAAGACAGAAAATATTATTGCCACTATATAAATCCATGGTACGCCCACATCTTGAATATTGTGTGCAGATGTGGTTGCCCCATCTCAAATAAGATGTATTTGATTTGGCAAAGGTTCAGAAAAGGGCAACAAAAAAGATTAGGGGTACAGAACAGCTGCTGTGTGAGGAGAGATTAATAAGACTGGGACTTTTCAGCTGGAAAAAGAGACGACTAAGGGGGGATATGATAGAGAGCTATAAAATCATGACTGGTGTGGAGAAAGTAAATAAGGAAGTGTTATTTACTCCTTCTCATAATATAAGAACTAGGGGCCACCAAATGAAATTAATAGGAAGCAGGTTTAAAACAAAGAAAAGGAAGTATTTTTTCACACAACATACAGTCAACCTGTGGAACTCTTTGCCAGAGGATGTTGTGAAGACCAGGACTATAACAGGGTTAAAAAAAGAACTAGGTAACTTCATAGAGGATAGGTCCATCAATGGCTATTAGCCAGGATGGGCAGGGATGCTGTCCCTAGCCTCTGTTTGCCAGAAGCTGGGATGGGCGACAGGGGATGGATCACTTGATGATTACCTGTTCTGTTCATTCCCTCTGGGTCACCTGGCATTGGACACTGGGCTAGATGGACCTTTGGTCTGACCCAGTATCGCCGTTCCTATGTTCTTAATAAAGTTTGTAACCAAACAAGTCTAGTTTTTTTGAGTCCTTGTTTTTAGGGGCGGAGGCTTGTTGTCTGTCTTTCCTACTTGTTTGCAGCTGCCATCACAAAAGAACCTGGGAAGGGATTAGTGTAAAAATACTCATACCCGTTAGAGTGGAAGAAGTATCTCCTCTCAGATTGTTTTACTGTGGGAGTCAGGGAAGAGTGTATGACAAAGAATTTTGACCGGCTCCATGACTGCCTTGTTGACTGGCAGAGGTGTCTGACACCAGGATGTCTACCAACTTGTGAGAACCCTCACATACCTCTTCTGCCTGGATGCCGAGCACTGAGGCCACTTATCAGGAGGTTTTGATGGTCCTTGTGGTCTTCTGGAGGAGATGACTCTCCCACTGAGTCAATAGCTTCATCTGGTGATGAAGAAAAGGATGCAACTAGCATCTGAGGTGAGGGCAACTCCATAATCTGTGATGGAGAATCTAGTTGATAAGGGTCTGGTTGGCCAGGACCCGTCACAGTACTGGACACTGGAGAGTGACATTCTTAGTACCCAGTCCCTATCTCAACATCGGGTACCGGGGAATGACGTTGCTGGTGCCATCATGTCGGATGCGCTCCCCACGAGTGTCATGATGAGGTTCTGGCAGAGGATAGACATACTATGGAGCCCAGAGTTGCCACTAGTATGGACCTGGAACCCATCCTTGTCCAGGCCATTGCCCCTTCAGAAAAGGCCACTGTTGGTGTTGTGGAACTGTCCATGATCCTGATAATTGTAAAGGAGGGTAAGCGCTGTGTCCCAGCCTTGGATGAGGAATCAGAGTCTTCCGATGATGGAGGCTCTGATGCAGGTGGTACCAGAGAAAGGTATCCTGAACCTGGGAATGGCGGTACTGGAGAAACCATGGGATAAACCTTTTGATAAAACTGGTTTGAGAAGAGATCTAAGTAGTAGTACTATGGGTTCTCGGTGAGGTGAGGAACCAGTTGGACAGTTTTAAATGCGAATTGGTACTAAGAAGCTAAGCAAGTCTCTTGCAGATGTATATGTATAACACCCCAGACTGCTGGCCCCTCAAATGTTTCTCAGGGGACAGCCTTGATGGACCTGTCACAGGCTCCAAAGGCAGCAAAGCCCTCTTAGGAGGTGAGGCTTCTGGAGAAGTTCTCTGAGCCTCACCCTGAGTAGAGTCCTCACCTCTGTCCTACGTCGGTACAGAGGTAGATGAATGAGACGCTGAACCGGAGGAAGGTCTGGGTCTCTTCTTCGGTACTGGGGAACTTTGAGCCTGGTGGAGCATGCCATGCCAATAGTGAAGTACTTGAAGCACTTTTCCAATGTGATGACTTGGCCAGCGGGGAGTCAAAGTGCTGTTTCCATAAGCAAGCACTTAAGCCTCAATGCTCTATCCTTTTTTGAATGGGGTTTGATGCCCTTGTCAATGTGACACTTGTCCCTAACATGGGCCACACCCAAGCACTTCAAAGTGAATGAGGACTATTGACTGGCACAGGCTTTGAATGTGTCCCACAGGACTTAAATCCTAGGGAGCGAGGCATCGTTCCAGTACCGAGTCTGGTACCAAAAGGAAAGAATTGGTCCCAAAGAATACAAAAACAAAACCTGGCATTAACTTACTTGAAAAACTAACACTAATTAATTTCAACTATTTACAACGAGTGAGGGATACACTTGAGTAAACACGTCTGAGATTGCTCCAACAACTGTCACTGGAGGTAAGAAGGCACTAAGGAGGGTTGGGAGCAGCTCCAACCTCTTATACCAGCATGCAGTGTTGTGCAGCGACAGGGGACAAGCGAACCACCCCTACGGGCACTGTTGAAGGAAGAAAATCTCCAACATCTGTGCATAAGGTGCACACACAACTACAGTGGAACTGACATGTGCCATCACTCGAATAAGAACATGTTGAAGGTGGACGTTTAGATTAGAAATAAGGCATACATTTTTAATATTGAGGGTAATTAATCACAGAAAAATCTTAACAAGGGCTGAGGGGGATTCTCCATCACTGGAAATTCTTAAGTCAAGGCTGGATGTTACTCTAAAAAATATGCTCTAATTCAAACATGAATTAATTCACATAAGTCTTATGGTTTGTGTTATACAAGAGGTCTAGACTTGATGATCACAAGGGTCCCTTCTGGGCTTATGATCTATGAATCACCAAACTTGCCAAGAATGGTGCTCATTAATGCTGGTTGTAATGTATGTTTCCTCGTCAGCTGATTTTGTGATATGGACACGCATCAACTCCACTCCCATACAGATTAATGATCAGATACTGTTATTGAACTGGCTGACCCAAATCAAATAGAAACTAATTTAGTTTATAGCTGGGTAGCTGAAGTATTGTAATGAGGTGTACTTTTGCCTTTTGTAAGTAAGCCACCACAGGTGGTACAAGTCTGTTGACACGACAAGATACCATTACTACTACTTATTTTCAGAGTGTTTGATTTTTTTTATTTCTTCAACATTTCTCTACTCATGATTAGGTATATTACATGGCAAATTACTATCATCACACAATGAATAATTTTTAGTCACAATTATGCATTATATACTTCCTATTAATAAGAGATTTCATTTTAAGAAACATAAGTGGGTACTTTTAGTGCTGCACACAATTATCAGATGTCAGTTATTTAGATGATGTTAGTATTCTTTAGCCACTGCAGAAGTACAAACTAGGGGCCTAATGTTACAACCTTTACTCATGACAAATATATCCATTTAAGTTAATCACATCTTACTGTGTTTTCTACTGACCGTCTAGAAAGAAACATAGTGACCATTGCCTCAGCTATAGTGTAGACTTGTTTCAGTGAAATAACAGCTCTCTGCAATAGCTGCTTAAATGTACACATAATAACAGCTGGTATGTTTGAATGCTCAGAGGAAACTATGTTTGCGTTTCAAGATCTCCCTGTACAAACAGCAGGGTTCATACAGAGACAAGATCGGTGTGGATCACACAAGGCATCATAGTTTGAAGTACTTATTTTCCTGTTAAGTTTGCTGTATCCCTCTCATTGCATAGCGTTAAATGCATTTCGCTTCAGCTTCTCCGAAAGAATTATTCTAACGTCATGTCATCATAAAAAACATAAGTCAGATGATAGCCTCTCTTGCCCTTCTTTTAAAGCCAGAGAGCAACCTGGCAATCTACTCTCTGCCCTGCTACCAGCTTCCCTTTCTCTCCAATGGGAGAAATGGCAGCTCAAGAATTGCCCTCCAGGCTGGGCAAGGAGTCCCGGCCAAACTCTATTACCTACTGAGGATTACCTAATAGGTCATATGCACAGAGAATAATTTATCAGAAAGAGATTAAATTTGTACATTTTTGCATGCACAATTGTTAACCTAGTACCAAGTTTGGACTAAGTACTCAATTATACCAAGTTTGAAATTTGTATTTAAAGCCATTTGAGATACAAAATAAAAAAAAATTAAACCTAGATATCTAAAAAATACTTCCTTCCTCTTCCCACAGACACTTAAGCAACACAAAAAAGTGAAACAATTTACTTAAAAACTTTACTAAAAGTATTCAATTTTGAGGTTGAGAATTTCAAGCCCAAGCAATTTTTAAAAAAAAATTATGGGTAGCTAAACAGGCTGCTTTATAATGGAACTCTTTTCAACCTCATTCACTTTGTTCATTACCATAAACTCTAGATCAGCAGTTATATTTTAAAGTTCCCAACCCACTAAAATACTTCAGGCAATGTATATTTCCCTTCCATCACAATGCACCATTACTTGAGTGTACAAGATACCATATTTTTGATGCTGCTGAAAGGAACTGTGCAGGTTATAAAATCTAGACTAGAAGAAACTTTAATGTACTAAGTAGGTCTGTCAAGTGATTAAAAAAATTCATCACGATTAATCGTGCTGTTAAATAAAAGAATACCATTTATTTAAATATTTTTGGATGTTTTCTACATTTTCAAATATATTGATTTCAGTTACAACACAGAATACAAAGTTATACAGTGCTCACTTTATATTTATTTTTGATTACGAATAATTGCATTGTAAAAAACAAAAGAAATAGTATTTTTCAATTCACCTAATACAAGTACTATAGTGCAATCTCTATCACAAAAGTTTAACTTACAAATGTAGATGTACCAAAAAAAACCTGCATTCAAAAACAAAACTATGTAAAACTTTAGAGCCTCCAAGTCCACTCGGTCCTACTTCTTGTTCAGCCAATCGCTCAGACAAGCAAGTTTGTTTACATTTGCAGGAGATAATAATGCTGCCTGCTTCTTGTTTATAAGGTCACCTGAAAGTGAGAACAGGCATTTGCATGGCACTGTTGCAGCCAGTGCCGCAAGATATTTACATGCCAGATGTGCTAAAGATTCATACGTCCCTTGATACTTCAACCACCACTCCAGAGGACATACGTCCATGCCGATGACAGGTTCTGCTCAATAATGATCCAAAGCAGTGCAGACCAACACATGTTCATTTTCATCATCTGAGTCAGACGCCACCAGCAGAAGGTTGATTTTCTTTTTTGATGGTTTGGGTTCTACAGTTTCCACATTAGAGTGTTGCTCTTTTAAGACTTCTGAAAACATGCTCCACACCTCGTCCCTCTCAGATTTTGGAAGGCACTTCAGATTCTTAAACATTGGGTTGAGTGCTGCAGCTATCTTTAGAAATCTCACATCGGTACCTTCTTTTCTTTTTGTCAAATTTGAAGTGAAAGTGTTCTTAAAATGAACAACATGTACTGGGTCATCATCTGAGACTGCTATAACAGGAAATATATGACAGAATGCAGGTACAACAGAGCAGGAGACATACAATTCTCCCTCAAAGAGTTCAGTCACAAATTTAATTAAAGCATTTTTTTTTAACAAGCATCATCAGCATGGAAGCATGTCCTCTGGAATGATGGCTGAAGCATGAAGAGGCATATGAATCTTTAGTGTATCTGGCACGTAAATATCTTGCGATGGCAGCTACTACAGTGCCATGCGAACACAGGTGACACTGTAATTAAGAAGTGGATAGCATTATCTCCTGTAAATGTAAACAAACTTGTTTCTCTTTGCGATTGGCTGAACAAGAAAAAGGATTGAATGGACTTGGAGGCTCTAAAGTTTTACATTGTTTTGTTTTTGAGTGCAGTTATGTAAGAAAAAACCTTACATTTAAGTTACAATCTCATGATAAAGAGATCACACTACAATACTTGTATGAGGTGAATTGAAAATACTATTTCTTTTGTTTTTTACAGTGCACATATTTGTAATAAAAAATTATATGAAGTGAGCATTGGACACTTTGTAATCTGTGTTTTAATTGAAATCAATATATTTAAAAATGTGGAAAAACATCCAAAATATTTAATAAATGTCAATTGGTACTCTATTGTTTAACAGTGCGATTAATCGTGATTAATTTTTTTTTAGTTAATCACATGAGTTAACTGCGATTAATCAACAGCCTTAGTAATATGAAAACATATCAATGGTCCTTATATGAAACATACCAGCAAAGTAGGCCAATCTGAAGCCTTTCCTAGAGATAGTGTCATCCGAATGAAATCTGATCCAAACATGGTCTTGTGAAGAGATGTATGGTGATGGAATGGAGGAGCCACATGCTCTATAACCTTCCACATTCTTGTAGGTTCCTATTGTTAACCAATCCGAACTGCATCGTCGAGATCCCTGAACATCAAAATCTTGAAAACTGCAAAAGATACAAAGAGTCAAACTTTGCTAATGAAGTGGCTATTTTACAAGTTATTTGATAAATTATTTCTGTTTAAAATGGAAATGAGTGGAAGGAGTTTTTACTGGTCTGATGTTGAAAAAACTAAGAAAATGGTCAGTCTTTTTGCAGACAGAATTTTACTACACACTTTGTAATGATGTAACGGAGATGGTCTTTCCATTACCAGGATCCTAGATATCCACATGCTTGTAATTCCCCACCCATACCAAGCATTTAGGCTATTGCCCCTGACACTTAGCAACTTCTGTGTTTGACAGAATTTTAGCTTTCATTTTAAAAAAGGTTTTAACTCTTCTGGTTGCAAAGATACTTTTTATAGGCCCAATCTCTAATGATTTTGAAATCATATTAAGATATTTTATTTAAACTACGTCTCAACATTATTTCAGCTAAAGCAGCTTCCTATGATTGGGCTTGCCATTGTAGATGGAGCCAAACTGTATGAGAATTATTATTTTTAAAATAATTTGGCCCTGTCCACACTAGCTGACTGAACTGTGCTAGATCCTGTGCTAGATGCACTAAAAAGACAGTTGAGTCACGAGACTCCATTACCACAGAGTGGTTTGGCTCCCAGCCATACATATCTTTGCGCCTGGGCAAAAGTAGGCCAGTGCAGAGAACAAAGCACTAGACCAGAAACGCTAATAAAACGCAGTACATTGACAGAAGAAAGCTAGCGCTGACGAATAACAAACCTTATAAACCTAACTTAGAATAAAGATTTTAGGAAACATTTTTTGTGGTTCAACAGTGGCATCCACTGTACCCTGCAACTTCATGACATGCCACTGTAAAAAAAAGATTTGGGTAGAAATAAAAGCTCTGAACTGAAACAATTTTTAAAAGACTACATTCTAAGCCAAACGTTTATTTTGATAGAACCCTTCTTTCTGCCTGGGTCAGCAAGTCTGCACTGGGAACAAACAAAATCTGCAGCTAAAGCAGTTTCATAATCAGCACTGGACAGTGTACAGTCCCAGTTCTAACTTGTAAGTTGTTGTTAAAACAAATTTTGATTTCCCTGGAAGTTATGGAGGGATGGGGAGTGTGTGAACTGATAAGTACCTGAACATATGGTACAGAAGACAGGACATTATTTCCTCTATAAACTTACAAGGTATATGAAATAGATATCAAAAAATAAAAGTAAACTTTCACAAAATGTGTAACTGTTGCCTGTGATTATTTTAGATTTCTAGAAGATGAAATCTATCAACATTGCAGCATTTTGGAATTTCCCATGTACTTTTTAAAAAAACGTTGACAAAACTGATGGATCATAGAGCTACAGAGAAATTAAAAGCAAATTGAATAAGTATGAAAGCATGACCACTATTACGAACTTGTGGTTTAAAAAAAACTAAGCCAAAAGAAATTATTAATGGAAAAGCTGCAACAACTTTGTCTCTTCAGCACCAATGACTACATTAAAATGATCAAGTTTTCCATTATAACTTACCACTGAATGCAGGCATTGTATTTGACATTTATAAAATTAGCATTCTGTTTATTCCTTCTTTTGAGCACTTACATATAGAGCCCTGCGCATATACAAAATTTATATCTGCATCAGATCCACAATCCGCAAAAATGATCCACGGGTATCCACACCTGGATACCTGCGGATATAAAGTGGATATCTGCGGACTTTCAGGGCTCTACTTACATAAACCCTGAATAACTTACTTGTACACCCAAACCTCCTACCACTTTCTCTGAGAAATTTGCATCAGATTTTCTGAAGTGCTCAGACCCAGACCTCGAGCCATGTTTCAGGTCTTCAGAAGCACTCAGATCCCATTCATGTATCTAAATTAAGTGACCAATTTTTAAAAAACAACTCAGCGTCCAGTAGCCTCCATTCCTTTCAATGGTAGCTGCTGGGTACTGCGCTCTTTTGAAAATCTCGGCCTTTGAGTACAGCGAGATTGCAGAATTGGGCCCAGGTAACAAATGCTACAAGCCAAAAGTAGAAGTAAAATAGCTGTAGAAAAATATAAAGACAGATCTTGGAGTTAACACTACAAATACTGAATTTTGAATAGAGGAGGCTGAGAAATAAGTAATTCATAGTTAGCAATATGCAATTAATGACTATTCAATACACCAGGGTGGTACAAAGCAAAATTACCTTATAGTGATGATTTCCCCTGGGTTTGCATGGATATACCAGCTACAGTTGATTCTGGCAGGATATTCAAAAGGCCAGCCTGGACTCGTGATTACCCCACTTGGTGCTCTAATTTGTTCTGGACTATCTCCACAAGCTGAAAGATATTGAAAGCAATTTACTCACTACATATTTCGAAAACTAGCAAAACAAAATGAATCAAGGTTTACCAGAAAATAAAATAAAAAATTCTACTTTCACAGATTAAAAACATTGTATCAGTAGAAAGCAATGATATTAAGTCTGGATAACAACAGCCAGTATGGCCCATGAAGGGCACAGGTCAGAATACTTATCTAGAAAGAGGTGTTTCCTGGCTTCCAGTCCATGCTCAACTATTAATCCCAACTGTCGCAATCTTCCTCCATGCCCTTAGTCTTGCTACAAGCAACATACATCTGAGTTTCCCCATCTGTAGAATGGGGATATCACTATCTAGCTGGTAAGGGTGTTACTTGGATTATCCCCCACAGGAGACTTCGGTGCAGAGTATGCCATTTTCTCTAATTCACACTAAAAGATTGGAAAGAATCTACCACAACCCTTTTAATGCACACCACCAGACTCCTCCCTCTTTTGCTCAGAGTTTCTCTTCAATATGAGAATTGGAACATCCCTGAAAATCTGACTCCTGATTTGCATGGGATATGCTCACCTTTAAGAAAGCAATACTGTCTAAAGTGAGGCATACAGTAATGTGGGACATGATGCATTCTTTCAGTAAAAGTAAACTATGGTACTCAGACACTATAGATGCTTTAGGAAAGAGTGCAATAAAGAAAAAAATAATAAATAGGTGAAATCCACCTGTGTGTGGAGAGCCAGCACAAAGCCCATCCACCACTTAAACCATATTTTGAGGAGTAAGTTGGATTTAAGTAGTCTGCACGGAGGTGAATTTTCCTCATGATAGCAAGTGCTTTGAAAGCAAAGTACTGATTGTGCTCAATATTAGAGTCAGAGTTTAAGGTCAGAAGGATTCACCAGATCATCCAGTCTGACAGCCTGTATATCACAGATCAGTACCACACTGCACACACACATGAAACCCAACAAATGAAATCAGGCCAAAATATTACAGCCCACAGGAGATAAGATTATTAAATGCCATAGACAGAGAGTAGGAGGGACTGAAGTGCACCAATGCTTGAGAAAAGGTTAAGTCTGATAATGCTGGTGAGTGATCTGATCCACACACTGTAGAGGAAGGCGAAAAAAACCAAACAAACCAACACTGCCAACCTGACCTGGTAGGAAATTCCTTCCCAAATCCACATATGACGATCAGTTAGACCCTGAGCATGTGAGCAAGAACCAGTCAGATAAGCACCTGAGAGAGAGAATGCTCAGTGACACCTCAGAGTCCTGGCCCACCCTGCCCAATGTCCCATCTCCAGTAGCGGTCATCTCTCATTCTCTGATGCTCCAGAGAAAGGAAACCAGCCTCTCCCTCCAAGAACCATTTGGGGGGATCCATTCCTGACCTCTGCAGGTGGTCACTTGTCAAAACCTTTGTTTAATTGCATTTACTTCTGGACTCATTCCACCTCTGGACTGCAGTGACTACAAAAAATATTTCAGCTTTGCTCTCATGATCCAGGTAGCCACTATACATAATTATACCATATAATTCAGTCGTGTTTTTCTCTATACCAATTTTGCTAACTTTTGCAATGTTATTGCAAATCTTGCTGCACCGTTTTTTCTTTAAGCCCTAGACAAAGCCATTTGAACACTCCAGAAGCTCGGCTTTCATTTTCAACAGTTCATTGCTCTCCTGGTTGCAGATCTGGTTCAAAAAGCAGAAGGCACATGGAGAATTTTTTACTATAAAATATCTCAATTTTGCACACAATTTTTTTTTGAATGTTTGGAATTGGCAATATTACTATACTTTCACCTCATATATTCCCACACACTAGAGGTAGTCAAACTTTTACAAGAAATATGAAATTTTGGGAATCATTTTCATTATGGACTGATTTTTTCAAAATTGTTTTGTGGATTTATAGATTTTTGTTTCAAAGTTGATCATTTTCAAAGACAACATTTTCAAAATCATTTGGCTATGACCAATCAAAATTGGCAACACAAAAAATACAACAAATGAACACAAAATAGTTAAAAAAAAATGTGAGCTAAGTGGTCCAGAGAGGTTTCCGGGGTCATATAATAACGGACCACATAAAAGATTCAATTTATAATCTGAATAAAAAATTTTAAGACAATTAACTGGTTTCACAATTCCCGCCCCCCCCCCCACCCAGAAACAGGCCATTTAAAAAAATAAAACAACAAAAAACCCACCACATTTTTGTTTGAAAATGGTGGACTAACTCTTTAACATACACACTATAGTTGTGATAACCTCCACCGCTTTCCCAACTTTAGTATTCTGGTATGGCACAATCAATGTAAATCCATTTCTTTCAAGAGCTATGAAGTTTAAAAAAAACATTCAAATACTGGCAAATGTGCTTACCTTCTCTTTACCAGAATAAATATAATCAAGCAAAACAAGTTCACTTTGAGTATAAGAAAAAATTGCTTACAAAAAGTAGTAATTTTTTAAAAAGCTATATAATTAAATAGATGAGTTATATAGAGGTGCCATATTTATGGTACACATAAGATTGGGCTAACTATATGGCAAAAAAAGCAAATATCAAAATAAAGAAATATATCTTTTTATTCAGTATTCAATAAATTGTTCACTTAGTAAAAGTTAATTGGTTTAGTTTTCAGGAAACCCCATAGGTGGTGCTCTTACCCCATTATACTTTGGAATGTTAAATGCATTTCTATGTGCTAGCACTGAAATACACACTGTTTGTGTTTGATACTCATGTTACTGACAAGAATCAGACTCCGTGAATAGCAAGAAAAATGATTTTTAAAAGTTTACTATTTTCCTTGAATATCCTATTAACCAGAACAAAAAACCACAGAGTAAGAGACGAAAAACACATCTAAAGATTTTAAATGAAACGTTATTCTTGACAAGTACTTCATTACTGACAAAATACAGATCTTAACTAAAAGTAGTTTATTTCAAGTAAAACACACACAATTAGAAAATCCATCTGGTTTTGCATGTTTGCAACCTGACATATAAAACTTTGCTATATGACACATTTTAAGAAACTTTTGAATTTGCTTACATATATAATATCAGGGCAAGTGAAACACTGTTAGAACCCCAAAATATGCACCAAAACATCTGTTCATCAAATTTGCGAAGCTGAACTTTCTAAAACTCTACATTCATTACAAGACATGCATAACTCATTTATTAAGAAAAGGTTGTCCCCAAAACAGGCAATAGCTGTAGATCTATTAAGAAACTGTCTTACAACCTCTTCCCATTCTCAATACGTTTCCCCCTGTACAAAACTCCCCAACCACCCACAATTAACCTCTCCCAGCCATTTGCTAAAGAAATTAAATTGTAACAGTAAGTCATTTGTGCAAATGATGGCACCAAAACCAATTTTCACTTGTTATGCAAGTTTTTAAAAAAACATCGACATGAAAATTCTGTTCGTTTAGTATTATCAGTAAGAAAGTTGCAGTATTTATTAGCTATATAACTGACAAATTCCACAGACCGGTATTAGCATAAGGCCTTGAAACATGGCAAAAGACTGTTTCAATGCCTTAAAAGCATGTACATTGAAGCATATTATGACTACTGGGCATGAGTAGGGCCCTACCAAATTCATGGCCATGGAAAACATGTCACAGACCACGAAATCTGGCCTCCTCCCATGAAATCTGGTCTTTTATGTGCTTTTCCCTATACAATGCAGATTTCAAGGGGGGGATCAGCGATTCTCAAATTAAGGGTCCTCACCGAAAAGCGAGTTGCAAGGGGGGGGTTGTCACAAGGGGGTCACGGTATTGCCACCCTTACTTCTGTGCTGTCTTCAGAGCTGGGTAACCGGAGAGCAGCTGCCATTGGCTGGGCACCCAGCTCTGAAGGCAGTGCCCTGCTAGGAGCAATGCAGAAGTAAGGATGACAATACCATACCATACCATGCCACCCTTACTTCTGTGGTGCTGCCTTCAGAGCTGGCTGTCAGAGAGTGGCGGCTCCCAGCCAGCAGCTGCTGCTTTCCAACTGCCCAGCCCTTAAGGCAGTGCTGTCGCCAGCAGCAGTGCAAAAGTAAGGGTAGCAGTACCATAAACCTCTCCCCTACAAAAACCTTGTGACCCCCCCCCCCAACTCCTTTTTGGATCATGACCCCTACAATTACAACACCATGAAATTTCAGATTTAAATAGCTGAAATCATGAAATTTATGATTTTTAAAATCCTGTCACCGTGAAATTGACCAAAATGGACTGTGAATTTGGTAGGGCCCTAAGCAAATCAGAGGCACCACAACCTGCTGCATGTGATTTTTGTTCTTAAAGAGAAACAGAATGGGAGATCCTGTAACATACATGGTTACCTGCTAGGGTTTTTATTGCTTCCACTAAAAAAGAAAGATTTTTAAAGCATTTTTATGCTTTAAATGCTGGATTCTACAATATATATATATTCTTAGAGTGAACTCCGCATCTTTATCCATTTGAAACGATGCTTACATTTCAACTATAAGTGCCTTTGTCTAACTATCAGCCTGTTAAAAACAAAATCAATTAGAATGAAATTTTCTGAGTAGCTCAGAGTAGGCATGGCACTTAAATCCAAGAAATCTTAAAAGTAGTGCTGTCAAAGTGATTAAAAAAATTAATCACAATTAATCGCGCTGTTAAATAATAACAGAATACCGTTTATTTAAATATTTTGGATGTTTTCTATATTTTCAAATATATTGATTTCAATTACAACACAGAATACAAAGTGTACAGTGCTCACTTTATATTTATTTTTGATTACAAGTATTTGCACTGTAAAAAACAAAAAATAATATTTTCAATTCACCTAATACAAGTACCGTAGTGCAATCTCTTTATCATGAAAGTTGAACTTACAAATGTAGAATTATATACAAAAAAAACCTGCATTCAAAAATATAAAACAATGTAAAACTTTAGAGCCTACAAGTCCAATCAGTCCTACTTCTTTTTCAACCAATCGCTCAGACAAACAAGTTTATTTACATTTGCTGATAATGCCATCAGCTTCTTGTTTACAATGCTGTCAGCTTCCTGTTTACAATGTCTCCTGAAAGTGAGAACCGGCGTTCTAATGGCACTGTGGTAGCCAGCATCACAAGATATTTACGTGCCAAATGCACTAAAGATTCATATGTCCCTTCATGCTTCAACCACCATTCCAGGGAACCTGTGTCCATTCTGGTGACGGGTTCTGCTCGGTAACAATCCAAAGCAGTGTGGACCAACGCATGTTCATTTTCATTATCTGAGTCAGATGGCACCAGCAGAAGGTTGATTTTCTTTTTTGGTGGTTCGGGTTCTGTAGTTTCTGCGTTGGAGTGTCTCTCTTTTAACACTTCTGAAAGCATGCTCCACGCCTCGTCCCTCTCAGATTTTGGAAGGCACTTCAGATTCTTAAACATTGGGTTGAGTGCTGCAGCTATCTTTAGAAATCTCACATTGGTACCTTCTTTTCTTTTTGTCAAATCTGAAGTGACAGTGTTCTTAAAATGAACAACATGTACTGGGTGATTATCTGAGACTGCTATAACAGGAAATATATGACAGACTGCAGGTAAAACAGAGCAGGAGACATACAATTCTCCCCCAAGGAGTTCAGTCACAAATTTAATTAACGCATTATTTTTTTAACAAGCATCATCAGCATGGAAGCACGTCCTCTGGAATGATGGCTGAAGCATGAAGAGGCATATGAATCTTTAGTGCATCTGGCACGTAAATACCTTGCAATGCCAGCTACAAAAATGACATTCAAATGCCTATTCTCACTTTCTGGTGCCACTGTAAATAAGAGTGCCGCATTATCTCCTGCAAATGTAAACAAACATGTTTGTCTTGGCAATTGGCTAACAAAGAAGTAGGACTGAGTGGGCTTGTAGACGCTGAAGTTTTACATTATTTTGTTTTTGAATGCAGTTATTTAACAAAAAAAAATCTACATTTGTAAATTGCACTTTCACGACAGAGATTGCACTACAGTACTTGTATGAAGTGCATTGAAAAATACTATTTCTTTTGTTTATCATTTTTACAGTGCAAATATTTGTAATAAAAATAATATACACTTTGAATTCAATTACAACACAGAATACTATATATGAAAAAGTAAAAAAAACATGCAAAATATTTAATCTATTTCAATTGGTATTCCATTGTTTAACAGTGCGATTAAAACTGCCATTAATTGTGATTAATTTTTTTGATTAATCGGCAGCCCTACTTAAAAGTCACCACAACCTGTTCTTCATTTGAAAATAATTCTATATTTTACCAGCACAGTTAAAAAAACAAACAAACAAAAAAACCAAATTCTAGCAGTTACTCCTGCATATCACTGAGGGAATTTTCCTCCTGAAATGAGGAAGATTGCTTTTTGCCACAGATAGAAAACTTTAACACTCTATCATAACCTATCACTCAGCCGACTACAAGACAGAAGCCTAACAATGTTGATACCAAACAGCTCTGTCTTAAAACATGTATAAATCTCTTCCTCCAGATCACAACAAACCTCACTATACTTACCATCCCATAGGTCTTTAACTTATCAGATATACACTCAAGTTTGTGTTCTTGTGACACGCCAGACCATTCATTGCTTGGCTTCTTAGCTTTAAGAAAAGTGCATTTCACTGAGGCTTGTTCTTGTTTGTCTTTCATGTGATGCAAGTAGGAATGCATAAATTTGACAGAGCTCACACACATCTTGTTTTTCTTGTCAATTTGCATTTGTACACGTGAGAGTAGATTTCTCTAGGAGTCACTCTCGGCACAGAATATTCAACTCAAATGAACTTCGGGATTTGATGTGCTGGAAGCAGATGGTAACTGCAGGTTAGCCACAAATGTTTTTGAAATTCTATCCATTTTTGTTTTATACCAGATATTTTATGAGTTTTAATAATATAACACTTTATGTTAACAGGGTGGTTTTGGGAGCATGAGAGTGACAGACAGATGATGCTGTAGCACTGGCACTAACCAGCTCAAACAACAGAATAGCTGAATGAAAAGAGAAGTCAATCAGAAAATACTCCAGGACATACCTAAGCTTTGTGAAGGGGGAATGCAATTTGATCACAATGGAAGGTGCAAAGGAAAACTGTAAAGACTGGTAGGAATTAGTGAGTGTTGCAGATTAGCTGATTTTATCACAAGTTTCTCTGAATGGCAAGGCTAGGTAAATGAGTTAGAAGAGTTCTAACCTAGAAAGTCTGCTGTACTGAGTGGCCTTAGTACATGATATCTGGTTCAGCAGTTCAGGTAGACTGCTGAAGAGGTGTACCCCGAATTTTATATGATAGCTACCTGAAGGAACAAATGAAAGCATTTACGGGACAGGCTGACACACTGCATAATATTAGAATAGTGGTGAATGGTAGTTCCATTTCCAAAGGAAGAATTAGGTGGATGTGCAATAAAAAGCAAGAATGTCCTGCCCAAACAGTGAAGCCCACTGGGTTATAATTAAGGTTAAGATTTTGTCATGGTTATTTTTAGTAAAATCACAGACCGATCACAAGCAACAAACAAAAATTCACTAGTGACTTCACTAAAAATAACCAGAGGGTAGGGTTGGGGGGAATGACAGCTGAGCCTCATGGGGGGGAGCCCCACCACCATGGGGGGAGGGTGGGAGCCCTGGCTGCAACCATGGTGGGGGGGCCCCGCTGCAGTGCCCCGCTTCAGCCCCAGCTGCAAAGCAGGGGTGCACAATCAAAGCTACCGGGGGGGGGGGGGGGGGGGAAGAGGACCTCCACAGCCACGCGGGAGAGCACACAGTGCTGGCTCCAGCCCCGGCTTCAGCCACTGACCTCCGTGACTAAATTGTATCCTTAGTGATGGAGGAAGTTGCCAATACATCCTTTCCAACTCTCAGTTTTACTGTGATTTATATTTTTAGCCTTTATTTAAAATATCCTGTATTTCCCATTGTCTTCCATACTCTCCCTGTTAAAATGGCTGCTGTCCTATTGTTTTCAGTTAAATTGATGTCAAGCAGCCCTACTGAATAGGGTTCCATCCAGTGCGATCATGGGGAGGGAGGATGTGGGGGAGGGAGGATTGAGACTATGGGTGCAATGGAATGTATAGGCAGAACACTGCACTGAAAGATAAGTAAAAATAGGATTTAGAAGAGTGATAGTGGTGGACAGGGAGACAGGAATATGATAAGGAAGGGAAACAAACAAAAAGAACAGCAGCTTCCTCATTCCCAAGGTTTGAATAAGTTAAACAAATTCCCCCCTTAAGTTTTTGCATTTGTGCATTTAAAGGTTACATTTTTTGCCTGAACTGATTAAACAAAGTTGGAGGAAAGAGGGAAATCTCCCTACAGCTTAATAAAATCAAAAGAATCCAAACCAGAAGACAAGTAGTGGTGCAACCAGTGAAGGCACAACCCATATAGGATTAGACCTTTGGAGAGAAAAGCAGCTGTGGGAAGGGGCTAAGTTGAGTCAGTGGTCCGGGGATCTACTAAGAGAAGGGAATAAAGGGCTCCCTCCCCCCACAAGAATAGAGACATCCTGAAAATCATGAGGGAAGTTTTGTAAGATGCAAAAGGCCAATACTAGTCAATTCCTGGGGAGGGGAAGAGAGGAAGAAAGTTGGGTGCCTAACTCCCAACTGACTTCTTTGAAAATCTCCTCCCATATTGTTTGTTTATAGGAACAGGATAGAATCTCTATATTCTGGTTGCTTGGTTAGTAGCTTAAGAAGAGAAAAAACCTGGCTACCATAGTTGAGGCCCACATATGGAATAGCAAGACACAGAGAATGAAGCAAGTATTCTTGTCAAGAACTGAGAGACTCTGACCCTTGTAGTTGTTTGATGTCTCTGAGTGGTTAATCGCTCCTTGGTGGAGGGATGGAGATAAATTGAGCTAAGCAGGGACACTTGGTATAAAAAGTCACTTGCTGGGCCAACTCGAGAGCCATAAACAGAGGCAGCTAACTAGAGTTTTGGAAGGAATTGAGAAAGAGGTTGTGACAGTTTTTTCTTTCAGATACAGTGCTCGTGAGATTTCAAGATGGCCTGAGACTGAACAGTGGTGGTGACCTGCAACATCCATGGCATGTTCTCATTCCCCTGAAACAGGATCAGAAGGTTCACCCCACCCCAAGTTCAAGGAAGAAAGGAGCTGGCCACCAAGGAGTTGGAGAGACAGGAAGTCAGTTGAGGCCTGGCAATTCATAACCATCAGAGGCAAGAGGTCAAGTGAGCATTCTACATGACTGGAGACTGATGAGGATGGGCAGGCTGTGGCCACCAGAGAGAAGAAGACCAGGAGGAATTCCATATAGCTAGAAGTTTCCAATCGATACCAGGCCCTCAGTGTGGAAACTGTGGAAGATACCTCTTAAGATGCAGCCAGTCCAAGGGGATGGAGAAATGTACATCCACACCTGTGGATGGAAGCTCAGCCCAATCTGTAAGAAAAAAAATCAAGTTTCCCACAAAAAGTTCTCCAACTGTTCAACAAAGACAGAAAATCCTTGTTGAGGATTCAATACTCAGAAGAATCGAAAGAACACTTTGCAAGGAAATTGGACAACAGGACAGTGTGCTGCTGCCTTCCCAGAGCCAAGACATAAAATATCACTCTAATATTGGACAGGCTTGTAAAGTTGTTGGGCAAGGATCCAATGGTGAGGGTTCACATCAACACTAAAGACAATGTGTTGTGGGATAGCTCATAGATAACAGATTACTTCAGGAAACTTGGAAGTGTGCTGAAGAAGAAGAAGAATATCCAGGTGATAGTCTCCAAGATCCTTCCTGTCCCATGAGCAAAGGAAGACAGAGCAGAAGATGCTGGAAGTAAACCACTGGCTAGATAAGTGGTGTAGGGTAGATGGTTTTGGTTTTGTAGAATATCGGTCCCCTTTCTACGGGGAGAGAGTGTAGCATTGTGTGGATAGGTTCCCTACAACTGGGGTGAAGATTATCTCCTTGGGAAGAGGCTGGCTAAAGTAATCAAGACAGTGTTAACAAAAGGGGAGGGTAGAAAAGGAAGATGAGAGCTCTGAAAATAGAGCACTGAACAAAAAATTGATCAAGAAAGGACATGAAAAGAAGAAATTCATGAACTGCCTTAGCACAAATGCAAGGAACATGAATAACAAACAAGATGAATTCAAATTGCTCATTTATGAACACAAATTAGAGATCTTGTTGCTATCACTGAAACCTGGTGGGATGAGTCACATGATTAGAACATTAATCGATGATTATAACCTATTTAGGAAGGATTAAATGGGAAAAAAGAGAGGGGAAGTATCTCTCTCTGTCACAAATTGCATTACCTGTTTCCGAATTATTGATAACTCAGAAGAAAATTATCTCAAATGTTTATAGATCAATGTCATAACAGACAAAGCACAAGATAGGATATTACCCAGTGTCTGTCACAGCTCAAATCAAACTAGCGAACAGATGACTGGCTCTTTATACACCTATCTATAACATGTATGAAAAAAAGCTGTGAGATCATGGAGGACTTCAATCTGAGTGACATATTGTGGTGGTCTCATACTTCCATTACTAAAACACCCTTAGGAAATTATTTAAAACATTTAGAACATCTAACTCAAAACGTGTTGCATCCAACACACAGGAATTCTATAGTAGACCTTGTCTTGACATCTAAAGAGGAACCGATCACAGAACCGAAAGTTAATAGTAGCTTAGGTACAAGTGATCATTACTTGAACACATTTATAATGTGCAAACAGAATAAAGTCCAGACAGTAATAAAATATATACTTGGTGTTTTAAAAGGGCCAATTTCACAAAACTGAAAACAACTATTAGCCAGATCAGCTGAGAGGAAGAATTTAATCAGAAAATGTGAATGATAATTGGGAATAGTTCAAGAACACTTTACTGGATGCCAAAAAAAAACCCAAAATCAAGGAAAAAGGCTGTATTCATTAAAAAAACTGGCCTGGTTTAAAGGGGAAGTGAAGGCAGCTATATATTATTTTTAAAAAAAATTAAAACAAATAGAAGGGGAAGCTGATAGTAAAGAACATAAATCAGAAGCTAGGAACTGTAGAAAATTGATAAAGGAAGCAAACAAGAATAAATACATGACCAGCAGAGGAGGAGTTTATAAAAGTATACTAGAAACAAAAAAGAATCCTGCCAATGGTATTGGTCCATTACTCAATGGAAATGGCAAAATTATCAATAATAATGCAGAAAAGGACGAAGCGTTCAATAAATATTTCTGTTCTGTATTTGGGAAAAAAAGATGTAGTCATATCATATAACATTCTTACCATCCTTCACAGATACTAGTGGAATGGAAAGTAGCAGCTATTAAAGTTAGACATTTCTAAATCAGCAGGTCCATATAACTTGCATCCAAGAGTTTTAAATGAGCCAACTGAAGAGCTCACTGGAACGTTAAAGTTGATTTTCAGTAAGTTCCAGGAAACTAGAAGAAAGCTAATGTTGCACCAATATTTAAAAAGCATAAACAGGATGACCCAAGTAATTATAGGCCTGTCAGTCTGACACAGATCCTGAGCAAGATAATGGACTGGCTGAAACAAGATTTGATTAATATAATTAATGCCAATCAATATGGGTTTATGAAAAATATATCCTGTCAAACTAACTTATTATCCAAATGTGTAATCTCAGCAAAAGAAGATACTAAGGGTAATAGTGTTGATGTAACAGACTTCTAAGACATTTGACTTGGTATTGCATGACATTTTGATTAAAAAACTAAAGATAAATTGAACATGGCAAACATTAAATGGATTAAAAGCTGGCTAACTGATAGGTCTCAAAATATAATTGTAAATAGGGAATCATCGTCAAGTGGGGTCCTGCATGGATCAGTTCTTGGCCCTACATGGTTTAATATCGTTTATTAAATGACAGAAAACAAAATCATCACTAAAAAAGTTTGCAGATAACAAAAATTGGGGGAGTGGTAAATGATGAATAGAACAGGTCACTGATAAAGATAGTTTGGTAAGCTGGGTGCAAGCAAACAATACAGTACACCCTCACTATAACAAACCCCTGGGGATCTGAGCTATTTGGTCGTTATAGCCAGCGGTTCATTACAGGTAAAGAGCCCTGTTGTGGAGGGGGGCAGCTGAAACCTTGAGCCCCGCAGCAGAGCTGAGAGCTCCTCAGACCCCCCATACTCCTCCTTCTTGTGGCCCTGGAGGAGCTGTCTGCCCTCCTCCCTACCACTTGCAGCCCCACCACCAGATTGGACAGCAGGCAGGACTGGAGGTGGGATCCAGGGACCAGGTTCGCTATAGCCCAAGGTTCACTACTGCGAAGGGGGTTATAGTGAGGTTGTACGGTATGCATTTTAATAGTTAAATGTAAACATATACATCTAGAAACAAAGAATATAGGCCATATTTACATGATGGTGGGGACTATCCTGGGAAACAATGACTTTGAAAGACGAGGAGGGTATAGTGGATAATCAGCTGAATGTAAGTTCCCAGTGTGACGCTGTGGCCAAAAGGATTAATGTGATCTTGGATACATAAAGAGGGGAGTCTCAATTAGAACATAAAAATGGCCATACTAGGTCAAGAGCAATGGTCCACCTAGTCCAACATCCTGTCTTCCGACAAAAAGAAAAGGAGTACTTGTGGCACCTTAGAGACTAACAAATTTATTTGAGCATAAGCTTTCCTGAGCTACAGCTCACTTCATCGGATGCATTCCGACAGTGGCCAATGCCAGATTCATCAGAGGGAATGAACAGAACAGAGCAATAATCGAGTGATCCATCCTATGTCGTCCAGTCCCAGCATCTGGGCAGTCAGAGGCTTAGAGTAGGTCTACATTGCAATTAAAAACCCATGGCTGCCCATGCCAGCTGGCTCAGGCTAAAGGGCTGTTTAACCACAGTGTAGATGTTCGGGCTTGAGGCCAGACTCCAGGACCCTGAGAGGTGGGAGGGTCCTAGAGCCCAGGATCCAGCCCAAGCCTGAATGTTTACACTGCAATTAAACCATCCCTTAGCCCGAATCCAACAAGCCTGAGTCAGCGGGGCACAGACCAGCTACGGGTGTCTAACTGCAGTGTAGACATATCCTTAAGGATACCAGAGTATGCAGCTGTGTTCCTGACCAGCTTGGCTAATAGACGTTGATGGACATATCCTCCATGAACTTATCTCTTTTTTAAACCCACTTATACTTTTGACCTTTGACAAGTTCCATAGGTTGACTGTGCGTTGTGTGAAGTACTTCCTTTTGTTTGTTTTAAACCTGCTTCCTATTAATTTAATTGGGTGACGCTCTAGTTATTGTGTTATGTGAGGGGGTAAACAACACTTCCTTATTCACTTTCTCCACACCATCCATGATTTTATAAACCTCTCATATCTCCCCTTAGTCCTCTCTTTTCCAAGATGAACAGTCCCAGTCTTTTTACCCTCTCCTCATATGGAAACTGTTCCATACCCTTAATTTTTTTTTTTTTTTGCCCTTTTCTGTACTTTTCCCCATTTTACGTATCTTTTTTTCAGATGGGGTGACCAGAACTGCATGCAGTATTGAAGGAGTGGGTGTACCACGGCTTTATATAATGGCATTATGATACGGTCTTATTATCTATCCTTTTCCTAATGGTTCCTAACATTCTCTTAGTTTTTTTGACTGCCACTGACCATTGAGCAGATGTTTTTGGAGAACAATCCACAATGATCCTAAGATTTCTTTTTTGAGTGGTAACAGTTAATTTAGAGCCCATCGTTTTGTATATATAGTTGGGCTTATATATTACTTTGCATTTATCAATACAGAATTTCATCTGCTATTTTGTTGCCTAGTCACCCAGTTTGGTGAGATCCGTTTGTAACCCTTTATAGTCTGCTTTGGACTTAACTATCTTGAGTAATTTTATATCACTTGCAAAACTTTGCCACCTCACTGTTCACCCCTTTTTGCAGATTTATGAATATAGGTTGAACAGCACTGGCCCCAGTACAGATCCTTGGGGAACACAGCTATTTACCTCTCCCCACTGTGAAAACTCATTTATTCCTACCCTTTGTTTCTTGCCTTTTACCCACTTACTGATCCATGAGACAACCTTCCCTCTTAACCCATGACTGCTTATTTTGCTTAAGAGTCTTTGGGTGGGACCTTGTCAACTGCTTTATGAAAGTCCAGCTACACTACACCCCTTTTCCATGTTTGTTGACCCCCCTCAAAGAATTCTAATAGATTGGTGAAACATGCTTTCCCTTTACAAAAATCATGTTGACTCTTCCCCCAACAAATCGTGTTCATTTGGGTGTATGAAGATTCTGTTCTTTACTAAAGATAGTAGAGAGTTTACTTTACCTCTACATTTTGCACTGATGAGACTGCTGCTAGAATACTGTGTCCAGTTCTGGTATCCACAATTCAAGAAGAATATTGATAAAATGGAGAGGATTAAGATTAAAAAAAACACTAGAATGATTTAAGAATTAGAAAACATGCCTTATAGTGGTAGACTTAAAGAGCTCAATCTATTTATTTTAACAAAGAGATTAAGGAGTGATGATTACAATCTATAAATATCTACATGGGGAACAAATGTTGGATATTGGGAACTTCAATGAAGGTTTAACAAGACCCCATGGCTGAAGCTAGACAAATTCAGACTAGAAATAAAGCTTGTATTTTTAACAGGGTAATTAACCGCTGGAACAATTTACCAAGGGTTGTGGTGGATTCCCCATCACCGGCTATTTTAAAACCAAATTTAATGTTTTTCCTAAAAGATATGCTCTAGGAATGATTTTGGGGGACCCAAAAATAGGGAGGATTTCAGCCCCCCATATTTTCTTTTTTTTAAGTGGGGGGGGGGGAGGGAGGAAATCATCAGAAATTGTTGACTCAGATTTGATAGGATTGTTAAAGGGGAAAAGGAGCCAGAAGAGTGTCTTTAGGATAATATTTACCAGCCACTAGAACAGGCTGAAAAAACTTAAGCTGAAATGCTGAAGGAGACAGCTAAAACGCTAGCCACCATCTGCACAACTGACAATGTTCTCAAACAATGTTTATGAACAAGGCACACAGAGTGATTTTTTTTTTAAAAAAAAAACTTTTTTTAAAACCACCAATACAGAGAGGTGTTAAAACTGTACAAGTTGAGATTATTTATTTGGGTTTTGAAAAACCGATTCAGTAAAGATGGGTCTGTAAAGGGTCGCCATTGTCAGCTTGCAATCTAGACAATTTAAATTGTAGGGCATTTTGTAGGGACTAGTCCTACTTTGAGCAGGGGGTTGGACTAGATGACCTCCTGAGGTCCCTTCCAATCCTGATATTCTATGATAATACCCCTTGCCTATTTGTGTGCTTCTATAATCACATTTATCATTTTAAAAATATATTTCTCTCACATGTTGCCATGTGAATGACTCATACAAACAAGGAGGTAAGGGGGGGAACTTGAGTCATCACTCAGGGAATAAGATAGCAATATTAACTATATTGAACAAAATACATTTTCAAATGCAGCATATGAACAAGTTGAAATATTGAAAAAAATACTCCCGTCTTTTTCATTAAGTACTTCTTTACCGAAAGTGTTATTTACTGAAGAAATGCCCCCTTCAAGAATTCCAAACCGGCACTTCTCTGCCCCACCTGGATATTTTTGAATGTCCAAACACTGGTTATACTAATGGCAAAAAACTGCTCATACAAGAACACAGACAATATAATTCTGTCTTTTAACGCTATGCTGAAAAAGCTATGCTCATTTATATTAAGGAGCAAGTGCTAGTCTGACATACATAACCTGTTACCAACAAAAACACCAGGAATCATGCTATTTTATGCTATTAAAGCATGGTTTAGTAATGTAGTTTTAAAATAGCAGCATGAGAAGTCTACAGACAAGTCAAGACAGCCATTTCATTCTAAACCCCTCTTCAATCACAACTTTCTGGAAAAAAGTTTCATGCCTGTTTTTTTCAATGTCAAGTTTAAAGTTGAATTTGAAAAGATCAAAGGGCAAAAGCTTTTGGCCACCAGTTACAAATGTTTTTAAACAAGTTTTCTGGCTTTAAGGAAGTTGTTTTGTCTTTTTAAAATGTCCTAATAAAATTACTTTGTTTTGACTCACTGGGGTATGTAATCCTCAGTGAGGAATGATAAATTTTTGGGGGAGGGAGGGAAAGCTTTGAAAAGACAATTGTAGTTGTTTGAAAGGCAGGTATTGAACATGTGCAGTATGTCCTTATCCTTACTGATTTAAGTGCATACTTCACGCATCTGCAGTATAAGGCATGGACACATTTGAAAACAGGGTACAGATGGATCATTGGGTGTTTTTTTTCTCTCCAGAACTACTTATTTAACTCACCTCCACCCCTCTCCCTTTTAATCATTTTAATCATTACATTATATTGCAAAACAATCTGAGATTAATGTGCAGAAAGCATGTCAATGGCAAGAAAACTAAAAAAAATTCTGCATTGAAAAATCTCCACCATGCACATTTAGGAGAAAGAAGGTAATAGGTAAATTAAACTATTTATTTATTGTTTCCAGCTGAGAATATATATATTTGAAAACTGACATTTACAAAAATTAAGAACCATATTGCTGTCTTACTCCTCAGGATCTGGCAGCCCCCTAGGGTATGTCTACGCTGCAATTAAACACCCATGGCTGGCCCAGGCCAGCTGACTTAGGCTGTCTAATTGTGGGGTAGATGTTTGGGCTCATCACACAGCCCAAGCTCTGAGACCCTCCCATCTCGCAGAGTCCTATAGCCCATGCTCCAGCCCAAGCCCAAAACATCAAAACCACAATTAGCCCCTCAGCCCAAGCCCAAGTCAGCTGGCACAAGCTAGCCAAGGGTTTTTAATTGCTGTGTAGACATATCCTTACAGTCTGCCCTAACACCACGGGGAGAAGTTGTGCTATTCCCTTTTCCTAGCACAGCACAGGTCACCCTCTGCACTGGCTCAGCTGTGCTGGTCAGATTGTTAGGGGACTGACAGAAGACTCCACCACTTTCTACCCATCCACACATGAAAAGGGGTAGCAGCAGATGCTTTCTCCCCCTGAATTGTGACACATGATGCAGGTTGTCACAAGGAGAAAAGGGATGAGGTCCAGGAGAAGAAATCCAGTAAGTTAACAAAAAATTGTGGCACGCGATTTTACATTTTTTGTGAGGCTGGGTCCACCCCATTTTTAACAATGACCATACATAAGAGCTGTAAACATCTGTGCTATTTATTATTTATACATGCCTGGCACTTTACTACTTTGCACACCAAATCTGAGGAAATGATGATGATGCAGAAGCACTAGGACAGCAAAGGTCTACTGTAATCTGAATTTGACAAGTCATCACCTGACAAGCAATGGAAATAAAATAAGTAGTATGATGGAGAGGGCCAACTAATCAGAAACTTACCTAAATAAAAGTATCTTCATATAAAATGAGAAGTTTAATCACGACACTATATCGCAATAAAAACAAAAACAAAAAAACCACACACACCAAGGATAGGACTTTCAAATTTTGTAAATCTCTTTCGCTGAGCAAAAGCGAGAGCTGAATTTACATCCTGGCCTCCTTCTCAAAAGACAACTTGGAAAAGGCACTGGTTCCCAGGAACTAATGGGAGTTTCCCCATGAGATTATAGGAGCTAGCTCTCTTCACCCTCAATTTTACTAGGCTCTGAGAATGCCTTTTGAAGTCTCCCATAATACCCCACACTAAGCAAGAAAGGTTTAATCCCACACTATGGTCAGAGGAAGTCCCATCCCTCAGATCCTGCTGGGCATGCTTCAACTGGTGTGTTAGTATAAAGGAGAGCAGCTCAGCTCAGTCTGGGCTGGCCACCGATGAGGAAGCACACTTGGTAGAGGCTCCAGACCAGGAGCAGCTACAGCCCCTGACAGCAGGAACTAAAGATCTCGGGGACCAGACCGGAGACCTGCTACCCATAGTCAACCAGCAGGAGTCCGACTTTCAGGGAGCTACCTGGTTTTAGGAAACCCGGAGACCCGGACAACAGTTTCTAGAACCACGGTAGGAAGTGGCCCAGGGAGGCGGAGTGAATGGTATCTTCCACCTGTAAAAAGTCAGTTGTGTTGTGGTCAAAAATCCACTGACTGGGTGATGAATGTTCTTGCCACAGACAGTTGGCGGCAGCCCTTGACTCTGGCCACTACGCCGTGCAGCCCTGCATCCGAGGGCTGCTATACTGACTCTGGCAACTAGGCCACGTAGCCCTGAACCCAATGGCAGCCACCTTGACTCTGTCCATTGAGCCGCACTGTTTTGAGTCCCAGGACAGTCTGGTAGACTTGTAACCATGGTGCCACCACAACCCCACTCCACCTCAAAAGGGGATGGGGTGTGCGTACACTGCAACACCACTGCTTTGGGCAGATGTACCAGAAAGTGTGGGATAGATACCAATAACGCACTGTAATGGAAACTGTGCAGTACAGTAAAAAGATGGTTGCAAAGTAAAACTGCATCCCAAACAGCCAATTTGCACTACTGGTCCTTACATGGGTGCTATCTCATCTGTATGTTTACCAGTAGCTTAATTCTCTAAAGTACAGATATCCTAAATATATGTATGAGCCATGCAAAATTCTGCCCACAGCCCACCTGACAGCGTTTCAATCTACTAGCCTTTTATCTCTGGAGACAGAAGTTACAAATGAAGATTACTTGAGCATCACCTAGTCCCTTCGTGGACATTTGTCCACACCACAAACACACAATTCAGCACAAATGGTAGTTACTCCTCAGAAAAGACCCAAGAGCTACAATAATTAGAAGGCTGCAGGCAGGACTGTGGTATAGTATATTGGCAAAGGAGTGGAGCAACCCTTTAACACTACTTGTCCACACTCTGGCCTGTATTATACCAGCATCTATCAGTTCCTCAATTTCATGAGCTGCAATTTTTTTTTATTATTATTGTTATTATTATTAAAGAAACTGTGCAGTCAAGTGAATAGTAGTTTCAGGTACTGTGTCAATCTAATCAAGCAAAATGTATAACTTCTGGATTTGTTATTCTTTGATAGCAAGAGTGTCCAAAATTACATTTCAATAAATTTCATTTCACAAAACTTTGCTGTGGAAAGAAAATATCAATTCAACTTAAACCAACTTTTCTCTTAGTTCAATGTTTGTATGGAAAAATAATTAAGCAGTCCACTTAGAAAAGCATAATCTGTTCATGAGCATGCAGGTATCAATTTTATCTTATGAGACTTTTTCCATGTTCCAGTTGCTTCATTCCTTATTACATGCTGCAAAAGGCAGTAATAATTTTTATAGCCAAATATCTCTTCTTAAGATACCAGGTGGCTTTCAATATTTACCATTTAAGTCATGCATGAAATTTAAACATTACAAAAAATGACTTACCAGTTGACACTCCTGAAATATGCACATTTTCAGAATGTTCTGCAAGAGCACCATTTCCTAAAATTAAACATAATGAATAAACTAATTTCCAAGATAAAATTTGTAAAAATTCTTCAGATACCCTTCTATAGAAAAGAGAAAGAACAAAACTGAGCTGCTTTGATTAATATTCAATATTTGAGATCCTAGGCCTCTTCTACACCACCTTTGAAAGAGATTAGAAAAACACAACTATTGTACAATTATGAGGAAAACAAAGCACTTTTATCAGTCTGTATGGAGTGGTTGAATAAACTCGAAAATTACGGAAGGAGAACCTGGTGAGTTTTGGGGTTTTGAGAAACTTCCAGTATATTTAAAAAAAAAAAAAAAAAAGAGGATTTGGATTTCCTGCAACATTTTTACTTTATTTCAATCATTTTGTTTTTCAGGGGAAGTTAGTTTAATGAACCATTTTTTTAAACAGAGAAACAAAAAGGAAAGCAATTGCTATGCAAACAAAGACATCCATGAGAGATAACTTTGCTAATGAATGCTGCCTGCTCATCTATCCAAGAAGATAAATTTCGATCTAACCAGTGACTAGCCACCAATGTGCACTGCAAATTAAATGTGCCATGCAAAGACTGTATGGAAAAAAGTGTATTAAAAACTGAGGGCCAAAAAAAAAGGGATATTTTTTATTGCCAGCCACTGCTCTGCTACACTATGTTACAAATTTAAGTTCATGTTTCTCTGATGGAATTTGTTCCTCTCCATGTTGGGTTTTTTTTGCATTTGTTCATTTCATCCCATTTTATGTAATATTTATTTTTTTCATTTCTACTCCTCTGTTTCTTTGTGCATTTCTCCCTGTGGCACAACAACTTTCACTCTCCCTTTCTTTCCACTGCAATTTTTGTTAACCTTTACCACTTTTTTGGAGTCTCCTAATAAGGATACATGCCTCTGCAGCAGCCCATTTACCGTATGTGAAGTTGCAGATCACACAAGACAGCTGTTTTCATAAATGGTTTGCACTGATCAGATAAAGGAACCTATAGCTTGAAACAGAGCAGTTTGCAGCCACAAACAGGACTCAACCCCAAAAAGATCTGTCCGAGTTCTTAATTCAGAACCTATGTTGGGGGGAAAGGGTAGAAGAGGAGGGGAAGAGATGGGAAGAAGAGTTCTTCCATTCGTCTACTGGAAAATATATAGAAAGTGACAGGACAAAGTATGAGGAGAAAGTATGTGTTTATGAAAATTCTAACACAAATTGGAAAGCGTATGACCAACAACACATCTCATAATGCTCAACAGCTGTGTTTAGTAGTTACAAAAAAATTCTTCCTGTGTGATAGCAAAGGAACAGCAAAGATGGAGCGAGACTATTCTTTCACTCACTTCCCAAGAAAAAACTGTACAATCTTGGGATGAAAAAACACTGAAGAAAAAAAAAAAGACAATTTCCAAGTTGTTTCCATTTCTCAGTATTTGAAAAGGATCCTTTTTTTTAAAAAACTTGGTGAATGTTATTGAAAAGGTTATTGAAATTTCAGTTATGATTTTGATAGTTCAATAATATTTGTGATAAAAATTTTCAAGGAACACTATAGCAAAATCCAAAGGTCTCTAAATTGAGTTTTGGTTTGTTGTTTAAAGAAACACCACATTCCAACAAAAAAGATTAATTTGAAAAATTTTAAAAACTTCATTAATGATGAATAGTTTCAGTCCAGCTGAACAAATAGGATTGCCAAAATTGAAAGGAATACCTATACCCATATCCAAAAATTAAACCCACAATTAATTCTTTATTGACCACACTACACAAAAGTTTAAAATATAGCCTTATATGACATATCAAATTTAAAGCCGTTTCCATTTTACACAGAGGGAAATCTAGATATTCACATTACAAGAAATTTTTGTGCCTCTGATTTATTTTAAAGTTTTTAATAACAGTTGGCCTTTCTGAGCCTGTACTGTAAGCAGCACTCTTGCTTTAAAGTGATATTATTTTGTGACAGTGGTGGTATGGTGGCCTCAAGGGATCACAAACCAACTTTGTCCTGTTTTTCTACTGGTTTAACAATTATAAGAAAAACATTATTATTAAATAATTAAACCTTTTGTTTTAAATTACAGACCTTTTATCCGGTGAATTGCAGTAGGGATTATTCAACATTTTCATTAGTATTTTTAAGCAGAGGTAACAAGCATTCTAAATTAAATTTGTAAATGTTATTAAATTTGGAGGCAAAGTGAACAGTGGAACAGATGAAAATGAAGGAATTTACAGAGGTTAGAAATATGTACAGAAAAACTAAAAGGTACCTTTTAGTCTGAAACACCTTTGTCTGAAACACCTTTGAAATACCTTTGTCTGAAACAAGCCCATACATCTGGGAGAAAAATCATCCAAAACTGATATTCAGCAGACAGGAAAGACTTCAGAAGGAGCAATATCCAGAAGATCTAGACAATAAATGAGCTTGCTTTTCCAATGAGATTGAGAAAGGAAGAAAACCAAAGTAATTTTGGGCTTCATATACAGGAACATGATGTTACAGACTAAGAAGGTAATAGTTCTGATGAAACCACATCTAGAATATGTCATATATTCTGGACACAATATCAAAAGCTATTGAAAAGCTGGAAGGAATTTAGAGAACAACAACAGAATTATAAAAAGATTAGCGGGAATGATTTAAAATTAAGAAAGTTATTTATAGCTAACTTAGACTGTCAGGAACAAACAGGAGTGGAAACATATAACCCTTAAAATAGCTGTATACACCAAGAATGGATAGGAATTGTTAGGACCACACAACAGGACATAAATTGGAAGTAATGAGGTTAGATCAAGGGTTCTCAAACTATTTACCAAAGTATTTTCCAAGTTTCAAAACAAAGCTGTGATTACTTTTACTAGGTCGTCAATTTTGGCTGACCAATTAAGATTGATTTCCTGCTACTTTGAACCCCCAAAATGATTTCTTATTTTCTAATTTGGTTTCTCTATGTCCCTTAGCATCTCAGCTCAGAGAGAGAGAGAAGATATATAAATCTTCCTACCAGCAGACAGAAACGGTGGGGGTGGGAGAGTTTACAGGAAGCATGCAGTGTCCCTTCATAACAGCTTGGTCAAAGAACCAAAAAGCCCATATGCTCCCCACCTCTAAGTGTTGAAAGGGAACTAATATACGGAAAAAAGCCACGTAGAATAGGGAGTAGTTACTACTCAGGATATTTTCCTCACCCAATTCCAAAAGGCTTGGAACCACGTAGGAAAAAAGGTCAGGATAAGAGGTGGGGGTAAAGCTGGAAGGAGTCACAGTAAATAGAATGGCTCCACCTACCAGACTGTAGATATAAAACAGACAGTCTGTGGAAAGTTAATGATGCTTGATGTTTAATTCGTTAATGCTTGTAAAGCACCTCAAAATCCGTTTAAGAAAGGATATAAATGCAAGTACTTTACTCGTGAGGGAATTCTGTGTCACTGAGCATGCGCAGAATTTATGTCTCCCAGAGATTTGTTTGCTTCCCCGCAGAAAAATGACTTTCTGACAGGGAAGCAAAGGGAAGCCACAAGAGTGGTCATTCAACCCTCCCCATCAATATGTTTCGGGTCCCCAGGGCAGCCAGCAGAGAGGTAAATCACCATGGGGCAGGAGGTGGGACTGGGGAAGATCCGGCTGGTGGCTCCTACCTTGCGTCGGGCTCAGCTGCTAGTCACAGCTGGGCTGGGGAGGAAGGGACTTCCTCTTCCCCTGCATGGCATCAGGGGCCGTGTCAGTTCCACCCCCAGATTTTTCCCCCAGCTGCAGGATGCTCTGCGAACTCCCCAACCCTCCCTTCCCCGCTTCCTGTGCCCATCGCTCCTCAGCTGAAGGGGTAGGGATCCGTATACAAGAAGCTGCTCCCCCATCCACCCAACCCCATGCATCCAGATCCCCTCATACCCAGGTCCTCCTGCTTAGCCTCATTCCCCTGCACCTGGACCATCTTGACGAGCCACCAGTACCCAGATCCTCACCCCACCAAGCCCCAACCAGCTGTATCTGGATCCCCACCCCACTGAGCCTCACTCCCCCAGCATCTGAACCCCCCACACAGCCCCCCTCACCCAGACCCCCACGAGCCCCATTACCGTTGCACCCAGAACCCCCAACAATTCTGTGAATCCTCAACCATATCCCCCACTGAGCTGCCTGCACTCAGATTGCCCCACACAGAATCCTCTCAACCCCAACCATAACCACATTAAGCCCCTCCACACTTGGATCCTGCTTGCTGAGCCTGCCTGCCCACACAGAGGGTCAGGGCCCTGGGGTATTTCTGGGGCAGGCCAGGTCCCAGCACTGAGTGAGGGTTGGGTGTAGGCTCACCTCTAAGTCTGTTTAGTACGGGGATGGGGGAGCTGCACAGTGATCTCCCACCTCTGTGCAGCCAGAGGCCTGTGCTCCCCACTGCCATGCTGGAGCCTCCACATTTATTTGACAAATAAAATTTGCAGAATTTTAAAATACTGTGTGCAGAATTTTTAATTTTTTGGTGCAGAATGCCACCAGGACTAATATTTGGACACACACTTACGAAGTACAGAGATGACGCACACTTAGGTCACCTTGGAAACAGACAGAGTTGTGACCCAAGACTTTAATTTCACAATTCTTAGTTCTGACCAACATCCTGTCTAACTGGTTAGTGAATGTGGCTTACTCCTGAGATGGAAAGAAAGAATGCCTCGCCCAAATAATTAGCCAATAGCGATTCTTAGAAAGTACTTAACTCTGAACATGTAGTGCTGAAATGGTCTGCTCCTCTGATTTTTGCCCAAATTAATCAGTTGTCCAAATAGGATGGACATACACTTTTCTGGGAAGAAATAAATGCCATGGCACTAGTAAAAAGTACAGGAAGTTACAGATTATCTGAAGTGCTCTGATGTAGGCAAAGTTCAGTGCAGACTAAAAACAAGAGACATTTCTGATGAACAAGGTGAACAATGATACAAAAATAAGCATCTTGAAGACTGACCGCATACAATTTTTCTTTGACTAACTGTGCCTTCATTTTCTATCAGAAGGTAGTCTTGCATAGATCAGTATTTCTATCCTTATTGATCTTGGGCTATCAACAGTTACAGTTTGGAATTTTAAGATTAAAAATAACTAATTGTGCCTCAGTGTTGAAGAGCGAAATGGCAAACTTCACCTTAACTGTAAGCTCCTATTATTGTATTCAGTCAGATTGGACATATATATTGCATTTATGTAAATCCTATTTTAAAGTGTTGAATATTTTTCAGTGCACACAAACTAAAACACGTTCGTAATATATACATGCACTGTCTGGGAATACTTTACTGATTCAATTAATTAAATTAAATTTGGAGAAAATACGTAAACACACACACACACACACACACACACAGACTAAAGAAATGCAAAGCCTGTTTTAAAGAGGAATTCATCTGATTGCTGAAATAAAAAAAGGTCTTTATCCAAGTGAAAAATATGAAGAATTAACCATGCTATATTTTTGCAATCAGACCCAGTAATTATTCCCTTCCTCCAAAATTTTTGCAGACATGTCTTCTCACAAGCTGAAGCCTTCCATGTCAAGATTAAGTCTGGGCCATTATTTTTAATAGCCAGATTATGAAACCTAAAATAGAGGTTTATAAATTGAAGACCTGCCATGGCAAAATTGCTATAAAAAGTGATAACTATAGCTAATTTAACAAAAGCTAAAATGTAACGTGCTAGCATTATGCCATAGCACCACATTGGATGGAAGCACTTCTGTTGAACACATAATTATCAGGGATAAGGTGTCAAAATTAACAGCTCTTAATGCTTTACCACACCATGTGCACTTCAATTTGCTGTAATTTTCAGCACAATACATTGTATGAGCCATTCTGGTTGGTTTCCTTCAGCTGCTTTCCAAAGGCTGTCTATCTTTGTAACCTGACAAATATTAACTCAGCAAGAAATGTATGGCCATCTCTTTTGCAGATCTGCTCAGTCACAATGCAGGTACACATTCACTTGTTTGTTATCAGAAAAGTCTTACTAAAGCCAAAACACAAAATTTAACCAGACTGCATCTTGAAAAAAATAGGTTGTCTAAAAATCTAAATTTTAAAAATTCATTATTTGTTGCACATGTATTCTTGTGTTACTTTATTACAGTCAACCACTTACAGAGGTGGTGCAAACAAAATACTTCTCCCACATATTTTTGCCATTATAACAAATGTTTGCAATCTTTATTTAAACTATAACTCCTAAGCAGAGGGGACAGAAAGTGAATCTGACATAGGAGACAAACCTTAAATTAAACATGTACCTACTGATAGAGATTCACTTTGATTTAGAAGAATCGCAGTGGTGTGAAAAATCTTACTTCCAAACATGTGGTAAATTAAAATAAGTTTTGTTTTGTTTTTTTTAAATGATCTTCCAATGGTCTTAGTATCACTGTGCATGTATGCATGTCAGTGTTATATGGCATTGTTTATCAGACTCAAATCTGGAAGACTGTCTTAATGTGTAAAAAATCATCATTCATTATAATACTTCAAGGTGCGTACAAACCATGGTCTTGTTGACTACACACTTGCCTACCTGAACACCGAATGAGGCAGGGGCACAATCATCAACCCTGAATACTGAAGGCCTAAATCTGCTCTCCATTACACCAATGTATGGTCAGAGTAAATGCATTTCCTTAGGCCATGTGTACACTACAAAAGTACTCCGATTTTACATAAGTCGATTTTTGGGACAGATTGTATAAAGTCGAGTGCATGCGTCCACACTAAGCACATTAATTCGGCGGTGTGTGTCCACAGTACCGTGGCAAGTCGACATTCCTAGCGGTGCACTGTGAGTAGCTATCCCGCAGTTCCCGCAGTCCCCGCTGCCCATTGGAATTCTGGCCTGAGCTCCCAGTGCCTGATGGGGCCAAAAATCTGTCGCGGGTGGTTATGGGTAAATGTCATCAGTCAACTCTCCCTCTCGCTGTGAAAGCAACAGCAGACAATCATTTCGCGCCCTTTTCCCTGGATTGACGCCATTGCACAGCAAGCATGGAGCCCGTTCAGCTCACCGCAGCAGTTATGACCATTGTAAACACCTCACGCATTATCATGCGGTTTATGCAGAACCAGCACCTGAAAAACCAGGCGAGGAGGCGATTGAAGCAGGGTGATGAGGACATGAACACAGATTTCTCTAAAACCGTGGTTCCCAGCAATTTGGAGATCATGGTGTTTCTGGGGCAGGCTCATGCCGTGGAACACCGATTCTGGGCTCGGGAAACAAGCACAGACTGGTGGGACCGCATGGTGTTGCGGGTTTGGGATGATTCCCAGTGGCTGCGAAACTTTCGCATGCATAAGGGCACTTCCATGGAACTTTGTGACTTGCTTTCCCCTGTCCTGAAGCACAAGAATACCAAGATGAGAGCAGCTCCCACAGTTCACAAGCGAGTGGCAATAGCCCTGTGGAAGCTTGCAACGCCTGACAGCTACCCGTCAGTCGGAAATCATTTTGGAGTGGGCAAATCTACTGTGGCGGTTGCTGTGATGCAAGTAGCCAACACAATCATTGAGCTGCTGCTATCAAAGGTAGTGACCCTGGGAAATGTGCAGGTCATAGTGGATGGCTTTGCTGCAATGGGATTCCCTAACTGTGGTGGGGCTATAGACGGAACCATATCCCTATCTTGGGACCGGACCACCTGGGCAGCCAGTACATAAACCGCAAGGGGTACTTTTCAGTGGTGCTGCAAGCACTGGTGGATCATAAGGGACGATTCACCAACATCAACGTGGGATGGCCGGGCAAGGTACATGACGCTCACATCTTCAGGAACTCTGGTCTGTTTCAAAAGCTGCAGGAAGGGACTTTATTCCCAGACCAGAAAATAACTGTTGGGGATGTTGAAATGCATACAGTTATCCTTGGGGACCCAGCCTACCCTTTAATGCCATGGCTCATGTAGCCGTACACAGACACCCTGGACAGTAGTAAGGAGCTGTTCAACTATAGGCTGATCAAGTGCAGAATGGTGGTAGTGTGTGCATTTGGACATTTAAAGGGTCGCTGGTGCAGTTTACTGACTCGCCCACACCTCAGCGAAACCAATATTCCCATTGTTATTGCTGCTTGCTGTGTGCTCCACAATCTCTGAGAGAGTAAGGGGGAGACGTTTATGGCGGGGTGGGAGGTTGATGCAAATCGCCTGGCCACTGAATATGCGCAGCCAGACACCAGGGTGGTTAGAAGAGCACAGGAGGAAGCGCTGCGCATCAGAGAAGCTTTGAAAACCAGTTTAATGACTGGCCAGGGTATTGTGTGACACTTCTGTTTGTTTCTCCTTGATAAAAACCCGCCCCCTTGGTTGCCTCTAAATTCCATGTAAGCCACCCATCCTCCCCCCTTCGATCACAGCTTGCTTGCACAGGAAATAAAGTCACTATTGTTTAAAAAACATGTATTCTTTATTAATTGATTACAAAAATAGGGAGATAACTCACTAGGTAGCCCAGGTGGGGTGTGGGAGGAGGGTAGGAGGGAAGGAAAAGGCCACTTTAAAACTTCTTGAATGACAGGCTTCTGTGGTTTGGGCTGTCCACTGGGGTGGAGTGGTTGGGTGCCCGGAGCCTCCCCTGCATTCTTGGGAGTCTGCGTAAGGAGGCTACGGAACTTGGGGAGGAGGGAGGGCAGTTAAACAGGGGCTGCAGCAGCACTGTGATCCTACTGCCATTCATGAACCTCCACCAGATGATGGAGCATGTCCGTTTGATCCCGCAGTAGCCCCAGCGCTGCCTCATGCCTCCTCTGATCTTCCTACCACCACCTCTCCTCACGTTCATTGGCCACTTTCCTGTACTCTGCTACTGTGTCCCTCTACACATTCTGCTAAGCTCTGTCAGTGCCGGACGACTGCATGAGCTCAGAGAACATTTCATTGCGCGTGCGTTTTTTTTCGTCGCCTTATCTGAGATAGCCTTTGGGACGGAGGAGGGAGGCTTGAAACATTTTTTCCTCCAGCAGCTGCAAAAGGGAGTGAAGTATTTTAAAAGATACATTTTACAGAACAATGGCTATACTCTTTCACGGTGAACAACACTATTCACATTACATAGCTGTAGGGGGGTGGCTACCCTGCTCCTAAAATAGAAGGGGTTAAAAGCAGCCCTGGAGAGGGCTGTGACTGGGGATGGCTGATTGGGGAAGCAGCCGCAGCTGGGCCATGCCCCAATCAGGCCCCCAGCTGGCCTGTATAAAAAGGCTGTGAGCCAGAGACGCAAGGAGTCTCTCTCCAGGCTGAGAGAGAGCAAGGCCTAGCTGCCTGCCTGACAGGGTACTGAGGGTAGTACCGTGCTGGGGAAGGAGCAGGCTGAGCGGGGGTGCTCCAAGCTGGCAACTCCCCATGCTGAAGGGCCTGGTCCAAGGGCCACAGAGGTACTGGGAGGAAGGCAGCCAGTCCGAACCCCCTTGCCTATGATGAGTTGCCTTTACACTTCAGTCTGCCCCAGGGAGCGGGCGCTAGCTGATGACTGGCAGTAGCCCGGACTGAGGCAAGGTGGGGACAGTGGGTTGGGGGTTCCCCAGGAAGGGGAGACCCAGAGGCAGAGTGTGGGGGTACTGCCAGGGGGCAGAACCCCAGAGAAAGGGACACGGGGGCCAGAGCTGTGCAGACCACTGGCCTGAAGAGGGTGCTCCGTGCTGGAAAGAGCTAATTCCTGGATGACCAGCAGGAGGCACCGCAGGGGTGAGTCTGCTCCTTTACAATAACACATGTGATTTTGGTACAAGGTTGCATTTTGCATCTTATATTGAGTGCCTGCAGCTTTGGTGTTAGAGATCACACATGCAGTGCCAGGCAACAGAATTCAGCTTGCAGGCGGCCATGGTAAGCCATAGTCTTTCAGCTTCTGCAACCTTCATAACAGCAGCGCCCTCCTCTCCCATACCAAGCAAAGCACACTGAGCTGGCCATTTAGTGCTGCGGTTTTCCTATTAACTTGCAGCAGCAGAAACCAAACTAACCCTCCCTCCCCCCATCCAATTCTCTGGGATGATCGCTTTACCCCTCCCCCCACCGTGTGACTGGTATCAGGGAAGATTCCCTGCTAGCCAAACGTGAACAGCTCAACACCAATGCCCCCCCCTCCCCACCGCATGGCTAACTGTGGGGAGGATTTCTTTTCAGCCACAGGCAAACAGCCCAGTAGGAACGGCCACCTCTGAATGTCCCCTTAATTAAATTCCCCTATTTCAACCAGGTTACCATGAACGATATCACTCTCCTGAGGATAACACAGAGAGATAAAGAACGGATGTTGCTTGAATGCCAGCAAACACCGGGACCATACGCTGCCAAGCTTTGTCATGCAATGATACCAGATTACTTGCTACTAGCATGGCGTGGTAAAGTGTCCTACCATGGAGGATGGAATAAGACTGCTCTCCCCAGAAACCTTCTGCAAAGGCTTTTAGAGTACCTCCTGGAAAGCTTCATGGAGATGTCCCTGGAGGATTTCCACTCCATCCCCAGACACATTAACAGACTTTTCCAGTAGCTGTACTGGCCACGAATGCATCCCAAGTCCTCAGGGCTACTTAATCATTAAAAAACACTTGCTTTTATAACATGTATTGTATTTAAAAAGGTACACTCACCAGAGGTCCCTTCTCTGGTTTCATTGGGTTGGGAGGGTATTTCAGTCAGGGTGATAAAAAGATCATGGCTGTCGGGAAGAGCGGTGTGCTGTGTGCTCTCCTCAAGCTTGTCGTCCTCCTCCTCCTCCTCATCTTCCCCATCTGCAAAATCCTCAGGCATGGCGGAGAGTACCCCAACATCGGAGTCCATGGACAGGGATGGGGTAGTGGTGGTGGCCCCCCCTAGAATTGTATGCAGCTCAGCGTATAAGTGGCATGTCTGGGGTTCAGTCCCGAAGCATCCGTTTGATTCTTTGGTTTTCTGGTATGCTTGTCTGAGCTCCTTAAGTTTCACGGGCACTGTGTTGCGTCCCTGCTGTAGCCTCTGTCCCTCATGGCCTCAGAGATTTTTTGAAATGTTTTGGCATTTCGTCTTTTGGAACGTAGTTCTGATAGCACGGATTCCTCTCCTCATAGAGCGATCAGATCCAGTACCTCGCGTTCGGTCCATGCTGGAACTCTTTTTCAATTCTGGGACTGCATGGTCACCTGTGCTGATGAGCTCGCCTGGCCAAACAGGAAATTCAAAAGTTCCCGGGGCTTTTCCTGTACACCTGGCCAGTGCATCCGAGTTCAGAGTGCTGTCCAGAGCGGTCACAATGGTGCACTGTGGGATAGCTCCCGGATGCCAATACCTTCGAACTGCATCCACACTAACCCCAATTCAAAACGGCGATGTCGATTTCAGCGCTAATCCCCTCGCTGGGGAGGAGTACAGAAATCGGTTTTAAGAGCCCTTTATGTCGAAAAAAATGGCTTTGTTGTGTGGAAGGGTGCAGGGTTAATTCGATTTAACGCTGCTATATCTGACAAACTCGAAGTGTAGACCAGGCCTTAGAGAAATTAACACTGCAGTAACCGCAAAATAAGGTTTAAACCTACAGATAAACAGTTTTGTTCACAACCGACTATCCAACCTTAATTTGGTAGGGTTCAGCAGAAATAAGATTATTAGGGCCCTACCAAATTCACAGCCATGAAAAACACGTCATAGAAGAATCACAGAGGATTAGCGTTGGAAGAGACCTCAGGAGGTCATCTAGTCCAATCCCCTGCTCAAAGCAGGACCAACCCCAACTAAATCATCACAGCCAGGTCTTTGTCAAGTCAGGCCTTAAAAACCTCTAAAGATGGTGATTCTACCACTCCCTTAGGTAACCCATTCCAGTGCCTCACCACGCTCCTAGTGAAATAGTTTTTCATAATATCCAACCTAAACCTCCCCCACTGAAATCTGAGCACACTGCTCCTTGTTCTGTCATCTGCCAACACTGAGAACGGTCCCATGGACTTGGCATGTCCAGCTTTTCTAAATCATAGAATCATACAACTGGAAGGGATCTCGAGAGGTCGTCTAATCCAGTCCCCTGCACTCACGGCAGGATTAATTATCTAGATCATTCCTGACAGGTGTTTGTCTAACGTGCCCTTAAAAGTCTCCAATGATGGAGACTCCACAACCTCCTGAGGCAATTTATTCCAGTGCTTAACCACCCTGTCAGTTGGGAAGTTTTCCCTAATATCCAGCCTAAACCTCCCTTGCTGCAATTTAAGCACACTGCTTCTTGTCCTATCCTCAGAGGTTAACAACAATTTTTCTTCCTCCTCCTTGTAATAACCGTTTACATCCTTGAAAACTTATGTCCCCTCTCAGTCTTCTCTTTTCCAGACTAAACAAACCCATTTTTTTTTCAATTTTCCTTTGTAGATCATGTTCTCTAGACCTTTAATCATTTTTGTTGCTCTTCTCTGGACTCTCTCCAATTTGTCCACATCCTGAAATGCGGCGCCGAGAACTGCACACAATACTCCAGTTGAGGCCTAATCAGAGAGGAGTAGAGCAAAGAATTACTTCTCATGTCTTGCTTACTACCCTCCTGCTAATACATCCCAGAATGATGTTCACTTTTCTGCAACAGTGTTATACTGTTGACTTATATTTAGTTTGTGGTCCACTTTGACCCCCAGATCCTTTTCCACAGTACTCCTTCCTAGGGAATCATTTCCCATTTTGTATGTGTGAAACTGATTGTTCCTTCCTAAATGGAGTACTTTACATTTGTCCTTATTGAATTTCATCCTATTTACTTCAGACCATTCCCCCAGTTTGTCAAGATCCCAACTCTGCAGGCAGCAGAGCAGAAGTAAGGGTGGCAATACCACACCATGCCATCCTTACTTCTGGGCTGCCGCTGCTGCTGGTGGTGGCTCTGCCTTCAGAGCCAAGCTCCTGGCCTCCAGCTCTGTAGGCAGTACCGCCACCAGCCGTAGCGCAGAAGCAAGCGTAGCAGTATCGCAACCACCCTCTATAATAACCTTACACACACACACCCCCTCCCCCCTCCTTTTTGGGTCAGGACCTCTACAATTATAACACTATGAATCATGAAATTTACTATTTTAAAAATCCTATGACGATAAAATTGACCAAAATGGACCGTGAATTTGGTAGGGCCCTAATTATGATTCATTAAATGAATTCTGTACTATAGTTCGTACACACAAAGCAGAGAATGAAGGTGACCAGAAGAGGGAAAAATTGGGCTTGTGTTCATATTTTGCTTCATTATGATGTGTACAGAAGTCTTTAAATATTTCTCCGTGCAATTCTCTCTATTTCTCCTGCCTAAACATTTTTTAATTAGAAATTCAGGTCCTTCCTTGCCTGAAGATATCATAGCAATTGAACCAGCAGTGAGATGACATCACTAGAGTCAAGGGACTGAAAGCTGAGCAACTGAAAGGAAAGGCTGTTTTGTCAGAGCAAATAAGAATGTTCTTCTAGTATACATTTAACTTAATTGACAAATGAACATTTTGAAGAAAGGACATTTTTGTTACAGCTTAGCTGAAAGGATGATAAATTGAATCTGTGAAAGCTCACATTACACTTCCAGGAAGTGCTCCAGCAAAACCAGATTTGACATCCCAGATATATCCAAGTCAGCAACAACCAAAAACAGTCAAAACAGTAAACTGGCATGCACAAACCCATATTTTATTTTTGCAGTTCACAATTATCTTTGCTATTCTTTGACTTGTGTGCTTAATTTTGAAGCCTCCCATTCTTTTAATATTTTCATATTCTCACTCACACACACAGTATATAGAGATATCCCTCCACAACTCTGGCCCATATCCGTGAGATAAACTGCGATAATTGTCAGTTAAAAAAATTATTCCGACCAGTGAGTGCCTGTTCTGAACTTGGTACACAAATCTTTTCCCCTGAGATTTATTCTAACATCCCAAATCCTGACCCAACTACATAAAGCTGCCTTAAATTTAAACAATGTCCAACACACCCCAGAAATGTCTCCTCCTGCCACAGACCCAGAACAGATAAGATTAACCCTGTACCAGCAGTATGCTTAATACATAAATATCACTATTAAGTCTGATATCTTAAAGCCCTGCAGAGATAGAATCAGGGACTTTAAGCCGCTGAGAAAGGAAGATTCTCAGTTCACTGAGTCCAACACTTGCTTATAACCCTGGAAAGTATCAAGCGTTAAACTGTGCCATTTTAGTTCTAGAAAAATTATTTTGGGTAAATCATAGCTTTTTAAGACTCACTCTATACTCTGTATATTGACACCACGAATAATCAAGGCATTGCAAAAACAGAGAGATAAGAGGCAGTTCCAGTACATTTTTTTAATATCACAAAAACTCTCCTAAAATAGGTATTCTGTGATATATACAAAATACATGATGGTGTAGTGTGAAAGTTTTAACGGCACTCATTTGAGGTGACCTGTGTAATCACTTACCTAGTACGAGTAAACTGGAAGAAAAGGATCAGGATTCAGGAAAGACTTAGCTCAGTGTGCCACTAGGGTCTTAGAAAAGCAAGTCAGGGAATTAAATAATTTGTGGCTTTCCCACTCATGCACAATACATGCATCATAAACTTTACCATCTGTGTAACTGTTGGGAAAGTAACAACTTCTGTGCGCCTCAGTCCTCCCACATTTTGACTGTTGTCCATTTAGACCAGGGGTGGGCAAACTACGGCCCGTGGGCCATATCGGCCGCTAGGGCTTTGGATCTGGCCTGCAGGATTGTCCCCCCGTGGTGCCGCAGGCCCCGCGCCGCTCTCAGAAGCGGCTGACACCATGTCCCTGGGTCCCCGGGGGGGGGGGGGGGGGGGGGGGGGCGGCGAGGGCAGAGGGCTCCGCGCATTGCGCTTGGCTCCAGGCACTGCTCCAGCAGCTCCCATTGGCCGGGAACGGGGAACCGCGGCCAACTGGAGCTTCGGGGAAGGTCCCTGGAGGCGTGGCAAGGGCAGCGCGCAGAGCCCTGTGCCCCCCCCCCCCCTCCAGGGTCTGCGCAGGGATGTGGTGCCGGCCGCTTCCCAGAGCGGCGTGGCGTGGAGCCAGGGCAGGCAGCGCCACTGCCACCCTGTAGCCGCTTTAGGTAAGCGGTGCCGGACAGGAACCAGAACCCCTCTTGCACCCCGCAGCCCTTCTGCACCCCAACCCGCTTCCCTGAGCCCCTTCAGACACTCCGCACCCCTCCTCTGCCCCAATCCCTTGCCCTGAGCCCATTCTTGCACACCGCACTGCCTCCCGGACCCCAACCCCCTAACCCGACCCTGCATACAATTTCCCCACCCAGAAGTGGCCCTCGGCCCAAAAAGTTTGCCCACCCCTGACTTAGACCGTACATAGGACTGAACAAACGTTGTTGGTTGAAACTATTTGACAAAATAACATTTTTCGAAAAAGGTGCCGCCTTTCCACAACAATCTCTTTTTTGGGGAGAGGGGGGAGGGAAAGGGGGTTGAAAAAACAGACTATGGGGGGAGAAGAGAGGGCCAAACTGGGGACTATTTTCTAACTAGCTCTACTTGTAAGCATGAGTGTGCTGGATCCAGCTTTATGGGACTGTACATTGCCTATGACAATGGGGCCTCTCTCTTGTTTGGAGCCTCTAGTCACTACAGAAAGAACGATGAACCACACTCATGTATGTCCTAAATACAGTGGAGTTGCATCTTAAACAGGGATTAGGTTCTAAAGTCAGCGCATAAGGCAAAAGTTGCGTATAGTCAAAATTACCCTTGAAAATCCCTTAAATCTCCCATAAAGTACAGTACACTGTACATGGTTTTGTGTATACAACCGTGTACAGTAATGTATAAATGTATAATGTATACAGTAATGTACAGTATATAATAAAGAGTACATATGCAAAATATAATTTTACAGTACTGTATTTTTAATTACAGGGGGTTGTCAGAGCTTGATGTCGACCCAGGAGATGGAGGTGACAGAAAGCTTGGGTGACGGAGAGCGAGTCGTAGACGAAGTGGTTGGCTCTGGTTCAGCTCGAGAAGTTGATTGCGTAAGCTCATCTGCTGCTGGTTGTTTTTCCTTGAAAAACATGGTGATCGGCAACTGTCGCTGTTGTCTCTTGAGCTGCTCAAACATTTCTTGATAGTGTCTCAAATCGTCCATAATACTACGTGTGATTTTCAGGCTTCGTTCCATAGAGGGATCGTATTCAGAAATTAAATCATTCAAGTGTTTCGCTGCTTGGAACAATTCAGCAAATTTATGAAGATTCCAACTTGCTAGCTCTTCCTGCTCATCGTCATCATCTTTGTCTTCTGTAGACGATTTTATCAGTTCCTCTAACTCTTCGTTAGTCAATGTTTCTCTATGGCTCTCAATTAGTTCTTCAGTTTCTTCCTCAAGGATGTCAACAAAGCCATCACCACCCACTTGCCTGACCACCTAAACAAATGTGTTTCATTTCTTTGTCAATGGTCGGGAAACCCTTAAAATCATTCACACATTCTTTCCATAGGTTTCGCCAACATGCATTGACTGTTTCAGGCTTGACTGCATCCATTGCCTGTTTAATGTAAGTGATGCAACCGGCAATGTTGAAGGACTTCCAACACTCCGTCACATTAAGATTGGGATCAGCATCCATAGCACTACATAATCCGTGAGAACGTAAGCCTTGTGTATGTGGCCTTGAAACAGCAAATCATGCCTTGGTTGAGAGGTTGGAGGATGGAGGTGGTATTGAGGGGGAGAAAGATTACTTCAGATTTGTTAGGCGCAAACTGGAGCGCCGCAGGGTGGCCAGGAGCTACAATCAGCAACACTTTAAGGTCAAGTCCTTTCTCTTCAAGGTACCGTTTGACCTCCAAAATGAAACATTTGTGGAACCAATCCAGAAATAATGCTGTCTTCACCCAAGCCTTTTTAGTTGACTGTCAGAACACAGGCAGGAGATTTTTGTTCTTGCCCCTTTTAGGGCACGGGGATTTGCAGCCCTGTAGACCAATCCCGGCTTTATTAAATGCCCAGCCACATTGCCACAAAACATCAGAGTCACACGGTCTTTAGCTGCTTTGAAGCCATGCGCTTGTCTTTCCAATTTCAAAATATAGGTGAGGTTGGGCATTTTTTTCCAGAAGAGCCCAGTCTTGTCAGCATTAAAAACTTGTTCCGGAAGATACCCCTCTTCTTCTATGATATTCTTTAATTGTTTGGGGTAGGGTTTTGCTGCCTCTTCATTGGCAGATGCAGCTTCACCAGTAGTCTGCATATTTTTGATGCTGAAGCGGTTCCTAAAACTGTTAAGCCAACCTTGGCTGGCTCTGAATTCCTTCTCATCAGAAGGCTGTCCCTCTTCGGCGGGAGGTTTGAACAGCGCATAGAGGCTGAGCTTTTTCTCGCAACGTGTTGCCATCGATAGGCTCACGTTTACGGTTCATGTCTTCCAGCCATAAGTTTAATGCCTTTTCAGTCTTCACTGAAGTCTTAACACGCACCTGGCTCGTCATGTTAGCAGTTATTGGAGCACTTGATGCCACGGCTTGACGAATTTCTCTGTCTCCAATCTTGATAGCATGGATGCTAGATTCGTTGCGGCCATATTTACGTGCCACATTGGAGACAGACATACTGTCTCTCAATAAGTCCAGCACAGCCAGTTTTTCCTCCAGCATTGGAACAGATCACTGTTTCTTCGGTTGTGCAGCAGATGAAATAGTTGGCTTGCGTTTAGGGGCCATCTTGTACAAAAAATACGTATCTTTAAAACACTAGAATCACACTCAGCACATAGAGATGCTCACACTATGAGAGGCACATGGGAACTGAGACCGAATGAGGGAACAGCAGATTCACGTCTCCCATCTCACTCTGGGGCATATGCTCATTGAGTGGAACGGCGGGTGGAATCGCCTGCACTATTTACAGGTATCTTGTTTTTTTTTTTGCTGTGCTCGTATAGTTGAATTTGAGTAAGTTAAATGCGCATATGATGTGACTCACCTGTACTTACACACAATTATATTCACACAATGTATTTAGTAATACCTGTGAGAAACTTCAGATTCTCTACTTATTTTATCATCAAAGTTGAATTCTCCCATCTTCCAAAATGCATGCAGCCCAAACCCGGAAGTCTACACAGCAATTAAACAGCCCTACAGCCCAAGTCCTGCAAGGCCAAGTCAGCTGGCATGGGCCATCTGTAGGTTTTTCTTTGCTCTGTAGACATAACCTCTACCCACTGTGCATGTGCAAGAAAGGGTATATCACTTTCCACACAAATCTTCACTTATTTTGTAATGATTGTTAAATATCAATAGGCAATTTAAAAAAGATATTGTGGATGGGGTGCAACTGGCTTTTAGGCATTATCTGTTCTGATCTATAATTTCCTGTTTGGCTAAAGAACACACGACAGGATCGTTGGTTAAATAAAATACGTAAATCTTGTTAACTGCACGTTCTCTATGATCTTTCTTTAGAATTAAGAATTGGGTTCTCAGGACTTTCAATTGAACATTTGTCAAATAATGTTAACACCGTAAGCTGTTCGATAAGATGTTTGTTGCCACTGGAGGTAGAGAAAGGAAGAGGTAACCATTTGTTTTAATAATACAAAATTAGACACTCAATGGGAGCACAAATGCTCAGATAATTGAGTTACACTCCCGTGGCGCTATGCAAACATCAACCAAAGTTTCCTGCCTAACCAGAGTGAGCAAAAAAACAAGATTTCTATAGCTGAGGAATCTCTGCTGCAAAGATATTGTAAATATTATAGCTATAAATTTAGTAAAGTGTTTCATGGGAAATGGGAAAATGTATGTTTCAACAGTATTACAGGTTGAACCTCTCTAATCCGGCACTCCCTGGTCCGGCAACATCTGTGGTCCGGCATAGGCAACAGCTCCCTGGGTGCTCTGGGGCTGGAGCAGAGTAGGTGCGGAGCACCCACTGGCACCAAACTCCCCACTGTGCCCCCTTCCTCCCCACGAGCTGGCAGCCCCACACTTACCAATTCCTCGTCCTCCCTCCCAGTGCTTTTTCACAGCATTCAAGCTCTGGGAGGGAGGGGGAGGACCTGGGGCTGGCCTCTGAGCCCTCAGGCTGGGGGTCAACAGCTGGGACCCCAAGTGGCAGCGGCGCCCCCAAGTGTGGGCCACACTGGGTGCAAAGTCTAGGGGTGCTGCACCACCCCCCGCACCCCTACCTCCCACACTTATGGAGACCTGCTTGCACTCTGAATTGACCTCCTAATTCTCTGGTTCGGCACAGTCAGGTCCCGAGGGTGCCGGACTAGATAGGTTCAAACTGTATAATAATGCAATTAATCCCCATTGATAATTTCCCTTTACTATTTAACTAAAAGAGTGACACATGGATGAGGATATCCTGAAATTACGGCTTATTTAAACACTCTTGTTTAAGAGATATACATGCATGAGATGCATGCACAAACATTAACTGTCAGAGTGCTGAATAAAATATACATCCACACACAGTTTACATTACTTGGTGCAGTTATATTAAGGTTAAAAGTGTAACCTAGTGTTATTATTTTAAGTGCAATTGTGGTGTAATTTTTATTTTTAAAAAATAAGAAAACAATTAGAAAAATCAATTCTGCCATTAAATGACTCAGAATGCACAATCTTGACAATGTTCTTTTAATAACTACCTTATGCCATGAAAAATTGTTGAAATATACAATGCTGCTGAAAGTCTTCACTCTTGTGAAAGAACAAACTTGTGCAATTAAGATCTGATTTTCACAGTGTCCGAGCACCTGCATTTCCTATTGACTTCAAATGAGGTTGCAGTTGCTCAGCACTTTCAAAAGTCAGACTTTAAATTATTATTCATCTTTATCTCCTGTCTTAATAATAGTGACAGGCCTAGAATCTAGAATCCTACTATGATGAAAAATTTCTAACACTATGTTTCTACCATACAGCTTAATATGAAGAATATAAAACGTTACATGTATTAAAAAAGAAACTAATTTTCTCTGCAAAACAGCATGTTTTTAAAGTGTAGTTCTAATCTGAAATATGCTAAGTATGACAAGCTGTAAAATCTGCTTCTTGTGTGTATACTGAGTAATATTTACTGACTTCAGTGACAACAAAAGTTTTTAAATACTTTTTACTCCTGCTAGCACTGCAAAGCTAACAGCACAAGGACACTAAACTGGGTTCTTCTCTACCCACTGTAAACTCAGTTCTGTTGGCAAACTTCCAGTTGCAGAATCTTTAAGTATTCTAATTTGATGTAAAATTGATTATGTTGTTCATTTCAAAAGCAATATAAAAAACTGAAAGCACATTTCAGTTTACTACAGAATTTAGTACAATATCTCATTATACCAGGGAAAAACTAGAGGATTTGGCACCTTGGGGAGGGACTGTAGTGGGCAATTCGGAGGGGGGGAGCAGGTACCTTTGGCAGCTGAGAGAAAAAGGAACAAGAGTTTTGGAAGTTGTGGTAACTCAGAAGGAGGGGGTGACATACACCTGTTGGGTTCTCATTAGTGGGTGTTTAGTTCCTGACAACTTTCCCTCTTCCTCACCTCCATCTCTAATCCACTTCACAAGAAAAGTAGCAACTCCTCATCTCTGCCAGTTGCATTTATTAAAGCAGAGAACATCTCTGGATCCGGTATTCAGCTGCCTCTGACTGAAAAATAGTCCATGCATTTGCTCTGCTTGCTGGAGAGCAACTGACAGTGGAGGAGACAGCAGGGAAAACTTTCTAGAGACCCCAAGCATTCCACAATTGAAGGAAAATTCAAGGTCCATAAATACAAGGCTCCATAATTATACTGGGGCATAAAAAAAAAAAAAACCACAATGTACATGGTCACTTCAGCAACATTATATAACAGAGGGAAATTTGTGGTTAATGTCCCATGTATTTTTCAGTTTTCCTGTAGCTAGCTGTTTGGTGGATAGAATAAATACCAGTATTAAGACTGGCCAAACCTTTCAATTCCCAAGTATAATGTTCTCAAAATTCTACTTTTTCGGTATACGCGGTCTCAGTCAGGAAGCAATTTTTCCTGAGAGTTTTACCAAAACCTGTTAAGGCTTTTTCCAGACATGATCAGAATGATGGGGGGGAAAAAACCCACCACTTTCTGTGTCCAGTCAAAATTTCTGCAATCTTTTTACGAACCCCTTTTTTGCTTTTGGCAATAGATGATGGGAACTGGAATCTAGCGGGGACATTGGCTCACATTCAGCAAGACGCCTAACATTAAGCATGCAAGTAGTCCATTGATACCAACTCCTGTACAAGTGGGCATGTGCTGAAATATCTCCTGAAACTAGGCCTTTGTCTCTAGGTTGTAAATGTTCCACTCTGGGGATCTGGTGAAAATGTGTTTAGGCTGTATTTATTTTACCAAGCTAGAGAGTATAAAAAAAAGGAACCTAAGACTGAAAACACTGACATTACTTTAAATACTGGATATAAATATGTTGGTATTCTACTGTCTCTTTTGAAGATCATGCATTAAAGTAAACAATTCATTTTCCCTTATATCTGCCTAAAAATAAATAAAAATTCAAGGAAATCAGTCACAAGGAAGCTAGCTAGAAAAAAAAACAAAAAACAAAAAAAAAAACAATGCACAGTTTCTCCACCCACAAATTTCTTAAAATATCTCCTGCATAAGGTTTACACACCTGGTCTCAAAGTATTTAATCCTATTACATATAAGAAAGCAAATTGTTAGATTGGTGTTTTTTGAAAGCACTCAAATGCCAAATATGAATATATCAGCTTACAAAGAGAAAATGCTGAAATTTATTAGGTATCTTAAAGTTACAATAAAATTGCTACTTCTGTTAAAAAAAACAGAACATCCACTGTTGGACCTACTGTACATTTTCAAAAACAGTAATTCTAGTCATTGGAATCCACAGTTGCAGAGAGAAAGTAGTAGCTTATATGTGAGAAAATGAAATGTTAGAGCACAGGCAAGTTTTGACATGTGAGCTGTCAAGTCTTTACAGACTGAGGAACTATGCTGCAACTGCTTCAGAACTATGCTTTTTCTTGCCACCATGCTGCCCACCTACTGCATGCTTGTTCCAGCTACTTATTTTACACTACCTTGGGAGCAAAATACTTCACTTCTGCTCTATACAGGATCAGACTAACCTCACCATTGATGCCTCAAAACAGACAGAGTAAGTGGTAGTAAGCAATTGTCCACTCAGTTGCAACATTATAAACAGCAGTGAGAATGTCTATTAGTGATCAGTGTACCACGGCAGACCTGCATCTGGAGTCAGAATAACAAATTAGTATTTTACAAAAAAGTGTTCTTCACTAGATATGCTCACAAGATTTGAAACTTTGTGTTAGTCTCATTTCATCAATGCCTGGACATACTTCTCCCTGAAAGGAAGTTCAGATAAAGTAAACGAAACCATATGATTCATAAACTTGCATAAGAACAAACACAAAGCTACCTCATGCTTTTCAGAGGTTGGATCCTTCACCTTACTACCCCATGAAGAAGCTACTAAATCCTACTGGGAGCATACTGAACATCCAAAGCTTCGCATTCTCTTCAATAATAAATGATGGCATGACTCACAGGGCTTCCTAGTTATTTTCTAAATAGGACACTTAACGAGGAAAAGAGTACCCGACAGGGATGGAAAACTAAAAAGGCTTTATGAAGAAAGCGAAGACAGCTCCAATTAACACTTTGTAATGGTATTATAGGCCATAGATATTATTCGAGCACTGGCTCAAACAAATGGCCGTACAATATACAATGAGACACAAAGATGACACTAAGGGTACGTCTACAGAACAAAATTATTTCAAAATTATTCTATTCGAATTTTTGGAAGCAGTTTTATACACTTGGTCTTGTGTACTCCCACTAAAGCGCGTGAATTAGGCAGAGTGCATCCACAGTACCGAAACTAGCATCGAATGTTGGAGCGGTGCACCATAGGTAGCTATCCCACAGTTCCTGCAGTCCCTGCCGCCCATTGGTATTCTGGGTTAAACTCCCAGTGCATGATGGGGCAAAAACATTCTCGCGGGTGTTTCTGTGTGTGTGTGTGTGTGTCATCAGTCGCTCCTCCCTCCATGAAAACTACGGCAGACAATCGTTTTGCGCCTTTTTGGCATGCAGACGCCATACTGCTTTCAGCAGACAGTGCAGTATGGTGCACTGCTTCTCTCCTGGTACTATGAATCCACCTCACATTTCCTCTCACCTTTCTATGTAATCTCTATAAGTATCTACTCTTTCTCGTCCTCATCGACCGCTTCCGCTGCCAACTCTGCTCAGCCATCGTGAACCGAGCAGCACAGCTTCCGCTGCTAATTCTGCTATCCCACTCTTACCGCGCTACCGAGCTTCTCCATGTTGTCTGTCCTGGGCTCCCGCCTCTGTGAAAGCTAAAGACGACAACCATTTCCCGCCTTTGTTCGGCTATCGTGAACCGAACTGCACCTCTTTCGCTGCCATTCTGCTCTCCTACATTTCATGCCCTTTTTCCAGGATTACCCATGCAGGCGCCACAGCGCAGCAAGCATGGAGCCCACTCAGATCTCCACTGCAATTTTGACCATTGTAAATACCTCACACATTATCTAGCAGTATGTGTAGTACCTGCAAAAGTGGGCGAGGAAGCGACAACAGCACAATTACTATACTGATGAGGACATGGACACAGCCGTTTCTAGAAGCACAGCATGTGGCGATTGAGATCATGGTGGCATTGGGTGAGGTTCATGCCGTGGGCCCAGGAAAGAAGCACAGACTGGTGGGACCGCATAGTGTTGTGGGTATGGGATGATTCCTAGCTGCTGCAAAACTTTCATATGCGTAGGGCTTCTTTCATGGAACTTTGTGACTTGCTGTCCCCTGCCCTGAAGTGCACAGACACCAAAATGAGAGCAGCCCTCACAGTTGAGAAGCGAGTGGCCACAGCCCTGTGGAAGCTTGCAACACCCGACAGCTACCGGTCAGTCGGGAATCAGTTTGGAGTGGGCAAATCTACTGTGGGGGCTGCTGTGCTGCAAGTAGCCAATGCAATCATTGACCAGATGCTATCAAGAGTAGTGACTTTGGGAAATGCGCAGACCATTGTGGATGGCTTTAATGCGCTGGTGTTCCCTAACTGCAGCGGGGTGATTGACGGAACGCATATCCCTAACTGGGCCCCAGAACATGCGGGCGGCCAGTACATAAACCACAAGGGGTACTTTTCCATGGTGCTGCAAGCACTGGTGGATCACAAGGGACGTTTCACCAACATCAACGTGGGATGGCCGGGAAAGGTGCATGACACTCACCTCTTCAGGAACTCTGGTCTGTTTGAACAGCTGCAGGAAGGGACTTACTTCCGAGACCAGAAAATTACTGTTGGGGATGTTGAAATGCATATAGTTATCCTCTGGGACCCAGCCTACCCTTTAATGCCATGGCTCATGAAGCCGTACACAGGCACCCTGGACAGCAGTAAGGAGCAGTTCAACTATACGCTGAGCAAATGCAGAATGGTGGTAGAATGTGCTTTTGGATGTTTGAAAGTGCGCTGGCGCAGTTTACTGACTCAGTTAGATCTGAGCACAACCAATATTCCAATTGTAATTGCTGCTTGTTGTATGCTCCTTTCAGGGTTACCTCCCCACTCTGAACTCTAGGGTACAGATGTGGGCACCCGCATGAAAGACCCCCTAAGCTTATTTCTACCAGCTTAGGGTAAAACTTCCCCCAGGCACAAACTCTTTGCCCTTGCAGGGTACACTGCCACCACGAAGTGATTTAACAAAGAATCAGGGAAAGGACCACTTGGAGTTCCTATCCCCCCGCCCCAAGCCCTTACACCCCCTTTCCTGGGGAGGCTAGAGAATAATATCCTAACCAATTGGTTACAAAGTGATCACAGACCCAAACCCCTGGGTCTTAGGATAATAGAGAAATCAGTCAGGCTCTTAAAAGAACTTTATTAGAAAGAAAAAAGGTGAAAGAAGCACCTCTAAAATTAGAAGGGAAGCTAATCTCACAGGGCAATCAGATTTAAAACAAAGAGGATTTCCCTCTGAGCAAAAACTTTAAAGTTACAAAAAGAAAACCAGGAATACACCTTCCTCCCAGCACAGAGAAAATCACAAGCCAAAACAAAAGTAAACTAACGCATTTCCTTGCTGGAATTTACTAATCCTAATGGAGTTGGATTGCTTGCTTTCTTGATCTCTCTCCAGCAAGTATACAGAAGAGAGACAGATAAAAGCCTTCCCCCCCACTAGATCTGAAAGTATCTTGTCCCCTTATTGGTTCTTTTGGTCAGGTGCCAGCCAGGTTACCTGAGCTTCTTAACCCTTTACAGGTAAAAGGATATTGTGCCTCTGGCCAGGAGGGATTTTATAGTACGGTATACAGGAAGGTTGTTAGCCTTCCCTTTGTATTTATGACAGCTCCACAATATCTGTGAGAGTAAGGGGGAGACGTTTATGGCGGGGTGGGAGGTTGAGGCAACTCGCCTGGCAACCATTTTCGCACAACCAGATAACAGGGCGATTAGAAGAGCGTACCAGGGCGCGCTGCGCATCAGAGAAATTTTGAAAGCCAGTTTCATGACTGGCCAGGGTACGGTGTGACAGTTGGGTTTGTTTCTCTTGAAGTTACCCACCCCCTATATACATGAAAGGAAATAAACTCACAATTGTTTAAAAACCGTTCTTTATTATTTGTTGCACAACACATTGAGAGAAATCAGAAGGTAGACCGGGAGGGAATGTGGGGGGTATTGCGTTAGGGGAGTGGAGGAGGAGGAGCAGCAAAGGGAAAGTCCAGAAAACAAATCAAAATTTTGGATATGCCAGCTTACTGCTGCTTGGGCAATCCTCTCGGGTTGTGTGTGTGGGTCCCCGTAGCCTCCCCCTCCCATGTTCTTGGGCGTCTGGGTGAGTAGGATATGGAACTTGGGGAGGAGGGAGGGCAGTTATACAGGGGCTGCAGCGGCAGTCTGTGGTCTTGCTGCCTTTCCCGCATTAGATCCACCCGTACAGCAGAGCATGACGGTTTGCTCCTCCATGAGTTTGGCCATAGCATCCTGCCTGCTCTCATCGCGCACGTCCCTCCTCTCTTCATGTTCATTTAATGCTTTAAGGGACTCCACAATTGTTTGCCTCCACACATTCAGCTGGACCCTATCAGTGCGGAAGGACTGCATGAGCTCAGCAAACACGTCATCCCGAATTTGGTCCAGAGTAGAAGGTGGAAAAAACAGACTCTGGGACTGAGTAGATAGGGGCCACGTTGAAACATTTGCACCTGCGGGAGGAAAAAAAGGGAGGGTAATGTTTTAAAAGATACATTTTAGAGAACAAAGGGGATGCTCTTTCTCAGTGAAACAGGCAATTCATAGTACACAGCATGTTCTTTCTGTACAAGGTCACATTTTGCCTCTTATACTGAAGTGCCTGCCACTTTGGTGTGAGTAAGCCATCACACGTGGTCGGGCAACAAAATTCAGCTTGCAGGCAGCCATTGTAAGCCCTAGGGGCACGCGGGGTTCTGCTTCTTCCACATTCATTTCAATGCTTTCAAACTGGGCCCCCTTTCCCATAGCAAGCAATGCCTGGTGGGTTTGCCATATAAAAGGAGGGCCTGCAGGCTCTCCGGGATGATCACTTCATACAACCCACCCCACCAGCCCCACTCCCACCCCCACGACGTGGCTCCAATGAGGCTCTGAGCAGGGATGAGTCCTTTAAACTAAACGTGAACAGCCCAGCACAGCTCGGTTTCCTCCCACCCCCCCACCACGTGGCTCCGATCAGGCTCTCACTCACCAGAAGTGCCTTCTCCAGGGTCATCGTCTGGGAGCCCACCTTAGGAGTGGGGGGAGGCTGTTGGCTCCAGCATTAAGACTAGTTCCTGCTAGGGCGGAAAACGGATTCCCCACTTGCTGCCTGTGCACTGTCCTCCTTCTCCTCTTCATCCTCCTTGCTCCATGGAACTCCCCCCTTGCAGGTGTCCACGGACAGTGGTGGAGTAGCGGTGGCGTCACCCCCCATAACTGCAAGCAGCTCACAGTAGAAGCAGCATGTATGGGGCTGTGACCCAGAGCGCCCGTTCACCTCCCTGGCTTTTTGCTATGCTTGTCTGAGCAACTTGATTTTTGTACGACACTGTTCTGTGATCCTGGAGTAGCCTCTTTCCGACATGGCCCTGGAGACTTTAGCGTATGTATTTGCATTTCTTTTTTTGGAAATTAGTTCTGCCATAACAGATTCGTCTCCCCAACATGCGATGAGATCCAGTACCTCCTGTTCAGACCATGCTGGAGCTCGTCTGCAAATCCGGGACTGCGTGGTCTCTTGTGATGGTGGACTCTGCACAGTTGCCTGGGATGGATGGTGGACTGTGCTGATGGTGACCAAACAGGAAATGAAATTCAAAAGTTCCCAGGGCTTTTACTGCCTACCTGGCTAGTGCAGCGGAGTTGAGAGTACTGCCCAGAGCAATCACAAGGGAGCATTCTGGGATAGCTCCCGGAGGCCAATGACGTTGAATTGCGTCCATAGTACCTCTAACCCGGAACTGCGATCTCGATTTTAGGGCTAGTCCATTTGCCGAGGTGAAGTAGAGAAATCTGATTAAAGAGCCCTTTAGATCGAAAAAACCGGTTTGGTCGTGCGGACGGAATCAGTTTTATTTTGAATTAACTCAGCTAATTCCAAAATAACCACGTACTGTAGACCAGGCCTAAGGCCATGTCTACACTAGGAAACTTACAGCAGCACAGTTGTACTGATACAGCTATGCCACTGTAAGATTGTTCACATAGCTGTGTTATGCCGATGGGAGACAGCTCTCCTGTCGACATAATAAAACCAGCTTAATGAGCGTAAGTATGTCGGTGGGAGAGCATCTTCCGCTGACATAGCACTGTGTACTCGAGCGCTTCTGCTGGCAAAACTTAGGAGGGTGTTTCCCCCCCCCCCCCCGCACCAGAGCGACAAAAGTTTTGACGATATAAGTGCTAGTGTAGACATGGCCTGACAGGAAAACACCGTATCCAACCTTTCTGAACGCATAATCATTTGAATGGGAACACAATTACTAAAACCTAGCTCTTTAGCCAATTGAAGGCAGAAACGGAGTAGGAAAGAAATTTTATGTTCTTGATGTGATCAATAGTTGTTGGGAAATTTAAAAAAACAAAAAAATAAATGTCTACAGCAAGTCAGAATATGCAAATATGCTTCTTACATCACAATCATTTGATCAGACTGCCTATACATACATAAAATTGGCCATAAAATTGCATCCAATGATTCCTGCACCCAGTGACTCCTGGAGGGAATTATTTGGACAATTCTGTAAGGCGGCGGCTTTGATAACTTCAGAAATGTCCAATCCCCTGGAAGCACACTGCAAATACAGTAAACCTTAGAGTTACAAACTGACCAGTCAACCACACCTCATTTGGAACCAGAAGTACACAATAAGGCAGCAGCAGAGACAAAAAAAAGCAAATATAGTACAGTACTGTGTTAAACTACTAAAAAAAAAAGGAAAGCAGCACTTTTCTTCTGCATAGTAAAGTTTAAAAGCTGTATTAAGTCAATGTTCATTTGTAAACTTTTGAAAGAACCACCATAAGGTTTTATTCAGTGACGAACAACCTCCATTCCCAACGTGTTTGTAACACTGAGGTTCTACTGTACTTCTCTCAATCTCCCCTTTTTATTATTCCCCTCATTCTTGCCTCTGTGCCTTTGTTATGCCACCTGTTACCACTGAACTCCCTAACACGCTTTCTGCTCCAGCTGAACTCCCTCTTTATTCAAATCCTTCCTGAAACTTCACATCTTCAGAAAGGACAACATTTTATGCGGGGGAAAAAACAACCAAAAGGTCTTGTCTCCTCTACTTTCTGACATCAAACATACAGCCTTAACAATACTCTGGCAAACAGACATGCATTGAAATGTTAGCAATCCACAACTATACACATGGAAACTCAACTTGTGCCACCGATCAATTTTGCTAATATTGTCCGATTGTTTCCTTGTACTCCCCTTCTCCCCCCATTTATCTGTCAGCATTCATCTGTTGTTTCTTGGCTTATACTTAGATTGTAAAAAGTCTCTGAGGCTGGCATCGTCTTTTTGTTCTTTGTTGTACATCACCCAGCGAAATGGAATCCTGGTCTATGACTAGGTCTCCTGGACACTATAGTAATACAAATGATAAATAGTGCCAAGAGCAAAATCTTTATGGCAGAAGCAACGCATCTATTTACATCTATCTTTGGCTCAGTAAACTAAATAGACTTACTCAGTATTTTTTCTTGGTGTCCGATGTGTGTGTAATCTACAAGAATAATCTAAGACTGAGCTCAAGATAAAGTGAGATTTCAAAGAAAAATAATTTTCCAACTACCTCAAACATCAAAATCCCCCTCCCAATCTGATGTATCCAAGTAATTCGCTCAGATCAAAGGTTTCTAACTACACAAAAGTCACATACCGGTTTGACAGGTTTCAGAGTAGCAGTCGTGTTAGTCTGTATTCGCAAAAAGAAAAGGAGTAAATAAATTTGTTAGTCTCTAAGGTGCCACAAGTACTCCTTTTCTTTTTGCGAATCCTGTTTTGAATGATTAACCACCACCTGAAGCATTGACTATACCTGAGCTCAAGATTCTTCAAGATTGGATCTTTCAGTCATTACACACACACATATATATATACCCCCACATTTGTGAAGCAACTAAGATCTCACAGTGTTATGTAACATTACTGTACGGAAGTACCACAGCTATGGCTCTACGTAAAAGTGAGTATATAAACAAATGTACACAGGAAGACAAGCAGAGAATTAGGTTCATGTCCAAACACTGCAGCCAGCAGGCTCAGCAGCTTTGGACAGCAGCAATAACTTGAATACCAGATTTTGGTTTTTTGTGATCACATGCTCAAATTGGGATTAGACTTCCATAAGGGTCAGAAACAGAAGACCAATAACCCGAGTAAGAAATGCCTGCACACTCAGAAGAGAAGTGTAAACTCACTTGTAGCCTTGGGCTCTAGTAACACTGATCAATTCTGTCAAACACTCTTTGAAAGAAACCTCTCAAATTCCAGGTCTCACAAAGGAAAAAGGGCCAACTAGGTCAGACAAGAGGCTACCAAAGAATTTGTTGTCCATCTTTGGCAGCAAAAAAGCATAGAAACCTTTGTGGATCCATACACCAATGAATTATTAGTGACTTCAGTTTTTCTCTGCTTGAAGTGCATCTGAAAATATTTGAACTAATGAAACCACAGGATAAGACTTTGAATTTATGCCATGGGATATTAGCAGGTAGTTAATACTGTTAAAGATTTAAGAAAATGTTGTGTAAGAACAATGTCTAACTAGTAATAATATTTGTCAAATGGGACAGACAGCTGCAACATCTTAAGTCACCATAAAACAGCTAGCTTACTATAATTTAAGACTTTAACAAGTGGCCTTAGAATGGTAAATACGGTGTTTTTCATGCTATGTAGTTTTACTTTAGACTGACAAAAAACTGAATTCCCTTTAGGGCTGGGAGGGAGGGTCAGGCCAAAGTTCCTTTAGTACTGTTGCTCTTAGGCCTGCCCATTCTTCCCCAGCTGAAAAGATCCTTCTAATCAGCAGCAGGGGAAACAAAACCATATTCTACAGCAGTGGGTTTCAATCTTTTTCTTTCTGAAGCCCCACCTCCCCAAACAGACTATAAAAAACTCCATGCCCACAGGGGGCCTCCGGGCTTCAGCCCTGCAGGGTGCCAGCCACCGAGCAGGGGCCCTCGGGTATAGGCCTAGTTTGACATTTATTTGGGGACAGGGCAGGGCCCACTGTGGCTCGGGCCAGATCCCCTTAATCACCTCAGCAGGCCACCCAGCCTGTCTGGGTTGGAGGGGAGGGGGGCACAACCAAAAATTATAAATCAAAAAGTTGACAATGGCTCAGAGTGCAGATAGGGGTTTGCTAGGAGCTGTGCACAGTGAGGGGTGCAGCTCAGGGTACAGGGAGAGGGGCAGCTAAGGGCTGTGTGCAAGCAGGGGTGCAGATCGGGGGCAAGGAGAGTAGCAGCTAGGAGCTGTGTGCAGACAGAGGGGGAGGTCAGGATGCAGGCAGGGGGTCAACTAAGAGCTGTGTGCAAGCTAGGGTGTAGCTCAGGGTGCAGGGAGAGAGCTGCAGCTAGAGGCCGTGTGCCAGAAGAGGCCTTCCCTACAGTCACTGCTCCCTGATGGCTCTGCCAGCCACAAAGCCAGGTCCCCCCTGGCACCTGGACAGCTCTTACCAGCTGCACAAGCAGTCAAAGGGGGCTGGGAGCTAAAGAACAGCCACAGCCCTGGGCACCAGCAGCAGGAGACAAGTCAGAGCAGCAGCCGCCCCGCATTGCCCGGCTCTGGCTCCCTGCCTCTCACCTAGCCAGGGGATGGGGTAGTTTGGAGGGTGGGGGTGCAACACCTCCCCGTGACCCTCTGCAACTCTACCAATGGGCTCAGGGCTTCTGCCCCACAGAACACACAGGATCACAGACCTCCTGAAACTGGCTTGTGGCTCCCTACCTGCATTCTGTGTCTAAGATCCCCCCCACAAGTCCTGCTTTATACTAGGTATTCATTATGACTAACAGACACTATCCTGTAAAATCCTACACAAGTTTTATGTAATTAAGATAAGTTTACTGAAGTAAAATCTTACTGAATTAGAATTAATACCTATTACTCCTGGGGGAATTCTGCACCAAAAAAATTAAAAATTCTGTGCACAATATTTTTAAAATTCTGCAAATTTTATTTGCCAAAACAACACTATACAATCACACTAGTTTCAATTATTTTGTTAATTTATTTCAAAATACCTATCAGCAAGTATGTCTATAACAATAGACACAAAAATTCCCCCAGAAGTAGAGAGTTAAGGAAACCCCTATGACGAATCAGTTCCCTGTTTCTCTGCCCCCTCCTGCCAGAGCCCAGCAGGGGGTCCAGAAACCCGCACACCCCTCTCCCCAGAGCCCAGCTGCGCCCCCCGCAATCCAGACACTCTCACCCCTTCCCCACCAGAGCCCAGCCACGGGGCCCGAGCCTAGCCCAGACCCCAGGGATCCGGAGGGAGAAACAGCTTGATGCTGGTTCCTGGGCTTGTACCGAGTGTCCTGTATGCCAGCAGTTCTCAAAGTGACACCAAAGTGAGTAGCAACCCTGTTTTAACGGAGTCACGAGGGCTGGTGTTAGACTTCCTGGGGCCCCGGGCCAAAGCCCAAGGGCTTCAGCCTTGAGTGGCGGGGCTCAGGTTACGGCCCCCCCCCCCCCACCTGGGGCTGAAGCCTTTGGGCTTGGCCCCTGCCCAGAGTGGTGGAGAGTGGTGCCCAGAGTGGTGGAGCCCAGGCAGGCTCAGGCTTTGGTCCACTCTCCTGGGGTAGTGCAGTAATTTTTTTTTGTCAGAAGGCAAATGTACCTTCTACAGTAGGGAGGAGGAATGCTAATGAACTTCCTCGATTATCAGCCTTTGAAATCTCCCTGTAGAGCTATTCATAAACTAGTTCAAACTAGATTCTCCAGAGATCAGCAAAGAAAAGATTTTTGGATAACAAGCCTGAGTTTAGGCTGCCTCAGGGCCTTCTTCCTGATCCAGCAATTGGATAGACCCCATGGTCCCCAGAGACTCAAATCCTTACAGGAAGGATTGAAAAGACTTGCTACTGAAGCCTCATAAGACTTTGTGCTTGATCAGAGCTGAAGCTGTGAAACTTGTAAGCCACAAGTACTCCCCTAGGCTGGGGGGAAGGGAGGGATATCTGAAGGATTTATCCTGCTAGAATCCATGTTAGAGCTGGGATGAACTCTGGTAAGTTTATTAGCATGCATGTAGGTTCTTTTATTGTTTTAGTATGTTTTCTCTAATGTTGTTTTACCTTGCTTGGAAAAAACTGTGTGGTAACATATTTAGGGTTGCCGATTAATCACAGTTAACTCACGCAGCTAACTCAAAAAAATTAATTGTGATTAATCTCAGTTTTAATCGCACTGTTAAATAGAATATCAATTGAAATTTAAATATTCTTTAACATTTTTCTACATTTTCAAATATATTGATTTCAATTACAACACAATACAAAGTGTACAATGCTCACTTTATATTTATTTGATTACAAATATTTGCACTGTAAAAGCGATAAAAGAAATAGTATTTTTCAATTTACCTCATACGAATACTGTAGTGCAATCTCTATTGTGAAAGTGCATGTTACAAAAGTAGATTTTTTTTTGTTATATAACTGCACTCAAAAACAAAACAAAGTCCACTCAGTCCCACTTCTTGTGCAGCCAATTGCTAAGACAAACAAGTTTGTTTACATTTGCAGGAGATAATGCTGCCTGCTTCTTATTTTCAATGTCACCCAAAAGTGAGAACAGGCGTTCGTATAGCACTTCTGTAGCTGACATTACAAGGTATTTACATGCCAAAATGCTAAACATTCGTATGCGCCTCCGCGCTTCAGCCACCATTCCAGAGGACATGCTGACGACGCTCATTAAAAAAATAATGCATTAATTAAATTTGTGACTGCATTCCTTCGTGAGGAATTGTCTGAATCCGGCTCTGTTTTACCTGCTTTCTGCCATATATCTCATGCTATAGCAGTCTCAGATGATGACCCAGCACATCTTGTTCATTTTAAGAACACTTTCACTGCAGATTTGACAAAAGGCAAAGTAGATACCAGTGTGAGGATTTCTAAGCATAGCTACAGCACTCGACCCAAGGTTTAAGAATCTGAAGTGCTTTCCAAAATCTGAGAGAAAAGAGGTGTGAAGCATGCTTTCAGAAGTCTTAAAATAGAAACACTCCAATGCAAAACTACAGACCCGAAAACACCAAAAGAAGAAAATCAATCTTTTGCTGATGGCATCTGACTCAGATGATGAAAATTAACATGTATCAGTCTGCGCTGCTTTGGATTGTTATCAAGCAGTACCAATCACCAGCATGGACACACATCCTCTAGAATGATGGTCGAAGCATGAAGGGACATATGAATCTTTAGTGCATCTGGCACATAAATATCTTGCGACGCCAGCTACAACACGCCATGCGAACACTGGTTCTCACTTTCAGGTGACATTGTAAATAAGAAGCTGGCAGCATTATCTCCTGCAAATGTAAACAAACTTTGTTTGTCTGAGCGATTGGCTGAACAAGAAGTAGGGCTGAGTGGATTTGTAGGCTCTAAAGTTTTACATTGTTTTGCTTTTGAGTGCAGTTTTTTTTGTTTCATTTTTTACATAATTCAACATTTGTAAGTTCAACTTTCATGATAAAGAGACTGCACTACAGTACTTGTATTAGACAGTATTTTTCAATTTATTTCTTTTGTTTTTTAAAGTGCAAATATTTGTAATAAAAAATAAATCTAAAGTGAGCACTGTACGCTTCGTATTTTGTGTGCTAACCGAAATCAATATATTTGAAGGTGTAGAAAACATCAAAAATAATTAAATAAATGGTAGTCTATTACTTTTAATAGCGTGATTAATCGCGCAATAATTTGTTTTTTAATCGCCTGACAGCCCTATTATTAGTAGCAATACTTTTATCAGTCTCTGAAGGGAAAGCAAGCAGGTCTGTTTAAGAAGAATGTCTTTACTGGGAAATACATAGTAAAGGTGGGGAACTGTACAGCCTGGAAATGTTCCAGTCAGAAGGGAGAGACACTCGGGTCTCCACCCAAGAAAGGCAACAGCTAGGAAGCTGGAAGCCTGAGAGTGCCTGACCCTGCTCGACCACTGAGAGGAAATACAGGTGTAGCTGCCCTGAACTGACACACTGAGAACTTAGAAAATACAGAAGTCTAGCGTCACTATACAAAACTGCATGTTACATACAAATTCCCAACCTTTGGGAGTATTTTTATTAGCAGATTATATTTGTGAAACACAGTGAATTTTGAAACTAATTAGGTTGACTGTTCTTTCAGTGTAAAATCATTTTGAAGAAGCTCAGCACCTAAAATCTCTGGTTTATGAATGAAAGCTCTTTTGCAAGAAATCCTAAAAGTAAGTACAAAAGGTAGTTTAAAAAAAAACCTAAAACAAGGTCATTTGTTGTGAAACTCTCAATATTCAGACAGCATCTTTATCAAATAATTGATGTTACACGTTCTAAAATTTTAAATACAGTGAACATAACTAAAATATATATATTGAGAAGCAGTTGTATTCTTTAGGGTATGTTTGTTGTCAATTTGCATGAAAAGTACTGTTATACTTGTAAGGGATGTAATCTATTTTCATCAGTGCACAATTCCATATTGGCAACTTTGCTTATAATCAATAGTAATGAGCCATAATTTAAAAGCACTAATTTCCTGCTGTGGTTTCTGTTAAAGAAGAGGATGACAGCACTAGGAGACCTATAGTTCTGAGAAGTATTAAGAGGGAGTTCAAAATATTTTATGGTACCTAATTTTCCATTTAAAAAAAAGTTCCTCTTCCCTTATTTACAGGATTTAAATGTTACTGAATAAAACTAACATGTAGATACATAGATTTTTGAACGTAAAAGGCAGGCCCTATTCACACTGAAGTATTTGCCACAGAGATGGCTATAGTAGTACTATATTTTATGACATTTAAACTCAAATTGCTATCTGGTTCAGCATTAAAAAAACTGATCCTCTGATATGTTGGAATAGATATATTGAGAATGAATGTGTCCACTACCAAACAACCTGTATATATGGACTCAGTCATCACCATGCGTGTTGGGGTCTGCAGCCAAGATGATCCCTCATGCAACCTGTATGTTCATTCTTGAAGAATTCACCTAGATCAGTCCCCAAATGGTAATTGTTAGAAATGCTGCCAGATAAAAATAAAACCATGGTATACACGTTTGTTTTTGTTGGCTTTTTCTCCTAAGAAACTGAATCATTTAGAGCTGTTCAAAGGGCCAACCTTTCATTCTCAACTAGAAAGATGAATGACCAACACCACTGTGTGTTGTTTGCAATACAATATGGCAAATTCTTTTTTTAAGATCTACTTTGGGGAGTGGTCAAAACTTTCATTAACCACCAACTGAAGTCCACAAACCAAGGTGGTTTTTTTATTTAAACTAATTCGAATTGATGACCAGATAATTAAAGCATATAAATTATGTGTATACATATGTAATATCTAAAATTAGTTTCTTCACTGATTCTGAAGCACTTTCATCATAAGACATACTGATTTTACTAGAACATAAGACAATTAAGAATGGCCCTACTGGGTCATAAAATCAAAGAATATTAGGGTTGTAAGAGACCTCAGGAGGTCATGTAGTCCTCAAAGCAGGACCAACACCAATTAAATCATCCCAGCAGGGCTTTGTCAGGCCGGGCCTTAAAAACTTCTAAGGACAGAGATTGCACCACCTCCTAGGAAACCCATTCCAGTACTTCACCACCCTCCTAGTGAAATACTGTTTCCTAATATCCAACCTAGACTTCCCACACTGTAACTTGAGACCACTGTTTCTTATTCTGTCATCTGCCACTGCTGAGAACAGCCTAGCTCCAACCTCTTTGGAACTCCCCTTCAGGTAGTTGAAGGCTGCTATCAAATCCCGCTTCATTCTTCTCTTCTGCAGACTAAATAAGCCCAGTTCCCTCAGCCTCTCCTCTTAAGTCAGGTGCCCCAACCCCCAATCATTTTTGTTGCCCTCCGCTGGACTCTCTCCAATTTGTCCACATCCCTTCTGTAGCGGGGGGGACCAAAACTGGACACAATACTCCAGGTGTGGCCTCACCAGGGCCGAATAGAGGGGAATAATCACTTCCCTCGATCTGCTGGCAATTCTCCTACTAATATAGAGCCCAATATGCTGTTGGCCTTCTTGGCAACAAGGGCACACCGCTGACTCATATCCAGCTTCTCATCCCCAGGTCCTTTTCTGCAGAACTACTGCTTAGCCAGTTGGTCCCCAGCCTGTAGCAGTGCATGGGATTCTTCTGTCCTCAGTGAAGGACTCTGCACTTGTCCTTGTCGAACCTCATCAGATTTCTTGTGGCCCAATCCTCCAGTTTGTCTAGGTCATTCTGGACCATAACCCTACACTCCAGCGTATCTACCTCTCCCGCAGCTTAATGTCATCTGTGAACTTGATGAAGCTGAAAATCATCCTATCATCCAGATCATTAATAAAGATGTTGAACAAAACCGGCCCCAGGACTGACCCCTGGGGCACTCCGCTTGATACCAGCTGCCAACTAGACATCGAGCTGTTGATCACTACCCGTTGAGCCCGATGATCTAGCCATCTTTCTAGCCACCTTGTAGTCCATTCATCTAATCCATACTTCTTTAACTTGCTGGCAAGAATACTGTGGGAGACCGTATCAAAAGCTTTGTTAAAGTCAAGGTATATCATGTCCCCTGCTTTCCCCATAGCCACAGAGCCAGTTATCTCATCATAGAAGGCAATCAGGTTGGTCAGGCATGACTTGCCCTTGGTGAATCCATGTTGATTGTTCCTGATCACCTTCCTCTTCTTCAAGTGCTTCAAAATGGATTCCTTGAGGACCTGCTCCATGATTTTGCCAATGACTGAAGTGAGGCTAACCAGTCTGTAGTCCCCAGGTTCTCTTTCTTCCCTTTTTTAAATATGGGCACTAATTTTTCCAATCATCCAGGACCTCCCCCGATCGCCACGAGTTTTCAGAGATAATGGCCAATGGCTCTGCAATCACATCAGCCAACTCCCTCAGCACCCTTGGATAAATTAGGTCTGGACCCATGGACTTTGTGCATGTCCAGCTTTTCTAAACAGTCCTTAACCTGTTCTTTCACCACTGAGGGCTGCTCACCTCCTCCCCATACTGTGTTGCCCAGTGCAGCAGTCTGGGAGCTGACCTCGTCTGTGAAGAGCAAGGCAAAAAAAGCATTGAGTACTTCAGCTTTTTCCACATCATCTGTCATTTGGTTTCCTCCCCCATTCAGTAAGGGTCCCACACTTTCCCTGACCTTCTTCTTGTTGCTAACATACCTATAGAAACCCTTCTTGTTACCCTTCACATCCCTTGCTAGCTGCAATTCCAATAGTGCCTTGGCCTTCCTGCATGCTCTAGCAGTATTTTTATACTCCTGCCAAGTCATCTGTCCAAATTTCCACTTCTTGTAAGATTCCTGTTTGAGTTTAAGCTCACTGAAGATTTCAGTGTTAAGGCAAGCTGGTCGCCTGCCATATTTGCTATTCTTGGGTCAGACCAAAGGTCCATCTAGCCCAGTATCCTGTCTTCCGACAGTGGCCAGTGCCAGGTGACCCAGAGGGAATGAACAGAACAGTTAATCGTCTGGCAAACAGAAGCTAGGGACACCACTCCCGCCCACCCTGGCTAATAGCCATTGATGGACCTATCCTCCATTAATTTATCCAGTTCTTTTTTTAACCCTGTTATGGTCTTGGATTTCACAACATCCTCTGGAAAGGAGTTCCACAGGTTGACTGTGCATTGTGTGAAAAAATACTTCCTTTTATTTGTTTTAAACCTGCTGCCTATTAATTTCATTTGGTGCCACTAGTTCTTGTGTTATGAGAAGTAGTAAACAACATTTCCTTATCTACTTTCTCTACACCAGTTATGATTTTATAGACCTCAATAATATCTCCCCTTAGCTGTCTCATCTCATCCAACCACATCTGCACACAGTATCCAATATGTGGGCATATCATGGATTTATATACAGGCAACATGATATTTTCTGTCCTATTATCTATCCCTTTCTTATTTATTCCCAGCATTCTGTTCGCTTTTTTAACTGCTGCTTCACATTGAAGCTATGTTTTCAGAGAACTATCCACGACTCCAAGTTCTCTTTCTTGAGTGGTAACAGCTAATTTAGACCCCACCATTTTATATGTATAGTTGGGATCATGCTTTCCAATGTGCATTACTTTTCATTTATCAACATTAAATTTCATCTGCCATTTTGTTGCCCGGTCACCCAATTTTGGGAGATCCTTTTGTAGCTCTTTGCAGCGGTCCTGGGTCTTAACTATCTTTAGTAATTTTGTATCATCTGCAAATTTTGCCACCTCACTGTTTACCCCTTTTTCTAGATCATTTATGAATATGTTGAATAGGACTGGTCCCAGTACAGACCCCTTGGGGACACCACTATTGACCTCTCTCCATTTTGAAAACTGACCATTTATTCCTACCTTTTGTTTCCTATCTTTTAACCAGTTAGCAATCCATGAGAGCACCTTCCCTCTTCTCCCATGGCAGCTTACTCTGCATATGAGCCTTTGGTGAGGGACCTTCTCAAAGGCTTTCTGAAAATCTAAGTACACTATATCAACTAGATCCCCTTGGTCCACATGCTTGTTGACCCCCTCAAAGAATTCTAGTAGATTGGTGAGGCATGATTTCCCTTTACTAAAACCATGTTGACTCTTCCTCAAAAAATTATGTTAATCTATATGTCCGACAATATTATTCTTTATTATAGTTTCAACCAATTTGCCAGGTACTGAAGTCAGGCTTACAGTCCTGTAACTGCTGGGATCACCTCTGGAGCCCTTTTTAAAAATTGGCATCACATTAGCTATCCTCCAGTCATCTGGTACAGAAGCTGATTTAAATGATAGGTTACAGACTACAGTTAGTAATTCTGCAATTTCACATTTAAGTTCCTTCAGAACTCTTGGGTGAATACCATCTGGTCCTGGTGACTTATTGCTGTTTAATTTATCAATTTTTTCCAAAACCTCTTCTAATGATACCCCAATCTGGGACAATTCCTCAGATCTGTCACTTAAAAAGAATGGCTCAGGTTTGGGAATCTCCATCACATCCACAGCCGTGAAGACCAATGCAAAGAATTCATTTAGTTTCTCCGCAATGAGAGTTCAGGAGTGAGATTTTTTTCAAAAGCGGTCATTGTTGACCTAACTTCAGGCCAACTGATATCAACTGTAAAAAAACTTCCATTGACTACAACGAGGCAGAGCTAGGCCAAGGCTGTGGGTTGTGTAAGATCCACCCCTATTAATTATTGCCGATAATTAATTTTAAGCAAAATAGATTATATACTGGCACTTGCATACCAAAGAGATGTTCATATTAGAAATACCTAACACAGATATTATCCCTAACTTTATCAATTTCAATTGACAACTAGGAGTTTGAATCAGGCCTGGTTTAGCATCCAATGCCCAATTAAGTCAATGAGAGTCTTTTCATTGACTTTAATGGACATTGGATTGGGCTTCCAATCCACAAAATGTTTTGTGATAACATGGAAGTTCTCAGCTTGTTCTTCACAAAAACATTAATCCTAGCAGACAAGGAATACTGTTGTGCCAAAATGTAGCACTTTATATAATTATTTAAAAGGCTGACACATGCCATAAAATAAGCTAGTGCAGTCATTGAGTACTCTATGCTGTCACAGAAGATGAAATCAAGCTCAGAAATTTCCTTTCTGCTCAGATGAGGGAAAAAAAAAAAACAAAAATGGGTGAAGATTTCCAGTTGAAGGAATACACCTCGGAGGGTGAAAATTATTGAGTTAGGCTTCAATACACTATGTTTTACAAAAAGAACTAGTGTAATAAAAACATGTTCTACTCAAATTAAGAGCCTCTTTGCCAGCAAAATTCACAATTTGTTCACAATGCCTCTATGGAACGTCACCATAAAAACACCACCACTCTTACAGGGGAGCTCCTGATGAGCTAATTCCAGGTAGAGTGACTGGATCCTCTAATTTCTATTTCACTCTTTAACTTGCATTACCTTGTACAAAAGAATGGATTGCTTAAAATTCTATAATTACAGTATACATTTTAAACAGGTTACTAACAGCAGATTTCCAGATGACCAAAAATGTAGAACAGGATCAAAACAATGGTAATTTGAAACTGCAAAAGACTGACCACCACCCTCAAATAAACGTTGTTAACCTCAAGCATTTCTAAAACATGTCCCTAAATTTCCAAGATTTCACCATCAGACCTCTTTAAGGAAGCGCTGAACAACTTGCTGGTGCTGGAATTTATATACTTAATGCTTCATATGTGCATACACGCAAGTAATTGTTATATTTATCTACACAAGTGGTCCCCAAACTTTTCAGGGTTGCGCCCTCCCTTATCCCTGTCCACATACCCCGCCCCCCCGCTATTCTCTCCCCAAGCCAGGGCTGGGAGCGGGGACACTGCTCAGGGAGAGGGGGGCATGGACAGTGGGGAGAGGCTGGGCCGCAGCTGGGGCAGAGAAGTGCTGGAAGTGGAGCGGGGCTGGGTGGTGCTCCCTCCCCAACACCCCTTGTCGGCGCTAGCCCAGACCCCACCATGCCCCCCATAACATTTCTCCATGCCCCCCCGGGGGGGTGCACCCCATAGTTTGAGGACCTCTGATCTACAAACACAGCCTTTAAATGAAGGCAAGAATTCAGCATCTTATAGTTTCTAAAGCTATTCCAATCCACTTTCTTCTCAAATCAAATTATAATCCTTGAGAAAAATTATTGTTTGAAAGGATCATGTAATTTAAATAATGCACACAAGACTTCGGAACTGTGGAAGTTTGTTTCAAATTTTAGATATATTTAGTAGTTTATTGCTAACCATACTGCACATTTTATTTACATTTTTTCGTCTAGAGAATGTTAAGCAATACCATAAGAAGCTGTCAAGGAACAGCCTTTGTGTAGATTCAGACTAGAGTTTGGAACCAAGCAGGACCTAAGACGAATAATTTTACTTCCTCTGTATTTACTGAGGCTGTTCATGGTTCTCAAATGCTATTGCATTTTATAGCTGATTTAGTTGAGTCCCCAACCTCCACACTGTTAGCTGCCAAGTTCCAGAACCACCAGCTTTTTAGGTTCCTAACGCAAGGGACAAAGAGTTCTACAACAGAGGGTTACCAGCAAACCTATTCAATTGGTCCTCACCTATGTAATCAAGCTACCCAACTCATGCTTTTAATTATAACTGTGAGAGGGAGTGCACACATAGGAGTGACAGCAGGGGAAAGAAGAGGCAGGGCCTGGAGTTAAGCAGCATGCATACTACCAGCAATCAGGTAACAGCTAAGGGACACTGAAACAACTTCAGCCAACATAGCAGCAACATTCAGGCCTAATTAGCTGGGTCCCTGGGGGAGGGGATATACTCAACAGGTAAGGCAGCTAGAAAGGGCCTGACCCAAAACATCATTATTTTTTCTGCACTCATGTCTTAACAAGCATAGAGAGGCCCCTGAGCAGCTCCAACACGCCCAGTAAAAGCCTGGGGATTGGATCGTCTGACTATTCACAAGTAACAGCTTGCTCATTCACTCAATCAGGATGAACAGGATTCAAAATTTACCTGATACCTCATTGCCTGAGGACTAAGCATAATTGCACTTGGGTATGCACAAGTTGCTTAGCATCCTTCTTCTGAATCAAGTGCTTCTGTTCCTTACTTTCCCTTCCTACTCTTAAAGAAGCAATGACTCAAATACTGACTTGATCCTCACTCCCTCCCAGTGAAAATAGAAGTGGATCCCTTACTTTCTTCTCTCTCCACCCTCCATTTAAAAAATTTAAAAGATTAAAAACAGAAAAGAAAACCAAGAGTCGGGGCCATATTGTTCCTTCTCGTCCCTATTAAAGAGAACTTACTCCCTTGCCTCTCCCTCCCCAACACAGAAATCATGACTGAGCCTTCTTGTGAAGGCCCTTCCCAACTTAGGATCCTTTGTCACCACAGCTTTTGCAGCCTTTGTGAACTGCTCTGCCCAGGGCTATTAATTAAACCTTGGCCATGGAATCGGTTGCTCTTTCAGTACCCTCTGACATGAAGCATGTTAGGGAAATGGAAAGATGTGGTCTCCACAACAGAGATGCCTTCACTAATTAAACCCACGATACAATTCAGCCCCAGGATATGGCATCCAGCTGCACAGTGCTGCAATTCAAAGATGTGAAATGATTATTTTACATATCCTTTTCCCAACTGATATGCTCTGAAACACCCCTTGCAGACATTCAGATTTAGCCTGCCTTACTTTACCATGTCAATATAAGAGATTTTAAATGTTATGTTTCCAAGCTAGTGGTAAATAACTATTCTGCTGGAAACAATTTGAGATTATAGTTGTATATAACCTGTCAAAGATATTTTCATTTAGTTTAAGGCAAGCATGCTACAGTAGTTTCTTCCCTAAACCCCTGCAGCACACATACAAAGAAGGATAAGTGGAAAACTAAATGTGCTGATTTGTACAGGAAGCAGACCACCCATCCTTGGTGTTCATAATACTGCCACATCTTGTGAATTAAGCCTCTGAGGTCATTGTGCGTTTGAAGACAACTTGCTTTAACTCTACCTGGGGGGGGGGGGGGGGGGGGGGGGGGGGGGGGGGGGGGGGCGGGGAAGGTAGTCAGAACTACTGTTTGATATCAGTGAGTTTTGTTATATAAAGGATAATTTGTATGCATTTTATTATAACCCTGATTATGGAAAATTTCAATTATTTACGACTTCCACCCAAGCTTCAGTGTCTCAAAAGAAATCATGGGAGCCTGAGGCTCCCTATGGCAGTACTAAGGGCTTGTCTACACTTAAAATGCTACAGCAGCACAATGGTGCGGCTGTAGTGCTTCAGCATAGATATTACCTATGCCTACACGAGGGATTCTCCCATCAGGGTAGGTAATCCATCTCCCTCAGAGGCAAGAGCTAGCAGTCTCTACACAGGGACTCAGGTCAACTTAACTACACTGCTCAGAAGTGTGGATTTTTCCAAGCAGCAGGCTTTTATTGATTATTCTGATGTGCCAGACTTCAATTCCCAATCATCTATTTTAGGATGTATTCATATTGTAAAAAGGAGAAAGTCCACATTTCAAGCGAGATCATCTCAAGCAGAAAGGCTGGCCTCATACTAGTGCACTTCGGTGTAGCTCACTAGAAAGAAGATCTCTCATCTAGGAATTAATGTGAGCTAATTAGAAGAATACACTACTCAATCTATACAGCACACTAAATGGCAACATTTGGATGATATGGTGAACATCAGAACGGGCACTTAAAAGGAGACCTATACAAGCATAAACATAGGCAGAAAATGCTATACTATATAAATATTAAGTAACTCCCATTCAAGGATGTCAAAGGTCTTTATAGTTGTGAATGAATTAAGCCTCCCAGAAAGGTATGGGAATAGTATTCCCATGTTATAGCTTGGGAAACAAGACAAAGGAAAGTTAAATGATTTGCACAAGGTCACAGAAGAAATGCATGGGAGGGAAGGAAGAACTCAAGGCTTGAGACTCAACCATGCACCACAAGACTAGTCATCAACATGAGGTTTAACCCAGGCAAATATAAACTAATGAATCTATGGTTAAGTAATGTGAAACACGTACTCAGCAGGAGGCAGATTCTTGGAAATATTAATGCTCAAAGGGCAGCATTAAGACAACCCAGGGTCCTAAACACACCACAGCCCCTCCACCACTTGAAAAGCAGCCCTGGTCTTCTCCGATAAGTATGGGACCAGGTGGGCTTTCTACCAAGCTCTAGTGCGGGGGTTCTCAAAACAAATTTTTTGGTGGCCTCAGAGTGCAGCCACCAATTCTCACTGGTGGCCTTTTTCCTAAAATACTTAATTAACTTTACGAAAAACAATGAAAAATGCACAGATTCACATCCAAGTCATTATAATTTATATTTGTAGGGGTTTTTGGCAGACAATAATAAAAATGCTGCCTCCCCCTTCAGCCACCCCTCCTCCTCCCATCCAGAGCTTAATGGGTCCTGGGCTTGCTGTGAAAAGTGATATTTGTTAATATCACAGCACACTTAGTAGCTACCTGGGAGGCTATAAGTAATATTAACAAGCATACAAGTATTACTTTTCCACAGATAGCTAGTAAGTCTGCTTGAAAAGTGATACTTGCATGTTTGTTAATATCACTTTTCTCAGCAAGCCCCAAGATCCATTAAGCCCTGGATGGGGGGGGCCCAAAGGGGAGGTAGCCGGGGTCAGAGGCGATGGTGGGATGGACGCGGGGCCAGGGGAGGCAGCAGAGTCCCAGGGCAATAGGGGGATGGATTCAAGACCAGGAAAGCGGCAGGGTCCAGGGGCGGGGGGGTAGGGAGGGGGGAGGAAGAGTGGATATGGGGCTGTGGGAGACAGCAGGGGCCAGGTGTGATGGGGGTGGGTGATAAGCCCCACTATCGTGTAGCCAGAGCCAGGGCCTGGTTTCTGCTGCCATGCAGCCAGGGCCGGGGCTCAGTGCCCGTGGCTAGAACCTGGAGCTGGGGACAGGAACCACGTGGCTGGAACCAGGGATCGGAACCTGTTGCCACACAGCCGGAGCTGTGGGTCAGTGCCCAATGCTAGAGCCCACCGCTGTATGGCCAGAGCCAGGAGCTGAGTGCCGGAGCCCGGGGGTCAGCATCCGCCACTACATGGGAACAAAGCTGTGAGCCGGCATCTGCTGCTGTGCACCTGGGGCAGGGGATCAGCACAAGGGGCTGGGGCCGCACGGCTGGAGCCGTGGGTCAGCGCCTGCTGCCGTGCAGTTAGTGGAAGGGAACACCACTAGGGGCTGGGGACATGTGGCTGGAGCTCGGGGTCAGCACCTGCCACCACACGGCCGGAACTGGGGGCCAAAAGCCGACTGAAGCTCCACGACTGGAGCCGGCAGTCAGCACCTGCTGCCCCGCGGCCAGAGCCAGGGTTTGGCGCCCAAAGCCCTGTGCTTGGAGCCCACCGCCTTGCAGCTGGGACTGGGGTCAGTGCCTGTGGCCAGAGCCTGGGACTGAAACTAGGGGCCAGCGCCTGCTGCCCCACAGCTGGAACCAGGGGCCAAAAGCTGAAGCCCTGCAGTTGGAGGCCAGGGCTGTGTGGCCAGAGCCAGGGGGGTCAGTACCCGCTGCCCCGTGGTTGGAGCCCAGGGCCGCACAGCCAGGTTCCTGAAGTCTTGCCGTTGGAGCCTGCCACCCAAACCCCTTCCCCCCAACGTGGGTCAAGAACTCACCTTGCTCCTGCAGTGTTGCGCCCCACCTCTCTCCAGAGGCAGTGCAGAGCAGCGCATCCAGGAGCAACAAGGAGGAGTGCAAAGGGCCGATGCTTTGCCTCCCCCCATCACCACCCAGGAGGCGGTCATGGACGCATGAAAAGCCCCTGGTGGCTTCATGCGGCCACGGTGGCCGCGTATGAGAATGTTGCGCTAGTGACTGCTGCTCTTCCATTTACTGGAGGTTCTCTGAGTCTGCAGACATCACTGTATCAGTTACATACAGGTCACATTTTTGAGCATTTTGCAACCATGCAGTCTACAAACTTTTTAAATGAAAGCTAGGATTTAGGTTTCATAGTATGACACTGCAATTGGAGCCACAGACATGGGTCTATTGTAAGTATACCTAACCTGGCCCTGGTCCCAAAGGGCACCTAAGCACAATTTTGAAGAGCAAGTTAGCTTTATGCCCCCTTGCACAAAAGATGATGAAAGATTTTATTCAGACAAATTCTGGGACCCTTTGTGATAACAGACCCTAAAGTATATTTATGGGTTTGTACTATTAAATTTTATTTTATTTTATTTTCAAGGAATACAAAACCATTCTAACATACTGGGTTTTAATAGTTGTGTTAAAAGTAATTCCAACAAACAATGACTGTTTATCGAAATATGTTTGTTGAATAAACTGTAAAAATATTACTAAAAAGTAATTGAAGAATCTGAATTTAGTGTACAGCAATTTGTTACACTAAATGATCTTGTTGGGAGAACGTGTTTTGGCTCTCAAATCAACCTACATGAATTATCATTTCTTTAGGAAATTAACTAAACTAACCTAGCAAAGTTCTTCTCACCCACTTGCCTGAGTCAAGCAATTGTTTTTAAATGGATGAGTAAATTATTATTCCTCCCTCTCTCATCATTATAAACTGGTAGGACAGTAAAATTTGTACCCGGAATGGTATGTTTTCATGGCAATTCTGCAAGATGAACTAAAAAAGAAAAACAAGTAACTGATTTACAATAAGGTTATTGTAAATTAAATCACTCTTTTATATCTCTAAAACCTGGACTGGTACTGGTCCAGGACAAAATACCTCAAGTCTCAGAACACAAATATTTTTTCCTACAGCAATTTATTTTCCTGGTCAGCAAATAAGTCAGACACCTGTTGGACAATGACTGATATAAAAGGAGGAGTCCTTCAAGAAAAGTTAGAGACAGCACCCAGGTAGAAGTCTCAGCACCCTTTTTCTCCTTGGCAATAGACATAACAGAGGAGGTTGAGATGCTCAGCAAAGCATTGCCCAGGGAAATCATTTGTGGAGCCCCCAGACTCAGTTGTCCTCTTATCTTTGACTAGTAGGTCTTTGATAAAAACCTTGTCAAAACCTTGACTAAAGCTGCATGGTGTGATCAAGGAAGTTTTTTGTTTTTTGAAAATATACAGATATGTTAGACATCTTCTTGCAAAGTACGGGTATGGTTTTATAATACTGTACAAATACTGTAAATGACATCAGGAACCACTATTATAAATATGATTTCCTTTTTGTTTGGTTCAGTCAAAAAACCACAGAGCAATTAAAAAAATTAACTCATCGTGGCTGAGTGCCATGCAAAATGCATGGATGGGCATACACACAATTTCCTAAACAACGAAGTCGTGTCTGCTTTGCATGGAAATTAAAGATCTCATAGTACAGGGGCGGCCAACCTGTGGCTCTTCAGAAGTTAATATGTGGCTCCTCGTATAGGCACCGACTCCAGGGCTGGAGCTACAGGTGCCAACTTTCCAATGTGCCGGGGGGGGGGGGGGGGGGTGCTCACAGCTCAATCCCTGGCTCTGCCACAGGACCTGCCCCCACTCCACCCCTTCCTGCCCCCTCCCCTGAGCCTCCACTGTCCTTTCTCGCCCCCCCCCCCACCCTGCCTCTTGCACACCACTAAACTGCTGATCGGGAGGGGAGGGGAGGCAAGGCGCTGATTGGCAGGGCTGCTGGTGGCTGGGTGGCACTGGCAGCAGGGTGGGGGGAGCTGATAGTGGGCTGCTGATATATCACTGTGACTCTTGGGCAATGTACATTGGTAAATTCTGGCTCCTTCTCAGGCTGGCTACTCCTGTCATAGCGCATTCTATAGCATGCCCAGTGCCTTGGGCCAAGATTTCCCTACCACTTCCTACTGTACTACGGATCAGTTTTCTTCCAATTGCGGCTTTATTTCATTTGTGCTGATGCCATATTGGTGCACATGTTCCAAACCTTGACCAATTTACTTACAAAGTTATACTCCTTTCCCCTATCTTTGTCTTTACAGAAGAATGTGATACAAGATCAGGCCTCATTCTACACAGATAAACAGTCTCATGTGTGATTTCAATAGGATTACTCAGGTGTAAATTTAAACACATGTAAGGGCTTGTCCAAACTATAGATTTGTGCACCACTGCAGTTAATATAGCCGTAGCTACATCAGCAGAGACCTCCAGGATAGATGTGCTGCTCTAATGTAAAATGGGGCTTGCACCCATTCAATTTACTCATTTCCAACTTGCAGTAGTGCACTGCATCTACCTTGCGGGGTTACCGTGCTGTCAGCAATGTAACTACGTTAGAGTAGCTACACTGCTGCAAAAATCTTGGGAGCAAGAATCCGTAAGGTTGTGTCTACACTGCAGCTGTTGTGCCTCCCAGCCTGGGTACACAGCATTTGCACTAGCTCCACTCCCCCGTGCAAGCTAAAAATGGACATTGCAGCTCAAACTCTCAAGCCCTCCCAACCTGCTTCGTCTGAGCTCAGGTGGCTAGCCTGAGTGTCTGCCAGAGTTTCAATGTCCACACTGCTATTTTCTGTGCACTATCTCCAGAAAAGCTAGCATGAGTCTTTCAACACAGCTGGAAGACTTGTTCCCAAGCTGCAATGTAGATATACCCTAAGTGTTTGCAGGATCGGGGCCTTACACCTGCTCCGTTAATTAGCACAACAAACCCGGAAGCCTCAAATTTAACAATATACTTAAGCACATACTTAAGGTTTAACAAGTGCCTAAGTAGCTTGCTAAATCAGAGCTGCAGCTTGTAAGCTCTTCACAGCATAAGACATCATTTACCTTTTAACACACTGTGGGACCTAATGAAAACAAACACCATCAGAACCCAGTAATGAAATTCTGTCCTCAGGAAGAACTCCCAAAGAAGCCAACAGGAATTTTCCACAGTAAAATCTGAGTAACAACTGCTGGATTTGGCCTACTGTCTGTAAATCATTCTGAAATACTTTAGGAGGAGAAATGCTGCAAGGGATAGAAATGATAAGTATTTCTTTATACAAGGCTGAGGTTTAGGAAAGAAATATGGGTGTTTATGTTAATATAATAAACACAGTATCATTACACAGGTTGAACAAAAACAAAAAAGCCAAAACGAGAGCACAGAGTTCTGGAATTGCTTCAAGGCCTTTCTCTGTGTGAGGATGAGTCAAGAACTCATCACATAATATTAGCATCATCATTTTATCATCTGACATAGTCAGGGGATCACGTCCAGCAATGACCAGGCCTCATCTGTCTCAAACTGGCCAGACTGGAGCACTTTGCAGGGATTTATTAATTCAGTGATTTTTACAGTCACACAACGGCTCTGGAGTTTGCCGATGCGTGCGTAGGGGGAAGGAGGTATCTGGGCCAAGTCCCAGGCTGAGTTTAGGGGAGCCCCCGGGAAGAGTCCACCACCACGGACTGGAACAACAAGAGGGAGATAAGGCAGAAGACATTTGAAGAGAGGGCCTGGAGGAGGGGGTTTAATCGAGATCAGGCCGGGGAAGGGGTTTGGGGGAAGAGAGGGTCGGGGTCATTAAACCGGGGCGGGGGTAGGGAACTAGGGGAACCTCTCCCCGGCAGTAGGGCTGCGATGCCCGCCCCTCACCCACGGAGGAGAAAAGAGACAAAGGGGGGTTCATCCGCCAACCCCCCTGCCCAGGGGGCGGCCCGAGCCCCTCAGACGCGGGTACCTACCGCAGCAGGAGAAGACGAGGAACAGGAGCTGCGCCGACCGCCAGCCTGGGGACCCTTTTGTGCTCCAACAAGGGGCCATAACACCGCCACGGGGGGAGGAGCTGCAGCCGCCGAGCCCCACGCTAGAGCCGCCGCCGCCGCCGCCGCGGGAGGGGCCAGGCGCCCCCTCAGACCGGAGCCCGGCGGAGCTGCCTGCCTCGGGGAGAGCTAGCGGCCCTCGCCTCATCCGTCGGCTCGGGGATCCATGAGACGCCGCCGGCCCCGGCCTCCTTCTCGCGCGCTCCGGCGGGGCCCAGTGCAGCTGCGCAGTGGATGGCCGAGCGCATGGATTTGCTCTCCACGGGCTCCCGGGCGGGGAGCGGGGAGCCGGCGGAGGGGAGAGGAGCAGAAGCCCGAGCTCCACCCCCCGCTGCTGGCCGAGGAGGGGGCGGGGTGTGACGAGGTGGCTGCGCCGTGGCCCGCCCCCCCCTCGGTGTCCCCTTGCTCGCCGCGGGCCCCGCCCGCAGGTTCCCGTCCGCCCCAGGCCACAGCCTCCTGCAGGAGCGACCACCGCCCGGCTGAGAGAGCGGGGGTGGCTCCGGCCTCTCGGCACTTGAGGACACTGGCCATCGTGCGGCTTAGGGCTTGTCTACACCTCAACGGCTGCAGCGGCGCCGCAGGGCGGGCACTACCTGCGCCAAAAGGAGGGATGCGCCCATCAGCGTAGATAATCTGCCTCCTGAGAGGCAGGAGCTAGGCCAACAGGAGAATTATCCTGTCACCCTAGGGCTGGCAACAATGGGGGTGAGGTGGGTTTAACTATCCCCGGGGTGGCTTTTTCACAGTCCTGAGCAATGTACAGTAAAAGTTGTGTTATTCGGCACTTTGCCAACTGGAAAGCTCCATAAACTGGCATTTCAAAGATCTGCATTGAAAGTCCGGTGTATAGTCCAGTTGGCGTGGGGCTGGCAGGCTCCCTGCCTGGCTCCGCATGGTTCCCTGCTAGCAGCGACATGTGCCTGCTGCTCCTACATGGAGACGCTCCAGGCGGCTCTGCACACTGCCCCCGCCCCGAGCGCTGGCTTTGCAGCTCCCATGGGCCGGGAACCATGGCCAACAGGAGCTGCGGAGGCGGTGGTTGCGGGCGGAGGCAGCACACCTGGCCACGCCTTCGCCTAGGAGCAGCAGGGACATGTCGCCGCTTGCAGGGAGCCAACCTAGGTGAGCGCCATCTGGATCCGGCACAGCACACCCCTCCTGCACCCCAACCCCCAGCCCTGAACCCCTCCTGCACCCAAACTCCCTCCCTCTTAGTTAACCAGAATTTTAACTTACTGGCACCCCCCATTCCTCCAACATGCCGGATAACAAAGCTTTTACTGTAGTTATATTAACCTAATTTCTTAGTGTAGACCAGGCCTTCATCTGCAAATGCACAGCCAATATACATGTTAGGCTTAGGTGACCATACACAGGAAAAGCCAGGGCCATCTTACAGAACAAAGTGTTTAAAATACCTAAGGGTGTATTTTTAACTTTTAATGCTCATCTCAATAGATTTCTTTTAAGGTCAGGAAAGCAAGATTCAGGAAGATGTTATTCAAAATTCATGAGTCCAGTGCCCTATCTGCTACCGCCTACCTCAGTTACTGTAGACAACGCTACGATCGTGCTTGTCACTCAACCCTGCAAACAAGGGCATCATCTTCAAAACAAACCCCTTTCTAAGTGCACGTATCCAGGATACATCGAAATTTTACAGATTCTTTCTGCAGAATATAACATAAGAACAGCCATAGTAGGTCAGACCAAAGGTCCATCTGGCCCAGTATCCTGTATTCCAACAGTGGCCAATGCCAGATGCTTCAGAAGGAATGACCAGAATAGGCAATCAAGTGATCCATCCCCTGTTGTCCACTCCCAGCTTCTAGCAAACAGAGGTGGACATTCAGAGAGTGGGGTTGCATCCCTTACCATCTTGGCTAATAGCCATTGGTAGACCTCTCAGTGATATGGCATCATCTCAACATTTCTAAGATACAGACTTTCCTATCTACCGACATAGAAAAAACTCTCATCCAGCCTCTTGTGTCTCAATTATTGCCACAACTTTCTCTCTGGCTTTGACAAATGCAATCTTATCCCACTCATATTCCAGAATGCTGCTGCAAAGATCATTTTCCTAACCTGTTGCGTTCACCATGTCACCCCTCTCTCTGCATCTGTCCCCCTTCTCTGTCACAGCAAACACAAGCTACTTGTCTTTACTTTCAAGGTCCTTCACACCCTACCATCCCCTATCTGTCATCTTTCATTCACTATCAAGCTGTTGACTTGCACCTCTAATCACTCCATGATGCCAGCTTCCATTACCCACTCGTTAAATTTTTAAGCAAGCACCCTCCATTCATGCTTGGGAGGAACTCAACAAAACTAACACATTATCCTCCTGCAAAACTCTCCTTAAAACTATTTTTCCATGATGCCTACAAAAAAAACTTAACAATTAGGTCCATAGCACATAGGGTGCTGAGACCATACCTATCAAGTTAACCAGTATTGTCTCACTGTACTTTCCCATCAAGCTCTCTATCTGTTGTGTCTTGTCTTTGCGGCAGAGACTGTCTTTTGTTCTGTTTATGCAGCACCTAGCACAATGGGGTCCTGGTCCTTAGGTGGGGCTCCTAGGTGCTATGGTAATATAAATAGTAAAAAATAAAACAATTCTTTAAAAGAAAACCATTGATTTTGAGCCTCTAAATCATCTCCTGGGCCTGTTGAACCAATTTGGTCACTTTCTTCTTTGAATGCCTCTACTGGCTCCTCATGTGCTACTGCATCAGATTTAAAATGACAGATTACTTCCATCAAGGTTTTGGGTAAATCTGGTTCTTCCCTGGATGAGCTGCATGTGAGCTGGGCAAGATTGGATTTGTAAAGACCAGAGAAGAGGATGTTAGGGGAATTAAGATGCAAGATAATGAGATGATGATGGCATTTGTCAGACTGTCAGATAACTGCCTCCATCCCTTCTTCCACGTGGCCCCTTATACACACCAGATACACAGATGCTGGAAAAAATTGTATGGGGGGGTGCTGAGAGTCATTGAACCAAACTGTAAACCCTGTATATAATGGATACCAGGAGGTGCGGGAGCACCTCCAGCACCCTTATTTCCAGTACCTATGACACGTACCTCCACCCCTTCCATGAGGCCCTGGTCCTGCCCCGCCTCTTCCCACCCCTTCCCCGCCCCCATTCCAACCCCTTCCCCGAAGTCCCAGCCCCAACTCTACCCCCTCCCTGCCCCTATTCCAACCCCTTCCCCAAATCCCTGCCCCGGCCCCGCCTCTTCTCCGTCTCCTCTCCTGAGTGTGCTGTGTCCCCGCTCCTCCCCGCTCCCTCATGGAAAGTCCTAAGCACTGGAAGGTAGGCGGAGGAGCAGGGACACAGTGCACTCGGGGGGGGCGGAGACGGGGCTCAGGGGGGCAGAGCGGGGAGTAAGGAGAGCTATGGCGGGCCGCAGCGGCTCACAGGCCACGTGTTTGAGACCCCTGATGTAAATGGTAGGAAAGTAGAACTTAAAGGGGGAGATGTAATGGAATGATAAACTGTATTATACTGTTTAGCCACTAGATGGCACTGTGTGTAGAAAGTAGTTTAGTTAAGGTAAACCAAGGCTTGGCAACCCTTTGGCATACGGCCCGTCAGGGAAATCCGCTGGTGGGCCAGGACGATTTGTTTACCTGCAGTGTCCACAGGTTCGGCCAATCGCAGCTCCTAGTGGCCACGGTTCACCATTCCAGGCCAATGGGGGCTGCGGGAATGACATGGGTCTAGGGATGTGCTAGCCATCACTTCCCGCAGCCCCCATTGGCCTGTAACGGCAAACCATGGCCAGTGGGAGCTGTGATTGGCCAAACCTGCAGACGCTGCAGGTAAACAAACCGTCCCGGCCCGCCAGCGGATTTCCCTTCTGGGCCGCATGCCAAATGTTGCCAATTCCTGAGCTAAACACAGCCAAATCTGGCAAAGCATTACAGGATCTTATGATGAACAAATTGAATAACTTTATGCTGGAGCAGAAATTGACACCATACTACTACTGTGCATTAAAACAGGAAAACATAAATACCCTGAAATGTCTCAGATGCTTCTTCTCAGACCAAACCCAGATTGTCATTATAGGTAAGCATTCCTCCACCCACAATTCAACCTGGTGGGTGCTGCTACAGAAGCAGTTTCAACAGGAAACTTTGGACACTGATGATGTCATCACACTATTTTTTAACTTGGGTTTTTACTCTGGATATTCTTTCCCTTCTACTGATTGGCTATTGGTTCCACCTTTGCTTGCCCCTTCCGTTACAATCACTTCATTACACTTCAGGCTTACTTCACCTATCCTTTATATTCCCCTCCTTCCTTCTATAGCTCCCTTTTCTTCCTTTCATTCCATCCCTATCCCCCTTATCTCTCTCTGTCTCTCTCTCGTCAATCTCCCCTTTCCCTTCTCTTTGTCTTGTCCATATAGATTATAAACTCTTCAGCATGGGGACTGATGCTTATTGTACGTTTGTGCAGTACCTTGCGCAATGATTTTGGGCCCTCTAGACACTACCATAATACAAATAAAGAATAAGAGTGTGTGCAACTTAACGTGTTAACTATGAATGATAAAGTCCTGTATGATCTGGGTCCCAGCGAACTGAAGAAATAGATCCCTTCCCATTGTGGCAGTAGAGATTATGAGAGGTATTAATGCTAACAGTCCTAAAGCTATTTAAATGCCCTGTGTGCTGGAGTTCATTTTGCCTGTAAGTTCAGCAGATCCCAAGTCTGTGGAACACTAATATTTTTAATTTTGTGCTTGTGCCCCAAGTTTGTATAATTAAACTCATTTTATATATTTTAAAATAAATAAATAAGCAATAGAAAATCAGAACTTCAAACATAACATTCCATTAGTTTTATAACACAACACAAACAATGAGCATGAAACCAAGAATATCACCTTTCATCTATTACACAAATGAGGTGTGTTTACAAGAAAACAGTTGTTTGCACAGCAATTGGGAAAAGGAGGTTAATAAGCAAGCTCTTTATTCAGCACCTGAGTTTCCTCTGAGGCAACGTCTACTCTAGTTCTAGAGCACACTCAGTAACTGCACCGCAGAATGATGAAAGGCAATAGAAGTTGCTGCCAGAAATGCCTGGACCAAGGCCACTGTGTTTAAAATATATAGCAATGACATCAGCAGGGTCTGCTTGTATTGTGCTAGGGTGTGTATTGGTATTCCTATCTCCTTTTGGAGAGAATTTAGCAGAATGTTCATGCAATCATCAATCTCTCCTATGATTGAGTATTAGTAGTACGGTAGTGCCTAGGGACCAGTCAAGAATGGAGCCCCGCTGTGCTCAGCACTGTACAAACACAGAGTAATAGACAGTCCTTGCCCCAAAGAGCTTACAGTTGCAATAGCTAAGACAGATTCTGGGTAGGGGAAAGAGATACAACATACAAGCAAAGTGAACCGAAAGATGGTCTGCAAACAGTATTGATTTAGCTGCTCTTTAAACGCAGTTCCCCACCTGTAAAATTGAGATATTTCCTCTCTCCATCCTTCGTCTGCATTGTTTGTTTAGAATAAAAAGAAAAGGAGTACTTGTGGCACCTTAGAGACTAACCAATTTATTTGAGCATGAGCTTTCGTGAGCTACAGCTCACTTCATCGGATGCATACTGTGGAAACTGCAGAAGACATTATGTGGCAGTTTCCACAGTATGCATCCGATGAAGTGAGCTGTAGCTCACGAAAGCTCATGCTCAAATAAATTGGTTAGTCTCTAAGGTGCCACAAGTACTCCTTTTCTTTTTGCGAATACAGACTAACACCGCTATTACTCTGAAACCTTTGTTTAGACTGTAAGCTCTTCCAGGCAGGGACTGCCTCTTACATGTATGTACAGTACCTTGGCAAAATGGGGTCTTTAAGCACTTCTTTAATATTACTGTTAGTATAATAGGCATAGAGGATGACATTTGGAGCCACATCATGAATTCTATTCTGACTGCTAATCTGTGGGTTCTGTAGTATCTATGATAGTCATGGTATCTGTAACATATGCTGACATGAATCATTGCAAGCTAATTTCTTGGTGATTATATTTTCACCCACTGGAAAGCTTGAAAAGGCTTCTGGGTCTCATTAAGGCATTCACCTGTTGCTGCAAGGGCAACATTCTCTGAGATCCAAGCACCTAGTAATACTCTCAAGAGAAGATCTGTTATATGAAGGGAAAGCCTGACTCAGTTCAGCTTTTAGCACTGTACACTTTGCTTGTATACCTGAAGAATCTACTGCCCAGAGACTCAGCTGCAACTAAGGAACACACAGCACAATTCAGGGTGTGTGCACAAAGGCAATTTAAGACACCTTTTGCTCTCACATGATCCTGGGGAGTTCCTTGAGTGTAAATTTGACCAGCCTGAAGGCAATTCTTATTTGCATTATTTGCCAAGAAGTCATGCTTCTTACTTAGAATATACATTCTTTGGGACAGGAATTGTCTCTTTGTTCTGTGTTTGTGCAGCAGCAGCACAATGGGGTTCTAGTCCATGACTGGTGTTCCCAGGCACTACAGAAATTTAAATTAATTAAATAAATAATACCACCAACAGAGGGGTGGCCTAGGAATCACTACATCAGCTCTAGAGCACTGGAAGATACCTGCTGCACTGGGTTCTGTGGCTGGCTACACTGGCTTTATGGCCACTTTATACTGGTAGTTTAGTGCAAAGTGACTAGTGGGCAGACGAGGGCTGGGCCTGTGTATTGAGTTTCTTTAGATACCCACAAAATCTACAGTCACATGCTAGTCTTGTCATTAGAAAGATCTATGGCAGCTCTTTAGCAGCCAGCATCCATTACCTTTTTGCCTTTTGGAGAGTGGGGAGTATCTGCCCAGTAATACACACAAACAATTTCTGCCACTAAACCACCATACCATTTTTAAAAATAAGCTTCAATCCAATCAGAAAACAGAAAAAATCATGTGATATAAATAATCACACACCATGAATAAAGTGAATAGGTTAAGACCTAGTCAAAACAGACAATTCAGAGGCTGAAACGGGTTGCATAAAACATTAAAGCAATTTTGAACAATTAAATCAGAAACAATATAAATCTGTTCACAGATTATTCTGTCCATGAATCAGGCTAACTATCAAATGAAGAATTCACTATTAATGGTTTTCCATCTGTAGGATAGGCATACACAGAGGGGTGAGGGAGACACAAGGAACTGGGGAGAAGGGAGAGAAAAGGGACATTCATATAGCAAAGCAGAGAAAAAGGAAAGACAAAAGCACTGGAAGAGAATTATGCTCACTACAAAAAACTAGAAAGTTAACAGAAGTTTACGTAAATGTCTTTTTGAACCAAAGCTGGCTAGCTACAGTTGAGGGAGGTACTTATAAAAAGGTAAAATCGGTTTTCTCAGGGATACTCCAAATATGTACGCAGATTTTTGTTTTTTAGGTTATGCTTTGTTTTTCTCATGCATAGTTATTGAAATTATTATTGTTCCAAGCTGCATATTAAAACTGGCAGCGTCTTTGATTTTTAGCAATAAGGCTAAATCAGAAGCATCTTGTTAAAATAATATAAAATAAAATATAATTAGTTCTCTCATATCATCTTCTTTCCAGTCACTAGGGTAGCAATAGCTTTGGCTTAATGAACTGCCCCTAATATTAAAGAGCTGTATAAACTCTACTTTTACATAAGTAACTAGGTTTTGAAGGAGTACTTGTGGCACCTTAGAGACTAACCAGTTTATTTGAGCATAAGCGTTCGTGAGCTACAGCTCAGAAAGCTTATGCTCAAATAAATTGGTTAGTCTCTAAGGTGCCACAAGTACTCCTTTTCTTTTTGCGAATACAGACTAACACGGCTGTTACTCTGAAACCTAAGTTTTGAAGATAGCCATAGGCTGTGTCAGTGAAAAACTAAAAATCTTCATGCTTCATGCTAACATTTACACATTTGGGGCTCTGGCTTGTTGAGCACAGTTAGTAATATTCATACACTTTGGCCACAACTCCAGGATTTCAGTTCACAGTGTGCATGCACAAGCTCCAACCTTAGCATTTGGAAAGGGAAAAAACAAACAAAACAGAACAACCTTGATTTTCATACACATTGTAAGGAGAGTGGTCACTTTGGATAAGCTATTACCAGGAGGAGAGTGAGTTTGTGTGGGTGGTTTTTGGAAAAAGGGGGGGTGGGAGGTGAGAAAACCTGGATTTGTGCTGGAAATGGCCCACCTTGATTATCATACACATTGTAAAGAGAGTGGTCACTTTGGATGGGCTATTACCAGCAGGAGAGTGAGTTTGTGGGGGGCGGGGCGGAGGGTGGGAAAACCTGGATTTGTGCTGGAAATGGCCCAACTTGATTATCATACACATTGTAAGGAGAGTGATCACTTTAGATAAGCTATTACCAGCAGGAGAGTGGGATGGGAGGAGGTATTGTTTCATGGTCTCTGTGTATATAATGTCTTCTGCAGTTTCCACAGTATGCATCCGATGAAGTGAGCTGTAGCTCACGAAAGCTTATGCTCAAATAAATTGGTTAGTCTCTAAGGTGCCACAAGTACTCCTTTTCTTTTTGCGAATACAGATTAACACGGCTGTTACTCTGAAAGAGCAACCTGAGAGAACTTTTAGGAGGCTATGGAATAGCACTACATTTCCTTTGCAAGTCAGCTCGAAACATCTATCTTCTTTTGCAAGGTTAGTGTATTTCCATAACACACAAAATAGAAAATTAAAATTCTAATTTTAAAATTCTTAACAAATATTAACATTCTTCTTTTCTAAATCTAGCACAAGTTGGTGCTCTACATTATGGCTTCTGGTTCATGCTGACATTTACTGGCAATGAAAGAATCACGTGGTGCATCCTTGTAAAGGGAAATGGACTTGTGGCTCCAGTATGGGATCCCCCACAACTTCAATGGGAACTCTGGATGAATCAGAAGTCCCAGGAGGGATCAGGTTGTTGCAATGAGCCCTTCCTCACCCTTCTGCCCCAATCTTGTGGGCCATGGTGTAAAGTAATAATTTGGCTCTTAATATGTCCATCGATCTTTGGGGAATAATGACTGAAACAGGTCTGCCACATGATCAGAAGAGAGGAGAAGCTCCAGTATTAGCCCAAAAGAGAGGATATGTCCATAAAGACGGTATAGCTAATTTAGCACCCTCTATTTCCATTATTATCCAGAGAATCTAATCCTACTACTGCCAACACCAACTATTCAAAAATGTGTCACATCTCAAAAATCATGAGATTGGCTTAAAAACCATGAGATTTAAAAACAAACAAACATTATTGGGGGGGGGGGGGGGGATTTGCCTTTTGGTTTCCGAACTTTTAAGTTAGGCTTGCATCATATTTTCAATCTTTTCTCCACAACCATGAGGACTAGAAACTTCCTTTTTTTAAAAAATGAAAATCAAGATCCACATGCAATCTCTTGGTTTCAGCAACTGGGACTTTAAGGGAAACAAAGAGCTGAATTAGTTTATGAAACACCATTTTCTTTTAATAAAGCTAACTTTATGTAACAACTTATTTCTGTTTGCAAAATCAAATTTATTATGTTGTACAGAAGATATAGAGTAAATGGCATTTCAGTAATATGTACATATTCAAAAGATGCAGGCTTATATATTAAAGTACATCATGCACACTATCATAGGGAAATAAAATGTCACTAGGTTAATAGTTTAATATTCTAAGTGTACATTGTGACAAGAGGGATGTCTTGGAGCAAAGAAAGACACTTTACAAGTTTAATAATCAAAGTAACATAAATCATTGCTTTTATTAGCATTTCACCACCTCTTAATTAAATACAAGAAAAGCTATGTGAGTTATAAGATTAAATTTATAACTCGTGCACTGTTTGACCTGCACTGACTGCCTGTTCTTTAGAGAATGTGCTACAATGTTTTTTTACTAGTAGTTAGAACTGTAAGGGGAAATTCTGAGAGGTACAAAGGGCAGCTAGGCACCTACTTCACATTGACTTTCTCATTTGTGGTTTTGAAAATATTCTCTGTAAGGAATATAGAAGCTGCATACCTGAAGGGGACTCTCTGATGCTCTATTTCCCATTATGGCAACTGAAATCAGTGGGTTGGAATGAGTGACCTTTCCAAGATACAGTTTTGAGAGATAGAGCCTTTCCTTCTCTTCCTCTCTATATAGTCAAAAGTACATCAGTGGCTGCCTTGAGGGCTAGGCTCATGACCTTTTTGTTTCCCCTCTGTGCTGTGTGGTTTTGCATTATATTTTCCACTATATTTTATTTTGTTTTGCCCTTCCAGAATTTATTCCTATTCTGTTATGTTGACTATATATTGTAAATTGTATTTTAAATCTATTTCTGTTAAGGTACACAGAAATCTTTTGGTGTCTAAGTGAAAAAAGAACAAAGACATTCAGATAGCAATCTAACTTTAAAATAACTGTTGTGGCTAGCATTCAAAGCTATTGGTCAGATTTTTAGATTGTGGAAAACAGCAAAGTTCCACTGAAGTAAATGGAGCTGTACTACTGTATGTCAGCTGAGGATCTGGTCCAGTGCTCCCTGAACATACTGTTGCATCAAATTTCTGGTTTTTATTTGAAAAATGTTCCCCAAATTGGTTTTATTTTTTTATTTTCTGTACACCCCACCCCTGTTTCTTTTCTTGCAAAAATTGAAGATGGATGAACGTCAAATATATTTATTGAAAATAAAAAAAGCTGCCTCTAATGTACCTTGGAAACCAAACTACTGCTGATGGCAAGGAGGAGGGAAGGATAAAATAATCAAATTAGTAAGAAAATGATGGAACCTTGAAGGAAAAGCTTCCAATATCCAAGAGAATTTTTCCAAGTGGGGATACATGCGATCTGAAATGGCAATGATCATGAGACTCATTATATGTCATCCTTTAATTCTCAATGAGCTGAAGATTTTCTACTGAGACTGCATAATTACATTGTTGGGGGTGTCAGGGACTGCTGGATAGGGAGCAGATCACTCTTCTCAGACCTATTGTTTCGATCTGTTAGAACAGGGGTTCTCAAACTAGGGGTTGGGACCCCTCAGGGGATCACGAGGTTCTTACATAGGGGGTTGCGAACTGTCAGTCTGCACCCCAAACCCCGCTTTGCCTCCAGCATTTATAATGGTGTTAAATATATTAAAAAGTGTTTTTAATCAATAAGAGGGGGTCACACTCAGAGGCTTGCTATGTGAAAGGGGTCACCAGTACAAGAGTTTGAGAATCACTGTGTTAGAATTTCAGGAAAACACTGCATTGTCTTTCATTCAGTTCAGTTTTTTAAGGGTTTGTTCACAACTCTCCAGGCCAAAGATTTAGGAATAGATTATCTCCTGTGGATGAACCATTCATCATCATCCACAATCTTGTCTCTAATGAGAAACAAAAACTGACACAGAACCAGAACTGTCTAACAGTGCAGAACAAGTGCTCTCACTTCATCTTCCCAATGTACCCTCTTTATTTACAACAGATTCACAACCAGGAAGGACAAATCTGGAGGCAGAGAAGCTATTCTATTAACATTATCCAGTCTCACTGGATCCATGAGTCCAGAGGCAAAACTAACCTCGCCATTTTGCTAATCCATAATTCTCCCAGACATATAAACCTTTCCAGAGAAGCCAATACAGATTCTGTCTGACAAGGGATGAAGTTCACAAGACTTGTTGCTTTGGGAGATTTCAATCTCCACAGAGAGAATGACTCTGACAGGATAAACCAAACCTTTTTATCCTAATTCTTCACCTTAGATTTCCCACAGGTCAACTCAGACCCATACACATAGTGGGCCATAACCTGGACTGGATCCTTTGATTGGAAGTGTACACAAAAAATGCAAAATCAACCCTCTGTCCTGATCAAGCTGCTTCCTTCTTTGGGAGGTAATAAAAACTTCCCATTAGAGCAGGACCACAGCGCCTTCCCCATAGGTGCTAGAAGTAGAGGTGCTGGGGGTGCTTCAACACCCCCTGGCTTGAAGTGGTTTCTATTATATACAAGGTTTATGGTTTGGTTCAATGCCCCTCAGTACCCCACTATAAAAACTGTTCCAGCACCCCAGCCTCCTTCCAATAATTTGGCTCATTTTTTTCAGTCAAGTTAACAAAACACCTAGCATGACACTTTCTAATCCCACCTGTGTTACCTACAAGCATCCTGGATCTCTTTTAATCAGGCTTGATACAGCGACAGCACTTGTTGCTATGGGGGATGACCTCTGGCTCGCCATGACCTTCCTCAACAGCTACGTTTTACCAGAACAACAAATCTGTTGTCCATTAGGATGAGAGTTTGAAGTGCAAGAGACAGGACCTACCTCGGAGCTGGACCTGAGAAGAAGGATAGTTTTGTTGCTAAGGCACTGGACTGGGGCTCAGGAGACCTGTTTTTAATTTTTGGTTCTGCCACATGTGTCCTCCACTATCTTGAGCAAGTCATGTAATCTCTCTGTGCCTCAATTTCCCAGTTGAGGAATGGGGATGATAAATGTAGTCAAAGGAAGTATTTCCATTTAAATTGTAAGCTGGTTGGGGGAGGGTCTGTCTCTTACTAAATATATGCACTGCACCCAGAACAATAGGGCTGCGGATCTGAGTTGGCGTCTCTAAGCATACCCGAATGCAAATAACAAGAATGACTTGGACTGTGGAACTCCCTCCTATGAGAGACAAGTATTACCATAAAACTGCTGTTCCTCCCCATCCTGGTCTGGGGGTTAAGCTAATGCATTTGGGTAAATGCAGATTAATGTTGTTCTCCTCATCTGCCTTCCTCCATCTCTGCCAAAAATCCCAAACCACTCCACAATAGTGCAGAAGGAACATCCAGGAGCACAGACTGTTTGAGAGCAGGGATTCAAACACCTTGAACAGTCACCCTATCTCCTGTGCCTTCTGCATGGTGAAACCAAATGAGAGCCGCTGCACACTGATTCACTCTGATGCAGCTTAGTAGTACTTGCATAGTTGGGAAAAGCACAAACAAAATGCCATCCCCAGGTGCACAGAAGGGAAGGTATCCCCTGCCACCCTCCGAAAGTACAATTTACAGGTACTAGTGCCAATTTGTCGCAAGCCAGAAAAGGTTCACAGACCTGCAGTTTCAAGCTCCTTTTTGTTTTTCCATCTTTTTTTTTCTAAAAAAGATCCACACAAATGTTAATACTGTAGAACACTGAATTTGCATTCTAGAGCTCTCAAAAGCCATGAAATTCTACAGCTATAAATGCATGTACAACCTTAATTCTGCCCCCTTGTCTGTTTATTCATTATGACAATCATTAAATAGTATCCCTCAAATAATACAATATTACTTATTCTCATAGAGATTTCTCTAGACAAGGAGTAGACAATATTCCCAGAGCCAAGTGTCTTTAGAACTGGTTGCTGATCTGTCCAAAAGGGTTTGTTTGGAAGCTATATGTCTGGGCTAGGAGAGCTGCTGAGAGACCCTGGTGATTAAGTAATGAAGATGGTGTCAAAACATCTGGTGATAAATAGCAGGTAAGGGAATATATGGAAAAATACAGTATATACAGATGAGCAGGTCTGGATGATATGCAGCCCAAGGTTTTAAGTGAATTAGCTAATAAAATTACTGAATAATGAGTAATTATATTTCATAAGTTATGGAGAGCCAGAGACATAACTGTGGAGTTGAGAAAGTAAATAAGGTATTGATCTTTTCTTATAAAGAAAAAAACACTAGCAACTACTATCTGGAGGCTATAACTGGTATCCCTAGTAAACCGAGTTAATGTAACAAATACAAAAATCTATATGTAGAAAGATTAAAGAATGTAGCCACGAGTCTATCTTCGTTATTTCTAGAGCATCTGGTCACCTTGATATTTAAATGCAGATTTTGCACAACGGATTGTAGGATGTGACTACAAAAACTCATGGGACTGCAATCCTGGCTAGAAACTGTGAATGTTAATTAGTGGGAATAAAAGCACTGAAGTATAAAAGTATATTTTCTTTGTTGGGCCTGTCCTGTAGTAGGTGACTTCTGGGTACTCTTCTGGCTCTGTCAATCTGTTTCTTCACTTCAGCAGGGGGGTATTGCAGTTGTAAGAATGCTTGATAGAGATCTTGTAGGTGTTTGTCTCTGTCTGAGGGGTTGGAGCAAATGCGGTTGTATCATAGAGCTTGGCTGTAGACAATGGATCGTGTGGTGTGGTCTGGATGAAAGATGGAGGCATGTAGGCAGGAATAGCGGTCAGTAGGTTTCTGGTATATGGTGATGCTTATGTGACCATCGCTTATTAGCACCATAGTGTCCAGGAAGTGGATCTCTTGTGTGGACTGGTCCAGGCTGAGGTTGATGGTGGGATGGAAATTGTTGAAATCATGGTGGAATTCCTCAAGGGCTTCTTTTCCATGGGTCCAGATGATGAAGATGTCACCAATGTAGCGCAAGTAGAGTAGGGGCATTAGGGGACAAGAGCTGAGGAAGCGTTGTTCTAAGTCAGCCATAAAAATGTTGGCATACTGTGGGGCCATGCGGGTACCCATAGCAGTGCCGCTGATTTGAAGGTATACATTGTCCCCAAATGTGAAATAGTTATGCGTGTGGACAAAGTCACCTACTATAGGACAGGCCCAACAAAGAAAATAACAGAATGCCACTAGCCATCACCTTCAGGCCCCAACTAAAACCACTCCAACGCATCATCAAGGATCTACAACCTATCCTGAAAGACGACCCATCACTCTCACAGATCTTGGGAGACAGGCCAGTCCTTGCTTACAGACAGCCCCCCCAACCTGAAGCAAATACTCACCAGCAACCACACACCACACAACAGAACCACTAACCCAGGAACCTATCCTTGCAACAAAGCCCATTGCCAACTGTGTCCACATATCTATTCAGGGGACACCATCGTAGGGCCTAATCACATCAGCCACACTATCAGAGGCTCGTTCATCTGCACATCTACCAATGTGATATATGCCATCATGTTCCAGCAATGCCTCTTTACCATGTACACTGGTCAAACTGGACAGTCTCTACGTAAAAGAATAAATGGACACAAATCAGATGTCAAGAATTATAACATTCAAAAACCAGTTGGAGAACACTTCAATCTCTTTGGTCACTCGATTACAGACCTAAAAGTGGCAATTCTTCAACAAAAAAACTTCAAAAACAGACTCCAGCGAGAGACTGCTGAATTGGAATTAATTTGCAAACTGGATACAATTAACTTAGGCTTGAATAGAGACTGGGAGTGGATGGGTCCTTACACAAAGTACACTATTTCCCCATGTTTATTCCCCCCTCCACCTCCCACTGTTCCTCAGACATTCTTGTCAACTGCTGGAAATGGCCCACCTTGATTATCACTACAAAAGGTTCCCCCCTGCTCTCCTGCTGGTAATTGCTCACCTTAAGTGATCACTCTCGTTACAGTGTGTACGGTAACACCCATTGTTTCATGTTCTCTATGTATATAAATCTCCCCACTGTATTTTCCACTGAATGCATCCGATGAAGTGAGCTGTAGCTCACAAAAGCTTATGCTCAAATAAATTGGTTAGTCTCTAAGGTGCCACAAGTACTCCTTTTCTTTTTGCGAATACAGACTAACATGGCTGCTACTCTGAAACCTGGTTTAGGAGAATGATCCTTCTTCAAGCTGTTGTATTATAAGGTGTTAATGGCATCCATCAATCACAGACTTGGATAAAGTCAGTGGGTGTACTAAGCACACTTCATTCAGGCTAAATGAAGAAGCAATTAAAATCCCCTTTGTGTAGTGATAGCTGAAACAACAGAAAGCTATTGCCCAAGGCACTGGCCAGCATAGCAAGGTCTGACAGACGCTAAACCTGGGGTCTGATTGCAAGCACAGGGGATGGAGCATCAATTAGTTGCAGCTATGTGTGTCTTTGTGTGTCAGAGCCAGAAAGCTAGCAGATAGCTAGAGAAGCAGTTGTGAGGGTAGCCCTGAAAGGGAGCAATTATAGAACTCTTTGGGATACAAAACTAACTGGAAAGGCAGGCTTGGAAACTGTGAGCAATGAAGCTGCCTGCTGTGTTCCTACTGTCTTCAGAGAAACAACCTGGCAAAGCCCAAATATTGGCTAATAACTTGGGCCTAGGGTCTCCAATATAAATTGAGATACTGGTAGGAAAATTGCTACAATAAACATTTTTTTCAAGCCACTCCTGGCATTCTAAGGATCTTCTCTGTCTGTCTGTCTCTCTCTCTCTCTCTCTCACACACACACATATACACCCTTTGCCTTCCACCACTTTCAAAGTTCCCACATCATGAAGTACATGAAAGGTGTAATCACCAAAGAAAGAGATGGCCCAGGGACAGGGAGAGAGTTCTTTCCTAGCTGACTTCCAGGTTTCAAAGTAGAGCTCAGCTAAAGATTATGTGAAACAATGACCCACATAATAGATGGAAAATTGAACGCAAGTGACGGAAAGAGGGGGAGAAAAGTGGGAAAGCATCCACCTCCTAACTCATGTTATGTATATTTGTTGTATGTTTAAAAAGAAGATTGGGATTTGGAATTATCCACCTGCCTCTTGACAGGCATGGAGAGGGGATATGTAATAGGAGTGCTGAGGAGAGACCCAGGCAAGAGAGTTGAGTTACATGGAATAGAATTAATTACTCACTTATTGGGAGAGACAAAGTAGGTGAGATAATATCTTTTATTGGACCAACTTCTTTTGGTGAAAGAGACGAGCTTTCAAATGCCACAATTCAGGGACTAACATGGCTACAACAACGCTTACTTACTTATTATTAGCTTACTTTTGTGAGATCAGAGCACAATTAACTTTTTCCTCCACACTTCTTTTCCTTATGTAGCAGCAAGCAGATTTTCTATTCTGTGCTAATGAACAACTAGCATGTATAACCCAGAAGATGGTATATATTTTCCTTCTGGATAGAGCTCCATATTCAGACCTAGTTACTAAAGAAATATTAAGACACAGTTTGTCCATATTTCTTTGTGCATTATTTTGGACTGAAGATTATATCATTCAACAGTCAAAAGCTCTTCATTAGGAAGACGGAGAAGAATCTGTTTTGTTTTGTTTTGTACTGAAGTTAGCTGATTTATTACATAAAATATTTATTTTATTACTGACTGATTTTCTTTCTGTTATAAGCATTATGTATTTTTTAGGTTTTCAGTATTTTGTAAATTATAGATAGAATATGAACTAAACTAAAAATAGTGTTTGAGCTTTGATTCATTTTATTTTCATTCTTGTTGGAAACATTTTTCTTTTTGCAGGTAACCATAAATCTTTTTCTGAAATGCTCTGCCAGCTTTAATAAGTACAGCACAGTAGCCAATGCTGGTTTTCAGTCACTGTAGCTGAATGTTAAGCAGCATTGGAAAATGTTAAGTTGTGAGATAACTGACTAGTTTTCTTAAAGCTCTTTAGGGACACTGAGAATTAACAATGCTTCTCACCTCCCTCTTCACACTCCAATAGAAAAATGCTAATTTACTATTAACCTAGTCACAGCTGCCTCATATTCCATTTTCTCCACTTCACAATTCATACAGGAACGTATGCACTAGAACTGTGCATCTCTGATAGAAAAACAGCTGGAATTCCCTTTGGTAAGGATTCTGTTCACAAAACCCTTAAGCAGCTTTCATGCTAGGAAGATAGGAAACTTACGATATTTGCAGAGTATAAAACATGTTTAGAAATTAAGATGCATTTTCATGCTATTCTGTTCACAACTTTCTAATGCTCTCTGTTCAAGTTCCCTATCATCATTTGTATGCACCTTCTGAAAAATAAATAAGGAACTCAATTCCCTTAACACTTGCTACAACAATATTCATGCTAGTGGGAAGTGGTCTCTACAATATACACAATATGGGCCATATGTACCATATAGGCCAAATCCTGAAGGTTTTTGCCAGATTTTCTGCAGAAGTCAATGGATGTTTTATTGGAGTAAGGACCAAGTAAAAATATAGAGTAAGGCCTTCAGGTTTTGGAAAAATATAAAAATACACAATTTCAATCTCGTCTGTTGCCTGCAGAGTTAAAGGGAATACACATTGCACATTTTAGCAGAAGCTAACAGCCTGGCATGTAATATTACAGTAAAGATACAAGTACTTTTACTGGTTTGGGGTGAAATAAAATGTGCATGAAATGAAAGAAAAATTAATTACTTACATGTATCTTAAAGGTTGAGTTTTTAACTGGTGCTTCAGTTCATCTTGAGAAAGCACAAAAACTTGCACAGGGATTTTATCCACACTTATTAGAACTGGTGACAAAAATTGCAAGGAAGTTTTTCAAAAGCACAAATGCAGGTTATGCACTCTGAGATTTTGGCACCCAATTTCCTGAGACCCTTTGAAAACTCCAACCTGCATCTTTTGAAAGGGTCTATTAGATAGAAAATGCATTGATTTTAACAATCTTGGAAACCTCTGGAGTCCTTTCTACAAAATAAAATATGAGACTTGATACGGCTGATGGCTCAGAGGTTTCTCAGTGACCTCTGCTATATTTCTGGTAATAAAAGTTGAGATTACATGTTGATGTTAACAAAATGTCATTTAGAAAAACTGAGTAAAGTCATGTATAGACATATTTAAAATATTTTGTGCTGCTATGTCATAAACTGAAATCGTAGCTTTTCAACAAAAAGTATTAATTTGAAGCATATGTATGAGCTCTGAGCAGTATGACTGCTCAGAGCTCAAGTATGAAACTGCAGAAAAACCTGAGTGTCTCTGGATTAAGTTTAGAAGTGTGAGCAACAAGGGTGATGTCATGGTGGGAATCTGCTATAGACCACCAGACCAGGGGGATGAAATGGACAAGGCTTTCTTCCGGCAGCTCACGGAAGTTACTAGATTAAAGGCCCTGGTTCTCATGGGAGACTTCAATCACCCTGATATCTGCTGGGAGAGCAATACAGAGGTGCACAGACAATCCAAGAAGTTTTTGGAAAGGGTAGGGGACAATTTCCTGGTGCAAGTGCTGGAGGAACCAACTAGGGGCAGAGCTCTTCTTGACCTGCTGCTCACAAACCGGGAAGAATTAGTAGGGGAAGCTAAAGTGGATGGGAACCTGGGAGGCAGTGACCATGAGATGGTTGAGTTCAGGATCGTGACACAGGGAAGAAAGGAGAGCAGCAGAATACGGACCCTGGACTTCAGAAAAGCAGACTTTGACTCCCTCAGGGAACTGATGGGCAGGAGCCCCTGGGAGAATAACATGAGGGGGAAAGGAGTCCAGGAGAGCTGACTCTTAAAGAATCCTTATTGAGGTTACAGGGACAATCCATCCCGATGTGTAGAAAGAATAGTAAATATGGCAGGCGACCAGCTTGGCTTAACAGTGAAATCCTTGCTGATCTTGAATACAAAAAAGAAGCTTACAAGAAGTGGAAGATTGGACAAATGACCAGGGAAGAGTATAAAAATATTGCTCGGGGATGCAGGAGTGAAATCAGGAAGGCCAAATCACACCTGGAGTTGCAGCTAGCAAGAGATGTTAAGAGTAACAAGAAGGGTTTCTTCAGGTATGTTAGCAACAAGAAGAAAGTGAAGGAAAGTGTGGGCCCCTTACTGAATGAGGGAGGCAACCTAGTGACAGAAGATGTGGAAAAAGCTAATGTACCCAATGCTTTTTTTCCTCTGTCTTCACGAACAAGGTCAGCTCCCAGACTACTGCACTGGGCAGCACAGCATGGGGAGGAGGTGACCAGCCCTCTGTGGAGAAAGAAGTGGTTCGGGACTATTTAGAAAAGCTGGATGAGCACAAGTCCATGGGGCCGGATGCGCTGCATCCGAGAGTGCTAAAGGAGTTGGCAGATGTGGTTGCAGAGCCATTGGCCATTATCTTTGAAAACTCATGGCGATCCGGGGAAGTCTCGGATGACTGAAAAAAGGCTAATGTAGTGCCCATCTTTAAAAAAGGGAAGAAGGAGGATCCTGGGAACTACAGGCCAGTCAGCCTCACCTCAGTCCCTGGAAAAATCATGGAGCAGGTCCTCAAGGAATCAATTCTGAAGCACTTAGAGGAGAGGAAAGTGATCAGGAACAGTCAGCATGGATTCACCAAGGGCAAGTCACGCCTGACTAATCTAATTGCCTTCTATGACGAGATAACTGGCTCTGTGGATGAGGGGAAAGCAGTGGACGTGTTGTTCCTTGACTTTAGCAAAGCTTTTGACACGGTCTCCCACAGTATTCTTGCCAGCAAGTTAAAGAAGTATGGGCTGGATGAATGGACTATAAGGTGGATAGAAAGCTGGCTAGATTGTCGGGCTCAACGGGTAGTGATCAATGGCTCCATGTCTAGTTGGCAGCCGATATCAAGTGGAGTGCCCCAAGTGTCGGTCTTCGGGCCGGTTTTGTTAAATATCTTTATTAATGATCTGGAGGATGGTGTGGATTTCACCCTCAGCAAGTTTGCAGATGACGCTAAACTGGGAGGAGAGGTAGATACACTGGAGGGTAGGGATAGGATACAGAGGGCCCTAGACAAATTAGAGGATTGGGCCAAAAGAAATCTGATGAGGTTCAACAAGGACAAGTGCAGAGTCCTGCACTTAGGACGGAAGAATCCCATGCACCGCTACAGACTAGGGACTGAATGGCTAGGCAGCAGTTCTGCAGAAAAGGACCTAGGGGTTACAGTGGACAAGAAGCTGGATATGAGTCAACAGTGTGCCCTTGTTGCCAAGAAGGCCAATGGCATTTTGGGATGTATACGTAAGGGCATTGCCAGCAGATCGAGGGACGTGATCGTTCCCCTCTATTCAACATTGGTGAGGCCTCATCTGGAGTACTGTGTCCAGTTTTGGGCCCCACACTACAAGAAGGATGTGGAAAAATTGGAAAGCATCCAGCGGAGGGCAACAAAAATGATTAGGGGACTGGAACACATGACTTATGAGGAGAGGCTGAGGGAACTGGGATTGTTTAGTCTGCAGAAGAGAAGAATGAGGGGGGATTTGATAGCTGCTTTCAACTACCTGAAAGGGGGTTCCAAAGAGGATGGCTCTAGACTGTTCTCAGTGGTAGCTGATGACAGAACAAGGAGTAATGGTCTCAAGTTGCAGTGGGGGAGGTTTAGGTTGGATATTAGGAAAAACTTTTTCACTAGGAGGGTGGTGAAACACTGGAATGCATTACCTAAGGAGGTGGTGGAATCTCCTTCCTTAGATATTTTTAAGGTCAGGCTTGACAAAGCCCTGGCTGGGATGATTTAGTTGGGGGTTGGTCCTGCTTTGAGCAGGGGGTTGGACTAGATGGCCTCCTGAGGTCCCTTCCAACCCTGATATTCTATGATTCTATGAAATGAGAAATTAATGAAACCTAACAGCTGTACACTATCAGCAGTGCACATATAATACACTGGCTAACTGACTGTGGTCACGTCTCCTTCTAGTAGCCAGCCTATCATAGGATAGCTGGGCTCTGAATCTTCACCAGGTCCAGCACCCCTATGCCAGAGCAGGTGGGTCTGATTGAGCCAATTAAAGGGGTAGGGCTACACCTCAGGAATATAATGTCTGTCAGAGGGCAGGAAGAGCAGTGATAGCCTGAGTGTTTCAGGGGTGGGAAAATGGGACACATAAAGCAGTTCTGCCCCTTGAAGAATGAATTTGAGAAGAATGGTATCTGTGGGGAGCGGGATGCCTGAAGAGTGATGGAAATAATCCCAGGTAGGGCTACCAAGGCAACGAGACAGGGGAGCAGAAGCTCATGCTAGAGGCAAAACACTGTAAACCAAGGACTCAGACACATAGTGCTGGAACTAGGGATGCTGCAGCACTCCATGGCTTGAAGTGATTTCCATCATATACAGGGTTTATAGTTTGGTTCATTGGCTCTCAGCACCCCAACTATAAAAATGGTTCCAGCACCCCTGCTCAGACAGGGCCAGAAGCTGATCAGTGTATAAGGCAGTGTATAAAGGTCTAGAAAACATGACCTATGAGGGAAGATTGTTTGTTTAGTCTGGAGAAGAGAAGACTGAGAGGGGACATGATAACAGTTTTCAACCACATAAAAGGTCGTTACAAGGAGGAGGGAGAAAAATTGTTGTTCTTAACCTCTGAGGATAGGACAAGAAGCAATGGGCTTAAATTGCAGAAAGGGCGGTTTAGGTTGGACATTAGGAAAAATTTCCTAACTGTCAGAGTGGTTAAGCACTGGAATAAATTGCCTAGGGAGGTTGTGGAATCTCCATCATTGGGAATTTTTAAGAGTAGGTTGGACAAACATCTGTCAGGTATGGTCTAGATCAGTGGTTCTCAAAGCCGGTCAGCCACTTGTTCAGGGAAAGCCCCTGGCATGCCGGACCGGTTTGTTTACCTGCTGCATCCGCAGGTTTGGCCCATCGCGGCTCCCACTGGCCATGGTTTGCCGCTCCAGGCCAATGGGGGCTGCAGGAAGGGCGGCCAGCATGTCCCTTGGCCCACGCCGTTTCCCGCAGCCCCCATTGGCCTGGAGCGGCGGATTGTGGCTCCCACTGGCCACGGTTCGCCGAACCTGCGGATGCGGCAGGTAAAAAAACCGGTCTGGTGCGCCAGGGGCTTTCCCTGAACAAGCGGCGGACCGTTTTTGAGAACCACTGGTCTAGATAATACTTAGTCCTGCCTTGAGTGCAGGGGACTGGACTATATGACCTCTCGAGGTCCCTTTCAGTCCTATGATTCTATGACCTGAAAAAGGGGTTGTCAAGGTTCTTTCCCCACTCTGAACTCTAGGGTACAGATGTGGGGACCTGCATGAAAACTCCCTAAGCTTATTTTTACCAGCTTAGGTTAAAACTTCCCCAAGGTACAAACTATTTTACCTTTTGCCCTTGGACTTTATTGCTGCCACCACCAAGCGTCTAACAAATATATAACAGGGCCCGCTTGGAAACATCTTTCCCCTCCAAATCCTCCCCAAACCCTACGCCCCCTTTCCTGGGGAAGGCTTGATAAAAATCCTCACTAATTTGCATAGGTGAACACAGACCCAAACCCTTGGATCTTAAGAACAATGAAAAAGCAATCAGGTTCTTAAAAGAAGAATTTTAATTGAAGAAAAAGTAAAAGAATCATCTCTGCAAAATCAGGATGGTAAATACCTTACAGAGTAGTCAGATTCAAAACATAGAGTATCCCTGTAGGCAAAACCTTAAGTTACAAAAAGACACAAAAACAGGAATATACATTCCATTCAGCACAGCCTATTTTATCAGCCATTTAAACAAAACAGAATCTAACGCATATCTAGCTAGATTACATACTAAGTTCTAAGACTCCATTCCTTTTCTGTTCCCGGCAAAAGCATCACACAGACAGAGAGAACCTTTTTTTCTCCCCTCTCCAGCTTTGAAAGTATCTTGTCTCCTCATTGGTCATTTTGGTCAGGTGCCAACGAGGTTATCCTAGCTTCTTAACCCTTTACAGGTGAAAGGGCCGGGAGGGATTTTAAAGGTGTTTACCCTTCCCTTTATATTTATGGCGGCAAGTAAACAAACTGGTCTGGCACGCCAGGGGCTTTCCCTGAACAAGCAGTGGACCGTCTTTGAGAACCACTGGTCTAGATAATACTTAGTCCTGCCTTGAGTGCAGGGGACTGGACTATATGACCTCTCGAGGTCCCTTCCAGTCCTATGATTCTATGACCTGAAAAAGGGGTAAACAGTAAGGTAGCAACATTTACAGATGATACAAAACTACTCAATATAGTTAAGTCCAAAGCAGACTGCGAAGAGCTACAAAGGGATCTCACAAAACTGGGTGACTGGGCAACAAAATGGCAGATGAAATTCAATGTTGATAAATGCAAAGTAATGCACATTGGAAAATATAATCCCAAGTATACATATAAAATGATGGGGTCTAAATTAGCTGTTACCACTCAAGAAAGAGATCTGGGAGTCATTGTGGATAGTTCTCTGAAAACATAGGTTCAATGTGAAACAGCAGTCAAAAAAGCAAACAGAATTTTGGGAATCATTAAGAAAGGGATAGATAGTGCTTGAGTTGTGCATGCAGATGTTGTCGCCCCAGCTAAAAAAAGATATATTGGAATTGAAAAAGGTTCAGAAAAGGGCAACAAAAATGATTAGGAGGATGGAACAGCTTCCGTATGAGGAGAGATTAATAAGAGTTGGACATTTCAGCTTGGAAGAGAGACGAGTAAGGGGGGATATGATAGAGGTCTATAAAATCATGACTGGTGTGGAGAAAGTAAATAAGGAAGTGTTATTTACTTGTTCTCATAACACAAGAACTAGGGGTCACCAAATGAAGTGAAGAGGCAGCAGGTTTAAAACAAACAAAAGAAAGTATTTCATCACACAACACACATTCAATGTGTGGAACTCTTTGCTGGAGGATGTTGTGAAGGCCAACACTGTAACAGGGTTCATAAAAGACCTAGATAAATTCATAGAGGATAGGTCCATCAATGGCTACTAGCCAGAATCTGGGAATGGGCAACAGTTACTGTTTTGCAGTTACAAGTCTGCTGATCGTATAAGAAATTACATTCACAGGCTTTGCAAGGTACCCCATACAAAACTGCATTCACCATACTACAGAATATGTATAAAAAGATCTTATCTGTTAATAAGGTATAGGATTAAGGAATCCTAGTAGTAAGGTATAACTCTAGGGTTAATTGTGTAAAGATAGTGCTTAATGATAAGCTAGTTACGACACTGTACACATCTCTATCACCTACGCAGGCTGCATATTCAAAACAGATTAATATGTTAATTAAATGGTCTATCAAGCTGCAGTGGGTGAAATCAATGGCCACTGACAGCAGTGTAATAGAGATGGATCTGAGATTGCCCTAACTGTGTGAGTACAAGTTTAAATCAAGTTGCCTATAGACACAAGCCACAGCATTTTGGACCCTGATCCAAAAAAAAGAATATGAGGTGTTCACCTTTGGGAGTTGAGTTCACTATACAGTTGGGACCAGCCCAAAAGTTAATGGTTGGAGACCCGGCTGAGTCCCGCTAGTGGACAATCACAAGTCTGTTGTAAGTGGACCCAACCTTTGGCTCTTCCAAGCCACCAGCGTCTGGGCAGCATCCAGCCACTGCATCTAGCTCTTTGCCTCTAAACAAGTGGTTCTCAACCTTTTATTATTTTAACCCAGGGACAGCTAACTTAAATAGATGGGCCTGCAGACCCTGAACCAGAGGCAACACGGGGGGTGGGGGGAGGAGAAGGGGGTTTGCATATGGAGTCCATTGCTCCCTCCCCAGATTTCTGCCTTCCGTTTGGCCCAGTTTGCTGAAATGCTGATGTAGCAGGGCAGAGCAGTGGTGTGTCTCCTCGGCTAGCTGCTACCTGCTTGTGGAGTCAATGGCTGTGAGGTAACCCCTTCTGATGGCAGGGGGAGATCTCTCTTCTACAGTGATGCTGCAATTTTTGGTTGCTTTCCCTCTCCCTCAACCCAAACAGGCTCCATGACCCTGAGGCAGAGGCGATGCATGGGGGAGAACATGGGGTCAACTGTGCCCCCCTAGATTTTTGCCTTCCATTTAGCCTAGAGGTTTTCAAACTGTCACCTACTGCCAGGAGCTCGCAGACTGGAAGCTGGTGGAAGCTGCCTGGCTCATTCCGGCCCCTGACTCTCTGTAGGAGCTGGGGTGCTGGCTAGCTGCCCAGCAGCCTTCTCTGCCCTGCTTCCCAAGTCAGGCCACTTCCACATGGCCGGATGCTCCCCAGAGAGCATGGGCAGCACAGCTCTGAGCTGCGCCCCTGATCTGATGCGTTATTGCCTCTCCCCTGCAGAGCCTGGCTGTCATGAGATGCTCCCTGAGGTGCTTGCTCACCACTGCCTGGGGTCAGATGTTTGGCTGAGTGTGTATATTTTCCCTGTGTGCTGTCCCAGCTCTGCGCGGACAGTTGGCACAGCAGACCTTGAGAAAACCCCCCAATGACAACAAGATCCGTTAAGGCACAAAGGCACCCAGCCAGGTTTTTTGTCGACGAAGCATAGTAATAGCACCTGGCAGACTTTAAGAGTCCTCAAATCATGATTTACACCTAAGATATGTCTTCCTGTGACAGTGGACGCAGCTCAGTCAGTGGCGGAACTTTACACTGCCCCCTAGGCTAGCCAAAGATAATCCCTCTCAGATACATCTTTATACCCTAATATAAACAAGTTATGTCAGTGTGTTCCTGTTATCCTTGGGGAATGTTTTTGTACCATTCTTGATATCGGGATGTTCTGGTACCACTTGATATCGGGATGTGTTTGCGTGAGTACTTTGTACTTAGCACTTCTTAGGAATGTGTATTTCTGCAATATCAGTCCTGTTCTTGCCAGATTCTGTGAGCAGGTCCTTCCTCATACCAGGCCTCTAATACAAGGGCTAATGTCTCAGGCTCTTTTCCTACTACGTTGCTATCTGTGTGTCAGGCAGGTAGGCCTTCCTGCAGTCCTTTTCTTGGTTGGCAATGGTTGGCCATTGAGTGAGAGGACAAGGCTGAAGCAGATCCAGCCTTTAAATAAGGTGTCTCTTCCCTGTCATGTGACCAATTAATCAGATTCAGAATTCTGTCAGGTAATTACATGGGCAGTACCAGCCCCCTTATAGTCCCAATGGGTAAAACCAGTTTCCTTCAGCCTGGCTACTCTCTGCAGCAAAACCTTTGTTCTAAGGGTTGACCCCTTTGATTGGAAGACAATCGCCATTGATGGGCCTTGTTTTAGCATTGCAGGGAGTGTGAAGCATCACAATAAAACTCCTCTTGATCTCTAGGCAGTTACGGTTACATAGTCAAAATGTAGGTTACATTCTTCAGAATAGTGGGTGTAATGCCAATTGATGGTCACAGTTTAACACAGACTGTACAGACGTATACCCTTCCGTCACACTAGTATCCAGGCATCTCCAAAATCCAGGAGGGCTTGGTTCAGGCCCATGTCTAACACAAAGGTAAAATTTGTATGAGTTGACAGTGGATCCCTAACCCTGACTCTTCTGATAGCCATTTCTTTTCATGAAAAATAAAGACCTACTCTCCTCTGAGACTTGTGACTATTATATTGTTAGCTTACAGCTTATTCCATATCTACCAGTTTTCAATAAGAAATAGTAATTAGTGGCTATAGAGGACCAGCAGCAGTTGAGACTATTTAATGTTAAACTGAGCCTGTACACAGAAATATTGAAGAATAATATTTAGGGCAGAATGAAATACTGTAATTTTTATATCTCTGTAACTGGAAAATAAGTTTCAAAGACTCATAGATTTTAGGGCCAGAAGGACCACCATGATCATCTTGTCTGATCTCCTGCACATTGCAGACCACAGAACCTCACCCACCTACTCCTGTAATAGACCCATAACCTCTGGGTGAACTACTGAAGTCCTCAAATCATAATTTATACAAGTTTATACTTGATCATCAATTTACACTAGTTAAAACCTACAAGTGACCCATGCTGCAGAGGAAGATAAACAACACCATCCTCTGCCAATCTGACCCAAGGGAAATTTCCTTCCTGACCCCAAATATGGCAATTTAGACCCTGAGCATGTGGGGACCCAGCCAGACACCTGGGAAAGAATTCTCTGTAGTAACCCAAAGCCCTCCCCATCTAGTGTCCCATCACCAACTGTTGGAGATGTTTGCTGCTAGCAGTCCCAAGGCAGTCTCATCATACCATCCCCTCCATAAACTTATCAAGCTCAGTCTTGAAACAAGTTAGGTTTTTGGACCCCCACTGCTCCCTTTGGAAGGCTGTTCCAGAATTTCAATCCTCTTATGGTTAGAAATCTTCATCTAATTTCAAGCCTAAACTTGTTGATGGCCAGTTTGTATCCATTTGTTCATTGGCACGTAACTTAAATAACTCCTCTCTCTCTCTCTCTCTAGTATTTATCCCTCTGATGTATTTATAGAGAGTAATCATATCTCCCCTCCCCATATCTTTTGGTTAGGCTAAACAAGCCAACCACTTTGAGTCTCCTCTCATAAGGTAGGTTTTCCATTCCTCAGATCATCTTAGTAGCCCTTCTCTGCACCTGTTCCAGTTTGAATTCATCTTTCTTAAACAAGGGAGACCAGAATTGCACACAGTATACCAGATGAGGGCTTATAGGTGCCTGGTATAATGATACTAGCATTTCCCTATCTCTACTGTAAATACCTCACCTGATGCCTCTCAGGACTGCATTAGCCTTTTTCATGGTCATATCACATTAGCAACTAATAGTCATCCTGTGATCAACCAATACACCCCTTTATCCTCCTCTGTCATTTCCAATTGATAAATCCCCAGCTTATAGAAAAATTCTTGTTAGTCCCTAAATGCATGACCTTGCACTTTGCACTATTAAATTTCATCCCATTTCTATTACTCCAGTTTTCAAGGTCATCCAGATCTTCTTGTATGATAGTCCAGTCCTCCTCCGTATTGGCAATACCACCCAACTTTGTGTCATCTGAAAATTTTATTAGCACACTTCAACTTTTTGTGCAAGGTCACTATTAAAAATCTTAAAGAATGGTCCCACATCACATTTTTTTTAAGTGTGAACCTAGCCAGCAGCTTCCTTACTTGAATCATCAAAATTGTCAGAAGACTAAAGTATAATCACAAACTAAGGTTCAAATCCTGCACTCCTCCTTATTTGGGCAAAAATTCCAGTGACTTGAACAGAAGTTATGCCTGAACAAAGCTAGAATAAAGATTGTTCTAGAAGGTAGCTATTTCTCAGCTAGTCCCTCACAAAATACTAAATTAATGATCCTTTGGATTCCTAGGAATAACAATGAGATATAATCCTCAGGATATGAAGCTGAAACACGATCACCTATGGAATACTAAATTGCTGGGCAAGTATAATCTTGCCCACTGAAGAAACTGATCTTTTACTGAACTGCCCCAATACACAGGCTGTCTCTCATGTTCACAGATGACTCTCATTTCATTTTGCTGCCAAAACATAGCATTGCTAGAAATCCAAATGTTAATCACAGTACTTTAAAAGAATGACAGTTGTACTGATTGCACAATGCTATGGAAAATCTGTAATTATCAAGCAGCATCTATATTAAATTGTTTAGTATTACTTTAATTGTCAAAATATTATTGACATCAGGAAGTTTAATGAAATAGTTGCTTATTAAATTGGCATTATTTTATTTTATGCTAAGACAGAGTCTATGGCAAATTTTCTAAAATTCCTGTTTTCTTTTATGACTGATACAATTTTCTTCTATTGGCTCCTACAAATAGAGAATTAAATATAAATTGGAGACTAACTAAATTTCTGTTAGAATCAGACTGAGCTTCATAACAGTATTGAAATTTCATTTCATTTCAGTTAGGAAAGGGACTTCTCCTTGTGCCTCGAATACTAACTGCTTTTTCAGAATAATAATATTTAACATTTATATAGCACTTTTACCCACAAATCTGAAGGTACTTTATAAAAGTGGATTTTATTATCTTCATTTTGTTTTGGGGAAACTGAGGCACAAAGAAGTTAAAGCCAAAGTTAGCAATAGCCTTGGTTGAAACTCAGCATTTCTATTCTGACATTTAAAAACTTACTTTTGTCCCAAATCAGAATGAAAAGTGGAAAATTCCCATGACACAAAATTTCCCCAAAATTTTGTTTCACAAATATTGAAATGATTTTATTGAAGATCTTTCTTTGAACTTTGTTTTGACTATTATAATATAAAATTTGAAATGAAGCCCTTCAGCCTTATTAAAATGAAATGTTTTGAGAATTTTTCAACAAATTTTCAATTGAATCAATATATTCTACAAAACCCTTTTATTAAACTTTTTCAATTTTTTTATAATGAACCAAACAAATTCTAGGTGCCAACATATCAAACAATAATAAAAGTACTATACATCAGGAAAAAAGACCAAGATATTTACACAAGGCTTGGATTCTCATGTATTAATTTAATATTCCCAGCACATGGATTTTTATGGCACATATCAAAACAAAACCAAAGAAACAAAAAATTAAGGAAATCAAAGGGGAGCAGGTCAGGGAAGGGAGACAAGGAGAGGGAGTGTAGATTTAATTCCCACTTCTCACCCAAGCCTTCTGTAGTCGATCAGTACCAGGAAACTTTCCAAGTGGATTGAAATTTTTCTGGGCTTTGCTATCATTGTATGTGATCCTTTTCTTTGCAGCCAGGTCCTGCAGTTCATTATACCAGCCCATGTGTCTTGGGGAGGATTTACTTGTCCAATGTAGCAAAATTTGATGTCTTGCAACGAGTAAAGCTCTATATAGCCATCCCCTTTGATATGGTGATACTTGCATACAAGGTCACATACCCAGTAAATAGAGGCTATCTGCTTTCAGTTCAAGTGAATTCTCTGGATCATGTTAATTCTGGTTTTAATACCATCCCAGAAGTTTGTAACAATAGGTCATGCCCAAAATATATGTGCAAGAAGAGCTCCTCACTCCCATACCTCCAGCATTGATCTTTGCGGTAGCTTTATTTGTAAAGTTGAGTGCATTTCGGGTGACCAATGCACTCGAAAGATTGTTTTTTTTGATGAGATGTCATTGGAATTTAAAATCTTGTATTGCTCTATTCCAATGTGGAGGTTAGGTATTCATAAACAATTCTTAATTCTGTTTTTTTCTCATTACATCTATATTAATTCATGGGTGGGTCATTAGGAACTCATACAGTGTAGCTGTCAGTCTAGGAAAATAGTATATCTCTCTCTAAAATGTGAGGAATTCTGGTGCTTTGGACATTGCAAAAGCTTCCAAGCTGAATTCTGAGGTGAGGAGGTGATAAATTTGAATATGTTGCCAGAAGGTTATATCATAGTTGGAGAGAAGTAAAAGCAGCTATTGATTGGGATATATATTCTGCGTTTCATCCATTTTTTCCACTTCATTCCCTCCAGTTTTTTCCATGGGATTCCCTCTGATTGGGGTCGCTACATGGAATGAAGGGTGGAGTTTGTGTTGGCATGCTAAACTGGCCCATATCTGACAGGCCACATGGATTGTGGGGATTTGATCTTATTTTAAAATATCTACAGTATACCAAGCACAGGATAGCCGTGGGGACCGTTCCTTCTTGATACTCACCCATACAGGTATCTTATTTGTGATAGCATATGTCCATTGCACAGCCTTGTTTATTATGAAGGTGTTATGATATTGCCTCAGATTTGGAAATCTAACCCCTCTAGTTTAATTAGTGACTGAAGTTTCTTAAGGGAGATATGTGGGCAGTTCCTTGTTCTCCATACATTTTTTTATAAGGATACCATTGCTTTTTGAAAACAGTGTTGGGGTATTTGGTGTGGGAGTCTGCTTAGTACCTATATTAAGCTGGATACTGCATTCATTTTTATCAGGTTTATTTTTACCCAAAGGATGAGGAGAATAGCTTCCCATTGAGTCATGTCACATGATTTGTGTGATAATCAGGTCTAAACTGATTTGAGCTATTTTCTTTAATGCTCTGGGGATTAGAAGTCCTAGTTACTTTAATGCCACTGGAAATCCCACTGACTAAGCAAGACCAGATAAATATAATTTGGTTAGTCTTAAAGTCTCAGACTTGATCCAGTTAATCTTATATGTGGACAAGCACCTGAACCTTTCAATGAGTTTCAATTGGGGAATCAACCTTAGAGAGTAGAATTAGCCCACTGTCTGAATACAGCATAATTTTTTTTGTTCTGTATGATCAATCTTAATACCCACCATATCCACAGAGCCCCAGATTGTGCATGCCAGCAGTTCCAGAACTATGTTGAAGAACAGCAGGGTTAGTGGGCAGTCCTGCTTTGTTCCTCTTTGTAATGAGAATGGTTCTGAAATAGTCTCTGGTGATCACCCAAGGCAGGGGTCAATATAGAGCAGTATAAAACAATCAGTAAAGCGGTCACTGAATCCCATTCTCTCACGGAGCATAAAAACATAATTCCAAGCAACTCAATCAAAGGCTTTTTCAGAGTCTAGTGATGCTACTAATGGTTCCTTTGAACACTGTGAGGTTGCAATCATATCAATGAGTTGCCAATGAGTTTTACACAGTCATTCTTCTCTCAAAGATGTGAAGATTCAGGTGTCAGCCTTTAGGAACTCTTGAAACTATTATACTACATGCAGAAAAAAATCTGTTATCTTACACACACAAAAAAAGCCTTAGAAGGATTATGAAATATCAGCGTTCTTTGTCTGTAAGTACCTAATTCATTCAATTTAGGTTCTGCTAATCTTTTTTCTCTTTTTTTTAAACTGACCTGATGTGTTACAAATTTGTGTACATTTCAATAGGCACCAGTTCTGTAGTCATTAAGAAAAGGAAAAGATTAGTTATATATAGTAGAGTCCTCAAGAGTTGCAAACCAGTTTTAAATCCTACAAAGCAATAGTCTGTAACTATGTTAAGTGGTCTTTTCACAGCATTACTGATGAGAACATTAGAATTCTTCCTACATTAAAAGAGTTAATCTGGTACCAAATAGGAAACTTTTAAGTTCATCTGATTCCATCAGAACAACAGTGCAGATATCAGAAAGTTTGGATTATGTACACATTTTCAAAGGACAAAAATCATATTAAAATACTACATACTCAAAACAAAGATCCTGCCCGCTCCTGCACCCCAAAACCTTCATCCCTCGCCCCACCCCAAAGCCCACACCCGCAGCTGGAGCCCTCACCCCCCGCACCCCAACCCCCTGCTCCAGCCCGAAGTCCTCTCCTGCACCCTGAACCCCTCATTTTGGCCCCACCCCAGAGCCTGCACCCCCAGATGGAGCCCTCAAACCCTCCCACATCCAACTGCCTGCCCCAGCCCAGTGAAAGTAAGTGAGGGTGGGGGAGAGCGAGCAATGGAGGGAGGGGGGCTGGAGTGAGTGTGAGCAAGGCCTCAGAGAAGAGGCAGTGCAGGGGCAGGGTCTCAGGGCAGGGCTAGAGCAAGGGTGTTCGGTTTTGTGCAATTAGAAAGTTGGCAACCCTAGCCTGTAGTATTAGTTTAGGCCAAAAATAAAGTTAAATAGAAATATTTCTATAAGTCTTACATTTTATTTTTTGTGGAAACTGTGAGCCAAATATGACCTGATAGTGTCTTTTTAATGGCTTGATAATGGCTTCTGTAGCAGATTGGAGAGGACGGATTGTCTAGGATTAGAGTGATAACTAGAACTCAGAAGATTCCCTCCCCCCCCCCACCCCGCAAGGGGGTCATGATCTGACCAGAAGTGGAGTTGTAGGAATATAAACTAAAGCCCCAGGCCTAAAAAATTATGTTTATGCTTTGTACACATGAGTAGTCTCAAAGACTAAATCTGTGCAGGACTGCAGTATCATACCCGTACAGTATGATAGCAACAGAAAAAGTGAAATTCTTAGAGGGTAATTTAAAGTTTGGCTGATATATAAATAAACAATGGAGAATAACAGGATAGTACTAATCATAGGTAAGGATTTTTTTTAAAATTTAAGATGAAGGGGCCAACAGCCCAGCCATACAACCCTCATGGAAAAAACAAACAGATGAACAAAACAAGCCTCGTACCAAGACCCTCTAGCTCCAACCATGTGATCTATAGCTATGCTCTCTGAAACCTTCATTTGTTACTTCTGTTTGTCTGCTTAAACTTAAAGGAGATGTCATTCCATTTTTTGTAAACTGTACCTTTAAGTGTGCAGACTTCTTCTTGTCTACAGCAGGGACAGCTGCCATTTTGTGTGTTAGTTTCCTTGTATAATGCCAGAGAGTCACCCTCAGAGATACAGGGACAGTGAAGGCACTATCAAAGAGGCTTATTTTATTTGTTCTTGATTTGTGTAGAATTTGAGATTAATACAGAAAGGATATACTGGACTACAGAGCACCTGAGAAGAATGGGTGGTAGAGACCAGGCAGCCCAGGCTAGACTGGAGCCAAATGGAAACATTTTGTTAGATAATTACACTACTCTGGTGGAGTTTACACCCTATATAATTTACAGCATTCCAGCATGCTTCTCCTCTATTTTACAAATCCCAAATATGCTCTGACTAATACTTACAAGAATTATAAATTCAAAGCACATTTAAATAAACAGAAAATTATTTATATTTATCATAGAAAATAACCAAAATATATTTAAAAAATCTATTAGTATGTTCATATTCAGTCAATTTCAATCAATTTTTCACGTGACTGGCTATTTAGCCAAGGTAATTATGTGCCAGATATACATAATTGAGGTCAAATGTCTATTCTTCTCTAAACTGCAAAGTCATAAAGAGATTAGATGTAACATTGATGGTAGCAAGCTAGCAGATAGTAAGGCTAAATACATTTTAACATTGTTATATTTATATAGCACTTTCCTGTAGATGAATCCTAAATGCTTGATATAATTTACTAACTGATTATTGGAACTGGTCAAAAAACAATCAGACTAAGACAATTAATGCCCCTACTCTTGTCATGGAATCTTTAACCACCACAAGTGGTTAGGACCTCAGTTTTATGTCTCATCTGCAAGACAGCACCACCAGCAATGCATCATTTCATTAGTGACTCAGAGGAAAGCATGCCACCAACTGAATTACTGACAGCAAGTCCAGCAGCACCATGGCTTTCCCCAGAGATCTCCCATCCAAGCTTGGTCCAACTCAAGACAGCCTACTTACAATGGATGAAATCTTGGCCCCATGGAAGTCAATGGGAGTTTTGCCATTAACTTAAATGTGACCAGGATTTCACCATCTGTCGTCAAGATCTGTCCAGATAACAGCTAGAGGTGGTATAGCTACAGATCTTCTAAATGATCCACTTTGGGCATGGTATCGTGATAGGTAGGAAGGTGAGTTGCTAAACATGCCCTCTAAAAATTTAAACTTTCAAATTATCCTCCAGAAATAGACAAATAGCTCTTCATTGTGTGACATAAGTAGGGCCCCATAAAGTGGTTATTTTAGTATAATTTAATAATCCAACTATTTGCACAATGGAATAGTGCAAATATTCTAGTTAATTATCACCTGAATCTGTCAGAAGAGAAAAAAGCTCATCTTACATTTTTTTAAAAAATATGAAAAATGTAGAAAACTTTGAAGTGTGATACACTCTACTTCTACAGCTAACATACAATGAAAATATGGAATAGGAGGTTAAAATTATTATTTCAAAGAGATTATATAAATAGGAAAGATGGAATTTTGTAAAGTGGGTTGGCAATCCCTAAAATGCTAAGTTTCAAACCATGTAGAAAAGCAAAACACACTGTGAGGTCATATTAAGGGAAGGTAAAGGATGAAGCACTAAATGGGAACAGGAAATATCAAAGTAGTTTTGTGCTGCGTTACGTGGATGTCAAAAACCTTAACTCTAGTGGATAAAATATTCTTGATATAATCTGTACCCTATACTATGTTTGCATATATGTGTGTATATGCCGGCAGCTATTTCATATATAAGAATAATAGAAAAAAGTACGAACATGCACACATAATCTGAAGCCCTGCTTCCTGTATTCACATACCAAGTACCTGTTTAGAATATTAGGGGCATATTCTCAGATGGTATAAAATTGCCATAAACTGTCATAATTCCTTTAAAAAGAAAAGGAGTACTTGTGGCACCTTAGAGACTAACCAATTTATTTGAGCATAAGCTTTCGTGAGCTACAGCTCACTTCATCGGATGCATACTGTGGAAAGTGTAGAAGATCTTATTATATACACACAAAGCATGAAAAAATACCTCCTCCCACCCCATTCTCCTGCTGATAATAGCTTATCTAAAGTGATCACTCTCCTTACAATGTGTATGATAATCAAGTTGGGCCATTTGAAGTCAATGGAGCTATGACAATTTATATCAGCTGAGGATCTGCCCCTTAGTTTTCAGACAAATTCCTTATACTTGGACACTGCTTCTATGATTATTATTATTAGTTTATGTGTATTGCAATAGCACCTAGAGGCCTCGGCAAAGTGGGAGCTAAATCGTCCCAGATACTCTGCAGATATATACTAAATTACAGTCACTGCCCCAAAGAGTTTACAGTTTAAAAGAAAAGGCATGACAGATGAGTGAGACAGACAAACAAGCAAGATGTGAGGTAGGAGGATGAAGTAACGACAAGATGTTTTAATACAGGCTAGCTGTGTAATATAAGAAGTCCAGTGAGAGCAGCAATCACAGGAAACACAGTATGTTCACTACAGCCAGTGAACTATTCACAGTTAAGAGGGCAAATTTAGTGTATTTTCTTGTTCTCATACTACTGGAAACAAAGGGGATTTTTGTGAATGTTTGTTCATTACCGTGTTCATGTTTCAGATTTTCAAAATGTTTTTTAACACATTCCCACAAAAGGCTGATTTTCTGTTTGCAAAAATGTTCACAGATACTGTAAATCTCAAGGATACTTTTGGGAATTCATGTTTGTGTGAAATTTGGCAACCGAAGGGTTTGAGCAGCTATTGTCTACACATCTTGAAAATGTATTTGCATAAAAGTGAACACAACTTACTTAGCTATTTTTACATTTCTTTCATCTCCCCCTCTCCTTTATAAAAGTTTCAGCAATCCTATAAGTGGAAACAATACCTTGTGACTTACCTAGTGACTTGCCTAGTGAAGCACACAACATGAGTAATGAATAGCAAATAAAAGATATAGCTAAAATGCTTGATAGGGAAACAGTTCAAAGGTCTTCAAACAAACGTGTAAAAATTAGAGATATCAAGGATTTAAAAAATTAATCGCGATTAATTGTATGATTAAAAAAATTAATCATGATTAATCGCACGATTAATCGCGCTGTTAAACAACAGAATACCATTTATTTAAATATTTTTGGATGTTTTCCACATTTTCAAATATATTGATTTCAATTACAACACAGAATACAAAGTGTACAGTGCTCACTTTATATTTATATTTTATGATAAATATTTGCATTATAAAAATAAAAGAAATAGTATTTTTCAATTCACTTAATACAAGTACTGTAGTGCAATTTCTTTATCATGAAAGTTGAACTTGCAAATGTAGACTTATATACAAAAAATAACTGCATTCAAAAATAAAACAATGTAAAACTTTAGAGCCTACAAGTCCACTCAGTCCTACTTCTTGTTCAGCCAATTGCTCAGACAAACAAGTTTGTTTACATTTGCAGGGATAATGCTGCCCACTTCTTGTTTACAATGTCACTTGAAAGTGAGAACAAGCATTCACATGTTACTGTTGTAGCTGGCATTGTAAGATATTCACGTGCCAGATGCACTAAAAATTCATATGTCCCTTCATGCTTCAACCACCATTCCATAGGACATGTGTCTATGCTGATGATGGGTTCTGCTCAATAACAATCCAAAGTAGTGCAGACCAGCACATGTTAATTTTCATCATCTGAGCCAGATGCCACCAGCAAAAGGTTGATTTTCTTGTTTGGTGGTTCGGTTTCTGTAGTTTTGCATCGGAGTGTTGCTCTTTTAAATCTTCTGAAACATGCTCCACACCCCATCCCTCTCAGATTTTGGACGGCACATTCAGATTCTTAAATCTTGGGTTGAGTGCTGTAGCTATCTTTAAAAATGTCACATTGGTACCTTCTTTGCGTTTTGTCAGATCTGCAGTGAAAGTGTTCTTAAAACGAACAAAATTACATGGTGTTGCTTCTGCACTGGTTAGAATACAAACCGCTTTAAAGAAGAAGAGTCAAAGACATTTCAAGATGTCTAAACTCATACTTTTCACACAAATCTTTGTGCAAACACATATTCACATGAGATGTTCACTTTACATATATGAAGAATATGTTGTTCTTGATTGTCCCTACCGTAGTTTGATGAAAGGGAATACACAGCAACACTAGTTTCATAAAAGCAAACAAATGGGGAGAGTAAATAAAGATTGTATAGCCGGTAAGGCTTATTTCCTCTTCAGTGCTCCATTTCTCCATCGTCCCATGCAATTCTTTCTTGAATGACCCTGGTACATTTATTTTAGAAACCTCTCCTAACACAGCTATTGCACGCATTACTGATGCTCCACTTGAAAATGTTATGTAGCCTGTGAACATGTTAACCAGTTTACTGTAGGTATAGCTGTCATATAATTTATATAGATTAGAAACAGCAGAGGTCTGAATACAAAGCTCTGTGGGACTCAAAATAACTTCCTGCCATTTGGATTGTAGTACTTTTATTTCTTTTTGTTAACCAGATCTTAGACTAATCCTGTGCTTTTATCCTGGATGTTGGTGGTGCACTTTGTAAGCCAAGACGAAGGATCCTATAATAGATAGTTTATGCTATCTGAAAACACAAATGCATTAGATCATAAAGCCTGCTGTTACCACTTTCTCAGTAGTGTCCTTAACATAAAGTTACAAAAAGTCAGCGTAGTCTCTTGCCTGATTCATGCTGATTTTACCTAATAGATAGTCTTCTTCTTCTTAGTGTATGTGTAACATTCCTCATGTGGCATGTGACCAGGATACATCACCAAATTTGGTCTGCTGGTTGCGGCATTACAGCAGAGGCAAAGTTTGTGAAACATCTGTGAAACAGCCTGGTGGCTGACCTTTGTGACTTTGTCCTCACCCACAACGATTTCACATTTGGGGACAATATATACCTTCAAGTCAGCGGTACTGCTATGGGTACCCGCAGGCCCCACAGTATGCCAACATTTTTATGGCTGACTTAGAACAGTGCTTCCTTAGCTCTCGTCCCCTAATGCCCCTACTCTACTTGCGCTACACTGATGACATCTTCATCATCTGGACCGATGGAAAAGAAGCCCTTGAGGAATTCCACCATGATTTCAATAATTTCCATCCCACGCCATCAACCTCAGCCTAGACCAATCCACACAAGCGGTCCATTTCCTAGACACTACTGTGCTAATAAGCGACGGTCACATAAACACCACTCTATACCAGAAACCTACTGACTGCTATACTTGCCTACATGCCTCCAGCTTCCATACAGGACACACCACATGATCCATTGTCTTAAGCCAAGCTCTAAGGTACAACCGCATTTGCTCCAATCCCTCAGACAGAGACAAACACCTACAAGATCTCTATCAATCATTCTTAAAACTACAGTACCCACTTGCTGAAGTGAAAAAACAGATTGACAGAGCCAGAAGAGTACTCAGAAGTTACCTACTACAGGACAGGCCCAACAAAGAAAATAACAGAACGCCACTAGCTGTCACCTTCAGCCCCCAACTAAAACCTCTCCAGTGCATCATCAAAGATTTACAACCTATCCTGAAAAATGATCCCTCACTCTCACAGATCTTGGGAGACAGACCAGTCCTCGCTTACAGATAGCCCCCTAACCTGAAGCAAATACTCTCCAGCAACCACACACCACACAACAAAAACACTAACCCAGGAATCTATCCTTGCAACAAAGCCCGATGCCAACTCTGTCCACAAGTGACACCATCACAGGACATAATCACATTAGCCATGCCATCAGGGGCTCGTTCACCTGCACATCTACCAATGTGATATATGCCATCATGTGCCAGCAATGCCCCTCTGCCATGTACATTGGCCAAACCGGACAGTCTGTACGCAAAAGAATAAATGGACACAAATCTGACATCAGGAATCATAACATTCAAAAACCGGTAGGAGAACACTTCAACCTCTCTGGCCACTCAGTAAAAGACTTAAGGGTAGCAATTCTACAACAGAAAAGCTTCAAAAACAGACTCCAACGAGAAACTGCTGAGCCTGAATTAATATGCAAACTAGATACCATTAACTTGGGTTTGAATAGAGACTGGGAGTGGCTGGGTCATTACACAGATTGAATCTATTTCCCCATGTTAAGTATCCTCACACCTTCTTGTCAACTGTCTAAATGGGCCATCCTGATTTTCTCTACAAAAGTTTTTTTCTCCTGCTGATAATAGCTCATCTTAATTAATTAGCCTCCTGCAGTTTGTATGGCAACTTCCACCCTCTCTGTATGTATATATATATCTTCTTAATATATGTTCCATTCCATGCATCTGATGAAGTGGGCTGTAGCCCATGAAAGCTTATGCTCTAATAAATTTGTTAGTCTCTAAGATGCTACAAGTACTCCTGCTCTTTTTGCGGATACAGACTAACACGGCTGCTACTCTGAAACCTGTCATTTGAAAGAAGAAAGTGTGGATGCTTTCTGGATCCCAACAGGGACTTTTCCTATGTATAAGGGGCAGTGTGGAAGAAAGCATGAAGGTATTATAGAACATTAGCGAATGACAAAGACTGCTGTAACTGATGGAGAAAACATGGTGGTGGAGTGTAGGGTTAATGTCATGATAAAATATTAGATCTGATAGTTAGGGTGTAGCTAAAAGGTTAAAAGCCTTAAAGATGAAGACAAGAAGCTTGTAATAGAATGTGGAGAATTGGGAGCCTGTGTTTTAACTGTTTGAAAAGCCTTGTGTAGTGTAGGCTTTAATATGAAAACAACAAGCAGATCTAATGGCTCCCAACTTTCTATTTGAACACAAAGATGTAAATTAAGCTGAACAGCGGGTGCTGGTGTCTGTATCTGGCTTATGCACACTTTTGAAAATCCTCAAAAACAATCATAGATCATACCTTGCAACAGAAGAGAATTACATTATTTCTTTCCCTAAAAAACATTTTAGGGTACATCCTTATTCTGTCTTTTACAGAATATTCCTGTTAGGACTGATCAGGCTGTTGTTTTTCTTATTTAGACTTCAATATCACATTGTGGTATTGTGTGTTCAAGGTCAATAGTCGTGCTATGCTGTAATCCATAGTAAAAGAGGTACTAGCAGTGCCCTGCAGAGCTGTTAAACAAGGTCAGTTTGTGCAAAATAAAGGTCTGTTATATCCAGCAGTATCTTTTAACACTCAGTGGGAGTGCTTGTCCAGAATGTTTCCTGCCAGCTGAAACTCAATATAAAAGGTGTATGTCTTTGAGAAAATTTGTTCCATGTGTTTTAGAAAGGAAGAAATAACAAATATTAGGCCTGTAAATTATCATGTAGGACTAAAATATATTAGTTAATGAGAATTGTATATGACTCATCCCTTGATAGCCCATCATCTTAGTTAACTGTAGTCCTAATTATGAGGAAAGCTCACTTAATTTAAAAACAAATAAAACAAAACAAACAGCCTGAAAAGACTTACAAAGGAATAAAATTCTGTACTGAGTACCCTAAATAAAATAAAAATGATAGTCACTGCATTTCATCTTTTATTTCTTCTTCAAATATTTAGATAGGAAATTCTGTATTAAAGACCTGAGCTTAGAATTTCACACCTGCTCAATACTTGGTAAAACACCACTTAACTCCTTGGCACTGGCCACAAGCATCCTCTCTAGGAGGAATTTTTCATTTTACCATTTCCATTAAGGATAATTCATTGCTACTCACTCAGTAAAATTCATTGGCATCTTCAATAAAGCTACAGCAGGGGTGAATTTAGCAGGCTATATTTATACTAGTGCTCACATCAGAAGGCGATAGGGGTATACAAGTCATTATTCCACATACATCCTTTTCATTGCTGTTGATTGGGAAATCTGAGAAAAAGCCACCACAGCCCCAGAAATTTAAGCACTGCTTTATGTCCAGTCTGTTCATAAGAATCTTAAGACTACTGAACACATGTACCATTCCTCCAGTGCAAACAGAATGGAAAGCAATGAGAAGTCCCTTGCTGGAATTCCCCCGTCTTATTCTTTAGTGGGTGTATAGCTGGAGTAGCATGCAGTTGTGTGGGGGAACAGTGAGGGACAGAGCCAGAGCAGGTTGTACTAGCAAGCAGATGGCCCTCTGAGGGGGCCGTAGCTAGCTGGTGTTGATTAGAGCAGACCTTAGACTTTCATGCTAGGGCCAGGATCATAGCCAACATGTGTTGGGAGAATTGGGTGTCAAGTGCCCCTCCAGATTTCTGCTCGGCTTGATGGGGGTGTGGAGGGAGAGGGGCTCTGTCCTTCTCCTGCTGTGCCTGCCCCCAGTATATTCGGCCCCCCATCCCTGGCAGTCAGGCGGGGAGCAGAAGGGGCAGGACGGAGCCGCTTCTCACATTGGCTGAGGGTGGCCACTCCAGGTCGCTGCTCTGTGCAGAGTGGTGGCTGCCTGAGAGAACTTGGAGGGGGAGGTGGCAGGGGCCCGCCCCCTCTGCTCTCTGCCCAGGCCTGGCTGCTGGGGACAGGGGTTGAAGAAACCAGAATCCCTTTTCCACCACCCCTCAGGCATGTTTCCAGCTTGCTCAGCCCCTGGCAGCAGGGCCCAGGTGGGGTTTGGAGGAGGTGGACCGCTGCCACCTCCCCAGCTGGTCTTTCTCAGGCAGCTGTCACACTGTACAGAGCAGTGACCTGGAGTGGCCACCCTCAGCCTGCATAAGTAGGGGCTCCGTCCCACTCGGGCCCAGCTGCCAGGCTGAGTGGGTGAGTGAGCTGGAAACATGCCGCAGGAGGCGAAGCGGGAGAAGGACAGAGCCTGCCCTCCAGCATAGATAACTCTGGTGGGGTGGGGAGGGTGCAGCGGTCCCTGGGCTGAGTTCAGGGTCACTGGGGAAGGCTCTGGGAGCAGGTTCCCTCGTCTCTGTTCAGCAGGAGGTAGGGGCTTTGCCTGTGACCCATGCCTCCCCTGTCAAGGTGTCTGCAAGCTGTGGTGAGACACTTGTGCTGTAAGGCTCCCCGGGCTGGGGCTAGCCCCAGCCAGGCCCAGAGGTACCTGCTTCCCACTCCTGTGGCCCCAGCCCCTCAGAAGCCATCAGGATTGGCTGCCCTGGCCCAGCAAGGTGAGGCTGGAAGTTCCTCCCAGAGGCGTGGGTGGTCACATGGAGTGGAGTGGTCACATGTCCCCATTTACATTATGCCCTTCCACTATCAGGAGATATGAGTCGTCTATGGCCTGGATAGAATTGGCCCCAGTACCTGGGAGCCACATCCGACTCCCTTGCATTTCCCCCTGTCAGCTGCACATAGTGAAAGCTGAGAATCTTGGCCAGTCCAAATAGGCTGGCTTGGATGGCAGGTGCAATAAGAATACTTTGCATGACATGGAATGGGATGGGAGGAAGTGGATAACGCCCTTACAGAGCTGTCCAGGGAGAGTTTCTCGGAGTTTAAAAGAATACATGTCAAATGATGCAATCCAAAAGGCAAAAACATTAAATTAAGTATTGTTTTGATCCTGGGATAAAAGTATTAATATTCATAGTATTATAGGGTTAAAAGGGACCGCAAGGGTCATCTTGTCTAACTCCCTGCCAAGATGCAGGATTTGTTGTGTCTACACCATCCAGGACAGATGGCTATTCAGCCTCCTATTGCATCTGCCAAATCTGGCGTATTCATATTGCAAAGTTTTTAATTAAACTACTTCCAGGTCCAGCGTGTCTCTCCACACCCAGGCCTCTCACCGGCTATAGAGTCACTGTGGAAACTACTCCAGCATCCCAGAGCAGACATGGGCTGGCATTTGCATTGCGTAAGCCTGATTTGCTGAGAGCTCATAATTCTTTTCTCTCTTTTTGAACTGTCTGTCTCCATAACCAGAGAGGTTATCAGTTCAAGCATTTTGTCTGCAGAGTTTTAGAGATGGCTAGTTTTAGGATAATTAAAAGTCTTGTAACTTCTCCCTTCATTTCTTCCACATCTAAGAACACGTCTTCTTATTTGTCTGATTCTAGAGTAAGGGTTGCAGTGATACAGATCTTGGCAGACTTATATTGATTGGCTGACTAGCCACATCTCAGTGAAGCATCGAGATTTCTCAAAGATTACATCATAACTACCTTCTACGACCATTGTTGCCGACTCTTGTGATTTTGTCATGAGTTTCACAATATTTGGTGCTTTTCTTAAAGCCTCCTGAGGAAAAGTAATTACTTAGGAGTTGCAGCTTGGTAGTTCATAATATTCCTCGACTTTCAACAGGAGATAGACACCTAAATGCCCTTTGTGCTTTTAAAAACGTCTCCCTAAATATATAAACATTAAAGATTTGTTTGATTAAGGGCAATAATATGACCTTGTTTCTCTGAAAGACAAGTTGGGTGAGGTAATAGCTTTTAAATGGACTAATTTCTGTTGATAAGAAAGACAAGCTTTTGAGCTACACAGAGCTCTTCTTCAGGACACAACTCCTCTGAGTTAAATAGGGCAAAAAGCAGAGGTGTAATGGTGAAGCATAATGTTTCTTAGTCATTCTGCCAGAGCATGCTGGGATGACTCAGTACTGCTCAGAGACAGTACACTCAGCAGTGCTTTTTGATCTTTGTGCTAAAATAGTTTTATGATCGTCTTTTTATCTGTTGGCTTTATAACCAGAATCCCAAGACAATTGTTTTGACGTTAAAGATGAAAAAAATACATTCAGAAAAATAAACTTATGTTTTGTAATATTAGATATTACAGAAAACTGATTGAATTTCTACAATTGGCATATACTCTATTCTGGCTTTGAAAATGTTAAGGGATCTGAGAGACTTCCTGTTTTGTAATCCTTGTTTCTCTTTCTTTTATCTCTCCATCTAATCAATTAAAAAAAAGTCTTTGGGGATTAAAGGAGAGAATTAACCCCTGTGTCACATGCTTAGATTGCCATTATTTACATTTCATAGCCACATGAATCAACAAGCTGACAAACATTTCTCCTTGAGGAGGGGAAGAGAGAAAGAAGGCAAGAACCACAAATGATGGATGCAAGGCACATTTCTTAATGCTCTGCTGGGAGGCACTCAGATACTATGGTGATGGTGCAGTATAAGAACCTGAGTAGACAGGGATGGAGGAAAGAACAACTGAAAGTTCATATCAGGAAGTCTTATTTGTTCAAGATATTCTTGTAATATTTCTGGCACTTGGATGTGTTTGTGTGACAGTTCAGGAAGTGGCAGGCTTGTCAGGTTTTTTTATTCTTGATCGCTACCTAAAATGAGATTCATCACAGAATTTTTTTTTCACCGTTCCAAGTGTGTGTCTGTCTGTTAAAATGTCATGTTTTCAAACAGGTATAACTGGGGACCAAAATATGTCATTATTTATATAATGAGGCACATACCCTGAAAATGGTCTCTAAGGTGCTTGAGAAAGAAAATTCAGTCTGACAAAGAAATCTGGAAATAACACATGATAATTCACTGGTGAGATGTTTTCATCTGTAAAGAATTCATTTGTATCCAGCAGCTCTTGAAACAATTTTAGAAACTGGAGCTAAATCCATGCAGAACAGGGCACAGCAGTCTCATGTGGATGCACACACTGCCTATGCACCAATTCTGAGGATGGTCTTGAAAGAAGCACAGCTAGCTCTACGAGGTATGACGAGGTATGTGCCCTCGGGGAAGGGGGAGTGGCAGGGGGATGGGTGAGTTCTGCATTTGTGTTGTTGGTAGTAATTTGGAGCTACTCAGTGGGCCAGTGAGATCATGCACATGAACTCCTTTTTCCATTCCCCTCCTCACCTATCCTATGTGTAGCTTTGTCCCATCTCTCTCCAGAGCAACCCCTTGAGCATGGGTAGAGAGGGGCCACAATTGATATCCCTAAGTCACATGGAGGGGTTCTCTCTCCTTCGTTCTGAGCTGTGAGGAGGGCAGGGTGTTTCTTTGGCTGAGTGGGCTCTTTCTCAGAGATAATGAACCTGTTTGTGGCATTGATTCATTTCATTTTCTTTCTTTCTTACACTCAGTATAAGAGTTCTTTAAGGCATAATTTCTGTCTGCATGGAGCTCTTAGAGTCATAATACATTAGGGGAGGAAGAAAGAAAAATAAAGTTATATAATACAATGGGAAAATACCTTGGCAACAACTGGAACAATAGAAAGCGATAGAAAAGACTGAGATCCTCATCAGTTTGAATAAATGTAAGACAAAACATATGTAAAATTCTGTGTATGCTACTTAACTCCTCCAAGAACTGATATACATAGTCCTTGAGAAGGATGTGATATGTGTTGAAGAGGATGTGATTGGTGTAAGTGTGTAGCTGAAGAGCTCAAATAGCAGACTGTGTACAGCCAAGGAAGAAGAGCCGACCTATAAACATCTCTTTCTGGCATCTTAATGAAGGAGATATATAAGAATAGAAAAATAAATAGGTAATGTAGCTGTTTCTAATAATTCAGTGCAACTTAACTTCAATATAGAAACAGGGAAATGCCCATAAAGACACAGGTGAAACTGTAGAAGGAAGCCAGCTCCGAGGCCAGGTGCAATTCTTAGTCATTATTACATGACAGCTTGACCACTGAAAAGAATGGTATCATCAGTAAAACAGAAAATGAACACTACAGTACTAGATAAGATGGTTACTATTTTTGGAATCTGTGGAAGATGAACTCTGCTACCAATATGCTGGGATTCTTGACCTCCATTTTTGTTTACTGAAACAGTTTATGGTTTCTCACATGAAAGAATGCACAGTGAACAATATAGATAACACTTTTTTGGTATTCAACCAAATACAAAAAAGATCTTCATATGGAATAAATAAAAAGCAACAACCCAATTTTGAAACTAGGCCTCCATGTGAGAAGTGTGACAGGGTCAGACCAGATGGCTACAGGAGAGTAATTTTTTTTTTTGAAGCAAAAGATATTTTTATTTGCATAACACACTTACAAAGTAAAAACAGCAGCATATGCAATGTGTAACACAGCAACCAATCACAGTTGTTTTCTCATTAGCTTCAGGGGAGGGAAGTGTTCAAGCTTGCCTGGGCCCAGAGTGGGGGGCTTCCTCGACTCTTGTGGTCTTCCACCCTTCCGAGTTACCTGGTGGCCCAGAGCGAGGGGGCTTCATCAACTCTCGGGGTCTTCCACCCCCTCGAGTTACCTGGCGCCACGCCTGAGTGTCACCAACAATTCCCTCCTCTGAAAGCACCCAATAAGAGGGGCAGGCTGTGGGGTGGACAATCCGGGGGGGGAGGGGGGGCGGGGCACGTACACGCACGTGTGAAAGGACCCCTCTAAGGTGGTGGTGTCCGCAGCGGCAATGGCTGGGGCTGGGGTCCCTTACTCTCTCCCCCAATCAAAGGGTCAAACAAAGGGACCCGGACAGGGACACTGAGCAGAGAAGCTCAGACAGCGGCCACCGCTCCTCAAAAGCATCAAGGGAGTCGGTGGATGCCGCCCAGAGGAACTCCACCCGGATACGTGAACGGACTGAGGATCAGAAAACGGCCCCACAGTCACAGGAAACTCCATCGGCCAACCTCCTCTCTCTGGTTTTATAGATGGCCATTTTAGCCAGGGCCAGGAGGAGGTTAACTAGGAGATCCCGTGACTTTGTGAGGCCACGGATGGGGAGTGCATAAATAAAAAGGTGAGGGGAAAAATGCAACCAAAAACGTAATAGGAGATTTGTGAGGAGCTGGAACAGGGGCTGCAGCCTGGCGCACTCCAAATATACATGCGCCAGGGTTTCCCTCACACCACAAAAGGGACAAGTATCTGGGACGGGGGTGAACCGTGCCAAGTACGTGCCCATGCTCACAGCTCCATGAAGGAGCCGCCAACTGATGTCCCCGACGGGCCTCGGAACCAAGGTGGAATATAGGCTGGCCCACCGGGGCTGCTCACCCTCCAAAGGTGGCAGAAGGTCTCGCCACTTTGTGTCGGGGCGGGACACTAAGGTGAGGGTGTGAAGGGTGTGGAGCACGAGCGTGTATAGATGTTTCCTTGGCGCAGTTTGGAAGCATACTGGCTGCAGTTCATGCAGCCAGCTCGCAGTGAAGGGGTGAGAGGGTCGATTGGGTCTGCGGGGCAGGGGTCCAATTAAAAGGTCCGGCGGGCCGGGGTAGAGGGTGGGCAGGGTGTGCCCTCGAGTAGGACCCAGTCGAGGTAAGCTCGAGCAGCGGGCGCAAAGCGGCCTTCGCCTCCTGAAGTACGTGCCGGGGGGGTGCGAGGTCTGGAGAGCCCCATGCGCTGGGCGAGCGTCGGGGATCCAGCCAGTCTCCCCAGTCATAGTCCAGGAGGTCTCCGACTCTCGTGACTTCTGCCAGGATCAAGCTCTGGCACACTGAGCGGGACTCTGCCACCTGCACACGGAGCTGGGGGATGTGTAGTAGGGGCTCTGCGAGGAGATCTACCCCCTTGGTGGCCACCACGGACCTGGTCTTTAAAAACAGTTTCCAAGTCCGGAGGAGGTCCTGGTAGAAGACCGGCAGCCCCGAGAGGTCTCGCGGAAGACCTCCCGGATGGAGATAAAAGAGCTGCCAGTCATATCAGAGCCCTCAGATGCGGCACAAGATGGCGTGCGCCAGTGTGGTCCACGCCGAACTGCCTGCACCATAGAGGAGCCTCTGTAGGGCCTGGAGGCGGAAGACACGGACCTGAGTGTGTAGACACTTCAGACCCTGTTCTTCTTTCTTCAGGGGTAGATGAAGAACCCCTACGGGGGCCCAGTGCGTTCCTGACCAAAAGAACCCCAGAATCGATGTCCAGAGGTTGGTCAGGAAACCCGGGGCCGGGACCAGGGTGTTGAGCCGGTGCCAGAGCTTGGACAGGACTAGTTGGTTAAGCACCAGTGCTCTCCCACGAAGGGAGAGACATTGGAGTAGTCCCGTCCATTTCCGGAGCTGCTCTATCACCCCGCCCTCTAAATTTTCCCATTTCTCCGGCGGAGAGGGATGCATGGCAGAAAAGTAAACGCCGAGGTAGAGCAGCGGACCCGCGCTCCACCGGATGGTCTGAAGCGCGGGTGGGAGGGAGCTCGCCTGCTGCCAGTCTCCTACTGCCAAGCCAGAGCTCTTGACCCAGTTGACCCGGGCAGAGGAAGCTGCCAAATAGATGGCTTGGCAAGCCTCCACCCGCACCAAGTCATCCGAGTCCTGGACCATGAGGAGTACATCATCAGTGTACGCCGACAGGACCAGCCGCAGCTCCGGCTCCCGCAGCACCAACGCTGTCAACCTCCTGTGGAGGAGGCAGAGGAAGGGCTCGATCGCCAGAGCGTACAGCTGGCTAGAGAGGGGGCACCCCTGCCGCAGTCCTCGCCCGAAGCTGATCGGTTCGGCTTCAGTTGAGCTTAACCAGACACTCTGCAGAGGCATACAGCACCTGGAGAAAACCCACAAACTGGGGTCCAAAGCCAAACGCTCGCAGAGTGTTCAGGAGGTACCCGTGGTCCAGCCTATCGAATGCCTTCTCCTGATCTAGGGACAGGAGGGCGAATAACAGACCATCTCTACGCCCGAGTTCCAAAAGGTCCCGAACCAGAAATAGGTTATCAAAGATACTGCGGTCCGGGACGGTGTAGGTCTGGTCTGGGTGGATCACATCCGCCAGCACAGAACCTAGCCGCAGCGAGATTGCTTTCACTACGATTTTGTAGTCCGTGCTGAGGAGCGAGATGTCCCCCTTCTTCGGCAGTAAGGCGAGCACAGCTCGCCTGCACGAAAGAGGGAGGACCCCGCTCTGCAGAGACTCGGCCCAGGCGGTGACTAGGTCTGGGCTGAGGACGTCCCAAAACACGAGGTAGAACTCCACAGTCAGCCTGTCCATGCCTGGAGACTTATTAGTGGGCATACGACAGAGGGCTTCCGAGAACTTGGCCAGAGTGAGAGGCAACTCTAGCCGGTCTCGGTTGCTTGCGCTGACTGTAGGGAGCTCCTCCCAGATCACTCTGCAAGCGCCAGGGTCGGTCAGATCCGGGGAGAAAAGACTTGCGTAGAAGGCTCGGGCCCTCCCGCACATCTCCACTGGTTCCATGAGCGGGGTGCCGTCTTCTGCTAGAAGACAGGTGACGTGTTTCTTGGCCCCCCTCGTTTTCTCCAGGGCATAGAAGAAGCAGGAGCCGCGATCCATCTCCCGAAGGAGGCGGATGCGGGATCGAACAAAGGCGCCCTGGGCCCAATGGCCCTCGAGGGCCCGGAGCTCCTCCCACTTCTCCCGGCACGCTCCGCAGAGGAGCGGGTCCTCGGGGCTGGCGGCCAGACGCCTCTCCAGCTCTAAGACCTCCCGTTCCAACTGCTCTATCGCTGTATTTCTCCGTCGGCTGGTGCCCCGGGTGTAGTCGCGGCAGAAAAGCCTGGCGCGTACCTTCCCCAGGTCCCACCATTGCCGCGCCGAGGGAAAGGCACGCCGCTGCCCTCGCCAGACCAGCCAGGATTCCCGGAAGGACGTCACAAAGCCCTCATCCTCCAACAGGCTGTTGTTAAAATGCCAGTAGGCCGGCCCTGGCCTCTCCGCACAGAGGGAGGCTGTCACGGTGGCTAGATGATGGTCAGAAAATGGGGCCAGCCGAATGCTGGAGGAGTGGGCTCGTGAGAGATGGAAGCGTGATAAATAAATGCGGTCCAACCGGGAGTGGCTCGACCGATGGGCTTCCACCCGGACAAAAGTGAATGTGGAAGTGTCATCCGGGTGGTGGTCGCACCAGATGTCCACTAGGGAGTGATGTTCAACTATCTCCCGGAGGGTGTCCGCAACGGCCAGGCTCTGCTCGGTCCCCGAGCGGTCCTGTTCCTCGAGAGTGGTATTAAAGTCCCCTCCCAGGACCAGGCACTCGTGAGAATCTAAGGTGCCGAGGAAGGTGGACGCCCACTGGTAGAATTGCAGCCGCTCCAGGCCCGATGTCGGGGCATAGACGTTAACGAGGTTAACCACAAGCCCCTCCATACGGACCTGGAGATGCAGCAGGCGACCCGGCACGGCCTCGGCGACCCCTAGCACCTCGGGTCGTAGGTCGGGGGAGAACAGGGTCACCACTCTAGCCTGTCGAACTGTGGCATGGCTAAAGTAGACCCTGTCCCCCCACTCCAGCTGTCAACCGTCTTTGGCGGTAGGGTCCGTATGGGTCTCCTGCAGGAAAACCACAGAGTACCCTCCCTCCCGAAGGAAGGAGAGCACCTGGGACCTGCAGAGAACCATCCTACAACCCCGGGTGTTCAACGTTGCGATGGTGAGAGGTGTCATGAGGAGGGTCGGGGGGGTCCTCACTGGCAGGGACGCTCGCATCTCCCAGCGGGCCGTGCAGCAGTCCATGACCCATCCCGTAGGTGAGTAATTGTTCACGGAAGACGCGGACCCGCCACTAGGCCGAGGCATCCTGCTTCCCCGTCCCTTTACCTTCCCCCATGAGGGCCCTTGTGGCCCGGAGGATTTGAGAAAAGTCCCCCCATCGCTGGAGAGCAAGTTGTACCTTGTTGTGGGAGCCGCGGACATCCTCTAAAAACTTCCGCAGCTCTCCTCGCAGCTCATGGGGGGGTGGGGTTATGGTTTCCCGGTTGTTCCCCGGCGGGGCCCTTGGTGCAGCCCTGTGCTCTACTAAAATGGACAAGCAGGGTGCGGACCTCCGACGGGGTGCCTGATGGGCTGGAGCTTCTAGGCCCGCCTCAAGCTCTGGGGCGATAGGGGGCGGTGGAGGGAAAATAGCAGCTCCTAATGGGTCAGGGCAGGAGAATACAAAGGCCGCTCCCTGGGGGTCATCAGTTGGGAAAGGGAAGGAGACAGCCCCGGGGGCAGCAATGATATTGCAGAAGGTAAATTGGATAGGGGTAGGGGCAGGGGCAGAGGCGAGGTTCTGGGTTTCGGGAGGCAAGCAGCTGGATGGTGGCGCCTCCCGATCAGGCTCAAGGGTTAAGGGGTTGGGGAGGGAGCTCTCAGTGACACTGGGCACACACTCTGTGGTGGATTTAGCGGCCACAGCATCAGGAGGTGGATTATCTTCTGTATGGCCCCTGCCCGGGAAGGAACTCAATTGCTCCGCACCAACGGGGGGTGCCCCTGGCTACTTATGCCCCGGCTGCGTGGCGCCAGCTGTCACCTGAGCAGGCTCGGTGGTTGTCAGCGGGGTGCCATCAGCGGCTGGGTCAGTGGAGGAGTCCAGGGGCTCCTCAGAGGTGGGAGCGGAAGCAACAGTTAAGGGGAGGGAGCATGGGGAAAAGAGGGGTGGAGTGAGGTCACCCAGATCGAGATTTTCTGGCAAAAGGTCGTCCTCCCCCTCGGCGACCGGGGTCAGATCTAAGGCCTCGATCTCCTCAAACATGGAGGAGAGGACACTTTCCACCGCCCCGGGGTTCTCCCCGCTGGCACCCACCACGACGGTTGCCTCGAGGTTCACAGGGGCTTCAGGTAGCGTCAGGACAGAAGGGGCTTCCTCGAGGGTCTCGGAGGGGAGGGTCTCCCATGGAGGGGAGACACTACACTCCGGTGCTGCCACGTCTTTCCCGGCTGACACCGGTGGATGGGACGCACTCGTGGGCAAAGCGGAAGGTTCAGCATCGGTGCCCCCCTTACTGGTCTTCTGGGGGGCCTCTGCCTCGGGTAGATGAGGCGGAGCTCGAGCCTTCCGCTTGCCTTGCTTCCCCTGGACTAGGGCCCAGCCCTCCATGGCATCATCAGGGGGCTGGTTAGCAGGGGTCGTGTCAGGGGGTAAAGACGATGGCTCAGGGACTTGGCGGGGGAACGGTGGGGCAGCATAAGGGAAGGAGGATTCTCCCTGGGGCAGGCTCTCTCCCATTCCTGGTGGTATCTCTGCCACACCCTCCTCCATAGGCCCCGCTCGATTGTCAGCAGCGAGGGCGGGGCTCTCCTGCTCGTCTGGGCATTGTAGGGGAGGTGCCTCTTGGGCCTGAGCGGGAGTAGCGGTGGTCTGAAGAGGACGGGGGGCGGGTTCGGGTACCGGGCGGCCAGGGATGTTGGCAATGACGGGGCCGATGTCCTGCTGGATCTCGGGGATCCCAGGTGCCCCTCCTTGCCGGGCTAAGGGGCAGTCCCTCCGGACATGCCCCGACACCAGGCAGAGGTAGCACCAGGCTTCCCCCGTGGAAAAGTACACCCGGTAACGGGTCCCCTGGTGGGGGACTAGGAAGGACCCTTCGAGCGCCACTCCGTCGCACGCCGCCGATGGCAATAAAAGTTGCACTTGCCGGCGGAAGGAAAAAATGTGACGGAGGATGGGGTCCTTGCAGCCCAACAGGAGAGTGCTGATAACAGAAACAGGTTTCCCCAGGGTGGAAAGGGCGGGTAGCAGGGCAGCACTGGGGAGAAAAGGAGGGACAGAGGTCAGGACCAGGCAGACACCCAGGTCCTCTAGCGGCTCTAGGGGGACAAACACCCCCCCATCGCCAGGCCCTTCTCCACCGCTCCCTGGGCGGCAGCCTCCGATGCTAAAAAGAAGACGACCTTCCTGTACATTTTGGAGGCCGCCACAACGGCCGAGGGCCCCACCACCCTCGCCAACGCCCGCACGTAGGTCTCCATGTGGGGCGAGGAGGGCACCAGGAGGCATCAGACACCGTGCTTCCTTGTCATGGTGGGAAAGGGGCCCTGGCCGTTATTGATGGTGGCGGAGGCGGTGGGCGGGAGAGATGATGAGGCGGCAGGCAGGGGGGCTGCCGCCGCCCGGGCATACATCCTGGGGGCTGAGGGAGGGACATCCACAGAGCTGGTGGAAGGGGCAGTGGGGAAGGACGCCGTGGTTGGTGGCGGGGCCGCAGCAGTGGGGGTGGCCCCTGCCATGGAGGGCCCAGTGGTTTTAGCTGGGCCCTTCCCCTTCTTCTTGCCCTGGCCTTTCCCGCCGGCTGGAGGGGCTTCCCTAGAGTCTGGGGAGGCGATGGGCATGACAGCGGTGGAGGTCACCCCGGTGCCCTCCATTGCCGATGCCCCAGCAGTGGCGGTGGCAAGTGGTTAACAGGAGTTGGGGTCAGATAGAAAGGGACAAGCTGTGGGGTGGACAATTCGGGGGGAGGGAGGGCACATGAACCACCGTACGCTTGTCCAGAGAGTCCTGTTTGGTTGGCTGGTGCTTCTGGTCCACGCGGTGGAATCAGGGTGAGCAACTGAGTCCAGAGGCAGATGTTAGATAGCCAGCAAAGATGCCGGGGGGGGGGGGGGGGGGAACAGTGAGGAAGGTCGTAGTGTGGGGGTTGGGAGGACACAGATGGATCGGGGGGCAGCTCCGTGCCACACCCCCCGTGTCCCTACAAACACAATTAAGACACAGTCAAGGCCTCCCCCCACACGAGAGCACAGTTCGAAAGTTACTCAGTCTTAGGCCCCCTCCACGGCGATTTGTAGATTCCCCGGGCGGTGTTCCTCTGGTGGACGGCTTTTTCTCTGTCTATTCCGGGTTTTCTTTTTTTCAGCAACAGCATTCCAGAAATGCCGGAGTAAGTAATAAGAGTCCTTTCGACCGACGACAGGTCCGCAGACAAACAGCAAGAGGCTGGTTCTGGGGGCTGGGTCCTTCCACCCCCCCACCCCCTGGGGAGTGGGCCAGCAGGCCCCCCCCCTCTTGGGGGGGTTTTCAGCTGGAGCGGCAGCAGCGTCCGAGGGTGAGCGGGTGGGGAGATGGGGGGCTAACAGCCGGCCAGCAGCTGGCCAGCACTCTAGCAACAGCAGGAAAGAAAAAAAAACAACAAAAAAAAGAAAGGGAGGAGAAGGGGGGAGAGCATTTGGCCCTGTCGGGGGGAAGCCGAAAGCAGGGGCAAAAAGCAAGGAAAGCCCAGGCCAGAGAGCAGCAGCAGGAGAGCAGGCTAAGTATATCCCTTTTCCCTGGGTCAGGTAACAGGGAAGGTTTTTTTTTTTTTTTTTTATTAAAACAGAAAGAAATTTAATTGTAACAGTTACAAAGAATACAAAAGAATAAAGAAAAACTTAGCAACAAAACAACGCAATCAGAAGGTATAACACAACAGCTTTCAGGAGGGAGAGGTGTTCAGGCTAGCCCAGGCCCAGAGCGGGGGGGCTTCCTCGACACTCGTGGTCTTCCACCCTCCTGAGTTACCTGGTGGCCTAGAGCGGGGGGGCTTCCTCGACACTCGTGGTCTTCCACCCCCTCGAGTTACCTAGTGCCGCGCCCAGGGTCACCGACCCTCCCTCTCCTGAGAGTGCCCGACAAGATGGGCACGGCTGCGGGGTGGGTAATTGGGAGGGAGGGGGGTACACCCATGTGTTATAAGACCCCTCCTAGATGACAATAATGATGGTATTCACAGCAGCTAACGGCTGTGGCTGGCGTCTCTCGCTCTGTCCCTCAATCAGAGGGTCAGACGGAGGGAACCGGACGGGGTCACCGAGCAGAGAACCCCGGACAGCGCCCACCGCTCCTCGAAGGTGTCAAGGGAGTCGGTGGACGCCGCCCAGAGGAACTCCGCCCGGATGCGTGAATGTACTGAGGATCGGAAAACGGCCCTACAATCGCAGGACGCCTCATGAGCCAACCTCCGCTCTCTGGTCTTATAAATGGCTGTTTTAGCCAAGGCTAGGAGGAGGTTAACCAGGAGATCCCGCGATTTGGTGGGGCCACGGATGGGGAGTGTATAGATAAAGAGGTGAGGGGAGAAATGAAGCCAAAAGCGCAAGAGAATATTTGTGAGGAGCCGAAAAAGAGGCTGCAATCTGGCGCACTCTAAATAGACGTGCGCCAGGGTTTCCCTCACATTACAAAAGGGACAAGTCTCCGGAACGGAGGTAAAACGTGTCAAAAACACGCCCGTGCTCACAGCCCCGTGAAGGAGCCGCCAACTGATGTCCCCGACGGGCCTCGGGACCAAGGTGGAGTACAGGCTGGCCCACCGAGGTTGCTCACCCTCCAAAGGTGGTAAGAGATCTCGCCACTTTGTATCGGGGCGGGACACCAGGGTGCGGACGTGAAGGGTATGAAGCGTGAGTGTATATAAATATTGCCGTGGTGCAACTTGAAAACCGACCGGTTGCAATTCATGCAGCCGGCTTGCAGTGAAAGGATGAGGGGTGTGTTGGGATCGGCAGGGTAGGGGCCCGATGGAAAGGTCCGGCGGGCCTGGGGTAAGGGATGGGCGGGGTGCGCCCCCGCGCAAGGCTCGGCTAACATAAGCCCGAGCGGCGGGGGTCAGAGCGGCCTCCACCTCCTGAAGTACGCGCCGGGGGGTGCGAAGGCTGGAGAGCCCCATGCGTCGAGCGAGCGTCAGGGGATCCAGCCAGTCTCCCCGGTCGTAGTCCAGGAGGTCCCCGACCCTCGTAACTCCCGCCAGGACCAACCTCTGGCGCACCGTGCGGGACTCCGCCGCCTGCACACAAAGTTGGGGGTTGTGTAGCAGGGGCTCCGTGAGGAGATCTGCCCCCACGATGGCCGCCACGGACCTGGTCGTTGAAAACAGTTTCCAGGTCCGGAGGAGGTCCTGGTAGAAATCCGGCAGCCCAGAGAGGTCTCGCGGAAAACCTCTCGGACAAAGATAAAAGAGCTGCCGGTCATATCGGAGCCCATGGAAGCGGCGTAGGAAGGCATGCGCCAATATGCTCCACGTCGAACTACCTGCACTATAAAGGAGCCGCTGCAGGGCCTGGAGGCGGAAAACGCGGACCTGAGTGTACAGACACTTCAGGCCCTGCCCTCCTTCCTTCAGGGGCAAGTGAAGAACTCCAACAGGGGCCCAGTGCAATCCTGACCAAAAGAACTCCAGAATCAATCTCCGGAGGTGGGACAGGAAGCCCGGGGCCGGGGCTAGGGTGTTGAGCCGGTACCAGAGCGTGGACAGGACTAGTTGGTTAAGCACCAGTGCTCTCCCCCGAAGGGAGAGACATCGGAGTAGCCTCGTCCATTTCCTGATCCGCTCAATCACGCCGCCTTCCAAATTTTGCCAGTTCTCCGGCGGAGAAGGGTGCGTGGCAGAAAGGTAAACGCCGAGATAGAGCAGAGGGCCGGCACTCCACCGGATGGTCTGAAGCGCGGGTGGGAGGGAGCTTACCTGCCGCCAGCCCCCCACCGCCAAGCCGGAGCTCTTGACCCAGTTGACTCGGGCGGAGGAGGCTGCCGAATAGATGGCTTGGCATGCCTCCACTCGCGCCAAGTCGCCCGGGTCCTGGACCACGAGGAGGACGTCATCGGCGTACGCCGACAGGACCAGCCGCAGCTCCGGCTCCCGCAGCACCAACCCCGTCAACCTCCTGCGGAGGAGACAGAGGAAAGGCTCGATCGCCAGAGCGTACAGCTGGCCTGAGAGGGGGCACCCCTGCCGCACCCCTCGCCCGAAGCTGACCGGTTCGGTCAGGGTCCAGTTGAGCCTAACCAAACACTCCGCGGAGGCGTACAGCACCCGGAGAAAACTCACAAACTGAGGTCCGAATCCAAACGCTCGCAGGGTGCTCAGGAGGTACCCATGATCTACCCTATCGAACGCCTTCTCCTGATCGAGAGACAGGAGGGCGAACGACAGACCATCTCTCCGCCCGAGTTCCAAAAGGTCTCGGACTAGAAAGAGGTTGTCAAAAATGCTGCGACCCGGGACAGTATAGGTCTGGTCTGGGTGAATCACGTCCGCCATCACGGACCCCAGCCGCAGCGAGATTGCTTTCGCTACGATTTTGTAATCCGTGCTAAGGAGCGAGAGGGGACGCCAGTTTCGTAAGTCGCGGAGGTCCCCCTTCTTCGGCAGCAAGGCGAGCACCGCTCGTCTGCACGAGAGAGGGAGGACCCCGCCCTGCAAGGACTCAGCCCAGACAGTGACCAGGTCTGGGCCAAGGATGTCCCAGAACGCGCGGTAAAACTCCACGGTCAGCCCGTCCATGCCCGGAGATTTATTGGTGGGCATGCGACGGAGGGCTTCCGAGAACTCGGCCAGGGTGAGAGGCAGCTCTAGCCGGTCTCGGTCGCCCACGCTGACCGTGGGGAGTTCCTCCCAGAGCACCCCGCAGGCGTCAGGATCGGTCGGATCCGGGGAGAAAAGGTTTGCGTAGAAGTCACGGGCCCTCCCACACATCTCCTCCGGATCCGTGAGGGGGGTGCCGTCTTCCGCTAGAAGGCAGGTGACGTGTTTTTTGGCCCCCCTCGTTTTCTCCAGGGCGTAGAAGAAGCGGGAGCCGCGATCCATCTCCCGAAGGAGGCGGATGCGGGACCGGACAAAGGCACCTCGGGCCCGGTGGTCCTCGAGGGCTCGAAGTTCCTCCCGCTTCTCCCGGCACGCTCCGCAGAGGGACGGGTCCCCGGGGCTGGCGGCCAGGTGCCTCTCCAGCTCTAAGACCTCCCGTTCCAACTGCTCTATCGCCGCATTTCTCCGTCGGCTGGTGCCCCGAGTGTAGTTGCGGCAGAAGAGCTTGGCGCGGACCTTCCCTAAATCCCACCAGCGCCGCACCGAGGGAAAGGCGCGCCACTGCTCCCGCCAGGCCAGCCAAAACTCCCGGAAGGACATCACAAAGCTCTCGTCCTCCAACAGGCTGTTGTTAAAATGCCAGTAAGCCGGCCCCGGTCCCTCTGCACGGAGGGAGACCGTGACGGTAACCAAATGATGGTCGGAAAAAGGGGCCGGCCGAATGGTGGAGGAGTGGGCCTGTGAAAGATGGAGACGGGATAGGTAAATACGGTCTAACCGAGAGCGGTGTGACCGATGGGCCTCCACCCGAACAAAGGTAAACGTGGAAGTATCATCTGGGTGATGGTCACGCCAGACGTCCACTAGGGAGTGATGGTCGACTATGTCTCGGAGAATGGTCGCGGCGGCCGGGCTCGGCTCGGCCCCCGAGCGGTCCCGTTCCTCGAGGGTGGTGTTAAAGTCCCCTCCCAGGATCAGGCACTCGTGTGAATCTAGGGTGTCGAGAAATTCGGACACCTGCTGGTAGAATTGTGGCCGCTGTGAACTCACTTGCGGGGCATAGATATTAACAAAATTGACCACGAGCCCCTCCAGACGAACTCGGAGGTGCAACAAGTGGCCCGGCACGGCCTCAGTGACCCCTAGCACCTCGGGCCGCAGGGTGGGGGAGAACAGGGTCGCCACTCCAGCTTGCCAAGTCGTGCAGTGGCTGAAGTATACCCCGTCCCCCCACTCCAGCCGCCACCTATCCTCGGCGGTTGGGTCCGTGTGGGTCTCCTGCAGGAAAACCACAGAGTACCCCCCCTCCCGAAGGTAGGAGAGCACCTGGGACCTGCGGAGAGCCATCCTACAGCCCCTGGTATTCAGGGTTACAATAATGAGAGGTGTCATGCGGAGGGCTGGGGGGGTGGGGAGTTCTCATTGGTGGGGGTACTCAAGGCCCCCGGCGGGTCGCGTAGTAACCCGTGTCCCATCCCGTGAGTAAGTAAATCTCTCCGGAAGCTGCGGGCCCGCTCGTAGGCCGCGGCACCGCTCTTCCCTTGCCCTCTGCCCTCCCTCATAAGGGCTCTCGCGGCCCGAAGGAGTTGATCAAAGTCCCCCCATTGCTGGAGAGCCAGCTGTGCCCTACCGCGGGCACCACGGCATCGTTCTAAGAACTCCCGTAGTGCATGCCGCAGCTCATGGGGGGGTGGGGTTACAATTCCCAGAGCAGTCCCTGGTGGGGCTCTTGATACAGCCTCGTGGTCCGCTAAGGCGGGTAGGCAGGGTGCGGACCGCCGACGGGGTGTCTGACAGGCTGGGGTTATTAACTCCATCTCATGCCTTGGGGTGGACGGGGATGGCAGGGGGAAAGGTGCAACTCCTGAGGAGTCGCAACTAGAAAACGTAAAGACTGCTCCCTGGGGGGAATCTGCAAAAGGCGGAAAAGAAATAACCCCAGGGGCGGCGGTAGCCTTGCAGGAGGAGGGAAACTGAACCGGAATAGGGGTGGGGGCAGGGGCAGAGGTAAGGCCCTGGGCTTCAGGAGGCGAGCAGCGGAAAGAAGGTGCCTCCCGAGCAGGGTCGGGGGTTAAGGGGCAAGGGAGGGGGCTCCGAGGAATGCTAGGTACTGGCTCCGGGGTGGTCGTGGCAGCCATGGCATCAGGTGGTAAACCACTTTCCGTGGGGTGCTCACCCGGAAAGGCAGTCAGGGGGAAAGGACATGGGGAAAGGGGGCCTGGGGTGAGATTGCCCAAATCGAGGTCGGCCGGCAGTAAATCATCCCCTCCCTGGGTGACCGGGGTCAAATCTAGAGCTTCAATCTCTGCATACACAGAGGAGAGGCCAACTCCCACCACCCCAGGGGCCTCTCCGCTAGGGCCCGCCTCAACGGTCACGTCGGGGTTCGTAGGGAGTTCAGGTGGTATCCGGTTAGAAGGGGCTTCCTCCGGGGCTTCGGAGGGGAGGGTCCCCCGCGGAGGGGGGATTCCATCCTCCAATGCTGGTCTATCTTCACCTCCCGACACCAGCGAATGGATCGCACTCGTGGCCGAGGCGGGAGGCTCAAGGTCGGTACCTCCCTTCCTGGTCTTCCGGGGGGCTTCCGCGTCAGATGAATGCAGCGGAGCTCGAGCCCTCCGCTTGCCTCGCTTCCCCTGGACTACAGTCCAGCCCTCCATGGCGTCGTCCGGGGGTTGAGTAGCAGGGGACGGAGCGGGGCGCGGAGGCAGAGGTTCGGGGGTTCGGGGGGGTAGCGGTAAGGCAGCATTAGGGACGGGGGGTTCTCCTCGGGGCGAGCCCTCTCCTGCACCCGGTAAAAGCTTTGCCACACCCTCCTCTATAGGCTCTGCCGAGGTGGTTACAGCAAGAGCGGGACTCCCGTGGTCGCCCGGGCGTTGTTGGAGAGGTGCCTCTTGGGCCCGGACGGGGGCAGCGTTGGATCGGGTGGGAGGAGGGGTGGTTTCAGGTGCCGGGTGGCCAGGGGTGTCGGCAACGACAGGGCCGATATCCTGCCGGGTCTCGGGGGTCTCAGGTGCCTCTCTCCCCCGGGCCAAAGGGCAGTCCCTGCGGACATGCCCCGCCGAGCGGCAGAGGTAGCACCGGGCCTCTCCGGTGGAATAAAAGACCCTATAGCGGGCTCCCTGGTAGGGGACTAGGAAGGACCCCTCGAGCGCCTCTCCGTCACGCACCCCCGCCGGCAGTGAAATCTGCACTTGCCGGCGGAACGAAAGGACGTGACGGAGGGCGGGGTCCTTGCAGCCTAACGGGAGAGGGCTGATAGCAGAGACAAGCTTCCCCAGGGCAGAGAGAGCAGGTAACAGGGCAACATTAGGTAAAAAGGGAGGAACGGAGGTGAGGACGAAGCGAACGCCCAGATCTTCTAGCGGTTCTAGGGGGAGAAACACCCCCCCCACCACTAGGCCCTTCTCCACCGCCTCCTGGGCGGCAGTCTCCGAAGCCAGAAAGAAAACGACCTTCCCATACATCTTGGAGGCCGCCACAATGGCCATGGGTCCTACCACTTTCGCCAACGCCTGCACGTATGCCTTCACGTGGGGCGAGGCGGGCACTAGGAGGCAACGGACACCGTGCTTCCTGGTCAGGGCGGGAAGAGGGCCCCGGTTGCTAGTGATGGCAGCGGAGGTAGTGGGTGGGCGAGATGAGGAGGCGGCAGGTGAGGGGGGGCCTGTCGCCACCCGGGCATACGTCCTGGGGGCCGGGGGAGGGATGGTCGCAGAGCTGGTGGAGGGAACAGCTGGGAGGGGTGCCGCGATCGATGACGAGGCCACAGTGGTGGGGGCGGCCTCTGCCACGGAGGGTCCAGCGGCATTAGCGGGGCCCTTCCCTTTCGGCCCACTTCGATTTTTCCGTCTAACTGGGGGGGGGGGTCCTAGAATCTAATGGGGTAAGAACCAGAGCAGCAGTAGTAATTGCCCCGGTGCCTCCCACTGCCGAGGCCCCAGGGGGGGCGGGGGCAGGGGTTCTAACAATGGAGGCGGTGGGGAGATCTTGAGGGGTGGGCAGGGGGGTAAATGGGGAAGGGACAACCAATTTCGTCAGAGGGGCCTTGCGTCCCTCCTTCTCTGCCATTGTAAGCAGGGAGAGACAGGGAGACACTGGGAGGAGGAGGGGGGGCAAAAATCGGGGTCCGGTAGTAGGGGTAGGCTATGGGATAAACAATCCGGGGGGGGTGGGGGGGTGGAGGGAGGACGACCCACCACAGGTGTCCAAAGAGTCTCGCTTGGTTGGTTGTTATGCCCGGTCCGAAAGGCAAAGTCCAAAGCAAACAGCTGGGTCCGAAGGTAGATGGCAGATTGCCAGCAGGGACGAAGCAGCGGGGGCCGTGATAGTCGTAGCAGTGGTGGGGGGGTTGGGGGCACCGATGGATCTGGGGGTAGCTCCCTGCTACACCCCTGTGCCGCCACAGACGCAGCTGAAATGCAGTCAACTCCCCCCTCCCGAGGGTAAAATTCAAAAGAAATCCCTCAGTCTTACGGCCTCTCTCCACGATGATTCATAGCAGCCCGGGCGAGTTCTCCGGCCTCTGGCGTCTGCTGCAGCTGTTGGCTCTGTCCCAAGGCTCTCGGCAGCTAGGAATGTTGTAATGATAAGGAAAAAGTCCAGGCAAAAAACAAGACAGCTGGGTCTGGGGGCGTCCACTCCCCTCTCCGGACAGCGGGTCGGCAGTCCTCCCCCCTCCTCTGGGGGTTTCAATTAAGCAAAGAGCAAAGTCCAGAAGCAGGCAGTGGGGGGGGTGCTGGCGACCGGCCAGCACACTGACGCAGCTCAGAAAAACGGGAAAAAACAAAACCAAAAAAAACAAAGCGTCCGGCCCAAATGCGGGGGGGGAAGCTAAGCGAAAGGAAAAGTGTGAAAAATCCGGGCCGGGGGGCTTTAGGAAAGAGAGGAAAGCAGATAGCTCAGGAGCGAGCGAGAAACGATTCCGTCTCCCGTAACAGGGAAGGTTCCAGAACAATCAGGAACCTTCTGGAGACAATTAAGACAGGCTGATTAGAACACCTGTAGCCAATCAAGAAGCTGCTAGAATCAATTAAGGCAGGCTAATCAGGGCACCTGGGTTTTAAAAAGGAGCTCACTTCAGTTTGTGGTGTGCGTGTGGGGAGCTGGGAGCAAGAGGCACTAGGAGCTGAGAGTGAGAACGTGGACTGTTGGAGGACTGAGGTGTACAAGCATTATCAGACACCAGGAGGAAGGTCCTATTGTGAGGATAAAGAAGGTGTTGGGAGGAGGCCATGGGGAAGTAGCTCAGGGAGTTGTACCTGTCGCCCAGCTGTTCCAGGAGGCACTCTAGAGAGCTGCATTCCACAGGGCCCTGGGCTGGAACCCGGAGTAGAGGGCGAGCCTGGGTTCCCTCCAAATCCTCTGAACTCCTGGTCAGACACAGGAGAAGTCAACTGTGAATTCAGAAAAATGGCCAAGCTGAGGGCTGCCGTGAAGCTTCAAGGCGAGCAAATCCGCCAATAAGCGCAAGACCCACCAAGGCAGAGCAGGAACTTTGTCACAGAAGGTATATTTATGCTTTTGCCTACCAGTTCATTGCAGGTGAAAAACAAAATCTTCCAGAAGATGTGATGCTGGGAGAATTTTGATTTGGTATGGGTTGAAAATCAGTCTTTAAATGTTGGGTTGATTTTGACTCATGCTGATTGTCTAGTCTTGCTTCTCTGATGTTCACAGAAAAAAATAAAAATTCTTGCATAAAAATGCTGCAGACACATGGACATGCATGGTTTATATGCACAAGTTGCTGCTCAGCTGAATGCATGTACACATGACCAGTGCAAACCACACCTGATCAGCACACACCTGTGTCAGGTATTTCCATGCTTAATATAGGTGTGTGCAAATATATACACTCAGTTCTGCGTGCCTAACTATGAATCTCTAGGCCACAGTTTATGTATTATGCTGTGGAAAACTTACTGATGAAAAACCAACCAGGATTAGAAAAGAAATAAATTAGTACCTGAATATCTGTGTTCCCTCTACCAATTATGTCATAGAGAATCCAGTAGTTGAATACAATACTGAATAGGTTAGACAACTTCACTTGCTCAATACATTTAAACTACACTATCATTCTTCCCTGTAATGAGCCAAATCTTAGTTTAAAAATTAAAGGGACTGCATTCTGTTCTTTGAATTTGTGGACAAATTCAAAATGTATAACTGCTCTCAATATGTTTTAACTGAGGCCTGCAATAGAAAAGACAATCTGAGTAAACATGACATGGTGGTGAAAAGAGAAGTACAATGCAGCAGAAGAAAGACGAGCTATTTTAAAAAAAGTGACTTGTTCACTATCTCAGCACTTTCATCCTGGCTCTCCAGATATATAGAGCACATTGGCAGCAGGCATACAGAGCTTTTCAATGCTTACTAAACAGCAGCCTCTAGTGGAAAGCCAATAAAATATACTAGATGTCTTGTATCACTTTAGTTGTCCAATATTTGTTTCAGAGATACTGTGGGCATACGTCTGATGAGCAAAGGAATGAAACCCAATTAATATGCATCTTTTAAAATCCTTTTTAAAACTAATAAAATTTTCAAAACTACTGATGATCAATTAAATCATGATCACAAAAAGAGTAAAACACATCAAAATGTTATTACTGTTTGTTTCACTATTTATACAGTATTTAAAAAGGAATCTGAAAGAGGGAGATAACCAAACTGCATATCAGACAATTCACCCATCTGAATTAAGAAGCCTACCTAAATAAATCCTAAATGGATTAAGGGATTAAGGGACCCAACCCTACTTAACAAAGCAGTTAAGCATGTGCTTAACATTATTATTTATTAATTACTATTTGTATTACAGTAGCACCTAGAAGCCCCAACCAAGATTGGGGCCCCATTGCGCCAGGCTCTGTACAAATACACAGTAAGATAGTCTCTGTCTTTCATAGAATCATAGAACTGGAAGGGACCTCAAGAGGTCATCTAGTCCAGTCCACTGCACTCAAGGCAGGACTAAGTATTACCTGGTTGAACAGCCTTATCTCAGTCAGAAACCTAAACACAAGACTACTCTGAATGGATATAATTTTCCTGATGCTCCTATTAGTTTATTCTTTTGCCCCACTTTGCTTCTATGATCCAGTCTCTTTCTCCTACTGGGTCTTTTAAACTTCACTTTTTCCTGACAGCTCCTCTGCCTTTCTTGCATCTATACCCATTGCCAACACCACATCTTCACAATCTCTCTTCCTCTCCTCCTAGGAGCTAGGACTGCAAATTATGGGGGAAGTCTTGCACACACATTCTCTAGTGTGAATGGGAAATCTCTGTTCACAGCCTGCACGAAGCCTGTGGCTTGTTTCTCAGCTGTGATTGCACCTGTTTCTCTTTGGCTTTGCACGTTTTATCCCCTCTAGCAATACAACTAACCTGAGCCAGTATCATTAGCAATAAGGAAGCAAGAGGTAGAACCCTGAAGATGGGTGTACAGCTGCTGGCTCCATAAAGAGCTGCCATACTCAGATTATTTATGTCATTTTACTATCACACACCTCATAGTGCTGTAGCAGGATCATTAATTTAGAGAGTAATGGGCAGAAGGACAAAAATCCTTAGTGCCAACAGGGCCTGGTGCTAGTCAACCCTGACTATTAAAGATACACATCTGGATTGGAGCAGAAAATTCCCTATAAAGGGCAGCAGATGGCTACAGTGAAGGGAGAAAACTCAGGAAGCAAGGGAAGATTCTGATACCAGAGCTAGAAACCTGAGGTTCTAGCCAGGTAGGGCCTGGGAGTCACAACAGACAAGGGCTCTGGCAGGAAGGCCTGAGAGTAGGGTGAACTGGAAATAGCTGGGAGTAAGCAGGCTCCAGTAGAAAACCTGGGAAGATGTTGGGTTTCCCTACTGGGACTACAGGCAGGAACAGGCTGGGAGTGACCTGACAAGATGGTAACACTGATGGACTGTGGTTTTGGACTTTGTTTTATTTTGGAACTTTATTTATGTGAATTAACTTGGACCACAAAGAAGGGATGGTGAATGGACAAGAAAAGCCTCTGAGTCAGTTGTTTAAGAAGCCTGTGATAAAAATTGTTAGCAGGGCATGGTAAAGACACACCTAGTCACAAGAGGTTGCATGGCAAGTGTCTGACCAGTTACAAAGCTATATGCGAGGGAAATAGCAGATAATGTTAAATTTCAAAAAGACAGAGGCTGGCAACCTATACTATCCACCTAAAGGTTCATATTCACAACAGGTCTTGACAGTTAGAGCTGAGAAGGGGCAAAAAACACCTAAAGAAGACAAAGGAGGACACGGGCTGGCCTTTCCCTGAGGACATCTGGAACGCTACTGATAGAGCTCCCATGTTGCTGGAAGTAACATAAGGCCCTGCCATCAGTGAAAAACACAAGTAGCCCCAAATACAGGATCCACTGCACACAGACTATTGCCATAGGAACGGTTTTGAGAACAAAACGTAGCAGGGCCTGAAGCGAGGACTGTGAGTGGTAATGCACATTTATTTGCAATCTCCTGTACTTTAGACATGGGGCCAGATACTTAGCCTCTTTTTCAGCTGCTTTATACAAAGCAGTTGGGAATTCCTGCAACACAGGAGCATCCTTAGCAGTGTAACACTGATGAAACCCAGAAAAAATGATTCTATCTCCCCATCTAAACTTACAGCCAAGGTTCTTTTATGCCTGCCTCTCACTGCCCCGGGGACGGGGGAGTCGGGGGTTGGATAAGCACTGCCTTCCTCTTCACAGCTGGTCTCTGTGGCTGTTTGCAGGGAGACCAGCTGTAGTATGTGCTTCCCCAGCCTGGGGCCCAGGCAGACTCAGTAGAGCACCTACCTACTCTTCTTGCATTGTCCCTGGGGTGCTCATTGCCCATCAGAGAAGCACCCAAAGCAGGCTATCACCTTCTCTTAGGGTTATCACCTGCCCTAGGTGTTGTGGCAATGCCAAAATTCAGGAGATTGACCCACCTCCTTCAGCTGCAGTATTGCCAAAATCATGATCCCACAAAATACCTTGGAGCCTAAGTAATGGTGCACTGAACTGGGAGCTAGGAGACTATCAGTTGAAAGCTCACATCTTCCACTCACTGCTATTAACATTCCTGTGCATTTCACAACTGTTATAATTGAGCAAGTCTCCAGATTGCCCCCTCCTCCCATGAAGCAGGCTAGTATCATTTCCCCTCTTTTACATATAATGTAACTTCTGGCAGAGCTGGGAATAGAACACAAGTCTGTGACCCAAGTCTCAGCCAAACTGCCTTTCCAAAGGTATCCCTTAAATCTGTGTGCTTGACTGCATTCTAGGTAACCACTAGATCGTACTCTTCTCCAAGAAAAAAGGAACAGAACCCAAGCATCCTATTTCCCAACATTCTACTGTTGTTTAGCAAATAGTTGTGTGACCCCCTAGTCATGGTGTGTGTCAAACCTCTCCTTTAGTGATTAGTCCACAGGGAAAAGAGCAGCCTACTTCTACTACCACTAACTCCTTCACTTAATTGGTAAAAGTCTGTACTGTGGATCTGAAGAAGGTTCTGGGTCCAAACCCTGATGACAATCCACCTGGGGAAAAATAGTATGTGATTATATAATTAAAGACTGTATCATAATGCTCAAGAGGATCACATCGAGGTTTCATGAGAACCTAGAGTCTGGCATTTCCTAACTTTTGAGTGTTTGAGTGCGCAACTTTAATATTTTAATTTATAGGGTTTTTTAAAAATGCAGTATCTGTCCATCTATCTATTGAACTGCATGGCACCCTATGTGACCATTTATTGTGGGACTGGATGTCTCTCTCTTTTAATCTTTCCTCAAAATTGATTTCTGTGGCCACTTGACATTTTTGTAGCTCTTTTCAGAGTTCCCTTCAACTTTTCAAGATCTTTCTGGTAACGTATTCCTCATAAAGGGTGTCTAGCTGAGAAATATGGTAGATAGATGGTCAGACAAAACTGAATGCCGTATTTCAGGTATGGTCACATCAGAACCATGTTGAGAAGGTTTATTACTTGTCTGGACTGTGACATAATACCTTTACATATGCAGCCCAGAACTGAATGATCCTTTTCTTTCCAGTTGAATTGTACCGCAAAATCATATCTCACTGTCTGGCCACTATTATTTTTTGTCTCATTCAGCTTTACTGTTTCCAGGTTTCTCTCTGACACTTAGTATATATTTTTCAGATTATTTTCTCCCATCTTTTTTCTCTGATTTGTGATTATCCAATTAATGAGCAGAAATATACCATATGACCCACATGGTCACTCCAAACTAACTGAAACATCTCAAATTTTGAATATAAAGTTCTTGCAATGAACCAATCCTGCACAAATGTGTAGACCTAAACTTATTAATAAAATGGTCTGGCAAATAATTTTGAATAACAAGTACACTTGAGAAAACTTACCTGTTTTGTGGACAATTTGCTAGTAGAAAAAGAGATGAAACTTGTCAAAAAGTTATTTTCTATGAACTAATTATCAATTTCAAATAATCACACTTCCATGACAGGGTTTACAAGCCACATAGCAGGTTTCCTAACAAACCCCCTTTGAATTAATTTTGAGAATAAGATTTTATGTGGGACTAGATTCTTAGCTGATATAAATCGATATAATTTCATTGAAGTCAATAGAGCAACACTGGCTTATACCAGAAGAGCATCTAGCTCACAATTTCAAATGATTTACTAAAATCCAGTGGCTGGATTTTCTACTCTGCAGAGGTCACTTGGGACAGCTACTCCCCTCCATGCCCAGTTTAGAAAGGGGGGCATGTCAGGAGAGTATGGCATGGACATAGCAGCTATATAGCAGAGCTCCATTGCACCTCATTCTCTACTGGTGTGAGTTAAAGCTTCAGAGGAGCAGCCCTAACTTATATCAGGTCTGGGTGGCTGAAGATCAGAAAACTGAATTGGCTTCCTGTGCTGAATCCAAGAACTTATGTGGCAAAGGTGTCCCTAATATGGTAATTCTATCCAAAAAGGCAATCAAATTTGTCTAGGAAGCTTTATTTTTTATAAACCTTTCTATAAAAAATTTCTAGGCCAGGCCAAGATGGGACTAGAGAGAGAAGAAAAAGAGTGCAGAGCAGAGAAAGAAAATGAGATAAGAAAATCCAGGAGGACAGAGAATTCAGGCAGAAGGAGAGACATAACTATAGTAAGGTAGGACTTGGATGGATAAATATATGCAAGGGTACACTGGAAAGAGGTGAAAATGAATGGAAGGGAACAGCATTGTGAGTAAAGGGGGGAATGCCTGCTTCTGATTATTATTATAGTTATTTATTCCTTACATTACAACAGCACCTAGAGGCCCCAACTGAGATCAGAGGCCCATTGTCTAGGTTCTGTTGCACAGGCATAGGAAGAGACACCCCCTCCTCCAAAGAATTAAAGGCAAGATTTTTTAAAGGTATTTAGGCATTGCAATGCTCAGGACTTTAATCCTGACTCAAAAAGATGCCTCTGGGAGCAAATCTTCTGCATTGGAATGAACCAGATTGCATTAAATGGCAGATATTTTCCAATAAGTGTTGTGTGCATTCCCCTCTCTTCACACACATCTCTTTTTGAAAATTACTCATTTACTTCAACCATGAAGGGGAAGGGAGGCATGAGGATAGAACAGTGTCATCACTTGCTGAGATGTTGAATACTAATAGAGACCTTGGAAGTGCCTTGCATATGGCCCGAGGCGAAAAGTCAGTGAGTACCACTGCACTATGCTGACATGTCAGAAAATCAGATTGGTTGACTGGATCAATGAATCATGCACACAAAGGCTGGGGGTAAAACTCCTTTGCATTCAGACTAATTATATAGATCAGTTATTATGTGCCATGTAGTCTATAAAAGGAACACTGAAATACTCAGAAAAACAAGCCATAATATAAACTAGACCACATTATGCAAGAATCTCTGTAGCTTCTGCTGGAACTGACAGCATAGAGCTAATGGATTTCCTAGGAAAATGACAGTGTGCTACTCTGGAGTTATCAGAGGATTGATTGAAAGCTATAAAATACTCACCCCAAACCAACCCAAGGGTACTCCTTCCAAGAACACAATGCTTGTGACTTTAGTGGAAATGAGAGATAAGGAGAGGATCCTTCAGGCAACCTGGAAAAAAGAGGCATTGAATTCCAAGGGCAAATGATAACGATTTCTCCAGACTTCAGCCAAAAGATACAAGAAAGAAGGAAGTGGTAGAACTTTAAAAAGCCTTTGCAGATTTTAAAAGTCAAGCCTGTCTTATATCTTTGGAAACTGGGAGTTCTACATGAAAATAAAGCTTACATCTTCTGGGATTCAGATTCAATGAAACAGATCTTAACAGATATCACCCCTGCTTTTGCTCTAAGACATTCAGACAGCGGGCTTGATTAATTCCTTGTGTTTTGCTGGCAATCCCAGGAGACGGGGCCCTGGCAATGGAAATTATGTGCAGAGGGAGTTGGTGAGAATTATAAGTAGTCTTCAAACTCCCCATCAAAGGGACTGGAGCTAGGTGGTGCAGGGCATCTGGGAAATAAGCTGATTCAAGGTCTGGGATCCCCTGAGACCCATTTCCACTCACTTCCCAAAAACTCAGTTAAACTCTAGAATTCAATACTCATGTACCTTTATTTAGCATACAGCATCACTACGTCCACACTGGCCAGGCTCAAATGCAGGGGGTAGATGCAGGGTACATCACAAATTCAAAGTTACACATCAAAACTTTTCCGTATATACATCTTTACTAACCCCTGCATTCCTGACTATACAGTGCAGGACATGCTTCCTGATTGGCTTGGTTACTTTTCAGGAACCAATTCCTGTACAACGTGCTCTGTTCATGTATAACATGACAGTATGGGTTTATCTTGTCATTTATCCCTAGTGCAAGGTTGATCCTGCTTGTCTTAGCTAGACTGGCTCCAGCCTAATGCTTGTGATGCCCTTATTTACAACTTAATCTTCCATTGATCTTTCCAATCATACCCACTGAGAAATGAGGTCTTACTTATGTCAAGTTAGGTCTACATTCCACTCCTTTTGTTTTTCTTGTCTTTTCGGTTAGTATTCATTTCATTTGCACCATATTCCATTTTTTCTGTGCTTGCTTTTTCAAGTTTACTAACCAGTAACACATCCCCAAGACCACAGTATTTGTACTTATTTGAACCACCATTAATACTAGGCTTAAAGTACGAACGAGGGGGTGCAAGTGTAACCTACATGCCTAATAGGGAGACATTTAAGAGATTCAGAGAGGAAAGAACCAGTTGTGTCTGGATCATTGTTGCTAGGCAGATGCACAATTAGCATTCCACACCCAGAAGTTTTGTGGCAGTTTTGGGAATGCTCAATAGGCTCCCTGAAACTGAACTAACAGACTCCACTGAGGGCAAGTAGTCAGGGCAGCTGCCTTACAAAAGGACATGTGACCTGTGTGGGTTGGCAGAAGTTTAGCCATAGGTGTAGAATTCAGGCTGTTTTCCTGTACCTCTGAAGCATTTTGCATCAGGTTGGTAATATTTTTAACTTTCCAACAGGAAAGTATGGGCAGCCTTAGTTACAGAAAGGAGAAATTGGGAGGTAAAACTAACTTATTTCACTTTAATTGTACTCTTTAAATGTTATTTGATTGTAGCTATATTGTTTTCATCAAATTGTATTACCCAGTATGGTTTACCAACTCCTGTCTTATTTAAATGTGATGAGAGAGAAAGAGTCCTCTATATTTTGCTACTCTCAGTTTTGTATTTTTCTTGTAAAAGGGTTATATAATTATATACTTAATACTGATTGGTTGGTTAATTAGTTAGCTGACTAGCTGAGCGAGTTCACAGTCCAGCAGAGGAGCAGAAAGAGTCTGCGTGTGTTCCAGTTGGAGATTTCTGCTAGCAAGAGGAGGGGAGATATTATTGAAGCATTTTTGACTCAGCAGACTGTATAAAGTTGATCAACAAAGACTGAGACTCAGGTGAACTCAACCTAAGCTTTTGGAACTCTAGGTGACTTCTCACTGTGTTTCTCTGGGGACTAACCTATTTGTTTCTTTTGTTTATATTTATCTGTAACTGTGTTGTCCCAGCCAAAAACCTGTGGTACCCCAAAGCACATACTGTGTCTCTCCTTAATGACTAGTCAGGCCCAATTTCCCCCCCAAAGATCCAGTTCATTTGGGCTGAGCGCTCACATAACTCTGTGTGCTCTATTCTTTTTCTGTGTTTATTTCATCTCCTCCTTGTGTTGCCACTTTCTCAGTGGGATAATGCTACTTATAAGTCCCATTTTCTATTGTACCCATACTGTTAACATATACCAGTTCTTTAGTATTCCCTCTCCATCTAGGAATAGCAATTATAATTGACATAGTCAAATTATTAATTTCATGTGTTGCCCAAGGTCCAGGCCCTTCTAGCCCTGCAAATTGCAAATTTTCTTCCCCAATATTATAAATTCCCTTTTCCACTAGTGTGGTCCTAATCAGTGTAGTGTTTAACAATCTTGACCATTCCTTCTGCCTTATTTCTTCCGTTTCCTGACTTAAATGCATAACAAATTTGGTACCATACATGCTAGAAGCAATTTCTTGAGAAATATTATTTTTAGTCAGTGAATCAACAATAGTATTTACAGATTTATTAATTCATTTTAAAGTTTGCACAATGGAGTGCATATTGCTCATAGTCATTGCCTGCTGTTGCAAGGTTAAAGTCCTACTTCCTCCTCCTTTCTCAATGGCTTGTCCAAATCCAAGAGTTAAGGAGTTAATTTTAAAGTTCAGTCCCTCTGCAGAATTCCATAGTGAGACCATGACACCTGTGCCACCCATTATTGTTGCCAATGTATCCCTCTTTTTCCTAGGGTTCTTAAGTCCTTGAAATAAGCCTCCCACCTACTACTGCCATAATCAAATATTGTTTTTGAACCATTTCTTAGCAGGGCCTGGGAGATCCCAGGCAATCTGTATTTTGTAAAATTTAAAATAAATGGGGGGTGTATCCATCCTATATCTTCCATCTCTGTCTCATGATAAGGGTGTATAAGAGTATGCTTTTCTGGCCATGGAGTGGTTACCAGACAAAATAAAGGGGAGGGTGCTGACCCCTGTGGAGAGAGGACAGCATGGATGTGTGTAAGTGCCAGTACTGGGTTTACAATGGCGCCACGGCGCCAGGCCCAGGCTCCAAAGGGGCCCCAGCCCGCTCTCAGGTCAGGGGGCTAGGAGCACCCCCACCACCCCAGCCCTCACCCCCAGCCTCCTACCCTGACTCCTGCACCCCCCCCACATACCGAGCATCCCCACACCCCATGCCCTGACTCCTGCACCCTCCCACCTCCCCACTCCCACCCTGAGCATCAGCACCCCCCACACATACATTCCCACCTGCACCACTCGCACCAAACAGGAGCTGCCCAGGTAAACACTCCACACCCCAACCTCCTGCCCCAGCCCTGAGCCCCCTCCTGCATCCTAACTCCTGGCCAGACCCTATATACACCCCAACCCCAGCCCGCTCCTGTACCCTAACTCCCTCCCAGACCCTGCACCCCCAGCCCTGACTCCTGCACCCTGCTCACAAGCCCCCAGCCCCCTGCCCTCCCTGACTCCTGCATCCCCACACATCCCCACCTGCACCCTTCACACCACATGGGAGCTACCCCAGGTAAGTGCTCCACGCCCCAACCTCCTGCCCCAACCCTGAGCCCCCTCCCACACCCTAACTCCTGGCCAGACCCTGCACCCCAACCCCCAGCTTGCTCCTGCACCCTAAGTCCTGGCCAGACCCCACACCCCAACTTTAAAAAAAATTTTTTTTTATAAAGCACTCTTATCCAAAGCGCTTTACATTAGTTAGCTAACGGTACAAACAATATTTGGAAAAATCATTAAGTGGTCCGCCGAAACCCTCAGCGATTTTCAAATGGTCCATGGAAAAATAAGTTAGACTAGAAAAACAATCAAGGTACCTCACTTTATTTTCATGTACTTGCTATTACTTATGGGAGGAGGATGAAGAAAAAAAGAATAAAAAATGGGGGCGGGTGGGGAGATAAGAGAGAATGTTCTTTTTCTTGCCTGGGTCTCAAGGAGGGGCCCCAAAAATGAAGCTGAGCACAGGGCCCCCACTAACTCTAAATCTGCCACTGGGGCTGACCCACTCCCCACACTGCTGCCAGGGGCTGGGGCTGGCCCCTAACCCCACCAAGCTCCATTCTATCTGGGGCTGACTCCCACCCCGAAGCCCTGCTGCCTGACACCTCGCGTCACCACCCCCAACATGCACATTCCTCCATGCCCCGCGAGGGGGACGCACTGGACTTTTTTGGTAAACTGGGCATTTGTTCCTTTGATCAGCTGGCAAGAGCAAATGGGATAAATGCCCGTTTTTGTCAAAAAAGTCAGGATGGCCAGGACAGAGCTTAAAAGGGAACTGTCCCGGCCAAACGGGGACATATGGTCATCCTATCTCCAGGCAAGTGGGTCCTGAGGGAGTCCGGCCCGGGCAGGGTCAGACCCTGACCTGGCTAATCACGCTGCTTCTGAGAGGCTGGAGTGATTCCTCACCCTGGCACTGGACCGGCCCCGGTCGTGCTGCCAGCTCAGCCTGGCAGACATCGTCACCTCCGAGCATGGCCTGTGAGTGTGGCCAGGGGGCAGGATGTGAGGGAGTGGATCTCTGGAGGTGTGTGTGTGCGGGGCTGCTGGCCAGGGGGAGGTCTCTTGCGGGGGAGGTCTGTGTGTTGGGATGCTGGGCAGTGGGGGGTCTGATTGGGGTGCTGTGTAGTTGTGGTTGTGGGCTGTGGGCAAGTGCATTGGGCTGTAGTGGTGCGGCTGTGTGGGGCGTGCTGGGCAGGGGTGGTAGTGTGCAGGCGGCTGCGCATTTGTGGTGGAGGGTGTGTGTGGGGGTTGCTGGGCGTAGCAGTTCCAGGGGACGCTGGGCATAGGGAGTCTGGGGCTGTGTGGTACGGCATGGGCCCACCCCTGAAGGGAAGGGGCACGCTGGCAGCACAGGGCTGGGCGGGCCAGTGTGAATCTGGCAACTGCCAGTTTGTGTACAGTGCCCTTGCACTGGACTGGGTGGAGCGGGGCCGGCCCCACCATGCTATGCCCCATTGCCCCTGGCTGGCCCCTTGCTCTGGGGACCGACCTTCCCACGCCATGCTCCTTTGCCCCCAAGGGGGCCCACAAATATGTTTGGCACTGGGCCCATGAAAGGTTAATCTGACCTTGGTAAGTGCCTGAGGGGCTGTGGGCTCGCTGCATGGAACCACCCTCCACCAAAGCCACCAAGAAGAATTGAGAACAATACCAACTATCCATCCGGGTCCAATGCCAATACAACCATTCTATCTGAGCACACACGTAGCACTGAAATTTCAGAGCATGCCATACTCCCTTAAGTTCACATTGACCAACTGGACTTCAGAAACCACCTTGACATTCCAAACCCACAATGACTGGAGTTGTAAAACCCTTGTAGAGGCAGGTCATTGCATGCCACAGAACACTGTGGACCATATTCCTACTCCTTTTGGTAGCTAAACAGTAGGACCCTAACACACATGCGTGGTACTGTATGATTGAAGATGACCATTCATATAATTGTTGCTACCATTGTTACAAAGTTGCAGTATATCTTGTACAAAGTATGTCATGTAAGGTATTGATGTAAAAGTTACAATCTATCAAGTAGGATTATCCTAGTTAAATCCATGTGTCATCACTGTATCTGAAGTTATGAATATTTGTATCTTAAACATGTGTTGTATTCATGAGTGACACCCCACAGACATTTACATCAGAACTAGTCAACTATGTGTTGATGGACCATTAAGGATGTTTAACTCTCACACTGGACCATAGAAGAAACTCACCCACCCAGTAAGCCTTTCCTTGAATACCTCAGACAGCATGGAGCCAATGGCTACCCTGGAGAGTCAGCAAAACATGTAAGGACATGTGTTAAGGACCTGTGAGCCAAGACTCCATCTTGGGCCAGTAACTTTCCATATACCTGGGCTGAAGGTATATAAGTGGAAGCTATGACATCACTGCTTTGACTTCATTTCTGGCTTCATTTCTCTGAACTGGATTTCTAACAAGGAAGCTTTGAACAAGGACCGATGACCCCAGTCTGTTTGGGTGATTTCAGAGAGACTTTTTACACGCTAGCAGACTATTTCATCACTGCTACAAACCTTATTCAAGGACTTTGCAATCATTTATATGTATATGATTTTTAACCAGTTATAAACTTTATTCTTTTATTAATAAATTCTTAGTTAGTTTACTAATGATTGGCTGACAGCGTGATATTTGGATAAGATCTGAAATATATATTGACCTGGGGTAAGGGTTTGATCCTTTGGGATTGGTCGAATCTCACATATGGTGAATTGGGTTTTCAATCACCTCTCATTCTATTAGACCATTTTGTCTGGACAGGAACCAAGGGCTGGAGTGCCTAAGGGGCACTGTCTTTGGCCTCTGGTTAACCAGTGTGGTGCTATAGAAGCTCTTTGTTATTGGTCTGGTAGATCTAATTATAGAATAAACCACGAGTTTTTGGGGTGTGCCTGCCCTGTTTCTTGCAGTCTGCCCTGAGTGTGTCATTCTTAGTGTGGTCTATTCTAGACATCAGTGACACCATGCATGGCATGGTAGATCACCTCTTGCTTCTATGACTCCAAGCACAGTGCCATAGGGTTTGCCTCAAGACCAGGTGAACATGCAACATCTGTCTCAGCACCACACCGAAGTCTTTGGCTTTTTGAAGGGATAGGAGGGGCAACCCGAATAGCTGCACAGATTCTCCACAGACCCAGCACTGTACCAAACCACAAGAGTGCCCCCCAATGTTGGAAACCAACCCCACTACATGGATTCAGATCTTCAAGACAAAAAGGGAAGAAACCATCTCTTACTTCTTTTTTTTAAAAAAAAATCTACTTTAAAGTGGCTGTCGTGGACTGAGCTCTGTCCTTTGTCTCCCAGATCTAGTAAGTATACGGAGGGGTCAAGTTGATCCAACACTAAGTACGGACATCTTTGGGAAAAGGTGACATGGGAGCCTGATCTTGAATCCCACTTGATGTTTGGTTAGGTCTCATTTGGCATTGAGCCACACCTTGGTCTTCTGTACTTCTGCCTCATCTGCCACCATCAGGCTCTTTTGCACCTGTAACATTTGACCCAGGCCTCTCGAAAGGCTACAGTAGCCAGATGGGCTGGAATAGGGTTAATCGTATCCTCCTATACTCTCATTAGATGCCCCATCAAGGCTTTGCATGGGGAAAAGCCCATGGATCTGGATTCCCTAGCTCTGGTGTGCATTAGTATTAGTGGTTATATTTCATCCGAATTGCTACCTGTTGCATTAACCCCTTTTCTTACTTCAGATTTGATGGTCCTTTTCATTTGCTCCATTTGCCCTGGTGCTGCTGGATGCTAAGAGATGTGGATTTTCTGATCAGTATCCATGAATGTGTCCACTTCTTTGACAAATGCGTGACCACAAATTACATTGTCACTAGCACTCTAATCTCCAGGAACTCTTTTTGTTAATTTTCTCCATATCACACTGTCATATCCAGAGCCCAATCACATTTGGTTCCTTTTCCCTCATCTGAACTGTACGAGTTAATCCAGTAACGCCCTGTATTTTCCCCTGCTTTGTCCCCTGTAACAAGCACTCTATCATAATTATTGCTGCCCCACTATGTACAGTGGAACCTCAAAGATATGAACACCAGAGTTATGGACTGACCAGTCAACCAGACACCATGTGAAACTAGAAGTAACCAATCAGGCAGCAGCAGAGACCAATAAAAAAGCAAATACTGTACTGTACCTGTATTGCATCTCAAAGATAGGCACATCTGGGCTGCCTGTCCCCACCCCACCCCCTACCTGCCACAGTGCAGGGCAGTCACTTAGAGGTAGGAGGTGGTGAATGCTGTTTTCCCCTCTCCCTCCCTCCTGTTTGGGAGGGGGACAAGCTTGCAAGCTCAGAGCCCCAGGAAAGAAACTTTCTGAGCTGCTATTGAAACCTGGCCTGTGGTATTTGTTGCCGGAGCCCGCACTCCTGCCTGCACGCTGGAGAAGCAGCTCAGTTTTAAAGGGCCACAGCCTGCACCGCGAGCCCACTGATACTGCAGTGCCCAGGGTGCCTCGGGGGCAGCCAGGGGCTAGAACGAGCTGCCTGTCCCCTCTCGCTGGGCAGCCACTGCAGACCTGTGAGCCCCCACTCTGAGCAGTCTGCCCCAAGGGCATCCCATAATGGCTTGCTCAGAGTTATGAACATTTCAGAGTTATGAACAACCTCCATTCCTGACTTGTTGTAACTGAGGTTCTACTGTAGTAACATGTCCTGTTCCATCCTGCTATTGTGGTTTTTACTGTGAGGCATTCCCCTCTGACTTGAGAAAGAAGCACTAAGAAGGACAGCTGCAGCACAGGAGTCTGGCAGCCCTATAAGGAGACTACCAGTGAGCTTCCTAATTGGATGATCCTCTTTTAAAGCCCAGAATCTCTCTACTTCTCTCAATTCCTTCTCTTTTCTTGAGCTGCCAAAATGTACCCATTGTCTCCTGTTTTCCTAATCTCTTCCATACCCCCTGAATCCTCATCCTTTCCCTTGAATCCCATGCCTCTGGGGCTAAATTCCACTCTAAAAATCTTGGCTTCTGCAACTGAGACTGTTGTCTTATGTGACCCCACCAGTTCTTGAAACTTGCTGACAAATCTTCCACATCATCAGGATCAGGGTAAAACAGTAGAATGTAAATAATAAGTAGATAATAAGCTTGAACAAAGCTCAAGAACAAATCATGTCAAACCAACCTAGTAGCTTTCTTTGACAGGGAAACAAACCTTGTGATGGGGGAAGTGGTAGATGTGATATTTCTTGACTTTAGTAAGGCTTTTGATACTGTCCTGCATGACCTTCTGATTAAACAAACTAAGAAAATGCAGCCTAGATGGAACTACTATAGGGTGGGGACATAAATGGTTGGAAAACAGTTTTGAGAGAGTAGTTATCAGTAGTTCACAGTCAAGCTGGAAGGGCATATCAAGTGGGGTCCCATAGGGATCAGTTCTGGGTCTGGTTTTGTTCAATATCTTCATCAATGATTTAGATAATGGCATAGAGAGTACACTTATAAAGTTTTTGGCAATACCCAGGTGGGAGGGGTTGCAAGTGCTTAGGAAGATAGGATTAAAATTCAAAATGATCTGGACAAACTGGAGAAATGGTCTGAAGTAAGTAGGATGAAATTCAATAAGGAAAAATACAAAGTACTCCACATAGGAAGGAACAATCAGTTGTGCACATACAAAATGGGAAATGACTGCCTAGGAAGGAGTAAAGGGATCTTGGGCTCATAGTGGATAACAAGCTAAATATGAGTTAACAGTGTAACACTGTTGCAAAAAAGCAAACATCATTCTGGGATGTATTAGCAAGAGTGTTGTAAGCAAGACATGAGAAGTAATTCTTCGCTCTAATCTGCGCTGATTAGGCCTCAGCTGGAGCATTGGGTCCAATTCTCGGTGCCACATTTCAGGAAAGATGTGGACAAATTGGAGAAAGTCCAGAGAAGAGCAACAAAAATGATTAAAGGTCTAGAAAACATGACCTATGAGGGAAGATTGAAAAAAATTGGGTTTGTTTAGTCTGGAGAAGAGAAGACTGAGAGGGGACATAACAGTTTTCAAGTAAATAAAGGGTTGTTACAAGGAGGAGGGAGAAAAATTGTTGTTCTTAACCTCTGAGAATAGGACAAGAAGCAATGGGCTTAAATTGCAACAAGGGCGGTTTAGGTTGGACATTAGGAAAAACTTCCTAACTGTCAGAGTGGTTAAGCACTGGAATAAATTGCCTAGGAAAGTTGTGAAATCTCCATCACTGGGTATTTTTAAGAGTAGGTTGGACAAACGCCTGTCAGGGATGGTCTAGATAATACTTAGCCCTGCCTTGAGTGCAGGGGACTGGACTAGAAGATCTCTTGAAGTCCCTTCCAGTCCTATGATTCTATGTACCCTTTGCATTCTCAGGGAAGCACAACTAAGAATGTTTCAATATGCACTCAGTCTCCTCTCATTAATTTATTAAGCACATTTTGTTCTTGCAGATTTCACCCCTGAAGGAAGCGCTCTGCTAGTTGGCTCGGACCCTACTCTGGGAGGAACTTCATGCTAAACACCTCAATTTGAGGTGATCTCAAACTATATAGCACCCTTACCAACTATGTCCCTGCAGCTGAGTCTTCAAGGGAATGGCCTATAACCCGTGGCCACCTACTCCCCAGGGATCTCTGCAATACCTTCTCCCAATCTTGCATAGTTATCCAATTCATTTCCTTCAAAGTCATTCCCTTTCAACATCCACTGAGTAAACCTATCCCTACGAGGGCATCCCCAGTCTTTAACAACAGATTCCAACTCCAAGATGCAAAGAGAATGGGTGTCAGTAATAACCCTCTCATCATCTTCGCCTCTTCCTTCACCTTTAACTACAATGTGATCCTGGGGCAGGCCTCAGTCCCCTGGATGCATTTTTTAAGTGAGGCCACAGGCAACTTGTTTTAGTATTCTCATTAACAGGAAAGGCCGTAGGAACTTGCCTGGGCCCCCCTGCACAGCTACATCCCATAGTTGGGCTACCAGCTGGAGGACATCCTCTGGGATCACACCTCCCATCATGCTGGCATTTCTACAACTGGTCTCGTAGGTTTGTCACTTGCTCTACAAGCTGGTCTCATTGCTCCCTAATCTCTTTACAGCTTTCACTTTTTTCCAAAACGCACCTCGTTGGATTGTACTGCCATGTATTTTGTATATCTCTTGTTGTGCCTCCAGCCCATTTATTTCCTTTTCTAATTCATGGATCTGGATCATCAAGTCCTTTACCTGCTGATTCAAGGCTCCAATTCCCAACATTAAGTCTTGTAATAACATAGTTTTCTGTTTCCTTGTGATGGGGTGTATACAACACATACCAGAACTGAAGGGTTAAGGAGCAACTCTGGGCCCAGGCGGTCTCACCAATCCCCATCTGCAGAGTATACTCCACCTGCAGGTGGAGCTTAAAAGGGAGCCAGAACGCTCAGATGGGCTTGACAGGGCAGGGAGAGAGACCTACCCTGAGAGCTCCTGAAGGAGGATGCCACAGAAACCTTTCCCGGGGAGAAAGAGCCTGCCTGCAGAGCCCAGAGGTGCTGAAGATTCAGTTATTCTCCTTTTTGTTGCCACTATGTCAAAGTATAAGACTGTGGTGGGATAGCGAGTGGTAGGAAGTGGCCCACGGAGGCAGCCATAAGGCACTCCTGGATGCCAGACATTGTTTCATCCCACAAGGCCCTGGGCCAGAGCCCAGTGGAATGGGATGGCCCAGAGTCCCCTGCCTATCGCCTTGTTATGGAGGGTGTGAAAACCCTTTCTCTCAGACTCCCCCTTGGGGAAACCCAGAGAGGGTAAAGACTTTGCAAACTCCATGGCTGGAACAGAATACCCACAGGGCTGAACTAAACAGACTGAAGATCCTGCTCTGCCCAACCCTTTGAGAGTGCATGGGACCTGATATATTCCTTGGGCATGTTACCTTGGAGAGGTATACGACTAATCAGTGACCTGAACGGAGAGTCAGGTTGACACCCATCTAAAGGCTGTATGCCACAGGATGTGACGGGCCAGTGAGAAACATATGAGGTGGGATGGGTAGAGTCCACCTAACCATTAGGTGACACCTCAGTCACCCATCACATTTCCCTTTTGACATTTTCTATCCTGCAATATCTGTTAGAGTGCCTTTTCCACCTGGGCTCAGTCTTCCCCTAATTTTTCCCTGGGGAGTGGGGACCTCCTCTAGATTTAACCCAATTCCTAATGTGGAAATGTCCTCAAATCTGACCCCTTCCAATGCCATTGCTAAGCAGCTCAGTTGTGATCCTTGACATCAAAGCTCAACATATAATAAATTATATGTTGCCTGCTCCAGATTAATGGAACCAGAGTCACAGCACCACTATGCTGGGCTCCCCCAAGACCCTCTTCTATTCAGTTCCCAAAAACTCAGTTGGGCTCTGGAATTTGTTTTGGGTCCTTTATTTGGCATACAGCAACACTATGCCCAAGCAGGCCAGGCTCAAACGCAGGAGGCATCACTAATCCAAAGTTACATAGCAAAACTTTTCCTTGTATAAATCTTTATTAATACCTGCATTCCTGACTGCAGTGTGCATCAGGCGCTTCATGACTGGCTTGTTATTTTTCAGGAACCAATCCCTGTACAGCATGCTTTGTCCAGGTATAACTTGATCTCTGCAGTCCAGGTTCGTCTTGTCCATTGTCCCTAGTGTGAGAGTGTTCTTCCTTATCTTAGCTATGTTGACTCTGGACTAATGCTTGTTACGTCTTTATTTACAACTTAATCTTCCATTCTCCTTCCCAATCATGTCCACTGAGAAATGAGGTCTTACTTATGTAAAGTGACAGCAGAATAAAGACAATGGACTTCAGAAAGGCAGACTTTAGCAAACTCAGAGAATTGGTAGGTAAGATCCCGTGGGAAGTAAATCTAAAGGAAAAAAAGAATTCAGGAGAGTTGGCAGCTTTTTTTGAAAGAGATGTTATTAAGGGTACAAGAGCAACCTGTGCCAATGCATAGGAAAGATAGGAAGTAGGGTAAGACAGCACCCCACCTTAACCCGGACATCTTCAATGACCTGAAACTCAAAAAAGAGAGTCATACAAAAAGTGGAAACTAGATCAAACTATGAAGTGTGTGTATATATATATATATACACACACACACACACACACACACACACACACACAGGGGCGGGGGGGGGGGGGGTTATTTTATAGATAGATAAATAAAACAAGCTATAAAGCAACCCAAGCATGTAGTGACAAAATTTGAAAGGCCAAAGCACAAGATGAGATTAAATTAGCTAGAGACATAAAGGATAATAAGAAAACATTTTGCAAATGCATCAGAAACAAGAGGAAGACATGGACAGAGTAGGACCATTACTCAAAGAGGAGGCAAAGACAACAGAAAATGCAGCAATGGCCAAAGTGTTGAATGCCCTTTTTCTTTCAGTTTTCTCTAAAAAAGCTAGCAATGATTGGACGACTAACATAGTGACCGGGGTAAATGGGTAGGATCTGAGACTTAAACAGGGAAAGAACAAGTTAAGAATAAGTTAGATGTCTTCAAGATGGCAGGACCTGACCAAATACATCCTAGAATACTTAAGTAACTGGCGGAAGAGATCTCTGAGTCATTAGTGATTATCTTTGAGAATTCATGGAGAAGGACAGAGAGACCCCAGATGCCTGGAAAAGGGAAAATATAGCACCTATCTATAAAAAAGGGGAATAAGGACAACCTAGGGAATTTTTACACCACTCAGCTTAACTTCAGAACTGAGAAAGAATAGTGGAGCAAATAATCAAACAATCAATTTGTAAAGCACCTAGAAGAAAATAAGGTAATAAGTAATAGTCAACATGGATTTGTCAAGAACAAATCAGTCGAACCAAACTAATATCCTACTTTGACAGAGTAACAAGCCTTGTGGATGACAGGAAGTAGTAGATGTGATATAACTCTACTTCTATAAAGCTTTTGATACTTTCTTACATGACCTTCTCATAAGCAAACTAGGGAAATATAGCCTAGGAAAATCTATTTTAAGATGGGTGCACAATTGTTCGGAAAACTTTACGCAGAAAGTAGTTATCAACTGTTCACAGTCAAGCTGAAAAGGCGTATCGAGTGGGGTCCCAGAGGGATCTGTACTGGGTCTGGTTCTGTTCAATATCCTCATAACATTATTTTGATAATGGCATAGAGAGTACACTTATAAAGTTTGCGTATGATATGAAGATGGGAGGGGATGCAGCAAGGATTAGAATTCAAAATGATTTTGACAAACCAGAAAAAGGGTGTGAAATAAATAGAATGAAATTCAATGTAGATAAATGCGAAGTTCTACATTTAGGAAAAAATAAACCGATTGCACAAATACAAAATGGGAAATGACTGCCTGGGGAGGAGTACTGCAGAAAAGGATCTGGGGATTACAGTAGATCACAAACTAAATACGGGTCAAAATATAATACTGTTGCACTAAAAAAAATGAACATCATTCTGGGATGTAGTAGCAGGAGTGTTGTAAGCAAGACATGAGAAATGATTCTTCCACTCTACTCAGCACTGACAAGGCCTCAACTAGAGTACTGGGTTCAGTTCTGGACACCACACTTCAGTGCAGAATGGACAAAATGGAGAAAGTTCAGAAAAGAGCAACACAAATGATTAAAGGGTCTAGAAAACATGACCTACAAGGAAAGATTGAAAAAACTGGGTTTGTGCAGTCTGGAGAAGAGAAGATTGATGAGGGACATGACAACAGTCTTCAAGTACGTAAAAGGTTGTTATAAAGAGGAGGGTGAAAATTGTTCTCCTTAACAACTGAGGACAGGACAAGAAGTAAGGGGCTTAAACTGCAGCAAGGGAGATTTTGGTTAGAAATTAGGAAGACCTTCCTAATTGTAAGGTAGTTAAGCCCTGGAAAAAATTAGCTAGGAAGGCTGTGGAATCCCCATCATGGGAGTTTTTTAAGAACTGGTTAGAAAAATACCTGTCAGGGATATTCTAGATAATACTTAGTTTGGCCTCAATGCAGGAAATCGGACTAAATGACCTATCAAAGTCCCTTCCAATCCTACGTTTCTATGAGTTAGGAGTAAACGAGGCAGCTCTCAGGCAACCTCCACCAGTAGGGCTAACCCAGGCAGAGTTGAAAGTTGCTTTCCTCCTGGACTCCCTGGGGAGAGCAGAGATAGTATTGCCACAGCTTTTTCTTGGAAGCAGGTGAGACAGATGTTTTGGGAGAAGAAGCAAAGTAGCCTCTTTTCTAGGCAACCTCACAGGAACCCCTGGTAGAGGGGAGAGAGGCATAACCGTCAAAGGTTACTGCTACAATTATTTCACAAAAATGTTTAGACTCTTCAAGGAAGGCTCTACACTATCCTTACAATGATGACAATAGAGTTGCTTTTTATTTTGTTTATTAGCTTTGTCAGTATCTTCTCCCTCTTTCCTGGATAAACAGTCCCTGGTTTAAATGTAATGAAAATTCTAAGATTCTAATTGTTCACAGCAGGAGATGAAAAAAAGTTCTACCCTGGGGGACAAAAAGCAAACAGGAAGAGTTCATCAGTGCATGGTGCCAAGGCGACAAAAAGGTGGTTGGAAGGGACTGCGCTCTATTCCACAGACTGAGGATTTGCAAAAAAATATTGCAGTTTTATCTGCAGTCCCAATAAGTGGCGATCCAAATGATGGCCTACCAGCCTGGTGTTAAATACTGCTAGAATGGCCATGAAAGAGTGAACTATATATCATGGAGAGATATACCAGACATCGAAGCCACTCACTAATCCACTTTCAGTGGGAGATGAGTTCCCAACTCCACTGATAGCTTTGTCATTAGATTGCAAAGAACACTCCAGATATGGTTTGTATGAAAGCCTAATGTAGATAGCATGCTTGGTGGCCAAATATAGACAGATATTGAAGAATACATTCATAATTATGAACCTTGTCAGTTTCCACAACCAAAAGCTTGCCCCTCAAAACAAATCCCTAGATTTGACCATCACACTTATGGAAATGAGCTCATTGATTTTACCAGCCCTTTCTTGTTTAAAACATTTTAATAGTGGGAGATGAACAATCAAAATAACCAGAATTTATTTCTATGTCCTTCATTAATACAGCCAGAACCATTAAAGATCATGCTTCACTTTTGTGATTCATGGTTTACCTGAAGAATTTATATCTGATATAATGGGCCCCAGTTTACATCACAAGAACTGAAGAACTTTTTCAGGTTGATAATATTTGACATGTTTTATCTGTGCCCTACCATCGGAGTTCTAATGGGAAACCTTAATGTTTTTAGAACTTTTAAAACTGCCATGGAAACTGTCAGGAGAGATACACTATCTTTAAATCAGAAAATAGCTTCTTTCCTGCTATCTTATCGAACACCACCACATAGTTCTACAAAATGTATGCCTGTTGAACTACTAATGGGAAGATGTTTATGTACTGGACTGGAAGCTGTAAGTCCTGACTTGGGTAACCATATGAGAAAAAAACCAAAACAATTTACATCTCCTTGGAACAAAACAAAGTGTGTAGAAGCTGGAATTCCTGGAGTAGTTTGAAGTGAAAAAGGAATTTGGATAAAAGGCCTAAAAACTTTAGAAGTAATAATATAACAGTCCTTATTATGAATATAGCGGGAAAAGACACACCGACCAGGTGAGAGATTGATCATATAACTAGAATTGAACAGAAAATGAAGAATATGAAGACTCTTAACTCTCCCGTTCTTCATCAAGGTGCCACTATCCCACCAGTTATGTTTAACTGAAAATAATATGTACCACCAGCTGATGTAAATGTAGTCAAAGAAATCTAAGGATTGCTGATTTCAAGGGAGTGCAGTGCATTGAATTTACCCTGGGACAGCACAAGTGGGCCTGCCTTTATTTTGTTTTAAAAATATTAAATGTTGCTTCACAAAAGGTTATTTGGATGTTTGAATGTTTGAACTTTTTGGAGATCTTTATAGAATACTCTGTATTATGAGTTTTTAAATTTTCTGTTTAATCTTTAAAAGACAAGTTTATTTTTATTTTGAGGGAGGATTAGTGTTGTTAATATGTTAGGCCAAAACTAGTCTCTACCACTGTAATGTTTTCGTCCTCTCGAGATGGCACACTGCAGAGAAGGCTCCTGTCCACTTACATAAAATGCATTGGCCACATTCAATAAGGAAGTAAGCTTAAACTTTAGTTTATATACAATAAATGTAGACACAAAGTCAAAAAGAGAGGTTTTTACAATCACAACACCCTCTCTTTGCATCCCTCCACTGGTTCTCCCTTCTCCGACACATCAGACATAAGTTGCTCATCTTTACTTTTAGGGCCCTTCACTGTCTATCCCCACACTACCAGTCATCTGTCATTCACTACTGAGATGTCAACTCCCAACACTGGTCAACCCATGATGCCAGTCTCCATCACCCAATTGTAAAATTTCAAATGTTCAAATAAGCACATAGCTGAGCTCAGCATGGCTGTAAAATGATTGGTTACAATGGGTATGCTTAAAGTTGATTCATTTATAGAAATATTAGGAGTTCTAGTACTCTTCCCCATTTTAAGTATAGGAAATATGACAGGGATATCACTGAAACCGAAATCAACTTTGTAAATGCACTGACTGTTTATCCCTGTTTGTGTTAAAGGTTGGAGAAGAAATTGTAATGGATAAGCTCCAAAATATGAAGAGGTTCGTGTTCTCCAAACTGCTTTAGTCTAGAAGTTGGGAGGAACAATCTCAGAACAGCTGACCTGTAGGAAATATTATCAAAATAGCCCCCTACATGGATTTTGTTATTTGTGGGTAGGATTTAAGACCATTCACTATTGACCTAACTTTGCTCCTATTGCATTGACTACTTTCAGCTAAAATCAGGAACTGCAGAAGGGTGCGCCCAGGCGAGCACACATGCGCACACTCACAAAAGGCAAGCAAACTTTTTAGAACCACTAAAGGTTTGGTTTGAATTTGGAGTGAATGCTTGGCTTGGTGTTTTTTGGCTCTGTGTGTGTGTGTGTGTGTGTGTGTGTAAGGGGTGTAGGGGGTGTTAAATCACCAATTTCTATGGTGCCCCACTACATGTGAGAACATTTCTCACCCTTGGATCCTGGAATAAGATGGCTACTTCAGGTGCAGGGTTTTTGTTCCTCCCTTCCAGCTGCAGTGGGAATACAGGCAGATGAGGATCATAGGGGAGGAAAACTGCCAGTGCCCAGGAGGTAAATTTTGCTCATGTTTAGATGATAGAAAAGTGAGGAGATCCCATAAGCAGGGTGTGTGTGTGGAAATCTTCCATATTTTATAAGAAAGGTTAGTTTTGAAAAGAATCTGATAATCCTCACATAGCCGCTAGGTGGGGATCTTGAGTCAGCCATGTAAGAGAATTTTCTTTATTTTTAATCCATTTTATTATGGACAGGGTACATGCAATGCAAGTTTACTCTTCAGACATTTATATTTTTACTAAAGCATTTGGGGCTTTTTGTGGGGTAATTTAGAGTAGATAATGTTTAGTTTTAAATACACAAGCTTCATTAAGGTTACATTACATATTACATAGAGGAGGAAGTGACATTTAGAATTGTAATGGTACATGCTATCCTTGATATTAATCATTTATTTAATTCTGGTGAAATGTTACAACTATTTTTTCACTTTTTGGCATAGGTTGTAGTTAGGGTGACCAGATAGCAAGTGTGAAAATTCGGAATAGGAGGTGGGGATTAATGGGCACATATATAAGGAAAAGCCACAAATATCGGGACCGTCCCCATAAAATTGGGACATCTGGTCACCCTAGATGCGGTTTACTATGGCAATTGTCTCAATACCACAAAATACAGATTACGAGGGGCAGGGCCGGCTCTAGGTTTTTTGCCGCCCAAAACAAAAAAATTGCCGCCCTAAGCGCCGAGAGTGCAACTGCCCAAGCAACAAAAAAAACAAAAAACAAAAGAACAAAAAAAGGGGTGGCCGGGATGCTGCCCCTGGAACTGTGCTGCCCCAAGTAGTACTTGCTTTGCTGGTGCCTTGAGCCAGTCCTGATGAGGGGGAGGAAGAGACAGGAAGAGTCACTCACTTGCAGCGCCACTAACGACCTAAGCATTGTTATTTCCGTAAATGGGATCTTTGTGCATTAGCTAAACCTGAGCAATAAAACTGTGAAAGCTGCTCTCTTTCAATCTGCCCCAAATCTCTGTATGACTTGTACTCATGATAAATTAATCTAGCTTGTTAGTGTAATTGGTGTTTTAAATTGTTTTAAATAAGCACCTCTTTCTTCCATGATACACGAAGCCCAGCAATAAAATGTGAATCAAATTCTCAGTCATTGTCTTAAGTTCCTTTCTTTATGAATCCTTTTTTTCAGTAAACTAGCTCTTGTCAGGCACTTTACAATATAGTACAAAATGCATTGACCTTAAGTCTCTGGACAGTGTTACAGTCTGGCCTGAATTGCTAACTAAAATGAGTTTGAATGTCTCAGCTCATTTCATAAAGGATACAAAAGCCCACATCATAAAACATGCAATTTGGGATTCTTGCCCGTCTCTGCCCAGAAGATACCCAGAAGTGAATTAGTTAAGGGACTGAATGAATTACTTTTCCTTCCCTCTATAGACATTTGGTAGCTCCAAGCTGAGATGGGATCATTCCTGGGGCAGTAAAAAGGAGAGAGAGAGAGAGAGAGAGAGGGGGAAATGCAGTGGACCTGTTATTCTTGGTTTCTGATACCATTAATGTTGGAATACTTTTATGCTAAAATATTCCAGTGGGAGAATAATAAAAAGTGCTGGGAAATAAGACAACTGCCAGGAAATAATCAGTTATTCTAAAACAATCTATTTTGAAAATGTATCATAAATAAACAGTTGTTTCCCAATATGGGGGAATGATTTTATATGATGGAGCACAGTGCTTCCTCTCCACAAGCAAATTGTTCTGTCGGAGTAAAGGGAAAAATAGTATATTAAAGACATGAGATGCATGAAAAATGCCATTAAATAAGTCTTTACTAGCCTTGAAATGGTGATGGTTTGCATAATTGATTAACCATAAGGGAACATTTTGGTCACAGAAATTATCATTAGTACAGCTCTAAAGTTAAATAATCTTTATACTAATAAAAAAATGCCATTTCACCCTCAGATCTTCCCAAGATCTCATCATTCTTTTAGGCTCTGTGGCTTTACAGCCTTTAATAATTGAATGATATTTAATAGTGAGGATGGATGATGAAAACACTGCCAGCAAATTTGTCCATAAATTCTGTAAGGTCTAGAACACACTATCACGTAGGGTCCGGTCCTGCAAACTAATCCATGCGGAGTTCACTGAGGCTCAACCCAGGCATCCCTATGTGCAGGAGTGCTGGAACAATTTTTATATTGTGGGGTGCTGATGATGGAAACACGGAATCCATGTATTTGGTGTTTGTTATTACTACTTTAAGCCAGGGGGTGTGGCAGCACCCCCAGCACCCCTAATTCCAGCACCACTGCCAGGAATTTCATTTATCTCTAACAAAAACTGCATTAGGTATAGAGTTCCTATTGGGGCTGCAATGACAGGGAGTTTCTTCAAGCCATTTTACTTAAGGCTATTTTATTTGCTGAAAAGAGATTGATGCAGGAATGGGTTAGCCAGGGGTAGTCACACTTCATTTTGTTCATGAAAAATAGATGGATGTAAGGGTCCTAACCTCCTTCAGCAGAATGAAGTGGTCATTTTCCCTACTTCTTATTTACTGTACATCCTCACAGAGGTATGAATAGTCAATAATCAAGTCCATGAGAACAACAACAGTGCAGACTTTTGTCCTAATATAAAAGCCTTTCCATGTGCTGCTTTGCTACGGCCAGTTTAATTTGGTTTATTTAACCAGGAAATGACCCTTAAATTGAGATATGCAGTACATGTGTCTTCTTATCACAAATGTCCTTCTCATGAAGGCTTTAATCAAATGTTACAGTACATACTGCAAACAGGAAAAGCTGGTCAGAGGCTCATTTATTACTCCAATTTTATAAAGCAAAAAATAGAAGAATATTCCTGTCTTAGAAGCGTAATGTAACTGATTCCAAGCATGAGCAGTTTGGCATAAAATTAACCTGAGTCTATAAAAATCCATGATTTGGGGTATAAAGATGAGTAAAAATATATATATATATGAATATGCACACACAGACACAAACACATGTTTTGTATTGGAAAAACTAAATGATTTGTAAACATTTAAATGGCAATGGGTAGAAACCTATTTAGGAGATAATTTTGTTGCACTGACATGTTATTCTTTACACAGATTCAGGTTCCTTTGATGGGTAACAGAGTATATTCATTTAAAAGGGCTTTATGGTTTTAAGAACTGTTTTCTTAGATGTGATACCAAGGAAGTACGTTCTTATGGGTGGCCAAATTCAGAGGTGAGTCTAAGGGGTATTAAGTGAGCCAAATACTCCACTCATTTACTTCACCAATTGGCTTCTATGGGGGTATAAGTGAGAGAAGAGTAGATTCACTGGGCCAAATTTATGTCATCTCTTGGCTCCACAGCATGTGCATTACACCAACTTAGACGTCTTTATACCTAATCTCGTCTCTGTAACTTACAGCTCCTTACACCTCACCTCTGAAAATATCAATATTCAAACCGGTTAAATTTTTCATTACTATATATGTTTTGATGTATTGACAATGTATTCCTTTATCTGGTAGGTATTTAAAAGGAATATGCTCTATTTCTGTACATGCTTTCAAAGGTCATTTCCATAAGCAGGGGGTGGTTACACTGTAGATCCATTTTTCTTTTCGTGGCCATAATAATAGTTGGATGGAGATTCATATGATTCTATTGCACTTTAATATATGACTGTTCTTAATATTTCTGTCACGCGGAAGAACATATAAATAATTATCAGTTGGCAAATATATTATTGACAAGATTCTGTCAGAAACAATGTATAAAAATGTTGGTATATTAGTACACTACCTTCTCTTTATCACATCAGTTTCAGTCAGCCATAGGCTATTGTCAAACACATTGCCTTTTTCTTCTTTGCCAGGGCTAATTTGAGGACATCATATTGGAGCTAGATTATAATGGAGTTTAAAATTATAACCCTACGTATATATTGTTAATGTCCATCTTCAAATTACTGATATAAAAATATTGGGACAACTTATGCACTAAATACCTGCCAAGGGGACCAGGTTGGCTGTCATCCACCCAGATGGAAGAGGCCCTACCTCTCAAATACACTTTAAGAATTCATATGCTTATTTTTATCTGAATCACAGAGCAGGGACACACTAGCAGGCTCCACACTTCACCAATGGGGCATAACCTTATTTTACTGTGACCACTTCTGCAGCTTAGTTTAGCTTTCATGCTCATTTACTCCCCAGTCCTATAATTGGATTTGCTAGTACAGATCTGATGGCAGGATTGGGGCCCAGATCTTTAGCCTCTCTGCTGAAACTTCCAGCCAGAATGCTAATACAGCTGGTTCAGTAATAGTCACACAATAGTTCATCACATTTTGTGGGGGGGTTTTCAAATGAATTATTCAGCAAATATTTCCTTTCATTTTCTCCCTTAGCTTGTCAAACCCAGTTCAGGAAAGCAGCCTTATTCAGGAAAACACTTATGTGCTTAAATTTGATATGCTTTAAGTGCTTTCCTGAATCAGGTCCATAGGGATGAGTGAATAATTTGTTAATAATAGCAATTATGTACACATTGTTTTGACACTTTAAAAATCAAAACATTCCCAATATATGCCATTATTAGCCAAGCTCTAGTGCCAACTATGGCTATCTTTGTTGATAATGTGACTACTTGTCTTAAAAATGGAGGAAAACCATCTGCTCAGCCCACATAGGACAGTAAATACTCATTGAATGGCAGTCACTTTCAGTCACTAAAAACTAGACTGCCTTCACCCCAGTGACTAGATCGGAAAGGTTCTGTACTACATTATCATTCTCCTAAACTACGCAGTCATGCATGCTTCTTCATCGCCTTTCATTTCCCAGTGTGTTATAACTGCTGCAAAGTAATACAGCACACGATGATATAGCGCAGCACAATATACCTGTATCTATTGTGCATCTATAGAAGGGTGCCTAGCCAAAGCTTTAGATGCTCCTACCACAAATTACATGAACAAAAATGAAATTAAATAGCAAGTTCCCCCCACACCCAGTATAACTCAGCTCCCCAATAAAACACAAAATTCTCCCTCCACCGGTGGATTTTGCATTATTCGCAAATAGATAGGAAATTAATCATCTGGAACTCATGTTAAATGCCTAACATATATTAACAAATACATTGATTAGTCAATTAATTAAATCAACTATTAATCAAATACCCAATTAAATTAACCAAAGCCGGTAAAGACTGTCTGAGTATGAAAACCCTGGTGTTGTCTATAACCTAGTGGGTTAATTTATTTATTGACAGCCCACATTATTTCTGGCACAATTCTGTTCAATATAGATACTTTTTATGGAAAATCTGTTTCCAGTATTGTGCACATGCCACTATCCCCTCTCTTGTCATAGTTGAATGCTGACATAAATCTTTTCCTAATAAAATGAACTATTCACATTATTTCTTTACTGAATTATGCCTGAAACAGATGTATTTTAATCTGCTTGGCATAGAAAATGAAATTTACATGTCACTGAGGCCTTTCTAGTTAATAAACGTTGTAAAAAAGAAAAAGCAGGAAGTAAAATAAATGTAAAACTACACTATTTTGCATAGTTTCTTTAGAATGTTTCATATCCTTTTGCTAATGCTAAATAATTTCTTATTTATGAGATGAAAAGTATACATATTTTGAGCTATCAAATATCAGTCCTGCAGATATATCATGTCAAATACTGGCAAGGACATAACCATAATATCCTAAGGATATTTTTTTTCTCATGGGAACTGCATCTGCACAAATCACTGTTTATTACCTAAATGTGTATAGTTTTTGGTCATGATGTTCTATTATTATATAGAGATTGCACTGACATTAGTACTTTAATGCATCTTATTTAGTCTTAAAGGGTCTGATCCAAAGCTCATGGCAAGACTCCCATTAACTTTGGATCGGGCTATAAGTTAGTTACCAAAATGTAAGGTTGTTATTAATATCACGCCTAAGTTTCAAAAAGGATCATTGACAGTATTAAAAGTATGGTTAAATATTACCAGATTTTCTGCCCATTGTCAGTATTATTTGCTTTGCAGTAAAAATGGGGAAAATAACATGCCCATTAAAAAAAGCTTACGTAAGACTAATTTTACTTTTCCACGTTGCTTTGAACTGTTGCCAAATTAGATAAAAGGTACAGGCTGTCTAAACACTGCAATCACACAGTTATATTTCCCCCAGCCAGTTCATCCTACCACCTTAGTTTGCACTGAATCCTCCATGGACTCAGCCCTTGAAAATGAAATGGTAGCTCTGGTGACTGGAACTGTACCTTAAACACTACGGTGCTTTGAGAGATACTCTTTTCATTATACCCAATGGGCTAAAAGTACTGGGATTTTGTTCTGAATACACCTCTTCGTGGTTAAAAATTGAAGTTAAATACCACAGTAAAAATATTCTAGAAGTGTTTCAATGAAGAGCTCAGTTGTTATCTTATCCTGACTAAAATGTACTTGAGTCTGTATAAGTTTTCAGCCAGAGAAACTCAAAAATGATGTACAGATTCATTTTTAAAAGATAAATGGCTACTGTTAGTTATAGAATCATAGATTACAGCACAGTATTTGTATCACCAGTTGATAGGGTGGTTGTGCAATTGTAAGACATTATTGTATTGTTGGTAGTCAGAGGACATTTAAATCTTTTCAAACTTTGGTTGAGTGGGTTAATTCCAGGACTTGAATTGCAAGTGTAATTTGAATTACTTTACAAAGACAGCTTACTTCACTTAAATAGAGTGCTTTTTTTTTTAAACTGACTTATGAATTCCAGTTATTTTGACATTCCTGAAATATTTAAATCTTTTTGATATCTTTCTAATTTATGTCCAAGTAAAGACTTACCTACACTGTGCCTCCATTTAACTAAGAATTTCTTTGAGTGAAAATTATTTTTTTTTAAATGTGCCAAGTACACACACACACAAAAATCACCTTCTTGACTAAAGGAATGATTTATGGACTTTTAATGAAACAGGAGAGAGCTAAAAAGAACCACCACTACAATTGCTATGTATCACTACATAATACAGCACATTTTGTTTGAGGATTTTAAAGCCTCTGAAAAACATTAACTAATTAAGCCTCAAATATTCTCGAGGAGTTAAGTGAGTTTGGACAAAACAAGAGCCATGCATGGGCCCCCATTTTGCAGACAGATAAAGTGGGACACAAGATTGTACATTTTGCCCAGTGCCACAGAGTCAGCAGCAGAGCTGTGAATAAAGACCCAGTTTCTACTCCAGTGTCTTAACTATTAGGCTTTACTTCTACCTAATAATACAATGCAAAAAAGATTCTGCTATGAAGTTTATTGTAAAATCAATTATTTCATCAACAGGCAGAGTTGCTGGAAGAACCCTTTATCTGGTGATTATTTAAGAACACACAATTTTATCTGTAGTAAAAGGGCTCAGATCAAGCTGTTCAAGCATGAGACTAATTTTTTCAGGCTGCAGATGGATTTATTTTTACATTCTTCAACATAGGAAGAATGATTGAATAATTGTTGCAAGGAAGACAAGAAAATACAGATTAATAGTAGTTCAAAAGCTCAACAATTTTTTTTAAAGAGAAGCAGCTAAATGGGGCGAAGGCACTGCAGCAATTTATAGTAAGCAAGGACTTTCAATAGACAAGTTCTGTATCCTGTGTCTCATATGAGTGGAAATAAGTAATCAGGCTGGAAAATTCTGTACCCAGTGTTCAGGTTTTCAGCTTGGTTTCTCAGTGTATCCATCTTCCCTAATGCAGCAACATGATTTTTTTTTTTTTAATTTGATCTATAGAAAGGAACACTGTATGATGTGCTCCATGGTTCCCTGCTTCTGAGTTTAATAAAAATAGAAAGAATTGGAAACAGAAAAGAACTCTTAATTATTCCCTGAAGTACATTCCTGTTTTCTTCAGTCCAGTCTTAAAATGACTCAAATGATGGAACTTCCTCCCATTCCCCGGAGAGATTCTTGCACATTATAATAGTCCTCACTGTTCGAAAACTTTTCATGTCATTCAGATTAAATTCACCTGATTTCTGTAATTTTGATTTATAACCCCTTGGATTACTTTAAACAATCCTTCACCCTGCTTAGTTTATACCCTACTAATATTTGCACTCAGTTATCCTATCCTCCCTTCGTTGTTGTTCAGCAAAGGCACACATAGGGTATTTTTCAGCTGAGCTGAACTCTAGTTTAATTTTAGGATCAGTTGTGCCGGTAAAATTTATGCCATGCCCACAAAATAAATTGTAGGCGTAAATATCTGAGTAGAGTGGCTGCAACAGTTACAAATGATTCTAAGACTTGGCCTGCAGTTGAATTATGGGTACACAAATTATGGATGCCAATTTTTTAGGTCCTAGATCTTCTGGTATTGGTGGTATGTTTCTGCTCTTACATTTTGGGTTCCAAAATTTTCATTTAATAAATTCTTGGCTCTTCTGTGGCATAGAAGTAGCTGCACACATAAGTAAAGTTAAAAACCAATTTACACAGCTAAATGCATATTGTTCCTTCATCCATAAAACCCCCTAACTCACTCACTGTGCTCTTTGTATGCATGTTCATGTGCAACCCAGTTAGCATCCTGCTATGCTGCACACCTACAGTGGCTTAAATCTCAGGCCACTATACTACAATCACCAGCCTCCTATATGATAACCTATGCCTGAGCGAACTCTGAAGAATTAATTTCGGAATCTACCTATGATTGTGGTGCTTTGAATATATTATTTAAAATCTCCAGTGAGACCATTGCCCTTTTGTTTGTTATTTACATTATCCATTATAACTGCTTGAATCCATGATATCAAGAAAGTGCTTTGAGATCTAGGGATTAAAAGTGCTACTTGAGTTAAGCATTATTATTATTATCAATAATAATAGTAGTAGTCCTGGAGATGATCTTTAGACATTGAGATTTTTTCTTCAGAACAAATGAAGTTTCTTAGAAGCGGTTTCCAATTCTCTTTTCCTTACTGATGACCAAAATCTGGGTTTTTTCACTCTGCTTTTACTCAGGCAAATTCCCATCACAGACATTTACTATTAATTTTTTCTTTATTATCAAGGCACACATCACTGGAGTATCTGTGTACACGTTACTTGGTGTAGATTACAAGCAAACCATTTCCCAATACAGAGCACAAATATCCCTACTTTCCCCATAGCACTCCCACTTTAGAGAACACCGATGAGGGAAATCTTGGCAACAGGATGAGTTAGAGGCACCGCAGCCAACAGACAGACACATTGTTTTGTCCAAGTTTGAACGTTGTGAAATTCAGGCTTAGACGTAAGGTCCTGTGAGAATAAATTCCAGAGGCAAAGCACTGCTACCAAAAACATCCTTTTGCCAGCTGCCTCATGCTGCACCATACCAGTGGATATAGGATTGGTGGTTTGGGGGTGGGGAATAGTCTCTGAATTAGCTGGCACTAGGTTCTTTAGGGCTTTGCATCTGGTAACCAGCACGTTATCAGTCAATTTCTGAATGAAATTCAGCCAGAGCAGAGTGTTGCATACAAGCTTAATATGCTCTCACCAGTCCACCTCAGTAGAGGGCAGGCATACGTGACCATTACCTTACAATTCTGAGTGGTTTTCATAGTAGGTCATAGGTACAGCATGATGAGAAAAGCATGGATGAGTATGGTAAGGTCTGCTTCTTGTAGGGCAGTATCTTCTGGACAACTGAAGATGGAAAAGGCATTTATGGATACTTACTATTGAGGAACGCAGAAGCAGAGATAAGTATAGAAAGACCCCAAGATTACTAACCAGTTTGTCAACGTATAGATAGATGGTTTATTTAAATGAGGTGGTCATAGATTTCATCAATTCCTTAACACGATTCCCTTTGCCAATCAACATCCCTTCCATTATATTTGATTTTAGTAGAATACAACTGGCTTTCTCCTAGGTCCCAAGCTCTGCTATATATTGGAAGAATGTGGAAACCACTTCATCTGGGTCCAGGGAAAAGGATAGAATGTCATCAGCATGACAGCAGCAACGTATCCCATACCACTCACAGCGTCCCACAATAGCTGCACATAAACAAGAAAACGATTGATGTTGGCAAGACTGAACCCTATGGCACTCCACTGCTGATCTCCCCCAGGAAAGAAGACCAGGGTTTGATCACCACCCCTAGGCTACTCTCCAACAGGATGAAGTAGACATGTTAAAACAATTCCTTCAACCCGTGCCTGGTTCCAGGGTCATATAAACAGCACCTAATAGTCTACTCTATGGCATCAAAGCCACTAAGATCTAGCAATATTAGCAAGGATACCTGACATCTTCCCATTGCTCTGAGGAGATTGTCATGCATGGAGACTGATGCCCTTCATATGCCATGTCAAGGTTTGGAGACTGACTGATATCTAAAAATTAGAAGGGTGTCAGATGCTGCTATAAACATCTTGCTATGGATCATCTTCTCCATGCTCTTTCCCAGTAGCAGTTATATAATAGTTGGCAAGAAAAATCAAAGTCACAGGAGGATTTCTTGACTAAGGACTAGATCACTGCATGCTTCAAGGCAGCTGGTAGGACATTCCTTATTACTAGTTTTTACCAGTCGTACAAGACAGATTTAATTCAGAGGCTGAATAAATTTCCATCAGAGTATGAAGAAACCTCCTGATGGGACAAAGTGAAACTGAGTTGAATAAAATGGTTCATTTACTCCCTCCTGCCTTGAGAGTACTGCCATAGCCCCAGAGTGACAATTCCAGGTCCAGTCTATTTATCTGTAAAGTATATTGAGAGCTCTTAGCAGCTAGAAATACCAGGCTCTAAAAACAGTTGGAGGCAATCAGGTTGGATCAGACAGACCAACATCCAGAATGGTTTCACTAGGTTGTTATTATTACTGGTTATTTGTATTGTGGTAGCATCCAAAGGCTCCAATCAGGAATGGGATACCACTGCCCAAACACTGGAAGACAAGGTCCCTGCCCCCGAAGAGTTTGTCTTTCAATTTAAAACAGCTGTAACACACTATAGGAGGATGTGGGAGATAAGCTGAGGGTGACAGACATAAGATTACATAGTTGCATATGTTGGCTTGATGCACAACCTGATGGTGTCACAGTTTCAGGGTAGATGCATGCATATTTCCCCTTCATAGTCCTCTGCGGGCACTCACTTAGGGTTTCCAGCTTCTAGCCATCACCTGTCTCTGACAGAGACCCACATCTCTCCCTCCTAACCAAGATTTGAACGCTAAACAGATCTATGCCTTACACTGTGATATCCCCAGGAAGACAGTATGCCTAAAGGCTGGTGCTTGTGCTTTGCTTTCTCCCTCTGAAGGCTATCAGCTGTGTATTGCCAGCAGTTCCAAGTTACCACCCAGCTTTTTCTAAGCAAACACCTCTATTCTTAAGGTAAAAGCATCAGAGAGAAAACATATATATATATAAGAAGATAATAGTTCCTATACTCATGCTGAACGCTTACCTGAGGTCCCACTTCGTCTTATGGGGATCTAGTAGGTCTAAATCTTTCCAACCCTCTAGCGAGGGTTGGGGCACTTGGATAGACGGTCCTGTCTGTTTGATGGATCAGAAGGAAGGCCCTGAGTCAGTTTTATATCAAAAACCCTTTATTCATCTGTTGGTTTCTGTTTGAACTAGTACATGCAAGCTTCCCCAGGGGCTAGTATGTCTCTGAAGGGGTTTTATAGCTTAAGTGATTCACCTTAATCCTTGCCCACTGATTTTAGTTCCTGGCAGAGCTGCAGCAACCCTCCCCGCTGGGAGTTACATCCAATTCCTGGCCCTGGTGTTACATAAACCTTTTGTACACTTAACACAAAATGGTCCCCACAGATAGTGCATTGGGTTTCAGTATCTGTCGTAGCTGGTTCTGAATCATTTAAAAGTTTTGTTTAGATTTCTGATCAGACTGTAGTGACAGAGGCAGGAAGATACATGAGAATGGGATAGTCTGGAAGAAGAAAGGTAGGATAAAAATTGAAATGAGTGGAAGGCAGGGCAAGGTAGTATAAGAACCTTAATAGACAGAATAGGGACAGAGATGAACAAGTAGAAGGAGAAAGGAAATGGGAGATACTAGGATCAGGAGAAGGAAGGGAGGTGGCATGGTGAGATGGTATTGATAAAAAAAAATTAAAGCTAGTATATGGGACTATGCAGATGTTAGACTGTGTGTAGAGGGGAGAAAAAGGACCCCTTAGTTTTCACCAAAAGCTATGGCCCAGGCTCTTATATGGATTCATCACTGGAACTCTGCTGTTGGCTATTAGATGTGTTACAGGTACATTACCTGAACCTAGCAAGAAGAGAATATGTATGAGTTTGAGATGGGTCTAGATACAAAGTCCAGATCTAGAGCCACCTTTGAGACAGCCATATGCAAACTTTCCAATGGTTCATTAGCATTCAGGGTTGGAGTCTTGGTTCATACCATTGTACAGATGAGGACTAGTCACAAAGTTTTGATATTGATCCAGACAAACTTTCCCCAAATCTGGAGGTGACTGGATCCCTGGTTGTAATTCAGACCCACCTGTAGTACAAATATAATCTAAACTGAACTGATTTAAGGGAGCTGTGTTGTGGGGAGACAAGGGTTTAAAATTAACTCAAGTGTGTATATGTGAATTATTGGAAAAGGTACCAACATTAACTGTGTGTGTGGTTCTGTACTTGTTTTTCCTCCCCCTTAGAGAATTTCCTTCTGCTGCTCCATATTAGGATCTGAACTTTTTCTCCCCTCATCTAAATAAACGGGGGTAGGTAAGAACGCCAATAAAGTGAGTCTGTTTCAACAAAAGAAGCTTTATTCAGAACATAAATAATTGAGCTCAAAGATGAAGACTGTGCTATTTTCACTTCTATCTACTTTCACACATTTACTATTTCTTAAGTATCCATTTCACGCTTGAACATCAAGCCTGACCCAGTACTTGAAGAATAAGATCTGTAGTCACCAACCCATTGCCATGGAGGCACATGAGGCACTTCATAGTCTTACTTGCAACTATCCCCTCCCTGTTTATCAACAGACAATAACTCTTCTTGATATTATTTGACTCCTCTTTTCCTCTGAGACTGGGGAGATGGGGCCAACCAGTACTATAGAGGATGGGAATTAGTGTTGTATAACATCAAAGGAGGAAGACATGAGCATACAGAATTACAGCTTGAAGGACCACACATTGTGTGGTTATCTGGGCTTGGGTGGGATGGGAGAAAAGTCAGAGTTTCATTGCCCAAGCCTAGGTATAAGAAATAGAAGAGAGGATTTCATCACTGCACAGGTGACATCAGCCTCTAGGGAAGGGAAGAAAAAATGGAATTTGCTAACTTAATATTTTGGCAGGTATTTTCCCTATAGTATCTCTTCAGTAGTTCAAGGTTGAGGATCACTGCTTTACAGAATACATCTAAAAATATATATTTAATATGCATTTGCTATAATATGGGATTTATTTGCTTCAGCTTCCAGGGACACCACTTAATGTTAAAATGGTTTGTTTCAGAGACAACTTAAATAAAATAAGTAAAATTTCACAGAACTGAATGGAGGTATGGAGGGAATGGACATAAATTAGTGACTGATAATAGATCTATTTATGCATGGTAAGAGAAGAGAAATCAAAACATATTCATCAGGACATAATCCAATCACTAAAAGGGATAGGAATGATCCCTCCCCCCTTCGTTGCTTAGCATTGCATGACTGGCTAAGTGGATTATGGGGTGATTTCATTTCTGAAGTATCAGGTATCTGCCATTGCCCAAGGCAGGATACTTGTCTAGATGGACCAGGGCTCCATAATTCAATGAACTTTTCGAAAAGTTCTGTTAAGCCATGTATTTTTAAATACAGCCAAATGCAAAGCCATACAATTAGTTCCAGTGACATCACTAGGACAAACTTGAGGTGAGCAGGATTTGTCCTTTTGTATACAATCTTTTAGGCATATATTCTTTTTTGACATAAAGCTGGAAATAAAGAACCAGTCATTTTTGTTTTCAGACACTCAAGTTTTTGGTAGAAAAACCCAAAGGCTTGACATTAACATATTAATTTATCTCATATAATGAATATTGCAGAATGTGATAGATTATACTTTATTGGAACAGACTATGCAAGGTCCTTTTTTCGTCTTGAGAACTAGCATGCAAAACTCACAAAATGGTGATAACCATGCTAGAGGGGTTGTGTCTGCAAATTAGTAACATCAAGTGCATGTCTTCTGCAAGTAGGATCACATTGAGAAGCTGGAAGTCTGAAGCATCTCCTGCATATGTAGACTATTTGGGCAAGATATTACACACCATATTCATGGAAAAATTAACACTATCTGGGAACGAGGACTGGAAAAAAATACCAAGAGTTTATGGCTGTTTCTCTGGGTATGTCTACACTGCAATTAAAAACCCGCACCTGGCCTGTGTCTGCTGGCTCAGGCTAAGGGGCTATTTAATTGCAGTGTAGACTTTTGGGCTCAGGCTGGAGCTGAGCTCTGGGACCATTCCCCTTGTGGGGTCCCAGAGCCTGGTTTCCAGCCTGAGCCCTAACATCTACACCACAATTAAACAGCCATGTGTCCCACATCAGCTGACATGGGCCAGCCACGGGTTTTTAATTGCAGGGTAGATTTACCCTCTGAGTCCTTCTGGTGTTTGCTCTGTAACTCAGCTTGTATGAGTGACAATGATACAGCATTCTGAAGATGCCTTTATAAAGTATAAAATTCTGAATATTACAGTGTACGTAAAAATGTTTTGCTTCTTATGTTTGCTGAATCATAGAATCATATGATTGGAAGGGACCTTGAGAGGTCATCTAGTCCAGTCCCCTGCCTCATGGCAGGACTAAGTACTATCTAGACCAGTGGTTCTCAAAGCCGATCCGTCGCTTGTTCAGGGAAAGCCCCTGGCGGGCCGGACCAGTTTGTTTACCTGCAGCGTCCGCAGGTTTGGCCGATTGCGGCTCCCACTGCGGGAAACGGCGCGGGCAAGGGACGTGCTGGCCGCCCTTCCTACAGCCCCCATTGGCCTGGAGCGGCGAACCGCGGCCAGTGGGAGCTGCGATCGGCCGAACCTGCAGATGCAGCAGGTAAACAAACCGGTCCGGCCAGCCAGGGGCTTTCCCTGAACAAGTGGCGGATCGGCTTTGAGAACCACTGATCTAGACCATTCCTGACAGGTGTTTGTCTAACCTGGTCTTAAAAATCCCCAATGATGGAGATTCCACAACCTCCCTAGGCAATTTATTCCGGTGCCTAACCACCCTGACACTTAGGAAGTTTGTCCTAATGTCCAACCTAGATCTCCCTTGTATTTTTAAGAAGAAATGAGTGAAAAGGCACAGTAATTACAAAAAAGAAAAGAAGAAATCTAAGCAAAATTTTGCAATCCATTACAGGCAGCGTAATATTAGTGTTTTAGAATATAGTGAGCCATGAACAACAGAACTGAACTTAAGTATGGGTGACTATCTCAGATTGTTCCATAAGCCTGCTCTACCATATAGCTGTACTTCAATGGTAATTAATTAATATTTTAACTTCACTGTGTGGTCTTTAAGGAGAACCCTTGTTCCCCAAAAAATGTTTCCTAAAATTCCCATTGAAACATCACAAAGTTTCTTAATTGTTAAGCAATAAAGAGGCCTGCCTTTATGAATTCAACCTTCCCTGGTGGCTGATGTTTAGCCCATGTGAATTACCATAAAGGTTTCTGAGGTGCTAACATACACAAACCGCTAGACGGAAGTGATAAGTAAACTAATTTGAGAAAAGCAACAGCCACATTTGACAAAATGTCAGCCACTATATGAGGGAGGGGGGTGAAGCTACGCAATTGAAAGAAGTTCTTCAAAAACAAGCACGTAAAGAAAACTATGTTCTAGCATATTTGTGTTGCTGTGCAGATGTTTTGCAAGTTTGTGAAGGCTTGCACTCCCGTTTTGTTAGCCTGTTGGAAGAAATCTCATTTAACTGGCATTTTTACATCTACATTAATTCTTTTAAAACACTGAAGTGCGTATTCTACAGCTATGTAAAGGAACGCATTATCAAAGCATTAAGATATGATTAAACTGACATTTTCTTAAGAAAACGAAAGGAGCAGGAAAAAGCCATTCTAAAAGGACTGAGTGCGACATACTCCAGATATTATCTTCAGTGCTTACTCAGGGATCTTTAAAGAAGCTTATTACCAAGTACCCTAAGAAGACAAGTGTGGATGTGTACAGATCAGAGGAATGCAAGTTAATGCACCTGCCAGATTTTACTATCGTACAAAGCATGTCAATCAGCACTCAGACCTTGCGTTTAAAAATGTGTTCCCTCAGATTTTTTTTTCCAGTACTGTGTCTCACATAACTAGATTTTCCTAGTCACTAGCCATCCAGTGTTGCCAAAGTCAGAAATTGTTACTGAATATATATCACTGAAATTAATGTGAATATTCCTTCATTAGCCTCAATAGAGTCTGATATAAATACTAATAGATCTAATTATAAGGGTAGATATATTTAAAAAGTCAGATTCTTAAAAAGACAGAAGAGCAACATATTCATGGTGCAAAATAAAACCAGGTTTAAACACATCTCTTTAAAAAGAGTGAAAGAAAAGGCTCAATGAGTTACAGTTTGGTCAGTTTATCTCACCTGAAAGTAAAGTTGTTTGAAGCCTAAAGTCAATTTTCCATAGGTCAAATCCTGAAGACCTTACTCAATTTGAACTTGTACATACAACTTTCACTGACTTCAGGACTTTCCCCAATTACTTAGTTTTGGCTAAGTAATAACTCAAATACTGAATGAGGCTCTCAGGATTTGGCATTAGGTGGAGACAAAAAGCCCTGTAACGCCAAATTACTTTATATAAAAGATAGATTATAAGTAAATGTATTGAAAGTATTCAAATGTCACCTTAGTGCTGAAAATAAGTGGGCTTTATCCATCTGCTGGTACCTCCAGCAATGTCAACATTTGCATTCTGCTCTCCTACCTCTGCCAAACTTTAGTTATATTAAAATAATGAATTCTTATACAGATATTCTCCTCTTAGCATGAGGCATTTAGAACTTGCAGACACATTTGCAGGGCAAATGTTGGAGGTCTGTTAAAATGCACAGATTTATAAAGGAGAAACCTGTACAGATGTCCTGGGATAGAGATTTGTTTTTTATCAGCTCTCAAAAAACACATGTCCATATGCATGGTGTTTTCCAATTGGAAAATAAAGCACAAATCCTATTGGGATCACCAGCAGGGCCTAACATCCAACGGCAGATCTTTTATTTAAATAATCTCACACTGCTCGGTGGGAAATACCATTTCCATTGTGTTTACAAACATGTTAGCATTCATTAAAATGCTTTTGCACAAATATCCCTTTCAAAATATTTATCTTTCAGCCAGTGAACAGCTTTAGAGAGGCAGAAGTTTATAACACTGATCATTTGAGATACGTATTATTTCATGTGGAAGCTTTCATTAGAAAGAAATAGCAGCCAGGTGTTTGGAATAGTTTTACCATCTGACAATGGCAGGACCTCAACAGGCTTTGAAGTTACTGTCACTTTGTAATTATAGTAGCTACCTCTGAGGTAGATGAGATCATGTCTGTCCATGACATGAGATATGGCATAATCTAAGCCAATGCAAGGTGGAGTAGAATTTTTAAAATGCTTTCACTACCACCCCTCCCCCCATCTTGTTTGATACTTGTTATCATTTCCTTTTGTTGATCCCTGCATACATGACTTTAAATTAAAAGTTAGCTATTATGTAGTTTTGATATCAGCATTTTGTAAAATGCCCAGCAAATCCTTGCATAAACCTCAAGTATGTATCACCTCAGGGACAGGTCATTCTTCTCGAGTTTTCTAGGGAGTGGTAGGTACTTTGTCAAGGAAGAGAAATGATTTGTGGTCGCCAAAAGAAATAAGTCCACAGTTTTGAGTAGACCCAGTCCCATCCCACCCCACTTTCCACCTACAAGGAACATCTCTGCTTCCCTTAGCCTGCCCTCTTAATATGAGCCAGCTCTCCCTGCTGTGGGTTCCAAGTACCTCCCTTAAGCTGAGAACAAGTTGGAGAGGAGTCAGGCCATGTAAAGAGATCAATCAGGGACAAAGAAGAACCAGAATGGACGTGACAGTATATGAGTGGTAGGGAGAGGTTGGAGGTCCTGTTGAAGGTGAGGAAAGAAAGCAACTGGTCATAAGTTTATTTACCCACAGTCCCTCAGTAAACAGCACTAATTATTTAATTATTTGTAATGTGGTGGCGCTTGGAGACACTAATCAAGGGTTTTGAAGAAGGATATGAAGGAGATGAGGAAGCTTGAATGGTTTATGGGATCAGAGATGGCATTTCATGAGAAATACAGTATCAAGAGAAAGAACAGAGGTGATTACGGGACCTGGGAGGCATGAAGGGAACCAGCAATAGAGGAGGACTGGCCTTGGACAGATGCCTGGTGGGAAACTAGAGATAAGGTACATGTCCTAAATATGGCACAGCACAAGTTGCCTTTGCTGAAGTTTTTCTTTTTAAACCAAAGGGTTAGTACCCCTGTTTTAAGTAAAGTTTAGCTGCTGCATAGCCCAAGACACTGGCAGAACAGGTAAAGCAGTTTGAAACTATCATAAAACAGATTTAACAACCAGGGAGGAAACACTCATGTAGTATATGGAAATTAGTGCCAAGATTTTGAATGGGTGCCTAAAGTTTGGTTTCTAAATGCACATTTTGGTGCCTACTTAGTGCCCTGGTTTTAAAAATGCTCAGCACCGAGCATCTCCCAAGGGATTTAGGAGCCTAACTTTAATTGTCCATTTTTTTTAAACTGATGTTTTTATTACTGCACCAGTTCCTTGGCCCTGTCCTAAAGGGACTGCTGAGGATTTCTCTGGCATAGGGGAGTTTCTCGGTGGCATTAACCTATCATAGTTGGCAATATGCCATTTAATGGCTGACCCTAGTATAAGGAGAGTGCTTGGATAAGACTGATGCAGAAAGGATACGATTAGGGATGGAGACAGTGCAGTGGATACTAGAGGTCCTGGGTTAAATGCTTACTTAAACAAGAAATAAATCTTTGGCTCTGCATGAAGATGGAGGATGTGTGATATATAGGAGATTAGATTAGTTGACCATAATGGTTCTCTCTAGCCTTACATCAATGAGTACTGAGCAGAGCAATTAAAATAATGCTTCAGGTTTAGAAGGGAGTTGCACAAATTTTTATTTATTTTTAAATTCATTTATGTATCTAGACTCATCTACAGCATTCACCACAGCAGCACCCGACTATCTTGGACCCAGATATCAGAATTTAAGTACCCTACATAGACTGTACAAGACTGATCTTTACTCCTTTTTCTTATTTTCTGTTTGGATATTGTACATTGACAGTAACTGGTTCATTAGGTACCTGGCTATCTCTTACGTATATATTTATCTTAGGTCTTCATTATGTAAAATATAATACAGCTTTTTTAAACAACCTCCCAGCCCTCTCAGCATTTTCTAATGTATTTAGCAGTGGTCTGTGGTAAGAAATATCCTTTTCCCACGACCCTTTCAGATTACTGGGATAAATGAGATGGGGATGGGATATTTTTGAGGGAAAGAAATGTCTGCAACTCCCAATGCTACCTTTGCACTCCTGCACGAACCTCCACTGAGACAGCAATTGTTCTGCTGGATATGAAGGGGAAGGGTCATGAAGATACCCAAGAGGTGCCAGAGTCCTCCATCCATGGCAGGGAGGATATGTGGACAAAGGACCCTACCACACCCAGATCAATTAGAAAATAATCTGAGCCAATAATACATACTTAGATCTTGTCATCCCACTGGAGAACATTCCTTTGTATTATTTTCTCAAATCTGATCCCTTTTCCCCCAGGGACACATTTTCCTTCAGCTAGTTTCATTAGAACAGTCGCTGTTCAACAGATGTGAATAACCTAATGAATATTTAAATGTGCTGGAGAGCGTGTGCGGAAATTTTTTCCTGCCACCAGGGTGTTACTTGTGGAAAGTTTCATAACAATTAAGCACCATGTGTTACTGAATATGGTATCTACGAGTTCTAGAAGTTATTCTACAGTATATTATGTTCCTCTGTGCCTTCTCTTGGTCCCAATGCCCTGATTTGATTTCTGCACGTCAATAGCCACTTGTCTGAAAGCCAAGGACATGGGAGCTTTTGGTTATTTTGAAAGAGGTACAAGTTATGAGACAGGAGGGGACAGTCATCAATAACCACTGTGTTTCTACCAAAAAGAAAAGGAGGACTTGTGGCACCTTAGAGACTAACAAATGTATTTGAGCATAAGCTTTCGTGAGCTACAGCTCACTTCATCGGATGTATCTTGTTTCTACCAAGACTGATTCACTGTGGGACAGATTGTGAACCTCTTACTCACATTGATGAGCAGGTACTGCTACAAGTAGCCCCAACAGAACCAATGGGATTGCACATGTAAGTAGCACTCGGCATTGTGAATTCATAATCTAACGCTGTGTGACCCAAAGATTATAGGTCAGGTTGCTCAATGAATCCATGATCTGATTTAATTTCCTATGGCAGAGTAGGCAAGACTTCTGGTATGCAAATATGATCTTCCAAAAAAAAAAAAAAAAAAAAAACAACCCACAGGTAAAACCAAACCCATATAGAGTACAGCATGTCTTGAGCCTACTTTGTTTCTTTGGAGGGTATAAACAGTCATAATTTGTATTCATGTAAAATCCACTGTCATTCCAGAACCTTCTTTACCATCAAGATGTACACAGTTTATTGTCATCTTTTTCCTGCAACTCCCTCCTGCTTTTCATTAATTATTCTAAGCCACTTGCAGCAAGGAACATGTCTTTGTATGTTTTCAGACAATGCCTAGCACAACAGGGCCACAGTCATAACTTGGTTGAATGCTACTGTAAGCCTAATATTAAATTTATACAAATTTGTTTCACCCTGATACTACTTGTTCATGAAGTAAAATGAAACTCATCTGTGCAGGACACAGAGGTTTCTCAGAGGCTGGTCCAATATAGTGATATGAACTCCCACAGGAAATAAGGACCACCACAAACCTCAACACCTTTTCACTCAAAGTGCAAGTCACACTTCTTTGGCCTTGTCTTCTCTAATATGAACACATGTACAGCAGCATGTACATTTACATTAACAAAACCCTACCAAAATAAGACACCACTCCACACACAATTCTCCCCCTCAGCAGAGGATGAGAGAGCCATGTGACAGCTGTTAGACATATAACTTAATGCACTACTGGAAGGAGCTTAGATATTACAGCGGTGGGGGGATGGTATAAGAACCTCTGTAGAATAAGAATGATTCTCCATTCCTGTAAAATAAGAGGGGACATGTATAAGCATGCTACATAGCACTTTATAAACACTAACAAATGAATCTTCTTAACAACCCCCTGACATTATAGGTCAGAATCATTATCCGCCTTTTACACAGGGGGAAATTGAGACAGGTTAGGGTCAGAGTTTCCAAAATTTGGTTATCTAAAGCCAAGTACTTAAATTTATAGCTAGGCACCTAGGTTAAAGTGGCCTGATTTTCAGAGCTGTGAGCGCACGTAGTTCCAAATGAATTCAATGAAGTCAGTAGGTTTTTGATGACTCTGAAAATCAGACCACTTTTTAAAGTGCCTGCATATGGATTTTGAAGAAAATTGACCTATATTGCTTTAGGTTTGGGCAAGTTGCAGTGAGTCAGCAGAACAGCTGGAACCAGGGCCAGGGGCTCCCAATGTTATGGCTGCTGCTCTCCTAATATGGCTGCAGAAAAAGGCCTCAGACTTTACACTGACCTTCTAGTCTCATATTTAAGCCACTAGCCTGTGATCTGCCAATGGGAAGTGTTGCTATAGCTGATGCAAAGTCCCATGGAAATTAGATGTCTTTGTTTTCCTATTCTGGTCTTCTTTTATTTCATAATACCTTTTCCTCTTCTCTTCTCTTCACCAGACCATAGTCTGTTTCAGATTTCTGTGCTTTTTCTATATACCAGTGATGATTCCGATTGCATACAAGGGAACAGCAGTTTATTATATTGTGGAAATATATCATCCATGCTGTATTAAGAAATGTTTACAGGTAGTTTCCTTTTCTAAACCATCAATTTTGTGCATACAGTTTGTGTAAGGTAAGGGTAGTTATTGAGTCAAGCTATCATTTGCACCAAGCAGAAGTAGAAAGCTAGATAATACCGTGCAGCTGTATTTTTGAATGTGTCTGACTTGTTCAGCAGAAATATAGCTTTCCCTCTTTTAGCCATTGTCAGGGGGTTCCTCTGAACAGCAAGTGGAGGTTTTAATACTTCACTTCCAGCTGCGAGGAACACTGCTAATGTTGTTTAATTATGCACAGAGAAGTTCACCTTTCAGAATATGTGGCTATGGAGGCTAATTTTGAAAGCTGATCTTGCTTCAGGCTGGAGTAGTGATCCTGCCTTGGTGTGTCATTGTGATCTTGGGCGCATTGATTAGGACACACACAGGTAAAAGAGAGACAGACACAACGATGGATTTAAGCAGCAGGATGCAACTATATTAACTTAAAAATGTCTCACATCTCAGGCATCACTGTGGGGTTACAGGGCTCTCACCACAGAACCAGTAACTTGGGGTAGATACTCTTCTTCCTAACTCCTAGGACTTGGTAACCTCTAGCTCCCTCATGGGGCGAGAGCAGGAGAGGATTCAGAGCGGATGGGGATCTCAGTATGTGAGGATTTCAGGAATCCCCTTTTCCTTGCAGGCAATAGGTCCACCAACCATACCCCAGCTCTCACTTACCTCTGGGAGCTGGCACCTTTAACCTTTATGTGCACTGGACACCAGCCACAAGTTCCAATGAACTAAACGTTCCTATATTACCTCCTAACATTAAATTCCTATTGTTACTCCTTTTTACCTAAACTGGCCTCCACAATGCTGATCCCAGGAGTTGGCCATCCCTCTGTACAAGCTCCCCTCTGCAGAGAGAGGGAGGGGCAAGAGTAATGGTTATGGCTTCCTTCCTCTGATACCTTAAATTGCCATTCAAACTGTTCATAGTATAGTATGGTCAAGGACACAGGTGCCAGCCCAACAATGTGATTTACTTTGCAAGAAGATCCCTCTTTTAAGACATTAATAATACTTCCATATGCATCTTCCAATATCATATCATATCGGTTGACATTACATTCTGAACTAGATTACCTGAAGATGGGATTTTTGGTCAGTTATTACTGCTGGTACCTAGGAAACCTATTAAGAACCTAAGAGGTAATATAATATGGTGTATGTGAAATGCCCTCAGGCAATCTATGTAAATGAAAAGCCATGGCAGACAAGAGCATGGTGTGGGGTGGGGGGGAGGGAGGAGAGCCAAGGACACCAAATTAAGCATAATGTGTTAAGGTAATTTACACCTTTCCCCCCTTCCCTCAGGCAGTCAGATAGGCAGTGACTTTTTTTAATGAAAGGGAACTTTAAGGATGACACAAATGTACCTTTTTTATTTTTTACAAGAAATCAGGTAATTTTTGAATAAGGTGCGGGGGAGGGTTACTATTAATTCAGGATCATGAGTAACAAAAGAAAAAGAGAAGGAAATGGAGAAAAACAATTATTAGGATTGTAAAAAACAGAGAAAAAGGAAGAGGAGAAGAGGCAAGAGAAGGAAATAAAAGCATGGATTATGGCGCACAACTCGCTTATGGAGTCTCAATGTACAATGGCAATCTAAAAAGGTGAATGCCATGTTAAAATAGACAATATAAAGAATATTGCACTGACTTTATCTTAATTGGGGGGGTGGGGGCAGAGCTGAGGAACCATTGAAAGACTTGCCAGAAACAGACAGGAGTTAAGGTGCTTTGTCGCTGCCTTAAACGCCAGAGGCATAATGGGAACATCATGATGATGGTTCACCTTAATTAAGCTGCAATGTTACCTTGCACTGTGATGTTACACCATTTTATGCTTACATATAGTCAGAAAACTAAGACTATTGCTACATGGGGAGTCAGCTATGAGAACAGAAATGCCTGACCCAATGACTTCCACCTTCTTTCTATTATCTGAGGACAGATGGATAGTTTTTGAACTACATGCTTGGTTTCAGATAGGTAGCACAAATTAAGAGATATCTAGGAATGTTATGAACAGAGGGTTCCAAACTGAAGCCAAAAGATTCCCCTAAATTAAGTATCCCTTCTTTCCTGTATACCAAATTTCCCATATTTTTCCTTTCTAGCAAATATCATCCCCTCTATTCCTGCCAATTTATCATAAGCAGCAGAGGAAAGATGGTCTGGTGTTTAAGTTACTGAAATGAGAAAGTAGAGACCTGCATTCAATTCCTTGCCTTGCTACAGACTTTCAGCATGGGCTTGGGCAAGTCACTCATTCTGTAAAGTAGGGACCATAATACCTTTCCACCACACAGGCATGCTGTGAGGTTAAAATCATTAATATTTATGAGGCACCCAGATAGTATGGTTTCAGGAGCCATGGACGTATCTAAATGAAAAGTTAACCAAATTATTACTACGCAGAGTATTTTGTCTCTGACATCTAATTGTCACTTCAGGAGAAGTTCCATGTTTCCACTGCTCTGCATTTTCCAGTGCAATAATGATAACAACAATTAGCACTTCTACAGTGCTTTGCAATCTTCAAAACAGTGTATATATCTATCTATATATATCAGCCGGTTAATCCTCACCCATTAGGACAGTAATTGTAATTTGCTTGCCTTGAAAATACAGCAAGCCTGGGATGTTCAAAGGAACCCTGTTGTCCAAATCACTCTGAATTTCATAAAACTGAGCCTAAATAGAACATGCCTATGAGCCATTTAACATACAATTAAACATACAGTTTTCACAAGACAATTTCACAACGCAGGCCACAGAATCTCACCCACCAATTCCTGCGACAAACCTCTAACCTATGTTTGAGCTATTGAAGTCCTCAAATTGTGGCTTAAAGACTTCAAGGTGCAGAGAATCCTCCAGCAAGTGATCTGTGCCCCACGCTGCAGAGGAAGGCAAAAAACCCCCAAGGCCTCTGCCAATCTGCCCTGGAGGAAAATTCCTTCCTGACCCCAAATATGGCAATCAGCTAAACCCTGACCATGTGGGCAAGACTCACCAGCCAGAAAAGAATTCTCTGTAGTAACTCAGATCCCACCGCATCTAACATCCCATCACAGGCCATTGGGCATATCTACCGCTAATAGTTGAAGATCAATTAATTGCCAAAATTAGGCTATCCCATCATATCATCCCTTCCATAAACTTATCAAGCTTAGTCTTGAAGCCAGATATGTCTTTTGCCCCCACTGCTTCCCTTGGAAGGCTGTTCCAGAACTTCACTCCTCTGATGGTTAGAAACCTTTGTCTAATTTCAAGTCTAAACTTCCTGATGGCCAGTCTATATCCATTTGTTCTTGTGTCCACATTGGTACTGAGCTTAAATAATTCGTCTCCCTCCATGGTATTTATCCCTCTGATATATTTATAGAAAGAAATCCTATCTCCTCTCAGCCTTCTTTTGGTTAGGCTAAACAAGCCAAGCTCTTTGAGTCTCCTTTCATAAGACAGGTTTTCCATTCCTTGGATCATCCTAGTAGCCCTTCTCTGTACCTGTTCCAGTTTGAACTCATCTTTCTTAAACATGGGAGACCAGAACTGCACGCAATATTCCAGATGAGGTCTCACCAGTGCCTTGTATAATGGTACTAACACCTCCTTATCTCTACTGGAAATACCTCCCTTGATGCATCCCAAGACCACATATAGCTTTTTTCATGGCCATATCACATTGGCGGCTCATAGTCATCTTGTGATCAACCAATACTCCGAGGTCCTTCTCCTCCTCTGTTACTTCCAAATGATGCGTCCCCAGTTTATAACAAAAATTCTTATTAATCCCTAAATGCATGACCTTGCACTTTTCACTATTAAATTTCATTCTATTACTATTACTCCAGTTTACAAGGTCATCCAGATCTTCCTGTACGATATCCCGGTCCTTCTCTGTATTGACAATACCTCCCAGCTTTGTGTCATCCGCAAACTTTATTAGCACATTCCCGCTTTTTGTGCCAACGTCAGTAATAAAAAGATTAAATAAGATTGGTCTCAAAACCGATCCCTGAGGAACTCCACTAGTAAACTCCTTCCAGCCTGACAGTTCACTTTCAGGGTAGCCCCCCTTGTCGTCGCCCCTTTAACCAGTTCCTTATCCACCTTTCAGTTTTCATATTGATCCCCATCTTTTCCAATTTAGCTAATAATTCCCCATGTGGAACCGTATCAAATGCCTTACTGAAATCGAGGTAAATTAGATCTACTGCATTTCCTTTGTCTAAAAAATCTGTTACCTTCTCAAAGAAGGAGATCAGGTTGATTTGACACTATCTACCTTTTGTAAAACCATGTTGTATTTTGTCCCAATTACCATTGACCTCAATGTCCTTAACTACTTTCTCCTTCAAAATTTTTTCCAAGACCTTGTATACTACAGATGTCAAACTAACAGGCCTGTAGTTACCCGGATCACTTTTTTTCTCTTTCTTAAAAATAGGAACTATGTTAGCAATTCTCCAGTCATACGGTGCCACTAGCACAAATATGTACACATATGATGCCTCCCAGTCAGAGCATGCACCTCGCAGCCCCAGTCCTCATCCCACCCCCCCTGCCCCAGCACAGAACTCCCTCCTACACCCAAACTCCCTGCGAGACCCTGCACCCCCTCCTGCACCCCAATCCTCTGCCCCAGCCCAGAGCCTCCTCCTACACCAAACTCCCTCCCAGAGCCCACGCCCCCTCCATTAATATAGGAGAAATGTGCGGCCCATGACAACATACCAAAATTCATGGAGTGGCCCCCCTGCAAAAATTATTGCCCACCGCTGCTTTAAGTCCTAGCCTATAAACTCAGCTCCTCAGGTTTAGGATCTTACAGCCCTCCTTCTTGGGACTGTGGCTTCAAATCCAGGCCTCACCCTCAGCCCAGAGCTCACCCCTCAAGATAAGGGTCTCACAGTCCTCCTTGGGATTGCGTTTCCAGTCCTGACCCACTGGCCTGCAGACTCTCCCCTCAGGTTCAGGGGCTTTGCAGTCTTCCTTCCTGGTGCTGCCTCGAAGAGGCATTCTTTCTTTGCCTCTGCAGCTTCTTCAGCAGCTTCCCCCTTGACTGGGCTTGGAGCCTCCATTAGAGTCACCCACCGGTCACTAATTAGTGTCTCAATCTTCCCCAGCTGGGTCTAAAACCCCAACACCTGTCTGCACTGGCTGGGAGAAAGAGGAGACTTGCCCTGCCCACTCTATGGGGCTCCTGGTCCCATGCCTTTAAAGAAACAATAATCTTGGATGAAACTATACCTTCCCTTTTCCAGACACTGAGGGCCAGATCCTCCAGGGCATTTCAATGGAAGTTAGGCACCTAAATGCTTTGGACGATCTGGACCTATCTGCTCCCCAGGACCATCTTCCTCTTGCCCAATGACTGTTTCATTTGCTTCCCTGGGTGCACAGAATAGGGTAACTACCCCCTTTACCCAACAGCTCCCTACTACCTTATCATTGTTACTGACCATGGGTTATTAAAGGTTACACCACAATATTTTTAAGTGTTTAAGACATATCATGAAGTTAAAGCTAAAACCAACAATACAGAAATGTATTTCTTTTAAAAACATTTAGTTTATGTTTCTAAGCTTCAATAGATTGCAGTTATATATTGTTTAATATTATTAATCCTTGCAGTACTTTACAGACAAATACAATAGGACGGTATCCTAAACTGAGGGGATTACAATACAAGGGACTAATCCACAGTGTTTACAGCATTAAGTAATGTCAATGGGAGCATCTAGGTGGTCAGCACCTCTGAAAATCACACTATTTATTCAGGTGTCAATCATGGATTTGTTACCTGGTCCTGTGGTAATGTCTCACATCCTCAGTTTCCATTTGGGCAAAAAATGGGCTGGCACTGTGCCTAAATTGAATGCTACCCCTTATCGGGGACAGAAAGGTCCAAAGTTAAACAAATGACTGGCCTGGCCTCAAGAATTCAATGAAATGAACCACCCTCTTGTTGTGCTGTCCCTGGCTATGTGTGTCCTGGTTGCTGATGTAAATAACAAACTTACAGCACTCTCCTGGCACTGAGTCACTAGGATCCCATATTTTCTGCCAGGATTATGATAAATTCCTACTTGGATGCAGTGTGGAATGGATGAAAGGACCTCTTTCCACACCGCCACTGCTCCTTCCTTTATGGAAGCCATGCCTGGGATTTCTCCTTCCTTAGTCTCTCTGTAAGACACCTTTATTATCACTTATTGCTTAGACTCCTTCCAAGGCCTGAGAGACACTCACCAGCAGATCCTACTCTTTCCAGGTCTCTCTTCTCTCTATGCAGAAAGAGCCACAGTAGATACAACAGTTCCTCCTCTCTAGACTTTTTCTTAATTAAAAAGAGAACTCTTTTATATCCCTACCCTTTCCCAACTTGCACAGCTGCCCAGCCTACAACTCCGATCCATCCTTCCCAGAATGCCCCTTTCTGAGCTCAAACAGGAACAAGTCAGAAATGGACACTTAAAGGGCCAGTTCATTTTATGACAATGTCTAACTCTGCAATTAGATGCCTAATTGAAGGCAGATCTTGGTTTGTGACAGACCTTGGGAGAATAACAACATTCTTTTTTTCCCAGTCCAAGTCGGACAATAGTTATGGAGTAGATTAGTATTTTATGGACCTGCCATGCCTTTAAGGCACAAACCTATTCAGAAGTGAGTCATAGATTTTAAGGCCAGAAAGGATTGTTATGATCATCTAGTCTGACCTTCTGCCATAGAACCTCTCACAGTAATTTCTGCATCAAGCCCATAACTTTTGTTTGAGCTGTAACAAAACTTTTAGAAACCCATCCAGTCTTGATTTAAAAGACTTCAAGTCACAAAAAATCCAAGAGGTCCCTGGGCAAATCACCTCAATGGTTAATTACTTCACTTGTTAAAATTTGCTTGAGTCTGAATTTGTTTAGCTCCAGCTTCCAAGCTTTGAATCTTATGTCCTTTTCTGTTAGATTAAAAAGCCACCTACAGTCAGAAATCTCTTCCCTGTCAAGATTCTTGTAAGTGGTGATCAAGTCCCATTTTAACCATATCTTGAACAGAATAGGTAGACAATGTCTTCACGCACTCTGTGTGCTGCACAGACTCCTCACTTGTTATCAGATGCAATTTAAGGTCCTGGCCTCCATCTTCAATACTCTAAATGGGCTAGCCTTTGCAGTTGCATCTCCTTGTGCTTTATACCAAGAATACTATGATGAGCAGCTGATAGTATGCAGTATGAGGATCTTGGGAGTTATGGGCAAATGTTTTCCACTAAATCCACTTTATACAACCTGCCCCAGGTAAATCTCTCTGCATGACGTGGGGAGAATCTATGTGGAGATGTGAGAGATGGGGTCCATCCCGATGCAATCTGCAAGATTTGTTGGGGTCTCTGCAGAACTTGCAAGCAGTTTTGGAATCATTGTGTAGCTTTTCATGTTCTACCAGTGACCCCTTAGCATTTTTTAAACCCTAATGAAATTCCCAAACAAATAGTTCCGCTCAGATGGTGACAAAGTTGTAAATATCATCAAATACTTAACAGAAAAGCTATTAAGCTAATGGTGCAGTTTTTATTTACACTTAATTTTCCTCCCACCTTCCACCTCTCTAAAATAGAAATTATGGAAATTAAAATTTAAGACCCTCCAAACAACTTTAGTTTATGTATTGAATTATATATGGTACAGTAATCTCAGAAAGAGAATCTTGCTCCAGGATTGTTCTTGTGATACAAAGGAAAACTACTGATTTTTCCTGTCACTCCTAAATTTCAAAAGAAAAGGAGCAGCCCCAAGTAGACAAAACGAAAACAATTCATTTGGCACAATCATTTTTAAAATTTAAGATTTTATTTCCAGGATTCCTGTTTGGAATAATAAATGAAGGAAATACCACACATAATTTAACAAAGAACCGCACTGGTAAATGTGGCTTTTTAATGGTGCCCACTGTATTCCACATTCTGATTCATATGAGGAACCAAAGTCTACCTGGGAGTCCCCCAAATCATTATACTGTTCCTGAGTATTACATTTTATATTTGTATCCCTAATTTAGTGGACAGTATGTAAAATCACATGTAATCAGGCAGCTTCCTGGATACTGAAGAATGAAAATTATTCCAGCTAAGATTGGTAATAATTTGAGCATAAAATATCCCACCAGATCTGTGCTTTTCTACAAGGTCCATCCAACTAAAGTTAGTCTTTTTTTTAAAAATCACCTCACCCACCTTTGGACAAACCATATTCCCTTTGAGATGTTCTGCTAACACAAATAGCAGCAACCTATTCTGAGTGGTGACATGATATAAACAAATCCTGAGTTTGCTTCAAAAACAGTTGAAAGCCCTTTAGAAGTACAGATAAAGTCAAATGTTGGACATCCATAATGTTGTTTAGACAGATGACCATGATGACCTAGAGAAAATCTAAATGACATCAGAAGCACTGGGTATATAGACATGATTTGAACATGGAAGTGATTAAAGTTATTCCATATCCTGTAAAACATGGAATTCTTGCTTCATGATGCTTCGTGGATCATTTGCTCTTTGCCAGTACTGGAACTCTTAAAATTCCTTTGTTTTAGATTAAAACTTGTTCATCACTTTATGAAGGAAGAATATGAAATACTATCTGTACAATTTTCTCTACTGTTTTGATTATAGCTAATATATACACAGACTACCGTACACACATATTCTGTTTTAATTATCCTTGTGCCCCACATAGAGTACATAAGAACGGCCATACTGAGTCAGACCAAAGGTCTATCAAGCCCAGTATCCTGTCCTCTGACAGTGGCCAATGGTAGGTGCCCAAAGGGAATGAACAGACAGGTTATCATCAAGTGATCCATGCCCTGTCATCCAATCCCAGCTTCTGGCAAACAAAGGCTAGGGACACCATTCCTGCCCATCCTGGCTAATAGCCATTGATGGACCTATCTTCCATGAATCTATCTAGCTCCCTTTTGAAACCCCGTTATAGTATTGGCCTTCACAACATCCTCTGGCAAGAAGATCCAGCGGTTGACAGTGCATTGCATGAAAAAATACTTTCTTGTGTTTGTTTTAAATCTGATACCTATTAATTTCATTTGGTGCCCCCTTGTTCTTGTATTATGAGAAGGAGTAAATAACACTTCCTTATTTACTTTCTCTATACCACTCAGGATTTTATAGACCTCTATCATATTCCCTCTTAGTCTACTCTTTTCCAAGCTGAAAAGTCCCAGTCTTTTTAATCTCTCCTTATACAGAAGCCGTTCCATTCCCCTAATCATTTTTGTTGCCCTTTTCTGAACTTTTTCCAATTCCAATATATCTTTTTTATATCTTTTTACTGATGCAGACAAATGTGTGCATCCATAAGCATACATTATGCACTATGGGGATATGTAGACTCCAAAAGGGAGAAATGAATGAACACAGGGAAAGTGGAGCAAGTAGAAACAATTCACAAATATAGCACAAATGTATTTTTAAAAGAGTTGTGCAAGTTAATACTGCTTCAGATAGCTATAAACTCCATGTCAAAAACATGTAAGCCTATAATCCAAGGTTTCACTCACCTTGATGGAATTGTAAGGCTATCATAAGGATAAATTGCCCTTGCACATATTCTCTGTAGGCTAGGCACAATCTTCATTACTTCAACATTAGGCAGACAGATTTTCTGGTTCCAATCTTTATTTGGAATAAACACACAGGGACAAAGTCTCTCTGTCACTCCATCTCCTTTGCACCATTCTGGTGTTGCAAAGGAGTTGCAAGTTGGACAGATTTCCCATCCTGGGAATTCCCTCGGCATCAGAGGGTCCACATGATGGTACGGTCCACATCTGGGGCAGATCTGGTTTCCTCCTCACCCACAGTATCAGGAGCAGAATGGAGCTGAAGAATACCTTAGAGCTCGCACTGCTATGAATCATGCTGCGGCCAGCATAGAACTGGATCCAGAATCAGGCATTACAACCAGCGATAGTGGGTGCAACAGAAACTCTAGGCCCCATTGTAGCTAGTGGAAGGAGCATCTCAAATACCATTAACCTTTTTGGGACCAAATCTGTCCATATGTATTTGGCTAGATGGCCTGATCTTCCTATGTCAAAAATATCTCCCTTAAAATACACACAAATATTTCTGTGGCAATCTTGAGAGTTCATAAAGATGCACCAATATGGGTATCTGGTTCAACAAGTGTAGATGGTGAAGTTCTCCTCACTCTGTTATAGTCTTCTTTCTAAAAAGAAAATATATTGTATTTTAGAGAGTCACAGAAAAATAGAGAGGGTGTATGGTTATATGAAAATAAACATTGAACACTGGAAAATATTAATACAGGTGGGTCACACTGTCAGGGGAAACAGAACAAATGTCCATATAACACTGTGAAGCAAGAAGGCACAAACAATAAGGCACAAACAAGCTGGAATGTTGTGAAAAATTAGCGGCTAAATTGTCCATGATCAGTATAGCTCATAATTTACAGTACCAGCTGTCCAATGTAGGACTAAGAAGCTATTCCACTGAGCTGCAGTAACTAGTGTGGTGGGAATTAGAAAAAGCAGACAACAGAGTCAACTTTTCTTAATAAGTGGGCATTACCATTAAATTGTAAGTCAATGATCCATTCAACAATTTTGTTTTACACCAGTGTCGTCTTTTTGTTGTTGTTGATTGGTTTTTCCTGAATCCATCTTCAGGACTACAGTGCCATAGAATTGTTCATATTGTCTGATGGCGTTATTGAAATGGAGGATTATTTTAATTTTAGCATGTAACTATGACATAGTAATATGTAGTCTCTCTCTTTTCTGCTGAAAGTACAGTCAACATTAAGAAATGGTTCAAAAATTGTAGATCCTTTCCTATATTTGAAATGTTTCCAAAAATCCCTGTGTGCTCTGTGTTTTGGATGTTCTAAGAGATGGATGCTACATACTCAGTACACCCTCCCTTCCTTTCAGAAGATCCATAGGAAAAATAAATATGCATATGTACAGTACATTTAAAATGAATAGTACCCAAAATATAAGTACATTTAATAATAGAGTATATATGTTTTGTGGGATCAAATTCAGATACACATACATTCCACACTAAAGAATGGATTTGCAATTTTCATTTTCCCTAACTATAAATATTTGTATACCACTTAATTTAAAGATTATATTGACAGATATGATATTTGATTAATATGCTGTATTTTACACCATTTACATTCCATTTTCAATATGCTTGCATTCTATAAAATGTATTTCAAGATTCTAAAAAAGAGAAAATAGGGACACTTTAAGCAGTTTAAAAGAGACAGATCATTATCTCCTACAAAGGAAAGGAAACAGGAAAGCTGTAAATAATAAGTTCTGAATAGGAATGACATAAACAGCCTAATCAATGTCTTCCAGAACTGGCAAGTGACACCTCTTTGTTTTTTGCAAATAAAAACCTTCTTAACATCACAATATAAACCATTATCTCTGCAGGCAAGGTATATTTAGAAATGTACAAAATGTACATTTCCTGCCAGCCACTAGATCAGTAGGTGGAGATCTAAAGTCATGCAAATATTACAGTAAATGCAGGCAACCAATTTCTAATTATTCCATATCAGCAGATTTGCGAGGAATATAATTTATTAAAAAAAGAACAGTTTATGATCAGCAGACCTTAGTTATGACTGTTTAGGAATTCAGCGCATTTTGATCTAATCACAAAATCAAAATATTCATGAAACACAATGATATCTCCCCAAAGCAGCCGGGCAGCCATTAATTTTGAAATTCGGGTAATTTATTAACACTTATCTGTAGCTGTAAAAGCTTACCTCTGTGTTTGTAATACGGGTAAAAGTGAAAGCAGTTTTAAAACTGATTCCTAATGATTTATAATGGTTTGCTGTAATTTGAGCCAGAAATTCAATTAAAATGTATGTCTAGTTTTGTTTCAAGATCTTTAGTTAAAAATTCTATTAAAATTCTATTTCCTTCTTGCATTAAATATATCTGTTATCTGCATATACAAGAAATATAAGAAAATTCTATCATTTATTCCCCAGACTCCACAAATGCTTTTAAAAGCATTCACTTCTATTTCATAATTCTGTCAAGGAACTGTTTAGAATTTATATACAGTAGATGAGGAATAAGTGTATATGCTGTTTTCTCTCCTGGAAAACTAGCTTTACTACTGAATGCTCATGCAAATATTTAAGTGACATTTATCAGTTAATCAAAGAAGGAGAAACAAATAAAACGGAATGATCAGACTTTTAAAAGCCCTAATTATAACACCTAGTGTGTAGCTTCTCTCTGTGTAAATAATTCTATTTTAAAACACTCTTGTGAGGGATGTATAACTTCTGTGCAAAAACTTCATGTTAGTATCCTAAAGAAAATTAAAACAAAACTAGTTCATTTTTTGGTTTATTTCGAGGGAAACAAACCTGGATGTCAATGGAGTCAATGTCAATGAAGTCACGTTAGGAGTAACAGTAGTGAATCAGGCCCATTTTTTTCTGGGTTTTTCATTTTATCTTAAAGTAATTCTTGGCAAAGATAAAGAAGGGTTGACTTTATATGTGAGCTGCATAACTCTGTTCAATGGTAATGTGAGTGGTGTGACCCATGCTCATGCTCTATACTGCTAATTGCTCCTTTGTCCTGTATTTAATCAGTAGTTCTTGGCAAACGGAAAAAATATGGATACACAGAATGAGATGTTGGAAAAGTATGTTCTGCTTTTGAATACATTAACCCAAATTCCCTGTTGCACTCCATTTTTATACTGCTATAATTCCACTGGAGTAATGTAATGGTGAACCAAGGCCATGATTGTAAACTAAGGATATGAATCATTGAACTAAGTAGAGAAAATTTAGAGCTTTCTATAGTCTTTTGATTCAATACCTGGTACTGATCCTATCTGAGTGAAAGTTTCACAGCATGTTGAATCTTTGTGGAAAATTCTAATACCTGGAAAGGATGGAACCTCCAGGCTAGAACATCTACTGTAGTGAGTTTATAAGAGGATGCCATGCATTAGTGTACTTAACCAGCTTCCAGTCTCCACTGTTTCTGATTGTCCACAGAGACTTTTTTTTGCATGCAAGTCTGTAAGTGAAAGCTTCCCAGGAAGACTGTGATTAGACTGAACCAGGGATATCTGCTCCAAAAGGAAAGTTTCCTCACTTGATCCTTGTAGGACATGAATCACCATGGTCAGAATGGGATCCAAGGAAAAGAACTCACACTAGGTGCCTTACCTCACAAAGGAGGAGGAAGAATGAGGTGTTCTCTCTTCTACTTGCAAATAAAGTAGTAACGTTGTAGGACAAATGTCAGCCACAGAAGCAAAAACACCAAGTGTCAATTGGTTGGCAATTGTAGACATACATAGTTTCTGGTCTGCAGTAAGACAAAATCCTTGCTTAGCTCTTTAGACTATAGGGAAAGGAGAATGTAATGAATCCATGGCTGACACAGAATGCTGGGAACCAACAGCTGAGCCAGCATTCTGGTCACATAAATACCAATTAATTCCCCCCAGGGTGGACCTGATGGGGCCTAATTAGTGGATTAGAATGTGCTGGGGGAAGACTAATGAGAAAATTGGCCCAATAACACAGGAGGTATAAGAAAGCACAGGTAGGAAAGGCAGGGGAGAGAGATGCTAGCTAGCAGAGCTAGAAAGAATTTCTGGGTAGAAGGATTGCTCCTTTCAGCAGAGAACTGAGGAGAAATTGATACTGTAAATAATATGTTATGTGGATCAGTAAGATTGTGGGAAGAACAAATGTAAATAAACTGCATTAGAGTGTTAAACAACTGAAGCTCTCCAAATCTGTTTAGACACAGTAGAAGACAGGAGTGGGACATTGCCCTGTCACAATGGCCAACAAAATGAACATGGATAGAAGCTTCAGCTTCATAAACTCCTAGACTTTAAGGTCAGAAGGAACAATCATGATCATCTAGTTGGACCTCCCACACATTGTAGGCCACAGAACCTCACCCACTCCTGAATTAGACTCATAACCTCTGGGTGAGTTACTGAAGTCTTCAAATAATGGTTTAAAGACTTCAAGTTAAAGAGAATTCACCATTTACATGTTTAAACCTGCAAGTGACCTATGTCCCATGCTGCAGAGAAAAGTGAAAACATCCAGGGTTTCTGCCAAGCTGACCCAGGGAAAAATTCCTTCTCAAACCCAAATGTGGCAATTAGTTAGACCCTGAGCACGTGGGCAAGATCTGCCAGGAAGATTAATGGGAAAGAATTCTCTGTAATAACTCAGAGCCTTCCACATCTAGTGTTCCATCTCCAGCAGTTGAGGAATTTTGCTACTGGCAGTTACTGATGGGCCACATGCCCTCCATAAACTCATCAAGCTCAGTCTTGAATCCAGTTAGGTTTTTTGCCCCTACTGCTCCCCTTGGAAGGTTGTTGCAGAACTTCACTCTGATGGTTAGAAACCTTTGCCTAATTTTGAGACTAAACTTTTTGTTGGCCAGTTTATAGGCATTTGTTCTTGTGTCCACATTGGCACTTAACTTAATGGCAGGACAAGTGGCAATGGCTTCAACCTCCAGCATAGCAGATTTAGATTAAATCTCAAGAAAAACTTCCTAACTGTAAGAACAGTAGGACAATGGAACTGACTGCCTAGGAAGGTTGTGGAAGCTTCTTCACTGGAGAGCAATCATATATCCCCTCAGCCTTCTTTTGGTTAGGCTAAACAAGCCAACCTCTTTGAGCTTCAGAATGGCAGGTTTCTAATCTAAGCTACGGAAGTCTCTCTGGTAGCTGTGGCACTTCCAGAATTTACGTTGTTGCATGCACTTGATGTCTGCTATTCTCTCCAGCAGAGGGCAGTAACAGTCTTTTAATCTTAGCTCCAGTCTTTCATAATTTCATTCATGATTGCAAGAGGGAGCCACCAGCCTAATACAATCATTTGCTGATGGTAAATGGGATGGGAGTTGCAATGAGAAAAAAGACATGATACAAAAGGTCCTAATGAGGTTAGAAACATAAGCAGAAAGGGATAAAAAGAATGTATCTTGGAAAAACTCTAGTTATTACATGTATGTGAAAATAAATCAGAACACAGACTTAATGGGAGAGTGAAAACTGGAAAGTAGTGATGCTGAGAGAGTAATAGGGGTGATAGTGGACAGCAAATTAGACAACAATTAAAACGTAAATAGCTTGCAAATGGGCCAATGGAATTTGGACTATACAGAGAAATTATAACTGGGGGTGGGGGAGGGAATAAAAATGTTTAGGAGTCTGGGAGGATTAATTTATGAGGAATGATGTAAATCATTGTATATCTAGGCTAAGCAATGATGAAGGATGAGTTAATCTGCTGCTCTTGAATTTGATAGGTACAGTATGAATGCCAACATGGGAAGATACTGTAAGGGGGCACGACAGGGAGGGTGAAATTGAGAAAAGGATAATTTAAACTGAATATCAGGAAAAATATTCCTGACAATTAGATCTAGGAGCTTTTGGAAGAGTCTCCTAAGAAAAGTGGTAGCAACTCTATTATTTGGGGAACTCAAAACTAGATTAGACAAAATACATATAAATGTGCTGTAGGAAGCAATCCTGTGTTAGTAAGAAGAGACGATATTTGATCTACTGGCTCTTTTCCATCTCCAATCTCTCTTATTCTCTTAAAGGTACTATTTATTAAGGGCCAGCAATTGCTTAGCTCTGTGCAAAATATTGAAAAGGAAACATTTTGTGCCACAAAAAGTTTAAAATCTAAATAGACAGATGAAAATAAGATGACCTAGGAGATCCAGATAAAGGTTCTATGCGCCTGATCCAAAGTCCATTGAAACCAATTGGAATCTTTCTATTGACTTCAATGGATTTGGATCAGGATCTTAGAGCATAACTTGGGTGTTTTGGGCAGTGCTGTTGCCAAGCCCTTTATCCCCCATTCTGTATTTGTGCGTTTGGTTTTTCCTCCCTAAGTGTAGAACCTTACATTTGTCTTTGTTGAATTTAATTTTGTTGTCTATAGCCTAGTTCTCCAATTTATCAAGATCCCTTTGAATTTTAGCTCTATCCTCTAAAGTGTTTGCAACCCCTCCCTTCAGCTTTGTGTCATCGGCAAATGTGATCAGTATGCTCTCTATTCCTACATCCAGGTTATTAATAAAGATGTTAAATAACTCCAGACCCAGAACAGATCCCTGCGAAACCCCACTTGAGACCTCCTTCCAATTTGACATAATTCCATTAATAGCTACTCTTTGTTTGGGGTTGTTTAACCAGTTATGTATCCACTTAATGGTAGTTCTACCAAGCCCGCATTTTCCTAGTTTACTATCAGAATGTCATGTGGGACTGCTTTTCTGGCCCCTCTGGCTCTGGTTGCTGCAGCTTTCTTCACAGGGCAAGTCTGCTCTCTCTGGGCTGTTGCCTCTGGCTTTGGGGCTGCAGCTCTGCTCCCAGGACAGGGTCTGCTCTGTCTGGGCGGCTTTTCTGGTCCCTCTGGATCTGGCACAGCTCTGCTCCCCAGCTCAGCTTGGGCCCCTGCTTTCTCCTTAGCTCGGCCCCACTCTGTCTGACCCAGGCAATTCCAGCTGACACGGAGGACGGGACCTCCCTGGCCTCCTTACTCCCTGATTAGCGTGCCCACGCTGTCAATCAGGCTAACCTGGAGCATTGGCCTCTCCCCATTGATCCTGGGGACTTTCAGTCTCAGGGTCCTGATTTCCCATAGACCCTTCCCCTTTGAGTACTGGGAGCTAGCCAACCAAAACACCCCCATTGAATGTTAGTAAGGGGGCAACAGTCCCCTTACATTAGCTCCATTTCACTGCTTTTCTTCCTAATTGGTCTTTCCATGGGACCGCACCTACTATTTCTCTGAGTTGGTTGAAATCTGCCTTTCTAAAGTCCATTGTCCTTGTTTTCCTGTTCTCGTGTCCTTCTTTCCTTAGGATCTTGAATTCTTTCAGATCATGATCACTTCCTCCCAAGTTTCTGACCACTTTTTCACCTTTGCAACTAATTCACCCCTATTGGTCAATGATAGATCCAAAACGGATGACCCCTTAGTTGTTTCCTCCACTTTCCGAATCAGAAATTTATCCCCTACACATGCTAAGAACTTGCAGGACATATTATGTTTTGCTGCAACAGTCTTCCACAGATATCAGAGAAGTTAATACTAGGTCATGTGTGTTAGTTAATCTTGTTACCTGCTTGTAGAATGCCTCATCCACTTCTTCTTCTTGATTTGGTGGTCTGTAATAGACCCCCACAATAACATCTCTACTATTCTTTTTCCCGTTTTATCCTCGTCCGGAGACCCTCAGTAGATCTGCTGCTCACTTCCTCTTGATCTTTGGAGCAAGTGTGTACGTTCGTGACATAGAGTGCAATGCCGCCTCCTTTTTCCTCATACCTGTTGGTCCAGAAGCTATATCCATCAGTGCTGTTACTCCAATCATGGGAGTTGTCTCTATAATGCCAATTAAGGCTACGTCTACTCTTTCAGAGTTTTTGCGCTGTCAGTTTCACCGGTGATAGGGAGCTAGTGAAAGAAAAGTGCTGGTTTGTGTACTCACTTTCTTCCAGAGGCGTCAGAGAGTGTTTACATTTGCAGCAGTTCCATCACCGATGAGAGCACCACACTGAGGGCAGTTATCCCACAGTGCAGCTCTCTCCATTTTGACGATAGGTCTTGTGGGAAGGGGAGGGTGAGCGGAGGGCATTCTGGGTCCCTGCTCAGTGCCCTGTGATGCACGGCTTCATGTCCAGGCAGCCCCATTACTTCCTTGTTTCTTTTGTGGCATTTTTTAACACCTCTTGCTGTCTGGCTGCTTTCCCCGCCACATCTACAAGCAGGAATAGATCCTGCACTGCTGTCCACTGCTCTGATAGCTGTCACTAACACATCGCGTGTCGCAGTGCAGCTGTTCTTAGACTTGCAGAGAGAACGGCAGTCAGAGATGCCTGATGAGTTGACTGAAATGGAAAGCAGTAACATTTGATTGCTTCTGGCATTAACTGAGAAGCTGAGCACTGTGGAATGGCATTTTTTGGCTAGAGAAACTAGCTCAGAGTGGTGGGATTGTATCGTTATGCATGTCTGGGATGATGACCAGTGGCTTCAAAACTTTCAGATGTGAAAAGCCACCTATATGGAACTGTGTGCTGAGCTTTCCCCAGCCCTGTGTCGCAAAGACACCAAACTGAGAACTGCACTCGCTGTAGAGAACCGTGTGGCAATCGCTTTGTGGAAGCCGGTGAATCCAGAAAGCTACCGGTTGGTTGCGAACTACTTTGGAGTGGGGAGATTGACCATTGGTGCCGTGCTAACTCAAAATGTGCAAGGCCATTAATCGCATCCTACTGCGCAAGACCATGACTCTTAGTAATGTGTGTGCCATTTTGGATGGCTTTGCAGAAATCGGCTTCCCTAACTGTGGTGGGGGGATAGATGGAACGCACATCCCTATTGCTGCCCCGGCCCACCTTGGCAACAAGTACATAAATCATAAGGGGTACTTCTTCATGGTTTTGCAGGCGCTAGTGGATCACCGTGGGCATTTCACTGATATTAACGTTGGTGATCCGGAAAGGTGCATGATGCACGTATCTTTAGAAATACTGGCCTGTACAGAAAGCTGCAAGCGGGGACTTTCTTTCCAGACCAGCGGATCACTGTCGGGGAAGTGGAAATGCCCATTGTGATCCTGGGAGACCCAGCTTAACCATTAATGCCATGGACCATGAAGCCATACACTGGAAACCTAGATGTCAGTAAGGAACATTTCAACAACAGGCTGAGTAGGTGCAGAATGGCTATCGAATGTGCATTTGGCCATTTGAAAGCACACTGGAGATGTTTGTGCAGTAGACTGGAAATGAATGAGGAAAATATTCCCCTGGTTATTGTGGTGTGCTGTACTTTACATAACATGCGTGAGGGGAAGGGCAAAAGGTTTACTCAGAGGTGAAGCATGGAGGCCGAACGCCTGGCTGCTGAGTTTCAGCAGCCAGATACCAGGGCTATAAGAGGGGCAGTAAGAATCCAAGAAGCCTTGAGGGAAAAGTTTGAAAATGAAAATCATTGAAATTTGCTGCTGTGCTTGGGAAAGGAAAGGTTAACAGCATGTGCTGTGCTACACGGCGGTTCTGTCTGTAACTTCAGTGAAGATGAAGTGCTAGTTGACTCATAGCTGTGATGACATGTAAAGAAATGTGAACGCACAAATAAAGCTTGCTTCTTTTTGAAAATTTTGTGCTTTTATTTAATAAAAAGAGAAAACACCAGATGCACATACAGCCATCCTCAGTGATGGTGGTGAATAAGGTGGAGGGTAGGGGACCGGTACATCTCATAGCTGTGTATAACTCCAGCCGTCGTTTGACAAACTGTCGAGGCGGGGGGGGGGAGGGGTGTGCAGTGTGGGAGAGTGGAAAAATGTGCAACGAGCCCATAAGAATGCAGTGGGAGTTTGGGGAGTGCATGGGAAAGAATTCTGCATTTGCTGCAATGGGGGGCAAGCATGAATCAGGTCACTCTGCAGTGTAAAGAGAGAAAGCAACATATCTGTTTGATGCTCCAAAATGTTGATTAGCCTCTCCGTGGTTTCCTTATGGAAAGCATTGTTCTCTTTTCGGTCTCAGTTCTCTCGTTTTCCACTTTTCTCTCTATTTATTTTTATCATCTTTCTCTGCTTGGGAGTGCAGAATCACCTCACGAAACACGTCTGCCTTAGTGCATCTTGGCCGCTTTCTTAAGCGTCGCAGACGCTCTGCTACAGTGTGGGCTGGGTCTTCCACAGTCATGTCTGGGGAGACAAAAGCAACACATTCCTGTTTGTATGTTTCACAGTAATCACTGTGTACGTTGCAATACACCACTGGTAAGATATCACTGTCTCACCCTCACTGTAGTCCACGCCAGGAGTGCCCAGTCAGCTCTCAGAACTCCTGTCATTGCTTGTCTCTTGGTATGGACTCTTGTCCCTTCTAACTGGGGAGTTTTAAAGCTGCACAGCCCCCTGCCTTACACTGTGATATTCCCAGCAAGCCAGTCTGCGTAACGAGCAGTCTGTGTGAGGTACTTTCTCTCCGAGGGCTATGAACAGTGTATTCCCAGCCATTACAAGTGACCATGCAGCTCTGTCAGCAGTAAGCTTATTCTTAAGGCAAAAGCATCACAGAGAACACACATAAAAACACTACAATTTCCTACGTGCTTACAAAAAGCTTACCAGATATCACCCCCAACTCCAGCACAGGGATCTGGTGGGTGTCAGTGTTTCCAACCCTTCAGTAAAGCTTGGAGTCCCCTTAGAACTCAAGGTCCTGTCAGTTGGTTGAATATCAAGGAAGATCACGAGTCAGTTCAAGCTCACACTTTTATACCAAAATCCCTTTCTTTGTTTCCCAGTCTCTGGAAAACCCATCTTGAACCAGTATATGCAAGCTATCGCTAGGGGTATGACCTCTCTGGAGGTGTTTACAACTTCAGCAACTTGCCTTAATCACCCCCCACAGTTCTTAGTTTTCTGAATTAAAGAGGGCTTTTGGCTCCTTACTGAAACTCAGTGGGGGGGGGGGGTATTATATATATATATATAGTGACGGGGAAAGGTCAGATGGCTATAGAAAAGTAGTGGGAGATAGATATATTAGCTCCAGGCTAAACAAATCCCTGGTACCAAGATAAGTGAAATGGCAGCTGCTCCAGGTTAATTAAGACACCTGGGGCCAATTAAGAATTTTCCAGAAGGCAGGGAGAAGGCTAGGTTGATTGGGACACCTGAAGCCAATCAGGGGCTGGCTGAAACTAGTTAAAAGCCTCCCAGTTAGTCAGGTGGGGGTACATGTCAGGAGCTGTGGAAGGAAGTTGTGCTGTTGGAGAGACTGAGTAGTACACACCATATCAGGCACAAGGAAGGGGACCCTGAGGTAAGGGTGAAGTAGAGCTTGAGGAAGTAGCCCATGGAATTGTACGTGTCCTGTTTCTAAAAGGTCAGCTACCATAGCTGATACTATTAGGGTCCCTAGGCTGGAGCCTGGAGTAGAGGGTGGGCCTGGGCTTCCCCCCCCCCACCTTTGCCCCCGATTAATCACTGAGACTGGGAGACAACAGAGACTGTGCAAGGAAGGATAACTTCTCCTCACCTCCCTCGCCGGCTTATGATGAAAATGGCTCAGTAGACTGTGACCCTGGTCTCTGGAGAGAGAAGGGTTACGTGGAGGGTCACAATGAGCCTCTGAGACTAGTGAAATCTGCCAGGAAACATGGGACCCACGGAGGCAAGGACAGAGCTTTGTCACAATAGATATTTTTGGGTTGGCACTCTCACAACACCAGGAGAAAGAGGAAGGACTGAAGATCCTGAGATGGCCAGTCCCCTATAGCCAATGGCAAGAAGCCAGTTCTCCAAGTCACCTGGATTGACAGAGCAGGTAGACCAATGAGGGAGTCAAGAGCACAGTGGGCCTGTCCTCAGTGTGAGCTGGGGCTGCCAGGGATAAGAGCAGAGCCAAGGAGAGTGCTGCAGGCCAGAGCTGAGCTGGGGAAAGAGAAGCAGGCCAGAACCAGAAGGGCCAGAAAAGCAGCTCAGAGGCAGCCTGGAGCTGGAGGCAGAGCAGCAGTGAGCAGTTGCTCAGATGGTGAGCCAGGGCTGAGCTACAGCAGGAAGCCACAGGACCAGAACTGAGTTAACAGAAGGCTGCTCATACCACAAGTAATACTGGAACTGAGAGTGGTGAGCAGCTGGGAAGAGCAAGGTGGCACCATGGGCAGAGAGGTATTCCCATGGCGGGGGGAGGGGTAGGGGGTTCAGGACACTCTACTGTTATGTTAGAGAGGCAGTGGAGTCCATTGATTAATATGGCAGCCTGTGACTTGGGTTCATTTCTCTGCTCTGTCACAACCTTTCATGGTCTTCTTGGGCAAGTCACTTAGGCTCCCTGGGCCTTAGTTCTTTCCCTATCATACAGGGATAATAGTACCTCCTAACTCACTTGGTGTTGTGAGGATAAATATTTTAAAGATTGTGAGGTGCTTAGATACTCTGGTAATTGAGACCACAAATATTCATATTCTATTGATTTGGAAAAAGTAAAGTGTCTCCCTATATATGGAACATTATGGAATCTTTTAAATTTAACTTTAATACTGTGGATAAATATTATCTGTTACACTATTAATACACAACTATTTGTTTTTCTAAGTGAAGCACAACATGATCTCACCAGCACAGCACCTCCTGCTGGTCATCCAGGAATTAGCTCAATTCCAGCGCTCAGAGCACCTCCTGCTGGCCGGTGTCCCTCCCAGACCTCAGTGCACTTTACCTTGGGGTTCTGCCCACAGCAGTACCCCCAAACTCTGATTGTCCCCTCCCAGGGGAACCCCCAACCTTCTATACCCACCTTGCCTCAGTGGCTACTGCCAGTCATCATCTAGCCCCCTCTCACTGGGGTAAACTGCAGTCTGTAATGGCCACTTATCATTGGCAAGGGGGGTGGACCTTCTGCCTTTGGCCTTCAGCAAGGCCTCAGCCTGGCGACTCACCAGGCCAGAGCTCCCCAGCACTGCTCTGCTTGTACTCCCAGGCAGCTAGGCCCTTCTCACTCCAAAGCTAGAGAGACTCCATATCTCCTGGCTCACATACCTTTTATCGGGGCCAGCTGTGTGCTGATTGAGCTAGCTACACCTGGGGTCAGCTACCCAGCCAGCCTCCCTCAGCTGCTCTTAATCCCTTTTCTAATTGGGTCCCAGCCACAGCCCTCTCCAAGGACTGCTTTTAACCCCTGCTCTGCTGGAGTGGGGCAGCTGCCCCACTACACTAAGGTTTACATAGAAAGTACTAGATCCTCAGCTTCATCAGAGCTCGATACGATTGAGGAGGTGGGAGGTTAGGCAAAAGTGGCTAAGCCCCTTTTGCACTCTTCCAAGCCCAGGGGATGCTGGGCCCTGCGTTGGCTCCAGCAAAATTTAGAGTAGCCTCAAGGACTGCTATAAACTGTTCTTGTTTGTATCAGTCCCTTAGGGGCTGTTACACAGGCAAGACATCACTCAGGTGCAACACACGCCAGTCATGCCTGCTCTCGCTGACATGCTATTGGTATGCCTCAATATACCACCTATACTTAGGGGCTGGGAAGTGATGGTGAAAATCAGCTAGGTTTTCCCACGTGACTAGAGAATCTGGCTGTCTGTTAAGAATAACTTATTGAGTAGTGCAGACTGGGGCTAGAATCTGGCCCAAAATACTTAAATTGGAAAATTAACTACTGAGCTTGGTGAAACAATTACACGCTTGGAATGATTTTGCAATCTCTGTAAAACAGATCAGATTAAACAATGTCTCTGAGAAGTTGCAAATAATATTGAAAATTTGTATCAATCTTTGTTTTGTTCTTTTTTCATAGATTCCAAGGTCAGACGGGACCATTGTGATCATCCAATCTGACCTCCTATATAACACAGCCATAGAACTTCCCCAAAATAATTCCTAGCACATATCTTTTAGAAAAAAATCCAATTTTGATTTTAAAATTGTCAGTGATGGATAATCCGTCACCACTCTTGGTAAGTTGTTCTAATGGTTAATTATAAAAATGTATGCCTTATTTCTAGTCTGAATTTGTCCAGCTTCAACTATCAACCGTTTAATCTGTGATGTCTATGTTCCAAAATGGGCTCATAGAAGATCCCCATTCACAGAATTGTTTCTTATGGTGCTGGGCTCTTCGAAAGATAATGGGAATTGAGAGTGCTGAGAACCTCATACAGTGCTTTCAGTATCTTGCAGAACTGAGTCCTTAATTCTCTCTCCCATCCTGCTTTGTTGCATAGTAGTGACTCTCTCCATTCAAGTGTAAGCAGGGGAATGGTCCCGCTAGTGTGGGGAACTTTCCTGGCTTAGACACTACCCCAGTGAAGTGGGCTAGCGAAAGGATCTGAGTCCTCGCTCCCACTTCCTTTACCCAGAGGCCTGCCTGACCTCGAGGGCTCCCCCTTCCACTCTCCTGTGTGGCAGAGTCCTCATAACCCCAACAGGACTGGGTGCAGGATTCCTGGGGGGCTTGACCCCCAACCTTGTTGTCACTCAGGGCAGGAGCTAAGGTGTCCTCACTCTGGGGTACTCTCTCTGCACTGGATGCTTCCCTGACCCCACTGATCATTACATACAGCTCAAAGCAAATACAGTTTATTAAATATCAGGGGGTAGCCGTGTTAGTCTGTATCCACAAAAACAACAAGGAGTCTGGTGGCATCTTAAAGACTAACAGATTTATTTGGGCATAAGCTTTCATGGGTTAAAAACCACTTCTTCAGATGCATGGAGTGAAAATTAGATGCAGGCATTATATGCAGTATATAATGCTAGGCAGTATGTAATGCCTGCATCTGTAACTTTCACTCCATGCATCTGAAAGTGTTTTTTTCCCACGAAAGCTTGTGCCCAAATAAATCTGTTAAACTGTAAGGAGTCCGGTGGCACCTTAAAGACTATTAAACAGCAATCAATTTTAAAAAAATAAGGAAAAATGGGAACGGTTAAAGAAAAACACATCACGCCGCTCTGTGGCACAGGGACATCACAACCAGCATCTCCGGAATGTAAGGGCAGTTCAGTCTGTTCCTCACACGTCCGAGGCCCCCTTCTCAGGCCCTGTCTGTGCTGCAGGGATGCTACGGGTCGGACACCTGCTCTGGCAGTGGTCACATGCCCTCAGGCTTTAGGTGGCAGGACCCTTCTTCCCAGTGTTGCCCCTGTCCCGTTGGGGTTATGATCCCCCTCCAAGTCTGGCCTGCCAGGCATCTTGGCTGAGGGCGTCTCTGTGCTAGGCCCGCTGCCCAGGATCCCCCTTGGTCTCCCTAGCTACTCACCAGACTCAGCTCCAGACTGTTCCAGCTCCAGCTCCACCACTCTGCCTCCAGCTCCCTGGGCTGCTTTTTTGGCCCCTCTGGCTCTGGTTGCTGCAGCTCTCCTCCCAGGACAGATCTGCTCTCTAGGCTACTTTTGTGATTCTGCTCCCAGCACTGACCTGCTTCCTGGGCTCCTTTTCTGGCCACTCTGGATCTGTCAGAGCTCTGCTCCCCAGCTCAGCTTGGGCCCCTGCTTTTCCGTCAGCTCGGCCCCACTCTGTCTGACGCAGGCAATTCCAGCTCACACAGAGGACAGGACCCCCTCCTGACTCCCTGGTCAGCCTGATTGACAGGGCGGGCAGGCTAATCTGGAGCATTGGCCTCTCCCCATTGTTCCTGGGGACTGTTAGGAAATCAGGACCCTGAGACTATCGACCCTTCCCCTTTCTTTTGGTACTGGAGCTAGCCAACCAAAATACCCCCACTGAGTTTTAGTAAGGGGACAAGAGTCCCGTTACACAAGGAAGGCTGGAATCTCTCTATAGCTTATTTCATCCTGTTCCTTAACTGGCTACAGGGCTCTCTCTAACATACCATTGCCACAACAGCCTGATACACTGCAATTCCAGGAGCAGGCTCTGGGCTTGAATCTGGATCCTCTTCTTGTTTCTCTACCAGTAGATCAGTGGGTTGGCCCTGAGAAATACTCTCTGGTGTGATTCCTTTCTCCTTTGAATGACACGTATAAATTTAATTACATTGAAGGGAAAGTATAAAATAACTTCTAAACTGCTCTGTTATTTTATATTAGAAAATGATGTGATTGAATGAATGCTTCAGGCTTCACTGGCTTATACCTCTATTTTAATGCCCTACTGCATATTGCAGTCTTGAGCATGCATTTATGAGCTGAAACTTCTGAAGATTCAGTTTCTGTAAGATGATCTCATCACATTGCTTTTTATTTTAAACATGAAATAATGGGCTGGGAACTGTTTATGAGTTTCTTTACACTTGGTTAGAGCAATTTGTGCTCTCAGGTTCCTTCATGCAAAATGAAAGTCCACCACCTGTTTGACAATAAGGCACCTTGTCCCATTTATTATTGTGTTAACTGTGTTTCATGAACAGCTAAGTGGCTTTCTTTTCAGTAGCTTTATAGCTGTGGAGGTATGACACTCATTTCCCTATCATGCAACATTTAATAAAGACTCAATTAGCTCTCTCTACCCACTGCTGGTTGCTATACTATTGCTCCAGCTCCTGTCCATCATCCAGCTGTGGGGATGGACATTGTAAGATGGTAGAGAAGTGACACTATTAGTCAGCTCTGCTCCCTGACCTTAGTGACCAAGGCTGAAGTTAAAAGCCGGGTGGTTGTGTATAAAGCTAAGTGTTGCAGACATGTTAATAGCTTCCACCTACTGAATCAGTGTAGACCCCACTTTCTGTAATGCTCCAGTTATAACCTGCTGGCTTTTAACTTTCACTTTGTCTGAAATGGAATCCTAAATTAAAGGCTAGTTTAATGTTGCTAATTTAGTGTCCTAACAAAAAAGTGGAAGTTAAAAGTCATGCCAAGGAAGGCTGCAACCATTCTGTTAGTGAGGAAGAGGCTGGGGAGATAAGGAAAGATCCTTTATACACACACCATTTTATATATATATATATATATATATATATATATACACACTTTGTGTTTGTATATACTACTGATAAACCATGAAGGGAGTAACTTATTTACCTTATTTTCCTTTTAAATATTTTTGGGTTAAGTTTTTAGCAGTCCAGCCATCCCTTTCTTATCAATTTCGTCTCAAAATATAATGCAAGGATTGTGATGTCAGAACTATTATTCTTTCCTCCCTATAAACAGACTTGATCACATTTTTTCTTAATACCTAGCTCTTACATAGTGGCTTTCATCTGCCAATCTCAAAACACTTTACAAAGGAGGTCAGCAATCCCTCTCTTTAATAAAGCTAATTTTGAAAATCTTGGGGTGAAATCCTGGCCCCATCCAAATCAATTGGAGCTTTGCTGTTGACTCTAATAGTGCAAGGATTTCCCTCTTGGTCTGTAGTTTGTTTATGTGCAGTTTATTAGGAGTATTCAAATTTCAAGATGCACTGGTTTGTTTTGTTTGGACAAATAAGCCACTTTGTGTATATTTCTTTTTTGACTTTATAAGGATAAAACTTAGACAGGTTTGCAGTGGTTATTATGCTTATGAATTAAAAATTCATTTTTGTGTGTATTCAATGTGTATTTAAAACTCATTGTCCTCATGAAGAATTCTGCTGGTAAAATGACTTACCAATTTCTGTGGGAAATGAAGAGGGACAGGGCTTTCTGTGAGTGCTAATCTGAGGAGTACAGGGACTGCTTCCGGGATGCACCCAAAAGGCACCAGGGAGAAGCAGGGAATAGGCTTCATTCTACTGTATACCATGAAGCAGTCCAACCACACCTAGGGAAAATGGTGAATCAACTATTACTAGGATGATGTTGGATTGGAGGGAGGTCTCAAGAAGGGCTTCACAGAGATCTGTTCTGGGTCTGGTGTTTAACTTCTGTATTAATGATCTGGATGTAGGGATAGAGTGTACTGATCAAGTCTGCAGCTGACACAAAGCTAGGGAAGGAGGGTGCCAATACTTTGGAGGATAAAGCTAAAATTCAGAGGGATCTTGATAAATTGGAGAATTGGGCTATAGACAACATAATGAAATTCAACAAAGATAAATGTGCTACACTTAGGGAAGACAAACCAAATGCACAAATACAGAATACAGGGAAAGTGGCTTGGCAGCAGCATGCTAAGGATCTGAAAGTTGTGGCGGATCACAGCCTCTACATGAGTCAGCAATGCAATGCTGTTGCATGCTATTCCTCTGTTAATGCAACTTAAAACTTAGCTTTTTTTGCAAGTCATGGGAGGTGATAGTACCCCTCTACTCTGAGCTGGTTAGGCCTCAGCTGGAATACTGTGTCCAGTTTTGGTCACCAATGTATAGAAAGGCTGTAGAGAAACTGCAAAGGATCCAGAGGCGAGCAACAAAGACTATCAAGAGTGGGATGGAAAAGGCTGAAGGAACTGGGTATCTTTAGTTTGGAAAAGAGGAGATTAAGGGGGGATATGATACTTGAAAGGTTGTCATAAAAAAGATGGAGAAAAGTTGTTTGTTTGGTTTTTTCCACAGACGACAAGACGAGACAATGGGTTCAAACTACAGCATTGCAGATTTAGATTAAATCTCAGAAAAAAACTTTCTAACTGTAATAACAGTAGGACAATGGAACAGACTGCCTAGGGAGATTGTGGAACCTTCTTCACTGAAGATTATCAAAAGGAGGCTGGATAGCCATCTGTCTTGGATGGTTTAGCTGCAACAAATCCTGCATCTTGGCAGGGGTTTAGACTAGATGACACTTGTAGTCCCTTTGAAATTCTATGATCCCCCAGTGGTGCCAACTTTGACAATTGTATTGTATCAGAATGTTTTGGTGCTTTTCTTAAAACCCTGGCTCTCAAAGGCATGTCATTTGGTGAGGAACTCGGCAATTTTTGCTTTGTTTTCTTTGAGAAAAGGCAATTTCTAACTCTAATAATTGTGGAGAAAAGCCTGAAAGTGTGAACTGAGAGCATGCTGCAGGCTCAAAAACCAGAAGGCAAAGAAAAAGAACCCAAAACTTATTTTAAAAATCTAATTTTGAGCTAATTTTATGATTTTTGAATGCTTGGGGTCGGTAATACAACATTGAGATCCCTGCACACACAAGGGCCGGGTTATTCCTGAGTCACAATCCCTTCCCTGAGCTCCTCATAGGAACAATAGGCTCTTACTGGTTTTCATGTACAAGTTTTATGTGATGATACATGTCTAGAACAAAGCAACACTTGGATCATATTCTACATTGTCACTTTGGCTTTCTTTGTATTTTGTTGTATACTTTCACTTTCATTTTAACATCCGAAGTATAGTCAAGTTAGTCTAGTGTAGTGAATTCATGCCATTGATCAAAGGCTGTGATACCAGTCACCATTTATGTGGTGATTCTTATCAGCTGTAAAATCGTAGAATTTTATGGTCCCCTAATTCACTGGAATGAGGTAGATAAAGGCAATGTCCACTCTAGTCAGTAGCATCCTATGTTCATTTTATCCACTCACTAGGTAATGATTTAAACAGCTATTTTTCTCTTAGGAAGCATGGTACTAGCCATAATTCCCAGGTTAATTTGTGCATTACACTTAGAAGAATAGCAAATCAGAGGTGTTCCTTCATGGTCATTTTTCTATGTTTAGAAAATCTAGGAAACTCAAAATGTAAGGTATGTTATTTGAAAGAGATAATATACCTACATGGTGTATAATTAAGACTTAGTTTCTTGGGATATACAGTATCTGTTCCTTTAATATCCTTTTTGGCCTCATGGAAGCACTATACATTGTCAGGTTTCAGAGTAGCAGCCGTGTTAGTCTGTATCCGCAAAAAGAAAAGGAGTACTTATGGCACCTTAGAGACTAACAAATTTATTTGAGCATAAGATTTCAAGAGCTACATGCTTATGCTCAAATTTGTTAGTCTCTAAGGTGCCACAAGTACTCCTTTTTCTTTATCCATTATGTGTTATTGTTTTACAGAAATCAACAGAAACTAGTTCTTTAAAACTAGTCGGCCTTTGGCACAGACATGAAGCATGAGAAAACTTGTCTCAGCTAAAGTCCTAAGTGAGAGAAGATGGCTGGATCTTCAGTTGGCATAAATCTGCATAGACCCATTGAATTAAATGAAGTTATATTGATTTATATGAACTGAGGATCTGTTTCTATATTTTTGTGGCTATCATTCTATGTGGAATGTAAACTACAGTTTACATGTATCCAGATCAGAAAGTATAATTTTTAATGTATTGTTGATTTCTGCAATATGAATGACTGTTTTGTGTCAGGGACACAGCTTTTACAGGGTTTTATTACTCAGTTTTATTAAAATACATCTTACAAATAATACCTTAAACCTGCCTAAATTTTAAAGGGGCCATTTGACTTAGGTCCTGGTTCAAAAGAGCCTTGGCTGTCAAAGCTTGAGCATGATACAAATACAAGTGGAGAGAGTGCCACAAAACCGGTCAAATGAAATAGCACCATGAAGCTAGCACAAACAAATGAAAAAGCTTGTCCCTCAGTAACTATCTCCACACCAATAGCACAAATAGCAGTAGCATGCATCCTGGGCTTTGCCCTCACCTTGGACAGAGGCAGGGAAAGTTGGAATTTCTGATAGGTAAGTCACAAAAGGGTTAAGAAAGTTAAAGGGCTTTTCGGAAACATAAGAGAAAAACCCCCTTTTTACAATGTATCTGATGATATGCCTGTAATTAAGTGAAATAGGTTAAAGTCTTGTTATGCTAGGATTAACATATGGTAAATACACCCATTGAATTACACTGAGGTTCATGTGGTGACTACATATCAAATTCCATGTAATGAGATATATTTATCAAAAAGTCTTTGGCCTTTAAGAAAATGTTACAACAATTACCCAGTGAACGTGAAAAGTCAATAGAGGTATAAATGCATGTCTTTATGCCATCATTGTGATTGGATTAACTTCAAGAACACCGATCCCTGCTGACATTTAGCCATCAAGAGGGAGGACTACTGTTACAGATACCAGCCCCTCAGCATGCTCTCCCAGTTTCTCTGGACAGCCACAAAGATGTTCGTCTTTCACCCTCACAAAAGTCCACTCCGTTAGAACCACAAAGATCAGAATCTTGTTTCAGAATAAATGTGAACTAAAAATATTTTTGTGTTATGGTCTGCAATCATACAAATCTTTAGAAGGTTGTTACTGTAGGATCTCTCAAACTAGCTATAGCAAGAGAGGTTAGACACCATGTACCTATGGAATAATATACTCTTAACAGGCTAGGAATCCAGGTGCAGAAAAAGATAAGGGATGGGGTGGGTGGGTAGGCGGGCAAGGTGATGGGAAATAAATAAACTAAGACTTCCCTTCTTTTTCTGATCTTGAGTCCCTTTCTATCGCCAGTATCTAGGCTTGGCAAAACTCAATTTTTTTTTTTTATAATTTTGACATATCAATATTTGTTATTTATATAAATTTTCACAGTTGCAGGAAGTTGTGGAGGGGATGTCAGATAGTAATTTAATGACAGTAGATGTTGAAATTCAAAAAGTTAAAGTTTTGTTACCATTAAAACAAAAATTGTCAATATCACCTGTCAAAATATACAGAGTAAATATCCTTAGATCAAACTTTAAGTTCTCAAGCATCAGTTTTCTTTCTTTGTATACTTGTAAATTTCTAGTATTGATGGAAATATCTTTTGTCAGTTTGTGTATGCACAGTGAAATTGACATTTACCGACGTTTACTGATAAAAATCTAATCCTTCCAAGACTACCCGTATCCATCTATAGAGGCCTCCGTCAGCGGGGTCTGCTCTTCCTGTACATCATAGTAACACTTCAGAAAGAGAGGAAACCAAAACCTGTCTGTAGGCCTATATAGAATTAACGTCTGTCCCTCTATCTTCATTTGTACCCACTTATTTCCTGCATAGTGAAATCTCTTTCAATGGTCTTTGAGACAAGTAAAATCTTTGTTATTATTTGCTCTGTTCTCTGGTACTCCACCAAGAGACATACACACCAGATCATCTTAAAGAACTCTTTCAATCATTCTGCTCAATGACGTGTGAACTTGGTAGCTCTGAATCTGAAACAATGACCTCACCCCATATTAAGTAGTGGGGCCCTTTGTCTGGCTTGTTGGAGTAGAAGAGTTGCCCCATTAAGGGCTAGAGAGCTAGAGTTACCCATTACATGGTGGCAGTTCCATACCAGGTCAGTTTGGGGACGCTGACCTATCTCCTCTCCCCTCCCCCAGCCAGGTGACCAGACAAGAAGGGAATTATTTATGCCCCCATCTGTGCAGTGAAAGCCCTCGTTTTCACCTGGACCAAGCTGAGCAGCACTCGCCCTCCCAGTCATGGAAGTAGTTTAAATACCAGGTTTTGTCATGATCTGCCCTGGGCATTACGCTAGTTGCTCCTATCTCGGCGGAAGCCTGGAAAGACATTTCCCCTTACCACCAAATTGGCGAAGGTGAGGTGGGTATTTTTTTCTCCTCCCCACAGCGGGTTGGGGGCTAAGTGTGTCTGTGGGGGGAAACAAAAGGGGGATTAGGCTTTGATGTTGCAACTCATTATGTATGTTTGGGGCAGATGTCCAGTGCAGGTGCTTCATAGGGAATGGATATGGTGATCAGAGAAAATGGATTGGAAAAGGATTTAAAGGAGGTATCCTTTAAAGGAGTGGAAATGGAGTGGATATCAGAGCTCCTATGATTGGTACAGCAGGGAGTCAAGCCTCCAATTTATAGCCCGCATTAACCCTCATTCAAGCGGGGCTGTGGGGTGAGGTCCCAGCAACAGGTTGGCTGAGCACTAGGATGGGGAAAAGGGAGGGCTGCCACCAGCCCCCTGAGTATCTGTAAATGATTATGGAATTACCTGCACTGTACAAATTTTATCTGCCAAGCATGCCCAGACATTTTGGAATAAAGCTGCAGACTAATTAAACCACATCCTGTGTACCCTGTCTTTCTTCCAGCATAGCCAGACAATGAAGACTGAATGTAAAAAGATAGTGGTGGGACTCTGAGATTACCGTCTGTCTTGGATGTTAGGCTAGATCTAGTTGATACATTGATTTCAGACATAATAATGATAATAGCATAGGTGTGTATTTTTATTTGCAAATATGTAATGGCATCCTCACAGCACTTGGCTATTTTTGCATCAATAAAAATAACCACCCACAAAGTAATATAATAATTCAATGCACTAGTAAGGGTCATTCAAAGGCCTGACCAAACAAATGTCTTACAGTGTTGTCTGCAACTTGCCAGATTTTGGGTTTAGTGGACAGATTCATAAATATGTCCCCAGTATTTCATTTGTTTTTCTCTTTTTTATTGTGTCATTTTCTATATTATAGAATCTCATTTGTTTTTGCTGTTTTCTTATAAAACTAGAGGGAGAGAGAACTATGTAATCATATCAGTGCTTCTTATCATTTCACATTCTTCGTCTTGCTCACAAAACTGATTTGGACTTTTTATAGGATGCCAAACAACTAAGAACACTCTTTCTTGTCTATAAATTGCAAATGAAGTTTAGCCACGAGCCCTTGTTTGTAAGTATAAAAGTTTACATTGTAGTGTATATAAAGGCAACTGCCTTTTGTGGAATTTAAAAATATGCTAATTTTTATCAAAGGTTTTTCTTTCATGTTCTTTGATTACTAAGCTATATAACTTAACCAAAAGATAACTAAGCATTAACCCATGCTGCAGTTTTTATCTCCTTTGGCAATCCCATGAGACTTTAGCTAAGTACATTAAATGGAGCATAAATCTTTAAGTTGTTTTCATTAAGTCACATATTTAGAGTACATATCCCAGTTTATTTGATCAATTGTAAAATATTAGCTGCTGCACTGAAGATTTGTGACATGGTTTGTAGCAAGTGAACAAACATTTCTGGAGCACACTGAAAATTTGTGCTGGAATGCATGGATAAGTTACAACAATTAGAGTTTGGAAAATTCATGTTTGTTCTTTATATAACTTGCAAATGTATATTTAAGGCCAATAATAACCAGAGTCAAACTTTGAAGATAATTCTAATATTGGATTAATATTTTTCTGTTTGTATTTCTATTAATTTCCACAGTTTTCCAATCTTCTGTACTACTTTTTATTAGCTAACTCTAAAACTGGAGAAGAGCTTAAATTATGAAGGGCAGGTGCTGAGCATAGCAGAGTTGTAGTGGGCTAGTTGGTTTACAGTATCTTCCTAACCAGACAAGCTATTCCATCTTCAGCTCAACGTGAGGTATAGTAATACTTATGCTTAGTACCAATACATTACATATGTTCCTGGATAGATGGTGTGAATATTACATTTGTGTTGAATGGTTCATTAAAAGTTTTCTGGCCTTGGATACTCTAAATAATGATACTTTGTCCCTTCATAGCATCTTCTGTCCAAGAATTTCACAGTGCTTTATAAATGTTAATGAATACAGCCTCAGAACACCACTGAAAGGGTGATGTCATCATTATCCCCATTTTACAGGCGGAGAAACTCAGGAACAGAGAAATTAGGTGATTCACCCAAGCTCACAAACAGAATCAGCTGCAAAGCTGGGAATATAACCAAGATGCCCTGATTCATAGCACTGCACTTTCAATATTAGACATCAACTTGCTTCTTGTTTACACAGCCTTTTGTGTCTCCTACTGTTGTCAAAAGGGTAGAATATGGTCCATAGGTATCTTCATCATCCATCTGCCAGTGGTCAGGACAGCATGTTTTCATCATGTCCTCATACAAGAATGAATTTTAAACACTTCACTAAGGCCTGGTCGTGCAAGCCTTATTCACATGAACAATCCTTACTCATGTGAGTAATCCCATTGCAGTCTCAATGAAATCATCTGAGCTATTTATGTATTAAGGATTTGTTAAATGGACTGTTTTTTCCTCAAAATATCTTATACATTTGAAATTATATTGTGAGGACATGTTTAAAATGTGTTGTTCTTAACACCGCATTGCCAAGAGAGAGGTGACTACAGTATATACATAGAAGTTGTTCTGGAAATTTCAGCTGCTTAAGAATCTGACAGGTAGCAGCTGCTGAGTCTCTTATCAATGGGATACATGGGGAGCATGGTCTTAATTTAAGTCTCAAAAATTTAGGACAACTTTACGCTGCCAATCTGGTGGAACTGCGTGTGGCAAGAAATCTCTCTATACCCTTAAAACATTCAATTTATGCCTTTGCAACTAGTTATTACTTTGGCATTTATGATGTTGCCTGTGCTTCTCAATACATAGCAATACATATCTAGGGAGTCACGGAGTCATATTATTTAGTAAGAAAAACATTCAAATGCAGGATGTGGGTGTCCTATTTTGTTTTGAAAATTGTACTCTGCATGTGACATGAATGTCTGGCGAATGGTTCAAACACAGATAATACTGACTTTTTAAAAAAACGTTATACTTGGTAGCAACACTTCATAGTGTGTATAAATGTTGCTAAAACTTGATTTTTAAAAAGCAACAAACATGATGGCTTTAGGGTAAAAAGGAGGAGATCTAAATATGTCCCTATTTTATTTGACATATATCTGCATGTTAGTTCATCGTGACCAAGATCTAAGAACTTTCTCTTTCAGTTCCTGGAAGTCTTTAGTACCTGATTCAGTCCTTCATCTTTGTGCAAGGGACTGACCCACTGAGTTTCAGTTTATATTTATTTTGAATCACAGTGCTGAATTTTCTGTCCTTTCAAAGATGAACTGCTAAATAATACTCAACAAATTCCATCCCCAGTTAGAGTGCTGTGCTTTAAGCATTCACTGGAATGACTATATAGACTAGTTTTATGATCACTAACACACCATTTGGGAATCAGTAACACATTGTTAAAAACTTGTGTACAACAGTCTTTTGTTGGCAATGAAATAGCCCTTTTGTGTTAATATTGCAGCCCTGCTTATTTTAAGAATGCCATACATTAAGCAGATGTGATAGGCTGTCATTCATTGATAAATTATGTGAGTTGATTAGCAATCTGAAATCTGCATGGGACCTCACTATGTTTTTCACGAATACAAGGCCTAAAAAGTGCTCCTTAGATAAAAGACACAAAACATGAAAGTAAAGTTGACTGATAACCCTTTTTAAAAGAAGAGCTATTAGTAAGTCCCATTGCTTAGCCATCTAGTAAACACTTGAATAACTCTTGATTACTGTTACCCTACAAAATGACAGTTTTTTTTCAATGACAGCCGAATGGGGTGTGTTGTCTTAACTATGCAGCTCAATTCAATCAAATGAGACTTTCTTGGCATGACGAGCTATACAAGTGTTGGCAAAGTATAAAAAAGTAAAAACTACATACACCATTTTGCTGAATTATTTTTTATATCCAAAGGCAATGATCAGGAATTATGGTCAGGAATTATTACTCTAGCAATTCTTATTTGTTGATAGTCAAAGTGGCCATTTTAGAATTAGAAGTCCAAGCATTATACCATAGTGCTTCACAGAATAATTACCAGGTAATTAACTAGGGTCATAATTTTTATGTATTTGATTTAGCATTTTGTAGGTCGTAAGGATGGCTTGTATAGCAGACACGTCAGGCAAGAGTTTGAAGTAACTGATATAGGATAAGCTATGTATTTTTATTCAGTTTTTCAAACATATCAAAAATATAAGGCTAGTTTCTCAGTCATGGCTCAGTATAGCGGAGGAGAAGGGGAGTAACTGTTGCCATTCCTCAAACTGGGGCTATCCAGAAGGGATGCTGACCGTCAGCATAATTTAGAACAGCCTCTAGGCTGCTCTAAGTTACATCCATTCTGTCTTAGTGGCTGAGCAAGCTCCCACTGAAGTCAATGGAAGTTTTGTTGCTGACTTCACTTGGAGCAAAATTGCATCTTTAGATGGGAAGAATCTAGGGAACACCTGTGAACATCATATTACATGGTCAATGTTTAATAGCAGCGTGCTCACAAATAAATCTAATGTCCCAGCAAGCTGGGGAAATGATTTGGGGCTGCAGACAAGAACATACTTTGTAATTATGTTTATTTAAGCTCTGGCACTGTTGCTTTAAAAAAGATCAGTATATCAGTTGAGCTGAGTATAGATTATTTCCATTGCTGATGGAAAAAAACTGACAATTCAACTATACCACACTAACTAGGTTAAGAAAGAAAATTAACGCAAGGTAATTTTTTCCCAATAGTTTTAGGTCACGAATGTATTGCATAGCAATAGAATTATGCAAGTATATTTTGACAGGACATCCACCTTTTAAGATAATGGCTAGTGCCTTAATATTTGTTGAGACATGACTGAAGAGGTGAAGGAAAGAGATCTCTCATCTTTTTTAAAGCAAACAAGTGAATTCTATGAAACTTAAGATCTCATGTTATTTGGTGGTCCCTTGTGGCTTTAAACTCTAGGACTCTAAGAATCGTTAGCATGGTACATTTCTTACACAAACATCAGGAATATAATCTGAACTGGAGCATAAACCCTGATTTTAGTTCACAAAACAATGCCATGTTTGGTCAAGATATTGCTTGCATAGCTCACCATAAGAAAAGATGGTTTTATTTATTTATTGGCTCACCCAGAAGCAGAGCTGGCCTTCAAAGCTTTATTTTCTGTGTCAAGAAGGGGATACTAATTTGGTAGATGAAATGAGTTGCTTTATTTAGTCTTGTGTTATCAGTCACCATTTTTAAGGAGTGCAAAATACTCCTGTTGGATATGAGGAATCTGTCTTTGATTGTTTGTTTGATAGTTAGATCATCATTCTTGGGAGCTTGAAAGAAACAATCTTTTATTAAAAAGAAAAGGAGTACTTGTGGCACCTTTAGAGACTAACAAATTTATTTGAGCATAAGCTTTCGTGAGCTACAGCTCACTTCATCAGATGCATGCAGTGGAAAATACAGTAGGGGGATTTTATATACACAGAGAACATGAAACAATGGGTGTTACCATACACACTGTAACGAGAGTTATCAGGTAAGGTAGGCTATTACCAGCAGGAGAGAAAAAAAACCTTTTGTAGTGATAATCAAGGTGGGCCATTTCCAGCAGGTGACAAGAATGTGTGAGGAACAGTAGGGGGGAGAAATAAACATGGGGAAACATTTTTCCCCCCTATTGTTCCTCACACATTCTTGTCAACTGCTGGAAATGGCCCACCTTGATTATCACTACAAAAGGTTTTTTTTCTCTCCTGCTGGTAATAGCCCACCTTAAGTGATCACTCTCGTTACAGTGTGTATGGTAACACCCATTGTTTCATGTTCTCTGTGTATATAAAATCCCCCTACTGTATTTTCCACTGCATGCATCTGATGAAGTGAGCTGTAGCTCACGAAAGCTTATGCTCAAATAAATTTGTTAGTCTCTAAGGTGCCACAAGTACTCCTTTTTCTTTTTGCAGATACAGACTAACACAGCTGCTACTCTGAAATCTTTTATTAGTTGCAGGCCAGTAGCAGAGTTTCTTCACAGGGTAGCTGTCAGGGTTCCTTCCCCACTCTGAACTCTAGGGTACAGATGTGGGGACCCACATGAAAGAGCCCCTAAGCTTATTCTTACCAGCTTAGGTTAAAAACTTCCCCAAGGTACAAACTTTGCCTTGTTCTTGAACAGTATGCTGCCACCACCAAGCATTTTAAACAAAGAACAAGGAAAGAGACCACTTGGAGACGTCTTTCCGCAAAATATCCCCCCAAGCCCTACACCCCCTTTCCTGGGAAGGCTTGATGATAATCCTCACCAATTTGTACAGGTGAACACAGACCCAAACACTTGGATCTTAAGAACAATGAAAAATCAATCAGGTTCTCAAAAGAAGAATTTTAATTAAAGAAAAGGTACAAGAATCACCTCTGTAAAATCAGGATGGAAAATATTTTACAGGGTATTCAGATTCAAAACACAGAGGATCCGCCTCTGGGCAAAACCTTAAAGTTACAGAATACAGGAATAAACCTCCCTCTTAACACAGGGAAAATTCACATAAAACAAAAAATAAACTAATCCGCCTTGCCTGGTTTACCTATACTTGTTGTAATATTGGAGACTTGTATTAGGATGGGTTGGAGAAGATGGATTTCTGTCTGGCCTCTCTCAGTCCCAAGAGAGAACCACCACGTAAACAAAGAGCACAACAAAAGCCTTCCCCCGTCCCCCAAGATTTGAAAGTATCTTGTTCCCTTATTGGTCCTTTGGGTCAGGTGCCAGCTAGGTTAGCTGAGCTTCTTAACCCTTTGCAGGTAACAGGATGTTACCTCTGGCCAGGAGGGATTTTATAGCACTGTATACAGAAAGGTGGTTACCCTTCCCTTTATATTTATGACAGTAGCCATAATCACAGAGAAATTCACAAACAGAACCTTCAATGACTTTACAGCCTATTGAGGTTACACTGTTTTGCATAAGTGTGGAAATGCATTATCTATTCTTTTTAGATCCATTGTGTCCTTGTTCAGTATAGCTCTAAAAGGCCAAACAAATCCTGCATGATACCAGTGGAGATTTCAAATGGTTCAAAAAGTACGGTATCAATTGAAACACCATCATGCCTGCCATCACGTAGCCGGCAGATTATTCTGATATCCTTTTGGGGAATTATTATTCTTTTATTATTGTGGTAGCACCTAGGAGCCCCAGACATGGACCCCATAGTACTTGGTACTGTACAAATACAAATAAAAAGATAGTCCCCGTCCTCAAAGGGCTTACAATGTACCCAACAAACTAATCTTCCAAAGTCTACATCAGCTAACTGTATTGAATCAAATGGGAATCGGAGACTCAGGAGAAATAGTAGACTGACTTTCTGTATCGATCAGCTATGGAAGATGGTCAGGGTGTATGTTTTTGTAGTGCAGTTAGATTATGCTAAATTTGAAGAATTTAGTATTTTTATTATTAATTAACAAAGCAACATTATTGGGAGAGCCTGCAAAACAATGTTTCTGTCATTTATATACAAACGTTACCAACTCCTGTCTCCTTGATTAAACTTCTGTGCACAGTCAGCCTGAGAATTTGGGGGATCTTTAGGTCCTCCTCAGCCTTTGTTGGCTGAAGTGAGGCCAACCTGTCTGTTCTCTTAAACCCTAACAACTGAGATTCTCCTTTACGTTCCCTGTTCCCTCAAATACTGAGACCTGTGTCCACAGGCTTCATAAAGCTCAAAGGCTGGCTCTTGATGCTTATAGTTTTGCATAATTAATCTGAAGCTTTAAATACTTCAGGAAGGAGTGTTGGTTTTTACACAAAATGAGCAGATATTCTTGGGGAAAATAAATGATATGCAAAAGAATAAAGTCCAAGAGAACTTTGGTTTTCTCTTTTAGAGAGTACACATTGTAAACCATGATATATTATCATCTGCTGCCCTTGAACTTGCAAGAATGGGATCATTTAGCTGTGTAAAATATTCATAATGAAATTAGAAAACTTCAACATGCTTTTGCTTTTCTTTTGAAATTTTAGAAACTAGTCTCCAGTTTCACAAGGTAGAAAAAAATAACCCTGCAAAAATGTGATGGGTTTTATTGGAAAACAGAACCATTTTGTGCGACAACTGACCAGTTTCCACTAAAAGGTGAGTTTGTTAGCGAAATCCTTAAAGTTGCTGATTTATGTTGCAAACATTGATTTTCGTCAAAATGTATTATAACGAGACAATATGAAAGTGTGATTCAGAAGCCTTTTCATGATTTTTTTAAAGTTTTAAATAATAGAGCTGTGCAATGGCTTGCAAACTTCCATTATAAAATAAGATTTTTTTTCACGTAGCCTTAATCATTTTGTACAATTTGGACACCTGTGTGGTCTTTGTAATTACACATAGTCTCCCTTTTACTTAGTGATCTAGCACCATTTTGTGATGCCATCTGCTTTAAGATGGATAAATGTGGCCTTTCTCTCCTCATCATTGCAGCTGGTCTTTGATCCAGTACAGCTAATTCATATTTAGCATCTATCATCTACCATCATAGGTTTATGGGGACAGAGGTGCACCTGGTCTGAATGAATTTCCTTTGATGGAATTTGTGACTATCTCAGGATGTGATTAAGAGTAATTCATCCTCTTCCTGGTGGGACACAAAGGAATCATCTTTACATGTGTGACAGCAAGCATTTGTTTGTTTAAATATACCATAGATTTTTAAGAATTCATTCAATGTTATAATCTACTGGCTTCATTTTGTTAGTCATCTGAGCTAAAAGTACAATATTTATTTATTATTTTTATCACATTGTGTTGCATTGGGTTAGGATTAGCGTTTTACCACCATAACAAAATGTTAAACTAAGATTAGAGAATAGCTAAATTAAAATAAAATTGGATTCCCAATAACCATATAGAACCATTAGAAATCTATTATGAATTTTCTCTGGATAATTCATTCCTGCACTTATGTATCTCCCACAAATGGTCTTCCTATGTTAAATTAAAGCTTTTCCAAGTAAGCAGTGTGGGGAATATCTTTTCACTTACATTGCCTATGGAGAAAACTGTTGTCATGTTACTGAAAGAAATTCCTAACATATTTATAGCATGCAGGTGTGGTAGTGCATGCCTGTTATCCTATCCTATCCTTGGGAGGCTAAGGCTGGCGGATTGCTCGGGGTTCTGGGCTGTGGTGCGCTATGCTGATAGTGTGTCCGGTGCCACTGACAGCCTGGTCAGCAGACCTGGCTAGAACAACACAAATGATGTGTTGTGATTGGTGCTCTCTGTGAGGCCTGATGGACCGATCGTTCAAGGTGATTTATAGTATGATTATGGTCCAAGTCTGGTGCAGATCTGTTTGAATTAAGGAGGAAATATTAACTGCTCTGAGTGGACTACTAATTTCTTTAATTGATCAATTACACATCAAGTAACAATATGACAACAGTGTAAAATTGCAGTTTGCTCACCATGTGATTTACCGATGAGTTATTCACAGATAATGGCCCACAATCAGGAGTGAAAGTAAGCTGCAACGGGCTGGTATGGCATACTGGTAAGAAAGTGGCCGCTGGTATAGGCCGGTACACAGCCGACGTTAAAGCGCTGCCACAGCAGGGCCTGGCAGGGCCGCTGATGGGAGGGGGGGGCAAAAGGGGTAGCTGCCCGGGGCCCGGCAATTTAAAAGGGTCCAGGGCTCCCAGCAGCGGCCAGGAGCCACGAGCCCTTTCAATTGCCACCGGAGCCCTGGGCTGTTTAAATCGCCGCCGGAGCCCTGGGCTCCCAGGCGTTGCTACCCTGGCAGCGGCCAGAGCCCCGGGCCCTTTAAATCACCACTGGAGCCCAAAGTGGTGGGGACTGGGCAGTGCTGAAGGGCTGGCTTGGGGAGTCTGGCCCAGCTCTGCCCCTTCCAGGGACCTAGAGCTGCCCCCCCCCCCCCCCCGCCTCACCTTACCCAGGAACCCAGCCGCCCTGCGTACCGGTAAGTCCTGTAAGTTACTTTCACCCCTGCCCACAATTAATGAGTAGCTCTCATTGTCACTTCTCTTTGATGTTTCAGTGCAGGCACACAGTCCACAGCCTTTACTATGAAGCATCATAAATGAAAACAGAAAAGTCCATGCAAATAGCAAAAATCTTAATCAAAATAGTCCAGGAAGAGTTAAGGGATCCATACCTAGCATTGTTAGAACATCAGAACACTCCTCACACCAGCATATCATATGAAACATCAAGTCTCGGTTAATATATATATATTTTTTTACATTTGATTTAAAATAAAAAGGGAAGATGTAACAATAGCCACTGAAATCACTGGATATGGGCTGTCTTCATGTGACACAGGTACAACTCTGTTACCCTGATCCATTTTCATGTGACTGGGCCAGGATATAAACACCAGTTTCTAACTATCACTCTTATGTGTCAAACTTTTATTACAGACAGGATACCAGGATTAATTAAAGTGGAATTTTATTAACCACCATTTGTCAGGGTTGCATACAAAAGACAGAACCTAAAGCAGCATATAGTATCACAGCAATCAGAGATATATATGATCTATTTAATCATTTCATTTATCATCCACCAAGGCAAAATTTCTCCTTACAAACTTATGTCCAGTATCCAGTGCCTTGCACAGTGTCCCCTAAGAGCACACTAACACATTGATTTACGGTATTGCCAACACTAAGCATTCAAAAGTCATGAGTCAAGCAACAAAAAAGCATAAGATTGGCTTTAAAATCATGAATTTAAAAAAACAAATTTTGGATTCTTTTTCTTTGCCTTTTGGTTTCTGAGCCTCCATAGAATCATAGAAGATTAGGGTTGGAAGAGACCTCAGGAGGTCATCTAGTCCAACCCCCTGCTCAAAACAGGCCCCACACCAACTAAAACATTTCCGTCAGGGCTTTGTCAAGCCAGGCCTTAAAAACCTCTAAGGATGGAGATTCCACCACCACCACCACCCCCAGGTAACCCATTCAGGGTCTCTGGGGCACTTTTTCAAGCTTTTCTCAACATCCATGTGGGATAGAAACATATTCTTTTCATAAAAACTGAAATTGTCATGGAATCTCTTGAGTCTAGCAGTGGGAAGTTTAAGAAAAACACCAGACATAATGAGACTTATGGTAAAGTCATGAGAGTTGGAGAACCTGGGTAATGACTGAATATGAAGGAAGCATGCCACCCACTTCATCACCCACACCACTTTGGACCCCAATTTTATTTTACTAGAATAGGGCTAGCAGCACACCAATCATCTGTATTAGCACTTCCCTTATGACCTCCAGTAATACTGAGGTGACTGGATATGGCATGCCTTTTTATAGTTTCAGACCTGGATTTTCAGTAATGAGATAAATGAGCATTCTGTATACCTCTTTTGTGTGTACAATATTGCATATGAGAGTGCAAATCCCAAATTTGCACATCCATGTGGCCAGATAGGTGCCTATGTAGCTATGTGTTATACCAATCAAGAATTTGCATGTGTACATCATATAATTTACCATAGTTTGATTTATTTAGATTTGACATATAAAAAAAGTCCATACAAAGATCTGTGCACTCTCACAATAATAAATGTACAGTAACCACACAGCAAATTAAAGACAAATTACCTAACTTCACCAGTTAGCATCCGTCTATAATCAAAAACATATAGGAATTTACCTTTATCAGCAGTCAATACCAATGAGAACTCCAAAAAGACTCACTTTTTATATTATGTCTTCATTTATAAAGGGTTAATAGAGGACAGATGTTTTAATGAATTGTTAATCAATTGTTATGGATTGTTGTAGAATCTAATGGATAATTAGATTGTTAATATCCATGGCCTATAAATATATTAAACACCTTCTGCTGATGGGCTGATACCAATCTATGACACATACCACTAATTTGTGAAACACGCTTATAATATTCATTAATCATTTATTAACCATTTATAAATGGAATCTTCATATAAAGTGTGACCCCCAAAATATACCCCAATCCTTTCCTAGAAACCCTATCTACCAAATTCATGCACAAAGTAGATAGAAATCTACATGTTGACAAATAGGCCTTTCATTCATGTCCTGATTAGAACTGGTTAGATTTTTTTCACTAACTTAGAAAAATGTTGTTTTGTCAAAACTGAAACTGTTCTTAAAACAGGGTTGGGTTCAATAAATTTCCCAACTCAAAAATGTAAAGAAAATGTTTCAAAATTGTTGAAACATTTCATTTTGACATGTTCAAAACTGAATTTTCCAGTTTCCTCATTTGAAATGACTTCATTTTGAAATTTAAGCTAATTAGACTGAAAAAGGTTTAAATAAAGAGAAACAGGTCAAAAGTGAAACAAAACATTTTGAAATTAGCAAAACAAAACTTTTCAATTGACCCAAAAAGGAAAAAAAATTGCTTCACAAATATTTTCAAAATTTTGATTTTTCATCCTGATTTCAGATGCGGAAAAATGTTGAACTTTCAGAAATATTCACAGGATGGGAAAACCATTTCCTGACTAGCTGTAGTCCTGATATACTCTGTGTGAAACTATTGCAGAGTCTAGAGGTAAATCCCTGGGAGGAGTTTCAAATTGAGGAGCCAGAATCCCAATATAAACCCAATAAACCTTGTAGTGAAACTCAGGAACAGAAAAATCTCTTGGACTCCAGGAGAGATGTTTTTCTTTCTGTAACTCCCAGTTACAGTTACATCCACTCCCAGTCTTTATTTATGGGTCATTACACAAAGTAAAACTATTTCCCCATGCTTATTTTTCCCCCTACTATTACTCACACCTTCTTGTCAACTGTTGGAAATGGGCCATCCTGATTATCACTACAAAAGGTTTTTTTTCCCTCCTGCTGATAATAGCTCACCTTAATTGATCACTCTCATTAGAGTTGGTATGGCAACACCCATTTTTTCATGTTCTCTGTGTATATACATATATATCTTCCTACTGTATTTTCCACTGCATGCATCTGATGAAGTGGGTTTTAGCCCATGAAAGCTTATGCTCAAATAAATTTGTTAGTCTTTAAGGTGCCACAAGTACTCCTCATTATTTTTGCTGATACAGACTAACATGGCTACCACTCTGATTTCTGTAGCTAAGAATCACTTAGCTGATATTTTTATTGTAATTTATGCCTTTTGAAGTTGTTCTTTGATCCAATACTGCTCAGTCAAAATCTACTATTGCAAATGTATATGCAACAGAGAAAAGTGACCCCAGGATCTCACACCATGTGTTTCTTATGAACTGTGAGTTTGCTTTTTCCTCACCATTAACAACAAGTGCAAGATTCCCCTATACTGAGTGATCTAGTCATATAAATTTCAGAAACTATCTGAAGCCTGAATCCCAAGCAAGGAAAAAAAAGTTGTAGGAAAGGGTTGCAGACCAAACTGAATGAACAAGCATATCACACAAGTTATTAAGAGAAATCAAAAAGTCTAGAAGGAATGGATCAGCAAGGAAGCTATCTGTTGGACGACAGAAAGTGTAGGGAAAAGTGAGAATTCCCCAAAACCAAGTATATTTGGACCTTGCAAAGGAAATTAAAACCAATAGTAAAAAGTTCTTTAGCCGTATAAATAAAAATAAAAACAAGAACCGAAGAAGTGGGACTGCTAAACACTGACAATGGGGTAGAGAATAAAGATTATCTAAGCATCTAAATGAATATTTTGCTTCAGTTTTTAATAAGGGCAATGAGGCGCTTGCAGGCTGTGGAAGGGTGGCTTATGGGAACAAGGATATGGAAGTAGAAATGACCACATCCAAGGTGGAAGCCAGATTCAAACAGCTTAATGGGAGCAAATCAGGGGACCTGGATAATCTCCATCCAAGAATATTAAAGGGACTGGCACATGAAATTGCAAGCCGAATAGCAAGGATTTTTAATGAATCTATACAGTTGGGGGTCATACCCCATGACTGGAGAATTGCAAACATAATACCTATATTTAAGAAAGGGGGCAGGAAGTGATCCAGGAAACTACAGGCCTGTTAGTTTGACCTCAGTTGTGTGCAAGGCCTTAGAACAAATTTTGAAAATCAGAGAAATTAAAGATGTCAAGGAAACGGTAACTGGGATAAAATAGAAGATGGTATTACAAAAAGGAGGCTGTGCCAAACCAACCTGATCTCTCTTGCTGGGCAGATGGCTGATTTTTAAGACAAAGGAAGTGCAATAGATCTAATCTACCTGGATTTCATTAAAGCATATGATACAGTTCCACATGAGAAATAGTTACATAAATGGGAGAAGATGGGATTGATACAAGAATCAAAAGGTGGATAAGGAACTGATTAAAGGAGAGACTACAACAGGTCATACTGAAAAGTTAACTGTCAGGCTGGAGAGAAGTTACTAGTGGAGTTCCTCAAGACCCGGTCTTGGAACCAATGTTACTTAACATTTTCATTAATGATTTTGGCCCAAAAAATGGGAATGTGCTAATAAAATTTGTAGATGACATAAAGTGAGGAGGCATTGTGAATATGGAGGAGAACCTGACTATCATACAAGAAGATTCTGATGATCTTGAAAATAGAAGGGATGAAATTTTATAGTGCAAGTTCATGCACTTAAGGACTAAGAACAAGAATATTTGCTTTGAGCTAGGGACGTATCAGTTGAAAGCAACAGAGGAGGAGAAAGACCTGTGTGTATTGGTTGATCACAGGACGACTATGAGCCGCCAATGTGATGCAGCCATGAAAAAGGCTAAAGCATTCTTAGAATGCATCAGGCAAGATATTTCCAGTGGAGATAGGGAAGTGTTATCACCATTATACAAGGCACTTGTGAGACCTCATATCTAGAATACTATGTGCAGTGCTGGTTTCCCATGTTTAGGAAAGATGAATTCAAACTGGAACAGATGCAGAGAAGGGCTAATAGTATGATCCAAGGAATGGAGAATCTACTGTGACAAGGTCAGGCCAGATGGCTACAAGAGAGTGGTCGAGGGTAGATACATTAGTTCCAGGTTAAGCAGGTCCCTTTTCCCTGGGTAAGATAACAGGGACTATTCCAGAACACTCAGAGCTTTCTAGAACTAATTAAGGCAGCAGGCTAATTAGGACACCTGTAGCCAATTGGGAAGCTGCGAGAATTAATTAAGGCTAATCAGGACACCTGGTTTAAAAAGGCTTTTTAGTTAAAAAGGCTAGTTAGTGAGGTGTGCGTGTAAGGAGCTGGGAGTGAGAGGATGTGCTGCTGGAGGACTGAGGAGTACAAGCATTAACAGACATCAGGAGGAAGGTCCTGTGGTGAGGACAAAGAAGGTGTTGGGAGGAGGCCAAGGGGAAGTAGCCCAGGGAGTAGTAGCTGTCGCACAGCTGTTCCAGAAGGCACTCTAGACAGCTGCAATCCACAGGGCCCTGGGCTGAACCTGGGGTAGAGGGCAGGCCTGGGTTCCCCCCAAACCTCCCAACTCCTGACCCAACACAGAGCTTCCACCAGAAGGGAAGGTCTCTGAGCTGGTCCCCGACCCACATGGTGGATCAGCAGAAACTGTGGGGATTGTTCTTACTCTTTTTCCCCATGCTGGCCAGTGATGAGGTTATCTGAGTGAACGGCAGATTTGAGCCATGAAAGTGGCCAAACTGAGGGCTACTGTGAGTCTCTGAGGTGAGCAAAATCCTCCAGTAAGTGCAGGACCCACCAAGGTAGAGGAAGAACTTTGTCACACTACCTTATGAGAAGAGACTTAAAGAGTTTGGGTTGTTTAGCCTAACAAAATGAAGGCTCAGGGGAGGTATGATTGTTCTCTGTATAAATACATGAGAGGGATCAATCCCAGGGAGGTAGAGGAGTTATTTAAGTTATGGGCCAATGCTGGCACCAAAAACAAATGGTTGTAAAGTTGCCATCAATAAGTTTAGGTGTGAAATTAGACAAAGGTTCCTAATCGTCAAAGGAATGAAGCTCTGGAACAGCCTTCCAAGTGTGGGCAAAAAATCTAATTTCTTTTAAGACTGATTTTAAGCTTATGGAGGGGATGGGATTATAGGATTGCCTACAGTGGCATATGGCCCATCCATGACTGCTATTAGCAGATATCCCCAGTGGCTGGAGATGGGACTCTAGAGGGGGACTACAGAGAATTCTTTTCTAGGTGTCTGTCTGGTGGGTCTTGCCCACATGCTCAGAGTCTAACTGATCACCATATTTGGGGTCAGAAAGGAATTTTTTTTCAGGTCAAATTCGAAGAGACCCTGGGGTTTTTTTGCCTTCCTCTGCAGCATGGGGCACAGGTCACTTGCTGGTTTGAACTAGAGTAAATGCTCTGTAAAATGAAGTCTTTAAATCAAGATTTGAGGGCTTCATTAACTCTCTGCCAGAGGTTATGGGATTGCTAGAGGAGTGGGTGGGTAGGGTTCTTTGGTCTGCAATGTTCAGGACGTCAGACTAGATGAGCATTGTCATGCTGTCTGGGGTGAATCACAACCATGAGTGGATAGAACTAAGGGATCTCCAGTTTCCAAGCAAAGTCTTTCCAGGTGGATATCTGGCTGTATTACCTCGTGCTATCAAGTCTCACGATCTTCAACCTCCCTCTAGAGTACTAATTCACTACACATGATCCCTTTGTACTTCGATAGCCTTTCTTAAGAACATTCCCATTGCAGAAATACATAGAGTCACGACTTGGACATTTATCCAGACATTTGCTGAACACTATGCAGTCACTCATAACTCAGCTTCTGATGTCATATGTGGCTCTACTGTTCTATCTTCAATCTTAGATATGACTCTGAAGATCCTCCCCTCTGTAGAGGGTACTGCTTGATTGTCATCTAGAATGGAGCACCCATAGGGACACAAAGAAGAAGAGAAGATGACTCTGTGCAGTAACTGTGGTTCTTTGAGATATGTGTCCCTGTGGGTGCTCCACTATCCATCCTCCTCCCCTCTGCTTCAGAGTTCTTTTCAGTGGGCTCCGTTGTAGAGAAGAAACTGAAGGCAGTTCTCCCATGCAGTGCTATATAGCCTTGGTGCAGGGCACAAGGCTGTGGGGACACATGCGTGGGCACAACAGACACTGCTACCTAAAATCTCTGCTCTGAGGCGCATGGGGCACAAGCACACTAAAGTGGGACACACATCTCAAAGAACCACAAGTACTGCACAGGATGAGTAACCTCTTCTTTATTAATTGAGTCCCATATTAGTCGTTCCATTATCTTGCTCAGGATTTATGTCAGACTGACAGGCCTATAATTACCTGGGTCATCCCATTTACCCTTTTAAACTATTAGTATTTACACAATATTAGTTTTCTTCCAGTCTTCTGGAACTTCCTGGCGTTCCATGATTTACTGAAAATCAACATTAATGGTCCAATGAGCTCCTCAGCCAGCTCCTTTAAAACTCTTGTATGCAAGTTATTTGGACCTGCTGGTTTCTAAAGATCTAACCTGAGTTGTGACTGTTTAACATCCCCATGAGAAACTAGTGGAATGGAAAGAGTGATATCATATGATATGACTACATCATCTGTTTTTTCCCCAAATACAGAACAGAAATATTTTATTGAACTCTTGTGCCTTTTCTGCATAATTATTGATAATTCTACCATTTCCGTGTAGTAATGAACCAATACCATTGATAGGATCCTTTTTCTTCCTAATATACTTAAAAACACCTTATTATCCTTAACTCTGCTGGATTTCTCCTTGTGTCCCTTTACTTTCTTGATCAATTTTCTACATTTCGTAGCTTTTGATTTATATTTATTACTACCAACTTCCCCTTTCTTTCATTTGTTATATACTATTTTTATAGCTGCCTTCGCTTCCCCTCTAAATCAGGTCAGTTTTTTAATCAATACAGACTTCTTCCTCAACAGTGGGATCGTGATCTTTTGGGCAGCTTGTAAAGTATTCTTAAACTATTGCCCATTATCATTCACATTTTTCTGATTAAATTCTTCTTCCTGGCAGATTGGGCTCATAATTGTTTCAGTTTTGTGAAACTGGCCCTTTCAAAGCACCAAACTATGGGGTATGTTGATGTTGGGAGATGACGATCTGACTTCTGGTTAACCAACTGGGAACATCTATTAAGTGGAGAATACATAAATGGGATTAAGAAGTATATTGTCTATGTATCTTTGAAAGAGTGATTATCGCCTATCAAAACGCAAATGTGCATATGCAAATCATAGAGCATATTTTGCTTTCATATAGTTTTTCCCCTTAAAAAGAATTGCAGAATGCTTAATAGACAAATGCATTCCACATTCATACATATACAGTAATGTGTGCAGGTTACAATATATCATGCAGCTAACATCAACAGCAGTGAGGAAGGGATGAAAAAGGGGACAAAGGAAAGTTTTGTAGAGAATGATACAACATGGGGAAACTAGGAGTCTTTTGGCATAGCATTTGATTGTATTATTGTTGTTGTTGTTATTATTTATTTATTTATTAGTGAGGGGTTCAGGAAGTGAAATGGTTCTGGAAATAGGATTTGCAGCAAGTTGTATAGTCAGTTAAGAGCAGGCAATGGGGAATATTCTAGGAGGTGGGAGCTATCTTGAGATAAATTCCCAGGTTACAGACAGTAAGGCAATATATGAAATTTGAATCAAGGAGAATGATGAAGGTGGTGCAGGGCTGGTTGTAGGTGCTCTACTTACTAATTACAGAGCAAAACTATTGACTTAAAGGAGGCTGCCTGTTTTCTGAAGCAAGAAAACTGGAGTGATTATGTCTGTTCCTATAAACTGTGAGGAATGAGATTATACGGGGGTGGGGTGGAAGGAAGAACAGAATGAAGAGATGGGTGAACCCTTAGGGTTCCCACACACACACACCAGCTAATCTCCTGAGACCACATGTCTTGGAAGAGGAAGAGCTCATGCTAAGATGCCCGGGGCTCTTCCACTGCTGAGCTGCATGCTCTTCCTGCTGTGTGAGTACCTCCATTGGAGGAAATGCTAGAGGGAAGGGGGTAAAGGCTGAAATCTGAAGCTTTCTGGGTTTAGTGCCAGACATTCACCCCACTCACAGTCATTGCAATCTATCCACTGTTTATCTATAAGTAAGAATGGCAAAAATATGCTGTATGTTTTAGGTTAAAGTAAAAAAAAACCAAACATTTCTTTCCAAGTTTCAGAGTAGCAGCCGTGTTAGTCTGTATTTGCATCCGATAAAGTGAGTTGTAGCTCACGAAAGCTTATGCTCAAATAAATTTGTTAGTCTCTAAGGTGCCACAAGTACTCCTTTTCTTATTTCTTTCCAAGTGACTTCATGAATGTATTTGGAGGAGCTGTTTGTTTCCCTCTTCTACTTCTTTCCAAGTCACAAAGTTCTGTACAGTACAGATTTGGAAGATGTAGTATTTTCTGAGTTTCTCATTTTAGCTGTGGGCACGTCAGAAAAGTTTGGAAATGACTTGCAATCCGGCATTTTAAAATTGTTTTTAATTTGTCTAAAAACAGCGTAAAGAGTTTCATTAGCAAGCTCAGAGTAATAGTTACCATTTTTCCTCTGCTATCTGCTTTCACTTTTATTTAAGATGGGCGTTCCCCTTGCATCTCCTTTCCCACAGGGCCCACTATCACTAATATTTCTGTGATCTCTGAATAAACCAAAATTTAAAGTGAGTACTTACAATCAATGCAGATTAATGATTTCTTTTTAAAAAAAATATTTCAATCAGGAAAAGCAGCTTTGTAGTCGAAAATCCCATGCTGCCCTTAGAGTGGGAGTTTTTCCAGCCTCTGCTTAAATCCAAAAAAATACTGCAATCTTCTGGCACAGACTCACTGTAATGCTTTAAAAACAATTTAGCAACTGTCATTGCTGTAATTACAGTAACTAATTACCATCCTTAGCAAACAAATAGCTTAACATAATACGCAAGCCGAATCAATTTTGAAGAAATGCAAATTCCGAAAGCGAAAAAGGGCATTTTGGCAAACCTGAAAGAGAAGCAGGAAAATAATACACTTTGTTTTATCTGCACATAATTCCCAGGGAATATCATATCATAAATATTTGCATTCAGTTCTTATCAGGACATTTGCATTTGCTTCTTATCAGTCTGCAGGCCGGACTCTGCCAGATAGAGAGTAGAGCTCCACACCATGCACATATTTCTAATGAATCACGTCTCAGGCCGAGAGAATATTTTGGCTGGAACTTTATCACTGAGATGAAGAGGTCATTTACTCTGAGTCGGTTCATCTTGGAATTGTCTCGAGATTGTGATGTGATTCAACCGACTATTTAAAAAAAACGTGGATTCTGTTCATTTCTGTAACATTTTGTATGAAATCAGATAACTTAAGAGGCAATTTTTCCCCCAAGAAAATGAAATAATATTTTACATAAACAACTTTTATTCAGATTTATACCCCAAATTCCACAACGAGTAATAGTGCACGTTTTCCAGTATGTAAAAAAAGAATAAAATAATAATAGATTAAAAATAAAGAAAGACTAGGAATAAATCAAGCCTCACTTAACAGTCATTATCTTGAAATTTTCTGCCAAATCCTTTTGTAGTACTTCAGAAACACATTTGATTAGTGGCAGTTTCCTTAGTAATGGGAGGCAATGTTTATTGCAAGGCAACAGCCTCCATAATGAGACCATCAGATTTCACTAGCCGTTTACCCAGATAAATTAATTTTTCATCTTCTTGTTATTAACAGTGCATCTCACCTGTTAGAGAAACAAGTGGGAAATGTCATAAACATTGAAGTCACATGCATTTTCTTTTTGCTGTGCTTAAACACACACATACACGGAATAAACCATGACTCTTTAAGGACTTGATTCTGAATTCCTCATGCATCCAAGATTCCATTTGACTTCACTTGGAATCTGTGTGCATAGGAATATGGGTCGGGGCTCTGAAATCCATTTTGGTATGGCACAAAACACTCATAACTGTTTTTCCGTTTTACATTTATGAGCCTTAAGTCATAAGTCATCTGACAAAAGACATATTTTGCATATTGATTAGAATCAGATCATATTTATCAAATATTTTAATTGAGCTGAATTATTATTTTCTGCGGTTTGGCTCTTTTTGGTTCTTTACCTAGCTACTTTTTACATTCCCATGTGAGCCTGAATCATGTTGGAAATTTTAAATTTTGTCCTGTGCAGGAGAAATTACACCCATAATTATTATTTATAAATTTCTGGACTATATATTGGGCCAGATTCTCATCTGGCATATATCGGTGTTGCTCAAAGAAGCAGATGATCTGGCACTAAATATTTTTGTATGAATGCTGGGATCCAAATGGGAAGTAAACATTTGAGAGGTGATCAATCTACTATGTAGTCTAAGATTTCATTTTCGGGTAACACCATAACCATCAGGATAGAACAGAACAAAAAAATTTGCCTGCTAGCCATTAAGAGCAGAAGAAATATATTTAAATATGGGTCTCCTTCTCCCTTTAATGATCACTTAAAGTTAGTTTTTCCTGATGCCAAGTATCCCACTTTGATTTATTTGTTTTAACACAATGTGCGGTTTCTAGTTCATTACTATTCAAATGACTGATACAGCTTATTTGGACACAGGAAAACATTGCATCAGTTGTGTCAGAATTATCTAAAAACAACTCCTGAGGCTCTTAGGTTGTTTCTGATATATATTGACTGTTATAGGGTATATCCTGCCCTGTCTTCCACGGATGCAGTGTCATGCATTTCCAGTGTATATAAGGGGTTGGGCAGGATACCAGGAGCCTGTATATAGGGTATCTAGCTTCTGAGTGCCATGGAACTATAACCAGTAGGAGTGGGCCTCAGGAGAAGCAGGGATGGTAAATCTGGAACTATATGGCTCCACCAACCAGTACTCCTGCAGAAAGCATCAGTGAACCCTAGGCTCATTTCTGGAATCAACAGGCGTTGATGGAGCTCAATACCTCACAGGATTAGACCCCATCTGCTGAGGCAGCTGCAGCCTTGAAGCTGCTCATAGAGTCAGTCTATAGTGTGTATGTGTGTGGGGGGGGAGTTCAGCTCCTAAGGCTCTTCCCAGCACATAACTCATGTATTGAAGTTTGACACAGGATAAAGGATCGTTTCTTGTGCGGTTTAGATTATATATTATATTTTTATTATATGCAATAAAATGTGAATTTGTATTAAATACACTGACCATTCTTCAGTTGTTTTTTTCAGTGAACTTTCATATACAACTCTACCATAATTCATCATTATCTTTAAGGTGTTTGTGTGCTTGTGCATGTGTGTAGGGATACAGAAAATGAACAGAGATTTCAGGAACATATTATATACATTTATTTAATAAGATTTTACAGGTGTTGATTTGCCACAGTTTGTTTACAACTTCCAATTTATTATGCAAACTACATAGAAGTTTTAGGATGGAAAAGTCCCTAATTAAACAGTGGGGTAAATTATCTGCTGGTGTAAACTGGCACAATTCCAGTGAAGTCAGTGGAGCTGCTCCGAGTTACACCAGCCCAGTGAGCTCAAAGATACTAAAAATGGAATCGGGAGTTTGCTGTAATGCACAAATGTAAAATGAGAGTAGTTAAACCTTTTTAATATGAGGCTGATCTTGACTTATAGTATTGCAGTCAGTTAAGAGTTTAGCCATTTGAGCTCAGTGGGGACAATAATGGACCTCTAAAACATTTCCCCCCTCTCTCTCATTTTAAAGTGCATTCATATTAAAGTAAAAAGTAATAATGTGGTTAAAAAAAACCCACAATGAGTTCTTTGTGGAATTCAGTAACTCATCTGGCATAGAAATCATATCTATCTTTCATGTTTTATCGTTTGTTTTTTAGCTTTTGCTTTGAGGTGGGAAGGGCTTACAGTTAAGAGCCCATTATCAGAGTAAAGGATGCAGGAAATCCAAAATATTTATGTTTGTTCATGGCACATGGACAAGAAACAGTGCTCAGGAAAAGGGTTTTCTGATTAAGTGATTGAAAACACTCTGGTGTATGTTAATGGCTTCTTCTGTCCAACAGATAACATCATCTTCAGCCTTATCACTGTTCTTGAACTTATTTTAAACATTCTCCTGTGCTCTTCCAATTATATACTGTGCTCTTTTGGCATCTAGTTTCCTCACTGCAACTCATCTCATTTGTTTGCTTTCTAATTTTTGTCAGCAGGTTGAGTATAAAAAAGAGCATTTAATAGCTTCTCGAAGTGAAAAATACTTTCCAGAGTGAGATTAATTTATATGGAATTAAACCACAAAAATTTTTTATTTTAAATTTTTAAAACCACTCACTACTGCTTTTAATATCTTATTATTTTGTCTTCATGAGTGCTATGAAAAGCATTAAAGATAAAGATGAAGGAAGATGTGATCATTATTTAAATATATGCACATCACTCCCAATAAGATAAAATCAGTTAAGATCATGATAGATCACAATTTTATAGATAGCAAATTTGTCTTTGTCTACTTTACTATAGATATTTGTCCAAGGTTAGAAACTACATAGGGCTTTAGTAGTAGTAATAATAATAATAATAAATAATTAATAATTTGACAACTTTCATCCTTCAGTATTCCAAAGAGCTTCACAAAGTATGGCCTGAATCCTGCATGAAGTAATGATTTTTATACCCTGGCAAATCACAATGCATGGCCAATCCCTTTGTACATTACCGAGACAAGGTGGGTGAGATAATATCTTTTAATGGTCCAACTTCTTTTGGTGAGAGAGACAAACTTTTGAGCTTAGACAGAGCTCTACGGGTTGTTATATAGACATAGATCACCTATATCTATATGCAAGGAGGAAAGATGGACCAGTGATTAGGGTTCAATTCCCCACTCCATTTCAGACTTCTCATATTACCTTGGGAAACTCACTTACTCTCTCTCTGCCTCAGTTCTCCATCTATAAAGTGGAAATAATAGTACGTCCCAACTTCATAGGGGTGTTGTAAGGATAAATATATTGAAGATTCTGTGGCACTCAGATACTTCAGTAATAGGGGCCTACAAATATCTTAGATAGAGATATAGATTAGAGCTGGATGAATATCAAAATATTTTTTAAAAAGAAAATAATTTAATACATTATTTGATAAATATCACCATTATTTATTGAATACTTTTTTCAAGACAGTGTTCAACCACATATGGGACTCCTCAAACACCTTATGAAAGTATTTATTAAATAAATTACTCAATAAAAATAGTAAATTTGGTCAGACAGTATATTCAATGACTACTATTCCCCTGGCTGAAATATAGATAATAGATTATTTTTAAAGCACAAAACACTTTAAGATTTCTTGGAGCTAACGGACCTACGTGAATATTGTGGCCTATATGATCTGCTGATATAAATCGGCATAGTTTCATTGAAGTTAATGGAGCCATGCAAATTTATAACTGCTAAGGATTTGACCTAATTTGTACATACAGAAGAGTACATACAGTGTCTTTATATTTGTGAATATACCATGTACATATCTGTCTCTCCATTTGTCTATTTATCAAGCTATCTGTCTTTGTCTGTGTCTGTATATGAAACTCTTCTGAAAGGCAGCTTCTGTAATTTATCCAATAAATTTAATCCTTTTCTCTGTTTCTGAATTTTTGGCAAATTGGTCCTAATTTTTATTAAGGTATTCCTTATTTGTAAGTATTTGCCAAATTGACTGAAATAAGTTTTTCAGACTACGTGTTTTTTGTGAACTGTTCACTTGGAGCGTTCACTGTCTGATATTTGTTATTCATCGTGTGTAACTGATTATGCTAACATTGCTGAAACTTTTGGGAATCATGAACATTTTCATGAATAAAGGGGCAGTTTTCTGTATACTTGGAAACAAGGATAAATAAGAAATAAGAGTTAAAGAAAATCAATATGTTTATTTGTGAAAATATTCAGAAGGCATTTTTTGTATCAATTCAACCAACCACAGTAATTTACCCAACTGTAATCTGTACAGAATTCCACTATCTCTTCAATCTCTAATAGCATTAAGTGGTTGATCATGACATGCAGATGAATGAAGACAGACACAGGGATGAATTTAAATTGCAGGCTGCAACTTCATTAACTTAGCATTGCCCTTTGTCTCTCACATACTAAACATATAAGTTGGTTCAGTTCAGGGTTACAGGGCTCCCACCATATATCCAATAACTCAGGGTAGATCCTCTTCAGCCTACTCCTGAATCCTCTTGCCCATTCCCTCATGAGAGTACCCAAAGGGAGACCTTGGTCTGTGAAAACTCCAGGTTTCCCCTTCTCCAACAGGCACAAGGTCTGCCATTGAAATCTTGGGTCTCATTTGCCTCTGGAACTGACCATTTTGGCCTTTATCTGTACAGGACACCAGCTGTAAGTTGTGACAAACTAACTAAACTTTCCTATATATATATATATATAATATTACATTTCCAAGTCCTTGTCATAGAAGAGCTAGGTATTATTATTATTCTTTAAACCGAAATGCAACTCCATGATGCTGTGAGGAAGGTGAAAAAAAATGACAAAACTTTGCCAGTTTGGCCCAATGGGAAAAATTCCTTCCTGACCCCAAACCAGGAGATCAGTCACAGCAACAGCATCATGAAAACTCAGGGAACTACAACTACAGGGAAGACGGGTTGGGCAGCTGAAGGGGACAAGAGGCCCCAAAAATCTGGGAAGGACATTACTTAGTTGGGATGGGAATGCGCAGGCCAATCAGCTTGTTCACTCCCCATTGGCTAGCCAATGGAAGGAATAGGGGCTGAGGCCCAGCATTCTCAGGCATGCACTTTCCCCTCTTCCTTCCCTTCCCTTCTGGGCTGTCCTGCCCCCACCAGTCTGACCAACATCCCCCCTCTGAAATGGGGGATATTTGCCAGTTACAACTTGAGTTATAGATTTAGGATGATGCTAAAAAGAAAAACTAATTTACCTAAACAGGTTAAGCACTACTACAGATGGTACTCGTCATGGTGGAAAAGTTTGCAGTTCAGTGTCCAGAACTGACAGTTAGTTATAATTGTTTTTGTAAGCTGTCATACTGTAACCCAGTCCATGTTCCATAGTTATCCTCTTTCCTACACTCTGAAGCAAAGAGGGAGGAAATATGGTCTCTTTGCATCTGGAAAATATTGATTGAAATATCATTTTGGTAAGTCTACTCTATAGACACTAATATATATTGTCTGAATAAGTGGAAGTGTCTGTCAGAAAAGCCTTTTTAAAAGCTGACTTGTTTTCCTATCCGGTATATTTAAAATTGGCATGTTAGCTTCCCTCTTAGAAAACCTCCTATTTTGATTTATGAATGTTTTCAATTTTTTAAGATTCTCAAAAACGTTGTTTCACCTGTAAGTAGAGAGATAGCTTGTTTGGCTAACTGCCTTGAGTGACTGTGTGCCAGGTAATGAATAATGCCATGTTCAATATTCTAAATTTGTGTTCCAAATTGTGAATTTCGAATGAGCTGCATGGAAGTCTACTGATAAGTGACTGATTTTTTACTGCAAGGATTGTCTTATTTTAAACTTTCATTTTAGTTGCCTTTACTTTACTCAAAGCATTTTTGAATGGGATGGGATTTAAAGTGATATTCAACAATATTCATATGTCTTTCTAAACCTCAGAAGCAGCCAAACTGAATAAAAGAATGAATAGTTAGTGCAATATATTTCTCCGAAACAAAAGGCCATAGTAGCTACATCCACTAAGAGTTAAGCCAGGGATGAATTTAGCCCAAGTATTATACTACAAACTCTTTTAAAATAGTCTTTTGAAAGCAGTCAGTCTTTGTACTGTGTATTAATTTCAACATTCCTTTTAATTCTTTATATTTTATTTATAAAAAATTGTAAAAAGTACCATGGTGAATGCAAAGCAATCATTTACCAACAATGGGATATGAGATAGTGCAGTTATTTGAAGTTTTGCATACAGGAAATATCTATTGTTTTTCACATTCCAAAGACTGTATGGTAACTTCTTGACTTTTTAATGGTAATTGTTGACATTTTACTGGTAAACGCTCTTGTAACTCACCAACATGTTTGAAAATTGAGAATGGTAAAACTGGGATTTAGATATGAAAAGAAATGACACAAGTCTTTGTTCAATAATCAAAATGAAGCCAATCTAAATTTTGTGTGTATATGACCATATCCATCACTGAATAAACACATTTGAGATTTAAAAACAAAATAAAACATAAAACTTTATTTAGTTTACTGCCATACAGAGTACATGGATTATATGTTATTGATAAGTTTTGAAAATGTTGTTTTGTTCTTTAATTAATATGTCCACGGAAGAATAATTGGTGTCCTATTCACAGTTATAGAATCATACTAAAATGATCCAATTGAAAAGTGAAAGGACATAAAAAACATTACAATTAGCATCATATCGTTTAGCTCAGAGTAATGCAATAGATTTGATAATAGTTTAAGTGCAATTAGCTTCAACATACAAAAATATTAAAAACAGAACAGTTTGGATATAGAGAAATATAAGTAGAATCACTACAATTAGTCAAGTATACACAATGATGTAGTAATTGGAAAATTATGATAAAGGTAATGACCAGTGAATACAGTGATTGGTCTAAATTCCACTTGTACTAATCCTTCAGGTTATTCAAGTTCATCAACAAAATTTGAGTTACAGAGGCTTACTTCCTTTGCTTCTCTTGTTCCATTATTCCATTTTATCTGGAATATTGTGCATCAGTAGAATACTCTTTGAAGAAGCAAAGTGACAAAACTGTCAATCTGAGAAAACCAGTCATCCAATTAAACAACATATAGGGCCTACTGCTCCACTGTCTTACATCTTTGTGTAGTCATTTACACTTGTGCAAAGAAAATATAGAATGTTCCTGTTCTGGTATGGTAGCATTCTATACCACTTTGCGCGTGTATAAATGCCTATGCAAGATCCAAGGTAGCGGAGAAGCAGGTTCACCGCCAGGTCATGTTCTTCCTTCTCTTCCTCCATGGACACCCAACTCCCCCGAGAGTATCAAGGGATACAGCAAGTATCTCAACAAGAAGTTGCTTTTTGTGCACACAGTGTGGTCATTTCCACTATGACTACTACCCTTTCATGGATCATGCCTATGGGCAGGCATGGGTGGTGGACACCAAGGCTAGGAAAAGAGGCCAGGCCAAGATGTTAGTCCCTGTGTGGATCAATGGGGTAGAAGTACCAGCATTAAGAGACTCGGGGTGCAGCTAAACATTCATCAGGGAACAGCTAGCAAGCCAGAGATAACTTTGGGGACACCATCTATCTCCAGTGCATGTATAGGAATATATGGCCATGTCTCATGAAGGAGGTACAGTTCACCGTGGGGAACCACATGGGAAAAGTATGAGCAGATGTGGTCCATATGCTGGCTTAGCCAGTGATTTTGGGTTGGGATTGGAAATTCTTCAGGGAGGTCAGAAAATCATGGGGCAATGACCCCTTGGAAGGAGATGACCCTCAGGTAGAGGCCCTCATGTCTCATAACCATGGAAAGCTAGCAGGAGTTGGAAAGATGGAAAATCCTGGTAAAGGGACCTCCTGACAGGAATAACATGCTTCCCATAATCAAGGGAAACAGAAGACTTCACCCTCCCAAGACTTTGACTTACGACAGCCGACATAGATTTTGTAGGTGAACAGAAAGATGACCTTAACCCTGAGCAAGGCATATGACCAACTTGCCATTATAAATAGTGAAGTGATAGACCCACGCAGATGAAGCAGTGGCCCTAGTTTGAACTCAGAGAGGAGAGATTATACTGAGTGGCAAAAGATCACCAAACCAGAGAGGTAAGGGTACAACTTCTGGTCCCAAAGAAATTCCTCCAGAAAATACTACAGCTGGCACATATAGTACCCTGGGCAGAGGGGACATTGAAGGTCAGAGAAAGCCATAGAAAGGATAGTCCTTAGATTGTACTGGCCTGGGGGGCATAACAAGGTCAAGGACATTGTGTCTGGAGCGCCAATGGACAAGACCCAAAAAGAGAGCAAAAGCTCCACTAGTCCTCCTCCCAGTGGTCAGAGTTCCCTTGAAAAAAATCAGTATGGACCTTGTGGGGCCACGGCCACTGGAAAAGAGTGCAAGTACCAATATATTCTGGTTATAATGGACTACAACATGCAGTACCCAGAGGCCATTCCCTTTCACTTGACTACTGCAGCAACCATCACTACTGAACTGATGAAGGTTTTTGCATGAGTAGGGATACTAAAAGAGAGACTGACTGACCACAGGGCCAACTTTACATCAAAGTTAATAGGGAAATTGTGTGACCTCTTGAAAATCAAGGCTTTAAAGACATCAGTCTATCATCCACAGACAGATGGGCTGGTGGAGTACTTCAGTAACACACTGAAAGAGATGCTTAGGAAATTTGTGACCTCGGACCCCCATCACTGGGATCAGTTTCTCTTGCCCCTTCTTTTTGCCATCTGTGAAGTGCCATAGGCATCAACAGGGTTCTCACCATTCAAACTGCTATATGGGAGACAGCCACATAGGATCCTAGGCCTCTTCCGTGAGAGGAGCAAAGTCCCTGCGAAAAAAAACATGATAGAGTAGTGATCCATATTGAGGCATTTTGCTAAAGAAAACCTGTTGAAGTCCCAAACAGAACCAGGAATGGATCTACAATGGAGGAGCCCGGATGTGAGAATTTGAGCCCCGGGATAGGGTATTATTGTTACTACCAACCTTGGAGTCAAAGCTATTAGCCAGGTGGCAGGGTCCATTTGAGGTGGTAAGAAAGGTGGTGGTGATCAGTTAGGAAATCCACCACCCATGGAAGAGAAAAGCAATGCAGATTTATCATGTGAACTTGCAAGAGGCTCGGCAGGACTAAGTTGGCTTCTTCATAGCGCCTTCTCCTCCGAACATGAGCTCGTCCCACAAGCACCCTTATGGCACAATACAGGACCAATACCCCTGGGGGAAGAACACCAGCCTGAACAAAAACAACATTTACAATGGCTGATTGAGGCCTTCCCTTCAGTATTCTCAGCACTGCGAGTATGCACCCACTTGGCCTTCCATCACATAGACACCAGACTGGGGATAAATGTCCAAGAAAGATTATATCCGCTTCCACGGAAAATGTGGGAGATGGTCCACCAAGAACTGCAGGCCATGTTAGACTTAGGGATGATTGAGGAGTCCTTCAGTGAGTGGAGGAGCCCCATAATACTTGTGCCAAAAGCCAATGGGTCAACCTAGTTCTGCACTGATTTCTGAAAAGTGAATGCAATATCAACATTTGATGTGTACCATATGCTTAAAGTAGATAAGTTGCTGGACAGGCTAGGGGTTGCCAAGTATATATCCACTCTTGACCTAACAAAGGTTATTGGCAGATTCCTTTGGCAACCAAATCATGAGAGAAGACCACTTTTTCCTCCCCGTTGGGTATCTGCCAGTTTAAGACCATGCCATTCGGCCATGCAGCCACAGCCACCTTCCAGCACCTGGCGGTCTATGTACTTTGACCCAATGGACATTATGCCACTGCACACATTGACAATATTGTCATTTATAGTTATGAGTTGAACAATTACCTAAGACACATCATCACAGTACTGCAAGCCCTCAAGGAGGTAGGAATAATGGCCAACAACTGCCAAATGTAGGCTGGCCAGCTGGGAAGTGATTTACCTGCACTATACAGTAGGGGGAAGACCTCTGAAACTGCTGATTGGAAAACTACAAGTCTTGAAGAAATGCCCCATACGAACCACAAAAAAGCAAGTGTGTTGCTTTCGGGGCCTTGCCAGCTAATATAGATGCTTTGTACCAAGTTTCACTACCATTGCAGCATCCTCTGACAGATCTGATAAAGGATGCAACCCTAAGAAAATTCAGTGGTCCAAAGCTTGCAACAAGGCATTAAAGATGCTGAAAGGAAAGCTAACTCAGGAACCAGTTCTCTCACACCCTGGCTTTTCAAGATGATTCATATTGCAGTCTGAGGCCTCAAATGTGGGTGCTGGGGGCAGTACTTTCACAGGACTTTGAAGGGGAAGGACACCCCATACTTTAACTTTGCAGGAAACTTTCCTTGAGAAGTGTCCAACTGTGTCATTGAGAAGGAGGCCTTGGTCATGAAGTGGATTATGGAAACCTTGAGATATTATTTGTTGTGGAACCCTTTCCTTTTAGTAACAGATCATGCACCCCTCCATCGGCTGAACTCTATGAAAGAGACCAACCCTATGATCATGCAATGGTACCTTTCCTTGCAGCCATATAGTTTTCCAGTACTTCACCAAGCAAGGGGAGACCATAAGAAAACAGGGTTTTTTATGGGAGTGGGGAGAACAAGAGCCACAGGAGGGTACCCTAGCACCGAATGTGATGGAGAGCATGTGTGACAGGATGTATAAACACCACACTGGAACTGATGGGGTTAAGGATCAACTCTGGGCCCAGGTGACCCTGCCCACCCACACCTGCGGATCATGCTCCAACTGGAGGCAGAGCTTAAAAGGGAGCCAGACAGCTCATAAGAGCCCTGAGAGCTCCTGGGGAAGGGCACTGCTCCTTTTTCAGAGTTTCCTGCTGAGCACAGAGGGGCTGACTGTTCAATTATTATCTTTCCTTTTACTACTGTGAGGCAAACTATAAGACTTTAGCAAGAGAGTTGGTGGTAGAAGGTGGCCCAAGGAGGCAGACTTAAGGTATTCCTGGGAGCTGGACATTGGTACCTCTTACAGGACCCTGGGCCAGAGCCCCATGGAGTGGGAGAGCTTGGACTTCCCTACCAACCCCTCTCGTTAAGGAGGGCAAGAAAACCCTCACTTCTAGACTCTCTCTGGGGGAAGGAAGGAAAGGGTAAAGATTTTGGAAACCCTCTATTGGGATTGGATGGCTGCAGGGGTCAATAGATGGAACCCTGTCACACTGGGAAGGGATGAAACTGATTAGTGACCGGACTGGAGGGTCAACCCCCATCAAAAGGCAAAACACCCCAGTGTATGACGGTGGCCTGGGGAAAGATTAGAGTCACAGTGAACAGAGGCCTAATCCCCTAACTACTAGGTGACAGCATTAGTGAACACCCAACCACAGGACTAAATGAAGACAATGGGACTTGTGTTTGAAGGCGCTATTCAGTATGAATAAGGGTATCAAATTGTGGCCCTTTATTTATACCTCTTTGGCAGAGGTGTACGCAACTTTCTGAAATCTATGCCACTGATGATCGATTAGAGGTATGGATCTTGATGTGAATAGCACTGAATTTAGGCATTTAAATTGTTTTCAAAAGTTGGTTGTAGTTGAAATATGCAGTGGTAGCTGATGAATGTTCTCTTTCCTGTGTCCTTGACATTCTTTCAAGGAGGGATTGTATAAAAGCTTGGTGTTTTCTACTCTCTGGGTTTTAACTGTACTACATGTACATAAGGGGTTCTTTCAGAAATTTCCCAGTGTGTTAAAATAAAATCCCATAACGTTATTTTTTAAAATTTGTTGTAGCTCTGCAACTTCCTCAGTTGGTCATATTGTTTTCTAATTAAGGGATCGTTAGTAAGACAGAAAATATCATATTGCCTCTATATAAATCCATGGTATGCCCACATCTTGAATACTGTGTGCAGATCTGGTCGCCCTTTCTCAAAAAAAATATATTGGAATTGGAAAAGGTACAGAAAGGGCAAGAAAAATTATTAGGGAACTGAAACAGCTTCCATACGAAGAGAAATTGATAAGACTGGGACTTTTCAGTGTGGAAAAGAGACGACTAAGGAGGAATATGATAGAGGTCTATAAAATCATGACTGGTATGAAGAAAGTATATAAGCAAGTATTATTTACTCCTTCTCATAACACAAGAAATAGGGGTCCCCAAATGAAATTAATAGGCAGCAAAACACAGGGAAGTGTTTCTTCACACAACACACAGTCAACCTGTGGAACTCTTTGCTAGAGGATGTTGTGAAGGCCAAGACTGTAATAGAGTTAAAAAAAAAACTAGATAAATTCCTGGAGGATAGGTCCATCAATTACTATTGGCCAGTATGGGCAGGGATGGTGTCCATAGCCTCTGTTTGCCAGAAAGAGGGAATGGGAATCATATGATGATTACCTGTTCTGTTCATTCCCTCTGAAACACCTGACATTGGCCACTGTCAGAAGACAGGATACTGGGCTAGATGGACCTTTGGTCTGACCCAAGGGCCCTACTATATTATCTAAACCATGCTAATTTCTTTTGAGGCCTGGGTATACAATATTGATGGCAACAGTTGTTTTGTCATTGACTTCAAAGGGAGTAGAATCAGGCACTTAGGTTTAGATTTTTAAAGGTATTTAGGCACTTAACGATGTGCCTACCTGCATCTTTAGGTGCCTGCATACCTTTAAAGATCTGGCCCTTAATCCCCAGGGTGATTCAAAAAATGCTGGAGCAGAAATAGAAGGGGATGGGAGACAAACAGACAACAACGATGCTTATAGGTTTCTGTGATGGTGACTGCTTCAAATTCGACCTGGACTCAGTACTGGACTGTATGACCAACAATAGTTTGGTCTGGGAGGAGTTTGCAGATGTGCTAAGTGCCAAGACTGCGGATAAGAAGAGCGGAACTGGGTCAGACCAAAGGTCCATCTAGCCCAGTATCCTGTCTTCTGACAGTGGCCAATGTCAGGTGTTTCAGAGAAAGGCACAAGAAACTGTGTAGTATACCAGCACCCCTAGCTATCTTCAAGACACCACTGACTTCCTGAGGAAACTACAATGCATTGGTGATCTTCCTGAAAACACCATCCTGGCCACCATGGACGTAGAAGCTCTTTATACCAATATTCCACATGAGGATGGACTACAAGCTGTCAAGAACAGTATCCCTGATGAGGCCATGGCACACCTGGTGGCTGAGCTTTGTCCTCACCCACAACCGTTTCAGATTTGGGGACAACTTATACCTTCAAGTCAGTGGCACTGCTATGGGTACCCACATGGCCCCACAATATGCCAACATTTTTATGGCTGACTAAGAACAATGCTTCCTCAGCTCTCGTCTCCGAGCTTCCCTCTCTACTTGCACTACATTGATGACAGCTTCATCATATGGACGCACGGGAAGGAGGATCTTGAAGAATTCCACCTGGATTTCAACAACTTCCACCCCACCATCAACCTCAGCCTGGGCCAGTCCACACAAGAGATCCACTTCCTGGACACTACAGTGCAAATAAGTGATGGTCACATAAACACCACCTTATACCAGAAACCTACTGGCCGCTATACTTACCTACATGCCTCCAGTTTCCATCCAGGACACATCACAAAATCCATTGTCTGCAGCCAAGCCCTAAGATACAACCAAATTTGCTCCAATCCCTCAGACAGAGACAAACACCAACAAGTTCTTTATCAAGCATCCTTAAAACTACAATACCCACCTGGGGAAGTGAGGAAATGGATTGACAGAGCGAGACAGATACCCAGAAATCCCCTACTACAGGACAGGCCCAACAAGAAAAATAACAGAACACCACTGGCCATCACGTACAGCCCCCCGCTAAAACCTCTCCAGCACATTATCAACGATCTACAACCTATCCTGGAAAACTATCCCTCACTCTCACAGACCTTGGGAGGCAGGCTAGTCCTCGCTTACAGACAGCCCCCTAACCTGAAGCTAATACTCACCAGCAACTACACACCACACCACAGAAACACTAACCCAGGAACCAATTCCTGTTGCAAACCTCATTGCCTACTCTGTCCCCATATCTACTCTAGTGACACCATCATAGGACCCAACCACATCAGCCACACCATCAGAGGCTCATTCACCTGCATGTCTACTAATGTTATATATGCCATCACGTGCCAGCAATGCCCCTCTGCCATGTACATTGGCCAAACCGGACAGTCCCTACGTAAAAGAATAAATGGACGCAAATCAGACATCAGGAATGGTAACATCCAAAAGCCAGTAGGAGAACACTTCAATCTTCCTGGATATTCTATAACAGATTTAAAAGTAGCTATACTTGAACAAAAAAACTTCAGAAAACAGACTTCAAAGAGAAACAGCAGAACTAAAATTCATTTGCAAATTTAACACCATTAATTTGGGCCTGAACAGGGACTAGGAGTGGCTGGCTCATTACAAAAGCAGCTTTGCCTCTCCTGGAATTGACACCTCCTCATCTATTATTGGGAGTGGACTACATCCACCCTGATCGAATTGACCCTGTCAGCACTGGTTCTCCACTCGTGAGGTAACTCCCTTCTCTTCATGTGTCAGTATAATAATGCCTGCATCTGTAATTTTCACTCCATGGATCCGATGAAGTGGGTTCTAGCCCACAAAAGCTTATGCCCAAATAAATCTGTTAGTCTTTAAAGTGCCACAGGACTCCTTGTTGTTTGTGTAGTATACAGTCATGGAATAACCTATTCTCCTAAACAGTCACTTTGGGATTGACTTTCTCCATGAAGCATGAAAGTTTATATCATTAATATTTTAAAAATCCTATATAGAGTAACTGTAGATATTTTCATTATCCATATAAACATCCAGTGCTCATTTGAACACTGATAAGCTCTTGCCTCAATGATGCCCTGTGGAACTCATTGCCACAAGGTAATTATTTGCTATGTAAAAAGCATTTCTTTTAATTAACTTTATCACATTTCAATATCATTGAATGCCCCCTTTTTCTAATATTATGAGAGAGATTAAATAGGAACGTCTAATTTATCTTGTTTATACCATTCGTAATTTCTTATTATTATTTGTATTTTAATATCCTCTGGAGGCACCACTGAGATTGGTGCCCTATCATGGTAGGCATGGTAGAAATACATAGTAAGAAACAGTTCCTGCTTTGAAGAGCTTAAATATACAAGACAGACAAAGGGCAGAAAAAGGAAGTGTTGCTATCTCCATTATTCGTAATACATCGATCTTGTCCCCTCATTTTTGTCTTCTGTCTAAAGTAACGAGGCATATTTTTTCAATCTCTTCTCCTATAGAAGGATTTCTGTGCCTCCAATAACTGTAATCACCCATTACTGAACCCCTTCTTTCTACTATATTCTTTTTGAAATAGGGTAACCAGGATTGAACACAGTCTTCCAGTTGAGGGTGCACCATTGATTTATATAATGACTTATATATAACATTGTCAGTATAATTTTATCTCCCATTCTTTATACAGTCTAGCATTTCATTTCTATTTTTGACCATTGCTGTACACTGAGCAGAGATTTTTATTGCACTTTCCGCAATGATGCCCAGGTTTGTTCCTGACTTGTTAAAGTATTTCAAATTATTTCTCCCAGTGTGCATTACCTTACATTTGTAACACTGAATTTCAGCTGCCATCATATTGCCCATTCACGTAAATTTGTAAGGTCCCTCTGAAATTCCTATCATTTCATCGAGTGTTGGCTGTCCTAGATAATTTTATGTCAGCTGAAAATTTTGCCATCTTGATGTTCACCCTTCTGCTCATCATTGATCTTTATATAAAGCAACTGCCCTAGTATACATCCATGAGGCACCCTATTGCTAATCTACTGCTATGTTGAAATTGTTCATTTATTACCACTTTTTGTCTTCTGTTCCATCCAACAAATGCTTGCCAAATCCAGCCACAGTTTTCCTGCTCCATGCTCTATAATACCATACAACAGATGGTGCAGGGGTTAAGGAGACACACAACAGATGGTGCAGGGGTTAAGGTGTCCTTGACTGCCCCTCCTATCTTGAGAAGACTTCCTTGTTTTGTATGGCAGCCTTTGGTCACAAGGGCTCAGCCAGTTTTCCCACCGCCTTTTGATAGGCTGGACTGGAGCCATTCAGGTGGTTCAGTGCCTTGGATGTGAGTAGTCGTGCCTAGTGGTTAGATCAGGTGTCAGTAGCCAGGAATCAGAGTCTAGGGTCAGGGCTTGAGTCAGAGGCCAAGTGCCAGAGTCAAGGTCACAGCTGGAGTCAGGAACCAGGATTCGGAGCCCATGGTCAGAATCAGAGTCAGAGTCCAGATGCTAGAGCCAAGGGTCAGAGCTGACAGTCAGAGCTGGGTTACTTGGAGTGAGGTAAGCCAGGACCAGGGCTGGGGCTAAAGCTGGAACAAGGCAGAAACAAGAAGGAAGAGGAGCTATTGCAGCCGTGGGCAAATGCTTTGAGCAGCCACTGAACAGCTGCTGCTGCTGAGCTTAAGAGCCAGTCTGCTGATTCGTCCAACCATTAATGATCTGGAGGATGGCGTGGATTGCACCCTCAGCAAGTTTGCAGATGACACTAAACTGGGAGGAGCGGTAGATACGCTGGAGGGTAGGGATAGGATACAGAGGGACCTAGACAAATTAGAGGATTGGGCCAAAAGAAATCTGAAGAGGTTCAACAAGGACAAGTGCAGAGTCCTGCACTTAGAACGGAAGAATCCCATGCACCGCTACAGACTAGGGACCAAATGGCTAGGCAGCAGTTCTGCAGAAAAGGACCTAGCGGTTACAGTGGATGAGAAGCTGGATATGAGTCAACAGTGTGCCCTTGTTGCCAAGAAGGCCAATGGCATTTTGGGATGTATAAATAGGGGCATTGCCAGCAGATCGAGGGACGTGATCGTTCCCCTCTATTCGACATTGGTGAGGCCTCATCTGGAGTACTGTGTCCAGTTTTGGGCCCCACACTACAAGAAGGATGTGAAAAAATTGGAAAGCATCCAGCGGAGGGCAACAAAAATGATTAGGGGACTGGAACACATGATTTATGAGGAGAGGCTGAGGGAACTGGGATTGTTTAGTCTGCAGAAGAGAAGAATGAGGGGGGATTTGATAGCTGCTTTCAACTCCTTGAAAGGGGGTTCCAAAGAGGATGGACCTAAACTGTTCTCAGTGGTAGAAGATGACAGAACAAGGAGTAATGGTCTCAAGTTGCAGTGGGGGAGGTTTAGATTGGATATTAGGAAAAACTTTTTCACTAGGAGGGTGTTGAAGCACTGGAATGCGTTACCTAGGGAGGTGGTGGAATCTCCTTCCTTTGAGGTTTTTAAAGTCAGACTTGACAAAGCCCTGGCTGGGATGATTTAGTTGGGGATTGGTCCTGCTTTGAGCAGGGGGTTGGACTAGATGACCTCCTGAGGTCCCTTTCAACCCTGATATTCTATGATTCTATGATTAGGTGATGTAGCCAGTTAGGGAGCCAGGCCACCTGTGATCATTAGGTTGCCTGGTCAGTGGCTCTGCTGCAGGCCCTCCTTCCTGAAACATCCAGTCTTGCCTGAGCCTGTGTGATGAATCCCCGAGCGGTGATGGGTCAGCAGAGGGCAGTGTGGCGAATCTGCTTGTGGTGATTCTGCAGCTGCTGTTTTCCTCCTGCTCAGGAGGGTGATAGGTTGCCAGCAGGGGAGGATTCCGTGGCCGTTGGAAGGAGCAATTGCAGAGGCTGAGTGCCTGGGGCTCTGGGAGGAGCCTGGTGGTGGAGGCAGTTGGGGAGTGTGTATTGGGAGCCACTAGTGATACTCAATTAGATCTACATGCGGGCCAATCTGAGAATTTTATGACAAGAGGCAGGCCATTTGCGCAGAAGGCTGACAAAATAAATAAATAAAAAATTTCAGCTGCCACTAAATAAAGACCTTGACTGCAATATAAGTATTAGTAAAAAGAACGAGGAGTACTTGTCTGTATATATATCGTTCTTTTTATATATATACACACACAGACAAATACTCCTCGTTCTTTTTTTGCTGATACAGACTAACGAGGCTACCATTCTAAAATAAGTATTAGTGTTTCTATCTTTTAACAAAGTTTATAAATCAACATTATTACCTGTGTTTGTGGCAATCTCAAGTGGGAGAGGTGACATTGAGGATCTCTGGGAAGCTTTGTGAAGAGTGGTTTGTAGCAGGTTAGGGCAAGGCGCATGCACTGGTGAAGATGCTCGCCTGTCAGGAGACTGTGGTGTTGGTTTTTTATAATGTTTATGGTAGAAAAGCCAGATTCGCAGTGATATATTGATCTGAACATTATTAAAAGATAGATGGTTAGATACTGGCTATTCTGAAACTGGTCAGCATATTGAGCCCAGAAATCACGAAGTCCAACTTCTCTGAGTTTTGCCTTCAAGACATCTGAGCTCTGGAATCTTACAGTTTCTAACTGAAAGGCACCTTCATCAATTGAATCAAGAATATTCTTTGCTTCAGAAGGGCAAGGTCCATTGGCAGAGAGCACAATGGAGCACAAACAAATAAAAGCAAATCCTTTGGAATTTTAAAATTCTCAAATTGCATTTTAAAATTTTTCATCAGATTATTTAGGAATTCTTGCATTCGTTTAATCAAAGTTTCATCTGTAGCAACAACACGCAATGTGGGAAAGTGAAACATCTTTCCTGTTAAGTCTTCTGAAAGATTTCAAGATTCTTCTGAAAGGCACACACTTTTTTCAAACAGATCCCCAACACTGCTTGCATGGCTGTGGAGCTGCAAGGTGAGGAAATTCAAGTGACCACTAATATCACACAGAAAAACTACCTGTGACATAGAGGGGACATCATTCATGTTGGTCTTGTGGTTTGAAAGAAATTCTATTATTTCTTTTTTAAGCACACAAAACCTCTCTAACACATGCCCTACTTAGCCAGCGAACGTTGTTCTACTGCAACAGGTCACTGTATTCAGCTGAAATGTTTTGTAAAAGAGCTTTAACAAGATGCTGCTGCAAGCTAGAAGTTGAACGTTTGTAGTTCACTAACCTCATCACAATACTCATCGCTTTTTTCAAATCCCCAGACACCTTACCACACAGGACAGTCTGGTGAATGATGCAGTGAAGTGTATTTAGCTAAGGGTGTATCACTGCCAAACATGAAGCAAAGCCCTTTTCTTTCCCTGTCATGGAGAAACTTCTATCTGTAACAAGCAATTTTACTTTCCGCAGATCTAAACCTTCCCCTCCCCGCCCCCCAAAAATACTTTTACCATTTCAAAAATGATCGCTTCTGTGGTGTAGGTTTCTAATGGTATTAAGCAAAAAAATTCTTCCTTGAAAATTTCACCATCATAAAATCTAACAAACAGCGATAGCTGGGCAGTGTAATTTAAATTGCTTGATTTGTCCACTGTATTTGGCATTTTTTTAAATCAGAAAGCAGTGCTGACAAACAATTTTAGTAAATTACCTCCAGTCTTCACAGTGCCATGGAATCAGACAGGGTGTAGTGAGGCAGACTGGCCTCCCTCGAGCTTGATGGGGAGGGACTACTACACTCTTCCTGGTGAGTGGAGGTAAGCTAGCTGTGCCCCCCGATGCCAGAAGCAAAGGGGAGGGACAAGAAGTATAAGAGGCTTGCCAGTGAAGGTGGCAGACATCTCTAGCCTGCAGGAGGACTCTGGACCAGATGCCAAACCGTGCGGTGCCCTGCCTCCAGAGGAAACTGAGAGTGGGGAAGTATTGCTGGGATTGCTGTCCACCACATACCCAAGGACATTGAGGACCTGCAGACTATGGAGCCACACTAATGGACTGTGGTAGGAAGTAGCCCAAGGTAACCAGACATTAGGTTGTGCTGTCGTAGTACGAGTCAGCGTGTTTTGGCAGGATTCCTGCTGACCCAATGATGGGAACCCCTGCCATTTTTAGGGCCCTGGGCTGGGATCTGGTGGAGTAGGGTGGACCTTGGTTCCCCTGTCCCTCTTTCAGAGACCCCACCCCTGGGGTGGCAGCCTAATCACACAGTTAATCAGGAACAGCTAATTAAATTTACTAAAATAGCTAATTCACTTTAAATTAACTCCCTATTTTATTACAGATTAATTTTCATGTGTAGACAATCCCATACTATTTGTATGTACAGCGTTTAGTACAATTGAGTTCAATCTTGGTTGACGTCTCTTCGTGCTGTTGTAATAATAATAATAATAATACGTAATGACAGAACAGTTCTGAGATTTCATATAAATCTTTTCCATCCAGGCGATACACAAGAGTCTTCGCCAGCACAAAATCTCAAAGGCTTCAATTTTCTTCTTATCAGCAGCCTTAATTTTCTAAGATTCATATCCATAAGTCACTGTGGAAATAATCAAGCTTTTCACCAATCAAACTTTAGTACATTTCAAGATGCCATCATTTTTTTCGAGACTTTCATAAGAAAGGCATAGCTAAGTAAGCCATTCCTAGTCGTCTTCCAATTTCTTTGGAACAGCCTCCTTGATTGGATATGTATGGTGCCAGATAAATGAATTCATCTACCACCTCTACAACATGTCTGTTAATTGTGATGTCCACTTGCATCTTGGGTTTGTTTGTTTTTTTGGTTGTGTCAGCAAGCAGTCATTTAGTTTGTGCCTCAGTTAAGGAGAGTCCATATTCCTCTCTCACTGTTTTTACAGTCTCCAACAGTTGTTGCATTGCATCAGTGGTTGCAGCAAAGTGTGTTGTGTCATGAGCATATCTGAGGTCAGATAAGAGATGCCCACCAATGGAAATCCCTGCTCCTTCCACTGTGTCAGAAGCCTACCAATTCTGCGTAAATGTTGACAAGGCTTGGGGACAGAATACCCCCTTGTTTCACACTCTGGATAGTGGAAAACCACTGTCACCTGCAGCTTGTTGCATCATTGTTTGTTTTGATGGTAGAAACTTGTGATGAGTTTCATTAGATGCTTTGGAATCTCCATGTCTCCAAACTTGGTCATGTTGGACATTATCAAATGTTTTCCAGTAGTCGATGAAACACATGATCAATGGGTGATTGTACTCTGCATTTTTCAATTATATGACAGATGTTCACGATTTGATCACTTGTGTCTTGTCCTTCACTAAAACCAGCTTGTTTTGGTGGTAGCTGTGCTTCTAGCATTCTCTTCATGTGATCCTGGATCATGTAGAGCAAAGCTTTGTTTGTGTGCAATATCAGGAAGATAATATGATTGTTATTCACTATTATGTCTCCTTTCTTTTTTAAGGAAAGACACATTCTCTTCAGCCAGCTATCTGGCCAATTTCTAGTCATCCATACACAGTTGCAAATTTTCCATGTAAGATCAATATCACGGTCACCACTTGCTTTTAACAATTTTGCTGGTACATTATGTAATTCTGGTGCTTTCCTGGACTTCATTTTCATAATAGCACGCACCACTTTCTCTTGCAGGATTGATGGCTCTGGCTTCATACCCTCCTTTCTGTTGTCTTGTATTGTAAATGGCCCTGATGAGGTATACAGAGTGGCACAGTGTTCAATCATGGGCGAAACTTTGGTAAGAAGTTTGACCACTGTGAATCTCTGTGATTCTCAGGTTCCATGCATTTTAACCTAATATATTCACTTTTATCTCATCTATTCTATCTCTGGATCTGTCTGCTTAGTTCCTGGTAACTTCTCCAACGTTCTTCAGTCTCCAGGCTATTCTCTTCCACTATGTGTCATTTTTTTCACCGCCTCAAAGACTTTCTTAGTTAACCATGAAGCTGACTTTTCAGAATGTGTGTTTTGGTGGCTTTGAGCATGATAATTTTCATTTTATTCCAGAATTCTTTTGGGTTGTTCTCCACTTTCACCTGTGACAAAGCCTCAGATCCATTTTGGACTGAAGTAGTTTTTGCTGATTCTGGACAAGTCCAGACACAGTGGACCTGCTGAATGTCTTAACTTTTTCAGTTTTAATTTCCTGTTTGGCGCTAACAGTCAATGATCTGACCACAGTCTGCACTCAGGAACATCTTTGTTCATTGGACACTCAATCTCCAGTGTTGCTGTATAATTACACAGTCAATTTGATTCTTCTTCACCATCAGGTGACCTCCATGTGTACAAACAAATAGCACGTTGGGTGAAAATGGTGTTTATAATGATGAGATGATTTGAGCAATAGAATTCAGGTAAACACTTCCCTTTGTCATTTTGTCAACCCAGACCATTGTTTCCCATTGTATCTTTATGAGAGCTTACACTTCCAACTTCCTCATTCAGGACCCCAATTACAAGGGTGATAGATACCTTTGCTTGGTATTTTAATGCGTGTCTCTTCAAGCCAGTCATAGAACTCATTAATCATGGTGGAGTCAGGTGCTGGTGTAGGAGCGTAAACCTGTATGACCAATATTGACTGGCTTCACTCAAAAGTGACTTGTAGTGATTATATCACTGTTTGGGTCTGTAACCGGATGCAGACTCACCGGTGGCACCTCCTGCTGGTCATCTCAGGGAATTAGCGTTCCAGCCTCCGAAGCGCCCTCTTCAGGCCGGTGTCTCGCCTTGCTGCTGGCTCCCTTGTCCCTCCCAGGACCCTGGTGCCCCTTTCACTGGGTGCTGCCCCCTGGCAGTACCCCACAGTTCTGGGTCTCCCCCTCCCAGGGGAACCCCCCACCCACTATCCCTACCTCGCCTCAGACGTAGGCTCCTGCCAGTCACCAGCTAGCCCCCGCGCCCTGGGGCAGACTGCAGTATGAGCCACTCATCACCGGCAAGGTTGGGTTTGGACCTGCTGCCTCTGCCTACCCGTGGCTGCCCTTGCAACCCCTGTACCTAATAGGCCTTCCCAGGCCTGCAGCCTGGGGATTTCCTAGGCCAGAGCTCCCCGGCTCCCTTGGCCTTTCCCCAGCCCTGCTCCAAACTAGGTCCTCTATTCAGATCTCTGCAGCCAGGTCCCTCCCTCTCAGAGCTAGAGAAAGAGTGCTCTTCTGTTCCTGGCTTCCCTGGCTTTTATAAGGCCCGTTGACTTCCCTGGCTTTTATCAGCCCAGCTCTTCCCCTTCCCCAGCCCTCTCCCAGGGCTATCTTAAACTCCTCTAGGCCCGACCAGGTGTCCACCCCGCTACAGGGTCATATGCAGGCACACACTTTGATGTCTCCTAGAGTAAAATAAATGTTACCATATTTTCTCTCATATTCTCAGATCTTGAGTTGTATGTTGCATATCCATCCATCATCATGAAGTGACTCCTACCATTCCATCACAGCTCTGAGATTCCATATATATATTTTCCAGTTCTTTGGTCACAATGGCAAGCTTCCCTTCATATATACTTCTCACATTCCATATTTCTACTCTGATGATTCATTTACAAAGGTTCAGATCATTATTTTCCTTGGTGCAAATATTAGGCACTGTACTTCCTGAAGGATTTGGTGCCTCCTCATCCTAACCACATTCTTAATGGCAAGAACATCCTCCCTGGTATAATTTTTCACACCTTCTGGTCTATGGCCAACACCACACATGGATCAATGTGTACAAGGAGACTTTGGCAAACCAGTAAAATGTCTGAAACCACTATGGCTTATTGCTAAAAGCAGCCAGGTCAGCAGGCTGTAAATTGGACATTCAGCAGTCTCAGTTTAACCAAGGCAGGAGTGGAGCGGGGGGGTTTTGGGTGCCACAGAGAGGGCAGCTTGACCCCACATCCTTCCTGATAAGAATGATGTTGAAGTTGCTGATACATGCATTTTAGAAGAGCAAGATGTGTCCCAGGAATGTCTAGTGGGGCCTCAAGGCTGCAAACTCTGGAAAAACCCACACCTGGTTAATTGATAATCAGAAGGAACCTCTCACTTGACCATTGAAACTGCTTACTTAACAAGTTTGCTTTAAGGGACATGTCATTCTATTACTAATGTATAAATAAGGGGAAAAAGTTTGAGGTAGTGGGACTCTTCAGGACTGGACTCTCCCTCTGGATACATCTTGTGTTCCCCACCAGCAGACGGGCTGCCGCTGTGCCACTCGAGAGACAAACTCAGCTTTGGTAATTATCAAGGGTTGGGGGTGTTTTACTAACCTGTTGCGGACGTGTTATGAGTGCTTGAGACTAAGTAAAGTTTAGCTTTAAGTGAAGGCACTCTTGTGTTGTCCTGTTTGTGCCAGCCATCTATCGGTCGGACGGCCGTGTCTCCCCTGATTTATTTCCTGACACCACCTCGCACAGAGTAAAAGTTACCAAGAGCTTTGAGTTGAAAGAACCCCGGGTAACAAGTGCTTTGCCTTTGTTCTGCTATGATAATTCTCATGGGAGAAAGGGTTGTTTCCCATTGCCTTTCCTGCAGTTTGTGACTGCCATTGGTTAAATCCATGATTAAACTCTTCCACTTTTTGGTAGCATTTCCTCCAGAGGGGGTCCCAGACACGCATTCATCTGAAGCTGTTGGTACTTCTTGTGGTTTGCTAAGTTATTTGAATGCCAGTCAGGAGCCAGCATCAGCCAGTCACATGTGGTATTGTCTACTGCCATCACAGTAGCAGGCTTCAATGCAGACTGATCTGACTGCAAACAACTGATATGGTCATCCCCAAAAGTAGTCAAGAAAGAAAATGAGTCCTTTCAGTGTCATCATGAACCTGCACTCATGAGTCAGGACTCCCTTACCACTTTCAGCTACTGGCAGAGTAAGCAGTTTCTATTTTCTGTCTCACTAGCTAAAAGGTTAAAGTCTCAGCTGTTTAGAGACAAACCTTCTACAGTCCAGCAAAGCTTTCTGGACTTGCTAACAGAAGTAGGCTAATGTTCTGAACTGAAACATGGCTAAGATTTTTAATAAACTCCCAGGCTGTTTTGAAGTAGGTTGCAGAGTAGCTAAAGATTTATTGATTTCAGTTCCCTGCAAGGAGTCACCATTCACAGATAAACGTAGGCAGAGGTTTTTTCCAGACTTTGAGGAAGAAATCCATGAAGGCCTAGAAACTGAAATCTCTGTAGTGGTGCTGACTGGGATACAGGGAGGCTGGATAATTTTTTTGCAGTCATCAAACCCACAGGGGATTATTGCATTGTTTTTAAACCCAAAATCAAGAACTCAGGCTTTTCTTAATTCCTCAGCTGTATCATCAGCTGCAGAATCCTCTACTTGATGCCGAATTGTGCTCCAGAATCTAAATACTAATTTAAAATATAAGTTCTTCTGTAGCACTGTCTGGTTGTGATCATAACTGAATGCGAGCTGATGCAGAATAGTCTGCATGAAATTGTGGACAGTCTGAAATCATAGCTCTAACAGACGTACCCCATTCATCTCATTGGGTTGTCCATTGTGAAACCTAATGATCATCTAAATGATAATCTATTGTTAACTATTTAACTGCTCCTCACCTTGGAGGCTGTTCCTTACTCCACAACCCAAAATGATCTATCACTGCTTTCCAGGTGTCCTCATTTGCTCCCTACTCAGCTGCCCAAACCTCCAACTTCATCCTTGCTCTGGTCTCTGCTCCTGGCACCATCTATAATGCAATTCTGCATTTCAGTAAAGATATCTGTAGCATATTGAAAATTTATGGTTAGAGTCAAAAGGTGAATGTTGTAAAAATAAATAAAACAGTAAGAAATTTTAGTTTATTTCCATTTTTCAGAGTTTCTAGCTGTATTCCCTGTTATGGGCCAATTGTGATAATCTTATTCATGCTGAGCAGTACTTTACTCTGCAAGTTGTCCCACTGAAACTAATGGGACTAATTGAGGAGTAAGGTACTACGCAGTATGTGTCAAGGTAACATAATCTGGTCCAGTATGCGACAGAGAGTGTCACTTAACTTGGTAAAATTTGTCAAAATAGAAAAGAATAATTGACCCATATTTGTTGGATGGATTGTTTTATCATTATGTATTATTATTATTACAACAGCACCAAGAGACCTCAACCAAGCTTGGACTCAACTGTGCTAAATGCTGTACATACAAATAGTACGAGATTGTCTATACATGAAAGTTAATCTGTAATAAAATAAGGAGTTCATTTAAAGTGGATTAACTATTCCTGATTAACTGCCTGTGTGAGTGCTCTTATTCTGGAATAAGAGTGCCATATTCTGAATTAGTTTAATCCACTTCCAAAGGGCATTAAACTAATTTAGAATATGGCAGGCTTATTTTGGAATAAGAGCATCCACACATGGAGTTAATAGGAATAGTTATTCCAGAATAACTCTCCAGGTAGACAAGTCTTAAGAGACTAAGGCAACAGGCAGAGGAGAAAGGAAGTATTATTAACTTAAAGTCACATAGGAAGTCTATCAGTTCAGAAACTGAGCTCTTATCTTCTGAGTTCTCCTGCAATACTTTAACCACAACATCATCCTTCCTTTTGCATTCAGTAAACCCCCCTCAATATTTTAAATTAAACTGTTATTACTTCAAAATTTTCAGTCTGCCAGAGTGAAGTGCTGCAAAAACCAGGGATCCTTGCTACAAAATGTTGTTCAAGTTTGCTGGGAAATACACAGAAATGTGCCTAAAACCTCTCTTTGTCCAGCCATTTCTCATGGACAGCCTAAAAGTTACAGAGAGCAAAGTCCCCCTTAGCATTTCCATGCACACAGATTTCAAGGGACATCTGAAGTCTTTCTGGAAAGTAGTGTTGAATAACTGGAAAGTAATGGTGTTTGGCCTATGCATTGCTCCCAAAGTTTGCGGAATAGTTTTGAGAGTATAATGTATCTAGGAATATAAATTCCTGTTCAGAGAATATTATGAATTCAGCAGAGTAAGGAGGGTTTCCAGGACTATACATTTTCACAACTAGACTCTGCTACAGGCATTGAGTTTACAAATAAACACAAGAAGTATCTGTTAAACTTTTCTTTCACTCTAGACTTCATGGTGTACATTCCAAGCTTCTAACCATAAACATGCTAACAGAAAATCAATTAACAAACAAGTATAAGGAAGTGCTTCTCTGTCTAATAAACAGAAGTACTTAGCAAAATATACTGGGGTATTTGGTAGTACTACATCCTATTCTCTCTATGGGCAGTTTGTATTACCGAGGCACACAAAGGTGCTAATTAAAAGCAAGGAAAAAGACTTCATATCAGAATTAAGCTTTTGCTTGACACAGGCAGCTTAGCTTGGCTAAGAAATCTCCTCCTGTCATACCATTCTCTCGTCTGCAGAAAGTCTGGAGACATATGATTCAAAGCCAAGCTGTGATGGCTCCTTTCCTCATCAAAATGTAAGTGGGGTGTTGGATTTATCAGCAATTCCACTCCATACAAACAAGCTAGAGCTGGAGCAGTTTAAAGAAGCTGCATTGTAATGTCTGACTTGGCCAAACTGGCCAGAACCAGGTCATAGTAAAAATTATAGTCAATCTGGCTTTAAAAATTTAGACGTTATGATTTTAGAGCATGAAATATAGCATGACTTCCCAACATATTTTCAGGTCAAAGAATATGATAGGCAATGACTTGTCCAGGAAAAGGCTAATGAGAAGAGCCTTCCCTGAACTGATAGATTTCTGTCAACAGTTGGAAACATTTTGTGTTAGTCACCAGTGGGAAATGGTAAATCTGTGTTGCCAGATGGGAACAGTAGAGCTCAGCATGTTTGCCAATCCTCAGGATCACAAAATTCCAGAAATATTGACATGGGATAGAATTCTGAAAAGCACCTAGGTGATTTAGGAGCCTAAGACTTGGTCCTAAATCAATCTGGTGCTTTTGAAAATCCTACTCAAGCTTCCCATGCCACACTCCTGTGGGAAAGTATTTATTCTCTATCCTATGACCATACCTTCAGTTCCTCTGCCTGTTTTCCATTATAGGAAAAGTTATGTCAAAAAGTATGAAGGACAAAACACAGAAATTCATGCTGGTCCTTCAGATCTTAATTCCATTTTATTTTGCAATTCCCCATAGGTGTTGGGGAAGCTGGGTGCAGTAATCAGACCAGATGGCAAGAGAGGCTGTTTGGCAGCGAAGGCTTCTTTCACAATCACAAGTTGCTGTCAGGGAATCCTTGTTAAAATTCTGCTTTCTTGCTACATGAATATAAACTTCAGCATCAAATTAGAAACAATACATAAAAGTTCCCTTTCAAGATTTGTTTCTAATGATTGACCCCCCCCAACCAAAAAATTAGTCGATGATAAATCCACTGCAATTATTAAAACAGATGCATCTCCTTAAGCTTCTGGGTTCCCTGGGGCTAATCAGCACCCTTGTTTGGCATGTTAATCAAGGACATCTCTCTAAATATACCTGTAAAAAATATGACATATTACAAGGAAGAAGGACAATTTTGTAGCTAATGTACTGAACTAAGACTCAGCAAATATTGGTTCAGTTCTTGGCTCTGCTCTCCTGTATGACCTTCGTTTACACGGCAAGGATGAGTATCAATTGATACTAGTGGCTTCTGAGGCTAATGAAGCCTGTGAGATTCAATACTGCTCTAATGATTAATACTGTTTTTTGAGGATTGATTGATGGTTTGGTAGGATATTATGATAATCGTTATCCTCTTGCATTTTTCCAGTGGCCCCTAAATATCCCTAAATGCAGGTTTGCCTTCCAGGTCACCATGATTTACAAATGTCCTGTGATGGATTGAGTGAGAGTGGAGACGGCTAGAGCCCCTCAGGTGGAAGTCTCATGCCAAATGTGATCCATTGCAGCATTCAGTGTTTTTGATCATATATGTTCTGCCTATCTAGGAGAAGGGGGAAAATTCTTTGCCTTCATTATAGCTGCTGCTGAGACTCACACAGTAGAACTCAACAGGGTGACTGATTACCTGATTAATCCAGGCTGACTCTACTCGATCTCAGAGCTGAGAATCTTTCTCATTGTGAAAAAAATCCTGTTATAGTACTTTGCAGTTAAAAATCACATGGATTTGGATGGAACTGTGTGTGTTCATAAAGACAGAGCAACATCCTGAGAGGACAAATGCTAGTGATTCTCTGCTTGAATTTTTAAATATTATTTTCAAACATTCTAAGGCACTCTGAAACATATCCTGTGAAGTGGATGGCTGGTGAAGGCCAGTGGGCAAGTACTTTTGGCTGGGATTGTCACTGTCTATCTGTGATATCGACAGGGTGAGCCACGGTGCCAGCTATCTTTATCTAAACTATTGTGAGGTCTCGGCTTGAAAAGGCCTGATGGGGTTAGTTTTAATGTTCTTGTTGAGCAGCCTAATAACTATTTCTTTGAATAACTGGATATTGGAGACTTTGTACTTTGAAATGTCAAGTTTTGTCCATAATAGCTGTGTGTTTTAAATGATATGAGATGTGTACAGTGTGAGATAGCTGCCACAGAAATCAAAAGAAATAGTCATAAATAAGCAATAAATACCACTGCAACTGAGACTTAGACATCAGCGTTCATGATTTGAAGATAGTAAATCTCTCAGGTGAACTTAAAAGAAACTTCCCTGAGCCACTAGGAATGGCTCTAAACTTTTCTGGAGATCACTTTTGCATGTATTACTGCAATATTAGCGAACGCCTTTTGTGTTTTGCTAAAGGACTACAACTTTGGAGTCACACTGTCTCCATTTCTTTTCCAATTTACTTTGTACATCAGAAGATTCATTCTGAAAACAATTATATAAACAGCACCAGTTTCTGCTTGACAGCAAAATATTCTGAACTGTGTTTTACTTGAAGATTGTACATAAACTACATATTTATTACTGCATAAGTATATTGCATGAGTTTTAGATTACTTTAGCAATTATGCCAAGTGATGGGAGCAGTACAAATGATCTAGCAATTGTCTACATATTGTGCTGGTGTATAAGGATACTGCCCTAACCAGTGGATCATGAATTTTACTAAGGTTACTTTTTTGATAAGGCATAGTAATCTCACTATACTGGTGGCCCTGTCCCCTTTTTGAGTTGAACTCTGCTATCCCACAAATTGAATGGAAATCTCATTAATGGAGCTATAATGAGCTGGCAACAAAGCCCCTGCAAGCTTGCATGCTCACGCCATTTTCCTATTTGTCGTACTCTTCATCATGAGCCTGAAATTGGCCATTAGTGTTGCAATGAGCAAGTCTGAAACTGTGACACAGGCTGAGCCACCAAGCAGGAAAAACCAAACAAACCCAAAGAAGGACGCACAGGATTATTCATGGTAAGATTGCTTGTGTGTGTGTGTTTGTGCATATGCTAGTGTGTCCTCATGTCAAACTGCATCAGAAGAAAGGGGAAAATAAGAACAAAAATAGGAGGAAACAAGGACCAGGGACTTGGCTCAAGTCCACATTAACAAGTCATATTTTGATGTTATTTTATTATGGCTGAAACCAGTAATGAGAGCTCAATACAGAAGTTCACTTTTAGGAAAATCTTGCAATAAAATTTTTTGTGTGCTAGTAGTAGAGGCAGAAGAAAGAGCATTTCAATGTGGAAGTACAGATCTTTGGATCAAAACTATGTAAATCTGACACTGAAATACAGGAAAGTATACTGGAAGTTCTGGAGGAAGATAGTTATACTGGGCAATGTGCTTCTAGCTAGTCAGAGAAATGGCATTAAAAAGTTGGTCTCTGAATGAGGGAATGCTTTCCACACCGAAACAAACAAACAAACAAAAACAAGAAAAGGAAGCTAGTGCTGTGCTATTTCTGTATCACTTATAAAACCATTTGCCTAGGCCAGCTAGAATCATGAAATGAAAACTTGCATGATTCTAAGGAAAGGAAGGAGTGAGAGCAGCAGAATCATAGAATATCAGGGTTGGAAGGGACCTCAGGAGGTCATCTAGTCCAACCCCCTGTTCAAAGCAGGGCCAATCCCCAGTTTTTGCCCCAGATCCCTAAATGGCCCCCTCAAGGATTGAACTCACAACCCCGGGTTTAGCAGGCCAATGCTCAAACCACTGAGCTATCCCTCCCCCCTCACATAAGGACAATGGACTTCAGAAAAGCTGACTTTTAAAAAACTCAGGGAAATGGTAGAGGAGTCCCATGGGAAGAAAATCTAAGGGATGAAATTGTTCAAGAGAGCTGGCAGTTTCTCAGGGAAACAATTTTAAACACACAACTGCCAAGTGAATAGTAAGAAGCCAATATGGCTCCATCAGGAGCTCTTTAATGACCTGAAAATTGAAAGGGAATCCTACAAAAAGTGGTAACATGGAAAAACTGCTAAGGAGAAATACAGAAGAATAACATAAGTGTGTAGAGCAGGGGTGGGCAAACTTTTTGGCCCGGGGGCAGGGGTGAAAGTAACTTAAAGGAGTTATCGGTACGCTGGAGTCCTGAGCAGGGGGCGGGGCCTCAACCAGAAGGGGGTGGGGCCTCAACCGGAAGAGGCAAGGCCTTCAAATCCCCGGGGCTCCCGGACACCACTGCTACCCTAGGGCTCCAGCAGCGGGGCTCTGGCAGTGATTTAAAGGGCCCAGGGCTCCGCTGCGGTTTTCCATTCCCGGCCAATGGGAGCTGTGGGGGGAGGTACTCACAGGCAAGGGCAGCACACAGAGCCCTCTGCCCCCTCTCCCCCAGGGGCCGCAGGGATGTGGTGCTGGCCACTTCTGGGAGTGGCGCAGGGCCTGCGGCGCCACAGGGTTGGCAATCCCGCAGGCCAGATCCAAAGCCCTGACGGGCCGGATCCAGCCTGCAGGCTGTAGTTTGCCCTCCCCTGGTGTGGAGACAAAAACAAAAATGAGTTACAAAGGACATAAAAGGTAATAAGAAGAGGTTCTTTAAATACATTAGGAGCAAGAGAAAAATGAAGAAAAGTGTATGTCCTCTACTTAGTAGACAAGCAGAGCTAATAACTGATGATATCAAAAAGGCTTAGGTGTTCAATGCCTATTTTGCTTAGGTCTTCACTAAAATGGTTAATGGCGACCAACTACTCAAAACAATTAATATTAACAAGAAGGAGGAAGAAACACAAGCCGAAATAGGGAAAGAACAGGTTTGATAAGTTAGATGTATTCAGGTCAGCAGGGCCTGATGAAATTAATCCTAGGGTACTTAAGAAACTAGCAGAAGCAATCTCCGAACTGTTAGTAATTATCTTTCACAGTTCCTGGAGGACAGGTGGGGTCCCAGAAGACTGGAGGACAAACATAGTATCTATCTTTAAAAAGGAGAACAAAGAGGATTTGGCCAGTTGGAGACCTATAACCCTAACTTCAATACCTGGAAAGATATTGGAACAATTTTTTAAACAATTTATAAGCACCTAGAGGATAATAGGATTATAAGGAATAGCCAACATGGATTTGTCAAGATCAAATCATGCCAGACCAACCTAATTTCCTTCTTTGCAGGTTTACTGGCCTAGTGGATGGGGGGAAGCAGTAGATGTGATATATCTTGATTGTAGTAAGGCATCTGACATAATCCCACATCACATTCTCATAAGAAAATTAGGGAAATGTTGTCCAGATGAAATTACTGTAAATTGGGTGCACAATTGGTTGAAAGACCATACTCAAAGAAGAGTTATCAATGATAAGCTATCAACTAGGAGACCATATCTAGTGGCCACACAGTCCTAGGTCTGGTACTATTCCACATTTTCCTTAATGACTTTGATAATAGAGTGGAGAGTAAGCTAATACAATTTGTAGATGAGACCACAATGGGAGGGGTTGCAAGCACTTTGGAGGACAGGACTAGAATTCAAAATGACTATGACAAATTAGAGAGTTGGACTGAAATCAACAAGATGAAATTTAATAAAGACAAGTGCAAAGTACTTCACTTAGGAAGGGAAAATCAATTGCACAACTACAAAATAGGGAATGACTGGCTAGGTGGTAGTACTGCTGAAAAGGAGCTGGGGATTCTAGTGGATCACAAATTGAATATGAATCAACAATGTGATGCAGCTATGAAAAGGCTAATATCATTCTGGAATGTATCAGAAGACGTGTCATATGTAAGAGATGGGACGTGATTGTCTCGCTTGACTTGGCACTGGTGAGGCCTCAGCTGGAGTACTGTGTCCAGTTCTGTGCATCACACTTTAGGCAAGATGTGAATAAACTGGAAAGAGTCTAGAGGAGAGCAACAAAAAATTATAAAAGGCTTAGAGAACCTGACCTATGAGGAAATATTTTTTAAAATGGAAATCTTTAGTCATTGAGAAAAGATAAATGTCTTCAGATATGTTAAGGGCTGTTATGATGTGATGTTAAGGACAATGATTAATTGTTCTCCATGTCCACTGAAGGTAGGACAAGAAGTAATGAGCTTAATCTGCAGCAAGGGAGATTTAGGTTAGGTAGTAGGAAAAACTTTCTAACTATAAAGGGACTTAAGCACTGGAATAGGCTTCCAAGGGAGATTGTGGTTTTTATCATTGGAGGTTTTTACGAACAGGTTGGACAAACACCTATCAGGGATGGTCTAGGTTTACTTGGTCCTGTTTCAGCCGAGGGGCCAGAGCTGATGACCTTTTGAGGTCCCTTTCAGCCCTATATTGCTTCGATTCTATGAAGCTTGGAACCCATGTCATATTTATGTATAAGAACAGCATTGAATCCATTATTGTGCTGCTTTCCAAAGTTCTGAGATAGACTATGAGAGAGTACCAAAGTGGCAATGTCTTGTATACTGGTTGTGCGATGCCCAGCACAATGTGGACCTGATCCTGACTGGCATCTATGGCCACCATTGTATTACAAATAAAATTAATAAAGTTAACTAAGAAATTTTTATAGATGAGGGGAAAAGAATGAACTCACAAGTGGTGTGATGTTTCCTGACCTAAATTACCATGTAATATTGCTGTGTTCTGCAAATCATTTCCAGAATGTCTGTATTTTAGGAGTGAATGAAGTGATTCTATATCTGTAGTTTGTAAAGCACTTGGGATGCTTCACTATCATGTCATCATTGTATCCTATATGGTGGTAATAGCAGCAGTTCTAGAAGCAGGTGAGATGTTGTCAGTCTAGATATTGAGTTTAATGATATACTGGAAGAAGAATAAGAAGATACTGATAGAATTTTCTGAAAAGGAAAATATTAAATCATTGAGAATACATGGTGATGTAAATAACTTAGAGATCTACACTTATTATTCAAAGTATTATTTATTATGTGTATAGTATGTTAGATGGAGATGGAGGATATGCTAGCTTGCACTAATGACCTGGATACCTATTGTTAATCACTGATTTTTTTAAATTAGCAAAAAAGCAAACAAGTAAAATTTAAAAAGCTATGATGCTGTGTTTCAAAATGCATTTTTTCTAGTTTATTTTTAATTAGTTATGATAACATCCCATAGGATGTGTTGTGTAAAAATAACAAAGGAGACTTCACAACAGCACTTGGCTAGTAAATCTTTATTAAGAAGTTGGGAGAGACTGTAGAAGGTTTTGTGGGCTAATTATAGGTCAGAGATCTGTGAAGTATAAGTTAACAGTGTTTTTCTGTGTAATATGTTTCATTAGTCATAAAACTATCATTCAGTAAGTTTGGAATCCATGCTGATACTTCACAGTCAGGTACCATCTGCAAATGTTACTTGTACAGTACTACACTATGTTATTGGTCATCACTCTGAGAAACTAATGACATGGTTGAACTATATCATGCCTCCTCCTACATTAATCCAAGAAGCATGTGCGTTAATGGGAGAACAGACGCCATAGGCTATAACTAAACAACATGTGGAAGACACTGAGAATCATGACTAGCTATTTTATCTACAACTATTTGATATAATCTCTTCTCCAGTTCAGCAAGAGAATGGAGAATCTAATAATGATAATGTGTATTGCTGGAGATAGATTATTATTAGTGTCAGTAGAATACTCTTTGGGACAGATTCTGATTTCATTTACACTGGTGTAAATCAAAAATAATTCCACCAAAATCAGTGAAATCTGGATTTACACCAGTGTAAATGAGGTCATAGTCTGGCTGGTTGTCTGAAATAATTGTGGTTAATTCTTTCAGTTCTCAGTGTTATTCAGCACAACACAATCTAATGTTTGACTGGAAAGCAGACATCATAACAGAGGAACAATCTGTTTTGTTCTTCTGGTCATATACTTTTTTTTTAATTCTTATCTATGGTAGTTTATGGGGTTTTGTTTCCTTCATGCTATGGTAGTAGAATTGAATGCTGATAAGCCATTCTTGGGCCAACATTAGCAACAATTTTTTTGAGTAATTAATATGTGGAATTGTAATATAAATTAAGATCCCTGATATTCCTGACTAGAAGATAAAATGGCCAGTCGTAGTACTAATTTATTACCAAGTTGTAAGAATAACAACAAAATTTCAAGGACTATACTAGTCCCTTATAAATTAATCTTAATCCAATAGAAGCAGTGATGATGGTTGGAACAGGAGCAATGGGAATTTAAAAGGGAGGGGAGAAGGGGATCACAGCTTGAGAGGGGGATGGTAGCAAATATTCTTTTTAGATTTATCAGGAAGTGACCAAGTATGCTGTACAATTCCATTATTACACTGAGGGCAAGAGTGTAACCCGGTGTTACAGGTCCTACAACGCAATGCACCAATGATCACACAGGCTGCTCCTACAAGCCATGTCCTAGCAGTATGCACTGTGCTTGTAAGGTGTGGGAGTGGCTACAACTATGCCACCTACTGTGATAAAAGGGTAATTCTCAGCACCATGACCTGGTGAGGCCTGCCCAGATCCTCACAGTCTCTGAGAATCCCTGTGTTCACTTGCAACCCCCAGCAAATAACTTATCTCAATGGTGTGGCTGAGGACATGCTAGTCTCTGGGCTTACCTCTCTTTTTGCAGGGCACTGAGGGTCAGGACATATGTGGGTGAGCATGTTCCTTCTTGAATGGGACTGCCAAGGTAAACTTCTACAGCAGTGTAGGCACAAAGGCTACATCCCATGTGATAGATGCCATGCTGCTGATGTAGGGTGTGTGTATGGATATCATTTGCATAACATTTGCATAACCCTGTCCTGGGTTACTCCACCTCATTTGCATATTGTACAACTTTATCTCCTAGTGACAGTGCACAGGCTATGCAGGACTGGATACTGCCTCACATGATTCCCTCTTACTGTGCAGGTAACAGATTAGGTGCCATAACTGAGAGTCACATTGAATTTTGTCATGTTGAATAACTCTCCGCCCACTCCCTGGTTTTTGCTGCTATCTTAAGTTGAACTTTGGTGGTTGTCTTCTAAGATACCAACACCTGGCTGTTTCATAACTCTGTTACTGCACTAAGAGGTGAGTGTTATATCTATTGTGTCTCAAGCCCTTGAACAGATTTGAAGATCAGGACAAGAACTTGAAATGAATCTTTAATTGGATAAAGCACTAATGAAGGCTGCAGTGTACCCATGAAATGTGCTCTTTTTTGGTCTGTGGTGGTTAGGAGGTGGCTTCTGAGTGATGTACCAGCTGCAGGTTCCACATGGCCTTTATGATTAGCCTGGAGATGAGGAGAGCATGGATCATTGGCATACTACTTGGCAGTCAGTGGATAAATAATAAATATTAATAATAATTGGGGTCTAAGTTCAGATCAGTGAAAAAAGGGCACAAACTCCTGACTAGTTAAAGATAAAAAGTGGGCTTTTGGGGCTTCGTTGTTTTTTGACACCTTCACCACTGGAGAGCAGTTGTCAGTTCTTCAGTGTTCCCCCTCTTCTTACAAATATCACCTCCATGTGATGTATCTTGGGTCAACTTTATTTAATCCAGGTTCCAGTTTCCTTCAGATACTTGGACAGCAGAGCAGTATTATCTGCTCTGGATAAGACAAAGATGTAAAGTTGGGTATAATCAGTATGCTGCTGAAGTATCAGTCTCCCTTAGCGGTCTTACATAGATGTTGAATAAGAAATATGAGGAGATTGAGGCCTCAGAGATTAAAAACAGCTACCCATCATGATCTTCTGGGGTCTGTCAGAGAAGATTGAGTGAAGCCAATGTAATGCTATTTTATTCATCCCGTATGGTCCCAGAGATAGACCAACAGCACTTCATGATCAGTGGTATAAGAGGCCATTGATAAGGGAAGCAATATTAGCATCTGTGGTCAGTAATGGATGTGATACCTCTGATCATGGCCATATGGTTATCTATAAGTGCAAGCAAACCTGTCTCCATTCCTCTTCCAGTTCTATAGCCTGACTAGAAAGGATCTGCGATATGGGTAGAGAGAGATCAAATGCTCCAGGTTTGGGATCACCATCACCTGCAGGACGATCTTGAAAGGAGAAGTAAGATACATGGTGGTAATTTTAGGTTATTAGCACCAAGTGACACCTTCTTTACTATTTGTTGGTCTATTACATAGTTCACTGTAGCTGGTACAATGTCCTCACTGAAATAGTCACTGATGTTTACAGACAAAGTGGACTGAAGTGTTCCTCACTAGAACACTTAGTCATGACATGTCATTAATCATAAAGGGCATAAATGATTAGATGAACTTCCCTTGATGTTCTTAGAACCTCTGCTTGAGCTATTGGCCACTCTGAGTCAGGGGAGTGTGTGGTTACTATCAAGTTATTAAAATGGGAGTTGTTACATAAATAAGATGATGTTAGGCTACTATGGTAGCAACAGTGTTAAAGCCTGTGTGTTAAACCTCTGGTTTTGCCCAATGGAAAGTAGATATTTTTTCAGAGTATGAAGAGAGTCAGATTGAGCTCAGTGCTTGTGTGGTTACTAAACAAATGGTCTTATCTACTGAAAAAGCTGACTGCTCACTAAAGATTACAAAAAGATGGTGTGATCACTGCTTTCAACTCTAATTTGCAAGAAAGACATCTAAAATTTAGTTAATTTTCTAACTGCAGACAGTAAATTAGTCTGTGACTGGGTAAAAACAGATTAATTAGGCATCTTATTGATATTATCTGGAACACCTCACTGGTCAGTATTTAAGAAGGCGTTACGGTGTAGGAGAAGGAGGTTCTCTTAGTCTCCTTTAAAACAGTGCTATAGGAATATATGTAATCAACTGGCTGTGGCATAAAGAATTCCGAGGAAGACTTCTGCAACTGGAACTGTGGTCTGACTTCTGCCACCGCTACTGATGTGTTTCATCAGTCTTCAGTCTTTGAAGAGCCGTGCTTACTGGGGAGTGCAGTGAAGTGGGGGGCAGAATCCAGTGTGTCAGTAATTATAGACAGCTTTTGCTGTAATGCTTTATCAACCTGTCAACACACTCGTCCTTGGAAACAGTAGCATTCTTTATCAGTTTATCATGACATCCCTGACTCTCTAGCTATTTGATTGTTTTTAAGTTATCTGAATGAAAAGAATGTATCAGACACCATAATAAAACATAACTTAATTTCCAGGAATGTTTTGAGTTAAGATGTGTGACATTTTAGCAATGAAATCCCAAATTCAGGACAGATTTGTTGTGGTTCCTGAAACTTTCAGCAAACTTGAGCTACGTTTTGAGCAAACTTGGCAAAGGTCCATTAAATCTCGGCTGACTAGTCATTTTAAGTGGAAACCATGTGAAACAGTGAGGAGGGGTTGTGGGTATGAGTTTTTTTGTGGAGGGGGGGTGGAATTCATGGTTTCAATTACAGATGGATGGGTCGGAAACAAAATCCTGGTTCTGCTTGGCCCTGGACCTAGAAGAAGTTGTGATGCGGATCCAGATGTGCTTGTTTGATTGGGAAAGACATATTTGGCACCTCTGAGAATCAAGCTATTTATTTCAGTTCCTTCACATGGTTTTGGTGTCTAACTTTTAATATCTGCATTCAAAAGTAACTTGCCCAATTCCATGCAAAGTTTTAGTGACAGAACAACAATAGAAGCCCACAGTTCTGACTCCTGGCCTTCTGTTCTAACTAGTAAACCAACCTTTTCAGTGGGACTAGTTCACAGGATGGTCCTTGTCAATGCAGGGGATTTGACCAGATTATCTGAGAAATCTTTTTACTATTGACTATTCTGTCATTAAAACTTTACTATCTAGCTACCCTTTTCTGAGTTACAGTGTATGGAACACGCTGAGCTTGATATGGAGAAAAATCCTCAAAAATATATACAGGCATTTCTCAATGGCCCATAAGATAAATTATTTGAAGCCAAAATGTAGGGACCTCAAAAGAAAGATGCCATAGTTGATCCAGAAGTTTAGAAAGAGAATATTCCAAAACACTTCTAATAAGTACTGTCTTAAAGTGTGTCTGAGTCATGGACTTTATTACATTGTGATAATTGATTTGACATATGTGTGTGAAGTACTGGAAATGAGATACTAATTTACAATGTACGCTCTACGTAGTGTTCAAAACCCATAAAAAGAACAGAATATAAGAATTGCTTATTGGCCTTTAGTAGTACGTACTTCTGGAAGAGTTTAAGTATGGTATTATTTCTAGACAAAAAAGCAATATTTTCTGTGGTTTCTTTCCTCACTTTGTCTTGCTGCTTTAACACATTACATGCTATAAAGTAATCTATGAGATAGAAACAATACCAAGAGTCCTAATTAAATTAAAAGTAATTACCAGTTCTATAGATATGGCTTTCAATTGAACAGCTGCAACTTGATATTTTGTCATCCTCAGTTTATCTACATACATGTGCATGATTCTTTGTATCAGTTATTAATGATGTTTTCTCAGTGGTCAAGAAGAGAAAGAAAGAAAGAAAGCAAGAAAGAAAGAAAGAAAGAAAAAGAGGAAGGAAGGAAGGAAGGTATTATTGGAGACAGTGATGGAGTGCATTTGCTACTGCATCTCTTCACTAGAAAACAGGTACCTCATTCACCTATGTGACAGAATGATCTGAAAGAAATATTAAGCCACTCCCATTTGATAGAACATGCTCATTTTTATTGACTGAAAGCAGAATTTTAAAACACAGAACAAGAACCTCACAAGTTAAGCACAAAAGGCTTGATTTTCATTTTCACTAAGGCCCCTCTACGCTGCTCTAGCAGTAAAAAGTGCCTTGAAGTGGATGTAAATATAATTTATTAGCTTAATGTTTCAATATAATTTAAACCCACTTCAATGATCCTCTACACTGCCAGAGTGGTGTAAAGAGGCCTTAGGTAAATGGAATCCGATCTAAAAGGTATTTTTTTGTAGTCTGACAGATTTTCAGTGTTCAGAGAGAAAAGGTTGTGGCTTCTAAAAGGAATTTTATTTGAGAGCAAAGAGGGAGTTGCATTACAGAAAGATGTTGCACTGAAGTATTACTTAGGCTTACTTGGTCTCTCTTGCAGCTTGGTGGTTCTTCTGTAATGGTTGGATACAACACCATTCTCCAGTGAAAATATATTATGCAGCTGTTTAAGAGCATTTACAGGGTGATGTCCCTTTGACTGACTGTTATCTTGCTGTTGTAAGTCTGCTACAAATATGAACAATTATTCCTAAAGCAGTCAAATTAAATTTTCATAACTATGAAACTGCATTTTACCTTGGGGCACTACCTGCTTCCCATTTTCTCATTCCCCTTTCCTTAATCCTCTATATTAAGTCTAAACAAATCAATGTTTACTAACATTAATATTTTAGCATACTGTTCTTGTTCTGTCTTTTGACATCCTCTGCGTTTATTGGGAGCACAGTGCAAACATTCCATCATCCAGGGAGTACATAGCACACATGCTGTCTGTAAGACCCCTTTAGAAACCAAACTAAACCTGCAATCTGCTCTTTTGGTTTGCCTTCTTGTTAACCAGTTTATTTTTTTCATGCACAAACATAGATTTGTTGCATGTATTTTTCTGTCCTTTAAGTTGCCATCTTTGCAGCCTGATGGATATGAAAAATTATGAGTTTCCACCATTTTACATGAAGAATAAAAGAACATCAAAAATTCTGCTCAGCATTCTGGGTGAACTTGGTCAGCAAACCAGTTCAACTACCTTTAAGAACATATTTAGCCATTCCTCTGTTCCTGTATTCATCAGGATAAGAAAACTATATGTCTCTGACCTGCCTGTCCCTGCACTTGGAAACTGATGGACAAGACTTTATGAAATCACACAGATGGCACTATCTCCTGTCTTTCTGCTACATACACACACAAGTTTTGTAGACACAGTGAACCTTATGATGCTTGTTCTCATCACAACAAACACCTGCTTCCCACCCCAGAGCTTCATCCTATTCTTATTAGAAATCTGCTTAATATCTAACTATAGTATTTGGCTGACCACTCAGTATCTCAAATTCGTATTTGTTTGAAGCTGATACAAAGCTAATAACAGATAGGAACACAGATCAATTAAAAATTACTTGCCCTAACATGGTGCTCTTTTGCCTTTTCTCTTTTCTTCGTCCCCATTCTTTCCCCTCATTTCGTGATTTTTCTGCCTATGTATCTAATCTCTCTTGGCATTATTTCTCTGGCCCCAATGAAGTTTGCAACTCTTTTCAATTTAGTATCTGGAGATATAATTATGGTCTGGTTACTTTCACTTCTATCTCTTTAATAAAGATGCTTAATAAGGCTGGACCTAAAATACCTTCTTTGAATATCCACCACATACCTTCTCCAATTTCTACAATGTGGCCATGTTCCCTCTTATATGGACAACTTTTTTCTGGAAAATATCGGTACCACCTCTTTAATTAGGCAGTGGGAGCTGCTGGATAGTGATGTAAATTCTTCAAGGACTAAATATAATCTCTCCCACCACCTTGAAATTCCAGCTCTTACCAGAGTGCAGCGTGAAAGAGCAAACTGAGGACTTATAACTCACATTCTGGTATAGTGCTGCTGCTAGATTGCTGGCTTTATTCCTCTTGTTAAAAATATGAAGACATGGAGAAAGGATAGAAAGAGAATTACCCTTATTCTAAGGGTTTATAATACAAGCACAGTTTTGCCCCTACCTAGGACTATAAACTTGAAAGTAGAGTTCAGCAGGCTGTGTCCATCAGAAATGGTGAAAAAAGACAGATAATATGGAAGCTGATAATTACCAAACTAACATCAGCAACCACATTTCCTCTGCCTTTTTATTATTAGAAAAAGTTAAATCCTGATATCTAGTTTGTTCATTGTGTTTTCTGGCACACACTATGTTTGTGTGCCTGCTGGGCTGGAATCCTGATGCTGGAAAAAATAAAATAGAGCATGCTGCAATTTCTAGCTGTCTACTTGGCTCTTCTCTGCACCTAGCTTCAAAGATTTTCTAAAATATATTTTTTCTGCACCATGGCTCAGAGTTGCTAAATCCAGAAATTGAAACATTCTGGGAACCAAATCATTTGGGGGCAAATCAAAGCTCTTGGAACGTTGCCCTAGGATTTTGAAGATAGTGGTTAATAGTAAAAATATGTTCAATATTTTAAGGAAATCCCAATTACTGCGGGCTGCACTATTCAAATCCTGGATACAGGAGAATGCATGTAGCATGTCTAGCAGAGGAGGATATACCATGGGTATGCATGCATGCATTGTAGAGACAGGCATCACAATAATGAATTAAAGGAAAATCTCTGTGATACTTTATAGCTATTGTACAGATATATTTGCATGATGGAGGCAATGCTTGGTGTTAAGTTTGCATGTACTACATCACTTAAAGCAGGGTTCAGATCTCTTTTATTAGGCATGAAAACAAATACTGATCATAAACCATTTTATTTAATTTACTCTTAGAGCAAGTTTTTCATTTTCTAAATAAAAAAAAACAGAGTTTAGGGCTTAAAGGGGTTAAACTGATTCTTTTTAAAAACAAAAATAGTGTTCCTGTCATAGTTTTACTAGATTCTTCTAACTTTTGAATGGCTTTGTAATGACATTTTAAAGTTTAGATTGACTAAGCGTGAGACCAGAGGGATAGGCAAAGATGATTTTAAGCCATCTTTATATTTTTCCATTCCTGGAGCCACCAGTTGTTGGGTGTCAGCCTGGTTCCTGGCATAAAATGTGTAGCCATGAAGGCTGCTCTCTTTTATGCTGGTTGCTGATGGTCCACAGAATCAGAACTGAGCCACTTTTGCTGCTAACAACTAATGGGAGATTCTCCTTCAGCTCAGGAAGTAGGTGTAGTGAAAGTGTTTGTGTTTGCAAGCCAAACAAAACAAGAGCCATGATTTTCAACAGCAGGATGCAACACATTCTTTTTCGGGCTGACCAGACAGCAAGTCTGAAAAATCGGGACGGGAGTGGGGGGTAATAGATAAGAAAAAGCCCCAAATATTGGGACTGTCCCTATAAAATCAGAACATCTGGTCACCCTATTCTTTTTCCAAGGGCTTTGTTTCCCAGTCCATTGAAATTAGCTCAGCTCCTCTCCCGAGGAGTAAAACCTTGAAAGTAAAACTCAATAGCATAAGAAACAAAAATAAAGAAAACAGTGGGTTACTTACCCATAAGTAGGGCTGGTCAAAAAATTTCTAAAAAAACACTTTCCTGTATGAAAATTGGATATAATCAAAATAGAAATTTTCCATGGGAAAAGATTGATTTTGGGGGACTTTCCATTGGGAAAGTCAAAACAAAACATTTTTTGGGGAGGCAGGGGTAAGCATTAATCTCTGGGTCCACCAGAGCCACCATAGAACTTCATGGGAGTTGTAGTACTTGTCCCTCATGCCCTTCTATGGGCCCTACTCCCCATCCAGTCTGTGATTGAGTTGCTATGGTGTATCATGGGTGCCCAGCATTCTTTAAACATAGTTTTTTGTTGTTTAATGTAATATCTATAAAATAACTAATGATGAATTTCTAAAACTACTGTATGGCATTTTCTTGCACTTGTTTCATACCAAGCTATATCTGCTAAACCATACTATGACGGCGTATGCCCTTCCTTTGTTTTTGTATAGCATTAATCAGTACCGATTTTGTTGATAATGATTCAAAGGAGGTGAGGAGGAGATTCCTCCATAAAATGAGATGGGCATATAAAATGGGGTTTTTAAAAGCATTCAGTATTGGGCTAACTCTGCTGTCTTCAATAGGAGCTGAGTTAGGCCAATGCTGAATGCTTTCGAAAATCCCACCCATAATGTACAGAGACACTAGTGCTCTATTACATTTGTGTTCCACAGCAAGGGTATTATTAAGTCATGTATGTGTCTCCTCACACCTCCGGTTGCCTCAGTGACATTGCTTATGGGTTTTAACATTACTGCTATCCTGCTATTGCCTCAGAGTATGTGGGATGTACTAAAGATGTAAACCCACTCATATAACATGATAGCTGCTTCTTCGTTGGTGATGTCATTGCTGTAAATTCTAACCTCCTACTCTTGTCTTCCTATGACTTTGGAGCGTTCTGATGCTGTTCAGTGTTTTTACGATATGTTCTCAAAGGCTCTAATGGAGTCCTGAAGACTATATTTGCAAAAGTGATTAGTGATTTTGAGCGCCTCCGTTTTGGATGACGAACTTGAGACATCTTAAAGGGACCTGATTTTTGGAATGTGCGGAGCACCTGCCCTCTGAAACTTAGATTCCTTTATGTTATCTCATGCTGGGTACCCAAAAATTGAGGGACTCAAAATTGCTAGTCACTTTTGAAGATTTAAGCCCTGATGAATTATTTGGCTTTTGTTCCTTCTAAACATTTGTTACATGAAGTGTTCCAGGCAGACTCTACTTCATTTCTAATTTCATCCAAGCCATCAGGAATAGTTCTTTCTCTAGTACTTCAGCTTATACAGTATTCATTTGTGAACATATCCATCTTTGTACTTCCTGCATCACGGTTCTAAAATCTAGTTCATAAGGAGATTAGAAAGAGTCTTGGTATATTTGCCTCACAAAGAACACATGTTAATGAGGACTAAAACATGGATGATTTTTATTCCCAGAATAATATTTTCTCTTGAAAAAACAAATGATATGCAACTGTGCTCTACATCCCTGCCCAGATTGTTGATTGAATAGTTCACATAGGCCTCAGCATTCTCTTTATCAAGCCTGTGACACTTTCAGGAGCAGGAGAAGAAGAGTTATTGGTAGAAAATGGAAAAAATTAACACGTCTGTGTTAAATAGTTAATATTTTGACTGTAACCTTTTAAAAAATGAAAGGTTAAAATGTGAAAGTTAATAAAACTTATATTAGAAATAACAACAGATGACCACAGAGTGAATACAAGCCTAAATTCACTTTTGGGGCTCAGTTAGGTTCACAAGCTGCCTGAGCTATCAATTACTGTGTATGTTCTTGATGAGAGAAAAGCTGAATGGATGTTTAATGTAGGTACACTTCAGCTGATTATCATCTGACATGAAGGGTTATAAGGATGCTCTGATTCCTGCAGAAATCCTCTGAAGATGTGCCTGGCATTCTAAAATAAAATGTATTTTTCCAGGCTTATATTAGAAGTTTGTTTATATTCTCAACACTTTCAAGTGTGGGTAATTGTTTCTAATGATTAAATCACATATTTACTGTAAAATCAGATGTCAGTAGAATAAATATTTTAATTGCATGGGTCTATTGCTTTTTGTAATAGAATATTGAGGCCATCTTCTTTTTGAATAAAGATGGCGTTAAGACTTGAGATGCCAATACCTTATGAGGCAAAAATACTGTAACAGAATTACTGTGCTGGCTGAGTCTGTGTGTGGCACTAGCACATTCACATACAACCCCAGACAGGAAAGTCCACTGACAAAGGAAGTAACCCAAGAAGGAATGTTGAGTGAAGGGGTGTTTCCTTCTCCTGGGAAAAGGTGCAGAATCAGCAGTATCTGCAGGAAGAGAGGAGCTGCTTCTGTATGCTCTTCTAGTAATAAACATATGTTTTGTTGTTGTGCACCTCATACCATCATATCATCATACTCTGCAGGCTTGTGTTAATCCACAAGGACCACACAGATATGTAGTAATAATTAGTACAGTGGTCCTCAAACTTTTTAACTTGCGCCCCCACTGACCCCTAATTATGTAATTTGCCTGCGGTCCCTCCCCCCTTAGGGTTGTTCTAAAAGCAAAAACTGAACATCCCTGTCCTTCCCCGAGGTCCTGCCCCCGCCCCACCCCTTATCTGAGGCCCTGCCTCCACTCATTCCATCTCTCCTCCCTCCGTTGCTCGCTCTCCCCCCCCCACTCACTTTCACTGGGCTGGGGCAGGGGGTTGGGGTGTGCAGGCTCTGGGAGGGAGTTTGTGTGTAGGAGGGGACTCTGGGCTGAGGCTGTGGGGTCCTGGTGGTGCTTACCATTGCTCCCAGGAAGCGGCCTCCAGGTCCCTGCAGCCCTTAGGCGCATGGGCAGCCAGGGAGGCTCCGCACACTCCCTTGCACCTGCAGGCGCCACCCCCCACAGCTCCCATTGGTTGCAGTTCCCAGACCTGCGGAGTCGGCACTCGGGCAGGGGCAGCACGCAGAGCCTCCCTGGCCACCCATGCACCTAAAGACAGGGACCTGGTGGCCACTTCCAGGAGCCGTGCTGAGCCAAAGCAGGCAGAGAGCCTGCCTTAGCTCCGGGCCCCCGGTGCACCACTGACCAAATTTTTAACGGCCCGGTCGGCAATGCCGACTGGAGCTGCCAGGGTCCCTTTTCGACCGGATGTTCCAATCGAAAACTGGACACCTAGCAACCCTAGCCCCCTGAGAGCCGCATCTGGGAGCCTGGGCCAGAAGCAGGGCTGCAGTTGGGGCCGGAGCTGGGGCCAGGAGAAGAGCCAGTGGCGGAGCCAGGAGCCAGGCTGTGGTCAGGAGCCAAGGCCAGGGCCAGAATGGTGGCTGGGCCCAGGAGCCGGGGCCACACCCGAGCCGGGAGCTGGGGTCACAGCCGGGGGGTATGGCTGCTGCCAGGGGCTGGAAGCCAGAGGCAGGGCCAGAGCAGACCTGGGGGAAGAATGGGGCACTCCTTCCCCACCCCACCGTGGGTGCCACTGCTCCCCGCTGAATGTTCCTCCACGCCCCACTGGGGGGGTGTGCCCCACAGTTTGGGGACCACTGAATGAATTAGTGAGAGAGACCCTCATCTCTTGCTCCTCAAATCTGGGAATGTGATGGCTATTGGGGACAAGGTGAAAGAAAGAGGAGACAGAAAGGAAAAAGGCAACAAATGAGTGGTAAAAGAAAGAGAACGCAGGAGAAAACTGTAGGGAAGAAGGTGAAAGAAAATCTAGAAAAGCCAGGAAGATGACTGAAGAAAGTCAGAAGGGAATGTGATAAAGTGGTGACTCCCAAGAGAGGGGTGAAATAGTAAGGGATATTGTAATTAGGGTGTTATGTCCTAAATGATCTGTGCTTTCTTGTGTGTCATATGATTAAGTATAAAAGAAATTTGTGTTAGACCCTGAGCAAAGAATCTCCATGTGTTAAATGCTTCACAGCTTCAATATGCTTCCTGAGAGAGTTAAACTGTAACCCAGAAGACTCACTGCTTGGGCTGAAGTTCTGGGAGAGCATGTGTGTCATAAATATAAAGGGAAGGGTAAACCCCTTTAAAATCCCTCCTGGCCAGAGGAAAAATCCTCTCACCTGTAAAGGGTTAAGAAGCTAAAGGTAACCTCGCTGGCTCCTGACCAAAATGACCAATGAGGAGACAAGATACTTTCAAAAGGTGGGAGGAGGGAGAGAAACAAAGGGTCTGTGTGTCTGTCAATTGCTGCTTTTGCTGGGGATAGACCAGGAATAGAGTCTTAGAACTTTAGTAAGTAATCTAGCTAGGTATGCGTTAGATTATGATTTCTTTAAATGGCTGAGAAAAGAATTGTGCTGAATAGAATGACTATTTCTGTCTTTGTGTCTTTTTTGTAACTTAAGGTTTTGCCTAGAGGGATTCTCTATGTTTTGAATCTAATTACCCTGTAAGGTATCTACCATCCTGATTTTACAGGGGTGATTCCTTTACTTCTATCTACTTCTATTTCTATTAAAAGTCTTCTTGTAAGAAAACTGAATGCTTTTTCATTGTTCTCAGATCCAAGGGTTTGGGTCTGTGGTCACCTATGCAAATTGGTGAGGATTTTTACCAAACCTTTCCCAGGAAGTGGGGTGCAAGTGTTGGGAGGATTCTGGGGGGAAAGACATGTCCAAACTGCGTTTCCCAGTAAACCCAGTTAGAGTTTGGTGGTGGCAGTGGATATTCCAAGGACAAAGGATAAAATTAATTTGTACCTTGGGGAAGTTTTTCACCTAAGCTGGTAAAAGTAAGCTTAGGAGGTTTTCATGCAGGTCCCCACATCTGTACCCTAGAGTTCAGAGTGGGGGAGGAACCTTGACAGTGTGCTTAAGCAACAGCAAAGTCTGAAAGGTCAGCACTGAGCCCAGAGGGGCAAGGTAGCTGGACAGTGGGTTCTAGCTCTAAGAATAAGGTGCTAGACAGCAGGTCTGTACCCTGAGATTGTGCGTAGGTGACCCCAAGATTGGAGCAGTGGCCGGACACTCTGTAGGCCCCAGAGGCTTAAAATACCCAGGGATCCAGAGGCTTGGATTCTCCTTACAGCAGTCTGCTGGACAGCCTACAAGTGGCACCCAACTGGATCTGTAAAAGCTTATTATGCATATTATAGTTTCTATGTAGTCTCTAACATCTTTGATGGAGATAGGGATAATATAGGTGTGATCCAGAACACAGATATCCACGTGTGCAGCTAACCATCTCATGATTCTTGGTCAGCTGTGCTGATATTCAAAAACAATCCAATGTCCCTTGAAAATAGTGTGAGATACGTGTTGATGGGCAGGCTCCTCAGACTACGCAGACCAGGTACGGATGGGATTGAAGAAGCTGAGATTTCAGTTTCTGCAGATGGAGTAAACAGTGGAGTATTGTAGATAAATGATGAAGTAGCATCAGTGGAGGGGTAAATGAAAATGGGACATAACAGAAGATAATGCACGTGCTGAAGCAGGAGCAAAAGTCAATAAGGACAGCTTGCCTGGTCCTTTGGATGCTGATTCTGTAGTGTTTGTTGATAGGGCAGGCTTGTCAGACAATCTGTTTAAGACAAGCAACACTGAACTCCAAAATCATTTGTTACGGAGGCCATGGTTTTGCTGCAGGAAATGTGAACTGAAGAAATATAATTTTAAAAGCTATTAAACTTATTTAATTTTCTATTTAAAATGTTTCCAAACAATGTCCCTTCTAGAATGAAAACTGCTGGAAAACAGGTTTCCTCTTTTAAAATAATGACAGAGATGACTGGACTCTAGGACCCTGTGTAGATATGGAGAGCTATTTATTCATTCATTCATCTTCTCAGCCAGAGGGACCATCCTTAGAGCATAAAAAGGGCAAAGAATTTGTCCAGACAGTAGAGTGAGCAGTAGGGCTCTCCCTGAAGGACCCTACTGCTAACTCTAACAGCTGAGAGAGGAATGCTAGCTCAGGCTGTGGTTTGTTTGTTGTGAGTTTGCTTTCAGATGAAAGGAAAACACTGAAAATGACAAGAAATGGGAGAGTTCTGGACAATAACCAGCATTTATACTTAGTTCAGTGGGATGAAAATCCAGCTGCTTACAGACACAAACACATTTTCAATTTTCTTTTAAAAAATGTTGTTGGCAAACAATATCCCTCCTTTTTATAATAAAAATTCCAGCTGGAAAACTACAAAAGTTTCTTTTTAAAAACAAACAAAGCCAAACTAACTTGGGGAAAGTGAAAGCTATTCTCTATAAGGGAGGGGAGGGTTTGTTCTTCCTTGGAACCTTTTCCAATATTTCAGAATGAAAAAGAGGAGGAGGATTACAGTTGCCAAGCAAAGTAGGGTCTGAGGAGGTATACTGTAGTAGGTAACTTCTGGGTACTCTTCTGGCTCTGTCAATCTGTTTCTTCATTTCAACAATTTCCATCCCACCACCAACCTTAGCCTGGACCAGTCCACACAAGAAATCCACTTCCTGGACACTACAGTGCTAATAAGCAATGGTCACATAAACACCACCCTATACCGGAAACCTATGGACCACTATGCCTACCTACATGCCTCCAGCTTTCATCCAGACCACACCACACGATCCATTGTCTACAGCCAAGCTCTACAATACAACCGCATTTGCTCCAACCCCTCAGACAAACACCTACAAGATCTCTATCAAGCATTCTTACAACTACAATACCCACCTGCTGAAGTGAAGAAACAGATTGACAGAGCCAGAAGAGTACCCAGAAGTTACCTACTACAGGACAGGCCCAACAAAGAAAATAACAGAACGCCACTAGCCATCACCTTCAGCCCCCAGCTAAAACCTCTCCAACGCATCATCAAGGATCTACAACCTATCCTGAAGGACGACCCATCACTCTCACAGATCTTGGGAGACAGGCCAGGCCTTGCATACAGACAGCCCCCCAACCTGAAGCAAATACTCACCAGCAACCACACACCACACAACAGAACCACTAACCCAGGAACCTATCCTTGCAACAAAGCCCGTTGCCAACTGTGTCCACATATCTATTCAGGGGACACCATCATAGGGCCTAATCACGTCAGCCACACTATCAGAGGCTCGTTCACCTTCACATCTACCAATGTGATATATGTCATCATGTGCCAGCAATGCCCCTCTGCCATGTACATTGGCCAAACTGGACAGTCTCTACATAAAAGAATAAATGGACACAAATCAGACGTCAAGAATTATAACATTCAAAAACCAGTTGGAGAACACTTCAATCTCTTTGGTCACTCGATTACAGACCTAAAAGTGGCAACTCTTCAACAAAAAAACTTCAAAACAGACTCCAAGGAGAGACTGCTGAATTGGAATTAATTTGCAAACTGGATACAATTAACTTAGGCTTGAATAAAGACTGGGAGTGGATGGGTCATTACACAAAGTAAAACTATTTCCCCATGTTTATTCCTCCTCCCCACCCCCGGCTGTTCCTCAGACGCTCTTATCAACTGCTGGAAATGGCCCACCTTGATTATCACTACAAAAGGTTTTTTCCTGCTGCTGGTAATAGCTCACCTTACCTGACCACTCTCGTTACAGTGTGTATGGTAACACCCATTGTTTCATGTTCTTTGTGTATATAAATCTCCCCACTCTATTTTCCACTGAATGCACCCAATGAAGTGAGCTGTAGCTCACGAAAGCTTATGCTCAAATAAATTTGTTAGACTCTAAGGTGCCACACGTCCTCCTTTTCTTTTTGTTCCACTTTGTATATAGCTGTGACACCCTGAGTACATTTCTCAGACCTGAAGAAGAGCTCTGTGTAAGCTCAAAAGCTTGTCTCTCTCACACCAACAGAAGTTGCTCTAATATAAGATATTACCTCACCCACCTTGTCTCATCAACAAACTAGTGTGTCTTGTCCTTTTTCTCTAGTATGTCTCTATACCTAATACTGAGAATATTTCAATATTTCACATCTGCCCTTGGTGAAACAGTTTAACATAAGTAAAAAGCAATTTAGAAGAGGTTAACATGAATAAAATTCATAATTATATAAAATCATATATGATATTGGCTAACACTATAAACCTTACAGTGTGTCTTATCTGGCTCCATACATATTTGAAAGACAGAAGATCTGCGGTAGCCAAGCATAGCAGAATACCTAAAACCTGGTGGACTGACTGCGTAGGCAGGGTCTGAATGAGCTCTCCCCTGACATCTAGTGATCAGCTAGGGAAAAAGACTTCAGGAACTGACCTTGTTTGCATAGACATGCCTACCCTGCCTAGGTGCACAGTGTGATGGAGCTACCTTGCCCAAATGATCACTTTTGGCTGGTGTTGGATTGCAAATCAGCTTGGTAGTGGATGCATGGGTAATAAAGTGTTGTTACCCTTGTTGTATGAGTAAAGGGCAGCAGAACTGTGTTTGGCATGCCCTGATTGATTGCATTCATCCTCAACTGAACTGCACTTGCTAAACAGGGGGTAGGGGTGCCAAAGGCTAGTGGAGATGAGAGAGGGTGTGGTCTCTGCCCAAAGACCCTTCCCATCCCTAATGGCAGAGCTGAGTAGACTTAATTGGGAGGTGTAGTGCTGGAACCTCACTTTAGCCTTACCAGTGTAGATTAGCCCTAAGTACTAAACCTTAGGCCTGCTGGGGGTAGTGTCTCCAGAGACTGACTAGCCTGCCCTGATAGTGAGGCTCTCCCACTAATTCACTGAGAGCTGTGTTGAGTGGTGGGACCTCAAGACATCGCCATAGTTGTAGTAGAATGACACAGCAGCCGATGGTGCCGTGGCAGAGTGGATGACAGGATGGTGGTGGCAACAGGCAGTAACACAGAATGAATGGTGCAGCAACCGCTGAGGCATTGCTTGACGCCTCTCCCACCCACACACCTCCAACTGGGAGATGAATTCTCATGACTGCACCTCTGAACTCTGGGTTTTCGCTGACCTAGGACAACAACTGTGAGTGGGGCGTGGTGGAGGGAGAGGGGAGTTGCATGGAAAAGGAACATTTGTTTATCTGACTTTCACACTGCAAGGTGAGAACCTGAGGCAAAGAACTCTTCCCAATGTACTTTTGGGTGGGTGTTTTGCTCATGGTCATATGCTTGCAAATCACACTTGTGGCATTTTCCTAAAGTAATGCTGGGTTTTTTCCTTTTATAAGTTTTCTTTGCTACACTGACTCAGTGCTTATGAGAGGGGAAGTATTGTCTTTTAGAAGTGCCCAGTGGTAGTGTTTAATTTTCCCAGCTTGCTGCGTGGAGGTCAAGCTGGTTCTGTGTTGTATTGTTAAGAAGAACCCCTAGATATTGAACCCGGCCCTTGTTGCTGCTCATTTCCCCTGGCAGATGATTTACAATAGGGTTGCCAGGCGTCTGGTTTTCAACTGGAATACCCGGTCGAAAAGGGACCCTGGTGGCCATTAAAAGTCTGGTCAGTGGCGCAGCGGGGGCCAGGGCTAAGGCAAGCTCCCTGCCTGCCCTAGCTCTGTGTGGCTCCTGGAAGCAGCCACCACGTCCCTGCAGCCCCTAGATGCACGGCAGCCAAGGAGACTCCACATGCTGCCCCTGCCCCAAAGGCCGGCTCCGCAGCTCCCATTGGCTGGGAACCACAACCAATGGGAGCTGTGGGGGTGGCACCTGTGGGCACAAGGGCAGCATGTGGAGCCTCCCTGGCTGCCCATGCATCTAGGGGCTGCAGGGATGTGGTGGCCACTTCCTGGGAGCCGCGATAAGAACCACTGGGACCCTGCACCTGAACCCCCAGCCCCAGCCTGGAGTCCCCTCCTGCACCCAAACTCCCTCCTGGAGCCTGCCCAACTCTCTGCCCCAGCCCATAGCCCCCTCCTTCACTCCAAACCCCTATCACCAGCCCCACCCCAGAGCCCACATCCCCAGCCAGAGCCCACATCCCCTCCCACGCTCCGAATCCCTAGGCCGCAGCCCAGAGACCTCTCCTGCATCCCAAATTCCTCATCCCCAGCCCCACCCCAGAGCCTGAACCCCCACCTGGAGCCCTCATCCCCCTCCCACACCCCAACCGCCTGCCCCAGCCCAGTGAAGGTGAGTGAAGGTGGGTGAGAGCAAGCGATGGAGGGAGGGGGGATGAAGCGAGCGGGGATGGGGCCTCAGAGAAGGGGTGGGGCAGGGGTGTTCGGTTTTGTATGATTAGAAAGTTGCCAACCGTAAGTTACAATTTTATTTCTCCAGCCTTGTTGTATTCTCCTGTGGTATATAAAGAGTCATGCAAAGGTTCCAGAACCTATCTATGGTACAGTTTGAGATATACAAATCAGTATGAATTTAAAGGATTCTAAACATAATGTGCTATACTTATTTCCTATTAACTACTTTTTATTCTGGTTACATAACATCTTATTTTTAATCACACTTATAGATACAACATACAAATCCCATGATTTGATTAATACATTTTGCTTGTGAGCTGAATGCAATCTATTTTCTGGTAGTCAGCAATTAAACAATTTACCTTCCTGGTTAATAACGCTGTTGTGAGAGCTGCTTTTCCATTATATTCTGTTTATAAGCATCAGCTTCACAAACCTTGATAAAGTCCATAATTTATCTGATAACTGTCCCCACAACAGTTAGCTAAAATTTAGTGTTTTTTCCATATCGTCTTTGGCCTGGCCTTGACTTAGTTCGGTCAACAATTAGTTGGAGTCGGACTGAGAAAGAAGAGGAACCAGATAGCAGATTTCAGAAAGATTTTTTAAATACCAACAAAAAAGGGTGTTGGTGGAAGGTAACCCCCAGTATAACATAAACATAACAATATAACATAAATCCAATCCCAGGCATGGCTGTACCAAACATCCTTTCTATATACTGTTCAGCCTAAATCCTGCAGTTCCTAGAGCCACCCTCTATACCCAGGGTGAAGTTAATTAGCCTCAACTGTGGTAATGAGTCAGCAGAAATCTATCAATTCCATACAGGGTTTCTACACCTGTTAACAGGGTGAGCTAATAGAAGGACCCAGCCCCACCCTGTAATAGCAGTGAAAGTAATTTCATTGTAATAGGAAAACACTTACAATTTTTGAAGTAAATAAATATAGAACTGGCATTTAAACATTAAGTGATTAATGTTTTAAGGTGCACGAAGGCTTTGTGAAAACCTGTTTTGATGAACATTTTGTATATTTACTCTTGCTTCAGGAAAAATGTGTTTTAGTTTCTTCTTTTGAGATATTCTCTGATTTTTATGATCTTCCTAATTACAGTATGTACAAAAGAATTTCACATATGTTTACAAAACAAACACTGTACTTCTGTAATTACAAAGTCTGCCATTAAATTAGTGTTTCATGTGTTTGTGTTTTAATTATTAACTGTGGCAGAATGTAACCAAACCAGAAAACATGTAATTTCTGTGATAATAACACGATTAGCAGCATATCTTTCTATAAAGAAAATGTGCTTTTCATTTGCATTCTCTCCTTGTCTTCGCTGCATTTGGACCAATGCATAGCATTCTGGTGTACTTCCTTTTTTCTAGTCTAGAAGAATGTGGCATTTTATTGTATGGATTTTTTTATTTTAAAATTGATTGGCAAGGTGTCTTTTTGTATGATATCATGATTTCCATATACATATTGTGGCAGAGCTCCAACTTTGTCCCCCTGGGTCCCACGCTTCCAGGCAGTTTATGCTAGCTTCAGAGGCTCACTGCAACCCTCCACCTAGCCCTTCTCTCTCTAGGGCCAGGGATACAGTCTACTGAGCCCTTTTCATCATAAGCCAGCAAGGAGGTTGGTGAGAGAACTCCCACAGTCTCTGTTGCTCCTACGGCCTCATACCAAAACAGTTTAGCCTCTTGTCCTGACAGGGGCCTGTTTTCCCCTCCCAGGAGGTGTTTCTGTAGTGGTGGGTTGGGGGGAACCCAGGCCCGCCCTCTACTCTGGGTTCCGGCCCCAGGGACTCTAATGGTAGCAGCAGTTGGCAGCCACCTTTCACTGCCAGAGTTGCTACTTTTCCCTAGGCCACTTTCCCCCAGCTCTCCTGCTGCTCTCTTCTTCACCCTTACCAATGACTTGAGAGTGTCTTCATTAACCAGCCCTTCAGCTACACTTCCTCTCCTCTGCCTGACTGGAGTAAGCCCTTTTATAGTAACAGAGGGGCCTTAATTAGAGTCAGGTGGTCACATTAGCTTAATGGCCTCACCTGACTCTTTGCAGGTTAATTAGAGTCAGGTGTTCTCATGAGCCTGGAGCAGCCCCTGTTCTGGTCAGTCAGGGAACAGAAAACTGTTAATCCAGTGGCCTTCTGCTCCTCTGCTGTACCCAACTGGCCTGGGTCTATCACAATATATATATATAAATCACTTCCCTCACACGCTCTCCCGTAACTATTATAATCTCAGTTTTTCTTCTTTCCTCCATGATCTGCCCAGAATGCTGCTGCCAAAGCCCATCTTTCTTTGCTATTACTTGACTTTGCCATGTCTTTCCCCGCTTCTCAAATCTCTGCACTAGTTTCCCCACTTCTGCCTACAGTTCAGGCATCTCTTCATAACTTCATAGTACACTTTAGTCTTGATCCTTCATGCTACACAATTGTTTTTATTTTCTACCCTGCTATGGCCTTTCCAAACTTCTCTCACTTTTTTTTATCTCAGAACTTACCATCTCTTTTCATGCTTACCCTGAACAACAGCTTCCTTAATATTCCCAATGTTCTAAGCATCCTCCAGATCAAAGACACAGTCCTGCAAATCTTTATTTATTTGGGTAGTTCTGATATAACAGTCCCATTTATTTCAATGTAGGGACCTGGTGACCCTATTTTATTCATACATTATCACTTTCACTGGGCTATTAGTGTGAGTAAGGATTTGCAGAATCAGACCTTTACTTTGCTAAATGTTGTACTGGAAAAGGGAAGGATAGTTCTGGGGTTAAGGCACAGGCTCTTGGCTCTGTTAGAGATCTATCATGTAACCTTGGGAAAACCATTTAACCTCTGTGCTTCAGCTTCTCCACCTGTGAAATAGGGATAATATTTCACTACCTCAGAATGCTGTGCAGCATAAGACATTAATGTTTTTCAGATACTTTGGAATCTTCAAATGGGAGGGTCATAGAAGTGCAAATGGTTGTTGTTTATTAGATAGCATTTGAATGCTGCAGATGGCAAAGTCTTTGGATTTCATGTGGGATGCTCACTGGCAGGTCTGAAAGTGCTGACCTACTAGGACTGTCTATCTGTCTAGGTGCTTATGCCATGCTCATTGCTGTGATATCTGAGCTGCTCACATAGTCCTGATTCTGCAGTGAGCCCTGTAAAGGCAGACCCCTACACCAGTGGAAAGCTCACTGGAGTCTATGGGGCTCTGTATAAGAGTGGTCAGCCTACACAGAGCTCATTGAAGGATGAGGGCCATAAAAATCTAACACATAGTCTTAACAGTGGTGGTTTGCTCCCTCTGCACCTAAAGGTTATGTTGAGGAGGGAAGGGCTGTTTATATTTTGTGAAAAGCAAAGGTGAAGAAATGAGTTTAATATTTTATCTTGAGGTTTGTGATCATTATAATTTTTTGTTGGAAGTGAGTTCCTCCAATGTAAAATCTAATTTGTAGCAGAATTTATTTTGTAAATCCACCTAAAAAAGTTAGGAATTCTACAGTCTCCTTTGAGTGATTGTCCATTTGGACTATACTTCTGGTGAGCATGTGCCTCATGTGCAAGATTATTTTGTCCAGTAGTGACCATTGGGGCTGCACCTGCATCTTACTTGCCCTGGTGCATAAAAGATGGAGCGGACTCAGCCATCCCTCATTTCCTCCTTACTGCCCAAGGCTGCAAGATGAAGCCCTTGCAGTGTCCACTTACTCTACACAGATTTACTGTGCAACTTAAATCTCTTTTGTATATATAGTTAATTAGTATATTCATGTAGATAGTTCAGTTGTTAATTACTGTATTTTTTCTGATTTTTTTATTCCCATTGTCTGTTTAAAATCAAACAAATAAAACCTTGTTACCACGATTTCACCTCTATGGTTGAACAGACGTAGCCAGGCTTTATGTTCTCTCAGTGAAGCGAAGTCCCTAGACTTCAAATCTTCCCCCTTTTGCAATGCAGCTATTCCATTGAATGATGGGCATTCTAGGTGCTTTTTTTGCCTTGAGAAAGGTCAGATTTCTGGTAGGTGCTCAATTTGTCATTCCATTTCAAAGGGAATGCAACAGGTGAGAGAGGCCCACTTAACCATAATTTTTTTCTCCTGAAATGCTTGATGGGAGCCTCCTCAGATCTGGCAGGGGAAAAAAAAGCCCAACAGGCTTCTTCTTTGTCGCAGCCTGCATTGAACTTGGAGGAAGTAGCACAGGTTGAAGGAGGGAAGAGTTTGCTGGAGACCCCAAGAAATCAATGTGTGTTCAGCTGCCTAGAGTACTAGCTGCAATTGCTGCATTTCTGTAAATAGTTCTCTTGCTAAAGAGCAAATTTAGGGTTGCCAACTTTTTACTCGCACAAAACCAAACACCTTTGCCCTGTGCTTGGAGTTGGGGCAGCGTGCAGAGCCCCTTGACTGCTCCTAGGCATAGGAGCTGGAGGGGGGACATGCTGCTGCTTCCGGGAGCCGTGCAGAGCCAGGACAGGTAGGGAGTCTGTCTTAGCCCCGCTGTGCTGCCAACCCGACTTTTAACGGCCCAGTCAGCAGTACTAACCAGAGCTGCCACGGTCTCTTTTTTGACCAGGCGTTCTGGTCGAAATTCAGACCCTCGCAACCCTAAGCAAGTTTAGAGCTAGCGTGGCGTCCTTTCATGCTACTTCCCAGCACATAGTACGTAAAATATGGTGGCAGCAATCAGTGTAGTGACACCCAACAGCGATGAAGGCTGTGTGATTAGCAGACAAACAAAACAGCACCTAAAAACAGGTGGTTGGGGTGTGGGAGGGGGCATGGCCTATGGGCTGGGGGTGCGGGTTCCGGGGTGGGGCCAGAAATGAGGGGTTCAGGGTGCAGGAGGGGTCTCTGGGCTAGGGCAGGGGGCTTGATTAGCAGGCAAACAAAACAGCACCTAAAAACAGGTAGTATAGACCACTGGGAATACTGGATTTACAAACAAGAAACCTTGTACAAGCAGGAAGCAACAACTGAATCTGTATACAGAGCTGACCATGTAGGATAAAGAAGAAAAAATAAAGGTACAACTTTTTTACTATCACATTGGGAAAGAAGGACAAGAAGTGAGTGAGAAGTGAGTATTGCCAGGGATAATGCCCAAAACACTGGGAGAGCTGATAAAGGTGTTTGAGTACTGTGAGCCCAGACAGAATGAGATTGTAGAGAGAGGGTTTTTTTTACTCAAAACCAAGAAGCAGAATCAAGAATACATACTTACATTATAGAGCTGAGAACTCTGGTATCCACATGTAACTTTGGACACAATAAAGATCGCCTAATTAAATACAAAATCATTTGTGGAACATGTGATTCTGGCCTTCAGGCAGGATTGTTGAAAGAAACAGATCTAACCTAACAGAAATGCCTCCAGATAGCAGGGGCAGCTGAACTATCCCTGGAAAGTATTAAAAAAAATTAGTCACTATTGCAGAACAAGTACACAGGCTCAAGCTAAAGGAGCCCAGGAAGCAGAACAGAGACATAGTGACTGAGAAGGCAGGCATCACGGTCCAGAATACATACTGTGGAAAGCAACAGGAAAGGCAGAAAATAAGGCCTTGTCCACACCGGCAGCAGCATATAGCGTATGTGTAACTATGCGCCACAGTGAAAAGCAGGCTGTATCCATATTGCAGAGTGTAGCTCCATGTGGCAGCAAAAGGCTCTGGAAGTGGGGAGGCAGCAGGGAAAGGCTCTGGTAGTAGGACACTACATTGCTAAAAATAGCAATGTAGACAGAGGAGGAACTGCTTGGTTGTGGGGAGAGCCATGTAGGGTACATCCCCTAAGGTTCTGGCCAGGTTGTGCCTGCCGATAGTGGAAGGGCAGAGTGAGGGCAGTCAGCTTCAGGAGTGTTACTGAGCATGCTCAGTCCATGTGAGCATGCTCAGTACAAGCCAAGCTGAAAATCTGGGGGAGTACATGACCCTGCATGCTCCCACCTCTCCGATTCTGACATGTCTTTATTTGCCTAAGTAGTACCTCTCCATCTACACTGCTGTTTACACCCATGTTAAGGAGGCATGCGGTGTATGTACTCTTCACCTGCCAATAGTGTAGGCATAGCCTAAAATGCACAGCCTCTGAGCAACAGCCCAAGGGCTATGGGAATCAGGAAAGTCCTATGGCCTGTATTATACAGGAGGTCAGACCAAATGATCACAATTGTCCCTTCTGGCCTTACAATCTATGCATCAACAACGCTTAAGTCCCCCTTGTGAATCTACCTTTTAGAATTTATAAGGTATGTTTTCAAATCCTTTGTCACTCTTGTGGCTCTTCTGTGACTCCTCTCCAATTTATCAACATCCTTCTTGAATTGTAGATATCAGAATCGGGTAACAGTGCCCAATACAGAGGTAAGACAACCTCTCCACTGCTACTCGATCATGTGTTCATATGACTGAGGATCGCTTTTGTAAATGGGGAATCATCACCAAGTAGGTGGGTTTCTAGTTGAGTTCCACAGGGACTGGTTCTTGACCATACACTACTTTAAATTTTTATCAGTGACCTGAAAGATAACACAAAATTATCACTCATAAAATTTATAGATGACACGAAGATTTAGAGCCCTTTCAGTTAGCCAGTTTTTAATCCATTTAATGTATGCTAGGTTATTTTTGTATCATTCTAATTTCTTAATAAAAATGTCATGTAATACCAAGTTTACTAGCTGTGATGTCAAGAATGGGTTCTGACATAACTGATCTTGATGTGCTATCCAGCCACCTAACAACCTCTCCCACACCTTTTGGCAGGTACCGTTGGGTATGAATGCCTAATGGGCATCACTCTGGTTCCAGAGGTGTTTTGGTGTAAACTGAAGCATGCACACAGAGGAACTCACAGGCATCAAGATCATAGCAGATGACTTATGAATTCTGGTTGATCTTAAGAAATTGCTGTATCACTGAATGCCTAGGAGTACCATGGAGTCAGCCAGATGCTGAACTTTGTTGTTCTGACAGCCCAGAAGAATGATGATGTCCTATGTATGTACAGAACCTAAAAGTAGAAATATAACAGTGAAGGTATACATTTCCTTTATAAAAATATATCCATCTTGACAATGGAGAGGTGAGAAGGTAATTCAACTTCCATGATTATACAGTCTTGTCCTCTCTGCTCAGGCTGCCAACAAGGTGCCAGTTAAGAGGGTGACACTTGCTGTGTCGCATACCTCCTAGAGCAGGGACAATTTAAGGGTCATTAAACCTTAAAGAGTCCCATTCAAGTGGGAGCACTTCAAACAACAGAGCGGCCACACCCTAGTTAAAGCCAGTTTTCTCCACCTCTGTGCAGAGGTCTGAGGTTTAGAGCAGTAGAACTTACCCAGAAGCAGAACAAAGAGATCATGTATTAACGCTGGATCTTAAAAAGCCACAGAGCCTGACTGACTTGGGGGATAGGGGGCAGGGAGACTCAGAGTGATTCATAGAGGAAAGGAATCATGAGCACTAGAGAGGTGCAAACAGGCATGCTTTTGTAGTATAAGGGTCCTTCTTAACTGTGGGACCAGACAAGAAAGAAGGAAATTAGCTGCAGAGGAGAAAGAGAGACTCCATTATTTGTAGAAGTCATATACTGGGGGCTGGGGGATTGTGGAGTCCTTAGAGTAGTGGTTCTCAACCTTTCTAGACTACTGTACCCCTTTCAGGAGTCTGATTTGTCCTGTGTACCCCAAGATTCACCTCACTTAAAAACAACTTGTTTACAAAATCAAACATAAAAATAAAAAAGTATCACAGCACACTATTACTGAAAAATTGTTTACTTTTCTCATTTTGTCTGTATGAAAATTTATTTTGTACTGACTTCGCTAGTGCTTTTTATATAGCCTGTTGTAAAACTAGGCAAATATCTAGTACCCCTGGGTATCTGATATCTGATGTACTCCAGGAACACCTCTGTATATCCCCAGGGGTACGTGTATCCCTGGTTGAGAACCACTGCCTCAGAGGATTCTGAGCTAAGCCGAAAGAATGCTCCAGGAAATGCATTTAGGTGTTTATTACTTACTCTGGATCTGTATATTTGTTATGCTAGCTAAAGTAAACAGATTGTGTTTTTGGAATCCTTACAAGGCCTGTTTTGTGTTTGTTTGCTTTCACTATCACATGTCTCTGAAGAGGTGAACTGTAAACCCAAATTGCCTGCAAGGTTGGAGCTTTGGGAAAGGGTGTGCTTGGGCTACTGCAGAGTCTGGGGGAGATCACTACTGGTCCTGGGAATCTAGGGCACCTGGGCCGCAAGGTCCCATTTCCGTGAAGGGCAACAGACATAGTGCTTGCATGCAGGAAGTGTGCCAGCGAGTCCAAGAAAAAAAAAGACTGTTCTGCAGCCTATTCAGGCTAAGGGAAGCTTAAGAGCACATGGGTCTAGTATGTTGGGATCCAATCATAGTAGCCTGGTGATGTTTAACAGGGCTGTGACAATGGGCAACTATCTTTCTGGATTCTGTACACTCCTAGCAGAAGGATGACACTCAACTCACAATGTTGCAGTGTCGGAATGGTAAGAGACCTAAGAACAGGCATTTGAAAGAGTAAAGAAAATCTTAAGTGAGGTACCAGTCCTAAAATACCAGAACCCTGAGGCACAGCTAGAACTACAGTCTGACACTGTGTTGCCTCAAAAGGAGGAGTCGTAGGAGCAATATTGATGCAAAGCTGCCCATAGCATTTGCTCGTAGACACAGAAAGGGGATGTGAGCAGATAGAAAAGGAGCAACTGGCTGCACGCTTTGGAATTGAACAATCTCCTCAGTCACCTTTGGACATGCAGTCTGATCAAAGCCATTAGAAAGCATCATGAAGAAGCCACTGCTGGGTGCACCCAAGTAACTACAATACATGTTACTGAAACTCCAGCATTATGATATGAGGATAAAGTGCTGCCAGGGAAAGTCACTACTGGTGGAAGGTACACTGAACAGGGCATACCTTCCAGACTGTTATCAAGAGGACTGTGATCAATTGTTCCTCATGTCACAGAACATAGGACAAGAAGTAATCTTCTGAAACTGCAGTAATGGAAATATAGGTTAGATATTAGGAAAATGTTTGTTTTCAACTATAAGGATAGTGAGTTAGGATGTTGAGAAATCCCTGTCACTGGAGCTTTTTAAGAACACAATAGACAAATATCTGTTAGGGATGGTCTAAATATACTTGGTCTTGCATCATCATGAGGGGCTGGACTAGATGACCTCTTGAGTTCCCTTTCAGCCCTACATTTCTATGGTTCTATTACTATTTTCTGTCAAATAAATGGCATTATTAGATCTAGATCCTAATCCAGATCTTAATATTAAGATTTCTGAAAGTCACCCTTCTGTGTTTTTCCCTGAGCAGCATTCCTTTGCTTTTGTTTGGTGTTTAATGGCAGTTTGTGGAACCCTACTCATCTTAGTGAATACTTACTCATGCAAGTAGACCCGCTGCTCTCAATCGGGCTGTGCATGGGATAAGGGTTCAACTATCTAACCCAGTGGTTCCCAAACTTGTTCTGCCGCCTGTGCAGGGAAAGGCCCGGCCAGGGCCGGGCCGGTTTGTTTACTTGCCGTGTCTGCAGGTTCGGCCCATCGCGGCTCCCACTGGCTGTGGTTCACTGCTCCAGGCCAATGGGAGCTGCTGGAAGCGGTGGCCAGTACGTCCCTCAGCCCTCACCACTTCCAGCAGCTCCCATTAGCCTGGAGCAGCAAACTGCGGCCACTGGGAGCCGCGATTGGCCGAATCTGTGGATGCGGCAGGTAAACGGCCCGGCCCGGCAGGTGCTTTCCCTGCACAAGTGGCGGAACAAGTTTGGGAACCACTGATCTAACCTTTATGACACAGAACTTTAAAAACCTTGGGAAGCATAGGATAAAATCCGGTCCCAACGTAACAGGCATAATCCCCCAGTGGGAATCTCATCCACTTATTCCATGGCTGAATTTGGCCCAAAGAGCTTATCGCTATTCTCCTTAAATATTCATTTTGCAAAGAAAGAGTTTATATAACCTGTCGACTTACATTATAGCTAACGTAAAAAGTTTGTGACTGCAACCCTAAATGTTTTATCATCTGTCAGACATTTAAATTATAATAAAAAGTAACATCCTTTAAATTAATTAGACATGATTAGGACTTCAAGCCCACAGGCCACTTCATTATGCAAAAATTATAAGTTAGCTATTTAAATTACCATTAAATTGATTCTTATGTTAATTGATACTACACTTATAACCCTTGCTTTTAATTTCTATAGGATCTTAGGAGATATTATTAAGCTTTAATACATGTAGCTGAAAAGTATTAAGCAACTGGCTTCAGTGGAGCTAGGATTTCACCCATGGTCCCTGCCCAAGGAGCATAGGGATAGATTTTCAAATGTATTAAGGCATCTGTTATGGAATGCACCCCTGTAGTCACACCCTACACACTATTGTAATAATCTTTGTACAAGGTATGCCTTCTGATGTATCATTTGGAAATTCATAACTTGCTGATCAGTAATATCATGATAAAATGGATGTAGCAACATTATGTGTAAAGTTATGAACATAAGGTGAAATCATGACTGAGGTGTGTTTTCCAGATAAATCTGGGGAGTGGCTAAACCAGTTTCTCAAAGACAAAGGGGAAACCGATGCCCCAGCCAGGTGTCAACAAAGCTGATGGGCCATCACCTATCAAGTTGCCATCTTTTGGCAACAAAGGGGGGCAGGGACAAAGAGATTGCATCTTAGAAAAGAAACAGCATGAGGTCTCCTTCCTCTACCAGACACCGACTCTTGGTTCTCAGCTGGAAATGCTTTTAAAAGAAGGACTGAAACTATAAAAAGGAGGGGCAAACGCTCCAAGACACCCAACATAAGACCGTCCATACTGGGTCAGACCAAAGGTCCATCTAGCCCAGTATCCAATCTTCCAACAGTGGCCAGTGCCACTATCCTCTCTCTCCCTGTCCATCTCACTCTTTACACCTGAGAAGACAAAAGAAACAGCTGTTGGACTCTGGGAGAGGAATCTTGACCTGAAGATTTTGGTCAGCAATGCTGTTGGAAGCATGTGGTGAGAAACTTTGCTTGAATCTAATATAGTTTGTTAAGTTTAGCATTAGGAAGTGTTTTGTCTTTATTTTTCTTTTAACCATTTCTGACCTATGCTTATTCTCACTTAACATTTCTCTCTTTGTAATTAACTTCTTTTGTTGTTTTATCTAATCCAGTGTGTTTAAGTTAAAGTGTCCGGGTAACTCAATTTAAGGTAATAAATTGGTGTATTATTCCCTTAAAGGAATAAGAGACTTAATCAATTTGTACTGTCCAGAAGAGGACTGGGCAGTACATGACATATATTTCTGGGGGAAAATTCGGGACTGGGCTTGCGTTGGTGTCACCCTGCAATATAACCAAGGCTGGTGAGAGCCAGGGTGTGATGGGCAGTCTGCAGTTACACAAACACATCTGGGAGTGAGCTTCATGCTAGCAAACTCTTTGTGAATGGTCCAGGCTAGTAGCTACAACAGTAAGGCATTATCAGGTTGCAGGGTAGGGGTGACACTGTCCCTCAATGGTCTGGATTGCACCCCGGTATGTCATAACACCTAAAGATGAAAGTAGGTGCCTACTGGGATTTTCAAAATTGACTAACCTACTTAGATGCTTTTGAAAATCCCACAGGGTAACTATCTTCATCTTCAAGCACTTAAGTACCTTTAAAAATCTGGCCTTACAACCTAAATAATCATCCCAAATCAGTCAAATGAAGATGCTGGATTTTATGAGATGAGCACCTGTCAAGACTTAGATTATCAGTGCTAAGTACAGATCACATAGGCTTCTGAACACACCTGAGAAAACAAAGATTCTGGACAAAGCCACTTTGTAAGACTGAATGTTTGACTTGCAAGTGAGAAGGCTCTATACCCTAATATCAGTTCTCTGAGGCATTCAGTTCCTCCTTTTGTAGTAGTCTGCAGAACCCCACAAAGAATCTTCTGAGGCACCACAGGATCACACAGTCCATTCTGCAGAGATGAAACATTTTTCAGCGGACAGCAGCACATCTGGAATATTTACAGCAAATTTGCATCTTTTATTAACTTGGCCATCACTCAACATTGCTGTATTGAAATAGAAACGAAAGAATGTTTTCATTTAAAAAAATCCCAAACAAACACTGATCATCTGTTCAAAAGATATCAAGAATAATGTATTTAACAGTTTAGCAACAGCATTCAGATTGCCCCGTGGACATACTCTATTCCATTACTGACAGAGAACTTTAATAGAGAAAAAAGGCTTCTTAAGGTAGCCTTAACAAAGTATCTTTTTAACTAGATTGCTTTAGACCATGTCATACTGAAGTGTTATGTCTTAAGGATTTCTCCAAATGAATGAAGTATGACTAAATGAATTAATGTACAGTAAATAACTGGTTATTGAAAGAACTCATCGATGAAGGATACACAAAGTAATGGCTCAGTACATCTCTGCGATGAGAATCAGAATCTATTATGGCACCGGAATACTCTATGTAAATGTATACAGTGAGTAAGGAAGTGCTGCTGCTATGATACTGTTCAGTATTTGCCTTTATGTCTCTTACTGTTATTTTTGTATCTACAGGCTGAGAATTCATTGTAAATTATAGCGGCACCCAGTGGTACCACAATAATTAGGTTGTATAATCACTTCCATTATGAACCTTTATTTCTGAGTTTTAAAGCTCAGCTGTAAAATATGGTATAGTCTGAAACTTGGCATTCAGAGCTTCAAGGATTTAGCTTGGGAGTGATGTTGGGTTTTTTTAAAACAAATTTTCAAAGATAGTGGTTCAGTTGCTATTTTTTAGCTGAAGATATTTTTTGTACTTGCATAACTTAAAAACTGCTTCAGAGTGAGCAAGGAAATTTGGCAAGCAATTAGTTCATAATACAATTTAACTACTTTTGGCATTATATATACGGTATATATAATATTTTAAATAGCCAAGATATTTAAATTTGAAAAAAGGGTACTTAACAATGGTGTAGTAAATACTTTTTAAGTGGATTCTTTCTTACCATAATCTGGTATAAAACAGTTGTTATTAATAAACAATGTGCTTTTAAATACAGGTCACTCAAATGTGCTTATACCTCCCCAAATATGTTCATTATTTTCACAGTTGGCTCAAAGAGCTCTGTCAGAGCTCTGACAGCTCTCATCCAGATGTTAAAAGTCTCCAATACAAAGTTAAGTCTAGTCTATACTGGGGATTTGCCATTAGTTGTCAGCCACTGATACCACTGCATTGGCATAACCCCCACCCCCAGTCTAGATAGACAAATCTGGTATTTGCAGTGATGGAGCACACTACTGGCACTAAGCTCCATCAGTGCAAATAGTGGCTTTGCCTATCTACGATAAGATTTGCAACAGTGCATCTACACTGATGGCTGTAATTGGGGCACATCCCCAGTCTAACGAGGCCTTTGAAAAATCATTCATTTGAAGTCAGTGGAGTTACACCAGGGATGAATTTGGCTTATTACATCTCATTCTGTAATTGCTCAGAAATAATTATTAAGGTATAGGGCAGATTGTGTCTTCAAGGCACAGGTTCATGCTGGAGACACAATGTGAGCACACACCTCTGCTTCATCTTTTAGGACAGTACAGCGTACTCTCCCTGTACGTCCAGCTAGTTTGAGGGTGGCTGGTGCTGCAAGCTCCTTTTTCACTTTCCACTTTGTGAAGTCTTGCCCTGACTGAGCACATCTACAGTACAAAATATTACTGTATTCAAACAAGGGTTTAAGCATGACTAGCTGACATGATACTAAACGTGATTTGCCTTGGTCTGTGCTGACCAGTCACTTGAGGTCAGCATCATATCCGCTAACTCTACTTCTCAGAATAGCGTTTAACACAATACAGTTTTGTAATGTAGATGAGTCATTGTGTCAACTGTTATATGTGTCGCTGAGGCTTTTAAAACTACTATTAAAATTAAATGGTAGAAAGGTGATAAAGAATGGTAAATGGAAATTAACTCCTACAATACCCTTCTTTGTTTGTTTCTGATTGTGACTGGGGAAGATCCTCAGCTGGCATAAATTGTCTTAGTTCCATTGAATTTGGGGGGAGTTATGACAGTTTACACCAGTTGAGGACATGCCCCTCAGAGTGCTACAAGAAAGGGAAGCTACAGGTAAAGCTGATATGATGGGCCACATTTTCAAATATAGCTACTTTAAGTTGCAAATGCAAAATGTAATAATGATAATATTAATAAGATAGCATTATTTCCTCTTGGATTTCAAAGTTCCATACTCAGGAAAGTATGTGTCATTATCCCTATTTTATATCTGGGAAAAATGACACAGAGGTTATGTGCCCAGCCCAGGGTCACACAGTGAGTCAGTGGCAGAGATGGGAGTAGAACTCTGCTCCCAGTCCTGTGCATTTTGCACTGGGCCATGCTGCCTCTTGGAAATAGGTAGCTACATGTAGAAGGTTAATTGCTTGTGAAACTTTTCATTTGTGGACATAACTTCAGAAAGTTTTAGCAACGTAGTCTAGTGGATTCAACATGAGCCTGGCAGCCAGGCACTCCTGCAGTCAGAGTATGGCTCTGCGGACCTAACGGTGTGGTTTTGGGCAAGAGACTCCAATTAGTTAAATTAGTAAACCATTTTAGTTTTGCTGCAAACTTTAATGAAAGGCCTGATTCAGTATATAAGCCTTGCTTTGTTCCTTGAAAGTCACCATTCTCGGGCTTCACTGGACCATGCGGAGGAGTTAGTATTTCTGATGGGGACCCTTCTACTGGTCCTGAATAGTGAAACTAGAAGAACTGATAGCAAGATATTAACCACTGTGATGAGCCATGAGGCAATCGTAAATCTTTTTGTCACTATCAAACGTGATGTAGCTCGATAGTGGATCTCCTCTTGCATCCATTGTTTTTTTGAATAAGTTCTTCATTACACATACTCTACATTCAGCTAATCCATTGGATTCAGTATATCTGGGACTAGATGTCTCACTATGAAAGTTTGCACTTAGGCAAAGTCCAGGAATAACATAGTCTTGAACTTGGTCTGGTATTAGTTATTACTGTTCTTAGAGTTCCATGAGGAACAAATACAGATGTAATGTGCCTGACAACTTTAGATGCTACAATATTTCACGTGTGATTACTTTTGGGAAATTGGCAAGGTAGTCGATGATAACCAGGTGATCATGTCTTCCCAGGTTGAACGTGTCAGTTCCAAATTTGTCCCATGGAATTGTATGTTGTTCATGTGGTATCATTGGTTCATTCTGCTGGGGATTTCTGTATTTCTGACACGTTCCACACTTTCTCATCATTTCTTCAGTGTCGCTATTCATCTGTGGCCAGAATGCAGTTTCTCTAGCTCTCCTTTTTTATTTTTGTCATTCCCAGGTGCCCTTCATGTATTGTTTCCTATATTTTCCTTCTCTTCACTATAGGAACTGTTAGGGGGCTTATTCCTTCACCCACTTACTTCCCTGGTCCTTCTCGCATGAACAGAGAGCAACAATACCCAAAGTCCAAAGGTGCAAACAATTCGATGTTTATTGGGGTGAACTTCCAGCAAGCATGATTCCAGTTTCCTTCCTTAGTGTCCCCGTTCCCAGCTCTGACACCACAGAGGCTTACCTGTGTCCCTGTTCCCATTTCCCCCTTTAGCTAAACATGATTCCAGTTTCCCCACCCCCATGCCCTGTTCCCATTTCCCCCTTTAACAAAAAATGATTCCAATTTCCCCACCCCCATTCCCTGTTCCCATTTCCCCCACCCACCCACTTCCTGAGTGACTGCAAACTATATAGTAAAACTTGCGTTCTGCTTAACTATACCTTAACCAATCATTTTACTGAAATTTAACTAACCAATCCTAACATAATTAACATGATTATTTAACCAATTATATCCCACCACCTTAATTAGTTTATACCCAGAAAAATTAATTATACAGCAGACAGAAAGAATCACAGAACCAGACAGATTATACAGGGACTATATATGAGGAAATGGGGACTACAGTGATAGAACAAACACAGAAATGAGGATTTCACATCCCAGCTATTGATAAGTGAGTTCTTGCCAGACAGGATGCTATCAAACTAAGTTTCCTTTTACATCTTCTAGGCACTTCCCTTTCTCTGGAGGTGATAGGCATTATCAGGACAGGATTGTATTCCTAACAGCCCAATAGCACCTTATTTCAATGTGACTAGTTTGGAATGTGAGGATGTGACCGTTCGCTTCCCAGCTTATGGCTGCCTCTATTGCTTAGCCAAGGGCCTTAGCCTAAGCACAGGGCCTCAGACTGTCACAGTAAGAGAAGGACCTTACACTGGCAGACAGGGATTTTGATTCTTTCTTTTATACCTCTATAACTAGCCAAGTGATAAGAATACACCTAAATTCTTAGAGTATAGGCCTTTACAGACAGGCCTGAATATCTATATCCTAACAGGAACCACTATCTATGCCCCCTTCAAGAGGACTGCTGAGACTGAAAGCTCTTTTTTATAGTGGGAATAGGCCTTTACTTACTGCCTGTATCACTGCTTGCAGCCGTTCATCTTTAGCTATTTATCTCCAATGAGGCATAGATATAGAGTTTAAAGCCAAAAGGGACCACCAGACCACCAATCTGACCTCTTACATATCACAGGCCACCAAGACCATCCAGCACCCACCCACTAAACTCAAAGACCAAAATTAGACCAAAGTATTACAGCCCCCAGGAGACTACACTATTATTTTAGAACAGGAGGGACTAAGGTACACCAGTGCCCAAGACCCCCACAGTGGCAGGGAAATGACTAAGTGAAGTATACCCAGATAATCCTGGCAAGTGACCCTCACTCACATTCTGCAGAGGAAGGCAAAAAAGCTCCCAGGTCACTGCAGACCTGCGCTGGGGGAAAATTCCTTCTTGACCCCACAGTTTAACCATCAGCATGTGATCCAGAACAAGCCATCCAAGCACCTGAAAGGGAGAATGGTCGGTGCCATCTCAGAGCCCTGGCCCTCCCTGTCCAATGTCCCATCTCCATCAGTGGCCATCCCTGATGCTTGAGAGGAAGGAGATGAAAAAAGAACAGACTAAATTGGGGGTGAAAATCCCTTCTGGACCCCTTCAGGTGGCCAACTGAAACCCTGCAGCTTTAAGATATAAACCAGAAGTGAGTTCCAGGGCTGCTGAGCTCTGCTCCCTACCATCACAAGCAACCCTATCACACAGCCACACTCATAAATTTGTTCAGCTCTCTCTAAAAATGAATTAAACTGTTTGCCCCCACAACTTTTATTGTGAGGCTTTTCCAGACCCTGATGGTTAGAAACCTTCTAATTTCCAGCCTGAATTTGTTCATGATCAGTTTATATCCATTTGTTCATGTGTCAACATTGTCCTTTGGCTTAAATAGCTCTTCTCACTATCTAGTGTTTACCCCCTAATGAATTTATGGAAAGCAATCTATCCCCTTTTCACCTTCTTTTTGCTAGACTAAACATGGCAAGCTCTTCCAGTCTCCTCTCACAAGACAGACCCTCCATTCCCCTGATCATCCTAGCAGTTCTTCTCTGCACCTGTTCCAGTTTAAATTAATCTTTCTTGAACCTGGGTGACCAGAATTATACACAATATTCCAAATGAGGTCTTACCAATATTCTTCTCATTATTCCTGATGTTCAGTGCTGCTCCAAATTATTGTTGTTAATGTCGACTTTCATGCCTGGTAGACACTCTGCATCTGGCTCACTGTATGGTGAAATACTTTTGGAACTGAACAGATTCCAAAAGGCGGTTTTAGGAAGCAGTGTCTACCAAATGGTGTGTTGAAAGTGCAGATCGTGGAGCTTTTAGTGTCCAATGGGATCTGCCAAAATCCTGCCTGTGCATCTAATTTGCCTGTCATCTCAGACAATAGTTCACTTCCTGTGGGGGTCATGACCCCACAAATCTTGAACCTGCATCTGGAAGGTTCCAAGTGGACTGTGCCACCCTGCACCCACCCAGCAGCTTACTATTAACCAACTAAGCAGGAGAAACCATGAAACCTGAAGTTACATCAGGAGTTCCTCTTGACTGGAAGAACACTGTGAACTCTGATGGGTCAGGGCTTCCTATTTAACACCAGAAAGGCACAGGAAGTTGTCTGCACAAGCAGGCCCTCCCTTTGGACCCTGCCTTCTTGCCTGACTCCTGAATTCTTCTTTCCTGATCTGTTCCTTGTTCTTGCTTTCCTGAACTGTTCCTGATCCTTTCCCCAGTCTCCAACTCTAGCTCTGAACCTTGGCTTGATTCCCAACTCTGACTCCTGCTCCAACCACTAGACCCCGCCACCTACGTCTCTGCCTCAGGAGTTTGTGCAGACCACTACCCTAGGAGGTGGGCTCAGGAGAGGTATAAGAATGAGCAAATTGGTCAGCCTCCTCTCCAAGAAGAATCAGGCTCACCTGATTGGGCCACCTGCCTCCAAGCAGACAACAAGTACTATGGGCTCAAATTGCGCAATTGGCTGCTGAGAACCAATTGGCTGCTGACTGTAATGGGAGCAAGTGAGCAAGCTGTGCAGTGAGAACACAACACTTCAGGCACGGCCCATGGTGTCTGCCCTGGAGCAGGGTCCCTCAATACCCCTGTCAGAACAATTGTCAGCAGTTCTAGGGGTTTATGAATCAGTGCCACCTCCAGTTCTTACTCTGTCCCCAGGTCTATGCTTCTGACCAGGCCAATGTAGGCCTGGTAATTGGTCTATTGTCTGGGGAAGCTTTGGATTGGGCCTCCACTTTGCTGGAAGGCAATAGCCTGGTATTGACAAACTGTGACAGTTTTCTTCAGTCAATATGGTTAATTTATTATGATTCTCATTGTGCTCACTTAGCAGAAGTCACTTTAAGGAAGCTTCAGCAGAGGCAGGGCACTATCACCTTTTATGCAGCACACTTCCACTGGCTTATCGCAAACGCTGAATGGAATGAGGCAGCACAATTATACCAATTCCACTGTAGCCTGCAGGAGGAAATTAAGAATAAGTTGACCCAGGTAGAGAATACTGCAAGTCCTGGACGCTCTCATCAACTTTGCTTTCTGAATTAATGACCAATTTTGAGACTGGAGAGGAAAAAAGGGGATCCTTCCAGCCACCTTGTCCCATGCAGGTCCATCAAAGCATGTCCGGCCCACTGAATCAATGCTAGTAGACCTAGCCTTTAGACAGCTTGCCCCCAAAGAGAAGGAACGGTGTATAAAATGCTACTTATGTTTTTATTAGGACAAATCCAGTCATAGGCTGACATACTTGCCTTCTACCACTCTCTCATAGCTGTCAGGTCTGCCTTTGTCACACCACTTGTCCCATACAAACCCAGAAGAACACAGGAAACAAACTGGCCCAGGTACAGTAAGGGGGAACCAACCTGGGCAGCAAGTCAAAAGAAGCTCCCAAGCCCTGAACCTCAACTCTGACTTACACATGCATCTAACTTCCTAGGAAGACCTTTCATCTGCAACTATAAAACCAGCTGTGTATACCTAGAGAGGCACGATGGATCCCAATACAGCAAGCCTTGATTGACAATTTTATAGACATTGTGGCAGCCTGCACCCTGTAAATCTCTTTACAACCTAAGGTCACCTCGATTTGATTGAGGCTATTGATGGCTCACCCCTATCCACAGGACCCATAATTCAGGAGACAGTCCCTGCAGAAGTCTTTGTCCAAACACAGGGAAATATTGCAATTTGGGGTGTCACACTTCCTGCTGGGATCTCATAGCTGGCCCTCCATGGTCCCCTCATTCACTGGCAATGACAGGAAATTAGTTTGCTTTCAGAATTTTGCAGTAGCATTGCCAGGGACAAACCAACATTGATCCAACCTCCAACCCATGAAGATCTCAGGTAAGAGTGTCCACTCAGATGGGTACACTCTCAGAGTACCTGACAGAATTTCCCTGTAAATACCAAGGGTTCACTGATGTGTTTGGGAAAAAAAATGCAAATATCCTCCCCCCACAGAGAGTATATCATTGCCCAATAAATTTGCAACCAGCACCGCAAGCTCCATTTGGGTGAATCAACACTATGTCAAAGCCCAAATTGTCAGCATTATGAGATTATTTCCCAAGAAAATCTAGCTAAAGAGTTACTTCATAAATCAACATCGTCAGCTGCGGAACTGGTCCTCTTTGTTAAGAAGAAAGATGGCAGCCTCCAATTCTCTACAAATTACCAAGCCTTGAATCAAATCACAATCAGGAATCAATAGTCTCCACCCCTAACTCTTGAGATGTTGGATCATGTGGAGACTACCTGAATATTTACAAAAGGTAAACCTTCAGAGGGCTTACAATCTCATGCATGTTAGAGTGGATGATGAATGGAAAACAGTGTTTAACACCTGTTATGGCCATATAGAAAATTTAGTCATGCCGTTCAGCCTATTGAATGCCCCAGCCACTTTCCAACATTTCCTTAATGGTATGATGTAAGCAGTGTCAGGATGAGCTCCACCCTGACATCTGGTGGTGAGGTGTGGCAAGTTGTGAAAAAAAAAACTTCAGGGGCTGATCTCATTTGCATAGGCACACCCACCCCGCCTAGACTGAGGCCATAGCTGCCCAAATGGTCACTTCGGCTGCTGTGGGATCCCCAGTGTCTCTGTTATTGGGGCGGGAAGAATAAATTGTTATTACCCTGATTAGGGGAACTGTGCTTGGAACTGTACTTGGCCTTTTGCTATGATGGAGGGACTCACCATCAACTAAGTAGCACTCGCTAGGCAAGGGTCATGGGTTCCAAAACTGTGTGAATTGAGAGAGACTTGAGACAGGTATTAGTACCTGGTGGTGTGGGCCCCTTTGTGAGGGCCTGAAGCACCAATTGCACCTCTGTCTCTCTCCACTGTGGAATGTCAGAGCTAATTTTGGGTCTATTAAGAGTCTTGCTACAGGTACTGTGCTGCATTCACTTTGGCCTTATGGTGCACCAGCACTAAGGCCCCCACTACTATGAGCTGAAATCACTGAGAGCTGAAATCACTAAGAGCTGAAATCACTGAGCACTGTGTCAAGTAGTGGGGAGCCGGAAGATCTAGACTGCAGTGGTGCTGTTCATGAGACGGTGAGCTGTGCAGAGCGGAGCCGTTCGTGAGACAGCGAGCTGAGCAGAGCTGTTTGTGAGACAGCGAGCTGTGCCGAGCAGAGCCGGTCGTGGTGGAGCGGAGCCGTCCGTGAGACAGCGGTGTGTTCGTGAGACGGCGAGCTGAGCAGAGCTGTTCGTGAGACGGCGAGCTGTGCAGAGCGGAGCCGTTCGTGAGACAGCGAGCTGAGCAGAGCAGAGCCGGTCGTGGTGGAGCGGAGCCGTTCGTGAGACAGCGGCGTGTTCGTGAGACGGCGAGCTGAGCAGAGCTGTTCGTGAGACGGCGAGCTGTGCAGCGCGGAGCCGGTCGTGGTGGAGCGGAGCCGTTCGTGAGACAGCGGCGTGTTCGTGAGACGGCGAGCTGTGCAAAGCGGAGCCGGTCGTGGTGGAGCAGAGCCGTTCGTGAGACAGCGTAGCAGAGCAGAGCCCTGTGGGGCAGTCAGCTTCAGGACACGTAAGGTGCCCCTTACCCCTTTCCCCCACACACAGGCACATTTTAGCCAGACTGGGGGAGTAACACTATGCAGATGAACTTTTGAACTCTGGGGCTGGACCTTTTGGACTTTGGGTGATTTGTGGATTGCTGGACTCGAGACGTTTGGGTGCTGGGACTCAAGAACCCGAGGGAAAGGGGCATGCCCCAATTTGCTTAGGGTGGTTTTTTTTGCTCATGGGTTGTGTTACGAATCCTGTTGGTGGTGTTTCCCCAACATAATGCCACATTGTTTCTCTCTGTTATTAAAAGGCTTTTTGCTACACTCAGACTATGTGCTTGCGAGAGGGGAAGTATTGCCTCTTGGAGGTGCCCAGGGGGGTGGTATATATTTGTCCCAGGTCACTGGGTGGGGGCTCGAGCCGGTTTGCATTGTGTTATTGGAATGGATCCCCTAGATATTGAACCCGGCCCTTGTTGCTGCCAGCTCTGATGGGCAGAAGGGTTACAGTATGTTACTGGATATATTAGACCAATATGTTGTAGTCTATCTTGATGATTGTCATAAATATAAAGGGAAAGGTAAACACCTTTAAATCCCTCCTGGCCAGAGGAAGAACGCTTTCACCTGTAAACGGTTAAGAAGCTAAGACAACCTCGCTGGTACCTGACCAAAATGACCAATGAGGAGACAAGATACTTTCAAAGCTGGAGGTGTGGGGGGGGGGGAAACAAAGGCTTCTGTCTGTCTGTGTGTTGCTTTTGCCAGGACCAGAGCAGGAATGCAGGTCAGAACTCCTGTAAAGGGTTAATAAGCAATCTAGTTAGATATGCGTTAGATTCTGTTTTGTTTAAATGGCTGATAAATAAGTTGTGCTGAATGGAATGTATATTCCTGCTTTTGTGTCTTTTTGTAACTTAAGGTTTTGCCTAGAGGGATTCTCTATGTTTTGAATCTGATTACCCTGTAAGGTATTTACCATCCTGATTTTACAGAGGTGATTCTTTTACTTTTTCTTTAATTAAAATTCTTCTTTTAAGAACCTGATTGCTTTTTCATTGTTCTTAAGATCCAAGAGTTTGGGTCTGTGTTCACCTATGCAAATTGGTGAGGATTTTTATCAAGCCTTCCCCAGGAAAGGAGGTGTAGGGTTTGGGGGGATTTTGGAGGGAAAGACTTTTCCAAGTGGGCTCTTTCCCGGTTATATTTGTTAGATTCTTGGTGGTGGCAGCAATAAAGTCCAGGGACAAAAGGAAAAATAGTCTGTACCTTGGGGAAGTTTTAACCTAAGCTGGTAAAAATAAGCTTAGGGGGTTTTTCATGCAGGTCCCCACATCTGTACCCTAGAGTTCAGAGTGGGGAAGGAACCTTGACAATGATATACTCATTTCTTCCAACAACCCAAAAGAGCAAACAGTTGCCACGTCGGGAAAGACCTAGAGAAATCTAACATGGCCTTTATGCTAAATGTAATTAAACCACTATGGAGTTCCTGGGTTTTATCCTGTCCCCTGAGAGAATTAAGATAGATCTGCACAAGGTCCAGGCTGCTTGCAACTGGGCCACACCCCAAAATGTTGTGACCTGAAATGCTTTCTTAGCTTTTCCAACTTTTATTATCCATTCATCCCAAATTTCTCAAAGCAGATCACACCTCTCACAGCCCTACTCCACAAGAATGTTCAGTTCCATTGGCCTGCTGAGGCCCAAGCTGCTTTTGAACAATTAAAGCTAGCCTTTATGCTGCTCCTGGTTCCTGCTTTCCTGACCTGTTTCTGTTTCCTTCTTTCCTGCCTTGTTCCTGTTTCTTGCCCCTGATCTCTGGCTCAGACCCTGTCTCTCACACTTGGCTTGACTCCTGATGCTGACTCCAGCTCCAGCCACTAGATCTATCCCCCTATGTCTTGTCCCCAACAGTGGACAAGTAGAAGTGTTCTCTTTTTATGTATTTATTGAGTTCCTGAGGGTCCTTACACAACTGTAATTCCACTTTTTTCTCTCTGCAATTACTAAGGCGTGAACTCAATCTTTTGGTTGTTCTGTTCTCCAAACGATACCATTTGCTGTCATGTTTTGCAGCTCTTCTAGCCTTTTTCTTAAGGGTTGTGGAACTTTTTGTGTGGTATGTACCACAGTTTCTGCATCTTTTCTTAACCATGGCTTGTATGTTACTGGAAAAAGCCCATTTCCTGTGCTTACATCTTCATTTTATGCGATTAATGCTTTCATATCTGGTTTTATGTTGTCTTTCTGTCTCTCTGTGGCATACATCCTCTTAACAATACCTACCACCTCACACGTGTGGAGGTCCAAAACTGCTTGCTTGCTTCTGTATAGTACCACAAACTGTTGTTTTATCATTTTCCTTTTGTATTTCCATTGTGCATTCTCCCAACACTGGAACTGATCCTCCATTTTAAAGTTTCACTAACATTTTTGACTGGTCTACTTTTGTGTGCTCCTTACATCTCTCTATTTCAGTTTCTGTTATTACTCTTACTTGTGCCCTAGTGTTGAGCTTGTATGTCACATAAGTGCCATTGTGCACTTTCAAATTTGCCAAATCTTTTCAGTTTTCAGCCTCCACCATTATTGTGCTTAAAACAGTGCTTCCTCTTTACTTGAGGAATTCATTCTTAATATATGCACTCTCCTGCTTTTTTGCACATTTTAGCATAGTGGTTGGGTATATTACCATTTTTACATATTTTCCTGAATGCTGGGTATTTCCTATACTCAGGCTGGTTGCCACATCACTGGCATTGTTTCCTGCTTTCCATTTTTCTGTGCCTGACCAATTTAATGTCTGTGAACTTTTTCCCTTGCTGGTTTAGCTACGGTACTCAGTCATATATGCTTTGTGCTTTTCTCTAGGCTTTTTAATTTGTGTTTCTGTTTGTCCTGCTGCTTGGCATAAACATATTGCACTTTCTATTGGCAGATCCATCACCCTTAGTAACCATTCATAGACTTTTTTTTGTTACATCCCAGGACAATCTGGTGTTCAATGAGACAGTTTTTTAATATTCCATATTCACAGGACTGACTTTTTTTAGTTTTCACTTTGTGACAAACTCCTCTACTGTTTCTGTGTTCTCCTCCTGAACATCTGTCTTTCAAAAGTAACATTTTTTTCCTAGGAACACAATGATCATCAAACATTTTCATTATTTCTGCAAAGTTTTCCTCTGTATGGAATACATTGAAAATATCTAGGGATTCTGTGTCTGCCTCTGTGAAGAGCAGAGCAATCATTTCTCCTTGTCCAGTTTATTTGCCCCTGTGGCTTTCATGTATAGTACAAATTTCAGTATGAACTTTTTCCAGAATCAACAATTCCCCTGATTCTCAGGGCTGGTGTTGGAGTTACCTGCAGTGACACAGGCTTTGTAGCAGCCATTTCAGTGTTGCCTCTCTAACTGGGTCTTCCAGCTCTGGTACTAGGTATTATCTTTAGGTACTCAGTATTATCTTTAGGAAGAGCAGAACCGTATGAAGATAAATCTTTTATTATGGACAAAGTTATCGACAGAATAAAGTAACAAACTTTGTACTACTCCATATAGCTTCAACCTGCGACTGCCCTGTCCTGGGCTTCTTTGTTTCTGGCTCCAGCAGCAAGTTTGTCACTGGAAACTCAAATACTACATAAAAAGAAAAGGAGTACTTGTGACACCTTAGAGACTAACAAATTTATTTGAGCATAAGCTTTCGTGAGCTACAGCTCACTTCATCGGATGCATTCAGTGGAAAATACAGTGGGGAGATTTATGTACACAGAGAACATGAAACAATGGGTGTTACCATACACACTGTAACGAGAGTGATCACTTAAGGTGAACTATTACCAGCAGCAGAGCGGGGGGTGGGAGGGAACCTTTTGTAGTGATAATCAAGGTGGGCCATTTTGGTCTTTTATAATTTTTCTGTGTGAGTTCATTTGAGAGCGTAGTGATTGTCTTGTTTGACTGTCATTAGGGTATTTGATGCACTGGATGAGGAATGCCACATCCAGGGCACTAAATGCCGCAGTAACAATTTATTTTTTATCAAAAAACATTTTTTTGAAAATTAATTGAAAAGCTTAATTTTTGGCATGAATTTTTTTGGTGTGAAAAAACAATAGCAAATTTTTTCTTCAAAAATAAGGCATTTTTGTTATGAGGTCTGCAGGACAGACTCAGATACAGTGAGTCAGGGTCCTGGGGTGAGAGAGGGGTGGGCAGGGTAAGAGATTGTACCATGTGAACTTTGAATGTTTTAGATTTGCTCTACTTTTTCAAGAAAATCCTATGGCCTGTGTTATGCAGGAGTTCAGACTAGATGATAACAATGGTCCCTTCTGGCCTTAAAATGTATGAATATATAAGATCTACCATCCATTTCCTGTTCATTTATATACTTTTAAATGCTTTGGGGTTTTTTGTAACTGTCACCTTTCTTGGTATATCATACACAGTAGCTATTTTAATGTACCGTTAACGTCTTTTGTCTGATGTATAATTTCTATTATATCTTTTGAAAATCAGAAAAGAGATCATAGGTAAAATGATGAAATTTTAATTCAGCCTTACACTTAGAAAAACTCTCTAAATTGCCTTTCCTTTAATTAAAAAGGTTTTTTTCCAGGCCATGAGCTTTGGGTTTTTTTAAATACTTTAACTGAGTCTAGCAGAGGATCTTGAACTTTTACTTAGAGTCAGACTAAACGGGGTTTGATTTAAATAATAAGAGACGTTTCAATGCATCTGTCAGGGAGATCTATATTTCTGGCAGTTATAGGCCACCTTTATTCTGTGTAATGATAAAGATTTGACTTTGTTTGATTTTTCTTTTTCATCAAAATGAATGGTGCATCTTTTTTTAATTGTGATCCTCATCAACCATTTGGCTCAATAATAGTATGCAAATTGAACTCTTTAAAAATTAATGCTAACATTTATTAAATAATGCATCATACAATAAGTTAATTTGAAATTCTAAATTGAACTCCCTGTCTGCTCATGAGAGGTTCTCTCCCCTGTCTTCATAAAACATGTTTATAGTCTTTCGAAATACTTTGAATGTGTTTCCAGGTTTTGGCAAATTGATCTCTGTTGAGCCTATTGATAAGAAGAGTTTTCTGTGTTCTACAGTGAGGTTCTGTTTCTGAATAACTTGTTTACATTTTTTAATCTGAAAACTGAAGACATCAGAGGAAGTGTTAAATGAAACTCTGCCACTTAGTGGTATTAACTTAATCTGTTGAGACACACACAAATCACATATAGTGACATCTTGTGTACTATGAACCTGAACCTGGACCACTACAATTAATGGGAGGTTTGCCATTAATTTTAGTAGACATAAGACCAGCCCACATGAGCTCAGGCCTCATCTCTGCATGTAAATAGATGAATAGTTGGAAGACTTAGGTGCAGAGCAGGGTGAATTTTATTGGACTAATAGTTTATTCCCCGAAAAATGCAATTTCAGTTGACCCAAAACTAGTCATGAATCTGACACAAATTCACCTAATAGTGACCTCCAGGAAAAAAATTATAGGTCTAAATTCACAAAATGGCGGAGTGGGGGTGGTACATGATTTGAACATGCGTCTCTCACATCCTAGGTGGGTGCACTAACTACATGGCTAAAAGCTATAAGGTGGACACCTTTTCCTCCTGTCTGTTTTGTGAATCTAGCCTACAATTTACACTGTTTATGGCACTGTTCATTTTGACAGAGCTGAACTGTGGATGGAGTTTTCATAATGGTACATATACAAATGTAGTAGTAAATGTTAAACTTATGAATATACCTGTCTGACTTGCTACTTATGTGGGTTTTTTTATTTAGTATGTGCCTCACTCTGGTTGTCTTTTCTAGAAGGCACTCTCTATTCATTTATTTGCTGGATATACAGTAGACTAGTATAGTAATGTAAGCTGGTAAGGTGACTGAGGAGAAATAAACACATCAATAGGCAGTAAGGTTTATTCAGCGGGAGGGAATTTTTACAAACACAAATCCAACAAAGTAACAAAATCTTCCCTTGGCCGGGGATCAGCAAAGCCCTCAAGCATTCTCCTTTGTTCTGTCTTTCCAACAGTCCTCCTCATAGCCCTTCCCTTGAACAGCTGTGCAACAGTAAATTGTGTGCCAGGGACTATGTTGTGATTCTGCACCTTGTCACAAGTAAGCAGTATTATCAGATGTGTGTGTATGTGTGTGTGTGTATAGATGTACATAGAGATATGTGTAATTTTATATACTATTGCCACTACTCCTTTTCTGGCATGCTTGATGGAGTCCATTGAATTCTGAATATCATCTTTTGCTTCATGTGTTGTAAGAGTATCCTCGTGTTTGCATTTTTGTAGAAGATGATACATAGACGCAAAGTGATTTAGGACAATAATTTTCCTGTTGAATCTAAAATTTCCAAGTGATGTGACTTTGTCAATTTAGTATCAATCAGTATTATTATTAGTATCATTGTAACTCTATGAACCCTAACTGTAGACCAGGACTTCATTGTGCTAGAGTAGTGTACAAACACTGCCCTGAATAGTTTACAGTCTAAAAAATTCTCAGCATTGTTTTTTCTTTACTGAGGTCAACTTATAAGCCAAAAGGCCTATACGTAAGGATGGAAAAATTCAAGCTATCGGAGTATGATAGACTGCTTTGTTAGCTTGAGAGATTTGGCCAATTTTGTAAAGAGAACGTAACTGAATTACTGCTTAGCTCTTTTTTGGATAAACCAAATAAACTGAGCTTTTTAAGTGTCTCACTATAAGGCAGGTTTTCAGACATTGAATCATTCTTGTAGCTTGTTCCTGAAGGTTTCCCAATTTATCAACATCCTTTCTGAAGCATTGACACCAGAGTACACATTATTCCAGTCATAGTCTCCATACTGCTGTGTGGAGTGGTACTTCCCTACCTCTTTTGATATTCATGTGTAAAGACTGGTGAAGAGGTGGTGTTTGGAATGATACCCATTTTAACTTTAGGCAAGGGTTTGATATTTTTGAGGCAAAATGAGGGGTAAGGTTCACTTTAGGATTGGTACTCAGTGTTTCAAAATCTTTTGAGACTTTGGTTCAGACTGGCAAAAGTCACATCAGATCAGCTCATCTCAAAATATTTCTTTCACTTTGTTTCTACTTTCTGTTGCAGAATACCTTTCCATCAAGCCCACCCCCCCTTCCTGAAAAAAAGGATGGGGGCAGTAACAGTGGCTGAAGCAAAGGTGGCCCATAATGGAAATAACTAGAATGTATTCCTCAGAAAAAGGCAACATTTTGCTGGGGTAATAGCTGGAAGCAAGGCAGGGCACCTAGTGGTGGGAGGGGATTCAGCAAAGGAGAGTCCTGGGTTATACTGCAGGTGAAAATTATACAGAACTTGGTATTTTTTTAGAGATTTATTTTGAGTTGAATTCTGACCCATAATTCAAGATATAAAGAGGTGAAAATTCAAATGAACTATGATAGGTCTCCACTCATCATGCTGGTGCCTCCTGCTGGCTAGGATTAGGGGATTAGCTCAGATGGTCAGTACTGCCTCCCCCAATGGCATCTCGCCTGCCGTCACATCTGCTCTTTGACCCTCATCACTCCAGGGACCACAACATCCTCTTATGATATGGCCCTACGGTCGTGTCGCCATGTGTGCTCCCCCCTTCTGGGGATTTAGTACAGCCATCCAACTATCCAGTTACTTCCCCAGTGGTGCATGGGGGAACCCGGGCCCACCCACTCTCCAGATCCCAACCGAGGGGCCCTCTGAACCACAGTTACTTACTGCGTTCCTTTACTTCACCTACTGCTGCATTTCCCTGGGTCACTTCCCAGGGGCCATAGCACCCTACTCAGTCCCAGCAGCCCATCTGGAGCTCCTTTTCTACTTCCCAGATCCCTGCCTGTACTGCTCTGTCCAAGATGCTACAGGGCTGCAGCCTACTAGGGACACAACCTTCTCTCCTCAAGCTCCTGGCAGCCACTGACCCTGCTGCACCCTGCAGCTCTTCTTATATGGGCCTGCTGGGCCCAGATTGGCTGCTCCTCACAGCCTCTCTCGCACTGACCACTTCCTATGCAGCCTCCCTATGGCTCGATTAACCCCTTACATGCCAGTGTGGGGGGATGCCCCATCACATGAACTGAAACAAACCTGTCTGAGAAACTATGTGAACTGAACCTGCCATGTCTTCCACTATGTTTCAAAGATCAGAACACCTGCCTCCAAATGACTAGTGTGTAAAGTTAAAACCTTTCACTCTTGTCCAAGCCACTTCATTCTGGGGATCTTTAAGAAGAAGCATGTTTTGCGGTGTGTCTGCCCTAGTATGGTAGAAGACAAAGGTATCGTAGAGCTGTTGCAATTGTGAGTGGAGAATAGCAGCATATTAGGTATTCAGGGTCAAATTCTGTACTGATTTACACCCTGTGCAAGTCCATTAAAGCTACTGGACTTGCACAAAGTGTAAACAGTCCAAAATTTGACCCACAGTATATTGTTCTACATGTTCATGTTGTGTAGGTAAGAAATAAGAATTAAACCCTTAATAGCGAGACACATAAGGACAAATTCTACCCTCAAATTCACATGTACATTTTCTGTTGAGTTGAGTGGGTCCATATGTTGTATAATATCTAGGTGAATTTGTTCACAAAAATATATGACAAAACTGAAAGAACACTTCATAGTGAGACATTGACATTGTACAATAAACTGAACACTTCACATACAGAAATCCATTTACTCTAAAGCATAGATTCACCTTTGTTGTGCAGTAAATGCACAGGTGTTTACTGCCTGTAATACAGTATGCAGCAGTAAATGTGTACCTTTTACAGAACTGTTTCCTCAGTAAGATTACACAAAAAATGTTCTTCTTCCCACTTTTATTACCTGGATTGAAGGAAATGGACTGTGTTGCTGGTATGTGTTTTGTTTTATTCATAGTTCATTCTTTCTTTCTGTTGTCATTCTTTGTTTCTGTTATTTGTCTTGTTATTTTAAAAGGAGATTTCAGAATTCAGACCAATAATTTAAGTGTTTTTACATCAGGGGGTATTTCTGCTGTTCTACACTTAATGTTTTGTTCACGCAACTCTTAAATCATCCTTTATTCCTATGATTTTTTTCACACATTTTTAAATGCTTGGCTATAAGGATTACAAATGTAGAAAGTGTATCTGTGGTTTCTGAAGTCAGCTTCAAAATGAACTATCTTTGCAGTACTTGAATACAGCTATCAGTTCATTGTATTTTTGCATTAAGTCGTATGCTAATTTTTATGCATATATGAGGTAGTATATGTTTGCATTGCTTGTCTTGTATCACATCCGTATATGTTCCTTTCAGTCCAGTGAGGAAGAGTACAGATTGGGAAGAGAATAAATGTTTTTTGTTTTTAAAGATAGGACACGTACTGTGTTATCTTTGACCATAAAGCAGAAGTAAATTATTTCTGTCAAACACAGATATATGAATGTTTTATGTATGCTCCTTATTTTTAAAAGTTTCAATTAAATGTAATGAAAAAACTTGCTTTTTAGCCCACAATGTATGTAGTACATATTGCCTATTTCTTTACAATACACAGTATCATGAATAATACGATTGCACTAGCTATAATATGTGACTTCTCAGTATGAATATGAATTATGTCCAGGCAATGGTTTTCTATAGCTGTCTTTTATTAAGTTGCACAATTTGCTTTATTTTCCTCAGGGCACAGTTTGAGCTCAGTTACCACCTCTGATTTTTGTACGGATAATGAAATATTTATAGTGGCAAAGTCTTCAAAATTAGGTGCTCTGGCAATGATTAGTTTGGTATGAGTGAATAGATGGATAGGGATATGCAATTTGGCTCATGCATTAGCACCATGTAACTTATACACACAGATACTCATGTATGTACATGCCCATGATTCCAGTTGAGCATTTACTTTTTTCCTACATGTGGTGTACGTCTGTAGTTTCACTTGGATATTGTATTCTTCACTTTGCAGCAACTCCTCCCCTCTTTTCTCCACTGCACTTCTGCTGCTTAGGATGAAATCAAAATTTGGTAGGCTGTTTAGGGAGTTCACACCCTTCTCGGTGTCCAAATTCAAATCACAGCACAATCACCCTCATCTTTACCCAGGTAAATAAAATTCTGCATAGACGTTAAGATCCCATGATACTTTTTTGTAACGCAAGTTGTTTTGCCTAGGTTCCTCAGATGAAATGGTTTCTTTCCCCACTATGTGCTCAGAACTGGCCTACTACCTGACTGCCATCCTTAACACCAGAGCATTCCAGTGTTGCTGTGTATGTGGATATACGGTTTATGAAGTTTCAGGATGAAAAGTGCCATATAAATGTAAAGTGTTATCATTACTGCCTTTTTTAAGCCATTTCATCTCTGCCATTATGACCTCAAATGTGTAACTGTGCTTTCCAATTTTTGCTTTCCTTCTGGGGGCATCAAATTCAACTACCACCACGTTGCATTGCTTTATTAACAGATATCTGAGTCATTCTCCTTAGATCCCCAAAAACTTTAACCCATGCTGATTTCTAAGGTGAAATACTTGATTAGTAAGATACCTAGCTATTTATGTCTTCTAAGCTGGAACTAGATCAGAAGACCTGTGAACCATGAATCTAAGTAGTACATGTTTACATGGTTATATAATAATCTTCAAGCACATATCACTATTTTTGTCAGCATTTTTGTACAACAAATTGAATGTTTATAATGATTAATTACTGAGGTCCCTACCATATTATGGATGTTTGAAATCCAGGGGAAATTTGGGCCTAAATATTGATGGCATGAGATGTGCCCAAGGGAATTGTTTGGGTAGATATGTCCTCAAATGGTAAATGGTACCAACTTAGTGTATCCCTGCTGGTGCTGTGTCTGGTGCTTCTGTTCTGTTACTATAATCCATTTCTATAGGGGGTAAAAGCATTGTTTCATTCCTCCCCAGGACTAATGTCAACATTCCTGTGGCATACACATTACCAAATAGCTATCAGCAACATGATGATCTGAAGCCAGGTTTCTATTCCAACCAAAGTTTAAATGATCTGGAATGGCAAAGCAGCATTGATCACACAGTGTATTTTACTGTTCAATATCCAAATTAATATTAGCTAAACATGAACAACAATTCAAGAGTTTAGGGTCACTTTATTAACAGAATACATCAATCCTTTGTATAATTCAATTAAAAAACATCAATAAACATCTAATTTCAAAAGTCATGAGTAGAGTATACCAATACACCATATCCGATAGACAGAAATGCTCAGCAACCACTGAATCATTGCCTGTTTTAATAAGTATTCAGAAATTATACTGAGACTTCAAAAGAAATTGTAAGGAATTGTTAGCAGGTTTATTAATGTTTTATGTTTTATTAAAAGTTTGGGTGTACATTTCACAATGAGCAACATCAAAAATCAGACTTTCTGCCTGTAATTTTGCTTCCTCCTGTCTTTCTGCCTTTGGGATTCGCTCTTTTCCTTTCATCAGCTGCCATTTTCAGCAGCATGCAGTAATTTCATGGCTCATTGCAAGCGCTGAAAACCTTTGAAACCACAAATGCTAACCTACCTGGCCTGCAGCCATTTAGGAAGAGATTAATTTAGCAAACAGAAGCAAAACACTTTCTACTTCTAGCCTGTGCATAATTTCACTTCTATCTATATTTATTTTACAGTGAGCAGCGTAATGACAATTTCAGTAATTGCAACTCTGTAAAAATTTGCCTACCTAGCTTATCGCACTATCACAAGACTGTGAGTCAGTCAGATTAGAAAAAGTACGGCATGTGAAACTGCATTGGTTGCCTTCCAAAAAATATGTGCCTTATATAAAACTTAAATAACGCTTTGCACTTATTTGTATACTTATCTACAGGACAATGGATTCTCCATGATATTTGGATGGGATGTGTGTGCCTTTTTAACGCACTGTGATTTATGGGTGCTGTTTCCATACAAAAAGATCAGCATGCTAGTAGACTGCAAGTGCCAGCCCATTTCTGCAGACTGAGTTACAAATGGATGTTATGGTACTGCAATTTGAACAGAACTGAAAGTCCATCTGGGGCAAATTTAAGCTATCACGCTTGGCCTGAATTCAAAGTCTAAATTAGCCCACAAACTGTTAGCTTAAAAAAAAAATCAAATTGTTGTATTGTTTGTAATCTAACCAAATAGTCAAAATATGTGAATTAACCCACACATTTTTCTCCTAATCTATTTTTTATTACTGGTGGTCAAAAATTTCAAAGCTGGTAGCCTAAAGTTAGGATCCTAAATCTGTTTTTAGGCACTGAAATAAAAATGCCTGATTTTCCCCCCCCTATAGTGCTGACAGCGACACTCCTACTGACTTGAGTGACAATTAGCGACTCTCAGCACCTTTAACAAATCGAATGCTAGAAATATATAGAAATATTTTCACCTTAAGCTTTTGTTGTCATGTCTTTGTATTTATTAAAAAAAAGAAGCAGCAGCAAGATATGAGGGTTTATTGAACATCTCTGATTATAGAGCATTTTCATAGACACACAAATGAAAAGGTCTGTTTATCTCTCTCTAGTCTGCCCTGGTAGCCATTACGATGGTACCATATGCTAAGAGGAACTACTGAGATATCTTCAGCTCATGACTTCTGTAGTGCAATCCTGGCACTGGTGGTTGAGTAAAGAAATGTAGAGGCTGTTTTCCAGCAAACAGTGCACCAGGCTTAGGTTGGGAAGAAGTAGATAGTCATTTTTTTGGAAAAATGGCATTTGGGTGACCTTGAATGACCTTGCATTATGAAATTGTTACTCCATGTCACTGGAGAACGGCTTGGACTATAGGAATGTAAAGTGGTGCTTCCTACCATTAGCGGTTGCAAGAAGATTGTTGCCAATGAACGGCGGGGAGGCTGAATCAAAAAAGAGAGAAAAAACGGTGCTTAGCTATGAACATAAAATGTTTCTGTTTTAATTATACGTCTTTTCAACTTTTTTACATCGCTAGTTATGAAACAAAGAACAACTGAGCATCATTCTTATTCGTTGCTTGCTTTACACCAATTCAGATACTTTAATACCAGGGAAAGGAAAGTGTACAGCATTAAACTTGTTTATGCAGTGTTTTTATAATAGCTAATTCATTTAAGCATACAGATACACAGACGGCAGTGGGATGACTGGCCAACCCACACAGATGTACACCTCCAATCTGGCATCCCATAACATTCATAAAATATGTCAACATAGCCTGGATTCCTTCCATGGTTTATGTTAAACTATTGGTGCTCATACCATACAAGCAAAATATTTCATATTGTTAAAATTTGTGTCCCTTGTAAATAAATATAAAAACTTAATGCATTCCCTCTAAATGTTCAAGCCATGAGCAGCAATATTCAAACAATATGCACTGTTTGCACTTCTAGTAACAGAGGAGAAATGAACAAGAAAAAATTATTTGTAGAGCTGCTTATCATACATACTGTTTTTCCTTTAAGAAAGTGACAGTATTTGGGATGCTGTGTTTTAATAACATTTTCCTTTAAATTGTGATGCACCGTATATGTACTAAAAATTCAATCTTAATTTAGATCTAGAATATTGCTGGTACCGTGATGATGGGAACGATCAGAGCTGGGGTCCTGAGTGCATAGATAGGTCCCAGGTAGTGCAGTTAATACTGCTAGCCATACTGAAATGTGGAGGAGGATAGTCCTCCCTCCCCTTTGCACCAGTCCATGCAGCTGGCCGGGTGGAGAGAGAACATACTGCACTCCCTTTAGGGTTGGCACAGCTTTTATGCAGTAGAAATGTGCCCAAACAAAAACCCTGGATCTGAACATCCCTTCAGTCTGGGGTGTTGGCATCTAGATGTACATTTTACAGCTTGCATCCAACTCTGATATTTAGTAATTACAATATCAAGTGTTTAAGAAATATAACTTTGTAAAGTATGTCACTAATGTGTAATCTAGCTGCTATGTAGTAAAATGTACTTGGTGCCTTCTCCTTTAATGAGAGTAATATTCCCCACTAAGACATGTCTGCGCATTTCAGTAATACCAAAACATGACACAGACCAAGCAAGGAAATGCACTATGAAAGCCATACTGTCCTGATCCTTCAGTGCAACTTGGTGTTACATATGTCTGTAACTTTCATTGAAGTCAATGAGTTTTGTGTGCAGAAGCACTGCTGAATCGAGCTAGATTTTTAAAGCCATCTTTTCCCCTTGATTCCCAGAAAATGCACATTGAGATAACTGGGAAATGCGTGGATGGACTCAGAGCAATATATGACCGTTAATACACAAACCTGTACCTACTCTACCTAGTGTAGCACGTGCAATATGTATATGCAATATGTAAAATCACACACACTGCTTGGATAGCACTGAATTATCTTCAGGCTGCTACCATGTAACTACGTATTATAAACTTTTAGGGACCAAGTTCTGGAAAGCATCCCTGTTCAGGAGAGCACTTATGAAAGTGTTTAACTTCAGAACTGGGACTCAGAGCAGATATTATATGATATGTGTAGTCAAAAAGTTAACAGATGGGCAAAAGAACTTTTTTACTCTTTTTAAATAACCCAAACTTTAAGATAGATTACACTTTGTTATAGGCCAATCAGTTGCCAAGTTTCATTGAAGTTGTTTTTCTGCTACACGGTGCAAAACATTGTCAGAAACAGGTAAATCACTATTTTTCATTAATTACTGGGTCATTTAACAATAGCTAAAAAAATTATTTAAAAAAGTTAAAGGAAAACTCTTCCTTGCTGAAACCTTGCCTGTTGAGTTCTAGCCAGGAGAAAATTTATTAAAAGGAAATTATAAACATAAAAAACAGGATTTATAATGGAAACACTGATACAACCTTAACTATAAGCATGTGAACGGTGCTGCTATTATTTACTATGGTAACATTATAAAAGACTACACTGTTTGGGCCATTATCCCTACAGTTCTTTTTTCAGTACAAATCATTATATTTATTATCTGTCTTCTTGTATGGAGGGTCATGAGAAAGGCCAATCAAAAGCTGAAGAAGCCTGCTTTTCAGAAGGAAATTGGACCTATTTCTAATTCTTTTTCTTTATCAAATACAAGGGAGCACAGACTTTTTGTGAAAAATTGTTTCATGTAAGATAAAAGTACAGATTATTGGTAAGAAAATGACATACTCTTCCCAACATCTTGCAGATTCTTGGGAGATACTGCCAGTTTTTCAAAGAGATTTTTACCTTTCTTACCCAGAAAATTTATTTCCTTACAGACTTTCAGCAGCAGGTGCTAGAGCTTAGAGTATTTATTTGGGCATATAGTATATAATTTAGATATCAATGACTCAGATGTATGTCTTAGACTTTGTGTTTTAGAATGAATATTGTACATAGTATCAGACAAAATGGATGGTTTTGGAAATATTGATCCTCATTTCTTTGTTTCTTTTTTGTTTCTTCTTTTTCTTTCTTTCTGCACTTCCCCCCCCCCCCTCCCTGTGAGGCTGAAAACACATTATCAACCTCTCCATCATTCCTTTCTCATTGCAACTGGTTATATATAAAAAAATCTTTATTTCAACAAGATTATTCAGAGATTTTTGTGAGTGTGGTCTAGCAGCTAGAGCACCTTTGGATGTGGAAGCAAGAATCCTTGGTTATGTTCCCCACTTTACAACTGTGACTTTCTATGTGGCATTGTGCCAGTTATTTGACCTCTTTCTGTGACTCAGTTTCTAGCTATAAAATGGGTATAACAGTAGCTACCTCATAGATGTTTGGTGAGATTTGATTAATGTTTGGAAAGCTCAAAAAGCATTAAACCAATCATTAGCCTGATTTCTTGTAGTGCTGAACCCCACAAATCCTAGCTGAAGTCATTGGGAGTGCAGTTACTCAGTATCTCTGCAAATGAGGCCATGTATGCTTATGTCTAGACAAGAGAGAAGCCTCCATCCATTTCCTTCTCTGTCCCTAAGAAAATTGACCACATTGTAATAGGTTGCTTGATTGTTGTGCAGCCCTAAGCCATCTAATGTAGCTATTTAAAAAAAAGAAAAAAATCACAGACTAGGCACAGCGTGTGGTATAGGAATGTAAAACTTTTCTGTGGCCAGTGTTGTGCCTTCTACCCCAGCTGCATACTGCAGTCATGTGTGGTCATGCCAGTAGTCAGCATCCCACAGTTCAGTTTTGTACTGAAGTAAAAGTCCATTGTGTGTGGTATAAGTCTCCCCTTTTTTCCAAAGCAGCTACTATACATAAGCTTCTGTATGATGTAGCACAGCAGGATTATTCTGTATTTGAAGCAACTTTACAGTATGTTCTGTTTTCCTAAGGTGAGATGTAATTTATTAAAAGCATGTTTTGGAACTATAAGTCAATATTAATACCAATGGCACAATAGTATTATCAGCTTGACAACTTTGCTTAATTCAGTAAATATTTCTGGCATTGTAAACATTGGCCAGTGTAGCTGCTATTAATACAAAGTAGGCAAACTGATTGACAAATATGTTTAGAGATACAGGGCTCTGGGAGCCTATAGATCAGTAGCTTCCTGATAACTGCCAGAAGTCTCTGACGCGATTGCTAACAGTTAGGTAAATTAAAAAATAATCCTATGACAGGTTTGATGAAACAGTGTTTCTGGAGTTTTTAGACTGCACTGCCAATTTACAAGCTCCAATTCGATGTCAGAAAACCATGTCTGAATTTGGAAAGGATAGTGCTGCTTTAACAGACTGATGCCTCAAAAGTCATGTGGCCTAATGATTTTCACAAGATTTGATGATTACACATGGCAGTTAAAAATTGCTTTATTTATTAAGAAGGAAGACCTTGAACACAAGAGTTAACCCAAATGGGTTTTATTTTAGACTACCTATTGTTATCTCAAAGTATGTCAATAATATGTGCTTCAGAAGAATGGATAGGAAATGTTTATCAGTAGACAATGAAGGCAAATAGATTGTTTATGACAGTATGGGGAATACATTTCTTGGCAAGATTTTGAAGTGTAGTCATGAGGGTCATTCTTGTGTCTGCTTTTGCTGACATTCCTTATAACTGAACATCTAGGTTATAAAATACGTAGTGTTTTTCACCAAGTGATTCTCTAGGTAGAGCCTATTGTGTTTGTGTTGGACTTTGGTGGCATAGTCATAAAAGAGAGCATGGTCAAACACAGCGTGTGCTGCTGCTGTCCCTATTTTCATAATCCAGAGTTTTCCTGCATTACTCATTGCAATTTATAATGTCTGACTAAAGTTTCATTGGCTTCTTTGTTCGGAAAATTTTCCAAAGTAATATACTTAGATATTTTTATTTTGCTATATTCATGATATTTACTTATTGATTTCCAAAATCACAATGCTAAAGATTGGAGTTAATTCACTGATTCTTTAACAAATATCAAAAGCATAGTTTTGTCATTTTAAAATCACACGTATTAATCATTAAGTATTAATCATTGCATTTGAATTTGGCTTTATCTGCATCTTCTTTGGCACATCTACTAAGTTGTTGTCTTAATTTATTTATTTCACAAAGTCACAAATATAAAAATCAAACAAGGCAAACCATGTAGCAGATATGATCAAGGAGTATTACTGCTTTGAGGAGTACAAGTACTTAGTGGTATATCTAGCTTCATAAAAATAATGTATTTCATATCAGTTCATTGTGCATATTTATATACTGTTAGTAGGATGAGGAAATCCATTTCCAGAAATTCCAGTTTCTACAAGGCCTAAAAAGATTGCTGAGCAACGATGGAGAAGCAAAATCTTCAGCTGCATCCAGCACTCTGCACATTGTTATTGCAACCAAGCACTCGCAGCCTTACAACCAGTGGCCAAAAATAATTTATGCAAATTCACAATAAGTTTAGGCATTGCAGATGGCGGAGAATATTTTGTTAATTGTTGAAGGTATTGGTGGCATTGCATTTCTAGGACTCTCAAAGGACTCTCCCCCCTCCCCTTGATTTACTAGCTTAAAAAGCTATGCCACTTAACCCTTTGCACTTCCTAGTAACCATTTAATGGAATGCTGCTGTTTGTCTTTTGACTAGTCACACCCTCTCTGCTTCAGAACACCCTGGTGTTGCTCCATTTCAAGGGGCCTGTGCAGCGTTGAGCTGTGTGATGCAAAGGAGTTGAATGGCCCTTGTGAAGCCTCTTGCACAATAGATATATTCTGGGTCCATTGCTAAGGGAGCATTTGTATTCACAGAAGCATGGGCAGGATTTCTTCCTATATGAGTAAATATATTGTATTGCATCTGATTCTCTGTTTCCCTATATCTCGTGTAATTATTTAAATCAGTGCAAAGCAGGTGTAAAAAATCTACTATTCTGATCTGGTGGCATTCACACTTATTTTACACTCACCGGTGGAAATGACTATACACGGAGCAGGATAACAGAGAATCAGGCCTGTTAAGTTTTTTTTAACTATTTGAAATTTTGTCAGTATACCACATTCTGTATATTTGAATGACATGCATTCTCCGGTCAGATTTTGAAAAGAGCCTACCTCCCACACCTGGAGAAAATCTGGCCATTTACATAGGTGGTGTAATAGTAGCTGTTGAGAGTTGACTTCTGAAAAATTTGGCCTATTTAGCTCAGTTACGGGCTGAGTAGCACTGGTGAGGTGGGGCACCACCCCAGTTATTATTACAGCTGTGTAATGTGTAGCCAATGGCCCCTTTCCACAGGGGAGTGATCCTCATGAGAGGGTTATGTGGGGGTGCCTCCCCACAGACATCCCTTCTGGGGATGGTTTTACTTACACTCTGTGTGCTCCTTGTGTGGCTAAACTAGAATGTCTAACAATGGCAACTCTAAACTTTTATTCTTATCTCCAGATTTATCATTTTACCATCTAGCACCAGTAACGTCTGCTACAGATGGATAATTCAAACAGTTGTTATTAATAATTAATACTTGGGACTTGCAATAGCACCCTTTATGTGAAACTCTCTAGGTGCTTTACAAACTTGAATTAATTAATTAAGCCTCAACACCACAAGTAGGCAGCTGGTATGATACCCATGTCAAAGATGAGTAAACCTGAGGCAAAACTATACAAAAGGGCAGTGATAGAGCTGAAACTAGAACCCTAGAACTTTGATTTCCAGGGTAAAATGCAAGTGAGTCACAAGCTGGTGTAACTTTTAGACTCCCATATACCTACCAATATTTAAGTGACTTTAAAGGAGTCTAAGGTGGTGTTACATACGGAGTAAAGAGCTAGAAGAGGGTGTAAAGAGATTTATGTTAAAGTAAGGAGTGGCAATTTAAACTTATATATTCTCACATCTGCCTTTTAGTTGCTTTCCTTGCTACACGCCCCTTTGCTGGCCTCTTGATATATATGTCATACCAGTTTAGGGCTAGATGGAGTCACTATTCCTTCTCTGCTTAACTCACTCATTTATAGGATGCACAATACTTTCTCTCCCCGCACCCAGTACTGAATCTGTACTGCTGGCGCATGCACTGGGGGCTAGAGTCCTAGCTCTCCCCATTCTCCAGCCCTTCCCCATGCACTATCCAGAGTACAGGGAATGTGGTCCACACCAGACTCAGACCTAAGATGCAGGTAGGATTTACGCAGCGATACAGGGGATGAGGGGCCCTTTCTCCCCATAGCAGCCATACAATCTAACCCTTAGATTCTTTGCTCAGAAGGACATACCTTGATAATGTTGATTAGAGGAACCCTAGGTTAATACAGTACAGATATGGGGAAAGCTGTACATTACAACAACATAGACCCTCTCTATACTTATTTTATCTTCACATATCAGTTTGGCCGTATGTCTCCTGATCCAACCAGTGGCTCTCACTCCCTGTCAACATGCATTTGCAGTATTGCCATTTTAAACATATTCAGGGGAAAGGAGACTCTATAAGAAAGCAAAGATTTATGTGAAAATGAGAGAACTGGAATCCAATCACAATATTTATCATTAAATGATATAACTTGGAGTTGATGGTAAAGTTAATAGAATGAATTGAATCAGGATTTTAAATTAATTTGGATTTCCTAACTCTAATATTGGTTCTAATACAATGCAGGAGAAACAAATATATCTTTGAATGAGTCTCTAAATAAATAAATCCTCAATTGTATTTGATTCAACTGGAAAAAAGTCGTTACGGACTCTTAGTGATCCATGTACATTTTTTAAAAATCAGCAGTTCTCAACTTTGAAATTCATTATATTAGCTAGAAATGGGTTAATACTAAAATATCTAAAATATCGGCAGATTAAAAATATTTTGAGATAGTTAAATCATCAGCTTTCACTGATGTATACTTCATTTGAAATTGACCAACATTTAGATCAGATACCTAGTATCCAATCTGAAATAAATGCCACTGAAATTGCTCCTATTCTCCTTTGTAACTTTGCCAGTGCCTCACATGGTACTGTGCATCAAGATGGATTATAGTATGATGTTGCACAAACAATGGAATTATATAATAATTTATCAGTAATATATGAAAATTCATTTGGATCTGCCACCAGCTATCAATTTTGACAAAAAGTGTATCTGATTCCTTTTAATTACAGTGGATGAAAGCAGAGCAAACTGATCAGTGCCCACAGTGTCTGCAAACCAATGGAAACCACAGTCTGTGGCAGCCTGCTAAAGTATTCAAGGATAACTTAGTACATGTCTAGTCACAAGGTTTCTCTATGAAATTTGACGGGACACTCCAGTGCCTCTTCAGGGGAATAAGCAATAAGTGACGTAATCTCAGTATCATATGTAACACTGAGCATATGGTTTGCAGGTGTGTGGAGACTGAAAGGCATCTAGTTTTCCAGCTTTTATTTTCTAAACAAGGTGCAGGGATTTATTCATCTCTTGCTTAACCTGTTCTTACAGAGATGCAACTAAATTGACTTAAGCGGAGTAAATCTGGATTTACAGTTGTGCATGGGAGAGGAGAATCAAACTTATAGAGACAGACCTTCAGCAGGTGAAAATTGGTATAGCTCCAACACCAAAAGAACTATATGAATTGCACCAATTGATGACCTGGCCCATAGTTTTCACATACAAGTCACAAGCTGTTGAGCAGAGCTATAACCTTAATTGTACAAGTTGGCAAGAAATATTCTTTGGTTGTCACTGGAAAATATTCTGTTCCCATTTTTCTCTATCCTTGGTTTGTTAAGAGGCCATTTTCTTCCATCATTTTACTTTATTTCAAATTTGCATTTTGGGTGGATGTTACATTTATCACAATTTTCCATCAGAGTTAGCAAAGATTTTTTTTAAAAGTGCCTTACATTTCCTAATACCCTGATTTTCACATTTTCTTCCAGGCTTTCCCTGCTGCAAGGCAATAATTTTTGTTGCATTCTGCAAAATAATTATATTATTCTACCAGTGCAGCCAGATACTTTGTGTCCTATTCTTTTACTGGCCTAAAGGTGACTTTAATTTTCATCTCAACTTTACTCTGGACCTGTTTGGAGGTTCAGTCAGTGAAATAAAATGGCTTTGTAATTATTTCTACTTAGAGATATATGACAGCTAGAATTTTTATGTTAATTAATCTTTGTTTTCTTTTAATATTGTGTGACTGCCTATCATAAATTGCCTTGCAATCCTGCTTTAATACATTCTATAAATTATTATGGTTTCTCTCAACACCTACCATGACTTGCAAATAGTTAAGTTTGCAAGGATTTCTATTGTTTGCCCTAATACCCATTGTGTATGTATTTCAGTAGGAATGGTTTCAGTATCTAGCAATAATTATCATCAAAAAGAATAAACCACAACTCCCTGAATACTTTGTCACATTATAGTCTTGTTATAAATTTGATTCTATATAACTAAATAAGCACACATTAAACAATAATACCAAATGGCTGAGGCTGAAAAGAACAAACAAGGCGTTACATTTCTTCTTGTTTTGCTGTCTCATAGTGAAAGTAGGAAGCACTGTTTCCTCACCTGCATACCCAGTTAAAGGCCATCTGTTTCCTGTTTAAATGTGATATTTTACATGGTTTTTCATAAAAACCCAACACATTAATCAGCACAGTGCCGGTAAACATTAAGGGCCAAATCCTGCTGGCCTTATGCAAGTAGAAGATTGGTTTAACGTGTGAGTAACCTGAGCAGGGTTTAGTCCTAAATATGAATTAAGAACTATAATTTCACTAAAATTTCAGTTCTTGTACTATACAATTTTTAGTTTTCTAATCTTATGCTAGGCTGATTACTATGAACCCATTGCAAAGCCTTAAATCCCTTGCGTTACAATCGATTACAGTACTAGGTGATGATTTGATCAATGATACATAATTATATTAGCGAGGTTCTGATGCCCAGCACTGTATCTAAGCACCCCTATGAATGTTATACATTTTACATAGATTTAGAGATCAGGGGTCAAATCTAGGCCTGGTATAATACCCCTGATTTGATGGAGGTACCAGTGATGAATTTCGTCCAAGTTCCCTACTTTCATATTTGCTTGATGCTCTTATGGTTGGGGCTTCAAGGTGATCTTTGGTGTTCAGGTACTCCCGGCAAGGACAGCCAATGAGGGACTTCTCAGTGCCATAAATTCTAGTGTCATGGGTGCCATAATCCTGGATACATCTCCCTGAATGACAACACTCAATTTACGAGGAAGTTCTGTTGCTAAAATAACGTAACCAGAGTTATCAGGATGATGTGTTTTTATTTTAAATAAGAAATGTTAATTAATTAACTTAACAAGTAAGAAATAAAAGTAAAATTAAGTGGGAACTGCCCACCATGTGCACTGAATGAGCCAGAGGTTCTGAGTTAAAAATAGTACATGATCATGTAAGTGAAGACTGCATCATAACGCATGCACACCAGGGGGCCAAATTAAGGTTGCACAGGCAATCTTGACCCCACTCCCAGTCCAGTGTCTTCTCCTCCCCCCTCCTATTGCCTCCCCAACCCCCCGCCCCCAGATCCTTGTCTGATCCTTGTCTGAGCTGTCTTTCCTGTCCCCCTACTGGTTCCCAGTCCTATTTTCCCCATCCCTATTCCTCAATCTGCCCCTAATTTTTTCATCAATCTCACTGGACCCACCTCAACTCTTTGCCTTCCTTCAGTCCCCAGGTTTCTCTGTCCTCCCTCTGAGGCCCCTTGTTCTTGTTCACCTCTAATTTCTGCCTCTCCCATATGTACTCTCCTCTGTCCTTGCCCAGCACATTCCCCTCTCCACCCTGTATTCTCTCTTTTTCCCCCGCTATGTCTTTCACCCTTGTTCTCTCTTCCCCCCAGCTTCTAATTGTCCCAGAACCAGTTTTCATTTTCTCCTTCTAGGGCTTCCACAGGTTCAGCTCCCTCTGATGCCCCCTTTCGGATTTAGAGGTCATTGGCCAGTCACTGACCCGAATAGAGCAGGAAGGAGAGAGAGAGAAAGAGAGAGAGAGAGAGAGAGTTTCCTGCTAGCTGTGGGTATGGGTTGCTAGAAGGAGAGATAGTGCAGATATGGGGAAACCCAGCTCCTGAATGCTGCCTACTGGCTAATCTGGCTATTGGAGGAGTGGGGCAAGAACACTCCCTGGTGGGAGGGGGGAGAAGGAGTAGGGGGGAAGTATCAGTACTATAGTAAGTTTCTATTTGTCCTTTCATGCTGTAAATATTGTTTTGGCTCTCAAAGCAGCTTGACTGAACCGTCTATACTTATTGTTAGGAAGTTCTAAAAGTTGTCTTATCCAGAGCACAGTTTGAGACTAAGAGGTTATATAGGAACTGAGAGCAAAATTAATTCTCTCCATAACCCTATCCCAGAATAAAGTTATTATTATAATTTGATATGCGTGTCTATCATGGCTGCATGTTTTTTTTCTGGAGCAGTTTCAGCAAGTACTTTTTGAGAGATGATTTAAGATTCTGGGATCTTTAAAATGTGGTTACACCAGATCCTTTTCATGACTCTACAGTGTTGTCTGTAGACACAGGGACTATGTGGCAGTTCAGGCCCATGTTTAACTTTTTTATTTAAAAGAATTCAGCGTGGGATTTTTCATTCTTCAAGTTTTGCTTTCATAGTGCAAAATGAAGGTCTGGCACTCTGGGGTGTATGTTAGCTTAGGGATAATGTTTGTGGCAGAGAAGTACAGAAGGCAAAGAAATAGCTTTTGTGGGTGATTAAATGCTGAAATGAAGCTGAGGTGTTTGATAACCACAGAAGCCATTTATTGTGTGTATACTCCAGTGCCATGAACATTATTCCTATTATACAACAAGACAAAGGAAGATTCAACAAACCATAACGAGAAAAGAATGAAGGGGGTTTTGTTGGTGTGTTTTGCTTGATGGAAAATTGAAAGTTCCGTGCTTCTGCATTCTCAGATTTTTCCATTCATGTCCCTTTTGTGTGAAGAGTAATGCCATGCAAGGGCATGGCCTACACAGGAAAGTATTCAAAGTAATGTGTTTGGCAAATATATAATCAATAAAGGTTTCAGTATCTTTTCTGAATGGATAACATTAGATTTTTTGAGGCTGTGGTTGGGGAAAATCATTCTCTTGCTGTGTAACACCTTATAATTACATACATTGATAGTGGAAGACACAGGGCTATAACACTTAGAGTTATACTATCCTGTTAGCGAACAACAATACTCATGGTTTCACACTTTATTGCTCAGAAAGATCACATTAGTCTTGTTCATAATAGGTATTTTATTCTATTTTGTTAAGTTATGGGAAATATGTTCAAGAATAAAAATGTCAATTTAAAAAAAAAATTTTAGGACATCTCTAGTAATGTGCATCTTCAATATACTCTGTAAACGTTCATTAGTCCTCACAGACACAGCGAGCATTGATCAAATATTTCAAAACCAGTGTTCATAAACGTTAGTTAAAATTGCGAGTGGCTGTTTGGTTCTACTTGATGCATGCTCCTTTTTTTTATTCAATTGACAAGAACAGGTTTTTGCTTATTTGGGGTGAAATTCACTGCTGTTTGGGAGCCCAACTCAAGACTTATGCCTCACTTCAAAATCCCATTTTAACTCTGTTTTGTTTGGGATTTAGGTATGGTGTAGGGCTTGTGCTGGCCTTTTGTACATCCATTAATTTCACACTACATGAACACCCCCTATGGTTCTGAACAAGGGTTTTAAATGAAAGAAAATGCATATCTGCTATTAGCTTTCATTATTTAGTATCTATTATTTTTCTGTTTAAAACTTTTTATTAATTGATTGAGTGAGCAGAAATAATGCCATATGACTTAGATGACCAATCACTCACTCCAAACAATGAATAATCAAAGGAAATCATTTGCAAACAACCCAGTGGCTGATAATATGTGTATACATTGTTCATTAAACAATTATGAGCAAGGAATAAATTGGTAAAATTCAGTCTGTGGGCAAATTATTTGTCAATTGATAAAAAAAGTGCTTCATTTGTCAAATAATGTATATACAACAAATAATTCAACCAGCTTTAGTCAGAACAACTCTGTTAGGTGTATAAATATTGTTATCCCCGTTTTACAGGTGGAAAACTGAGGCACAGAGAGGTCAAGTTCTTTTATCAATGGCAGAACTTGATTTGAATTCATAGTGGGTTAAAAGAAAAAAACAACACCAATTATTGCATTATGACTTTATTGCAATGTCAGTAGAATTCCCTCATAGGAGGTACTGCGAATTCTGTGTGATTCATTTAACTACTGCAGGCAAAAAATACAAATGTTGAATGGCACCTACTTCTTAACCTTCTTCATGCTCATTCTTTCAGGCCATGCAGCCTCTAAAGATTAAAAATAAGTCACTGAAACATTATATTATTCTTGCCCTCCCGTTTTGTATTCAGATGAGAATTAAGTGCTTTTGAAGGGTGCTGGATTGACAACCCTAGAGCCTCCACAGAACAGATAGAGCCTGTTCCTCTTATCCACAAAACAGCAGCAGCATAAGCATCACCATGCTGTCCCACCAAAGTGTCTCAATGCTGACCTCACCTTACAGGTGACCAGTTAGTTCAGGTTTCATGTCACTCCAAATTTAGCTTCTCTGCTGAGACTACTACCTTCCCTCCCCCCCGCGGTGCTGTGGATGTAACACAACAGATCAAACCTGGGGCCTCTAGAGCTTAGTGCATGAGCCTCTACCGCATGAGCTAAAAGCCAACTGGCTGTTAGGAGATTCATTTTATCTCTCTCTCTAAGTGGTCTCAGTGCCACTAGGTGGGACAGAACACCAAACCCAGGAGGTGTGTGGGTTACATGGACACTTGCTCACTGGCAACTGGACTGAGGCCACTGGACTCATTTCAACCAGATGATTCTCAGCTGATTAAAAATGTTCACTGGCTATCAACCTATAAGCTGTCACCATCTGATTGCACTATACTTTAAACACCACCACATGTGGCTTTACAGCTTGGTGCCTTCTTCTGTGTCTTCTTCTGTGACACTCTAAACCAGGGATCGGAAACCTTTGGCACACGGCCCATCAGGGAAAGCCACTGGCAGGCTGGGATGGTTTGTTTACCTTCCGCGTCCACAGGTTCGGCTGATCGCAGCTCCCACTGGCCACGGGTCGCGGGTCGCCAGTGGGGGCTGCGGGAAATGGCACGGGCCGAGGAATGTGCTGGCCGCTGCTTCCCGCAGCCCCCATTGGTCTGGAGCGGCGAACCGCGGCCAGTGGGAGCTGCGATCGGCCAAACCTGTGGATGTTGCAGGTAAACAAACCGTGCCGGCCTGCCAGCGGATTTCCCTGATGGGCTGCATGCCAACGGCTGCCGATCGCTGCTCTAAACGAACAACCTAACTGATGCATTTTTTCATTCTGATGATTGATTACGCTCAGTAGTCTGGAAATGCCTAACAGTTGTTCAAAATGAAGGCACTCTCTCATTGCTATTCTTGACCATGTTTCATATTATTTACAGTATCTAAACATTTTATACATTCATTTTAAATGATAGCTGCTACTGGGTTGTTTATGGAAAGTAAAAATGAACTAATGGAAAGTTTATTTTCGTATACAATACAAGCCTGGACAAAAAGGATTTTGGTCTGTCTGATTTGCAGTTGTTTTTCAGTTATAAATTTCCATATGAATTATAGGACAATATTTCTGCTCTTGAGTGGAATGTGGATACAATTTTCTTTGTGGCATACAGCACTAATGTTGTGCATATTTAAATGACAAATAAAGTTCTACTCATTCTAAATTATCTTGAATCACTGTAGTATAAGGAAAAGGACTGTTCTACTCAGATGTATCAGTTAGAGCTGTTTTCATTCTCCTATGATGTGACTTAATTTTTTAAAAAATGAGACTGGGAGTTGTGCTCTCCCTTTGTTTTCCGCAGCAGATGTTAATGCCATTATCTACTTAATTTGAAAGCTGCAGTGATTTCCACTCTGTTTCTTCCTTTGAGTGTCATTGCTATATAAAATGTTGCGAAGTGTAGCAGAGGTCGTTCCAAGTTACACCCAAAATGCTGGCCTGACCTTAGAAATAATAATCTTGTCCTCAAGCCCATATGAACGTGGCTGGCTGTAGCACCAGTATGCAGTTAAGAATGTGCAGAATAACAGAACAATAAAAGTGTGGTTATTATCAGAAAAATAGCATTGTGAAAATACCATTGAGGGCCAAATTTTGCCCAGACTTAAACTCTTTTCATGTAAGTTGCATTGCTTTGGGGCATAAATCACACAGAATTTGGCCCTTATACAGGGGTGAAAGTAACTTAAAGGACTTACCGGTACTCCGGAGTCCTTAGCAAGGGGGCGTAGCCTCGACCAGAAGAGGTGGGACCTTTAAATACCCAGACCCTTTAAATCAAGATTTAAAGGCCCCAAGGCTCCGGCTGTGGTTGGGAGCCCCAGGGTCTTTAAATCACCTGCGGAGCTACCAGCTGCAGAGGCAGCTGGGAGCCCCAGTGCTCAGGGGTGATTTAAAGGGCCCCGGGCTCTGGCCGCCACTACCGCAGCAGCGCTCTGGGCCCTTTAAATCACCACTGGAGCCCTGCCGCTACTACCCCGGGGCTCCGGCAGTAGGGCACTTTAAAGGGCCCAGGGCTCCAGCCACTGCAGGGAGCCCCAGGGCTCCGGCACTGGGGCTCGGACAGCACTTTAAAGGGCCCGGGGCTTCGGCCACTGTGGGGAGCCCTGGGCCCTTTAAAGCACCAGCCTGGGGAAGATGGTCCAGTCCGGCACGGCATACTGGCTCTTGCCGTTATGCCGTACTGGGCTGTACTTGCTTACTTTCACCTCTGCCCTTATAGTTCAATATTTATTCTCTGTTAATTATTTCAATAAAAAATTTGCTCACCTTATTATGCCTGTCAGCACTGCAAGCTCAGAATGATACTTATAAACTGAGATGTATTCTTTCTGGTTCATACATCACCAACAATAATAAAGATTCTGGAATCAGACCTTAGCTGGCAATTTTGTTGATGATGCATGAGATGGGGTAGAACACAGCTCTTCCCACAGCTACACTGACTGCAACTCTGACTCTCTTTAAAGTAATGTTGTCACTAACCATTTATCACCCGAAAGATGGCATATGGTTCATCAGCGTCCGCTATTAACATATATCTCCAAAGGCTGGAGATGGCACGCTAGAGGGGGAGGGCTCTGAGTCACTACAGAGAATTCTTTCCCAGGTGTCTGGCTGGTGGATCTTGCCCACATGCTCATGGTCTAACGGATCACCATATTTGGGACGGGAAGGAATTTTCCCCCAGGTCAGATGGCAGAGATCCTGGGGTTTTTTACCTTTCTCTGCAGCAGGTGACACGGGTCACTTGCTGGTTTCAACTAGAGTAAATGGTGGCTTCTCTGTAACTTCAAGTCTTGAAATCAAGTTTTAAGAACTTCAGTAAGTCAGGGAGCGATTATGGGTCTATTGCAGGAATGGGTGGGTGAGGTTCTGTGTCCTGCAATGTGAAGGAGGTCAGACTAGACCATCAGTTCTCAAACTGTGGGTCGGGACCCCAAAGTGGGTTGCAACCCCATTTTAATGGCGTTGCCAGGACTGGCATACCAAAGCCCGAGCCTCACTGCCCAGGGATGAAGCTGCAGCCCAAGGGCTTCAGCCTGGGGCATCAGGGCTCAGGTTACAGGCCCTCTGCCTGGGGCTGAACCCCTTGGGCTTTGGATTTGGGTACCCTCCCCATGCCCAGGACTGTGGGGCTTGGGCTTTGGCCTACCCCACCCAGGGCATTGGGGGCTGGGCAGGCTCAGGCTTGGGTCCCCCCTCCTGGGGTCATGTAGTAATTTTTGTTATCAGAGGCGGGTTGCTGTGCAGTGAAGTTTGAGAACCCCTGGACTAGATGATCATGATAGACTTGAGGGCCAGAAGGGACTCTGAGATAAGGTGAACAGATACAAGCTCTAAAAAGGGCCTTTTTACTGGCACTGTTCTGACTACTACCCAGTTTAAAAGACTAGAAGGAGGCTGTGGCCCATCAATATCTGCCTTTCTAACCCTGGGAAATCTGTACTGGGTTTATTGTAACTATCATCATTTTAACCTCATAAATCCCACTCATAATCCTAGTTTCTAAATCCTTTCCCCAGAAATGGCTCTGCTCCAAAATGTACTTGTGCTTCTTGTTTTTGTAAGTCAGTTTGACAATTTGTTCCCTACTTTAGCTACCCTTCATGTGATGCCTGTAATCATACTAAACAGAGTTGGGCCTGGTCGGTATTTGGGTTACGGACCTACAAGAAAAACACAAGGAACTGCCTAAAATGGTACTGGTAATTCAGTAGGTGGCAATCTTTCCTCTGAGTCTCTGCAGCTTCTATCAGTGCCTCAACATAGTAAACGGAGCCTGGATCTGTATGCAAAAGATCTCAGGACTATGATTTTTAATGCAAGGGAAATTTATTATATTGAAAGTTGGTAGGAAGTTGAGTAATCCAGTGCAAAAATTACTTCTTTACGTGAACAAGAAAAAATGTATTACCTGAAACTATGTAATTGATGCCTTTATGACTTTCGAAGGGAAAATCTTTTGATCTAGAGATAGAGAATGTTAGGTATTGGGTCAATGTTTGTGGTGTTAAAATAGATTCTGAGGAAATTATATTTTGCATATTATTATTAACAATGTGAGAATGAGAGAGAGACAAATTCGATCTGGCTAAGAAAAAGTTGACAAATCTTGAGCATAAACAGATATCAGGTAAGAAGAAAAGAGCAGCAATTCTAGATAAAGAAGATGCTATGACTGCAACCAGTTCCACTGAAGCAAATGTTGCAGTGCAGTCGGAGTCAAAAGAGAAACCTCAGTTGCTTATGTTAATTTTCATTAATTTTATTACATATCAGTGATGTATATTCTATGAGTGTGAGGGAATTTCAGAGAACATGTAATTGTGTAAGTTAAAAGATGTCATTACTTATGAAGAAAATGGAATCTGGATGCACTAAGTAGAAAAATAAACTTAAAAGGAGATGTAAATCGACTTCAGGGGACCTACACTGCTTTGCACCAGTTCATCTAATTTTAGCCACACCAGCTTAAACTGAGAATAACTGCACTGGAAGTCAACATTTTTACTTCAAATCAACACTGGTGTAACTGAGAGCAAAATTTCACCCTAGAATCTTCATTCCTCATTGAAATCTGTTGTATTTCTTCATAATGGAACGAGTTCAGGAAGAGGAGTTCCGCAAAGGCCTGTAGATCAAAGCAATGAATTCAAGGATGAGATATTCCAGTGAAGTATCTTCGAATATTGTTTTTACAGAGAAAGTTTGCTCAGGTATCATCTTGATAAAGAAAACAATAGTAATATTACTGTACGCACTCTTTACTAGAGGGGCCTCTGAACTTCACTGGGAGTGTTCCAGGGGAAGATCCTGTGTGCTGCAATCTAACCTAAGAGACTCCCATGATGCCTTGGGGAAAGAGTCACCTTAAAGACTAACAGATTTATTTGAGCATAAGCTTTCATGGGTAAAAACCCCACTTCTTCAGATGCATAGAGTGAAAATTACAGATGCAGACATAAAAGGGAGTTACCTCACAAGTGGAGAACCAGTGCTGACAGGGCCAATTCGATCAGGGTGGATGTAGTCAACTCCCAATAATAGATGAGGAGGTGTCAATTCCAGGAGAGGCAAAGCTGCTTTTGTAATGAGCCAGCCAGTCCCAGTGCCTATTCAAGCCCAAATTAATGATGTTAAATTTGCAAATGAATTTTAGTTCTGCTGTTTCTCTTTGAAGACTGTTTCTGAAGTATTTTTGTTCAAGTACAGCTACTTTCAAACCTGTTATAGAATGTCCAGGAAGATTGAAGTGTTCTCCTACTGGCTTTTGTATGTTACCATTCCTGATGTTCGATTTGTGTCCTTTTATTCTTTTACGTAGGGACTGTCCGGTTTGGCCAATGTACATGGCAGAGGGGCATTGCTGGCACATGATGGCATATATAACATTAGTAGACGTGCAGGTGAATGAGCCTCTGATGGTGTGGCTGATGTGGTTGGGTCCTCTGATGGTGTCGCTAGGGTAGATATGGGAATAGAGTAGGCAACGAGGTTTTCTACAGGGATTGGTTCCTGGGTTAGTGTTTCTGTGGTGTGGTGTGTAGTTACTGGTGAGTATTAGCTTCAGGTTAGGGGGCTGTCTGTAAGCGAGGACTGGCCTGTCTCCCAGGGTCTGTGAGAGTGAGGGATCGTTTCCCAGGATAGGTTGTAGATCGTTGATAATGTGCTGGAGAGGTTTTAGCGGGGGGCTGTACGTGATGGCCAGTGGTGTTCTGTTATTTTCCTTGTGGGGCCTGTCTTGTAATAGATGATTTCTGGGTACCCATCTCACTCTGTCAATCTGTTTCCTCACTTCCCCAGGTGGGTATTGTAGTTTTAAGAATGCTTGATAAAGATCTTGTTGGTGTTTGTCTCTGTCTGAGGGATTGGAGCAAATTTGGTTGTATCTTAGGGCTTGGCTGTAGACAATGGATCGTGTGGCGTGTCCTGGATGGAAGCTGGAGGCAAGTTGGTAAGTATAGCGGTCAGTAGGTTTCCAGTATAGGGTGGTGTTTATATGACCAACACTTATTTGCACTTGAAACTAACCCTCACTGTTTGTTAGTTTATATGGAAAATGTAGACTCCCTTTCTATTTCTGGTGTACCAGATTCTCCCCTCTCCCTTCTAAACATAAACCAGCAAAAAAGAATGTATACATAGAGCATATATTTTTTATGCATAGCCCTTCTGAGGGCAACATTGTGACATGATTTAAGGTTACACTCTAGTTTCTTTTCATTCCAACTTTGTAATTTTATTAGGATTTGATTATGAATGTTTTAATAGTACTAACATATTTTACAGCATACCTCATTGTTTGTAAGAGATAAGCAAATTTACTGTGACATTATATTAGCAGGGACTTTGTCCTTGTCACAGACGAGGAAGAAGGGAAAGAAGTATTTGCAATGGCTTCAGCAACTTTCCCTGACCTGAAAACAGATATATTGAAATTAGTTTGTTGGACATAAGTTAATTATCAAGTTTCATCATATGAATTTGCTTCAAAGAGGAAAGGCAGTGTGATGGCTTATTACTGCAGTGTTTCTTGCATGAGTTCATTGATGCCCTGCTCTATTGTACCATGAGCTGGAGTCTGAACCTGAGACTTTAATTCATGATGGTACTACAGTGCAGTTCATTTCAGGATCTCTGTTGTAATATCATGCTGAAGGTTTATTCTTTTCCATTGTAGAGTGGCTGAGCTCTACAGCAGGGTATACAAATACAGAACTTAAGGGGCCTACATTATTTTTAACTTGAGATCAGTGACGTGCAGTGGGTGTGAAAAAAGGTGTACATTTTGCAATCTCAGTTTTCACAGCAAGTGAGCGTGTCTTGTACAGGAGCATTGCAAAATCATTACATACGGAAGGATAAAATAGCAAACTCAGATAAAGGATTAAATAAAAATAAGTGAGAAAATAAAACAGCAGGCTCTTTGCTAACAAATCAAATCATCAGTAAAACTAATAGGTTATTTGGTTGAATTTCTTATAGGAGGAAGATACATATCTGAAAGCTGCTTTTTTTTTTAAAGGCCTTCCTAGAAATTTGCAGGTGATGAGAGAAACCTTCATTCTGATAAAGAATAGGCCAGCTTACTGATTGGAGAAAATTACATGAAGTTTTTTAATCAAAGTCTCTGTGGTCTGCTGTCTGATTTTCTAGGCCAGATGTCAAATGTTTTTCACTGATGTCGATGTTGAAGTAATCACTAAGTCAATTCCAAGAATGAGTAAGTGAGGCTGTAATAACATTTCATTTCAGTATTACATGTGCTTTTTTCCCAGCTATGAACAAAGTATCAGGACCTCTCTGATTCAATATAATTACACAAACTATTACTTAGAAATTTGCAAGACAGTTTTATGTGTGGTCAGTTGCTCCATACATATATATGGGAGGTTTCAGAACAAAATGCAAAAACACATTTACAAAGTTTTTATGTATTTAAACATTTACATTTAATTTAAAACATAATTACATTTTAGTATTTAATCTATTTTATGAAGTTTATCTTTGCTACTACAGTATTCACCAGTAATTTGAAAAGGTAAGAATTCACTAGAAAAAGAGACGTTGGTCTACACATTAAAAATGGAGAGAGAGAGAGTGCTTGCTTGATGGAAGATATACCTTTGCTTAGCTGATCATGGAGGGACTATGGCATTGAATCTAAATAACATTTTATTATTTTTGATTTAGACTATTTTTGGAATTTGTCATAAACACATAGTATTGGATTTGTGGAGCTAGCCTTGGACTCACTGAATTACATTTTCTATAGTTGCCTGTAAAGGAGAGCAGTAGTTCAGTATTAAACAGATGTTTGTTTCAGAGGTAAAGACATTGCCTAGAACCAAGCAAATCCATTGTGAAGTTGTGCGCAGTACACACAGCTGTAGCAAGGGGGCAGTTTACTGAATGTGTAAGTTACACACACAAACATTTTGAAAAACAAAAAACAAAAACAGTATTAAGGTTGCAAGGTCAAGCAATCAGAAGTTATGAAATGCTAGAAGTAAGGTTGCTCTTGCTACTTTAATTCAGCCTCCTTCTAAATATGCATTATAACAGCCTTTAATTACATGATCACATACCTGGGAATCTCGAGTTACATTCCAGGCTTTGGAGGGGAGTGATCTGTCCTGGTTAGAGACACTTCTGCCTGATCCCCCAAAGCTTGATCCCTTCTGTCCTGACCTTTCAAACCTGTCTCTTTCCCACCCCTGGCACCCTGGCCCAGTTCCATGCTCCTCACCTATCCAGTCCCAGTCTATGCTCTGCTGGCTTCTCATCGAAGTCCCAATCTCTTTGTCCAACCAGTCCTAGCCTTCCATATTCATCGTTCCAGTCCCAGTCTCCTTCCAACTCCTAGTCCTCTTCCACTCTTGCTCAGCCAGTCCCAGTTCCATCCCTCATGCTCCTCATCTAATCTTTCGTTCTCTTTCTCCTTCCTGGACTCCAGATGGGATGCTTTCTGCTCACATTCCCTAGATCCACTGGTGCCCAGTCCCAGTCTCCATCCCCAGGCTGCTTGTCCAATCCACAGCCCCCACACCCAGTTCCTTGTCCCAGTCTCTTGGCCCACCCAGTCCAAGTGCTCCTTCTGCACCCAACTTCTCATCAGATCTATCTTGTCTCCCATCTATCTCCACCCCCTTTCCTAACTGGTTTCTAGATCCATATTGCTTGCCCAGCCAGCCCTAGTCTCCCCACACCCAAACTCACAGTTTCCCTCTCCCACCTTCAGCTAGCTGTGCACAGCAGCCCAGAGAAGGAATTGCAGGGAAAGTCCAGTTCAGCCCTGGGCTGGGGCATGCTGAGTTGAACTTTAAGAAGTCTCTATTGAGGATGTGCCAACTGGAATTATTTAAAGGGTTATTATTTTAGCCAGATTTGGGTGGATTTTCATTGAGATGGCAAAGGGCACATCCCTGACACAAATGCCAACCCCTGCCAAATGTCAAGTCCCTGCTCCAAAGTATGGAGGTGCTAGACCTTTTCACAGAAAAAGCCACCGGAATTTTTTAAAATTAGTAAACAACTTATTTTTCCCATTCTTGGAATTTTGGTGAAATTTTCCAGACAAAAAATCAGCTTGAGGCATACAGACAGCATTGAAAATTTCAGCCCACAAACAGTTAAAGTTTGCCAAAATGATAAGCAACTTAAAAACAGGGCCTCATTATGGAAAGTGTTGGGCAACCTTAATAATAAGGGGTCATATCAATGCATGGATCTTTGCACTGTCATGGATGCTCATTTAAATTAGTGAACACAAGTCACATGGATGAGCCAAAAGTTCAAATGCAAAATGTATCCAAGTGAAATTAATCAGAAAGGTTTGGCTGTAATTGATAGATCAAGCTTTGATATGACATTTTTAGTACTTCCATGTGATTTAGTAGTTTAATACTTTTAATATTTTTTCTGATTAAGGCACTGGACTAGGACTCAGAAGTCCTGGGTTTAGATCTCAGCTCTGCCACACAGACTTACTGGGTGACTGCATTTAGTCTCTCCATGCCTCAGTTCCCTCCTGCCCGTCCGCCCCCAAAAATGGGGATAATAATATATTCCCATCTCACAGAGTGTTGAGCAGATGAATACATTAACTTTTCAGAGGTATTCAGATAGCTATGGGTGCCACAGATGAATCTGGAGGAATAGATAGATCTCATGTGATATTTTGGCATTGCCATTTATGGCTAAAGCCAGAAAGTGAAAAGGTGTGAAAATGAAACGCAAAAAACAACAACAAAACTCTAAACTATATCAAACAGACAATTTGTGTTCAGAATTGCAGTAATTGCATGCACAAACACACACATGGTTTTGAAGATAAGATCTCAAGCCTTTACCTTTACGATTTTGGCCCTAAATGAACAATATATAGTAATTAAGATGACTCTTAGAGACTGAAACAACTGGGAGAATGAGCAGCACTAAGTCCATAACTTCACGTGCTGCACAACATGAGTGAAATCCTGGTCCCATTAAAGTCAGTAGCAAAGCTCCCATTGACTTCAGTGGCGCTGGGATTCCGCCCCAACTGTGTTGACATCTTTATTTATCAGAGACTTAAGGAAGATCAGAAAAGATTCTCTCAGAAATATAATACACTCAGTTGTCCATCATTTTGGCATCAAATTAGTGTCAGCATTCTGGAGACAGTTTAGAAAATGAAAGCTAATATACCTCTTTCAATAATGTTAACTAGCTCTGAACAAGTAATTAATAATGAATAATTTTGTAGACACACTCCCTATTTTTTTAAGGGAGACTTGTGAATAAATGTTGATTTTTCTGAAATCCATTTGTTGTTCAAAATTATTTATTGAAGTTTCTGTGAATTTTGGTTCGTCTGTGACTTTCTATTTGAGCTGTTTTGCTTAGCTGCGATAGGTTTCATGAGGGACATTGCATTGTTTCTTATTCTCTAGTTGGATGCATGTGACTCTAGTTACAAGACTTCTGGAAAGTGAATTTAAAATGTGCCATCAGCAACTGTTTGAAAATGTGAGTTTAAAATGTGCTTTCTGAAACATTTGTGGTAGTAAAACTCAGTCTCAGGAATGTTTGCAGAAAGAAAACTCCAGTGAGCATGAACACAGTCCTAAACCAATTTTTAAAACAATTTTGTAATAAATATTTGTGGAAATATTTTTGCTTAACTTGGCCAGCTCTGACATTAACAATATTTTGGAGTTTACTCTCTAGTGAAATGGAGAAAATAATTAAATAAATAAATAAATAAATAAAATCCCCCAATAGATTTCATTCTGTTAAGAAATTAGTATTCCAATAATATGGAAAGAAGGATTTGGTCTAAAGGAACATTATGACATAGTCAATCATGTCAAAGTATATACACAGGTAGAAAAGCTGGAAAATAAGAACATTATTGATGGAAAATGTCATGAGGTCACTTGTCAGAAAGGCATTATAATTTTCTAGTAGGGAAAAAAAAAGAAAGATAATAAAATGATTAGCTAAATAACACACATGTACAGATTTTTTTTTTTAAAATAATAAGACGAAGTCCTGCCAATCTAACAAGAGAAGTTGTTCAGGTACAAGAGATTATGGAGAACATAGGAATATTTCTTGGGGGAAGTGGATGTTTGAATGATACTTGGTCAAAAATAAAGCAGGGATATAGGTTGGTGGTAGTTAATATGGTGATTGTGTCTTTGAGAATGAGGACAAGGGAGGTTGATCTTGATGTGCTAAAAGGCAGGAATGCAGTGAAATGATTGGATGACGAGTGAGATGAGGTTAGAGCCAAGCAAAGAATGATGACCAGTAGCAACATTTTGTTGAGACTGAAGTGAGGAGAGATGGGGAGTTAAAGCGGAGGAGGTGCAATTATAAAGGTATGTTCCTAAATATATATTAGGAGCTTTTGGTATGGTTTGTATACACAGCAACCAGCAAGAAGAAGAAAGGGTGCTGATCTTCTCAGGAGCAATGGAAATGTATGAGCTGTCAGTTCTGGTGAGAGGAGCTACCAGCTGGGCTGTTAGTGAAATAAAGTATAAAAGGAAGTACTGGCTTGTGGGAGAGGCCTCTGGGCCATGGAAGGAACACACTCTGAGCTGAGAAATCCTGTCTGCCACAGGGCTGTCCCTCATAAAGGAATGGAGACCTGATATTTCCTTTTACTTGGACTCATGAGGCTGTTGATGTAGTGTTCTTCTGGGTATTTTGTGCGGAGTAACTACTCTCTGGATTATGAAATAAAGCTCCTTATTGCTAACAATTGTGTCTCAACCTGCTTTGTGAAGCCCAGTTGGCTGGACATTGCATTCTTCTTGGGGCTGCCACAAACACACATTGTTGGTGTTATCTTTAAGACCCACTTTTTCATATTTTACTGTTGCTGCACAGATGTTTAATGTTGTTTTTGAAAGCTCTTTATGTTCCATTATGTTCCAAAAGGCAAATTTTTATTTGAATATCTTAACTCCCATACTTCATTTCAAAATTGATTCTTAACTTCCACAAGTTGCAAAAGCTCATTTGACAGTATCTGTTGACCATCCCAATGGCATTGTATAGTTTGCATTAAGTAAGAGAGATGGTTTCTTTAAAAGATTTGTGAAGAGTGGACTAGGAGAAGAACTTGAGCATGGTGCTGCCTTTTCCTTAGTTTGAGTGATCAGAATAGTTCCCTTTCACAGAGATGAGAATTCATGACAACTGGCGTGCTTTTGACAACTGGGGCTTTATTAACAAAAGACTTTCCTTAAGCAAGAAGACAGTTTTTGGAGCTCAGCCTTGGAAATTTGGGAGCCCAATTAATGTCATGGCGCTGCCCTGCCATGTGATGATTGATTTAATGACAGTTGAACGTTAAAGAGTCTGGTCATTTTCAGAACCAAAGACACTTTTCTGGGAGATGTAAGTGCTCAGCACTTCTTGAATTTGACCCCAGAAGCTTATCCAAAAATACCTACTTTAGAAACTGGGCTCTCTCATGGGGTTCATAGAATCATATAAGATTAGGGTTGGAAGAGACCTCAGGAGGTCATCTAGTCCAACCTCCCGCTCAAAGCAGGACCAACCCCAACTAAATCATCCTAGCCAGAGCTTTGTCAAGCTGGACCTTAAAAACTTCTAAGGATGGAGATTCCACCACCTCCCTAGGTAACCCATTCCAGTGCTTCACCACCCTCCTAGGGAAAAAGTTTTTCCTAATATCCAACCTAGACCTCCCTCACTGCAGCTTGAGACCATTGCTCCTTGTTCTGTCATCTGCCATCACTGAGAACAGCTGAGCTCCATCCTCTTTGGAACCCCTCTTCAGGTAGTTGAAGGCTGCTATCAAATCCCCCCTCACTCTTCTCTTCTGCAGAGTAAATAACCTCAGTTCCCTCAGCCTCTTCTCATAAATCACGTGCCCCAGCTCCCTAATCATTTTTGTTGCCCTCCGCTGGACTCTCTCCAATTTGTTCACATCCTTTCTGTAGTGGGGGGCACAAAACTGGATGCAATACTCCAGACGTGGCCTCGCCAGTGCTGAATAGACGGGAATAATCACTTCCCTCGATCTGCTGGCAATGCTCCTACTAATGCAGCCCAATATGCCATTAGCCTTCTCAGCAACAAGGGCACATTGTTGATTCATATCCAGTTTCTCATCCACTGTAATCCCCAGGTCCTTTAATGCAGAACTACTGCTTAACCAGTCGGTCCCCAGCCTGTAGCGGTGCATGGGAGTCTTTTGTCCTAAGTGCAAGACTCTGCACTTGTTCTTGTTCAACCTCATCAGATTTATTTTGGCGCAGTTCTCCAATTTGTCTAGGTCACTCTGGATCCTAACCCTACTTTCCAGCATATCTACCTCTCCCCCCAGCTTAGTGTCATCCGCAAACTTCCTGAGGGTGCAATCCATCCTATCATCCACATCATTAATGAAGATGTTGAACAAAACCGGCCCCAGGACCGACCCCTGGGGCACTCTGCTTGATACTGGCTGCCAACTATACATAGAGCCGTTGATCACTACCCGTTGATCAGGGTTTCCTGATGGTGTTTGAAAGAATGACTGAAAACACAGAATTCTACCCTTGGGGATGTCATGGGAGAGGTACTGCTCGTGTATAATACCTTCCCAGTTCCATAGGGTTGGGAGAGAGTAGGCCTCTATGTTTGATGGACAGGCATCTATGAAGGACCTTAAAGAGACCATGGTCCTCTTATACTGCATGCTCAGCGGACACCTCTGAAACAAACCGTCCACCAGTACGCTTAAAATTAGACATTGACATTGTCTCCCACTACCAAATCACAGGCCATTAGGAAAGTGGGGAAGGAAAAGGATCTAAGCAAACCCCAATACATATCATATGTATTTGGTGGGGAAACGCCAGTTTGAAAATTGGCTTGGCCCTTGTTTGTGAGGATTGTTCAGGGGAGAGGTAGAGCTGTCTTACACCTCTTATCTCCTCTTAACCATGGACCAGGAAACAAGTACGAACCCCATGCGATCTTTAGGAAAGGAATAGAATCTTATAAACAGGTCTGCAGGCAATCTTTGATAACTCTCTGCTGAGCAGAGAGGAATAGTGGAGGTGGCTTCACTCCAAAATGATCACAACAGAGACCACACAGACAGGGAGATAAAAGTTCTCTGTATAAGCTCCTGACAATGCACAGCATTTTAGTCAGAATCTGAGGGATGCGGAGGTAAGCCACCTGCATTCTGATGACATCACAGAAATAAAGGACAGGGCCTGATTGCTTGATGGTGCTCTTTTATTATCATATCTCAGGTGTCACCTGCAATTTCATGCCTCAGGCAGTAAGACAGACTCCATCTGTCATCTACTAGTGAATCTCAGTGAAATTTCTTTTTTTTTTTCTTCAGACAGAGCCTGCTAGACTGGTGAAGCAGACATAAGAAGGCCCAAATATTAAGAAAAGATTTGAAAACAGGTAAGGAATAAAAACATAGGCTGTTTCATGGAAATAAACTGATGCTTAATTTATAATGCTGGCACCTTAAGCTCCATGAAGAAGAGCCTCTAATTCATTAAACTTAATTCCTGTAAATTGGAGGTATGTTTGGACATATTATGCTATCAGTGTAAAACCTCACACTGGTGTAAATCAGGAGTAACCTCATTCAAGTCAATAGATTTACGCTGGTGTAAAACTGGTATGGGGAGACATTGAGGCCTGTTGAATGTAGTCATAGAGGCACTGCCTTTACGTGTTGGGAATTCTGGGTGTTCTCCCTAGAGCTGTGACACTCCATATGACCCACACTGGAATCACTCAACATCCTGGGGGTGAACTCTATGGGTGCAAGGGATTGGATCTGCTTATTCTTATCTGCTGTGACAGACCTCTCCTGTAGGCTGGAGCTGGAGGGAGAATAGTGATATGATCCTACCACTTTGCCACCCCTTTGCACTATTGGGCACCCTTGGAGAGTAGAGAGGGAACAGATCTGCCTAGCCTTCATGCAAAGGGGGAAAAGGCTGCCATTGCCTCCACACTCACTGAACAACCATTTAAGGGCAAGGAAAAATCTGCCTCACAGATCAAAGGCAATAGTTTGCCACATTTACTCATGTTGAGTAGTACCATGAGGCGTAGTAGTACCACTATTAATAGTAGTAACCAGTAGTACCACTACTCTATGACTAGATAATTTCAGTGGGACTGCTTGCTAAGTTGAGTACTACTCAGTGTAAGTAAGGGCCCACTTCTGCTGCTCTAAATATTATTTCTTACTTATATTTTATAGGCTCATAGAAATGTAGGGCTGGAAGAGACCTTCAGAGGTCATCTCGTGCAGTGGCTCTCAACCTTTCCAGACTACTGTACCCCTTTCTGATTTGTTTGATTTGAGTCTGATTTGTTTTGTATACAACCAAGTTACACCTCACTAAAAAACTACTTGCTTACACAATCAGACATAAAAATACAAAAGTGTCATAGCACATTAATACTAAAAAATTGCTTACTTTCTCATTTGACCATATAATTATAAAATAATTGGTAAAACTGGAATATAACTATTGTACTTACATTTTAATGTATAGTATATAGAGCAGTATAAACAAGTTATTGTCTGTATGAAATTTTAGTTTGTACTGACTTTGCTAGCGCCTTTTACGTAGCCTGTTCTAAAACTAGGCAAATATCTAAAAAAGTTGATGTACCCCTGGAAGACCTCTGCGTACCGCAGGGATACACATACCCGTGGTTGAGAACCACTGATCTACTCTAACCCCCTGCGCTGAGGTAGAACCAAGTAAACCTAGACCATCCCTGACGGGTGTTTGTCCAACCTGTTCTTAGAAACCACCAATGACAGAAATTCCACAACCTCCCTCCTTGGAAGCCTATTCCAGAGCTCAACTACTCTTATAGTTAGAACAATTTTTCTAATATCTAACCTAGTAGGTTAAGCGCATTATTTCTTGTCCTACCTTCAGTGGACATGGGGAGCAATTGATCACTGTTCTCTTTATAACATCCCTTAACATATTTGAAGACTTTTATCCAGTTTCTCTCTCAGTCGTCTTTTCTCCAGATTACGTATGCACAGTTTTTTTAACCTTTCCTCATAGGTCAAGTTATCTTAGAGGTATCTTTACCTTTTATCTACTTTGTTGCTCTCCTGTGGAATCTCTCCAATTTTCCACATCTTTCTTAAAGTATGATGCCCAGAATTGGATACAGTACTGCAAGTGAGACCTCACCAGAGCCAACCAGAGGAGGACAATTACCTTGCATGTCTAACGTACAATACTGTATCCAATTCTGGGCATCATACTTTAAGAAAGATGTGGACAAATATTCAATTCATGAACCTCTATAATTCCCAGATCCTTTTTCAGCAGTATTACCACCTATTCAATTGTTCCCCATTTTGTAGTTGTGCATTTGATTTTTTCCCTCCTCAGTGAAGTACTTTGCTCTTGTCTTTATTGAATTGCATTTTGTTAATTTCAGACCAATTTTTTCCTTTGTTAAGGTCATTTTGAATTTTAATCCTGTCCTCCAAAGAACTTGCAACCCTCCCAGGACGGAGTCATCCACAGTTTGTATAATCATCCTCTCCACTCCATTATCCAAGTCATTAATGAAAATATAAATAGTACCAGACCCGGGACTGACCCTTGACCCCACTATGTATGCCTTCCCACTTGCTAGCTAACCACTGATAACTACCCTTTGAGTATGGTCTTTCAAATAGTTGTATACCCACCTTATAGTAATTTCATCTAGACCACATTTCCCCAGTTTGCTTTTGCAATTATCATGTGGGACTGTGTAAAAAGCCTTACTAAAATCAAGATATGCCACATCTACTTCTTCCCTTAAACACTGGGCCAGTACCCTGTCAAAGAAGAAAATTAGGTTGGTATGGCATGATTTGTTCTTTATAAATCCATGCTGGCTATTCCTTATAACTCTGATATCTGCTAGGTGCTTACAAATTGATTGTTTAATCCTTTGATACTTGGAAAGATACTGGAACAAAGTTAGGCTGCCTGGTCTATAATTCCCTGGGTCCTCCTTGTTCACCTTTTTAAAGATATGTACTCTGTTTTCCCTTCTCCAGACCTCTGGGACCTCACCCATCCTCCAGGAGTTCCCAAAGATAATTGCTAATGGTTCTGCGATTGTTTCAGCTAATTCCTTAAGTACCCTTGGATGAATTTCATCAGGCCCTGCCAAGTTGAATACATCTAACTTATCTAAATGTTCTTTAACCTGTTCTTTACCTGTTTTGGCTTGCATTTCCTTCCCAGTGTTTTCTCAGGAATTGAAATTAGAGGAGGAGTTTGAATACTCAGTTTGAATTTACAGTGGGATTGGAAAACGACTAAACTGGCAACAAGGAAATTGTAACTAGTCGACTGCTGGGAGGGGAGAGGAGGAGTTTGGGGGTGGGGACCCTAGAGAAAGCCTTCTTCTGCCTTGTTGTTAATCTTGTGTTGAGTATTTGGTCATTGTTAATCTTTTTAGTGAAGACTGAAGCAAAATAGGCACTAAACACCTCAGCCTTTGTGATGTCATTAGTTATTATCTCTTTTACAGCAGTATGTTGTACCGTGACATGTCATGTCTCATTATGACATAATATTATCTACCAAAATAATAAAATGGTGTTGGGAAATTTTGTGATTTTTCCCAAGTTACTCACAGTACTTGTTTACATGCAGAATGAAGTAAAATTATATCACTGATAACAAGGTACAAAACTAATTGTAGCTTCTATTAGTGAAATGGGAATATTTTAAGTTATTGCAAAGGACATACCTTTACAATGCCTTGGTTCTGTAAGAAACATTAAGTCTCCTTTAAATTCAATTACTGTGAAAGGGTTTCCAAGGCTTGCTTTTTACTGATTGGATTTGAACTTTTTACTGGCCATATATGAGCACTGTCTGAACTGCTAGCAGACAGGGGCTCCAGGGCAGTAGTAAAAGACAGATTCTGTGCAAGAAAATTAGCATAAGTCAAGGGCCAAATACTGCATTCCTGTTGATGTTCTGAGTTTGGCAATGAGTGTAAGGGGGCGGGGCGGGGGAACCCTACCAGACTGAAACTGTTAATATTTCAGAGACAAAGAGATGCAAAGATTCTAAAAATTAAAGGAGTAGGAATCCAGGTTTTCCTACTGGAGACCATTGTTTTTAGTACCATGTTCCCTTGTCTCTAACTCAGGGTATGTCTACACTACAGTGGCACAGCTCCAGTGCTGCAGCTGTGCTGTGGTCATTCTGTAGCGTAAACGCTTCCTACATTCCTACATCGACAGAGAGGGGTTTTCCATCAATGTAGGTAATCCACTTCTCTGAGGTGGCAGCTAGATTGATGGAAGAATTTTTCTGTCAACCTAACTGCATCTACAGTGGGGGCTCGGTTGACCTAACTGTGTTGCACAGGGTGTGAAATTTTTCACAGCCCTCAGTGAAGTACCCAGGTAGACCCAAATTTTAGGTGTAGAATAGGCTCTAGAAACTCTGTAAATGCCCATGTTTAGCATGCAGTGTAGTTCTATCTGTGTCAGTCCCAGGGTATTAGAGAGACTTGAAGAGGAGCTCTGTGTGGCTCAAAAGCTTTTCTCTCTCACCAACAGAAGTTGGTCCAATAGAAGATATTACCTCACCTACCTTATCTCTAATGTTTAGCATGTCATTTTCCTAACTGGCAAACATTGTCAACCTAGGATCTGACTACCTGTTTGAGCTGCTGACAATACACCCTGTCGTGGGCCCCTCACCAGAGTAATCAGTATACACAGTTTTCAGAGTAGCAGCCGTGTTAGTCTGTATTCGCAAAAAGAAAAGGAGGACTTGTGGCACCTTAGAGACTAACCAATTTATTTGAGCATAAGCTTTCGTGAGCTATAGCTCACTTCATTGCTGCATCCGATGAAGTAAGCTGTAGCTCACGAAAGCTTATGCTCAAATAAATTGGTTAGTCTCTAAGGTGCCACAAGTCCTCCTTTTCTTTTTGAGTATACACAGTAGTGTTTGCAGGCTCAAGCTCTATGAAACAGTTAATTCTAGCTTTTTTAAGAGTGGCAGTGTCAAAGAAACCCACTAGTTTGTGACTTGGACTATGTGTCTGTGCACAGAAGTTGGAACCTCCTCCTGATATCCCTGGGTGGGCACCTTGCCTGCTTACTCACTCAAACCCTGGAGCAAGTGGGCAGGGAATGGGTGGTCCTGCAAATCACTGACCATCACAGCTAAATCAGGGATGTATTTATTTGTTGGTGTAGATCAGCAGCAAATTTCTATGCCCTTCAAGCAAGGAGGAAGCAGCATGGGATTGTGCCTAGAAAAGTGTCTCTACGGCATATGCCCCTTGGTTCTACTCCCAGGATTGTGAAGCTTATCCCTTGCTCAGGGCTCTGCTCTGCCCACTCCATGCTCACCTGTGCAGGAAGGTGAGTCACAGCCCTACTCTCCCTCCGCCCCTTAATACTAGATGTGCTATAGGTAGAGGGTGCAGGGTGTAACCTCACGCTCCCTTATGCCCCTACAGTGAAGCATATTGCCAGTGACAGTCTAACTCTTCGCCAAAAATTTACCGTATTTTGTGAAAACTTGCTCTCAAAAATTGCCCCATTTCAAGTGAAAACAAACCTATTTCTGAGCGAAAAGGGGTAACCTTCCAAGCTGAAACTGGTTTTGACATTTAAAGCTTTTGCATGTTTGAATTTGAAATTCATTTTTTTACCTATTTTTGATGAAAAATGATTATTTCATCAAATTTGTCAAAACAGTGAAAATGTGATGGGTACAAAACTACTCAGAATGAAATGGGGAAAATTGTTGCGTATAATTTCACAAATGTTTTCACCAGCATTCTACCGCTCTCTCATGTTGTCAGCATTGTACAATGCTGAAGGAATTAACTCATATATAATACCAGTCTTCAGTTACCATCAAACCCATTGTGCTCCTCATTCTAGCCAGTGCCACTCCTAAGCAAAAACAAATGGAAACAACTTATTTTCAGAGCGCTGCATAGACTCAGCATCACATGGGCCAGCTTGAGGAGCAGGAGAACTTGTGTCAGAGGCAGTTTAAACCTGATCTTCCCATTAGCAGTGAACCTAAAGAAGAAACTTGTAGCTTGATCTTTTTTCCTAGTAGTGGGATCAGAGCCAGAGACAGCATAGCTTGATCTCCTCCACCAGCAGCATGAGACCCTGCAAATTGGAAGGCAAGTCCTGTTTCCATCTCTTAATCTCTGCAGTAGCAAAGCAAAATAGGTTTCTGCATAAACTGTGACTAATTTGTGGGGTTTTATTTTTTTGGTGCACAGTGAGGGATATTATTTTCAGCAGATTTTAGTATTTGGAGGTCAGACACAAGATGTTAGTTTCAAAATATAACAAATTTAGGGTCTAACCTCTTTAATAGTACCCGTCTTTTAAGAGAGGCATCATTATCAAGTGATCAAATTAGGAGACAGCGAGTCAGGGCCAGTATTCCATTCCCTATTGCAACTAGTTATTGGGTGACCTTGAGCAAGTCACTTAATCTCCGTATCTCTCAATTTTCCCTTCTTTTAAATGGACATATTTCCCCATCTTTGTAAAGTGTTTTGAGATCCCTGAATTAATGATGCTAAGAAATGCAAAGTGTTCTCTCTTTTATACCAAAAAGGGAAGTCTGTTGATATATGTATTGACTTGTTAGCACTCGAAGTTGGTAACATCTAAAAGTAGCGATTTGGTATTGGCACTCTGAGTTAGTTTAGAGCAGAAGGTAAAGATAATAATGTGTCTGATACAACTGAGGTTAGGCACTGTCTATCCTGAACAGATTCCACTGTTTCTTAATCAACAGGTAAAAAAGTTTGTACTAATGATTTCATTCTTAATAAGCTACACAGCAAAAGAAACTTTAAAAACTTTGTTGATCAGAAATGCAAATTCTCATTGGTTCCTTTTTTAATTAACTTTCTAATTTTCGAACACAAAGATAGTGTTGATGATGACTGGTAAGCTTGGGCTGAGAGATGTACTGATCGAATGCTGTTCTTTGGAAATCTGCAGAGAAATGAATTTCAGGGAACAAATGAAATGATAATGGGATTTCAGTTCATCAGGGTTTAGTTCCACAAAATAAATGTTCAGTTTCACAGATTGTTTCTTAAATGCCTTTTTCTGTAATGCACAAAACTGATTCATGACTCAGATGGGAGTTGGAATTATTATTGTTATTAATACTATTATTATTGTTGTTATTATTTCATATTACAGAAAGGCCCCAGTCAAGATCAGGACCCCATTGTGCTAAGCACACACTTGAAGACACTGTTCCTGCCCAAATGAGATTAGAGCCTCATAAAATAAAGGGTGTGAGAGAGGAATACCATCAAATATACTGTAGCCTTAGGAGTATCTGAATGGAGGAAGTGAGAGCAGATTATGTTAAAATCCAGCAATTCGTGAAGACTCTATTACCATTTCCTTCTATGGCTGTATTTAAGGACTTGTCTACACTGCCACTTACAGCACTGAAACACCTCCCTGTTCGATGCTAGTTTCAGCGCTGTAAAGTGGCATGTAGATAGTGCTACAGCACTAGGAGCCATGCTCCCAGCACTGGGAACTACTCCCCTCGTGGAGGTGGTTTTTTTACAGCACTGGGAGAGCTCTCTCCCAGCGCTGGAGCTGCTTCTACAGAGCCACGTTAAAGCGCTGCCGTGGCAGCACTTTAACGTCAGCTGTGTAGACATACCCAAATTAAATTCAGCCATCGGAGGAAATGGAAATAGTGTCTTCATGAATCAGTTCAGACAGATATTTCATGTGTGGGATAAGAGATAGTGAGGAATTAGGTGCAGGGTCATTAATGAGAAATGCTGACAGATGGGTAGACTAAGCTGGCATCATTGAACAGCAGAAGAAGCCAGGGTGATGCGATAAGAGCTTGATACTGGAAGGAGCGCTGAGTGCCCTCTATTCTAGTTGATATAAGTGGAAGGGAAGTGTTCTCAGCACGGCGCAGGAACAAGCCCTGTGGAATTGGTAGGTAGTAAGAGAAGCAGAGTTGAGAAGTGCCTTGTAGGCGAGGACAAAAAGCTTGGTGGAATAAGGCAAGCCAACAGAGGGATTCAAAGGGGGAGCAGGAGTTATGAGTAAGAAAAATGGTTTTAGCAGTTGAATTTTGAATAGACTGGATGGGAGTGATGAGAAACAGAAATTACTGAAGACTTGTCTAGATGAATATTATCAATGGGCCTGGTTGATGTGATTGCTCATTTCAATGCAGAAACCATTCAAGGCTATTGAAAATAAAAATAACCCTATTTTCCAATTGGCAGAACACAGTGAACACATAGGCTGATTCTCATTTTCATTTTCACCACTCTAGCAATGCTGACCCCAACTGTAAGGCCTCTTTATGCTGCCAGAGTGGTGTAAAAGGCCTTAGTGTAAATGAGAATCTGGCCTATGGAATTTACAGTACTTTAAGTCTTAATATTGCCTCTCCTTGCTAATCTGTATCAGAATGGGAGTGAAGAAAAAAATTCCCAAAGATAAACTCTCTGATAGCTTTACAAACATTTTTTTCATATAAATGGTGTCTCTCCAAGCTAAGAAGTATAATAATCTTCAGCAAGCATACCCTCATAAAGGTATGATTGGAACTGGCACTGAAATGTTGTGACAAAAATTGTACAAAAATTTGTGAGGGATCTTCCATTGTACATGCTGTGACAGTCTATACTATTATGTTCACCACTTTTACAAGACTATGATACATTATGTACAATGTATGCCTTGAAAAAGTCATAATCTGCTGCATATTATTGTCCTGGTAAAATGTGTGACAATATTCCATGTAAAGTTACAAGAGTCTATTGTATAACGTTGTTATAACATGCTCTGAGGTTAAGAAAAGTAGCTCCAAACCAGTTCCTCAGAGACAGACACACTGGCACCGACAGACAGGTATCAACAAAGTCGTGTGGGCCATGACTTAGTTAAGTGACCATTCTCCAGCAGAGGGAAGGTGTGAACCATCACAGGGATGGTTCTGACCTCACATCCACAAGAGACTACTTGTCACCTGCACCACAGCTGGGGGTAATCCTCACTGAGGGAAGAGTAGAGTGGTATAAGAATGAGAGACAGTGGCCTCCAAATTACCGCTCTCTTGCCCCATTTTTACTCATGGCATCTACCACTCTTGAACGACAAATGAAGCATCATTGAACTGAGGGAAGAGTGGTCTTGGCTGGAAGGCTTTTCAGCCAGTACAGACTACTGTAAGCTTATGGTGAGAGAAACCGTTTTTGTTTTTAAATTCACTTAGCTTGCTATGTTAGGTATTAGCTTGTGTTTTACCCTTTCATTTTCTTTTGTAACCAGTCCCGACTTTTATGCATTATTTTCTGTAATCACTTAAAATCTACTTTTCTGTAGTTAATAAACTATCTTATTGTTTATCTTAACCAGTGTGTTTGGTTAAAGTGTGTGGGAAACTCCATCTGGAATAATAGGGCTGGTTCATATCATTTTCTTTTGATGAAATGATGGACTTTCTATCAGCTTGTACTGTTCAGAAGGGTATTGAGTATTTCTGAGAGACAAGGCTGGGACTGGGAGTTTGCTGGTGTCGCCTTGTATGTAATTCATGTAATGTTGGCAGACCATTCATGTAATATATCTGGGAGTGATTTTTGCCTGCTAGAAGCTGTGTGTGAACAGGCCAGAGTGGATTTTCTGACAGCAAAGCAGTGTAAAAGGCACTCCAGACTGAAGAACTGAGGGGACACAACTGTTCAACAGCGCAGATTGTACCCTGGGGAATGTCACACATGCCTTATGACTTAGGTTGCTGCAGGGTCAATAAGAATCTCTGTATCCCTAGCTCCTGTACCATATAGGAGTTGCCAGGGTATCATAGAATCATAGAATATCAGGGTTGGAAGGGACCTCAGGAGGTCGTCTAGTCCAACCCCCTGCTCAAAGCAGGACCAATCCCCAACTAAATCATCCCAGCCAGGGCTTTGTCAAGCCTGACCTCAAAAACCTCTAAAGTATACCTCTAAAGGGCAAGTGTACTCTGATTGCTTAGCCTATACTACAGTAATGAGATGTACAAAGGAAGCACGTAAATTAGTGGATTACAGTAGTTCATTTTAATGTTTTTACTAGTTTTTAATTGACCAAAGATGGAAATGCTTGTTTGTCCAATTTACTCCTCCATCTTTAAGTGTTGGATACACTTTTTCTTTTTATGCAAGGAAAATAAGAGGAAAAAGGATTAACTGAAAAAAAATGATTAATTGAGCAAAGTGCTGCATGACTGAAGAATATATCATTGGTAAGTATGTTGAGGGTTTGTGCTTGTCTGTGTGTAGTCATAGAATCATAGAAACATAGAGCTGAAAGGGACCTCGAGGTCAAGTAGTCCTAGCCCCCCTGTGCTGAGGCAGGACCAAATAGACCTAGACCATCGCTGACAGATATTTGTCTAACCTCTTCTTAAAAACCTCCAGTGATGAGGATTCCACAACCTCCCATAAAAGCTTATTCCAGTGCTTGATTATTCTTATAGTTAGAAAGTTTTTCCTAATATCTAACTTAAATCTCCCTTGCTGCAGATTAAATCTGTTACCTCTTGTCCTACCTTCAGTGGACATGGAGAACAACTGATCATGGAGAACAACATCCTCTTCATAACAGCCCTTACCATATTTTAAGACTATCAGGTCCCCCCTCAGTCTTCTTTTCTCAAGACTAAACATGTCCAGTTTTTTTTAACCTTTCTTCATAGATTAGGTTTTCTAAACCTTTTATCTTTTTTTGTTGCTCTCCTCTGGACTCTCTCCAATTTGTCCACATATTTCTTAAAGTGTGGCACCAAGATTTGGGTGCACCTGAGGCGTCACCAGTGCTGAGCAAAGCAGGACAATTACCTCCCATGTCTTATATACGACACCTTAGAATAATATTAGCCTTTTTCACAACTGCATCATATTGTTGACACATATTCAATTTGTGATCCACTATAACACCCAGAGCCTTTTCCAGCAGTACTACCGCCTAGGCAGTTGTTCTCCATTTTGAAGTTGTGCATTTGTGCATTTTTTTCCTTCCTAAGTGAAGTACTTTGCACTTGTCTTTATTTAATTTCATCTTATTGATTTCATACCAGTTCTCTTATTTGTCAAGGTCATTTTAAACTCTAATCCTGTCCTGCAAAATGTTTGCAATCCCTACCAGCTTGGTGTCATCCACAAATGTTATAAGCATATTCTTCACTCCATTCTCCAGATCATTAATGAAAACATTGAATAGTACCAGATCTAGGACTGACCCTTGCAAGATCCCACTAGATAGGCCCTCTCAGTTTGACAGCAAAACACTGATAACCACTCTTTGGGTATGTCTACACTACCCGCCAGATCGGCGGGCAGTGATCAATCCAGCGGGGGTTGATTTATCGCATCTATTCTAGTCTAGTCTATTGCTCTCCTGTCGACTCCTGTACTCCACCACTGCGAGAGGCGCAAGCAAAGTCGACGGGGGAGTGGCAGCAGTCGACTCACCGTAGTGAAGACACCGCAGTGAGCAGATCTAAGTACATTGACTTTAGCTACGTTATTCACATAGCTGAAGTTGTGTAACTTAGATCCATCCTTGCCCCCTCCCCCAGTGTAGACCAGGGCTTTGAGTATGATCTTTTGACCAGTTGTAGTTTCGTCTAGACCACATTTCCCTCGTTTGCTTATGAGAATATCTTGGGGCACTGTGGCATATGTGGTACTGTGTCGTGTGTGTGTATGTGCGTAGAGTCATATAGATGTGCGTGGTGTGTGTATGTATCTATTCTACTTGTAAGCCATTAACCAGAAATAAACAGTATCAAAAAGCCAACGTGCAGTGTACCAAACTGCAGAATTAATAGACTTTATTCCTTAGAAGCAAAAGACCTGAATAATCATGGTACCTCATTACCTTTTTCTCAGCAACACAGAGCCTCTATAAAGTCTGACATTCTTGCAAGGCTATTCTACTTCTGAACCTGGCTCAAGAAAACGGAGGGGTTCTATCTTAATACAGACAATGTATTACATGCAGAAATTAAACCAAGCAATGGGTGGTGGATGGAGGGGGTGAATAGATAATGATAAAAAAAAAGTAAACTAGCAGTGGTTACGTTTTCTATAGTAGACATAATTGATACGTTTGTTGTCTGTGATTCACACATTATTTTAAGTTTCTGTGGGTGAATTTTATTACAAAATATTCTGCATTTTTAAATACCATTTAATTATGGTTTGTTTCCTTCGGGATTATATCACCATGGGATTTTAATTTGGTATATACCCTAAAGGGCAGCATATTTTCAATTATGAAATATTTCCTCCAGAAACAAAAACGGTTCAATGATTTATTGCAGGATCTTATTATAAGGTGCCTCATACAAGTGAAATCTGAAATGCAATTGGCTTAACAGTATAGTATAGGCAGCACTAAAATACATGTGAACTGAGCATATGTGCCTTTTGCACAAAAATTATATTTATATACTTTCATCCTTTGCATAATACTTCAATTATTATATCTTGAAAAACTAACTTGGAAAGCTGAGAGCTATGAAACATTTACATTATTATCTCTTCAAAAAGTTCATTTTTGGACAAGTATCATTTGGATAGGGATTAACTTAATCAGAGATTTTGAATCTTCTTTACTTTAATTTTTAATCTCTTTTTAAAAATATGTCTGAATCTTAAAAAGGCCTAAACCTGTAGTCACAAAGCACTGCTTCAAAAAAAGGGAAAAAAAAGAAAAAAGAAAAAAGAAAGTTTTTAAAGCAGGCACCAGCTGTAAGAGAGATAGTGCAAGCAGCAGATTTGTGACAGAGTGGAGCATGAAACCCATCAGCTGATGAGTGAAAATCCCTGGTTTCTAATTAATCGAGGTACACAGGCCAAGGGATGAAGAGGATCAGGGAAATGAAATCAGGAAAAAGATACCATCAGTCATTTCTGCGGCCCATTGTCATACTTCAGAATCTGCTGTAATGAATCACTCAGGCATTCCACAGATACATTCAAATGGTGAAGAAAATTCATTGTCCAGTGAAGAGTGTTTGATAAAAATCTTTCTTTTCCCCCCTCTTTGTCAGAAGCCTATGATCAGAAAAGGAAATCCAGACAGCACAACAGGTGTGCTTTTGCAAGCCTGGTGAAATCTGCAAATGAACTGAGGTACTAAAGAAATTTTTTGTACTAAAATTTCTCCAAAATAAAAAAAAGGTATCTTGTAATAGTAGACAGTGGTAAAATGTACTGAAAAAAGCTAAAGATTAAGGGGATAAAAGGTATAAACATTCTTCTGGTTGGGAAGCTCCTGTCCCTATAAAATCTTCTTATATGAAAAATATGAGCAAATATTTTTGTAAAATATATTTGCAGAGTTTAACATTTCCAGACATGAATGTCTGCTTTGAAGAGATATTAATCCACAGGCTAGCTCTAATTTAAGAGAGCATTATACTGTACCTTTCAAACTTGACTGGAAAAAAAATTACTTACCTAAAAGAGAGCAGTTTCGTTTCCTGCTCAGATTTCCTGGTGTTTTTCACACAAAACAAGGGAAGTACATACCCCTGAGTATTGGGTTTCTATGTGCATTTCTCTCTATAAATTCTATTTAAAGGTCCCAGAATTCAGGACTGAATTTTACTGAAATTCTTTAAGGATTTTATACTGTCTTTGTTTTAGACAATATTGAGACCATTTTCCCTAGTACTGAATGTGAATTTTGCCTGTGGCTTAACTTTTTGACCCTGAACAATTCCTTTAGGCAGTTCAAAGTAGTGTGTGCCATTAGGTGACACCAGGAGATAATTGTTTTTAAATAATCAGGTGCTGTACTGAGACATATAAGGATGGCTGATTCATTTTAAATTTAATTACCATAATATAGGTTTTCACTGTCTATAATATCAATCACTAAGACACTTTATAGTTGATAATATTAAAATGGCAACAATAATGAGAATTCTACTTCATGATGAAAATAATTTTAATCATGAATAGATTACAAATCCATTTACTGTTACGGTTACTGAGAATTCTATTATCTAACTCCTATTGTGAAAGATGTTAAAACTTGTTTTCAGGAAATGTAAAAGATTACAGAAGTATACTGTCCATGTAAAGTTACAAGCACAACACAGTGACCAAGAACCTGTCTAACAACTGGAACTGTGAAATATGAGGCTTATAAGATTCTTATTGTCTCTGCATGAATAAGTATGTTCTTGTGCACACCCAGTTACAGGATCAATGCCTAAAATTGTAAGTTATTTGGGACTTGGATAATGGCTTCTTATGTGGTTGTATTGTACCTAGCAGTCAGACTACGAGACTGATTGGAAACTCTGGGTGCCACCTGAGAAGAAGTGTTAATAGTTATTTAAGAGGGAGTGTGGTATAGTGGCTAGGAAATGAGGCTGATACTCAGTAGAGCTGAGTTCTATTCCTGGCTGTACCAGTGACTTCAGACACATCACAGGATGACTATGAGCTGCCACTGTGATGTGGCTGTGGAAAAAGGCTAATGCAATCCTAGGATGCATTGGGTGAGGTATTTCTGATAGAGAAATGTTATTACCATTATACAGGGCACTAGTGAGACCTCATCTGGAATACTGTATGCTGTTCTGGTCTCCCATGTTTAAGAAAGTTGAATTCAAACTGGAACAGATGTAGAGAAGGGCTAGGATGATCAGAGGAATGGAGAACCTACCTTATGAGAGGAGACTTAAGAAGTTTGGCTTGTTTAACCTAACCAAACAAAGGCTGAGGGGAATATGGTTGCTCTTGGTTAATATATTAGAGGGATAAATCCCAGGGAGGGAGAGGAGTTATTTAAGTTAAGGGCCAGTGCTGGCACAAGAACAAATGGCTATAAACTGTCCATCAATAAGTTTAGGCTTGAAATTAGACAAAGGTTTCTAACCTTCAGAGGAGTGAAGTTCTGGAACAGCCTTCTAAGAGGAGCAGTGGGGACAAAAACATAACTGGCTTCAAGACTGAGCTGGATAAGTTTATGGAGGGGTTGGTATGATGAGATTGCCTACAATGGCATTTAGCCCATCTGTGACTACTAATAGCAAATATATCTAACAGCCAGAGACAGGGCACTAGATGGGGAGGGCTCTAAGTTATTATAGAGAATTCTTTCCCAGGTGTCTTGCTAGTGGGTCTCCCCAACATGCTCAGCCTCTAACTGATCACCATATTTGGGACTGGGAAGGAATTTTCTCCCCAGATCAGATGGGCAGAGACCCTGGGGGGTTTTCGCCTTCCTCTGCAGCATGGGGCTTGTTTTAATTACAGTAAACGGGGATTTGCTGTAACTTGAAGTCTTTAAATCGTGATTTGAGGACTTCAGTATCTCAGCCAGAGGTTATGGGTCTACTACAGGAGTGGGCGGGTGAGGTTCTGTGGCCTGCAATGTGCAGGAGGTCAGAGTAGATGATCATAATGGTCCGTTTTGACCTTAAAGTCTATGAGTTCACCTCTCTGTGCCTCTGCTTCCCTACCTACCCTTTGACTCTTAAGCCTGTAAGCAAACAATTAGTCATATTATTTGTTTATAATTCCTGGCACAATGGGTCCCCTATCTTGGTTAGGTCTTTAGGCACTACTGTAATATAAATAATAGTAATAATAGATTGGTAATGGGATATGAAACCTTTCACCTCTACATCCATGATCTGGATCTGGCCCAGGTTTAATAGTGTCCAACAATCATTGCGATTTAGTGGCCTGGCTGAATGAGTTGAAGGTCTCAATCCACTTTCTAGACAATTTGAAACAAAACAAAAACCACACACACCACACATAGTCCCAACTGGCATCTTTGCTGGCAGTGTCAAAAGGAAGGTTGCAGACAGAATGGGCATGGGAACTGATCAGCCTTCTCACCCTGGAGGTGGTCCTTCCAGGGCAGAGGTGGAGTAGCATGCACTGCTACTGTCCCTGTTCAGTGGATAAAGTACTTCAATATATAGGTGTCAGTCCATCACCTTTCATGAAATTCATTCCAATGTTAATAAAAACAAACAACAAACAAGCTGCTAAAGCAATTTATTATTAAGAGTTTTAGCAAGGGACTCCTCTTCTGCTACAACAAATAGCAGGATTTTTCATCATGCCAACTCATAGCTTGAAACAGAACATTATACATACACACACACACACACACACACACACACACACACACACATATATTATAACTCTGTTGATATAATAGTATTAGTTAAGAGCTCAACGGCGTTATTCTGGATTTGCATAAATGTATCTGAGAGCAGAATTTTGGACAGTTTCTTGTCTCAAAAATATCTGTTTGGTCTGTGCCTTTCTTTTCTTAAAGAAACTGATGAAAACTTAATACTGATTTGTCATGTATAACTGTGCAGTGGAATCAGATTTCTCTTTCCAGTTTCATCACTATTTCCAAATGGGGATTTTAAAAGATTGGAAAAAAATTAAAAACTTAGTAGAGAATCAGTTTTTATCATCAAAGTCAGCAGGAGCTCTCCTACTAGTGTGCAAACTGCGCCCCGCACTGGTCCCCTGCTTTGGAGGAACTCTATGAATAAATTAAATTTCTAGAGACTGCCAGCTTTGTAATCCTGGCCTACTGCTCTTGCAAAAACAGCTCTCCCTCCCTAGTTGCATAATTTTAGTCATTTTAGGGCTTCATTTTCTTTGTTTTATTTCTCTTGCAGACCAATGAATCTGGGGGGAAGGCCAGGGCCTCAGAAACCCCAAGCTATGCCTCATGATCAGCAGTAGGTAAGAAATAGTTAGAAATAAAAGCAGCAAGATATATTTGTAATGCATTCTGCTTATGGAGCATCACTGTATAATATAGGTGTTTGCATCCTAACTGGCAAAGATAATATCAATACCATCAGTAAATTGGATAATACAAATGGAAGATCAATCTATTTTTGACAATAAATTAGGTTTCTACTTTTTATTACAATGTCTTTGCATGCTTTTTGCAGAAATGTTGCTACTGAATCCTATTAAGCAATCAAACTTTAATCTAAACTATGAAACCATCATATTTTTTTTACTTTTGGTTTAAAAATGCATGAAAATGGAAAAAGAAAAAAATCTTGATAGGGACAAAGATGTTTATGGGGAAAAGTGAAAACATCGCTACCAACAAAACCTTCCTAGGCAACCTGTTTGGGAACTGGAAAGACCATTTGGAAAGATTTCATCAAAGTGATTTTCTGCAGATATCTCACAGGTGATCAGGATAACGCCCCACAGCTTCAGATATTCATCATATATATGTTTGCTTGAATCATGATCAGGGTGAGGTTTGGGACTTATGGACACTGAGATAGGATGTCACCTGAGACGAAATGCCTCGTAGAGGCCAGGAGAGAGAGGCGGGGAAGGGGGAGTAAGGGATAGTAGGAATGGACAGCTCTTGTTCCCAGCTCTAATATCCCAGTGCAATTATTTTGTGGCCATCCACTCCTTGCCTGCACAGGAGATAGGGCTATAAGTGTATGTTATTTTTTAATTACAAGGGGGTAGAAAAAAATCCTGATGATGGGCTAGAAGGTGCCATTGCATTGTTATTTTTTTCTCTCCCTTCGTTTGCTGATTATGTGAGCTGGGCTCCTTTGCTAGCCGATGATAAGCAGAATTTCCATGTTCTCTGCATAATTAATCCATCTCTGCCTCTCTTCATGCCAACTCGCCCGTTATCGCCGGCACATGCCTGAATTGCAAAAGAATCCGCTCTTCAATTGGAACTTATTGATATTCTAAGAAAAAAAAAAAGAGAGAAGGGGAAAAAACTGAAAATCCTTAAGTTTAAGCCGCAGATTTTTAAATGGATTAATTTCGCTGCAATCGCAGCCATCTAAGGCGGGAAGGCAGGCAGAGCAAATTGAAAGCATCTCCATGTTTGCAGAATTGGGTCCAGAATGCTGAAATGTACTGGCACAGCTCTCTTTTAAAGTCAGAAAATTACCATTCATTTACATCACATGAAATACTTTTTTATGCTAGAAATATTCAAGAGACATTCTTTAAATGCCTGCTAATGCTTGATAACATTTCTAACTTTCAACATTTTGCTAGACTTTGATATGACATGATAGGAATGCCTGCCAGTGAGGAATATTATATGTACTGGTAATCTCTTTTTATCACATATTTAGATTATATCATCCTCCTCTTAACCATCCTGAAGTAGTCTTTAAACAATGTACTCAGTGTCATAGGCTCTTATTTAGTATACTCATGCAAGCCAAAGTTAGTAGGGTATATTTAGACTTTGTCTACAATGGAATTATTTTTAAGTGCCAATGTATGTTAAAAATATAAAAGTTTATCTTTTTACACTCTTCACACAGTTAACCCTGACTTCATAGGATTCACTTTACGTTTAGAAATGTTGTGTCCATCTCATTTGTAACATATCGTTTTTGTTATTTTAATACCGTTTGTGTGGATCTTACTTACATTATGAGAGAACTCACCTATATTACATAGAAAGCTGGCATTACACTTTGTATATCAAGAGCTAGCGGAAAGGATGCTACCCACACCCTTCTCCCAAAATACTACCAGAACCTAAATATGCTGCTCTTTTTGCTTCTTTAATACAAAAGTCACATTCCTCATTTCCTTGACCCCAGGAAGCAGCAGCATTCGGCAAGACTGAGAGATGTTTTTTTTTTAATGGCTCAGCTAAGCTACAATGTATCTAGCACTCCTTGTCCATATGCTAGAAATCAGCAATTTATGCTGTTGTAGAAGGTAATGTTGACATTCACAGTTAACAGAGGGGAGGAGAAGTTGCTACAATTGACATAGACTACAAATGGAAATTTAGCTGTTTTGAAATCTTTGTCATTATTAAACAGAACTGATCCATTTTAAACATACCATAAGAATGAACTGCAAAAACATGAGAGACAGGCAGGTACATACCACAGCAAAAAATTGAAACAGCAAAACAATGATATTTGTGGAGACATCTGCTTCAGTTACAAAACAATGATTTTAATAACTGATGGGCCATCTCAGCATAAAATACCAGCATTTGTGAGAAAATCTGTGTAGCTAATAAGTAACTAAAATGTCAGTATTCTATGTTGTTTTCAGGCAATAAGCTGAACCACAGAGAAATGGCTCAGTCACTATGGTAGTAATTTAAGAAAAACAGCAAAAGAGAACAAAGAATTTACAGTCTCTTTCAAATGACTGAGTATTATAAGGCGTTGTTAAACTTGCAGATATTAGTGCTTACATTACAATATTGACAGTACAGTTTTTACCAAATGGTGTTGTTTTAAAGATTTATTTTGGAGGGAATATTCTTATGTTCACATATAGTTATAATAGCTGCTTAGCTGAATACTTAAAACCAAATTAAAAAGAAATGAATTAAAAACTTGAAAATATAGATTTAGCAAATGCCTGTAAACTATGAATAAAACAATTTCAATTACTTTTTCCACATACATCTATCACCTAAATATGTAAATTAAAAGCTATAGTTTCAAAGAATTAATTTCCAGTTGTGTAACACTTTCTGAGAACAGAATTTAGCTTTATTTTTTCTACCAAATGTTGAATTACTAAATATAACACAGAGTGTATCTGAAGTGCATATAACTACAGAACTCCCTCATCTAGGCTGAAATCCTGGCTCCACTGAAGTCAATGGCAAAACTGACATTGACTCCAATATGGCCAGGATTTACCTATAAAATAGATATAGGACTTAATCTAGTTCGCACTAACGTCATTGTCTGAACTCTCATTTACTTCTCTGGAAGTAGGATTATTTTCATAAAAAGCTGAATTGTAAACTTAAAGCATTTGCATTATTATATACATATATAAAAGTATTAGACACTCAAAACATGTTATATTTATTAAACAATAGAAATAAAGCACAGATAATAATTAATTACAATTTACTTATTACCATGCTGCTTATAGTGTGAAATATTTTTTTTGTGAATTTTCATTCTGTTGTTAAAACTTAAAAATGTAATAACATGCCATATTAGGAATTATTAAAATAGTTGTAGACCTGTAAATATTCAATCAATATTTTACATATGAGGGTACTAGTAAAGAAGGCTGCAGTTTAGTATCATGCAAATAGGACTTGTCGCACAGAAAAACTAAGGAATTCTTCCATTGCTGAAGAAAGGAAAATTCTTCCAATAATACTGCTGTTCATGTTTGGTATACACCAGTTGAAGGTAGTGTAAGGAGATAGTATAATTGACAAGAATGGCCCAGAGACCACAACTTTATTGAACGGCCTGGTGAAAATGAAGACTGTTTCTTGGAGCAATCAGTGGCTGCAGCTGATCTCCGAACCATAGACTGCCAATTGTTCTAAATGATAAACTGAAGACTTCTAGGTTTCCTTCTGGCCTGTATTCATATTGATCTGATCATGCAGTTTCCCAAAAGGTGGCCAGTGGTCTTCAACCATAAGCCACCAAATGCTCCTCCCCAGTACAGAAGCCTAAAGCAGACACAAACTAAATGCTTGAAATCTACCAGTCTAGAATTCACTGTCTTGAGTGAACACAATCCCAAAATACCTAACTGGGAGACAAAGACTGCCTTAATTTAATTGCCAGTTGGTTTGCAGATATTCCCTGCAAGAAGTATCTTGAAAATTTCCAATAAATAAAATAACATAAGTAACTGCAATATCAACTTAAAGAATGATAAAGAAAGGAAAACACATTACATTAGTAAAAACAAACATACATCAAGTAACACAAGAAATTCATGTAGTTCACATAACCAACCACAATAAATGATCATTTGGCTCCAGCAGGCAGGAGAGTATGTGCTATAGAAGGAAAGGAGAGCCAAAAGGGCCTCTTCTGTAGCATCCCTTAAGAGGGGAGATCCTCCCAGCTCCATCAGGCAGTCTTAGGGCCCAGAGGGCAACCAATCGGATGGCTGAACACAAAATTGAGCTAGGATTAGTTTATGGATGTGTGGGCACCTAGAGTTCTCTCTGGGCAGTGACAACAAGAGCAAGATGGCCTTGCTGCCTTGAAATAGGGGAGCAGCCTGGCGGGATGGAATATTATCATCTATTTTATTTTCAATCTGATTTGCATCCCTATTTTATTACTTATGCAAAAACGAGTCTCTCAAAATGTACCCCGTAAGCTACTTATGAGTACCCCTAATACTTATGGTGAGCTACTCTGAACATAATAAAACAATATTTTTGCCAACAGTTACCGCACATCTGTATGTGAAGTAACACAAATTTTCCCTAAATGCAGAATGAAAAATAAATTACAGATACTAGAGTGTGGTCAATGTGACTTTTTTTAATGGTTAACATTGTATCTCACAATTATAGATCCCAGAAGCTTTCTTCCCTTTTTTCAACCTGCAGTGAGAAGGAATAAAGTGTGTCTAATTCTAAATTCCTTAGTTCTACCAAAGATAGCATATATAGTCTCTAAAGGACATTCAATGAATGCCAGAATCTCTCTTAAGGAGAAGGAGGAGATGAGCAGTAAAATGTTGAATTGACTTGGAAGGTACAACTGGTTTTCAGAACAAAAACTGGTACAAAACTACAAAGGCCTTGCCCACACTGGGAATAAACTAGACCTTTCAGTGGTAGAAATTATAGTATGGACATGTAGGCATTTTTACCACTGTGTCAGCTAATCCTACACACTAGTTGAGCTGAACTGCTGCAGGAAAATACTTACAAATTTTCCCAGTTTAAATACATCCACAAATGTGTTTTGTTTTGGTTTGGTTTTTTGCATGAAAAAAACACAAACTCACACAATCTTTTGCAAATTTTTGTGTGCAGAGATGAAATGCATGATTTATTAGAACCAGAAAAGCTGTCTGCTTTATGTATTCTCCTCAAAATTCTAGTATTTGTTGAGAGCCAAATACAACAAAATAAGAAGCCACAATCCTTGACCAAAGGAACAATATAACTTGGCCATGAAAGAACAATTGAAAAATGTAAAATACATTAGCTGATGATAGAAGATTGAAGTGCATAAACGTGCAGTACTGGTTGAGGTGCTTTCCAGAGGATTATTTCAAGGAGGGGCTTGAAGATAGAGTGGGAGGTTGCTTAGCACACAAGAAGAGGGAGACCTTTCCAACTTTAAGGGGCAGCATGGAAAAAGACACCAAGTTGACACAGATATCAAGAATGATTATGTCAGGTTTCTACTACCCTGAGGAAGGGAGATGGGCTCTGACAGGGTCACTGACTCTTTTGTATAGATGAAACCGATGAACTGGTTATGGAGGGGTTCCTTGTAGATTCCACATTTGTGTCACTTCTTTGTTTGTTTACACACATGTTTAAAAAATGAAGCAAAAACCACTAGAGGAAAACTTTCCATTCAAGATTTGCTGAGAGGCAGAACAAAGAGTAGAGAGAGAGAAGGCAGAGCCATAGACCACTGTGGAATTGCCAAAATTTGACAAATCACAATTGGTCTCTCTGCATAGCTGAGAGTGCAAGAGGAGCCCAAACTGCCTGAATCTGAGGCATCTAATGAGCAGAAACAAAGTAATTTCAAAATATTAACACAGGAAAATCAAATTCTCCAGAGCTACTCAGAGCATTTCCTCTGGGTCATTGTAGCTCAAAACAAAAGTAAAGCTAAAGCCTACTCAGAACTGAACATATTTTTTATTTTTCCATTTGAAACATGGGATTATTTCCTGCAGGCATTTGGAAGGAGAGTGTACGCAGGACCTTGGTTGCCAGTAAAAATTCCAATTTTGGAAGCCATCATCAGTCAGCATGAAAATGGGTCCAGTTCTATGGAAATTAGCTCATTACTATTATTTTCTTGCTGGCAACTGCACAATTTGTGCTTTTTGAATTTTGAAAAGCAGGACATGAATTGCAAAGAAAAAAATTAGTTAAACTGTTAAACAGTCAGTTGTTAATTACTGACGAATCCAAACCTATGTCTGGAATAACATACTCAGACATCCAGCTGAACCTCGGGCCATATGCGATCCTAGATCCCCATGTGTGGCTCCAGCTCCTGTCAAACACAGCACTGAGTAAAAAATTTAGCATACAAAAATATTAGCCGTTGATATGGTGATACTCTAATGATCATAATTAATAGCTGAAATCTATCAGCATCACAGTAAACAGTGACTGCTGTAGAAAACAAGTTAAATATTCACTCTGAATTGTGATCATGTTTCATTCTCTTCACTTTGTTTTGTATAGGATTGACCAGTAACTACATTACTGTTTCTTTAACAGGGTGCTTACTTATGGAGATCTCGCTTGTTACCTCATCAAAATACAGTATTTTTCAGCTGCAGTATATCGAATGTTTAATGGTTTAATTAAATAAATGAAGGTTATGCTCTCATTCTGATTGATCCCGAGGTGTGATACTTAGTGGAATAAAACATAAAGACGAATCAGATACAATGTAGTAAATTTTAACTGCGTAATTCCAAGAATAATAATACTGCTAAAAATATTATTCCCTCAAGAGCAAGAAGTCATTTACCTTTAGCTCTAGCTTTCAGCTTGGTCCTACATAAGCATTCAGTTATAATTTATTATAATGGTATTCTTTACTTATATTTTTCAAACACAGATCATCTAGATTAAAAAGTATACACTTGTTTAACTAAATCACATTTATTTTACACTATATTCTTGTAACCTAAATTAAAAAAAAAAACAGAAAGGCAAGTTGCCATGATGCTCAAGGCAACATCTTTGATGAAAGGGTTATTGTGGTTCGATAGGGTACAATGAAATGACAGGTATGAGTGGCAATTTATCATGCTCACCCTTAAAAATTCAGTATATGCTTATGTGAGCATATTTGCAAACATATTTAATGTTTAAGCAACTCATCTTTGCAACTGTTAGCTAACCTAACAAAACTATACCTAAACTCTAAGATTGAATTAGTTATGTGATTTTTCACATTTGTGTGATCTTTACATTACTAATCATATATTGAAACTATTGAACTGCAAACATGTTGCAGTAATACTGGGCCAGATTTTTAGAAAAGTTAGGTACCTAATTTGGGCTCTCATTTTCTCTGATTGCATGAGCCTAACTTGCAGCTACAAATGATTACATCTTAGATCAGCAATTTAGCTTGGGCCATAATTAAGTTCATGTAATAATTTAGCTAATGACTTTAGTCCTGCAAACAGCTCCATTCAGGTACAAGGGTTTGCCTATGCAGAGCTCTTTGCAGGATTGTGTTCTAAATTATGCAAGTATTTTGCATACTCAGTTGTGCACCTAACTTGTTTGAAAATGTGTCCAACATCGAATATAAATTACGAGTTTTACCTGAGAAAGGACTGCAGGGTTGGGACCCAAAAATCCTGAGCAACTTTCATTAAGATTGTTTTTCTTTATGCCTTATATTTCCTTAAATCCTTATTTATGCAAACAACACACAGGTAGTGTACCCACATTTAAATAACAGAACAATAAACAGCTAAGGAATAATGCAGTTGGGCAAAGCAGAAATTCATGAGGCAGAAAATACTATACTGGCAAGCTTGCTGTTGTACACATTTTAAATTCCTCTAGTTTTATTGGAAAATAAAAAGTGCTTGATATACAAATACATTAAGCACTAGATTGTATGTGATTCAAGTACTTTGATTTATAAACAAATGCTTTATGATTTGGGCTGATAGTCATTATGCAACTAGTCAACATTGTATTTGAAAAATATGATGCTGAAAGAAAGATTAATATATTAGCTTTAAAAATAGATATTTACATGTTCACCTCCTGTGTTCATTAAAGTATATATTTTCATACAGAAAATAGTAATGAAAAATTCTGTTTAAAGCACAAATCCTAAGCAATTCATTTTCCATTTTAGCAGCAGAGTTTCAGTGATCACTGTGAGCTTTATTATTGCTTTATTTCCAGGAATTATTAGCTCTTTCTTAAATTGTTCTGTTGCAAATTTTAAACATATGATATTTTATATTACAATATTAAATAGAAAGCTGAGAATTGCAAGATAGTTTACAAGTAGAACTAGTATTACACTTCTTGTAACATCTTTCCATTAAAATGTTTACAAGCTGGATTAATTGCTTCATGATAAATAGTCCTTTAAAAAACTTGTTATTTTCCATGCAGCATAACGTAAATACCTTATAATATATCAGTATTAGTCTGTTTTGAAATATCTGTTTTCTCCCCAAAAGTATAGAGTAGATACACATGCTGCATTCTAATGCTCTATTTTATACCATAATAGTTTCACAAATCAAGGAACTTTAAGGAACCAATACAAATGTATTTGCAGTTTGTATGGAAAAAAAACAAACCGATTCTGGGAGCCCAACACTTTTATAATAAACTCGTAGATTGTAAAATATATATACAAATCACATTATAGTAATAGCACACTATTTTGTCACTCAAATGCTATTTTGATGGGTACCAATATAGAAACTTCAATTGAAATCCCTGAAATGACTGATCAAAATTTAAATATTATACAGATTTTCTAATTCTAGATGAAATTCGTACTGAAAGCGATGATAGTTAGCAAGTATTAATTTTCAAAACTATATATTTGTATATAAAAATGAAAAGATGTAGTAGTATTGTGTGGTTTTGTATTCAGATAACCTCTTTATTATTAACAACCAATTGTGAATATTAATTAGATTATTCATCTGTTTCACATCTATCTACACATATCTTCAAAAAAAAAAGTATATTAACATCTGAGACTAAAAACCTGGCACAGAAATTATATTCAGCATGTTTTTGAAAATACATTTTACACTTAATATTTGTATAATTCAGTGAATATGTGAATTAAGTTATTTCTGCAGCAAATGTAATTAGGACATTATTCAGTTAGAATGGACTAAATTCAGTTAGACTGGACTAAATTCAGTAAGAAATAAGATTTTTGCAGCTGTTGGCTGCTAGTACTAGGAGGTTGTTGCCTCTTAGGACTCAAGCAAATCCTGATTCGGGAGACAAAAATGTCTTTTTACCTTGGACAGAAAATTATATTTTCAATTTTCTGCATCTATGTATGCAGATTGTCTAGATCTTTTGCATCCAAATGTCACCCCTATCTTGCATATGTGATGATGAAAATGGCCATCAGTTGATGACATCAGAAGGACTTCACTAAAACCCTGATCCCTCAAAAAGTACTTAAGCAAGGGCCTGATTCATGTTCTATTCTATATTGGCTCTTATACCACGCTCATCATCATAGTATCTAAGCTTTCAGTATTGTATTAAGCAACTTGACTGCACATATGTCTTATTTGTTCTCTCAACCCTCTCCACAGGGAGAAGCACATGCAGTGGAGTGTCTTGTTTTGATAGATTTTTTTAAAAAAAACTATACATGATACTATGTATTTATAGTAGAGACGGTCAAAGAAATGTGCCTTGCACTTGTAGCAGAAGGTGGTGATATCTGTGATGGTCCTTATTTCCTCTGGGAATTCATTCCACAGTCTCAAGTTTAAAACAAACAAAAGGAAGTATTGTTTCACACAACACAGAGTCAATCTGTGGAACTCCTTGCCAGAGGATGTTGGGAAGGCCAAAACTATAACAGGGTTCAAAAAAGAACTAGATACATTCATGGAGGATAGGTCCATCAATGGCTATTAGCCAGGATGGGCAGGGATGGTGTCCCTAGCCTCTGTTTGCCAGAAGCTGGGAAGCAATGGATCACTTGATGATTAGCTGTTCTGTTCATTCCCTCTGGGGCACCTGGCACTGGCCACTGTCGGAAGACCGGATACTGGTCTAGATGGATCTTTGGTCTGACCCAGTATGACTGTTCTTATGTTCAGGCTGGCTCTCAAGAAAGCACTGTCTCCCTTATTGTAGGGACTTCTGTTTGTGCCAGAAAAGTATAGTTGTCAACCATGATCTTCGTCCTGGAGGTTTACATGGTCTTTTAGATATCCTGGGCCCAAGCCATGGGGTGCCTTGAAGTTAAAGACTGAGGCCTTAAAGCTGATTAGAAATCCTATGGTAAGCCAGCATAGAGTGGAGGACAGGTCTGATGTGCTCACAGTAGCCTGTGTTGTGAGGAGGCAACCTGCAACTTCTGTACTAGATGAGATTTCTTAAACACTGAAAGTTTCAGGTCCAGGTATATTGCATTGCTGTAGTTGAACCAAGAGGAGACAAGGGCATGAATAACTGAGGCCAGGTCATCATCTGCCAGGATGGGATAGAGTCTCCTAGCCAACCAGAGATGATAGAAAGCATTACTCATGAATGCTGCTGTGTGAGAGCTTAGCATCTGTGAGGAATCCACGAGTACTCCTAAACCATGGACTGAATTGACCAGTTGTGGGTGTGGACCTTAAGCTAAAGGAGATTGCACCGTGGCTGGAAACCCTTCAAAATGCTTTCCTGTGCCCACCAGCATCACATCTGTCTCACTCAAATTCAGCTCCAGCCAGCTGTTCTTAAAAAATTCCATTGAAAACTCATTGAAGCCAATGAAAACATGCCCATTGACTTGGGGGGATTTTGGATCAGGCCTTATGTGCATAACTGTAAGCACATAAACAGTCTTATTGACTTCAGTGGTATTGCTCACATGCTGGAAGTTATGCACGTGCTTTGCGAGATAACTTAGGTCTGAACAATCAGCATCTTGCAAGATTGAGTCCTAAGTGCTATGCTAGATCAGAATCTAAGCATCCACTGAAGTCCATTAAAGGAGAGCTGGATTCTCTTGAACTGACCGCCCAAATTAGCTGTGGACATATTAAAGCAGTAAGAAGAATTATAACATTAAAAATATACACCATGTAGAAAAAAGGTAGTTAATGCACCATTTGGTGACTTCCTGGAGGCATGCAGTTAGAAACACTGATCTGGAAGTTAAGTAATAGAACTTAGACCTTAATTTTAAGAAATATTTTAAAAGTAAAATGATACTTAAATAGAACCATGGAATAAAAATATCTTTTGATGGCACGTGGTTCATTTTTTGATCCTCCTGTACCAGGCTGGTGGAGTGTTAAGGCAGAGAAATTTAACCTTAATTCTCTATCCATGGCGCCTTCTCTAGGAAGTATCAGAAAAACAAAGATATTTTCAGAGTAACAGCCGTGTTAGTCTGTATTCGCAAAAAGAAAAGGAGTACTTGTGGCACCTTAGAGACTAACCAATTTATTTGAGCATAAGCTTTCGTGATAGCTGGTAATAGCAGGAGAGTGGGGTGGGAGGAGGTATTTTTTCATGCTTTTTTGTGTGTAAATAATAAGATCTTCTATACTTTCCACAGTATGCATCCGATGAAGTGAGCTGTAGCTCACGAAAGCTTATGCTCAAATAAATTGGTTAGTCTCTAAGGTGCCACAAGTACTCCTTTTCTTTTTAAAGATATTTTCATGGCCTGCATGAGTTTCCTACTGAATACCTTGGCCTAATACTGAACAGAAGCCATTTCCAATACCTTACATGGCAAATAAGACCATGCAGCATTTCTGCTTGATAAAGCTCTTGTTAAAATAGAAGTTGTCTCTGTTTGAGAAGTTGTCCTTCTTCCATGAGAGAACACTTAAATAGAACTCTTGGAAAAGACAGAAGTAAACAACAAAGTATATTTTATAGTATACAATATATCATAAACTATGGAATTTGTTAAAATAAATGCTATTTTGAATAATAAAACTTCTAAAATTTTGAAGCATTACATAATTTGCATCTTAGATTTATCATTAATAAATATATAAATCATAAATCATTTATTCATACAGTGTAATGTAGCAGTTTATTACCTACTCTGTGAATTTTGTAATCAGGGAATCCCCTGATGAAAAAATAGCACAATATTAATTACTAGCACCATCTGTGCTAAACAATAGGGAAAACAATATTTTAATACAATGACTTCATGCATGTCAGTTATCTTCAACATTAAACACTGCAGTTTTGTTGATGTAGTTTACCTGTCTACTCATTTAAATAACTGATGTTCTTACAAAGGTTAAAACTATGAATAAATGAATTACAATGATATATAAGGAAATATACTAATAGGTCCTACATGGATCAAGCTCATTCATCAATGATATGTGTATGCATAGATGTGTGTATACACACACACACACACACACACACACACACACACACACACACACACATTTACTGTGCCACCTGCCAGCTTTGTTCAGGGTTTCTGTCTTTCTGAAATTAAAAGCACTGTAATAATTGGATCCTCATAACAGAAATGTGAAAGCATTTGACTATTGGAGAGAGATCATGTGTGATATTCTTTGAGTGCTTGCACATGTCCGTTCCATTGTAGGTGTGTAAACATCTTGTGCACAGTTGTTGGAGAATTTTTTTCCCTCAGCTGTACCTGTCAGGGTGGTCCAAGCACCCTCTGTCACCACACGCCACCACATGCCGGTATAAGAGGTCAGAGCTGCTCCTGATCCCCTGCAGTTCCTTCTTACCACGAGCAACAGTTTTTGAAACAATTCCAGACTTCTTGCAGCAAGTGCTTCCCTCACTCTGTTCTGTATATATCCTGTTGTTGTTAGAAATTAGTTAGTTTTAGCTCGTTTTCAATGCTAGAATTTGGTTTAATGTCTTTTTTTTTACTACTTCTTATTTTTTAGTACTAGGATTAGTACTGGAACAGTGCCACACTCCCTGGGGTTTCAGTCCAACCAGACTTGCGCTAACGCTCTGCCTGTTAGCAACCCACACCCAGGCTGCTTACAATGTTTGGGAGAACCCCACATTAGCAACAACCGTCATATGTCTAAAGGATTCACGCCCCACTCAAAGAAAGACAAAGCAGGGAGGCCCAAGTGCTTACTTCTGGAGGCAGCACTTTGCCATCCACAGGAGTCATCACATGGAGAAAGCGCCCCAAGTACATCAGCTTAACTGCAGAGTGCCCCTCCAGAGATGTCTGTGGCTTCTCGGTCCCATTCACCAGTACAGAAGAAAAGTTTTAGGTCTTGCTCAGGTTTGGTATCTTGATCAAGTGTGTCAGTACCAAAGCCAAGTGCAGGCAGAGACTCTGCAAACCATTTGGGGGAGAGGTTCTCCCTGGAGCACACGTCACCTAGGAAGGGGGTATCGTTGCCTCTGAAACCTGTGCTAGGTCAGTTAAGGCTGTCCCCTGAAAGATCTTTGTGAAGCCATCAGATAGTGCCGCTCCCAATCACTCTGGAGGCACACATAGCTGCCAGGGACCTTCTTAGCCTCTCAGTACTGGTATCGCTGGCAGTACAAGAAGGTTACCAATGCCTGCAGATCCTACCTCACCACATCAAGAGGCTGTGGTACCATTACCTTCCAAGCATCCACAAAAGCTAGTGCAGTTGAGAGGCAACTTGACCATGGTATCCCCGATACAACCATCCCCTAGCTCGGGGTACCTCTCTCCACTCCCAACTGGTTCTGCCCCTTCATTGTCAGAAGTATCAGACACTTCTTCAGACTTAGAGGTGAGGTCATCTGTATCCCATCTAGAACAGGGAACATACCCCCCATCAGTGTCTTGTGGACCATCCATCGCCACACAGCAACCTCAGCACCGGCCTCCTTCTAAGGATCAAGAATTAGGGCAAGGATGTGTCCCAGACCCATATCAGTTGGCTGTTCTGGAAATAGTGCAGCATCCCCCCTCCAGCTAGGACTTCCCCTCAACAGCATCATTCACTGTCTTCAAGAGCGCTGTGAGGGTATCGGCACCAAGGGCATTATTCTCCAGTTCCCAATACCAATGTTGGTACTGACCAGCCAGAAGTCACTCAGGCAGCTTCTTCACTGCAAGACATAGATCAGTCACCACCTCAAAAGTCTGTGGCATCCTCTTCCTCATCACCAGATAAGGCTGTTGAGCTGGAAGGTGATTCACCACTACCAGAGGACCACAGAGCTCACTGAGATCTTTTGAGAAGGGTGGCCTCTGTGCTTAACATTAAGGGAGAGGAGGTGTTTGAAAGGTCTCACAAGTTGGTGGACATTGTGGTATCGGTGGCCTCTGCCAGTGTGGCTCTGCCAATTAACGAAGACACTATGGAGCCAGTCAAAGCACTTTGGCAGATACCCCCCTCCTTGTCTTTCCCAAAAAAATGAGCTGAGAGGAGGTGTACTATGTCCCCTTTAAGGTATATGACCATTGTTACTCTCAACGTCCCCTGAATTCCCTTGTAGTGGCAGTTGCCAACGAGTGGGAGAGACAAGATGAAGGCAAAGATTCAAAGAGGTTGGATCTATTTGGTCGCAAACATTATTCCTCAGGAAGTCTGTAACTCAGGATTGCAAACCATCAGGGCAGGCCTGAGGCACTATGACTTTACTCTCTGGGAAAACGTTATAAAATTTAGAGAGAAGTTACCAGAGGCCTGTAGGCAGGAGTTTGCAGTAATGGTGAAAGAGCGGGTAAGCGGGTCATCAGCACTGCTCTCCAGGACAGTTAGTGCAGATGCTTAAACCATGGCATCAGCTATTACTATGAGAAGGTGTTTGAGGTTTGAATCATCTGAGTTACAGTAGAGATCCAGCAGACCATTCCGGACCTCCCTTTTGAAGGTCCCTTATTTTCAGAAAAAATAGATGACAGGCTCCATAGCCTAAAAGATTTCCGGGCAACACTAAAATCTCTTCAAATCTATAATCCAGTAAATGAAACCGTTTTGTCCACAGCAACCATACAGGCACCAAGTTTTTGCTCCCTGATTCCAAGATCCTCCCAGGAAAAGGGCAGGGGGGTTATAGGAGGTGTGCTCCACCATCCTCCTCTTCAGCATCAGTGAGCTCATCCCATCCAGCCGCCTCATTCAAACAGCCATTTTGATGGGTTGGTCCAGGGCAGTGTACCAGTTGTAGTTCCATCATTTCCCCAATTTTTGTTTACCAATCACTTATCCCACTTCCTAAGTGCTTGGGTCTGGTAACTTCGGATCAGTGGATCTTAAGCATGGTGGAACTGGGATATACCCTCCAGTTCATTTCAATCCCTCTTCTCCAGCCCCCCTTTCATGTCCCTCTTCACAAGATTGTCCTTCAACAGGTGGTCCAATCTCTTCTTCAGGCAGGGGCCATAGAGGAAGTCCCATTGTGCCTCAGGAGGAAAGACTTCTATTCCTGTTACTTCCTCATTCCCAAGGCAAAAGGGGATCGCAGGCCTATTTTAGATCTAAGTGAGTTGAACAAATTCCTGAAGAAAATAAAATTCGTCATGGTTACCCTAGCTTCATTTATTCCCTTCCTGGAACAGGGGGACTGGTATGTTGTCCTCATCTTAAATGAAACTTACTTCCATGTCATAATACACCACAACCATTGGAAGTTTTTCAGATTCTTGGTGAATGGGTACCCTTGTCAGTGCACAGTTCTTCCATTCAGTCTTTCAGCTGCTCTTTGGGCGTTTGTGAAGTGCATGACAATGGTGGCAGCATATCTATGAAAATTAGGAGTCCATGTACTCCTGTACCTGGATGCCCGGTTGATCAGAGGTTGGTCTGAGGCTCAAGTGTTATCCAGCATATCCACTGTCCTCACCATGTTCAACACACTGGGACTTCTAGTAAATTGCGTCAAATCAATCCTAAAACCAGTACAGAGAATAGAGTTCACTGGGACAGTCTTAAACTCCACAAAGGCTAAGGCCTTGGTACTGCAATGTAGGTTCAAAATATTATGAGACCTAGTGCTGCGGCTGAAAGCATACCCTCTCACCACAGCACGCAGCTCTCTCAATCTCCTGGTCCACATGGCACCTTGTATTAGTTCAGCACACCAGCTGTATCTCAGAAAACTGCAGACCTGGCTAGCTTCAGTGTATGCCCCAAGTCGTTATCATTTGGACAAAGTGGTTTGAGTGCCAGTGTCAGTTTTTATCATCTCTGGACTGGTGGATGGATTCTCTGAAAGTTTGCAAGGGGGTCCTGTTTGTTCCCCCTCTACCAACCCTCATTCTAGTCACAGATACATCATTCCAGGGTTGAGGAGCTCATGTGGGGTCCCTACACACTCAAGGTGTCTAGTCATCTCAAGACCTAAAGACTCATATAAATGTCCAAGAGCTAAAAGTTATATGTCTAGCCTGCTTGGCCTTCCTCCCCCACATAATAGGAAAGAATTTATTTTCTAACAGACAACTCTGCAGCTGTGTAATACATAAACATGCAGGGTGGAAGAGTTAAAAGCCCGAGTATGCAGTTTTCCACAGGCATAAGGTTTATTTTCACTCTCACCCAAACTTTCTCACTAAGGTAGTCTCTAATTTTCACGTTAACCAGGCAATCTATTTGCTGACTTTCTTTCTGAAACTTCATGCTGTTACAGATGAAGAGAGAGACTGCATCCACTGGATGTGAGAAGGGCTCTAGCTTTCTATCTGGAGTGTACTACATCCTTTAGGTCTTCTACTCAGTTGTTTGTTGAGATTTCAGACAGAGCTAAGAGCAGTCAAGTGTCTACTCAGAGGCTTTTATCCTGGATCTCCTCATTCTTTCGTTTTTGCTACCAGTCAACTAATATAGTTCCACCAGCTGGAGTACTGGTACATTCTACTAAAGTGCAGCAACATCAGCGGCTTTCTTGGCGCAAGTACCCATCATAGACATTTGTAAAGCAAGAACTTGGTCATCTGTCCACACTTTTGCTTTTCATTAAGCCATTTCCCATCAGTCCAGGGATGATTCCAGTTTCTGATGGGTTGTCTTACAATTACTGTTCAGGTGGACTCCGAGCCCACCTCCACGTTTGTCTGCTTGTGAGTCACCTACAGTGGAATGGGAACGTGCAAGCACTTGAAGAAGAAAAAATGGTTACCTACTTTTCTGTAACTGTTGTTCTTTGAGATGTGTTGCACGTGTCCATTCCACAACCATCAGAGTCTATCCAGTATGAAGGAACTGAGCAGGGTTGGGTGGTGGCTCTGGGCTCTTACACTAGCAAGCAGCGGCTCTTGGCAACAGAAGGCTCTCAGACCACCCCAACAGGTTCTTTGGAGGGAAAAAATTCTCTGAAAACTGTGCACAAGACACGCACACACCTACAATGGAAATTTACAAAAAATTAAAATGTTAAATAAGTTTGGTCCCAACACCGATCCCTGAGGAACTCCACCAGTAACCTGCCTCAGCCTGATAGTACACCTTTCCATATGACTTGTTGTAGTCTCCCTTTTAACCAGTCTTCCTTACCCACTAGTCTTCCTTATCTACCTTTCAATTCTCATATTAATCCCCATTTTCTCCAATTTAACTAATAATTTCCCATGTGGAGCTGTATCAAATGCCTTACTTAAATCCAGGTAGATTAAACCTACTGCATTTCCTTTGTCTAAAAAATCAGTTATCTACTCAAAGAAGGTGATCAGGCTGGTCTGGCAAAATCTACTTTTTGTAAAACCATGTTGTATTTGATCGCAATTATCTTTTACCTCTATGTCCTTAACTACTTTCTCTTTCAAAATTTATTCCAAGACTTTGCATAAAATTGAGGTCAAACTAACAGGCCTGTAGTTTCCTGGATCACTTTTTCTCCCTTTCTTAAAAAGTACTATATTAGCAACCCCCAAGTTTACAGATTCATTAAAAATTCTTGCTATTGGGATTGCATTTTCATGTGCCAGTTTCTTTAATATTTTTGGATGGAGATTATCTGGGCCCCCAGTTTAGTCTCATTAAGCTGTTTGAGTTTGACTTCCACCTCGGCTGTGGTCATTTCTACTTCCATATCCTCGTTCCCATTAGCCACCCTGCCACTACTCCTAAGCTCTCATTATCCTTTTTAAAAACTAAGACAAAGTATTTGTTTAGGTTTTGGGCCATGCCTAGATTATCTCCACCCCACTGTCAGCGCTTAGTCGTCTTCTTTCCTTATTTTCTTTTTATTTATATGGCTATAGAACCTTTTACTGTTGGTTTTAATTTCCATTGCAAGGTCCAAACCTGCTTGGCTTTTAGCAGTTCTCACTTTATCCCTTCACTTTCTGACCTCCAAGAGGTAGCTTTCCTTGTTGATCCATCCCCTCTTCCACTCCTTGCTGGCTTTCTGCTTTCTCTTAATAACCTGTTTGAGATGCTTGCTCATCCAGCTTGGTCTGCAACCCTTCCCTACATATTTTTCTCGTTGCTTGGCATGCAAGCTACAGATAGTTTCTGCAACTTTGACTTAAACAATTCCAAGCCTCCTCTGCATTCAGAGTTCTTCAGTCCAGTCCTCTTCCCTAATTCCCTTAATTTTTTAAAGTTTGCCCTTTTGAAATCAAGGACTCTAGTTTCAGATCTATTTTTGTTTATCCTACCATTTAAACTAAACTATCTCATGATCACTTAAACCAAGGTTGTCCCCTACAACCAGTTCTTCTATGAAATCCTCACTACTCACCAATACCAAATCTAAAATGGCATCATCCCATGTTGGTTCAGCCACTGTTTGGTGAAGAAATCTGTTAGCTATCACATCCAGGAAAATCTTGGCCCTACTATTATTAGTAGCACTTGTCCTCCAATCTATAGCTGGGAAGTTAAAGTCTCCAATAATCACACAATTCCCAGTAGTATTTATTTCATTAAAAACTTTAAAGAGGACTCTATCCATATCAAAATCAGATTCTGGGGTCCGCAGCATAGCCCAAACACTATGCCAGGGAACCTCTGGTAGCTTTCTTCCCCAAGGTGCTTTTGACCCAAACAGACTCTATTTTATCCATTCCATTACTTCTAATTTCTTTACAGTTTACCTGATCATTAATATACAGTGCTACTCCACCAGCTTTACCTATTTCTGTCTTTCCTGAACAGCACATACCCTTCAACACCTATACTCTAGTCATGTCTATTATTCCACCATATTTCTGTTATCCCTATAACATTTGGTTTTACTTTCTGCACCAGTAGTTCTAGTTCCTCCATTTTGTTCCCCAGGCTCCTTGCGTTGGTTTACACCAGTGGTTCCCAAACTTGTTCCGCCGCTTGTGCAGGGAAAGCCTCTGGTGGGCCAGGCCAGTTTGTTTACCTGCTGCGTCCACAGGTTCGGCCGATCGCGGCTCCCAGTGGCCGCGGTTTGCTGCTCCTGGCCAATGGGAGCTGCTGGAAGCGACGTGGGCCGAGGGATGTACTGGCCACCGCTTCCAGCAACTCCCATTGGCCTGGAGCAGCGAACCGTGGCCAGTGGGAGCCATGATCAGCCGAACCTGCGGATGCACCAGGTAAACAAACCAGCCCGGCCCGCCAGTGGCTTTCCCTGCACAAGCGGCGGAACAAGTCTGGGAACCACTCGTGTACAAACATCTTAGTTGTTTCTGGTTGGCGCTGCCCAGATTCCTCACCCAATAGGTTACAGTCATTCTATTAACCAAACTGTTAGCTTCACTGGTATCAGCACTATCTTTCTTTTTAAGGTCCATTCTCCTTTCCATTGCTGTTCCTTTCTCCATTGCTGTATTCTCTCTTTTTTATTTTCTTCCCAGTCGATATTATAATCAGGCATGGAGATTACATGAGCATCTCCCAACCATCTCTCCCAAGTTCCTCATTTAAAGTCCTTTTAATCAGCTGTACTAACCTCCATCCCAGTCTATTTCTCTCCCTACTCAGATGGAGTCCATCCCATGAGAACAGTCCTCTGTCCATGAAGGCCTCCAAGTGGATGAACATCCCAAAGCTCTCCTTATGGCATCGCTGCCTGATCCATCTGTTGATTATCACAGTCTTGTCTTGCCTTCATTCTCCTCCTGTAGGGACAGGTAGAATCCCACTGAAGATCACCTGAGCCTCCATTTCTTTAAGTGTCTTCCCCAGCCTGGCATAGTCTCCCTGGATACATTCCAATGACAATCTAGCTGCATCATTTGTTCCCACGTGAAGGACAATCAGTGGATTCTTTCCTGCTCCCATTAGGATCCTCTTCCGCCTCAGGTCCACATCCCGTATCTTAGCTCCCGGCAGACAGCACACCCTTCTGTTTTCTAGATCAGGTCTGGTGACAGGCCTGTCTGTTTTCCCTGTTTTCAGCTGCCTTCTGTACCACTGCTCCTGTGCTGCCTCCTGACTGCTTGGCTGCCTTTATAAGCACCTAATCAGGGAAGCCCCACTCCCTAATTAATCAGGACTCTGCTTCTCTCATAATACACTTCGCTACGAGTCCCTGGAAACTGAACCAACCCTCCCCCCCACAAAAACACAAAACACACAAAAACTCACTTCCCTTAAGGACCAGGGGCTTGCCTTCTCCCTTCTCATCCAACAGAACTCCCACTCAAACTCACCTGTTTTCAGCTCTGTTTGCTGGTGCCTGTGCTGCTGCTCCTCTTCTACGCTTTGGAGCCATAGAACTAGTTCCAGTTCAGCCTAGGGGAAAGAGGTTCTATTCCAAGTACTTTTGGTTCCCAAAACGAATGGGGGATGGAGACCAATATTAGATCTCAGACATCTAAACAATTACACAAAACAGCAGAAATTCAGAATGGTGACCCTCACGGCTATAATTCCCTCACTAAATTCAGGTGATAGGTTTGTGACTCAACCTTCAGGATGTGTATTTTCATGTCGCGATTCACCCCTCTCACAAGAAGTTTCTTTGTTTCATAGTCAACCATGACCACTTCCAGGACTGTGTGCTCCGTTTTGGCCTCTCTTCTGCTCTAAGGGTATTCTCAAAGTTCATGGCAGTCATAGCCACCCACCTATATCAACTAGGAATAATAATCTTCCCTCAGAGCTCAAGTATGAAACTGCAGAAAAACCTGAGAGTCTCTGGATTAAGTTTAGAAGTGTGAGCAACAAGGGTGATGTCGTGGTGGGAGTCTACTATAGACCACCATACCAGGGGCATGAGGTGGACGAGGCTTTCTTCCGGCAACTCGCAGAAGTTACTAGATCGCAGGCCCTGGTTCTCATGGGAGACTTCAATCACCCTGATATCTGCTGGGAGAGCAATACAGCGATGCACAGGCAATCCAGGAAGTTTTTGGAAAATGTAGGGGACAATTTCCTGGTGCAAGTGCTGGAGGAACCAACTAGGGGCAGAGCTCTTCTTGACCTGCTGCTTACAAACCGGGAAGAATTAGTAGGGGAAGCAAAAGTAGATGGGAACTTGGGAGGCAGTGACCATGAAATGGTCGAGTTCAGGATCCTAACACAAGGAAGAAAGGAGAGCAGCAGAATACAGACCCTGGACTTCAGAAAAGCAGACTTTGACTCCTTCAGGGAACTGAGGGCAAGATCCCCTGGGAGAATAACATGAGGGGGAAAGGAGTCCAGGAGAGCTGGCTGTATTTTAAAGAATCCTTATTGAGGTTACAGGGACAAACCATCCCGATGTGTAGAAAGAATAGTAAATATGGCAGGCGACCAGCTTGGCTTAACAGTGAAATCCTTGCTGCTCTTAAATACAAAAAAGAAGCTTACAAGAAGTGGAAGATTGTTCAAATGACCAGGGTTGAGTATAAAAATATTGCTCGGGCTTGCAGGAGTGAAATCAGGAAGGCCAAATCACACCTGGAGTTGCAGCTAGCAAGAGATGTTAAGAGTAACAAGAAGGGTTTCTTCAGGTATGTTAGCAACAAGAGGAAAGTGAAGGAAAGTGTGGGCCCCTTACTGAATGAGGGAGGCAACCTCGTGACAGAGGGTGTGGAAAAAGCTAATGTACCCAATGCTTTTTTTCCTCTGTCTTCACGAACAAGCTCAGCTCCCAGACTACTGCACTGGGCAGCACAGCATGGGGAGGAGGTGACCAGCCCTCTGTGGAGAAAGAAGTGGTTCGGGACTATTTAGAAAAGCTGGACAAGCACAAGTCCATGGGGCCGGATGCGTTGCATCCAAGAGTGCTAAAGGAGTTGGCGGATGTGATTGCAGAGCCATTGGCCATTAACTTTGAAAATTCATGGCAATTGGGGGAGGTCCCAGATGACTGGAAAAAGGCTAATGTAGTGCCCATCTTTAAAAAAGGGAAGAAGGAGGATCCTGGGAACAACAGGCCAGTCAGCCTCACCTCAATCCCTGGAAAAATCATGGAGCAGGTCCTCAAGGAATCAATTCTGAACCACTTAGAGGAGAGGAAAGTGATCAGGAACAGTCAACATGGATTCACCAAGGGAAAGTCATGCCTGACTAATCTAATTGCCTTCTATGATGAGATAACTGGCTCTGTGGATGAAGGGAAAGCAATGGACGTGTTGTTCCTTGACTTTAGCAAAGCTTTTGGCACGGTCTCCCACAGTATTCTTGCCAGCAAGTTAAAGAAGGATGGGCTAGATGAATGGACTATAAGGTAGATAGAAAGCTGGCTAGATTGTCAGGCTGAACGGGTAGTGATCAATGGCTCCATGTCTAGTTGGCAGCCGGTATCAAGTGGAGTGTCCCGGGGTCGGTCCTGGGGCCAGTTTTGTTCAATATCTTCATAAATGATCTGGAGGATGGTGTGGATTGCACCCTCAGCAAGTTTGCAGATGACACTAAACTGGGAGGAGAGGTAGATATGCTGGAGGGTAGGGATAGGATACAGAGGGACCTAGACAAATTGGAGGATTGGGCCAAAAGAAATCTGATGAGGTTCAACAAGGACAAGTGCAGAGTCCTGCACTAGGACGGAAGAATCCAATGCACCGCTACAGACTAAAGACCGAATGGCTCGGCAGCAGTTCTGCAAGAAAGGACCTAGGGGTTACAGTGGACGAGAAGTTGGATATGAGTCAACAGTGTGCCCTTGTTGCCAAGAAGGCCAATGGCATTTTGGGATGTATAAGTAGGGGCATTGCCAGCAGATCGAGGGATGTGATTGTTCCCCTCTATTCGACATTGGTGAGGCCTCATCTGGAGTACTGTGTCCAGTTTTGGGCCACACACTACAAGAAGGATGTGGAAAAATTGGAAAGAGTCCAGCGGAGGGCAACAAAAATGATTAGGGGACTGGAACACATGACTTATGAGGAGAGGCTGAGGGAACTGGGGATGTTTAGTCTTCAGAAGAGAAGAATGAAGGGGGTTTTGATAGCTGCTTTCAACTACCTGAAAGGGGGTTCCAAAAAGGATGGCTCTAGACTGTTCTCAGTGGTAGCAGATGACCGAACAAGGAGTAATAGTCTCAAGTTGCAGTGGGGGAGATTTAGGCTGGATATTAGGAAAAACTTTTTCACTACGAGGGTGGTGAAACACTGGAATGTGTTACCTAGGGAGGTGGTGGAATCTCCTTCTCTAGAAGTTTTTAAGGTCAGGCTTGACAAAGCCCTGGCTGGGATGATTTAGTCGGGGATCGGTCCTGCTTTGAGCAGGGGATTGGACTAGATGACCTCCTGAGGTCCCTTCCAACCCTGATATTCTATGATTCTATGATTCATCTTGATCTTATGCAGGGGTTGATATTACTAAGAGCTCCTGTTGGCAGTACAAATAATAAGGTCTCTGTTCCACAGGTTAGGCCTCCAACTCAATCTCGAAAAGTGTGCTTTGACACCGGTGTAGTGGATAGATTTCATAGGAGTATCTCTGGATGCACCCAAGGCTTACCTATCTATGGGCAGGTTTGTGACCCTAAAATATCTCTTCTCAAGGATTCAGATAAGTCCCAAACCTTGGCAAGAAATTGTCTCCAACGAATAGGTCATATGGCAGGTTGTGACTTCGTAATCCAACACAACAGGTTACATCTTTGATGTTTCCAGGGATAGCTCAGGAGTGTTTATATACTGGACAAGCACAGTTTGGACTAGCAGGTGTTTATTCTCCATTGGATTCTGGAGTCACTCAAGTGGTGGAAGAACCCTTCCAAGGTCTGTGCGAGAGTCCCTTTTCTCCAAGCTCCTCCTACCATCATTATAACATCAGATGCATTCCATTTGGGAGGGGGGCCCCTCTCGGGTTGCACATAATCCAGGACAAATGGTCATCCCAAGAACATCTTCTTCACATGAACCTTTTAGAATTGGGAGCAGTCAGAAATGCTTGCATTCACTTCCTTTCTCTGATCAGCGCAAAATCTCTCAATATTATGATGGACAGCATTGCCTGCATGTTCCACATCAATCATCAGGGTAGGACACGGTTCCCCTCACTTTGTGATGAAGTAATAGCTCCAGAATTGGTGCATAGCAAACCAGATTGTCATCTCAGCTTCTTACCTTCCAGGTATACAGATCACTACAGCCGACAACCTCAGCAGGCGCTTCTCCCAGAATTACAAATGGCAGCTGGATTCATATTTCTAACCTGGGGGTTGGTTCAAGAAGTGGACATCTTTCCAACTGCCACCAACACAAAGTGCAAGACATTTTGCTTGAGAGGGAAACTTGACCCTCAATCAATAGGGGATGCCTTCTTTATTTCATGGAATCTTTTCACATACCCACCAACACCACTACTTTTCAAGGTACTGAACAACACAAGGCCAAGGACATTATAATTGCAGTGATTTGGCCAAGACAAGTTTGGTAGCCTTACCTCATTCGACTTGCTTCTCGTCTACCACTAAGACTTCCAGTCCTGTGCTGTCTGTTGTCTCTTAATCACAATCAGATTCTTCACCCAAACTTTGAAATTCTGCAACTCTGGACATCTTTCCTGGATGGTTCTCGGGGATAGAGACTTCCTGTCCAAAAGAGGTACAACAAGTATCATTAGATAACGGAAAAACAAGTCTCTCCTGTCCACTCTTCGCTTTCAAGTGTCTTGGACTACCTGTTGGAGTTTAAAAGATCAGGTATCGCTATGAGTTCTGTAAAGGTTCACTTGGTAGCTATAAGAGTCTTAAACTCGTCCGTGGAAGGTTTTGGACTTTTGCTCACCCTACAACATCAAAATTCCTCCGGGGACTAATGAATCTTTTTCCACAGATTAGCGAACTGGACCCACTATGGGACTTGAATTTTGTCCATAACTGTCTCATGAAATGCCCCTTTGAGTCATTAGCTACATGTTTGCTGCTCCATCTATCCATGAAAACAACTTTCTTGGAGGCCACCACTTCTGTCTGCAAGATCAGAGAAGGGAGGGAGGGGGGATTTAATGGCAGACCTTCCTTTTACAATGTTTTTTCAAGGAAAAGGTATCATTGCAACCACATTCCAAATTTCTACCTAAGGTGTCTTCTGAATTTCATATTAACCAGACCATTCATGTCTCAGGTTTTTTCCCCAGAACCAAATCAGACTAGGCAGGAATCTGCCTTCCATACTTTGGATGTCAAAAGGGCATTAGCTTTCTATTTTGACAGAACCAAACCATTCAGAAAGTTTCCCAGTCTGTTTCAATTGTGCACAGATCTAAGGGATCAACAATTTCCACCCAGAGACTTTCAAGATGGATTTCTGGGTGTATTATTTCATGTTATGATTCTGCCAGTATTCAACCTCCTTCAGGACCATTAGCCCATTCTAGATCACAGTCTACTTCTATGGCGTTACTCAAGGATGTTAACAGTAGCTGAAATTTGCAGAGCTGCAATTTGAACTTCAATACATACTCTCTCCAACCACAATATGTTAATTCATGCCTCTAAATCAGGTGCTGCAGTTAGCAAGGCAGTTCTATCTTCAGTATTAGACTCTGGTCCAAGATCCCTCCTCCCTGTGGAGATACTGCTCAGGAATCACCTGAAGTGCAGCACCAATAGGGACACTATTTGAAGAAGAAGGAGAGGTTACTCACCTTGTGCAGTAACTGGAGTTCTTCAAGATGCATTCCTCTGTGGGTGCTCCACTACCACCCTCCTTTCCCTCTGCTTTAGAGCTTCCTCTGCAGGACATTGAGGTAGAGAAGGATCTGAGGGCGGTTCACTTGTGCAGCCCTATATATCCTCGCAACGGGGCACGAGGATGTACTGAGTGCATGCACAGGCAAAAGGGAGAGGCTCTGCTTACAAAAATCTCTGATCCAAGGTCCAGGGGCACGTGTGCACCTGAAGTGGCGCACCCATCAGGACACACATCTCAAAGAACTTCAATTACTGCACAAGATGAGTAACCTCTCCTTCGGCACTTGAACATACCATTTGGAAAAATTAACCAGGACCTCTATTCTTCTTTCAGTTGCAAAGTCTCTCACCCATACCCATCAACATTCTATTGATCTCATCAACTACAACATTCTTTATTCAGTGTATTCTACTTATTCTTTCATTAAATCTAACAAAATTTTCTGTGCTGTTCATGATATCATCACCAAGCACTTATGTTTGAACACTTCTCTACTGCTCCTCAGAATTACCTTGTCTCCTCTTATCCATTTATTTTCATACATATCATATACTGTGTCCTATCTACTGATTTCAACCTATCCCCATAAAACTGGACTATTTCCCATACTTCAAGCTTTCCTTGGCATACACGACCTTCAACTGTATATGTCAGAACCTTGGCAAACAATCTATGTCTCAAGATGGTGTTTTTCTTTTTGTATCCCTATGCCCTCAGTAGTCTTAATAATTTGTGGTGGCCTTTACCAGAAATTTCATTTGCTGATGCACTTTTTCCTATGTATTCAGGGATAACACTGATAGCAAAGAATTTGCAAGAGAAGAGCCAGTAATGAGACTCCAGAGCTTCAGAAACTGCCCAAAGCATCCTCAGAAAAATTAACTGGTTATTTACAGCCATCAGCCCACCTACTGTAGAGCAATGTCAATTCTCTTTGCCTCTGGAAATCAGTTTTTCCAAGGCCATCTATGAGCTGTGCATTATTCTATAGTTCTCTGACCTGTGCTTGCCTGAGGCTGGATGTCAATTCTAAAAAGATGATGCTCCCTGCCCCTCCACATAGTATCTTGCCATTCCCCCAGGTGGTTGACTTCTACATGCTTCCTCATATCTGACATGGAGTAGCCTGACACTACTTTGCCTCAAGAGATTATGGCTTTGTGCCCTTTGCCTTTGGAGTTGTTTTTTTCTTGAGGTAGAGTCACAAACTAAGGATAACTCTCAGAAGACAATATTGCACTTTTTTCCCACAGCATCCAGAATAAAGTGAAAAGGGAGGGGTTTGTACCAGAACTTGCCTAATTGGCTAATTTTAAACTCTAAGAGACTAGTAACGGGACTTGACAGATAGTGGCATTTCATTGTGACATTCCGAAATTATTATTCAAATGATTCTGAATCCCTTCATTATCAGTAGATCTGTGAAGAAATTGAATCCAGATCAGGTATTCATCTCTTTTCCAGTCCCATCTCTGTCTGCTTGGAGAGCTGTAAATCTCATCAGCAACTCCACAGGGATGCTCTACCATTGCAAATTCAGTCTAATTTCTTTTCCAAGTGTGCTGGTAACCATTGCTCCATTTCCATATCAGTAATTCTCTTCTCCATCCAGCCTGCTTACTCTTGCTTCCCAATATTTTCTTATACAGTTGAAAAGAATTTCATTTCTCCCTTTCAATCTAAGGTCTCTCTAATTTATGATAACGACTGAAGGCTGATATCTTCTCCTTCCTTGCCTCTGTGTCTACTTTCTTTTTCCTTTCCTTGCCTCCCTGGACCTTCCTAAAATTATGCATTAGAAAATAACCTCCTCCAAATACCACACTGCACAGACTTTTACCTCATAACAAAGTGCTCAAGAAAATCTCCTCCTCTAATCTTTCCAAGCACCTGTCTTACAATATTATCCTTGACCAATTTCAGACTGTGTTTCACTCTGGCCATAATGTGGAAGCCACTTTCTTTTTATAGTTAGCAAGAGACCTAAGTGCTTCCTTTGACTGCTGTGGACCACTCCACTCATGTGGACTTCTTCTATAGCTGAATCAATTCCCTCTTGTCTCAGTTTTACTCTGACCTACCTCACTTAACCACACTTTCACTTTCCAACAGTGGTTCCTGCTCTGTGTCAAGACTTGTCTTCTGTGGAGATCCACCGATCTCAATTTCCTTTTCTACCTATCTCTGCCCTCCAAGGACCCACTACTCTTTTCTGTCTAACTGTTCCTAACTCCTAACACTGTAACTATAATGACCCCTTTTATGCTGATGATGCTTAATTGTAAATCTCTTTCAACAGTTTAATGGCTCCTCCCTTTCCACATTCCCTCTGCCAATCTTGGCTAGGTAAAACCAAAAGTTTAAGGCAGACCTTCTTACCTCATCCTCTCACCACCCACCCACATACCAACTCCCCCAGTTGGAGAGAGAGCAGTTTCAGACATTTGGAGTAGACTTTCTATATCTCTTCACCTCTTCAACTTTGACATCACTTCTCAAATATTCCCTGAAAACATATATATTCTCCCTTGCCTATTACTCTTTCCCACTGGTAATATTTAACTCTAAATTATTATGAGAAAATTTTATGAAAGATAAAATTCAAAATAAGGATCAGATTCTGCTTACTTTACTCATGTGAGTAATCCCATAGAAATCCCATGAGCAGGATTTGGCCTTACAGTGCTATCATAAGAACATAAGAATGGCCCTACTGGGTCAGACCAAAGGTCCATCTAGCCCAGTATCCTGTCTTCTGACAGTGGCCAGTGCCAGGTGCCCCAGAGGGAATGAACAGAGCAGGTAATCATCAAGTGATCCATCCCCTGTCACTCATTCCCAGCTTCTGGCAAACAGAGGCTAGGGACACCGTTCCTGCCCACCCTGGCTAATAGCCATTGATGGACGTATCCTCCATGAATTTATCTAGTTCTTTTTTGAACCCTGTTATGGTCTTGGCCTTCACAACATCCTCTGGCAAGGAGTTCCACAGGTTGTCTGTGTGTTGTGTAAAGAAATACTTCCTTTTATTTGTTTAAAACCTGCTGCCTATTAATTTCATTTGGTGATCCCTAGTCCTTGTGTTATGAGAAGTAGTAAACAACACTTCCTTATCTACTTTCTCTACACCAGTTATGATTTTATAGATGTCTCTTTTCCAAGCTGAAAAGTCCGAGTCTTATTAATCTCTCCTTATACGGAATCCATTCCATACCCCTAATCATTTTTGTTGCCTTTTCTGAACCTTTTCCAATTCCAATATACCTTCTTGAAATGGGGCACCGCATCTGCACACAGTATTCAAGATGTGTGTATACCATGGATTTATATAGAGGCAACATGATATTTTCTGTCCTATTATCTATCCCTTTCTTAATTATTCTCAGCATTCTGTTTGCTTTTTCAACTGCCCCTGCACATTGAGTGGATGTTTTCAGAGAACTATCCACGACTCCAAGATCTCCTTCTTGAGTGGTAACAGCTAATTTTGACCCCATCATTTTATATGTATAGTTGGGATCATGCTCTCAAATTTGCATTACTTTGTATTTATCAACATTAAATTTCATCTGCCATTTTGTTGCCCAGTCACTCAGTTTTGAGAGATCCTTTTGTAGCTCTTTGCAGTCTGCCTGGATCTTAACTATCTTTAGTAATTTTGTATCATCTGCAACTTTTGTCACCTCATTGTTTACCCCTTTTTCCAGATCATTTATGAATATGTTGAATAGGACTGGTCCCAGAACAGACCCCTGGGGGACACCACTATTTACCTCTCTCCATTCTGAAAGCTGACCATTTATACTTACTCTTTGTTTCCTATCTTTTAACCAGTTACCAACCCATGAGAGCACCTTCCTTCTTATCCCATGGCAGTTTACTTTGCGTAAGGGCCTTTGGTGATGGACCTTGTCAAGGGCTTTCTGAAAATCTAAGTACACTATATCCACTGGATCAACCTTGGTCCACATGCTTGTTGACCTACTCAAAGAATTCTAGAAGATTGGTGAGGCATGATTTCCCTTTACTAAAACCATGCTGACTCTTCCTCAACAAATTATGTTCATCTATATGTCTGACAATATTGTTCTTTATTATAGTTTCAACCAATTTGCCCAGTACTGAAGTCAGGCTTACAGACCTGTAATTGCTGGGATCACCTCTGGAGCCCTTTAAAAAAATTGGTGCCACATTAGCTATTCTCCAGTCATCTGGTACAGAAGCTGAATTAAATGATAGGTTACAGACTACAGTTAATAGTTCCGCAATTTCACATTTGAGTTCCTTCAGAACTCTTGGGTGAATACCATCTGATCCTGGTGACTTATTGCTGTTTAATTTATCAATTTGTTCCAAAACCTCCTCTAATGATACCTCAATCTGGGACAGTTCCTCAGATTTGTCACCTAAAAAGAATAGCTCAGGTTTGGGAATCTCTCACATCCTCAGCCGTGAAGGCCGATGCCAAGAATTCATTTAGTTTCTCCACAATGGTCTTATTATCTTTGAGTGCTCCTTTAGCATCTTGATCGTCCAGTGGCCCCAATGGTTGTTTAGCAGGCTTCCTGCTTCTGATGTACTTAAAAAAAATTGCTCTTACTTTTTGAGTCTTTGGCTAACTGTTCCTCAAATTCTTTTTTGGCCTTCCTAATTGTATTTTTACACTTCATTTGCCAGTGTTTATGCTCCTTTCTATTTTCCTCATTGTGATCTAACTTCCACTTTTTAAAGGATGCCTTTTTGCCTCTCACTGGTTCTTTTATTTTGTTGTTTAGCCACGGTGTCTCTTTTTTGGTTCTCTTACTATGTTTTTTAATTTGGGGTATACATTTAAATTGAGCCTCTATTATGGTGTCTTTTCCATGCAGCTTGCAGAGATTTCACTTTTGGCACTTTACCCTTTAATTTCTGTTTAACTAACTTCCTCATTTTTGTGTATTTCCCCTTTCTGAAATTAAATGCTAAAGTGTTGGAGCACTGTGGTGTTTTTCCTGCTATGGGATATTAAACTTAATTATATTATGGTCACTATCACCAAGCGGTCCACCTATATTCACCTCTTAGACCAGATCCTGTGCTCTACTTAGGACTAAATCAAGAATTGCCTTTCCTCTGGTGGATTCCAGGACCAGCTGCTCCAAGAAGCAGCCATTTAAGGTGTCAAGAAACTTTCTCTCTTCATCCCGTCCTGAGGTGACATGTATCCAGTCAATATGGGGATAATTGAAATCCCCCATTATTATTATTGAGTTTTTTATTTTAATAGCCTCTCTAATCTCCCTGAGCATTTCACAGTCACTATCACCATCCTGGTCAGGTAGTCGGTAATATGTCTCTACCGCTATATTCTTATTACTAGAGCATGGAATTTCTGTCCATAGAGATTCTTTGGTACAGTTTGATTCATTTACGATTTTTACTTCATTTGATTCTACGCTTTCTTTCATATATAGTGCCACTCCCCCACCAGCACAACCTGTTCTGTCCTTCCGATATATTTTGTACACCAGTATTACTGTATCCCATTGATTATCCTCATTCCACCAAGTTTCTGTGATGCCTATTATATCAATATCCTCATTTAATACAAGGCACTCTAGTTCACCCATTTTATTATTTAGACTTCTAGTATTGGTATATAAGCACTTTGTCTCCTTTTAGCTGTCTGCCATTACACGATGCAATTGAATGGGACTCTTTTTTATTTGACTGTTTCTGATCAGACCCTGCCTGTATTTTATCATTTTCTGTCCTCTCGTCCTCACTAGGACATAGAGAGTCTCTACTAATAGATCCTCCCCTAAGGGATGTCCGAACCATGTGCTCCTCCACACCTGTCAGCTTTCCCCCAGCCCTTAGTTTTAAAACTGCTCTATGACCTTTTTAATGTTAAGTGCCATCATGTTGCATTTTCTTCTTTAACATACTATAGGAATAGTTATTTTACAAATAGTAATTTACAAACATGAGTGTTATATAGAAACATTGTGAAAATGTCCTAAAGCTGACCTATCATAAATATAAAGGGAAGGGTAAACACCTTTAAAATCCCTCCTGGCCAGAGGAAAAACCCTTTCACCTGTAAAGGGTTAAGAAGCTAGGATAACCTCGCTGGCACCTGACCAAAATGACCAATTAGGAGACAAGATACTTTCAAAGCTGGGGGGGGGGGAAACAAAGGGTTCTCTCTGTCTGTGTGATGCTTTTGCCGGGACCAGAGCAGGAATGCAGGTCAGAACTCCTGTAAAAAGTCAGTAAGCAATCTAGTTAGATATGTGTTAGATTCTGTTTTGTTTAAATGGCTAATAAAATAAGTTGTGCTGAATGGAATGTATATTCCTGTTTTTGTATCTTTTTGTAACTTAAGGTTTTGCCTAGAGGGATTCTCTATGTTTTGAATCTGATTACCCTGTAATCCTGTTTACCATCCTGATTTTACAGAGATGATTCTTTTACTTTTTCTTTAATTAAAATTTTTCTTTTAAGAACCTGATTGCTTTTCCTTGTTCTTAAGATCCAAGGGTTTGGGTCTGTGTTCACCTATGCAAATTGGTGAGGATTTTTATCAAGCCTTCCCCAGGAAAGGGGATGTAGTGCTTGGGGGGATATTTTGTGGGGGGAGACGTTTCCAAGTGGGCACTTCCCCTGTTCTTTATGTAACACTTTGGTGGTGGCAGTGTTTAACCTAAGCTGGTAAGAATAAGTTTGGGGGTCTTTCATGTAGGTCCCCCATCTGTACCCTAGAGCTCAGAGTGGGGAAGGAACCTGGACATGGTGGCAGAGCGGTGGGATTAACTTGAAATCATTTTGAGATCATTCTGAGATTTTTTTTTGAACCAGAAGCACAGAAGTATTTTAAAAGATTTTAAAGGATTTTGTAAAAGGGGACAAAGCAACAAGCATAACAAAAGGGAGCTTGCTTTTGTGAGCTGGAGTTTCTCTACCTAAAGGCAGGGTAGTTAACCTCCTGCAGGGAAATTCACAAGTCTTCACAGACCTGAAGAAGTTTTGTTTTGTTTTGTTTTGTTTTTTTTAGCTAAGAGCAATTAGAGGGTTTTTCTGTCTATTTGCCTGGAGACAAAGGATTTTTCTGTAGACTGAGAATACTATCAAAAAACATAGGTATCAGGTTACAGCACAACCTATTTTTTTTAACAAGCCAAGGTTTTTTGTTTGTTTGTTTGTTTTATTTCTAACTCTTGGGAGTAAGGTTAGTTAAAAACAGAGAGGCAAGCATGACAGAAACCAAGGAAACAGCCAAAGAGGCTGCCCACAGGAGAGCTATGGAGGCAAAGGAAAAAGAAATGGAGGAAAAGGAAAAAGCCCAAGAGGCTGCCCACAGGAGAGTTATGGAGGCAAAGGAAAAAGAATGGAAGCATGCTGAGGAGAAAAGGGAGCCTGCCCACAGGAGAGCTATGGAGGCAAGGGAAAAAGAAATGAAAGAAAAGGAAAAAGAGAGGAAGCATGCTGAGGCGGAGAAGGAAAAAGAGAGGAAGCATCCTGAGGAGGAGAGGAAGCATGCTGAGGCGGAGAAGGAAAAAGAGAGGAAGCATGCACTGGAGATGGAGAAGGCAAAGGCTGAGCAGAATCTACTGGATAACCCTAACCATCCTTCCCCAACAATCCACAAATGGGAGTGACTATGTTCACAGTATAATGAATCCTGTGATATTGCTGAATATTTTCTCACCTTTGAGAGACTGTGTACTCTCCATAAAATTCCTGAAGATGACCACATTGGTCGCAAAATTGACTGGAAGAGCTCTGGACATATTCAATAAGACGCCTATTGATGAGGCTTCTGACTCTAATAAGTTCAAGGATTTGGTTTTAAAGCAATTTCAAATTACATCTAAAACGTACAGAGTAAAATTTTGAACCCTTAAGAGAGGGTCTGGACTAAATAATGTGGCTTATCTAAACCAGATGAAGGATCTGTTAGATAAATGGGTCCAAGGAAGGGGTATCACTAGCTTTGACGTAATGTGTGATTTGATAGCTCAGGAGCAATTCCTGAATATGTCCAAGGAGAAAATAAAACAGTGTTTATGGGATAAGGAAATGGACTCACCAGAAAGTCTTGCTTCTTATGCTGATCGATACGAGCAGTCCCAGACTGCCAGAGAGGCGGGGCAAGCCGGAACAAAATGGGTGGAGGGAGGAGAGAGGAACAACCCTGGTCGCAGTTGGAGTGGATACCAGAAGGGACACCCTCAGGCCACACCCTACTACCGGGGGCAGCCCAAGGCCCCAACTACACACCAAGGAATACTCCAGACACCTTATCGTCCTGCCACACCGTTCTCCAGCAACCCACCTGGCCCCAATGACCCGTCATCTGGACAATGTTTTAAATGTAACGAGCCGGGGCATGTAAAGGCCAACTGCCCCAAGAACCCCAACAGATTACAGTTCATTGCACCGGAATCACACCAGAGGTCCTCAGGCCCAGATACCCTCAGAGCTGAGGGAAACAGTGAGTGTGGGCGGGAAGAAGGTCACCGCATGGAGGGTCACCGGAGAACAAGTGTCGGCTATCCATGCTTCCTTAGTGGACCCAAATTTAATCGACCCAGAGATCCAAGTGACAATTCAACCCTTCAAGTCCAACTCTTTCAATTTGCCTATAGCCAAGTTGCCGGTCCAGTACAAGGGCTGGTGAGGAACGTGGACTTTTGCAGTCTATGATGATAATCCCATCCCCATGCTGTTGGGGGAAGACTTGGCCAATCATGTGAAGCTAGCCAAGAGGGTGGGAATGGTCACCCGCAGCCAGGCTAAGCAAGCCGTCATGCCTAGCTCTGTTCCAAAAACTTCTACCAGGACCCGGTCAGAGGTGATGGAACTGGACACCATGCCAACGTCTGCAACAGCAGTAGTGGATCCAGTCCCAGAGACCCAGACAGAGCCAGTCCCAGAACCAGAACCAGCGGAACACCAACACCAGAAGGCCCACCAAACCTGAACCGGCAGCAGCCAATAACCCTACACAAGAGGCTCAGCCGGAGCCTGAACCCCAACATAGTGCACCAGCGGAGAGCGGTTCACAGTCAACAGAAACAGCCCCATCCCCTACATCACTTCCAGAGGGACCAAGCCTAGGTCCACAATCCAATGAGGAACTGATGTCTCCAGCATCAAGGGAACAGTTCCAGACCGAACAGGAAGCAAATGAAAGCCTCCAGAGAGCTTGGACGGTGGCACGGAGTAACCCACTGCCTCTCAGCTCTTCTAATTGATCCAGGTTTGTTGTAGAAAGAGGACTTTTACAAGGAAACTCTTTCTGGTGGACACCAGGAAGACTGGCATACTCAAAGACAGTTAGTAGTTCCAACTAAGTACCGAGTAAAGCTCTTGAGCTTAGCCCATGATCATCCTAGTGGCCATGCTGGGGTGAACAGGACCAAAGACCATTTGGGGAGGTCATTCCACTGGGAGGGAATGGGCAAGCATGTTTCTACCTATGTCCAGTCTTGTGAGGAGTGCCAAAGAGTGGGAAAACCCCAAGACCAGGTCAAAGCCCCTCTTCAGCCTCTCCCCATCATTGAAGTTCCATTTCAGCAAATAGCTGTGGATATTCTGGGTCCCTTTCCAAAAAAGACACCCCAAAAAAAGCAGTACATACTGACTTTCATGGATTTTGCCACCCGATGGCCGGAAGCAGTAGCTCTAAGCAACACCAGGGCTAAAAGTGTGTTCCAGGCACTAACAGACATTTTTGCCAGGGTAGGTTGGCCCTCTGACATCCTCACAAATGCAGGAACTAATTTCCAGGCAGGAACTATGGAAAGCCTTTGGGAAGTTCATGGGGTGAACCACTTGGTTGCCACCCCTTACCATCATCAAACAAATGGCCTGGTGAAGAAGTTTAATGAAACTTTGGGGGCCATAATACGTAAATTCGTAAATGAGCACTCCAGTGATTGGGACCTAGTGTTGCAGCAGTTGCTCTTTGCCTACAGAGCTGTACCACATCCCAGTTTAGGGTTTTCCCCATTTGAACTTGTATATGGCCATGAGGTTAAGGGGCCATTACAGTTAGTGAAGCAGCAATGGGAGGGGTTTACACCTTCTCCAGGAACTAACATTCTGGACTTTGTAACCAACCTACAAAACACCCTCCAAACCTCTTTGGCCCTTGCTAAAAAAACCCTAAAGAATGCTCAAAAAAAGCAAAAAGCCTGGTATAATAAACATGCCAGAGAGCGTTCCTTCAAAGTAGGGGACCAGGTCATGGTCTTAAAAGTGCTCCAGGCCCATAAAATAAAAGTGTTGTGGGAAGAGCCATTCATGGTCCAGAAGCGCCTGAGAGCTGTTAATTATCTCATAGCATTCCCCACCTCTAACTGAAAGCCTAAAGTGTACCATATTAATTCTCTAAAGCCCTTTTATTCCAGAAAATTAAAGGTTTGTCAGTTTACAGCCCAAGGAAAAAATAACGCTAAATAGCCTAAAAGTGTCTACTACGAAGGGAAAAGTGTTGGTGGCGTGAAAGAGGTGAACCTCTCCATGACCCTTAGGCGTATGCAGAGACAGCAGATCAAGGAGCTGTGCACTAGCTACACGCCAACATTTTCAGCCACCCCAGGACTAACTAAACAGGCATACCACTCCACTGACACAGGTAATGCTCACCCAATTAAAGTCCAACCTTACCGAGTGTCTCCTCAAGCTAAAACTGCTATAGAACAGGAGATCCAGAATATGCTACAAATAAAAGTAATCCGCCCCTCTGGCAGTGCATGGGCATCTCCAATAGTTCTAGTTCCCAAAGCAGATGGGGAGATACGTTTCTGCATGCACTACCGTAAGCTAAATGCTGTAACTCGTCCAAACAACTATCCCATGCCACGCACAAATAAACTATTAAAGAAACTGGGACGGGTCCAGTTCATCTCTACCTTAGACTTAACCAAGAAGTACTGGCAGGTACCACTAGATAAATCCGCCAAGAAAAAGTCAGCCTTCACCACACATGTTGGGCTGAATGAATTTAACGTACTCCCTTTTGGGCTGCAAAATGCACCTGCCACCTTCCAAAGACTTGTAGATGGTCTCCTAGCAGGATTGGGAGAATCTGCAGTCACCTACTTTGACAATGTAGCCATATTTTCGGATTCCTGGGCAGAACCCCCAAAACATCTACAAAAAGTCTTCGAGCGCATAAAGAAGGCAGGACTAACTGTTAAGGCTAAAAAGTGTCAAATAGGCCTAAACAGAATAACTTACCTTGGAAACCAGGTGGGTCAAGGAACTATCAACCCTGTACAGGCCAAAGTGGATGCTATCCAAAAGTGGCCTGTCCCAAAGTCAAAGAAACAGGTCCAATCCTTCTTAGGCTTGGCTGGATATTACAGGTGATTTGTACTGCAATACAGCCAAATCGCCACTGCACTGACAAACCTAACCAAAAAAACCCAGCCAAATGCCATTCAGTAAACCAAAAAGTGTCAGAAGGCCTTTAACCAGCTTAAAGCGACACTCATGTCTGACCCTGTACTAACGGCCCCAGACTTTGACAAACCATTCCTAGTAACCACAGATGCATCCAAACGTGGTGTGGGAGCAGTGTTAATGCAAGAAAAACCAAATCAAGAATTCCACCCTGTAGTGTTTCTTAGCAAGAAGCTGTCTGAGAGGGAAAGCAACTGGTCAGTCAGTGAAAAAGAATGTTACGCCATTGTCTATGCCCTGGAAAAGCTACGCCCATACGTTTGGGGACGGCGTTTCCACCTGCAAACCGACCATGCTGCGCTACAGTGGCTTCATACCACCACGGGAAATAACAAAAAACTTATTCAGTAAAGTTTAGCTCTCCAAAATTTTAATTTCGACATCCAGCACGTCTCAGGAGCTTCTAACAAAGTGGCCAATGCACTCTCCCTTAAAAGTTTCCCAAAATCAACTGGTTAAAATCGTCCTTAACCCGTTACAAAAAATACAGTAAATTGTATTTCAGAAGTCCCATACTTTTGCTTAGAAATTAAGAATAAAAGGGAAAGTATATAAATATTAAACACCAAACTAAAGAGGCACAAATGCCACATATGCTCTACCTTGTCAGCCTATAGTACAAATGACTCTTGCACTCAGCTGTCTGGAACTTTTTGAAAATGAGCAACTTTAAAAATATAGACATTTTGAATTAATATTTCAAACGAGGATGACTAAGCCTTTAAAGACCAACTGGTTGATTGGCAACCTGCCAGGAACAGAAGGGCTGTGCCTAATTTGCATTAGAAATTACATATTATTGTAAATAAAAAATAAAACACACAAATATTGTCTCTGCTAGATGAACCAAAATTACTTGTTTGAGTTCACCAGCTACAATGGCCTGCAGCTGATAACCTTTGTGCTTGCAGAAAGAGAGTGGAAGGAGAGGCTGAATTTTAGGGGCCAGGTGATGATCCTCAGTTGTGACTAAGGAGCACTAGATCAAGGGTTCTCACAACAAAATTTTTGGTGGCCCCAGAGTGCGGCCACCAACTCTTGCTGGTGGCCACTCTGAAAATTTTCCCAAAATACTTAATTAACTTTAGGAAAAACAAATAAATATACACATATATGTGTATAAATCATTGTAATTTATTTATGTAGGGATTTTTTGCAGATTCAGTAATAAAAATAATGTACAGTTGTCTCTCTTCTTTACTGGATATAAACAGAATAGAAACACAAATAAGGTGCTTTGCATGTTTTGCTTTTTGGCTGATTTTTTTTTGACTTGCTTGTTAGTAAGTTTGTTACTGTGAAAAATGATATTTGTATATTTGTAATATCAATTTTCACAGCAGACTTACTCAGCCCCAGCAAGCTGGGTGACAAAGTAAGCCCGGGATGGGGAGGTGGGTAGGGAGGCAGGGAAACCAGGGGCAATGGGGGGCTGAAGGTGGCAGCGGGGTTTGGGGTGATGGGGGGGTGGGGATAAGCCTTGAGCCTGGGGTCCCGCTGCACAGCTGGGGACTGGAGGAGGCAGAGGGGTCGGGGTGACGTGTGGGGGGGTGTGAGACTGGGAGTGAATCTCTGGGGCCAGAGCCCAAAGCCCTGCGGCTGGGGGCTGGGGGCCGGAGCCCGCTGCTGCACAGCCAGAGTCTGCCACCTATCACCCCAGGGCTGTCGCCTGAGCAGCACCACCCCTGGGAAGGTGGGGAACTCACACTGGTCGCCTGCCCTTACCATGTTTGTGGCTCCAGGAGGCATGGACCAGCACTTGCTGGCGGCCCTGAGGGAGAGACTGCTGCTTTGCCCCTGCTCCAATCACCACCCAGAAGGCTGTGGCCGCAAGAAAAATATGGTGGCCAGATGCAGTCATGGTGGCCACATTTGAGAAACACTGCACTACATATAGAAGTGAGGGAGAAGGGTGCACAAAAGGTGTATTTTGAACGTTCCTGGTCTTTGGAGCACTTTAAACCAAGCTGATCCCCCAGCATAGGTTTGAGTGTCCTATGGGACCACTATGACTTTTGGGGATCAGAGGGGTGTCCAGGAATCCCAGCCGTCTCCCCTAAGGTGGCAGCAAAGACAGGCTAGCATAAGTGCCAATACAGTGGCTCTGCACCACTTAAAGATGCTCCTACCTAGAGGGGATCCTATGAGGACTGGATCTTTTGGGTTTAGTGCTGCTTTATGCTGGGAAAACAGCCAGAGTACATCCCAGAATTGGGCCAAGGACTCCACAGGGCATGTATTATCCAAAGAACACACCTGCTTTACATTTTGATCCAGGAGGTGTGACCCTATTCCAGCTTGGTTCTTCAGCAGCACAGTAGGTAACCTATGCTAGGCAGGCAAAATTGACTATCTCACAGTCACTCATCTATATATTTTTGTGAGCACCACTTCTGCAAATAGCTTTGTATCTCATTCATTCCAGTTTTGCCAGGGTCATGTGTTTTAGTAATTGTTGAAGGACTGGTGGTAGAACATTAATATTTTTAAAAGGATTCCCCTCCAGGTATATGAAATAGATTCCCAAAGAATAGGCAGCCCCTTCATCCTTATTTTCTTCAAATGGCAATAGTTTGTTTAATGAAGAAAACATACATTGCCCAAACAGGATGAGGCTGAGTCATGTTCTGAGCAAAAAACAGATGAGTCATGAGCTGGAGTTGCTGGACCCTAATTATGTGAATGGTGTTATTTAAGAATGAAGCTTTTTTTAAAAAAATTTTTTTAGTTATGTTACATCAAAACACAGTTTTAGCTAATAGTCTTTATAGAGCTGAGATTTAGAGGTAAGGCATTTGTATACTCAGAGGTTGGTAAATAAATCACCTCTAATGAGGTTTTCTAAATAACTCCTTTCCATTTTCCTCTTAGATAACACAAACATTAGGGATGGGACATGTACTGCATTTAGCTACCAAGCAAAGGTTAACACTGTTTACTGCTAAAACAGGAAACCCATTTTACATTTTCTCTTATTCAACAGCTGCAGAATTGGCTACAAATTCAATTGGGCAGGATAGAGCTCTCTGTTGAGCACAGGAACAAAATATGAAAATGGAGGCTGAGATCAGCATTGTGAAGAAGGTACCACCTTACGCTGTGGCACGAACATTATGACTTGCTACTGTTTTAAATAGTAGAATGAAATACACAAAAGCTAAAGAAAAGACTTGAGTCTGAGAAGAGTGTGCTTTTTAAACTGTGCTTTATGATTAGTCCAGTTGCCATGGGACAATTGCCCACATGACAAAAACAACCACTGTAGTTGACAAACATTGTTAGCAGACAGTATAGAGGTCAAGGAGTAAACAGGGCAGGAGCCTAAGCTATCCCCTCACCCTCCACGGTCAGGATTGATATATTTTATTGATCCACTATTCTACCAGTACAATTCCCTCCCACCAGAAACCACAACACTAAACTTAAAAAGTAGGCAAAAAAATGCTAAGGATACACAGGGATATCATACCATAAAAGCTCAACCCCCCCTACCCAACAACCCAGAAGCCCTTGTACCCCTTGCTACTAAAGATAGCTAACAGTCTACAGTCTTCTTTTCCAAGTACAGCAAAGAGAAACAAAGCAAAATTATTTACCAGGCTGTCAAAAAGAACATGCACAAAATAAAATCCTGAAACACCTGCTGTCTTTTGGATATTCCTCTATGTCCCAGAATCTGCCCAGGTTGTCAATATGGCTGAAGCAGACCTACTATTAGACCCAACAAAAGAAACCCCCCAGCCCAGTTGCTCTCAGACTAAAAGCACAAAGATAAAAATCAATGGACCTCATCAAAAAGGAACATAACAGTAAGGACCTGACCCAAAGCCCACTGAAGTCAATGGGTCTCATTCCAGTGATTTCAGGGGATCCTGAAATTTGGATCAGGTCCTAAATTTCTTCTTGCCAAAGAAAGGACACATAACAAATATCATCATTACCTACCAATAAGTGTACATCAGGGTAATATAGCCACATCTCAGTCCAATAAATGTAAATTTTACTATCATACACTGAAAGGAAAGCGAATGAGTGTGAGTAACAGTTATTGTGACAACTTTCCCATACCCTAACAGCAAGCTCGGGCAATTGCCATCCCAGTGAGCCGGTCCAAGGGATAGGGAACTCCCTTAATCTTAATAACTATAGTACATCCTCTGCTTGGGTAACTTAGAAGAACAGGCACTGCTCTGGACCTCATTAACAGAACTGAAGGCTCTGGGTTCCATTCCAGTACAGTAATGAAAAGTAGAATGTGTAAGTGCTAGTACACCAGAGTGATTGGTAAGGTATTAGAAGTCAGCATTAGGCATAAGCAGACTAAGCAATTGCTTAGAGACCGGGGCAGTTCAAGGGGGCTCCCTATTTGCTTTTTGTTGTGTGGGGGACCCCGCAAAATACTCCTGCTTAGACCCTCCCACCCCATGGGCTAGCATCACATCTGTTAGACCCTGAGTAGAACAGAACCAACCATACCTGATTATAGACTCCTGTTAAAATTCTGGCAATTAAATAAGGGAGGAATCTAATGCAAATAAGTCATCAGCCTACCCCATCCTGGAGAAACCTTTTTCTTGAAGGTAAATATTATTTATGTGTTTTTTACACTGGTGACTGAATGCTGGCTCAGCCGCTCTATCTGTTCCACATAACCCTGACCAACACCAGATAGCACCCTTAGCAGGGCTACAATGCAGTCATATACATTTGGGTGGTAGTGGCTCCTTTCTAACACAATCGATTGAAAGTTCTCTGTGGCTTTGGGTGGGCAGGGATGACTTTCACCTTTAGGGCCAGACTATAACAGTTAATTGGTGCTTTGTGCTCGGGACAGTTCAAGGCCACACTAGCTCAGTAGGGAGGCCTTGGACATCCTGGGGGCACAAGGCTTGTCGGAGAGCTCCTCAAAATACAGGTAGACTCGAGTGTACTCACTGTACCTCGCTTAGAAGGTGTAGTGTACTTCTCTAAAAGGCTGGCTTGTAGCTCTTTCAGTTTACTCATCCACTGCTCCGTTATTGACGCCAATCTCCAGGATATTCCACTGTATAATTTACAGTGTATGTACCATCCAAGTTACTAGGCCTCTATTTTGTTTAAATGAGCTATTCCATGGCTTCTGTCTGGGGAATCAGGACCAATCTCTGCTCTTGGGTGCACCCAAAGAGTGCTCACTGAAGTTAGAGGAAGCCATGCGTGCAAATAGAATTTGTATTTTAGGTTTTGTTTTAATCTCTAATTCTAAAATAAGTGGCCTAATTTTCAAAATTGCTGCACCATCAAATTCAAGAAACGCTACTGGTGCTCAGGACTTCTGAAAATAAAACAACTTGTTTAAGTGCCTAAAAGGGGTTTAGAAGCCTAACATTAGGCACCCATTTTTGAGAATCATGTCCTTAAAATTTTTAAGTGCTTTGAAATCCTTGGATAAAAGGTATTGTGTGACTGAAAAATAGTATATTGTTATTATACCTCTTTCATATTATTTACTGATTATTAATTGGACAAATGATTTTTGTTCTACCATTCTGCCAAATTCATATTTTAAAATTACATTGAAAATTATTTAAATGTCAAGCTTTTTGGGGCAAGGACTCTGTTTTTTATTTGTCTTGAGGTGCCATGTACATTTCTGTCACTATTAAATAATAAGCAATAAATTTAACCCAACACATATTTCAATTGAATGGTACTGTACGGATGATGACTTGTACTATATTGTACATCAGCAAGTTGAACTACATGTCCTAAAATGCCAGTAGCATGAGCAGTTGATAAAAATTAGGCATTGTAAGGGTTTGTGTGTGCATAGTTTGCATCTCCTAGGATAGATCATGAGAATTTGTTGGACATGTAGAAACAAATGAACACCACACACTGTGATCTGATATTTTTCATTCATGGACATTTACCTAACAGTTGGAGGTACAAAGACACCAGGTGTTAAAAAGGGCAGACACATATTTCTAAATAAGTCAGGGTTTATTTAACATGTATTTTAAGTAGAGTTTCAACCAGCTGTTTGCCAGAGATTCAAACTCTGGGGGACAATCCCCTCTAGACTGGCTTGGGAACCCTTCCTAACTTCTGCCATGACTATTAAGCATGGATGAAACAGTCTGAAAGCTGCCAATATTTATACATTGAGAGTGAGACTTGTCAGGGAAAGATAGGGAGTTCGAGAACCCAGAACATAATTTAACACATTTGGGCCTCTATGCGGCAATTGGTAGTCACACTGCTGCGCCTGCACCGAGAGCCATTGAAGTCAATGTCAGGGATATGCTCATACAGAGCCATTGTCCAGGAACCACTGTGAGTAACACAATACACAGAGATTCAGCTAAAGCAAAGGCGCAACTTTTACTAGCTAAGACATAAAAGGACTAGAGGAAGATCTCTTAGGTGCCTCTTCCCCTCACAAATTATCAGGCAGGATAAGTGCAGTGTAGTTTCCAAAGAAGTGGCTGTAAATTAATTAGCCTCTTACAGTTTGTAGGGCAATTTCCACCTTCTCTGTATGTGTATATATATATATATATATATATATATATATATATATATATATCTTCTTACTATATGTTCCATTCTATGCATCCAATGAAGTGGGCTGTAGTCCACGAAAGCTTATGCTCTAATAAATTTGTTAGTCTCTAAGGTGCCACAAGTACTCCTGTTCTTTTTGTAAAGGCAGAGCACTCCTTAAGAGGAAGGTACCATAGGGCACCTTCCTGTGAAATCAACCCAGGAATCAAGACAAAGAAGGTGCCAGATCCCCACTTTCTCTTTCCTCATGCAAGGGATGAGCTGAGAGTTGCTTCTTTCTGCACCAGATAGTGAAGTCCTGCCCTCACTATGCGATGAACAGCAAAGGTCCAGCCAGATGCTTCCCAGCCAGTGCCATTGCCTGGAACTGCAACAGTCACTCTGGCCCCCACTGCTACCTCAATTAACCTGACTGGACACTTGCTACACAGTTGAGACAAATAACTATAACACTATGCTCCTCACAGCAAAACCTCCTGTGTTCTCTGAGGAACGTGAAAAATCCACCCATTAGCTGCCTGTCTGTGATGTGGGAAAAGTCCTTCCTAGACCCTTAAAAGGGCACTGGCTGAAACCCAGAGTAAAGCTGGAAATCTAACTAAAGAAACAAGAACATAAGAAAAAAACAAAGAAATGGTGGGTGGGGAAAAATAGGTATGAATGGAGGCCAGTCCCTTGGGGGAAGCCATATAAACTGTCCCCCACCTGCAAGGGTGCCATCAGACCAATGAGGTGGCCACACAGCCCCGGAATAGTCCATTCAGGCCATAGGAGGGGGAATTAAAGGCACTTCCACCACCCTGCTTTCCTGAAACCGTGCCCGTGGCTGCTAAGGAGGCAGGAGAGGGTGCTGCCAGTCCTTCGTGTCCTAGGGAGGACCTAAGGGGTGTTCCTCCTCTGCTAGTCCAGCCAACCCTCTCCATAGCTAATGGAGCAGAGGGCAGTATTTGTGAAGACTAGTCCTTATGTCCTGGAGATTTCCTTTGTCCTGGAGATTTCTGTACTGCCTTTAATTATATTTGGCCAAGACAATGTGATCTTGGAGAACTTCTGAAGCAAAACAGATAATGTGCATGCTCATGTGGATTTTCTAATGAAATCCATTTGATACAGTTTTAGAACTTAACTTTAAAAATATGCTATGTTTACTTGACTCCTGTGGAATCAAACACCTAAGAAAGTTTTGTAAGATCAACATTATTTCACACTAATTTAATTTTACTATTAGTTAATCGGAGGCTATACTATATGGTGTTCTGAATACTAGAGCAAATAACCCATTACAATTAATATTATTGTTATTATTTATTAGCTATATATAACTAGAAGGTCTATGATGGGGTGTCTGCCCCACACACGAGTAGAAAGTGTTAACCTCAGCAGGGAGCAGTGGAGATGTGTCCTCTCAGCAGGCCAGAGAGGCTTGATAAGGTGCAGCCAATCAGGGAAGAGTTGCAGAGAGCAACCAATCTGGGCCCAACAGGCTCAGATAAGAGGAGGTACAGAACAGGGTCAGTTGCTGTTGGGAGATCAAGGAGTGGGGACTTTGTATCTAGCAGGCTGAGAGACCTGCAGCACCTTGTACAGAGCAACTGTTGGCATGGACTAGTAGAGCAAGAGACAGCTCCTGGCTAGCTGCTGGGAGTAGGTAGTTGTGCCCTGAGACTAGGGAGAAAAAGGTGCTGGGGCCATGAGGAAGTGGCCCAGGGAGACATAGCAGCATTGGAAGAAGTTAGAGTCGCTGCAAGAGGCTACTATCTATGGGTCCCTGGGTTGGACCTGGTGTAGAGGGTGGGCCTGGATTCCCTCACCCCATAGGGGAAATGGCAGGATTTGGACTGCAGTACTAACCCCCAGAAGGTGGAAACTTGGATGGTGACCTGGCAGGAGGGCTGAAGCACAAAGAGGATGCTGCGGTTCCTGAGGCTGTGAGAGGTGCTGCAGGCAGACAACTAGGACTGAGCGACAGCATGCAAACCGTGGATGGGAAGGTGTCGGCCTCGAGCTGATCTCCAGAGTAACCAGGAGGAGGTGCTGGACCAACGGTGAGTGACGTGCCCTGTGACAGGGATAGACACTCTATTTCTTCTGTAGGTCAAGTGCAGTGCACACACCAGGAGCACTTTGCATTCCTCTATTCCCTGCCCCAAGATATTTGTGCAACCTTCCCATCCCCCTGTATTTCATGGATTCCCTGCAATCCTTCCCCCATACCCCATTTCCTTCCTGCGGCAGGGGCTTTTTTGGTCTTTGTTATGGTGTGTGCTCACCACCAGAGCACCCCTTTGCATCAAGGCATGATGTTGCAGGGGGTTTTCATCTCCATTAAGCCATCTGCCTCTGCATGATTCAGCCCTGGGCTAAGAACCATCTAAGTCTACCCTAAGATGCTACCCTTTGAACAATCTACGCTTTCAGATAACAAAAGCTCAAACTAATGTCCAAAGTTTTTCAACAAATCAGGTCTTTCCCTGGGCTCTGCCCTCAATCCCTTTTCTCAGCTACTCCACAGTCTTCTCCCTGAGCTCTGCTATTGAGCACTAGCCCCTCAAACAGCCTTCCTGAGGTCTGTTCCACTGCAGACTCTGGTTCAGGTCCCTTCACAGGAGTTTCTCTGTGATTCCTCCTTTCAGACTGAATTCTCTCCCCTTTTATGAGGCCCAGGCAGCATCCATTATGTTATCATCTGATGACTTTCTCTTGCCTCTCTGTCTGAGAAGCAACTAATAAATGATGGCACAGGGGAACTTGATGTAACTAATTGGCTATTAACCCCTTTCTAAACCATGATGGAGTCAGTCCCCTAGGACAGGGTCTCTATGTGCCCTTCCATTTACCACCCATCCCTATACCAGGGCCCCCCACTTTCTCCCCATGCCAGGGTCTGTGTGAACCTCCCTTCCCCTTATCCCCTGCCAATTCCCTATACCATTCTTAAGTCATTCAGGGTGTCAACACTTTAAACTGTATTTGGGAAGTGAGGCAGAGATGAGAGAGGGTTATTGTTATGCTGGATGCAGTTAATGGCTGCCATCAACTGGTTCTTTGCCCTGTTAACCAGACAAGAGGCTCTATGTCTTCCCCCTCCCCCTCATTGCCCTCTTCCAGTTTTCATGAAAATCAACAAGGTTCTGTCTCTTGATTCCTAGACCTGAAATTTGGAATAGATCAGATGCAGTGTTCAAAAGTCATTGCATTGAGAAATGCCATCAAGTTGAGTGTAGGACCTCACTTTGTAGGGCCAATAGCTTTACCTATTAAGACTTTATACAATTTTGCCTTAGTTTTATTTGTATTGTGCAATATAGATGTCTTTAGAGTTGCTTAAATATATGTTGTTGAGAAGCGGTTCGTGAGCCAGTCTATCACTGATCTATACTGTAAGAAATATAGTGAAAATGCTGAGGTTACCTAACTGCAAAATGCTTAGTTTGTGATCTAAGGCAATTAAGGATCACCGCTATCCTGTCTACTATAATTTTTATTGGTAGCAAAATAGGGGAAAAAATTCAGAGGCTTCCCCCGACTGGTTTACTTGCAATATTGTGTGTTTAACTATATGTGCTTGCATTAGGCAGGTGTAATGCCTGGGACCATTGGGTTTAATACAGGTGTCTGACGGTTAAAAAGATGCACAGAGGATTAGGATAGTTATAGTACACTTGTACTATGTATACCACTTAAATGTGTGTACATAATCTTCTATGTATGTAGCTGGATGACCTTTTGAAAATTTTCCTCATAATCTTAAGGCTTTTTCCTGGCCCTCAGCAGATTTTCTGCATCAGTAGCATGACTTTTGGTACAGCATTTAAGATCCAAGCTTTCATACCAGGTTGTATTGATTATGTAAGTTTATGCTGATTAAGCTTCTAGTAAGAAACACAGGGACACAAAAATACAAAATAACAAATTCTCAATGGAATTAGCTAAATCAATGAAATGTGAATTTATCTCACTTTAATATGTTAAAACCAAATTAATAAATGGTCAGCTCCATGGCCCACAGATTAATTCATACTGATGTTTTCCATGTACCATTATTTCTACTTTTTCTAGCCCAGGCTAGCTAATATATACAGCTCTGCCAGTTGCCAGTCACATTCTGTTCTTTAATAAAATCATGTATTGCATTACTGCTAGACTGAACAATAACTGAATTTCCACATGGGATGTTCCAGAAGGAAAAGTGGCTGCAAGGCTTTTTATTTAGTATATCCAGATATAATTTAGCATACCCATGTCTATTGATACTTACTGTACATACAGTTCAGAATTTGGAACAAATAATCCCAGACACCTACTTGAAGGAAACCTATAACCTTCTCTCTGCTATGCCTACTTTGTTGTAAGTTCCGGTCAAGTGGTTGTTCTGAATGTGAAGTTTTCTTAGTTAATTACTACACCTTTCCTATACAAGGTGATTTGCCAGGAACTTACTCATAGTGACTGATTACCTGTAAATAATGATGATTTTGACAACAATGAAGGTACCAATGCTGTTGGTATTTTTTTAGATAAATTAATTATCATCCCCAGTTCTACAATGTACACTACAGAACTGATGCTGTTCATCCCCTCTGTATGAGCTATCATTATTTCAAAACTGTTATCAGATTACTTTCTTTCCATAGCCATGGGAGGAAATGAAAAAATATCTGAATCTCTAAATTTACCTAAACAGTCAAAATCAAACGGTGAAGTAAGCATGCACTAGGAAGCAAGGAAGTCCTGATCGTCAGTCCTAGCTCTGTCACTTGGCTTGACCTTGGACAAATTACTAAATGTTTGTGTCTTCTGTAAAAATGGAAATAATTATTTACCTCAGGGTGTTGTGAGAATTAATTAGTTAATTTTTGTAGAGCACTTTGAAGATATAAAACACTATTTAATTAACAAGTATTGTTATGCTGGAGGTTGGGTGGCTCCCAAGGAGTATCTTTGGTCTATACACACTCTAAAATCTCTCTGAAGCTGATGGAGGTGACAGCCATTCAGGCTAAATGGGAGAACAGTTTTGAATGCCCCTTTGTTTAGTGATAGCTGAAACACTAAAAGTCACTGCCTAAATCACAGACCAACATGGCAAGTCTGGAGTAGGAATGGAGCCGTGTTTTCAGTGTGGACTGAATGGAAAAGTAGGGGCTTGGTATCATTTGGCAGAGGCGTGTGTGTCTATGAAACAGAAGCAGCCAGAAAAGCAAGTAGAAAGACAGGAAAAAGCACGTGAAGCAACTTGTAGTGTGGCCTGAGAGAAAGCCAAGAGAGATTTTTGGGGCAGAGTACTGGCTGGAAAGAGGCTTAAATTGTGAGCAAATTGATTCCTACTGTGTTCTGGGGAAACAGGATTTTGTGTTCATTCTTTGTACATAAACAGAATTGCATCAAAGATATACTTCAGTCTATCATCAATTTCTCCTAATGAAAACAACCTGAAGGCCCTGAATATTGGCTAATCATTCAGGCTAAAAATGGGTAACAGTATTATTGGCTTCAAAACTACAGTTCTTACTCAAAACTAGAACTTGCCAAAAGACACAACAAATTTATTGCAAAATATTTATGAAGTGTGTTTACCATTTTCCTTGAGTTTCATTGAAACAATAACTATCATGATAGCCGTAGAGTTGGTCAGAAAACAGATTTTTTTTCAAATACTTTGATATTTTTTTCTCGTTTTTGTTAATTTTATCTATGTAGTAAGGACTGAAGCATCTAGCCTATTAATATTATTATATGCGACTGGTTTAAACCCATGTTTGTCTAATGTGCAAATACTATTTCATATTGGCTCAATATATGTAGATTTGCTAACTACTCATGCAAATTGTGCTGTCTTCTAGCCAGCTCATATTGCTGTCTCCTACACATGTATGGATTTCCAATGATATATGGGGACTTTGGTACATGTAGGAACAGCAGAACATCAGATAAAAGCCTCTGATTCTCTGAGAATAGAATCATATTAATACATAATTTGTACTAATACTTTGCATTTCTATAGTATCTTTTACTGGACAACCAAAAAGCACTTTTCATAGGTAGGTACCTATTCTTATCCCCCCTCTTACAAGTGGAGAAACGGAGGCACAAAGAGGTTAAATCAACTTGCCTAAGGTCCATAGATCTCTGCTGTACCTGATATTGGCAAGACAACTTTAAGGCTCATTATAACCTGTGCAACACAATAGAATGCAAAAGTACTTTAAAGGAACATCATAAACTTGAATTCATGGAGGATAGGTCCATCAATGGCTATTAGCCAGTATGGGCAGGGATGGTGTCCCTAGCATCTGTTTGCCAGCAGCTGGGAATGGGCGACAGGGGATATATATATATATATATATATATTTCACTGGGAGGTTATGCCCAGTTCTCCCAGTTTCAAATGTCTGTCATGCTTTGAAGCAATCTTGGTGAGCACCAAGCACTCCTGGTGCAACTGTTGCCATGGGGAATCACACTTCTGGGCAATGTATAACTTCTGTCTGGGGTTCAAATCTAGAGCCAGAAAAAACAGGGAGATTAAATTTCATCCCCTCATGATGGATAGCACATTATGTCCAGCTTCTGACTCAGGCCAAGGGAACTCTCCCACCCCTGTACACTGTTCTCTGAGAAAGTCTGCTTCCTCAGCTCTCTTAGCTGCACTCCTCAAGGGCATCTAAGAGGAAGATGAAAGACTCCTTTCATAAGTCTTCCAAAGACCATGCCTTGACTTCACCAGGTAGGGAATCTAACTCAAAAATACCAAGGTCATTGGGATCTTCACCTACTTCAGCACCATCCGCTCGCCAGTCCAGTACCCAGGAGGCTGCTGGTTCCTCAGGCACCGCTAGACTGAAAGATGGCAAAGTCTCAGGCCCAGAGAGGCCATTAGTACCGTTAGCGGACTGAGGCGGCAAGAAGAGCTCTTCCTCTGCTTCTTCAGTACCAAAGAAACCCGCTCATGCTCCGACCGCAGTTCCCTTGGAGTGCCCAAGACCCACGGTATCAGCAGCATCCTTGGCCACCATCACGTCAGTGCAGGCCACAGACTCTGTACCAATAGCACCCTCAGTACTCTAGAAACTCCAGTTTCGCCAGGACCTGGCTGTATCAGAGATGCCCAATTCTCTGCTGCTTGGCTTGGTTGGGACAGTCCCCTTTTAAAGCTCTGTTGCAGATGTCACAACTTTTTTTTGCAAAACTGGGCATTTGGCAAAACTGGATGTGTGCAGGAACATTTGGGCAAGAGGAAACAGTACAAATTCCCAGTTTTGCCAAAAAAGTAGTAGTCTGTGATGTCGGCTCAGGTGAGCGGAGATGCCAGGTCACTCAGGCCAGCCCCATCGCCATTTATCTTGTGGCCTGTTTTCAGTTTAGAGAAATATGGTTAACCTACCCAAATATCAATTCAGGGCTCACCCCCTCATTTCTATAGAGGCCCCTTTCCAGAAGTCACTGAGCCTATTATTACTTGTGGCAGAAATTTGCAATCATCATCTCGCTGGTTTGAGCACCCATGGGTGCTGCCTCCTATGCTTTATGCCCCATCACTTTGGCCATATTGGGAGTCTTGGGTGGCCTAACACCAACAATTTTCCAGGGTGTCAAGTACCACCCAACGCAGAGAGAGGCAACCTGCATTATCTGTTCCTTCTTGGAAGCCTGACCCTCAAGAATAATCCTTTGGGAAGCAGGAAGCTGGAGAAAATGAAGAGGTCTTGCTAGAGCAAATAGGTAGGTAGGTAGATGGATGACAGACAGATGCAACAGACTGCACCTGAACTGTGCAGGATCAAGTCCAATGTTTGTAAAATCAAACAAGGTATCAGTATGAGAAGGGCATGATGAGGTAATACTAAAAATGGGAGAATTACTGCATATGAGATTTTTGGAAGGAAATTGTGGGGTAGAGGGAGCAAAATGGAGCAGACGTGAGGTCCCACTAAGGTCACATTGCACTCTTGGAGTGAAGCAAAAATACCTTAAAATTGTCCTAGGAGGACAGAAGAGGATTCCTCCAAGGTGAGCCCACCTTGTGGGAAAGATGTATTTAATGGTGTGGTGAGGCTGATGGGGCATAAGAAAGCGGCCCTCTATGGTAGGGAGACAGTGTGACAGACTGGAGGGGGAAGACTGGAGAACAATTTGCTCTTCCAACCTCTGGCTGGCAGAAGAGTCCCAAGGATATTTAGTGTTCTTAATGTGGTAAATTAGAGCAACTCCTCTAACTTGTGCTGAAGGTTGTTTTGGGCCCCTACATTTCTTGCTGGGGCAAGATTGCAGATTTAAGGGCACCCTTGTTTCTCCTCATTAGCTCAGTGCAGCTAATGAGTTAAAATTAAACCTAATTTAAACATTTGTTGGAATAAATCAAGTTTCAATTTTTTTTCAGAAGAATACATTTGGACCATAAATTCATTCCCTCAAAATACTAGGTTAGTGATGTTAATTCTTTAAATAATGCCTCCATTATTTAATAGTATGGAGCAATGTTATCTTCACCTAAGGGTTTTTTATTCTAAATATATTTTCAGAGAGATTTGTGTAGGTCCCAAATGATTGCCTCACTCTATGGTGGCACGACAGTTTACATCAACATAAGTTATGTCACTCAAGGTGTAAACCAGCAACCACCCCAAAGCCGATTTAAACGCTGGTGTGGACAGTGCTATGTCGGCAGGAGAGTTTCTCCCACTGACATAGCTAAGCTGCTCGCGTGGGCTGGAGTAAGTAAGCTGACATGAAAGATCTCTGGCATCAGTTTAGAGTAGCTACACCAGAGCTTACAGTGGCACAGCTGTATTGATGCAGCTGTGCTGCTGTAAGCTCTCTAGAGTAATCATAGCCTTAGACCTATGACAGGGTAATACCAGAATGAGAGATAATGGCTTAGGAATGAATCCATTTTAAGGAAGATAATTCAGCTTGAAAGTAATGAGGGTCCATCTTTTTAAATAACTTTTAATTGTAGTAATGATTTGGAGAAAGTTGTGGCTATTGAGGGCAGAGAACATGCTGTGGTGTATAAATATTCCCAGCTAGATGAAACACTTAGAAGGTAGTAGTTAGTAAAGAGCAATCTGGGGACATTAGTTGACACGGTCAAGTACTTGAATTTAATCACATGACTCTAAGACAGAGGAGTCATCTCAGATAAGAAACGTTAACAAGAAAGCAATATGTCACCTGCATAAAGTGAAATTTATTGCTCACAACCTCTTACCTCTGTAACAGAATTATGGAGATTTTTAGAAACTTTGTTCTAATGTGCACTTCAAAATGATGGCAGGTGGTAATGTAAAGCAGTTATGTTTTGATTTAGTGAGTGTAATCTCTGGTAAATTTCATGTTGTATCTGGGACAGACTGTACAGCTAATCTCAGTGTTTTGGAATTGAGTTCTGTATCTGACTGTTTGAAAGTTTAGAGAAACAAGGTGGGTGAGGTAATATCTTTTATTTGACATGCTGTTGGTAAAAGAGACCAGCATTCCAGGTGCACAGAGCTTTTCTTCAGGTCTGGGAAAGAAAGAGACGCTCAGTGTCACAGCTAAATACAAGGTGGAACAGATTGTTTAGCAAGTTTGTATAACTTCAGTATAAGCCAGTTATATCCCACACAGTTATATCCCACACCTACTTCTTCTTGGGAGTTTTGTCATTGACTTCAATGGGAGCAGGATTGGAAATAGCACTTTCTGTACAATTTGAAAATGAAAGAAATCAGAAGACTAGGAAGAGAACTTTCCAACAATGACTCAGATTGCAGCTGAGGTCTCCTCCTTAGCATTCAGATGGTATAAAGTATTCAGGGTTTGGAGCTGAGGAGGAACTGGAAGATTCTAGACAGGGAGACTGAGACTACAAGAAGTCTAAAGGATCTGGCAAAAAGGGGGGTACTGGAAAATATATTGCTTTGTATCCTGATTTGGCAACAGATGACTAATAATGTATCCTTTCCTAAAATTCGGGCACTGGACTTGGAACTGCAGGTGTGTCACAAGGATGGACAACTCTTTTTATTTTCTAAGTAGGGGAGTTTATTATACAGGTACTTGTACCAGACATGGTAAATTTGAAGGTCAATTGATTATAAATAACTTGATCTGAGACTTTGTAACTGCAACTGATTGCCCTTAATCTCAACTTGTTTTCAGCGATACAAATTCAAGGTGTTGCATTCTCTAAATAGATGTTAGCTCTTAATTAACAAAGGATATATTGCCAGATGCTAAATACTAAAAGTAATACAAATAGATTACAGTTCAATACCCTGATGTATTATGCCATAGAAATCAGAGATAGAACAAGCTATTTAGATCTTCTACTCCATCACCATACAAATGCAGGAACATTCCCTGAAATATATTCTTGGGTGTTTTGTTCAGGCTAGTTTCAAAAATCCCCAAGTGAAGAGGCTTCTTTTACTTTCATTAGGAGACTGTTCTACAACCTAATACATAAAATACTATCAGGAAGATTTTCCTGATGGCCACCCTGAATTTTCTTTTTCTTTCATCTCATTACATCTGGTTATACATAAGTTTACTACACGAAATGCTTGTTCCCAATTCTTGGCATGGACATCTATCACATTTGTAGACTCTTACCATGTTCCCTTCTAGTAATCTCTTAATAATAGTATACATATTTAGCACTTATAATCTTTACTCATAAGTCATTCTCTCAAGCCTGATCATTTTTGTTTTGTTTACTGATCTCTCTTCAGTTTGCCTGGATATCTCTGATAATGTAGGGCTAAGGACTTCAACAGGAATTCAATAGAACCGGCACAAGAAAGAGGAAACAGGGTATCCTTAATAGGTATAATGTGAATTTGAAAGGTAAGAGAACCATTTACAGTGAATGACTCCGTAGGCTTGAAATATTCAGTAGCAAGTAAGAGGAGGAATATCCATGAGCATCCACATTTTTCTAGCATTCCAAATAATCAAAAGCTTTGTTTACATTGAGAGATTCTGTGATAATAGATATTTCTGTAAACTGAGGAAACCCCCACCACACTCAAAGGATGCCACATGTTGTCAGTCAGTTATCTGTTCTGGACTAGTAGCAGTATCATCTAAATATTGGCTTACTGCCTTTTTATGCAGTAATTATGTAGGGAAAGAGGCTGGCATGGGTGAAACATTCAAAAGTGCTCCGTGTTGGCCTATCAGTGCTCCCACGGAAGTAAATTATAAAACAATCATTGACTTCAATGGGAGTAGAGTTAAGCCTACACTGAGCACTTCCCATGTTCGGAACAGTTTGATAGCTACTCTGCCATCTTTATACTATATATTTTAAAACCTTTTGTATCTTTAAAAGATGTAAATCCAAATTTGATTCAGTAGAACAGATTGTACAAAATAAGGGCCCACTCCTTCAAACACTTACCAAGCATAGCACCAATCTCAATTCAAGTCTAGGAGTTTTTCCATTGACTTCAGTGGGCACTGAATCAGACCCATAATACTTAATGCCATGAGCAGTCCCATAGTCTTAATGTCTCCTACTGAAATGTGGAATATAATGGGCTAAATTCTTCTGTGATAGAAGCAGTGCTGTAGGCCAAAGCTGAATGTGAGTTAGTCAGAAAACTAAGTCAGTCTGTTGAATTTCCTATTCCACCTCCAATCTTTTTGAGGGATCTATGATGCTATAAAACATTCACATTCCTTCCGAGCCTTAACCACTTCCTGTTTTTACTGTTTATCTGAAAATTTAATGATCTCATATGTTATACTTAGATTAGCAATCTGGGGTAGATATAACCCTATCTATGAATAATTTAATAAGAATTTTAACATCACTGTTGACCAAAGATATTGAGCAAAAGTGGAATACATTTAGAGTGATTACCTGTACTGCATACAGATGTGGTCCCCTCATCTCAAAAAAGATATACTGGCATTAGAAAAGGTTCAGAAAAGGGTAACTAAAATGATTAGGGGTTTGGAACGGGTCCCATATGAGGAGAGCTTAAAGAGGCTAGGACTTTTCAGCTTGGAAAAGAGGAGACTAAGGGGGGATATGATAGAGGTATATAAAATCATGAGTAGTGTGGAGAAAGTGAATAAGGAAAAGTTATTTATTTGTTCCCATAATATAAGAACTAGGGGCCACCAAATGATATTAATGGGTAGCAGGTTTAAAACAAATAAAAGGAAGTTTTTCTTCACTCACCGCACAATCAACATGTGGAACTCCTTGCCTGAAGAGGTTGTAAAGGCTAGGACTATAACAGGGTTTAAAAGAGAACTGGATAAATTCATGGAGGTTAAGTCTGTTAATGGTTATTAGCCAGGATGGGTAAGGAATGGTGTCCCTGGCCTCTGTTTGTCAGAGGGTGGAGATGGATGGCAGGAGAGAGATCACTTGTTAGGTTCACTCCCTTTGGGGTACCTGGCATTGGCCACTGTTGGTAAACAGGATGATGGGCTGGATGGACCTTTGGTCTGACCCATTATGGCCGTTCTTATGTACCTTTATTGAGAAATATTTCAGTAGTCAGAATATTACCAATAGTTGCTATTTTGTGGAACATTGTCAACAACACAGGGCATGATGGGAGGTTATGGTAGGCACAACCGTTATAAGATGAAATAGAAGAAGAAAGGTAGATATTGTTAGTCAAATGCAGAGGGGACAAATTCTGAGGTGATTCTTAGAGCCAGAGGTCCTAAGAGTGCAGAGGTGTGAGTGTGTAGGAAAGACAACTGATCCCAGCCCCAGGCATGTGCAGTCTGAAGGCTCCAAAATACATCAGAGCAATATCAAAGTAGAGATGATGTAGATATGAGAGAAACCACTTGAAAACATCAAGGACCTAAACCACATATTCTGCCACCATCAAAAGAGCTCCCCAGATATACTGCAGCATTTCATATAGTTCTCATCTAGGAAGAGACCTGCAATGGATTAGGGTTTCGAATGGCAAAGAGGCAAAGCAGTAAAAGTGGAGGGATACTGCTAAGAGTTTAGTTGCGATAATGTGCCAATTGACATGAGAATGTGACACTAATCCCTGGAAAATAATTCAGAGATTATTGTCAAGTAAGGGAGTTTTTAGGTCTGCAGATTAAAATAGAAAAACTTTCAACAAGTGTGGAATAGTTGGGAAAATAGGAGCAGGACCGTCATTGTAATATATTATACAATGTATTATAAGTGTCTGATTTTGGTTGTAACTGGCCTCAAATTATTGTGGTGGCAACTGATCTTTAGAGAGTACCTGTTTGGGCACGTAACTCAGGTAGTTAGGTACTACATGGCACAATTTCCACATGCAAAATTGCATCTGCAGTTATTTGCACCTATAAAATGAGGGTACAAATAGGAAGGTGATCAGAAATCAGGCCCCAAAGGTCTAGTGAATAAACTTGCCAGTCTGTAGACATCTGAGTTCTGAAATGTAACATTTCACAGTCAGAGTGTGTCCATGGCAACCAGGTCCAGGGTTTCCGAGGTGATTCATTGGTTAGTGGCCAAAGAAGAGGAATATATCAAAATGGAGTTAGAGTCATGGAAACCACATGATATATTGTAGTGGCTGCAGATGTAGAATTATTACAACATAAAGAGTTGGTAATTTGAACAAAAATAATAACATTGAACATATACACAAATGGACAAAATGTCCTATAAAAAACATGTTCTGAGTTGTAAGTACATTAGCTGAGGGATTGGCCCTAGGCAAGAGCAACAGGCCATTGGGGCCTCATTTTTTGCAACCTGATTCTCTCAGTGAAAAAACCTTTCTCACCCCATCTGTATAAGCTCTTCCCACAGGGATCTGTAAAAGGGAAAGCTGGGCATGCATTAATGGACTTTACATATCTAATGTAATCTCTAAACTTGTCAGTATCTTAGAGATCATGTTTAATTTAAGTGTTTATACTTGTATTTCCGTTTCATCATGTTTATCAATTTCATATATTCCTCATCACTTTAATCATGTAACTGCAAGTCTAGTCTTTCCCTTTAAAACTACAGCTAGGGTACAGTTAACACTCATACAGAAATCCATTGATATATTGAAGTAAATAGCATGCCCCAAACACTTCAGAAAGTAAGGTTCCCTGTAACTCAAGTCATCTTGACCAAATGGAGATTGAAGGAAAATTCAACTTCAGTATATCAGAGTGTCTTTCATTTATGATCTGTGGTAAAGGCATCATGGATGGGGACACAAATACTAATGGATAAACAAATATATATAATTTTTGTTTTCAGGGCCATCCCTGAAAAGCATACGCGGCTGTGTAGGGCACCAGAAAATTTGGGGCACCATTCCCCTCGCTGGCCATGGCTGAAATCCTCTCTTCTCCGGCCCCACCCCTGTGCTGAGCCGGCAGGCTTCTCCGCAACCCCGCCCCTTCCCTCACTCGCTCTTCAGCCGGCCAGCTCAGGGCTGCAGCCTCTGGCTCTGCCGCCCCAGCCCCGCGGACACCAGAGCGGCGCAGCTGGTCACTGGTGGTGCAGCGGCCCGGCCCACTGCTGCCCATAGCAGAGTCCATCCCTTGACCCTGCCTGCCCGCGCCACTCGGGTGAAGTGAAGGGGCGAGGGGACTTAAAGTGACAGTGCGCTCACTGGCTCTCACACTTTCCTAACACACCGTCTCTCTCACACACACTCTGCCTCTCACGAGTCACAGTTGCCCAATACAGATTCTCTCTCTTTCTCACACTCTCTCTCTTGCTCTCTCTCTCATACACACACTCACTCTGTCATGCACACACATACTTGTGGTGTTGTTGTTGTTGTTGTTATTACTGCTTGGTACTTCCTGTCAAAATGCTCGTGGTGAGCTAGGAGTGACTAGGGGGCTGCAGGAGGGCCGTGGGCTCTGGCAAAATGCAGCCCCCATGTGACAGCACGAAGCCTGCCTTGAGCCACTGCTGCAGCATCTGCTGCATATGAAGCTCAGTGTGTGTCAGCAATGGGGGACAGCTTCTGGGGGTCTGTGGGCAGGGGTTGTGGTTGTGCCCCCTTGACACACTGGGGTCAGCAGTGCAGGCTGGGAACAGCCTTCAGCGGAGCATTGGGGCACCAGTTTAATAATACTGCATAGGGCCCCATAAATCCTAATGACAGCCCTGTATACTTTGCTTGAAGATCACTAAAATCCCAGACCATCCCACTGAGATGACCATGAAAACTATCCAATATACCAAAAACTTGAAAAAGCAAAGTCAATGGACCAAATTTTGTTGTTACACCTGTGGAACCCTGATTAAAGTCAATGAAGTTAAGCAAATGAGTAATGTGGTCCTCTGTTTAACAAGCAGCACAGTACTAGAAATACAGATATTGGGTCAGATTCAGTTTCTGGTGCGAAATTAATGATCACAGAAATTTTGGAAGAGATATTAAATCTCATGCTTCTGGGTTTAAAACAATCTCCAGTTACTAGAAATTAGAATGATACCTAATGTGAAGGGCATCTTATCCAGCATCAATTTACTATGGGACTTTTACACTTTCCTCTGAAGCACATAGTACTGGCCACTGTCATAGACAGGATTCTGGGCTAGATGGATCTTAGGAATTGCCAGTCTGGATCAGACCCATCTTCCTACATTCATATGTAAAATAGGCAAAGTGTCTGGTATTCCAGAGTGTCAATAACAATATTAATATACAATAAAGTTTGAGTAAAAGCATGTAAACTAATCAGTGTTTTATCAGAATGAGCCCACCTTTCTTCCATCTGCAACTAAAATTGAGGACCAAAATTTTCATTACCGTACACCTTATGTAGTCATTTACACCAACATGAAGTGATGGCAATGTGGGTGTAAATGTGAACTACTGTGGTTTTATAAGACTTTAAAACCACTTTACACTCACTTTGCAATAGTGAAAATGACCACACAGAGTTCAGGGCAATGGAGAATTTGGCTCTTTGGGTCCCATTATGGGAATTGCCAAATAGTGTTTGTTGGGAATTTGAAGGGGTGCAAAGGTAAACCTTCCAAATATAAAGTGGGTTAATCTGGAAAGCGATCAACAACTGAGATTTCTTTCCATTTCATATTTTAATTCTTACTTGCCTAGACCACTAAGTCATGTTACAGCTATTTCAGTATTAAAACGTGCATCCTGTTTTCATCTAGAGAAAAAATTTCAAAAATGCCTCTGACTTTAGAACCTAACTCCCATTGTCAAAAGTGACCTAGATAGCTGGCTAAGTGCCTGTCAGTTTTGACAATGGGATTTAGAATCTAAAGTCACTGAGGCATTTTTGAAAATTTTCTCTCTAGTCTGAAACTTTTTGAGTTGTTACTTGGATTTTCCTATGCTACTTGAGCATTTCACACAGATGGACATTTGAGGTAAATTATACTGAGAATAAGACAGAGGCCTCATCCTAGACTCTACTGAAATTATAGCAATTCAAATTATACAAAACATGTTGGACTCCTGCATATGTTTTCAAATGTGGTTTGTTGGACTGATATGTATTGTAGTGTAGGAATCAGGATTATAATTTGACACATTATTTCGTAATAGCATAACATTAGAAATATGAGGTCAAATGTTACATTTACAGAAATTATGTGGAATTATAAATTACCAGTTGAATCTGAGCTACATTTGGTACTTGATTTTTCTTCAGTATATTGGAGTACAAAGTCTTTAAAAACTGGATTGCAGTTACCTTAGTTTATGCAAAGAGACTGCTTCTTTGAAGGCAGAAAACCTCTTGAATCCCACTGCTGAAAGACAGGCGTGTTGACATGTTAGGAATTGCTTCATATGTTCATCTGTCTCATTTATAAAAATAATGACATAACGGAAGAATTGCATGTGAAATGAGAAGAATGTGTACCTTATCTAGAGGAAAATGCAGATGTGCAAGTGAGAGGTACTTGAATTCACTGAGGAGAAGTTGTGAGGGTGTACTGGTGTAGCCATTAAGGATTTTGTCAAGTTTTGTTTGTTGCTTGTTTGTGATTTATATTTTTGGTAAAACTAAAAGCCATTTCTGAATAAATAAGATGTGTACAGTACTGGTGCATGCATTGTGGGTGGATAGAACCTCATTTGCATGGTGTAACCATACAGCTAATGCACAACCACAGATCATTTACCAACGTGAACCAGCGATTGTTACACAGCCATGCAAGAAGAGCATCACATGCTGTGCTAATGACAGCAGAGGAAAAAAAAGGAGTTTATAAAGCTAAAGGATGGGCTTATAAAGCCACAGTAGACTGCTGGCAGCCCCACTGGAGTTATAGCTGTGTCTACTGTGGGAAAATCATACATGTTGCCAGGTCTCTTTAATTTTTTATTCTCTGTCATGTTTCTGTATAGGCTGTTGAGAGATCAGTATTACAATGTAACCTGCTTTGCCAAATCTGGACATAAATAGCAAATGGATGTGACTGAATGTAGACACCTAATCTGGCTGTTTGAGATGGTACAGAAACTGCATATTACCCAGAAGGGGGTGCTATATGCCAGTTAAACTGGAATAGGTGGAGAAAGTGTAGAGAAGATGATATTTTAGTCACCTTTATGCTTGATTACATCATAGTGAATGAATGTACTGTCAGGAAGTGTGGACATAAACTCTTTCCCTCACCTGCCAGCACTCTGTATTTGCTGCTCTCTACGCTTTCATTGTTTCTTAACATCATAATCCTATACAAAGGTGCTTTCCTAGCAGCATCGATTGTAGAGTAACAATAAGGATTGTACATACATTCCTGTGGAGGATGGGGTTGCAGAATGAAGAGAAATGCAGTGACTTACTGTGACATTTTGGGGTTCAACCCAGACAATAAGGGGTTGTCACCACCTGCCCTGCAAGTCTTGGTGCCTTAAGTGTTATGCTGCTGTGGCTCACAGTCCTGACATCAACAGCCAGCCTATAAGCATGCAGATCACATCCTGGTTTCCACTGCCCAGTTATTCTTTGCAGTGACCCCAAAACCTTCCCAATCCTGAATTTCCCCCAAATCATCTGCCTGTGGGACAATCTACTGAGATTCCCAGAATTGTGAGTTACTGTTTTACCTGCCTCAGCAAGTGAGAGTTTTGCTATTGCTGGGCTGTGTGACAACTCCATGATATGCCAGCTTGTCTGCCTTGCCAGCAAACTCTTCAGGATGCTGCCAGACCAAATGTTGCCTTGAAGGTAACAAACAGTGAACCCCAACTCCTGAGTTCCCCAGGGTCATCTCCCTGCAGTGTCCAGCCTCCCTACAGTCACAGAAGTTGCTGCTCCTTTAAAGAGACAATACACTGCAGCTCATTAGCTAGGGTTGGACAAACACTTATTTCAGTCATAGCACTGAATTGGTTTACAATAATAGTAAAACAAATTTATTTAACAAAATGACATAGAATTAAGTGATACCAAGTATAAAGAATAAAGATAGAAAGGATTACAAGCAAACAACTGAAACAAGTATAAATTGATTTCAGATAGTCTGAAACAGCTGGGAGAGGTGTGAACTACCCCTATTTGTCTTAAAGGAATGTTCACTCAATCTTAATAACAGGTTTCAGAGTAGCAGCCCTGTTAGTCTGTATTCGCAAAAAGAAAAGGAGTACTTGTGGCACCTTAGAGACTAACAAATTTATTTGAGCATAAGCTTTTGTGAGCTCACGAAAGCTTATGCTCAAATAAATTTGTTAGTCTCTAAGATGCCACAAGTACTCCTTTTCAATCTTAATAACAATTTTATTGTTTACAGTGTTAACCATCATCAGAGTTATGTATGAAAGGAAGTGGATGATATTATAAAGATGTATTATCTACTGTGTGTGACATCTCATTTGAATCATAGAAATATAGGACTGGAAGGGACCTCAATAGGTCATCTAATTCAGTCCCCTGCACTGAGGCAGGACTAAGTATTATCTAGAGACCATTCCTGTCAGGTGTTTGTCTAACCCATTCTGATAAACTTCCAATAATGGTGATTCCACACCCTCCCTAGGTAATCTGTTCCAGTGTTTAACCACCCGTATAGCTAGAAAGATTTTCCTAATGTGTAACCTAAATCTCCCTTGCTGCAATTTAAGCTCATTACATCTTGTCCTGTCCTCAGTTGTTAAGAAGAACAATGTATCACTCTCTTCTTTATGACAACTTTTACTTACTTGAAGACTGTAATCATGTCCCCGTCAGTCGTCTTTTCTCCAGCCTAAACAAACCTAGTTTATTGCAGGGTTTTTTTTTTTTTCAGTCTTTCCTCATAGGTAATGTTGTCTAAACATTTAACAATTTTTGTTGCTCTCCTCTGGACTTTCTCCAATTTGTCCACATCTTTCCCAAAGTGTGGTGCCCGGAACTGGATAGTATACACCAGTTTACGTCTTATCATTGCTGAGTAGACTGAAAGAATTACTACTTGTAATCTTGCTTACAACACTCCTGCTAATACTTCCCATAATTATGTCTATTTTTTTCCAACAGTATTATGTTGTTGACTCCTATTTAGTTTGTGATCCATTATAACCCCCAGATCCGTTTCTGCACTACTCCTTCCTAGGCAGTCATTTCCCATTTTGAATTTCTTCAACTGATTATTTTTAAGTGTGGTACTTTGCATTACTCCTTATTGAATTTCATTCTATTTATTTCAGACCACTTCTCCAGTTTGTCAAGATCATTTTGAATTCTAATTTTCTCCTCCAAAGTGCTTGTAACTCCTCCAAGAGCAAATGGGAGAAATGCCTACCTTTATGTTTAAAAAAAAAAAAAGTGGGGTGTGGAAGGTGGGGGAGGAACAGCGATGCCAGCTCTGCCAGGGGCGGTAGGCAAGGATCAACTGAGCAGTGATGTCAGCCCCGGCCCTTTGCAGGGGGCGGGCAGGGCTCAGATGAGCAGCAATGCCAGTCCCACGGAGGGATGGGGGGAGCTTGGACAAGCAGCTCCAACCAGCCCCACGTGGGGAGGGGGGGCGGGTGTGCACTTGGGCTAGCACCACGCGGTGTCCCATTTTCCCTTTGGGAAATATGGTCACCTTACCTGGAAGGGGAGGACTACAGTGACCTGACCACAGGGCCACGCTATGAAGTGGGAGCAGTCGAGCCCAGAGACAGTGAGACACAGAGTGCAACTGCAGGAAGGCGCATTGGCCTGGCAGAACTAATCCCCAGATGCAGCCAGAAGAAGGTGCCCACCCAGCAGTGAATAGAGCATCTCTGTGCCACTCACCTTACCTTGTCTCTCAATGACTGCTATATCATTCTCTGTGGCAGAGAAACTAGGAAATCTTCTTATGTGCTGCATGAGTGTAGATTTTGGAGGATATTAGGGACATAATTTTGTTAATATACTGCATTAATTACATTTCTAAACAACAAATGTACTTTTTTCTTTTAATTTTGCAAACTAATTTTTAACTTTTACCAAAAACCTTTATTCTTCACTGTAAATATATTTTTAAAATGTAATGCTCTGATTAATCATAATACTGATTTAAGTGGTCAAATGCTAGTCTCTAAATAGCTACTGAAATAATACATCTTTATTTGTTCAGTTTTGGGCAGACCAGTGGGTTGGAAATAGAGAATATGAAACTGAAATCATATTTCTTCTTAAACATTTGAGAAAGCAAGCGACAGAATATGAATAACCCTGTTGTGTAGGGTACTCCATATAGCGTGTGTATATATAGATAGGGTGACCAGATAGCAAGTGTGAAAAATCAGGATGGGGGTGAATGATAATAAGCTCCTATATAAGACAAAGCCCTGAATGTTGGGACTGTCCCTATAAAATCGGACATCTGGTCACCCTCATAACAGCAGTGGTTATTTTAAATATGCCTCTCAATGCACTGGGATCTGGGCTGAGACCCCCAATGCAGCAGAGTAATGGAATCACATCTTCCCTGGAATAAATACTTATTTGTGATATACATTTCCAGCACTGCTCTGTGTTGTCTATTTTCACACCTGTATCATCTACGAAATAACTGTCTTACACCATGCAATTTAAAAATGATAGTGACAGAATTACTCATTACAAGATCCAATCTGTATAATGGCCAGCTTATGAAAACACTACTTAATCTCAGTTTCTTGTATTTCAAGATTTATGGATCTAAAAGTGTGTGTGTATAATCTGTCTACCTTTCCTGGACTTGAAGAGCTCTGATTAGCTCAAAAGCTTGTCTCTTTCACCAACAGAAGTTGGCCCAATAAAAGCTATTACTTCCCAACCTTGTCTCTCTTCTGATCTGAATAAACAGATGGTAGGGTACAGCAGCGAACAACACAAAAAACATTCATTGCTCTCTTGGACCAACCAGTGTTGACTGGGGAGTAGGGCTGAAATGTTCAAAAGTGCCTAAGTGATAGGGAGCCCAAGTCTCATTTAGTAAGTGGGCCCCTAACTACTTTAGGTCCCTTTAAAAATGTAAATCTAAGCTGAGAAATGAACACTCATTAAAGCACATTTGTTAGTGGACAAGCAACTTTACCATGTTAATTTATCTAACAGTTGTCTAATTAAAAAAATAAGTATGCAGAATAAGAGTAGTAGAGTATTCACTAAATCCATGAGTAATTTGCCCATTCCTACTCAATAACTGCTTCTTGTTCAACATCCTATGTCTGGATCAGATTGTGGTGAAAATCTTACTATACTGAACAATAGGGAACTATCCTAGGTAAGGCTTAACTTGTAGTACAGTTTGAGTTAAAGGTTAGTGAGCATTCCAGTTGGCCGTTGCCTCTGAAACATAGCTTATGTTACTGCCTGCAAAATGGTATGACTACTTATAATTATTACACAAAGACTCTACATCTCAAGGGGACCAGCAAATGGAACTACGGATGTTGGATGCCATGCTCACTTTAAGTAGGGCAAAACCACTTATTAGTAACACCTTAACACATTTCAGCAGAATGCTCACAAGAGATGAAAATAGGGAGGGAAATCATGTACCGTAATCAAATTGTTCACATAATTGAGGAATACCGGTAATAAACCCCTTCATTATATATATTTATCTAAATCATTCAAAAGAAATGTTAATGCAGATTTTGCCATTTATGAACTGATGTAAATCCAGAATAACATGACTGACAGTGGAAGAATTCCAAAATAGAACTGGGCAAGTAAGAATATGTGGAGTTTGTATTTAAAACTCCGATTCACTTAATTGATATGCATGACTCTTTCTCTTCACATCTTCATGAGCATTTACTTGTGCAAGTTTTTATTTGCAAGACTATTTACAGACAGCACTATCAAAATTAAAATGCACAAATATTCACTAGTGTATTTGTAACAGAAATTGAACCACTTTGAAAAACTTTTTATTATTTACACAATGCATATGTTGATCAATCATGAAGGTTCACGGATAAGTAGTGAATGGGGACTTTTCTTTTATAAACAGAGATTGTCCAATTAGAGAACAGAAACAATATCATCTAAGTGATCAATCAGACATGCAAATAATTATTACCACAGAGCAAATATACAAACTTCAGAATGAATCACAGGCTAAAATTTGCTTGTTGAAACGATCAGTTGAACAATTGTGAATAATGAACAAATTTGTTGAAAAACAGGCCCTGGTTGTAGGTAATTCAAGAACTGCGAAAATGTGCTAGACTCCTCCCAACAACGAGGCTGAGCAGCTCTAACACCCGTGTACCTGTGGGCAGGATCTGATGCAGTCTGTTCAGGGCCCATCAGTAATTGATTACCGCCTGGTGGACCAGCCAGCCACCAAGTGCTTTTTCTTCTTTCATGAATGCCTACCCATGCACGCACCTACACCGTGCCCCTGGAGATATGTGCAGGGGAATGCCTGGCTCCAGCTTCCCCCTGGAAAGCCCCAGGTGAGGCGCACGCACTGTCCAGGAAACGCCAGCCCCCAGCGCCCAACCCGTGGAGCATCCGATTCAACCCAGCCCCCGGGGCGGCTGGGCCAACGAGGCCTTAGCCGAAGTGAAGTGTTCTGCGCGCGCGGCGGGGGCGGGGGGGACTGAACCGGTCCCCAAAGCACAGCGGGCGCTTGTGATCCGCGGGAACAGCGCGTGGCTGGTCTCACCTCAGCTTGCAGGGGCTCGGTGCCTGGCTCGCGTGTTCCCTAGCTGAGTGAAGTTGGGGTGGGGGAGGGGGGCGAAGGGAGCCGGCTCCTTGCCCTGCGGAGGGCAGAGAGCAGCTCCCACAATTGAAGCCTCCCGCCGCAGCCGCCCGCGCCCCGGAGGCTGCTGTTTGCAGGCGGACCTGTCTGTGGAAGCCGCCAGTGTCCGCCAACCCGGACGGACAAACTCCCCCCCCCGCCCGCCTTCCCCCAGCCGTGGAAAGCCCCTCCCTCGCCCCCTCCTCCCCGGCCACCTCCCGCAGCCCGTCAGTCTGAGCCGAGCGCGGCTCCGCGAGCGACAACGGCGGCGGCATCCGCACAGCCACGGCGGGGAGAGCGAGCGCGAGCGCGAGCGCTCCCCTCCCTCCCTGCTTCCCCCACCCCCTGCCTCCCTCCTCCTCCTCCTCCTCCCCCCCCCCCCCTCGCTCCCCTCATCCTCGCTGCCTCTCACTCGCCCGAGCTCCCTCTGCCCCTCGTTCCCTGCCACTCGCTCGCCCTCTCCCCTCTCATTTGACTGTGCCTCGCGAGGCGTCCAGCGGCTCCTCCATGAGCCCCGCCGACTGATCTGTCCCCCCCAGCCCGCAGCCCTCGCCTCCCGCACCTGGAGCCCGGCAGGAGCAGCGGCAGCATGTCCCGAAGGAAACAGAGCAAACCCAGGCAGATCAAACGTGAGTTTCCTGAGGGGGGCTCCCTCTGACAGACTTTTATTTCTGTCCTTCTTGGGAGAGTCCCGGGTATGGGCTGAAGGGTTAAACTTTGCCAAAGAGGCTTGAGGGTAGAGGACAAGGGCAGGGATGAAAGAAAAGCTCCTTTGATGCAGACCGAGCAGCTTCCTCACTACTGAGCACCTACTCCTTTGGCGCTGTGGCTGCCTCCCCCTCTCCCTTAAAACTCCCTCACTCCGTCTGGAAACCAAACCACTTCTGTAGTTTAAAGTTGAGCTAATTTAGGAGGCCAAATAAGTATGCGAGGGATCAAGTACAGCTGGGGGGTGGCTGGGGAATCCATGCCAGGCTTAGGCTGCTGAAATACGGGAGCATCGTAAAGAAACAGAAAGTGCGTGGAAGAAAAGTTCCAGCAAAGGGAGCACCAGGGAAAGGCTCCTCTGAGCTGCACAACTCAATACTACCCGTCTCTGGGCAGTGCTGATATAGTCATCTTTCGGTTCTCTTCCTCCCGCCGCTTAGGTTTGCTCTGCACCTCCCTGGAGGATTTGGTTTGCATCTAAACCATTTGCAGATAATCGCCTTTGTTGTTTTCGGAAGTGCAACACTTTTGAAGGGGAAATGTTTTTGTTTTGGTTAGAAACCAGGTGTATTGGTGGGTCGTAGTCAAAAATCTTCTTCCTAATAGTATCCATAGTTCACTTTTCCTGCCTGGGACACACATCAGTGACATGAGCTGTGATCTCAACTTCGTAAACTTTTCTGTGCTTCAGATTGTTCAACCGAACAATCCTAACGGTCGGTACTCAAAGAAGTGTAAGGGCGTTTCAAAACAGATATAATAAACCATTTTGTTTTAAAATCAGCACCACTGAGCTGATACAACTTCATTGGTGTCTCTGTCCTAGAACTACTTTAAAACTAACCATCATGTGACTTGGAGAGGATCTTTTAATAGCATTTTTCTCATTGATTTCTGACTCCAAAATGCTTATGAATAGCTCAGTTCTGGTGGATTTTTTGAATTGATGAACTGGTTTAGCAAATAAGAAAATGAGTTGCAGGTTGAAAAAAGATTGGTCTCTGTAAAACGTTTGGATTGTGTTGGTAGAACATCCCTGCTTAGTAGAAATTACTTTTTAACTGTCTTTTAATATGGAAAATAAAATAGCAGCATGTTCCTGATTAAGTTTTAAGTTTACTAAAGTTAGTATATAATACTAAATGATTGCAACTTTTACGTTTTCTGTAAAGCATTTGAAATCCTTTATTTTTCAAGGAACTTTTTAATTACTTTGGGTTTTGATATTCTTAAGTAAACATGTTGTTTGCTTTTAAACCTATACATTTATTGTCTAATATGCATTAATCTATTAGTGTAGTTAATATTTTAGAACTGTATCTGATATGGGATATGATTATGAAAGTTATTAGTTGGAAAGACTTTGTTGTGCATGACTAGTGTCTTGATTGTTAATAAATGATCAACATTATTGATTGTATGGTGCAAAGACTGTCTGATTCTATTTTTTGCATACTTTATATTCCCAATTAACTATGTTAATATTTGTAATGTCCATTTCATAATGGCAGGTAAATGCTTGGATACAAATTGAGGATTATGTACTTCTGATATAGGTCACAAAGCATTTTTATGGCTTCCCTATATGGCATTAAATGTTAACCCAAATGCTTTTGGTTTGTTCATAAGTGACATATAATGGTTTGCGTGTACATGAATGTATATAAATATATAAGAATAAATATAAACATACTTAACGTATATGTGAAAATGGGTAGATTACATTGTACATTTGTGTGCATAATCTGATTTTTAAGAACTTCATTTTTCCATGCAAGTTATCATGCGAATTAGACTGTAAATTTACATTGTCAGGAGAAGTGAAACAAGGTCATCAGAATTGGAGGACATATTATGTTCATAGCACTTCCAGCTGATGGCTTTTGGGGTTGTGTGTTCCTTAGCTAGTTTTAAAGTAATTTTTGTTCAAGCCAATCAGGCAGTGTCCTGTACAGAGATATCTATTAGTATTTGACCAACCATAACTGATGTTTTCTCAGACTTTGAGAAGTTTATTCTGATAAGAAGCATACTTTATTAAAATGTGTTTTTTGAGATTTTATTATTTAAACCAAGCAATATAGTATTTTAGATGTAATATTTTGAAGTTAACTTTTCTTTTGCTGATATTGGAACACAAAAATTGGAGTTGAAAATGCTGACCATAAGAGTTGTCAGTAAAAATAATGGAATTACTAGTGACAAGTCTAGACCACCACTTTTAAGTTTGAAAACTCTTCAATTTACAATAAAACTCTACATTTTGCTGATAAAGTATGCACAATTTAGAAGCTCTGTGAAAAGCAAAAAGTCAGCTTACACTAGAAACTCTGAAGACAGTCAATTTAAAGGACAAAAAGGTTGTTGGGCACAGTTTTTTTTCTTTTACTGCACACAGTTCCATGCTATCTAAAATTGTGATTTATGCAGTATTTTAATATTTTGCTTATTCTTTCCCCTTGGGTGCTTCTCTGGGCAGCGATAAAAAGGCGACGCTGAAAGAGCACCATTAATTTGCTCTGATGACTGGCCAGATAAGGGGAGATAATGGGAAAGATAAGCGGAGAAGATATACCATCAGAAACCCGATTATTACCATTAAAATTCCAGCCCAGCAATCTGCAGAAGCCTGATAATTCCTTCTCCGTTTCCACCACTTTGGATGATAAGGCAAAAAATAGTCACTCAGTGCTCCTTGATTAGACTGCCTGGGTTTCCTGATAATACTGTGATAAATTATGTATTTTACCCCCATGTTTTGTCCCAAAAATTCAGATTTTTTTCCTTTCCAGGCCTATATTTTTCTCCCCTCCCCTAAAAAAACCCCTCTCTCATAAGCTATTATTGTAATACTAGTTTGATAAAAAGCACTGATAGGATAGGAGGTGTTTTGTATGGGAGCCCCATATCAATGTTATCAGCCCATCTCACTGCACCAGCTGCTAGCTGTTGTTGTTTTTAGCCTTATCACCTCCTGCCAATATGCCAATAAATTGCCCAGATTGTTCTCCATTCTGTGGCTGTGCTGCAAAATTTATGACAGAAATGATGATTTTTTTACTAATGCATTTCTTTATGATTAGCAAATGTGTTGTGTGTGCAGTTTTATTGTTATTTTCTTGTTCTTCATGCAGTTGACTGTGGTCTAGTAATGTGTTTACTGACCTGTTTGTCCCCAACTTCAGTCACACTTAAGTACAGTGGTTTATGGATTGGGGGAGCGGTGTTGGTTGAAACATTTTTTTCAAATGAAGCTCTGTTACCTAAATAGTTGAATAAAATTCTTAAAGGACTTTTTCATTAGCTGTATTGTAATGTTTTACAAAGACAGTCTTCTCTGAGATATTAATGGAATAGTTTCTCATATAACTTTTGGTTTGGTTTGTAATTTGTTTAGTATAGCATGAAGATTGTTAGGTACAATCAGATTGTGGGGAAATATGGCAAAGTGTTTATGAAACTTGGGTTAGGAAGAAAAAGAATTCTCATGAACAGTCAAGTTCAAAATTAAATATGTTACATAAATGTTTTGAAAGTAAAATGCTTCTTGTCAGGAGAAGTGTGGTTAGCAATTCACCATATCAGGCTTTCCTGAAGAAGTTTGAATTGATTTACAATGAAGAAATTGTCTGTACAGCATTTGAGGTCTTATTCCAAGCTATTTCATATACTTTATGCAATGTATGAAAATTATAAGGAGAAAACACTGACATTTGATTGTTTTAAGTTCTCCCCCTGCTTTATTGCACTGTTTCCCACCATACATACTATGATTTTTTTTTAAATGGTGGTTTAAAATTAACCCTTCTTTTATAATGTGGATGATAGTATTGTTTAAAATATCATTATCTTTAATTTTAACCTAATGTGGATTGTATAGCATTAACAAGAGACACGGTTCTTTTCTGTACTGTTTTGTGTCTGTTTTTTTTTTTTATACTGTACTACATATTTCAGGTATCCAATGAAAATGTCCATTATATCATTAGTTACTAAGACCATTAGCAAAGTAAAAATGAGAGAGAATCTGTGTTTTAGTATATTGATGGCTTTTACACAACACTAAGTTAAATATTTCTTGCATATTTCACCCGCCATATGCTCAAACAAGTTTCCCTCTCTAAAACAAAACCATTGATTGTCTTTTGATCTTAGGGAAATTGTTGTTTTAAAGCAGCAAGTAGAAGGACTGCCCTCTGTTTAAAAATGTTGCTTTAAAATTACATTTCCCATAGCAGATATATTATCAAAGTTTTATATTTGTGACATATCTTTTTATTTGCCTTTTGGAGAAAGTAATGACTAGTGTAGTTCTGAAGTTAAACATTTACAGAATTAAATCTGCAATATTGTAATGCAAAATAAAATACACCATTTACATAGTTTATGTTTTGAAGTGTTTAGAAATCAAAACAACAATGCATGCAATAGTATTTATTTATGAAAATGGATAATTATACAGCTTTAGTTGATTTTTCAGAAGCAGACTACGTATGAGAAAACTAAAATGTTTTGTTTATCTCTTTGGAAATGTGCAGAAAAAGCTACTGATTAGAGGTTCATAAATCATCCAGTTGAGTTTTCTAAGTTTAAATAGAGACAGTAATACAGACACAAATACACCAGCGTTGTTCAGATCCAGTAGGCTTATATGTAAGCATCTGAGTTTAGAAGTGGAACTTAGAAGTGAAAGTCTCTTTTTGAATAAAATTGCAAAGTAAAATAAAATATAACATCAAAATTTTTAGGGGCTCACTGGCTAAAAGTAGGATGGTAAAAAATGTATTACAAGCCTCACCACTTTAAAAAATAGACTTTTTTAAATTTAATGACAGAGTTTAACTTTGTACTCTCCTTTAAATCACTCTGTAGTACCTTAAAGGCGCTTCAGATGTTTCGATTCAATTAAAGCAGAGCTCTAGGTAAGCAGCTGCCTAAATCTTTTGAGTATGAAACGATCATAGTGATACTTAGTTTTTGTAAGACTGAGTACCAGTTCCTTGCAAACAATTGATCTTTATGTTGCAAGATATGTACAGCATATGTTAAAACAGAATATAGGTTTGCAGTCATATATTAAAGACATAAATGTTATATAATTCAGCTGTGAGAGAAAGTAATGCAATTAGATAATTTGCTCCTAATTTTTCATCTCTACTAATTCATACTTTTGTTAGATGTGTAAAAGCTAATGCTAAGATTCATGCAGAATTCTGTGTAATGAAGTGAGGAGGAAAGCACGCCATTCATCAGTAGTACCAATTATTTTCCATTAAACATAAAGTGTACTTTATCAATAGTACAAAGATAGCTTGCTAATGAGGAAACTCAGTGTATTGTGTTTTAAAAGAAAAAGGCTTGATTCTTTTAAATGAAGAATTTTTTGTTTCTTGTTTTGAGAAGGAAAAACTTAGATATGGAAGTTTTCTGATGGGGAGCTCAAATTGGGTTTACACCTCAAATTAAAGTTAAGTGGAATTACTGTAAAACAAATACATAGTTGCAGTTAATATAAATAGAGCCTATTCTTTTAAAAATGGGCGATGCCAGTATTGCTCTTTGGTTTGGATAGGTCTTCCTAGAAGGACTTCTATTCCACACTGGTGGCTTTCACCATATTTTTATTATTTTTCCCTATTCAACTGAGAAAACAAACAGGTCCCCCTCTTGAAAAATGTACATAGAAACTTGTAACGTAAAATCTTATAACCCTTATATGCTACCTTCTGAAAAATATAGTCTGTTTGGATTTTCTGTTTGGAACTGCTTTAGCAAGAAAAGTCTTACACTATAGTCTTGAAGGAAAGTTTTTTTTTATAGGTCACATTAAAGGTATCAGTATATAACACTCTGAATAATTAATATTGTAATTGTTGAAGTTTATTATTTGTTTTGGATATGGGTGAAAATATCCAATTAAATTGGTGGGTTTGAATGTGGGATTACTGTGCTCAAGAAAGAGACATAGCTCTTTAAAGGTATTAGCATAAAGACAGCGTATTTGTTTATTATGTTTCAAAATCAGCCACTAGTATCTCTGCCACAGGTAACAATTGACTTTTCAGGCTTCAAGTTAATAGCCTTGTCTCTTGCTTGTAGGGATCAATATTAGTATTAATTAATCACCATTATCAGCCCTAGGATCTGGTTCTATTTGTTGTTACATCAGCAAAATATCAATATAGAAAGTGGACTCTCTGATCGTCATGGCAACTTCATCTCTTGGGTCAAAGAAAGTTTATCTTATCTGTGCATGGAGAGTGGCAAACTGTTTAGGGATCTAGTTTGAACTCTAAGAACATTGATTTAGTTTTTGTTTGTGAATAGAGGCTGAATTCCAATCACAAGGGATAGGTAAGATTTAAATATTAATACCCAAAGGCTTGTCTGAGAGGGTGTCATACCATTACTGCCAGATTGTCTTTTTGAGATGACACAAAGGTAGAGAAGGAGAATTGTGTAGTCAGGATTATTTAAAGCTCAATAATTTGTGCATTTGACGAACATATTTTAAATGAAAGTATGATAATTGTATTGCATTTACATGGCAATATTACTTCTTGCATGTGATCCCACAGTCAGGGATTCCTCCACTTATACAGAGATCACTATAGAGTTAGCTCAGGAATGTGTGGGATGGGGATATATCTTATTTATTCCCTGTTAAGAGATTAAAACAAATAAACAAAAAAATGGCAGAGAAGACTACGAGGGTTGATTTCATTGCTGTATACTCTTGAAATAATGACAAGCAAACAAAAATCAGGGGCAATCTGAATACTACAGCCTAATCAATTATAGTTATCCTTGGAGACAGATGCACTGATAAAATATTTCATGAGGCTGTAATGACAAAATATTACTACTATTATTTTGTTATACACCGTACAATGTTAATAGATCACTTTCAAATGGTCTTTATCTAAGGCATCAGATTTGAGAATTTTGAATATATATAATTATATGCTGGGCAGTTTTAAAGACATGAAAATCCTAATATATGTAGTCTTGTCTGAAGTATAAACACACTTTCTATACTAATTATTCTTAAGTGTGTATGTGTATTCAGGTGTATACTGTCTATAATGTTTTAATACATGTATTTTAAGCATAGATTCAAGGTGTCAGTGCTATAATTACCAAGTCATTCAGCAGATAGTATTTTTCTAATTTTGTTATTCCTCACCTGCAGGAAAATAAAGTTTCCATGTCATATCAAAGAGTGAAGCTGCCAATCTATAATATGCTCATTTGGGAACCCCAAAATATACTCAGGCTACTTTAATACACATGCAGTAGGAAAGACGAGTTCTTGTGAAAAAAACACTAGCATAATGCTTACACTATAAAAGGAATCACTTCTTGGTATTGACAGTTCTCATTGATTATTTAGTTTTGAAAGGGTAATTCCATCATACATTAGTAACAATTCGGATGGTTGACACAGTAGATGTTTCCTTGTAAGGGATTTAGTCTATTGTAAAGTAAACATACAATATGTAATCTTGATTTATATGTACAGTGCTTTGAACTACTCTATTTGGTGTAGGGATATTTACAAAAAAGAGGATTTTTTTAAATAAGTTAAACAATTTTAAAAATCAGCAGAAAAACGCCCCTCCTATCTTCATGTTAGATATGTTGAATGAACTCTGTTGTGGTTATGGATCCATTTTCTCCTTATTTTGCAGTTGGTCCAGACTTTCCATGTTGAGAGTGAAGGTTACACAGGTTGCCATCCTTTCTTACCATTGGCATCTTTTATTCTGAAGAGTCATATAGCATTTCTAAATATGCAGAAGTAGGAAGAGCGTATCTTTATTAGAAATCCTGTACACAGCTTTGCATTTGAAAGTTGCTGTGTCTTTTATGTTTATGTAATTAGTCAAGAACAAAAATATTTTGGGACATATTCTATCTTTAATTACACCCAAGTAATCCCATCATTGCAAGTGTGTAAATAAAGGTAGAGTGTGGCCCCAAACTTTCATATTATTGAATTACCAGTTGATAGTTTTATAGAACTTCCTCTTATAAAATAAGGGAACATTAAATTAATATATCTCCAATGTGAATACAACTAGTAATGGAATATCTAGACTCACACCAGATTAACAATGAGTTATTTGAACTTTTTCTTCATAAATTCTTCTCAAACATTATTTGCTGCACTCTAAGGTGCCACATGACTCCTTTTCTTTTTTGCGGATACAGACTAACACGGCTGCTACTCTGAAACCTGATCACAGAAATGAGTTAGAGTGATGTTACTTTGTACTACCAGACAACTAGACTTGCAGCTTTCAGTCTGTGATTAGCTGATATAACTATGTGTCAAAGGCTGATTTTAGTGTACTCAGTCTTTTTACCTCAAAACAAAACACAAAAAACCAATGCAATGTAATAAAATACTGCATTATTTTCAAAGTTATTTATTTTGGTTTCCGCTATGTCTAACCTTTTCTGAAATTGACAGTATTATTCTAATTATAAACCTTAAAGAACAGATCTTGCAGACTCTTACATATGTTCTTAACTTCATCAACATGAATAGTCCTATTGACTACAATGAACATTATACTACATAAGTGTTTTCAGGATTGGGGCCTAAAAACACATGCAGTGATATATACTAAGAAGTTCAGAGTTTGATGCTTACAAAATTCCATTGAACACAATGAGGACCTTGCTTTAAGAAACTGCTTTCCATTGTACACAAATGATTTTCATGGCACAGATTTGCTTCTTCTGTCACAAGTGTCATGTTTTACAGCCTTTATTTTTCAAAGCTGAGGTATGCTTTTTATGTGACAAAATTATATGGAGAAATTTTATATTGCCTTTTAAGAGCATATTTGCATTTATTATAGAAATGCAAATTTTAACGAGAGTAGAATGAATTATAGCGTACAGTACTGTATACCTTTTAGGCCAAAGTATAATGGAAGAAATCTTGACAAGTATTTATTGTAAAGAATATTTTTTTGAAATTCAATAAATTCATAAATACTTTCTGTAAAATGCATGGAGATGTTTATTTAGGCAGAGAGGAAATTTTCTAGGGAGTGATTTTAATGTCACTTCTGGTGGTGTAACTCTACTGGCTTCAATGGAGTTACTCCTGATTTACACCTTTGTAAATGAGTTCAGATTGAGGACCCTACTACTTTATATTTGACTACCGTTTCACTGGAGGGGAGGGAAAAACAAAGTTTAAAGATTAATGTGTATATTAATGTAATAGCATCAAAAAAAGTGTACTCACTTTGCAGATCTTTAGCTTCGTGTGAAAATGTGAATATTCTTTCGGATGTATTGAGTCCTAGTTTTTAATGTTTATTTCCAAACTTTTGATTCAGGCTTTATATTAAGCAGCTATGCAGATTGCTACGCTGAAACATTTTGGGGTACTTAAACTAGGTCATATGTGTACAAAGGTACTTTCTACAGCATTTCACAAAGACAGTGAGGCACCTAAAATTGATCTATCTATCAAACAAGGTCCTGATCCTATACCCATTGAGGTCAGGTGAAAATTCCCTATGGCACTGGATAAATCCAAAACTACAAATGATTTGAAAAAGCAATTTCCCCCCTTTTCCTCCTCCCCTCCTCCATCAAAATATTCAGCTAACAAATATAGAGAAATAAACTTCCAATTTTTCTTGGCAACTGGAATACATTTATTTTGAAAACTCTAAATTATATTGATATTATGAACATTTTTTCAGTTAACTGTACTTTGGCCCCTTCATCCATTTTATTCTAGTTGAGACACTCTGAATGCTTATTACAGCAGTTTGTTGTGGTGTTTTGTGTGCTCTTACTCATGTGAATAACCTTTATTCACATAGCAGTCCTATTTGAATGGAATTGTTTATATGAATAAGGATAGATTATTCAAGAGAGTAAGGTAAGGGTTACAGGATCAGGCTCTTGATCTGAAAATAACTTTAATTTACAAACAAGACTTAATTTTTTATTAAACTTTTATTTTTTATTTAGAAAGCTCTCTTTGATAGTTGTTCCAAAATAGATATGGAATTTCAGTGAGCACTGACCAATTTGAGTATTGAGAAAAGCCTCAGATATTTGAGAGTTATTTTGAAAATATATTAGTTGGTTGCTAAAAATATAAGTCCACTCTTTAACAATGTGCATCTTGGACAAACAGGCGCATATTTTGTCATCAAGTTGCTTAAGCTTCTGAAGTCAGGGCTACAACTGGGTCAGATGATAAGATGAGCACAACAGAAAAACGAAGAGCGCCTCTGATAAAAACTGATTGATTGATGTCTGGCTTCCCCACCATCACAAGCGGTTGACAGTTAGTTTGGGATCAGATGATTTGGCTTTTGCGATAGAAGATGGGGCCTACTAGGCAAGTCTGAAGGACAAAAAGGTCGGTTTCTGTGTAGTGTCAGGCCAGGCTGGGCTCCCAAAAGGTGGGGCATTGGATTATGTTCTTTAGTTCTGTGACTTAACTTTTCATGGTCCATTGAAAGATGAAATAATCTGGTCAATGCCAGTTCAGGAAAAAAGAATGGGGGAAGACGGTGAACAAAATCCCCTAAACTTACTAAAAAAGTGAATTTACAGTAAAAAAAAAATAAAATTTTAAAAATTTTAATATTTACTTACAACTCAAGTTAGTTATATAGCTTATAAGCTTTCTGGTAGAGAATGCTCCGTACTTTATATCTAGCACTGGGGCTGCAATAAAGGAAATTCTCTTATATAAGTACAGTAAAGGAATATAATGTAATATAGAAAAAACCTGGGTCTTAGCTTTTGATACACTTACCCATGTTCAATGGACTATTATGTACTATATATCTTTGACAAGATAACAAAGTTAATTACTATAGTACACTTTTAAATTTTAATTAAAAAAGTAAAATTCTGTAAAATGTAGTTTCTGTGAATTAACCAGGGAACACTATCATTGATACTTTACTGCAGCACTAAGAACTGTGAATTTCATAGGCTAAATATATCATTTCTACTCAGAACACATTACAATTAACAATCAAGGTGTAACAGGCACAACTGGAAAAATGAAAATCTTAACTTTCAAAATTAAAGGTTTTCCCAGTGTAAACCATGAAAATGTGTACCACTCTCTCACAACTGGAATCGGGACAGCTTGGATTTGAATTTAGATTTTGGACTGTTTGATACTCTCTTGAAATCCTTTATGATGTATTGCTTTTCTTTGAGTTTTAAGGGTCAGATCTCCAAAGGACAGTTGGGTCTCAGCTAATGCTGCTGGCTAAATATCAGTAAGATGAATTCTGCAAGGTGCTGTACTGCTGTTAGTGTAACTGGAATGCAATATGAAAGAACCCGTAGTATAACGTGGGGTGCTACCATAATAAGTGATCATTGTAAGTGAACTGGTGGTCATTTGAACTGTGATTAGTTATACTTCAAGAAAGGTTGTTTCCTTACTGTTTAATCTGTAGGGACCCGATTCATTTTTTTTTAAAAAAAAGGCTTGTGCAGGAATTTCACAACCTTATCATGGATCTTTTGCACAGGAGTTGAAGTATATGTTGGAGGCATGATTGAAAAACTAAAGTTCAGGACTTACAGAAATGTGTGAGCCCAGGTTTTAGGCAAGACTATAGTAGTGTGTAAGAGCATCCTCCATTTTTGTCAAGAGCATGACAGATCACATTAGCATCTGGGTTTCTGTGGATTTTTGTACACTGTTCTGGTGTGCTCCTACAGCAGCATTACGAGTGGTGGTCAGAAGCAAATTGTTACAGACCATACACACTTGCAGCTATGGTACAGGTTCATAAGTATGTTTATCTGAAAAAATATGTTGTACAATAAAGTAATTAGAGTGTCATACAGTAAATCAGTTGGTGTTGTAAATATATTTTTTTCTTTAATTATTTCAAAAATAATTATATACTTCATCAATCTTATCGAGGGACTTTTTTTTCTTTCTTGAAAGCATGTTTTTCATATCTGACCAGGGAGAGTGCCCTGCCTTACTTTGCCTGTTTTAGAATTGTACACCCCTAGGGTGTGTAATTGAGAGCCATCTAATTATACACAGAGGAAAATCAGGGTTGGTGAGTTAAAAAAAAAAAAAAAAAATCATGCAGCCAAAATAATCAAGATCAGCATTCTTATAAATGGAAAGTAACAATCAGCTACTTAGACCAACTAGACTGTGTAATTTTATGATTAGTCTTACAGCTTAGGAAATCTCATTTAAGTGGGAGTGTACGTTGGGGATGTTATAGCTGGACTGATTAGACTGACATTCACTTTGACGTTCTTTGACTGTTACATTGGAAGTTTTCACTGTCAAGAAAGAAGAACATTGGAGTTCAGGTAAAGAATATTTGTGACACAAAGTTTTTGGGAGATTTTTTTTCCCCTAAGAGTGATTATCAATCACAAAATTCTCTTGGGAAGTATAATAACTCCTGCAATGTAGAACAAAGGATGAAACAAACACTGAATATTTGGGGTCTTACTCTGTTCTCACTTACACTGGTGTAAATTAAGATTAATTCTACTGAAGTCAGTGGCATTACACCACTGTAAAACTGGTTTAATAAAGGAATCAGACCCTTTGTTCACCATTTTTGGGAAATTAAAATCCATTTGTACACTTTCAAAAATTTCTTGCAAGAATGCATAGTCATTTTTGGTACCATTAGAATATTTCAAATACATGGCTTAAATTCAGTTTTGTCTTAGTTTTTATTTTTAACTGAGCACTATTTTATATTTGCACAAGTGGTCCTGGACTTTTCCAAAGTATTTTCTGTCCTTTATGGTGCTGACTTATGTATGCATTGAATTGTGTTAATATTTAGGGGTGTTATCTCAGTTTTTCAAGATAACTGCTGCTAACTAAGCACCCATTTACTATTAAAATATTTATTTATTAAAACAGTAACATTGAAAAATGTTTTACAGTCAATTTGGTGGCCTCTATCCAGTTCCCAGTGGACAGATGTTCACATTGCAAAAAGACCACTGTGCAGATGGCACTATTTGGCATCTTTCTTTAGTCTTCACTTTTATTATCATTCTCATATTGAAAGGCAAACAAATCATGGTTCCTAAATAGACTTAAGAACTTTTCATAAACATTCTTGAATTACCATCAGTTTCTGGTGCATCCTTATAATAGATAATGTTAGAGATCATTTTGGGGTTTAGAATAGACAGATAGATTGATAGACAATCTGTCAATATAGTTATAGAAGATATAGATATAAATGGGGAAACTTTAGGTCTAGTTTTTTTTACAGTGATCTATAATTTTGAGTGCTTTGGTTTCTGGATGCCCATAATTAGATTCTTGGGGCCTTATTTTAAGAGGTTCTAGCTCCCATTGAAGTCAATTGAAACTATGGCTATAAATGTTATAATCAAGGCAACACAACTAATCTATGGCGCAGGTAGGAATAGAAATCAGATGTTTTGATGCCCATTCTTACGATTTAGCCACAATGTGATCCTTCTCTCTTTCACAAAAACTCTCAAATATTTGTTGTAAAAGAATTATATCTCTTGGATTTTAATGTCTGGTCAAAATAGCCCATCTGTAGTTAGTAAGTTTCTCTCTTTCACTACTAAAACACCTACCGATGTACTTCACGGTAGCTCAGGCTCTTATTTTAAAGTAAGATCACAAGTAGAGGGATGTTGCCTTCTACAATGGTAGCTCTGTATTTTCAACATATGCGATGTCTGTTTTATTAACCTTCTTCTAAATGATGTGGAGTTTGGTCTTGGAAATAGTCTGTCTCTTAAATTTCAGTGTTGTGCTATTTTAGTTTCTGTCATACAAAGAGAAGATTATCTCTTTTAGGTTTTTCTGAAATTTTGAACTGATGGGCCAGAAACAGTTCATCTTTCATACATATCAGATATTTTACATATTGAGTGATTTTAAGATGCCTGTCATATTTTTATCCAGACTATTATATCCAGTCAGATTTTCTTTTTGTTAAGACATTTGGCCCTGTGCCAAATATGTTGCTCTTTTTTATACTGTATAAAGGATGCTATATCCTTGAAATAGATCCAATAATTTCTTCTCTATAACTGGCTTAAATTGTATATTGGAGTTGAAAGCAGTGTTGGGAGTAAAAATGTAAACCCGCAGAGACACCATCCATGTAATAGAAGAATGAAGGCCTTAATTTATTAATATCACTATACACCTTTTTGCTCATAGAAATGATACATAGCACGACTACAACTGAAGCATTTTGATTTTCTTTGAATTAACTTTAAAAGGAATGGACACAGAGATGAAATAGAATTGGCATGAGGGGAAAGTTGTACAAAGAAATAAATGATGACATTTGCTCTGAACCTCTTGAAAAATGAAGTTTAGAGTTTAATTAAAATAAAATGTGTTTATAGGAGCTGAGTTCTCACACAGCAGATGGCTTTCATGAGAGCTGGTCGAATTATTCACTGATTAATTTTCTCAAGAAATGTAGCCTATTTTTTTGTCTGTGAATTAGACACAAATAGGTCCTGGGGGTTATGACTTTGCTAGTCATTTGTGCAAACAAATTTTAGCCTGTGGATTGAGTATTTTGAGCTATTCAGTTTGTGAGCTATAAAGTATATTTGGTGACTTAAGTTACGAGGTAATTTTAGGTTTCATAACTGGATGATTTAAACACTATTAAACAGTAGGAATGCCTGAACAAATCACTGGCCATTTGATCCCCTCACAGAGAGAAAAAGTAATGGAGACGGAAGAGAGAGAGAGAGAGCGAGAGAGAGAGAATAGGAGGTCAATGGATGTAGGAAATTCTAGGGTATCTTAATACTTTTCCTTTTCTCTCTCTAACAAGAAACGGCATTATGTTTGGACCCCAAATCTAAAATTGCACAAGGAGAAAAAGATATTAACCATATTTATTGGTGCCTTAGCAGATTTTACATTCAACTTTCTTTTGACCCTTGTACAGAAAGTCATTTCAGTTGTGTTCAAAGTGGTATTAGCAAAGGTTGCAGTCATCTACAGTGTCCTTCCCTTTCATTTGATTAATTTTCTCAGTTCCAGGGCTCTGGCCAGAAGGGTTTGAGGAGCTTCTGTTTTCAGTATTCTACAATCCATGTAAAACAATACTTTATATATTTGCCAAATATGCGGATTGTTTAACTGATCTCCAGTTTGTCACACTACTGCCAACTATTCGCTATAGTAATTTTAAGCATACTCAATGGTAAAGTATTGTACATGATACAAAATCATACATTTGTAATGTAGTGTATTATACTGTTGGTAATTATTATTTGGGTACATACCTTATTCTGATCATATGTTTCTTCATAGCTCCCTGTTGTACAGGGTAGTGGAACTCTGCACACTAAATGAAAGGACGTGCTGTATGTGTATGTCCCCACACAGTGAGAGGAGCATATGTCCCAAAGTCTTTGAAAATTCTACAAGTTATATTACATACAGTAGTGGTGTGATCCTTTACTCTTTCAAGGCCACTTCTGTTTGTTTATTTATTTTTCTTTTTTGTTTTAAACATCAGTGGGAGGGTTATATATCCCCTGCCTATGGAGCAATCACCATCCCAGTATGTATACATGGAGTTTGGTTTTTGTTTTCTTTGTTCTGGTTAGCTTTTGGTGTGAAATTTGTGTGGTCATGGCTGTATGTGTGTGTTTTCCCCTTAGTATTTGGTTAATAATAACAATGATACTTAGCTCTCATACAGCACATTTCCTGAAGTGGATCAAAAAGCCCCTTTACAAAGGAGCTCGCTAGCTATCCTGTTGCAGATGGGGAAACAGAGGCACAGAGAGGGTAAGTGACTTGCTCAAGGTCACCCAGGAGCCCAGTGGCAGAGTTGGGAATAGGATCCAGGTCTTCTGGATCCCATTCCCAATTACTGTAGAGGCAACCCATAGTACTGTATATTTACTGACCTTAACAGCTATTTTTGGTATATTACTGATATTTTCTTGCTGGTGAAAATGGTGCTTTATTAAGAAAGCGAGACCTCTGTCCTTTGGACCATATAATTGTAATAGAGGACAGCCAAAACCAGGAAAATATAAACCTTTAACTTTTGGACAAAACACTGTGCTGCAAGACCATTAAGGACAGGTTATTAGGCCTGCAGCATTAACGTCACCAACATCCTCATTTGTTTTGCTGCACAGGCAATAGCAAGCAGCGAGTGAATAGGTATTGGGTAAGGTGTAAACACTGGAGTGGCCACTCCTTCATGGTTAGCCTGCTTGTGCACCACATGTGGTGTGAAAATGGCCTGCTACAGTGGATACAGAAACCGAAGCCCTATGTTTCCCTTCAAGGATTGGGACCCTATTTTACAATTTCTGTTTAGTTGTATAATGTAAGATGTACGCTGGGTTTAATTTTTCTAAGTCTTTTATCACATCCTTTTCTTACAAAAATATTTTCAGTGGCGAAACTTGCACTTGTAAAGGCCAGGATTTCACCCTTAGTGTTTTATTACTAGTGGTAATTCACCTGGATTTTGTAGGGCCAGCTGTTGGTGAAGGGAATCTCCTTTGACAACTAATAACAAGTGATACTTGAGCTGTACCCATTTTTCTTGAAAGGTGACTTGCAAAGGAAAAAATGGGATTGTACCTTTTTTTTTTTTTTTGCTTAGTGATTTTTGAAAAAGGTGGTGGTAGTTTTGTTCTTGTATAGTTTATTTTTTCTTCCTGCTTGATTTTACTTTACAGCAGAAATTCAGGTCTGGACTACTCTAGAACTCTGTGGACAAATGGAGAATTGTTATGTCACAGGAATTTGATAGGATAAGCAGAGCAATTGAGAGGGGAAAGGGTTCTTTACACTACTGAATAGAACTGGTGTGAATTGGCATGGAGTTATACTGATTTATGACTGCTGAAGGTTTTTCTGAAGGATTTGTTTAGCACCTATTTAACTTTGTTAATGATTCAACATCTCCATTAAAGTAAGGGTTGAGATAGCTCTTAAACTGCATCTGAGACTCTCAAGAAGTCTTTCCTCAAAACTGAGAGACCAGATTTGACATTCCTGATATTCTCAGGTAACTAACAAGTAGGTAAAAAAATGTCCAAGCCCTCTTTGTACAACATAAAGAAGCAAAAAAGACAGAAACTAATTTTTAAAAAGTCCTTTGAGGTCACCTTTAATACATTTAGAAGCCGGTAATAAGTTTTATTGAAATCAGAGTGGATTCTCCAAATACACTTTAATAGGCTTGAATGGAGACTTTGAAAAGGTCAAAGCAGAATGCAAGAGGTTAAAATGCTGAACAATGACCTGAACAGAGAGTTGTTGTGTCTCTGGATCCCAGACATACTTTATTAGGACAACCCAGCTGGTTTGCTATTTCTATCTCCTCATTATCAACACGCTTATGGTATGGCCTCTTCCCCCTCACTTCCATTGCCAAGAATTTGGCAGGGACACCAAGTGAGGAGGTCAGAGACTGATTGAGGGGAAAAAATGTAGCTAAGACTGCAGCAGCGAGAGCCCAGTGGGTAAAAAACTAAGAGAGGTTTGCTATTTTATTTTATGGAGACTACCAGTATAATGTTTCTTTGGTAAGCAGTGATTACAACTGTGTGTAATTAGTTACTAAACAACTGACACATGAGGCCTGATTCTCCTCTCACAGTGGAATAGAGTAAGAATAACAACACTGAAATCAATGGACTTGTACTGGTTGTATGAGTGTAAATGAGAAGAGATTCAGGCCTGTAACTTTTCATCTGATTTGGCATTTTTACTTATTTGAAGATGAAGAAATTTTGAAATTTTAGTTCCTTTTCATGGAAAAAATTAAGATTAATGGATGGGAGCAGCATACTAGTGAAATGTTGTACGTGTTGAATTTGGCTCTGTACGGCTCAACGGAGAAAGGAAAAAAAAAAACCCTAACATCCAGCAATGTTCAAAGGAAGGAAGTGGGAGGGAAACAAGACCTTCTCACACTATTTCCATAGTTTCCATTTCAAAATACATGTATCAGCTTTTATGACACATAATCTACATCTGCAGTATGTGGTTCTGGGATTGGTAATGGTGAAACCTATTGCATGCTAGCACTGATAAACAGGAAAATAATCCCACATTCACATGTCCAAAATACTATAAAAACACAAGCAGACAAACAAAAGCTTTCATTTTCTATAAAAGATATGTTTCTTCAGGACAATATTTAGTTTTTCCCTTCAGTAAGATATGGATTATCTCAAACTAGATAATACTTTACTGAAAAAAAATTTAAAATTTTTTTTCTCTTACTGACAACCCCCTCACCCTTTCACAAAATAACAATATGTCTGAAGAGAAAAACAACCTAATTTCTGCAGGCTCGATCCTTTAGCTGTTATGCTTGCCTGACTTTCATAGAAATACATATGGGTTGTGCGTTCACAAAGAACTGCAGGATTGGGTCTCAAATTCTCAGAAGACTTTAAGACAGATTCTTAAATAATAGGTTTCAGAGTAGCAGCCGTGGTGCCACAAGTACTCCTTTTCTTCTTAAATAATAAAGTTGCATTAGCATTATATTCTATCCTACTTATATTAATACATAATTATTCATAATTCATTATAAATCTGATATTAGTGGTGTTATTCTGAATTTATACCATAACCATTTTAATTAAAAGCAGAATTTGGCCCTATATTACAATTGCAAACTCTAAGGGCCAAATATTGTCCTGGATCTCTGAATGAAACTCCCTTTGGCATCATCAAGATTTGTCATACAATTTAAGGACTATCTGTGACCCTAAATATAGGACAGTGTCTTAGGAGGATAATGCAACATTCCTAAGAGGCCTTGATCCTCCAAAGTCCTAGATTACATGGTAAAGTACAGTAATATTGTCCTGGATGACACATTGCTATTAAATTGTACTAAGTGCTAACAGCATTGATTACACAAGAACACCCTGGTACATGTAGGAAGGAAAAGTGAGGATTTTTTAAAAAGGAAAATAAATATTTTGCTGAAAGAATACAAAATTCCTCTCCCTGATAAATGTGGGTACCTGTTAAATTGAACAACATACACAAAAAAGCAGAGCGAAGACAATAGACAAAAGAGAAAGAAAGGATTCACTCTGTGCTGGGATTAGAACCTGGGGCTTTCCAGATGTGAGGAATAATTTATATTTAAAGAATTTATTCCAGTAGAGAAAGGGAGAACATTTTGGTTGAAGCTATGCCTGTAAAGCTGCTATTCCTGTATTCATTCTTAATTTTAAAAGTACCATTTATGCTGTTATTTTTATACTAGTCACAGTAAACTCATGACATTTCTGCCCCCTCACAACAGATACCTAACAATGAAACAGCTTCAATTAAGAAGCAGAACATCAGCCTCTGGCATCTCATTCTGCTGTTCCATCTTTTTTGCTAGGGAGAATTCATTTGTTTCTTAATTAAGAAAAACACCAATAGCATGAAAAATCTGCTTATGGTACCTGAATGGTAATTAGGTGAAAGGTAAAAAAGAAACATGCACATACATTCCAGTAGCAGCTAAAATGAACTTGAGCTGATAAAAATGAACTAAACTACCCTTGCATAAATCGAGGCTGAGGGAAGTGTACAGTCATTATGGCTAAGACAATATGCAAACTATCTTCAAAGAAATCAAATTGCTAGAGTGTTTTCATTTGCATGTATTAACTATTAACATAATGAGGAGAAGTGACATTGGACCCGGATTGTGTGTCTGTTCGCATTGATAACTCTACTGCATCTGCAAACAGGCGCCCAAAAATCACACTAGTAGTCAGATCAGTGTTGAACTCTGAAGTGTGTGTATGTGTGTGTTTATCTGGAGTCCTGAACAAACCTGCTGGGGTGTTGAATGCAAGCCATCTTTTTTTTTTTTTTTATGGTGATCCCCTACTAGAGGCACTTACTTTGCTTTAAAGGTACAGATCTCAATTTTGAACTTTTTCATCATGGATAGTGTCATCTATAAAGAAGGAAGGCTCGTTAGAGTGTACAGATTCAGAATTGTTAAATGTGACTGAATTGTTAAATAGTTTATGCAATAGTTATTCAGCTGTGTTTTCTCTTTCAAGAATGTCCTCTTATATGAAAACAGCCTAATAAAACTATCAAACAGTATGCTTATGAAGAGAGGAAAACCTCAGTTGAACTCTGACTTCTGGGATCATCAATTACATGGTATTCTACACAATTACTTGGACCATATTCAACACGGTGTGTAATTACAGTACTTTGTCACGTGCTTAGCTACTATCAAGGTGCTTAGATATTGATATGACGGTGCCATATAAGAACCTAGATGGACACTGTGTATTGTTCTCGGGGGGGGAGGAGGGGGAGAAAGTACATCTTCTTAAAATCTACAAAAACTGTTTTTTGTAATTGTTAATGAAAGCATATTAAATACATAGTTTTCTCCATGATTTTCATATGTCTTTTATTTGCAAGGTTTGTTTTAACCAGTTATTATTTATGCTTGTAGCTCAAAATTATTAAAAGAAAAATATTTTTCGTAGAGAGCATGTATTAGTGAAAAGGAGATTGGAAACAGAAATTCTCCAGAAAATTCAGGTAATTTGATAATTGGATTGCTGAGGAGAGAAGAATTATTATGCATTGTATAAATACACTAAGTGTATATACGTGGAATGTTTTGTGTAAGTTTTATCCTGTGCTGTTTTTGTGCTTTGGAACTGATAACAAAATGGTGACAATCTTTGCTTTCTTAAAAAAAGGCCATATTTGATTTCCATCTGTGAATGTAAGCAGTCTTTCCAGAGGGCAAAAGGGATTTTCTCCATGGCTATTCTTGATTGCTGTGTGCATCTGTTCATTAATGTAAACCCAGCACTCAAACTGCAGTCTGAGCTTGAATCCTGTGAAAATTTGTGTTTGTGAAAGGAGTACACCTAAGGCAAGCCTGATGGTGAAAGTTAAATTTGTAGAACATCTGTGTAACTCAGTGGTTCTCAAACTTTTTTCTTCACGGACCACTTGAAAATTGCTGAGGGGCTCGGTGGACCACTTAATGATCTTTCCAAATGTTGTTTGTACTGTTAGCTAACTATTGTAAAGTGCTTTGGATAAAAGCACTATATAAAAAAAACCCCTATAATAATTAATGCTTTTTGTTCTACAAATAAAAGCACGCAATTCATATTTTAATATCAGTAGTCTTACCTTTCTAATGCGATGGTGGCCTCTCTTCCCTGCTGCGGCAGCCCTGGAGCTGGGGAAAGTCACCTCTTTCTCTGGCCACCGCAGCCCTGTATGTCCCAAATTCCCCCCACCCCCTCTTCTCACTCCACTGCCCCCTCCCACCTACTGTATTCCCACCTATTCCTCCCAAGGCCACCACCTCACCTTACATGTGCATCTTCTCCAGGGTCCAGGCACCTAATTAGTGGAGCCATGCCTGCTTGGCTCCACTAATTAGGTGGGTGGCCCTTCATTCTCTTGTGTGCGGCACCCCAGGCGCGCAACTTAGAGGGAACTATCCGCGGACCACCTGAGTGGAGCTCACGGACCACTGGTGGTCCACAGACCATAGTTTGAGAACCTCTGGTGTAACTTATTATTTCATACACAAAGACCATAATACAGGGGTGGCCAACCTGTGGCTCCGGAGCTGCATGTGGCTCTTCCATAGGTTAATATGCGGCTCCTTGCGTAGGCACAGACTCCGGGGCTGGAGCTCTATAGATGCTGACTTTCCAATGTGCCGGGGAGTGCTCAACCCCCTGCTCTGCCATGCCCTCACTCCCCTGCCCCCCACCAGAGCCTCCTGCACACCGTGTAACAACTGATCGTGGGAGGTGCGGGGAGGGAGTGGGAGGCACTGATTGGTGCGGCTGCCGGTGGGCAGGAGGTACTGCAGGTTGGAGTGCAGGGAGCTGATGGGGGGTTGCTGACGTATTAGTGTGGCTCTTTGGCAATGTACATTGGTAAATTCTGGCTCCTTCTCAGGCTCAGGTTGGCCGCCCCTGCCATAATAGCATCTCATGTATGCAATGAATACTTGCAGAGAAAAGAATTTCAAACTTTATACATACAAAAATGCTTTCCATTAATGAGTTATATGCTGGTAATATAGTGAAGGTGTAGGAAAACACAAACCGTTTTGCATTAATTAACAACTGACTGACAGAACAGCTGCAGAATCGGATTCTAAGATTTTTTTTATGCCATTAAATGTACAGTAATTTTATAGTAGTTTTCCTTTATATACTGGGAAACAAACACTGTAGCAGTTTGTTGAATGCTTTCTTTACTGAAAAACAAAAATTTTCATCTTGGTTTCTATTATTTGATTTAATACTTTTTATTGTATATCTAATGGAGTAGATCAAAACATGGACACTGAAAAAAAGTGTTTTTTTTTCTGCATGCTGAGAGCTATGTGAAAATTGGAGTGGAATTCTTGATCCATCCTGCAAGCACCTGAGGTGGGATAATGACCATAACCCCTTAACATTCCCTAACTAGAAATTCCCAGCCACTGAACCTATGTAAGCCTGGATCTAGTGTCCTCTCCTACAGCCTGCTCCAATATTATCCACTGTGCCAGTTATGTTCAGAGCTGGTCTGGAGCTCACCTTTACAGTGCAGAAGGAGATGTGAAGACCTCTTGTCTGGGTATACTGGAAGAAGGACAGGAGACACTGGTTATTGTTTAATTAGGCTACAACTTTATCATTAGTTGTCTGAGATTACCCAGAAGATAAAAGTGTACAGTGAAGTAAATTCATCATCACTTATCTATATATATATAATATGCTTTCCTCAGCCCTCCCTTTCCATCCTGGTCTCCAGCCAACCTGCTGCTGGGACCTGACCATCCCCTGCCCCCTCTTGAATTAAGGTTAAGGTGAGTTATAAAGGAGGGAGGGGTGGTTGGCTTCCTGCTGTGCCAGACATAGACACCCCAACCCCTCCATTCTGCTCCTTTAACAAACATCTCCTTTAAATCCTTTATCAAACCATTTATCTGATCACTGTATCCACTCCCTGTGGAGTACCTGCACTGGACATCCGCCACAAGGAGGTGCCAGCAATTAGCTTGGCTATCTCCCTCCAATATCCAGCTGGATTCCCAGACATCTCCTAATGCCCTCTTTAGTGTCATCCAAAAATGTGAACCCCATCCTCCCTGAATAATGGTGCCGCAAATGCTATGTCAGGATGTAAAATTACCACCCCCCTCTCTGACCACCATGAATTTGGCCACCTCCCTACTCACATACCTCCTAGCCTTGTCGATTGGGGGAGGGTCTTCCCACCACACTTTGCGTTTAAGCATGTCTGACTACACAATTTTTACTCCTGGAAAAAGTTCCAGGATCTGCTTCAAATCCCTCTTAGCTCTAAACATTAAGGCTACCCCTTTACTCATTCCCAAATCATTTCCCTAAAGGTGCACCACAGGTGCTTGCTGAGGCGCACCCCCCCCCCCGCCCGGGGTACAAAAATGGCATCAGCTGGTCCCATAACATGCCCCTCCTTCCTTGCCAGCTCAGGACTACTTCATCACTGAGCCGCAGCTGCAAACCCTCAAGCAACCTGGACATCCGCCTGTGTGCCCAATAAACAATACTCTGCCCTCAGATCCATACCACTGTTTGCATGGCCTGTATTCCCACAGCTGGAACGAAAACACAACAGAAATTAATGCTGACTCCCCACCTGGGGTCTCATGTACATTCTGCATATTTCCGAATGCCAATACACAATTGCCTGAACTGCTCCAGCCCCCATACCTAGCGATGCTGCTGCTGTTGCTGCCCCACTCGTGAATGAGTGGGAACCAAATTTCTGGGTTGAAAGCCCCAACCTTATCAGTCCCTGTCTCACTACTGTAACAAACGGATATCATCTGAGGGGACTCCTCTCATCATGCATAAAGAGTGGCCCATCCCTCCCCAGGCGTATCACTATATATGCCCTCAAAACCTCTGCAGGACAGACCCCGGACTCGCCACCCTCCTGTAAGAAAATGAATTTGGTACAGCTTTCTTGATCTGTCTTTGACTTTAGAAAGTTTAATATAACTGCATACTCCTGCCAGAGTCTAGCCCACAGATCCAAAGCCCTTCCAGTAGAGTCTCTACAAGACCCAGGTACTAGCTCGCTCATCCCGAAAGCTCCAAAAAATGCTACCAAAAGTGCTGCCCTCAACAAGGCCACATTCAGTCCGCTACGACATACATTCTCCAGGATCCTTACAAGATCCGTAAGCATGTTAACTGTGAGGCTCCACATAGTCTGGGGAAAAGGGACTTCTCCCATCGAGCTTGCCCTTTATCAACACCCTGCCCTTGTGGTCCCTGGGAGATGAGTCATTGTCACCATACTGACCCACTCTGCTTCTGCAGCCTTTCCCCCCTGCAGCAGTATAGCCTTTCCCCTGGCAAGCCAGACAACTCCCTCCCTGCTTAAGTGTGGTGCTGTCATTTTGTGCTGTGGTTCTGAAAAAAGATTCCACCACTGCTCCCTCTCCCACCTGCCAGACATAGACAAGGGGTACCACAGGAGTTTGTTGGCATGGGCAACTTTGAACAGGATGAACTGAATTTCAGTCTATGTTCCTACAGTTTTGAATTTAAGAAGTGATATTTTAAAAGTGTTGTTTAAAAAATAAAATAGTTGAAAACACTCTTTAAACAACTTAAATCCAGACATCCCAAATCATTTACAGAATGAACATTTTGAACTAAAAATTGCACACAAATGTATTTTAAAAATGAGCATCATTATTTTTTAAAGACTTTAACTCAGGGTTCTTTATTCTTCTGTTACCAAGAGGTTAATTTTCTGAGGAAAGCAGTAAAGTTTGCAGCATTTTGTGGCATGTAGTATTCCTAACAGTGACATGAATATAAAGCTTCAGCCTGCAGTAACACATCACAACTGAAAAGGTGGCATGTGACATGACTTTTCAGAGCAAGCCATGAAGCATTCAGTGCAATCTCATAACTTATATATGCAATTTTATTGTGTTGTGTCTTCTCTTAGATGGTGAAATAAACAAATAAAATGAAGGATATTTAAAACATATCAGTAAGTTGGTCTTTTTTTATAGCGTTTTATAGAATTTATATAAATTTATATAATTTTTTTATGGAGAATGGTTTGTTTCACATGTTAATAGACTCATGAACATTGTTCCACAACTTGTATTTTTGTTTTTGGTTTGCCTGTTGGAGATGGCAGGATACTGAAAACTGAGGGGAAGGTTTGACTCCACCCTCTTTTGATCTTTGAGCACAAATGAAGTCAAACAGAGATTTCTTAAGAAACTTTAGAAGATAGTAGATTTCATGTCAAGTGTGTACGCTGCTGTTTGCCCCTCAAACACATAAGGCTCATTCTGCTCTCACAGATCTTTAACAGGTATAATTCTGTTGGTTTCTGTGGAGTTACTCTTGATTTACAAAGTATGAATTAGGTCCATGGAGGTCCACACCTTTACATAATATGTCTGTGTGGATCTGGGGGAAAGGGATGCATATAATGAATCATATTATGATTTTTTAAAAATATTATTAAAAAGAGTGATCTGACTTTGGACAACAGCAAAAAAACTAAAAATGAGAGAGAATAATATTTTTGCAGATTTTTGCATTTGTAAAACTAAACAGTACTAGGTAATTCTGTTTTACTGTTCAAAAATCCAAATTCTGTATTCTAATAAAAGTGTTCATGACCTTTAAAAGCATTTAGATTAAGGTATGAATGCATGTTTATCCCTATTTTTCAGCAGCTTTACCCCAGATATTTCAAACTCAGAAGCTAGATGTCTAGAAGGTAATTAGTTGTTTTCCCATCACAGTTAGAAGCTGTGCCCATTCAGAGTCCCATTAAAGTCAGTGGGGCTCTGTGGGTACATCTGTCTACCTATAAGCAACTAATAGCAGGATCAGGACTTTGGTTTCTCCACTGAAAATGGAGGTAGACCTTTCAAGATCCTCAAATACACTTTTCCTCCTGCAGCACTGGCTCTTCTGGAGAAACTGTTGCTTGAGGAACCAATTTTACCATGGGAGGATCCATCTGCTCCTGTTAACCTTCCTTCCTCCTTGCCTGATGACCCCATGATCCTGGACTCTTCTCCTCAGGTTCCAGATGATTTTAATTCTCATCAGGAACTTCTTGGAAGGATGGCTTTGGCTTTGGACATACAAGCTGAGTTTGTGCAAGAGAACACACACAAGCTTTTAGGCATTCTCCAGGCTGCTGCCCTAGGAAGTAGCCTTCCATATTAATGAGGCTTCTCTAGAACCGACAAGGGGAAAAGGGGCAAACAGTGAGGGGGCAAAATTTGCAGATCATACAAAACTACTCAAGATAGTTAAGTCCCAAGCAAACTGCGAAGAGCTACAAAAGGATCTCACAAAACTGGGTGACTGGGCAACAAAATGGCAGATGAAATTCAATGTTGATAAATGCAAAGTAATGCACATTGGAAAACATAATCCCAAGTATACATATAAAATGATGGGGTCTAATTTAGCTGTTACCACTCAAGAAGGAGATCTTGGAGTCATTGTAGATAGTTCTCTGAAAACATCACTCTGAAAACATCCACTCAATGTGCAATGGTAGTCAAAAAAGCTAACAGAATATTTGGAATTATTAAGAATTGGACAGAAAATAAGACAGAAAATATTATATTGCCTCTATGTAAATCCATGGTAGTCCACATCTTGAATACTAGGTGCAGATGTGGTCACCCCATCTCAAAAAGATATATTGGAATTGGAAAAGGTTCAGAAAAGGGCAACAAAAATGATTAGGGGTATGGAATGGCTGCTATATGAGGAGAGATTAATAAGGCTGAGATTTTTCAGTTTGGAAAAGAGATGACAGGGGGAGATATGATGCAGGTCTATAAAATCATGACTGGTATGGAGAAAGTAAATAAGGAAGTGTTATTTACTCCTTCTCATAACCCAAGAACTAGGGGTCACCAAATGAAATTAATAGGCTGCAGGTTTGAAAGAAACAAAAAGAAGTATTTCTTCAAACAATATACAGTCAACCTGCGGAACTCTTTCCCAGAGGATGTTGTGAAAGCCAAGACTATAACAGGGTTAAAAAAAAACTAGATAAATTCATGGAGGATAGGTCCATCAATGGCTACTAGCCAGGATGGGAAGGGATGTTGTCTCTAGCCTCTGTTTGTCAGAAGCTAGGAATGAGCAACAGGGGATGGATCACTTGATGATTACCTGTTCTGTTCATTCCCTCTGGGGCACCTGGCATTGGCCACTGTCGGAAGACAGGATACTGCGCTAGATGGACCATTGGTCTGACCCAGTATGGCCGTTCTTATGTTCTTACACCAACCTCATTATTAGCTCCTACAGACTAGAGCACTGACAAGATTTATAATGTCCTTATATAAGACATCAAGTCTTCTCATCTTACCCCAAACCCATTAGTAGTAACAGCTACCAGTGTTAGATCACAGCAGGGGATATTTAAATCAACTCCCAAAGAAAAAGAGCTCAAGAGACTTGATTTGTTTGGGGGGGGGAATTCAATCTCTTCTCTCCAGATGCACATAGCGAACTAGCAGGTGCTATTAGTAAATAGGACTTCGTAAAGTGGGATGCAGTGTCCAGATTTACTGAGAAAGTCCCTGAAGATTCAAGGGAGGAGTTTAGGCTTCCCTTGGTGGCCAAGATATCATTCCAGTCTTCACTTGATGCAGCGGACACTTCTTCTAGGGTGATGGCCTCCGCAGTAACAATGAGGAGAGCCTCCTGGTTACAAAACTCGGGGTTTAATCTTTGTCATCCACCATAGACTTGTGAGATGGGTCCCTGAAAAGGGACAGGGCATGTAGGTGGGGAGAGGGTGGAAAGGAGTTGTATAGGTTTTCCCAACAGTTTTTTGTTTTCCGACAAAACTGATGAAACTTCGCATTCATTCAAAGACTGTCTTCCTACCCTTCGCTCCTTAGGGGTGCTGAGGCACCAACAGGTGTCAGTATAGACCTCTGCAATAACAGTATTCACAACAATATTATAGAAACCTTTCTATCTGCCAAGGCCACATGATTTTTTTGAGGAGGAATCATAGGCCTGGAAGGGACCTCGAGAGGTCATCTAGTCCAGTCCCCTGCACTCATGGCAGGACTAAGTATTATCTAGACCATTCCTGACAGGTATTTTTCTAACCTGCTCTTAAAAATCTCCAATGATAGAGATTCCACAACCTCCCTAGGCAATTTATTCCAGTGCTTAATCAACCTGACAGTTTGGAAGTTTTTCCTAATGTCCAACCTAAACCTCCCTTGCTGCAATTTAAGCCCATTGCTCCTTGTCCTAGCCTCAGAGGTTAAGAAGAACAATTTTTTCCCTCCTCCTTGCAACAATCTTTTATTTACTTGAAAACTGTTATCATTTCCCCTCTCGGTCTTATCTTTTCCAGACAAAACAAACCCAATTTTTTCAGTCTTCCCTCATAGGTCATGTTTTCTAGACCTTTAATCATTTTTGTTGCTCTTCTGTGGACTTTCTTGAATTTGTCCACAGCTTTCCTGAAATGTGGCACCCAGAACTGGACACAATACTCCAGCTGAGGCCTAATTAGCATAGAGTAGTGCGGAAGAATTACTTCTTGTGTCTTGCTTACAGCACTCCTGTTAATACATCCCAGAATGATGTTTGCTTTTTTTGAAACAGCGTTACACCGTTGACTCATATTTAGCTTGTGATCCACTATGACCCCCAGATCCCTTTCCGCAGCACTCCTTTCTAGGCAGTTATTTCCCATTTTGTATGTGTGCAACTGATTCTTCCTTCCTAAATGGAGTACTTTGCATGTGTCCTTAATGAATTTCATCCTGTTTGCTTCAGACCATTTCTCCAGTTTGTCCAGATCATTTTGAATTTTAATCCTGTCCTCCAAAGCACAGTGACTGCTTTGTTATCCTTGTTCTGAACTTTTACTGTACAGGGTCACATTTTCTAATCTTGACAATCAAATTTTAAAAATATATTAAGTGCGTAAATGGGACTGTATGGTGACCTATTTCGGGAGACCGTATGAAGCTTATTGGGAGACTAATAAGTCACAAAGTTTTCCAAAGAGTTGGCTCAGCTTTGGTAGCTCATACATCCCCCAAACGCCCATCAAATGCAGAGAGGTCTGCATGACCTTTAAAAAAGGGAAGAAGGAGGATCCTGGGAACTACAGGCCAGTCAGCCTCACCTCAGTCCCTGGAAAAATCATGGAGCAGGTCCTCAAAGAATCAATCCTGAAGCACTTACATGAGAGGAAAGTGACCAGGAACAGTCAGCATGGATTCACCAAGGGAAGGTCATGCCTGACTAATCTAATCGCCTTTTATGATGAGATTACTGGTTCTGTGGATGAAGGGAAAGCAGTGGATGTATTGTTTCTTGACTTTAGCAAAGCTTTTGACATGGTCTCCCACAGTATTCTTGTCAGCAAGTTAAGGAAGTATGGGCTGGATGAATGCACTATAAGGTGGGTAGAAAGCTGGCTAGATTGTCGGGCTCAACGGGTAGTGATCAATGGCTCCATGTCTAGTTGGCAGCCGGTGTCAAGTGGAGTGCCCCAGGGGTCGGTCCTGGGGTCGGTTTTGTTCAATATCTTCATAAATGATCTGGAGGATGGTGTGGATTGCACTCTCAGCAAATTTGCGGATGATACTAAACTGGGAGGAGTGGTAGATATGCTGGAGGGGAGGGATAGGATACAGAAGGACCTAGACAAATTGGAGGATTGGGCCAAAAGAAATCTGATGAGGTTCAATAAGGATAAGTGCAGGGTCCTGCACTTAGGATGGAAGAATCCAATGCACCGCTACAGACTAGGGACCGAATGGCTAGGCAGCAGTTCTGCGGAAAAGGACCTAGGGGTGACAGTGGACGAGAAGCTGGATATGAGTCAGCAGTGTGCCCTTGTTGCCAAGAAGGCCAATGGCATTTTGGGATGTATAAGTAGGGGCATAGCGAGCAGATCGAGGGACGTGATCGTTCCCCTCTATTCGACACTGGTGAGGCCTCATCTGGAGTACTGTGTCCAGTTTTGGGCCCCACACTACAAGAAGGATGTGGATAAATTGGAGAGAGTCCAGCGAAGGGCAACAAAAATGATTAGGGGTCTAGAGCACATGACTTATGAGGAGAGGCTGAGGGAGCTGGGATTGTTTAGTCTGCAGAAGAGAAGAATGAGGGGGGATTTGATAGCTGCTTTCAACTACCTGAAAGGGGGTTCCAAAGAGAATGGCTCTAGACTGTTCTCAATGGTAGAAGATGACAGAACGAGGAGTAATGGTCTCAAGTTGCAATGGGGGAGGTTTAGATTGGATATTAGGAAAAACTTTTTCACTAAGAGGGTGGTGAAACACTGGAATGCTTTACCTAGGGAGGTGGTAGAATCTCCTTCCTTAGAGGTTTTTAAGGTCAGGCTTGACAAAGCCCTGGCTGGGATGATTTAACTGGGAATTGGTCCTGCTTCGAGCATGGGGTTGGACTAGATGACCTTCTGGGGTCCCTTCCAACCCTGATATTCTATGATTCTATGATTCTATGAGTGGACCATTTAGTGTACTGATGAAATTACTAAGCCACTCCATGAGCTGCTGCACTTTCCAGGCACCGGAGGCTGAACTGACAAGCCTCCTAGGACACATCGGGAAAAAGATGCACTCCTCCAGGGCATTACTTTCCCTATAGTTCGTTCTCCACAGAACATTACAACAAAGGAGCCCTGCTGTGTCTGTTACAGCACCTGTATATTTCCATGAATATTAGCTGGGAAGTATAGTCAAGTGGATAAGGTGGGTGCTGTGTATTTCATAGGAAGTGAAATGTAATCTTTTAATGGGATATAACATAATCTTTATAATCTCTTTTCACAAGAGATAAAGGTGACCACACATCTCACTGCTTTCAGGACAAAATGCAAGATTCATCTCTTCCCTATAACTTTCCTTCTAAAATACAAAATTTATTAATAATAAAGTATTATACACCCTTCCCTTCCATGTGAGGGAGTAGGAGAGAGAACCAAAGATCAACATTGATTCGCTCACATGGTTTCCTTTCTTGTTTTTTGTTTTTAAGTTGCTCAGATAAAGCATGGTGAACATGCTATGAATCCACGTTAGTGGGGAATTCCCATCCTGTTAAAATGCTCATTTTTCTTTCTAATTTTGATTTTCCTATCAGTGCAATTATGGTTTAATGCATACGACTTTCCTAAAGCAGGAGAAATAATTGATTACAATAAATTAGGGCTGTCAAGCTATTAAAAAATTAATCGTGATTAATCGCGCTGTTAAACAATAATAGAATGCTATTTATCTAAATATTTTTGGATGTTTTTCACATTTTCAAATATATTGATTTGAATTACAACACAGAATACAAAGTTCCAGAGTAGCAGTCATGTTAGTCTGTATCTGCAAAAAGAAAAGGAGTACTTGTGGCACCTTAGAGACTAACAAATTTATTTGAGCATAAGCTTTCGCCTATGCTCAAATAAATTTGTTAGTCTCTAAGGTACCACAAGTACTCCAAGTATTCCTTTTCTTTTTACAGAATACAAAATGTACAGTGCTCACTTTATATTTATTTTTATTATAAATATTTACGCTGTAAAATAAAAGAAATAGTATTTTTAATTCACTTAATACAAATACTGTAGTGCAATCTCTTTATCATGAAAGTTGAACTAACAAATGTAGAATTATGTACGAAAAAAACTGTATTCAAAAATAAAACAATGTAAAACTTTAGAGCCTAGAAATCCACTCAGTCCTACTTCTTGTTCAGCCAATTGCTCAGACAAACAAGTTTGTTTACTTTTACATTTTCAGAAGATAATGCTGCCCACTTCTTGTTTACAATGTCACCTGAAAGTGAGAACAGGCGTTTGCATGGCACTGTTGTAGCTGATGTTGCAAGATATTTATGTGCCAGATGTGCTAAAGATTCATATATCCCTTCATGTTTTGGCCACCATTTCAGAGGACATGTGTCCATGCTGATGATGGGTTCTGCTTGATAATGATCCAAAGCAGTGCAGACCAATGCATGTTCATTTTCATCATCTGAGTCAGATGCCACCAGCAGAAGGTTGATTTTCTTTTTTGGGTTCTGTAGTTTCTGCATCAGAGTGTTTCTCTTTTAAGACTTTTGAAAGTATGCTCCACACCCCGTCCTGCTCAGATTCTGGAAGGCACTTCAGATTCTTAAATCTTGGGTCAAGTGCTGTAGCTATCTTTAGAAATGTCACATTGGTACCTTCTTTGCGTTTTGTCAAACCTGCAGTGAAAGTGTTCTTAAAATGAACAGCATGCTGGATCATCATCTGAGACTGCTGTAACATGAAATGTATGGCAGAATGCATGTAAAACACAGAGCAGGAGACATACAATTCTCCCCCAAGGAGTTCAGTCACAAATTTAATTAACACATTATTTTTTTAATGAGTGTCATCAGCATGGAAGCATGTCCTCTGGAATGGTGGCCAAAGAATGAAGGGGCATACAAATATTTAGCATACCATGTTTGGCACGTAAATACCTTGCAATGCCTGCTACAAAAGTGCCATGCGAACGTCTGTTCTCACTTTCAGGTGACATTGTAAATAAGACGCGAGCAGCATTATCTCCTGCAAATATAAATGTGAACAAACTTGTCTCTCTCAGCAATTGGCTGCACAAGAAGTAGGACTCAGTGGAGTTGTAGGCTCTGAAGTTTACATTGTTTTGTTTTTGAGCGCAGTTATGTAACAAAAAAACCTCCACATTTGTAAATTGTGCTTTCACGAAAAAGAGATTGCATTACGGTACTTGTATGAGGTGAATTGAATAATACTATTTCTTTTGTTTATCATTTTTACAGTGCAAATGTTTGTAACAAAAATAATATAAAGTGAGTTCTGTACACTTGTATTCTGTGTTGTAACTGAAATCAATATATTTGAAAATGTAGAAAAACATCCAAAATATTTAATACATTTCAATTGGTATTCTATCGTTTAACAGTGCGATTAAAACTGCGATTAATTGTGATTAATTTTTTAATAACTGTTAATTTTTTTGAGCTAATTGTGTGAGTAATTGACAGCCCTACAGTAAATTCACATTAGATACACAAAGACAGGGGAAAAAAGTTCAGCCATGTCAATATATATTTTGTATAAGATCAGGAAGATTAGAAAAAGGTGTTTGTTTAAATATTAAAGTTAAAGAAAAAAGATAAGAACAACATTGTTTGCCTTTTAAGACCCATACATCCACACATGGGAGCTCTTTGTTGGAGGATTTGATTTAGAGCTAGTCCCAACTATATCTTGTTTAAATTAACTATTTAAAAGCTAAATCATAAGGTGCCTTTAAAAAGAAAAGTAGATACCCATTTTTTTGTGGTGGGACTCGTCTTTTTTAACTAAACTTTTTTACCTGTGAAATAGTTTGGGTGTAATGATCAAATGATAGCTGCACAATTGCTTTCTAAAGGAATGCAAACAGTCATTTCAGCCTAATCGTGTAAAAAAAAAAGTATTTTAAAACAATAAAAGACTAAATTCATTTGTTATTGAAGAGGGGGTAAACTCACAGTCTAGATGGGAATATATTGTGACAGGGTCGGACCAGATGGCTATAGGAGATTTAAAAGTCAGATATATTAGCCCCAGGCTTAGTAGGTCCCTTTTCCCTGGGTAAGGTAACAGGGAAGGTTCCAGAACAATTAGGAACCTTCTGGAGACAATTAAGACAGGCTGATTAGAACACCTGCAGCCAATCAAGAAGCTGCTAGAATCAATTAAGGCAGGCTAATCAGGGCACCTGGATTTTAAAAAGGAGCTCACTTTAGTTTGTGGTGTGTGTGTGAGGAGCTGGGAGCAAGAGACACTAGGAGCTGAGAGTGAGAACGCGGACTGTTGGAGGACTGAGGTGTACAAGCATTATCAGACACCAGGAGGAAGGTCCTGCGGTGAGGATAAAGAAGGTGTTGGCAGGAGGCCATGGGGAAGTAGCCCAGGGAGTTGTAGCTGTCGCACAGCTGTTCCAGGAGCCACTCTAGACAGCTGCATTCCACAGGGCCCTGCGCTGGAACCCAGAGTAGAGGGTGGGCCTGGGTTCCCCCAAATCCTCCCAACTCCTGGTCAGACACAGGAGGAGTCTACCTGGACTGTGAATTCAGAAAAGTGGCCTGCCGTGAAGCTCCAAGGCGAGCAAATCCACCAATAAGCGGAAGACGCACCAAGATAGAGCAGGAACTTTGTCACAATATATATAATATGGGAGATGAGAAGAGCATGGTAAAATGCCAAATTTTGCATAAAAATTACTCTAACACATATGAATTGCACCTGTATCTGTTCTTTATAGTTATAGAATAAAATGACTTTCCCTTAGGGGTAGAAAAGCACACGTACAAGAAGAGCACTGAAATCTTATCCATCAAAATGAAATCTCATAGTTTCAAGGAGAATCTAATAAAAGAGAATAACAGGTTTTTAGGCTGAGGTTGTGGTTCCTACTGAACTGATAAATAGGTGTTAACAGAATGTTTTTAAACGATTTATCAAACTGATTTAATGGTGTGTTTAGTAAGTTCATATTAATATTAAATAGTTTTGTGTTAGAATGTTTACTAAATATGATTAAAATAGACTGTTATTTTTACAAATGTAAACACAGTCAATCATTCAGGCAAAAGGCCGTTTATATTTTATACCACAGACACCATTTGAATTTGTTTAAAATATTTACAGTATTTTTGTCAACAAACCGTGACCGATAATAAGAATAATATAACTAACTGGCAATAGATAACAGGATAACTTTGATAGCCACCCACCACATGGACCTAGATTTCTATACATAATAGTGGTAAACCAAACAAACCTCAAAATTTAAACCTGAGGGAAGTGCTTTAGAAAGTGCTTTCAAGAGAGTGCAGTGCAATATGGGTGCTAATGTTTCTTTTTTATTTTTTGGAGGAGGAAATGTGATTAAGATATACTAAATGGAAATCCATACAAAACCAGTCAAATTGTTAAAATATTCAGATATGCCATATCGTAACAAGAAAGCACTGTAATGCACGGAAATCAGCAATAGAACAGCTGTGTTTTAAAGGACAGTACTTTGAATGTCACTTGACAATTTGCTTTCAATTAGAAGTAATTTACAGGAAGATGCCCACAAGCTAATCTTTACAGGATAATTAAGTTCCATTTTCTTTACTTTTAATTAAAAAGCAGAAAAGATTTAGCTGATCCATAAAAAATGTTCTGTTTAAACATTCATCAGACTTCACACTCTTTTTTTTTTTTTTTGTTATTTGTTGTAGCAGATGTTATCAGAACAGCAGTCTGCTCTGTTTTAAACCAGAATATTTGGTAAGTGAAACATGAGTTGAAATAGTTGTATACAGCTGAGGTATGATCATTTAGCATCTGTATATTTAAATAGTTCTAAAATGATAGCCCAACTCTGGGCTTTAATCTTGTGCCTTCTATTACTTTTAATTGCAATGTAGAAAAGTAAAGCAAGCTAGTAGCACTGTGGATGCTCTACACACTGAATAAATCAATACTATTTTCACTTTGTTTTTGTTATAATTTTCACAACACAGCGCTGTAATATGAATGTAAAGGTGAAAACAAAAGGATCTTTGCCACGAAACTTATGGTTAGATTTGCGTGTAACCAAACTGCCCAGTATTCCTTCAAAATCGATGAAGTAGAGGAAAAAAGAAAATACCTTTGCTGATCATATAGTGAAAGAAACACAAGTGCTGTGTAAATTTGAATGTCTGGCCACTTAAATCAATACACTGCGATGATGTGATGTTAAACCTCATGCAATAGACGAAGATGTTGCCCATCTTCCTCTGAACCTGCTCCACATCTTGGTAGGTTGTTAAAAAAATTAATATAAATTTGTTCACAGCTTTGACACTTTATTCCTTTTAAAACAAATTGAAACATTGAACTCATTGAGGGCTTGTTTAGTGGAAAGTTTGAAGTGTTAATACTGTAGATTTTGTGTCATCAATTTATCAGCACAGTTCTTCACTGAAGCTCTATGTTGTTTTTGAGATACTGATCCAAATTCTCTGTGAATATATATTGGCACCGCTCCATATACTTCAGTAGAGTTGTGACTGTTTATACCAACAGAGGATTTGGCCCATCATGCGCTAAAAATATCTGAATACTTGTTTACAGTTTGAAATGCACTTAATTTATGCTCAACTCAAATGAAATTTTAACAAATTTGCCATAAATAACCATTTCTGTGCTGAAAAGAAGCATCAAAATTTGGGCCCAAATGTTCATATTTTTAGAAAGTTTTAAGCTCTTGAAAAGAGAGACATACATGATGGTCTGCTGTAATTACAGTATCCAAAATATGGTAGCTATGATTTCTTATTACTAAAGACACAACTGTGTTAATGTGGAAAGCAGCTAACTGTACGTGTCTTGCAAATTTGCATTTAATACATATTTCATATTTGTAGTTTTAGTGTTTGCACTTGCATTGATATATGGATCAGTGCACGATGAAGTCATTCTTTTCTACACAAACAATTAGTTTGTGGCAAGCTGGTTTGTGAATCTACATTCTGCTAGCCTGCAGTGGACGAACTGTCTGTGCAGATCCTGCTGATACGTATTAAAAGTTTATTAGTGCACTTTGATGTAGCCCTCTTTGAAACGGCATTGTCATGATGATGGTGATTATAATAATCATAATCATAATGGAGGCTTTTGATGAACTAGGGAGAAATCACACCCTTCTGTGTATAAGGCTAGAGGGTTAAGAAAATCCTTGCAGAGTTTCCTGCAAGATTCCCAGAGTCCTTCTCACAAGGAATGAATTCCCAAATCCACAAAAAGAAGTAGCAGTTCTGCATGGATAGCTCTCACACTTCACTACTGTTCCTATCAGTGCTCCTGTTGGCTGAGACCCCAGGGGTGTGCTATATTGGTCACAGATGAGAATTTAAGATCATATCAAAGCAGAATTAGCTCCTAAGTGTCTCTCATAATGACTGTCACACTACCTAGGTATACATTTTTTTTGGTCTAACACTACTTATACCATCAAAAACTATGCCCGCCAGTACAAAAATACATTATACCTATAGTAAAACTCTATACAAGTAAGAAAATAGAGATTTATAGTTGAAATTTGGGCCTGTTTCTGAAAAAAATTTAGACCTATTTAAACACATTTGGCTTTCATAGTATCAAAGTTCATTTTTGAGGAACCCTTTATTGCCACATTTTTTTAAAAGGAGTGCAGAGGTATGTACACAGAAATTAGGGTACTTGCATATGTAATTGTTTGCCTGGTTATTATTTGAATACCAAATTACACACGCAAGTGCCCAGTATGCCCTTTGAGTTTAGGTAACTTTGCATACTGATTTAGGCTTCTAAATGATCATGGCCTACTTAGTTTAAAGAAGAAGTAAATAGCAACGGTTTTCTTCAGTAGTTTATTCAGTACTAAAAATAAAAATAGTAAAAATGATGACCTATTACTTGTTTTAATGATATAAAACAAATATCACAAAATGATAGAATCCTTGCAGTCAATGGGAGTTTTGTGTGGGTAAGGACTGTGGCATTGTTTAGTTTATAGCCTAAAAATCTCTTTACCAGTGTAAATAAAGGTCTGAACTTGTTGTAGTGACTGCTGTTGAAACTAGTCAGAGTTTTGGCTGTGTAAAGATTCTAAGATTGGGCTCACTTCTTCATGATCATTTGCTTTAGCAAAGTAAAACTAAAGTGTTAGGGATTGCTCTACACTAGTGGTTTCCTTCATTTCCAGGGTACTTTTAAATGTGGTGTTATCACCTTCAAAATCAGCAGTTCTGATATTATATCAGTATGCTAGGTGTAATACTGATTTCATTATATGTGGTAACCAATGTATTTTGGTAACCAGCGAGGCTTATCACTGTAGATTGTTCAATGATACTGTCAAGATAAGGGACCTAATGAATTATACACCTCGGTCCTGTTATAACTGAGAACAGAATTTGGCACAGAGTGCTCCTCTGCATAGGAAGATTTCAGATTTTTTTGTAAATTATCAGTTTTTTTCTAATATGTAAACAAAATCAGAAAATGACAAAAAAGGATTTACTACTTACAATTCCAAAACATGTAGATAGTATATTCTAAATGTTCAGCAACAAAAGTCACTTAAATGTTGATAAATGCAAAGTAATGCACATTGGAAAACATAATCCCAACTGTACATATAAAATGATGAGATCTAAATTAGCTGTTACCATTCAAGAAAGAGATCTTGGAGTCATTGTGGATAGTTCTCTGGAAAATCCTCTCAATATGCAGCATCAGTCAAAAAAGCGACCAGAATGTTTGGCATCATTAAGAAAGGGATAGATAATAAGACAGAAAATATCATATTGCCTCTATATCAGTGGTTCCCAAACTTGTTCCACCGCTTGTGCAGGGAAAGCCCCTGGTGGGCCGGGCCAGTTTGTTTACCTGCCAGGTCTGCAGGTTCGGCCAATCGCGGCTCCCACTGGTTGCGGTTCGCTGCTCCAGACCAATGGGAGCTGCTGGAAGCAGCGCGGCCTGAGGAACGTACTGGCCACTGCTTCCAGCAGCTCCCATTGGCCTGGAACAGCGAACCGCGGCCAGTGGGATCCGCGATTGGCCGAACCTGCGGACACGGCAGGTAAACAAACTGGACCGGTCCGCCAGGGTTTTCCCTGCACAAGCGGCGGAACAAGTTTGGGAACCACTGCTCTACATAAATCCATGATATAAATCCCCATCTCAAAAAAAATATATTGGAATTGGAAAAGGTTCAGAAAAGGGCAACAAAAATGATTAGGGGTATGGAATGGATTCCGTATGAGGAGAGATTAATAAGACTGGGACTTTTCAGCTTGGAAAAGAGATGACTAAGGGGGGATATGATAGAGGTCTATAAAATCATGACTGCTGTAGAGAAAGCAAATAAGGAAGTGTTATTTACTGCTTCTCATAACACAAGAACTAGGGGTCACCAAATGAAATTAATAGGCAGCAAGTTTAAAACAAACAAAAGGAAATATTTCTTCACACAATGCGCAGTCAACCTGTGGAACTCTTTGCCAGAGGTTGTGAAGGCCTATAGCAGGGTTCAAAAAATAACTAGATAAATTCATGGAGGATACGTCCATCAATGGCTATTAGCCAGGATGGGCAGGGATGGTGTCTCTAGCCTGTGCTTGCCAGAAGCTGGGAATGAGTGACAGGGAATTGATCACCTGATGATTACCTGTTCTGTTCATTCCCTCTGGGGAACCTGGCATTGGCGACTGTTGGAAGATTGGATACTGGGCTAGATGGACCTTTAGTCTGACCCAGTGTGGCCGTTCTTATGTTCTTATCACCATGTAGGTTGTTTGAGGTATTGTTGTAGATGTGTTGGTCCCAGGGTTGTAGATGTGTTGGTCCCTAGCCTCATTTGCTTTGGAGATGGGACAGGGAGATCTCCATTAGCATACAGAATAGAGAACAGAGATTTCAAGGCAAGAACTGCACTGAACTATGGGACCAGAAAAGCAGGAAAGCACTGCATGATGGGGAATCTCTGCTCCAGATGTTAATGAACCCGCGCCTGCACACACCCAGCTCAGTAGTTATCAGGCCAATTCTAGTAATAAATCCTTTATTGGTATCCAAAATATTGAAGCTGCCTAATTGCATTGTGAGCTCCCTCCAAGGAATACCACCCATAGCCAGGAATGATCAGTTCCGATTGTCTAGCCTGAACAAAACAACTTTGGTATACACCCTTGAGCCATCAGTTTTCCCACAAACAAAACTAGTGTTCTCTCTTAAACCATTGTTCTTTTGCTACAAAAACCCCTACCCATGCTCAAGTAAGTGTTCTGATACCAGTATCCAACACCTGCATCAGTTCTATTGGGACTTCATCTTCGCCTGATTGATCGTGCTGGGTGCTCTGCCTGTCTCCAGCACTCTGACCCTCAGCTACCACCACCACCTGGGAACCCCGATCGATTCAAGCTTCATGGAGTGGTGAGAACCCCTCTATCTCTCTCTTTCTCTCTCTTTGTCTCTCTCTCTCTCTCGGTATAGCCTTCTGACCCTGACTTGTGTGATCAATGTAGTTTTCTAAACCTGACTTGTATAATGAAATTTAAGTTAGATTTAATAACTAATTTTATAACTGTTTTGTTTGTTTGGTTCCCCTATGGCTTTTGACACGGTCTCCCACAGTATTCTTGTCAGCAAGTTAAAGAAGTATGGGCTGGATGAATGTACTATAAGGTGGGTAGAAAGTTGGCTAGATTGTCGGGCTCAACGGGTAGTGATCAATGGCTCCATGTCTAGTTGGCAGCCGGTGTCAAGTGGAGTGCCCCAGGGGTCGGTCCTGGGGCCGGTTTTGTTCAATATCTTCATAAATGATCTGGAGGATGGTGTGGATTGCACTCTCAGCAAATTTGTGGATGATACTAAACTGGGAGGAGTGGTAGATACGCTGGAGGGCAGAGATAGGATACAGAGGGACCTAGACAAATTGGAGGATTGGGCCAAAAGAAATCTGATGAGGTTCAATAAGGATAAGTGCAGGGTCCTGCACTTAGGACGGAAGAACCCAATGCACAGCTACAGACTAGGGACCGAATGGCTAGGCAGCAGTTCTGCGGAAAAGGACCTAGGGGTGACAGTGGACGAGAAGCTGGATATGAGTGAGCAGTGTGCCCTTGTTCCCAAGAAGGCCAATGGCATTTTGGGATGTATAAGTAGGGGCATAGCGAGCAGATCGAGGGACGTGATCGTTCCCCTCTATTCGACATTGGTGAGGCCTCATCTGGAGTACTGTGTCCAGTTTTGGGCCCCACACTACAAGAAGGATGTGGATAAATTGGAGAGAGTCCAGCGAAGGGCAACAAAAATGATTAGGGGTCTGGAACACGTGACTTATGAGGAGAGGCTGAGGGAACTGGGATTGTTTAGTCTGCAGAAGAGAAGAATGAGGGGGGATTTGATAGCTGCTTTCAACTACCTGAGAGGTGGTTCCAGAGAGGATGGTTCTAGACTATTCTCAGTGGTAGAAGAGGACAGGACAAGGAGTAATGGTCTCAAGTTGCAGTGGGGGAGGTTTAGGTTGGATATTAGGAAAAACTTTTTCACTAGGAGGGTGGTGAAACACTGGAATGCGTTACCTGGGGAGGTGGTAGAATCTCCTTCCTTGGAAGTTTTTAAGGTCAGGCTTGACAAAGCCTTGGCTGGGATGATTTGATTGGGGATTGGTCCTGCTTTGAGCAGGGGGTTGGACTAGATGACCTCCTGAGGTCCCTTCCAACCCTGATATTCTATGATTCTATGGTTATTACCTGGCAATAAATAACTTTAATGGTTAAGCTGGTTGCTTCTCCACCCCCTCCCCCCCCCCCGCCATGTGGGTGTTTTTTGGCTTCCTCATTCGCTCTGCAGCAACGCTCCTCATACCTAAGCTAAAGATCCCTGCAGCACCCAAAAATCCTGTGGGGTTTGCTTACCAGAACAATTGTAACGTGAAAGTGGGGATAGGGATGTGCTGAACCTAGGACATATGAGGGTGGCAGCTTGGAAGTGCTGCTCAACCCAGTCTGCTGAGTCCAGTGGCATATAAGGGTGGTAGATTGGAAGTGCTGCTCGACCCAGCCGGCTCAGGCATGCTCTATTCCGGTGTGGTGCCCATGGCATATGAGGGTGACAGCTTGGAAATGCTGCTCGACCCAGCCTACTGAGTCCAGGGACATATAAGGGGTCAACTTGGGAGTGCTGATTAACCCGGTCCTCTCAGACATGTTCTGTTAGAGTGTGTGTGTGTGTGTGTTCGTCTGATTCTGGGGCTGGAAAAACCCAGTCCTGGGGAACGTAGGTCCTGCAGGATAGCTACATTAGGAGGGAACTTGCAGAAGGGAGAAGTAGAGCTCCATATGAGAACACAAGTGACACAAGCAGTACATTGATTGACTTACAGAACACCCCACTCCAGAAGAGTAATCCTAATAAATGAGCATACCCCAAAGTAACAGGCAAATCTGGTAACAGAGTCTATTGTACATTTTTTTAAAAAATCAGATCTCTGTAGGAGAGAACATTGTAGATCAAATTCTTCCATCTCAGAAATGTACAAATTTCCTGTTGACCACAGATTCATTGACTTCTTTCCATCCCTGTTCCCCCACAACCTTTTTTACTTCAAGAGTCTAACTCATTTTAGGGCTATGAGGCCAAATCTTGCTGTCCCATATTTATTTGTGAAAGCACAATTTGGCTTCATAATCCTAAAATTAATAAAACTCGGGCAGGAAAATAGATTTTATCGATGAATCAGTGGCATGAAATCATTGCATTTAAAAAACTTTTTTTCCCATTTCTAAACCTAATTTGTGCAGTATTTTAATGCTATGGCACCAATTATTGGTAGGTATTACTTGTCTACTTGGGGGGAAAGGAGAAGCTAATGGAATTCAGAAAAACAATAATTACTAGGCCAAGAAATAAGGCAATTTTTAAAATGGCAAGTAGGAGTGAGACATTTACTTTCTAAAAATTAATTATGGGACTATATTGTTTAAATTATAATCACAAAATAAAAGTGCAGGGAAGTCAAGGTGATTCAGAGAAAATTTTATATACCTTTGTCTTAACTACAAATTAGTATAGATCTTTGATACAACCCATGCATGAGAGTATATTAGAAATTGGAAAAATCCTGTTTCATAGACACTAAACTGTCTATGAATTTTAAATCTCTAAGAGTCTAAACATCAGATACGTAGTTGTTAGACATTCAGTTTATCTGTCTGTCTTATGTACATCAATGAGAGATGGAAGATGTGAGGAGCAGTGGGAGAGATTTTACATAGGTGCCTATAATATCTTTGATGGGCCAAATGTAGCTTTCCTACCTTCCTAATTTGATTTAGCATTGTATTAGAATTTTCATTGTGCAGCATTTGATTCCATTTGCTCTTTTTGTTGTTGCAAACTGTAGGTGAATTAGAAAAAATGGACAGCAGGGGTGGAGATAGGGGGGCTGAGAATGACATGAGTGGAGATGAGACAAGAACTGCCATGGACAAATGAGCAAAGAGTCTACATGCAGCTTCAGGCAGTGTAGTATGATGGCAAAACAGAACAGTATTTTGGGACAGTAGCAGCTGTGTCTCAGTTTATAATAACTGTGTTTTATCTGGCACAGATGATTTGGTAGCTTCTGTAACAGCATTGTTCAGTTACAGTTAAGAATCTAATTTATGTGCCTGATAAGAAAAAATTTGTCATGGTTATAGAGCTTTTTTGTGTTTTTATAGAACTCAAAAATAGCTTTGATTTAAAACATTTTAATTTGGCAGTTATTGTAATTCATACTATAGTTTTACCCCGAGAAGTAGAGGAGAGCTCTCACAGATGGCTAATATGGTTTGGCTATGTCAGAAAGTTGGGCCACCCCTTTTTGTTTGGCTCAGTCATCCTCTCGGTGATTTCAGTGCAGGGCTATTCCATGTCTGCATAATACGAGCCCATTCATTTAATCACAGCCTTAGAGACATAGAATATTCTTATAATTTTGATTTCTGTAGTTCCCTTATTGCAGTGGTCCCCAACCTTTCTGTGGAAATAGCATATTCCTATTCCCAGAAGACTGTGGCGGACGCCAGACACCCCGCTGCCGAAATGCTGCCAAGAAACGGTAATACTTCTCGGCGGAATTTCAGTGGCGCAGTGTCCTGCGGGCACACACAACTGCCCCGGCAGGCGCCATTGCACCTGTGGGCACCGCATTGGGGATCCCTGCCTTATTGTGTCTGAGACATATCTGATCCCACCTTTCTAATGGGGTGTCGGTCAGTTGACTGACTGCTATTACCGCCCACTGAAGGGGTGCCTCGTGTACCTGAGTTGGCTCTTATGCTTGGAAGATAACTTGGTTTATTGTTGAGCTTCAAGAGTTGAACCATAAATAGATGAAATGACTGAAGAAGTGCCCAGGATGAAGTATAGTGATGACACATATAGTTGTGTATCTCTCTTTAAGCAAGTTTGGTCTCTGCTCTGGAGGAATGCTTGCATTATATTCTCAGCTGAATGCAACAGAGCTATGTCATCTTTGGCTCTTAAAAAGCAGTTTTGTTGGATGGGGGTTGTGACGTTGCACTCCATATGTTTTATGGAAATATGCTTATGAGTATGAATATGATGTAACTGAAATATGATTATGCAAAAGGTCTCTTGTAAGGTATCATTACAAAGGTTATAACCTACTGATACATTCGTCCTATTTGTATGCATGTATCATTCTTGTATCTGAAGCTAGAAATATGAAGTATAACTCTGAGGTCCTATTGTAATTATGCAAAGTGGGCCATTAATGGTGGTTTAGATTCTTGATGGCTCCCATTGACTAGGACAATTGATTGTAGATGGTTTATTTACCTGCAAACTTTCCTGGGTGCCTGTGGGCCAGTCCTGGAAGAATGAGGGCTAAGGTCTCACAGGACATGTGAACATGTCACCTGATACTGGAATCCATCTTAAACCTTGTGCTTTTCCATCTAGAAGGAGGGTTGGGGACCCAGAGAGACAAAGGATTCCCGCCTTGTGCCAAAGCTATAAAAGGGGGTGGAACAGAACAAAGGGGGCTGCCAATCATGAAAACACTCCTGTTTTCCACCTAAGATTTCTGCTGGAACTAACAAGGACTGTACCAGAGGGAAAGGATTGGGCCAAGACTAGGAAGGAGTCTAGTCTGTGAAAGAAGCTTATTGGAACATCTCTGAGGGTGAGATTTTACCTGTAGTCAGTTTCTTAATGTATTAGACTTACACTTGTGGGTTTTTGCTTTATTTTGCTTGGAGACTTACTTTGTTCTGTCTGTTATTACTTGAAACCACATAAACCCTACTTTTTATACTTAATAAAATCACTTTTGTTTATTAATTAACCCAGACTAAGTGATCTATACCTGGGGGAGCAAACAGCAGTGCATATTTGGATGATTTAGCTGGGTGTTGGTCCTGCTTAGATTAGGCGGTTGGACTATGCCCTATGCCACTTAAGAAATGTTCTGAAAGTTACTGTTCTGGATTATTAGATACGTTTTACAAAAAATCCTTAAGTACATATCTGTCCCAACTGAAATATTTTAAAATTCTTCATTTGATTTTAAATGTGTTTGTACACAAAAAGTCTTGTTCTAGCATTTAAAATAATACTTAAAAACTATACTTATTTCCATTTAACATTTTTTGTTATAGAGTAAAGCTGAATATTAGAAGCTTAAATATCCGATCCTATAATACTTTTTGTGAAGTATGAGGTAAACATTGAATGCAGTTGTTTTTAAGTGAAGTATATAAACAATTGCTGAATACGGCCTGCTTTTGAGTACAATATATGTTAAATATTAAGTGAACATTGAAAAGGTTCATGTCTCCTGATGAAAACTGAAATGTATATGTATCGTAGTGAAGGCTGGGAAAAAGAGGAGTTTAGCAGTTAGGGATTTTTTTAATGTGAGTAAGATTGTTGCTTCAAAGCATAAATCACCATCAAGCATTATAAATCAATTTTTCTAATTAAACGGAGTCTTCTGGCTTTTTAATATCTGTGGATAACTAAAGTAAGATGCCAGACATTATTACAGAGGTGGCCTGGCCACATAATCCATTAGAGGTTAGATTCAGTTATATTGGTGAAAGCAAACTGATTTTTATTGTTGTGAGATTTTTCCTTTTTGTTCTGTCAGGATCGAATAGTTCAGTTCTAATAAAAATCTGTAGAGAGGGTCAGGTTAGTGATCTGTACATTCTGTGGATAATTTGTGATGTTACTATCGGAACTGATCCTAGAGTTCCTTCTTTCTAGCAGCCACCTAAAATATATGCTTCATCCTCAGCATTGTATTCTACCTGATGTAACCTTAACTGTCATTAAACAAAAATCATGCATGTTGATTTCCTAGGTTCTTAATACAGGGTTTGTGTGCCTCATTGGGTAAGTCCCTAGGGTTAAGGTGGAGAGAGGGGAAAATGACAAACGACCAGAATGCGGAATACCTGTCAGGCTATAATATACAAGATATAATAGTTGTTAAGTTATAAGAAAGTATTACAGGATTTTTCTTACCCTAAGAATTAAATAAACCAGTTGTTTTAAAAAAGAAAACGTGAAAATACACAATCTGTTTTATGCAATCACAACATCATCTCACTTGAGTTAACAGCAGGATTTGAATTCTGGACCTTCAGTTCAGATATCTGCTTCTTGAGCCATAGAATTGTCTAACTTCTTAGATCAACCACTAGAGGAGGTCTTGCCACTTTTTTCCCATTGAGTTACACAGTTGTTTGCTAGACAACAGCAGCATACTGGAGATCAGGAATCCCTGGCTCTTGGAGAAGAGTGTGTTTTTTATGGTTAGGATAACCAAAACACACGTTGTCTGGAAGATTATGTGGCTGAGTAGCTAAAAGGCAGTAATTCATTCACTAGGGAGGAAGGGGGGGAGAAGAGCCTGGTTTAAATCCCTTTACCACATCAAGCAGAGAGGGAACTTGAACCTGGGACTCCCACATCCTTAGTAAATGCCCTAGCCACTCAGTTAAGGATCACAACACAGCCACCAGTTCTTCCTCTGGCCATTTTATGAATCTAGCCCTTAATTTTTTTCCCCCTTGTATTTTAAAAAGGACTCAAAAACAAATTCTGAACATTTTCAGAATTTTCAGATTTGGTTTGGTTTGGGATCTTTATATTTTAGATTTTTTTGGGGGGGACTTCCAGCAAACAGAAAAATCAATTATTCATACAACTCTAATCATGACACAGATGAACAACATCTATGTATAAATAGTATACTATATTAATCAGCAGATAAGGAACAATGTGGTGAAAAGCGCAGATCCCAGACTGTTCTGGTTTTCTTACAAAGGAGGTCTGAAAAAAAGCTGAGACAATCCAGTGGCAAACTTCAAATTAGGGGTAATTTTGGAACTCTTGTTATCTCCTCTGTATCAACCCAACTTTCATCAAAGCACCATAAAAATACATAGAGTAGCCAAAATTTACTTTGTGTTTTATTTTGAGTGACTTTTTTTAGAAAATAAAGATTTAAAACTCGTGTTAAAGTGAAAACTTAACTATGGAGCCGTGACCAGTGATGCCATAATAACATGGAAATGAACACCAGAATATACTGTCATATTAAAAAAACTGAGGGCTACATTTAATGACAACCTGGCATATACTATTAAGTTTAATGAGAGTTGCATAATTTATAGAGTTGTATACCTTCTCAGTAAGCAAAAACGTACGCATAGATGAATAGACTCTTTGAGACCATGTGAAGCAGAATGTCAGAGGAGACTATTTGTGAAAGTTGCAGTAGGAATGGCATAAAGTACATGGGAAGACATAGCAAGTCATGCATCTCTGCTTGTTGAAAGGATGTCACCTAAAGAAAAAAGATGCTAAGTAAATTTTCAATATAATCTAGATGATTTAGGAGCCTAATCCAATTTTCAAAAGTGACATAGATGCTTGGCGCCAGATTTGTTAAGGTATTCAGGCATCTAAAGATACAGATAGATACCTAGTGGGATTCATCTGGTTCTTAGGAATCAAGTCTCATTGACAGTCAATGGAACATTTGCTCCTAAATCAGTTAGGTGCGTTTGAAAATTTTACCCACTCTGTTTAGAAAATGAACAAACAAACCTCCCCAAACACTAAATGTATATCAAATCCATGCATATAAACTGTAGCTGGACTGTGGTAGTACAGTCATCTTATGGGGTGCTATTCTTAGAGATATGTAGACTACAAACATACCACCTTATGTTGTATTGAATCTTGTGAAGATCTGGAATGCTATGCTGTGTGAAAAATTGGATGAGAGATGTGTAAGGAATGCCTATTAGCTATTCCCATTTAGAATTGATATTTGTGATTCAGGAGCTGGGACTCTGGTTCAGTTCTGACACGAAGTGTCCCAGCACTATACCTGGGGGGGGGGGGGGGTCTTCTGTCTTTCACAGAAGAGGAAAACCTGAGGTAATCAGTATGTTCATCCTCTTAAAGAGTTGTGTAATCATTTATATATCAGTTTTCATTGGAAAGTTCCATTAGGATGGTCATTATATATACCAATACATTTTTCTTAAGTGTAAGAGAGTATTAACTCCAGGGTCCTGGCACATTCCAACCTAAAGCAATGAATTCTGCCTGCCTGAATTCTCCTTAGGATAACAATTGGATACAATGGGTTTCATTGCCTAGTCTAAAAGGTTTAAAACCAGAGCAGCTAAAGCTTCTGCTCTTTGCTTAATTGTAACTTGGTTTATTATGTCGTACTCTGTGACAGGCAGAAAATTTCCATAAGTTGATGGTGCAGGCCTTACCTATCAAACATGAATGACCTAGAGGGTTAATGCCTGAATGCTCATTCTGCTTTCTGATAGCTTTTAAAGTCAGAGGTTTACTGTTGATTAGGACTTTTCAGTTTTAGGGACTAATAAACAGCTGTTGGCCTGATTGTGAAACTGAGCTGAGTCAGGAGTGGACAAACCTCAGACATCTGAAGCAGGCACTCTGGTCCTTCCATGACTATCTGGCAAGACTTGGATATGTATACTTGGGTATGTCTATTCTGTAATAAAATTGTGCCATGATGTGTGTGGTTCAAGGATTTGCCATTTTGAGTGCTGATGCACTTTTGTTACGTTGGCCCTCTGTCATATAACTATCAACTCTGTATGTCACCTTTGGCCTTCCGTGAGGTAGTGACATTACATTTCTTCTCAAGAGATCCCAATTACATTTAATTTCCACAACAGCTTTGAAAGCTGTGTCCACTCTTGATAACTATGATCCAATTCTGCTTACAGTGTCTGAGTGGGTCAAGAGGAGCATTACTGTAAATGAGAAATAAGGCCAGAAACTTTGCCAGGCAATTCCTTGAATTGTGTAAGCAAAATACAACATCAGGAAAACCTTTATTTTCCATAGAAATTGAGAAAAAAAGATCTGAAGGCTGAAGAGAAAATAAGTAAACCACAAAATCCAACTCTTTCTCCTTCAGAGAGTGTGTCCTTCAATACATAAAATATATCTTTGATGGGCTGGTAAACTCCTTAGGCTTATTTCAGCTTCTCAGACCAATCTATGTATACTAAAGAGTTGCATCTCCAAATTATGGTTACCCTTTTTGCTGAAGAAATAATAAAAAAGTTATAGTTTCTGCTTGAATAGACCCAAATGAACACAATTTAGGACAACATATTGACCTCTGAATACACTGAATAATCAGCCAAAAACTTGAGAACATGTCATTGGTGAATCTCTCATTCCTTGATATCTTCTGCCTGAAGTAGATTGTTCTTTGGAGTGCTTTGAAATACACTGCTTTTTCATATATATGGCATCACATACCCAGTTCTCCTGTATTACATTGTCTCATGCAACCAGTGTGAGCCTTTTTATGCTTACTCTGGTGAAAGCACAGAAGCGGCTGTGAGGACCTAGGGCTTGATCCAGGGCCCCCTGAAGTCAGTGGAAAGATTCCTGTTGACTTTGGTGGACATTGGATCGTATCCCTAATAATTTTAAATATGTTTATGGGATAAGTCTAGGGTATATATTTTCCCCATCCTAGAAATTACCTTTCAGACACATTTATGATGTGCCTGTCATTCCTCAGAGCTGGATGGATGAGCATGCAGCTCGGCAATGTTATGGCTCTTGGCTTAATTCATTGTAGCTTTAAGTGAACTCCATTGCCGTTTTTTTATAGCCCATAGCCAGAAATGGAAAGTAAATAATAGTTTTTTGCACTTTTATAGCACCTGTCATCCAATAATATCAAAGTGCTTTACAAACACTAATTAATCGAGACTCACAACACACGTGTGACGTTTGTAAGTAGGAGCATTTAATGTACAGTCTTTTGGGTAATAACATTAGAGCACTGCATGTTTTAAAATTGAACTAGCTCTTTATTATTAAGAGAAGTATTTACAGAGGTGTTGCAGCTAGCATTACAGCCATGTGCACACCGGCTGTCTGTCTGGTGCCTCCTCCACATTTTCCTTTTGCAAACTGTGCTCTTCCCTCCAATTCCCATGTAGGTTGCCACATCTTTCCTTTTGATAATTTTTGTTGTTGTGTCTTTCGTGCAAGTGTTTGCTCATGCCAGAGGTTACTAATATATAGCTCACCCATGGGATCTGGCCTTTACTGCTAGCCCATTGCAGCCAGTTAGGCCTTATATATCTCTTAAAATATGCTGATCTTCAGACCAGTCTCTCACTTTTTGTTGTGTTATTGCTATTGGTGGGGGACTTGCTTCCTTCATTTTGTTGCATGGTGTCCTATTGGTTCTCCTAACTCTCCTGTGTCAAGCCAGCTGAAGGTTGAGGCTCTATCTAAATTCCTGTGGTCCTGGCCTTTGCCCTGTCAATCCAGATGTGCACTTTACTGCTACTCTGCAGTTGTCTTTAGTTTCATCTCCACCACTGTCCTGAGTCTGTAGCTACCTCATATGACCTGTGTCTTACTGCACCTTGGACTGTTACCTTTTGCCATTGGTTTTTGTGGCTCTTTGATAGTTGGACCCAGACCTGCTCACCTGTGAATAATGGCCTCAGGTCCTTGGATATTTTGAGTAGCAAGTTGTCTGCCTAGATTGGTGTTCTCCTAACTGCTTCTGTGTCCTGTCCATCATTCCTCCACTGGAGTGTGGCAGACTACCCCTCCTGGGAAGCAGAGTCTTGGTTTCCTGACCGATCAGTCTCTGAAATGGGCTACTGTTTAGTCCTAGGGAGGGACCTGTCTTGTCTTTGCCATCAATCTATAGGCTGTCTTTACTACTTACTCTGCTTTCCCTTTGCTTTGTGGGTACCCAGAGGAAGATGTCTTGTGTACAAATTCCCACTTGGTGCTGAAGCATTTGAATTCTGCTGCAGTGTTCTGTGGCCCCTTGTCTGAACATAGCATGCAGTTATACCATACCTTTCAAAAGGCACGTTCAGTTTCCTGATCACAGTTCTCGCCTAACGTTCTCTGGATATACCACCTCCCAGAAATGTAACCAGGTAGATCCTGTCATTAAAAATGAACAGGTCTTTTCCATCCTCTTCTCATGGCTAGGTTGGGATTTCATGTAGCTGTACATTTTTCCTCTGTTGTCAATCACTATACTTTCTGCACATCTCACTCTGTTCCATGTATGCTCTCAATTGAGCGTTCATGCCTGGACAGTAGATGTACTCTCTGGCTTGTCTCAGGTCCTCTGTCCCCAGATGAGAAGCATATATCCGTCTCTTGACATCAGCTCTTAAATTTTCTGGGATTACTGCTCAACCCCCTGTAAACAATATCCCGTCATGCACACACAGCTCTTCTCTCATCTGACAGTAGGGGATAGTTTCCTGTGACACATGCTCCTTGTAATCTGGCCAACCTTGAAGTATGGATAATTCTATTGCCTGTAGCACCCCATCTTGATTGTTGCTTCATAGGATTGCTTGGAGCCCCGCATCAGAGAAGCAAAGATATGCATGCTGATAGGTATCTCCTGTTCCTCAGAGCCATCCGCATTGTACTCCGGAAGGTATGGCCAGCTCAATGGTTCTTCCATCAGCAGTGAATTTCCTTGGCAGTAGTGCATTTACTTCATTTCCTTATTTCTCCTTGCATTGTTCAGGCAAGGGCTACATACCTTATCCTCACCTCACAGTGCTTAAATCTCAATAACGTGTATTGTAGTTGCTTGGGTGCACTCAGCAGTGGCTTCTTCAGAATGCTTCCTAATGGCTTTAGATTAGACTACATGTCTGCTTTGTGCCCAGTGTGGATTTGATTTAAATCATGATTTAAATAATGATTTAAATCACTAGTCAGGAAGACTTTATTTAATCATGGATTTCTACATAAAAGTGGATTCTTGTTGGTTGTTATAACCTTAATACATATTCTTCACAACTCAGAGATAGATGTAGGTTTCATTTTTAGAAGGTACACACTATACATTTTTAAAGTGATTTATTTTGAAAACTTCTTAGATTAGTTTTACAGTAATATCAGAAAACTAATGATTATTTGGTTATTTCATTTACCAAAGGTAATTGAAGCAGATATTTTTGAAGTCATTGGGAGGTGAACTATCTCCAATTCAACAGGTTAATCATTAATTTTGGAGGATTTTCTTGCCATGGGAGAACATCACCAGATAGACATTTAAATTGTTTTATTTAACTAAAACAACGTTATGTATTCTGGATTTTTTTCTTCAACAGCAAACATATAATATTTTAACAAAACAAGCATATGAATTTTTGAATTTAGTTAAACATTCAAGTTTTTTAAAATCAGGTTTGTTTATGTTAAAATTGTTTTATCTAAAATAGTTAAATGAAATATTAAAAAAAAACCAACAAAAATTTAAATTGACTATGTCAGCCAGGTCAACATGAGAAACTTAAAATGTTGGCTTCTGCAGCTAACTCAGTTGCCTTCACCTTCATTTTCCTGTTTGTTTATAATCTGGAAAAGAAAAACAAGCTTTCCTGCTTTTGCAGGTCCCAAACGATTTCTCGATTTGGAATGAATTAGTCCAAAGGAAGAAAATATTCTTTCTACACCGGCAGAAGAATCTACTGCTGATAAAAGTGAGATTATCACTTCAACAGTCACTGAATCCAAGTGCTTAAGTGACTTCCACCAGTTCACTGGTGTGACTTTCTTTAGAACATCATCAGGAAACATAAATTTCTTGAATGGTTCTTATTCCCAAACTGGGTCTCTTTTACAGCCTGCTACCATTATAGGTTTTCCCTTCTAGTGAGAGAATGGTATGCTACATCTCAAATCAATGAAGGCTACACTCAGAAAGACCTCAAGACTTCTGGAATATGCTGCTCAAACAGTTTCACTTTTGTTTCTACTGCCTGTCCCTCCCTTCTCACATTTATCTCCAGACTTCTTCTCCTTGTCCAGATCTATTCTGCCCCCAACAATCTTCTATTCATTGAACTTTTTGAAACTTTGCACTTTTAGAGAGAGGTAAGGGATTGACTCTGTGTACAGAAATTTACCGAGGAACAGTAGGGTTGAGGTCTTATTTCTTACCTCTCTATATTATTTATTTATTTAAAAACATTTTTTGCTGTTATCAAGCATGTTATCTCTGGAGATACAAATCCACAGTTCGAGAACTGTAAAACTAAGCATCTCCGATGGTATCTTCTAGACTGAACACTGAGTCCCATTTGGTAGATAGAAAGGTTAACCTAAATAATCTATACAGAAGACCCTGGAGCCCCATAAAATTGGGTTCCTAATCCATGAACTATTGGAACTCATTTACAAAACTTTTCTTAAACATTACATGAATATGTTGTCTCATACTACAGAATTAGAATTTATAATCCCTATTCCATGATGAGATATCTTTGAGCTATGATGTATCGTAATTAAAACTATCTTTAAATAGGTATTTGCCTCAAAAAGCATTTTATCAAAAAAATCTGATTTAAATTAAAAAAATCTTTTTTTTTTAAATCATTGATTTTTATCCACCCTGCTTGTGCCCGAAGGTGAGCTGATGGAGTTATTCCATTCCAAAGAGCACAGCCAGTGGGTTCTTTCCTATCTGAGCATATCCCCTTTCTATGTCTGTCAGGGTTCTTCTAGCAAATGCTATGTGCTGCTGGCTTCACATCTCTTTTCTGAGGTGTCACACGGTAGATGTAGCTGCCCCACAGTGTTGTAGTACTTTAGAACTGGTGTTTTGTTTATGATTTCCATACTCCTTGTAGAATCCTATGCTCCTCCCTTCAAGTTCAATGTAGATTGCTAGAAGGAGTATTCTCATTTTAAATTTAGGTAAATTGTGGCACAGAGAGATTCATTCAGGAAATCATTGGCTGATCTAGACTGAAACTAGGAGTCCTGACTCCCAAACCCATACTATAGGACACACTAAAACTAACCAAGAGTAAATAATTTTGCAAGAGTTGCCACTGAAGTCATTGAATACTTGTCCCCTGCCATGTATAAACTTTGATAATCCCAATTCATTTTATGTGACTGGGGACAGAAAATAAAGATCAGTCTACTAATCTGTTATCATCAACTTTGTATCAGACCTTTATTACAGATTTAATCAACTGTATATTGTAAGATCTAGAATTAAATAGAAATTCTAACTGTGAATAAAATAAGTTAAATATTGTCATCTGATGAAGTATGTATAAATGGTTGAACCATCAAAACTGCAAAGTAACATGTGATCACAACAACTAGGAAGAAAGTGATTTGAAAAGTGAAATCCTAGTCACACTGGTTAACACTCTAATAGCATGTTAAATTGCTAAAAGTGAGACCTGTACTTTGAAATGGAGCTTTGAAGGATACGGGCTTGGCTCAAAGCACAGATTCAAATTTAGATGTATTTCTGCTCTGTGTATCTGAGTTTCAGTCTTGAATTGAAAACTGTAAAACTTTGGGTGAAGATGTGACAAACTGAACATTAGTGATTTAGGTACTGGCCAATACATGTCCATGGGCAGTGTGATTTGTTAAAAATATATTTCCTATCCCTGTCCCCAAAATTGAGTTTTTAAAATCCAGCCCAAAATTTTGCTTGAGACTGAGTAGGCTTTCATGGGCATTAAACTGACATGTCTAGCTGGTATTTCATGTTGTGACAAATCAAATTGGATAAGGTCACTTGTAGCACAATAAAGTACGACCAACAAAAGAAGAGATTTTTCTGGTTGCTGGTCATGTGCAATAGAAATATGGGAATATATTCGTTTATGTTTAGACTTGAGAACAGTGATTGACGACAAACATTTATAGTGTGTGTGTGTGCATGTTTTTGTATGTATATATAATAATGTGTGTGTGTGTATGTGTAATATATTGATGGAAAGCTTTGCTGAAGCAATGATTTGTGCATTTAGTCAGAAGAGTGTTAAGAAATTATCACAAAATTTAATCTCTTGCATGAGTGAATTCCAACATCTAGTTCCAGGTCCTGAGGAGGTTCTCTCTCCTGTGCTCATGTGCCTTTGCCTATCAGTTGATGATTTCATTGCTCTTGTGGGTCATAGAATTCATGGCAATTCAGGGTCTTTTAGGTAATAAAATCCAGTTCCATGGAGGGCTCTGAATATTAGAACAGAGCCCTACAACTGGACTTTGCATTATTAGGCGGCAGCACAGAGGATGGAGCTTTTTGTGGGAATGTGTTCAGGATAACTTGTGTTTCTAAGCACGCAATCTGCTACATTTTGTGCAAGCTGAGCTTAATAGTGTGCGTGGCTTTGTGCCTATATATAATAAATTACTGGAATGAAGCCTGGAGGCCATGGATGCATGATCACCATAATCAAGTCTCTGTTTAATAGGATGGGTCTTAATCTTCTGGCCATCTGTAGATAGTGGGGAATGTTTTTTTGCAACTGTAGCTGAAATATTTGGTCAGCAATATCAGATGCTACAGAGAGCTTCAACAGAATGAGTTTGGATGTATTATACTTGTGCATGAAGAAATGGAGATAATCCAACAGAGCAGTGAGTACTGGCTAGTCCTGATTGGAAGCCTGACTGGATAAAATCTAGGCTTTCTGGAGACTAACAGATGACACAAGAGACTGCTTTGTTTGTAAATACTCTATTTGCTGAGACAAGGGAATTTAGACATGGTGTGGTAGTTAGCAAAGTCCTCAACTTCGAGCAGTGGTTTCTTAAGAAGACTTAAGAAGGGAGGGGCATAACAGTTTTCATAAACTGTCATAAAATAGTTTACATAAAAAGTTGTTACAAGGAGGAGGGAGAAAAATTGTTCTCCTTAACCTCTGAGGCTAGGACAAGGAGCAATGGGCTTAAATTGCAGCAAGGGAGGTTTAGGTTGGACATTAGGAAAAACTTCCAAACTGTCAGGTTGATTAAGCACTGGAATAAATTGCCTAGGGAGGTTGTGGAATCTCTATCCTTGGAGATTTTTAAGAGCAGGTTAGACAAACACCTGTCAGAGATGGTCTAGATAATACTTATTCCTGACTTGAGTGCAAGGGACTGGACTAGATGACCTCTCAAGGTCCCTTTCAGTTCTATGATTCAGCACTTGTTGGACTATTGTATATTTTTGGGTGAGCGGTAAATTCCTCTCCTCAAAGAAGATGTTTACATTTTCTGTTAGAAGATTTCCCAGGTGCTCCCAACTCGCTTTTACCATCCAGGAATGGCCCTGACTACTGTCATTTTCTCTCTGACTACTGATTGTGGGAATGGCCCCGATTCTTGGAAGAAATACATCATGTTTCTGGTCCTGTTCTCTGCTTCCTGTCTCTGGTTGGCAGTGAAGAAATCCTGGGGATGGGCAATGTTCTCTGTGAAATAAGAGGTTATTTCCTTGCAACAGGGGATGCTATGTTCTAGTGTGCAGTAAAGGCAGCCTGGTTTTCGAAGTGACTTATAGTCTGCAACAGAGCCTTGATGTTGCTATCGTAGGCAGAGCAGAGGTAGTCTTTTTGTGTGACTTCTTGGCAGGAAACTAGTATTCCTAAATTATGTTTTAATAAAAACACTCAGTAGTTTTAGGTGCCCAAACTGAGACCACCTAAAAGGGCCTGACATTCACAGGGTAAGTGCCAAGCTCCAAATCACTATTCACTATGAAAACCCAGTATTGCCAACTCCTAGTGATTTTGGAGTGTTTTTACCTGTCCCATGAAAATATGATGAAAGGCACCAACTCATTAATTTAATCGTTTTCAAAATGGCTGTTATCTTTTATGACTATCCATGTGGCTGAAGACAGCAAAGTGGCTGCCATTTCCCTACTGTGGAAAAGAGGCTGACCTTAATAAATTTGACTGCCATGTCTTACTGTTTTCTGTGAGACTGCCCACAGGTAAAATGGCTGTTACTGTATGGTTCAGGGGGCTAGGCAGGACATAGGGACTGTGAGGAGCAGCAGAAACGCTGTGATAAGTGGATGGGGAAACTGAGGGTGACCAGGGCACTGGGGGGATTAGGAGGCAGATGGAACGGAGTGCAGGGAAATGCGGGGGCAAGAAGGGTGGGGAAGGGAATTGAGGGGGGGGCTCTGGAGCAGGAGGAGGCAGAGCAGGAGTGGGGCTGATGGAGTGCTGCCCAATTTCTGGCAGAGAAACTGGCGGGGAGAGCAGGGAAGTGTTGCTTTTTGCAAAAGGCTAAACCAATCCCGTATTGTTTTTATTATGACAGTGATTGGTGATCCCTATATTCGAGGATGATCTCTACCATGGATTTACATATGGGTCCTGAGATGACTCAGGAGTCCGATCCTGGAACCGCAAATCCTCCTGCAGTAGGTACAGACATTTTGTGGCAGGCCAGCAGCCTGCTGGGAGAAATTTATTTCTTTTTCCTTCCTCCTCTCTATCTTTTCAGCTTCGAGGGCAAGGCGCTTCTCCTTGATGTGGGCCACTGCCTGATGGAGGATATGGCACCATTGGGATTGTTTGGTGGCTTCATCTTCCCAGTTTGTGATGTCCACATCAATTTTCTTAAGATGCACTTTCAGTGTGTCTTTGTAGTGTTTCCTCTGACCACCACGGGATCTCTGACCATGGGTGAGCTGAGAGGTGAGAGTCTGGTATCCGCACACAGTGCCAGCCCAGCGAAGTTGGTGCATGGGGATCATTGCTTCAATACTGGTGACACTGGCTTCAGCGACGATGCTGGCATTAATGCTGCGATCTTGCCACTTGACATGAAGGATCTTTCGGAGGCATCGTTGGTGATACCTCTCCAAACTCTTGAAGTGCTGTCGAGAGGTCAACCAGGTTTCGCATTCATAGAGGAGTGTAGGAACAACAATTGTCTTATAGATTTTGGTGTCCTGCCATAGATTTCACAGGTAAGGAAAACTCATCGGAGCAGTTTCCCAAAGGAAGCACTTGTGCACTGGATCCTGTGCTGAATCTCACTGTCAATTTTTGCATTTTTGAGACAGTTGGCTACCGAGGTAGCAAAAGTGCTTAACTGTCTCCAAAGTCTGACCCTTGATGGTGATTTGTGGTATGTCATGTGCAAGGCCTGAAGCAAATTGATAGAGCGCTTTAGTCTTCTCAATATTGAATGAGAGTCCTAGACTTTGGTAAGCTTGTGCAAGAAAATCCAGTATGGACTGAAGGTCATTCTCAGTGTGCGTGAGGATGACACAATCATTAGTATACTGAAGATCAGTAATGGACGCCCTGAAGACTTTAGACTTTGAGCCGAGACATCAAAGATTAAAGAGCCGCCCATCCATTCTGTATTGAATGTAAACTCCATTGGGGAGGTGATCTTTAAAGAGGACCAAAATGACTGTTAAATAGATGGAAAACAGAGTTGGGGCAATAATGCGTCCTTGTTAACCCCAGTTTTGATGATGAAAGGTTCTGTCTCAAGGCAATTACAGAGAACCATGGTAGTCATCTGGTCATGGAGAAGCCTTAGGACCTTAATAAATTTTGGAGGGCAGCCAAATCTGGCCAGGACCTTCCACAGGGCTTCGCAATTGACAGAGTCAGAGGCCTTTGTCAAATCGATGAAAGCCATGTACAGGTCCTGATTTTGCTCCCAAGACTTTTCCTGGATTTGGCGAGCAACAAAGATCATGTCAGTTTTCCTGGGGGATGGTCTGAAACCACACTGAGATTCCAGCAATATTTCCTCAGCAAGGGGAAGCAATCGATTTAAGAGGATACTGTCAAGAATTTTCCCTGCTGTAGATAGCAAGGCAATGCTATCAATAGCAGATAAGTTGGAATGTGGAAACTTTCTTAAAGCTCGTAGCAATGTTAGCATTTCTCAAGTCTTCTGGAATCTTCTCATTATACCAGATATGAAGAAAAAGTTCTTGGAGTTTCCCTACCAGTTCTTCACTTCCAATTGTAGACTTCTGCTGGTGTGCCATCTGGCCCTGTTGCCTTGTTGTTCTTAGTTTGCATAATGGCTTGTGTTACTTCTTTGAGGGTGGGGTCAAAAAGAGATTCTCTTTCAAGTCACTGAGGTATAGCTTCGATAATGGCATCAGAGACAGTTGACTCACGGTTCAGGAGTAACTCAAAACAGCTCCTTCCATCTGGCTTTGATGGCTTCGCAGTCCTTAAAATATGTTGACCCATCTTGGGCTCGGAATGGTGTGGGTGTATGGGAGCATGGGCCGTAAATTGTCCTTATTGCCTGAAAGAAATTCTTCATGTCATGTTTATCAGCATAAAGTTCAACCTCCTTGGCCTTTTCTCACCACCACGGATGTCATGGATTTTCCTTTGGGCTTCAGCCTTGAGTTGCTTGGATTGAGTTGCTTGTATGACTCTTTCTTCTGCTGGTGTGATATGTTGTTTTGAACTTGCAGTGAGCTTTTCTTTTCTCGTCATGCAGGCCCTGAATCTCAGCATCATTCTCATCAAACCAATCTTGGTGATGGCAGGTGACATAGCCAATGGACTCAGCACATGCCGAGAGAATGGCAATCTTTAATCCCTTCCAGAAATTTTCATTATCATCATCAGCTGTAGGCATAGTGACAAACTTCTCTTGGAGACACTGCTGAAGTTTCTTCGGAGTCACTATATCTTCAAGGGACTTGATGTTGAATTTCTTTCGTACTGATTTTGCCTGTTTGCAATGCCTTGAGGCAATCTGGACATTCATGATTGATCTAACAAGGTGATGGTCTGTCCAACCCTAGTGGATAACAAAGATAATGTACGGCTGGAAAGAAGAACTGCTATTGTCGCCAGGGAACTTGTGGGATATAACATCGACATCGCTGCCCTGAGTGAAGCAAGGTGCCCAGATGAAGGTCAACTGAGAGAACAAGGTGGATGCTACACCTTTTTCTGGAAATAAAAATCTGCAGAGGACAGACACATTCATGGTGTTGGTTTTTCAATTAGGAATAAGTTTGTGAGTCATTTTACAAAATTTCCTGTAGGAATCAATGAACGTCTTATGACTCTTCGTCTTGAGCTCAGCAACAACCAGTCAGCTGCTGTCATGAGTGCGTATGAGGATATTGAGGATATCAAGGAACAATTCTATACAGATCTTGACAGAATCTTGACCAACATTCCCAAGGAGGACAAGATCATTCTCCTCAGAGATTTTAACACTAGGGTCGGGCGGGAGTCAGATCTCTGGAATGGCACTATCAGAAAAGAAGGAATAGAAAAGGCTAACTCCAGCATCCTCCTCCTCCTGAGAAAATGCATAGAACATGGCCTGAACATCACAAAACCACCCTCTTTAGGCAAAGTGAGAAGTAAAAGACCTCCCTGAGACACCCTCGCTCTAGGCATCGGCACCTTCTTGACTATGTTATTGTTAGAGCTCAAGATCGGAAGGATGTCCGCATCATGAGGGCCATGCATGGAGCCAATGACTATTGTGACAGTATTGCTTATATGATTGATATAAGTTTAAAGTTCTTTAATATGTATACCTATAACTCATCAACCCTAAAAAGTAATGTAAGTTCTATGTGCAAGTGTAAATCATGATGCATTAATTAATTCAGTGGTTCTCAATCTATTTACCATCTAGCCCTTCTTTTATCAAAGAAAATAAACCAAGGAGGGGAAAAACTTAAGACAGGAATAGGAAATGGATGGTGGTTCCCCTGTCTTAGGGTGAAGAGAGGGTAAGTGGAGTCTCCATCTGAGCAGCAAGGGAGAGGCATTTTTGTGTGCAGTGGAAGTTGACTTTTCCACCTGAAATAATCACGCATGCACACATTGGCAGAGAAGTAGAGGGGAATTAGAAAACACCAAACATAATTTAATGGTTTTTAAATCTCATGATTTTGGGGGCTAGTCTGATTTTTTGGTGGTCTGACTCATGATTTTTGATCTCTTAAGTTTGGCAGTATTAAAAACTTTGACCTGAATTCATGCAGTGGCCACATCACCAGTCATCAAAAGATAGGCACCTTCTGGGATGGATTGCGGGAGCCAATCAGCAAACAGCAGGACTGGGAAATTTTGGCAAAACTGCTATTGGGCAAATTTAGGAAAACTTATATTATATGAAAAGTGCCATGCAGTTATTTGAAATTTCATCTAAAACACTCCTGTGGTAAACTACATGGAACTCAGTTTAGCTGCGTGAGCAGGATGAAGGCTGAGTCAATCCTGTAGGGATTTTAACCTGTGGTTCCAGAGAGTCTAGGTATTTCACATCTGTTGCTTAGAACACTAAGCCATTAAGCTTCCTGTCTGAAGCTTGCAATTCTATGACTGTGGGAATCATGAGGCTTTCACCACACAACTCCTTTTAGCATTAACTTGGCACCACTTTCATGTCTTACTGACAGCATAGAATGTGCCCTTTTTCACCCTGGAGGCACTAAACTGAATTAAAGGGGTCGGTGCTATGTGTTGTACTCTGTATATTTTATTTCTGTTCTTCCAAAGCTTTAAAAATGGTTCATAGTTTGTCAGGGAGGATTTAAGAGTCTCAGAAATGTGTGACTCTTCTATATCAATTCTTATGATCAATTTTGGTCCTCTGTAATAATGTGTGTGTGTCTCTGTGTGTATGTGCATAGTATTTAATTCTATTTTATTGTGTGAAGAGGAAAACACCAACAGTTATAATGAAAAGTCAGTACAATATAAAGCCATGTAATATTATGACATGATGAACATTTTATACTTGTTCACTGCTTTATTATAAGAAAATCCAGCTAAAGAGCCAGTGCAAAGAAGAAAGAAACAAGGGAAATGAGTGAGAGATCTTCTTGTGACAGAGAGAAGAAACACCGCACACCACCAGAAAATTGTTGTCATGCAGTAGTAATAACAGCCTATAACAGTCTCAAGCAGTTTCAATACATTCATCAGTGGAGCTCACCATTCCATAGATAATGTCACTAGAATTATAAAAACAAAGAGAAAATGTCATCAAATGTATAGACAGCTTCCTTTTTTAAGTGCTACCCTGTCACTTAATCCATTGTTGTTCTTCAAGTGATTGGCTATACAGAGACCACTCTTGGTACACATCTTCCCCATGTGATTGAGACTGGATTCTTTTTGGACAGAAGTGTCCATTGATGCCAGTCTTGTGTTGAATTAGCACTCAATATCCTTGCTGTCAGTGTGTTTCAAGGTGTTTGAGTGTTTGATCCTCCAACAGATCCTCTGGATGTCTCGATATCTTGCAGGTACAGCAGGCAGGGTTCAGGAAAGGACGCAACTCCTGTGATCAAGTCCTGGCCTTGACCACCTTTATCGAAAACAGTTTTCAACAAAATCTGATGACAGGAGTCGTCTTTGACCACCGCCTATGACACAGGTTGGCACAGAGGCCTTTTATTTAAACTCTCTCAAGTTGCCCCGTGTTGGGCGGTCCAAGTAGTAGAGCTTTGTCTCCAAAACAGGCGGTTTAGAGTACGCATGGGCAACTGCTGCAGCTCTTGGAAGTGTCAGATCAACGACTTTCCTCAAGGCTCAGCTCTTTTACCAATACTGTTAAATGTATACATCAACAACCTGCCAACTACACTCTTGCACAAGTTTATCTATGCTGATACATCTGCTGCAGATACCAAGCTCAGTCCTTCTCACAAATTAACAAGGTCTTGAATGATGATATGAAGCTCATGGCAGACTATCGTAGTCAATGGCGCCTGCAGCCGAGCTTTTCCAAGATGGTTTCTAGTCTCCATAATGCAAGCCATGAGTTAAAAGTTTTTTCCTCACTGGCCAACACCTGCAGCATGATCCAAACCCGATTTACCTTGGTTTGACATTGGATAGGTCATTAATGTACTGCAACTATTTGAGGAAAATGGCAGCCAAAGTCAGCACTTGGAACAACCTGCTCAGAAAATTGGCCGGTTCAACCTGGGGTGCGAGCACCTGGATGCTTAGAACATCAGCCCTTGCCCTCAGCTATTCAACACCAAAGTACTCTTCTGCTGTCTGATGTCGCTCATCTCGCACTTGTTGATGTAGCTCTAGTTGATGTAGAGCTTAACAAAGCTATGCATATTTTTATTGTGACCTTATGGGCAACTCCACTGCCGATACTTAGTAACATAGCGCCACCCCATATTTGCCGTGAGAAGGCCTTTGTCATACTGCTAGCCAAGATCCATGAGAATAGCGATCTGCCTTTGTACGCAGACTTTTTCAACCACCTGCCAGGTTGCCTGTCTTCTAGACGCCCTTTATGGTCTTTTATGCCATCACAGGACATGACAGTGGAATCTGCTTGCCGCAATGAGTGGTCAGCTCTGACAGTCATTAATCACTCTCTCGTCAATGACCCAACCATCTGTCCACCAAGTTTTGACCTACCAAGGCACCTGTGGTCATCTCTGGTTTCGAACAGGACAGGGCAGCTGTGCGACCAGTGTCTTTAAATGGTTTTTTTCTAATGACGCATGATGTGGCTGTGGTCAACTTCAGATTATGTCACATATCCTTGACGAGTGGGCACTGACTTATTTTGATGGTGGTCTACTGTCTCTCCTCCTGGCTGATGATGATGCCTTCAAGTGGCTGGGAACATTGTACATATGCTGTTATATACTCCCACGCCCTAGATGTTTCACCAGAGCGGAAAACATGTTCAGTGCCCCACCCTTGGAGAAGCCAAGCAAAAAAACCCAATCAAGCAACTAAACAAAAAAACCTGGGGGTGTGGGAGGATACATCAAGTCTGTTTCAATGTTGGACTCTCGGCCCTTCAAGGCCTTGTGACCACAGAGGACTGGACCAAATGTTAAACGATCACCATGGCCGATCGTTCAGCTAAGTGTTGAAGAAATAGTAGTAACTATCCTGCTCTCTTGCCTCTAGAACCGGCCATGTGTGGGACAAACCTTTCTTCAGTTCCTTCTTGCCACCTGTGACAGCAAGATTGAACCCTTGCAGTGTCCACATTTTTTATGACTGTGTTGTTACTGTGAGTGATATATTAGTATATTTCTTAGGTGGTATTGTTGCTAAGTAGTTAGTTATTTTTTAGTTTGCATGTTTACTTTAAAAAAGTGAGGAAGAAAATTGTTACTATTTTAAAATTATTTTTCATAAATAGATGGGCTTTGAGGCCTCCCTATCTCAGCCAGGACTGGGACTTGTGTTATTATGGCAGACAGTAACTCTCTGGGATTTAAGACGTGCCCCTTCTGTGATGCTTCTAAGCCACTCAATGATGGTTAGTGTAAGTGACTTTTTTGTTTAGGTGACCATTGTTCCATCTGCTTCTCTTTCGAAGTGGTATGAGAAGGCTAGAGATGCCTGCCTAAAGTTATTTCTTCTGGAGCTCCCCATGAAAGCCTCCTCGGACAAGCAGAGGGTCATAGCCAAGACTCAGTCTTCTGTGCCGTTACCCTGGGCTAGTGGCACAGCAAGCCGATATTCTATTCCAACCGGCTGGGCGGAGATGTCTAAGAGACTCTAGTTGTTGACTTTGGTTCACATGTCCACGTCTTTAAGAAAGCATGTGAATGAACATCAGTCCAGAGCCAAACCAAGAGTAGGATAGTCCTGGGGCCCTCGGAGACATAAGAATTGACATATGTTAGACTTCTTTCAAGCCCCTCAGATGAAGAGTGGTCAGTGGCCTAACATGGGTCCATCTGGTGTCTCATTACTGGCTCTGAGAAGAATGTCTGTGGTAAAGACTAAATCTACTGACCAGCTTTCCTCTGGCACTGACTCTTTGGCACTTTTGGTGTTCGTTTCACCTAGCACCTTCATTCTGTTTGATGTTCATGACGTATTCTGCACCAAGTGACCTGTCTGTGGGTGTCACACCAGAGTCCCCCTTGCTAGTCTGTACAATGTCAGCAGTACTAGCGAGCTCTTTGGTCTCCAAAATCATAGCATATGACAGCTGAGATATCAGTACCCTCTAGTTTCCTTACTAGCTACTTCCCCTACCCAGTCACAGAGGAAATCACGCTTTAAGCAAGAGAAGGCATGCATCATATGGAACAAGCCACTTAGTGTCTTCCTCTGTGTCCACTAGTCCAGTATCCATATGCTTATCAGTCATGGCCTTACTGGGCACCTTGGGACATGTAGTTATATCCCCCAAGCCACCATCTTCTGCCCCCTTTCTAGGGTTTGAATCCTTTCCCGTAAGAGTGAGGATGATCAGCAGAGTTAATCCTGGCAGCAATATAATCCTTCTCCCCAGTGAGACAGTGAATCCCTCTACGCCCCCATGTCCAACAGATGACTTCAGATCTTTCCTAAAACCTGATGAAGTGCATGGCTGAGACTCTTAATGTCCCACTGGAAGTAGTGGACTAGAAGTCATACAAATTGTTAGACATTCTGCACCCTTCCATGTCTGAGAGATTTATCCTGTCTATTAACGAGGGATTGTTAAAGCCTACAAAGGACTTGTGGCAGACTCCAGCATCAATATCTGCCATTTCTAAGAGGGGGGTTAGATGTCATCAAGTTCCTCCTATGGACTTCAGATACATTTATTTGCATCCAGTGCCAATCTCACTTGTCATAGTGGCTATTCAGGAAAGATCCAAGCAGCCAGAGCCTCCTAAAATAACACCAAGGGAAAAGGACCTCAAGAGGCTGGATCTGTTTGATAGAAAAGTCTACCCCACTGCCAGACTCCAGATGCATATTGCAAACTGTCAGGCTTTTCTGCCAAATATGACTATCTACACAGGAGCAAATTGTCTCAGTTTATGAAAGACTCCCTCAGGAGCACAAGGAAGAGAATTAATATCCATCATGCTAGAGGGGCAGCTGATAAGTAGAACTTCCCTGTAGGCTGGTTTAGATGCATCTGATAAATCTGTAGGCACCATGAATGGCCACATCAGTGGTGATGCAAAGATCATTCTGGAGCCAGTCACTGGGCATATCCAGGAAGGTCCAAACCATGACAGAGGATCTCCCATTTAAAGGTTGTGACCTCTTCAACTCAAAGGCTGATGAGACCCTCCATTCATTAAAGGACTCTAGAGCTACTTGATGTTCTCAGTAGGCTTGTATAATTCAGCTCAAAGGAGAAAGCAACCCAGAACTCAAACCTTCTTCAGACAGGGTCCCTCTGCTCCATATTGTTAGAACCCACAGAGGGCATTTGATTCACCCACAACAAAGCTAAGATTCCAGTGGAGGCAAGCCACCACCCTTGAGAGCTTAGCAGAAGCTTTTCCCCAACCTCTTTTGGCAGAAGTCTCTTTTTTTGGGAAGTCTGGACTGGGATCACTAGTGACCAGTGAGTCCAAGAGATCGTCAGCAAGAGTTATTGCACACAATTCCAGTCCCTTCCTACTCTGACCCATCTTTCACATCCCTGTTCAGGGACCCTTTCAAGAGATACTGTTGAAGCAAAAGGTGACATCTCAGTTGCATCTTGAGGAGTGAAAGAGGGGCCCTTTGAGTACAGACACAGTTTTTATTTTTTTTTTAAATTTTATTATACCCATTGTTTTCTCATTCCAAAGAAGAAAGGAATGGTAGCCCATTTTGAACCTTCCAAGTCTCAACAGCATTTATCTGCTCACAGGAAATATCACAGATTCCTAGTAGGAACATCTCACTACTGGTACAAGGTCTTGCTCTTTGAACTTTCCACTACACCTAGGGTGTACACCAAGTACTTGGCAGTCATAGCAGCTCTCGCTTAAGGAGCCCTGGGATCCAGATCTGCCCATATCCTGTCAATGGCTTGATGTGAGGAAGATCACTGTAAGAAGTGGCCAACTTGATCCAAGTAACCATTAAAGCCCTTTGATGCCCAGTGTGGCAACGGAGAACAATCCATGTTTTTTCAAAGTGTAGAGTTCATAGGATCCATATTAGATTCCGGGTCAGCAAGAGTTTGTCTTCCACAATAAAGATTCCAAAGACATCACTTAAGAACATGCCTCAGAATTCTGGGACATATGGCCTCATGCACCTGTGTAATGCTGTTTGCCAGATTTCACCTATGCTTCATGTATGGTTGGTTGAAATCAGTGTATCTACCCAAGGCTGTGCATTTATGTCAACAACCAAGGAGGATGCTGATCATATCTGCTCTGTTAGGAAGCCATTTTTTTCTGGCCTTGATGTATTCATAATTGGATCACATAGCAGGCCCCACATCATCCAGGCATTCAGAACTCACTATCAGATCATCTCAGCAGGGAGTTCTCAAACAACCACAATTGGTCAATCAATGACCCATTACCCAGTGCTACAGGGCATCTTTGGCAAGTTGGGATACCCATTAATAGACCTATTTGCCAAAGACCAGCACAAGAAATGTCATATGTCGTGCTCCAGTGTAGGCTCGCTGTCAGATGACTTTCTCCTCTGGAAACTGGAACAAATGTATTCATTCTACCCCAGTGCCAGTGATACTGAGGGTCCTGAGGAAAGATGCTGGATTGATGATTGTGATAGTCCTACCGTGGGCCAGACATTTCATGTATTTGATCTGGTGAACCTCTCAATGTATCCCCTCCAATCACTTTGCCTGCTGTGTTCGACATAGTCTCATAGGACAGTAGTCAGATCCTGCACCTGGATCCAGCATTTTTACATCTGACGTCCACTGAAAGAAGCTGTTCAGCTGATAAACTGTTCCAAAGCAGGAAATCTTCACCTAGAGTATGTCAGGAACTGTGGGCCTGAGTTCCCTCAGCTGAGCCTGGGGCTAGCTGGGATAGCCCTTAGGCAAGTTAATGAGCCCAGCTCAGCTGTAGTAAAATCATCTAATTGGCCATCCAGCCTTCGTAATTGTCTGTATGGAGCCTACAGGTCTAAATTTAAGCTCAGAAGCAGCGACAGGATACGGGTTGCTCAATACTTATACCAACAGCTGCGATCACCCCTGCGCCTGTTTTGTTCCCAGTATTGTCCCTGCCTGGTTCCCAGCCTTGCTCCAGACCTGTTTCTGACCAGTTCCTTGTCTGTTTCCTGACTCCGGCTCTGATCCTTGGCTCTAACTTGCAGTTCCTGTTCCTGGCTCCAGTCACTTGGCTGGGTTGTGGCTGTAACCACTGGGATGGCCTTCAGCCCTGATCACCAGATCAGACCACCCACATCCTGGTCCCTGACAGACTGACTTGTAAAGCTGATTTTAAGAGGTTTTCTATTTGGGCATCTCAGCATCAGCTGTCTCCTTTGACAACACCCATTTTAGCAATATTGGACTACCTACTATTCCTGAAATAATCTGGACTTTCTACTAGTTCCATCAACCAACAATTTCTGTACATTATGCTCCTATTCAGGTCAATGGTGTATTTTCTCACCTACAGGTTCATGTTTTTTCCCCAGTTCTGGAGGCCTCTCCCTCTTGGGACCTCAATATAGATTTAACAAAGTGTGAGAGTGTGCTACTAGTAGGTACAAATAGTGACCTTTGGAGAATAGCACTTGATCACTTAGATAGCCTTTAGCACCAGCTGTGGTTAGAATAGGAGGGAGTTAGGTAGCTTGATTGGGTTTTGAAGGCTAGAAGGGATCACTTACACTAGTAGGGAGCCCGATGAGGTAATTACCTCAACAGCTTGAGAACCCAGGGAAGAAAGCAAGCAGTATAAAAAACTGAGCCAGAGGGAGTCTGTTCCTACAAGGTTAAAGGGTCCACTCTTTGAGCACTTAGCATCCTGTTCACTATCCAACCTATCAAAGAAGCCTTTATAGTAACTGCTACATCAGTTTGAAGAGTAGGGGAGCCTTAAATGCTCGTGGTAGTTTCAGTTTCATAAGGATAGGGTTATTTTCAGGCTTCATCCCAAGTTCCTGTCCAAAGCTGTTACAGAGTTCCATATGAACCAATTTATTCATCTCCCAATTTTCTTCCAAAATCCTTACTGGGCCCTGGGGGAACCTACATTTCATACACAATGTTGTAATGGCATTGTCATATTACCTTAACAGAACAAAATCATTCAGGAGCCCATTTACACTCTTTTTGTGGCCTCTGTTGGTATGTTTAAGGGTCAAGCTATCGTCTCACAGAAGTTATCAAAATTTGTCTTCAACTGTATAAGAACATGTTACAAGATAGCCAAATTAGATCTACGTAGCTCTTGCTGGCCAAAAGACTCCAATTTTGTGCACATGAAGCACCTGAGCACCAAGAGTCGAATCGATGCGATTCACATGTCTAAAAGAAAAAGCAACCTTTCCAGACTTCTATCCTGGCAGGAGACATTATTCCAAGTGATTGTATTATCAGACGTTTTGCTACCAGTGAAGCTTGTACAAGAATTCTTGTAAATCAGTGAGATCTTTGAGTTTGTAAGTTTCAAATACAGTAACTCCTTGCTTAAAGTCGTCCCGGTTAACGTTGTTTCGTTGTTACATTGCTGATCAGTTAGGGAACATGCTCATTTAAAGTTGCACAATGCTCCCTTCTAACGTTTGGCAGCTGCCTACTTTGTCCACTGCTTCTAGAAAAAGCAGCCCTTTGCAGCTAGTTGGTGGGGGCTTGGAACCCAGGGCTGGCTCCAGGCACCAGCGAAGGAAGCAGGTGCCTAGGGCGGCCAATAGAAAGGGGTGGCACGCCATCCGTCATCGGGACGGCACGTCTGGGTCTTCGGCGGCGGGCCCTGCAGTCCCTCTCTTCCTCTTTGGCGGCACTTCGGCGGCAGCTCAACAGGATTGTTTTTTGTTTTTTTTCCCTTCGCTGCTTGGGGCAGCCAAAAAGCTGGAACCGACCCTGCTTGGAACCAGGGTGGACCGGCAACCCCTCTATCAGCTCCCCGCTCACCTAAGTTCTTTGTGCGGCAGCCGCCCAGCAGGCTATCAGTTGCCGGCAGTTCAGCTGTCCCTCCTCCCACTGCCATGTGCTGCTCCTGCCCTCTGCCTTGGAGCTGCTCCCGGGAGCCTCCTGCTTGCTGTGTGTGTGTGTGTGGGGGGGGTTAATATCAGGGTGTCCCCCTCTCCCTGCTCCTGCCACCAGCTTACCATATCTCCATAGAGCTGGGGTGTGTGTCGGGGGGAGGACACAGAACGGGGCTCAGGATGGAGGGAGCTTGCAGGCAGCAGCTGCTGGCTCTGCCAAGGTGTCTCCGCTCCCTCCATTGCTGCTGCCTTGTAGAGTATGAGGCTACACTAACAAAAATGTGTTAACCCTTGAGGGATCAGCTGAGTTCTAGTTCATCATTTAGCAGTAAGGCATTCCCTGGGAAATATCCCACCCTCTTCCACCCTCTGACTCCACCAAGCTTCACAATCATCATCGCTGTGTACAGTATTAAATTGTTTGTTTAAAACTTACGCTGTCTATACATATATATAATATAGTAACTACAACGTTAAGCAAGGAGATACTGTATAAACTATCTGGCTGGAACAAAAGAATTCCCTAATATTAACTTGACTCTTCAGTCTATCTATCTCTTGAAGTTCTGATTTTTGAACACCTGGTAACATATGTAGGAGGAAAACAAAATATCCTCCACATATCCAGCACTTATCTGTATCTGTCATATTTACTTCGGAGTTTGATGCTTGTGAAAAATATTTTTTAGTGAATTAGTCAGATACAGAGGTCTACTGAGGCCCTTTTTCATTATGCTCAGTTTGTTCCCCTGTTGTGTGATCAAGGGGATTTCTAAATCCTGACTACATTTTTGTTAAAGAGCTCTGTACTTTTTTTTTTTTAAATATGACATACTTTTTATCGAGCCTGGAGACTCTGGAGAAGCTGTTTCTCTGGGGCAAAATTAATTAGCAGATGTCTAATTTGTGAAAAATGCCAAAAGTGGCTTTTTTTGAAGGCCAAAGTTTTGCTGCAACTCTGCACATATCTTAAAATTATCATTAAGGGTTAGATGTTATGGACAGATTACACTTTTCTGTCCATTGTTTCAACATCATCAGTGTGTCTTTGATTAGGAGGCCTGAATTTCTCTGTAGTATTGAATCTTTATGTGTTGATTGGATTGAAGTCTTTCAATGCTGCTACTAGGCCTATTTTAGTTTGCTACTTGTGTTTTTCAGCCAGTAGTTTTCCTACATCTCTCTTGACTCTCAGTGGATTGGCAGTGATTAATCAGTCTGTGTCCAGCCTACATCATGCGCATTTTGTTCGTGCACTTCAGTTTTTCTGACATGAAACACTGCCAAAGTGTTGATCAACCTGTTCTATCTTTGCCAGTTAATTTTGTTAGCTTGGCCTGATATTCTTTTTTTCCCCCTAGACCAATATGAGAATATTCTTCCTCTGTTATAAGACTTCATAGCTTGTCATAAAGGAATCTGTGACCTTTTCTAAATAAAGGTTGATAACTTTTGTAAGAAAGTTGTATAGTGTGGGTCCTAATATAAGGATGAATTAAACAACCGTTTATGATTGTATGTACAGTATCTGGATGTGATATATTCCAAGTGAATGGAGCATGGGTAGAGATTTCTGTTGTTCCAATACTGACTGCTATTGTCACATGTATACAAATAAGGGTAATTTTAAAAATAAATCCAGTCTAGAATAAGTGAAGTCAAGTGGAGATAAGAATGAGAAATCTCTAGCTGATGTGTTCACTCTTCTCCATATTTGTTGTGGCCTTTCTTGGCTAAAAGAGCTTCCAGAGTCAATCTAGGTAGGCAGTGTGTTGCATGGGTCTTCCTAAGTCTGTCAAGTAGTGGGTCTGTTACTAATGAGGTTAAGGTTCCCTCTGAGGTATAATGTGTTGCATTAAAAACAAACACCTGGGCAGTTAGTTTTGAAAAAAATCATGGCCATCCCTGTTGAGAATATGTTTTTTCCCCTTAACTATTGCTAATATGTCATTAAGGTTAATTTAAGATTAAGGTAAAGATGAAGAGGGACTAGCTCCAATACTTAAATTAAACTTTAAACTTTAAATTTAAATTATAAGATTTTTGTGGAACAATATGGGTGCACCCTTGATTTGGAAGAAAGGACTTTTCATATGGCAATTCCCACCCCAACTCTTTGATATCTCAGAATCAGGCAGATAGCTTTCTTGTAAAAATGCTGTATCTGCTCTAAAACAATGAGGAATCTGGTGGCACCTTAAAGACTAACAGATTTATTTGGGCATAAGCTTTCGGAGAAGTGGGTTTTTTACCCACAAAAGCTAGATGCCACCGGACTCCTCGTTGTTTTTGTGGATACAGACTAACACGGCTACCCCTCTGATACTTGGTAACTGCTCTAGTTTTCTTAAAATGTGCCAGTATTTTCTTTTATTTTTATTAGGATGATCCATCCCCTCTTAACATTCCATGGAATGATTTTGAAGGAGTTACTCATGACTAGATGCTGTTGTTACAATTCTGTTTGTCCATCTGGGATCAGCTAATTATACTTAAGGAGTAGATTCATTATCAGAATTATAAGACTTCTGAAGTAGACACACAGCTTGTAATAAGTATGACATGGAAAACTTGTGTTCCTGTTTTTGTTGTATTGGGACAGACCACAGCATCCTGGATCACTCACATCATAGATAAACAAAAGTATGTGGATGGCAGCTCATTAGTTTAAGGATTTAGGCTCTGTGTGAGAATTATTGTTGTATTCGTTATATTAGGATCAAAACTTGATGCTAATCTGCAGCATTTACCTAGGGATCTTGCCGTCCCTCCATTTCTATGTGGTGACATTGTGGATTGTTTGTGGGGAGGGAGTTTTGTATATGTATTTCATGTTTCTTCCTTGATGCCTTTCACTAGAGTTTTTGTTGAGGCAATTATACATTTCAATAACTGTCTCAGGTGGAAGTCTCCAAATAAACCTACTCTAGGTTCTCTGTCACTGCTTCTTCCTTTCTCTGAGAGAGGTGTTGGAGACTCTGTTCCATTTATGATTTTCCACCTTCCGAATATATTGAAATTACCTTCACTCTTCCATCTGAAATATGTATCAGTGTAAATAATATCTAGGTGCTTTGCATTTTAACACACATCACTTTTTTGTAGTGAATTTAAAAGGTTCGGATGAGTATCTAAATTTGTGTATTAAGTTTATACATATATAGTTGACAGTACCGCTTTTTCTCTGGCTGTCTTCCAAAGAAAGGCTTTAACATCTGTAATCCCACCAACAGGCTCCCAGCCACCCCCAAGAGCTTTCGCTGGTTCCTTATAACTAAGGCTACAATTTAGTCATGGGTATTTTTAGTAAAAGTCATGGACAGGTCACAGGCAATAACCAAAAAGTCACAGTCAGTTAAATCTTACCTGCTGAGGGGGAAGGGAGATGCTCCAGCAGACGCTGCTGCTCCTAGGGATGGGGGTGGCCTAGGGCCCTGCTGCTGCTCCTGGAGGGGGCAGCTTGGGGCCCTGTTGCTGCTGTTGTGGGCTGGGGGGTGGCCCGTGGTCTGCCGCCACCACTCCGGGCTGATGAGCGCCCCAGCGCCTCACCACCACTGCTGCTCCTCCAGGACGGCGGCCTGTGCTGCCACTGCTGCTCCCGGACCACTGATCCGGGGCAGTGCCCAGGACCAGCTGCCTGGGACCAGTTCCCTGGGGCTGCTGGAGCAGTGTCCAGTGTGGCTGGCCCCAGGCTGCCCCAGCTACTCATGTGACCCTGGGGTCAGCCTCACTAGCCGCTGCAGCTGCGGAAGTCATGGTGGTCCCGGAAAGTCATGGAATCCGTGACTTCCATGAAAGATTTTTAGTCTTACTTATAACTTATACTAAAACCTTTAATAGGCCCTAGTCTCCCTCCCTCTTCTTTACAACCTCTAGCAAATCACCAGACCCCCTCCTCCATATCCCCGTATATTCAGACAAGCTATCTGACTTCCCACCTTTAGCCACTTAATCTGCTCCAGCTGATTTCCTCCTACAATAATTCCATGAGGCCCTTCTCTGCGACACCCACAAAGATACACTTGAGAAAATCATCATGAGGTCCATTAGTTTTACATCTTATCTGGTGGTCCCCACCATGATTGTGTTAAAATTGTTGCACAGTAGATATTCTCTGGTAAAAGTCAGAGGTGCTCCAGAGGATTTTTCATGTGCCTCTCTATGCTTCTGATGGAAGAATAAAATGGAGGCCTACCCCTGCTCACAACCTCAATCATCATAGACAAATGATCATACACCCACTTGATTCAAACTGATATTTGCTCAATGGTCTGAACTCTCTTCTTTATATTACCTGGTAGGAGATCTGGACCCCAGGAAGCCTGGGTTTTGAAAACAGCAGCATTCAGTGCTGAGCAGAGAGGTTTATGAATGTTTTTGATGGGCTCCTCAGGGGTGTGTGTGTGTGTGTGTATAAGGAAGAGAATATATTCTGGGGAAGAAGAGAACCAAGCAATAGGGGAGCATGTGTGTCTGTTTTGTATAATCTGATCCAAACTTAAAGCTTCTGTTCAATAGAAAAAAATGTGACACTGGGTCTGGCTTTTTGTTTTTGTTTTTTCTTTTTAATAAAAACTCTTTCATCCATGTTTGTTGAAAACACAAATATCTTGGGTTGCAACATGCATGCGACACCCTAAAATCCTACATTGCTTGCCAGGGGGAACTGGAAGGACATCTAAGGATACTCACTGGCAACAGAAATAGCCCTTTAAGGATTTTTCACGTCTGGATATTGATGATGAGAAAAAGTCCTATTTAGAGTGTTTGTTTTCCTGGGACATCAAGCAAACTCTTACACTTGTACTTTAAAGACAAAATTTCAACAGCCTTGTGTTAGATAATTATATAGCAATTAACTATTGCTAATGACTTTATAACATTTTTCACCATTTATATGATGATAGTAATCTGTACACGTTCATTTTAATGTATGATTTCTTTGTTAAATTACGAAAAAATAAATGTGCATTAGCTATGATGGAAGAGGGAGGGAAAAATAAATTGTGGAGAAAAAAGTATTAACCAATAAAAAATGACTTTCTGCTTCTGATTACTACTTCCAAGTTTGTTTTCATTCTTCAGCTGTCCCCTGTATGTCTTTGCTGATATTTTCCACACATCAGTGGGGCAAACCAATATTCTTAATCTAAAAATAAACCCCATAGTAGTATCAAAATATTGTTATAATGTATGGTTACGCTTCACAGTATTGTGGTCTATAGAGTTTTACACTCCATTTTTTAATAGTAATGTCAGGTCTATAAAAAATGTCCACCTTGGAAATCTGATTATTTCCAAAATAATTTCTGTTCCTGTACAGTATGATGATATTACATTGTGTATTGCAAGCAGTGCTGCAAGCCATTTTTTATGTTTCTTTCTGTATTACTAACAATGGCTGACCATTATTATTAATACTATACTATTATAATCTTTTACACTTTCATTTAAAATCTATACTCTCCTACCAAAAGCAGTCTTAAAAATGACAGTGTTTAATAGTACTACTTGCTGGAGTTGGCTGGCTGTTGTATCTGTAATGGATAACATCCAAGTCATCTGCCATCCAAAGCCCAGGGATCTTGTTCCACTTCACTGTCGTGGACTCTCACCTCGCTTTTCCAAATCATTGTGTGGTGCTGCAGACATGAACAATACATGCTTCACAAAATTTTTCCCCAGTATGGAGCAGAGGAACCAGTCCCTCTTTTTTTGACTGATATGACTACACCTAGAATGCTACATTCATTTCTGTACACCTCAATACCAGAACTCATCAGAAAAATTGAAGGGAGTTCAGAGACAAAGGCAACAATGTTTGAGGAGCAGTTGGAATTGACTATTGAGGACTGTTTAAATATTCTGTGGACTCTGCATTTTGATAAAGTGAATATTTAGAGGGATAAATAATGGGGAATGTATTAAAAATAAACACTGAGAAAGGAGAGAAATTATTTAAAGTGGCATAACCATGGGAAAAATGGGTTGAAATTTAGAAAAGGAAATTTTGGTAAGTACTAGGAAAAACTTCACAGTGACATCTGTTGGATTATATAATATAATTTCTGAGTGAAGTCATGAAAACACAATGCCTTGAGACCTTTACAACAGGAATGGCCAAAGTATTAGGAAAATACATTGTAGGGTCAATTCTACATTGGCAATTCAATATTGGCATAATATACCTGGCCTTAATTCTGTGATATCAAAGTGGAGGAAGAAGGCAGTTTTATCATTCCACATGACATTTACAAGTATAACTGCCACTATTTATATTAATTTATTTTTATAAGGACAGATCACTAAATGTTATTCTGTATAGAGATACTATAATGTCTGATGTGAAGTAAAACATTACAGTGAACCTTATAAAATTATTAAGTAATATTAAAGCATTAAACACTACACTAAACTTTTAAAAATAAATGAAGGCTACATACATATGGAAAACCATTTCATTATAAATATGAAATATAAACTTCATACTTTGTTTAAAATATAAATATAAAAGGATCTGTATGTGACTTTAAAATAATTAGTTCATTCAGATCAAAATACATTAGTATTATTGTTTTATATTAATAAATTAAATGGGAATACAGAAGGCTTCTTCCTTCTCACCTTAAGTGTATTAAAAATAACATATAGAGTTTGTTAGGTTTCTCTCATTTTCTCATCATTGCTAATTTAGGATTGGATTTGTGATTTAGCTATTGTGCTGCATGCAGAAGTGCTTGTAATTCAAGTTTGCAAGACACTGAGCTTTGCAGCATGGTGAAACTGCTGCATATATAGAAAGTGTGTGTGTGTCTTGTGTTATGAGGCAGTGAAAGGTAAGTGCATACTGGCAGCTGATCAATGGAGAAGCATTGGCATGCTCAAGTAAGACTACTCAGCAACGAGAGGAAGAATCCTGAGGTTGTCATAAAGTAGGTTAGGGATAAGGATACTATACAAATCTCGGTTGATTCAAATATGGACGAAGAATTACTCACAATCAGATGTATGTGGGCACTATTGCCTCTGTTGAACCTCCATTCATTATTTGAAATTGATATTTTTGAGGGTGGGAAAATGTTTTGTTTAAGATTTTTTCTGTATGTCACATATATCTGTAATTAGTAGGTGGAGATAGTGAACTTGCACATATTAAGGATCATAGTGGAATGAGATTGGTTCATTTATATTTGATGTAAAATGGGATGTTAGGGGGAATGGGAGGGTAGGCGAAAAGCCAGTTTCATATCTCTTGTGCTGAGAAGAACAGAAGGGAGGAAGGGATGCTAGATTCCCAGCAGAAAAATAGTTTAATTGTATGCAGCTTAGTGCAGGATATTCCTTAGCAAAATCAAGGGCGTTTAGCATATGTATGATTCCTTTGTAAGGTTTCCTTACTTTGCTAGAAATAGATGGGGTTAGAAATTTGAGGAAAATCAAATGAGCTGAAAATGATGACAGAGCGGAAAGGTAGAGCAACAAAAATGTACACCTACCTGGGACACTGAAATGCAGCAATATGACTTTTCTTTTGGAATGATCACAATTAGTACATGATGTATTGTTGATAATGCACCCTTAGCTAGTCATTCAAAAAACAGAGTAAGAAACAGATAAGGAAACAAGTCTGCTAGTATAAAATTCTAATTTGCCCTATTGGTTGGGTAACTTAATGAGAAGCTGCTACTTCTGTGGCTTTTTGGGGCATCCGATGCTGCTAGTGATCAACATCAGTTTTATACTAAGTGCTAGTCAGAGTTTCACATCATGTATTTTTCATTCGTAGTTCAATTGGACCAGATCTATTCATGTGAATAAGTACTACCTAAAAGGATTAAGAATTGCAGAATTGGGTCTTTAAACATTGTGTGCCGAATTTGAATCTGAAATAAATGGATTCAGTCCCATTGACTCGAAGGAAAAAAACTCACTAATGATTGGGAGAGAGGATACAAAGTGTGGAACATTTAGTGAATAAACGTAATAAATGCAAATATTTTGCATCACCAAATGTACTTTAAGTGAAGTACAATTCTTAAAATAAATTATTAGTATTAATTCAGAATGTATTAATAACTGCACAGTAGCATATATTGAAAAATAATGACGTTTTATCACTATGAGACTCGCAGTACAGCATGCTTGTATTACATTTTTTGCCGAACTGCAGAGAAAAGCTGCCAGTTTTGGGGCTGATGATAAAATAAAGCCACTAATAGTTTAAATTGAGCCTTGCTCTATAAGCGTATTAAAAAAACCCAACAACCCCAAACTCCTTTACACTATGTTGATAAATGGTAGTAAGTATTGAGTATTACTATTATTTTATTAATTAGCAATATTGTGAGTTCCTTACTCAGACAAACTGCCACAGATTTCAGTGGGAGTCTGTTAGGGTAAGGACTGATAAAGGCGTCTAATTTATTTCATTATTTTAATTGTCTTTTGTGGTCTCTTTAGAACTACCAGTTATTTAAGCATGAGGTTCCTCAGAGTGCCTATCTGTCAGAACTCCTACTGTATTTAAGCTCTTCCCTTAACTATGTCACTGAGTTAAGGATGAACTTAGAGTTTGGACTCTAAGCTGGATCAAGTTGGAGTGCCGCACATAAAGACCAGTAGTTCACACCTCCGTATTGCAGAGGAGTCAACTGTGGGCAGTACTGAAGAACTGTGTGAGGTACATTTATCCTGCAGCACTGTGTAGTGCATCGAGGCAGAGACATATATAGAAGCAGAGGAAAGGGGAAGAGGAATAATAATTTGAGAGAGAAGTTATGAGTTCCCTGGTATATTTTGGAATTTGAGTTCAGAATCTGTGTCCACTCTGTCCCTTCATTTTATTGCAGAATTGACATACAGAGATGAGAGGCTGCTTAATAGGGACAAAGAGGAGATGAAAACCGTTTTAAACAAAAGTAGAGCAAGGGTAGTCGGCAACCACATACAAAGATAGGTTAGTTCTCATGGTATTGCTTGGACAACAGAGAGGTTACCGAACATATTGATACCCCTGCATGGTGTTCAGTCCTGAGCCAAATCTGGCATATGACAAGATAGGATGACAGACACTGTCCAGCCATCATGTTCTAGTCTTCTATGGGGGAGGGAGGCATCTTTTCCATCCTGCTTTCATTGTGTTAAGTTCAAAGATGATTCTTGCTGGTTGTAGGCCGTTTGGAGTAGATGACCAAATCACCGTAGAAAGCATTGGGAAACTATTTGAGAAAGTGGGACCTGTTTAATTTGAAAACGGATCTCTTAATTCATCTTGGATTCACACCATTTGCTGTTTTCAATCATTTGGAGATGTTTCATCTGAAGGATGTCCAACTTCTTTTCAATCTAGACAGTGAGGAGCCATGTTTTAGTCCCATATGTTGGAATACAGACCACCATAGCATGAGATATTCTCAGCTTTGTCTTTCTACTTATCAGGGTGTTCAGCTAACAAAAGACTTTTTTGATGAGGTGCCCCATTTCTGACTATACTTTTCCAGTGTGGTTTTAATGTTTTTTCTCATTGCTGTCATGTTATAGACAACAGAGCAAAGATTAGTAAAATTATAGACAATCTCAACAGGGTGGTTGCCTATCAAGATGCTAGAGACCTCAGCATGTTTTGAAATTTCTGACTGGAAAGATTTTGGTTTTTGTAGCAGGGTGGTCACTCCGCGCTGGCTCAGCAGGGGTTAAAAGCCAGCCCTTGGCAAGGGCTGGGGCTGAGAGAAAAGGCTAGGCTGATTGGGGAAACAGCCACAGCTGGGGCCATGCCCCAGTCAGGCCACAGCTGTGAGACAGGAGCTCAAAGAGACTCTCTCCAGCTGTAGAGAGAGAAGGACCTGGCTGCCTGGGAGCTAAGGAGCGTACCTGAGTAGAGCAGTGCTGGGGAAAGGCAAGAAGAGCTGGGGAGCTCCAGCCTGGTAACTCCCCAGGCTGCAGGCCTTGTGCAAGGCCTACAGAGGTACTGGGGCTGCAGAGGTGTAGCCTGGGTTTAGGCAGAGGAGTTGCCTAACCTCGTTGCCCGTGATGAGTGGTTTACAGACTGCAGTCTGCCCCAGTGAACGGGGGTTAGATGGTGACTGACAATAGCCACTGAGGCAAGGAGGGGATAGAGGGTTGGGGGTTCCCCTGGGAGGGGAGACCCAGAGTGTGGGGGCAGTGCCAGGGGGCAGCACCCCAAGGTAAAGGGGCACCGGGATCTGGGAGGGACACGGGGGCCAGCAGCAGGCGAGACACTGGCCTGCAGAGGGTGCTCCAGGCTGGAAGAGCTAATTCCCAAGATGACCAGCAGGAGGTGCTGAACTGGTCAGTCTTGCTTTGCTACAGTTTAACCTCAACGAATTTTAAGGCCCAGTTTTGCCACAGAGCTTTCCAGGGTTTTAAGTGCTGTAGCTAGCTTGTTCATTGGTTTGACAACTAGTGCTATGTTAACAAAACCGACATTGGTGAGATTCTTATCAAGGTGTATGCCTAAAATGCATTTACTTGTTGTCTTGTCAAGCACATAGTATATGATGGCATTGAAGAGTTCTGGGATGGCAACACATCTTTATCAACAGTCTCATTTGCGGCTTGTACATTTCCAGAGTGATAAAATAATAACGGTATGTGCAGCCACAAAAGAATAGCTGGTCCAGTGGTCTCTTCTTACCTTAAAGTCTATGATGGAAATTGTCAGAGACTAATTTGTGGTTGGTATTAATGAGACTGGCAGATTGATAGGTTCTGCAGTTGCTGATGGAAGATTTCTAATGACAAGAATTTAATTAATCATCTTCTTTGTTCGACCAGGTAAATCAGTGAATTAGTTTCCTGTAAAACCAGGTGATCATAACAACAAGCTCATGAGAAACACACAACTGTTAAAGCCAGTTGCTATTGTGGTTTAAGGTATCTAAGACAATATGTCCAATAACATTTTTCCATGCTTCACTGGAGTTACCAACAGTAGTATTAAAGTTGCAGAGGAGACTGACTCACAGACTTTATGGACAGAAGGGACCATCATGATCATCTAGAATGATCTGCACACCGCAAGCCATGGAACCTCACTTAACCACTCCTGTAATAGTCCTCAAAATGTGATTTAAAGACTTCAAATGACAGAGAATCCACCATTTTCTTTATTTCAGACCAAGTGACATGTGCCCCATGTTGAAGAGGAAGGCAAAAAACCCTCAGGGTCTCTGCCAATATGGGAAAATACCTTCTTTCCCCAAATATGGTGATCAGTTAGACCCTGAGCACATGGGCAATATCTACCCACCAGACACCTTGGAAATACTTCTCTGTAGTAACTCAGAGCCCTGCCCCTCTAGTGTTCCATCTCCTGCCATTGGAGATATTTGTTAATAGTAGTTGCAGATGAGCCATATGGTATAGCAAAAATTATTGTTGTTAGTCCCTAAGTGCATGACCTTGCACTTTGCATTATTAAATTTCATCCCATATCTATTACTCCAGTTTTCAAGGTTACCCAGATCTCCTTGTATGATATTCCGATCCTCCTCCATATTGGCAATAGCTCCCAACTTTGTGTCGTTAATGAAAATGTTTAATAAAATTAGTCCCAAGATTGATCCTGGAGGAACTCCATTAGTAACTTCCTTCCAGCCTGACAGTTCACCTTCCAGCATGCCTGTTGTAGTCTCCCCTCTAACCAGTTCCTCACCCACTTTTTGATTCTTGTATTAATTCTCATCTTCTCCAATTAACTAATAATTTCCCATGTGGAACTGTATCAAATGCTTTACTGGAATACAGATAGATTAGATCTACTGTATTTTCTTTGTCTAGAAAATCATTCTTCTCAAAGGAAGAGTTCAGGTTGGTTTTGCATGATCTGTCTTTTGTAAAAGCATTGTTATATTTTATCCCGGTTACCATTTTCCACTATATTCTTAACTACCCTCTCTTTCAGATTTGTTCTAAGACCTTGCATACAATAGAGGTCAAACTAACAGGCCTGTAGTTTCCCAGATCACTTTATTTTCCTTTCTTAACTATAGGGCTGTATTTTCAGTTTTCTACCCTTGAGTTTATGGTTTCATTACAAGTCCTTGCTACTGGGCTTGCAATTTCATGTGCCAGTTACTTTAATATTCTTGGATGGAGATTATCCAGGCCCCCTCTGTTTTCTCCCATTGAGCTGTGTGAGTTTGGCTTCCACCTTGGATGTGGTAATTTCTACTTCCATATCCTTCCTCCCATTAGCCACCCGTCATGCTCCCAAAATTCCTCATTACCCTTATTAAAAACCGAGGCAAAGTATGTAAGTGTTGGGCTATATCTGGATTATCTTTAATCTCCACCCCTCTTCAGTGCTTGGTGGTCCCAATTCTTCTTCCCTAGTTTTCTTTTTATTTATATGGCTAAAGAACCTTTACTTTTGGTTTAAATTTTCTTTCAAGGTCCAATTCTGCTTGACTTTTGGCAATTCTCACTATTTCCTTACACTTTCTGACCTCCAAGAGAGAACTTTCCTTGCTGATCCACTCCTTCTTCTGTTTCTTGTAGGCTTCTGCTTTCTCTTAACCCAGAGGTGGGCAAACTATGGCCCGCAGGCCACATCCGGCCTGCGGGACCGTCCTGCCCGGCCCTTGAGCTCCCCACTGGGGAGGCGAGCCCCCAGCTCCTCCCCCGCTGTCCCCCCTCCCCCGCAGCTATGCTGCGACTCAGGCAGCGCTCTGGGTGGTGGGGCTGTGTGCTCCTGCAGGGCAGCGCGGCAGCGTGTCTGACTCTGGCTCTGGTTGGGCGGCTCAGCTGCCAGACATGCTGCTCTGAGCGGCATGGTAAGGGGGCCAGGGAGTCCTGGGGGGCAGTCAAGGGACAGGGAACAGGGGGCAGTTGGATAGGTGTGGGAGTCGTGGGGGGCCTGTCAGGGGGCGGTTGGATGGGGTGGAGGTTCTGGGGGTGGGGCACGGTCAGGGGATGGGAAACAGGGGGGGTTGGATAGGTGTGGGAGTCCCGGGGAGCCTATCAGGGGGCAAGGGTGTGGATAGGGGTCGGGGCAGTCAGGGACAGGAAGGAGAGGGTGGGGTCCCGGGAGGGGTCGGTCAGGGGACAAGGAGCAGGGGGGTTGGATGGGTCAGGAGTTCTAAGGGGGGCAGTCCGGGGGTGGGAAGGTTGGATGTGGGTGGGGCCAGGCTGTTTGGGGAGGCAGAGCCTTCCCTACCCAGCCCTCCGTACAGTTTTGCAACCCCAATGTGGCCCTCGGGCCAAAAAGTTTGCCCACCCTGTCTTAACCTGTTTGAGATGCTTGTTCATCCAGTTTGGTCTGCAGTCCTTCCCTACAAATTATTTTCCCCTTATTTGTGGTGTTTCAGATAGTTTCTGCAATTTTGATTTAAAGTAATTCCAGGCTTCCTCCACATTCAGATCCTTTTGTTCTTCAGGCCAGTTCACTTCCCTAACTGATTCCCTTAGTTTTTTAAAGTTTGCCCTTTGGAAATCAAGGACCATCCTTGCAGATCTATTTTTGTTAATTCAGATGATCTAAATGGAAGGATAAACTCATGAACCAAGGTTGTTCTTTATAATCAGTTTTTCTATTAGGTTCTGTCTACATACCAAAACTAAATCTAAAATGGCATCACCTCTTGTTGGTTCGGTGATTATTCAGTAATACCGTGATTCGAGATAATTGAAAGAAGAGAGCAGAGTTGATTATAGAACTCTGCCTTGTTTCTTCAGAAGCTTTGTTAGTTGGAGCACAGAAAATAATAATTTTCCATATTCTGTGCTTATGCTGAAGCTCATCGTTAAGTAGGTGACTGGAAATTGGTGTAAATGATAAGATCAATTTAAAGATATAATGTTTAAGGAGAAATCCCACTTCTTTTCTTGTATTGGAAGCACCTGCCCATATAAGATAGTAATTGTCTAGTCTTGCCTCACTGCCATCTTTAAGGTGCGTTTAGTGAGGCCAGTTATTGACATCCTTACCTGGACATTTCTCTGAGAAGCAGCTCTTTTGAGCCTTCTTTATTCGAGGTTAGCACATTCTATGTCCCGATATGTAAAAGACCCCCTTCTTATAAGATTAATTTTTACAGGGTGCAAATCAGGTTGAATTGAGGCAAACTCATTTGTGTCTTTTATAGCAGTTGGGTTTGGGTGCCAGGTTACTAGCCCATCTGACCCTACACCTGGGTCCCTCAGGAAAACATGAGAACCCTCAGGTGGACTCCATCCACTTGGCTAGGGTTGGAGCTGCCTTTACAAAGGTAGAAAATATTAAATAAATAGGAATAAACATTAGTCTTTCTATAACAGTTTAGGATACCTTTCCTTCATCAGAGAAAAGTGTCTTTAAACTGGGGATGTAAAACTGCAGTGAGTAATGAGTATGTATTCCTCTGATCCCTTAATGTACTTGATGTGAGGTTCCTTTTTCATCGTAGCTAACATGCTGTCCATTAAATGTGGTGCAGCAACATCATTAGTGGCTTCAAAGTGCTCCTGCATGCATCAAATTTTTCTCTAGCAGGTGAGTGAGAGAGATGATTAGCTAAGACTAGTATCTCTGTCACTCACAACTTCTGTGATCTTCTGTAAAGGTTTGTGGTTGGTATGTAAGCTCTCCATAAGACTCTATTGATGTCAGATACAGAATGACCATCACCCTTTTGCAGCACTCAATGTCACAAATAGCTTTATGCTGAAAGAATCACCTGGGCATATGCAAGACAGAATCCAACCTAGTCACTGTCTCCTGTCTGAGCCGGTGCCGGGGAAGAGTGCTTTGCTACAGCAGTACTTGCCAAATGATACCGACTGTAAAAACAAAAAAAACCCCTTCCTGGCCAAAAGTCATCCAACATATTATCTATATGTTTGAGTTTTCTGAGTGATTAGGTTAAGACACAAAAAAAATAACATGTACCATAATGCGACATATTTAGAAGATGCAAGGTAAACCCCCCCAGTGCTGCCTGTCCTGAAGGGGCTAATATTGACAGCAATTGTAGCCTGTGTAGCATGGGGTAAATTAGGCAGTCTCATTGCTGCCAGTGTTCTTTGCTCAAATATTTATTTTGTACAAAAAACCCCTGTTAAAATAATACAAGAATAGAATTCAACTTTAAATTTTATCAAATATATTATACTATATAATCTAAGGGAAGTATTACTGGGGAATGTATATAGGCAAACAGAATATTTCCCTCTCCCTGATGGCCCTTTTGCACTGTCTAAATTGATGCAAATGGTTGATAAAACCATCTCCCAGAATTATTCCTAGCATAGGAGGCATTCTACAGGAACGACAGAGGCAGCTTTGCTGGCTGTATGCCTTCTCTTCCCTCAGGAGGACCCAGTGCAGGGAGCATTCTAGGGCAGTCCAAGGGCAGCAGGAAGAGAAATAGGGTAAATCTTACACCATGCTGCTTCAGTGTCCCATGTGGGCCGTTGTGGAAGGAGCTTATATTAGGGCAACCCCTGAATAAAGGAGGCCTAAGCTGCTACCTTCTCTCGCTCCCAGAAACACACAGATGAATTTATCCCAAGATCCCTGTGAGCACTATTTATTCCTGAGCTCCCAAATGTAGGCTTTTATAATGGCAGCCACAGGTGAACTAAGCCCTTCATTTATGCCACCTCTTTATCTTTAAGAAGATCCCTTCTAAAATTGTATCCAGCTGCATTAGCTATAGTTTGTAGCAGGCTTTGCATTGAGGGAGTACAAGGAAATGCAATTTTGGCTGTCTCCTGCACCCAACTTTGCACATTGAGTGCCTGCTGAAGACCCATTCACTGTCTAGCTATAGCCAATGACTGCTGACAACAGATAAGAGTACATAGATAATGGGATAAACTAGTGATCTAGGTGGACAGTAGTTGAAAGAACAGTATTAAAATTGTGAAGTTAGGAATTAGGGGAGCATTTGCTGAACTGGCTCCTTCAGTCTCTCAGATGGAGGCCACTAACAGTTTCCAAAATCTGGTTTAAATTCACTCTTGTGCACCACTGTGTCCCACTGGGAGTATTTCAGAGTGTGCTCAATTTAATTTTTGATGTCAGTTAGTTGTTTTATTGTCTTGCTTTTTAATGAGCATAGTAACAGAACATTTTGGTATAACATTTGTATTGTCTGTTTTTTTTATATGTCACAACGTAATACCGTATGTTCTGAATAGCAGTCTCTTTTTTTTTGTTTTTTGTTTTTTCTTGTTCTCTGATAAATATCAGAGAATCTTGTGCTGATCATTAACTGTTTAAGTCTTGGGCATGAAAGTCTTGTGTAGAGTATAAGGTTGTTTGTTGTGTGGAGTTGTTTGTAAACTGAGGGTGCATCTGGGTGCAAGTAACTTGTCTTCTGCAAGTCTCAAAACCCCTGGGTTTACACTGCCTACTTCACAAGTGCATAGATTAAGAAAGTGGGCATGGGCAGAAAATGGGCTTAAATATAAATCTGATCCTAATGAAGTATTTAACTAGACATTTACCTTTCAAACTTTACTCCAGTTTACTAGGCAGGCATAACTTTATGTGGGATTTTCAAAAGTGCTTAATCAGGTTAGGCTCCTAACTCCATAGAAGTCATGGGAGTTGAGGATCATATTTCCAAAGTATTTAGGCACCTAAAGAGGAAGGTTGCAGCCTGGGAAGATTTTCAAAAGCACTTAAGTAGGTTAGGCTCCTAATTTCCAATATAATCTATGGTATTTAGGTGCCTAACCTCTTTAAGCACTTTTTTAACACTGCCCTAGGTTAGGGTTGCCAACTTTCTAATTGCACAAAACTGAACAGCCCTGCTCTGTCCCGTCCCTTCCCTGAGGCCCCGCCTCCACTCGCTCCATCTTCCCTCCCTCTTTTGCTCGCTCTCCCCCACCCTTACTCACTTTCACTGGGCTGGGGCAGGGGGTTGGGGTGTGGGAGGGAGTATGGGCTCTGGGCTGGGGGTGCGGGCTCTGGGTGGGTCCAGAAATAAGGGGTTCAGGGAGAGGGCTTTGGGCTGGGCCAGGGGGTGGGGATGTGGGAGTGGTGGTGGTGATGACTCTGGCTGGGGGTGCAGGCTCTGGGGTGGGGCCAGTAATGAGGGGTTTGGGACACAGGAGGAGGCTCGGGGCTGGGGCCGAGAGTTCGGAGTGCGGGAGGGGTGAGGGCTCCGGCTGGCGGTGTGGCCTCTGGGGTAGGGTCGGGGATGAGGGTTTTGGAGTGAAGGAGGGGGCTCCGGGCTGGGGCAGGAGGTTGGGAGGCCAGGGGTGTGGGCTGTGGCTGGGGGTGTGGGCTATGGGGTGGGGCCAGGGATGGGTTTGGGGTGCAGGAGGGGGCTAGGGCAGGGGGGCTGGGGTGTGGGTAGGGTGCGAGGGGTGAGGAGTCCTGGCGGCGCTTACCGTGGTTCCTAGGAAGTGGTCAGTAGGTCTCTGCAGCCCCTAGATACATAGGCATCAATGGAGACTCTGCACACTGCCCTCGCGCCCGCAGGCACCACCCCTGCAGCTCTCATTGGTCGCGAGCCTCATAAGTCATGGGGCTGCAGGGACCTGATGGTTGCTTCTGGGAGCCGCGCAGAGCTAGAGCAGGCAGGGAACCTGACTTAGCCCCTGGCCCCTGCTGCACCACTGACCAGACTTTTAACGGCCCGGTCAGCGCTGCTGATAGGAGCTGCCAGAGTCCCTTCTCGACTGGGTGTTCCGGTCGAAAACTGGATGTCTGGCAACCCAACCCTGGGTGCCTGTCTTCATCTTTAGATGCCTAAACACCTTTGAAAATTTGTCTCTATGTGCCTAAGCTGCTGAGGCGCTTTTGAAAATCCCATTATTGGTGGCTGTAGAGTAGCAGTCTCATTAATGCAGAGTCAGGTTCATCCTGCTTTTCTGGTCCTGCTCATCACTTTTTACCTTTCTCTTATCCAATTTATGCAAGAGCTAGTGCAAGGAAAATAGATATATGTTGAAAGTTTGGTAAGGATAAGAACCCTGATCATATAGTTCTGTACAAACTTTAATTTGTGTAAACCCTCTCAAGAGCATCATAGAAGTAGTAAATAATAGTTTGGAAGTGGCCAAAACATGGATCATCAGTTTAGTGTCAGAGACAAATGGAGCTGAAAGTTTGGAGATATATTTAGATTGTAGACAGATGTTCTAACTATAGCTGTTATGTGTTTTTCAAAGGACATGACCAAGTTGCAAATAGTGCTGTGAAACTCTAATAATGCCTGCTAAAGTAAAATGGCCAATGTGCCCTTAAATGTCACAAGAAAGAGCTGTGACTCTAATTCTAGAAGCCCAATATAACAAACATTCTGTTTTGTGCTTTTGATTGTTAATACACTCTGTGCAACATTCCTTTTTTTGAATGCAATTATGTGAACTTAGTCCAGTTTCTACTGGAGAGATGTCCATATTGCATTACCCACCATCACCAACACCTGGCTAGGGTTGACAGGTGTCCGTTTTTTGACTGGAACGCCTGGTCGAAAAGGGACCCCTGGCAGCTCTGGTAAGCACTGCTGACTGGGCCGTTTAAAGTCTGGTCGGTGGCGCAGCGGGGCTAAGGCAGGCTCCCTGCCTGCCATGGCTCCGTGTGGCTCCCGGAAGCAGTGGCATGTCGCAACTCTGGCTCCTACAGTCAGGGGGCTCCTCATGCTGCTTCTGCCCCAAGCGCCAGCTCTGCATCTCCCATTGGTTGGGAACCACGGGCAAGGGGAGCTGCGTGCCTGGTGCCTGCAGACGGGGAAGCATGCAGAGCCACATGGCCATGCCTCTGTGTAGGAGCCAGAGAGGGGACATGCCACTGCATCCTGGAGCTGCTTAAGTTAAGCACTGCCCAGAGCCTGAACCGCAAACCCCTTCCCACGCACCAATCCCCTGCCCCAGCCCTGATCCCCCTCCTGCCCTCCGAACCTCTTTATCCCAGCCCAGAGCACTCTTCTGCACCCCAAACTCCTCATCCCCATCCCCACCCAGAGCCCCCACCCCCAGCCGGAGCCCTCACCCCCCCCCCCCCCGTGCCCCAACACTCTGTCCCAGCTGTGATCCCCCTCCCGCCCACCAAACCACTTGATTCCAGCCTGGAGCACCTTCCTACACCCCAAACCCCTCATCCTCAGCCCCACCCCAGAGTCTGCACCTCGAGCCGGAGTCCTCACCCCGCCCACTCCAACCCCCACACCAGCACAGAGTCCTCTCCTGCACCCTGAACCTCTCATTTCTGGCCCCACCCTGGAACCCACCTCCCCAGTCCAGAGTCTGTACCCTCTCCCACACGGCAACCCCCTGCCTCAGTGTGGGGCCCCTCCCATACTCTGAACCCCTCAGCTCCACCTCCCAGCGCAGAGCCCGCTGCTCCACCCCAAACCCCTCATCCCTGGCCCTACCCCAGAGCACGTACGCCTAGCTGGAGCCCTCACGCCCTCCCGCGTCCCAACCCACTGCCTCAGCCCAGAGCCCCCTCCCGCACTGTGAACTCCTCATTTCTGGCCCCACCCCAGAGCCTGTACCCCCAGCCAGAGTCCTCACCTGCTGCCGTACCCCAACCATCTAAACCAGCTCGGTGAAAATGAGCAAGTGAGTAAGGGTGGGGAGAGCGAGCAACAGAGGGAGAGGGGATGGAGTGAGCGGGGGGGGAGGGACCTCGGAGGAGGGGCTGGGCAAGGGTGTTCAGTTTTGTGTCAGTAGGAAGTTAGCAATCCTACATCTGGCAATCCTTTGTGCATCTTAGTACAGAGGAAAGGATTGACTCTGCATTATAAATTCAGCTGACCTTGATTTCTGGAAGTAATCATTCCTGAATAGGATAGAGACTGTAAAATAGGTTGCAGTGCCACTGCCCTGGTGTATCTTTAAGAATAATATTATTTAACAGCACAGGTGTTCATGGCACTTTACAGGCATATAGGGTACAATCCTTGCCCTGAAGAGCTCACAATAAGGCAACAATTTAGTACTCCCACAGAGAGACATCCAAAGAGGAGAAAAGGAATCCAGGAGCCTCTTCCCTAATCTCCATCACAACTGTATTTAGCCAGGTCCAAAACAAGCCTAATGGTAGTGCTAGGTTGCTTGGCTAGCTAGTGTTTCCTATAATATTGTACCACACAAAAGGGACCCAATTCACTGGTGCCCATACAGTTCTCATGTACTTATTATTCCACCAATGGGGTCACAAAACAGCCACAAGAGTCCCTTCACTCCACACCACATATATTTTAAGAATAATAATAAAATTGTTTTGTGCATTTTAGGATGGTCATATAGAAGAGATGACTTCTCTTCTGATCTAGCACAATAAAGACAATAGCTTATTGCTATTGAAGTGGTCAAAATGTGCACTTTTGGAAGGAGACCACTTAAAAAGGAATTTGATTAGAAATGTATTACAACACGTACTTTTCCATAGAATTGAAACTTGAGCTCTAAAGGTTAACTTGTGGAATTCCATATATCCTTAAACATTCATGCATATTTTGGAACCACACCCTTTCAACACTTTCATTTGTTAGAAAGTATTCTGACCTAGGCTCTAAGAAGGAAATAAAAATAGTCATTCAGTAGTTTCATTGTGGCCTTGTGGATAATAGCGAAAGGAAGACAAGACGAAAGTGAAGCTCCAAATTTCTAGAACATTTAAAGATCTTTGAAAAGTTTACGCACAAGCAGAGTTAATACTGTCATGCACCAAAGTGCCAAAGATCTCGCAGTGAAGAATATTAATCCACTTTTATAAAATCAAAGGGTTCATATTTTTTACTGTAAAGAAATAATTTGAATAAAATTTGACCCTTTCTACAATTGTCTGTGGGTCAAATTGAACCCACCATTAAAATTCTCTAATATCTTTCTTGTATTAGCATTTCAAAACTCAATTTAAATACTCACAGAGCTCTTTTTTAATAAACTTAACAAAATTCAGGTAATTTCCTTCAACTTTTTTGATTGAAGGAAGGCAGTGGGTACAGATATAAAAAAGATGTACAGCTACAAGCAAAACCTGAAATCAATTATATATACGAAATAACATAACACATGGAAAGAAATTAATCAAAAGGAAAAATTTCTACTATATGATTCTCTTGGTCTGCTACCTGCAGGCAAAGAACGTAAATGAAAAAAAATCAACATTCTTCTTGCAGATAAGGGAAAAAATTAATAAAAATGTTTCCTTCCTACCAGATCCCCTGATGCAACTTGTGTTAAAAGTAAGTTGCTGCAGGAAGAACTTGCTCATTTAAAATAAATCCGTGCGTGTGTGTGTGTGTGTTTTACAGAAATACAGCATTATTCTTCCTGTTAAACTCAATTACATCAGATTGGTGTGGATTAACGGTGTCCAAAGAGCACCTCTCTTCCCTACCTTATCTCATTAAATTGTTATACAGTAGGTGCATTTACAAAGTTTCCACCAGTTTGAGATAACTGGTTCCACTAGTATTGCTCATTAAAAAGTATATGGAGTATCTCTCAAACTGTCTGAATTTTTCAAAACTTAAGAAACATTTAAACTATCACCAGTATACATAAAGCAGATATATCTGAGGAGTTTAAGGTGTGCTTGCAAGGTAATGAATATCTACAAGTTGGCATCTGCGTTGAGCTGTTGAAAATCTAAAATTAGGACATCTGAGAATTGCAAAAATGATTTTGTTAAGTTTAACAGAGCACCACCATAGTCTAAACAGAGAATAGTTTTCTTTAAGTATTAGATTGATATTATTTATCAGAATGACAGGTTTCAGAGTAGCAACCGTGTTAGTCTGTATTCGCAAAAAGAAAAGGAGTACTTATGGCACCTTAGAGACTAACAAATTTATTTGAGCAAAGCTTATGCTCAAATAAATTTGTTAGTCTCTAAGGTGCCACAAGTACTCCTTTTCTTTTTATCAGAATGGTAAGCGTGAATGATATTTAAGTTTTTCCACTTAACTGAACAAATATGGTGGTGTGTGTCTGACTGCCAATCACTTGTTGCTAGGAGTGTGCATTATAATTTTAAGATACTCATCTTACAGTTGGCTTACTATGTATTGCTGTATGCTGCCAAGCAGCAGGAGACTGGAATTTAACTGCCTGGCTTCGCTATTGCTTCCCATATTGGTGGGAACTGCGTAATGAAGATATTATGCTGAAATTCCATGGGGAGGAGGAAGGCTAGCTTTGATTTACTCTCCAGTGAAAATTGATGGCCATTTGGAATCAGCATTAACTGAGAATCAAAGTGAGTTCAGTAATTCTGAAAGATAGTCATAGAACCATGTCACATGTTTCTAGCTTGGGAGAGATAACCTAATAAGAAAAAAATCTAAAGCATCCTTGAAGTTGACAGTATGAGCCAAAAGCTCTGTTTCATACATTTTGGATGTCATGACTCAACCATATTGTCCTAGCTTGTGAGGTTCCCATCCTGTGAGGAATATTATAAACTTGGTAGTCCGATCGATGGTGGTTGAATGGAGTCTTGGTGTCCTGGCCCTGAGTTAAAAGCCAAAAAAATGGAAAATAAGTAACTGTAAAGGTATTGCTTGTATTCCTTCTCATTGCTATATTGATGTTATCATTTTACTCCCATCAACATGGGCTCATCTTCTATGTTTCAACACTCCATGTCTTCACATTGGCAGAAGACAATGATTTGGTATTTACAGTTTTGTCCACTATAAAGTTGATGAACCAGTGTAATTTGAAAAGCAGTTCTGTCACTTTGAGGAAAGACAGTGATGTGCTGGAGGAGGAACTTTGGGGCATGTTTGCAGGAACTCCTCATTCAAATTTCTTTCATCAAGTTGAGGGAAAAGCTGGGATGTTTTTCTTGCTGCTGACTGAGTTCAGAACCGCTTAGGGTGCTGTCAAATCATGCTGACCAGAGATTACTTCTTCTTGGGGCTTCAAAAAATTACTTTTTGAAGAACAAATTATTTATCTTTGGAATGGACCAGGTTGTACCAGCTATTCTAATGTCCTAATGTCTAATGTCCATTCTTCTGATGTTTTTCAAGAAATGGAAGTCCCTGGACCACTTCGTAATGTCTTCTCTTCACCCTCCACATTTAAAATGAGACAAGTTGAACACTGTGCTATCCTCTCAATATTCTTGGCTTAATCTTTAGAAACTGATGAAACATTTCCAGCGCACCTAATATAAGCTTGTTGGCTCACTGGTGTTGCCTTTTTCTTTGGTTATGTTTAGAAGAAAATGTTCTTGTTCAAAAAGAAAAACAAATGGATTAATTCTCCAAAAAACATGCCCCTTCTGTCTATAAGCTTATTCACACCTGGTACCTTGGTTTTAACACAGTTTAATAGTATTTTATTCATGGCAGTGCATCGTTGGGGGAAATTTTCAGAGTTTCAGCAAGATCATACAAAATGCATCCCGTGGATCCACCAAGTTGTATGACTCAGCAGTGTATAATGGCTTTTAGAAAAGACTTATTAAATACTACTACTAATAATAATTATATCTCATTAGCCTCTACCCAGCCATTCTGAAGTATTTTTAATTTGCTAAGAGGATTGTTTTATGATGCTGCTGTCAGAATGCTGGTTGACTAGGAAGGTAGTTAACCACTCATGACTTAATGGGTTAAGGATATCAGGGAGACTTTCCCACAGCATTAAGCAAAGCATTTAAACACATGATTAAGGCTATTTCTGTGTGGCAAAGCCCTTAAACATGTGCTTAACTTTGAGCACATGCTTAAGTGCTTTGCTGCTTACCAATGGGCTGATGAATTGGAACCAAAGGACTTGATTCACTATTGCATTTCTCCAGTTTTATGCCGTTCTAACCCCACTGATTTCGTTGGAGTTACACCCGTAAAACTGGAGAAGCGCATTGGTGCATTAGACCCAGAATGCCTACAGGGTCAGGTGCAGTTTGTCTCATGAAGAAGTGTTTAATTTTAATAGGCATTTTCTCCTTTAAAGGAATTTAGGGCTATTTTCTTACGACATTTCACTCCCATCTTGCCTGTCTGAAATGCTTTTAGTCACATTTTTTGTTCGTCTCTTGCCCTTTTAGATTTGTATTTACTTTTATCTTTAGAGAGTAGGGATCAGGGCTGCTAGTGTCGTGTCTATTTTGTGCTGTATAAAAATGGTCAGTTACCTTAACTTTTATATATATTTTATATGTATATAAAGTGGAGGTAAATATTTATGTTTTAACTGTTAAGAGACTAAACATACTAAAAAAATGTGCTTGCATGTCTTTAAATCTGATACAAATTAGGGAACTAGAGTTCCGATTTCCCCACACTGCTCTGCCAAGTGGCCTTAATCAGAAGTAATTTTCTCCATGAAGGAACATGGAGTTCACTCATCAGCCTCTCCTGGCTAGATATTATTATTTGTATCAAATTATATGTGGTGATTTCCTGAAGTGGACTACTGTGCCCACTAAGCCACACAGGTTCCTTACTGAATTCACTCCTTCATTGCTGTCATTAATTTTACTTATGTTTCTAGTGTCTATTGCCCTTATTTTATTTATTTTTAATTGTTATTTTAGGATTATGGACATCTGAATAAAATTGGTTATTAAAAAACAAAAAAACCTCACATGTCAATATGGAAGGTGGAAACTGAGACCTGGTCTGTAGTAAACATTTTCCCAGCTTTCAGTTTGAAATCTTGGGGGAGAAATGGAGAATTCAGTTGCCTATACAGTAGCTTCTTTAAGATCAGAAACTAAGCTTTTTTATCTAAGTGTATTTGGAAATTCTTAACTGCTTATCAAGTTATCTAAATAATCTGAAGCACTTGAAGTTCACCTTTTCCTAGATTACATCTAATGTTTTTACACAGCCCTACTAAGAAAACACTATAAAAATCAAAACACAAGTTTATGGAAGTGAGAATAAAAGAAAAAAATGTACCATATTCCCCTGGGCTTAACCATTTAGCTAAACTCTTAAACCTTCTGGGGTTTAAATTTTATTATTTGATTTCAAGGATCTAATCCCATCACAAGCCAGTTGGCACTCACATCAAAGAAGAGTTTTAGGAGTTGGAATTATTTTGATTTGCACTGTTGCTGCTTTATTTTATGTTTTGTTGGTGTCAATATTTCACACTCTGCCAACTCTGTTTTCAATACATTTTCCAACAAAATAAGGAATGGAGCTTGTCTACGTTGAAATAAATGACAATGAAATAGGAACATAAGAAATGTATGTATACTGTAATTGTTCAGTAAAATGAAAAGCATGATTAGTAACTGGTAACATCATTAAATTAAAGCAAGGAATTAAAAGGAAGCACAATGTAGTCTAAACTCATTCTAGGAGGCTAGCCCATTGGGGACCTCAAGCAGGAATATTTTTTGGGCCTCCCCACTCAACACATGCTAATAATTAATAGGGGCCACTTTGAGCTGCTGGGGTCTCTAAGCAATTGCTTAGCCTGCTTATGCCTAGCACCGGCTCTGCTAGGAACTGATGAAGCTGCAATCAGTAAGCTAAAGTGCTGTAAGTAACATAAGCAAAGTTAGTGAAAACAGACAATTGAGGGGAAAACACCATATCAGAGAACTCAGGACCTCCACTCTTTTTAATGTCATTGTTATTGTTGTCCTTGTGACTTTAATTTTAAATTAAGATAGTTACATTCAAATTACAGATTTAAAATTCTGGACAGGATCGATTTCAGTGGAACTACTTACAGAGTAAGGTAGCATGAATTAGGATAGCAGAATTGGATGCAGGATCAATTTTTAAATAGATTAATAATGAAATAAAATGCAATGGAATCATTAAAATTAGAAACATATCTACCTGTTAACCCCTAGCTGAATGTAACCATTCATTTTCAGTAAAGGTCAGCATAGTTTTTTTTAGGGACAGACTTTTGTCCCTGAGCATTGTGTATGTGGTTGATTCTTTGATCTGTGCCTGCAGATGTCTAGATAGGCAAGCATTTCTTAATTAGAGTACACATATTGGGGATTTGTGTATCGGCATCTGGATGTGTATGCACAAAATAAAACCACATTCAGATGTACACATACAATCTGATTTTGCGTACATGTGATGAAATTTACACTTCTATAGCACAAATTGGGGAATTATATATGTGTATGTGTATTTGGCATCTACCCACAAAATGTTTTTAATCTGAGCTTCATGTAAACCAACCAACCAATCAACCACCATAAGTTCAACCCCCTTTCTGCTTTTTGGATTTGCCATGTCCTCCTTTCTACAGACATTTGTTGAACAATATGTGACATTCTGTGTACTACTTGAAAATAATGTTAATGCATCTTCTAAAGTGTATATTTCCTGGACTGCAACCAGTGAATATATACGGACTGCATATCTATTCTTTCCTTAATTTATAATGGTAATTATTAGGGTGCTGACTACATACTGGTGACCCCTTCAAAAAGTTTAACATCTCTAAACAGGCATAAATATCACCTCATACATGTAAACTGAATTGCTCAGATGTTCTTAATATATTTTCCAAGCAATTCTTATTTGGAAAGTAAAATTACTATAAGCCAATGTTTCAGCAGGAAGTCAGATTGCTGAAATGTGGGCTGTTATATTTCTTCCAAATAAAAACTGCTTGAAAAATACATTAAAGACATATGACCAGTTTTGACAAGATATGGAACATGATGTTTATGCCTGTTTATAGATGGTTGGACTTACACCCCTCCCCTCCACTCTCCTCCATCCACACAAAGATAAAAACCCCTTAGCAACAGTTTCGTTGTTTAATAGAATCAGAATACTGTAGAAGGCACTTTTAGTAGATCATCTGTTGCAAACTGCAAGATTTCTGTGTATCAATTTAAATGCTTCTCTTTGATTTTTAATGATATATGTGAATACACTTTCCCCACTTACAATGATTAATTATGAAAATCTCTTTAACATTTCTGTTCCTCTGTTCACTTACCTTACCTAAAGATGCAGGGACACTTAAAAAGCTCTAATTTAACCTCTTGGTGTTCTTATAAGGTTGATGGATGAATGCGATTGTACAAAAATCATTATTAAATTAAAAAAATGAACCTGTCTTCAATAAAAATCTTCAAAAGAGAGATGAGAATGACAAATAAAATGTATTTGTCATTTTCAGACCTGGCAAAAATGCCATCATTTTATATACAGTAACTCCTCGCTTAATGTTGTAGTTATATTCCTGAAAAATGCGACTTTAAGCAAAACGATGTTAAGCGAATCCAATTTCCCCATAAGAATTAATGTAAATGGGGGGGTTAGGTTCCAGGGAAATTTTTTTCACCAGACAAAAAACTATATTATATATATATATACACACACGCACGCACACACAGAGTATAAGTTTTAAACAAACAATTTAATACTATACAGAGCAATAATGATTGTGAAGCTTGGTGTGGTGGTGAAGTTAGAGGGTGGAAGAGGGTGGGCTATTTCCCAGGGAATGCCTTACTGCTAAATGATGACCTAGCATTCGGCCAAGCCCTCAAGAGTCAATACATTGTTTTTTAATGTAGCATCACACTCTAGAAGGCAGCATGAATGGAGGGAGGGAAGACAGCATGGCAGACGGAGACACACCCTGTGTGTGGGAGAGAGAGATACCAGTAGTACATTGCCTTAAAAAAGATCAGAAAGTTGAGACAGCAGCTGCACCCAGCGTCCTGAGCCCTGTCCCCACCCTGCTCTATATGGAGAAGGGGTAAGTGGGGGGCAGGAGTATGGGGGAGGGGGTCACCCTGACATTAGCCCTCCTCTTCCTCCCTCCCCTGCACAGCAATCAGGAAGCTCCTGGGAGCAGCTCCAAGGCAGAGGTCAGGAGCAACACATGGCAGTGGGGGGAGAGAGAGCTGAACTGCCAGCAGTTGATAGCCTGCTGGGCGGCTGCAGCACAGGGAACTTAGGGGAGCTGATATGGGGGGCTGCCAGTCCACCCTGGTTCCAAGCCCCCACCAGCTAGCTGCAACCGGCTGCCAAACGATGTTATAAGGGAGCATTGTGCAACTTTAAATGAGCATGTTCCCTACTTGATCAGCAACGTAACAGCGTTAATCGGGACCACTTTAAGTGAGGAATTACTGTACTCCTATTTAAAATTGTGTAATTTGCAGTGAGTGTTTTTGAAGTTGCATTTTAAAACTGAAATTAGAACTCATGTAAGGTATCTCACTGCCAGCACTGGAGATTGAAGTTCTATACGTATATGGAATGCCAAAGACATTCCAAGTTCTCCCCAGATTTCCTGCCAATATGTGCTCAACTCTCTTCTGGAGTGACAGTCCCCCCCCCCCCCCCACCCTCAGGTATGAGATGGTGTCCATATCTCTATGTCCATGCCCACTCAGCTACAGGCTTTCACAAGACTGCCAGAAAATGCAGGTGATGATAATGGCACATTTTTGATAATATGCAGATAATTTTTTTGGGCATAGATTCAGGCTTTATGAGAAAGGTCTAAATTGTGCAACCCTTACTTTATACTGTTGAGTATGTCCTCAGACAAGTGGACCCACTGTATCAGATTCTCAGGCAGTGTAAATTGGCGTAGTTCCATTGAAATCAATGCCAGCTGGGAATCTCTCACCCATTGACTTCAGTAAAGACAAATTTCTGAGAGCAAAGGTTGCACAATGTAGCCAAAAATGAATTTGACTGCTTTGATTCAATGGGAGTAATCATGGATTCCTAATAAATCATATGAAATTCCAATACAGTCAGTATTCGGTTTCTTTTAACAACTTTATCCTTCCCTCTTCATTTAATGCAATAGGAACATTTATGTACTGCCTCTCAGTATTATAGAAGTATTAAAAATAATACTGGAAAACTATCCTATAAGTACAAATTACATTTTTTCATGAGAGAACTAGCTTTCATTTCTAGCAAGAAATCTTCAGTCAATTATAAAATGGGGCAATGCTTTCATTAGAGAGAGAGAGAGAGGTGTAATTTTCCTTCAAGTCTCAACCATGTATTTTGAAATCTCTTTTGAAATCCACTTTTAATATGAATTTTGAAAAGTATAGAATTTATTAAAATCTTACTTCAATTAAAATACATTCCATTATTTCCAATCTCTATTAAAATCTTAGGTAAAACTCTGTATCTGCGAAAGATGTATTTAGCAGGTAGTTAATATTAACAAATGAACATAATGTGTACTCATTATTTGCTCATCAGCAAATTTGACCTTGCCCCCAGGCTAGTAGTGACAAAACGTAGTTACCATCTGTTGGATGTTTGGTCTATGTGAAATGAATTGGTAATCTCAGTCCAGTTCCTGTCAGCTGTATGACCATAAAACAAAAAAATAATCAGCAGAATTGCCACTGACTGGTACCCCATTAAAGAGGCCAAGGACTTAGTGGCCATGGAGACTACAGAATTATTGTTTAAGTGGTCCCTTCAGAGAAGCGTTGAGGCCCAATAGCAGGGCAATGTGGGGAAATTTGCATTCAAAGGATAGATGACTCAGGTCTGTAACTCAAATTTAATGAGTACTAGAATTCAATGTAACATTAAAAAAACCTAACAAACACAACATAAAAAGGGCTCTTCTTCCATGTATACATGTGGGGTTTGCATATATAATTTCCATTTCCATTATTAGGAATGGCTGGCCTAAATACCACAACTGGATAAATGACAAAACAGATAATTTGCAAATATTATTCCAAAAATATAGTAATATTTTACATATTTGAAATATATGTGAGCTATTCACTGAGCTGGCAGAATAATGAGAAAAATCACAATGTATTTTTAGATTGCAATACATTGGATAAATTATCTGATAAATGTTATTTGATCATTTCTAATAAATTCCCAGCACAGCAATAGAAGAATAGACCCTAGTTAAAGCCCTTTAGTTGTAAGATATGAGGCTTTTATTTCATTTTACTGTTAGATGATTTTGGTACAGTGTCCCTGATTCTCTTTAAAGGGCCCCTTGAGGATGCCATTGAGGATGAAGAGGAAGAGTGCCTGTCTGAAGAAAATGACATTATCTCAAAAGAAGACTTTCCATTGGAGGAAAGCTTTTCTGCAGAGTTTGAGCCTGAGAATCTGAGTTGTGAAGAAGTGGAATACTTTTGTAATAAAGGTAATCAATGCAGCACAGTGCTTGAGTGAATGAAACCGATACGTGCACATGCACTTGATCAGAAACATTTTGTGGTGTTTGAAATGCAGAAAAAGCCCTATGAATATGAAGCCTTAAAATAAGAAAATGATCAACTCTTGTTGAGTCATCTTTCAGTCTGGTAATAATTACTGCAAAAATTCGAATATGATAGAGCTATTTAAAACGGACCTCACATAAGACAGAGAGCTGGCAATACAGCAGGCCACTTCATTACTTCCTTGCCCATGTTAGGAAGCTTGCTGTGTTTTTGGATTCTTGAATTAAAATAGTGCTCACTGATACACTGTCAGCACTGTGAGCTCAGTGATTTGCAGAAAGGAGGGCTTTTAAAGTTGTAGATGCCTTTTTGGTACATCAGTTGTAGGTTATTGAAGATATATTTATTTTACTAAGAAATATGTCAATGCATTCTTAACCTGTGTTTGGTCTCCAGGGTATGTTGTTCCCCATCCAGCTGACAGAAAGGTGTCTCTTTTATGAAAAATTGATTTAATTGTCTTCTGCTGGATTTCCATTTGATTGTTTTATTGTTTGTCTTCCGCAGCTAAGGATGCTCATCCAGTATCTAGAACCGTTGTGGTAATGTTTGGCTTATTAATCGCAACGACCCAGGAAGTTTGGTTCCAGTGATTTTTCTTTCTGTTCTCTTCAGGGCATTGGAATATTTTTTCTCACTGGTTTGGTGGTCTCTAGTTTATTGTTCATGATTTTCTTAGGCAAACTGGAACAAGCCTCTTTGAGTGCAGTCAAGAGTTATAGCTTAGGCCTGTAGAGTGCTGGTTGCCGTAGAAGTAGGTGGTAGAGAGCGGAGAAGGCAAGAAAATACAACTTCTGTAAGTTTGCGAAACACATGACTATGTTAGGAAGGGTTAGTAAGTTGATCCTTAGCAAGGATATGGCACCTAGGAGAACAAACAAGCAAAGATGCAGTTTTGAATCCCAGAGCTAAACGGCTGATCATACTAAGACCGAACAAAATACTTTAAAAACACAATAAGCTAAATGCTGTTAACATTGAGAACATAAGAATGGCCTTACTGGGTCAGATCAAAGGTCCATCTAGCTCAGTATCCTGTCTTCTGACAGTGGCCAGTGCCAGGTGCCCCAGAGGGAATGAACAGAACAGGTAGTCATCAAGTGACCCATCCCCTGTCGCTCATTCCTAGCTTCTGGCAAACAGAGGCTAAGGACACCATTCCTGCCCATCCTGGCTAATAGCCATTGATGGACCTATCCTCCATGAATTTATCTAGTTCTTTTTTGAACCCTGTTATGGTCTTGGCCGGCACAACATCCTCTGGCAAGGAGTTCCTCAGGCTGACTGTGCGTTGTGTGAAGAAATTAGTGCTGTAGGCAAACACTGCACCCATTATGAGCTCAGTGGTTGCTCATGCTTACCCTGGATAGTAGTTTGCTTGGTTGAATGGAAATATTTGGCCAGACACTGGGATTATTCCATAGTCATTTTGTGTTGTAGCTCAAGACCTTTAACTTCCATTTGGATGGTCAGCATGCCAGCTCCTCCCAAGTCCTCTCTGACCTGTATAGGATGCTACATGACTCCAGGGGAAAGGGAGGGGACTCTGAGAAAGGATTCATATTGAGCTGATGGAGCTATTGCTTTCCACTGTATACTCATACTACTTGGAAAGTCTACCCATTCTACAGAGCCCATCCCTGAAAACAGTCCTGTTCTTTGTGAACGAATGCAAACGTGTTTTACTTATCTTATTTGATTTACATGCAATAGTAAGTTGTATATTTATAAATCTTGCTGTTTTTTTGTCGGGGACAACAATGAAATATAGGGACAGGAGTGAGGCTCACAGGTATAAAATCAGGGATCTGGAGGGGGACAATGAGCAGAGAACCCTGGACAGCTCCCAGTACTCCTCGAAGGTATCCAGGGAGCCAGTGGACACAGCCTAGAGGAACTCTTTCCAGAGACATGACTTGAGGGAGGATCAGAAGTAGGCCCCAGAGTTGCAGATCATCCCCCACCCCCTGTTCAGCTTCTTCCTCCAGGTACAGTGCCAGGAGGAGACTGATGAGGAGGTCTCATGACTTTGTGGGGCCATGGATAGAGGGTGCGTAAATCAGGAAGTGTGGGGAAAAATGGGATATAAATGTGGGCCAGGGTCTCCCTCTCACTGAAAAAAGAACAGGTGTCAGAGGATGTACCGTGCCAGGTACATGCCCGGGCTCATGGCACCACGAAGGAGCTGCCAACTAATATGCCTGGCAGACTGTGGGACCAGGGTGGTATATGGATTAGCCCACTGGGATGCCTCTCCCTCCTTGGGTAGCCGGAGTTCCTGCCACTTGGTGTCAGAGCAGGACACGAGGATGAGGAAATGTGGATCATGAGCACATTCAGCTGTTTCCTGGGTGTGGTTAAGAGATGGACTGGCTGTATGTCTCACAGATGGCTCAGATGGTATGTAGGGGGTGGCTGGGAAAGCACGGAGGGCCAGGGGTCAGGATCAGACAGGAAGCACCCTCCCGCAGGACCCACTCAAGGAAAACCGCAAGAGGCAGGTGTGAGGGCTGCCCTCATCTCCTGGAGCACAAGCTGGGGGACATGCAGGATGTAGAGTTCCATGCGCCGGCCAAGTGCCATGGGATTCACCCTGTTACCCTGATTATAGTCCATGAAGTCTGCAATCCTGGTGGTAACAGCCAGAACCAGGCTCCAGTGCATCGACAGGGACTCCCTCACCTGCACACCTAGATGGGGGTTGTGTAGCAAAGGCTCTGTGAGGAGGCCCTCCCCATGAACCTGCTTGCCAAGACTAGCTTCTAGGTCCTGAGTAGGTCCTGGTAAAAGACGGACAATGTGAAAAGGTCTCGGGGGACCCTCTGGCATGGAGATAGAAGAGCTGCTGGTTGTATCGGAGCACTCATAGAGGAAGATGTGCACCAGCACACTCCACACTGAACAACCTGAACCATAAAGGAACCTCTGCAGGGTCTGGAGATGGAAGCTATGGACCGGAATGTGGAGACAGAACAGGTGCTGTCCACCCTCCTCCAGTGGGAGGCTTAGGAAACCCGCAGAGACCCAGTGCAGCCCTGGCCAAAAGAATACCAATATTTGCTTCTCGAGGCTGGCCAGGGGGAGGGCTCAGGGTGCTGAGACAGTGCCAGAGCATGGGCAGGACCAGTTGGTTGATCACTAGTGCTCTCCCATGCAGGGAAAGGCATCGGAGCAGCCCTGTCCACTTCTGCAACTGCTCTGCCACCCTGTTCCTCAGATCAGCCCAGTTCTCCAGGGAGGAGGGATCAATGGCAGAAAGGTAAACACCCAGATAGAGCAGCAGACCCATGCTCCACTGGATGGCTTGGAGTGTGGGTGGGAGGGAGCTTGCCTGCCATCCGTCCCCAACCATCAGGCTGGAACCAGTTGACCTGGGTGGAGAAGGCCACCAAATAGATAGCTTGGCAAGCCTCCACCCGTGCTAGTTGGCTCGGGTCCTGGACCACAAGGAGCATGTTGTCAGTATACACTGACAGGACCATCCACAAATCCAGCTCTTGGAGCACCAACTCCATGAACCTCTTGTGGAGGAAGGGCTCAATGGTGATGGTATACTGCTGGCTAGACAGTGGGCTGCCCTGACACACTCCTTGACCAAAGATGACTGGTTCAGTCAGGGTGCAGTTGAGTTTTACTAAACATTCTGCAGAAATATACAACACTTGGAGAACCTTGCTGTTACTATGTCTTTAAAAAGGCATCTACTGAAACATTTAAGTGAAAAGTTGAAGTTAAGGTGATTCTGTGTAACTAGATCAGGCAGTAAAACAGGTGACTTAAGTTTAGGTATGAAATTGGAAGTTCTAAATATATTTGTTGATTCTTCAAAGTGAATGCCATTTGATTCTTGATGCTCCTTTCTCCAGATGATATGTTTAGTAGTAGTTATAAAAGAAGCTTTAAGCCTATCCACTGCAACTCCTACAGGGAAAAAAATTTAAAAGAAAATTTCTAAGGATAACAGGGCACATAAAATTCCTAATTTCTTTCCAAATGAGGCAGTGTAACAGAAAAGTCCCACTTTGAAATAAACAGAGAACCTATTCTGGAAAAGAATGGAATAGGAGAGTATGAGGGCAGTGGTTTTCAAACTGCGGGTCATGACCCAGTACAGGGTCATGGAATGTAAGGCACTGGGAAGCGGTGGCTCTGGTCAGCAGCGCCGACCGGGCCGTTAAAAGGCAGGCCAGTCCCTAGCTGTTCTGATACCGCGCTGCACCCCAGAAGCAACCAGCAGGAGGTCTGGCTCCTAGGCGGGGGGCCACGGGGCTCTGTGCACTGCCCCCGTCCTGAGCACCAGCTCCGCACTCCCATTGGGCAGTTCCTGGCCAATGGGAGCTGGATGGGGGCAGTGCCTACAGGCGAGAATCGCGCAGAGCCGCTTGCATACCTCTGTCTAGGAGCCGGACCTGCTGCTGGCCGTTTCTGGGGTGCAGCACGGTCCATGGTGCCAGAACAGACAGGAAGCCTGCCTTAGCACCCCCGCTGCGCCACTGACTGGCAGCCGCCCAAGGTAAGCCCACTCCCCAATCCCCTGCCCCAGCCCTGAGCCACCCCAAACCCGGAGCCCCCTCCTGCACCCCAAACCCCTCATCCCCAGCCCCACCCCAGAGCCTGCACCCCCAGCCCAAAGTCCTGACCCCCTCCCACACCCCAATCCCGAGCCCAGAGCCCGCTCCCACACCCTGAACCCCGCATTCCCAGCCCTAAACCCAATTCTCTGCCCCAGCCTTGAGCCCCTCCCGCACCCCAAACCCCTCATCCCCAGCTCCATTGGGTCCTGGGCATCAACAATTTTCTTCAACTGCATCGCCAGAAAAAAAGTTTGAAAACCACTGGTATGAAGGCATTTAAATGGCTCAGCTATGGTTGAGTTGTTTTGTATCTCAGAAATTTAGTACTGTTGGCATGAGGCCACATGTTCCCCTTCTGTGGACAAAAGACAGGAGGGAAAAACTCACCTGGGAAGTAAATGAGTTTCATCTCACAGAGTTTCCTTTTCACCCTCCTCCCAGTGGAAGGGTTTGTGACATTATTGAATGAGGTCCAGTGTTGCTAATTGTCATGATTTTGTCATGAGTCTCATGCTATTTGGTGTTTTTCTTAAAACCTCAGATGCTGAAATCTAGAGATTACATGATTTTTTTTTCATTTTCTACCCTTCTTGGGTGTGGAGGAAAGCTTGAAAATGTGAAGTGAGTGTACCCTAAAGGCTCAGAAACCAGAGAGAAAGAAGAAGAATCTAAATGCATTTCTTTGGTGGCCTGACTCGTGATTTTTGAATGCTTGGATTTGGCAGTACTGGAGAACTGCAAAACACACACATCCTGTAGGTCTCCATGGAAAGTAGAAAACAAATGGGTAGATACAGGAATCTTTCTTCCAAGATGACATCATGGCTTTTGATGCAGCCATCCATACTGCCTTTGGTTATTTCTGCCTGCTCACCACCATAGGTGCTAGCACAGTGAGTTAATACTCTGTTGCAAGGGGAGCGTGCCACAGACAGTGAGTAGCACCAGAGGTAACCCTTTTTACCCCTTTTCCCCCTTCCAAGTTCCCGCAGAGAGAAGATAAAAGGGAACAGGGAAGGGTTCTAGTGAGGACCCAGATAGAGCATGTAGCAGAGCTGGTGTTTACCCCCTTCTGTGCTGTGTTATGTATACAGTGTTTACTTTTTAATCCCTTCCCAACCATGTACAGGGAAGGAAGAATTGGGCCCAGAGGTTTTAATTATCCCAAATAGGCACTAAAATTAACAAATCATTGGAAAGGGGCAGGACTGAGTTCCCATGTTATTGGCTTGACTGAGATGGAATACATGGGTATTAACAACTTGGCTACTTAAGGTATTTGGCAGGAGGGAGTTTTCTGTCAGGCTCTGTCTGGCTGTTTTATGGAGAGGTGGCATGCTTGCAACCAGCTTCTCTGATAAAGTCCTACTCCCAGTTGGCCAAATGGTGTGGGAGATATCCAAAACTTTTGGACAACCAAGCATTCAGATAACAGAAGTGCTATTTTGAGCTGCAATTTCACTGCTATAAAAATATGGGGACTGAAGGGAGTAATGCTGATATTTACTTAATACTTTTTGAAGCTTGGGGTACAATGCTTGTCAGAAGAGACCAATGTCTTCTATGGGAGTGGGTGCCAATACAACCCAGTCTCATCAGCATTGTAAATCTGCTGATTTGTAAGCCCCTCCATTTCCATAATCTCCAGCAGTTGGTTGTGATAGGGTGCAATGGACTCACAAAATGTGCTCATTATTTCACCAGTTATACTCAATGGATGAATACCATGCCATTATTTAAACTGTTTGAGCCAGCCATCACTGGTGCTAACAATCGCTAAGGGGTTAGTTGAGAAAGTATTAGCTGGTGATTAACTAACACAGGGATTCATGGGGGACACACTTCATTTGTGTAACTACAATTTTTGTATAAAGGGAATTTGGATAACTGGATTTATACTGTATGTCCACCCATTAATTCTGGGCTGGAAAATTGGTTTGACCACAAGATTGCCAGACATAGAAAGCAAAGGAGAATGGTTCTGCAAAAGTGTGAAGCAAATTAATCAAACTGATTTTGAGTTACATATCATTAAACAACTTTCCACTTTTCAAATTATGAATTTTGTCTAGTTTTTCTTTTCCCTCTAACTCATAAATGGCTTGTTAGAACAAAACACCTGGAAAATTCCCAAACCGAACAAAAAAAATATGATTTTTAAACAGCAGTTAAAGTTTCTAAATGTCAATAATTGTACTTGTCTGCCTGATCATTTCAAAGGATCAAGAACTCAAAGTAAAGAAATGAACAGTGTGTAAGTGCAGATGTATTATAAGCAGACTCTACAGTTAAAGTTTTCTACTATTTTTATTACAAGTCTCCACAGTTGCTTATAAATAACTTTGTCAGACTTCAGCCATTTTGATTGAATTTTTTTCCATGTCAGGCTGAAATTTTTTGGAAAGTTTCAACAAAAATGGTTCGGATGTTTTTTGAGAATGAAGCCAGAGAAAAATGTTTTGTCAGTGATAACAGAATAAGATCTTACAGCTGCTTCTTTGAGAAGTTGTAGAACTTTCTTGGAGCAGGGATTAGAAATTTGGCAGGAGGTAGCCCTGGTGTCAAAGGGGTGACTTTGCTGTCGTAGTGAAAATCCATCCAGATTTGTCCAAACTTTAAGCCTCTGAAAATTACTACTTGCACTTGCCCAGTAATGATTGTTACAAGGCTGTTAGTGAAAATATCTGAAGATTCTGTCTGCAAGGAGCTTGTTAGCCTGAGGCTTCAAGGCCAAAGAAGGACTTTTCCTGCAATTGCTCTTCCTGATTGCTAGGGGCTGCTGTGGTACTTAGCACAAAAACTGAGATGAAGGAGACAATTTCTCTTGTGCTGTCCTTGCTAACAATAGAGAGCATGGAAGAGGAAGCAGCCTGACTCGAACGCAGAGGGGTGAGAGGCAGTGTGGGGACTGAGGCAGGAGGGCTAGTAAAACTGAGTGATAGGAGACTGGGAGACAGGCAGGCTGCCAGTGATTGGGAGACAGGCAGGCAGGGTGAGGATCAGAACAGAAAGAAACCAGGGACCGGCTAAGGATGATAGAAACAGAAGTGGTCAGACAAAGAAAGAGGAGGGAAGTCATACTAGGGGATGGGGCAAAAGGGGACAAACTGGAGCTGACAGGGGTAGAAGGGACAGGTGCCATAAATGTTTACTTGGCAATGCTACCTGAGGGAAAAATAGAGTGTGATCATCTCATTAAAGAGACAAGGTGGGTGAGGTAATATCTTTTATTGGACCAATTTCTGATGATGAGAGAGACAAATTTTCGAGCTTACACAGGGTTCATAGAATCATAAGAGTCATAGAATATCAGTGTTGGAAGGGACCTCAGGAGGTCATCTAGTCCAACCTCCTGCTCAAAGCGGGACGAATCCCCAACTAAATCATCCCAGCCAGGGGTTTGTCAAGCTTGACCTTAAAAACTTCTTAGGAAGGAGATTCCACCACGTCCCTAGGTAACCCATTCCAGTGCTTCACCACCCTCCTAGTGAAAAAGTTTTTCCTAATATCCAGCCTAAATCTCCCCCACTGCAACTTGAGACCATTACTCCTTGTTCTGTCATCTGCTACCACTGAGAACAGTCTAGAGCCATCCTCTTTGGAACCCCCTTCCAGGTAGTTGAAAGCAGCTATCAAATCCCCCCTCATTTTTCTCTTCCGCAGACTAAACAATCCCAGTTTCCTCAGCCTCTCCTCATAAGTCATGTGTTCCAGTCCCCTAATCATTTTTGTTGCCCTCCGCTGGACGTTTTCCAATTTTTCCACATCCTTCTTGTAGTGTGGGGCTGAAAACTGGACACAGTACTCCAGATGAGGCCTCACCAATGTCGGATAGAGGGGAACAATCATGTCCCTCGATCTGCTGGCAATGCCCCTACTTATACATCCCAAAATGCCATTGGCCTTCTTGGCAACAAGGGCACACTGTTAACTCATATCCAGCTTCTCGTGCACTGTAACCCCTAAGTCCTTTTCTGCAGAGCTGCTGCCGAGCCATTCAATCCCTAGTCTGTAGCGGTGCATGGATTCTTCCATCCTAAGTGCAGGACTCTGCACCTGTCCTTGCTGAACCTCATTAGATTTCTTTTGGCTCAATCCTCTAATTTGTCTAGGTCCCTCTGTATCCTATCCCTACCCTCCAGCGTATCTACCTCTCCTCCCAGTTTAGTGTCATCTGCAAACTGAGAGTGCAATCCACACCATCCTCCAGATCATTAATGAAGATATTGAACAAAACCGGCCTGAGGACCGACCCTTGGGGCACTCCACTTGATACTGGCTGCCAACTGGACATGGAGCCATTGATCACTACCTGTTGAACCCGACAATCTAGCCAGCTTTCTATCCACCTTATAGTCCATTCATCCAGCCCATCCTTCTTTAACTTGCTGGCAAGAATACTGTGGGAGACCGTGTCAAAAGCTTTGCTAAAGTCAAGGAACAACACGTCCACTGCTTTCCCCTCATCCACAGAGGCAGTTATCTCATCATAGAAGGCAATTAGATTAGTCAGGCATGACTTGCCCTTGGTGAATCCATGCTGACTATTCCTGATCACTTTCCTCTAAGTGGTTCAGAATTGATTCCTTGAGGACCTGCTCCATGATTTTTCCAGGGACTGAGGTGAGGCTGACTGGCCTGTAGTTCCCAGGATCCTCCTTCTTCCCTTTTTTAAAGATGGGCACTACATTAGCCTTTTTCCAGTCGTCCGGGACCTCCCCCGATCGCCATGAGTTTTCAAAAGTAAAGGCCAATGGCTCTGCAATCACATCTGCCAACTCCTTTAGCACTCTCGGATGCAGCGCATCTGGCCCCATGGACTTGTGCTCGTCCAGCTTTTCTAAATAGTCCCGAACCACTTCTTTCTCCACAGAGGGCTGGTCACCTCCTCCCCATGCTGTGCTGCCCAGTGCAGTAGTCTGGGAGCTGACCTTGTTCGTGAAGACAGAGGCAAAAAAAGCATTGAGTACATTAGCTTTTTCCACATCCTCTGTCACTAGGTTGCCTCCCTCATTGAGTAAGGGGCCCACACTTTCCTAGACTTTCTTCTTGTTGCTAACATACCTGAAGAAACCCTTCTTTTTACTCTTAACATCTCTTGCTAGCTTCAACTCCAAGTGTGATTTCGCTTTCCTGATTTCACTCCTGTGTGCCCGAGCAATGTTTTTATACTCCTCTCTGGTCATTTGTCCAATCTTCCACTTCTTGTAAGCAATTTTTTTTGTGTTTAAGATCAGCAAGGATTTCACTGTTAAGCCAAGCTGGTCGCCTGCCATATTTAGTATTCTTTCTACATATCAGGATGATTTGTCCCTGTAACCTCAATAAGGATTCTTTAAAATACAGCCAGCTCTCCTGGACTCCTTTCCCCCTCATGTTATTTTCCCAGGGAATCCTGCCCATCAGTTCCCTGAAGGAGTCAAAGTCTGCTTTTCTGAAGTCCAGGGTTCTTCAGTTCTGGGAAAATTACTCAGAATGTCACAGCTAAATACAAGGTGGAACAGATTGTTTAGCAGAAATAGTTAATACATATTTTAAGGGACCATTTAAGGTAAAGTAGCTCGTTAACACCCCTCCAAGCATTGGGAGTAAAGGAAGGGAGGACAGCTGGAGTGTTGTTAGTGAGTTATAGATTGTTATAATAAGCCATAAAGCTTGTGTCTCTATTCAATCCGTGATTTTTAGTGTCTAGCAAAATTATGAATTTAAGCTCTCAGACTTGTCATTTGAATGTATTGTGCAGGTTTCCTTTGAGGCTGAGGACTGATAGATTACATATAGAGTGATCGCTTTGTGGAAAAGTGCTTACCCATCATGATGTGGTATTTTTGTCTTTTATCATTTTCCTGTGTGAGTTCATCCGAGGGTGGACATCTCGTTAAAGACTATCATAATGCATACACATAAGGGGACCAAATACAAGTTGCCCAGGCATTTTATTCCAGACTTTCCCCTACACACACACTTACCACAGGAAATCCACATTCTTCTGTCTTCCCAAAGTCCATTCCAGTTCTCCCAGATAGTACTGATTTTGTACACTGAAAGAAATGGGGAAAAGATCTGTAGGTCTGATGCCTCCTCTACTTCTTGAGGGTGGGATCTAACAAGTTGTCACACCCATCTCTCTTGCCCTGTGTGGGCGAGAAGCAGTATGATGATGAAGCCTCTCTCAAGGGAAAGGTATCTAGAGGTCTAGGGTAGAGTGCATGAGGCTAAGGAATTTTCAGGTGGCTACGTGTACAGAAGGGAAGGGGCAATAGCAGAGAGTAGATGGTGGCCTCTGTCTAGCGTTGGAGGATGGGAAAATCATCAGGACAGCAGATGTGGGAATATTCTTGGAGATGTTAGATAGAGGGAAGAAGTAAAGGGAGGTGATGGGCATCTCTGATAATTAGGGGAAGAGTAGGAGAATCTATTGATACTGACTCTCTCATGGTATAGATTCAGAGCCTCCATGGCACACAATCTCTGATCCCACCTGACTACCGCATTTTGTGGGGCTTTCTAGTTGTAGCTGTGCTGTTGCAGTTCCCTCAATAAACTATCTCATCCCACTGCCCTATTGCTAGAGGCCACATTGACAAATGAATGCTGTAATAGCAAACCTGCAGACATTACTGACTGGGAAGGCATTCCTGGGACCCTTAACACTATTGGTGGTCTTCAGGACCCAAAGCAGGTGGGTGGTCCAATCATAAACCAGTGGTTGGTAGAGTCCATTATAGATGGTATATGCTTCATGGTCCCAAAGGCCACACTGCTTCAGATGGTGATATAGCTTCTACTACAGGTACTCAGTTTATAATGCAGTGGTATATGGTTAGAGCAGGGAACAGTAAGTTAGTACTGTAGGTTCTATTGTTTCTTCTACCAGAGACTGCTATACTGTGTGAATTTACTACATATTTGCAAAGGGCATGACAAAATGGGGCTCTGGTCCCTGATTGGGGCCCCTCAGAGGGCATCTGCTTTTCCTGTAGAGCTAGGTGAAATATAGTTCCATCTGGAGCTCAAAAATGCTATTCCTGAGTCAGCAAGAGGGGAATGCTTGGGCCTATATGAGCATGCAACCTTTACAATGGTCTCATCCTCTGGCTATGGCAGTGAAGAATGAGCCTAGAACTTGAACTGAGCTTTCTGCTCATGTACATCATTTTGCGACTAGGCTGCCAGGCCAGCTTAGGGCTGGAATTTTTTACTTTAAACCATGTGACCTGATTGTGCAGTCAGGCTTGAGATTCAGGGAAATAGCTGCAGAGTGATTCTCCATATAAGTGTCAATAAACACAGCACTAAGTTATTTTCCTTCATACTGTATGTGAAAAGTTATCACCACCACCATCTATAATACTCGCTGAACATTTAACACCCTGATTTTTGTGATTTCCTTCTACCTTCTGGTGTGGGTGGTTTTATTTTGTGTGTAAATATTCTCTGCTTCTTTTCTACCTTGCTCTAATGTCTAACAGCCATGCTTGCTGTTTGCTGTGTTCGTTGGATCAGAAAGTAGGTTTAGCTATTTTTTCAGAAACTTTTTTCAATCATTGTGGTTCTTTCCTCCTCAGTAGTGGCTTTAATGACATATTTTTACCTCCTCTGATTCTACAGCAACTAAAAGCAGGATCACCATAAGGCAGCTATACCATAATCACTTTGAGCTCAATAAGGAGATCTTTACAGGAAACTTTGTTCTTTTTCTTAACGGGATTAAGAAGCTCAGCTCTTTAAATTCTTGCATATAACACTGACATTTCCAGGGTGTGTTTTGGACCAGGTAGTTCAAAGAGAAGGAATAAAAAAGAAAAGCCAATATGACTTTGTTTTTTACCTTGCTGGAGGAGCTGTTTGTGCAAATCGCCTATAAGCTTATTGACCTGAATCTTTGACTCCTTGTTTTCTCTGGATTTGGCTGGAGTGTAGACACTGATAGAGCACTGATAGAGGTGATTGAACAGCCCCCAGCTTTGCTTGGCACCAGACCCCACACCCCCTGAGGCCCGAAATTATCTTTCTCTGGCAATACTTCTGTTTTCCTGGAGCTCATACTCCTTTATTTTTTTTTAGTTATTTTTAATTTGTTACATTTTCTTTATGTAGGCTTTCCAAGTAAATGAAGGGCACATTAATTCTTTTTGGTAAGCAGAGATAGGAGAGGGCATGTATATATGATGGTGTGTGTTCATCTCGTAGGACAAAAAAGATTGTGCATGCCATGAAAAAATAACACTTTTCAATAACATTCCTGTAAAGAAATACAGTATCAGACTGATTTATTTGTGTGTAGATTGGGGGTTCAGAGTAAGGCTTTCGACTCAGCAGAGTGTGGGTTAATTTCAGTTTATTGGCATTCCATTCAACTGAGGCAATCTACTTTTCCTGGCTTTGCTGGATCCTGAGCATCGTCCATTTCTTCATCAGATGCAGCATATGGATCCGGAGAAGTAAGAGATCCCTCATGGCAGCTGTAGAAGGGCACAAATTAGTTAGAATTGGCTCTTTCCATGATGAAAGGACGCTTTTTTTCTTACTAACATGTGCCTCCTCCTTAACCCCTTTGTCTGTCATTGCTTTTTATCTCTCTCAGAAGGGCCACAACCTTTTTCTTGATAGAAAAGGAAGGAGATAGCAGAACGTGTTTGAAGTTATTTTTTCACTAGACTGAAGGGTCTCTGAATAGCAACTGGGAGACTGCCTGTCAACTACTCTATTCTCCTTTTGCTGCTACCCCGGACGTTGTCTCTAGAGGTCAAATCTTGGTCCCACTGAAATGCATGCCAGAGTTCCCAGTGATTTCAGTGGGATCAGGATTTGGCTCTTCATGGCCAAGCACACCCTACTCATAATCAGGAAGCGAGGGCAGTGTCATTGAACAGAAAACTGAATTTCACAATTAACTAGCCAGCTGGATTTTAAAAAAGCAAACAGATAGAGTTAACCAGAGAATGGCTTTAAAATGTGCAGAGCTGTGGGCTGAGAGTAACATTTTAAACTGCATTAAAGTTTACAAAGCAGTTTAATAAAGTAACTCTTGCCTTTTGAGTCAGTACATATGGGGCTCCTTAAGAACAGTGAAATTGTGAACTTTATCACAGCTGTGATTATTTAGTCACCACAACCCAAAAGGGATTATTTAGTCACCACAAGTACTGTGCTGTCCCCTTTCCTAGAAATTGTGAAAATTTAACTTGACAAGGTAATCACAAAGTAAGAATTTTAAATGAATTAGAGGTAAGCTCCCATAAAATATGAAATACACAAGTGACATACTTTTATCCATTTGCTTGCATAGAGTATTACAGCTGTATATCTGTTTCTGATTTTTTGGGGGGTGGGACCTTTTATCTCTTCCACCGTTTTCTTCTGATGTTGTCTTCTCTACTTGGTTTTGGATGCTGGTGAAGGTTTTGAGACATTTCATGAGGATTCATTGTCAACCCAAGTCCAAAGAACTCAGTTGTGCACAAGCTTAGCACCCCAATAAGTGGCTGTGGATGGTGGCAATAATATAACTCTCAAAGCACTGGAAAAAATAAAGGAGTCCCACATCTATGACCTGATGGGATAAATATTATCTCTGGAAGGATTATGATGGATGACACAGAACTAAAGGAACCATTTACTTGTGACAGCTAATTCTGTCACTTGTTTTGACACATAACATGTCCTGACTGTTTTTGAAACAGCTAATCGGGATGTTACAGGAGTAATACTCTGAACATTCTTGGAATCTGGGAGACAAACTGGATTGGTATGGACTCCCAGGATGCTAGACAGGTACTAGTTTTTGTTTTCTGATAATCATTGCAACATAACTCATGGAGGAGTGTAGTGAGTTAGTGGTGGTCCCTCCCCCTCTGGGTCAGTGGGAGGCCACTCCACCTCACTACGTCACTGGGTATCGCCTAGGGTTGCCAACCCTTCCGGTTTCACAGGGAGCATCCTGGAACTGGGCTCTATCTCCCGGAGGCTACCTAAGCCAAACTTGGAGATTTTAGACTGCTAAAAGTCCGGAGGAGCTAAGGCAGGCTCCCTGCCCACCCTGCTCCTGTGCTGCTCCCAGAAGCAGCTGGCATGTCCCTGGAGCCCCTGGGGGAACAGGGGGTCTCCGCGTGCTGTCCCCGCCCTGAGCACTGACTCTGCAGCTCCCATTGGCTGGGAACCCATGGGGCCTCAGGGATGTGCTGGCCGCTTTTGGGAGCAGCACGGGGCCAGGGCAGGCAGGGAGCCTGCCGTAGCCCTACTGTGCTGCCACCAGGGAGCCTCCCAAGGTAAGAGCCTCTCTCCTAGAGCCTGCACCCCTCACCCCTGCCCACCCCCCAATCCACTGCTCCAGCCTGGAGCCCCCTCCCACACTCCAAACCCCTCAGCCCCAGCCCAGAGTCTGCACCCCCTTGTGCAGCCCAACCTCCTGCTCCAGCCCAGTGAAAGTGAGTGAGGGTGGGGGAGAGCAAGCGATGGATGGAGGGGGGATGGAGTGAGCAGGGTGGGGCCTCAGAGAAGGGGCAGGGCCTTGGGGAAGGGGCGGGACAGGGGGTGGGGCAAGGGTATTTGTGTTTGTGTGATTAGACAGTTGGCAACCCTAACGTCACCTAGAGTCATGGAATTAGCAGAGCATTGAACAGTTTAAGGGCAGAGTGGTACAAGTCTATGAGGCCTGGCCATCGGTCATGGTGGGTCAGCAAACAGTTGAAGGCTCTGGCCTACAGTCAGGGCAGAGCAGCCAAACAGTTAGGGGCTCTGGCCCGTGATCTGGGCAGAGCAGCACGGGGGTTGGGTGTCCTACCTCCGGTGGACAGCCAACAAATGCACGTCTCTTGGCCTAGAGGGGGGAGGCTGCCAATCCAGGGGTGGGGTGGCAGAGGGTAAGGGGGCCCAAGCCCACCCAACTCCAACGGGCTCCAACTTAGTGCCCTAACAGTGGTGGAGTATTCCACCACTGGGTCAGCGGGGAATTCAGCTGCAACATGCTGACCGAGTCTATGGTCAGCTGCCCCTGGACCACTTCCTACACTCCCTTCGGGGTGTAACTGGATCTGTGGGGCCCATCTGCTTGCTTGGGGTAGAAGGCCAGTGGCAGTCCCAGCGACACCTCAGGGCCTTGGTCCAGCAGCTCTGACCAGTCTTCAGCTCAGCAGGGGTCCACTGCAGTCTCCCAGCTTGGGAGTGGGCAGGAGGTGTCTGTCTTCTTCGGTGGCTGTAGCACAACTGAGCTCCAGGACCCACCCTTTATACTTTCTGTCCCACTTCCTGACTTCCCGGGGGGAGGGACAAGCATGACCTGGCTCTGCCCACCGAGGTTCAGAGAGAGGGTTTTCCCTCTTTGGCTCAGTGGGTGGCCACTCTGCCTCACTACAAGGAGATTTAACTGCTTCTTGGTATAGAGGTTGCTGGAGTGCTACAATTCAAATACAAGAAACAAACTATTTCCAATAAGACAACTTAAAATTTCACTTTGTGAGGAGTAGGCACCTATTACTGAGTGTTATGTGGAAAACAGTCTTAGGAGAAGACAATATAACAAGGGGAAGAGTACAGGATCATAAATTATTGCAATGGTAAATTTAAAAGCCTGAGATGTTCCTCTTCTCTGACTCATATTCACTGTACCAGTTGCAAAGGTGGCTGGAGAGGAATTCACATAAGAAAAACTTAATATTTTTAAAATAGAAAATAACAGAATTCTTGCTTTAGTGAATCTAGACTATGAGAAGGCTCAGGCAACCCAAAACTGTGTTCTTTGAGGCTTGCCTGGGCCTATTTGAACCCATCTCTCTATTCTACTCAAGGATAAGATACCTGGTTAGGATGCCTATGGGTGAGGCCCCCACAAAACTGCTTAAAGTCCTGGAATTTAGGAGGCAGTCCTCTAGAACCTGAGAAATCTCTTGAAAGCTTGAACCTCTAGTTAAAAGTGTGAGGAATTTATTTAGGAATGAACTAAAATATCATAACCATTCTCTCTTTATATCCAGTTATAATCACACTTTCCCTCTCTTTCCAAGATTCTTTCCAAGAAACACATTAATATAGGAAGTGACCTGGTATCACAGGTGGATGCGATACAAGTTAATTTTATTTTTTTTACATTGAATTTGACAATGGTACTTTCTGGTCTTAGTGATAAATAACATAATTCCTTTCCTCAATGATCACTAAAGTTATTGATTCGAACAAATCTAAGAGCTAGATTGTGCCTGAGAGGCACAGTCCACTACTGTGCCTCTTTGTACAGCTTATTCCCATCCCTAATCAGTGCTATCATGAAGGGAGTAGGGTAGGGAGTATTTCCTACATTTCTGCAGCATTGCCAATTCTTACAATTTTAATCTGATATCTCATGATATTTTGTGCTTCCCTGAAAGCCCCAGCTGCTGGAGTCATATGAGTATGTGAGAATTTCAGCTTTCAAAAAAAAAAAAAGAATAAAGAGTTTAAAGCAAAAAAAAAAAAAAAGGTTTAAAACAAACAGAAGGAAGTATTTCTTCACACAACGCACAGTCAACCTGTGGAATTCTTTGCCAGAAGATGTTGTGAAGGCCAGGAGTATAAAAGGGTTCAAAAAAGAACTAGATAAATTCATGGAGGATATGTCCATCAATGGCTATGAACCAGGATGGGCAGGGATGGTATCCCTAGTCTCTGTTTGCCAGAAGCTGGGAATGGGTGACAGGGAATGGATCACTTGATGATTACCTGTTCTGTTTATTCCATCTCGAGCACCTGGCATTGGCCACTGTCGGAAGACAGGATACTGGGCTAGATGGACCTTTGGTCTGACCCCATATGACCGTTCTTATGAGTACATTTCTAGCCCTAATGGTTGAAGCGTAAAACCTGAAAACATGAACCCTAAGTGCTCAAAAAAACAGCAAATAAAAAGAACTCACAATTTATTATTTTTAAAAAAATTCATGATTTTTAAGACAATTCCTGATTTGGGTGAGCCTGACTCATGACTTTGGAATGCTTGGGGGTTGGCAATACTGTTCCAGAGAGCAGGAATTGCTGTTCTGCCTGGCCCTTATATAAATTGTGCCACGTCATGGGAATGAAGGTAGCATAGGGAAAGTACTAGTCAGCCTCTCTCTTAATCCTTTACCCTTGGGACTCCATATGTGCTGAACCATGGCATAGCAGTTAGGCAGCTGGTGTGCTCAGACCATTGTCCCATTGTTTCCTTGTGGTCTGTCAGTCTTTCTCTCTCTGCCTGTTGTCTCTTGTATTATACTTATATTGTAAACTCTTTGAAGCAGGGACCATCTTTTTGCATACATACAGTACCTAGCACAGTAGAGCCCTAGTCCATGATTGAGGATCCAAAGGTGCTACCAAAATGCAAAGAATAACTAATAATGCCTACTGCTCACATTTTTATACAACAGGGAAGCCTTAATATTTTTCTGTACGTCAGGGGAGGAATGACTGGGCAAAATTTGAAATTCTGTTAACAAAAGGCTTGATCCTGCAAGATGCGGAGAGGTCTGGCCCTGATTCAACAAAGTACATCGCACGTGCTTAACTGTAAGCATGTGAGTATTCTATTGACTTAGTTACTCACATGCGTAAAGTTAAGCACTTGATTAAGGACCAGATTTGTAAAGGCATTTTAGACCCTTAAAGATGCAGATACGTGCCTAATGGGATTTTTAAAAGCACCTATGTACCTAACTGCCACTGAAATCACCTTTAAAAATTGCTCTAGGTACCTGTCTGCAACTTTAGGTGTCTAAGTACCTTTAAAAATCTGGCCCTAAGTGCTTTGCTGAATCAGGATCAAGGGCTTAGAGCCTTTCAAGATTGAGCCCTAAAATAGGGGCTCGAGTTAAGGAATTATTCTTGCAGCTTTGGAGGAGCTGTTCACTGGGGAAAGGATGGGAAGACTAGAAAGCTCCTAGGAATCAATGGTAAACAAGGAAAAGGTTCACCTTGACTCCTCAGATGATATTTCTTGTTGTGTTCATAGAACAGCTTCAGGAAAATTGGTCTGAATATAAATGCTGCCAACTCAAAACTCATAGTGATAAGAGAAAGGAAGTAAGAGGCGGCAGGGATATTGTGTACAGGAAAAGTACTAAGTAATGTCACATTTTTCATAGTTCTCCAGAAAATGCAGTCGTGCAGATGGTGGTTTTCTCTAATGGAGATAAATACTTGGATTAGAAAATTAAGCAGTACGGTCACCAATAGAGTATCAAAGATATAGAGAAGAAGAAATGTTAGACTGACTAAATGAACCTGAGAACACAGTGAGGTCATACCCAACCCTTAAGAATACAGTAGTACCTGAAATTGACAGAAATGTCTGAAATTGATAGGATGATTTTGGTATAGAACATTGCATCTGCCTTTCTGGTCAGTGAGCGGATTCTGGCAATTGGTAGTTTAAATACTGTGTGCTCACCTTTGTATGTGCACCCCATTATCACTGCCTTCCCTGCCCAAATGAAAAAAACAAAACACTTTAGGAGAAAGTACCGTGGATTGTCCCCAATATTTGCCATACTGTGGTTGAGGAACCTGATTGAGAGATTGTCCAGGGCAAACAGGAGCCTGAAGTTATCCTAAATAAGATTCAGTCCAGGTTAAACACTGACTCCTGACCAGCACTGTCCAAACTGAATGTTAAGAAGAGTGCAGAAAGCAATAACAGAAATAGTTTCAGAAAAGCAAAATGCTGAGATGACTGGTTACTACATTTGAAATAGAATTCACCAGATTGACCTACGTAGAAGAGCTCTGCTCATTCATGTAGGTGTAGCTAGGGGAATAATTTATGTTCTCTGTTGAGGGCCAGATTCTGCTCATACTTTAGATTTACACCACTCATGTTACTCATGGCTTACATCAGTATAAGTGATGTCAGAGTCTGGCCCTGATAGTTGTAAATTCTCCAGTATCCCAATGCCCTACTTTCATGGCAGCTTCATTGGAAAAGAATACCTCTGTTATATATTTCCTTCTTGCAAGGCTTGTAAGAAAGAATTTCTTAGCATAACATTGTAGCCACTGTAGTCTTATCTACCTTGTCGCCAAACCAAATAGGGTGAAGTATGAAAACGTCATTCTCAATTTATTTTTAATAGCTTCATTTTGAAGGTCAGCATTCTCATACAACAAATGGATTATAAATTTAAGTAGGATTTTTGGCATTATATGGATGTACTATACATGATCCATATATGCTGAAAACTTACGTGACTATCAGCATTAGAGAGTTTTGCTTTTCATTTTTTGCTTTTTTATTTTCTAAGTGCATGCAGAATCTAAGAAAATTATATTTTAAAATTATTTTACAAGGATCTCCACTTCAGATGGCATGTATTTTAGAACATCCATATGTTGTCAAAATTTAGCAATAAGTTCAGTGCAAATCCAGATAACATATTTCAACTTCAACTCCCTTCAAAGTATCTGAGGTCAGTCTGCAGGGATCCCAGAAAAGCAACACTATTTTCACTGAGTAAGCTGCTTCCATTGGATTCCCAGGGCCAGATCCTCAACAGGTATATATTGATGTAGTTGGCTATACTGATTTACAGAAGCTGAAAATCAGGTCTGTAATTTCTGCTAAGGTTCCAGTTCAACAAGGTATTTAAGCATGTGTATAATTTTAAGGATGTGAGTAGTCTCATTGGCTTTAGTGGGACTAATAATATACTTAAAGTTACACACATGCTTATGTACCTTATTGAATTGGAGCCTAATATGAGAAATGATATTCCTGAGTCTCTGTATCAAACCTGTTAGTTTTTTTTTTAACAGTATTGAATGATATATCTGAGAAGTGAGGTTTCATTCTGAACAACTATATAAGGATGTTAACAATTTAGGTTTACATTTATGCTGTGAGGGAGAATGAGCACAAACTGAATTCCAAACTTTTAATCTTCCCTCACTCTAGTATGAGCTGTAGTTTGATGTTTGTGACTGGTACAGTCCTTTACCCAAAGCTATCTTGTCTGATGATAAAACCATGAGTGTATGAAGCTCACACATTTTTCATCTCTTTTATGACCTTATCTTCCATGAGCGGCTTCTGTGAAGGTATCCTAACTATAGGAAGCACCTGGAAAACATATATGATATCTATGCTGTGATAAGCAGTTGTGAACAAGAAAGTAGATCTATCATTTCTGAACTGTTCATTGTTAAAAATACTTTGTTGGTTTAGCTGATTGCAAAATACATTATAGGGTGACTAACAGCTACTGTAACACTCCTAGCTGAGAAAGTTCAGTAGTTCTATTGTCGAAGAATTTGTGTAAGAGGTTAATATTGATAGGAATAACATGGATAAAAAGAGCAAGGATGAGAATCACCGTCTGCCTGTGTGGCTGCTTTGAAATACTACAACTACTTATAATAAAAGTTGGTTTAATAAAAATTGGAAAACCTGTATTTTATGGTAAGATATTTAATTTTCAGAAACAATGTTTATACATTTGAAATGGTTTATTTGCAAGCTGTCACTGTTTGCCTCTTTGCCTGTATTGTTAGAGACTTTAAAACCCTGCCCCATATGTTTCAAATAGTATATTCCATTTTACAATTTTCCTATCCTTTGAGTCATGATCATTTGTGCCACGTTGAATGATGCTGTGTTCGTTTTCCTCTTATTGGATTCACATTTGGTTCTGAACACTGGGGCTAGATTCACAAAGGGACTTAGGTGCCTCTGGTATTCACAAGATCTCCTCTCAAGTGCCACCAAACTTTCTAAGTGCCTAAACTCACTCGGCACCTATGTTTTTGCAGTAAAAGTTCCCTACGCATGTGTGTTTCTGCCTCTGAGCATGTGCTGCTGCCCCACTCTGGCATCCGGATGCCTGTCTCCTGCCTAAGCCCGAGCTCAGTTCAGAAACTGAGGGAAGACAAGTGTTCGGCCACTTATCTCACTTGCTGGTAGTCTTGCTTTGAGCGAGCCTAATTCCACACAAAGCAACTGGGGGAGGAAAGACAGAAGGCTGCAACTCTCCCTTATAACTTTAGTCCAGTGGTTAGGGTACTCATCTGAGATGTGGGAGAACACTGGTTCAAACCCCCCATCCCTCCACCTGATGAGGAAAAGGGAGTTGAACAGAGATCTCCCACCTCTCAAGTGAGTGCGGTATCCCTGGGCTATGGGATATTCTAACATGGGGTGTCCTCAATTTCTCTAGTTAAAGCTATTGGTTAAATAATTAGAGTCATTGGAATAGGGGGCTTGATCCTGGGTGAGTGCTCTAATCACCATATAGAGTCATTCTCATGCATGGTCTCTCTCTTTCTCTCTGGCCCAATGACTCTGTAGTTATTTATCCAAAGTGGAACAGCTTCAACAGGAGAGTCTGAGAGAGACCCACATCAGACTGTCCCATACCCAATGGCTACGGCATTCAGTTGAGCGGTAGGATACCCCGTTCAAATTCCTGCTCCTCATCAGGCAGAGGGGAGACTTGAACTGGTGCTCTCTTACATCCCAGGTAAATACCCTAACTACTGGACAAAAGAATATAAGAAAGGTCCTCATTCTTGTCCACACCGATCTCCAAGAGAGGTTTCACAAGGATTGATTGATCAAGCCTTATATACATAGTTATTTGTAGCCATTGATTATTCACGGGTGTTTAGTTGGTCAACAATGTTATCTTCTCTCTCTTTATATACTGTGTAATATATGCACTCACATACACACATGCACACTTCTTATGGATATTCTATCTTAGTGTCACAGAAATTATTTAAGTTTTATGTATTCCTTCTTTTCAGGTGATGAAGAGGGCAGCCAGGAAACAGCAGAATCAGATGGTGATGCACAGTCAGAGAAACCAGGACAACTCATTGTGGAGACAGATGACTGGGATGGGCCAGGTAGGAGAAAACAAATTAAAATCCAGAATAAATAATTTAAAATGGAGACTCTGAGAATGTTTTCTTCATGTTTCAGTAAGTAGGGTCAGTGTTGCATTGTTTTTTCAATGGAAAAAACTTCCTGTGTTCATGTGATGCCTTGGGAATCTACAGATAAGAGCTGAGGAAAAATGCTTCACCAGAATGTCCATCTTGCATGAAAATTATACAGCGTAATGTTCCCATGATATTTCTACTAGAAATAAAAAAGTTGTTATTCCTTCGCATTTTGAGGATTGAATGCAGGATTGGAGTTACCAAAAGGCTCCCAGTTTCATTGTTGCCTATGACTGGTAGTGCTTGCTTCTGTATTCTACTCTGTTTTCTGTGGCCAAACATCCGTATCTAGTCCCAAACTCTGAGTTTAACAAATGAATATGGCTGCCAATGCTGTTTTCAAGGACTTTTCTTATCGGTTTTCATTTGATATAAATAATTTAACACACCCTGGTCATTGACTTCAGTGTTAAGAGAGAAACCTTTTGACTGCAATCAATAAACTGTGAGAGCGTCATGTGTAAACAGAAATATGCAGTAACATTTTCTGTTATGAACAGTAAAAACACTGCAAATACATTATTGGAGGAACATTAGGCAGTATAACAGTTCTATGGGCGTGCGAGAGAGAGAGAGCTCCAAACAGGTATTAGTTATAAATAGGTAAACCTTGGTTTGTGTTGTAAAGATACATTAAAACAAAGGGTTAGATCCTACAGTCCTCACTTTGGCAAACCTCCAGTTTAATTCAGTGGGATTTTTTAAGCTACAGATAGCAGAATTTGTCCCTAATCATTGTATTTAATATATTTCTTCATTGCTAAGGGCAAAACATATGTTTGAAGCCAAACATATCCTTAAAGTAGCTGTGTTTCTAAACAGAGAACATTCCCCTGAAAAGGATGAGCGTCAGAGAAGAGAGCCATGAAAGTATTCTAGCAATAATTTATAATGCAATAACACTTTTCATTAGAAAAAAAAATCCTATATTTCAATCACATTTTCATCCTTGCTTGAATTTGCAAATTACTGTGTGCTGTGCATGAAGAGGAGAGAACTCCTGTGGTAATTTTCTGAAACCAGAAGCTGGAAAATATAATGCAAACAAAAATGAAGATACAGTATATCTCTGATTATTATGATGTCATTTATAATGTTGTTAATGATATACACAAATATGTTTATATTCTGTACAAAGCAATGTACTATTATATAAAACAAGATTTGGTATTAAAATGTATTACAGTAAATTTAAAATTGCATGAAAACCTCTTCTGAAAGGGAACAGCTTCTTCCAGCTTCTTTACAGTTTTGGAGATTGTTATTGTTGCATTAAATTTACTCCCTTTAACACAGGAATAAAATGTCTCTTAAGAATCTTAAGTTTTGTGATTTCTTTTTTTTAGAGCAAAATGAATGTACTTGAGAGTAGAATTTTTATTATTGGTTATTATTGTCTTATGTGAAAAAAATGCATAGGAATATTTTAGGGGATATTTTTGAGGACAGCGAGAAGTAAAAGCTTTTGGGTTTTTGTAAGCAAATTCTTACGTAGATACTTGGTGATTTTTGTCCCGGATGTTAAAAGGGTAAGAAGATACATTTCTTGAATTAAATGTATCATGACATACTAGAGATGAAGATGGAAACTGAGAATGAATATAAGGAAACTCCTTTTTGTCCTTAGAAAAGTGACCACTACTGAAATTTAATCAGAGCTTTAATTAATTTAAATATTATTCTTTCACATGGAAATAACATGTTTGTAGCACAGAAGAGAATAAATATATCACATGCCATGCTCATGCCTCTCTCTCTCTCTCTCTCTCTCCCCCTCTCTCTTCTAGTTCTTTAAATGAAATTCTGTATTCATTCTTTTGCTAATATATATAAAAAACAATAGAAGATTATTTTCAAACACGTAATACAGGAAAAATGAAAATATTTTCTCCTTGTACAATTTTTGTGTAAATCTAGTGCTCATGAAATTTACTGGCTTGAGAGTGCTAGAGAATGAAGTCTTTGGTTATTTGAAGATTATGTACCAGTACAGCATAGGAAGAGCCAGTACAAACTTCCCTGCATCTCTCCCAATGTGCCTCTGCCCTTTCTTAGAGAATCCATCTCTCGGAGTTAGAGGGTGGCATAATATCCATTTCCTGTTCAAGCCTTTATCTCTTCACTGAGATGGAAGTTTTTAATAGTACCAATTGTGATGGTGCTTTATGTGATACCAACAGCTGTCCACTGAGATCTGGATTGTGACCATCAAGGGCTATGGAACAGTCATTAAATGGTACCAACTTTATTTTGACCTAGGCTGAATTTTAAAAAGTTGGTTTCTTTCATTGTTTATGTTTATAAAATTCACGGTTGTTTGCTGTGACATCATGGTGTTTTGTAAGGTTCCCAGCTGCTGAGGGATTCAGGCTGTGAGATATTTATTAGTATTTAACTTATAATTAAGGATAGGTCCCAACCAAAACCCCAAATCTGAAAACAAGTCCCTTGTCTTTTTCTTAAAAAAAAAAAAAAATTTGCTTCATGAAACTGTGCCAATGTGTCCAGAGACTTTAGCAATTGGATGCATTTTTAAAAACAAAAATAAATTAAAAAAAATATTTTTTTCCGTCTAAATGTTCTGCAGTTACAGACAGCTCCTATTAGGATTTTCTTTCAGCTCACAAGATTACCTTACCTTCACTGACTGTAAAACAGCTCCAGGGGAGCCATCTTGGGTAAATGTATGTGTAAACTGTCCTCAATATTAAAATTTTTTGTTCCTCTATTGTGTTAAAATATTAATTTTTTAAATAACAGAGGTCTCTCTGCAGACATGGGGGCTGGAGCAGATGGACTGTGCCCTGGAGGCTGTCAGGCAAGGGCAAATTCCTTAATTTTGCTCACACTGTCATGCTGCCTTATCTCAAATCTTTCTCACTTCTGTTTGGACATGTTCTAAGGGACGGATCTTGCTTCCATTTAAACTAATGGCAAAAGTCCCAGGATCAGAAAGAGTTTGTGGAACACAATTGGGTATTTGGTGTGGAAAATTTTATTTGAAAAGGATTTATTTTTCAAAAGTGATGTGCGAATGAAAACAGAGGTCTATGAGGGAAGTAATTTTTCAGCCTTAAATATAGTATTTGTTATTAAATGAGTGCCTGGTATGTGCTATGGCTCTATAATCTTTACATTTAGGATATCTATGTTCTAAGATAATAATGATCACTGTTTTAACACATATAGTCTCTACGCAAAAGAATAAATGGACACAGATCTGACATCAGGAATCATTCAAAAACCGGTAGGATAACACTTCAACCTCTCTGGCCACTCAGTAAAAGATTTAAGGGTGGCAATTTGGCAACTGAAAAGCTTCAGAAACAGACTCCCAACGAGAAACTGGCTGAGCTTGAATTAATATGCAAACTAGATACTATTAACTTGGGTTTGAATAGAGACTTGGAGTGGCTGGGTCATTACACATATTGAATCTATTTCCTTAAGTTAAGTATCCTCACACCTTCTTGTCAACTGTCTAAATGGGCCATCTTGATTATCACTACAAAAGTTTTTTTCTCCTGCTGATAATAGCTCATCCTAACTAATTAGCCTCTCACAGTTTGTATGGTAACTTCCAACTTATATGTTCCATTCTATGCATCGGATGAAGTCGGCTGTAGCCCACGAAAGCTTATGCTCTAATAAATTTGTTAGTCTCTAAGGTGCCACAAGTACTCCTGTCTTTTTGCGGATACAGACTAACATGGCTGCTACTCTGAAACCTGTCATAGAATAAGATGGGGTTCTAGTTGCTGACTGCTACATACCACATGAGAAAAGAGGATCAGGATGATTGTCCTTAAGTACTTACGTATAATCTGTAAGGAAAACACCTGTATAATCATGTTGGACTTCAATATGAGTGACATATGCTGCAGGTCTTATTCTGCCAGCACTAACACATCCTTGGAATTTTTAAAAATTATAGATTACAATTTCCTAACCCAAACAGTGTTGCATCCAACACACGGGAATTCCATATTAACCTAATCTTGACAGACAAAGAGGAGTTGAACAGAGAACTAAAAATTAGTGGTTGTTCAGGTGAAAGTGAATATCAGTAATATGTGTATTTGGTGCTTTAAAATGGCTAGTTTCAAAGTTGGAAACAATTATGAGCCAAATCAGCTGGGAGAAAGACTTTAAAAAGAAAAACAGGAATCATAATTGGGAACTGTGTAACAACATTTTCCTAGGTTTCAGAGTAACAGCCGTGTTAGTCTGTAATCGCAAAAAGAAAAGGAGTACTTGTGGCACCTTAGAGACTAACCAATTTATTTGAGCATGAGCTTTCGTGAGTTACAGCTCACTTCATCGGATGCATACTGTGGAAACTGCAGAAGACATTGTATGTACAGAGACCATGAAACAATACCTCCTCCCACCCCACTCTCCTGCTGGTAATAGCTTATCTAAAGTGATCATCAGGTTGGGCCATTTCCAGCACAAATCCAGGTTTTCTCACCCTCCGCCCCCCCCCCCCCACACAAACTCACTCTCCTGCTGGTAATAGCCCATGCAAAGTGACCACTCTCTTCACAATGTGTATGATAATCAAGGTGGGCCATTTCCTGCACAAATTCAGGTTCTCTCACCCCCTCACCGCCCTCCAAAAACCACACACACAAACTCACTCTCCTGCTGGTAATAGCCTATCTAAAGTGACCACTCTCCTTACAACGTGCATGAAAATCAAGGTGGGCCATTTCCAGCACAAACACAGGTTTTCTCAAAGGGGGGGGGGGCAATGTTTTCTTTTAACATTTTCCTAGATGCCCCAAAAAGCTATAGTCAAGAGAGAAAATTATACTGGTTAAAAAACTAATCTGGTTTTCAGGGAAAGTGAAAGCAGCTCTCTCTCTCTCTGTGTGTATATATATATATATATATATATATATATATGGGCTAGTTGATAGCAGTGAATATAAATTAAAGCTAGGAGTTGTAGAAAATTGATAAAGGAAGCAAAAGGATACAAAGAGAACTCTATGGCTTGTAGAATTAGGGAATAAGAAGGATGTTTTCTTTCAGTATATTAGTAACAAAAGTAATCCTAACAATGTTATTGGTCCATTACTGGATGAAAATAGTAGAATTGTCAATAATATTGCAGAAAAGGCATAAGCATTCAATACATTTGTATTTGGGAAAAAGCCAGATGATGTATTCCTATCATATGAAGATGATGAAATACTTTCCATTCCTACAGTAACTAAAAAGGATATTAACAAGCAGAGAGTAAAGTTAGAGATTTTCAAATCAGAAGGTTCAGATAACTTGCATTCAAGAGTTTTTTAAAAGCTAGTCAATGGACTCTCTGAGTTGTTAATGTTAATTTTCAATAAATCTTTGAACACTGGGGAAGTTCCAGAGGACTAGAAGAAAGTTATTGTTGTGCCAATATTTAAAAAGGATAGAACTGACATCGATCCTGAGTGAAATAATGGAACAGCTGAAGTGGAACTCAATTAATAAAAATTTAAATGAGCATAATGTAATTAATGCCAATCAGCACTGGTTTATGGAAAATAGATCTTATCAGACTAACTTGACATCTTTTTTTGATGAGATTACAATTTGCTTGATAAAGGTGGTAATGCTAGACTTTTGTAAGGCACGCTGTCCTTCTAAGTAACAACTCTGAAAAAAGCATAAAGATCCTGGAGGTTAATCAAATGAACATGGTCACCCAGTGGAACGGTGTGGCCAAAAGAGCTAATGTGTTATATATATAACCTTGGTTATATAAATGGGAATATTGAAGAGGAGTAGAAAGGTTATATTACCTCTTATCTGACACTGGTGTGATAATAAATAATAAAACATTACTGTACATGACATCTCATATCATAACATGGAAAATCCTGTTCACCTTTCACAGGAGGGGACGGGACAGATTTTCAAGTGTCAAGCACCACAACTGGAGTGAGATTTTTCCAAAAAGCTCAGCTCCCTTTTAGTCCTTAAATAAGAGTCAGATTTTCAAAAGAACTCAGCACCCAACACACTTAACTCTTTTGACAATTATCTATGTGCTAATATGTTTCTGATCACCAATGAGGGTCTACAATCATTTATGGATTTTTTATCTTCAGAACTCCTCTGAAGTAGTGAAGTATTATCCTCATTTTATGGACGGGGAACTGAATCACAGGGTAGGTTAAAGTGACTTTTCTGAAGTTACACAGGAAGTCTGTGGATGAGGTACAAGTTGAACCCAGGCCTACTGAATCTCACTCCAGTGCACTATCCACTAGACCATACGTACACCCAACTGACAATGGCTAAATGGGAGCTTTCAGAGTAGCAGCCGTGTTAGTCTGTATCCGCAAAAAGAAAAGGAGTATTTGTGGCACCTTAGAGACTAACAAATTTATTTGAGCATAAGCTTTCATGAGCTACAGCTCACTTCATCGGATGCATTCAGTAGAAAATATAGTGGGGAGATTTATGTACACAGAGAACATGAAACAATGGGAGTTACGGTAACACCCATTGTTTCATGTTCTCTGTGTATATAAATCTCCCCACTGTATTTTCCACTGAATGCATCCGATGAAGTGAGCTGTAGCTCACGAAAGCTTATGCTCAAATAAATTTGTTAGTCTCTAAGGTGCCACAAGTACTCCTTTTCTTTTTTAAATGGGAGCTGAACTTTTAAAATGTCAAATAGAATTATTCTCATGAGTAAAGAGGAGTATTTGTCCCCACATACAAGCCAAAAAAAGAAGAAAAAAAAGGAAAATGCAGCTGAAGACTGATTTTAAGGTTCTGTTTGATAATCACGTCTTACATAACCTGTTTATATGAATATGCATATACAGTAGACCTTCACTGGAAGTCCAGTCCTGCTTCCAGTTAGTCAATGGACATTTTGCCGGCAACAGCAGTAGGAGCAGGATAAAGTCCTACTTCACATTAACCATGGTGAGGCCCATTGTGAAGTAATGAGTTTTATAAATGAAGGAGCATCTGAAGAAAAACAAGAATAAAGGCCAGAAGAATGCATCACAAAACATTTATTTAGTTATTTCACCGTTGTAGGTTGGTTCTTATTTATGGGGATGTATCAAAAAATGTATGTAAAATGATAAACATAAGAGTTCTGTGCTACTATTAACTTTTTACTGAAAGGTAAGGAGAGTTGGTCAATATTTTGTACGAATTATAGCATGCTGTTTGAGTGGAATGCGGATTAGTGCAGTTCTACTGTATTTTGTACTCCCAATGGTACACATCTTCACTCATTATAAAAGGTGGTTTGAAAAGTTCGTCTTAATAGATTTACTGCAGCCTTCTGTATGAATTACTGTGACTCTCTATTGATTGTTGGACTTAACCTGTGTTATTTAGTAATACCAGAAACGGTTTGGGGTACAAAGCAAAGAAAGTGTTTGGTATAGACTGGAATGGTGGTAGACCACTGTGAGATGGAAACAGGCACTAATGATACAGCCTTTTTTTGTTAAACCAGTCCTAAGAAGGACTGGGAGATTACAGTCCTGATTTTGTTTCTTTTTTTGACTGGGGAAATGTGGTAGATATAAGACCTGGGAAATGCTATTTGATGTAAATTAACAAAAATCCATGAAACATCGTTAACCATAGATATAGTCTGACAGTAAGAAGAATATTCTGAAGAAGCAGAGGAAATCATAGAATGACTGTGTGTTACTCTGACAGTGAATCGGTATTATCTCTACTATCAGATAATGCAGTTATCATTAATTTTCACATTTGCATTTCAATCTTTGGAAGGAAATGACTCTTGCCGGATGAAGATAAGAGCTCTGTACCACTATAATGAGCCATCATTTTATCCTGGTGCTTTGTATCCATATGAAAATGAGGCTGGGTGGTGGTGTGGTATGTGAGGAGGAGGTGGGGGGGGTCAAAGAAACATTATAACAAAGTGTCAAAATCACTACAGACTTTGGAGCCCTTTATGAAACAAGAGGCAGTCTAAATAAATCTTCTGTAGTGAAGTGGTTATCAGATTAAAAGAAGAAAGCCTGGCTCCTGTATTGCAGGAAAAACTGGAGGAAGAGGAGGAAAATTCTCTGAATCTGTCTCTAAGGTGCCACAAGTACTCCTTTTCTTTTTGCGAATACAGACTAACATGGCTGTTACTCTGAAACCTGTCTCTTAGTCCAGTTTCCACCACTAGTTTAGAAATGTGAAGAGGGCATGCAAACTGAGCATGGTGTGAGGGACTGTGATGATACTCATCAAATTAATCTCTTATGCTACAGGTCTGCTTCTGACATTTAGATACTATGATCATGGGTGCATTAGAAGCAGAGAGAAAGTTTGTTGAAAGGGATGCCAATACATGGCTGTCTACAAGGTGTGAGGGCAGCTGACCCTGGAGCGCTTTTATTACATGTCTATAGTAACATATTAAATGCAGGTCTTCATATTATTTTCACATCAGTGTGCATAACAGGTCCTAGTCATCATTCACGATTTCATTCAGTATCAATTCTCACGTATAACACAACCTTATTCTGGAGCCTGAAGGTGCATCTGCACAACGCTGAAAGAGGAGCTTTTACTTCTCATCTTGACTGAATGAAACCAGTTGTTTGAAGAACGGTCTCATAATATCTTCAGCTCTCTTAAAGGACTGTACTGCATTGGCAGGGACATTATAAAAGCACTTACTAACCAGAGATTCTGGAATAAACAGGCTTATAACATTGCTGTAATCATTTGGGATATTTGATTTTCTCTAGCTTAAAATTATCATTTCATATTTTTCTTTTTAATGAAAGATAAATATTTCTCACAGATAGTTTTTAAATTATAAAGATTGTACTTTTGTTAGCAGTTATCACTGTACAATAGTGCCAACACCAATCATTCAAAACTCATGAGTCAGTCCCCCTCAGCATCCTGAGATTTAAAAAAAATAAGGAGTCTTGGGTTCATTTTATTTGATTCTTAGTTATTGAAGCTTTAGGGTATATTGTGACTCTATATATTGGTGGTTAGAGGCACTCTTATCATCAGGCAGAGGTGGGAGTTGAACAGGGATCACTTACATCCTTGGAGAATAATCTAATCGCTGGGCTAAAAGTTATGATGAAAGTTGCCCTCCACCACCACATGAGGCACCTGACTCCAGATAAGGGTCCCTGGCTGTGAATCCCAAGTCGAGATAAGCACCTCCCTGCAGAGTGGCTTTAGGTGCCTAATTCCGTGAGGGGGGCAGAACTTAGCACACATTCCTCTCCTCAGCACCTCTGATTTCTACTTTGGGCAGCTCTCCACTCAACATGCTGGCTTTTGTGAATCCCATTCTGAGGCACCTTTCTCTCCTCATTCGTCGTATGGGAAGCCTACATGCTGAACCCCAGCTTTATGAATCCCAGTAATTTTCTAGGCACCTAATAGTTAGGCACTGTGACATTAAATGTCACAACACCTATGTCCCTTTGTAAATCTAGCCCTTTCTTATAAACAATAGCTGAGATTCTCACATAGTCACATCACACATCACTCTAGGACATTTTATATGGCAGGCCTGATTCTATACCCTGCCACTTGGCATAGGCCACATTTAGCAAAAGTTACTAAAATAGAAATAGCTAAAGATAAACCATGTTGGTAATTACCTACATTTCTTTTAGATTTTGGTGACTGCTACAGGCCATAAAAGACATTCACTCTTTGTCTTATTTGAAATTTTCTTTTCTTTGACTTGCCAGGCTGGGGTATCTACTCTCCAATCAGTGGGTCATTGCTCTTTAGTGCCATTTCCCCCTCGCCTGGGACAAGTACCAGCTTCCACCAGACTTATGCCTCCCCAGCACCTCTTAAATGTGACCAAGTGGTTCTACACCCGTACACAAGTTTTTGTTGGAATGCTGCATTGGAGTCTGAACTCCAATTTGTGATTTGTAGAGTGCACCAATGTGTTGCACTAATTCCCCTGGTGGACCTGCTGGTGTGCACTAAATGTTCCTTAGGCACATTAACAGGATTACATCAATGCACACTAGTGGAGTCTGCGCGGGGGAGTTCGAGCACTAGTGTGCTCTACAAATTGAACCCCCATAGTGTGGACTCTGGGGTTGTATAGACAAGCCCAAAGATTCATAGGAAGTCCACAGGATGGATTAAACTGTTCCATGGGCCAGATGTTTGACACCGCTACTTTAAGAGCTGGTGTTTTAAAGGAAACACCAAATACTCTTAACATAACTCTTAACATTGCAGCTTTGTTGGTGTCAACAAGCAGTGGAAAGTGAAACTGACTAGAAACCAAAATTAAAGTAAATTGTCTATTTGCACTTTGTAAGCTGAGAGAAATGCAAAAGTCAAAGAAGCAGCAGTGACATGTAAATTAGATTTTTTAAAATCCTTTCCATTTTAATAATTTTAGGGTCTGATTAGAAACAAAGGTAAGGAAACTAACCCTGAAATGTATTATTTTTAGCCTGATAGTGTTCATTTAGCCTCTCTGAGCCTTGGTTTACCCATCTGTGAATTATTAATTTAAAGGATGTTTTGATACTCAATATACTAGAAGTAGATTGATGTTTTAGATACGCTGTCCCAGCCTGATCTACTAGTGGGAGGGTGCTTCCCATCATCCAGACACATAAAGTGCTGAATTCTAGATGTCCCCAAGGCTGAAGACTGATAGAGTAGCTCCTTGTGTTGCTTCAGGGCTTAAGCCAGTCTTTAACTGTTAGAGATCAGGATGAGACCTATGTGTGGTAGGGGCTGAGGGAGGCAGATTATGACTCATCTAACTACTATGAGGTTCTTACATCTTCCACTGAAGCATCTGATATAAATGAGCAAATTACTCTATTGTTGGTAGCATTTACTCTGCAGGTGTAGCTTTGCTGAAGACTTCACTGGAAAAGTGGTGGGATGACCTTGGATATTTTGGAGAACATGATATGTGCACAGGGACTGAATTTTCAGATCCATTAGGTACCCCAATTTGGGAATGATGCCTTATATAGTAGGTACAGTGAAAAATACAACTCCCTGTAGGTCACACAGTGAAGGACTCAGTCTGTGAAATTCTGCTGGGAATCAATGAACATCTGCATTACAATACATTTGTTTCTTGTAGTTTCATACACCAAGGGACCTGTAGAATCTATCAGGAAGCTTTGCACTTCTCAGCTGTCTCCACTGTATTTTGGTTATAAAGGCAATCACATACTCTGGTAATTGCATAGGACTAGGAAACATTGTCTGTTTCTGGAAGCAGATGGGTTGAAGAATCAAAAGGGGCATATAATTGGTCCACAAGTATTTTGCTCTTTGTTGTGTTTTTCTCATTAATTCTACCAAGATTATTACACACAGAACACTGCATAGCAACAATTTGCCTTGAACAGTTGAAGGATGGATATGTTAATATATTGAACTGTCAATGCAATGTGGAGTGATTTACCAGGAAAAAATTATAGTCTAACTAGTGAATGCAAATAAACAGGAGATATAAGAGTGCCATTTCTTTCTTAATTTAGCAGTTCTTCTTCGAGTGCTGGTCCTTATGGGTATTCACTGTGGGTTTGCATGCACTCGATGTGTCTGGGACTGGAAATTCTTCAGTAGCAGTGTCCATCGGTCTGTGTCTGCACCCTTCATCTCCTCGTACTCCCACCTGAGGGCATAAGGGGTGACACAGGCTGACTGCCTCTCCAGTTCCTTTCTACTACTCATGGTCTGGGACGGAATCATCCTGTGGCTGTAGCATTCTAGCTTTTACTTGACTTTTGACTGTAAATATTTGTAGATAGCTTATATATAAGTTAGAAGTCTAGTTGTAGTTAGTGGGAATTGGGGAGTTCTCCTCTGTTGTTCCCCTGCCATTTAGGGCACTTAATATACCCAGGGTCCCAGGCTTCAAACTCTGGCTGGCCTGCCCTTGGTTCTTCCATGGCTTGCCTTGGGGAATCACACATTCCATCAAAGTGTGAGATCTGCCGCCCCTTTTCCCCTCACATTAGGCAGTGTCTGGAGTTTGGACTCTGCAGATATCTAATGGAGCTCTCCATAAGGCTCCTGTTAGATCTGGGACCCTCCTACTTGCTGTTTCATCAGCTGGTGCTTCTGGGCACTGCCCTTCCAGCAGTGGCACTTTCCAACTTGTAATCTTCCAGCAGGCCCAAAGACTTTACAAAACATAGGCATAAAAAGCTTAAGGAGAAGTTCCCTCATAAAAAGAGAGACTACATAAGTCCTCCAAGGAAAAGATTGCCTCTCCCCCTTCCTCGGTACCAGGGAGACTGCATGCATGAGGAACATGGGCTGGCACTGATGGTACCAGGAGCTTCCAGTGCTCTGAAACTGTCCACAAAGATGTGTAAGGATAGGAAGGGACACTCACCCTCCACACTGGTGGAGGGTACTACACTGGTACCACACCGCATCAAGACCACCGTGCTCAAGTGCACATAGCGGACCAACCTATACCAAAGACCTTGGCCAGTTCTCCTCTGTAACCTTGTTATGCCCTTTCCAAGAGCTTGGCAATTTTCACAGATCATGAGTTCGTGATCCTATCTGACCTGCTTCTAGTGAGAGACATCACTACACCAGCCACATGTCTTTCACTGGTCCCAAGCACAAGCACTAGCTGGGGATGCTCTGACACCACTGAGACGTTACTCACCAGGATGTGCCTTTGGCCATGCTTCCACAAGACAGATGATATGGAAAGCCCCACCTATAGAGTCAGGTGACTTTTATTCTGTAGATCAACAGGAGGTGGTGTTGCCGATTCCACTGATGATCTGGACATGGGACAACAGCTCGGATGAGGTTTCCAAGGCCTCCTGGAGGTCTCTATACCCCTGTCAAGGTTCCTTCCCCACTCTGAACGTTAGGGTACAGATGTGGGGACCTGCATGAAAACCTCCTAAGCTTACTTTTACCAGCTTAGGTTAAAACTTCCCCAAGGTACAAACTATTTTACCCTTTGCCCTTGGACTTCCGCTGCCACCACCAAACATCTAACACTGGTATTATTATTATTAGGAAAGAGTTCATTTGGAAACGTCTTTCCCCCCCAAATCCTCCCAAATCTTACCCCTTTTTTCTGGGGAAGGTTTGATAAAAATCCTCACCAATTTGCATAGATGACCACAGACCCAAACCCTTGGATCTTAAGAACAATGAAAAAAAACATTCAGTTTCTTAAAAGAAGAATTTTAATAGAAGAAAAAGTAAAAATAATCACCTCTGTAAAATCAGGATGATAAATACCTTACAGGGTAATTAGATTCAAAACATAGAGAATCCCTCTAGGCAAAACCTTAAGTTACAAAAAGACACAAAAACAGGAATATCCATTCCATTCAGCACAGCTTATTTTCTCAGCCATTTAGAGAAATCATAATCTAACGCATATCTAGCTAGATTACTTACTAAGTTCTAAGACTTCATTCCTGTTCTGTCCCCGGCAAAAGCATCACACAGACTGACCCAGACCCTTTGTTTCTCTCCCCTCCAGCTTTGAAAGTATCTTGTCTCTTCATTGGTCATTGTGGTCAGGTGCCAGCGAGGTTATCCTAGCTTCTGAACCCTTTACAGGTGAAAGGGTTTTTCCTCTGGCCAGGAGGGATTTTAAAGGTGTTTACCCTTCCCTTTATATTTATGACAACCCCTGTGACCTGTACTGTGGGGCCTGCCTCCATACCCATATGATCACATCTACTGGCCAGACTGTTGCTCCTGGGATCCATACCATTCAGTCCCAGCCTACGAGGACTCGGAGTACCACTTTCAGTAGAGATCGCCTCCAAGAGAGGAGTCTCAGCTGCTCTGGGAGCATGTGGGGAAGCAAGAACAACTGAAGCAGCTGGTACCGCTGGATCCGTCAACAACATTTTCTTTTTCTCTGGATGAGGTGGTGGCATTGGCCACTCCCTCCTCTCCAGATGACTACAGGCAGTACCAGGAACTGCTGAAAACTTCCAGATTCCACTGGAAGAGGTTCAGGATCCCCCATATAAACTTCTGGACATGCTCTACAGATCATTCCAAGGTGGCTGTCCTTATTAATGAGGCCATTTTGGAGCCTAAGGACATTGGCACACACACACACTTGTGCCCTGACTCCAAAGAGGGCTGAGAAGAAATATTGTGTTCTCTCCAAGAGGATGTAATAACTGTTTTCCCAACCTAACTCTAACTTTCTAGTTGTCCAAGTGATCATGGAGTGGAACAGTTTTCACCAAACCAGGTCCACTCCCTTGAACAAGGATACCAAGAGACTAAATCTCTTCTGCAGAAAGAACTTTTTACCAGCCTGTTATTCCATATGGCAAACTACTAGGCACTTGTGAAAATATGACTTTACTAATAAACAGGAGACATGGCTTCCCGTGCCATGACGACCTCAGTGGTTAAGAGGTGGGCCTCTTGGCTGAGGTCCAGACAACAGTTGATCACCCCTTCAAGGATAACAGCCTTTTTAGTGAGAAAATCTATGGCATTTAATTTCCTTGAGGACTCTTGCACCACCCTCCATTCCCTGGGAATATACACTCTGGCTCATTGTAGAAAATATATTAAACCACTGGTGCATAGATTTTGGCCAACCCCTGAATTCTCCTAACGTCAGAAGACCTATGAGCCATCCAGAAAACGTCAGACAGAGGGTTCATCTTGGCAGACGCACTGCACCACTGCCATCCATGCTCCAGACCAGCTGCCTACTGAGAAGACATTTTGATGGGATGCTTGAGAGCCATCAACTGGTCCTCTCACAATCAGTCTTCCCCACCCCTTTCTGTGATTACCTGGCTCATTTCCTTCCATCTCAGCAGCTTGTAACATAATACAAATGTCTTAGATGTCATTGCAAACAGGTACTCGATTGAATCCCTGCCCCCACTTCTCTAAAACCCTCTTCCTTGTCCCTATTCAGTGACATCCCTCACGAGACTATTCTCAGACAGGACATGGACTCTCTAATCCAGTTAGGGCTACAGAGCCTGCACCTCAACACAGGGGGAAGGGCTTTTACTCCAAATACTTCCTAATCCCCAAGATTCCTTCTGACTTTCAGTTGAATCAGACTGTTAACCTTCCTGTATTTTACCCAAAATCTCACAATAAAAGGGAGGAGAGGAGACTGCACTCCTTAGACGTGCAGAGCTCTGGTCTTCCACATGTACAGGCCAAGGCCCTTTAGAAGATCTTTGAGGTTATTTGTCTCCGTAGTTGGTAGGATGAAAGGAGAGGCAGTATCTTCCCAAAGACTCCCCAAATGGATTTCCAACTGCATCCTCCTCTGCTACGAGCTTGTGGGAGCCCCTCCGCCTCAATCTGTTAGGGCTCATTCTACCAGTGCTCAAGTGGCCTCGGCGGCTTGCCTGCAAGGAATCCCACTCTTGGAATTCTGCAGAGCAGCAACCTGAGGCTCTATTCACATGTTTACCAGGCACTATGTCCTGATGCAAGCCTTGACTGAGGATGCAACAGCAACCCTACAAATGTGGTGCAGAGCACTTAGTCACACCTGCTTCCTCAATAAACACTATTTGGAAATCACCCACAATGATTACATATAGGGACCAGCCCTTGAAGAAGAAAGGAAGGTTACTTATCTCATAGTAACAGGAGTTCTTTGATATTTGTGGTCCCTGTTGGTATTCATGCCCTGCCCTCCTCCTCTGCTCTCCTCCTCTGTGGGTTTGTGGTAAAATAGGAACTGGAAGGGCAGCTGGTCTGTGCTATGCTTTATGCCTTAAATTGGGAACATGATGAGATGAAGGGTGCAGGTGCAGACCAATGGACACTGCCAATTAAGAATTTTCAGTCCCGGGTGCACAGAGCACCTGCGCATGGACAATGAATACTTCAGGGGCGACACATCTGAAAGAACTCCGGTTATTATAAGGTAAGTAACCTTCCTTTTTTAGTTGGTTTCAGGTACATGTCCTGTGTTTAGCACCTCATTAAAGAAAATATTTTGATTTACAAAAAAGGCCTTCCTCCTACATCTTTGAAAACTGTTTTATCTACTTTCTTTTAAGCCCTCACAACAGTGGTTGAATTAACCTAGCCAAAACAAAACACTTTATCATCAGGATCCATCGTACCTCTATTCAAAAGCATCAGTTAGTCTGCAAATTAAATTTTAATGCAGTATGCCAATGAGAAACTAGATACTGGTATTTACCCAGTAAAATGACATGAATGATTAGAGAAAAAAATCATTTATAAGTTCTGGATAACATGAGAGAGATAAAAGGAAAGAGCCGGCAAAGGACCAAAGTCAAACATTTCAAAGTTGTAGTCCAGGCTCTGACAATGACTTCCTCTGAGACTTTGGGCAACTCATTAGATATGGCTATGCTGTGACCAGTGGCAAGCCTCCGAGCCTGGGTAGATTGATTCCCACTAGCTCAGCTTGAGCTAGAGCGCTAAACAGTGGACATTGTGGATCCATCAGAGACTCCAGCTAGCCACCTAATTTCAGATCCAGGGGGGCTGGTGATCTTGCGAGCCTGGGCTGTTTTCCAAGATGTTGACTGAGTCGCAACATCCATGCTACTCTTTTTAGCATGCTAGCTCAAACATGCCAGCTCAAGGCTCGCTCTGAGCTGCAATATAGACATTCCCATTGAGTCCCTTATTTTCAAAAGTGTCTTTTTTAGTTTATTCAGTTCTTGGGAGTCCATCATGAGGACTGAAGTTAAAGTTGGACGGTTGTATTGGTAGTTGTCAAATAACTGGGAACCAAAAGTAATGGACACTTTTGAATTTGTGACTTATCTTCCTTGTCGTAGGACTGGATCTTGTGATATGCTAAAAGCATCCTGCAAGTTCCTAGCACTCTCAACTGTCATTTTCTTCATTGGACATTGTGAGCACTGAGTACCTTGGAAGTTTCGATGCTTACTTTCACACTATAAAATGGAAATCATAATTTCCATGCAGGAGAATGAATTTCATAAAATCATTGGGAATTTTGGTTTGACTTCTGTGGAAGGAGTGTTGGGTCCAGTCTTTTCAAGGCATAATAATGATGAAAATAGCTTTATAAGTGCATCAGTAAGTATTATTATATAATCATTATTCAGTATCCTTTCACTAACATGGCAAAATAATCCGAATTGTATTTAAATGACTGTCAGTCCTCCTCATATTGTAATTTACCATATTAGTTTAGATACTGAAATTCTGTCAGATCATTATCCCAAAACCAAATCCAGATGTATTGGAGAATGGTTACTAACATTCTTATGCCTGTAGTTTGGTAAACCTAAAAGATAAGCCCCAAGGGTTTGGAACCTTCAAAATGTATTCCGTAATTTAAATGTTGTGCTAAATATATCCAGTGTAATTTAAAATTGGAATAATCATGAGAGAATATTTTTTGTGTTAATCCATCCCTGGAAAATGCTAGCATCATAACTTTTGGGTTTTGACTGCCACATTGTGTATGAATGGTAATGATTTTCAAATATGTGAATCTCTAATGCAGTGCAAATAAGTTTTTAATGCTCTGTGTGTGATTATAAAGTGCTGAGTTAATGTATATTAGGCTCTGTTTATACATAGAAAACACATCCATGACAATGTTTTGCTGTTGTGGAAAACCACACCAATATATTTATTACTGCTGGTCACTTGTTTTCATGTATATACAGGCAGATTCTCAGAAATCCTTTATGCTGTGCTATTTCTTGAAAAAAACCTGAACTCTCATTTAAAAAAAGAATCCTAAACTACCTGCCTTTCTCCCCACACCTCTTGCTCCGTTCCCCCAGCATTATAATAAATCTGAATAATAGGAATAATCAGATTTTATTTTAAAATAAATTCCTGGGGATTTGCTACAGATAGAAGTGAAAATTTGTCACACAGGTTTATAATTTAGGCCTGGAGTAATTGGTGCAGGATTGTTCCCTTACATATGATTTTTTTAAAAAAAGGAAAACTGATATAAAGCACAGCAAAGATTATGACAATAAAGCCATAGAAACTATGCTTTTAGTTAAGAGGAAAGGTAGGAGAAATAAACAAGTTGGGGCTGATTCATAATGGTGTCACTTCAATTTTATTCCAATATAATTCCATTGAAATCAAGGAAGCCACAGCAGCATATAACTTCAGTGATGAGTTTATGAATATATTAGAAAGATGATATAGACCATCAAGATTTTCAAAAGTGACTAGTACTTTGGTTTTTGGGGGCCTAACTTGAGACACCTTAAAGAAGTCTGACTTTCAAAGTGGGGGTGCTCAGCACTTTGTAAAATCAGGACTCCCTAAGGTATCTCAAATTGGGCACTCAAAAGTTGAGGCACCTAAAGTCACTTATCAGTTTTGAAAATCTTGGCCTCTATAATAAATGTAATCTGATCTATTATACAGTATCTATGTAAAGTGACAATATACTGACCACATAGCTGTCAGCTTGTGACCAATACAGTTTTCCAGGTCGGATCTAAAGTACATCATTGTAATTACTTTAAATGAAGTTTAAACATGTAGGAAAGAAAACTATATTGGTTTTAACTTTTTAGAACTTAATGGTTTATAGTCTGACAAACTATAGTGATTTGTGTTTTATGGACTTCCACTCACTTCAGTGGGCTTTGTATCAGGTTTAATATTGCCTTGGTGAATGTTCTTATTTTTCCCAGTCATTTACAGTATTACTGTTGCTCAGCCTTTAATGTAGACTACTCTTAAGGTGCATGGTAGGTCTCAACTTTTCATGGTAATTTCCTTTAAGAGGTTCAAGAGTGTATTTTCTAGATACATGCCAACTACTTCTAGCAGCAAAGAATAACAGCTATTTTGGTGTGTTGCAGTCTGATAACAGCTGGCATTTAACTTAATTACTATATCCAAAACATTTTATCCATCAAATTTTGAGCCTCTTCCAAGAAAAAATTATTTTTCTCTCATCTTGTCTTGTCACTCCTAATTTTAATAGTCACAACTCATTTAATTTTCTTTCGTATATCTTTGCACAACAGTGAGTGAATCATCTGAAATCATGGCAAAATGACATAGGGTTGTTGACAGGGATGTGACTGGGAGAGGGACAGAATTTAAAAGGTATATACATTATAGAGGATGGGACACAGTAGAAGACCTTTTCCAAAATCCAAGAAGAAGTGTTCTTGCATATAAATGGGGTTCGTTCAAAAACATGATCTGGCAGAAATAGCAAGAAATGAGAGGCATTGAACTCTTGTACTAGATAACCTAGAAATTACACTTCTGATGCTTTAATAATTTTGTGTGGGAATATATAACATTGCAGAAAACCCTTTTTTCTCCAGCTGAATTTAGCAATTATATTGTGCTTTTCATAAATAGATCTTAAAGCGTTCTACAGAGAATGGTAAGCATCATAGGTCACATCCAGTGCCCATGGAACTCAAAGATTCCTATTGAGTTCAGTTGGCCTTGGATCAGGCCCTATTTTACAGATAGGAATAATTTCCAAAAGTTACACAGTGAGTTTTTGGTAGAGACAAGATTAAAACAGGAGTTTTTGGTAGACACCTAGAATCATACTTTGTTCACTAGACAACAACTTCACTTACTATATATTGCAAATCCACTGAATTTAAGATAATTTGAGAAAGGTTTTATAAGGGGGAAGGAGCTAACATATATAATAGTCTAAACTTAGTTTTTAAGAAAACACAAAATCCTTTGATTTTTTTAGGGTGGAACAATAGAGCTGTGACCATGTAAAAGTTTTGTTTTTAAAGAAATAGCAACATAAATAAATTAGTTTACCATCTGAGATAATGGTTTTGCTAGTTGTATCGAGAGGCTCTGTATCTCAATTTTAATAATGTGTAATTTATTGTCTGTTTGGCTTTCTGTTTCTGATATAAAGAGGAGAGAATCACCTGTAAATGCAGCAAGGCATTCCATACTACTTTCTCTATTTTTCAGCCTCTGGGACCAAGGTCTTAGAGACAGCTAAACTGTAATTTATCCAAAGCTTGGACATATCAAGACCCGTATCTAAAGAGCAAGATTATATATTGAAAAATCCTGACTTAGTTAGTAAAACTGAAAACATTCATTAATTAGAAGTCATAATTGCAATTACATGGTAAAATTAATTTATCATGAAAATAATCCTATCAGTTTCCTTTTTTGGAAAAATGGAAGCAAATGATTTTAGGAACTCGTATTGCTTAAGGCTGATATTACAGTGATACTGATTCAGAGTGAATGAAGAAATCAGTGATTCAGAGTGAATGAAGAAATTTTCAAGATCTGAAATTCTGGGACGGCAGCAGTGATAGCTCATATATTGTATGAGTTTCACCTGAGCTGTAATTTTATGTGTGTGTCTGTGTATATATACACAGACACACACACACATAAAATGAAACTCATACAATATATGAACTAATACAATATACACACATACATGCACACAAATGCATAAAAGGAAAGTGAAACCCATACACTTAAAAAGTAAATTGAAGATAACAGCACATAATTCATAGCAAAATGCATGTAATATAGCAAATATGTCACAGTATTTGTAACTCAAAATGCCTTTCCTGCCCTCAGGCTATTTAGATTTCCTTGATATTCAAATCTTAATGTACATTAAAAGGCATTTAAGGAGGTCCACCATGCTGGGCCTCAGGCGCACTTAGCAAGTAGAGCTCTTTAGGGACATCACTTTATATATACATTTGCAAAGATGTTACAGACATGAGCATATCCTTTGATGACATCATAACTGTGAAATATGACTTTATTTTACTCACCAGCAGTCACTAGATGTTTGCTTTATCTATTACATTTGGACAGTATGTGTGTGTATAAATAAAGAATATTTAATACTGTAGCTAACTGCAGTAATCTGACATGGTTAGCTGGGATTGGATTGCACTTTGTACTTCATGTGATGCATTCAGTGATACTATTTTCAAAGTAAGGTACACCAAACATGACTAAGTGTACCACAATCTGGCCCTAGATGATATGCTGATAGGCACTGTAGAAACAGCTGGATAGATAAACCACCAAATTCAGGAATTACTTAGGATATACACTGGTGTAATTGAGAGCAGGATTTCATAGATTTTTAACCTATGTAGCTATTTTAAATTTATACAGTGTCTGTTAAGCCATAAGGATCTCAAAGCATGTAATAAACATACATGGGTGAAACTCTGGCCTTACTGAAGTCAGTGGATTTTACCTACATGTATCCATTAATGATGTAATATAAATACGCATAATAGCACTGAAAGACCTTTGTAGGGGGAAAGAAACATTTGGCCAAGGTCATTATGGTAGTTTGCAATGTCTGCACTCAGCAGCCAGGACCTTGTTTGTTAAGAGGGAAATTTTCAAAGGCACACAGGGATGTTACGTGTCCAGTTCCTACTGATAGTCAGTGGGAGTTGGGCACCTAACATTCCTTTGTTCCTCTGAAAATTTCCTAAATTGCTATTCAAAATTATTAAGATCAGTTTTTACTGTGAAAGGACAAATCAAACCTCTTGCCAATAAGATGTGAACCCATATTTCCAGGTTGGCCAAGCATTTACAGCTTTGAAGCTTGGTTCACTACCCATTTTCTTCAGTTAAAAAGCATGTCCTGTTTTCTTGTTAAATAAAGGTCTTGGTCTTTTAGTCTCCAATCCCAGAAAGCATAGACATGTTTAATTTTATGCATGTGAGCACAGGGGTAAGTGTGTGTAGGACTGGGGCCTTGGTCATAAATTCTTCTGAGCAAGGGCTGACTTTATCCTTGTGTCTTCTACTGCACTGAATAAGTTGTCAGGAAATTAATAGGTCCTGAATTCTAAAATATGCTAAAGCCCGTTTCTGCTGCTCTGGCAAAGTAAAGTGGCCTGAAAGTAAATGTAAATTACTTTAGTGCAGTGGAGAATTCAGACTATAATGATTAAGGAATTCAGATGGCATTATAACTTCTTGAGCTTCCTTCTTTTTGTTTGCAGTGTCATCAGGATCTTGATTGCTGCATAGATTTACTTGATTTTCTTGGTCTGTATTTCATATAAATAAATGCTATTGCAATATTATATTATTAATAAGTTTTTGTTAATATTTAATGCCTCTCTGCCCTCATTCATATGCTTTTTTTTAAAGGATGCTGTTTGTTAACCTAAGAAGTATTGAAAAGTAGAAGATTAAATTTAAAAACAATCTACAAGGCTTAAATGTAATTTTACAATAGCTGTGAATAGTTTATTGTGGACAGTGGGATTGTCACATCAGAAGTAACACAGTTAATTATTGTACAAATGAAATGAACATGATCTAGTTCAGTTAGATCTGCAGTCCTGTTGGTTTTCTTGGGTTAAAGAAAACCATTCATATTTCATGACAGTGATTATAGCTCAGAAATATAACCCTGTGATGGTATACACATGAGATATGACCTTATTTCATTGGGTGGTGGTAAGATTTTTGCTATAACTGTTATTTATGTATGTGAATATGAATGTAAATGTTATGAATAGTGACTGGTTTGGAGGGAGGAAGTGATAAAATATTGCCCAAAGGATAGAAAATGATTGTCCAAAACCTTCCTGAGGGCAAGTGCACTACTTAATATTTGTTTTATTATCTTTTACTTTTTCTTTCAAGAAAAGTGCCATAAATTTGACTGGGTTGCTTTTTGAAACAGGCTGTGTGTGAAGCAGCAGTGGCTCTTTAGGTTTTGAAATAAAAGTGCATCTGATAATGTGCAGCAATCTACAACCTATTCTGTTTTTAATTATGAGTTAATTTTCCAGGCAGTATGATAGAATCCTGAGTGGTAAAATAGATCAGCTGGTGCTGTTCCACTCATTGTTCTGGAAGAGTGTTAGGTAGTTATTGCTGGATCAGCATCAGGTGACCAATTTTAATTGTATGCTAATGGCTGAGCGGAGTTAAAGAAAAATGCTCTATTTAATTTCATATTCTCTCTGTCCAGATTTAATCCTTTTAATTTTGGCCCAGGCAGCTCATGTTTTTCTTTAACTTTAATTTTTCTCCACTGTCTCTCTTTCCTGTACAAACCTCCTTCCCTACCTTCCCCTTGATTTCCCCTCCTCCATCTCTACAGTACTTTTATGAAGAAAACAGAGACAAAATTAGGCCTGTGTCTGCTAGTTTTAGCCAGGTAACCCTTATTCAGGTAAGTGGTCCCATTAAAGCCATAGAACTACTGATCTGAGTAACGGTTACTTATGTAATTAAGGCTTGCAGGATCTGGCCTTAGATTTGTTCTCTTTTGTAAAGTTGGTCTAACATTACTCACTCACTCCATTTTTTTCACTACCCTTTTTGTTACACTTGAATCTCAGTTCACACACAGTAACAGCAGAAGAAACACAGTCTGGTGTTCTTACTGGAACGAATACCTCTACGGTTCATTTGCTTCCATCACGTGATTCACACAAAATCCAGGTGACAAAGAGCTAGTTTCCCAGATTTGCTAGATTATATATTACATACAATTATCACTTCCCTAATCAAGTCTGTTTTATTCCTGCCTCTTCTTGTTCATTCTCTTTCCTCTGATCTTTCATGTTCTCTTACCATCTCCTTTATGTTCTTATTCCAACTTCATCCACTGCCTTCTTTTTACTCTGCTCTGTATTCCCTTTCCTCTTTTCACACCTTCTGCTTCCTTCAGGCCCATTAAAGTTTTTTTTTTTTAATGTGGTCACACTGGCCTCCTTTGCCCTTGAGTACCCTTTACTCATAGAGCATATGGGATTTCTCATTATATATCCAAACTGTACCCTTCCAATGTTTCCAGTTTGGATGGATACAATTTTTCCTCAGGTTTCAGAGTAGCAGCCATGTTAGTCTGTATCTGCAAAAAGAAAAGGAGTACTTGTGGCACCTTAGAGACTAACAAATTTATTTGAGCATAAGCTTTTGTGAGCTACAGCTCTCTTCATCGGATGCATGACATGACATGCATCCGATGAAGTGAGCTGTAGGTCACGAAAGCTTATGCTCAAATAAACTTTTCCTCAGGAATTTTTTGAGGAATTTGTAGCAAGAAAAGCGCATGCAGCTGCTGGTCTGTTTTTGCTGTATTTGCCAAGAATCGGAACATCTGTTGGTGCTCATTCTGCTGTTCCCTCTGCTATCGGAATACACACACATGCACACCTCAATTTAATAAAAACACCACAGAGAAAAATGAATGTTATGAAACTGGAAGGAAGTTTGCAGCAAACAGTGGATTATACTGGTGTTATATAGCTATCTCCTCAAAAGTTAGCAAATGCACAAGACCTTTTGCAGTTTTCAATTTGAAAGAAAATGATTTCATTAGAAAAAGAAACCATCAGTCTGGATGCTGGAGAATGCCGGAGCCTGATGAAACCAGCTGAAGAGACAAACTGAGTGTACAGATGCAGATTAGGCTTCAGAAGATGAGGGTGTAAAAGGGATTTAATGGTAGGATGGATTATAGAAATCCTTGTAACAATGTTAAATAATTATAGTTCCAGCCGAGATCAAAGCAGTGCTGATTGAACCCCCTCAAGCTGTTAACACGGAGTATCGTGAAGAAGAAAAAAACCCTCTGAGATTGGTCAGACTATGCTGACAGTGTCCTCTGATCTGTAGAAGTTCCAGCTGTATTGAAGGTACAAGTTGTGAGGGGAAGAACAGATGGAAGGAAGAACTTGTCAGGCTGAGTAGCGTATATAGGGATTTCTTTTTCTGGGGGAGGATATTAAAATTAAGTTTGGGGGCTGTTTGCACACTGAGTGAAATTGCTATAAATTTGTACCCAAATGGCCTCTTTCCATATAGAAAAATATTAGATTTGTTTAGCAGAACTCTGGCCTTTTAACAGAAAATGATTGGGCTCTTTTCTTTTCCTCCTTTTAAACTACAGGTCACATATGCATACTGCCAGAAACACCAATTGGTAGTGATAACTGGATACATTTCTTTGTGGCAGTGGCATTTACCCATAAGCAGGGAGAGTAGCTGATATGCTCATTCAGCAGTATTAAACATATATTCTTTGAGTTCTGGTCCCTTGTATTCCACTGTGGATACAGGAGCACTGCATGCACCTGAGACCAGCGAATTCTTGCAAGCAGTGTCTGGTGTCTGTGCTTGTGCCCCTGCTCTCCTCATGCTCTTCACTGAGGATTTAAGGGACAGGGTCGACCAACTGTCTCTTCAGTTTCTTCTTCCCAAAGTTAATCAATTTTACCTTTAGTGTTAATAGTTCTGTTAGTGTAGTTAGTGGACAGTTAGATTCTGCACCATGGGGAATCCCTCCTGCTTCCTGGTATGAGAATTAGAGTATGCCCATAATACTGGGATTACTGCCTTGGGGAAGCGTATATCTCCACCAGGTGCAGTATCTGGCGCTCCTTTCCTAGCCAGACCCGACAGGTGCAGGAATTCTGACTTAACAGGATCTTATGGAGAAAACTACGAGGCCCCAATCAGACCCATGCCAGAGTCATAAAGGAGCATGCCTGATTCAAGAGCACTCTCGTAAGGACAAGAACAGATCCCCTATAAGTCCATTCCAGAAAGGATTGAATCATAGAATCATAGAATATCAGGGTTGGAAGGGACCTCAGGAGGTCATCTAGTCCAACCCCCTGCTCAAAGCAGGACCAATCCCCAACTAAATCATCCTAGCCAGGGCTTTGTCAAGCCTGACCTTAAAAACTTCTAAGGAAGGAGATTCCACCACCTCCCTAGGTAACGCATTCCAGTGCTTCACCACCCTCCTAGTGAAAAAGTTTCTCCTAATATCCAACCTAAACCTCTCCCACTGCAGCTTGAGACCATTACTCCTTGTTCTGTCATCTGCTACCACTGAGAACAGTCTAGATCCATCCTCTTTGGAACCCCCTTTCAGGCAGCTATCAAATCCCCTCTCATTCTTCTCTTCCACAGACTAAACAATCCCAGTTCCCTCAGCCTCTCCTCATAAGTCATGTGTTCCAGTCTCCTAATCATTTTTGTTGCCCTCCATTGGACTCTTTCCAATTTTTCCACATCCTTCTTGTAGTGTGGGGCCCAAAACTGGACACAGTACTCCAGATGAGGCCAATGTCAAATAGAGGGGAACGATCACGTCCCTCAGTCTGCTGGCAGTGCCTCTACTTATATATCACAAAATGCCATTGGCCTTCTTGGCAACAAGGACACACTGTTGACTCATATCCAGCTTCTTGTCCACTGTAACCCCTAGGTCCTTTTCTGCAGAACTGCTGCCTAGCCATTCAGTCCCCAGCCTGTAGCAGTGCATGGGATTCTTCCGTCCCAAGTGCAGGACTCTGCACTTGTCCTTGTTGAACCTCATCAGATTTCTTTTGGCCCAATCCTCTAATTTGTCTAGGGCTCTCTGTATCCTATCCCTACCCTCCAGCGTATCTACCTCTCCTCCTAGTTTAGTGTCATCTGAAAACTTGCTGAGGGTGCAATCCACACCATCCTCCAGATCATTTATGAAGATATTGAACAAAACCGGCCCGAGGACTGACCCTTGGGGCACTCCACTTGATACCGGCTGCCAACTAGATATGGAGCCATTGATCACTACCCGTTGAGCCCAACAATCTAGCCAATTTTCTATCCACCTTATAGTCCATTCATCCAGCCCATCCTTCTTTAACTTGCTGGCAAGAATACTGTGGGAGACCGTGTCAAAAGCTTTGCTAAAGTCAAGGAACAACACGTCCACTGTTTTCCCCTCATCCACAGAACCAGTTATGTCATCATAGAAGGCAATTAGATTAGTCAGGCATGACTTGCCCTTGGTGAATCCATGCTGACTGTTCCTGATCACTTTTCTCTCCTCTAAGTGCTTCAGAATTGATTCCTTGAGGACCTGCTCCATGATTTTTCCAGGGACTGAGGTGAGGCTGACTGGCCTGTAGTTCCCAGGATCCTCCTTCTTCCCTTTTTTAAAGATGGGCACTACATTAGCCTTTTTCAAGTCGTCCGGGACTTCCCCCGATCACCATGAGTTTTCAAAGATAATGGCCAATGGCTCTGCAATCACATCTGCCAACTCCTTTAGCACTGTCGGATGCAGCGCATCTGGCCCCGTGGACTTGTGCTTGTCCAGCTTTTCTAAATAGTCCTGAACCAATTCTTTCTCCACAGAGGGCTGGTCACTTCCTCCCCTCCTTTGGGGGGGGAGGGATAGCTCAGTGGTTTGAGCATTGGCCTGCTAAACCCAGGGTTGTGAGTTCAATCCTTGAGGCGGCCATTTAGGGATCTGAGGCAAAAAAAAATTGGGGATTGGTCCTGCTTTGAGCAGGGAGTTGGACTAGATGACCTCCTGAGGTCCCTTCCAGCCCTGATATTCTATGATTCACAGATTCTATGCTATGAGCAACCTGATAGACCAGGTTACATGCAAGCCTCAAACACAAGTTAGGATTTACTTTTTTCTCCTGCACCACATGACATCATGTACATACATCATGCCATTCTTCAGATTCCACTTCTGTTGCCTGCAACCTTGACTCTGAACAGTATGTAAACCAAGCAAACACAGTGTGACAACACCGTAGTGACAGTTCCTGCAAGGATGAGGGCCTCACTGATTTTGTTTAAAGATCCTGGACAAATGTGTGTGATGTTCCTTTCCTATCCTGCCACATTTGACAAGACAATAATTACAGAAGCCTCCCTGCTAGCCTTAGGTGCTCACATGGACCGTCACATGGCACAGGGCTCTTGGACACCCCGAGAGACTAGAATTCCTAGATTCCAAAGCCAGAAGGGACCATTGTGATGATCTAGTCTAACCTCATGTATAACACAGGCCACAGAACTTCCCCAAACTAATTCCTTGAGTAGATCTTTTAGAAAAAACATCCAATCTTGATCTAAAAATTCTGAGCAATGGAGAATCCACCATGACCCTTGGTAAATTCATCTAATGATTAATTACTTTTCTCCTGGAGGAATTCTGTGCCACTGTGCATGTGCAGAACTTATGTCCCCTGTAGATTTTTTTGCTTCCCCGCAGAAAAATGACTTTCTGATAGAGAAGCAAAGGGAAGCCACAAGAGCGGTCATGCGACCCTCCACAGCAGTATGTTTTGGGTGCCAGGGAAGCCGGCAGAGAGGTAAATCACTGTGGGGCAGGGGCGGGACTGGAGAAGGAGAAGACCAGGCTGGTGGCTCCTTCCTTGAGCTGGGCTCAGCTGCTTGTCCCGGCTGGGCTGGAGAGGGCAGGACTTCCTCTTCCCCTGCACGGCATCTGGGGCCAGGTCACCCCTGCATGGCATCCGGAGCCAGGTCAGATCCATGACCAGATTTCTCCTCCAGCTGTAGGAAGGTCTGCAAACTCTTCACCCCCCTCCCCTGCTTCCTGCACCCATTGCTCCTCAGCTGCAGGGCGAGGGGTCACTGTACAGGGAGCTACTCCCCCATCTGCCCAACCCCTGTCATCCAGACATCCCCATACCCAGACCCTCCTGCCGAACCTCACCCCCTGCACCCAGAACCCCCCCAACAAGCCCCACTCCCCTTGCAACAGGACCATCCTGATGAGCCACCCACACCCAGATCCCCACCCTACCGAGCCCCAACCAGCTGCACCTGGATCCCCACCCCACTGAGCCCCACTCCCCCAGCATCTGGACCCCCCACTGATCCCCCATACCCACACCCCCCTGCCGAGCTCTATCCCCCCCACACCCAGATCCCCCTGCTGAGCCCGAATCATCTGGACCCTCCTGCAGAGTCCCATTACCGTGGCACCCAGAACCCGCCATCCAAACCCCTGTGCATCCAAATCCCCCCCGCACCCAGATCGCCCACTGAGCTGCCCACACCCAGATTGCCCCACACAGAACCCTCTTAATCCACACCTAGATCCCTCCACTCTTGGATCCTGCCTTGTTGAACCTGCCTGCCCACACCTGGTGCACCTGGCATGGAAGGGCAGGGCCATGGGGTGTTTCTGGGGCAGGCCTGCTCCTTTTGCTGGGTCAGGGTTGGGTGCAGCCTCACTGCTGAGTCCGTGTCCCAGAAGGGGGAGCTGCACAGTGATCTCCCATCTCTGTGCAGCCAGTGGCCTGTGCTCCCCAGTGCCATGCTGGGGTATCTACATTTATTTGACAAATAAAATTTACAGAATTTTAAAATATTGTGTGTAGAATTTTTATTTTTTTTTGGTGCAGAATTTTTAATTTTTGGTGCAGAATGCCCTCAGGAGTATTACTTTCACTATTATAAGTTATGCCTTATTTACAGTCTGAATTTGTGTTGCATCAACTTCCAGTCATTGGATCATGTTATACGTTCCCTGCTAAATTGAAGAGCCTATTATTAAATATTTGTTCACCATGTAGATACTTACAGACTGTAATCAAGTCACCCCTTAACCTTTTCTTTGTTAAGCTAAATAAATTGAGCTTGTTGAGTCTATCACTATAAGGCATGTTTTCTAATTCTTTAATCATTCTTGTGGCTGTGCTCTGAATCCTCTCCACTTTATCGACATCCTTCTCAAATTATGGGCACCGGAACTGGACACAAGTAGTTGCCCCAGTGCCCAATATAGAAATAAAATAACTTCTACTCCTACTCGAGAGTCCCCTGTTTATGCATTCAAGGATTGCATTAGTCCTACTGGCCACAGCGTCACACTGGGAACTCATGGTCAGCTGATTATTCGCCCTTACCGCCAAATCTTTTTCAGTCGCTGCTCCCCAGTATAAAGTATCCCACCTGTAAGTAATGACCTACGTTCTTTTTTCCTAGATGTATATGTTTATATTTAGCCGTATTAAAATGCATATTGTTTGCTTGTGCCCAGTTGACCAAGTAATCCATATCGCTCTGAAACAGTGATTTGTCGTCTTCATTAATTACCATTCCCCTGATTTTTGTGTCATCTGCAAACTTCATCAGTGATGATTTTATGTTTTCTTCCAGATCATTGATAAAAATGCTACATTGTATAGGACTAAGAACCAATCCCTGTGGTACCCACTGGAAAACACATACACACAATGACAATTCTCCATTTACAGTTACATTTTTAGACCTATCTGTTAGCCAATTTTTAAGCTGTTTAATATGTGTCATGTTAATTTTATATTGTTCTAGTTTTTTTAATCAAAATGTGCAGCACCAGGTCAAACTCATTATGGAAGTCTAAGTCTATGCACATCAATCTTCAAGTACTCTGGGCAGTCTGAGAGGCTTGCAGAGCATTTCTACCATTCATCCAGTCTTGCCATATACCCATAATGTTGAACAATATAACAGACTTATTCTACATAAACAAGCAGGGAGGAGTATCATCCAGCTCAGCACTCTGTGTATATAAGCAGTCACTTTATGGAACTAGTGTATCAAGAACCATATCACCTTATCAGGAGTGTACCTTCCAGGAACCCAGAATTAGTTGGCAGACAGCATAAGCAGGCTTTTTGACATCAATTATGAGAGTTTCATGATTCAGTAGTGAACAGCATTTTCACTTAGTCAGGAACCCACACTTGGGAGTTTGTCTCCCAGGTAAACAGGAAATACAACATAAACTGCATGGGGGAACTTGGAGAAAGCTTTCAGAGGCGATACTCTCCTACTGCCTTGGACAGATCACTTGAGCTATGCCTTCTGTACCATCCTGCTACTTCCTCAGATTCTACAGAAGATATGACAGGACAGTGCACGAGTCATCCCCATTGCCACCAAATGGTCCAGGCAATTCTGGTTCCCCTCTCTCCCACTTCAGCTCACTCACTCAGGATTCATGCAGTTATTGGTTTCCTCTCTCTCGATTACATTAAGCTCTCTGACGAGATAAAAGGTGCAATACTGCAAATGGGTATAGTGCACATTGCCTACTTCCACTTCCCCTTTACATTTAATGCCCTCTCACATACATGCATGCTCCCAAAAAATCCATGATTCCTAACCACAGACCTCTGTTCAGAAAGGTACTTAAATCTGTGGTCAACTTTAAGCATGTGAGTAATATCATTGAAGTCAATGGGGATGAGCTGAATCAGAACCATGTTCTTAAAGAAGAGGGGATTTTGGGATTGGGAACATGCTGAGTCAACTCCTTCTTATCCTTGACTTCAGGGTTTTGTGTGCTTGTGTGCAGTGGAAGAGAGTATAGGACTCTTACACTGTAAGCAGTAGCATCCTTCTTCTTCTCTTCTTCCTGGTGTGAAAAGACAAACTATTGCTACCTGACAGTGAATTTGAAATCAGATAACAGACTCTCCTGATAATCTCTGGATCCAATGTCTGCTTTAAATTTGTTAAACAATAGTCTACATACTGTGTAAAGTGGTGGTGGGCAACCTGCGGCCCGTCAGGGTAATCCGCTGGTGGCCCACGGGACAGTTTGTTTACATTTGCATGGCCGCCCGCAGCTCCCAGTGGCTGCTGTTAGCCATTCTTGCCAATGGGAGCTGCAGGAAACGGCAGCCAGCACGTCCCTGCGACCCGTGCTGCTTCCGCAGCTCCTATTGGCTGGGAACTGCGAACCGCAGCCACTGGGAGCTGTGGCGGCTGTCCAAATGTAAACAAACTATGTCACGGCCCACCAGCTGATTACCCTGACGGGCCACAGGTTGCCCTTCACTGTTGTAAAGTCTCCATAGTAAAAACCATCAGTGCAGTCTCAGAGATGTATCTTAATATACATACATGACCTGAATGTCTGGTGTTCTTTTATTTTATTAAAAGAAAAAAGTACGTAATTAGACTTTAGAAAGGACAAAACCACTTGAAAATATTTATACATTGACACAGCTGTTTCCTAGTCATCTACAGGTTAACTGATACTATTCAAAGCTAGAATAATGTTGTTCAGTTAACTTCCTGCCTTTTGCTTACATTATGTTTCCAATATGAATGATTCTTCATTTAAATTAACGTAAAACATTCACATAAATGAGGCAAAAATAATCTGCATCTCTATTTCCAGTCCTATGTACATGCAATGTAATGCACTGAATTTCTAAATAATTGGGCAGTTAAAGATTTAACTCTTGTTAACTCTTGTTGCCCAGCTTAGGTTGGATAGGCTCCCAAGCACTCACATGGCTCTGCTGCATTGCACAGGATATATGGTGGTTTTACAACGGTGTTTTAGTTTTAATTGATGTATGTTAAATTATGATGGTACATTTGATAGACCATTAGAAAGGAACCAAAATATGCACTAATGCTGAGTGCTGAGCTATGGTGCAGTTTTTAATGGCTGGTGCTGCTGGGTAGTAAGCAGAATCTGTGCATTTACCCCTTTACAAATGTCAAACTCGATTTGTATGTTCCAGCTTCAGAACATAATTGTGCAAGAATGTGGAACTATTTAGAAGCACTAACTTCTTTGCTGTCATGAGGAACTATTACAAAAGAATAGTTCTATGGGTTTTCACCAGTTCAAAATTCAAGGCTAAATTCAGGCCACCTCATATATGTGAGAAACAAGCCAGACAGGGCACGACAGTTGTGCCTAACTCTTCTTTTCCTCAGTGAACACAGAATTCATATTTTACAAGCACGTTTCATGGCTTGAACTGCAGAGGGAGCATTTCAGGGTGAAATCTAGGGTCAAGTGTTTAGTGTGGAAGGTCCATGAACCAGCACTCCAAATTTCTCCTGCACTGATTGGTAATCTGATTGAGGACACCTTGCCTGAGGCTACAAATGAGTGAAAACATGGACCCAAATTAGTGTTTCTGTATCTAAAAATCAAATTGAAACTGAAGCTCTTTCTTAGGGATCTGATTTTTCAACTTCTAGACTTTTACATTTGTGAATTAAAAATTTGCTTGTTGACAGTCATGTGTCTGCACTTCTCAGAGGCAACGCTTGTGCTCACATCTGAAAAAAACTAGCGTCTTTTGTGTGTACAGGTGTTATAATTTGCATCCACAAAAGCCGTTGAGACAGATGGGTTTTGTAGGTGCAGGTGACCAGTTGTTAAAATTGTTGATGTGCACATGCAGATGTTTGCGCATACAAAATACAGGAGCAAGTGTGTGTATTCAGAATTTTGCACATGCAATACTAGGGGCCATGCTGGAATTTTCCACCCTCTCTGTTAGTTTTCAGTATTAGATAAATAATACTTAAGGCCTTACTTGAATCGCAGGATGATTGTCAAATAATTGTGGCTGAGTTGCGGACAAGACATGGAAAATCACGGATGAGCAATAAAGGACCTTTATTATTTGCAGTAATTTGGAAAAGCTGACAGTGGGAGACCTGCTGTGCGAGGGGCTGACAGTTGGGCTCCCGCTATGAAAATTGCGTTGGAAGCCTAATATTGTGGGATCCACAATTTCTGCAGTATCACAAATTAAGTAGGGCCTTAATAATACTGAAATTATCCATCTTACGTATATGTGTAAAGGAAAGAGTCAGAATTGGTCAACTATGTATTATCCATTATATAATGCCAAGAGGTTCTTCTTTGGTTGAAGTGGTAGTTGTATGTATTTAAATGATATAATGAGAGAATCGGGGACACATCCTCTGTGGGTATAAAATGGCATAGCTGAAGATCTGGTCCTCTAGGCTGATGTAAAGTTTTGAATGGCCATACTGTGGAGTATAATGACAACTGTGAAATCCTAGATGGCTGCAGATTTGTTACAGTACTTAGCATATATATGATTCTTTTAATCTTCATAATGCTGTACTGTATTAATAATAAATCTATATAAAATAGTTTTAAACTAGAAGAAATCACTAGCCCCTCTTTCTTTCCACAAAAATCTAAGGACCAAAGTCATGCACAGCAGCGTTGTGGATGGCTGTGGTTTGTTTCTCTCAAGTGTGGTCTTGTTGTCACTGGAAAGTTAATCCAAGTTATAACTTGAGTCCTGTCCACACACACAAACCCTGAGTGCAAGTGTGATGGTGCTTTTAACTCAAGCTGGCTGGCTAGTAAGGGGGCACAGGCTAAAGCCTGAGTTAGCTGCTAACACATCCCCTCTGCAGTGTGGATGCAAGCTGGCTCCATTCAAATGCCATTAGTTCTCCAATTCTCTGGGAAAGAATTCATGAGTAGCTAAGTTTTTGCAATGCGAAGAACCATGGGATATGTTACCAGAAGTCTTAGTGCCACACATTAGTGAGTGCAGCGGTAGTGTGGATGCAGCATCTCATGAATTATTTTGCAGTGTGGCCACTCTAACTCGAACTAGGCTAGTTTGAGAGAAGTAACTTCAGTATAGATAAGTAAAGTTAACGCTATAGTAAAGTACTCTGCAACAGCCTCTGTCCCTGCTGCCTCGCCTCCATATAGACAAAGGGTTTAGCTTAGATGAGAGGAGTCAGTGAAGCAGAATCTCTTTGTTGTAATCCCTTTAAGCCATTAGGGGCTAGATCCACAAAGGGGACTTAGGCTCAGTGTTGCAACGCCTAGCAAGGTGCCAAGTGGAACCCATAGGCCTGAGTTAGGTACTCAGACTCCCTATCCAATGCATAGAGTTAGGCACCAAAAAAAGGAATTCAGAAACATGAGTGGGGTGCTGCCTAAGCTAGCCAGTAGGAAATGCTGAGGAGAGGGGTGTGGTGTAAGCCCTGCCTCTCAGAGTTGAGTGTCAAACTCTGTCTCAGAGGTAGGTGCATCCCTCCACTTGGGATTCACAGCTCTGATCCCACTCCTAGAATTAAGCGCCTAAACCAGGTCAACCTTTTCTTGCAAAAGATTGATGATGGGTTCCCCTCATCCCCTTAAAAAAGCCCAGTGGTCTGAGCATACTGGGTTCAAATCCCTACCCTGCATTATTCAGGGACTTGAAACCAGGCTTTCCAACTGAGTTCCTTGACCACAGGACTATAGACTATTTAAATATTTTATATGCCATGAAATGGCTTTAACAGGAGAAACTGAAAGAGCACTGCTCCAGAATACCATCTCATCAAGTGATGAGGGTACTCACCTGCAAGGTGGGAGACTTGGCTTCAAGTCCTTGCTCTGAATCAGGTAGCTGTCTTGGGTGAGTGCTTTAACCATCGTGGTTTAAGTGGGGAGCACTCCTTCATTAGCAGTGCTTTATGTCATACCCAATCCAGTGGACATACTGTAAGGTGGCCTCTGAATACATCTACTGAATTGGGCCCGGCTGATGGGGGAAAGCCAAACTTGTAAATCCTGCTGGAGTTTAGGTGCTGAGCAGGACTTAAGAGGCTGTATATATACACACCGGGAGAACCTTAGGCACCATGAGAATTAGGCACCTCCAGGGTTAGGTGGCAGCTGAGTGGGGGTTTTGAGGATCTAAATTTTGGACATAGGTGCAGTCAGGCACCTAAATCCCTTTATGGACCTAGTCCAAGGAATTTAGGATTCTTTAAACGTCTTTAAATTATAGCTACTTAAAACAGCAGTAACATCCTCCGTCACGGTGGAGAGGGTTTAGATAATAGGGTCCTGGGTGCAATATATAACAATAGTGAGGAGTCAGGATGAGGGCTGGGACCTAGGTAGGCAAATTCTTGCAGTTCAGAAAGTGAAGGAACCATAAAATTCCTCTTTACAGATATCATGCTGCACTTTTTTTTTTTTTTTTTTTGCTACTTTACCATCTGGATCTGCTTTGCCATTGTCCCTTCTTTCAAGAGGGGGTGGAGGGTATGATATGGGAGAGTGTAAATTACTGTGGTGCTCTGGACATAACATTTCCCTTGAGCTAGGGTAAGGGGCCTTTTAACACAGAAAGGGAGAGCTTTGGCGCTTAGTGCCTAACAGAATAAACATCATTTAGCAGTTAGAACTGTGCATACTAATTATGGTGGGTGGATTTTGTTGGGTTAGTCTTGTTGCCCTCTGTTTTGTGGGTATGTATTGTAAATCAGCAGCAGCCTAGAGCCTACCCCAACAGCCTTAGCTCTCTGCTTGTTAAATTTGCTTTCCAGAACTGTAGCCCTCGGTGTGAAACAACCGGTGCGATAGCTACACTAACAGTGCAAGGATTTCTTTTTATGATTCAGAGGTCTTCACCATCTTGCTCAAAAAGAAAAAAATCCCTATATAAGCAAATAAAATGTGGATTGAATACAGTGTTCCTGATTTATCTAAAAACATTGGCTAAAAGTACTTCATTTCTTTTACTGCTGCCATAAAGTAATTTTACAGTTAGTAACATATAACTTACAGGAGTGACAAATTTGGTACTTAAAAATATTTAGGTTAAAAAAATCTGTCACTTCTAATAAGTCATTTTTAGAGTGTAATCACTTTAATTCTCTCCTCTAATTTTATCACCAGGAGACAAGCTTCGAGTAGAGTCCCATAACCTCTTACTGCTACTTATCGTTGTTATTCCTAGCCAGAATGACAGAGCTGGTATTTTGATTTGTTTGGAGTTATGGTTGATCTAGGTATTAAGGAACATTTTGGTAGCAGTTCTTAATATCCAGTGGCATAGATAGTAGATAAGCATCATTAATGTCAGGTTGCTGGAATTCATAAGGTTAACATAAAACAGTGAATTGTTTGAGAATTCAGTACAGAAGTCATGACTGACTTCTGTTTTACGTGGGTTGGAAAAACTGTGAGCAAGTAGTCATGACAGCATTGTACTAGTATGTTTATTGATTTAAAGAGATGTTTACAAGCTGGCAGGAGATAGATTACTTGAGCTGCACTCAATATATCCATTCTCTTAGATTAGTGAAATACAATATAATACAGCAAAGCTTTATTAAAATTGTAATTTTAACAGTGACATTAATTGAGATTTCAATGGCTAGTAGGAATAAGAGTACAATACACTGTCCCCGCTAGTATATAAGGGAATCAGTGGATGCCAGAAATGTTAAAGAGGGCCTATCTGACTTTTTTTCCCCAATAGGTTTTCATGCCTTAAACAACTATCCATTGTATGATTAGCGAAACCTTTCAATAAGCCATGCAGAGTTCTTAGGTGCAGAATTTAGTTGCAATATATTTTCACTGGTGGGATGCATTAATTTTACTAATAATTAAAATTTTCATTGTGAATTTTTTTCCAAGAACAAGTGTGCAAAGAAAAACAGGCTATTAGTATACTCTAGAGAGAGGCTTACAACAAGATCTATATTAAAAGCACAATTTTCTGGAGGAAAACTCTCCTGACACATATTTGAAGAATGCCCGTTTTTCTAAATGCTTAGTTTTAAGCATGTGCTTAAGTGCTCTCCCGAATAATGATGATTCCCTTAATCAGTGCCTCAGCCAGCACAGATACAGTTGTGGTTTTCACTGATAACAGTTCTATTCTTCTCACCTCGCTGTTAAATTATGGTGGAGGAAGTAGTGAAAATCTCAAGAAGAGACAAAAAAGGAGATAATACAGGCCAAATCCTGCTCCTGTTGTCTTCAATGGGAGTTGCCACCTTTTATCCAAATTTGTGCTGCCATGAATTATTTTCTTCCCGTGTTTCCCACAGAACAAGTTTAATGGATGCAAATTTACTAAATCTTTGAGGCAACATTTTTAATACTATCACTAATAAGTATTGCTGTGGCTGGAATATAGGGCTAGGAGTTATGCAAAGTGTTTGAAATATAATGAAATGCCAGATTGCTCCAGATTTTCCTATTAAATTGCAAATTCCAAAATGAATCAATTTTTGAGACAATAATCAGATTTTTAAAAAATGTTTAGTTTAAAAAACAAAACTTTTTGCTCAGTCTCTAGTGAAAATAGGGCATTTTTGGAGCAAAATGGACCTGTTTCTAAGTGCATCTGGGCAATATGAACCAATATTTAGTATTGAAATAATACAAAATCTTTGTGGTTGTATTTAAAAAATACAAATGTTTTGTGATCTGTAAATGTTTTTTAAGGAAATTAGGTGTTTTGTTGAATTTACAAATAACAGAGAATAAATTAACAAAAATTCTTTAATACTCTGCAAAAACAAAAGCTGAACTTTGCTCATCTGTAGTAGTGAGGATTACTGGTTCTAATTTCTGCTCTGCCACAGAGTCCTTGTATGATCGTGGGTAAGTCACATAAGTGAAAATTTCTAGTATTCTGTAATTCTGGATGCCTGATTTTTTGGGACCAGCTTGAGACTTCTAGGGCTTCATGTAAAGGCAGTGGGAATGGCAGGTGCCCATCATATCTGAAAATCTTGTTCCTAGATGTCTGAGCTTAGATGTCTAAATGGAGTAACCTTAAATTAGCGAATATCTTTGAAATGCCTGTATTTGTCATATTTTACCTCCTGCAAAATGGGTGTAGTAATACTTAGCTCCCAGTGACTGTGAGGTTTTGTAATTGAAATTTGTAACATGATTACTGTTTATTATTAAGGTAATAAAGCATCATCAGCATCAGACAATGTGCAAGTCATAGGGGTATGTGAATTAGCCATCTTCATTCCTTTTATATCTCACTGGAGCTATTGTCAGTTAAAACAAAACCAGGGGACCGATCTTGAGATGAAAGCAATAAATTGGTTTGATGTTGATGCTGTGATAATATGGTCTTTATAGAGCTCAAATATGTAAAGTGAAGCTTGATTTCAAAAGTCTCTACAAGTGGCTTAGACAGATGCTTTCTGGAATGACATCCAAGGAGCAACTATTATGTCACTGATATAGTTCACAATGCAGTCTACTTTTGTGCATATTGGATGCTATGTGATTATGCTAGCCTCATTTTCTCTCAGAGCTGCACTTATTATGTTGCATAAATTATGGCACCACAATGGCTATGAGTCACTTGCATGCCCATTTATGCACCAAATAGTATGATAGGTACCAATGAGCTGGGTCAGTTATTACAGTTGCTCAGTTTGACTAATGTGAATTGTAAGCTCAAGCTTCTTGTTGTATGAAAAAACTCCTAAAGTTTAAGAGTGCTATTTGGAGATTTGCATATGAGGACACTGCATTCTCTCAGATTCTTATATGTTTTTGCAAAGAAAAAAAATGTACTTAAAAGCACTGTTTTGATTTTTTCCCCCTCCATCATCTTCCTTCTCCTAGGGGTATTGTTTCAACTTGGCATCTGTGCTAACTCCTTGTGCATCAAAATGAGAATATACAGTGCATATTATCTGAACTGTCTTATCTGTATCTGTTGAGATTAATATTATTACCTTTGATACAGTAACTAGACTAATCTTAGGCTTGCCTCCCATAGACACTCTAGTAAAAAACCTATCAAACACAACTCTTTTACTGAATGTTGATTTATCCTTTTAGAGTAGTGGAAATAGGTCCATAAATAAAGCATGAATAGAGGCAAATTATAGATTTATAGACTATAAGGCCAGAAGGGGACATTGTGATAGTTTGTTCTCAACTTCTGCATAACACAGGTGTAGGAGTGCGTGGTTGTCCCTCACTGTCAGTCTCTGAGGGAGGCCCTGCCTCCTTGTTGTCATGCACCTGTAAGGGTGATCTTAACAGTGGGGAATTAGCTGCTTCTAGTGTCTAGGCCCTCAGGCCAGACAGAGCAGCAAAAGGGTCTATGAGCTCAGGCCCTCAGTCAGGGTGGGGCAGCAAACAGTTAGGGGTTCTGGCCTGCAATCAGGGCAGAGCAGCAAAAGGATCTATCGTCCTAGCTCTGGCAGCCAGTAGACTTGCACAGGCCTCCTGGTCTACTGTCAGGAAGCTGCCACCCCAGGGGTGGGGTGGTAGGGGGTAGGAGGACCTGGGCTCACCTGTCTTTACGGGGTCCCAGCCCAGGGCCCTAACAGTGGCAGAGTGTTTCACCACTGGAGTCAGTGTGGAGTCCAGCCTCAACACGCTGACCTATCTGTGAGCAGCCACGCAGCCAGACTACAGTTGGCTGTCCTTGGGCTATTTCCTACATCCCCGGTGTTTGGTATCTCTGGGCTGTGGGTATCTTCCATCTCCTCAGGGTTGGTGGTCAGCAACAGCCCCAGGAGCTCCTCGGTGTCTCATGCGGGTGGCAGCTCAGGGAACTCTGGCCAGTCCTCAGTACATTAGGGGTCCTCTGCAGGCTTCAGCAGGATGCATCTTCTCCTGTGGTGGCTCCCACCCTACTGAGCTGCGGGGCCTGCCTTTTATACTTTCGTTTCCTGTCCCACCCTTCCTCTTCCGGTGTGGTGGGCTGGGCTTACCTGGTTCTGCCCACCAGGGAGCAGGCGGTGGCTGTCTCTCGCTGTCCATCAACAAGAGAGGCCATGCTGCCTCACTACAACAGGCCATAGGATTTGCCTGAATTCCTGTTTGAATTAGAGCCTACCTTTTAGAAAAATGTCTCATTTTTATTTAAAAATGTCCAGAGATGGAGAATCGACCAAATTGGTAGGTAGGTTGCTCCAGTGGTTAAGTACCCTCATCGTTTAAGAGTTTGTGCCTTATTTTAAGTTTGAATTTGTCTAGCTTCAGCTTTAAGCTATAGGATCTTGTTATACCCTTATTTGATAGATTGAGGAGCCCTCAATTACCAAATTTCTGTCCCTATGTCAGGTTTCAGAGTAGCAGCCGTGTTAGTCTGTATTCGCAAAAAGAAAAGGAGTACTTGTGGCACCTTAGAGACTAACCAATTTATTTGAGCATAAGCTTTCATGAGCTACAGCTCACTTCATTGGATGCATAAAGTGTAAAATGCAGTGAGGATGTTTTATACTCACAGACCATGAAAAACTGGGTGTTTATCACTTCAAAAGGTTTTCTCTCCCCCCACCCCACTCTCCTGCTGGTAATAGCTTATCTAAAGTGATCTCTCTCCTTACAATGTGTATGATAATCAAGGTGGGCCATTTCCAGCACAAATCCGGGGTTTAACAAGAACGTCTGAGGAACAGTGGGGGGGGGGGTAGGAAAAAACAAGGAGAAATAGGTTACCTTGCATAATGACTTAGCCACTCCCAGTCTCTATTCAAGCCTAAGTTAATTGTATCCAATTTGCAAATGAATTCCAATTCAGCAGTCTCTCGCTGGAGTCTGGATTTGAAGTTTTTCCGTTGTAATATCACAACTTTCATGTCTGTAATCGCGTGACCAGAGAGATTGAAGTGTTCTTCGACTGGTTTATGAATGTTATAATTCTTGACATCTGATTTGTGTCCATTTATTCTTTTACGTAGAGACTGTCCAGTTTGACCAATGTACATGGCAGAGGGACATTGCTTGCACATGATGGCATATATCACATTGGTAGATGTTCAGGTGAATGAGCCTCTGATAGTGTGGCTGATGTGATTAGGCCCTATGATGGTGTCCCCTGAATAGATATGTGGACATAGTTGGCAACGGGCTTTGTTGCAAGGATAGGTTCCTGGGTTAGTGGTTCTGTTCTGTGGTATGTAGTTGCTGGTGAGTATTTGCTTCAGGTTGGGGGGCTGTCTGGAGGCAAGGACTGGCCTGTCTCCCAAGATTTGTGAGAATGATGGGTCGTCTTTCAGGATAGGTTGTAGATCCTTGATAATGCGTTGGAGTGGTTTTAGTTGGGGGCTGAAGGTGACGGCTAGTGGCGTTCTGTTATTTTCTTTGTTAGGCCTGTCCTGTAGTAGGTGACTTCTGGGTACTCTCCTGGCTCTGTCAATCTGTTTCTTCACTTCAGCAGGTGGGTATTGTAGTTGCTTGATAGAGATCTTGTAGGTGTTTGTCTCTGTCTGAGGGGTTGGAGAAAATGCGGTTGTATCGTAGAGCTTGGCTGTAGACAGTGGACTGTGTGGTGTGGTCTGGGTGAAAGCTGGAGGCATGTAGGTAGGAATAGCGGTCAGTAGGTGTAAGAATGCTTGATAGAGATCTTGTAGTTGTTTGTCTCTGTCTGAGGGGTTGGAGCAAATGCGGTTGTATCGTAGAGCTTGGCTGTAGACAATGGACCGTGTGGTGTGGTCTGGGTGAAAGCTGGAGGCATGTAGGTAGGAATAGCGGTCAGTAGGTTTCCGGTATAGGGTGGTGTTTATGTGACCATCGCTTATTAGCACCGTAGTGTCCAGGAAGTGGATCTCTTGTGTGGACTGGTCCAGGCTGAGGTTGATGGTGGGATGGAAATTGTTGAAATCATGGTGGAATTCCTCAAGGGCTTCTTTTCCATGGGTCCAGATGATGAAGATGTCATCAATATAGCGCAAGTAGAGTAGGGGCATTAGGGGACGAGAGCTGAGGAAGCGTTGTTCTAAGTCAGCCATAAAAATGTTGGCATACTGTGGGGCCATGCGGGTACCCATAGCAGTGCCGCTGATTTGAAGGTATACATTGCCCCAACTGTGAAATAGTTATGGGTGAGGACAAAGTCACAAAGTTCAGCCACCAGGTTTGCCGTGAAACTGCACTATTATCGGGGATAGTGTTCCTGATGGCTTGTAGTCCATCTTTGTGTGGAATGTTGGTGTAGAGGGCTTCTACATCCATAGTGGCTAGGATGGTATTTTCAGGAAGATCACCGATGGATTGTAGTTTCCTTAGGAAGTCAGTGGTGTCTCGAAGATAGCTGGGAGTGCTGGTAGCGTAGGGCCTGAGGAGGGAGTCTACATAGCCAGACAATCCTGTTGTCAGGGTGCCAATGCCTGAGATGATGGGGCGCCCAAGATTTCCAGGTTTATGGCTCTTGGGTAGTAGATAGAATATCCCAGGTCGGGGTTCCAGGGGTGTGTCTGTGAGGATTTGATCTTGTGCTTTTTCAGGGAGTTTCTTGAGCAAATTCTATAGTTTCTTTTGGTAGCCCTCAGTAGGATCAGAGGGTAATGGGTTGTAGAAAGTGGTGTTGGAGAGCTGCCGAGCAGCCTCTTGTTCATATTCCAACCTATTCATGATGACAACAGCACCTCCTTTGTCAGCCTTTTTGATTATGATGTCAGAGTATTTGTACGTATTTATCGACTGTGATCAAATCACTTCTTAACCTTCTCTTTGATAAGCAAAATAGATTGAGCTCCTTGAGTCTATCACTATAAAGCGTGTTTTCTAATCCTTTAATCATTCTTATGTCTGTATTCTGAACCTTCTCCAATTTATCAACATCCTTCTTGAATTGTGGACACTAGAACAGGACAGGATATTCCAGCAGCAGTTGCACCAGTGCCAAATGCAGAAGTAAAATAACCTCCCTACCCCTATTTGATACTCCTGTTTATATATTCAAGGAATACATATCTCTTTTGGCCACAGTGTTGCACTGGGAGCTCATGTTCAGCTGATTATTCATAATGAACCCCAAATCTTTCTTAGAGTCAGTGCTGCACAGGGTAGAGTCCCTCATCCTGTATGTATGGCCTACATTCTGTGTTCCTAGGTGTATTGAAACTCCTATTGCTTTCCTGCTCCCAGTACCAAGAGATACACTCTGTATCAGAGACCTGTCCTCTTCATTATTTACCACTCCTGCAATCTTTCTGTCATTTATAAACTTTATTGGTGATGATTTTATGTTTTTTATCAGGTCATTGATAAAAAATTTAAACTTTAACATAGGGCCAAGAACCAATCCCTGGGGGACCCCACTAGGAATACACCTGCTTAATGCTGATTCTCCATTTTAGTTACATTTTGGGGCCAGTCAGATAGTCAGTTTTTAATCAATGTAATGTAGGCCATGTTGATTTTCTATTGTTCTAGTTACTTAATTAAAATGTAGTGTGGTGCTAAGTCAAATGCCTTACAGAAATCTAAGTATATGACAACAACACTACTGTGTTTATGTACCAAACTTGTATTCTCACCAAAAGAAGATATCAAGTTAGTTTGACAAGATCTATCTTCCAAAAACTCAGGTAGATTGTCATTAACTATATTACCCTCCTTTAATTCTTTAATAACCAAGTCCCATATCAGCTGTTCCATTATTTTGCCCAGAATCAGTGTCAAATTTACAGGCATAAAATTACACAGAGCATCCTGTTTAGCCTTTTCAAATATTGGCACAGTATTAGATTTCTTTCAAATTGTGGTTGTGGCGATGATGCGATAGTGGCTTACATACAGAATTTTTTTAAATAAATCTTTTTAAAAATTATAAACTATTAAGAGAGAAATTCCTTATAAAACAGATATAGATAAAGATCATGCCAGGGAATACTTGTAAAATTTCAACATTCATATATAAGACAATATGCATGATAGGGTTTTAAAAGAAATAGTAAATAAATTTACTGTACACAGGCAAATAAAAGAACAAGGACTAGTGATACAAATACGTCTTGTAAATCTAATTTATTTCATGTAAAATGATTGAACAAATACTAAGGGCTTGTCTAGACTAACAGTGCTGTAGCAGCACAGCTGCACACTTAGTGAAGATGCTGCCTACACGACGGGAGAGTTGGGAGTAGTTGTGAACACCCATGAAGATAGAGAAATAATGAAAGTATATTATCCAAGTAAGATTACCCAAAACACAGAAATGCAGAGGGAGAAACAAATAATTAAAAATAGTTAAAAATAGCAAAAGCGAGCCGGGGTGACAGAAGACAGCAAAGTAGTCATGAGCTGGGAATGTGATACAACAGCAAGAAAGATGTGTATTTTTTTGCCCAGCATACATACATGTGTCACATCATAGGACAGGGAGTTATAAGTTCTAGATATGTGTCTCTAGCGTGATTGCACCTGGATTATTATGTTCAGGTCCAGATGTCTCAATACCTGAAGAATACTGACAAATCTTGATTGGGGGTTGGAGAGAATCACCTGGGAAGAAAGATTAAAAAACAAAATATGTATAGCTTGTCTAAGCAATGACTAGGGTGCACTGTAAGACTCAAGGAAGACAGTTTATTTTACTTACAGTAAAAGTGGGTCTGATTAAGAGTTATGGGATGATATTAAGTAAGGGAGAAGTGTATAGGTGTGGTGCTGCACAAAGTCCTTGAGTTTTTGATGCAGCCTTCATGGCCTGAGAGCTCAGATGAATCCTGAATTTATGGCTGAAAGCCTCCAATTCAGCAGTCATGCCCAGGTCTGGGAATAAAAGACTAGTTCAGCAGGAGAATGAGGAAAGCAGTGATGATTTTTTTTTTCATGCACTGCAATGTGTGACACTAAAAGCTACTGAGTAAATAACAGCCATATTTTCTGAGTAATTGATCATTTGAATCTCTTGGACCAGTAGTTAACAAATAAAAAAGTTCATGCAAGTTTTCATTTTTCAAGACATAATGTAATTATAGAAAAGACCCACTAGGTCATGTAGCACATTCCCGTGGTGGGCAATGCGGTATTGTTCTCTGTAGCTTATTGCCTAGTGCTTTGCCCATTCTTGTTTTAAATGTTCTAAAGGATGAGGCTTCCATCACTTCCATAGGAAGGCTTATTCCATAGTCTAAGAGGTCTCACTCATTAGGAAGTCTTAATTTTCTTTCAAGTTGTGAGACTTATACAATGATTAATATTATCAAAATCCTACACCTATGAAAGCTTTAATCAGTTCAGATCCTTACTTTTGTTACTTGGTTCAGGCTTTGATCAAACTTTTTTTTTTTGTTCATGATTTCATTAACATTTTATAATGGTTTATATTCTCTGCAGTTGAATATATTTCACAAATACATTTATTATTTTAATTCAGGCAGGTTTTCAATTGCTGCAACTCCTCCCTTACCCCCGCAATTAATATAAAGAAGATATGTTTTGCCAACCACAGGATCTTCTCAGCGGGCAACTACTTTCTGTTTATTACTCACATCCTGATTAGTGGCAGTTAGTGTACACACTCTGATCACTAAAACATCAAGAGCAAAAAAGGCCCTGAAGGTAAAATCCTGCCATTAATATTTGGTGGGAATTGGAAAAGGAAGAGTAACACCATCAGTAAGGCTGTTCCCACAGTTATTCTGCCGGAGCAGGGGTGGATGGTTCACAGAGGCCTGGGTGAGGAAACATGAGAACCACTTTGTGGTTCTTCAAAACAAAATAAAAAAACTTCTGTGTGTTTTCCCTACTAGCATCTGCAGTCCACTAATTTGTAAACAGAGGAGTCCAATGCTCTTAGCTAGCAGATCAGTGCCCCCTTGGGGCTGTAACAAACTGGTGGGAGCCCTAACTGGATCCTTTGCCTACAGTTATGGCTCAGATCGTGCCTCCTGGATCCATGCATGAAGATGACCCTCTCTGCATGAACATACCCGCTTCGCAGCAGAAGGAGTCTTCATGCATCTCTGCAGCACCAGATATCGTGGAGTCCTCTCCACATAATGCAGGGTAAAAGGTGGAGACTGGGTAACCCTTTCGGTCGAGCTAACAGTATTCACATCATTTCTCACCCCTACTCCCCGATTAAGTCTTTATCTTTTCCACTAAGCTCCCTCCTCATTCTGTCTTGGAGTTTGCAGAAGCAGGTGTGGCTGGGAACTGCTGGGGGCCACTGTCACTGCCGGGGCACAGTGCTTCAAGGTGGATAGCCCTGGATTCCTTTAGATACTCAAATCTCTTCTAAGTGGCCTTTTCTGCTTGCAGATAGCTCCCTCCCTCACCTCCACCAGCATAATATGAGGAGATCTCTGCAAGGAGATCCTTATAGAGATTCCACTTCCCAAGAGACCTCTTCTGCAGTATTTTCTGTAGGAAGGACTGATTGGACCTAAGTGGGAATCCTTCCGTGCTGCTGATGTGTTGTTATGGTAAGGATACAGAGGCCCGAATGCTTTCATTACCCCTTAGCAGCCTTATGTGATGTAGAGCAGTATTTGGTCTGTATGTTTCTGTGTGCAAGTGTGGATTAATGTAAATAATAGAACTTTGATTATCATGGAATCTATGCGCGTGCTGAAACATTGAAGCTCTGCACTCAGTACATAGATGTTAACTGTGGAAAAAAATTGCTACAGAGTTTTTGTATGGTTTTACACTGGCTTGGAAATTGTTTTACACTGGCTTGCAGTTGTTTTACTAGTAGCTCTTGTATAACGTAGTAAAGGCATTTACAAAACTATAATGAAACTCATGTACGGAAATTGCATTTATTTTTGTAACCAAAAGTGCAGCATTGATCCTTAAAACTTGCCAGTTGCCCTAGGCAACTAAGTAAGAATTGGTAGTTAAATAACATCAGCATTTGTATGATTCTGGTTATTTCCTATAGAATACTAAGTATAGGGAAATAGTGCAAATATTGAGATAACCTTATCCACTTATATTAGGTAAAACTCCCAAGGACTTAAATGTCACCACTGTAACAAACACAGTATTATACTTAAAAGATCAATAAACTCAGGTAATGAACAAAACTACAATCAGAGCAATTATTTCAGAAGATGAAATACAAAACTGTGCTTTATTTCTCTTGTTTTTTAGTTGGCTGGTTAGTATAAAAACATCAGCATTTTAATAAACAGAAGTCCCATATGTTTAATGATATTTACTGTTGTTTTCTGCTGTTCCCTCTGAAGACTAGTTCACTTGATATTGCATGAATGGTTTGGATTTTCCTTGTACATTACTGTCATTTTTATCCTGGGCTACCACAGTTTTTTTCCTCATGGATTTTATTTTTGCTGAGGTTTTTTTTCTCTTCCGAGGTTGCCTGTATTTTGAATGTTGAAATACGGCTACTTGACCAAGGAACTATTTCATCAGGACTAGACTGCATTTAATTTTGTTCTCACCCATGAAGGATCTTGCACTCAGCCCTGCTTCCTCTCTCTCACCTCTCAGTCAAAAACTGCATCATTTCGTAGTGGGAAGAGTACATTAAAATGCACAATAATAATAATAATAATAATAAATGTTAATCAAAAAACTGCATGTGTCTTTCTGATTGTGCCAGTGTTGTGGTATTCAATTATGCAATTTTCATTGGCATATTAATCATCTTTTCAACAAACAAGCCGGCGTTAATTAAAGCAAACCATGGATAAAGACATGTTGCCGGATCATCATTCCGTTTATCACAGCGCACAGGCTGGCCGTTAAGTAAATTCTGGACTGTGAGATGAATTTCAATGTTGGCTTCATCTTTTTTGTTGAAGTTTGAATGTAACTCATCTAACAACAACAACAACAACAAACTTCAGGCTTCACAAGAGAAAGATGAATTTATCTGTAATTAATGGCAAAAGAAGAAATAAAAAATAGTTTTATGCTTCTAATGGGAATTAGGGTATTTGGAGCCAAACCATTTTTGAAAATGTTCCCCTTCTGCTCTTGCTTCAAGTAGCAGAGCAGGAAATAAATGAACCCACATCCACCTTTATAAATTTGATGTTTAGCCTTGGAGCAGTTAGTGAACTCTGTCATTAAATATAGTGATATGTGCACAGAGAGAGAAAATGAGACAAAGTCACTTAGTGATACCCGTAGGAAAGAGCTGGGGTGGAGTGTACATAAAATATTTTTCCTTTGTGAAAAAATGATATTGGGGCAGGTGTTCTATAATGTAGAGTACAGTAGTGGCTTCATAAACTTTCTAAGTTTGCCCTTGAAACCAAGGCCCCAATCTTGAAAACAATGTATGCCTGTGAGTAACTTTAAACACATCTGCAGCCCCATTAAACTAATTGTTTGCAGGATTAAGTGTTGAGAAGACTGTCCCTGCCCCAAAGAGCTTAGAGTCTTCCTTTATGGATGGACAATGCCTAGCACAATGTGTATAACAAATAAACAAATAACTACTTAACTCAAAATAGTAATTGTTCTTCTCTACAGTTACTAAATAGAATGCTGAGGAAATACTGTTGTAATGTCATTTAGTTACAAAGACAAATGAAGTTTTTTAAGGTGTCTGTTATATGCAGTTCAGATGGTTTAAAGTAAATCACCACACAAAAATATACATGTGCAAAATTTACTCTTTCTGACTCATTTTATGTGAGTCAAAATGTATATTGAGGTTTCCAACCCATGGGCCACACAGAGCTCACAGAATACTGACAGCAGTAAAATAAAGCAGCAAACAGTAAGCTTGTTTGCTATTTGACTGTTTATAACTGAATGCTGGACTTATGCTGATGGGATGTCTTTAAACTTTATGATTACCATGAGTGTACTTTGGTTTGATTCCTTCAAACATGGTTTTCACATGATGCTGAATAGTTAATTGTTTTTTTTTTAACAGGTTTCCTTAGAATAGAAAAATCCACTCTCTCTGTTCTGTTCAAGGCAGTAGCGAGGTGTAGGCTAGGCTTCCGTAATTCCTTGTTAAGGGTTTTTTGAACACTGTCAATTAAAAGTGCTCTTTCCTAGATATTAGAGCAGTAATAATCAGTAAACTTCATTTACTTGAATGGTTGGAGATATTTTGGATAATGAATGTCCATAAGTTACTGTATCTTGGAACATCTTGTATCAGAGCATGCATGAAGAGAGTCTACACTTAGTTCTAAGTAACACAGGGAAGTTTGAGTCAGGAAGGTAGCTGCTAAGTAACAGTGGGCACAATATAATTAAGTGTGCCTTTAGGGGAAAAGTTAGAAAATTTAAAATCCATAGGAGCCTGCTAATAAATACTTTTAAGACTTCTTTGCTGGAGTCACAGAAAAATAGGAATATAATAGAAGACAGGAACAAAAATCTGTGGGCAAAATCCTGTAGTAAGTCTCCTGAGTGTTACCTTCACCCCAAGTCTGTGGGGCAAAATGCACCTCTAGTTTGTCTCTTTGTGCGCAAATTCTCTTCATATAATACTGCCATTGTCCACTGACACAAAGTGATTGAACGGAAGCTATAAAATCTTATTTGGGCTAAAAATATGCTTTAGAAATGGTTTTTCATTCTAAGTGATGCTAACAGAATTGAAAATAAACTCTTCAAGTGAGACATAAATTAGAGAATTAGGATAAAATGCTGCCCTCAGTTGAACCAATGCACATCTCGCTCATATAAATTGAAATTACAGAGGTGTAAATCAAAGCCCTCAGATCAAATCTGGTAGTGATTAACCACAGTTTAATAAATAGTGGTGTAAATTACTGGTGAGAAATATGTGTGCAAATAGTTATTATTTGCACTGATTTGATATTCATTAACTCAGTAGTTTTACTCCAGCATAACTAAGAGTAGAATTTGGTCCAATGTAGGGTATATTTTCACTGCAGAGTTAACTTGGGCTCTTACTCAGATGTTGCCCCTAAGCCCCCAGTCTTCCACACACAAAACACTCTCATCTGAGTTTGGTGGTGGTTTAAACATGAGCTAGCTGGCCTGGCTGGGGTATAAACTAGAGCTCCAGAGCCTCTTTCATTTTGGCTTCTAATCCTCCCACTTTGTAGTGAGGACACAGGATAAATCATTCAAGTGCAGATAGTCCTCCAGTGCCCTCCCACAATTCAAGTTGTGTGCACAGAAGGATTGTGTTCTCTCACAATTCACTGGGAAAGAATCATAGAGGGGCTCATCTCACTGCAGCACAAAGAACCATGGCATAGGCCCCCAGAAGTTCTAGCAACAGATAGAAGTGAGTGCAGCAACAATGAGGCAACATTAACTCGGGTATGCTTTGCAGTGAGGCTGCACACACCCATGCTAGGTTAACTTGAGTACCAGGGTGCCAATCACCTGACTTAACTTTGCTGTGAGGAGATACCCATAGAAGTTGAAACTGCTTCATCTCACATCTGCCTGTTAGTGTTTTCCTGCTTCAGTTCTCTCCCCAAGTGTAAGTCACATTCATGTTGCACACCAATGAATTCTAAATTGGTGCAAATCATGTCTTTGCCATTACCTGTTTTTTTTTTTTTGACAAACTCATACATGTTGTGTAACTTAATCAGAAGATTACATCACCATTACAGGTTTCATTTGCCATAATTATTGTCCAGTTGGACTATTTTGTTCTTTAGTTGAGGCCTAAAGTGGCTTTCATTTTTGCCCCGAATAGAATTTATCTTACAAAAAGTGGTATTTTCAAAAGTGCTCAGCTTCAGCCCAGCTCAGGTTTATTGATTTCATTTTCCAGACACAGCAGAGTTAGGCCAATGGTGAGCACTTTTGAAAATCCCATCGTAAATGGGAGTTCTCTTATTCTGTATTTTTAATTTCAACTGCAGCCTCTTCGAAAAAAATCAACTTGTTCTTCTGAAGAGCTTAATGAAAACATCTGATCAAAAAAAGGAAGTTGTTAGGTATTGAGAAGAGGGCTAAAATTAATATAGAAATTACAATACCATTCTAATAACCTCTTGTATATCTTCACCTCAATAATGATTATTGTTGTTTTGAATGGTATTTGAGGAAGCTTTCATATGAGATGTTAAAAAGACCTCGAAAGGGGTACATTAAAATAAGCTATGATACAGGTTTATTATATGAATGGTCCAGAGGAGGTCAGGTTGGTCTTCTTTACCGTCACATACTGTAAAAAGAACTACATGGAATTAAGTCAGTTATTTTAATACTGATACACAATGTATAATTAATTTATGTAATTCACTGCCACAAGGTATTGTTGAGACAAATGCTTCAGTAAAGTTAAAAAAACCAAAAGATTGTACAGCTCTTCATATAAGGAAAATAATTACATTATAAAATGAATTCCACCTCCCTGCATCATATAGTATTGCACAATCAGCCAGGTACATTATGTTTATTTCACAGTTTTGTCTACCAAGGGGTATAGGTCAATAAGTTAGACAAGGCCACTTGATATGTTCTGCACTTATATTTCTAATACTTATGGTCTTGATTCTCTCACACTGGGGTAAATTAGGGGTAACTTCAACAAAGTCAAGTCAGTGGAGTTATAGAGTATAAAACTGTCATAAATGAGAGAGAAATTAGGCCCTGTAGATTATTTAATTTTAATGTTCCTGTAAGACCCATGGTTTTGGATGTGACTTAAAATGAAAGTTCTGAAAAAACCAGAAGGCTGTTCTCATGATATTTCCAGTGCACTGGAAGCTAAGAAGGACTGCAGTTCTCAAAAGACTGAACAAAAGGCTAAACTGTGCACTGATTTACATAGCTGTGGTGTATATTAGTGCTGAATTTGGCCAAGGATTTCTACTCTAATTACTAGATTTAAGAGGGCCTAAGTAACTTGGATAACATCATCCAAACATATACTCCAAAATTTTGAGGCTCTCTCATCACTATGTTTGTGCCGAATAATAAAGCTAAAAAAATTAAATAAGAAAAAAGAAAGCAGAGAAAGTGGTTACACTTTCTGAAACACTTAGTTTGTGGTGTTCTTTATAGCAGTTGAGCCCCTACAAACATTGTCAGGAGTCAAACTCTCTCACTGCTTCTGAAGAAATATATTACGTTCCCGGAACTGAATATAAATTCATTTACAATTATTTAGCTTGAAGGCCCCCTTCAGGCTACTAAGTATACAGAAAATACTAGTCATGTGGCAACTATCCTTTACTTTGTGTTGTTGGTCCTTTGATGAAGGTCACTAGACCAAAACATCTCTGAGCTTGTATTTTGTATCCAATGGAGTAATTTAACCGAATTATATTTTATTATTTGCAGCACTATGAGCTTTAACTATGTGGTGGTAAAAATTGCCTAAGCCGCTGATGAATCTAGAACTATAGTTTAAAGTCCCTTTCATTTCTCTTTCATGAAGCTGAATAGCAATTAATCAGCCACTGTAATTAATAAGATATGGATGCATATACTTGTCATATTATATAGCAATATCCTGTGATAGATCATAGGCATTGCCATTAATCTGATTTGTACCTATAGTACGAGAGAAATGTCAAGTTTGGAAATGCCAACAATTACAAATTCCAAGACACCTTAGATGAAGTGGTGCTTTTTTTTTTTTGTATAACATAGTGCAAAAGCAGCACATTTTTCCCGCTCTCTTCTGTGAACCAGATATTTGCTCTCTGAGTGCAACATGGAAACCCTTCTGGTACAACTGAGAAACAACAGCAAAAATGTTCCTCGCAGTTTTATGAGTCTGCTTCAGAAATGAAAGCACTGTAAATATCATGTAAACGTCACCTTCCAACAGTATTAATAAATAGGAAAATAGAGAATGCTTCTTATCTTTTTTGGCATAATTTAAGGTAGTTTATTATTTGAGAGCAGCAAGCAGTGAGCACTTGTTAGATACCATCAATCGGTCGCAGATTTGTAAATATATCAATTCTCTGCTGAGAGGAGAATTATATTAACTCAGTCCATTGAAAACAATTTTGGGGTGGAATCATAAATATAGCGGGCTCGATTCACCAGTACAAAGTGCATGTAAAATGAGACTAGATCACATTAGTGTGTTACGTCCACTTTCCCCTTCCTTTGCACTGATGTAAAAGAGCAGGGGCGATGAGATTCAGGACTATAGTTCTCAGTGGCCTTGAGGTTTTTACCTACTTGAAAACTCATACAAAATGTAGAAAACACTAAAATCAGTGATGTGTGTTATGCCATCAGTATGTTCTCTTTTGTCATCATCATCTCTTTCATTATGATGCAGCTGAGAAGTGCATATTTGTAAAAGGAGGCTGGAGGAAATAGAAATGAGAAATACTCCTATTTCTAATATATAAATAGTGCTGTCTAGTCTCAGTGGGGAAGGTTTTTTGTTGTTTTTCTTTTAGCTAGCATGGCTGGAAAGGGACGATCCTTTAAGTCCTGATGGGTAGCGAGGGAATGGAGATGCCTTTGTCTTTTTCCTTCCCCCAGCCAGCAGGTGTGTTGCTTGTCTTCCTCTCTTCTCTTTGTGGGTCCAACGAATGTGTGGGTGGGGGTAGGCTAGGCCTCCCTGTTCAAGGCTGTGATTGGCAAATTTGAGGTGTTGTGGAGCAGATTCATTCCTGCTCTAACCTGCTCTGGTGAGAAAAGGTCCTTCCTGGGAGCATATGACCGTTTGGGGTATGTCTATACTGCAGTTAAACACTCGTCGCTGGCATATGTCAGCTGACAGAGGCTTGAGGGGCTGTTTAATTGTGGTGTAGACATTCGGGCTGGAGCCTGGGCTCTGGGACCCTTGTCCCTTGCAGTTGCACCCATCCATCCCACCCTGGATATGTGCAGTTGTATGGCTGGATCTCTGGGTATGCCATGCGTCGAGCCAGATCTCCTTTTTAGGGAGCTGTGAAGGGATTTTTCCACCAGACCAGATAGGTTCTCAAAACCTCTCCAAAACACCAAACCAAAATAAAAGTTTTCCCCTAAAAACTTTGTCTCATCTTGGGTTTAGTGCCCAATATCAGTGGGTGACCATCTCTTGGGATGAAACTGAGCACGGAACGCCAGAGTGATTTGCCAGCAATCCACATTGTTTGGGGTGAGGGTTCTCTTTCGTCTCATGTAGAATGAGTCACTCTCATGAGTATCCCCCACATGAGGGGAGGGTGTAAGGAATTCTGTCATGGGATTCCCCAGGTAGAGGTTTGTGGGGGAGGGTGGGAAGGCTAAGTGTCATATCCCATCCTCTTGGTTAAATTGGATAGTTTTGCTGCATTGGACCCAATAACTTCCTGGGAGTTAAAGAAGGGTTGGTATTTTTGTGCCCTCATTTCCCTCCACCCACCTTTTAAACCCACTCCTGTTGTCTATGTCATTTTCTGTGCATCCAGATCAAATGCTCATTCTGTTTAATAATAACCTCTCAGTGTTCATGTCGCACTCCCCATCAGTACCCGTCCCAAATCGGGGAAGCTAATGATCTAACCAGGGGACCAAATTTGGTGATGAAGCTTAGTCACGTGCCACCCGAGGCACGTTGCACATATGCTAAGAAGACTATCTTCTGGCAGACATTGGTGTAGTGTATATATGCACGTGTTTTCTTGAGAGCTTGCAGGGTAAATTGAAGTTGCCTGAATCTAGTAATAATTTATACTCTTGTAGCAATGTGAATTTTTACTTGCTTCTGCAGTTTCAATAAATAAAAAGCTTTGTACTTTATATTTTCACCCTAGCAGCATAAAATAGATATATTATCATTGGAAAACAGAGCATATTTTTTCTTAAAAGATTGATTGATAGGCCATCCAAAGTTTTATAGTCTTTGTACTACTGGATAAAAGATGTTTTTAAAAAAGCAGGCATATTTTCCCAGGATTTTTATATTTAATGTTTTTGTAATTCTATTTTCGTCTCTTCAAATTTATTTATTTTTTCATCTATATAATATTTTTTTGTATTCTTACAAGATTCACAAAGAGAACAAAAGGATGAAATTTGTAGGGCACAAGGGAATGGTGAGTTCATTTGTTACTGCTACTCTTTTGAAGGAGGGTTTATACAAATGCTAGCTGTGAACATGAGCCTTTTTGTCTGTCCACTCACATCTCAGTAAATTTAAATATTTGAATAACACGGGGATTCCTGATGCACCTTGACTTCTGTTTACCCCAAAGAAAATTGCATACTACATTACATATGTTTTTTTAAACAACCTGGGCTCTCTCTTTGCAGTCCTTCTGTTACTATTCATGCTACAATTATAGCTTGTTAATTTATTATCTTACATTTATATAACACTTTTCCTCCTGATGGTTCCCAAGGTGCTTTACAAAACATAAAAGCACAGGCAGAGGACTCACTTCACCCATCACTCAAATAGCGCTTTGTGGGATGGAATGCAGCAGCAACACTACACAAAAGGGAGGGAGTGAAAAACACCATATCCAAATGAAACTGCAGGAAAAATTTTGTTAAGCTGAGTGTAGCTACCCAAATTGGAATTTGGCCAGGACACTGGGGCTAATACCCACTCTTACAAAAAATGCCAGAAGACCTTTAAGGACCAGAAATTGTTTTACATCTTATCCAAACAATCCCAACAAATCCACCAGTACAGTGCTCCTTTAAACCATGCTGAAGCATTATTAACTCTGTACAGACTCAGAGGGAAGAGGGACACCTGCTGAATCACACACTCCACTTCCTGCTGTACTCTGGATTTTCCTTGGAGGTCTCCCATCAAAGAACTGTTTAGATCCTGCCTCCATTTAGCAATAACACATCCTAAGAGAACAGGAGTACTTGTGGCACCTTAGAGATTAACAAATTTATTAGAGCATAAGCTTTCGCGGGCTACAGCCCACTTCATTGGATGCATAGAATGGAACATATAGTAAGAAGATACATATATATACATACATCTTTATTAATTAGCCTCTTACAGTTTGTATGGCAACTCCCACCTTCTTTGTATGTGTGTGTGTGTGTGTGTGTATATATATATATATATATATATATATATTCTTACTATATGTTCCATTCTATGCATCCAATGAAGTGGGCTGTAGCCCACAAAAGCTTATGCTCTAATAAATTTGTTAGTCTCTAAGGTGCCACAAGTACTCCTGTTCTTTTTGGGGATACAGACTAACACGGCTGCTACTCTGAAACACATCCTAAGAGGTGTAGTTAGTTTTTATTTGACTGTCTAGAAACAATGAAGTATTTTCATTGCTCAGAGACAAATCCAACACAATATGAGTAAGTATATTGGTAATATTTACAGGGATGGTCCTCCTGCCAGCTGTATTACACACTGGTAGTGGTGAATCAGGGTAGAGAGAATATTTTTTTGGGGGGGGAAGAGAAAGAAAAGGTGAGCCAGTGTGTACCGGTGAAGACACCGTCTCTTGAAGAAAAGAAGGCCTCCAATTTGTAGGAGCAGAATCATAGCTGATAAGAGGAGATTCTTTGCTCCTGCTAGAACACCAGTTTAACCATTAGCTGTACAGCCCTCTTGGCTGAGCTGTCAGTTGCGGTAGGAAAATGTCTATGTGCTTAGAGAAGCAAAATCCCATGTGATAGCACAAGAGGCCCTTTTAGCTGTTGCTAGAGCACCAGTCCAACCAGTAACATACAGTTAGTTGACTGCGTCACTAATTCCAGTTGAAAAGTTATCTGCTGTCTCTAGCAGCAAAATCTTCACTGATAAGTGAAGAGGCTCATATGCTGGTATCAGAGCCCCCAGTTTATCAGCGTCTGATCAGCTCATAAATAAGACTTGTCTGTTTTTATTTTGTTTTATCAAAATTTATTTCTATCATTGTAACAGTTAATACTTTAATAAGAGAACTTAACTGGAAACATTAGGAAGTTAGTTAGAGACATTTTGCAGGCGCTTTTTCCCTTGTCAGTGACAAGGTAAGGTAATCCTATACACAGGCTGCTATTGTGAGATGAGAAACTGGCCTCCTTCACTGCCAGAGACCAGATGCACCTCTCTCTATCCTAATCTGTAAACGACTTAAAGGAGCCTTATCTCGGGGCTCTTCTGCTTCATTTCATGCTTGATTTACTTTAATTTGTCTGATAGGGCACAAGGATTTGGAGACGGCCCATCTTTCTGCAGAAAATGTTCAGATTTTTTTTTCCTTGGCATTGTTGTGTTGGGGTTTTTGACTTTTTTTTATGTGGAAGAAATCTTGCTCCAGTGCAGCAAGCTGCTTGAGTGTGTTTAGATTTAAGCTACCCCAGCAGAAAAGAGTTTGTGAAGTGGTATGATTGTGTGATGGGCCACATTTACATTGAAATCACATTATACGATATATCAGGACTCCTGAAGGGAGCAGTGCAGTGGAGCGCTTGTGCCCACAAGATACTTTGAAAGGGCTATATATAGTGGCAACAATTGATATGAGATTTTACAGAAGACTTTATAAATATGTAAATGGACGTTATCTGATTGGGTTCTTTGGCTACACATCTGTACCTCAAAGGAAGTGGAGCTGTGAGAACTACCAGGAAAACAGTAGTTTGCATTCTAAGTGAGTCTGAAAAATAGAAATGTCTCACAGGTTGACAGCAGGTCAGGGTGGAGGTGCTTTGCATACTTTGGAGGTAAGCCTCTTTGATGTGAAAGAGATCTCTTACTTCCACCAGAAAGATAGAATTACCACTAACAATTTTCATTTGTTTTATAACATGGCTTAGATCAGTAACCATTGACCTTTAGCATTCCTTGTTATTTTTTCAAATTGCTTATACGATATGGCACTGGGGGGGAATTGCCTTTACGTTTTTTGCATTTTAAAAAATGTACTTTTAGTGACCCAAGGGAGAGAAAATAAAGTCTTTGGTACATTGATCCCTTGATTAGTTATTTCCTAAATGAAAATGGAAATACTATTAAAGCAGTAATAATGTTACATCTTAATAGTTGAGGAGTCAATAAATGGCTCCCATGTGCTTCATTAAAGTTCTTAATGAAGCCATTTTTGGTAGCTGAACTTTACATTATCTCTGCTTTACCCAGAGACTTTTAGGGGAAAGGAGGCAATCATTCAGTATGAAATGGTTTTCTTTTTCATTCTGCTAACTACGTTAGTTATTATCAAAATTCTGTGCATAATATCTGTATTATAGTGCTCTGCACAGACCATCAAACATAAGTATGGGATGTTGTAAGCACGTATATATAGATTATATTTTTGTATGAAAATTTTAAAACAGGAGAATAATCAGATTTTTTTATACTGCATGGACATGTTTATGATACATAGGATTTATGTAGCTGTATATGTCACTTTATAACTATTGATATATAACATGTAATGCTCTTTGCATGCACAGTCTTTTCTCGACTGTCATCTGCAAGGTATTCTAAATGTAGCTGTACAATCCCCAATGCAGCAACGTCTTGGCCACCTGACCTTTCCTCTACATTTTCATTCTGGGCAGTTCTTATGCTTTTTTCATTCTTCCCTCCTCCCTATTCTCCAGTAGCAGCTATGATTGAAGCCCTTATCCTCTGACAGGGATGGCTGATAATCTCTGCAAAGACCACAACACTTCTCTGTGGTTAGTTGCTACAGGGTGTGAACGGATGATGCGCTCTTCTCTTTCCTACCCACTGGGATGGATGTGTACCTATGTGAAAGTCCCTACTCAATATGTCTGAAGCAGGAGTTCTGAAAGCGGAATGCTGCTGTTGATGCTAGACCGAGTCACTAGCATGGAGAAATGTAGTGGTATCTTTAGGCAGCAGGGGCAAGATTGCAATTCATTGTGAGATAACTTTTAAACATTTACTGCAAACTACAATAAACAACACCTTAAGTCTTTTTATTTTGAGATTAACACAAAACCCATAAAACTCTGAGTCTAATTTTCAAAAGTGGCTGCATAAAAAATAGATGGGTGACTAAAAAAACTAGGAGACAGAAATGTTGGATTATTTTCCTGGCTCTGCTTTGGGCTTCCTATGTGACCTTGGCTGTTCACTACGGTAAAATTTTCAAATGTAGTCTCTAATTTTGAATAATTGGGCATCTAAATTTAAGTACCTCAACTCTTAGGTACCCTATTTTAGATAACATAGGTCTGATTTTCACAAGTGCTGAGTTCCTGCAGCTCCTATTTGTGGGTGCTAAGCATGTTCAAAAATAAAGTCCTAAAAACTAAGTTAATTCTAAAATTGGGTTCCCAAAAACTGGAAAATTTAATATTAGAGTCCACTTTTGAAAATTTGGGCCTGAGTTTTTGTGCATTAGTTTTATTAACTGCAAAATAGGGGTTATATTTTCCTACCTTTAAAGACTTTATTCATTCATTTCTATAGCATTTTGAAGTCCACTGATTGAACGCACCGTACAACTGTAAATAATCATTATTTATTAAATTAGATATATAATTTTGGCATGTGTGCATACTGATTGGTTAGATGAGTGCCTAAGTGTCCGTATGCATGTGGTAATTTGGGATTTATGTAATTTAAATGTCTCTTTTAATAATTGAGTTCCACTGTACAAATTTCAGAGTAGCAGCTGTGTTAGTCTGTATCCGCAAAAAGAAAAGGAGGACTTGTGGCACCTTAGAGACTAATAAATTTATTTGAGCATAAGCTTTTGTGTAGCTCACGAAAGCTTATGCTCAAATGAATTTGTTAGTCTCTAAGGTGCCACAAGTCCTCCTTGTCTTTTTACTGTACAAATTGTTTCCGATCATATTATTTTTTTTACTGCACACTTTTAACATACAGCAGAACCTCAGAATTATGAACACCAGAGTTACAAACTAACAGGTCAACCGCACACCTAATTTGGAACTGGAAGTACGCAGTCAGGCAGCAGCAGAGACCAAAAGAAAAAGGCAAATACAGTACAATATTGTGTTAAATATAAACTACTAAATAAGGGAAGGGAAAGTTACCATTTTTTTGACAAATTAAGGAAACTGTTCCTGTGTTTGCTTCATTACACTTAAGATGGTTAAAAGCAACATTTTCTTCTGCATAGTAAAATTTAAAGTATATTAAGTCAATGTTCAGTTGTAAACTTTTGAAAGAACAATCATAACGTTTTAGTCATAGTTATGAACATTTCAGAGTTTTGAACAACTTCCCTTCCCAGGGTGTTCATAACTGTGAGTTTCTATTGTAATGCAAAACACTTGCTTGCTGTTTTAGTTTTTAAAGGGCAGTTTATTTATGAATCTACCAAATAACAATTGAGAAAGAAGTAAATGCAACTTGGGAAGACCTAAATTGGGCATATACCTGAAGAAAGATTCTTTGCTAAATATATCAAAAAGGCATATTCATGTTATTATAAGAGATAAAGCTAACAACTGACGAGTTATTTAGTTATGGCTCTGTTTTTATAAAAAAATATAGAATGTTGAATATTTCAGGACTTCATAACAATCTGATACAAATCAAATATTATGTTTGTGAGATTTTATAGTAATACTTTGCACTGCTATGGCACCTTCAATACAACAATCTCAATCTCAAAGCCCTTCATATATTGAGGGCCAGATCACGTTTTGCCTTTGTATGAGTGTTCAAAGGAAGAAGGCAGGAGGAATCTGAGGCATAGAGCGCACCCTGAAGCTGGCATGGGTGTGGTGCTACTCCATAATGGCACCCAGTCTGTGACTGTGTCTATACATAATTTACACTAATTAATTCAATCTCATGTCAGTTTTGTGAGACAGGAATTATTAATCCCATTTTGCAAATGGGGAAACTGTTGTACAAATATGTTAAATGTCTTGCCCGAGGCCATACTCACCAGATTGCAGTTTACAGTTAATTCAGAAAGGGAGTCTGGCTTCTACAGCCCTTTGTTTAAAGATATATTCTTAAACAGCAATTAAAAACTGCCATTATTTGATTGTGATACTAAAAATATTCTTGTCGTAAGGATAATATTTTGGGTCTGATCCAAAGGCTATTGAAGTCGATGGAAAGACTCCAGTTGAATTCAGTGGGCTTTGGTTCATACACTTAATGATGGCCTAATTTCAGGAGGTTTTCAGAAAGTATCTGTGTTGTGCTATTCATTTTGAATGAAACCCAATTTATCCAAATGAGCTTGTCATTAGAAAAGAAGGAGGAGTATTTTGGTTAACATGGAAATTCACAAAAGTCAATTAGGCAAATGAGTTTTAGATGGCGAATGAGAAATTTCCACAAGTAGAAATAATTTTCCATCTAAGATGTTTTTCAGGTCCTTTTCTGTGAATCTCAGTTTCTGTCTTTACTTATATTTATGGTTCACTAAAATGTTCAGGTAGAGAAATACCTGCCTTCATAAATCATTTGCAGATAATAGTGGTTCAGACACTCTCTGTCTAAAGTGATAATGGGTATCTGATCCAAAAAGAATGTCTTGTTTGTTAAAGTTCTGTATAGGATGTTGGAGGGGGGAGGATTAAAAAAAATAGCCCCAAACCAACCAAACCACAAAACCTCTTTCTTTCTGATTTTATATTCATTATCAGGTTCATTAGTTGGTATCAGATGCAGAAGTGGTCAGTAGTGGTGTAAACTATAGAGTGTCTGCAGTTCTCTGACTCCTCAAATTACTTTCAGGAAGTTGAGCTCACATCTCTAATAAACATATTGACTTAAATGCAGAGAAGTTTTGCCAAACTAAGTGCTGTAAACATTTTAAATACAACTGAACACAACAGCATTTCCCATTTTTGACCGATCGTGGAATTCTGCCCCTGCATTGCTCTGGTATTTGAATCAAATATATGTATTTGATTTTCTAACTTTTCCATATTTTTGACGGAAGATTTTTATTTGAAAGTTTCAAAGATATATTCATAATGATATTTTTATGCATTCTCTTCTTTTTACATGAGTCTGAGGTATTTTTGACATCTATTTATTTCTTTTTATCCTTATACTTCTTAATCTGTGGATCATTAGGTATAGGGCCATATACAATACAACCTCAGTTATCTGATTAACATGGGAGAAACTAAGCTTTGGAGAGTGGTTAATGTAACTAATCAACATCTGTATTTTGAATAACAGGTATTTTTTTGAATAACTGAGGTTGAACTTTATTTTCATTGTAAATCTTTTGGTTTGTCCTTCCAGAATGACTATTATACCTCATTTATTCTCTAAATTATATATATATATATATATATATATATATATATATAGGGATGATAAATAGATGTTTAGATAGGGTTCCCCAGCCACGCCCCCGACACACACACACACTATTCCAGGAGTGTTAGGAGGGAGTGCTGAGCCTTACAATGGTCTTTGCCTCCACAGGCTTCCCCTATGTTGAGTGCAACCTCAGGAAGCTGGCTTTGTGATGTAAAGCATTGAAAGATGAGGCCAAGATCTTGTCCACTGTCTTAAAACGCTTTCTTAATACCTGCCTATTCAGACTGCAGTTTATGTATCAAAAAATTAGAATTTAACTTCAGTAATGGTTTTAGATACAATGCTTACATATTTTGCTAGTTTTTGCTCTGAAAGCCCAAATGTCTATAGTTTTACATATCTCTCATGCATGAAAAATTGAAAGTATGTGTGCTGATTTGCTGGAAATGAGTCATGCACTGAAGTCATGCAGATTCCTTTGTATTATTATAACCAGATAACTAGTATGAGCAGAGATGAAAAAGTAGGTGGAGTTGGCTTTAAAAGAGGTGTTCTAAACCACAACAAGCTCTTTGAAATTGTATTGTCACAAAGGGAAAACTGGGAAATACAACGAATACAACTGCGTGCATCTAAAATATTTCTGTCACAGGTAAATGTTGCAGTATCTCCTAACCTATGCTTTAGTTTCCATCATTCTGAATTTGAAGGTACTGTGTGAAAATTTCAGAAGTCCTATATGACTTGGGAGCCTTGGGACATGGGAGCCTAAATCACATAGGTGCTCATTTTTTTAATCATTTTATTTAATTAGGAGTGACTCAATAATAACTAAGAGTGAAAATGTTTACTTTTGTATTAGATAAGAATATTCAGTGAAGCATATTCTAAGAGGTGTAAATCAGCACAGCACCATTGATTTAGCTCTGGTTGCAATTGTAATTTACACCAGTTGAAGATATAATCCAGTATTCTCAAAAACAGTGATCCAGGATCACCACTAGGCCTAAACAACCACTTTAAATTTAAAGTCAGTCTTTTTATGCATTTTTACATATTTATTTTCCCCATCTGACAAATACCTGAGAAGTCTTCCTGATTTTCCCACTTTCCCCCCACTCTTGAGCCACAGGGTGGTAGCATGAGGATTAAGGGTGAAGCGCAATAATATCCTACAATCCTGGAGCATCTTATTTTGAATATGTCGTGGATATAAAAGAGGAAAAAGCCATATGTATTTCCTGGGCATGGTTCTACTCTCACATACACAGATTTTGCATCGTTGTAGTTCCACTAACTTGAGTAGAGTTATTTCTGATTTACACCAGTTTAATTGAGAAGAGAATCAGGCACAGGGTGAACAATACTGTGGGTATTGCATTTTGAACACTCAGTACAGAAGCTCAATTTGCTCACAGTTCTCATGGCATTTCATAATTTTATTTTCAGAGAATAACCTAAGTTTATAAAATCACATACCCTTATTTTATTATCAGGTAAACTGCACAATAAAGGCAATTTTACATTTTTGAACTACTAAAACTGTAGATATTTTACTGACATATGGGTATATTTCTCTGAGTGGGTTTTTTCTACCTATCCAAATCTCCGTATTCCTATATGATAAAATATTTCTCTGAAGCAATATGCGACTGGATAGACTATTATAAATCAATTGAATTAATTCTATGCAGCAGCAGCACATTATCTTTATCAAAGAAGAGACAGTATTACAGATTTTTTTCCAAGATGTGGTCCTGCCACCATATTTCTATTGTCGGTAACATCATCCTCCATAGTTGTTTAGGTACTGTTTTTAATGGTAATGGTTTTTCTATGGGGGAAGTGGTGCCACAGTGTAATATTAGTATTCAATTCTTTTGAAAATTTCTATCCTATCCAACTATCTTTGCAATTATGATATAGATGTATTGCATCCTCAACTTTCTAAACATAGGACACTGGTGAAATGAGCTAATTGTACAGTTAGGAGATAATGCACTAGCATTAACACAATTTACTATGTATTGCCATTGTTTCCAGTGGAGTTATCGTTTAGTTACTAACTAATATGTATGTTATTTTGTGATAACTTTGAAATTAACTAATGTCATCACTGTTTTTTAGAGACTATGTTGGTCTTAGACCAGGGTTTACAATCAACCTTGACCAAAGTTGAATAGAAAAGCTCTGGAATAGATTGACCCACACATCCTGGCATCAGCTTGTGGAATATGGCAGTTAGATTTTTTGTCTTATATTAAAGACTTGAAAGAAATTACTGCTAAATTCAATCTAACCAGAAGCAAGAATGGTGGAAACTCCTTTAGTCAAGTAAGCTTCGTACATGCACATATCCATCAATTTGTATATATCTGTCAATCTTTTTATTTCCTTCTGTATTCACCACTGAAAACCCCCCATTAATTTATCCATGTAAAATACAGGAAGTACATCTTGAATTTAAAACAAAATGTTTCCTGTAATGATTTTTAGTCCTCTGCTATGTAGTACTATAGAGAATATCATAGCTGATAGTCAAAGCATGCATTGCATGCACATAATTTCTTATTGTGCTCTGACTTACGGTTTCTTAACTCATGTTTAAATTGCCTTTCTGTGATATTTTTATTATTCTAACAATGCAGTATGTTGTTTCTGGTCACTCAGGCTACGTCTACGGTAGAGACCTTATGGTGGCACAGTTGTACCACTGCAGCTGTGCTGCTGTAAGTTCTCCTGTGTAGCTGCTCTATGCTGATGAGGGAGAGCTCTCTTGCCAGCATAATTAAACCACCCGCAACGAGCGGTGGTAGCTATGTCGGTGGAAGAATATCTCCCACTGATCTAGCGCTGTCCACACTGGCGCTTCTGTCAATGAAACTTAAGTCAGTCAGGGTTTTTTTCACATTCCTGACCAACAAAAGTTTTACTGATAAAAGTGCTTGTGTAGATATAGCCTAAGAGCCTGAACCAAAGGGCTTTCAATCAAGCCCTAATTCAGTACAAAAATCATTTAAAAGAAATCTTTTTGAATTTTTGGAAAGAGTTCCCAAAATGATATAAAGAGGGAAGAGAAGTGAAAGCAATGGGACTTTACTCTCTCTTTACTTAAATAAACATGGAAAATTACAGAAATCAAAGAGGATGTCAGGATTTTTTGTTATACAGTGGGCTGTTGTGAAAGCTCATTTCTACCCAGAGGCAGATTTACCTTGAAAGGACAAATAGAAACCTTCGAAAATGGTGTAAGTACTTTACTAGCTGTAGCTGCTCAATCTAGTTTTATTTTGTGCAGTTGGCACACAAAATAGCAGTTAACCCAGATCCTATTGCCCTTGGCAGTATTATGGGGTGAATATTTATGTAAGGATAATCTGCGAATTCATGTATCTAAAATAATTAACTTAAAACAGTCTCTTTCAATAGCAATTAAGCTTGTGTCTTTTTTCTCCATCATTTTTTGTTCGAAACTAAATATACTAAATGTTTTCTCAAAGCAAGTTCTTATTGAATCCCAGACCTCATTGACTGAGGAAATGCACTGACACTAACAACAGAGGCAATGAGATTTGGGCATTAAACATGATATCACTAGAAGTGTCAGAATGACCTGAGTGTCCCAATGAGATCTTCATCCATGTTCTATAAAGCAAACCTGTGCCCACACATCCATGTGTCAGTTGAAATCTTTGGTCTTTGCTGAGACATCCATAGAGGGTGCCAGTTAGCACCAAATGTTCACTAAGAATTAGACTGCAACAACCAGGTCATGTAACTTAAATCATGCAGATGTCTCTTGTTTGCTGATTCCTGCTTAAATTAAGTGCAGCATATATTTGTATTACAGTGATCATGCCCTTATATATAGTCAAAAGAAGAGTAATCCTTATGTCCATATTTGAAATCCCCACTACTCTAAATAGTCAGCCAGACCTTACCCTCATGCCAGTTCAAAATTGCATGTTTGGATATTTGTTTTGCTGAATGAACACCATGCATTGAAAGCAGCCATCCTGCTGTGATGGAGATTCATGTTAAGAAGAGAGAGCAAAAATCCCTAGGTATAAGTACAAAATGTCAGAGCAGTGTCCATGATGTTTCTGTGGCTATCAAGAAATACTTTGTTTTAGCAGTTTTTGTCTATAACGTATTAACCTTTCTTTTCTGGGTTGCATTAGGTAAGAAAGTGCTTTAAACCGACTGAGGTGCCTTTCTTCAGTAGTGCAGGATTTTCTCTCCACATCAGTTTTAGATGGTATCTGTGATCAAAGGGACATATACTGTTTGTATGCTTCCGCTGTACTTCAGAACTAGGGGTGACCTGGAGGGTGCATGACTGACCTTGTGTGGTTGCCTGGAAACTTTGGCCCACACAAGTGTCAACTTTCTTTCATGGTTATAAAGGAAGACTGAGCCTCACAGAGCGCTTTAGTCTTAGAGAAAAAAGGTCCTTGTGTGTTTTAAAACAAGTGTCTCACCAGCAGATAATGGTAGAGCTGTGGGTTATAAATGATGCATTTTGTTCACTTCGCCTTGATAATGGCACAAGGGGAAAAAAGTTCATCGCTCTCTTATCAAAATACTGTGACATTTCTCCTTCAACTGTAAAATTTCCTATCACATTCCTCTGCTGCAACAGCAACTAAATTTACTCGATTGTAAAGACTACATAATCTCTCATCAAAAGGTATCTTTTTTATTCTTTTTTTCCTTCCACCACCTAAACCTTAAGAGAACCACTAAGGTTGCTAAAATCAGTGCCTATTTTTTTTTCAGTAAAATAGGTTTGTTTTTAAGGAGTTCATTGGTTAACTAGTACCCGCTGTGTCCTACAGATTATTATTCTGTCCCAACCAAGGACAATATATCATTTTCTGTTGTTTACATCTCATTAGACTGAGCACATTAATTATCAGTGCTATTAGATTTGGAATGTAGTAACTCAACAATCTTTTTAAAAGTTCCAAGCTATGTTTCTGCTAAAGGCTCTAGATCAAATATTGAAAAATAAGATTTCTTTCTTAAAATCTGATTTATTTTCAGTAACTGATGACTGCTCTTTGATACAATGGATGATATTTTTGTCTTTAGAACCAAACATGTATCTCTGAAATTGTGTACAATTTATGCAGTAGGTGGATGGAGATATATATATGTATATATATATATACGCACTTAGCCTTTTATGTGTAAAGTGCTAAAAGTGTAATTCACCAAATGTACATTCTTTGTAAGGCTGCAGCAAAAAGGGGAATGTATTGTGGAATTACAGGCATGCTGATCAGAACCTCTGTGATCTCTGTGGGCCTTTGGATCAGGTCCTATATGTTTCCTCCTGATACAAACTGATCTCTTCTGCATGACACCAGCATAAATTAATGCCAAGTGTAGCTGGAATAATTTATAAGGCAATGGAAATGTACAGCCACAAGAGACTTATCTGTCTACATGATTGTAAAAGCAAAAGGCAAAAGCAAAGATTTCCAGTTCCAAAACTTGTGTCCTTTTTCACTTTAAGGGTATTTATTTTAATGGTGCTCAGAGGGCTCAAAAATCAATATGTAAATTCTTAAATTGTCCAACCAAACCCTTAAAATGAAAGCTCAAGCCAGTGTTTTACTCAAAATTATAAAAACATAAATCTGTATACTGTTGGAAATAAATAAAAATGTTAATTAGAAATAAATAAATTGGTAATATTTATAAAATATTGAAGCAACACTTCTGGAAGAAAATCACAACTTGATGTACAACTTGTGTTCAAACTGCTGGTGCAGAAATTCCTAGTGCCATAGGCACCGATTTCCTGAGTTCCTGGGGGTGCTCAACCCCTGCTCCACCTCAGGCTCTGCCCCCACTCCACCCCTACCCACAAGCTCCTGTCCCGCCTCTTCCTGCCCCTCCCCTGTCTCTTCCTGCTCCTCCTCTGCCTCTTTCTGCCCCCACTCCTCCCATTGCCCCTCCAGCACCTCCTGCACACCACTGAACAGCTGGTTGCAGCAGGCAGGAGACTGGGAGGGAGGGGGAGGAGCTGATCCACAGGGCTGCCGGTGGGTGCTGAGCACCCACTATTTTTTTTCCATGGGTGCTTCAGCCACGGAGCACCCAAGGAGTTGGCACCTATGCCTATTCCCAGGACTTAAAAAGTCTGTTCCTCCAACAGAGCTAATACTGAATAAAAGTTATGGTGCTATTTGTAAAATTGGCTGTCCATAAGGGAGCATGACATATTGTAATATTTCCAGAATTAATCCTCCGAGACATCTACAGGGTATGTGAGATCCCTGCAGGACTCAGAGCTATGTATTCCAAGAATGAATTTATCAAGCAAACAAAGTTATTCACACTATCTGAAACTAACCCAGTACCTGACATATACAGGGCTGTTGTAGCCATGTCAGTTCCAGGATTTTAGAGAGACAAGGTGGGTGAGGTAATGTCTTTTTTTGGACCAACTTCTGATGGTGAGATAGACAAGCTTTCGAGCTTACACAGAGCTTGTCATCAGGTCTGGGAATCATACTCAGAGTGTCATAGCTAAATACAAGGTGGGACAGATTGTTTAGCATAAATAATTAACACAAATTTTGAAGGGCCATTCAAGATGAAGTGGGCCAATAACACGTCTCCAGTCATAAGGGGGAAAGGAAAAAAAACCTGGGATGTGGGGGTTATGTCGGTTATAGGCTGTTGTAATAAGCCATAAATCCAATGTCTATATTCAGCCCATGATTTTTAGTTTCTAGCAAAGTTAAGTATTTAAACTACCAGGCTCATATTTTGAAGGTGTTGTGCAGATTTCCTTTGAGGATGAGGACTGAGAGGTCAGATATAGAGTGATCGCTTTGTGAAAAGTGATCACCTACACATGATATGGTGTTTTTATCATTTTTCTATGTGAGTTCATTCAAGAGAGTAGTGATTGTCTGGTTTCACCCACATAGTTATTGTTGGGTAGTTTAGTGCACTTGATGCAGTACACCATGTTTCCCAGACCTGAAGAAGAGCTCTATGTAAACTTGAACGCTTGTCTCTCTCATCAACAGAAGTTGGACCAATAAAAGACTTCACCCACCTTGTCTCCCCAGTACGTGATGACAGAGTATAGCTACCTTCTGCACATCACATACACATATTTCCATTTCAACCTACACTTACCATTCTGTATTTAAGTGTCCCGTTTCAGAGTTAACTACTAAATCTAGTGGTTTGTGGGTGAAATTAAGGGAGGGGGGAGTGCAGGGATAGTGACATTTTATGATATATACCATGACTATGGGTGAGGTGGGAGATATTTGACAGCTCATTCAATGTTATGTATTTGTTTTGTCTATAATCATGATAACATGTTGGAAGATATGCTATTCTTGGTCATGTTCTTTCAATATGTAGGCTTGTGGATGAACAATTCATTAGGTACAACATTTATCTCATATTCATCAAAAATAATGCACTGATCTCATTGCTACTGGGAATAGCAATGTATGTTTGGGTTTTTTTTTTGTAAAGCTAAAGCTAATGCTAACACCTGTTTATTTAACATTGAACAATATTACTATTGGTTCTCACATTGCTGATGTGTGTGTCTGTTAGTTACAGCTTTAAAATCATGTGAGATTATAATTTTCTATTTGAGTTGTAATGGTCAATGTGAAATTGTTGATATAGCTAGGAAATCATTCATCTCAGTTTCTCCAAGTAGGCTTGAGCTTAAAAACTTGGGATCAGTGATCTAGTACATGAAAACATTCCCCACAAAGGTAAATTGTGAGCAGGTATTGCTCACATATTTTAACATGTATTGTTAAAGAGGAATTTACAAAGAAGTGACCTCCCACAAGCCTCCCACTTTACCTACAGTCATGATACATGACACAAAATTCAGCAATTCCTTTTTCCACCTCAAAATCACAGCCAGTGCTGGGGATGAATTTTCACTTTTTTTTTGCAAATAAGACAAGGTATGTTAACCTAATCTATGTTTACAGCATATTGTCTTCTTCAGGCTGACCAATGCAGAAAAAACCATTAATCACTCCCCTGGTACTAAAAATGTAAACTTTATCATGTTTTCTAAAGGGATGTCATAGGAAGAAGTGTTAATAATATGACACTCCCAGTCCAAAGTGAAACCGCAGAATGCATCCTAGAACTGTGGCAGATGTAGACAGCTTCGCGCTCTTATAGTCTGCTGCTTGCTGATCCAGCAACACAATTTTTTGAGTCATCCTCAAGTCTGATTGCCCCGATTCAGAGACTAAATCTAAATACACTATCACACTTGTGGAAAGACAGCAGCTGTGAATATGTTTCAAGGATTTGGCAGAGGAGCTGAAGTTCATAATACAATGGACAAGAAGTCAAAATGGCTTTGGCTCTCACTGGGAGGTGTAAAGCTGGAGAAGAAAACAGCAATATGTGTCACTCAGAGGAAAGAGGTGAGATCCTTTGCATGTATTGATCTACTAAGGCATAGCAAGTTTAGTCTCCCAAAATAATACCAATATATGCCAACAAAATCAGGGTATTGCTTTGATCCTTTTGGGGCATGATATAAAGTGTAATAATAATGAAAAATTGCTCGAGTGTGTCTGCTCCAGGGCAGATTTCTCTTTGAAGGACTTTTACATGACACTAGCTGTGAAGGCCAAGTGGAAAGTAAACCTATGGCAGAATATAGCTTCTCATTTGCTTGACAGGGTAAACTGAAGAGAACATACTGTACTAATTCTCCAAAGACTGCATAGGCTCCTTATTTATTTTGGGGTGTGAGTCAAGGTATTTCTACATGGTTTCTCTCCTTATGTGCTACCATGGCAGCTGAGAGCACAGTGGCGCTTTTGCTGACAGTTCCTAGGTATAAAAATCATAAAGCTGTGGAAGTATACCAACAGTGGAAGGCCCTTCTGTATGGAACTTACTGTCTCCACTAGCTTTCCAGATCCCAGATCTCTTGATGTTCATAACACAGCATTAAGTCAGTCTGTTTCCTGGATTTTGTATAAGGAGTTTCTTTTAGGGAATGCTATGTAGTTAATCATGAATAAATGTCTTCCAGTAGTAAATAGTTACTTTAAATAGTGTTCAGTACCAAGACTGCGTGATAGGTACTTTTATGATGGAGGAAATGAAGTAAATCTTGCTGGACAAATTGATTGCTTTTTCTGGGAGGATTACCAAATTAGTGGATGAAAGATGCAATATATTTGTATTTTAGTAAAATATTTGGTAAAGTGTCTCACAAAATCTTACTCTCCAAACTAATTCAAGTTGCCGTGCATACGAACACTCTCACCCAAACTGAAATCTAGCCAGGGAACTGTAAGCAAATAGAAATTAATAAACCACAATTCATTGTTGTGTATTTGAGATGGATAATGAACTAGTAGATAGCGTAAACAACGCATTAATGAAATTTGGAGATGACACAAAATTAGGAAGTGTTGCAAGGACGATTGAAACAGAGGAAATATGTAAAGGGACGTACAAAGGCTGGTTAAATATCTAGAAAAATAAATTGAGATTCATCTTGGGAAAAATATAAGCTAAGCCATCCAGGGAAAAATAATGGAAAAAGAGCATTAGTGCTGTAAGAGACAAGAAATTGTAATGCATCCTGATGGGGAAAAAAGCCAGTGCTATTTTGGTGTGAATACAGTTGGCATAAGAATCATGCTATATCTGTACAACTCTGATGTGACCACACTGTATGTTGCATTCTGTCCCACATACCTCTTTAACTGCTGTCTTTCTATCAAATATGGATACACTGGAGGGTTAAGAGAAGAGAAACAAAAGTGATTAGGGAGACTGAGAGGCTGATTTATCCAGGAAGACTGAAAGAAATACGCATACAGTAGCTTAACTAAGAAATTACTATAATGGCTAGCCATTGCCTAAGTAATGTCTGGTCATTGTCTGCAATATAGTCTCTAAATTAAGGCTGCGAACCCCAAAGAAGATGAGGAATCACTTAGTGTGAAAGAAAGAAGCATAATTAGGAATATATTTGAAATTAAGAAATAAAGTAGGCCAAAAATCAAGAAAAATATCTGCCAGTGAGATAGTAGGCTCCCTATGGACGTGGGAGCTGCCCCTTTGTATGAAGACAAGGCATGTCCCTAGAAAATGTTCTAGGCAGCAGTCCTGTATTGGCAGGTGAATGGAATAGATGACTTAATAGATCTTTTCCAAGTCTAATTTCTGTGACCTTAAACACATCTGAAAGGAGAGAAAGAGGCAGTACAAAATCATGATCACTTGGACTTGAATGCACCTCTTCGGAAATAGTGGCACAGATTGGATATTGCCTCATTGCACAGCAAAGGGGAACATAGGAAATATATTATTTATTATGTAACACTGTAAATAATTTATGGTTGAGACATATTTTGCATCCTTACTTGTGCAGGATCTAACACTCATGTGAGAGAGGCCAAAGAACATGTTAACTTGAGGGAGGCCTGCACATCAGATTCCTCTCTCATCTGGGACTGCCAGTAAAGTGGCAGAAGTACCAAAATGGAAGGTACTGGAGAAAAACTTCTGCATTTCTGGAGGGTCAACAAAGGTAGACCAGGTAATTACTTACAAATGTCTATATAATGTCAGTATTGGTTGCTGAATGCATATAATGTGACCTTCTTGTACATGGAAATATAATCATTGGCTGTTCCATTTCACAGGACATGATGACCATCAACATGTGCAAATTGAAGCTGAGGATTGTAGGTAAGTGCCTATACGTGCATCAGGGATCATATGACACCAACAACAAATGGGTCTACTTTAAAAGTTCATTCTAATTCTAGATATATTAGTGGTTTTAGTAGTTTTCCCCATTTTTAGTGCTGAAACTGTAAATATCTCTTAAACTGGAACAGATATTATAAGTGTGCCACTGTACAAAGCTTACATAGGCCTCTAAAGGGGACAGTGCAGACTGTGGAGAGTTATTCATAGGTTTCAGGCCAGAAGGGGCTGTTGTGATCATCTAGTCTGACCTCCTGTATCATACAGGTCATAGAACTTACCCAAAATAATTCCTTTTAGAAAAACATCTAATCTTGATTTTAAAATTGTCAGTGATGGAGAATCCACAATGACCCTTGTTAATGGTTAATTACTTTCACCATTAAAAATTTGCACCTCATTTCCAGTCTCAATTTGTCCAGCATCAACTTTCAGCCGCTGGATCATGTTATACCTTTCTCTGCTAGCTTGAAGAGCCCATTAAATGTTTATTCCCCATATAAATAGTTAAAGATTATAATCAAGTCACCCCTTAACCTTTTCATTATGAAACTAAACAGATTGAGCTCCCTGAGTCTTTTACTATAATGCATGTTTTCTAATCTTTTAATCATTCTTGTGGCTCATCTCTGAACACTCAACCGTTTATCAACATTCTTCTTGATTCCACATGATTCCAGTAGCACCAGTATCAAATATAGAGACAAATAACCTTTCTAACCATACTTGAGATTTCCCTATTTATGCATCCCAGGATGACATTAGCTCTTTTAGCCTCAGCATCACACTGGGAGCTCATGTTCAGCTGATTGTTGACCACGACCCCCAAATCTTTTTCAAATTCACTGCTTCCCATCTTGTAAGAATAGCCATACGGAAATGCATATTGTTTGCTTGCGCCCAGTTTACTAAGCAATGCAGATTACTCTGAATTAGTGACCTGTCCTCTTCATTATACACCACTCCCTCATTTTTTGTGTCATCTGCAAACTTTGTCAATAGTGATTTTATGTTTTCTTTCAGGTCAGTGATAAAAATGTTAAATAGCATAGGACTAAGAATAAATCCCTGTGTGACCTCACTGAAAACACACCCAGTAGATGATGATTCCCCTTTACTGTTACAATTTGAGACCATCAGATAATTAGTTTTAAATCCATTTAATGTGGCAACAATTCAAATGCCTAAATGTGTCTATGTGTGTCGATAGAATCATAGAATGTCAGGGTTGGAAGGGACCTCAGGAGGTCATCTAGTCCAACCCCCTGCTCAAAGCAGGACCAATCCCCAACTAAATCATCCCAGCCAGGGCTTTGTCAAGCCTGACCTTAAAAACTTCTAAGGAAGGAGATTCCACCACCTCCCTTGGTAAAGTATTCCAGTGCTTCACCACCCTCCTAGTGAAAAATTTTTCTTAATATCGAATCTAAACCTCCCCCACTGCAACCTGAAACCATTACTCCTTGTTCTGTCATCTGCTACCACTGAGAACAGTCTAGAGCCATCCTCTTTGGAACCCCCTTCAGGTAGTTGAAAGCAGCTATCAAATCCCCCCTCATTCTTCTCTTCCGCAGACTAAACAATCCCAGTTCCCTCAGCCTCTCCTCATAAGTCATGTGTTCCAGTCCCCTAATAATTTTTGTTGCCCTCCGCTGGACGTTTTCCAATTTTTCCACATCCTTCTTGTAGTGTGGGGCCCAAAACTGGATACAGTACTCCAGATGAGGCCTCACCAATTTCGAATAGAGGGGAACGATCACGTTCCTCGATCTGCTGGCAATGCCCCTACTTATACATCCCAAAATGCCATTGGCCTTCTTGGCAACAAGGGCACACTGTTGACTCATATCCAGCTTCTCGTGCACTGTAACTCCTAGGTCCTTTCTTGCAGAACTGCTGCCTAACCATTCAGTCCCTAGTCTGTAGTGGTGCATGGGATTCTTCCTTCCTAAGTGCAGGACTCTGCACTTGTCCTTGTTGAACCTCATCAGATTTCTTTTGGCCCAATCCTCTAATTTGTCTAGGGCTCTCTGTATCCTATCCCTACCCTCCAGCGTATCTACTTCTCCTCCCAGTTTAGTGTCATCTGCAAACTTGCTGAGGGTGCAATCCACGCCATCCTCCAGATCATTAATGAAGATATTGAACAAAACCGGCTCGGGGACTGACCCTTGGGGCACTCCACTTGATACCGATAGATAGATAGATAGATAGATAGATAGATAGATAGATAGATAGATAGAGTCTAAGAATGTTATATCAACCCTATTAACCTTATCAAATTTGTAATCTCTTAAAAAAAATCAAGTTAGTTTGAAAGGATGTGTATTCCATAAACCCAGGTTACTTTTCATTAATTACATTACCCACCTTTAATTCTTTATTAATTTGTCTTGTATCAGCTGCTCCATTATCTTGCCTGGGAACAGTCAGAGACTGACAGGTCTATAATTAACAGGGTCATCCCATTTACCCCTTTAAGAATAGGCACAACATTAGCTTTCTTCCAGTCTTCTGGAACTCCTCCAGTGCTCCAGAACTTATTGAAAATAAACATTAATGGTCCAGTGAGATCCTCAGCCCGCTCTTTTAAAATTCTTGGATTCAAGTTGTCTAGACCTGCTGATGTAAAAATATTGTTCAACATCTTTCAGAGATACTTGTGGAATGGAAAGAGCGTTATCAGCACCACATTATGAGACTGTTTCATCTTTTGTTTTCCCCAAATACAGAACAGATATATTTATTAAATACAACTTTTCCGCATTATTATTGATAATTCTACCATTTCATTCTAGTTATGGACCAATACTATTGTCAGGATTCTTTTTGTTTCTAATATACTAAACAAAACTCCTTCTTATTGTCCTTAACTCTGCTGGCCATAGATTTCTCTTTTGCTTCCCTTATCCATTTTGTACAATTTCTATCTTCTGATTTATATTCATTACTGTCAACTTCCCTTTTCTTTCATTTGTTATAAATTTGTTATATATTTGCCCTCTCTTCCCTTCTTAACCATTAAAGCCTTCTTCCTGTATTGTGGCTTTTCAGGCATCTAGTAAAGTGTTGTTAAATAATACTCAATTATCATTCACATTTTTCAGATTAAATTCTTCCTCCCAGATGATTTGGCTCATCGTTGTTTTCAGCTTTATGAAACGGGTCCCACTAAAGCACCAAGTACATACATTACTAGTCTGAACTTGCACATTGTAAATATGATTAAGTCATAATCACTTTTGCCTCAGATACCATTCATTTTTATTTCTGTGATCTGGTCCTCTTTATCTGTTAGGACAAGGTATAATAAAGAATTCCACCATTTTGCCTGCCACACTTTTTGAGTCAGGAAATTATTATCTATAATGTTTAGAAATTCTGATGATGTTTTAATATTGGCAGCATGAGACCTCCAGCATATGTTACTCAGATTGAAGTCTCCCATGATCATGCAGCTTTTTTTTTCTTACACATTATAGATAGGTGTGTAAGGAGGCAGTCATCCTGTTCCCTAGTGTGATTTGGTGGTCTGTAGCAGACACCAGCCAATACCCCATCTTTATCTGTTATGACATTGATTCATAAGCATTCAAGATCATTTTCTTCTGTGTTGTCATTGACTCGGAAACAGGGAATGCCATTTTTGATGTACAGTGTCACTCCCCTCCCCTTTTCCCCATTCAATCCTTCTTAAATAGATTATAACCATTGACTCTCCACACTCCACCACTTACCTAGCCAGTGGTTCACTTCCAGAATCTTTGGTCTTCTGTCTCCCTTCACGTATGGGACAGGAACGATCTCAGAGAAGATCACTTGGACATTCTTTTTCAGAATGCTTCCAAGTTCCCTGGCAGACATCTACTGTCTGCAAGATATCCCATGACACAGTGCCATTTTGCTTATGTGGACCATCACCAATGGATCCTTGCCTGTTCTTTTCAGAAGCCTATCTAATCTTAGCGTTATGTCTTGGCTCCAGGAAGGCAGAACGCTGTCTTGTTTACCTGTCACTTGCAGAATTTTCTTTCAATTCTTCTGAGTATTACCCCATGATCACTCTCACTGTGTCTATTCCCATTTCTGTAGTAGTGTTAAGAGGAGACATGAAGGCTAGTCAGATCTAGCAACTGACAGGATAGCATACCACAACATGATTTCTCCCTCCTCCAAGCCAATAGCACCATGGAGGTGAAAAGAACCTTGACAAGACACCCTGAGTCTGATCCATCACTGTGTTGTTACAGTTTTCTGTGGATGTAAGTCCGAAGCAATACAGTGGTGAATCAGGCTCACTATCTCTAAAGGAGGCTGAATGCTAGGGAAAATGGCTAGGCCACTAGGGAATGGGGTGGAAATAAAAGTATATATGACAAACTAATAGTGGCCTTAAAAATTGTAAAACCTGTTTCTGTGCCAAAAAACTTTAAAAATAAAACGACTTAGAGCCGCTGACACATCTGGCGCTAAGAAACACGATTGTAAATTTGGAATAATTCCACAGACATCAGATTGAAGCCGAATCTGGCCCTTACAATTTAAATATTCTTCAAAAACATACTGGTTTCCAAAACAAATCTGTCCCATTGACCTCACTTGGTTACTTCCCTCCATTCAATGTGAGGTAGACTTGCAATCTGAGGCCCTAATGTAGAAAATGGAATGTAATTTAAACTACAGATTATTACTAATTCCCTTCATATTTTCCTTTGCAGAGCCTGTAACTATGTTCCCTAGGTGTTCCAGAAAAAATTGCTGCAGATGCTGGTGAACACTTTGGGTTTTATAATTTAAAGAAGAATATTGTAACTGTTGGTGTCCATTTCTATCTGCATGAAATGTGCTATCCTTGAGCTAATCTTTACGGCTCCTTCCCCCCTGTTCTCCAAATGCCTTGTCAAAACTCACCTCTGCTGTAAGCCCTACAAGAATTTAGCAAACTAATGAGGGCTAGATTGAGGGGTGATCGTGTTCAGGATAGCTGATATTTATTGATTTAAAAAAAAAATACTGTGAAATGATTCCAAGTAACTATCAAGTTGTACATGTATGACCTAATCCAAACCTATTGAAGTCAATAGGAGTCTTAACATTGACTTTGATGAGTTTTGGATTAGCTTCATATATAACTTTTATATAGCAGTGTGATCTTAATTCTGTCACCTTCATGCTCCTCCCACCCTCTTTTCCTTCCATTGTTTTGTAGCCTTCACTTGTGATTCTTGTCTTAATTTTGACTGAAAGCTATTTGGGGCAGGGTCTTCCTATTTCTTCCTATGTGCTTGTAACTAGAATCAAGGGACTTCAGTTCTAACTGGGATCTTTGGATCTTATTGAAGTACATGTAGTTAAAAATGTTTACTGAGATGTGCCTATCAATTCTGGACAAGCAGTCTAGATCAGTGGTGGGCAACCTGCGGCCCGCGGGCTGCACCTGGCCCGTCAGGGTAATTCACTGGCGGGCCTCAGGATGGTTTGTTTACATTGACCGTCCGCAGGCACGGCTGCCCGCAGCTTCCAGTGGCCGCAGTTTGCCATTCCCGGCCGATGGGAGCTGCGGGAAGTGGCGGTGGTGCCTGCGGACGGTCAATGTAAACAAACCGTCCTGCGGCCCGCCAGCGGATTACCCTAACGGACCTCATGCAGCCCACGGCCCACAAGTTGCCCACCGCTGGTCTAGATTATCTAGAAATGTCAGTTTAGTAGCCAAAATGTTCTTCATGAAGTGCTAATGCATGAAACACTAATGGAAATAGCCACCTGTTTGCTTTTACATGTTTAAACAAAGTTTCTTTGTTAAATAAAATGATAAAAATATTTGGTGTGACAGGTTGTGTTCTTTGAGTTGTGTTCACAATCTGCTTACAACTTTGTCAGTTGTTTTGGCACATTTTATTCAGTGATCACAAAAGGTTCTGGATCCACAGCTCTGGATGCCAGACTTGTCTATTAGCCTGTGCTAATAAGTTTAACAGTTCTACCAGTCGTATATCAGAGTTATGCATTCTGGACACCACTGCTCTGCATGAATCCTGATAAAACTGACACCAAATGGTCATGTCTATACATATGCAGGGGCTTAAGTAGGCATGTAACCACCCATACTTTCTGTCACGGTCAGAGCGCATTTGTACATATCTTCACATTCTTCTTCTTTGTGTTTGCTATGAGTCCACAGAATGATGGGTTACTAGCCATTTGGCAGAAACAAACACAAGAATGTACTTCCCAGTCTGTTACAAATGGTTTCTGGGCAGAGAGTTGCAACTATGTTTTTCATAATATATCTGAAAAGACTGACAAGCTCTGAAATACACAAATATATTGGGCCCAATTTTAGACCTCAAAATCAAATACCTACTAAAATACAAATATGTAGGAGCCATATCTGGTGAGATGATGCCTACTCTGGAAGTACAGCATCAACAAACAGTATTGGCATGTCATCTCCCAGTGCATCTAACATTCACTTTGTGTCATTTGGACACAAAAATGAACAACGCACATGAATGGATCAGCCATATTTTAATCTCTAACTTTTTCATCAAGGTTGGTATCATTGAAGTGTAGCATGTGCGAAAAAATACACCTTGGCATACAGTTTGATGATTTGCATAATATTGGAGCAAAGTCTGAAGGAAACAAAAAATGTGTGAATGATACTGAGGGCACGTGGGAAAAATTTCCAATATGTTACTCTTCAACTGGCAATCTTCCCTCAAAGTGAGTAATGAATGTAGGTGGGCTAAATTAGGAGTAATGAATGTTGTGGGCTAAATTAGGAAGCTCTGAACAGCTACAAGGCTTCCCAATTTAAGATCTATGAATAATCTCACTCCAAGTATCATGCGTCTCCAAGGATTCCGTATGTCCTGTACAATAGTGGAACTATAAAACCAGTTCCCAAAAGAAAATGTTGGCAACTTCTCTAACGAATGTCCTCATGAGTTTTTTTTAGCTCACTCTTACCTGCTCACCTTTCAGATTGTGTTCAGTAGCCAATAAAAGGTAGAGATGGCTGCATGTTGGTTTAATTTATATTTCTCTGGCTGAGTATAAAGCAGTTTTAGCGAAAATTGAGAAAACATGTTTCTTAATGTAAATTATAGTCACTTTCTTATATCATCAATGCAGTATCAAATTCTTCCCATATAATCAAAATTGAATAATTGTCATATTGTTAAGGCATAGGTTTGAAAAGTGTAAAATTGGATAAACCATTCCAGTGACCCATATCAATCACAACTAGGCCAAAGTAAATTCCATACATAATGCACTAGTCAAAAAAGAAAGGTGAGGCATGTTGGATCATGGTGTTACAAGATGCAACAACTCTGTCTTCCATCTCTCATTCCAGCTGCTCTTCAAGTTATTTTCTGAACAAAATCAGGGTGTTGATAACTTTGGGAATCTCACTATATTGTAGGCAGATCCCTCAGCACCTCTTTTGTGTTTCTGTCAGAACTACATCTTGGCTGTATTGCCCCTTATCAAAATATGTATGAATGAATGAATGGGTGCAGAAGCAAATAAGCATTGCTCATAAAATTACATAGCCCTTCAGAATGATTATCTAAATCACATAATTTCTGAAGAGTATAAATACATCACCTCAGCATGGTACTCTGCAGCATCTTGACCAAACATCCATTTCAGGCACCAAGGGTGTATGTTCTAAATGCTGTATCTCGTTTACTTTTAGTTAGTGACAAAATATTTTTGTTTGCACATACTGCTCTGCTCTGGCTCACATGAACAGAGAATGATTCTAGGAAAAACGTGGCAATAGAAATTCACTTTCCACTGCTTGGCATCCATTGTCTGAATGTGTTGCATGTTTTAGACATCAAAATTGTTGAGGTACTGTATTGATAAATAATAGTTTGCAAGGACAATATGGATAACCCATCTCACCAGCATATTTGAGTGTCATCACATCAGATGCATTTTTGTGGCATGTGTATTGATGAATTCAAGTAGCATGACATCAACATCCCAGACTAGCACACATGGCCTTCTTTCTTCTGATGACCATCCAAGTCCATCCACTTGTCTTAATCTGTTCATATTATTAACATCACAAGGATGTCATACAACAAATTTTTCATTCTAACTGTTCTTTATGTATAGTGCAGGATGTAATGTACTTTTTTATTGCCATTCTAAGGATAGTATCATATCTCTCAGTGAAATAATGGTTTTGCTAGACAGAGGTATCTTTGTTGTGTAACGCTTTTAAATTCTGCACTACTTGTACCAAGCTTTCTTGGTTTAAGACAGATGTGATGTAGTATGTCCCTTCCCCCATGAAAACACAGCTTTATGGGTACAGAAGATACACTGTTGGTATGATAGTACTATATTATGGGATGTAGGTAATGCCAAAAATAGAAAAAAAATATTTTTCAGAATCCTCTGTAAATGCAAAAAATGTGAACAACTAAAGAGAAATGTCTGACAGTACTGAATCTTGAATGCACAACTTTGGTATTGATTGGCTGCCTCTTCCTACCTGCATGTTACTTGGAATAGGTGTTGATTTTCTGTCAGACGTGTGAAAATGTGAAGAGATGTTGGCCGTGAGGTCCAACGTCAGAGCAGTCATTTTGTTGCATGTGTCGTCATTGTTTTTTTGTCAGGAGATTTTTAAATGGATTATTCTAAAAACAGGCAATGGATAGCCCTTTATAGGAGCTACGCTGGGAAGCAAGATACAAGACATTCTTGCCCTGAAATGACAGCAAGAGTTGGCTTTAGCTCAACTGAAGATAATGCTGGTTGGATATTCTTAGGTCCAGGTGTCCATACCAAGATTAGGAGTGACCTCAACATTTAGGCTTCTAATATGTTTCAATAGCAGGAAATACGTGGTTTGTGGGGGCAGTGTTTTTCTCATTTGGGTTACATGTGACATTTTACAGCAATTACACTGCATGTTCACCATATAGTTATGATATAGAATGTTATTGTTCACCATTTTGTTAATGTCACTGAGTCAAAAGGAAAGCACTTCATCAACTGTTCTAGATAATACAGCAAATCTATACATGAACATAAACATAAGTGCTGTTTGATTTCGGATGACTCCTAAAACTATGTAATGAGGGCAATGATTGAAACTATCAGTTTATATGAAAATGATCCTGATCCTGGTTTTTTTTAATAGAACAATACCAGCATGGCTACCTTTTCATTATGTTCAGATAATATGGGACTGATTGCTGCTTGGTCACACTGAAAAAATGATGTAAGGAATGTTTACAAAGCATAATCAAAACTCCATTGTAAGGCTAGTTGCCAGAGGATAAATCAGATATAGTGCACTCTATGTGGGCATCTTTCCTGGAATGTCAGGATGTATTTTTTTATCACATGTGTTACAGTAGCATCTAGAATCCATTGAGAATGGGTTCCAATTGTGCTAGGCACTGTACATATGGATAATAGGAAACACTCCCTACCACAACACACGTACAGTCTAAATAGACAAGGTAGACAAAGGATGGGAGAAAGAGTGTTATTACTTCTATTTTACTAGAGTGGAGACAGAGAGATTAAGAGATTTACCAGAGGTGACATAGGAAGTAGAGTTCGAGCCAACATACTGAACCCAGGTCACCCAAGTCCCAGTATAGTATGTTAGCCACCAGACCAGCCTTCCTCTGAGATGCATATCTGTCTCTTCTCTCAGATACTCCCTTGAAACTTAATTGTGACAGTGTATGACAAAGTATTATGTGGCAACCAAAGATTTTGGTTATTTTTATTTATTTGCATTTCTATGCTACCTTTGTAATAAGTCTATTATTTGACCTGATTTGTGAAATTAGCCTATTTCTATTAAACATCATAAGCAGAAACCAACACAAACACAGGACAGATAATTTAACATGCTGGTGCAGTGGCCATATTTGGTAGATGAAGAATTTAATTTCTAAGCTCCCTGTAGTCACATATATACATTCTTTCCATTATGGATAGATTGTATAATTAATCCGCAAAAGTTTCTGTGCCTATATACATGTGTGAGAGTGTGTGTGTGGGGGGGGGGGAAAGGTGGGTTTTTGTGTGTGGAATGAATAGTTTTCTCACTTGTGCTACATTTATGTTGCATTCATAGATGCAGAGAGATTTTTTGGTATTATACAATCTATCTATAATTTGGAGTCCTATACTGACCAAGGAAATTAGATTTGTCCTAAGATTCAAAGTATTTATTGACCAATCAATATTTTATTTAGTAAATACATAACAAGAGGACATAAGTTTAAAAGTGTAACCAGAATTAGAATATCTAATATTTTCTTACGGTATCATAAGTATGAAGGCAATATAAAGCTCTTATTCAAATAGTATTACATAATGAAATTATTCTCCAAGGTGTGAGTCTTAATGTTTGGATGCATCATTCATTATGCTTCATTTCTTCCTTCAACTATTTAACTCTGTACAATGTTTCTGAACATGAAATTTCCTTAAGGCCCTCAGTTTAACTTGAGAGTTATGACTTGCTGTTACTCTGCATTTTTCCTAGTTACAATTTTGTGAGACTAACCTACAATATCAGATCCATAGTTAAATCATTGCTCCAGATCTCCACATTGTGAAGCTACTCTCAATTATCAGTGAAGAAAACACTTTTCTATCCCCACCTTTCTTAGGTATCCATATTGTTCGCCATTAAGGTTTCATTAACCTTTCTGTTATAATGTATCTATAGTTTATTGCATTGGTATTACTATTTTTCAAATGCCATCAGTGTGCAAATGAGACTTGGTTGCTATCTCCAGGAGCTTTCATTCTAGTTCAGACACAATAGTGCAAAGTGTGCTGATATTACTTAGAGATAATTTGGTCTTTTTTCAAAGGATTCAAACCAGAAATCTATTTTGAAAAGGGGCTTGAAGTAGGGGAGGCTTTTTTCTGTTTGGCCAAACAACTGATTACATTCCAAATACAATCATTTTCACACATTTTCTTAAGCTTCTGCTATTGGCAAGAGGGCTGGGGCTTTGTTTTTTTCTTTCCCAGATGAGGACCTTGCCATGGTTGTCCACACCTTCTTCACACAGGCATTGGATTGCTGTAATTTTCTCTATATGAGACTCCACTTTAAAGTCATCCAGAAATTGAGATTATTGTGGATTGAGGTGGTCTCACTCATTTAACAGATATTACACTGGTGCTCCTGGCTACTAATGAGTAGAAATTGGAAGAAGTTATCCAGGGTGGCTCAATTTGTGGTTAGAGGATCTCTCTTTCGTGTGGTCTATTTTAGTATCTAGGGAGAGTACTTTGCATTATGGTAAAATGTATGTAAACGTGCAAGTGGGGGAAAATGAAATTAATATATTTAGGCATTGCCTGATACCTGCCTGCCTCATTTTCTGGGTGCCCAACTTGATTTGCAGAAATGTTGGGATGCAACTGATGTCAGTGGGAATTGTGCTTTGAACATATAAAGTGCTATATAAAGCTAAGTATTCTGTAAAATCAGGCCCTGGGTGTCTCAAATTGGGCACCCAAAGTTAGTGGAATATTTTGACGTTAATCTCTCTGTGCCTCAGCTCCCCATCTGTGAAATAGGGATAATACAACACCCACACCTCACAGAGATGTTGTGAAGACAAATTCATTAATGATTGTGAAGCACTCAGATACTGTGTGATGAGCACCCGTGTGGAAATTAATAATTCTGTCTTCAGAGCAGGTTTGAATACTGTGCAGTAAGTAAGGCCTAGAGTCACACACTGAATAATGAGGATGAAAGAAAATATGGAACAGCTGCTCTATAACTGAGAACTGTCCATACTTTGCAATGAATGAGGCAGGGGTCCTGTGGAAAAAAATATGGTGTCATGTAATTAAAATAAACATATTCAAGAATATATTGTAATGAACAGACATAAGAGGGGCAAATTAAGGTTTCACAGGCATCCTTAATCCTGTTATTTTCTAACCTTTGAGCACTTAGCTTTTCAACCTTAGTAATATTCTTTTAATTTGTATTTGTGTGTAATATTGATTTGTTATGGCATATCCTTTAGAATTCTTTTTATGAGATTAAACATCTTGACATCCTGCCTCAATGCAAATCCCTTACTTAAATTCCTTGGACCATATTAATTCCTCTAGTCAGTGGAGTGATATCAGACATGAATTTGGCCTCAATAGATAATAAAAACGACCCTACTGGGTCAGACCAAATGTCCATCTAGCCCAGTATCCTGTCTTCCGACAGTAGCCAATGCCAGGTGCCCCGGAGGGAATGAACAGAACAGGTAATCATCAAGTGATTCATCCCCTGTCGCCCATTCCCAGCTTCTGGCAAACAGAGGCTGGGGACATCATCCCTGCCCATCCTGGTTATTGGCCGTTGATGGACCTATCCTCCATGAACTTATCTAGTTCTTTTTTGAACGCTGTTAGTGTCTTGGCCTTCACAACATCCTCTGGCAATAAGTTGCACAGGTTGACTGTGCATTGTGTGAAGAAATACTTCCTTCTGTTTGTTTTAAATCTGCTGCCTATTCATTTCATTTGGTGACCCCTAGTTTTTGTGTTATGAGAAGGAGTAAATAAGACTACCTTATTTACTTTCTCCACCCCAGTCATGATTTTATAGACCTCTATCATATCCCCCCTTAGTCGTCTCTTTTCCAAGATGAAAAGTCCAGTCTTATTAATCTCTCCTCATATGGCAGCTGTCCAATATCCCTAATCATTTTTGTTACCCTTCTCTGAACCTTTTCCAATTCCAATATATCTTTTTTGAGATGGGGCGACCACATCTGCATGCAGCATTCAAGATGTGGGCACACCATGGACTTATGTAGAGGCAATATGATATTTTCTGTCTTACTATCTATCCCTTTCTTAATGATTCGCAACATTCTGTTCACTTTTTTGACTGCTGCTACACATTGAGTGGATGTTTTCAGAGGACTATTCACAATGACTTCCAGATCTTTCTTGAGTGGTAACTACTAATTTAGACCCATCATTTTATATGTATAGTTGGGATTATGTTTTCCAATGTGCATTACTTTGCATTTATCAACATTGAATTTCATTTGCCATTTTGTTGCCCAGTCACCCAGTTTTGTGAGATCCTTTCATAGCTCTTCACAGTCTGCTTGGGACTTAAATATCTGGAGTAGTTTTGTATCATCTGCAAATTTTGCCACCTCACTGTTTGCCCCTTTTTCCAGATTATTTATGAATATGTTGAATAGGACTGGCCTCCTCTCTTTACAGTGCATCTTGTTGCAAATAGTGAAGAGCAATTGCTTTGTCTTTCTATGCCTAATCAATAAAAATTTAAGTTTTATTTCACTTATTTCCTTTATTTCATAGTTCTTGTAACTAATCAGTTACTTCCAGCAGGTATGTTTTCCTCTTCTGTACAGAATAAGCTATGTTGTGTCTCTGAAAACCATGTGCTTTCCACTGATGTTCCACTGTTCCATGGCAGTCAGTCTCTACAAGAAAAAAACATTTCAATTATTTTAAACCCTACTTTGTACAGTAATTATAGTGAATCATGAGTGTTTTACATCTTTAGAAGAAGTTGTTTTCTGACAAGAAGCTCCTATAGTTAATTGTTTCTCTGGAGGTACTGGAGTGAGAGGCACACAGTGAGCTTGTCTGCCCCGGTCCCTTTTAAATTAAGGCATTATGTATTCTGTTAACTGAGACGAATTTTGTTCTTAAAAATAAAAAAAAAGTATAGAGATCTAATGCCAATTTAAACTCGCCACCAACCAAACATTCTCTACTCTGAGGGTATGTCTGCACAGTGAGTGAATGGGAGTGAGTCTTCCAGTCCAATTTGACAGATTTGGGCTAGCAGGGCTCATGGTAGCAGTGTAGAAATAGCTGTGTAGACAGTGCTGTGAAGTGGTGGCTTGGGTAGGAGCTTGAGCTCTGAAGCCTAGGAAACGGGGTGGACTGCAGAGACCAAGCCACAACTTCAAAGCACTGTCTCCCCAGTATGTTTAGAGCACTAGTACAAGCCCCGTAACCCCATGCCTGTCAACCGAAGCTGGGAGGCTCATTCCCACTGGGTCCAAAATGTTGTGTAGATGTACCCTAGACTTCCTGTCTGGCAAACAGTTCCTGTCTGTAAGAAAGGAAAGGAGTGGTTATTAATTGAAAGACATCACACAGTAAGTTGAAATTGTAGTCACAGCTAAAAAGGAGCTCTTCTTTTCACTGGAGAGCCAGGTGTTGATGTATGTCATTTTAAATGGGGATGGGGGGCAGAGGGGGAGGAAGAGTGGAGTATTTATTTATTTATTTATCAATTCATTCATTCATTCATTGTATTTGGGAAGCTGCCAGTTTTACCAGCCAGGAAATTAGGGATGTCACCCTTCAGCCTTACATTGTGATTGTTTGCTGTGTACTTAACCCTTGTTACTCAATAAGCTTAATACTCAGTAACAAATTATACTTCTGCTCTAATATCCCTACAGTACTCCATCAAGAGAGGATAAGAAGGAATTGTTATTATTAATTGACATTACTTTTTCTTTTTTAAACTTTTTCAGTTCAATAATAACCCTTTGATTCAATCTACTGCAAAGAATGAAAAGAATGTAATAAAAAAACAGGACACTTAAATGATGGTGGATAATTCTTTATTATTTGTCACAAAATCCAGAATTTCATTGAGGCTAATGTAGTATTTCATATTGTGGGGAAGGAAGTTATTATACATTTAAGTTAGCTGACAAAGAACCAAAAGAAAGTATCAGAGGGGTAGCTGTGTTAGTCTGGATCTGTAAAAGCGGCAAAGAGTCCTGTGGTACTTTGTAGACTAACAGACGTATTGGAGCATTAGCTTTCGTGGGTGAATACCCACTTCGTCGGATTAATGTAGTGGCAATATGCTTGCATATTTATACCTGCCTCTGGAAATTTCCATTACATGCATCCGACAAAGTGGGTATTCACCAACGAAAGCTTATGCTCCAATACGTCTGTTAGTCTATAAGGTGTCTCAGGACTCTAAACCAAAGGAAAGAAGCTCTAAACCATTCCGAAGGACATATATTTTGTGTCCCCTTGACATTCTTTTCATCTCATTTGGCACTACTAACTTGATTACTGCATTTTTCCAGCAATACTCTACTACTTCTAGAACTGAAATTCTTATGTTGACAGAATCATTGTGACCCATGGTAAAGAGGGGAAATGAAAGACAGGAATCCTATTTCCAACTTGGCTGCTGTCTCTGAGACCTTGCACAAGTCTTCTCAGCCAAAATCTATATTAAGTCAATTAGAGAAGTGGGCTGATTTTTAGAGGTACCAATCATGGGAGTAAATGGGAGCTGCAAGTGTTCAGCATCTCCGAAAAAAGTTCCCAAACATGCACTTAGGTTCCTAACTTTGGACATACACGTTTCAAAATGATAGCCTCTCTGTGCCTCAATTTCCCCTCCAAAAAGTGAATATAGTAATATTTACATATTTCACATACTTCAGTAGGGTGTTGTGAGACTCATCTAATTCATATTCATAAAGTATCTTGAGATTGATCCTTGAAAAGTACAAATAAAGTATTGTTCTTGATAGTACAACCTTCTTAGCCATGGTTCTTTACATCAGAGATAAGTATAGCAACCTATCACAAGAATCACAAATTCAAGGAAGTTTCGTATTAGGGTAGATAATATAGGTTTTAGGACATATTTACTCATCTAACACTGCACAAAGATTAAAAATGTTCTCCACCCCATGGAATTATAGAGCTGGTTAATTTCAGATGAATTGAGATCCTTGCATCCAGTACTTTCATGAAGCTATATGGCGGACATAATCTAAAAAACCTTTAATGGTATGTTAGACACCACTCAGAGAATTGAGCTTTAACATCCCCACTACATTTGGTGGTACATACAACAGCAAAACCATATACTTTGGTCCAGAATTAGGGACACAAGAAATATCAGGATACTCAAATAAACATATCTCCTTAGTGGACCTTATACAATTAAAGTAGGATGAAAAAAATCACAACAATGGCCTTTCTCCTCCAGTCTTACAGCTAGCACTTTATGCACCTGTCAACCCCAGCTACCTCTTCATTCTCCATACAATTGATGAATTACTGAATACCAGGCTAGAACCAGCCATGCCAAAAAAAAAAAAAAAAGGGCCTGCAGCCTCATCCAGCCAGATCTCAGTGATTCCTGACTGGTCTGGGTGAGTTGTGAAATTGGCTAGCTTTATTAACAAATAACCTGGAAAAAACATGCAGGAGGAATTGAATTACTTTTTCAAATTGGGCATTCAGATAGCATGATAATATGGGCACATTAGAACTACAGAGAGAGGCCTTGGGTACATAGAGTTTTCTCATTGGGAGTCATGGGGATTTGCTGAAGAAATTAAAAAGGTACATTCTGCCATCACTCAGGATAATGCTGTACTTTTGTAATGCCTTTCTTCGAAGGGTCTCAGATTGCTTTACAAAGCCTTGCAAAACTGGTGAAACTCCTCATTACAGATAAGTAAACTGAGGTACAGAGGGCCAGATCCACCTAGGGACTTGGGCATTGCAATGCTGAGTGTTGCAGTGTCTAACTTTTGCGTCCTTTGCTTCCCAGTAGAAACCGCAGCCCCAGGTTTGGGTACTAGACTCTCTGTACAATGTATGGAGAGAGTTAGATGCCTAAGAATGAGTTCCACAAAAAACTGAGCGTGGTGAGCCGGGAGCCACCTAAACTAGCACGTAGGAAATGCCAGAGAGAGGAGTGTAGCTATTTTGTGTGAGCACATCAACCAGATTGGGCCCATACGGGCAAAATACATTGGGGAATGCCTCGTTTGAGGATCCCGCTGGGACTTATGCATGAAATAGCAATCTGAGTGCCTACGTTGAGATGGCTGTGCACTTGCTCTCTGGCAGAAACGTAGGCACCAAGGGAACTTTAACAGCGAAGATTTAGGCACCCACAGGCTTAGGTGGCAGCTGACCAGTGGTGCCTAAATGTTGGACGTAGGTGACTACACTCTTTTGCGAATCTCACCCACAGTGAATAACTAATTTACTTAGGGTCACACAGTGAGCTGAATTTTTCTCTTACTCATGTGAATAGTTTTGTTGGTTTGGCTGGGTTTATTTGTGTTATCAAGTTCATCCTATGCAGATAGCTGGCACAAGGCCTCTGTGCTAGTTAAGTGCTATGTAAGCCTCATAGTGTCATTTAAGTAGTGCATAGGCCTTGCGCCAGCCCTCTGCACAGGGGTGTATTTCACCCATAGTTAGATACCCTGCTTAATAAGTGCATGCGTCTTTCTGCACAACCATCAAAGTTTGATTTAAGGTGTAGCTGCATGTAGAGTGCACAGCAGTAGTCTAAATTGAGGTATTAAAGGCAAATATAAGGGTAATGCAATCTGTATCCAAAAGAAGCCATCACAATCTCCTTGCCAGGTGAGGGTGGGAAAAAGCTGTGTTGGCCACTGCTGGTACTTCATCATAGAAATTGTAGATAAGCACATAACTCATGAGTGCTGGAGCAGTGCGGAGCCATGTGTCTGTTTTGTCTGGCCATCCCCAGCAAGTGAAAATAAATGATTAATTTAAATTCTGGTGTTGTACATTATATTTATACTACATTCATCTCTATTTACAATAATTGTACTTTTCATATAAATTATGCTTATAATGGATGGAACTGTATACAGAATGCATACACTGGAGCATGGCATTCAATTTCCCTTTATCTTAGCCCCTCTCTCCACTGGGACCGATGGTAACTAGATTTTGTGCATGGCCATACTAAACTCTGATGCAGTTAGCTCCTTCTTTGGAATTTTTCTTTTTCCTTGGTACTGAGTCTCTTTCAGAAAGCTTTAGTACTTTATACAAATTAAAGAGGAAAAAAATATTGGAGCATCGGTTTCTCTGCTAAATTTATATTTTTGGTTGTCCAGTCATGTGTTCTGGGAGTTGGAAGTCAATATCAAAGCAGTATACTCACAGTTCTGAACATGCACATCTGTTTGTGAACAAATAAATTCATCTGTTCTGATACACAAATGAGAGATGAAAATAGATCCTTTTATCTCTAAGTGTAAGTACCGTAAACTGAGAAGACTCCATATATACACTGAGAGATGACCTCATTGCTCTGACTTTCAGTGCTAAATGGAATATTTTTCAGTACATTTTGATACATTTAAACATTCCAGAATGTTAATTATAAGTCTTTTTTAAAGTTTAACACTGATAAATTTCTATGTTAAGCTAAGAGTATTATGTGGCTTCCAAGCACCATGCTTACGATATGGCAGAGTATCTTGACACCAGACTTTTTTTTTTAAAGTAAGAAAAAATGAAAATGTGTCCTAGTGCAACAAACATTTATACATTACATATTACTTATAATAACATGTAAATAATATTTTACAGGTATGTAGTAAAAGAATAATAGCACATTTCATCCCAAAGGATTCCAAAGTTCTTAATGCAAGATTTGTGCATGTGAGGACAAAGTGTTTAACTTTCTTTGTGCGGGATTGTTTCTCTTTTGGAAAATGAAGCTGTGAGCCTGAGCTATGTGTGCTTAGTTTGTAAAACTGTGCATCATTTTATTAGTGTTTTACACAAAAAGCACCATACCAGTTGTTGTATTCTAGTTACATGAAGCAACTAACAAAACAAACAGGCATGGGGATGAAATGTCTTTCCATATATCGGAAGAGAATCTCCACACAAAGGGACACTTATCAGGGGCAGCTGCTCCTCTGCTGAGGAGAGGCGCAAACCCAAGAGTCCAGCAGCAGATGATCTTATCAAGAAAACCCTCTTCGGTAATATCATGAGCCTGCTCTCGCCAAGTCTGGCATTTCCATATCATGTGCATTTGTGTTGGAGAGAGGGGAGCAATGTTGCACAAACTACATGTAACTGGGATAAAGTACCTACTCTGCCCGCTGGGTCTGTACAGTGTCACAATATAATTGAGAAACTTCTTTGTCAGTTTGAAGTATCAATGTAAAAGTGGAGTTTACGTTAACCCTCACAAGAGAAATCACAGTGAGGAGTCTTTAACAACACAGGTTGCTGTTACTTCTAAATATTATCTTAAGCATTTCTACCCTCACTTTTGTTGTTTCTGTGCAGTTAGTAAACACACCCTTTGAACAGTGAGATTGACTTTCATCCCCCAGTCTATCTTATAGAATGATTAAATAAACCCCAGACTTTCTTTTTCTTCTTTGATAAGGTTTAGACTTCAACACTTGAAGATAGGCCCAGGATCTGATTCTGTTTTGATCCCCAGATCTGAGCACCTTTACCATTGGGATGATTCTCATGGCAGGCTGAACTAAAACCCTGGAACCATATACTCCTGAACTCTGGGATCATTCATCTCAGGATCAGGACTTTAAAACAGTGGTCCATTTCTATTTAAACTCTACATCTTAACTTAACCATCTGTCTCAAAGGCTGAAAAAGCCTAAAAGTGATATATAATCATTTAGCTGAATGGATTCCTCACTTCAGTCGTTCAGTTATGATTAGGGCCCTACCAAATTCACGGTCCATTTTGGTCAATTTCACGGTCATAGGATTTAAAAAATCGTAAATTTAATTATTTTAGCTATTTAAATCTGAAGTTTCACAGTGGTGTAATTGTAGGGGTCCTGACCCCAAAAGGAGTTATGGAGGGGTGTTGCAAGATTATTGCGGGGGGGTTGCAATATTGTTACCTTTACTTCTGCCCTGCTGCTGGCGGCAGTGCTGTCTTCAGAGTGGGCAGCTGGAGAGCAGCAGCTGCTGACTGGGAGCCCAGCTTTGAAGGCAGAGATGCTGCTGCATGCAGAGCTGGGCCCTCAGTCAGCAGGTGTCACTCTCCGGCTTCCCAGTTCTGAAGGCAGCAGCGCAGAAGTAATGGTGGCAATACCACAGCCCCCCTAAAATAGCCTTGTGGACCCCCCTGCAATTTCCTTTTGGGTCAGGACCCCTAATTTGAGAAACACCGTTCTCCCCCATGAAATCTGTCTGGTATAGGGTAAAAGCACACAAAAGACCAGGTTTCACAGTCTGTGACGCGTTTTCCATGGCCGTGAATTTGGTAGGGCCCCAGTTATGATGAATCTGTGTACCACGCATTGCATGTCTGTGTAATTGTCGTCATCAGAGGAGGATGCTTGACATACCTGGTGTCAGAATGTGACTAGCTCTTGCACAGGTGCCTCCTGTGCTGTGACCATCTACAGCTCTAGTCCCTGTTCTTTTCTGAGTGCAGCATCTGCTCCTTGCCAGTGCTCTCTGGGGTTGAAGACAGGCCAAAAGAGTCAGGGCCATGGTTCTAGTTCCTTTCCATGAGATTCATTAGAGCTTATTGGGTGCAGAAGGGAATACATACATGCTGTCCCCTTCTAAGAGGTGGTGCAAGGCATGTACTTATCCTGCGTCATGTTATGGCCAGATCTGTGAGGCTTTGTTCTTCCCTGAGGTACAGTGCCCCCAGGTTCATCCCTGGGGTGCACTGGCCTCAGCAAGGACACAATATGGCCAGTACTGTGGTACATGTGTCCTTTTTAAAAAAACATTGCATAACATTTTCAAAAGCACCATAGAGACATAGGAACCTAAGTGTCTTTGACTTTCCCATTGATTTTACCCATTATGAATAAAATTGGCAGAATGGTATGAAATGTACCCTAAGATAACTGCCATTCTCCCAGTTGCAATACTTTCAGTCTCTGTTCAGTAAGAGAGGTTTTACTGCTCGTAAACCATGTATCACATTATAAGTAATTGATTAAGAAAAAATAAATTGACTGTAATGACTTTGAAACAGCTGAACTGATCTTTGTTATTCATTAGGATTATCAGGTTTTCTTGGTATAAACATCTTCATTTGCTGTATGATTTTGGTTCTTTCCTTAGACTAGAATGTCTATGTTTCTTACTTTTCCTTCTTTGAGTGGATTTCTCAAAACTGAACAAAACTGTCCAAATGAAGAAAATATTCCCTTTACAGCGATAAAAGAGGCTGCTGCACTCAAGTGGTTGATCAAACTCTAGCCAGCAATTTTCATAATTTCAGCAGTTCCTCTTCCTTTCTGATTTTGACAGCTAAGAAGTGCTTTTGAAATGGTTCGGATCCAGCCCTAAAATTGATTGTATTGACACAGCTGATGGATGATTATTAATATATGGTGTAGCAGTATCTATGTCAACTTCTCTGCTGTTTGGAGTCTTTGAAGTGAGATATGAAACAAAAGCCCTGAGAATTTGTAGTAATTTTAAAATTGACATGGAATTTTCACCAGAGTAGGGGCATGCTCTGAGCTGCATTAATATTTGCAGCTGGAGATGCTTTGCTTTATTTTCCCTCTTTCAAAACTGTTATGTTGCTGGTGCAACATGGTTGTCATGTTTCACCCCAGAGGTGGCTGCATCTCAGTGGTGACCAAGTAAACTCACTTTTTTGTGTGAGTGTAGACAGTTTTGAGATTATCTGAATCTGAAGTATGCTATAAATGTAAAGTTTTTATTTCCTTCACTTATATTGATTTTATTGTATATCAACAAGTGTAAAGTAGTTATATTTTTCAAATATAGTAGAAATCTGAATTTCTGAAGGTTTCAGAGATGTAAAACTTTCAGAAAAATTATAATTTCAGATATATGCCTTAAGTAAACTATTGTTGGAGGTCATAACCTAGGTACACTTCGCCAAGAATTTGGTTTAATCAGAGTTCAGCTAAGATGCTAGGCAGGGAAATATTTGTATATTTGGTGGCTTAGTTTAGGGTAATTAAAACAGCTTACACATATTTTGACTAATACGTTAATTCGTGGGCAGTAAGAATAGTTAAGTATGTTCCTATATGGATGGCCAAACAGACAGACAAGCACACATTTATTTTGCATACATATGTATATATGCATTCCCTCACTCCCATACTTCTTAAACACTGTCTTCCCTTACTCAGGCTCTTTCTTCCTGCCCCTTCTACTCCCTACGCGTTCCCCCTTCATAAATGCAGCTCACTCTTTCTGTCCCCCAATCTCCTTGTTTTCCAGGGGCTCCCTTTCACCCCTCACCAAGCCCAGTTTCTCTCCCCTCATTTACACCTTCACCAGGCACCCTCTCTCTCTCCTGATTCTATCCATCTCCTTTTTCTCCCCTTCTATGCTTTCCGCAACACACTTCCTAGGCTCTCTCTACCTGTTTTTTTCCCTACCCGCTCCCTGACATGTTCTTTCACTCCCTTTGCTTCCTGGGGCTCATATTGTGGAGGATGAGAGCCTCTTACAGAATAGGGGAAGGAAGTACATGAGCAAATATGCTTCCCCCTCCTCCTGCAGGAGCTATGTGAGTGAGAGAGAGAATGGATGTGGCCATGATGGTACTAAAGGCAGATAAGCAGCAGCAAGAGTATATGTATTATGGAAAAAAGAGAACAGGAGTACTTGTGGCACCTTAGAGATGAACAAATTTATTTGAGCATAAGCTTTCGTGGGCTACAGCCCACTTCATCAGATGCATAGAATGGAACATATAGTAAGAAGATATATATATACATATAGAGAACATGAAAAGGTGGAAGTTGCCATACCAACTCTAAGAGGCTAATTAATTAAGATGAGCTATTATCAGCAGGAGAAAAAAACTTTTGTAGTGATAATCAAGATGGCCCATTTCAGACAGTTGACAAGAAGGTGTGAGGATACTTTACATGGGGAAATAGAAGCACTTTCATTGTTTTCTCCCTAACCATTAGGTCAGCAGGATTGTGGGGGCATCACCAGGGTGAAGGAAAGTTGTCAGGGTTAATAGGTATGTAATATACTAGTAGTTGTCAGTGTACTTTTCTTAGGAATGTAACTTCAGTTTGTTTTTTAAAAAGGATCAATCGTGATTTAGCCTGGTTCTGTTTGAACCCTAGTGTGACCCTTCCTCATGTGTATGTAAGACCGTTTCTAATGTGACAGCCACAGCAGCTGTACATATCCCACAGTAGATTTTGTAGTGCTGTGAAATAGATCCAACTGTAACACCTGCCAAGTCACCTGTTTCCAGAGCTAATACACTTCAGAATGGAATACGGTGCTATCAGTTATGGAGAAGTGTGAGCTAACTTTCATACTTAAACTGAATTAAGTAACAATATATTTAGTACTTGACAGACAAACACTGTAACAGACAATTGGGCATTTTCATATCATATCTCTATTAATAACCTTATCAACTGATGTTCTTCAGCATTAGTTATGGTAACTTCCAGTCGGTATGGCAAACGGGCGTATTATGCATTCATCAAGGAGTGCTGTGACTGAGCATGCTTTAGGTTACCAGTACATAGATTTCCAGTTACTTGTTTTAGGGTTTTCAGCTACTGAATGAATCCTGTGAAAAGGGAATGTTTCTATTTTGCCACCTCCATTATGTTATCTTTTCCGGTGCAATTACAAGCTAATTCAAAGCTCTTTGTGTTAGGCTAATAGCTTCTGATTCACTGCTGTCACCCAGTACCTCTTCATGCACTTTTAATACTGTCTTCCAGTGTCCCTGGCACTTACCTATGGAGAATGTTTTTCTCTGAGTAGAGGGTCTGATCATAGCCAATCATTAATGGAACATCAAAAAGATCCCATATGTTAAAGTTACATATGGCCTAGATCACAATTATCAAAAGTCGTGGGTTTTTTTTTTTTTTTTTTTGCTTTCTTATCCACACAATAAATGTAGTTGTCAGCAGGATAAGTTCACGCATCGGATAAGGTCACAATTTCATTTAGTGACAACTTCCAACAGTGTGAACTTACAAGGTTCGATTTATTAAAGAGTCAGAAAGGATAAGATCACTGCATGGCTAGCCTGATTTATCAGGTTTTGACTGGAGTACTAGAATAGAGAACGTTGTATTTCAAGTTTATGTTCAAAACTGTAGTTTAGTGTGTGTTGTGTCTCAGAGACTTGAGAACTGATAGTGGAGAATTTAGAAGAGGCATCCCAATAAGGTACTTTAAGTCCATCAGGCAAGTGCATGATCGTTTTATATGCTGAGCTCTACCTTGTTTTGAGAGGAATTGCAACAGCATAAATGGGACACCATGTCTTTTATGTAAATACACAAATCATTGTGTTCTTCTTCGAGTGCTTGCTCATGTTGATTCCAATTAGGTGTGTGTACGCCGCGTGCACAGTCGTTGGCAGGTTTCTCCCCTAGCAGCACCCATTGGGTCAGCTGTGGAGCCCCCTGGAGCGGTGCCCTAATGGCAGTGAATAATAGCTCCCTGCCAACCCACTGCCTCTTCAGTTCCTTCTTACCACCAGTGATGGTCGTTGGAACTGTGGTCGCTTGCCTTCACAAGTGTTTCCCCTAGTTTTCATAGTTTCAATGACAGACATAATGCAAAGCTTCAAGCGGTACCCGCCTCCACAGCAAGGGGTTGCTTGAAGCTCCTCGGCCACATGGAGGAAAGTACATACATGGAACAACACGTGAAGCTGAAGCTCAGCCCTCTCCAAACTTGGCTAGCGTCAGCCTATAGGCCAGGGCGTGACAGTCTGGACAAGATGGTCACCCTCCCAGTGGCAGTTCTCGAGTCTCTTCATTGGTCGCTCAACCCACAGGAGGTGTGTGAGGGAGTCCACTTTGACAAGCCCCAGCCCTCTCTGTCCCTGGTGACAGATGTGTCAGCGTTGGAATGGGGCGCTCACCTGAGGAAACTCCAGACGCAGTGTCTGTGGTCGCAAGATGAGCTCTCACTCCACATCAGCGACGAGGAGCTGAGAGCGGTCCGACTGGCATGCCAAACCTTCCAGGCCCATTTGCAAGGGAATTGTGTGGGGGTCATGATGGACAACACAACTTTGATGTTTTATATAAACAAGACAGGTGGGGCTCATTCCTCTCCCCTATGTTGGGAAGCCCTCAAGCTGTGGGACTTCCTCATAGCCCACTCTATTCACCTGGAAGCCCTCTCCAAGCTTGGCTAGCGTCAGCCTATAGGCCAGGGCGTGACAGTCTGGACAAGATGGTCACCCTCCCAGTGGCAGTTCTTGAGTCTCTTCATTGGTGGCTCAACCTACAGGAGGTGTGTGAGGGAGTCCACTTTGACAAGCCCCAGCCCTCTCTGTCCCTGGTGACAGATGTGTCAGCGTTGGAATGGGGTGCTCACCTGAGGAAACTCCAGACGCAGTGTCTGTGGTCGCAAGATGAGCTCTCACTCCACATCAGCGACGAGGAGCTGAGAGCGGTCCGACTGGCATGCCAAACCTTCCAGGCCCATTTGCAAGGGAATTGTGTGGGGGTCATGACGGACAACACAACTTTGATGTTTTATATAAACGAGACAGGTGGGGCTCATTCCTCTCCCCTATGTTGGGAAGCCCTCAAGCTGTGGGACTTCCTCATAGCCCACTCTATTCACCTGGAAGCATCTTACCACACAGGTTCTCAGAAGGAGCTGGCAGACTACCTCAGCAGATCCTTCCACAGTCACGAGTGGTTTGTCTGCCTCGACATAGTGCGCAACATTTTCTAAAGGTGGGGAGTTCTTCAAATCGACCTGTTCGCCACGAAGAGCAACAGAAAATGCCCTTGGTTCTGTTCCTTCTGGAATCAGAGTCTGGGCTCTCTTGTGGACGCGTTCTTCCTCTCCTGGATGGACCATCTATTGTACGCATTCCCACCATTTCTACTCGTCCACAAGGTTCTGCTCAAGATCCTCAGGGACAAGGCGGCCTCGCCAGCACTGGTATACCATACTCCTGGAACTGTCGATGGATGCTCCAATCTCATTGCCCCTGCTTCCGGACCTGATTACCCAAGACCACAGTTGCTTTCATCATCCTGATCTCGAGTCTCTCTACCTCACCACTTGTAAGTTTCATGACTAAACCCAATGGAGCTCATGTGCTCCGAGCCCGTTAGGGATGTCCTACGTGGTAGCAGGAAACTATCCACCAGGGCCACCTACCTGCCCAAGCGGACAAGATTTGCAATTAGGTGTTCTCAGGTTCGCGCTCCCCCGACGCAGGCACGCATACCACTCATCTTAGACTACCTACTACACCTAAAACAGAGGGCCTCTTGACATCAACACTCAAGGTCCACCTGGCAGCCATATCAGCCTTCCACCCGGGAGCAGCCGTATGTTCAGTCTTCGCCAACCTGATGGTCAGTTGTTTCCTGAAAGGTGTGGACAGGCAGGTTAGGCAACCAATCCCGGTGTGGGATCTCAACCTGGTCCTGTCAAGACTATTGGGGCCCCCATTTGAACCCCTGGTGACTTGTTTATTGCTCTACCTATCATGGAAGGTGGCCTTCCTAGTCGCCATTATGTCACCAAGGAGAGCATCGGAGCTTAAAGCTCTAACCTCCGATCCTCCTTATACCGTTTTTTATAAGAACAAGGTGCAACTCAGGCCTCATCCAGCCTTTCTCCAAAAAGTTGAGTCCCAATTCCACGCTGGTCAGGACATTTTCCTATTGGTCTTTTATCCTAAATCTCACATGGATAGCTGAGAACAAAAGCTACATTCCTTGGATGTTCGACAAGCACTGGCCTTTTACATTGAACGCACAGAATCATTCCGTAAATCGAATCAGTTGTTCATGGCAGTTGTGGATAGAATGAAGGGCCTCCCGGTCTCATCACAGCGAATTTCATCATGGATTACATCCTGTATCTGGGCATGCTACGATCTGGCAAAGGTTCCTGCACTAATGGCACATTCCACAAGAGAGCAGGCCTCCTTGGCAGTGTTCCTGGCCCAGGTCCTGATCCAGGAGATCTGCAGGGTGGCGACATGGTCACACTTTCACCTCTCATTATGCTATCAGCCAGCACACCAGAGATGATGCAGCATTTGGCAGAGTGGTGCTCCAGTCAGTGATTCCATGAACTCTGACCCCACCTCCTATTTAGGGTTTGGGAGTCACCTAATTGGAATCAACATGAGCAAGCACTCGAAAAAAAAAACAGTTACTCACATTCTTGTAACTGTTGTTCTTTGAGACGTGTTGCTAATGTCCATTCCAAGACCCACCCACCTTCCCCTCTGTCGGAGTAGCTAGCAAGAAGGAACTGAAGAGGCGGCGGGTCGGCAAGGACCTATATTCACTGCCATGAGGGCGCCACTCCAGGGGGCTCCACAGCCGAACCCACGGGTGCTGCTAGGGGAAAAACCTTCCGAAGACTGTGCACGCAGCATGCACTCACCTAATTGGAATGGACATGAGCAACACATCTCTAACAGGAGAGGTGTAACAACAGTTATGAGAAGGTGAGTAACCATTTTTTTACAGTATTCAGAGGTGTGCACAGTAGCTTAGCTTCATTTTTGTAGTGGAGAGAATCACCAGTTAAATGTCCCACTCAAACCATTACTGTATGTAACCAGGCAGGCAGCTATCCAATAGTTAAATTGTAGATCAGTAAAAGGTACTGTGTGCCATACTTCAGGCACCTTTGCTGGCCTTGTCAGAGGTTGAGGATTTCAACAACCTTTGAGAGCTTTTTGAACTCAGTGTGACTTTACCGCTATCCATATTTGATTCCACAATATACAGTTTCTCAGACATGAAGAAATATACCCATATAGGGCAAGAGCCTTAGCCGGTGGAAATTGGCAGAGCTCCAGTAGAGTCAGTGAACGAACATCCATTTACACCAGAGGAAGATCTGGCCCATACACTTTTGCTAAATGGGCTCCTGTTATAAGGCTATTCCTAATAAAAGGTTATTGCCATTAGGTTGCCAAGTACTTTCCTGCAATTTTTTCAATATTTAAAATATATAGATGGAGGCAAAATTATTTATGAGTAGAGTAACTGTGCCAAACAGGTGCTGCCTGTCATTCACCTTCTGCTGTGTGCACCTTTGTTTCTTACTCTAGAATGTGGGCAGATGGATGAAAGTTAGTGGTTACCATGTCCAGAAAATACCATTTATTGTACTATTTTTGCTGTACTTAGATTCCTCTGATATTTGAAACCATGGTCAAATCCTGTAAAGGACCAATAACTGCTACTGGGTACTACTGTTATACAAAACACTACATGTTTTCTGAAGTTATAAAAAAGTGGGTTATGATTTATTGAAAAGCATAGAACATGTTCCCTTAATTACTAGGGATTTATGGGCATCCCTTACAATATCTACAAATAGGAAAGAATTTCCTACAGTGGAGTCCTTTAATTCTGTCCCAAGATCCACCAAGGTGGCCTGATATCTTAAAAGCCATGGGATGTTTTGTAGCTGTACTAGTGAGTCATGACTTGGGGCTTCTTTTACAGTGCAGCTATCATAAGTCTTTGAGTAATCACAGGCTTTAAAAGTATACTATATCAACAAGATAAGAGAAACAGCCCACAGCACTAACAACATTATCTTTTACCAAAATTGATTAGCCCATACAATGTGTTTCAAATATTTTGTATAAACTTACTCAGCAAGCTGGAAATAAGGATGTTCTTGAAGAACAAGCTGCAAAAAGTAAGTTGCTGTACAGCAAAGGAAAGTGAAATAACTATCACGAAAACTGAAATGTCCATTAATTCCAGTTTGTACCTAATTTACAAATCTTAAAGGCAGGACATCTATTTGCCCATGTTTCTTAGTGGCCCCTTAGTTATGCTCTCTACTGTACTTCTCAATAGGACAGTTAGCAGGTCTGGGGATGCATTGCTGAATGAATACAGCAAAATATAACTAAGAGTCTGATGTTAAAATTTGGCATACTAGTCATGATGCATTCAAATACTATATTCGTGACCTCTGTGTATGAATTGTGCTTGTTATCACTTGTTATTAAGTGTAAATATATACATTAGTTCCATGTCAAAGTTGTCCAGTAAAGATTACAAATAGGCAGAAATTGTAAACAGCACATTGTGCATAGAATTTTCCACTCCCTTTGGGCTGAAGTGCACAATCAGAGAGCTTTTACTGGTTGTTGGCCCTCAGCTTTTCCCCTTTTCCCCTTGGTGGCTGTGTGGGGAAGGAACTTCCTTAAGGAAAGGCAGTGCCCGTCAAGCTCTTATACCACTGTGCCCAGGATTCCTACTCCTGCCTGGTAATCACGCAATAGAGTAACCAGTTCTTCTTTTCCCTTCTCTGCAATGTGGTAGAGTGGTCAGCTGGGGAGATTCTGAGTAACCGAAGTCAGGGAAGGGGCAGCAGCTTCTCAGAGCACTATGCCCCCTACCTCCATCTTGTATTGTCAGGACTGACCCAAACTCTTCAGTTAGAGTAAGGCTTAGGGGACTCCTTTTCAATTCATATTCAAATGCAGATTTTCTTCTTAACATAGTCTCCTCTGAGATTCACAGAGTGGCCGCTGGGCCATAACTCTGAGGTCACTTGCTTAGATCTAAGGGGAACATGCCATAAACAAGCAAGACAGAAACTACAGAAGAGCCATTGATCTTTCATCTCACAAGTTTGATCCCCTCCTTGCCACAGTTTTGGTATCTTCCACTCTACACAGAAATTCAAATTTATAGAAGATTGTAAAATGCAATGAAAATGTCAGACACCCTAAAACTCTGATTTCCCCCCCATCCTCAATGTTTAGGGGAGACTGGAGGAGGATTTCTAATAGTGATATTTATTATCTTTCTCCTACAAACTGAGGTGCCAACCTCTGGCCCTTTCTGCTAAGCAGAGGAACATATGTAATGTCACAAATGGGATAAGGACACAGGTTCTGGTACAAAATCTTAATAAATGTATATCAGACTTGCTCAGAGGTGATTTTGAAGTCAATACTTGTTAAATTTCATTTTTCCCTAAGTCAAGCAAAGGTCCTGAGTGAGAAGAAAAACTGTGCCAAGGATCAAACTTTATTTGTTTTTGTTTCATCCTTGTTCAAAGAAAGTATGGTTTGTTTACAATGGGATAAAATGTAACACTCCCCCCCCCCCACACACATACTGATCTGTAACTTTAAAATGGCTGCTGAAACAAATGTAGCTTCAGGTAAATCTAAGCATGGAAAATTTCAGCCCACAAGGTGTCTTGTTCTGAAAAGATATGAACGTGGGAAATGAGGGGGATATAATACACTGTGTTTCACGGCCTTCACTACAGTAGTTGCTACTAGGCATCTATTATAATAACCCTAGAAGAGCATATTTTAAAACAGCTTGGACATGATTCACCACTGAGCTACCCAAACGGGAGTGACACTGATATAAAACTGCAATGCAATGATGAAATCCATGGTTTGCACCAAAACACACATTTAGGCTTAACAGAGCAAAGGAGAATAAAAGAGGGGGAAAGCACATGGTAACCTATTCGGTAGCCGACGTGGAAGAAAAAAACATCCATTATTTTGGAAAGTGATTACTGGTTCTTTTATGCCTGTTTCCTTCCTAAACATCTTTTAAGATACACAGTTAATATTAGGACTCTTACTTATTTAAATAAAAGAAAGCATAAACGTGTGCACTTTAAAACTTTTCTCGGTGTTTGGGTATCATTGGATGATCTGCCCTAAATTTGTCGTTCTTAATCCATTAAAAGACAGGCCTGTTGTAAATCCACAGGTACAGATAAGGAGTCACTGTTTGACTGAATCTGAACCCTTTTCAGATGAAAAATGTCAGTGGCAGAAAGGGAGGCTGAATTATTTTTTAAAAGGGTTTTCAAAGATTCTCATGATTCCTCTGGTATCAGTTAAATGTGACATGTCCATAGACCTGGCTTTTTTTAGTGTGTAAAAAGCAAGCAAATGCTCCTGGTTTCATCTTTATGTAGAAAATGCTACAGTGTGTGTATGTTCAACATGTTGACCTGCAGTTCCAAAAAGCCCCCCATCTCTAATTATCTTACAGAGATTATTTAAAAGTTAATTTCATTTCTCTCAGTATTCCTATAGAAATTTTAAAAAATGTATGTTGGATATAATTGCTACATAATTAACCTTTCCAATTTATATATCACCTTTGCAAATGTCTGAAGCTGTCATTATAAAGAATACTTATTCTCATATTTATAAACTGGTGTGAACCAATATAGCTGTGCCAGTTTACATGAAGGGTATGGACCACAATGTTTCATGGAGTATTTTTGCAATCTGCAGTACTCACTACTGAAATACAGATATCTTGCCTGGAAACAGAGCCCAGAACCAATTCTGCTCCTTGGAAAACGGTCGGGGTTTATTCCCATGAACAAGGAAAACCTTCTCCACAGTCTGGATGTATCATAAAGCCAAATATTCGTATGAGTGACTAGTATGGGAGATGTGTTGAAAGCTTGTGGGATTGCTTGCCAGCAAGGGAGAGATTCTCATTCCCCTCATTCCCACCCCCACAAGGTCAATTTTGCAACCATCACCAGCCCTAAATCCAGGATAGGCATCCAGTTTAGTAATTGAGTAGGCAGAATCTCTGGTCTTTGTGAAAAATCACAGTTGTGATTCATATAATACTACCTGCAGTTGATGGGAAGGATTATGTTGATGTGGAAGACAAGAATTATTGTCACAGCTGATCAATATATAAAGGGAAGAATAGGACATACCATAAAGGGGAAGCGAGGTGAAATTCTGGCCCCATTGAAGTCAGTGTGAGTTTTGCCATTGACTTCAATATGGAAATGATTTCATCCAGAATAGCTAACTTCATAGAGGCCGGAGCTCAGATGGGCAACAGTATGTTGAAAAATGTATTTGTCAAAAATGGGATTTTGTATGAAACAATTTTTTTGGCAAAATTGTTTTAAGAAATGTTTTTGTATCTTGTAAAAATGTAAAAGGGAAATTTTTCAGAAAAAACCTTGCAATTTTTCAGCATTTTTTATATTTTTTGTTTTAAAATTCTGGAAAAGTGCCCCCTTTTCCCCCTCCCCCTTTTTCTGCTCCTTTTTTTCCACTAGAACAGTGAGAGGGGAAGTTAAACAGTGAAATAAAGAAATACTTTTGTTTAGTTTTGAAAGTGTTACTTTCAGAAAGATAGTAACTTCATGTTTAGAAATAATAATTTCAGTCTTTAATTCCTCTTTGTAAGTGAGAGAAAGTAGCACAGAGTTACATTATGATTTTTTTCCAGTGGAAGAAAATAAAATAAAAAGTGACAGAGTTTTTGACCCCCACTTTTTCTTACTTTTCTTAGAGCAAACATATTGGCACTAGATCTACTAGTCTTAATTACTTCAGGTCAAATCCTGAAACCCTGACTCAGGCAAAACTTTAGTTGAGATAAACTATTTCTATCTATATACCTGTATAAACCCAGAGGAACTCCACCAAAGTCAGTGGGGTTACTCTGTATTTACATTGGTGTAAATGAGAAAAGAATGTAGCCCAATAGAAATTTTGCTTGAGTAAAGACTTCAAAATTTGGCTGTTTGTGACAGTGAAATGCAGGAAGGATGTTAACCCCAGTGTTGTACTTCCTATTGCACTTTTTCTTTCTGCAGCCATCACCTCCTCCTCCGCATTCGATCAAAGCCTCTTGAGTAACTGTTATTCTCTCTCATTCTCAAAGACTTACCAAATAAAAATGCCTTCAAAATATAATGGGTGTGAAAAGATGCAAGAAAGAAATGGGACTTTATAACCCAAATTTGAATATAATTATAAGGAAAAAGGTTTAGTTTTTTTCTCAGGATGACAAGATCAGTTGTTTTTCAGACAAGCATAATTAATTCTCATTATATGGGTCCTCAGAACATTGTGCATGTAAAACAAACACAAAGACGGAGGTGGTTGTTGTCAAGGCACAAGTGAAAGTACTCTAAACATTGCTTGTTTTCTTTGTTTGCAGGAGAGTTGGAGATATTCCAGAAGGATGGGGAGCGCAAGATTCAGAGTCGGCAGCAGCTTCCAGTTGGAACAACATGGGGGCCTTTTGCTGGGAAGATGGGTCTGAATAATAACACCTTGGTATGTAGATGCCCAGTGAGTTGACTTTGCTATGCTGTTTGTCATCCCTTAGGAGTTAGTCTTTATTGCTACTCAACCAAATCACTTAAAATCAAGCCATTGTAAGCTTTTATGGACAGTGCTATTTGGATCTTTTCCAAGCAGTCCATCTATGGCAGCAGTCTACAAAGAGTTATGCAAGGCACAGATTAATGGTTCTAAAGTTGTTACTTTAGAATTAGGAGAGTTATATGATGATTCTTACCTTATCTGCTGAGCCAAACTGATGCCTTTCACTTTTAATAACATATCAGAGGGGTTTTTTTAGAGCACAAATTAATTATTGAACAATTCATATTAACATGTTATACCAATAAAATAAAAACCAGCAGGATCTTATTAAAGGGAAAAAGGCAAAATACCACATTTATTGTGAATACAGAAAGAATCATAGTAAGCAGTTAGTTACAGCTATAACATTCCATTCAATCTCATCTTTATTCACACATTCATTCATACACACACACACACACACAGGTTCTGCAAGGTTGTTATCATAGTAAGCAGTTAGTTATAGCTATAACATTCCATTCAATCTCATATTTATTCACACACACACACACACACACACATTTACACACACACACACACAGATTCTGCAAGGTTGTTATCATAGTTACCAGCCTTAGAGTTGCTCATGCCAAGCCACTGGCCAGGTGGCCTGGACATGAGGAGGGAGCAGGGCCTTGTCAGATGCTCATCTGATGCTCCTGGAAGTTGGTTTGCAGAATCAGACCCCAAAGTTCTCACTTTTTAGAGTCTATTTTTATAGGAATTTCTTCCTATGCCAGTCTATGGGAATTGCTTCATCATGCTGTTGCTGAATCAATCAGCAGATAGCACATTCCTGACGGCTCCAAGATGTTATCTTGTTCTTTGGTTCTCCCATTCTTGAGGCTGTTGGGTGGATTCCAGTCTGCCCTCCGGGGGTCCTCTGCTATTTTCACTTGATGCCTTCTTCAGCCGATGGACACTGGATTCTTAGGCTGGCACCTCCCTGATCATTCAGTTATTATCCACACCAAGCATCCATCCACATACATCCTCTATCTCTATTTTAATCACAATTGTTAATACAACAAAAGGGCGGGGAGTCTCTGGGTGCTCTTTCTGTTGTTAGAGTATTGCTTTGAGTCTCTCTCTGTGTGAATTGCTTTGAGAACGGATTCAGTCTTAGAATGTACTAACACAATTAGCAGCTTGCAAGTTTCACACATAGAGGGAGAGAAACAGTACCAAAAACCAACAGACCTCTTAATTAGTAATACCCTGGAATTTAAACTATGGGGAATCAAACTCATTTGTGATTTTAATACAGAACTTCTTTAATATGATCCAACAAACAGAGTATATAGAAAATACACAATAACTATGTTAACCGGTATAAAAGTTAATTTAACCCCTACTAAACATAAGGATATTGAGAGCTACAGAATCTGTCATCAACTTGCAGCCATTATGTCAAGGTATTGAAGGATTCTGACATGGGTGCCTAGAATTATGTGAGGTATAGTCCAAATTAGCCCTGATTTCGCTGAACTCAGAGGTCCATATAAGTACTGCACTGCTGAGCCATAATTTAGTATGTTAAAAATAGTGTCATTCCTATCTCTTAATTTTTTTGTTTTAGACACTTAAAATCTGCATTTCCTTGAAAGGATAGAGCTTTGGAGCAGTTACTGTTTAGCAGATCAGTGCCTGCTATTACAGAGGTTTCATGCACACATTATTGACATAAAAAATTGTGAAACTATTTCATTACAGTATATCATAGAAATGCATTTCCATATTTAAAATACATTTGCAGCATAATTGTCATGCAAGTATGCCTATTAAAAATTGTAATGAAGAAATACTGTAGTTACTCTATATTTACAGTACCCATTTTTAAACCTTAATGTTTCTTAACCCTTTTAATATAGAGTTTTTTTTTAAAATCTAAAAGCACTAATCCATATTATGGACTAACAGTCTAGAAACAATAGGGCTAGTTTTTCCAAGTTCTCAGCATCCATAAATGGGACTAAATTTTCAAAAGAGCTCAGGTCCCATTATGGGAACCTAAAAAGGGGGAAGATTTTCAGCACCCATCAGTTCCCATTGTGACAAATTGGGCTCTGGGTTCTTCTGAAAATCTGGTCCATAAGTGTTTGCTCTTTCATGTCTCTCTAATCTCTATGTAATAAAGCACTTAGCACCATGATATCTCAGAGCTGATCCTTTCACCAAAATCTTGTGCACTGTGTCTGTATCTCTACTTGGAATGGTCTCCTAAAATTTCCCACCATTACTACTTCCATTTCAGCTCCATCAGTGGTGGCAGGGATGGGCATGTGAGCACTAGTGTAAACCGTATTCCTGGTAGGTACTGGTATTTTAGTTACAGTGTTGTCTGACCTGCTTAGAGCAAGCCTACATAACATAGTAACTAGCACTATCTCTCCATTATTGCTTTACCTAGTGCTACCACCAATGATAGTATCTGTGGGAAATTTTAACAAAAATTTCCTTATGTATATAAAGCTTAAGTAAACATTTGCAGGTTATAAAATAGAAACAGTGCAGCATATCACAGAAATGGTGACTGACCCTTAAATGTAGGAGCTCTAAAAGGCATCATTAGAATAAACTGGCAATGTGACAGTGATACTGCTACTGTTTTGTTATGTTTCTGTAGACAAATTGGAGTGCAATCACAGACAATAGAGCAGGACTTCTACCCAGTTTTTGGTCTCTCACGAGTGTATTTGGGCTCTTGTGTTCTCTGCTACAGCTAATCAGAACAGTTTTGACAAAACAAAATGTTTCTGAAATATGCTGTTTTGTCAACACTGAAACATCTTTCAGGAAATTATCAGTTCCAATAAAGCTTTAATCAGCGAGAGAGAATGATACCGACTCTCATTTTATAGTCTGATGGTTAAGGCACTGAGCTGGAGATGGGAGATATGGGTTCTAGTCTCTTGCGCTGCCTAATTCAGAGTGATCTGGGACAGAGCCGCCAAAAGCAGACTAAGCAATTTCTTTGGGCCCAATTCACTTTTTATTATAAGAACTTGCCTGTTTTAGTATTGTGTGTGTGTGTTGGGTGGGGGGGATACTCCTGCTTAGGGCCTCCAATGGGCTAGCACCAGCACTGATCTGGGATGAAAAACTCAGTCCTGAATCATGCAGAGTAAGGTCTTGAATGTGGGTTTTCCACATAGCATGTGAGTGCCCTAACCACCAGGCTAGAGAGGGAGAAACACACATGCCCCCTCTATTCCTGAATCAAAAAGCTTGGAGTCTGCTTTCATGGAAACATTCAAAAGATTTTGGTTTTATTCCACAGTGGAATGAAAACAGATTTTGAAACCTCCAGAATTGCTGTGAAATGGAATTGGAGTGGTCTGGTCAGCTCTGTTTTCTTCCTAAGAGCTTTTCCCAAATAATGGTGATCTTTCCCCATCAGTGAGGCCTCTGCCTCTGAGCATTAGCTTGTTACTTTAGAATGCTGTAGGAAAACATCAACGTTTTGATAAATCTTTAATTTATTGTTTAGGCCTGACAATCCTGATGCCAGCTTGTAATCGTTTTTATTTTATATTTTTTTCTGAAGCTTTTCTGTTTTATTCTTAATCTTTCTGTCTATTTGACATGTTTGATTCCTATTCTCTATAAAACACATGCTCTCTTTTGTTTTTAAAGGGAGCTGTATTTGTTTATTTGTTATTTATACATATTTTTAAAAGCTCATCTAGGGAAAGCCACATCTCCTGGGACTCAATCATGGTTTCACATGGGTGCTTGACAGCAGGTTTCACCACTGCAAACATTTTGGTGTGATAAACCTTATAAATGAATCAAGTAATCTTTTGAAAGACTTTAAAAGTAAATCTCTGGTAAAGGAACAAAAGGAAAATTCTGTGAACTCTTGGCTACCATTTCACAGTATTTGCAGTTGGATTTTCATACTTGATCCAACACATCTGCTGGTGGCTGACTCTTGAAAGGTATGGGTGGGCATGAGTCCTTGTCATTCATTATCTGTCCTTAATGATTCTTGGAGTGGTAGCAGTGTGATGGTATCTCCCACAGAGGATTCATTTACCTTATTACAAAAGATACAACCTACTTACGCTCCTTTTAGTCAGCCTTGAATAAAATCTGAAGATGAAATAATACTCTTTTAAACTGGTTCATATTCCAGGCAGTACTCTGATGCTGAGTTTAAACTCACAGTTGTTGGTTCAAGAGATTCAGCACAGTAATTAATTCAACAGAGTAATTAATTGAGTCACTGTGCCAGATGTCAAATACTTTTCAGATCTTTCAAGTTCTATCTTGAAGTACATTAACAATATACATCTCAGAATAGTGGAAGGTTGGGTATCTTGAACAACTGATTGAAGTGGCATTTGCTACTACAGTAATAGCAATAGCTGTTGTTGACTTCCAGTTAGCAGTGCCTAGACATTGCTAAGGGACTTAATGGAATCCACTAATTGACTATCTTGTGCACGGTCCATACCAGGACATGGACATCATAAAGTAGTAGCTCTACCAGATGAACTAAGGAAAGTCTGATGGTTAAGCAAGGAAGAGAAGTGTTGAATTTTTATCAGCTAGGAGTCAGTCAAGAGTCTCATTCACATACCTCACAGTATCAAAATACCTCTAAGAAGTATTTACAGTGTTGCATTATCACAATAAATGAAGAAGACTCACTTTTTACTTAGTTCTATTAGGCAATATTCTTTAGCCTTCAGATGCATGTATGGAGTTAGTATCTGTAGGGAGAATTGGGCACACCGGTTTTATCCTCCTCTCCCCACCACCTTTCACTTCCAATTCAAGGACAGTGGATCAAAGTTGAACAGTAGCTGATAGAAGTGCAGCCCCTGCTGTAGTAGGTTGCGAACAGCTAGAAAACTAGAACCGAAAGGTGGTGTCCTGCTGGCTTGCAGGAAATAAGTTATCATCAAATCATTTCTGTGTTTTTTTTTAACAAAAATAAAGCAAACAATGAGCTCTGCTATAGAATGAAGGTGGTATCATTCTAATCACTAGTCTTGCCTGGAGGCTCTTAAATGTGTGCATTGACATATAGCTCCTAAAACTCAGTAGTGCCAAATACACAGGTGGATTTTTCAAGATATGTAGTGATACCTGCCCATCTCTTGACACTGCAATCTGGGTCTTTTTATATATCAAATGTAACTTGAAAAGAAAGATGAGATAACATTTGCTAATGTGGAAAAATCCTGTGTTCAGATCCTGCAGCCACGAGAATAGTTTTCGTTCACACAAGTAGTCCTATGATCAGGCACTAAAAATTTGTTTAAGAAAAGGTTGTTTTTTCCCCTCCTATACCGAAATAATTTTACTGTAAACTCAGCCATTTTAATCCCTGTGGTCTTCTTTAAAAACTTTGAGGGAATAAGACCCCTTCAGAAGAAAAGAACATTGCAGAAAATTCCCAGTTACAGCTGATATTTCTAGAGGAGAAGTGGCAAAGAATGTATAGCGCATGATGAAAGTCAAACAGTGGTTTGTGCCATTACTTCATTAATCAAGTGGAGGCATTCTGAAAAATGTTTTTCTTCGGCTGCAGCCATCTATTTTTTGGTGTTAATCTGTGCCCTGTGGCAGGGTTTTGTGAAGCAAAACAATGAGCAGTTGTATCATACCTCCCCCCATTGTTGTCGCCCCTGTCAGAAGGAGGAGAGGATGATGCAGGTCTGTATCAACCTGATAAGGAAAAGAGGATTCAAAATGGCTGTGGAGAGGATCCAGCAGAGTAAAGTGTGTAGTTTTGGACCAGACTAGTGATGGAATATAGCAGAGACTCTTTAATGGGATCCTGAAGGTTCACTGCCAAAGCTATACTTCTTCTAGAAGATTTCCTAATCCAAGAGTTTGATTAGGAAGTGCTGTGACTGTCTGAGCAGCCAAGGTTCAAAATGCAGTTAAGTTATTCACTCATTAATCTGTGGCTGGTCACTTCAGGTTAAAATCCTCCTATCTATAGTACCCAGCCACTTTTAATCTTTAGAGTTACAATATTAGAGTTTACTTGCCACATTGACTGGAGGCTAAGACCACTGAAAAAGCTACATAGGCTCTCTATGACTTCTTGTTTAAACTGTAATGTGTTTATCAATTTAACTTGAATGCTATGGGCTAGATTTTGCCCCCAGATACATACTTTTAAGGATTTAGCCCTCCTGTTAACATACAGTCACTTTTGTATATTACTACATAGAAAAGTGCTATAGTTAATAACAGTCCTGATTCTAATCTTGATTAGACCAGTTTTACACCATTGTAACTCAGTTGTCATCTGTGGATTTATTCGTGACTTACCCCAGTGTTTGAGATCAGAATAGGTCCATTATGTTTGCAAGTGTCATTTCAAAACATTTCACCATTCCCCCAAGTACTAGAACACTCAAACCAAGTAGCATTCCTGCACAAAATCTTGTATTACAATGAAGGGTGATCACTTTAGACTTCCACACCGTGCAAGTGTAAGGGAGAGTTATTTTACACTAACAGTTATAAAAACACCAAATGTGTTCATCCAGTGTGAAAATTCACAGTGCACAATAGCCTTTATTAATTTCTTATCTTTCATAATGTGGTCTATTAAGATGTAATGTGAAACTTGTGTCAAGGGAGAATGGATACACTGTCTCAAGACCATTTCAAAGATTCTGGTTATTTCCTTTGTAGTTTGGACATTTACATCTTTGTTCATAAAAAATTCTTTGTATGTTTTCATTTCTGAATTAATATTTGAAGTACAGATTTAATTTAAATATGACACTGATATTGTAAGAGTACACAGTAAAGACTGGAATAAATACTCAACCAAGTGAACAAAAGTATAAAGTTGGTTTTGATCTTAAGGACCTTCTCACCTGTTACTGTGTGATGCAGAATACCAAAGGGTGATGAGGCAACTTCCACAACAAATTGTGTTAGTGTTTCTACTATGTGTACATTCTGCATGAAAAATTAGTGCTAATTCAACCGTAATGTTGAGAAAACAAGTACTTGATTGGCACTTACTATATGTAAAATTTTTTTAAAATCCATATTTTAAGGCAAATGTACACTGGAATAGAGTTAAGATTGAGGTTCCAATATTTATTCTCCATTTCCTTGTATCTGAATGCTTCTTTTCTCAACCTTAACACTGTGTTGTTGTTAGTAGCTTTTTGTATGGAACTTCCTTGTCTATTTTTTAGCCTTCTTTCTTTTGATTGAGGCCTCCTGATGACCTGGGAAATGTACCCTTTGATCATTATTTGACACCTGTGTATTAAAAGACTGTGTTTACAAATGTTAAAAAACTCCATTTGAGGTTTAAAAACTTTTTTTAAACCACTACTTAATTATTTGATACTAGCTAAAAACATCTTCACTGAGCCAAATTTATACTAATAATATAATTTTAATATATATTAGTAATATAATGTTAATTAAGCAGTAGTAATTACCAATCATTCTCACTACACTAAATCACTTCCCTGGGAAAAATCTCAATAAATTATCTGTTTCATTTCAGCATGTCTCATTTCAGTAGTATATACGGTAACACTATTTTCCTATATTCATAGATTTTATTCCCAGATGGGACCTTTATGATCATGTAGTCTGACTTCCTGCATAACACAATAATTTCTGCATCAACTGCATAACTTCAGTTTGAGCTTTAGCATATCTTTTAGAAAGATATCCAGTCTTGATTTAAAGACTTTAAGTGATAGAGAATCACATTTCCATATCACTTTTCATGTGGCTAGTCATGTCACTATACAACTAAATACCTACAGATGCATGTATACAGTGTACATATTTAAGGTGACTGCTTAAATAGTACTGCTTTTCTCTACTGAGCATATTTTTAATGTTTATAACTTTCTTATGTTCTAAAACTCCTTCTTTCAATGATTCACAAAATATACTGCTCATTATGGACTGTGTAAATATAAAATATCAAGTTTAAAGATTCAGCAGTTTTTGAGATCTACTTTTTCCCTTCCCATCAAAAAAACTAAACATGGGGGAGGGGGAATTTATAATGAGAAAATTCACTTTCTAAAGATTTTCTCACAATTCAAAATGACTGAAATAATTTTGCCCACACTTTTTGAATAGTTTCATCTTTACACAGTGACCGTGCATGGAAAATTCCAGCCAAGTAAGCGAAAGTTTCAGAAAGTTTTAAGTGTGTGAGAACAGTGTCATAGACACTTAATTGCAACCTGGCCTAGACCTCTGGTGACTAGTACCTTCTTTAATTAATATTTTTCTATCTGTTATAATAGACCATAAGATTATCCAAATCACAGTCACACACATGCTATTTCTGTCTTATATTGTTAAACCATGACTTTGGTGCTCATGGAAGGTTCTGAATTGAAAACATTAGAAACTGAAGCTGTCCCTTTGTGCATAAAAGAGGTAAATCTCAGGGAGCACTGTAGATTTCTCCACTTCTGCATGTTCTAAGCCTGGTGTAGAAAAATCACATCTAAGGTTGTGCCTACACAACAAAATCCCCCACCCCACATTTATTGCCAGTGGAGGTGCACTGATGGCAGTGCTGTTGTAAACGGAGCTCCAGTAGCCTCTGGTAATTTATCCACCATGTTGTCTCTACCTGTACACAGCAGATCTACACAATAACATGCTAGAATAAAGCCTAGAGTAGATAGGGCCTTAGGGCGAAAAGAAGATTCAGTCTCCATTACCATTGATACTTGACCTCATTGCTGAGAATGAAAATCAAAGTGTCAGTTTTTATGGTGGCAGTTATCATTGCATGAGTAATATAGTTTGAAATGATTAGTTCCATTCATTTGTTTGGCAGTCATGCAGTTGAGAGAGTTAAATTATGGCCCCAGTGAAGTCAATGACAAAAGTTTCATTGACTTAAATGGGGCTAGGAATTCACCCATGCTTTAGATTCCAAATATCTTGTTTTCTGAGTACTTGTTAAGTGAGATAACCTGCAGTGTTTTAAGAATGATGGAAACAAATGGTTTAGGTATTTCAGAATCTGCCTATATATAGCTTGACACTTGTACTAAGTAAGATATAGTGAGTATGGTAAATTTTAGACAAATATGCTTTAATATTAAATTATCCCCATATCCCAATTCCAAAAAATCAAGGTTTTATTGGAAATACAGACATTTTTACTAATTTTTGCTTTCAGTCGTGTTCAAGCCACTCCATTGACTTCAAAGAGCAGGCAGGGTGTGGCTCACTGCACAGTTTGTCCCCTTCAACTGTAATGGTGCTACTTGGTACCAATATCCTGTGCCTCATTTATCAAACATAGTGAACATGTCTGTCAGTGCAACCCTGTGAAGATGCCTCAAAGTCAGGTGAGTTGAAAAGAAAATCAACTGCAGCTATCATGTCTCTGCTGTACAAAACACAAGAGGCAAGGTAGCCTGCTATCTTGGTTGCCCTTTTCCAGCAGAACCCTAGTCCACCTACTCCAGTGCAAATGCTGCGACGAGAGAGCTGGTGCACCAGGTGATGATTGTTTTCATCACTATGCTATTGGTTTGGTTCTTGTAAAACTCACTTTAACCATGAACAAATATTTGGTATGTGTTCTGGTGCCAGTTTCTTGTGTTCTCACTCATTGTAAAATATGTATATAACCTCATCAGAGTTGATAATGTTTTGCACTAAGATACCATCTTAAATACCTTAGTAATAATCAATAAACTCTTACTAGATGTTTTTTTTCTTAATATATGTTATTACATGTTCCACAGACCACAGCAGTGTTAGTTATTTCAAAATATTTATTGGGTAATGTTATAACAACCTTTACATATCAAATTATTCAGAAATGTGTTAGAGTATTACAGTGGTGTATTTTATATATAAGCAATGTGGTCTGTTCTATTATACAGCATAAGAAATAATGTAGCCTCACTCAAATACAATAATATACCTTCACCTGTGTGCACTTAGTGAGGGGAATTAGCCAGATTACCTTCTAAATGCTAGTAGTTGTATTAAGAATCACCGTCTAATATCAGACATCATCATATATTTAATGTAGATCATTTTTATTCTAATAAAATGTGCTCTAATTTATAACATTCTTTGTAACAGGTTATTATAGCATCACCTGTTTGGCATTTTATCACATATATATATATATTATGACAAAGCTCTCTCCTTGCCTCAGGGGGCAAAGGGAAGGGGAGCCCGGGCCCACCCTCTACTCCGGGCTCCAGCCCAGGGACCCTATTAGTATCAGCTATGGTAGCTGACCTTTTAGAAACATGACACGTACAATTCCCTGGGCTACTTCCCCCACAGCAGCCCTCACTTCCTCAAGCTCCACTTCACCCTTACCTCAGGGCCTCCTTCCTTGTACTACTCAGTCTCTCCAACAGCGCAACTTCCTCCCACAGCTCCTGACATGCACCGCCGCCTGACTAACTGGGAGGCTTTTAACTAGTTTCAGCCAGCCTCTGATTGGCTTCAGGTGTCCCAATCAACCTAACATTCTCCCTGCCTTCTGGAAAGTTCTTAATTGGCCCCAGGTGTCTTAATTGACCTGGAGCAGTTGCCATTTCACTTATCCTTGTTTAGCCTGGAGCTAATATATCTATCTCCCACTACTTTTCTATAGCCATCTGGCCTTGCCCCGTCACGTATCCCCCCCTCCACGCTCAACACCATAGAGTTGGGCAACTTGGGACGCCAGGCAGTATGCTCGTGACAGACCATCAGCGTTGCCGTGGTGGCATCCAGCCCTGTGCCGTATGCGGAACTGGAATGGTTGGAGGGATAAGAACCACCTGGTGACCCTTGCATTCTTTTCCTTATTCCGCTGCATCCACTGGAGGGGTGCATGGTCCGTCAAAAGAGTAAATCGCCGGCCTAAGAGGTAATAACGCAGTGTTTCCATAGCCCATTTGACAGCAAGGCATTCTCTCTCGACTACTGCATATTTCTGTTCTCTTGGGAGAAGCTTTCTGCTTAGGTAGAGGATCGGGTGTTCCTCTTCTCCCACCATTTATGACAGAACTGCCCCCAACCCCACCTTGGAAGCGTCTGTTTCTAAAATAAATTCCCTGTTAAAGTCCGGGGCTATGAGTACGGGGTCATTACAGAGCGCTGTCCGAAGGTCTGTGAATGCCCCCTCTGCTGCATCGGTCCATTTTACCATGTCTGGACCTCGGGCCTTCACCAGGTCTGTTAGGGGACTTGCCCTAGTGGCAAAGTGGGGAATAAAACGTTGGTAGTAGCCTACCATGCCAAGGAACGCACGGACCTGCTTCTTTTGGGTCGGCCATGGCCAGTTTTGAATTGCCTCTAGCTTATTCGTTTGGGGCTTCACTATGCCCCTTCCCACAATGTATCCCAGGTACCTAGGCTCTGCTAGCCCTATGGCGCATTTAGCGGGATTAGCAGTGAGGCCAGCCCGCCTTAAGGTGCGCAGTACTGCCTAAACTTTCTCCAAGTGGGTTCCCCAGTCTGGCGTATAGATGATGACATCATCTAGGTATGCAGCTGCATAACTAGTATGGGGGCGCAGCAGCTTATCCATGAGGCACTGGAATGTGGCTGGGGCCCCATGTAGCCCAAAAGGGTGGAGAATGCTGCCTTTTCTTTAGCTTCTTTGGTCAGAGGAATCTGCCAGTACCCTTTTGTCAGATCCAGTGTAGTCAAAAATCGGGCACTACCCAGTCGGTCAACCAGTTCGTCGATGCGCAGTATGGGGTATGCATCAAACTGGGATATTTCATTCAGTCGGCAAAAGTCATTACAGAATCTCATGGTACCATCAGGTTTAGGCACTAGAACAATTGGACTGGACCACTGACTGTAAGATTCTTCAGTAACCCCTAATTGTAACATTTTCTTTACTTGGGCCTTGATTTCTTCTCTTCTGGCTGCTGGGATTCGGTAGGGTCTCAATGTTACCTTGGCTCCAGGGATCGTGCAGATATGGTGATAGGTTTCAGTCATCCGCCCTGGTTTTGTAGAGAACACATCTCGGTTGCGATTAATCATGTCAGCTGCCTTGATCTTTTGGATCGGTGTCAAGTCGGATGATATCCTCACTTGCTCGTGTAAGTTATCCTCCTGGGGAAGGGTCTCCTGCATGACTAAGCATGCCTCTCGATCATGCCAGGATTTTAGAAGATTGATGTGGTAAATTTGCTCTGATTTCTGGCGGCCTAGCTGCTGCACCTTATAGTTCACCTCTCCCACGGCTTTGATTACTTTGCAGGGTCCCTGCCACTGGGCCAATAGTTTACTTTCTGCTGTGGGCACCAGTACCATCACCCGATCCCCTGGTTGGAACTGTCGAAGCTTCGCTTGGTGGTTATAATGGGTTCATTGGGTCTCCTGTGCTCTCTCCAAGTGTTCCCGTACAATGGGTGTAACTCAGGCTAGCCGATCTCTCATCTGCAGTACATGCTCAACTATGTTCCTTCCAGGATTTGGCTCCTCTTCCCAGGCTTCTCTGGCTATATCCAATATACCTTGAGGGTGGTGCCCATATAGTAGTTCGAATGGAGAGAAACCCGTGGAGGCTTGCGGAACCTCCCAGATGGCGAACATGAGGTATGGCAATAGGGTATCCCAATCTTTCCCATCCTGGCTCACCACTTTCCTGATCATGGCCTTGAGGGTCCTATTGAACCTTTCCACAAGGCCATCTGTTTGTGGGTGGTATACAGAGGTCCGTAGGGCTTGTACATGGAGCAATGAACAGAGATCTTTCATCAACTTGGACATGAAAGGTGTCCCTTGATCAGTCAATAACTCCTTGGGTAGCCCAACACGGGCAAAGATCTGTACTAGCTCCTTAGCTATTGTCTTGGAAGCTGTGTTGCGTAGGGGAACAGCTTCCGGGTACCGGGTTGCATAATCCAGTACAACGAGCACATGTTGGTGGCCCCGAGCTATCTTCTCTAGGGGCCCTACCAGATCCATGGCTATCCGTTCAAAAGGAGCCTCTGTTATTGGAAGAAGTATCAAAAGAGCCCGCAAGTGTGGGTGAGGGCTATGTAACTGACACTCTGGACAAGAGGTGCAGTATCGCCAGACATCTTCATGTACTCCTGGCCAGAAGAACCTCCGCAGGATCTGGGCCTGGGTTTTCTCTACCCCTAGGTGTCCTCCAAACAGGTGACTGTGAGCGAGACTCAACATGGCTTTTTGACGTTTTCGTGGCACCAGAAGTTGTTGTATCTCTTTCTCCTGCATTTGCACCACACGGTACAGGAGATCTTTCTTCACTATAAAGTAAGGTCCGGGACTCCGGACCTTCCCATCCATGGGTATCCCATTGATCTCGGCCACCTCTTTCCTGGCATTATCATATCTGGGGTCCTCTGCCTGGTCCCGCCCAAAAGTCTCTCTCCCAGGACTAACTTGCCCAAGCTCCCAGGGGCCAGCTTCTGCTTTTTCCAACGGCTCGCCGCCGTCATGGCTGGGGGCAGCCTCTGGCTCACCTTCTGTGGTGGAAGTTTCTCTGTTGGCTGCTCGTGTCCATCTGCCTACTAGGGAGGTCTTCTGGCCCTGCCTCTCTTTTTTTTTTTTTTTTTTTTTTTCTGGGTCTTTCGGGGGACTGAGAACAGATCCTAAAAAATTTCAGTGAACATCGGGGGTTGACATTCCCCCGGTGATGAGTCGCTGTCCTCAGGGTCCCCACCTCCCTCCAGCCTCTCTGGGGGGAGTAAATTATCAAACCCTGGATAGTCCCTCCCAATGACTACAGGATATGGAAGTTTAGGAACTATGCCCACGGTCACCTTAATGGGATTTCCCTGAACCTCTATCTCCACTGGGATGGTGGAGTAGTGGCTCACGCCCCCATGCACGCACGTCACTGCTATGCGTTTGACTTGTAGCAGCTGACTACTTTTTACCAGTTTACCCGATATGAGGGTGATAGCACTCCCAGAGTCCACAAGCGCTGTAGTCTCTACTCCATTTATCCTCACTGGCCTGGTGTAATTATGCAGGGCTAATGCCACCCCCGCGAGGTGGATAAGGGAGCATGGGACCTCCCAATCCCCCAGGTTGTATTGCATAGGCTCCTCGGTGCTGGGACACTGTGCTGCTATGTGTCCTTACTCCCCACATGCATAACATCTGTAATTGCTTTTAATCACTCCCCTATCCTGGGGGTTAGGGGGTTTAGTCCCGGGGATATGGCCAATCCCTTCCTTCTGGGGTCCCCGCTGGTTTTCAGCCCCCCCCCCTTCTTCCACCTAGGACGCCCCGGGGGTTTGGCTGCCCAACCTTCCAGGGTTGGGGTCGGGTGCTTGTTTCGAAAGGGGACTTCCTTGGGTAGTCGGGTCAGTTCCCTGGCTGTCATCTGTCTTTCTACCAGCATGATCATCTCGTCGTATGTGGATGGATCGTTCTGGCCTACCCATTTGCGGAGATCTGGTGGCAGTCCCAGCATGTAATGGTCTATGACCAGGGTCTCCAAAATCTCCTCCGGCCTGTACACTTCGGGCTGTAACCACTTCCACGCAAGGTGTATGAGGTCGAATAGCTGGGACCTCGGGAGTTTGTTCTCCTGCTATTTCCACTCACGGAACCTCTGGGCCCTTACCGCTGCCATTACCCCTGATTGTGCTAGGATCTCTGCCTTCAGACGGGTATAGTCAGTGGCATCCGTGACAGGCAAGTCAAAGTAGGCCTTCTGGGCCTCTCCACACAAAAAAGGGGCGAGAATGCTGGCCCACTGCTCCTGGGGCCATGCCTCACGCTGAGCAGTCCTTTCGAATGAGAGGAGATATGCCTCTACGTCATCTCCTGACGTCATCTTTGACAGACAACCAGTGGCCCTCAGGGTTCACGTCCCGTCGGACCCCCGGGCCTGGGTGGTGAGGATCTTTAGCTGGTCCACCACCTCTCTCAAGAGGGCATGATCTTGGGTCGCCTGGCTCATCAGTAATTGATTGGTTTCCTGCTGTAGCCGCATAGACTCCTGTTGTGCCATTGCCTGAACCCGGGTGGCCTTCTGCTGGGCTGCTGTGGCTTGTACCAGAGCTCTTACCACCTCCTACATCGTGGTACGAAGCAAACAAACAAACCAAAACAAAAAAAATCTAAAACCCCAGTGCAATTTTTTTTTTAAACCTCTTTCTTCCACCACACTGTGAACGAAGTCCCACTTCTGACACCAGTTGTGACAAAGCTCTGTCCTTGCCTCCATGGGTCCCACATTTCCTGGCGGATTTTGCTAGCCTCAGAGGCTCACTGTGACCCTCCACGTAACCCTTCTCTCTCTAGAGACAAGGGTCACCAGTCTGCTGAGCCATTTTCATCATAAGCCAGCGAGGGAGGTGAGAAGTTATCCTTCCTTGCACAGTCTCTGTTGTCTCCCAGTCTCAGTGATTAATCAGGGGAGGGCCAAGGGGGGGGAGCCCGGGCCCAACCTCTACTCCGGACCCTAATAGTATCAGCTATGGTAGCTGACCATTTAGAAACATGACACGTACAATTCCCTGGGCTAGTTCCCCACAGCAGCCCCCACTTCCTCAGGCTCCACTTCACCCTTACCTCAGGGCCTCCTTCCTTGTGCCTGATATGATGTGTACTGCTCAGTCTCTCCAACAGCGCAACTTCCTCCCACAGCTCCTGACATGCACACCCACCTGACTAATTCGGAGTCTTTTAACTAGTTTCAGCCAGCCCCTGATTGGCTTCAGGTGTCCCAATCAACCTAGCCTTCTCCCTGCCTTCTGGAAAGTTCTTAATTGGCCCCAGGTTGTTTAATTGACCAGGAGCAGCTGCCATTTCACTTATCCTGGTACCAGGGATTTGTTTAGCCTGGAGCTAATATATCTATCTCCCACTACTTTTCTATAGCCATCTGGCCTTGCCCCGTCACTATATGTGTGTGTGTGTGTGTGTGTGTGTGTGTAGTATATTGTAACATATCTGATTGAGTTTCCAGAATAAAAACCCTATTTTTTTTGTAAATTCTAATTAATTATTTCCTTATAAATGCATTCTTCATCAAAAGCATGACCCAGAATGCTCTTTGTCTCTGAACACACCTTTGCTTCTGTGACAGCTGGTCAACTGTTGTAAGGGTGACCAGATTCTTAAAGTGAAAAACTCTAACACCTGCCATGTATGAAGGCATTGGAGAGGAGTTCAGTGGCATTAAGGGAAGGTGGCATTAAGGTGTACATGCAAGATGTGGGGGAGGGAGGGAGAAAGAAAAGGGAATCCATTCCTTCCTCTTCCCTCTCCACTGCCAAGACATCCTTCTCACTTTCCAAGTTAGAAATGGGACATACTAGCATAAACAACAGGGAGCAGTAAGGCAGAAAATAGTATTAACTCCTCAGCAAGCTATTTACTGGTTTTCTCCCAGTCCATTTCATTATTTCCTAATCTATGTCTGAACAGCCTGATTTTTTTTTTAAGAAAATCTTTTCTACTTCCAAATCCCACCTTATTTCTTAGTCGTCTTCTTTTGTCTCTGTATTCTTTCCTCCTGCTGGGTTGTCTTTTCTTCCATTTTCTATGCATTCATCTTCTCCTGTTCTTTTTCCTCACTTTTTCCGTTTCTTGCAAGTATCTGTTATTTGGGGAATCCCCCTTCCTAATTGCCTAGGAAACCTTGCCTTCCAAATGCTGGGGATTTTTTCTTCATATTTGTGCTTATTAAAAACAGAATTAAATGCAGAAAACAGTCAGAGTTGAATTGAGGTTTCTTTTTAAAGGCATTTTTATTCAGCTCCACTTAGAACTTTCTTTCTGAGTCTTTTGTACCTCTTTTGAGAAACGTTGTCCTGATTTATAAGCATCATTGTCCCTGGTTTCTGTGACAGAGAATTGCAGAGGTAAGAGCAGTGGGATTGCATTTTCAGGATGGCAGATGTGTGCTCTTTGATCTGGTGGTACAGCATGCCTCAGGGAATAAGTTCAATCTTGATTTCTTTAGTCAGTCATCCACTATCAGGTACCAATGTACTGATTAGCAGGGCTGAATAAAGGAACACATCATGGGCGCATGTTGGATGCTGGAACATTTATGAGTAGGCTGTTGGCATCACAGACAACCTCCATGCTCATGCTGTGGCAATGTTTTCTGTTCTAATAAATCTCCTTAATGCATGAAGGAGCAATAACAAATACATGAATGTAATAAATAACTCCACATGCATTGATGAATCTTGCTGATGCTTAGAATTCCTTCTTTCCTAGTTTAACCCATTGTTGCAGAGTGGAAAATGAAAACAGTAGCCTTGTGTGGCATCTTAACCTCTAACAATTGCAAGACAACTCCATAAAGCTGTGTCTTCTTAACATTCCTCGCATTCCCTGATCCAAACTAATAATTAAGCACTTGTTGAAGTGTTAAAGGGACTTTGTAGCCCCACCTAATACTATATCTTCATCTAGTGCAGTACTTGGGTGTAAAATGGCCTTTTAGTTTGAGCTGAGCCTGAATAAGCATTTCCTTCAGTCATTCCAAAAATGTGTGACTGGAGTCTAAAGATCACCTAATTGTGCTTCTCCAGCATGAGTAACAGAATTAAGGTATATCCTAAAGCAGAAATGGGCAAACTATGGCCCGCGGGACCATTCTGCCCGGCCCTTGAGCTTCCCGCTGGGGAGGCTAGCCCCCGGCCCCTCCCCTACTGTCCCCCTCCCCCACAGCCATGCCACCATATGGGCAGCGCTCTGGGCGGCGGAGCTGTGCACTCCTGCAGGGCAGCACAGCAGCATGTCTGGCTCTGGCTGGGCGGCCCGGCTGCCAGACATGCTGCTCTGAGCGGCATGGTAAGGGGGCCAGGGGGTTCCGGGGGGCAGTCAGGGGACAGGGAACAGGATGGGTTGGATAGGGGGTGGAGTCCCGGGGGTTTGGATAGGGGCAGGGGGTCCCGGGAGGGGGCGGTCAGGAGACAAGGAGCATGGGGGGTTGGATGGGTGGGAGGGTTCTGAGGGGGGCAGTCAGGGGGCGGGAAGTGGGAGGGGTCGGATGGGGCAGGGGCCAGGCTGTTTGGGGAGGCAGAGCCTTCCCTACCCAGCCCTCCATACAGTTTTGCAACCCCAATGTGGCCCTCCGGCCTAGAAGTTTGCCCACCCCTGTCCTAAAGTCTCTCTTTAGCTATGAACTAACAACAGATTTTACATTGTCATTCTCTCCTACTCTCTTTCATTAGCCATAGAGAACTGTTTATCCCTGATCTTTGCATGAGCCAGGACAAAGGACCAGGGACATTTGCATCGTCTGCTTCTACCTGGTAAAGTGTCCCCAAAGTGGTGAGGAAGAAGGATGGGCCATTATCCTGCTCCTACCACCACTCAGTCTAGACAGTTCAGCTGGTCTGGGCACAACAGGAATACACTGCATTATCATTTTATTCTCTTTGAATTCTTGCTGGGGCAGTCAGGATTCACACCACCCTGAAGTCAGGGCAGCGTTCAAAGTACACACACTGTCCCGGAATAGATATATGCCTTTTGCATTGATTGTCACAGGATGTTAGTCTCTGTTTGTCTGTTTCCCTATATATTCCTGAATGAGAAAATGTAATAAAAGGCATACTCACTGGTCACAGATTGTAAGTGGCGAGTGATGTGCACCCAGGGGCTCAATCCTACATGGTACAGAACACTCCCATGGGAGGCTGAGTGTCTTCAATTCCCATGCGAGGCAGTGGGATTTGAAGCCACTTAGCATTTCACAGGATTGAGCTCTTAGAGTACACAATGTGTAGACATCTATATATAGATATATATCTGTTACTGTATTTGACCTTGATGATGGGACAAGTTTGATAGAGTTAAGGTCAATGAGTATTTTATTTTTAGACAAGATACCAAGTATGTAGATGGTTCTGCTTTACTTTACTGTGTTAACAGCTGATAGCATTCAGTGCTTCATGTACTGCTGATGGTAGTGATACATTCATCTTCGGCGATTATCAAAAAGATTTCAGTGCTTTGGAATTAATCACACATTTGAGAAGACAAATACATGAAGATAAGTAGAAAAATTGTGTGGGGGGTTTTGTTTAAGAGTGATGCTTTGGGTAATCAGTGCAAGTAATCTCCTTTATTAATTTATTGTAGCAATGAAACCACAACAATAAAATAATTAATTAGCTAATGTTTTAAAGTGCTTTAAAGATGAAAAATGCTATATAAGATCTCAGTATTATCATCATTATAGGCATAACATTACTCCTAATGTATACCACGGTTTTCTTCCAAATGTTGTCCGTTCTACTTTTTTATTATTAATGAGCTAAAGGAGTTTATAGAGACTTTTTAGGATTGTACTTTATGATTGTGCATTATTACAATATGGAATTTTTGCACCAGGGCAAGCTGAATTCAGATATACTAGCCTAATTCAGCAAATCCTAAAATCAATGGGACTGCTTGTGTGTAAGAATAAAGTTTCGTTTTGTGAGCACTTGGCTGTAAACTAAAAAGATTTTAAAAATCCTTTGAAATACTTAAATTAAAATGAAAATTTAAAAAGCTGTGTAAAACTGTTATACTAACAAATTATAACCCTTTAAAAATATTCTCATAACCAACATTGTATTTTTTAAAAACTTAAATCAAGATTTCCATTTTCTTATGATACAGCCTAGTTCATGAGGGTATTAACTGCAGGGAGAAAGTGCATTTCATTTTTTCCCGTAGCTAGACATGATCTGCATTTCATTATTGTGGACTGATTTGCCACATCCTGTGAAACACCTGCAGGGGAGAATTTAAGGGAAGGAAAACTCCATAAGAATTCCTTCATGGAGATTCTCCCACCTCAGGGGAGGGTATCCTCATTTCCCATGCCTCATGTCTGGTCAGAAACCCAAGGCTCTCCAAAGATTTGCACAGATCTTGGGGCATAAATGAGAGTCTAGGCAATCTACCCAGGGGCCCTGTGCCTCTGCTGTTGCTCTCTCCCCTGGTAGCAGTTCCCCAAAGACCACATTTTAAAGGGTATCCCCACCTTGGAGGGGGATTATATCTTCACAGAAGATATAATCCAGCTCGGAAACCACCATCGGCCTGGTAGGAGGGATGATATCTATATCTCTCTGACCTTCAGACACTAGAGAGACAGCAGTACACCTGGCTTCTCACACCTCCCCCCGCATGTCCATTTTCTGCATACACCCCCTGTGTGAGAATGGGGGACAGTTCCAGAGAAGCAGCTATGCCCTCACTCTTCCACATGTGGATCTCTGGGTCAGGGCTCACCCCTAGTCCCAGTGGAATTGGTGAATAAAATAATAACTGGACTGAGAGCAATCAGGAGGAAGACAAACAAATGTGCCTACATCAAGGCCAGAGGGGCAATTTTCTGCAAAGAAGCCCTGGAACGTATTAAACAAGCTAAAGCAGCAATGTCACTACTCACTGTTTTTCTTGTCATCGAATATCCATCATTTTAAAGTTTGAAAAATAGTCTGCAAAATCTCTCCTAGGCACATAACATTCTCTAAAGCCACAATTCAGATAAAATTTGTTTTATTTCATCATACACAAATTTGTTTAGATCTCTGCTGTGACTGCTTTTCCCATTGCCAATATCTATTAATGATAATTGTTTGAATACTGTGCTCACTCTGTGATACCATCACATCATTGTGAAGAAGATTGTGATCTTATCTAAACCTATTCTGTTTAACTCTGACACTCCTTCTGTTATAGTGGGGCCTGGATAAGATCATGCCTGTTAGGATCAGACATTAGTTGGAATCAATATTTGAAAATGTGCCTGTTTTAGCTTAATAGCAAAGTTAGTGTGAGGGTCAGAGTGACATCATTTGTTGGAGGAGATTGTACAACTTCATCTTGTCATGAAAGTGTGTTCTTTGCAGCATTTGCTGGTGAAAAGCAAAAACAAGGATTTTCTGAAAACTGTACAACATTGCTAAGTATCAGTGGATATGGAAGAAATTACAATTTTTAATATTTAAAATGTGTATCGCAGTAGCATGTAGAGAGCCCAGTCAGTGACTAGGGTATTGAGCTAGCTACTGTACACAGATAATGAAAAGATAGGCCCTACCCCAAATAGCTTTCAATTTATAAGTATCTACTCAGAGGCAACGAGTGATTACCCCAAAGAAACAAGTGGGCATGGGACACAAAAGGTAACCATGAGATCATTAAGATTAATGTAATAACCAGCAGACACAGCACACCAGCTGCCTGACCATTGTCAGGTGGTGCACAGTCATTGGGTTAGACATGAGTTTTATAGAGAGATGTGGGGGAGAAAAAGGTAGTGGCTTTGTGGATTTTTACAGGGAGCTCCTCCCATGGAAACATTATTGGTCTGGTGTAAGAGCCCGCATTACAGCAGTTGAAATAAATTCATCAGGGGATTTTTTTAGACAGAGATTGGGCTAGAAATAGCTCTGCTGATACTGAAATGTATAAGACTAGATGAACATTTAGGAAGTACAAAGTGAAATAAAGCTGTTTAGAAGAAAAATAAGGCCAGTGCTCCTAGAGCTCCTTATTTGGATTAACTATCTATCTGTCTGTGTATCTATCTGTCTATCAGCCAACTCAGTTCTAATACCACATCCAACACCCAGTGCTTCTTCATCTTGTTCCTTATTTCTCCCTGTGGATTTATTGACATGGATTCCTGTTAATATATGCTTACTTCACACTCACCTCACTAAACTTATTATACTGTTACAAAGGAGAATAAAGAAAAGCCATGACTTAGGTGGGATAATTGTGGTAATGTACAGGGTTGTCTCCCACCATGAGCTTATACACTTGGTAGTACACTTTCCTGAGAAGCACAGTTTCTACACTCAAGCATTTCAACCTGGAGCTTAATGTGTTTACTGATACATATGCCCATTTAATGATATATATGGCATTATCAATATTACATATGTGCCTAGATGTTATCATGAAAGGATTTAACAAGAGTTTGCCTCTGCTCAAACACTAACATGAATAAAATGAAAAATGAACAGAAAACCAGATCATTGGAAAGGTATTGCACTGAAAGCATGATTAAATGCAGTACTTGCCACTTTATAAAGTTACTACCCTATTCCTCCCAATTTAATTACATGCCACTACTTACTCTTTTGGTATCATAAAGATTTGCAAAAGAATACACTATAATATGCAGAAAAAATAGCTTGCCAAAATAGATTTGTATGAACAAATTCTGGCCTGGGATGTATGCTTGTTTATATTTGGGCATATTTGGTCCATAAAAAGGGAAGGTGTTTTAGTGTACTTTAAAAATTGACTTAAATGTTTAATAACACACATACAGATTTCTTTTTTTCCTTTTTTATCCTGATTATAACAAATTAAAGGAAAGAAAGAAAGAAAAACATTTCTACACTATTACTGAAAACAACACGAGGAAATTGTTCATCTTTGAATGAAATACTTCATGAACACAGATGTCTGTGACACAACACAGGACTGAATTTCCAAAAAACTAAGCTCTTTCTCCTTCCAGCAGTATAAAACTATTTTTTTTTAATTGTTGAGAATTCTAAAGATTTTCTTTAAAGTCAGGATGAGGGACATACTAAGAAGGGGGACTGGAGGTGTCACAGAATTTCAAACATAGAAGGAGGAGGATTAAAATATTTCTAATGAGGAAAAAGGACTTCCTATTGGCGCATGGAAGGAAGATGGTGAAACAGCAAAACAAATGATAGGCGAATTTGATACCAACGCAGTGAATGTTAGGCATGCAGTTATGTAACACTTTGCACATATCCATTTAACGCGCCTTTGTCAAAAAGAATAATCAAATGGCTATTATAAATTAGCTTTTACATAGGGGATAAAGGATGGACTTGTGGGCAAGACACAGGAGGGAAAGTCAGGAGACATGAGCTCTGATCGCTCTTCTGTTGCAGTCTTCCTTTGTGAGATCCTACAAAGCTCAAGCTACAACTTTGTACATGTAACTTTGGTATTTGTACACAAATACACATTACTCCTGGGGGAATTCTGCAACACTTGGCATGCGCAGAATTTATGTCCCCTGCAGAAAAATAACTTTCTGACAGAGAAGCAAAGGGACGCCAAAAGAGTGGTCATGCGACACTCCCCAGCAGTATATTTTGGGTGCCCAGGGCAGCCGGCAGAGAGGTAAATCACTGTGGGGCAGGGGCAGGACAGAGGAAGACCAGCTGGTGGCGCCTACCCTGCACTGCGCTCAGCTGCTTGTCCCAGCTGGGCTGGAGAGGATGGGACTTCCTATTCCCCTGCATGGCATCTGGGGCCAGGTAAGATCCACCCCCAGATTTCTCTGGCTGTAGGAAGCTCTACAAACTCCCCCCTCCCCTGTGCTTCCTGCACCCATCTCTCCTCAGCTGCAGGGGGAGGGGTCACTATACGGGGAGCTACTCCCCCAATCGCCCAACCCCTTAGTCATAGAATATCAGGGTTGGAAGGGACCTCAGGAGGTCATCTAGTCCAAAGCAGGACCAATCCCCAATTTTTGCCCCAGATCCCTAAATGGCCCCCTCAAGGATTGAACTCACAACCCTGGGTTTAGCAGGCCAATGCTCAAACCACTGAGCTATCCCCCCCCATGCATCCAGACATCCTCATACCCAGACCCTTCTGCCAAGCCTCACCCCCCCTGCACTCAGAACTCCCCCCAACAAGCCCCACTCTCCCTGCACCTGGACCACCCCCACAAGCCACCAGCACCTGGATCCGCACCCCACTGAGCCCCACACGCCCAGACCATCCTGCCTAGTGCTATCCCCCCACACTCACACACCCCCAGTGAGTCCCAACCACCTTCACCTGGACCCCCTGCAGAGTCCCATTACCATGGTACCCAGAACCCCCCAACAAGCCTCTGTGCACCCAGATGCTTCCCACACCTGGATCTCCCACTGAGCTGCCCGCACCCAGATTGCCCCACATAGAATCCTCTCAACCCATATCTGGATCCCCCCACACTGAGCCCCTCCACACTTGGATCCTGCCTTGCTGAGCCTACCTGCCCACACCTGGTGCACCTGGCATGGGGGGCCAGGGCCCTGGGGTGTTTCTGGGGCAGGCCTGTTCCTTGCACTGTGTCAGGGTCGGGTGCTGCCTCACTGCTAAATCCGTGTCTCGAGGAGGGAGCTGCACAGTGATCTCCCACCTCTGTTCAGTCAGTGGCCTGTGCTCCCCAATGCCGCTGCCTCCATATTTATTTGACAAATACAATTTTCAGAATTTTGCAGAATTTTAAAATATTGTGTGCAGAATATTTTTTTTGGTGCAGAATTTTTAATTTTTTGGCACAGAATGGCCTCAGGAGTAACACATGCTTCAGTATCAATGATTTTATATGCGGTCTCTAATCTCCTTGTGATGCAGTTTTTCCATTTGTAAAATGGAGTTCAGAATTGTTAAGTATCTTACAGTGTTGGGTTTTTTTTAGGCTGGACCCATTGATGATTGAAAAGCACTTTGGCCCAGATTTTTAAGGATATTGAGGCATTGCTGCATTGAGCATTGCAATGCCTAACTGATTTAGGAACCTAAATCTCATTTTCAAAGGGGATATAGGCATTTAAGAGCTTAAATATTATTGGTTGTCAATGGGATTTTGGCTCCTCTGTCCCTAAATTCCTTTTGAAAATGAAACCTAAGCTCCTCAATCAGTTAGGCATTGCAGCATTGAGCATAGAGTACCTAAATACCTTTACAAATCTGGATCTTTGTGATCTTCATATAGAAGCTGCCACTATGTTAATAATAATAATTAATAATACATATCTGCACATTGTAATAATAACAAATATATTAGTTAATGCTAGATAATGTGCTATGTGATTTTGATTATGTAGTTTTTAAATGTTTGTTTCTTTAATCATCTATGATTTCCTTCACTGTTTTCATTCTATTAAAATGTCTTAATTCTGCTTTATGGAATAGCTTTCAAATTCATGCAATGCAGACATCTTTGATTCCTCCTAAAGAAGCATCATTACTATGGGTAGTTCAAAAAACATTGCCCCCAATTCTTGTGTCGGACTGAGCTGTGTTAGGTGCAGGATTCCAGGAGTTAGAGGGGGAGAAAAGAGAAAGTGTCACCTTTTCAGCTCCTCAGTTCTGAGGCCACTGTTTGGTGCTTGGCATAAGGTAGAGCAGCCCACTTTTCTAACTTACTCCCAGCTGCCTATGGCTTAAGTGTACCATTATATCAGCTGTGAATAGCTGGAGCACAGAGGCACTTGAGCCAAGTCCCTTTTTTCCTGGCTATACCTACTACATAGATGGGTGGTGGAGAGCCACAAACTAAGGATTCCCCCTACTCTGGAGAACTCTTGGGTAGCCAGGAAAGCAAGGTTTATAGTCCCCTTGAACACTGAAGCACTGGCAAGGGGCTGTAATATACTCAGCAGATGGGCCCATCGGGAGTGAAATCCTGGCCTCATTGAAGTCCATAGCAAAGTTCCTACTGGATTTCACTATGATTCAGAATTTACTTGGTTGAAGAAAACTGGAGAAAATATGAATGAAAATTAGAGCTGCGCAAATAATGTAAAACAGTGTGAAAATTGTTTGAATTCCAGTGGTCTATTTGATTTGTCCAAATTCATATCTCTTCCTGTGTTTGTTTGTTTGTTTGTTTGTTTGTTTACCATAGTGCATAGGAGCCCATGGCAAGGACCACTGTGCTAGTCATTGTACAAGGAAGCACAAAAGGATGGCCCCGCCCCGCAAAAATGAATCTAAGTATAAGACAAGAAACATCAGATGGATTTAGACAGACTAATAGGGGAGAAAAAGGAAACAATGAGACAATATTGCTCAGCATGATAGGCTAAGTTTTATTTAGATATCATTGCAGAGGACAGTTTTAAGAGAGTATTTTATCCATGTTGACCTTGAGCTGATGGCTACACATCCATGATGAGCTGTTAGACAAACCAGCCAAGATTTTAGTTTGGACAGAAGGAGACGAGTCTAAAGTAGAGATGTAGATCTGTGAGGCATTAGCATACAGATGGTAGTTAAATTTGTGTTTGCACATGAGATTACCCAGAGATAAGATATACAGGAAGAAAAGAAGGGAACCAATGACAGAGCCCCGTGGAACCCCCATAAAATGTTGGAGAGGGGATGAGGAGGATCTTCCAAAGGACACACTGAAGGAGTGATTAGAGAGGTAGAATGAGAACTAGGTCAGGACAGAATCACAGAAGACAAGGGAAGACAAGATTTTAAGGAGAAGAGCATAGTCAGCTGTGTCAAAGAGAGCTGACAGGTTAAGGAAGATGAGGTTAGAGTACTGGTTCTGAGCTTTGGCTAGGAAGAGGTCTTCAGAGATTTTGGCAAGTGTGGTTTCAGTGGTGTGCAAGGGGTGGAAGCTGGGTTGGAGAGGATCTAGGATGGAATTGGAGGAGGACAAATCCAGACGGCAATTGTAGACAGCATGTTCAGTGAGTTTAAAGATGAAAGGAGGTGGGAGATGGGAAGATAATTGGAGAGGCAAATGGGGTCAAGGGTGGTTATTTTTTTTTTAAGATGGGAGAGACAAACACGTTTCTGAGGGAAACAGCGGGAAAAGACTGGGAGGTTAAGGAGAAAGTAAAGGAAGGGATGAGCATGGGAGTGCAGGAGATCAGGAGCTGGGCTGAGTCAAACCGAGGTGGGGGGGAGAAGGTCATGTATTGTGATGATTTGCCTAGTTATTTTAACACAAATGTTTTTGCTAAATCCATTATTCATTTCAAGACCTGCATGCAAACAAGAGTATTAGTGATTCGTTATTAGTTTTCCATTATTTGCTATTTGTTATTCTACTGTTTAAAAGTTTAAGTAACCAAAAAGAGCAGAAATAGAGACCATGCTACTATTATTATGGTAACATCCACATTCAGATTGTATAAGCATATAGTAAGAATCATAGAAGATTAGGGTTGGAAGAGACCTCAGGTGGTCATCTAGTCCAACCCCCTGCTCAGAGCAGGACCAACACCAACTAAATCATCCCAGCCAGGGCTTTGTCAATCTGGGCCTTAAAAGCCTCTAAGGATGGAGATTCCACCTCCCTAGGTAACCCATTCCAGTGCTTCACTACCCTCCTAGTGAAACAGTGTTTCCTAATATCCAACCTAGACCTCCCCCACTGCAACTTGAGACCATTGCTCCTTGTTCTGTCATCTGCCACCACTGAGAACAGCTGAGCTCCATTCTCTTTGGAACCCCCCTTCAGGTAGTTGAAGGCTGTTATCAAACCCCCCTCACTCTTCTCTTCTGCAGACTAAACAATCCCAGTTCCCTCAGCCTCTCCTCGTAAGTCATGTGCCCCAGCGCCCTGATCATTTTTGTTGCCCTCCCCTGGACTCTCTCCAATTTGTCCACATCCTTTCTGTAGTGGGGGACCCAAAACTGGAGACAGTACTCCAGATGTGGCCTCACCAGTGCTGAATAGAGGAGAATAATCACTTCCCTCGATCTGCTGGCAATGCTTCTACTAATGCAGCCCAATATGCCACTAGCCTTCTTGGCAACAAGGGCACACTGCTGACTCATATCCAGCTTCTCATCCACCATAATCCCCAGGTTCTTTTCTTCAGAACTGCTGCTTAGCCAATCGGTCCCCAGCTCAAGCAATATTTTTATACTCCTCCCTAGTCATCTGACCAAGTTTCCAGTCCCTTCCTCAAAGAACTTACATGCCAAATAGACAATACAGAAAAGGAGTATTATCTTATCACTATTTCATAGATGGGAATTGAGCCCCAGAAAAATAAAGAGACTCGCCCAACATCACACAGGAAGGCTCAGGTTTCCTGTATTCCAGTCCACTTCCTTATCTACAAGATTGTCCTTCCTCTCTATGAATAATGAATAGCAGACACTCAGAGTTAACAGTTTACTAACCACCTGTTGACTGAAATTTGTTCTTAGAAACTGTTTGTCAAACAATCATGAAGTGAGAAAAGATTTGTAAAATTATTTACAAGCAATTCATGAACAAAAAGCTAAATTCATAATGAATATTATTTGCAGTTAATAATTGTACCCCTGTAAAGAAAATGTTGGTAGGTTGTACTTTGCAGTGCTCTTTTAAATAGACGGTGTTGCAGAACAGATGATAGTAAAATGAAACAAAACTTGACTACTTGAGATGTCTACTGTTCTACTAGACTAGGACAAAACCCTGTCAATTCATAATTGATGGATTAACATAAAAAAGTTACGGTATTTAAGAAAAATTCCAAATTACCGAGTAATAGTACCCTTTATCAGGCAGAGAGGTGATATCATTCAGTACCTCACTAGTGAACATAGTCTGAGTATGTCTTTGAAAAAGTAGAGATACTTGATGGCAATCTAGCAGCCAGAGCTTCATATGAAACAGTCAATCAAATGCAAACACAATCTATAACAAACCAATTGGCATAGTAATTGGGAAGGTAACTTTATTTGTAGCCTCATATTTCTATCTTTAGGAGTCTAAGAGCGAGGAGGTTGGTATTGAGAATTTACATTTGTGTGTAAATCCTTCATAATGGGGTTGTGCCTCTTTAGTCATTCTTATTCATTTTAACTTTAGACATGAACATCCGTTTTTGAAAGGCAAAGGTGGCAGGTAAAATAAATAATTTCCCAAATATCTTATTGGAAATTGTTATCAAACACACATAGTCTACTAAGGACTGTTGCATCAGCCAGAGTCACCATGATGGTGACTGATGGTGTTGCATTAGACATCGTGTAGTGAAGTTCTCTTGCTCATTCCTGTGAGTCCATGAATCTCTGGGGTGACCTCACGGGCTACTCCAGGTAGGGCCTGGGTGTGCACTCCTTTGCACATCAATGGAGAGTTCGAGATCACAGTGTGTTGGGATGTTTTTGTCCATTCAAAGATTCCCTTCATTTAGAAAATGTATTTTTTCACAGCTTCTTTTAAAAAATATAGAAACCAATCCTCAGGACATCGTATGTATTACAGATTCTAGCTACAGTTGTATAGATGCTAGTGAGGATGAATTCTGTCTTAGGTGAGGGAGAGTGCAAGGAAACTGAGGTAAGAGGGTGCAGAAATCTCAGCTGTCTTTAACTTGGCTGAAGAGCATGCTCTTCAGATGCCTTGGGATTCTAGTTCTGGCCCAACCACTGATTTCTACCTGTAACACAATTTATGCATTGGCATGTGGATTATTTAATAAACGCGTGTGTCAGCTTCTACTGGTGCATGTCTGCATGGAAATCCTCATATTTGGCAGCTTGCTCATTCTTGAATTCTGAAGAGCAATGTGGATGAGATAAAACTTTGTTAATATTTTTTTCCTTTATTATTTTCTCATCACTTTGCTCTCCTTCCTTCTAGTTGCTTTCATTTTCCATTTGGATCCTCTCTTCTTTACCACCTTCCCTTTTCCTCATGTTCCTGCCATCTTTCTGTCCTCCCTTATACTTAGTTCTGCCTAACTTTCCCACCCTTCCTTGGTTCCCTCAATTTTCATTTTCCTCTATTCTCTCCCTTTCCCATAAATTCATCATTTCCTCTTTCTACCACCACAGTTCCTTCCTGTCCCTCTCACAGTTCCTGCTGCCATACCTCCTTCCTTTTGTACTTCCTCCAATCCTGTGGAAGGCCAGGATATAGAGCCCAGATCCTTCACGAGGCACCATTGTATCCTCTGCTGCTGCTGCTTACTTTAAAAATGCAGGCTCTTCATGTAATACTGGTTGTTCTTGTTTCCCAGCTCTCCTCTGAACTGAGTTGTGAATTTCCTAGCACGAGCTCTTCTTCAGGTGCCAGCCCAGGTAGCTCCTGCTGCCTTTGCCTAAGGTGGACTATCAAGCATAGACTCTCCCAGAGTGTCAAAATGGGCTTTGAGTCCAGTGCCGGCAGTACGACTTAGTGGCGATATTCTGGAATGTGTTGACCAGTGGCAAGAGTCAATGGCTGCTTTGCCTAACAACTCTAGTCAATGGCTGTGTTGCCCAATGGTGAGAGTCAGTGGCCGGAGGTAGGGGAATCTGGGCCCTCCCTGCTCCATCAGGTTCCAACCGAGGGCCCAAAGAAGCAAAAACATGAAGCCTAGGAGGCGGGTGCCCCATGCCTGCTCCCTGTAAACCTCTTCCTACACCAGCTTTGGTTCCTCTGTCAGTGCCAGTGGTCTGTCTTGGGGTCCCCTCTGGAGTTCTCTCAGTTCACTCTCTGGAGGGTTTCCCTCTATCTGCGGTGGCTCATCATCTTTGGCCCCCGTGATTGAAGGGCCTGCAGTGGCTTGACCATAAGGCCTGGTCCTGGCTGCTTGGAGCCTCAGCAGCTTCTCTGCAGGAGACTGCAACACCCAACTGTTCTCCTGCTCTGTCCACCTAGACTGAGCTGAGCTACTCCCTTTTGAACTCTGCCTCCAATGGGAGCATGCCCAGCAGGAGTGTGGGATTTGTACACCCCATCACACAGGGTTTAAGAACACTCTCTCCCTGAGCCTCTCACTTGTCTACCTTTCAAGCTTCAGGCCACTGCAAAGTCTCAAAGAGACATTGTTAATGCATAGAAATAACAGCTTATAGAGGAAATTTTAAATGAAAGCTAAGTAAAATTAAGGGAAATAAGAATTTTAGACAACATGTAATCAGCTAATCTATTCAATACACTGTACTCACTGTCAAGGCTGGTCAAAGGACTAATACTACCTGAGAATTTTAAAAGGAGCTGGACGAATAGTAATTATTATGTTTGTAATTATACAGATGTAATCAAATCTCATATAAGAACATCAGGAATTGCCTCCCTTCACCATATGTAATATTGCACAGTGTGCTAGGTGCATTATGGGATTTTTGTGTCTTCTTCTTCTGAAGTATCAGGTACTACCAGAGGCAAGATGCCAACTTGATGGACCAGTGGTTTGATCTTGCACAGAAAGTCCTGTGTTTTTATGATGTGTAACAGACCCTTACCTTAAACGGTGCTAGCAGGCACTTCTGTAATAAAAACAAACTGGCTGATGCACTCCTTCAGAGATTTTCCATAAAACCAACATAAATGATAATGAATAAATAATCTCCTCCTAAATTTCATACAATAACTGATCTTACCCGAGGCAGGATGTGCCACTATAGATCAGTGTTTGAAATGTGATAGACTTCAGACCACTGGTAGTGCAGTGTGAGGAAAGGTTTGTAGCTCCCCTATGCCATTATTCCATTTATTTGTCTGTAAGGTGTGGAGGGCTTATGTCTCTTGTCTTTACACATTCTTGCTCTCGTGCTAAGTCTCTCGTGCTAAGAATCAACAAATTGTGGGGAGGGGAACAAAGATAACAGAGAAAAACATGCAAAATATTGGTTAAATTAATAAAATAATCCCACTTCCCTGATCTGGTGAGCAGAAAGAAAAGCAAAGAAAAGAAGAAATTGAATTGAAAATGCATTAGGTAATGCCTGATCTAGGAATTAATCTGCTTACTTACACACAGCAGAGATACAAATTCTCTTGAGATAGCTAACTTAGTTTCTGATGTGGTATAATCCATGTTTACACAAGCATACTTAAATTGCACTGAATTGTAAAGAGAAAAGATTGCTATATAAAATGAAGCAGAGATGGAAAGTTGAATGGAAAAAGATGTTCTTTATCATGCAGTAGTCCTCTCTTTCTCACCATTCAAAACATCACATTACGAGAGAGACACACATTACCTCTGAACAGAATCCATGAAAGTTCTTTATTTTAATTGACTTTGTTTAGTACAAGAGATTTTAGATGCATTTTAGGCTTGGTAAAGGATGCCGTAGGAATGCTGAAAGTTATTGTTTGGTTGTACTTCAATCTCAATGGAAATGAAGATGCTGGAATCAAACTTTCAATCTTTTCTGAATTTCTTTTTTATTGGCAGTTTGAATGGTGCACTTTATTCCTTTACAGTAGGATCCTCCATTAGGCATTTGTCTTGTTGACATGTGAATTCCTGTTGTCACAGATTAACCTAGCTGTGTGCTAGGAAGCAGGATGCTATTTAAGATAGTCCTTGAGCAAACACCTTGAGTGGGGATGGTCATCTGTTGGCCTGTGGGCAATTTGGAAGATCCTTGGTGGGTGTGGGATTTGTGACATCAGCCATCTCCTCCCTTACAGTGACTTAGTTTAAACATTTAATTTGAAGGCCAGCCAAGCCTGTGCTGGACCCCAGTGTGGAATTCTCTCTCCTGAAATGTTTAATGCTCAGTCTAGCAAAGGGGTCTGTATTGTTCTAGATTCAGGAACACACCTCAACACACAAGAGAAGATATGGATAAATCAGAACCGTTGCTTATTAGAGTCCTCAACAGTTCAAAGTGGGAGATGTGCCTTGTTAGAGCTCAGTGCAGATGTGGCTGGGCTCCAAATCCTACTTTTAATGGAGAGCCCAAAGGAGTGGGAGTGGGAGTTGGTCCTGAAGCAGGTAGTGATGGAGATTGGAAAGACTAGTGGGCTCTTCCAAGTTGTAAATGCTTCACAGCTCCTTCTTAACTGTGTCCAGTTCTGATGTCCAGAATTCAAGAAGGATGTTGATAATTTGGAGAGGGTTCAGAGAAAAGCCATGAGAATGATTGAAGGATTAGAAAATATCTCTTATAGTGAAAGTCTCTCTACAGTGAGTGTCTCCTCCATATATATCCTATGTCTGTTTAGCTTAACAAAGAGAAGCTTATGAAGGGGTGACTTGATTACAGTCTATAAGTACCTATCTGGGGAACAGAAATTTGATAATAGAGGGCTCTTCAATTTAGCAAAGGTATAACATGATCCAGTGGCTGTAAGTTGAAGCTGGACAAATTCAGACTGAAAACAAGGTGCAAATTTTTAACAGTCAGAATAATTAATCATTGGAACAACTTACCTAGATTTCTGGTGTATTCTCCATTACTGGAAACTTTTAAGTCAAGAATGAATGTTTTTTGAAATGAAGTACAGAAATGGTAGGGAGTGTTCTTTAACTGTATAGTCATAGAAAGAGACCAAATTAATTCAACATTAAATACACATAGTTAAAATTAAAAACACTGAAAATATGTAAAAGTTAAGGCTCTTACAATGACATTTATTCAGACACATTACTATTTATTTATTTTTATATTTAGAAATACACATAGTGATAGGTTAAACTATACATTTAACAAGATAACCTAGAAGAAAAGTACTGTGCAACATGGCCAAATTAATGTTACTGTAATAATCTTAAATTCTACAGTTTGTGGGGAGGGATGGTGGTAATGTTCAATTGTGAAACTGTAATGTAGTTTTTTGCATTTAATTTTCTAAGATTTTATTAAATAAATTTAAGCATCTCAACTACTGTGGGGCATAGAAGCTTTGCTGGAGTGACATTCTGCTTCTGCAGAGCTCTGACATTCCACAGGGTTGCCGTGCACCCATCGGCATGGAGCAGAGCTCCATACTGAGGACTACGTCCCATGTCACTGAGTTCACTGAGGACTACTTCCCATGTCAATTCACTGAGGACTATTTCCCATACCAAGATTCAGCTTTCAGTCTTTAGCTGTTGTTGCAGTACCTCTCTTTAAAACACCAGAATTGTTTTAAAATAGGAAAACGTTATTCCTCACCCAGCTCTCCCATAACTCAGAAAAGAATTGAAATAATGGAGTTCACCAGAAAATTCTCATTTTCATTCTCACTCATAGAAAAAGTGTGAAAATTGTAGCCCAGTGTACAGAAAACAGGAGCTCTAATGATGGTTTGCACCCGGAAGTAGAAGAGGTGTAATAACTTTATTTTTCATTAATTCCTTTTTTTTTAATTTCACTAGGGAAATGGCAGACTTTTTAAAAGGTGTCTGAAAATCAGTTACCATTGACCAGTAATATGACAACCATACTTCAGTTATTGCTGGGAGTTTCTGTTGCTTTCAGAAAATGGAAGTGGAAGTTTTAGACAAGAAGACTTGAATTTGGCTAAATCAAATCTGAATTGTTGCTGTCCTTTCAAATGGCTTAAAGAAAAGTCCCAGCAAGGACATATGGCAGGGGTAAGGTCCTTCTCTGTTCACAGCCCCTTCTAGTATCCTCATATAACCCCTTTTCCTTGCTGTGACTTCCCCATCTTAAAAAATGAACTTTCTGGGATGGAGAGTTATGTAGCTTCTCAGGCCAAACTCACACAGAATCATAGACTTTTAAGGTCAGAAGGGCCCATTATGATCGTCTAGTCTGACCTCCTGCACAACGCAGGCCACAGAATCTCACCCACCCACTCCGGTAACAAACCCCTAACCTATGTCTGAGCTATTGAAGTCCTCAAATCGTGCTTTAAAGACTTCAAGGTGCAGAGACCCCTCCAGCATGTGACCCATGCCCCATGTTGCAGAGGAAGGCGAAAACTCCCCAGGGCCTCTGCCAATCTGCCCTGGAGGAAAATTCGTTCCCGACCCCAGATATGGCCATCAGCTAAACCCTGAGCATGTAGGCAAGACTCACCAGCCAGACACCCAGGAAAGAATTCTCTGTAGTAACTCAGATCCCACCCCATCTAACATCCCATCACAGGCCATTGGGCATGTTTATCGCTAATAGTCAAAGATCAGTTAATTGCCAAAATTAGGCAATCCCATCATACCATCTCCACCATAAACTTATCAAGCTTAGTCTTGAAGCCAGATATGTCTTTTGCCCCCACTGCTCCCCTTGGAAGGCTGTTCCAGAACTTCACTCCTCTGATGGTTAGAAACTTTCATCTAATTTCAAGTCTAAACTTCCTGGTGGCCAGTTTATATCCATTTGTTCTTGTGTCCACATTGGTACTGAGCTTAAATAATTCCTCTCCCTCCCTGGTATTTATCCTTCTGATATATTTATTTATATCTGCTGAAGCTCCCCCTTTACCTTGGTGCCAAATGTCCAGCTCTCCTCCACACATCTCCTCAATGATAATCTCCTCCAACTGCCAAAACTACCCTCGTCTCTTTCAAATGTGTTGCGTGAGGTACGAAAATCTGCATTGACCCCACATATTTAACATGGCACAGAAAGCCTTAGAAACTGGCTCCAGGTCCCAGACCTAAAGCAAATCCCCTTCCTGGCCATCTTACAAATAATAAATGTTACAAAGATTTTGGCTTCCTAACCAAAATCCTGAGTATGTATGGTGTTTCAGAGGTACCTATGGTACTCTTCCCTTTCAGCATTTCTGGCTTGGAACTGGCATGTTTGAGAACATAAGCTGGATGGCTTATAGATAAAAGTCAGGTTCTCCTTGCCCCCTATTTAGCTAGTCATCGCACTTGCATTCTGTTAATATCTGCTTTTCCTTCTCTTTTAACATCTGTAGCTCTTCACTGATTTTCCATATCCCTCTCCTATCCACATCTTTCCTGATTCTTTGGGGGCTCTTTGCCTTCTTCTCCCCACTGGTCAGTAAAGTATCTTCATGTGCTACTTCCCCATGACTTAGTTGTTATATTTTCAACTACTCTTCCACATCCATTGCTTATTTCACTTTTCTTCTGTGTACTCCCTCTCCTCCCTCTCATTGCATACTGGTCTCTCTTGTGATGTTGCTCCTCATTCCCCTCTTTGACCTGAATGTTAATCTTAACCCCCTCTACTCTATGTTTCTGCTCCACACCACTCGTCTTTTTCTGTTGTATCTCCTGTATGCTGGTAACATCAAACTGAAACTTTCTAACATTCTGATGTCTGAAGTGCTTCATTATGCTATGGATATCAGGATTTTAGTAATACCACATTGAATTGAAGCCGCTGAAATACTATTCTGCAGCACCCAGGCTCAAGAGAACTAGTCTTCTCTGCTGTGATTCAGGTAAACCCAATTCTGACAAGGAAAATAGAAGCTGCAGGTACTTTTAGACTGGTGAGTATTAAGAAATGTTATTCATCCCCAGAGTAAGACACGTGTAAGCTGACAGTGTACTATTCCTGGTGTACAGTGGTTTAACTCTGTGATGCAGTCAGTAGTTATTAGAAACAGCTGTTTTCAAACAGTTTTTAGCAGAATGATACAAATTAATTGTGCTTAAGAGTGTTTTACAGCTGTGATTCCGGTCATGCCCAGGTGTTTAAATGTGGTCTATAATGAATACATGCCATTTCAGTGGATATTGATTTTGCACATAAGCAAGGCAGAGACATGCAGTATGAGCAGTATAACTTAAAAAAAAGCTTTACAGTAAGCATGAACTATTTATGCAACAATTTTGAGAAGAAAATGTAATACTATCATCAGGATTTTTTATACTAACACACATATGGGGCAAAAATGGTAACATACATTAAGAATGTAATGTTAGTGCAACTAAACTTTTGCTGACAGCTGTTTAATCTCTTTATTCATAATGCATACCACACTTTGGAGAACAGAAATCACAGATTTGAGAGAAGCCTGCTTTTTTTGTTGCATATGCTAGTGTTAGAAGTTTGGGCCCTTTCCAGCATAATAGAAATAGGAAGGATTAGTAGGATCATGCAAGATTATTATAACTATTTATCAGACCTGGGTAGATGAGTTAAATAGATAACAACAACCTCTGTATTGCTACAAAAAAAAAGCTTCCGTTTATGGATTTAACTCCCTACTGAATCTCGAGTATTTTGACTGCATGTCCTGAGATGTAGTAAGAAAGAAACAGAGATGAGCTCCAGATTAGTTTGATGAGACTTCCACCCTTGTAAACTGTTGAGGCAGGCCACTTGCTCCTGCATTCACTGCAAAGTGGCTTCAGTTTGAGAACACTGCAAATTCTGCATTCATGAGATTTAAATCCTTGAACTTCCTGGACAAAACCCCATAAGGCTTGATGTATTCACACAGAATGTATTGTTTGGTGTAGAATTAGTGAAAGCAAAATGTTGCTCCATTTATGGTCTAAAGAAACCTGTTTTTATGTGTACTGCTTTAGTATTATACCGCTTTTTGTGTATACCGCTGATCCAGCAAAGCCTTTAAGCATGTGCTGAATATTAAACACATGTGTAGTCTCACTGAAGTCAAATACTCACATGATTAAAGTTTAATACATACTCAAATGCTTTGATAGGTCAGGTCCTCAGTCGCTTTGGGCTATATCCTTTCACATATTAGCCATAGAGTGGTTGAAAGGGTCAGAAAACCTATTAAAATAGCCAAAAAATTACTAGCAGGAGGGAAGATGAGGTGATATGGAATCACATCACCTCTGTCTGACACTGAAAAAGCCTCACTCCCTTTGAATTCCATTCCACAGATTTTGGGAATGTGTGGCTATTAGAAGCCAGTGTGCAAATGCTGGAGACAAGTTCTCCTCACCATCATCCCCTGATAGTCCTACAGGGAGATGCCTTCAGATTTTCCTTACATGCCTTCAGAACCCTCTAGGACAGAGGCATGGGTGAGTGAATTGAGACCACTCAAGAAAGTATTGGCAGTATAGCCCTGACAGCTGATAAAGTACATGTTTTTTGTATACTGTGATAGGACTTGGGTTTACTTGATGGCATAAGCCCTGATGGCACTTCACAGTTTTTGGATGATGCTACAGTAAGTTGTAAAGCTGTAGGTGAAAAGCAGTAATAGAGTTACTTGCTTTGTTGCTGTAATAGTAATATTATATAAATAGCTATATTAAATAATCAAACATCTGTATCAGTGTTAAATAGCTTGCTGAATTTTGAAATAAAGAACAAGGAAACAGCAAATTATGTATCCCAGAGAAAAATACAAGTTCCCAGAAGGGAAATAACAGTATCAGGAAATGGATGGTGAAAATAAGAGATAAAAAGAAACTGATACAGAGAATTTTTTTAACTGTCTAAAACAAAAATTTGATAAACATTTTAAATTAGTCCTCAAAATGCAGGGAGCTTAGCTGTAAAATTCCATCTGATCACTATTAGGCTTACATGAGATTACAAAAGCCTGCTGATAATAGAGTTAAATTCAATTTCAAAGCACTGTAATGAGGACACTGAAACTGCAACAAGCCTGTAGCATCATTGGGGTGAAAAAAAGAAGGGATACTCAGAGCAAAAAATAGAGGGTCAAGAGGATGCTGTTTACACAGTAATTGACTTTCAGGCTAATTTTTTCCCTGATGTATAGTTTACAGAGTTTTAGATAAGATGTGAAAATAGAAAATCAGTGCCATAATGAAGGGGAATTTCAAGCTGTGATGCGTAAAGGAGGAGATCTTCGGATGTCAAATTTGCCTATTGAAGATATTTGTTTACCTTGATTTTATTTGTTAGATTTTTGTCCAAGAAAGCACGGGGAAAGAAAAGGCTGATTGTATTCCTAAAACTGACAAGCCCTTGCTTAAATTCACTCCTTTTGCATTTTTTCTACAGTTTTATTTTTATTCCTAAATACATTTCCAAACTGTTAAAAAAAAGTTAACTATCCAGTACATGCAGCAATTGAAATCCACACTGCGTAAAGTAAGAAGAGAAAAATTCTAAGGAGAAACATATTCAGGCTACATGTCAGATGTTTCTCTCTTCTTTTCTCTCCCTCTCTCTTTTATGCACACAAACATCCATATGAACACACAAATATATTAATATATATAATATATGCAGATATTGATGGAATTCTATGAGTTGAAAGAGAAGGAAAGATGTCTTTAAGGATCCATATCTCTCACAGCAGATATATGTTGTTATCACTGAAATGTGGCCTTCAGTCTTGAAACAGTTAAAAGAGTTCTGCGGCCACAAAAGAAGAGATTTCTTCAGAATTATCTCCCGCCTCACATTTGCTCTTAGGCAAGCAGTTTAAAAAAGCCCAGTGATTGAGCCAGTGATCCAATTTGAAATGCAGAAATGATTAGAGCTGCTTGCCTCATTTCATATCGAAATTCTCTGATTTATGACAGGGCTGCAGCCAAGATCTATCTCCAAAGGGAATTAGTGTGCAAGTTTGCATATTTTTGTTATTTAGGTTTCTCATAGCAGCTGCTAGCTAGAAATACTGTACTGGGAGGTGTTGGTGCAGGATTTTTCAGCAACTGGAGCAAAGAAAGATAAGAGCCTTATGTTTAGGACATTTAGACCTCTTGACCATCTCACCATACTGTAATTTTTAAACGTGGATTGCAGTCATACAAGAAACCAGTGGAATGGTTAATTATAGTTGTGGAGAAAGGAATTACCAAAATTCTGTCTCCATGTTTTAGCTAGTGGAATTTTAATGAGGCATAAAACTTCAATCATGCAACTGACCTGTGGGGCAGAGTATAGAACATATAATGAAACAGAAATAGAATTCTGAAAAAAAATTATTACCTTATCTGGAATTTACATGAAGTGTTAACAGGAAATTATGCAGCAGTTATAAATGAAAAATATGGGATTTCATGTACTTATTAATAAAGATTTGTTACATACATGATACCAGTATCCCAAATCTGCTGTCCACAGCTGTCCCCAATTTCTTATGTCTCTCTCCTCAAATACATTTAGTGTCTTCTTATTACTATGGAAACTAAGACCAATTTCCCTTTAATACTAGTTTCTAAGACAAATGGAAATATCTTTGCATAGGGGTTGAGGACTGAAGAACTTGCCTTTCCTACATTATACGCACATGTAAAACTTAAGGGGTTTTTCATTCTGAGTTTGGTTGACCTTTTCTTTGATTTTTTGTAAACCTTCTGGGAGGAAGAAGAGAGAGTGAGAATGCAGTCGCTCTTTAAAAACACAAACAAAACAAAAAAAAGTACTTCATTGAAGAAAAGATCAGTAACTGCCAAATTATGCTTTGCTGCACTGAGCAAAGAAATCACACTGTGAAAGTTTATTACCTTAGTTACTATCCAGCTCCATATGGAGTCATTACGGCCTAGAATCTCAGTAATGCTCCTAAATTGACCTTACCATAATGCAGCTGTGCTTCCAGGTATTAAAACCTCTCTCATATTTTACTGACTATTCTCCAGAGGATCCAAGGTTAATGTAGTAAAAACTTTAAAATTTGATTACCTTGTCTTTGACAACATATTCAGTAAGAAGAATGTAGCAATCTGTAAACAGAAATGTGTGAATTATTCCTTTTAAATTAGCCCAGCTCATATACTGTATTTTGTAGCTCCCATCCCTGTTATTTAATTTCAGTATAGTAACTCTCTGTTGATGGCTGTTGTCATATTTGAGTATCTAACACAATTACCTAATTGACCCACTTCCTGAGAAAAGTCACTATGAGTAAATTCCTGACCTTAAAATAACAATCTGATATTGCACTTAAAACAGCTCTGACACTTTACCTGAACGCCACCTACCCCTTTGGCATGTACAAGTGGTGGAAATTTATTTAGCACACAAACACATTTGAAATGACAATTTAATCACTTATGTGTCATGAAGTAAACAGTTATCAAACCATGGATAATATGTACTGTAATATAAATGAAGATGGCTTTTCTGGCAACAAATATCAGCCTCTCTCCTACACTCATTCAGGCAAAATAGTCACTAAACTCAGTGAACATTTTGCCTGAATGAGGAATGCAGGATTGGGCCCATCCTCTATGAGCATTAAGACTATATATATATATCTTTTAATTTTTGTATTTATATAATAACAGCGAGAACATCATCCAATGGAGTTTATTTGAGATATGGTGAGATAAGAAGAGGTGGTTTTTGTTTATTTTTTTTAAAGAGTAACTGAAGTTTTTCAGCAGAAATGTAAAAGAATCAATCCCTGGACCCTGGCAACCTTCTCCTTTCCCAATAAAATTGAGCAGGCTCTATTTCCTACTGCCTTTTTTAGTGATTTGATTGCAGTGGATTCTATGCATGCTCTACTATAAGTTTTATGGTGAAGTGAGAAAAGATTATCATAGCACTATAAATATCTCTTGTGAATGTTATTTTAGCTATCTCTAAAGAAATCATCATCTAGTCTATCTGTGCTATTTGCAACAAAACAGGAGATGGAGTTCATGTGAGCAATCTTGGGTCAAATTTTCAAATTTTCATGATCTCCATCTGTGGCACAGAGCTTTGTATGGGCAATCACTAGTGCACATGTGTATTGTTCAATACCACTTGTGCATTCCTAAATGGAGACCTTGATGTCAAAATGTGTCCTATCATGGTTCACACGAATTATCATGGTTTGCATTTTGATAGGCAAACTAATGGTATTAAAACAGAGAGGACCACATTCATCTCTGGTATTGCTATTGTCAGTTTACTCCAGGGATTAGTTTGGCCTTGGAAGTCTTGAGAGCCCACCTTCAGCAAGAAGAAGATGGATCATTTCTTTAGAGAAGCAATCTTGTATCAATAAATCCCTTCAGATTATAAAACAAAGAAGGTGATAAATTTAAGAGCATTTAGGGTCCAGTCTGTATAAATATTAATGTATACTTTCTTTCTTTCTTTCTTTCTTTCTTTCTTTCTTTCTTTCTTTCTTTCTTTCTTATAGTAAAAGAAGTTTGATAGATTTAAATTGTAGATAAATGACATGAGTAATCTATTTTACTTAATTCTTCATCAAAAGTCTAAATTGTTCTGTACCTTAGTTTAAACTTTACCATAGGTTGTAAAGTCTGAACGTCTCTGTGTATTTAAAAAACACTACCGTATGGTATTATTATTAAAAGGATATTATTTTAATAATTTATTGTAAAGAATGATCTTCTGTGTGTTCCTCTGATAGCCAGTCAAACTTAAAATAGTAAGTATGCAGTATAGTTAACTTGGATGAGTGCAGCATTAGAGTAAATACACATTACCAGATATGAGACATCAGAGGTAAAATCAAAAGGATTAAATTTGACAGAGGCCCATTTAATTTCTTCCAACCCCTGTGACTCTGTTGAATAAAATCTACTTTAAGCACCTTTATGGACTGCTCTAACATCTGCTGTTCTTGGAAAACAATTTTTGCCAAAGATAGCTATGTTTCTCAGAAATATTGGCCCATAATGCCTTGCTGGGAGTGAACTGTGTTCTTATAGTGTTCTTACTAATTAATTCCCATGAGACTTGCTCCTGAGCTAACTATTGGTGAGTCCAGTAATGTGAATAGCTTCCTTGGGAAGGTTTCAGAGTAGCAGCCGTGTTAGTCTGTATCCGCAAAAAGAAAAGGAGTACTTGTGGCACCTTAGAGACTAACAAATTTATCTGAGCATAAGATTTCGTGAACTACAGCTCACTTCATCCGCATCCGCATCCGATGAAGTGAGCTGTAGCTCACGAAAGCTTATGCTCAGATAAATTTGTTAGTCGCTAAGGTGCCACAAGTACTCCTTTTCTTTTTTCCTTGGGAAGGTTACATGGAGAGATGGAACAGTAGCAATGCACACACACCCAGGATCAACATGTAACGAAAGGAAGAGGAATGGCAAGGTGGGTTAAAAATTCAATAAATCAAATGAATAAACAGACCTCCATTATTTAATTCACTATAAACTGCATTCTGGCAGTCTAATTGAGTAGCTTCCCAACTGGAATAATGTCCCCAAACCTATGAATTTTTCTTTATCAATTTATTTCAATATGTTTCAGATTTAGTGGGTAACTTAGAAAAAATAATAAATTCACTCTTGAGGAAGTTACTCAAGCCCCTTATCTCCACTGCCCCCCAATAAAATAATTCACTAATGGCCAGTTCCAGATTACTCACACAGGTAGTACCATTGGCTTCAATGGCACTATTCCCATGATTAAAGCAAGCAGGAGCCTAAGCAACTTTCTTGCATATATTTATATACTAGCTATGTTTTCAAGTAACTCTAGATTCAAATTATTTCTGTAAAGAAGAGGGGGAAATAGTTTTAATTTCACAGAACTGACCAAGAGAGATAATGAAGTACTTTCAAAACTCTTTGTGTATGGAAACCCAGAGGCAAACCCCAGAGCTTTCTTACTTTTAGCAACCAATTACTGCACAAAAAAGAGTTTCCCCAATTATGAAGTACACTAATGCAGATTGCACAGACTCAATTTCACTAAGTGTATTGGAAAGCCAGCATTCACATAATTAATGAGAAAACGCTGCATGTGTTCAGACCTTCTGTTAATTGATTAAATGAGTCTATGTCTAAATCTGATTATAATCACACTATGGCAGTACAACAGAGTGTAAGAGACCAAGACTCACTCTTTCTTTATATACGTATATTTTCTCCAAACCTTAAGATTATAATAAACTTATTCTACTATAAAAAGATGCTCACCTTCCCCAAGATAATGCTGCATAGTTTAATCACCATTATCTGAATAATTAGCCTTTGTTTAATGTCTCAATTCTTGCCTAACCCATCACCTGCACTTGTAAGATACACATTGTTTTTATACCCTGGCCTCAGTCTGATGATCATTGTAGTGAACAAATGCTGGTTAGTTTTCCCATCATTTCGTAGTAAAACACAAAACCTGCCATGTGCTTGTCAGGTTTTTTTAAAAGAAGGCTACAGTGTTCCCTAAGGGTTGTGAGAGAAGTTCATCCCATTGAACTGGTCAGCAAGATATCATTAGCTTGTTGTGTACATGAAATCCAGGGGTTAGAGCACCAAGCGTCACAAGCCAGTTTCTTTACCTCCTTGAGCTGATCAGAGGATCAGAGTATCAAGGAAGGATTAGCACTGACTTGGGATTTGTGTGATTGGTTAATTTATTGCGGCGATGGCAGGCCTTTCATCTATGGCAACATTTAATCAGCACGGCCATGGAGGCTATTACGGGTTAGCTCTTTTCTCAAGTCAGCCAGGGCTGCACCATCAGCCCTATCACAATTCCCCTGAAATTTCCAAATTATCTGGAACAGGCTTTAGCCTCACAGTAATAAAAATTAGAAGAGATTCCTGATAGCACTGGTGGAAAAGGCTTTCACTTGCACAGGGCAAATTATAAATAGTGTGAACGTGAACTTTATAAAAAAATTCTCCACCTCTTAAGAGATGTGCAGGACTTATCACTCCTGCTCTGATCCAAATCCTTGTGGTTGAAAATTTATATTAGATTTTATCAGAGAGGCCTAAGTCTAGAAAAATCAATGAAGGTTATCTTTTATGTTGCAGGAACTTGTGGAAATATTGATTTTCATTTTATAGTGAATTTGGAGCATGAGTTGGTAATCACTGCTGAGCTGACTACAATGTTTGCCTACTGTATCTTTTACTGAGTTTTGCTCAAGTATTTAAGATAGTATATTGCTGTTGATTTTTAGTATGTAGTTTGAAGGCAGATGCTTCCTAAATATAATTTTTTATTTTCATTGTTATAAAATGTAAGCTTTCAGTGTAGCAGTGATTAGCTTGTGTTTTGTGAATGATTTCTTTGTTTAGTAGTGCTGTTCACAATGAGAGAGGTTATTCAGGATTTATTTTGCACATAGGAGAAACAGTAGAAGAGATATCTAACAGCAAAACACTAAATGAAATATAGAAGTTTAAGGGAATATAACAAAAGATCAGATGAAAACAGAAGAAAGAGAAAGTATTAATAAATATTAGGGCTTAAGAATCTAAAATAATTGTTGACTATTATGCCCTACCCAACTGATGAACTACAGAGAATATCTTTTCTGGTTAAAAGATAGATTGTCTTCACTGCAGTTTTATTAAATTTTCCCAAATCCTTCACTTTGACTGTTAAAAACTCTGCTGGTTTTACTAAGTGAACCAATGATTCAAGGAGTGATTCTACAGCTTTTCACTTATACATACTAGTTTTAATTTTTGGGGAGTACGGGTGGGTGGGGGAGATCTAACTTGTTTTCTTCATGTTTGTTCTTACTATGTAGTATATACCTTTCTGTCTTGCATCTAGAGTGTGTGTGTATATATACTCTGTTTAGAGCTGGATAAATTCTGCAAATATTCACTTAAACTTGAATCTGCTATAGCCATGTTTGTGCCCCTTCTGTTTCATTTTCAGTGAGCATTTGTTTTATTGAGTTTTATTAGTACAGATGTCTATGGAAAGTGAATCTTTAATTCTCTTGTGCATGATCCAATTATTAGGGAAGTGAGGTGAAACCGTGTGACTTTTATGTGACAAATTCTAAGTAATCATCAGGGCCCAAATTGCAGATACTCTCAGAGAACAATTCACAACTGAGCTATCAAGTTTTCAACAGACAAAAAAATCATAGCTATTTTTTAAAAAATGGATACATTCTAGACTGTGGGGCTTGCTTTGCAAGTTCCTTCTCACCCCCTTTGGAGTAAAGTGTGCCCCCATGGAGCAGGCTCTGCTCTCCCCTGAGCAAAGGGAGTGCAACTGTGACTGGCCTTTGTTTGGGATGTACAAGGGCAGTGGAGGGTCTTTCCAACTTCCCCGAGAAGCTAAGACCACTAAAAACGGATCTATATCTGGTACACTGTATAGGGATGTAGGATGCCCTTTTTATGGAAATACTGGTATAAGAAGTCAAACTACACCGTAAAACTCTGCAGAAAAATAGAGCAAGTTGCAAAGCAAGATGTCCTCAGATCCATCTGGAAAATGCTATATTGCACAGAGCAGTAGGTATGGTCTCTAACAGTCATGCAACTATACCCAACTGAGGCAAATGCACAGGAAATACAGTGTGGTAACTCAGATGCCACTCCTCCCTGGACCGTAGCAAACATTATCACCCATCCAATATGCATAGTGGTACCCGTATAGCATGATAGCAATGGATAGTTGAGGATGCACTTACATTACCATGACTCTGTAGAGCTGGCTCCCAGGGTAAGCTGTGTGTTTCTGTTCATCATTTACACATGTATTAACAACCCATCACAAGTTAAGGGTCAAAATTGTCTTGATTTTGTTTTACTAACTTCCACTGTTTCTCATGGGTATCACAGGTTGATGTGTGTTTTTTCACTTATTCTTCTCACCTTGCCACAGACCTCACTCAATTATTTCATTGTGCAGAAAACATGGGGATTTTAAACCTGAGCAATAGCCAGCCTTTTCATGTCTTCAGTGGGAGTAGGGTTATGCCTGTCATGTGTTTCTCCATTTAAGAGGTTGAGCTAGGCTGGTATCATATTAGATAGGGATTTTTTTATTATTATTTTTCCAGAGCATTGTACTGAATTTTGTTTCCTAAGTTACTGCATCCTCACTTCACATGTATAAATGATGGCTTCTTCTTCAAGTGCAGATGGGTATTCCACCCAGGTGTGTGTGCACCCAGTGCACTGAAGCTGGAGAACTTAGCCTGGTAGTACCAGTAGGGACGGCACTCATGCCTTGTGGCCCTTAGCCTTCCCCTTGCTACTTAAGGCCATCACTCCCCAACCACCCCTCAATACCACACCTAGAGTTGGAGCTTTCTGTGTAGTATTTACTTCACACTTTTTTATCTCAGTCTTATGGGATTTTGTTTAATGTAGTTAGATAGTTTAATAGTACCTTAGTTTTGGGTTCTAGTAGTTAATTGGGGATAGTTATCCTGATGGTATGCCCTCTCCAGAATTTAAAAATTGTCTGTCATGTGGGGCAACTGTTCCCAGTAGTGATCCCCACACCTAGAGCTTGTTGTATTTGGAAGAAGGGCACATCAAAGAAAGGTGCTCCATCTGCAAATCATTGAAGAAGAGAATGCAGGTGGTGAGGTACTTGTGCCTCAAACAGAACCTGATGGAACAGTCTATGAGGTCCACTTTAGCATTGAGGACATCCACTGATCATCCAGCCCTTCAGACAGCTTCAGTGCCAGAGTGAGCCGATGTTCCTTGGCTAGACTCTGATTCCTTCCCCAGGAGAAATAGAGATCGTTCTCCTTCCTTGGATCCTCTGAGGAGAAAGTTTCATCCTCTTTTCTAGAAGGAATACAGATGAAAACAGAGTATATATACACACACACTCTAGATGCAAGACAGAAAGGTATATACTACATAATAAGAACAAACATGAAGAAAACAAGTTAGATCTCCCCCACCCACCCGTACTCCCCAAAAATTAAAACTAGTATGTATAAGTGAAAAGCTGTAGAATCACTCCTTGAATCATGAGATTCTTCCGGGACACAGGATGAACCTGGAGCATTTACTTGCTCTCCAGTACCAAGGCAGCATCAGTGGGACAGTGTACCGTCAACTCTGATACCATCCATGGGACACCCATTGTGTCTAGTACTGACAACATTAGCACAGACTCTTTCCATGGCATTGGCATACCAGGCAGCATCAGACTTGCTTTGCCTCTTTGTTCCATAATCCCCAGTTATTCAGGACCACTCAGCTGCTAGGACGTTTTCTGTGCGGTCATCGGGAATGCTTGGATTGATTGCATACTTGTCTCAATCACTGGTACTGTCTTCAGTGCCATTCAGAGGGGGCAGTAGAGGTTGTCCTCTTTTTCGGTAACCAGGGGCCAGTCAGCACAGTTACTGTCTTTGGTACCAATAATGACTGAGATGCAGACCTCATCTACAGGATCAGTACCAACCCTGGCTTTGGTGCCATCTTTTGTTTTGGTACCAAGTGGGAGCATGATGCCCCTGCCTGTCCTCTAGGTGTTGACTTCTCTATCTGCTTTGGTATGGCTACAACTGGCATATTGGGCTTCAGACAAGGCTTGATCTTTGATCGGTCCAAATGGGGTGACTCCTCTGTTTCCTTCAGATGTCTTGCAGAATTTAGCAAGATCGAGATCAGGGACATCGTCCCCCACTCCCTCATCTTCTAGACACCATTCTCAAAGATTATCAAGACCTTCTATGGATCACAATTGGTACTGAAATTGGCAATGTTCCCACAATAGGAACAGAGGCTCTTGGCCCAGTGCATACTGGCCACCAATGCCATATCCCTATCCTCAGTGGCCTTGTTGGAATCTGTTTCTTGATCTGTAGAGTCCCAATCCTCAGCCCACTGTAGGGCAAGATTGCCCAGCCAACCTGTGGTATCCCTTCTTCAGCCACCTATGTTGCAGACTTAGATGGAGGCTGCTTCCTCTGAGCAGGCTCATTCTAAACTGCTTGTACAGGGACCCAGGCTACTGCAGGAGATTCCAGTGACTCCATTTCCCTCATCTTCTTCAGCACCAGTTGACTCTGTAATACCAAATTCTTTGTTTCCAGTGACTAAGGATTTTAAATCCCATCAGGAACTCCAGAGATGAATGAATGAATTGAGTATCCAGCCTGCGTGTGCAGGAAAATAAACACATGCTGCTGGGCATTCTTCAGTCCTTAGCCCCAGGGAGAGTACCTCTGCCTTGAAATGCAGCATTTCAACTTGCTAAGGTTTTGTGGCATGCCCCAGCGTCCTTGCTTTCTACAGCAAATTGTACTGACAAACGTTATTACATTCCTCAGGTGGAAGGCATCTGTCAAGGAACCTGGACTGAGGCTGTCTTGGGAGCAAAACTGACGGTACTTTTTATTGTATTTTGTTGGAAACTGGTTGCTAGTCAAGATGCCCCATACTCTGAAGATGGATCTTAACACACTGTCCTTCAGTGACCATTCGTGCTTCTGAGAGAAAACCTGCTGAGGTGATCAGCTAAGCAATTCCACATCCCTGAAAGTGGTACAGCCAAGTGAATGGTGTTCTCCCTAATGTAGAATTACCAAAACTTTACTGTCTACTGGCAAAGCTGGTTGAAGTGGGCTTCATCCTGTTTGTTCACATAATACACTGTGGTAGTGTTGCCAGTGAGTATGTGAACTGCTGTGCCCTTGGTATGTGACCAAAAGGCCCAGGGCACATTGTAAATTGCTAGAACACGGATCGGCAATCTTTGGCAAGTGGTCCATCAGGGAAATCCACTGGCAGTCCGGGAGGGTTTGTTTACCTGCAGCGTCTGCAGGTTTGGCCGATCTCAGCTCCCACTGGCTGCGGTTCGCCGTTCCAGGCCGATGGGGGCTGTGGGAAGCAGTGTGGGCGGAGGAATGTGCTGGCTGCCGTTTCCTGCAGCCCTCATTGGCCTGGAACGGTGAACCATGTCCAGTGGGAGCTGCAATCAGCCAAACCTGCGGATGATGAAGGTAAACAAACCGTCCCAGCCCGCCAGCAGATCTCCCTGATGGGCCACGTGCCAAACGTTGTCGATCCCTGCTCTAGAAGTTGATGTGAAGAGAAGCTTCCTGCTCTGTCCACAGTCCCTGAACTTTCAAAGTCACCAGATATCCTCCCCAACCTCTTTTGGAGGCATCGGTCATTGTTGTTATGGTCAGTGGAGAAGGGGTGAGTACACCTTTGTAGACATTGATTCAATCCATCCACCACTCCAGGTACTGAGGACAGGCAGTGGCACCCACAGTAGGCCATCCAGCAACTGACAATTCGGTCAATATACCAACCTGAGCCAAGCCTGAAAAGGATGAAGAATCAACCTTGCATGCCAGACTACATAAGCACATGTGACCATATGACCTGGAGTCTTCAGGCATAATCATAGTGGAAGGGTGAAACTGGAGGGACAGACAAACGATGAATTGTCTGAAACCACCCATTAGCAGAAACACCCTCAAAATCTTAGACTCTAATAGGTCCCTAATAAACTTGATTTTTGAGTTGGTACTAAAGTTGATTTTACTTTGTTTATGATCAGACCCAGGTGATTGAAGAGATGCAGTGTGAACCGGACATGGTTGAGGAGCTAATCTCTGATCTTGCCCCTCACTAATGAATCATCTAGGTAGGGAAAGGCCTGTATTCCTCTCTTCCTGAGATGTGCAACTAGTTCATGTATTTGGTAAACCTGAGGAACCGAGGAGAGGCCAAAGGGGAATACTGTATCGATAATGCTGTCCTGCGACTAAAAATCTAAGAAGCTTCCTGTGGCTTAGGAAAACCGCCACATGGAAATAGAAGATTGAAGGTTTCAAACCAATCATTGTGATTCAAAGCGGTGAGAAGAGTAGCTAGGGTAACCATGTGGAATCTCATGTACATGCTGTGCCTGTTGAGAAGTCAGAGATTGACAATAGGCTTCACTCCTCCCTTGGAATTGGGAATGAGTAAGAATCGTCAGTAGAATCCTTCTCCTTGGGGGGCTTCCTCTGTAGTCCCTAAAGCTCGCAGAGTTTGTATCTGCTGTAGGAACAGTGACTTGTGAGTGGGGTCCTTGAAATGGATGACTTATGGAAAACAGATAAGAATTGGATGGCATAACAGAGCTGAGGACCCATTTTTCTGAGGTTATAGCTTCCTAAGTGCTGTGGAATTGAGAAAACCTGTGTGTAAACCGTGGGAAGTTCTCAGCTGCAGTGCTGCGCAATCTGACAGTCAAAATGGTTGCTTGCCTGAAGTTGGGCAAGGATTGGCTGGCTAGATAAAGTTGGACTCTGAAGGCCTCCTCATGTAAGATGTATGCTCCTTCCTGGAGCAGTCCTGCTGCCTCGACTTTAAGGTGTCTGCAGGAAATACCACCAGGGTGGTATTATTGCTGCTGTTGCTGACCCACAAAATAACGCCTTTTTGCGGCTGTGGTACAAACCACAACGAACACAGAGTTATCCATTTTGTCAGAGAACAAATATCAACCATCAAAAAGTAGTTTTTCTGTGCCCTTACTCTGCTGGACCACCGGTTATGCCAGAGTTTTGTAACCATGAAGCCCTTCTCATTGTGACCACTGAAGCCATAACTCTGGAAACTGCATCTGCTATGTCCAATGCTGATTGAAAAGGCATCATGGCTTGCAAGTGACCTTCTGCAGTAGGTTCTCTGAACACTTCCCTGGAGGATTTAGGTAACTTGTCTGTGAATTTGGCTATAGACTTCAATTCACAAAATTATATTTCAGTATCAGTGCCTGTTGATTTGCAGTACACATTTGCAAGGACAAGGTTGAATAAATTTTCATCCCCATGGGATCCAGCCTCTTAGACTGTTTGTCCTTCACTGTGGATTTACATCTTCCTTGCCATGATCTCTCATTAGCTGCTATTACAATGAGACAGTTAGGGACAGGGTGAGAATAGAAGCACTTGATTTTATTGATAGGAACAGGATAACAGTGGTTTTACTGTGGCTTTAAGAGAATGAATAGAAACTTCGGGGTGTGGGAGCTGACAGTGGGAGGAGGCAGCTGGTTTTAAGTTAGGCTGACAGATTGACCTGAATTAAGATGCTCTGTATATATGTTAACTATCTATCTAATAAAGACTGTTCTTAAGTTACTAGCAATGAATTATTAAGACTAGTGGATTACTTAAATATAAAACAACAGATGGTACCACAAGTGAAGGAAGTGATAAAAAGAACTAGAAGATGTTAATAAAACAAAACAAAAAACTTTTAGGTAAAAGTTAGTCAGAATTGAAAAACAAGTTTGAATGAAATAAGATGGATCAATTACGAGTTCTCACATTTCTAAAAATGTAAAAAAATGCTGCAGAAAAGCATTTGATTTATTTTTGAGGGCACCAGGATCTATTCATAAGGAAGATGAGCAAAAGTTTCACATCTTTTTGAATGTTGCATATAATGAAGCAATTTCATGCAAGTTTAGGATTAGAGAATGAGCGGAATATGAGTTTGTCTAAAAATTTGAGGAATTCTGCTTACCAAAAGGAAATGAAACATTTGAAAGATTTCAGTTTCACTCAAGAAATCAAATGAACAAAGAGAGTTTTGAATAATTTTTAACAGATCTAAAGATAAAAAGTCAGATGTAACTTCCAGAATCTATCTGAGTCTATGAAAAAATATCAAATTGTAATGAGAATAAAAGATAGCAGTGTAAGAAAAAGACTGTTGGAAGAACCAGACCTAAATCTGGAAAAAGCAGTGAGAATTTACCAAACTGCTGGATTTAATCAACAATAATTGCACATTTTAGAAAGAAAACAAACTGGTGTGAATATTGATTTAATAAGAAAAAGTAAAAAAAAAAAACCCAAAACAACACAAGTATATGGAGGAAAACAGAGTGAAAGTATTAAACTTAAAACATGAGAGAATATGAAAGAATGTTCTAGGTTTGTAAGGAGGCACTGACCTAGACAAAGTCCAGCATATCGTCCAACCTGTCATATCCGCAAGAAACAGAATTATTGTTTGGCTATACCGAAAGAAGGACAGGAAACATTTGACATGGGTTTAATCAGGCTGCAACTTTATTATTAGATGTCTGGGACTTCCCGGCAGATAAAAGTGTAGAGTGCAGATAACCCCATGTTTATTCTGTAATTACCCAGATGGCTTTTACCAGCTCCCCATCTTTTTCCATCCAGGTCCCTCCAGCAAATTTATTGCCAGGATTTTACCATACCCAGGGGGCTTCCACCAGCTCCCCCTCTTTTTCCATCCAGGTCCCGCTAGCAAATCCATCGCCGGGACCTTACCATCCATGCCCTCCTCATAGGAGGGTTAAAGTGGGCTATAAGAACGGGGGGTTGGCTCCCAGCGGACCAATCATAGGAGTCCCCAACTGCCCCCTGTTCATTCCTTTAATGAACACCTCTTTTTAAGTTCATTTCCAAGCCAATTACCTGGTCACTGTGTACCTTTCCTATGGAGAACCTGCACTGGACATCCACCACAAGGAGGTACTAGCAATTAGCTTTGCTGCCTCCCCTCCCCCAACCCAGTCAGGTTCCCAGGCATCTCTTACTGTCCCCCTTTTATATCAGCCAAAACAAATGGGCTCCAAAGCTTTACAGGGGAACTCCATCTTCCCTGAATAATTTGGTGCCCCAGATGCCCCAAATTCCTGAGTCTTTTATGACCCTAAGGGATTTGGTCTGTTATAATCTGCCGTGCCTTGTCCACCCAGGTAGCGCTCCACGGCTCCCAGTCAGACCCTGCACTAATGCATGTCTGACAACACGGATCTGCATCAAGTCCCTTCTTCTTCTGGGCAGTAATGGAACCCCTTTAATATTTCCAAATACTGCTTTCCAGTATGTGCCACATCATGTTGGTGACTGCTAACGAGCCCCTATGGCACACATCAGCTGGTCCAATAACATGCTTTGCCTTCCATGCCAACGCAGACTCACCCCATCACTGGATCCTGGTTGCCAACCCTCAAGGCCACAAGGGCGTCCACCTATGTGTATAAGAAAAACACTCCTGCGCCCACAGATCCACACCATCGCCTCCATGGCTGGTCTTCTAGAATGGAATCACAGTACATTAATGTTGACTTACCACCTGCGTTTGCACGCATGTGTTGTGTGCTTCTGAAGGCCAACGCCCAATTGTCAGAAATGCCCCATACCCAGCACAACTGTTGTGGACCCTGATTGCAAATGAATGAGAACCAAATCCCATGGGGCAGAACCAAGCTCACAGCCTTTCCGGAAGATAACAAATGCTCCCAAACCTTCTCGATCAGTCGTTGACCATGGCAAGTTTAATATCCCTGCTTGCCCCTGCCGGTGTAAACCCAGACATTAGCTCGCTGATCCCAAAAGCACCATCATTGCTTTTAAGAATGTAAAGGCCGTGTAAGGCCACTTAGATTCCTAAGAATGTTAACTGTTATGTGCCCACACCAGTGCTACATGGGGCCATTGGAATACAACCACCCTGCCAGCAAACTTTGAGTGAAGACTGCTGTGTGGATATGGATAACCATTAAGCCCACTGACAAAGGTAACAGCCAGAAGGTGATTCCAAGATTGTTGAGGATGCCAGGTAACAGATTGACCATGACCCCATGTACCGCAGCACCCACTGCTCTGTAATGGGCCATTCAATGACCAGCCTTCCCACTCCTTGTAATTGCATGAATTTGTTAAAACTTGTGCCATAGCTCTGCCATGTGAATGGAGGCAGTGGATCTGCATGCTCCATTGCTAACCATCCGACTTCCAGGTTCCATGTAGCTAGCAGCATCTGCTCAGGCTCTTGGCTGGCTCCTGGTGCCAGCTTCCGAAACCTGAGCTGCCCCTGCATTCCTAGAGGATGAGTCAGCAACCATTCTGACCCTTTTGCAGCAGTTTTCATTCCCGTCCTCTCCCACAGCCATAAAGTACTATTCCGTTCATTCAGCCAGCCAGCCAAATACCCCCACCCTCACCCCAGCTTATAGGAGCAAGGTGGTCATTTCACAAAAGTTTGTAAACGCAGAAGTCTGGAAAAACTTAGAAATATACATTTAGTTCAAAATTCTAAAGTCTCAGAGAAGATGCCAAATGAGGAATATAGAACTGACATCACCGAAGAAGAAAATTTGTTTCTGGGTATTCTGTGAACTACAAGGAGAATTGGACAGTTACACTATCTGCTAATAGAACATTTATTTCATATGCAATAGATACAGGTGCACGATTTAATGTAATTTCAGAAGAAATTATAAAATGTCTAAAAGTAAAACCTGTGGTAAGAGAACAAATACATATTATCTTACAGTCTTATAGCGGTGAAAAAAAATCCTGTTACGGTATTTGTGAAGTACAGGTCATAGTGAAAGTTAATTTTAAAAAATGTAAAATTTATAGTAGTTAAGTGATTTCTATTTTAGGTTTAGAAACATGTTTAGCTCTAAATCTAATTGGCAGAATTCAGACTATTCAAGATTCTGAAACACTGGAAATAAAACATACATTTATAGAGTTATTTGCTGGCTTTTTTAAATGGGATAAAATTTATAAAATGGAGTTAAATGAAACAAAGAAACCAATTATATGTGCAACTAGAAAAATACTCTTAGCTTTAAGAAATACAGTACAAAAGGAATGGGAAAAGTTAGTTAATTTAGATATAATTAAAACAGTGGAAGAGCCAACTAAGTGGGTCAATTAATTAGTAATAGTAGAAAAGAAAGATGGATCCTTACAATTATTTTTAGATCAAAAAGACTTAAATTAGTATGTTAAAAGGGAAAATTAAACAGAAACATTTTAAAATACCTACCAGGCAAGAAATATTTGGACACATGTCAGGAGCAAAATACTCTTCTTCTTTAGATGCTTCAAATGAATTTTGGCAAAAACCACTGGAGCAAGAAAGTGAATTGGTTTGTATGTTTAATACACCCTTTGGATGTTACTGTTTTAAAAGATTACTTTTTTGATTATGTTCAGCTCCAGAGGCATTTCATAGAACAATGCAAAAAAATTTTGAACATATATATGGCACATAGGTGTAAAGAGGTGATATAATAATACAGGAAGAAGTTTAGAAGAGTATGATGTAAGATTAACTAAAGCATTATGTAGAGTAAAAGAAGCAGGACTGAAATTTAACAAGTATGAATGTAAATTTAGAGTGCAAGAATTAACATTTTTAGGAGAAAAACTGACCAGTCAAGGATTACAGATCGATCCACAATTAATACAAGCCATTGATAATATTGCTTACCCATAAGATAAGAAGTTATTACAGAAATTTTTGGGTATGGGAAAAAAAACAAAATTCCCAGCCAATGGGAGCTGCGGGAAGTACCTCCTTGTGGCCCGCCGCTTCCCGCAGCTCCCATTGGCCGGGAACAGTGAACCATGGCCACTGGGAGCTGTGGGAGGCCGTGCCTGTGGATGATCAACATAAACAAAATGTCTCATGGCCCGCCAGTGGATTACCCTGATGGGCTGCGTGCCGAAGGTTGCCGACCCCTGATCTATAAAATCATGACTGGTATGGAGAAAGTAAATAAGGAAGTGTTATTTACTCCTTCTCAGAAATATTTCTTCACACAACACACAGTCAACCTGTAGAACTCTTTGCCAGAGGGTGTTGTGAAAGCCAAGACTATAACAGGGTCCAAAAAAGAACAAGATAAATTCATGGAGGATAGGTCCATCAATGGCTATTAGCCAGGATGGGCAGGGATGGTGTCCCTAGCCTCTTTTGCCAGAAGCTGGGAATGGTTGACAGGGCATGGATCACTTGGTGATTACCTGTTTTGCTCATTCTCTCTGGGGCACCCGGCATTGGCCTCTATCAGAAGACAGGATACTAGGCTAGATGGACCTTTGGTCTGACCCAGTATGGCCTTTCTTATGTTCTTAATGGATTACTTGAATATGAAACAACAGAGTAACACTCTATACTTGATTTTCAGTGTGAAGGAAGTATGGTGGGTTGGGGTGGTGCAGCCCTTAAATAGCTAGAGGGGGGACTAGGGGCTAGAGGGCGTGAGCACTGCCCGTACAGGTACTGCTAAGCTAAGTTCTCCATCTTTGGAGTTCTGGGTGTGTGCACACCTGTGTGGAATACACGTCTGCACCCACATTTTGAAGAACAGTTACAGAACAGGTAAATAATCGCTTTTTCCCCAGGGCCTGCATAAAGGACAGTGAGGCATATTTAATCAGATGTATTACTGTTTTATATTATTGCATGAAATAGGGTGATCCCACTGCCTTTAGATAACTATTTCTGTGGGCCATATCCTGTAGTCCTTGGATCTTACTCCAGAAAAACCACCACTGAACTTTCTGACCATTTGAATTGGGTAAAGCGTGCATGAGCATTTCAAGATCCATCCCTATAATATCCCATTCATCCCTGTGAAGGCTCTAGTTAAATACACAATAAAATTAACTATTATCACCTATTTCCTGTCAATATTAAGATCATTGTCAAAGGATAACTTGCAAACAATGGATCAAATTTGGTCCTCTGACAAACCACCATCCTGCCTGTCCTTCAGGCTCATAACTTAGGTGTCATTTTTAACTTGGACCTCTCTTTAGGTCCTCACATACAGACTATTAATACATCTCATCATTTCTTATTGTGTAACATCTCTAAGATACAGTCTGCAATATCCTATGCAGCTTAAACTCTTGTCCAGGCCCTCATCTTAACACATCTCGATCACTGCATATCCTTCTCTCTGACCTTGACAAGTGCAGTCTTGTCCTACTCATATCCACCCAGAATGCTACTACAATGTTCATTTTCCTAGCTCATCACTCTGACCACGTCATTCCTCTCTTTACAACCCTCCACTGACTCCCCCTTCTGTACAGCATCACACGTAAGTTACTTGTCTTCACTTTAAGGCCCTTCATGGCCTAATCCTTGCCTATCATCTCTCATTCAGTACTGAAAGGTCAACTCCTGCCTCCAGTCAGCCCATGATGCCAGCCTCCACCACCCACTTGTTAAATTTTGAAATAATCTTCATGGTTTCTCCCTCGTGCTTCAGTGGAGCTGCCTATAAACATCCACAAATCTATCTAATTAGCCTCCTTCAAATCCCTCCTTTTAACTTGTTCCAAGGTGCCTACAAAAAAAACCTGACAATGGCTAGGCTAGTGGTGTGCTGATACCACTATCATGCTGACCAATATTGTTTCATTGTTTCCTTGTACTCCCTGGTCCATCTGTTGTCTCTTACCTTATACTTAGATTGTAAACTGTCTGGGGCAGGCAACTTTTTGTTCTTTGTTTGTACAGTACCTAGCACAGTGGGGTCCTGGTCCATGACTTGAACTCCTAGGAGCTACAGTAATACACATAATTATTATTAATAATAATGATAAAGTGGGGTTTACTTCTGTGTATCTGAGGATGGAATATGACCCATTGTCTATCAGGGAAATAAGATGAGTCTGCATAACAAAACAGATACCCCTGGGACAGATATAATACTTGCCTTTGTTGATTGTTAGCTTCCTGTAGCTCCCATTGGCTGGAAAAGAGAACTGCGGCAACTGGGAGCTGTGGGGGGCTGGTCCTGGCGATAATCAATATCAGCACAATATCTTGTGGCCCGCAATCAGATTACCCTGATGGGCCGCATGCGGCCCGCAGGTTGCCCACCACTTCTCTAAACGGTCTTTAGATGGATAAAGGGTGTCCTGTCTCCGCACAAGATAAAGCTTTCTAACTTTCGGGGCAGGTAGGCCACCGAAATATCCTTTTGCTGGATGGGTGAGAACAAGGGGAGGTAAATAACTTTTCAAGGTACATAGGAGCCTGATCTACCTTATGGGAGTTGTTCAGAGTTTGCAACTCAATAGACCACTAGACAAAATAAATCTGGAATACAGATAGAAAGGATACTTTAAAAAGTCCAGCATAACAAATTATTTGTTGATTTGATGGTATTGTTGATTTTTAAAATAAATTTGAATTGTTTGGAATAACACAGTGGAAAAAATAACTAGGATTTCTGGACATTCCTAGAGAATTGTTTACGTATGTATGTTGACTATCCAATACACTTCTAGACTATTTTTGGACCTATTCCTGGGAAATAAGCCAAGACTGATAATAGGTTTGATGTTTGTGAAGCCTCTACAAGTGATCTAGTGATCACACTATTTTTAAACATGGAAGGTTGCACTAGAGGAAGTAATGCATTTGACTATATAAAAAGGCAGATTTTGAAGAAATGTGATAAGTGAATGAGAATTCCACAATGTGTATGGCAAATCAGCTTCAGAAATGTGGGAGGTATTTAAGAAGAAGTTGGATAAAATGTAATTGGAATGTCTTCTGACAGTATATGAGGTCTTCTTCTTCTGATCTTCCTTCTTATGTATAGTATTCTAGCCCATGTACAATACATGTACACCTCACTGTGAGAGCCTGATTCAAAGTCCATTGATGCCAGTTGGAGTCTTTACATTGACTTCAATAGGTTTTGGATCAGGACCGAGGAGTATTTTTTGTCTGGCAGCATTAGTTTGTCTTTCCATGTAGTCACATTCTAGCAGGTTCTGAGGGCTTTTTTCAAACATTGGCATTCTAAAAACCAAAAATCATATTGCTTATCTAGAAAGGTCAGGATATATCTTCAGTTGATAATCAACATTTAAAAATCTTTCTTACTTTTAGCAACATGCACTAACATTCACAGCTGAAACAAAGACAATGGTGTGTTAGAACCCAATTTCTTCCAAATAACTTAAAATAATTCTAGGTACATTTGCACGTATAAATAAGCATTTGATCATGCTTTGTTTAAAACTATGTTAGTATTTAATAAAAATACCACTACATACTACCTTGTAATATTGACAATAGTTACTAATTGTAATTTTATCATTCATTTTTGTTACATATTCTTTTAAATTTTAAAATGGTGTCTTTATTATAATGTATTAGGAGTTTAATGGAATTAATCGGGAGTTTAACAGTGCCACCATGTCAGATAGCTTTTAGGACAATTTACACACTTGTGCTTTCAATCATTTGAAAATATTTGGGCTCAGTTATCAAGTTCGTATGTGAGCAAAGCTGGCATTGAAGACAGATAAACATGGGATTTAAAGTCAAAAGTGAATTTTGCTTCTGTAAAACAAAATAACTGTAACTTATTAAATTTGATTATTTCACGTGTTGGTGTAAACCATGTCTAGGTAGAGGTCTTTTAACTTCACCCAAGATCAATTAACTGAAAATTATGCAGCTTTGATTTAGTTAGATGTTTGCACTTAAGAAAACCAAGAAGGAACTGATCCTGAATGGTGCTGAGTGCCTCTTGAAAATACTGTTACACAGTAGGCAAGAGATAGCAGGTTCAATTAGAAATTATGTGTATGGGCCATGTCCAATTTTCCTTCATCAGTCTTTAGTTAGGAGAGCTCCCATAGGCTTCCTGTTGTCTCAGCAAGAGACTAAAGAGGACAGGATTTGGCCTTGAAAATAGAGTTAAAACAATCTCACTTAAAGACTCCTAGATACTATGGTAGAAATGCCTTAAATATTTAGTTACATTGATTAGATAGTAAAATTGGCTGTCACCCTGAGGACACTTTGACGAAGAGCACCTTTGCCCTTGTCTCTGAATTTCTTTGCATTTGTGACATCATGTCAAACCCTCCCACATTAATTTTCAAAGGGGCGTGGTTTTTTTAACATTTTTGTCTAAAACCTTGTGCAATGAACTGTACAGTACATCTTAAGCAGTAACAGTTTTAAGACAATATTTTAAAAATAGCTTTTGTGTAATACACTACAGAGAAAGAATACATCTGAGAAATATATAGTATTCATAGTCAAATCATTTGATAACTGAAAGAGAAATACAGTAATGCTGGTTGTTGGAAAGCACTCCCTTCTTGTTATCAAGGTTTTAATCAAAATGATAGGCATTGTGAAGTAAGCCAGGAATTTTGTGTCCTCTATTTTATGGGTTATTTCCCACACAATAATCCCAGTAATGAGACAGTAACCAAACTCAACTGTACATATGAAACTACCACCCAAAACAGTTCTCTCTGCCTCAGATAGGATAACTAGAGCATAACTACTGTGAAACAATACAATTATGAATTTCTTGAGGGGAAAAAAAGGAAAGATAAGTGCATGGAAGTCAGCTAACATTGGTACATGAGTGGTTACAGCAGGGAAAGGGTTAACCAGATTTTCATTTTAGATAGTTGCTGTAGTAACTATCAGAGAGCTCAGGCTGTATCTTTTCCATTTGTGGGGAATGTTTAGATTTACAGAGTAGCTCAGTTTATTATATACCTGCCTTGATTGCTGGATAAGTCATGTTGATTAAAAACAGAAGATGCATTTTTATAATACTACTGAAGAGGAAAAAAAAATATAAAATCTATGTCACTATTTGTCCGGAAATCTGTATGCTCTTTGAACACTCAGTCTACTGACAAAATGTAGCTGTTAATCTGAGTGTTGTATGAAAACTTATATTGTGTGAATGTTAGCATGTTTTACTTGAACTTTCAGTGAGCATAGGCCAGTATCGCATATGTTGCATGCAGCATGAGGTGTAAATACTATTCTGTCTCTAGCAAATAATTCTGCATATTGCCGTTATGTTAAAATGAAACTACATCCTCTCTTTTTTTGTTTTAAGGGTCATGTTTTAAGTATTCAACTGACAGATTTTAAAAAGAGCTCAACTCCCGTATAGGTACCTAAATAATGTGGCCAGATTTTCAGAAATGTTCATCACCTAAGTGTTCCCATTGAGAACAATAATAACTGCTGGATGCTATCTGATCACCTCCTTTGATTGCAGAAATGAGAGCTGAGAACTTTTGAAAATCTGTCCTTAAATTAGGCAGGCCATTCATCTGATTTAAAACCAGACAGTCCTCTTTCTATGTGGCTTATCTCCCATCTAGTACTGAGACAACACTAGACATGGTTTTGTCCAGTATTGGACAGACGAAGCCATTTTGAAGAGCATGCTCCTTCACTCCTGCTAGTGTGTTTCATGTGTTTGAGGTCACACAGGTGAGGGTAACATCACGCCAGCAGGGTGGGCCCACGCCGTTCCTGGAAGTACCAAAATGTCCAGTATTCTGGGAATGCGTGAGTGGCCACTCTGCCTTGAATGTATTACTTGTTTACTTTGCATTAAATCTGCAGATATTTAAAATCCAAATTAACTTGAATAGTGGTGTCCAGAGTAGTTGGGGGTACTGAGCCTACTAAGGCCTCAATATATACACAAGCCAGGAAGCTACAATGTAAGATCAATGCACTCTACTAAAAATGGCCTCAAACCTTGCCTGGAGGGACAGATCTCTTGAGAGCAGAAAAAAATATTCAGCCTGTATGGCAGGTTCAAGTCTGTCTAGAGCAGCTGCTGCCAATTAGTTCTAAGTGATATATAATAATAGTTTGAAACAGATAGAATGGCTGGAATTCTACAACATTTTAAGACCAATTTTTGTTGCAAGAACAAGGGAAATTCTGTGGTAAAGTTTTACTAACTTCTACAGTGATAACCGGGCTATCAGTAATTTTCACAAGCCTTCACTATCCTAAAATCCCCTGGTTCTTCATAATTCTGAAGCTGCTTGGTTTATTAGCCACTACTCTTCAGGCAGCTATGTGACATGTGTCTTGGAAAGGGACTTTTAGTTGCCATCTGCATTTCCCATTGACTTCAGTGTGAGTTGTAAACTCTCAGAAACTTTGAATATCAGGCTCCTTTTACTTCCTACATTTATTTTATGTACCTAAATTTTTAGATTTGGAAGCCTTATTATAGGCAGCCAGGTTTGAAAATTTTGGCCCAGGAGCGTGATTTCATTTCTGTTGAAAGTGACCTGGTTTCACTTCTGTTGAAAGTGACAGGAGAAATAGCCCTAGGTAGTAAAATATTGTTCTTAAGAATACTAGTCTGAAGCCAGCATGAAAAGTTGATTATCTTAGGTCAATCTACAGTACCATATGTCTGCATAAAGACATCAGCAAACTCATCCCCACCCAGTTCATTTTACTCAGAGTGGGTTTTCATTTTACTAATGAAAACAAACCCCACTTTTAAGAACAGGGCAAAAATTTAGTGGTATTTGTGGGTGCTCAGCATCTTTGAAAATCAGGCCACTTTTATTTAGCACCTGTGCATGGATTTAGGAGCATAGTGGAATATGTCTGTACTTGAAGCTGGGGGTGTGAATCCCAGCTCAAGGAAACATACTCATTAGCATTCATTGAGCTACTGCGATAAAAATAGAGTGTAGACAGGGCAAGTGATGGGACAGGCTACCTGCCCAGAGTTCTTGCCCAATCTCTGACAGGCATATATTTGAGACAAGCTTAGCTTGCAGTGCCTCAGCTACACTCTGTTTTTATTGCACTAGCTCAGCAAAAGCTAGGTATGTTCTCTTGAGCTGGGAATCTTGCCATAGCCCCAAATATAGACATACCCACAGAGAGGCGTTATACACATTAAAAGGCACGTAAGGAGGTGTTGGAGCTGGGGAGCAGCTGCCCTAAAGGGACATACTCAGCAGACAGAGGACCAGCATTAATTTGGCATAAAGGGTCTTAAGTTAGCTTGAAAGAAGTATGCCATAGAACCCCAGGTCTATTTTCCAAATTCTATGCAGCATTTCCACAGGATTTTGCTCCCACATAAGTGAAGAGGCTCATCTAGACCAGTATAAGCAAGAAACATCATCCTTTACCACTAATCCCATTTAATCCTGAGATACAAGGTCTCTTGCCGAAGGCTCTTAAGCAAAGCAAGCAGTCATGGCATAAAAGGGAAGGTCTTCTAATGGATCAGTAACTGGTTAAAAGATAGGAAACAAAGGGTAGGAATAAATCGTCCATTTTCACCGTGTAGAGAGGCAAATAGCAAGATTCTCCAAGGATCTGTACTGGGACCAGTGCTGTTCAACATATTCATAAATTTATCTGGAAAAAGGGGTAAACAGTGAGATGGTAGAGTTTGCAGATGACACAAAATTACTCCAGATAGTTAAGTACAAAGTTGATGCAAAATGATTCAAAGGGATCTCACAAAACCAGGTGACTGGGCAACAAAATGGCAGATGAAATTCAGTGTTGATAAATGCAAAATAAGGTACACTGGAAAACATAATTTAAACTATACATACAAAATAAATTAGTGGTTACCAATCAAGAAAGAGTTCTTGGAGTCATCATGGATTGTTCTCTGAAAACATCTGTTAAATGTGCTGCGGCCATCAAAAAAACTAACAGAATGTTAGGAACCATTAGGAAAGGAATAGCTAATAAGACAGAAAATATCATAATGCCATTATATAAAGCCATGGTATGCCCACACCTTGAATACTTCATGCAGATCTGGTCACCCCATCTCAAAAAAGATATGTTAGAATTAGAACAAGTACAGAAAAGGACAGCAAAAATGATTAGGGGTATGGGCCTGTTTCCATATGAGGAGAGATTAAAAAGATTGGGACTGTTCAATTTAGAAAAGAGATGATTGAGGCAGAATATAATAAGAGTTCTATGAAATCATGAATGATGTGGAAAAAGTAAATAAGGAAGTGTTGTTTACCTCTTCATGTAACACAAGAATCAGGGGTCACCCAATGAAATTAACTGGCAGCAGATTTAAAATAGAAGGAAGTACTTCTTCACACAGTGCACAGTCAACTTGTTGCCAGGGGATGTTGTGAAGACCAAAAGTATAACTGGATTTAAAAAAGAATTAGGTAAGTTCAGGGAGGATAGGTCCATCAACGGCTATTAGCCAAGATGGTCGGGTCCCTAAACCTTTGACCGCTAGAAGCTGACACTGGACATCAGGGGATGGATCATTCAATAAATTTCCCTGTTCTGTTCATTCCTTCTGAAGCATTCGGCAGCGGGCACTGTCAGAAGAGAGAATGGGGGGCTAGATGGATTGTTGGTCTGACCCAGTATGGCCATTCTGATGTTCTTGTTCGGGACCCATATAATTGTCTATTTTATTTCTTGAATCCTGTTAAAGTAGAGTCTGTTAGTACCGGACCTCCTGGGACAGAGAATTCCAAAAACTGATTAGGTTCTGAGGAAAACATCCCTCTGAATATTTAAACTATTTTCAAACAATTTGCTAAGTGTTGTCCATGTTTTTCTGTTGCTGCTTATTCCAAATAGACAGACTGATAGTTTGCTTGAACACTTTAAAATATTTTTGTCTTCTGATTTATTGTTATTTTCAAGTTAAAATTTGTTGCACAATATAAACATATTTTCCATTTTTAAACTCCTTTTAACTATAACAGGATTTGCCAATGTCAGAGTGGATTTTCCAAATAAAAGATGTTTTCTTGCAATAATATTTACCGGTATTTACAAAAAGTCTGTCACCCCCCACACCCTGGTTCATTGTGCTCAAAACCAAAAGCCTGAAAATGGCATTCCTATGCTACTTCTTTGTTTCCAGATGTTAAGATCTATTATGCATACTGTAGTGCATAATCATAATTATGCATTCATGATGATATTTGTGCTGGCTTAACTCAGAAATAGTGTGAGAAAGCTAATCTCGAAGCTACAGGCTGCTTTCCTGCACTTTAGATTTTGATCTGAGCTGTTTGTTGAATCTTACTGGAACCAGAACCTTATAACCACCAGTCCGAATGCTGGACTCCTTACTATTATCTCTAGTCCCAGTGAAGGACCTTCACCATTTCCTCAAAACTGTAATGCAGACTTGGTTAGTTATAGTTCTATGTTATATATCAAATGTTTAATAGACTGCAGTAATTTAAATGAGAGAGCTATATCACACAGAGCTCTAAACATTCAAGTTACACATAATCAGTATCTTTTCTGCATCTCAGAGAAGCACATTTTCACTTTGTGTGGCGACAGTAAGGAGTACACATCCTTTAAACAGAACTGAAGAAAAATGACTTAATTAGATATATTCTCAAACTGAACAAAAAAAGTGAGCCAGTTTGCAAAACAGAGGTGCTAACTTTGGTCAGTCAGTTTTTGGCCTAAACCTTCTATAATCGTAATAAACATATACTATAGTTATATTACCCATGATCCAGAGCTAAACAATTTGATAATCTTCATCAGTAATAAAGATCACAGAATTTTCAAAATTATTTTTTCTAGGATCCCAGTGCTAATCCACAATAGTAATACAGTCACGTAATTATTCAAAATCTATACAGTGGACTGAGGAAGTGGAGAGAAGGATAGAAAACTGCTGCTATGATGTACTGTAATATACAGTGATGTATTAATTATAATGGCCAAATATTTTACTCTTTAAGTCAGTGGCAAATTTCCTTTTTATTTCAATGGGACCCAGATTTGCAGGTAATAACATGAACAAATGATGTGTATACCAGAGAAGTCTAATTGATTAAGGATGGGAAAATATGATGATCACATTTTATTTTGTCCATATAAGTGAATCTGCTTTCACTCAGAAAATAAAAAACTCTTTTTTGAATTGAACAGAATTTAGTTCAGAATTATATTTATTAATATCATTTATAATGAGATTTTACAAATATGCAAAACAGTTCATCTTAATAATAACTATAAATAGTAAAGCTTAAAATAACATTGAAAATCACTAATGGAAGATGGTTGCACTTCTTTTTTTCCATGAGCAGACAAGAATCATGTATAGTGTAACAGTGCAACTGCTAACAGCAGACTCACAGAAGATAATTTAAACTTATTTTTATGGACAGGAGGAGCTGATTTTCTAAAGCCATTCCTAAGGAGATTCTCCTTGGTTTTACATCGCCCCGAAAGGGTGTTTGAGTTCCTTCCACCTGCAGACATACACACTAAGTAAAGAATATATAAGGGCATACTTAGTAGTGGTGAAATTTTTATGCATGCAGATATGAGGGGGAAATTAGATTTTATTCCATAGCTATCTATTAAATGAATGTTAAAATACAGACATAATCAAATCTCCTCATATCCCATGACCACATGTGAAATAGTACATTGGAAGGTCAGAATACTTAGCAAAGTATACAGCCCTCGAGACTCAGCAGATGTACAGATAGGTGCCCTAATCCAAAATACGCATTCATAAATATAGAAGAACAGAATTGAGCCTTAATTCTCTAAAGGATTGCAGCAATGTTGTGTGGTCCTTTCATCCAAATTAGAATGATTCATTATGTCTAGTTCATTAGCACAAAAAGGGTAGGTCTGGGCAATAAAATCTGCATTAGGATTTTCAAATATGTCAAGTGTAATCTTAAAATGAAATAAACTGTGGTGCTTTAACTAGCTTTAAATAATTAATCATATTTATAGAAGTCTGATTAGTGAATTATTTGTTAAACTTACACTGATATTTTAAATTACTATACTTGCTTTTAGTAAACATAACACCTGATTTTAAAAGAAATCTAGTACAAATATACATTCACTAATGGAAAAATATATTTAGGTAAAACCAGAGAAAATTCAGATATTCTATCCCTAATCCTATTCAACTGAAGTTAGTGGGACTTTTGACATTGTATTTAGTGGGCACATTGTATTTCATCTGAGCAACATTGAAGCCTTGGTATTGCATCAGACATGGTGCAGAGCCTAAGGTCCAGAGCGTTACATAATAATCTAGTCCTACCTAGACACAGAGGCCTAGTGCAATCCATATGTATTAAATATTTATTTTCTAAAGACTTCTTAATATGTTTTGAAAATGAAAATGGAATAGTCCTGCAATGACATATTGCTTTAAGCATTGCTCTACCTTATGTACAGAAAAAAATCCACCTTCTACTATTATTTGGTTACAATTAAAATTAAAAATTCAACTATTTTTCACTATTGCTAAAATCTGATTTTCTCCCATTCAGACTCTCCCATCCCAGAATGTATACAGTTTGCATGAAGTAACACAATGCTCTTAGGTTCAAACACAGTAATAATAATATATAATAATTGATAATAGTACTTACCTGGTGTTTTTACATGTTCAGATACAAATATTATCTAATTATTTGGAAGATAACTTTACCACATTCAGTGCCTGGTAATGGAATGCTTAATCTAGCTATATATATTTCATATTTTTAATAAATTTCTCAAAAATAAAATCTACAAAAACTGAGAAACTTAAAAGGGAGACTAAGACTACAGAAACAGTACTCCTTTTGGAGTAAAAAAGTGTACAACAGAAAAAGATATTCAAAAGTTACTACAAAACAGAAGGGTGAGAACTGCACCCTGTCATCCCAGTGCAATTATAAGAACAACAGGAGCAGCAATCATTGTGGATGGTGTCAGTGAGGATAGATGGACATTAGGAAGAGGCAATATTAACCCAAATGCTTCAAAAACACCTGTCATTATCTCCAAAAACAGTGAATGATTTCTTGAGAACAGAACATTTCAGATTGTCTATTACATTACAACCAACTCAGACGTGAATCATCTCTATAGAGTCTAATCCAAAGGTGGGTGTCAAGTTACTTGCAGGGAGTGACTATGAAAATCCCTGCATTTAGTCTCTGAACATGTCCACTGTGAACTAGATGTTTAAAGAAACCAGAGTAGAAGCAGAATAAGTTGAGCGCTCACGCAGTTAATAAAAAAGCTTTGTCTTCTCCTCTGGCAAACCTGAAAAGAGTTGAGGTATCTGCTGAAGTGGGTGATGTGATACTCCTCAAGGGTACCCAGTATTATAAGGCACCTCACCACAACCTTCCCTTAACGTGAAGCAATTTTATCTCTGCCTGCTGTAGATCAGTTCCCTGAAACCACCAGCCTCTGGCAGTACAAGCGTTGCCTACCAGGCTCCCACAGGCCTTTCTCTTTCAGTACAATAGTGATAGGGTGAGTACTCTGAGTACTCAGAGCGTTCCCTGCAGTGTCCAGCCCCTTATCCACTGAACTCTCACGGGCCTGCTCTTCTCAAAGGAACAGCTCACACCAGCTTTTAAGATTCAACTCAGGACCATTATATTGCTTAACACCACAGCACTTAGAGATATTTATACTGAACAGAAGAATAAGTTTACTTCCAAAAAATAGAGGTTCAGGTAACAGTAAGAATATTGGAAACAAATCTTTACATATGATACAAAATCATAACACACTTTCTAGAGACTAAAGTTAACCAACAGATTAACCTCTTGTCTAAAGAAGCGTATCTCACCCAAAGTTCTCCAGCATTTTTAATCAACCGGGGTTGAGACGTGTTTTTCATGAAGCAAAAACACTGTTATTTTACTTACTCGGTGAAGGGTGCCTGGGTGTTTTCTCTGCCCGCAAATATAGTAAAGCAAACTTTTGAAGTGCTCATCAAGATAAGGTTCTTTCCCCCTGCTGTATTTCTCTTCTTATTTGTTTCTTTCTGAAATTGTTATAATCCTTCATTTGCGTTCAGTTCAGATTGGTGATGGGGCATTCAGTGTGAAAGAGACAATACTCAGTTTACATGGCAAAATATCTCTTGTTTGAGAGAAACCCTGTTTTTCACCTTTGCTGGCGATTAACTCTCATACACAGACATTAAGAACATATTCTCAGTGTATATGCATAACTCCTTTCATAGTATTCATATATGCATTTCACAATGATATTGATGACCAGTGTGACACTATTTGAGACCTCTTTCATTTGAGACTTTCATTCTAGACCTCTTTAGTGAACCTGAATGTACATACCAGAATCAGGAGATCCTGTAACCCCACTGCACCCCCTTATTAGTTGGCATTAAGAGGTTCTTGGGTCACAGGTAGACATATAGTAAAGTCTGAAAATATGTGGATAATAGGAATGCATTTCCAATTCTCAGGAAAGACAATACACCATAGCAATTGAGGTAATTCATTAGTGTACTAAAAGAAATGCCCAGATGACTCAGTGTGAATGTGTGCAAGCAGCTCTGTATTGTACTTTTTCTAATAGTAGTGCACACAGTCTTATTTCATCTGTACTGGTGCATGCTTATCATCTCTAGAACAGTATTTTCACCAATGGTGTACATATTGTGAGAGATACAGTGAATGATGACAAGCAAGCAAAAATATTCAGCTCCACAGTAAAATGAAAAGGCACACCAGAACAACAAAAAAGTGTTGCCAACTTCCACTATATTAACATGTGTCTCATGGCAATGGGTGTTTTTTTAAAGTTCCAGCTCCAGAGTCATGTGGATATGTGAGAATTGCAGAGTTGTTATTGTTGTCTTGTTTTTTAAGTAAGCTTCTAACCCTCATGGTTGTAGAGAAAAAGCTTAAAAACATGACCCTAAGGTTCAAAAACCAGAAGGCAACTATAAAGAACCCAGAATTAATTGTTTTTGTAAAATCGCCCGATTTTAAGACAATTCCATTACTTTGGGGGCCTGACTCATGATTTTTGAATGCTTCGGTTGACAATACTGCATACATGTTCCACCATATTCACGTTATGAGAAGGACAGCCATATGACAAAAGAGTTCTACCTTACATTAATAACCAGTGCATCCCTTAGATGAGATCCTCACCCCTGTTCCAGCCACTTTATGCCAGGTAAAAGGACCAGAGTGTTGTAGAGGATCTGTAAAGCCCCCAGTTCTGGCCGGGGCAGAATTGTTCTGATACAGGAATTGTGGAAGGCAGCTGTAAAGGTGCATTCTTAGGACCCCCTCACAAGCCCTGGCATGTCTGAGCAGGGCTGCCACACATAGCACTGTGGAGATTCCAGGAACCACTGTGGTTTATTGGTGGGGCTGGGAGGCTAAATTACATCAGGGTCAATCCAGCCCAGGGTCAGGAGGGTGCAAAGGTGGTCTACAAAACCACCTTAAATACCCTTCCCCATGGGTTGTGAATTTTGTGCTGAGCCTGTTGGAGTTTTACCCCCTAAATCTCACAAGGACCCAAACAGGCACCAATATCTGCTGCATTTTCATGTGCAGAGTGTGAAAGGTACAATATCTGCTGCTTTTTAATGGCAACTACTGCATGGTACCTAAACAGCAGAGATCTGAGACTAGTTTTACATACTGACCTGAAAGGAATCAGTTCTGGCAAGGTAATGTTAGAAGGATTTCTCAATCTCTCTTGCATTTAGTTTGCAGTAGAGGTGCAACCTGACAGACATATTTATTGATGTTTGGAAGGTATTTTGAAATCCTCAAATGGAAGGCTATATATGCAATGTAGAAATATAGTTAATGAATATTTTGGTGTGAGAATTTCTTTTGTGTGTTTCAGCCTCCTGCAAGTATGTTGAAGCGTTTGTACAGTTTTGCCACTTGACAAGCAATGATCTCTTGGGGTAAAATGAAGGATTTCTCTGTTGCAGGGAATCCCAGCTGTCTTTTAGGATTCCATCTGTGTATACTCATTTTTGCTTTTGAAACTTTTAAAGCTTTGATTTGGCAACAGCGTCTGTGAGCACAGCCGATCCTCATTTGTATTGTCATGAAAAATTGTCATGTAACCTCTAAAGAGTCTCTCTCCTCAGACTGGAGGAATTCCAAATTAAATGGCAGCCAAATCGAGTATTTTTTGGGTCTCAGGATGATGCAAGATTTTTCAGGACCAGCAGGTTTTCAAATATTCATAGTGATGGCACCATGTTTTGTCAAGAGGGTGCATTACATGGGCTGTCCATGGCTCCACCTTCAATTTGTGGCCAGTGGTGGCAAACCTTCCTCCCCTTCGAGAAAGGCTGGGAGTTGACATGGGGGTGTCCTTCTCCCCGGTGCAGCTTCAACGTCCTGTGGCTAGAAACAGCAGGGATATCAGCAAGGGGCACGTCAGTGCTTACCCAAGCAGCCAAGGTATATCTGCTAATGTGATTGGGCAGTACCAGCTGCACTCTTCTCTTCTTTCTGCACACACACTCCTCTGCTGGAGTAATGTTGCCAAAGCTCCCTATGGTGGGTCTTGGAATTAGCCCACCAAAGAGATTCTGAGGACCCCATCATAAGCCCCCTCACAAGTGGGGTCACATCTCTCAGAGATATTATTCCAGGTAGTCTGCAGAGTCAGGCAGACATGACTGCATCAGTTACATTTAGGTCACCTTTTCCTCAAGACCATGAGGTCTAGAAATTCTTTTCTTTGTAGTGAAATCTAAGATGCTGATGTAATTACATGACTCCAGGACCTGTGACCATAGGCTAGGGACTGTCATGCCTGTTCCTTAAACTGTGCCTGTCAGCATGTAGCATGGAGCCATAACACTGGAGATCATTGCCTATACTCCAAATCTTGAGTGACAGGAAGGGAGTCTGCGTCTGCAAATCCAGATACAGATGTGTGTCTGGATTTGCACTCCACACTTGCACTCCACACTTGGCACTCCACACTTCCACAGATGGAAGTGTGGAGTGCCACCTCCTGGCACGCTCATAAACCCCACAAATGCTCTTACCAGGAGTTCAGTTAGCAGTGAAATCTGTGAGTAGCTGAAGGCAAGTGGCTGCTGCCCACAGCATGCTTCCCAATGCAAACCCATTCCCATTTCCACTGGGAAAGCTCCAGCTGAAGCCATGCTGCCAAGCAGCCATAGCGAAGTAGTGAAGGGGAGGGCATATTTCAATTTAAAGGCTATGGTCTTCCATGCAGTCAGCACTGGTCTTCAGTGAATCCCTTCAGATACATGCTTTTTGGAAACTGATCTCCATGGAGAAGGACTTTGCACCAGATAGCAGTATTCCGGAGAGTGTCCATTCTTCCTCACAAGAATAATTCACAAAGAAGAGCATGTCTATTTGTACACTGAGTTGTTGTGATGTGGCTGTCTGAATTCAATCTATGTAATTTTTAAGAGCTAATGATTTCATAGTAGATTTACTGATGAGGAATTGGACTGGGATAGTTGCAACATGTCCTTGGTAGTACAGTATAGAGCTCTAACTATGGGGAGCTGAAGTGATGTGGTAAAATCACCAATGTTGCTGGAATAAGTATCAATCTATTAGGGATCTCTTAGAACTATTTAAATCTATCCTTTTACTGCCTGAAGGATGGTATGAGATGATGGTATGAGATGATCCCTTCCAGCTGAAACAATTTGATGAGTTTATACGCCTTTGCTTTTTATACTTTACTTTGCTGGGTACAGTGACTTACTAAAGGTGACTTTAGTGTCACTGGGCGGGGGAGGAGTTCTGCAGGGTCAGAGTGTCAGTGATACACCATCCTGGTGGCTATCGGATTGAATTTGAATTGAATTTTGAAGTAGAAACACATATGTATTTATTAACTGACATTTTAACAGACCTGAGTTCATATCTGGAGGCACCTGAGGGATATTTACAGCTCTTCTTTCAGTACAGTGTTGTTTGTAATTGTCTGTAGAAAGTACTGTGCTGAGGGGCATCAGAACTTTCTCTTGGGCCAAGAAGATTCTGTAGAAAGAATTATCTTCCTTATTACCATTTATGGGAACCCAAAATCTCCAGGAGATTTACTATGGTTGCCATTACAAATTTGGTTTGATTTGATTTTTAGCAAAATATAACAGAAATCTGTTTGGGTTGGAGCAGAAGAGAACTAGAAATGAGGCCCCTAATCCTCTGCTGTTCTTAGCATGTTCCACAATTTGGTGAGGATGCTTTAAAGAGGTCTAGCCTTTTTAAGGTATTTTTGACACTGCAGAGCCCTGTAGTGAATGCGGAAAATAAAATAAACGTTAGCAATATAGTCAGGGCCGGCTCCAGCATTTTTGCCGCCCCAAGCAGCAAAAAAAAAAAAAAAAAAAAAAAAAACCTTGCTGCCCAACACGGAGGCGGAGTGATAGTGCGGCTGCCGAATTCCCCCTGCCACCGAGTGCAGATTGCCGCCCCAGAGCCCGATGTCCTGCCGCCTCTGTACATTTGCTTTGTTCGCTGGTGCCTGGAGCCGGCCCTGGATATAGTGGCATTTCAGTGAACAGTACATCCTCTCAGATAATGCTGAACACCCTTTAGAAGGGCATTCCGAGGACGTTGCCATCATGTTATACTGACTTACTAGACATTAACTTCACTATCTTTTATTTCTTTTCACACAGCTTCTCATAAAACAGTTAGTAATGATTAACCTCCCTTTTCCTGATACCAGAACTTCCTGGATTCCATACTGCATGCTTATGACAAAATGTCTTTTGACTTAGGTTTCTTCAAATTTCTGCCATGCTGCACACATCCATTGTTAGAAATCTTTGTGAGCTAAATGCAAGAAAGAATCTATCTAACATTACCTTGCCAGCACTGATTCCTTTTAGGTTGGAATGTAAAACTATTCTCAGATCTCTGTGCCGGGTATTTTTATCTCCATTAACCTCTTGACTCAAGTATAAACATTTATTGAGGGTTACCCCCCCTTGTTTGTCCAGTTACTTCAAAAGGTTAGTGAAAAGTGGATGTCTGCTTGACCTCTTTTATCCTCATTAGCTGATTCTAATTGTTCCCTAAGAGATCAAACTTTTGATCCTGTTTGTCCTTGTCAAATTTGTCTGGTTGTGGTTTGTATGAATATGAGACCTTTAGCTGAAATAGCTTTCTCAGGTACAAAGTATTCAAGAACCTTTGCTTCTATGTAGAATGAATAGTAAACAATATTTCCATTCTGTGATACTCCATCTTTATTGAAACTCAAGATTCCCATTGTATGGTCAATTTGGGTTTAAGGCATGTTGAGGAATCCCTGTTTATGTTCCTTTGGATGTAGATAGAATGACCATGTAAGCTTCTTGAATAATTTATACTACAATTCTTTTTTGCGGGGGAAATAATGTTTAATTTGATTGTTGAGGTCTTTTTCAGCAGTCCTACACATTTATCCTACTGTTATGAAATGTATGTGGAACAGACTACATTTGGGTTTATTCAGAGACTCTGAGCCAGTGCAGTCAATTTTTATTTAATTCATTTATTTCTATAGATTTATAACAACAGAAAAAGGCACCTCTCCCAGACTATAGACACTCTTTAAAAATATTGAGTTAAAAACTCAAATTGTAACATAAAGGGAAATCCAACAGCAAAGTTCTTCATATACCAGCAATGATGTGCTAAAACCTTACAGTAAAAAGATTAAAGAATGTTCCTCTTTCCTCCGGTATTACCCCAGTCAGTACTCGTCTCCCCAGAAGTTCAAGCAACAGTGATCTTTGTAGCATAACCTGAAAGTCAACACATTCTGATTATTTTGGTGCAAGGAGGATCAAGTTCCAAAGTTGAAGAGCCCTCATGGAGAACACCTTGCCCTGCCAGCAGTTCCTTCTGCTTTAAACCAAGAGACCCCCAGCGTGGCAAAGGCAGAGAAGTGGTCTCTCAAATAGACAGGTTCCAGGCCATTTAGAGCTCCATAGGTCACAACCAAAACCTTAAACTCCACCTAGTAGCCTATAGGCATTTAGTGCAGATTCCAAAAGCATTGGTGTAACACGCTCAAGGTGAGATATCCTGCTTTACAAGTGGGTGGCTTCAGCTTTCAAACTGATTTAAAATGTAGCCTTAGGTATAGCACATTGCAGTAGTCTAAGCTTGAGGTGATAAAGGCACGATTGATTTAACCAAAGCTTCTTGTTATCTTGGACTCAGGTCTTTTACTTTTAACCATTTTAGGAAAAAGAACCTTTTTGAAAAGGTAAACATGTTTCAATTCTCACAGAGCAATAGGCTACAACAAGGTCGTATACTCTGTGTTATTGTGAGCATCTTATGTGCATTGTGAATTTGATAACCTCTTAGTGCCAGCCCCCTAAAAAATACTACAGTGGCCCAGGATGAACATGAACATGTGGCCACCTCTTATGGCTATTATACGGTACTAAAGAATACAGTAATAAAGAATTTCTTCAGAGAGAAGTTATACCTCTCCCTTACCTCTCCCAAGCTTTATAGGTGGTTGGGGACTTGTGAAGTTTCACTTTCAAATAAAAAGAAGTTAATTTACATATCTGTATAACTTGGCTCAGAGTTAGGAAGGAACATGGCAAATTGCTTTCAGGTTTGCCCACCGATTCTTCTCAAGTGGCAGAACTTTAAAGAAAAACACCCTGTTTCCTCTCCAGCCCAGCTGTGGTACTCAGCAACCATTCACAGACAGCTCAACCGATTTCAAGCTTTACTTAAACAGCTCACCTGGGAGTTATTTTAATGCTTCCAGTTCAGTTTCTTAAGCTCAAGAAAACCTTTAAGCAATAAAGCGCCATTGCTGACTGCAAAGTAGACTCCGATCTGACTAATGGCTTTCAGTGTATGCTGGGGTGCATGGATACAGTATAGGAGCAGATTAGGCACCAGCCTTAGTACTATGTCTTTTGGTCTCGCAGATACTGTTACTAGCCTGGGATTGGGCTTCTAGCTAGCCAGAGGAAGAATCGCTCTATGATTAAAGCACAAGAGAGAGTGTTGGGTTCAATTCCCAGCTCTGTTATAGATTTCCTGTGTGGTGATGGGCACATCACGTAAGTTGAATGTGTGTCTTTTCTCCCTCTGTAAAAACCCAGAAATGTGGGGCTGTAAGGAACCTCCAGAGGTCATCTATTCCAGGCACCCATGCTGAGGCAGGGCCGAGTATACCTAGTCCATCCCTGTTTGTCCAGTCTGTTCTCAAAAACCTCCGATGACTGGGATTCCATAACCACACTTGGAAGCCTATTCTAGTGCTTACCTCTCCTTATAGTTAGAAAGCTTGTCCTAATATCTAACTGAATCTCTATTGCTGCAGACTGAACCCATTGATTCTTGTCCTACCTTCAGTGGACATGGAGAACAATTGATCACCGTCCTCTTTATAACAACTCTTAACATATTTGAAGACTGTTATCAGATTCCCCCTAATTTTTCTTTTTTTCAAGACAAAACATGCCCAGTTTTTTTTAACCTTTCCTCATGGGTCAGGTTTTCTAAACGTTTTATAATTTTTGTTCTCCTCTGGACTCTCACCAGTTTGTCCACATCATTCTTAAAGTGTGGTGCCCAGAACTGGACACAGTACTTCAGCTGAGGTCTCACCAGTGCCGAATAGAGCAGGACAATTACCTCCCGTGTCTTACATACAACACTCCTGTTAATACACCCCAGAACGATATTAGCCAACTGTATCCCATTTTTTAATCATATTTAGTTTGTGATCCACTCTAACTCCAGATCTTTTTCGCTAATACTACTGCCTAACTAATGATTCCCCACTTTGTAATTGTGCATTTGATTTTTCCTTCCTAAGTCTAGTACATTGCACTTGTCTTTATTGAATTTCATCTTGCTGATTTCAGACCAGGTCATCAATTTGTCAAGGTGATTTTGAATTCTAATCCTATCCTGCAAAGGACTAACACTCCCTCCCAGCATGGGATCATCTGCAAATTTTATAAGCATACTGTTTACTCCATCAATGGAAATATTGAACAGGACAGACCCAGGACAGACCCCAGCAGAACCTCACTAGATATGTTCCCCCAGTTTGACAGCAAACAATTAATAACTACGCTTTCAGTTTGGTTTTTCAACAAGTTTTGCATCCACCTTATAGTAATTTCTTCTAGACCACATTTCCCTAGTTCATTTATGGAATGAACCTTACCAAAATCAAGATATCACAGCTACAGCTTCCTGCCCCCTTCACAAGGCCAGTAAATGGGGTTATAGTACTTCCTTTCTCTCACCCTTCACCTGTCTTGTCTATTTAAATTATAAACTGTTGGGGGCAGGAATTGTCTCTTGCTATGCCAAGCACAAATAGGCCCTGATATTGATTGGGACCTCTAGGCACAACTTTAATGCAAATAATAATAACAGCCACTTGAGGCACAACAGAAAGTGTAGGTGAGGAGGAAAGGAACTAAAGGTCAGATGTCTGAGAAGAGAAAAGCCAGGAGAGTTGTGGAAGTGGAAGCTGGGGAACTTGGAGAACAGTAAATGTGTGTCCTTTTCTGCACGTACTGAATAAGAGAAGCCTTCTTTTTGTTTAAACTTGGACTGTAGCTTAAAATAGGCCTTTCATTTATTTGTCTGTTTAATGTATTATCTACTTGGCAAGGACTATTGTCTGAATAGATTTATTCTACCTTTTGATTACTTCTGGGGCAACCCGAGACCATGAATAAGTGTGCAAACAACAATGTGAACTTAAACCGGGAGTTGATTCTACGAGCTGCTGAGCATACTCAGTTCCCATTGACTGCAATGGAAATGGAAGGTACTCAGCACCTTGTAGGAACAGGCCCTAACTCACAAAACCTCCTTCTCATGGCTGTGCAATCACGGCCATCCCAGGCTGACTTTGCTGCTAAAGCTTGCAGTGATTTTAAACACATACGGGCATGATTCTTATGTATGCAAAGAGCATTTTTCATCGCCACAGCAGTGTAAAGCTATTTTAGTGTGAAAGAAAATCAGGCTCATATTTGTTTACAATAGTAGAGGGAAGGGGTTAATGATTTGATTGTCTTTCCTTCTTTCTTCTGTGGTTTCTTCCATGCATGTCTCATTTATATAATGCCTATTTGCAGGATCGTTAAGTAAATGGCATGCTCTGATTACATAACTGGTGTTGTCATACATATGGCTTGTTAGTGATTTAAATAGGGGCATAACATAATCAAAAAATCTCAACTAGTCAAATCAAATCATTGCTTTAAATCCATATTCCAAATCTATGTAATGAAGATAAAATTTGCATCACAGTTCCCCACATAAGGTACATACTAGCCACAACTTCTGCATGTGTATATCTTAGTTTTGCAGGACTAGAAACAATTCTTAAAAGTAAGCCACATTGTTTCTATTTATAATCCTACCACATTTAATGTATTTGTTGTCACTAGTTTTCTTTAGGTCACTTCTAGAAACATTTCTTTCTATTTGTTTCCCTCCGTATTTGTATTTGTTCCGGTTGTTAGTCTGGACAAGCAAATAATGTAATATAGCACACATGGAAAAAGTAAAAACCTATGGATGAACATTGACATAGAGAATATGAAAGATAAAATACACATAAACAAAAGAATATTAGATTAAGTACAAGAGTTCTGTACAGTGATACAATCAAAGCCAACCAAAGAAGGTCAAAAATATTATGAGAGAGACAAGATGGATGAGGTAATATCATTTATTGAACCAACTTCTGTTGGTGGAAGAGCCAAGCTTTTGAGTTACACCACAGAGCTCTTCTTCAGGTCTGGAAGAGGTACTCAGGGTATGTCTGCGCAGCAAAGAAAAACCTACGGCTGGCCAGTGCCAGCCAACTTGAGCTCAGGTAGGGTGACCAGATAGCAAGTGTGAAAAATCAGACAGGGTGTGGGGGGTAATAGGTGCCTATATAAGACAAAGCCCAGAATATCAGGATTGTCCCTATAAAATCGGGACATCTGGTCACCCTAGGCTCAGGAGGCTCAGGCTGCAGGTCTGTTTCACTGGTGTGTAGACTTCTTGGATCAGGCTGGAGCCTGAGCTCTGAGACCCTCCTACCTCGCAGGGTCCTAGAGCCCAAGGTATATAGAGTCATAGACTTTAAGTTCAGAAGGGACCATTATGATTGTCTAGTCTGACCTCCTGCACAACGCAGGCCACAGAATCTCACCCACCCACTCCTGTAGCAAACCCCTAACCTATGTCTGAGCTATTGAAGTCCTCAAATCGTGCTTTAAAGACTTCAAGGTGCAGAGAATCCTCCAGCAAGTGACTCATGCCCCACGCTGCAGAGGAAGGCAAAAACCCCCCAGGGCCTCTGCCAATCTGCCCTGGAGGAAAATTCGTTCCCGACCCCAAATATGGCGATCAGCTAAACCCTGAGCATGTGGGCAAGACTCACCCGCCAGACACCCAGGAAAGAATTCTCTGTAGTAACTCAGATCCCACCCCATCTAACATCCCATCACAGGCCATTGGGCATATCTACCGCTAATAGTTGAAGATCAATTAATTGCCAAAATTAGGCTATCCCATCATATCATCCCTTCCATAAACTTATCAAGCTTAGTCTTGAAGCCAGATATATCTTTTGCCCCCATTGCTTCCCTTGGAAGGCTGTTCCAGAACTTCACTCCTCTGATGGTTAGAAACCTTTGTCTAATTTAGACATGCCTTCAGAGTGTCACAGCTAAATACAAGGTGGGATAGATTGCTAAGCATAAAGGGTTAACACATATTGCGGGAGACCAAAATTAAAATGAAGTGGGATATTAGCACATCTGCAGTCAGAGGACAAAGGAGGGTTAGCAGGTTACAAATTGTTGTATTGAGTCTTACAACCAGTGTCTCTGCTGAGCCCATGTTTTTTTGTGTCTAGCAGCCCATTAGGAATTTAAGTTCCCAGATTTTGAAGGTGTTGTGCAAGTTTACTTTGAGGATGAGGACTAAGAGATGAGATATGGAGTGATTGCTTTCTGAAAAGTGTTCACTCACAGGTGATAGTGTTTTTGTCTTTTATCATATTTCTGTGTGAGTTCATTCAAGAGCGTTGTGATTGTCAGACATCACCCACATTGTTTTTGGGGTATTTGGTGCACTGGATGAGGTACACCACGTGTTGTGAGAGGCAAGTGCAAGACCCATGGCTCTTGAAAGGTGTGTTGTGGGGGATATTGATCATCATAGCAGTGGCAATATGTCTTCAATAAAAAGTATTATGATATTCAGTATGGATTCATATAAGATAAAATAATATTTCCTTATGTAAATAAAATCCTTTATAATCTTCTCATTTTATTTGCAAGTAGCCTGCACCCATATATTGTACATACAATAGTTCAATTGTACCTCTTAAAATAGTTCAGTAAATTTCTATAATACTCAATAAACATCAATGCATCTGGAATCTCCATGCCATCACATGGTTTTCCAGCTCCTTAGATATTTGAAATCACTGGAAAATCTCAAGTGAACCATTACTGGCACTAACTGGAGAATTAGTGATAGCAGAGAAAATATGAGAAATTCTCCCAGAAAGGGTTGGAGTCTCTTGGACAGAATTATATCTAGATGAAAAAATTTCAGTTAAAAATTACCTTGAGACCCTTTTATTGTACTCTATACTCTGTTGTGGTTTCATAATGTTTGATATACAGGACAAGCACTCTGAATGATAAAAGTCTAAGTGGTGTTTCACTACCACTCAATGAAAGGACACTCATGATAAGGCTTACTAAATTCAAGATCAGTTGGTTTTTTGCTGTTAGATTTATTAAAAGAGTTAAGTGCAAATAATGTGGGTACTTGTACTGTACTTTCTTAAATCCCAAACCCTATGAATATAAAATCTAAAATGTACACTGGATATATTTTTGTTAAAACTATCAGTGTGTGTCTTCTCTGTGCCTTTCAGAACTGGGGATATCATGCTTTAATTCCTCTGATTTGAATTCATTCACACTACCTCTTTCACAGACTTTTGGAGACCCTGTGTAGTGAATCATTAGCATGATTATTATTTCAGCCATAGTAAAATTGCACATCAACACTTAGCAAATGGGGGGAAATTGCATTATCCAATTGGAATAATTTCCTACTATAATATAAATGTTACCCAGGCCATGTCTTTGAAATGGATACTGATTCTTTAAATTCTTTCCTGTCTGTTTCAGGAAATAGTGAGATCCTGTTGATAATGAAGTACAATGTGTCTAAAGTTCACTTCTAAATACTTGGCTCTTTGCTGTAAAAGTCATCTGCATTCCCTTTATAATTCTGAACCACCAGAGATCTGCCTAATCTTGGAGATCTGATCCAATATCATTCAGAAAAATCCTTGATAATAATTCCACCATTCAGATCAGTGAAAACACTAAAGCCTTACTGCTTGTATCTTCTTAAAAATATCCTGAGGCTGGGGAATAAGACCTTGGCTTATGAGTTTGGAGATTTAGCTGTTTGCAAATAAAATGATTATTACTATTATTATTCAAGTTCTTAATCAACACAAGCAAATGGCATCTATTTGTTATCATCCTTTCTACAGAAGACAAAGGCTCCAGTCCCTATGGTGCTGACTGCTGGCCCCAAGTGGTTGCTGGATGTGACTTGGCAAGGAGTAGAAGACAACAAAAACAACTGCATCGTGTACAGCAAAGGTAAACACAAGCTGATTTTCTTCTGCTTTCTTTGCAAGGAATTAATGACAGCATGGAAACATACCCATTGCATAAGAGAAAGCAAATTGGAGCAGTGTATTTTTCCCTTGCCTTGTATATAAGTATTTCTTATTCCCCTACTTCACATCTTAAATAACATTATTTTGCTATCTTTTAATAATAAAACCACCATGTTCTGTCTAATATATGAAATGCTTTTGAAGCAGAGAGGCACCACTACTCAGGTAGATGCCAGATATAAAACATCGTGCTCATTTCACCCTCAGAGTCAAGGCCTCATGGGAAATATTAGATCCATATTGTGTGTATACTCTCTAAGTGAGTTCTCCCTGGCTTTTTTACATGTCATATCAGTTTGCATTGCTCCATGGCATATTATACTGCAGACTGTTACGTGAAATCTTGCATGCAGTGTAGAAGTAGCTGTGTGAGTCCCAGGATATTAGAGAGACAAGGTAGGTGAGGTAATACCGTTTAATGAACCAACTTCTGTTGGTGAAAGAGACAAGCTTTTGAGCCACACACAGCTCTTCTTTAGGTCTGGGAAAGGTCTTGAATAAGAGCTCTGTGTGGCTTGAAAGCTTGCCTCTCCCATCAACAGAAGTTGGTCCAATAAAAGATTTTACCTCACCCACCTTGTCACATGACTCGTGGTTAATTAGAAAAGTTTGGACTTCATTGAAACCGTTACATGGATTAAGAATTCATGTCTGCATGATAATAGAAAATAACAGCATCTAGCTTGCAGGCTCATTCCCTTTGACATTCCAGAGTGTGACATGAAAATATGTTGAAGTTATTTTTGGTAAATTTTCTGTGCAAAGATAGAGTATCATGACGTCATATTGTAATGCGTGGATGAAATGCATACCACTGCCCCCTTCGGGATGGAATGTCAGGCCTGCTCAAGTGAGTGTGACTGCTTTGCAGCCGCACAAAAATTATATAAGTAGGCTTGGCAGAATTCATCATATATATATTAATAATTTCAACAGATAAATCAATGTTTATTTTTAAGCATTTTTTCTATTTTATCAATTACATTTTCACAGTTGTGCAAAATAATGGGGTTTAAGCATTTTTCCCCCCATTTTTATCAATTTAAATGTTTGTAGTTGTGGGAAATCAATGGGGGGATCAGACAATAATAATTTAATGACAGTAGTTGTTAAGACTCAAAAAGTTAAAGCTTTATAACTGCTAAGCACAACAAAAACCATAAACTGTCAACATCATATGTCAAAATATGCAAAGTAAATATATTGAAATCAACCTGTAATAAGTTCTCAAGAGCATTTTTCTTACTTTGCCTATATGTACATTTCAATTACTATTGATGGAATTATCTTTTAGTTGGTTTGTGTGTGTACAGTGAAATCAGTATTTACTGACACTTACCAATAAAAATCTAATCCTGCCAAGCCTAGATACAAATCTAATTATTCCCATACTTAATTTCTATTTTAGCTCAAGATGCAAAGACTTTTGGATCAAAAGGCTCTGAGTACAATCCACAACGCCAGGTGTGTGGTATAGTCAGCAACCATGTACATGATGTCTCCATGTTTAACCATGGATACGTTACAGTATTATAGGAAAGCAGTACATGGCATGGGAACTACCCATCAGCTGTTGCTGGTTTTGGCTTTCCCAGGCAAGATCTGGTTGCAAAGCTATGATTCTCTATCCTTGTGTTCAATTTCCCAATCTCAGTGCTTTGTGAATACTTCAGAACTTCTTCTGCTCTTGTTTAATTTCTTTTAGGTTTTATGTCTAACCAAACAGAGCTACTGAGATCAAAGATTTGTTTACTGCGACAACCTAGTGACCATTTCAGCATCCAGGAAAATAAGCACCCATATCAATATATTAACACACAAAACACTAATCATAACATCAAAGACTCCTAAAAACTTACTAGAAACAATTACAACTTGTTCCTATAATCATTGCAATTTATATACTTATAAGAGGATTGCTTTTAAACTGCCACAAGCCTTTGAAAGTTGAAACGCTGAAAAAAGGGAATTAACATGTTCAAAATGAGTTGCACACCAGGGTCTTACAAATTCTTTCTGTTATAATTACAAAAGACCAATACATTAATTCTGTAACCTGCAATACCTGAAATACCGCAGAAGGGGATCCAGTCATGCTTCCTTAGGAGCATTGTGTTGAACTGCCCAAGTGGGAAAATTTGTGAAGTATTGTGTGTGTGGTATGGCAGAGCTTCTTATGCATTGAAACCACAATTTACTTTGAATAGTGTTAAACCTGTTTCATGGACAAACGTTTTGTGGTAGAAACTTCTGTTATAATAGGAATTTTATTTCACTCTTACATATCTTCTGAAAATTCCCATAAGACAGTGTCTTGTCAAGTACATAAGCCTGCTGTAAATATTATAATACTTAGTATATATACAATATTTTACAAACATTAACTAATTGATTATACAGATAAATTACTATCTACATGAACACATCTATTGTAATATGGAGGGGTTTGGAATAAGGAAAACTTGTTTCAGTTTGATGTACAGTTACTCTGAATGAAAGAAAACATTGTTCATTTAATTAAAATGCACCCTATTTCACTTAAATTATTATGTTTGTTATTTCATATTTCAATACATGGTCACATAGTATTGAAAGGGTAGCTCTATGGAATTGTACTGCAAGGTATCTTCTGTACTGGCAAGAGAAACTTTGATATCCCATCTGCATTATGTAAACACATATTGTTACAAAAAATATGTGACAAAAGTCTGAATCATAATGGTAATTGTCAGGTAAAAATCTGCAACTACATTAATTGGACTTGCAAAATAGATCAGAGATATGTGGAATGTTCGCTGCATTCTCTACCCACTGCACAGTTTGGGCTGGTATTCTGTGGTTCATTAAGCACCCAATCCTGCAAATTCTCAGTGCCCAGAACACCAATGGCATGCAGTGGGTTTTCTGAGTCAGAAGGACTTATGGGACTGGACTTTAAAACAATGCCAAATATAATATTCTCAAAATAAATAAGTACCATAATGCTTCGTTCTTCAATTTGCATTACAACGTTTTGGATTACATTGCTTTGATTTGTGTTGACTTTCTGTCTTCCATACTGTCAATACTTCAAATATAATAGTGTTAGGTGTCATTAAGTTGTAATTTGATGTTATGTTGCAGTTTTTTGGATGGTTTTGGTTGTTTTTCTTAACTGCCCATTGTCATTTTAGAAAGTAGTTAGCTAAACCCAGTGTGGGCTGATTCGGTCATGTCAGAGGTTATTCTCAGTATACTCAAGATAAGATGAGCAGACTGAGCTGGCACATTCCAAAGAGCAAAATATCTCTGAAAATCAGCTAATGTTAAAAATTTAGGGTCAAATTTTGCACTTAGAAGTTGCATACATCTCTAGTTTTGTGTGCATCTGAGAACAGAGTTTTGCCCCACGTATGTTATATGAACATAGGAATGGCATTCTTGATTGCCTGGTCATTAGAGACTGTAATAATTAAAGTAATGTTCATATTGCAAATAGAAGGTGTAGGGGAGATTTTCAAAGGCACAAAGGGAAGGTAGGTGCTCAACTCCTATCAAAAGTCAATGGGAGTAGGTCACCTAGCTCTCCTTTTTGCCTTGGAAATTTTCTGTAGTATTTGTGCTTGGTGAGTGAACATGAATTTTATATGTTTATTTAGAGATATAGGTTTGGATATAGGAAACATAGGTTTCTTTATGTTTATATAGTGGAATGCATACTCAGTTTCCAAATACTGACCTGTGACATTTGCATAGCTTGCTTGTATTTTTAATGTTTGGGTGTCTCTGTTTAACTCTCATTGACTAAACTGTGCATTCAGATAATACTCAGTATGAGCAGACTGTGAATGAGAAAACAGCTAATCATTCAAGGTTTGAAGGCAATGATATTTAGTATCCTTTCAGGTCATGTGTGCATCAGCATTAAGACTAATGGTGAAAGCAAAAAGTGTCCAATTAATGCAGTTTAAGCAACTACACTTTTTTGCAGATCGTTTAAATTTTTCTTATTTTTGTATAATGTAAACTTAGTTTAAAAGACAAGAGAAGACCATTTTAAAACTACATTTAAATCCAAAAATGTCCTGTTTTATTTGTTTTAATGATCAGTTAGAAACCACAAAGATAAACTATCCAGTAGGAACTCTCCAATACATAATAAGAGAAATTTTAAAACAGATTTTAAAAATTGTGCTTTACACAGACTTGCAAATGTGTTCTTTCAAACAATAGAGGTTGAATGATTCAAAATACAGCTGCTGTTGAAACAGACCGAGATGGTATTTATGCATGAACTGTATGTTCATAGCAACTTAGTGTACTTGAGAAGCAGCCATGCCTAACATAGGATTATGCAAAAATTTGGGAGAGCTATAAAATTGGATCTATGAATCCATCCACAAGCTAAGAAAGGGCTGAGGTATTACGTAGAAATCTTCTGTTAGGAATTTAAGAAAATTAAATGGGACTGAAAATAAGAGAATAGAAACAATGTGCAAAATACAGTTGCACAGACTGCAATGCACACTCACATAAACACATTTTTAGGTGCATTACTTAAACCATTCTCACTTTCATATGGAACATATGGATACTGTATGTTTAGTGGCGTTGTTAAAACAGGGTGCCTGTACAAATATTTAGCTGTGGGAATTATAAAATCATAAGGCGATTAAGTTAGCTAGTTGTGAGATTCCAATATTGCTTTTTAAATGACTTCAGGATATAGGAGGTGCTAAGGTTATTATCTGTTATCAGGAATACAGTGGAATTGTACGACTGGATAATAACTAAACAACTGACACAATGTAAAATTACATTATCAGTGTGTTAAAACAAAATTGCGCCCTAAAGGAGTCTACATGCCAGCTCAGAGCTGCAGTGTAATTATGCTTAACTCTGATAATTAAAATACAACGGAGATCAACAGAATCATTTTCATTAAGAAAATTATTAATGATGGTGGTATAACAGTAATTGATTGCAGAGCACCACAGGATAACTCCATGCAGTAAAACCAACATGTTTAATATATGTCTAAGGCCGCTTGGCTATGTTGCATAAGACTGAGGGTGTTTAACGTTCATATAGGAGCTGTGGAGCATGTTTGTATATGAAACCAAAGATCATAAGATGGCTGCTTTTAAAACTACAATTTTGATTCAAATGGCTATGTTCTTCAGGAATGGTTTGAGGTCAGGAATATTGGCCGACTGGCCTTAGAGCTACTGAAAAAGAGCCATCTACTGGCCCAGTTGTACAGCAACAACTCAAATATTTCTTGAGTCGTCTGTCATTTCATTTCATGTTATACATTGGTTGTTTTTACATTTATGTTAGTGATTTACTGATGTTATTTCATTCTCTGCCTGGCCTTACTGAGTAGCTTATGCCCTTAGTTATTACTAAGAGGATGCAGCAGAAAAAACATTTGTTCTTACCCCACTGCTATTCAAAAATTATAAATGATTTGTTTGTAAATAATTCTACAGAGTGATATTGTTAATTGCCCCAGTAGTGTTTGATATGTGGTATTAAATACCATGAAAACCTGTATTCCTCCACAAGTGAAACTGCAGTGACTGCTAGCTGAGAGTCTAAAACAAAATACAAAATCCCAGTTAGAAAGGATGTTGCCTTAGGGTAAGAACTAATAATGCTTCATTTTATTTTTGTAAATACAAAAATGGAAAAGAAAAAAATCTACTGAGGAATGATTCACAACATAGCTAAGGCTTGGGTGCTTGTTGTTCAAACAGATGTTACTATTAAAAGCTGCCCCAAAATGTCTATTCTCTGATCATAATGGTGAACAAGTCTGCTAGGGTAGATTTACAGGATGAGATCAGTTAAAATGATGGATACCCACAATGAAAGTGTGCCATGTAGCCAATTTATAAATAGGCACTGTTAAAAAAATAGTATAGGCTAGGGGACAGAACTGGGTACCAGACTCTCATGAGTGCTAATTTCAGCTCTGCTAATGACTTGCTGTGTGCCCTTGAGTAAGTCTTTTAAACTTTATGTGCCTTAGTCTGTAAATAATACCTCTATACTGACCTCACTAGTGTGCTATGGGAGTTAATTAGCTAATTATCTAATATGTATACAATGCTTTGAAGATATACAACTGTTGTAAAAGGGCTAAGTTACTCTGCAATACAGAACTGAATATTATTTTTAATAAACTTTTCTTGTTTAAAGAAAATTTAGTCTATTTTACCTTTGTAGTGAAGGCCACTTTACAATAGGAGAAATTTTAATTTTTTTCGATAGTGACATAGGATTTCTTTCTTGTGGTTGTTCTGTGAAATTCTTAATGGCATATCTTTCTCCAGCAAGTGAGTTTTCCAGTAGCAAATGCATTTTAAAATTTCAGCCAACACAATGTTAAATTGCTGAACAGAGGCATAGCATCAGGAACCCTAATGAGGCATAGTTCAAATATTCTAAGGAGTTTAAATGCTGCTGCATTAGGATATGAGTGTATTTGTTGTGGATCAAAGGGAAAATTGTTTAATAGGCCAAAGGTTAACTTGGAGCATATACTTCAGAATTCTAGGTGTTGTTTCACATATTATTAAAAGCATATTTTGTTTAAATCCCTATGTGTTTAAATGTAGACTGTTATGTTCTGTGTAGACAATCAGAATGCAGTATCTGTTGAGAGAATGTTAGTCCCCATGGACAGCCTCTATTAGGTAAACATGCCTTCTATGATGTTACAGATTTCTTATTGGCTATTTGTGTGTGAAAGTGTGTGTGTTTAAATTTCTCTCTTTGTAACTCTCTGATAAATTGTAAAATGCTGTTGCCAGGAAAAAAATAACAGAGAGTGTGTGTGCAGTGTACATGTATAATAATAGCAGTGTCCAGTCCTTCTCTGGACTGACTGGAATAACTGATATGTGTTGCAGGAATGGGGCCTGAGATTCTTTCCCACCCATTTAGCACTAGGGCAGTATACCCTCATGACCACTAAGAGAAAGGTTAGCAAATGGGCCATGACAAGTAGAAAGGATGTACTGGAAGGGCACCATTCATGGTGATCCTTTTTGGAGAATCATTGACCTGGCAGGTTGGCCAAGGAACCTTCCACACACCCACCCCTGCTACACCCCATGTGGCATCAGCAAGCAAGGCAAGATATTGTATTTATTGTTTATTTATGATAACATCTACTGTGTCTTGGGTGCATTCCAGAGAGACAAGAAGGCATGAACAGTGCCTGCTCCATGGAACTCGCAATCCAAAAAGGTTTGGGGAAGGGAGAACAACAAATAGTTTTTCTTTCATTTTTTACTTAATATGCTTGTTAGCTGGTTTCACTGTAGGGATCCATGAGAAAGGGAATTAAATATGGAGAGGATAGGGTCTTGTGAATGACCTCAGAAAGGCTGTATTGTATATCTCTACTGTGTGTCTGCTGTATATACCTAAAATCACACGCTTAATTCTTCCAGGCCCTCTAGATGTTAGTCATGTATTTTGCTTGTCCAGAAATGCAGCACAAAGGAACTGATATAATACCTTCATCAAGCAATTCATTATTTGTGCATCATTGAAATGTCAGCCATATGTTAATTTTGGGTTGTTTCCTTTTTTGGTAGTATGTGCAAATTTTTGCTGTGCTCTCTACAAATATTGGGACATTTATTTCATTCGTTGAGAGCTGAATTTCTTTTATTTTCAGGGAGGGTTAACTACAGAACACTGACATATGACTTCTATGGAATAGTAGACTTTGGGAGTGGAGCAGCAAACAATGCCATGAACTGGGACATTTACTCTTATGCTCACCCATGAGTGTATCTTGGGCACAGAAAACAAGCACAGTTTGCATTGCACAGTGGAGCCTTTTGAAAAGAAATACTTCTTCAAATTTAGATCCACTTGCAAAAATTAAATAAGATAATCATGAAAAGATTTCTGTTATTAACCTCAGTATGTGTGGAGAGTGTATTTCCCCCTGATTTTTCTAAATAAGTTTCAAGGGAAAGAATTGGTACTTAATGAGAGCCTTTTTCATTTCCCTGCCCCGTCCCCAGCTACACACTAGGTATAAAATGTGGTTTATTTTACTTTTACTTTTTACTCTGTTCTCTTTTATTTTTCAGACCCTTATGCTAAGTAAATACTTGGGGTTGGGGAAAACCACAGACCTCATGACCCCTCTAGTTTACAGAGTGTTGGCTGTCATCTTCCCTGCAAAGCTACAAGGGGGAAAAAAACAAATTTGCTGAGCCACACATTTCAAGTTGTTGACAACCCCATCCACAAGAAAACAGAAGAAAATATATATGCACTCTGTCCTGTCAAAAGGCTTTCGCCTTATCTTGAGAGACTGTCAGGGCAGGAACATCATGGAATGGACAGGAGTCTATTAAATTAATAAGCTGCTGGATGGTGTCTGGAGAGTTATGATGCTCCATAAATCCAGTTTGATCATGGTGGACAAGGTTTAAATCTGAAGACTTCTAATACACATCCAGTTCTTGGATTGGATTTGAAGTTTTGTGCTAGAGACACAGAGATAGTCCTGCAGCTTATGAATTAAGATTTATCATTTTTTCATAGTGGTTTTTTTTCAGTTCTTGACAAAAATGAAAGCACCTTAGGGATCCTGGCAAATGTTATTGCTTGAAATGAAAGAGCTGTTGTCAAGGTGAAACCATGACCTAGAAGCCTAAAATCAAACTTGGTCATTCTTTTCAAACAGCCCCTTTGGAGCTGAATGTAAAAGGTCTATGTGGAAGAAAACAGGCCTGGATTTATCTGTAGCTGGTTTCATAGGGATTCCTGTCAAATAATGCTAGTCTGTATTTATGACACAAGGGAAACTAATGGTGGCAGGTATGCCATATAGAAATAGAAGGGGGAAAATCTAGAAATATATTCTTCATCCATTATAGAAGGTCTTGTGTGATAACTGTCAGTATGATATAAAGCTTCTGTCAACCTTACCTTCCAAATACATGAAGCTTGGTTATAATAGTTAAGAGAAGATTCTTTCATAATATTCAAGATGCTTATCTATCAAAAAATTAGTTTGAAATGTAACACAAAGTAGATATTGACTGTATACGGCAAAATAACTGCCTGGAAGAAAACATTGAAATCACTTGAATGTATTTGGTTTCTAGCTGGTTACAAATAAGTCAGTTATTGCAGGAAGGAAGGAATTTTTGTCTCTAGTCATCAACCTCAGGCAGATGATGTAGAATTAGGTCACTATGGTCATTTTTTTGTTAATTTGGAAACTCAAACTGGTGACTGTTGTGCTTGCTTATACAGTTCATGGCATGACTAGCATTTCTAGCTTCTCAAATTACCCAAACACATATGTGGCCTTACATAATTTATTAATTAGTAATACTTAGGATCTGTGGTATTCTTAAAAGCATTTAATGCTCATTTTGTTCCCATTGTTAAATTACAAGCTTAAAGAAACTGGTTGGCATTAAAAAAGGATAAAATATTTTGTATGCTGAAAGAAATGCATGGGTCACATAGCAACAGTGGGGATTGTGCGATATGTTTTCTGCTCATACAAGTGGATTCAGAGCTCTAAGAAGTTAGAAAACCTCTTGTAGTGAGTAAGTTTGTGTTCTTTTTTAAAAATGTGGCCAGCTTTCAAACCTGAGTCATGCTCTTACCTGTTTGCCTACCATCTACTACTAGATTGCCTGCCGATGTAATGTAATGTTGGATATTCACAAGGGACATACCCTGTACATAGTGGAGGTATTTTTTTCAGACTACTGCTACATCAGGCAGCGATGAGATGCTAAGTGTCAGTGAAGAACAGAATATCAATACCTCACCTTATACCTTCTTTTTAACCAAGATATAGTGAAATTCACTACAAACCAGCCATTTCAATCACATGAAAAGAGCTCCTGTTAGTAAACTGAAAACAATTATGGAAATGGAAAAATACCTAATAAATTGTAAACAAAATTAGGTGAAGATTAAAAAATAATAATTATAGCCTATGGGCCAAATACTGCCGTTCTCCACATGAAGTTCCAGTAAATGGGCTATGTGGGCTAAGAGGGGCTTTGGGAAAAAAGGAATCTTCTTACCATAACCTGGGGTTTTGGTGTGTAGTAGTTGTTTAGCTGCTCCACTGTCTCTTTTACAGCCTAAAGGCTGTAGTGGGAGAGGGTGCCCCTTTACATCCAACAACAATGGGCAGGAGGTTCAGCCTGTATATCTACCTAGCAGAAGGACCCATTGTCCACTGCCCTCTTCTGCTCCCACCATGTCCCAGCATCTCATCCTTGCTGCAGAAAGAGGAAACAAAAGATCCTCCCTACTTTAGATTGCCTGCATCGGGCCTGGATCAAAGAATTCTATTTTCTTCATACTGGTCCTCCCATTGGTTACCGTGCATTTGCCTTGCCAAACAGACTGCTGCTGGAGATGTGGGTCTCCTGGAACCACACTGTCTCTCACGTTTGGGATTGTCCCAAGATACGGTCCATTTGGCTAGAAATAGGTCAGAGGATAAATATGATAATGGATACCTCCTTAAAAATTACTTCCCAGAACTGTATTTTGGGATATGTCCCATCATCCTGGAAACTCTCCAGTGGACGGGAAGGTTGGTTCTCTAGAGCAGTGCTTGCCAAACTACTCACATTGCTTAGATGGAAGAGAGATTACCTCTAGGGATAGAAGCTTTTTACAGAGACTTGGCTAGCCTGGCACCTAAAGAGCAGGTAACAGTTAGAAAAAGATAGACCTTGGACAAATTTGAAAAGATTCGGTCTAACTTTTTAGAAACCTTTGATTCATTCCTAGTAAATGGAATCCGATAAAGTTCTCCTTTCCCCTCCCTGTCCCCCTTCCTTCCTTTCCTTTCCCTCCCTTCCCATTCCTTGATTTGTACTTCTTTTGTCTTTTTTTCTGTTTTCTCATTTTGGGGAGGGGGAATCAATAATAATTATAATTGTATATATGTATATAAATAAAAATATATGTACAAAAGACAAAGCCTTGCAGTATTCAGGCAGTATGCAATCCCGCAGCCAAACTAGCTGCATGTTACCCATTCATAGTGGGACTTCCAGGCCCCTTACAGAGTGTTCCAGATTGTGGACCTATTGAAATAAATAGTGTTAATGAATCCTTAAAAAATTTCTTTTAATGTAAATTTCTCAGTTCTCGGAGATGCCTCTGCTAGTTTAAACATCACTTGCGAAAAAGAAAGTGAAATGTATAGAAAAGTTGCAACCTGCTTAAATATCTCTTAAACATATGGGTAATGACTCCTTATTATTGCAGATTGTGCTGGGAAGGACCAAGCAGCTCTCTTACAATGGATTTTTTTTATGTGGTATAGAAATGGAAGGAAGAAAAGGAGTTCTGTTTCTTTTCAGTTCCATTCGATCAGGGTGTGCTCAGCAGTAGTGGCACCAACAAAGAAACAGCTACAGCACACCCTGACTGAACAATATGAAGAGAGGATTTTGAAATATGGGCTAAGTTATGATACGGAAGGAGTTTTATTAGAAAGTTGCTGTGAGTGAATGATGATCCATATTTCTGAACTGGTGGGCACTGTTTTGAATTGGAGCTCACTATTGGAGGAGAAACTGCCTTGATACTTTCTAGTCTAGTGGCTGAAGTCAGACCTTGGCTGAAATGTTTCAATCAAGCCTTAAAAGGCTTGTTCACAAACCTATCACCATAGCTGCTTATGATTAGGCAACTCCCTTCTTTAATTATCCAAAACCAAATAACAATCATCTATAACTTCGGAAAGAGTCAGGAATGGAGACAGAAAGAGAGAGAGAGTAGTTTTTAACTAATTTTTGCAAAGTGCTTTGAAATTGATGGATAAACAAGCACTATTATAAATGCTATCTATTAGAAGTAGTGGAAGTATTAGTGGTAATAGTAATTTAGTAATTTATCAGGAAAGCACCATTTCTTCAAGAAAAAGGTAATGGGCAAAAGGATTCAGGTAACTGAGGACAAGAACAAAAACTACATCTTGGGGTGTGGACCAATCTAAAAAGAATGTTGAGAGCTTAGATGTAATTAGAGGACAACTGAATAAGAACACTATCAGACTTTATCAGAAGGCATTAGTAACCCCTGCCGCGTCTTGTTTATGGAATTCTAGAACACAGTCAGATAATATGTGCAATGCTGCCTGTCATTACCATAATAAACAATATCACATTTGTTTGTAATGATAATTCTGTAAAGCATAACACATAATTGTCTAGGTGAAAGTTTCCCTTTCCAATTGTATTGGTAAAAATATTGCTGAACAAATATGTTGTTGAACAATCAGGCCAGAGAATAAACTACATAAAAGCAGAGAAAAGATATTTTTGAGAAAGCCAAGGATCATTCAGCTAACAGGAATTGACTGATATGCCCTAACCTTCAACTTGAACCTACGATGAACTAATGCAGCTGATCTGTTAGCTGAAACAAATGTTCAGAAATGTTGGAACGGAAGCCTATGAGACATGAGGGAGTGAACTGGGTCTTTGGCCAGCCAAAAAGTTCACTGATATTATATGATGGGCAATTGAACTTAAAATACAAGATAAAATAAATTGTTTTGCATTGGAAAATGAGACGGGTGGCATAAACTGAGCATAACAATTATACATTCTTTATTAACAAACTGTTCTTTTAAAAGTTAACAGGCTGCTTTCTTATGATGGCTGCATATGTGTATTAATGGAGTTAAATTACAAGTGCTTTTAAGTACATTTTCAAGTTACAATTATATGAAAACTTAAAAATAAGACTGACAGGTTAAGACTAAACCAGTCCTGTGAGTAACTTTCAGTGGTATATTTATCATAGGAGCAAATTAAGTATCAAATACCAACGATATTTTTCAATAATTTAGTTGGGTGTAGAATGTAGTCTGAATTATGGCTGAGACTTTATCTCCCATTCCCTCCTAAAATGGAAACGAATTACAGCTAAATGAGAGTTGGCTACATGTTCAGATACCCATTCTCAGAGAGCTTTGTGGATCAGTGCTCCAGGAACTGTTTACTAAGAAACAAAACTGCTTTGAGATGGAAGTGCACTTCATTTCATTTTGATGTTAAGTAGACGGGTTGGACAAAAAAATTGGAATTATTTTGATAACCATCTTAAGAATTACCAGCTTTGGCTGTTTCCAGAGAAATCTCTTCAAAATGTAAAATCTGGGCCCTTCAAGAATACATATTAATTGTTTTTCTTAAAGTTTACACAAGGCTGCAGATGATATCATTTAACTCCTTGGGGTATATTCTCCCCTCTTTCCATATACCTTGCCTGGAGCCCCCTGAAGGTTGTGAGCTCTGCACATGGGTCAAGGAAAGAATATGTCTTTTTTTATGTGTGCATTTTTCCTCAGTTACATCAACTGTAGTATGACACATACAGAAAAAGAACCCACTTTTCCAAATGGGCACAATATGATGATTTTTCATGCAGCATGTACAGTACTGTTCTGTCTTTATGATATGCAGTACATTTCCTAATTTACACCTCCCAGAGTTTCGTTTCAGTTACAAAAGTGAATGTGTCCTAAGCAAGATTCTTGGATTCCATGTTTTTGGATTGAACTGAATTGATATAGCCTGTGACATATAGAGGGTTAAATTTTAATAAAGATACAACTGGTTTAACTCAAGAGGTTGAAAATGGATTCTAAGTTCAAATCCAGCCTCACTGAGTTGCAAAGCTTTTATCATTTGGGACTATTGGGACTTTTATCATTTGGGACTCTGTTAAAAATGGGGTGTCAGTCTAGTTTCCAGTGGTCATATATCCACATTATAAAAAGCACTAAAATTGGTACCAACTGGCAACACTGTGGTTTTCAGCAAAGAGGACAGATATTAAGTGGAGACATACACTTTATCCTGTCACCTCTTAGTTCCTGTCCTGCAGAATATGGTTGGGTTTCATTGGCAGTTAGTGTGGGGAAGGTGGCACTGTCACTGCTGTGCTTAACCTCTTTTGTGGAAAATTAAAAAAACAAAATTCATTTTCCATGGTTGGTAAACAGGCATAAAATTTACAAAGGTTTTAAAAATAATAATACTTTATACTTCTGTGGCAATTTTCATCCAAGCTCTGAAAGCACTTTACAAACATTACAAAATGTTAGTCTCACATTAACCCTGATAGTTAGGTAAATCAACAGTTCTCAACCAGGGGTCCAGGGCCCATGGGGGAGCCGCAAGCAGGTTTTATGGGGTCTGCCAAGCAGGGCTGGCATTGGACTCATTGGAGCCCAGGGCAGAAAGCCAAAGCCCCGTTGTGCAGTGCTGAAGCCCAGGACCCTTAGCTCTGCCACCGGGGTTGAAGCTGAAGCCTGAGCAACTTAGTTTTGTGGGGCCTCCCTGTGGCATGGGGCCCTGGCCAACTGGCCTGCTTGCTACCGCCTAATGTCAGCCCCAGCTCTTATATGCAGAAAAACAGTTATTATGGCACAAGTGGGCCATGAAGTTTTTATAGCACGTTGCGGGGTGTCTCAGAAAGAAAAAGGTAGAGAACTCCTGAGGTAAATCTTATTATCCCCAGTTTACATCTCAGAAGAATAAGATATAGAGATATTAAATAATTTGCATGAGTATTTTGCAGAATGGGGAATAGAACACATGTCTTACATCTCAAATGGGTATACGTTCAACACAAGACAATCCTTCCTCTCACTTAAAAGATTGTTCCTCAATTGCACAGGAGGAAATTAGGAAATTGTATGAAAATCAAATTTTAAATAGGTGACGCCCAAGAGAGCAAAATCTTTGGTATGGCCAAAAGAAAAAGAGCAAACAAAATGGATGAGCTGGTAGGTGGCCTTTCCTTTAAGAACGTAGGTACAGGTTCCACAGTGCACACTGTGATTTCAGAGTTAGCACTGGATTTTAATTTTTAAGAATTTCTTGATTATTGCAAAGCCCCTATAGTCTAAATATTTGAAGCGCATTCAGGGTGCAATTCAGGAAAGCCCTCAAACGTGTTTATATCTATCCTCATTTAGAAAAAGCATTTAAGCACATTTTTAAGTGATGTCCTGAATAGGGATGTTTTCCTGAAATGTTCCTATTTTCAGGAGTTAAACATACACAATGGTGCCTCAATTGAATATATCGAATAAAATTCTAAAATGTTGTGTTTGCGGTTTTGCTTCTCTATGTCCCTAATGTCATGCCTATAATGTGCTCTCTGAGAATCTAACCCTACAGATTAGTAGGAACTGGTAGATGGAGTTTCATTTGAGCACACTAGCCTGGCAGAGAACTGTTAGTAGAAAATTGCTGTCAACGCCCCTCCTCCCCCCTCCCCCACATCTTTTTTTGTTGTTTTGTTTGGGTCATTTTGGGTCATTGCTTTTGCAGTTGCAATTTTTGGTTACTGTTTTCAATGATACTGCTTACTAGAGAAATAGAGACTCCCTACAGTATTTAACAATAAATCTGAATCTAATTTTCTGTTTTGGAAATGAGCCTATCTGATTTCAGGTTTATACTATGAAGAGGGACACATCTGATTTATCAAACAGTATCATATTTACTTAGTAACAACTTGGCAGATACTAGTAAAAGATTGGCTTTGATTCATAATACAATGGACTAGCAGTTAGCTATAGCCCATAAAACCTACCTGTAACCACACCATTTAGTCCTACACCAAATAAGTAAAATGGATAGAATATGTAACTCATAATATCAACTACAGTGTTTTCATATGGAGATTAAGATCAAAATGTGTTGTTATTATTATTACTATCTGCAAAGCTACAATAGTGTGCTCAGCAGTGTAGCGAATAAATATAAAGAAAGTGTCCTCTCTGAACAGCTTAGGGTTCAAGAACTTTATTTTATCTAGAATAATAGTCTTGTTTTAGTCTTGTCAAAAGTCATTCACAAATTTTAGGCTTAATATATTTGTGAGATGGAACATATTGTACGGCTTCATCTCGGCAGTGATAGTTTTCTGTGTAAAACAGAAACATGACTGTCTTTTTCCATAACTTTGAAGCAGGTGGACCATGCCTAAATGGTATAAGGAATGGCTGCAAATGATTTTGGGGTACTTTCAATATTCCTAATGTAGTCTCCTTTCCTGACTCTATACACATACTTTAATATCAGGGGGTCTCAGTGGACTTCAGTGTAGTCCCATTTGTGTAAAACTGGTGTAACGGGGTAGAGAATCCATCCCATAGTTTTCCATACTGTCAACCTTAGTTGAACACCTCAGTTTGGTCCCTGGCTCTTCAGGAATGCAGGGGACAGGAGGCATGTAGAGGTGATACAATGAGGGTGAGCCTCATGTCACTCCTGTAGCAATCCTAGTTAGCCTATATGTTATATAGTGTTAATTATAAGGGGATCATAAAGATGCTGTACATAGCCCTCACTGCAGGAAGAAAGTAGTCACAAAACAGGGCACATACATATTCTTAACACTTTCCTGGTCCCTTCATCTTGAATCCTAAATGTGGTGTTACCAGATGAGCTGGTTAGGAAATGGAAGCTACAGAGAGAAATTAAATTGGAATTGTTTAGATTTAAGGGAGACTTGTACTGGATAATAAGGGGCTGCCAAAAAGAATTTTTAAAAACACTGAATTCCAAAATTTTCTTAAAGTACAGTTCACATTGCTTTTGCTCACTTTTGGAAAAAAAATGGATATACCGCTCTGTTTCAGAGTTTTTACTGTAGCCTAAGTAATTTAGCACTCCAACACATAGAGCTAGTGAGATGTATTGCTGAGTAAGCACTACAAAGCATCATGACATATACCACACACCATCAAAATCTATTCATAAAATACTTCAGATAAAATAAAATAATGTACTAGTAAACAAGAATAATCTTATATTTATATACCACTTTTCATCCCAGAGTATCCCAAATTGTTTTATAAACTATAAATAAATGAATCACAGCATTCACAACTGAAATGCAGCCACCTCTGAAGCTACAGAACTCACAGCAACATAGTGTATCAGTTTAAGACAGGAGGTGAAAAACTACCATAAAAATAAATTTCAGATATTGTCATGAAGAATAGGTTCTGGTATTCAGGAAATTCCTGTTCCAATTTATGGGAATAAGGAGACAAAAGAAACAAGAGTTAATTGGCAGTGGTTTGATGAATTATTAAAATGTCACTGCTCAGTCAGTCAAGGTTAAGAGAATTAGATATACTTGGAGCCAAAGGGCATTGACAGCCACCGTGGAGGTACCTGATCTGGTCTGTATAATACTGAGTTGGGATCTGTCTCAGATTGTTTCTGTCTCCTCTCTTTTTACACGTCTCCTCCTTTTGGAGGAATTCATCTTAAATGTTTACCTTCTTACCCAAGGCACAGTCCACTCTGAATTATGTAGCATGTTGAATGTCCAACGTCATTTTGCATCGTGCTTTGTTAGGAAGGAACAAAAAGATTTGGTGGAAAGGAATTTGAAATAAGCCCTTGTTTCATGAAAGAAGGGACTGACACATGCAAGCAAGTTTATGGTAACTGATTTATTACAGTGTTGAAGTTCGGATCTAGATTTGGATTTTAATACAAACTTCTTCTTATCCAGGCCCAAATCTGAATGCAAATTTCTCCAGAATTTTGGGTGGGTTGGATGGAGAAGGGGTGGTGCTGACCCAGTGTTTCCAAACCACATTGGATCCTTTCCTATTTTATATACTGATGAATTCCTCAAGCAATATATGATTCCCTAATAGGGGATATTGTGAATATCTATACCCCTAGTAAAAGGAAAATCCATAAAAGTACCTGAACAAAATTAACATACTGTTATATTTAAAATTGTTAGATTGTAGTTCTCTATAATATTTCTCAGGTTCTAGTCTTCTGGCAATATAGTTTCAGTAGATGCACTAAGGAAAGTGCCAAGACCAGCTTTCACAGTTCCCCCCTCTTTGAATCCCTGTTGGGCTCTGTGATTTTTCATAGCTGGACTAAAGTTGTGTCAACGGGAGACTTGCACCATACAGACTGAAATGTTAAAGAAAGCTACAAGGAACAGCTTTGAGGCAAGGTTTCAAGCTTTGTCATCACGCTTGAAGAATTTTCTGTTTAATGTACTGTAATGCAGTATTCAATGGGGACAAGTTTAATTGAGTTTTACACAACCCAGTTGGGAGTAGCGCTGCAAGGTAGGTGATGTCTAGGTTTTTAATCTTCCACTCCGGAGAGGCTTGTTGACGAAGTGGTTCTTTCTCTTTGTAAGAAAAAAAGGAAGCATGAGAAATGATACATCCGTGGATAAAACCAATTGGCAACCCCCAAAGGAATGAGGGCGATAAGGCGAATCCAGCACTTGTAAGAAATAAAAGAATCCAACTGTTCATTTAAATGAGAAACAACACATGTGACTGAGGAGGCAGGGAGGCTGGTTGCTGGAATGGGGAGGAGGGAAGACTAACAAACGTAACAGCTGATATTAGAGTTAAGAGTTACAGACAAACCATCTAGGATTTGTTAGGGTTATGGAAGAGATAGTTAATTATGTATATTTTTTAAAGAAAGGGGGAAGCAAACTTTTTTTTTGTATCACAGAAGGTGGCTAAAGTGGCAGGAGAGAGAAAGCTGCTGGAAGGCAAGCCCTACTTAAAGAATCACACACTATTCTTTCCCTGAGGCCTAACACAGCCTCTCCATCAAACAGTGTAAAAATAGCCCTGGACCCTGTCAAAAGGAAAATAATACCTTCTGTATAAGAGTTAGCTTATTAAACTTCAGTACTGTTCAAGTTACTTCTGCTAGAACTTAAGCAGCCAACAGGATAAAAATGGTTCAATTAATATATCAATCAATCAATAAAAAAGCAACAGAGCACCTTCCTGGTTTGGGCATTTGGGCATCACTTGCTAAAATAAACAATTGCATTGTTTTTCAAAGGGCGGCTCTCTGTATTTCATTGAAAAAATTGTTGTTGCCGATAGTATATGATACAGTACTGTATTGTACTGCATTTTAAGTGTTCACTTCGACAAGAATATTGGCATTGTTTTATTGCTCTGTCTTCTGAAGACATCTCAGGCTGATTTAACCCAATATGTGTCAGAGGAATATATTTAGGCTGTTTCTTTTTTCATCTCTTCATATGTCAGGGGTAATTTTTAAGAGATACTTATCTTCCTCGTTAGGGAGACTTTCATTAGAGGAAACAATATTTTGTGTGATGCTATTTTTCAGTTTTCCTGTGCTGTTTTAACATAAAATCTGTAATTTCACTTGTTCAGAATCAAGTGGAATAATGAATTGCCTTTTCTTATAATCTAGTCAAGATCAAGAAAGTCATGAATTTAAACAAATAATAGTTTGGGCCTGTGCTGTACGCCTAAATCAACTTATACGCACACTGTGTGACTTTAGAAGGGATTCAAGATGAAAAGAGCTAATGGTCACAAGGACTTTGCATACTTCTCTATACCAGTCTTGCTAACCTGCTGTGCTGCCTGGGAGAATTGTCTTTCTGTGAGTGGAATAAACTAGCTCAGACATCAGGTTTAACCTAATGCTTTTAAAAAACTCTATACTATCTCTTTCTTTGCCGAGATACAATGGATTTAACATCCACTCTAGGGGTCAAGAGCAGCATTGGCTGCTAGTCCAGCCTACCTCAGGTTGAGGGCGGGGGGGCTAATTTCATAACACTGTTCAAAGCCTGAGTAACCAGCCATTGTGTAGGAGGGTTGAATTTCACCCTAAGTGCACATATGGTGAGACAATTTGAAAATTGCAACAAAATATGTGGAGTTTACACTGTGGCTGTTTCTACAGAACCACTAAAATTCCTGTTGAATTTATAAATACAGTATATGTGTTAAATATAGAGCTGAGCAAATAATTAACAATGAATATTGTATATGATGAATTTAGCCCCTTTTTTCTGCTCAAGAAATATCCATGAAAGCATCTATGTGATTTGTAACTGTAATCTTTACAGTGCATTAACATAGGGGATATTTTTATTTCTTTGTGTAGTTTGGTGTTAAAAAAGTAATTCCCTGTTATTAATATTAGCATTTTCAGTGGTTCAAACGTAGGCTTTGAAGTTCAAACTTCAATGAGGTGAACGGAATGGGGATATGTGAATTCTCACCCTTGGTTCTGCAGTTGTTTGTCTGGAGACATTTTTCTAGATGGATGGGTGTACTGGGCAGCATCACATCAATTTACATTCTGGCATCCTCTATCTTCTGAATGGAGAAAGATAGAAACTTGTTTCAAAAGTAATGTTTAGAATTCTATAGAGTAGTGTACAGTGAAGTAAAATTTGCAAAGACAAAACACTTTGGGTTCTGCAATATTTTTATGCACCCACAATTTTCTCCTGGACCTAATATTAATGCACATTTAGAAGGATTTTGTTGTGCATTTAACTGACACAATCATAACATACAATTTATCCCCATTGCAGCTTGAGAGCAGCAGTCACATTCCTGACAAGTTGGATAGGGGGAATGGGCAGTGATGTCAGAAGAGGGCAGGCTCTATCAGGTTTGGTTAAAATTTGAGGCCAGCATTTTCCAAATTAGAAGCCTATGCTTAGACACATAAACCCATATTTAGGTACCCACAGAAAGAGCCTGCTCTTATTTAGATGTCTAACTTTAAGAACAGGTGTTTGAAAATGAGTTATTAGTACACATTCTAATTGAGATTTCTTGGAAATGCTTTCCTCTCAATTTCTAATGATTTTTTAAATATTTTTCCCAAACCAAGTCAAGGCACTTGTCCTTAGTGAGGACTGTGTCCGTGCCAAATTTCAAATGTCAGCTGGTTTTACTGTGGCCCTGTTCAAAAATTAGTTAAAGTTTTTTTCTAAGTTTGAGGTAAGTCTCATTTGTTCCCTTTCCTGTGGCTCCACAATAGCTGAAGGGATTTTTCTCATTGTTTCCAAAACTTCACCTTTAAGGATGGGCAAAATTTGGAAAAATGTTAGGCCCAAAGTGAATGTTTAAGAAACTAGAGAGGGGTTACCAGCATCTACTGTAATTAGTGCTTTGCTCTCTTTAATATATTTAACAATATTCTGTGTAATGTAAGCCAATCATAGTGCTAAAGTATATTGCTGGTCTGAAAAATGCGTACATAGAATTGATATGTTCTTACTCAATAGCTCTGAAGACTGTGAGTAAAAGGTTTCTATTTGCAGGCATTACTGCAAAAAAGAAATCAAATGTTGAATATAGTTTACTTCTGTTCGTTCTGCAGTCACCACACCTAAGAAAAAGTGAGCTGGCTTTTATCACTTTGTATCATCAAAAGAATTATTTAATAAGTTCCAAGCGGTTATACATCAGTACAAACCCACTGAAGACAATGCATGCCTTCAACATATGTCACTGAGGAGGACCTAATTTGACATTCAGAAACATTATTAGTGATGGTATTAGAGACAGAAAGAACCCAGCCTGAGTCTCAGAGTACTAGTGAATTTGCAGGGCTGACTGTTGGATACAGAACATTTTTCCCTTCTAAAGCCATTTGATGGACAGTAAACATGAAATCCCACAGTGCCAAGTACTACTGAGAGTAGAACATGATTAAAATAAAATGATAAAAATGAAAAAAAATTGTTGCATTACATAATAACAAAAACTTCTTTTGAGACATTATGGCAGCAGAGGGCCTGATTAAAAATCCATTGAATTCAATGGGAGTCATTCCATTGACTTGACTGGACATTTGATGAGGTAGAAAGGTTATGAAAAGACTTAACATCCCTCCATACTGAAGGCTGAAGACTGCTTCTAGTTATCACAAATTAGATATAAAATACTCTGCTTTCTTTCTTTATAGAACTATTAGAGTGCAAGCATTAAATATACACAGTGCAATAAGCCTTTACATGTTCTCTGGGAAATGATGGTCGAGGTGGAGCAGATGAATTTAAGTAGCTACTGTACTAAATCCTCTGGAACATTCACACCTGCCAAAATATAGAACACATCTATTTTTCCATCCATCCTAATCCCATTTTTTCCCCAAAAATCTCTCAGGCTGACTGTGCATCCCTGAACAGATGGAGCCAAAGCCTGGTAAAACTAAATCTATGGCAAATCTCCCATGGACTTCTGTGGAACTGGGATTTGGCCCAAACAGCAGAGTATGTCCTGTCTTTAAATATAATCCTGACCTCCATCCTTTTCACAAGCCCTTTTATAAAATGACAGAATACTGCCATGTCACTTCTGGGGCTGGAAAAAGATCAGGGAACAAGGGATTTCCTGAGTTTCATCAAATTGGAGATCTTTCTCCATCATACAGCAATCTTAATACTTTTCTGGTGCCAGAAAGTACTTTGCCATATCAGAGATCCCCTTATATCAAAAATGTCATATATAGTATATGTTTGCTACAGGCCCTCTTTTATACTAAGGCTCAATATTTTATAAAGTAAGCACCTACAGCTTTCTCAGAGAGGCACAAACTGAATGTGGTTCTGATTCCAATATTTATTGTTTAATAAAGATAATAACAGCTATTATTATTACTCTTCAGTCCCATACATGTGAATGGTGCTATGCATACAAATGAGAGTCAGGGCCATAACCAAAGAACATAAGAATGGCCATACTGGGTCAGATCAAAGGTCTAGCCAGCATCCTGTCTTCCAACAGCAGCCAATGCCAGGTGCCCCAGAGGGAATGAATGAACAGAACAGGTAATCATCAAGTAATCCATCCCCTGTTGCCCGTTCCCAGCTTCTGGCAAACAGAGGGTCTGACAAACTAAATTAAAGACAGCAAAGGATGGCATCAAAGATTGGGGGTCGTATGGGAAGGACAAGGGTTACTATATCTTAGGGATTCTCAACCTTTCTCTGCTCATGATGCCTAAAACAGATGCTGTTTCTTGTCGGCACCCCAATCCCACAGTCCTTTGTGGCAGCTAAGAATTGTGGAATTGTAGTCACAAAGAGAAACTGGCTAAATTTGGTTGGGATCTCCCGGGTATGGGATCTGCTGTCTATGGGTTTGTGCTGGGAAGCTCTGATGAGTTGGGGGGAACCATCAGGTACTAGCTGATGTAGGGACCATGTGCTGCAAGAGGAGTGTTGCTAAGCCCGGATGAGTAGTGGTTATGGAAGGAGCTACTTCAGCTTTTCTTCTCCTGTCCCTTCCTAATCCTGTCACCATCCCATCCACACTCTGCTCCAGGAAAGCAGTATTTGATGGTAAAAACTCACATGAGCATTGTGATCAGGTAGGCTGTGGGGGTCAAGGCAGCTGATTTCTCACCACCTTTAAGTAGCACTTCCCTTGGAGTAGAGTGCAATGGAGGGATAGGTTTTAGCAATAAGTATGGAAAGGTACTGATTTTTTATATACTACTGAGCAAAAACTGGCAGGATTTAGTAGCAGATCGGACATGGGGAGGCACAAGGGAGTGAGAGAAATCAAAAATGACAGCAAGGTTATGAGTGTGAATGACTGGGAAATAGTGGAATTTTTGATAGCAGAAAGGGTGGGAAGGTGAAGGAAGAGAAGGAGTTATATTTTTGCCATGTTCAATTAGAATTAGGAGTAGGACCTCCAGGAAGAGATGAAAAGGAAATTGCAGGAAGGGGACTGAATGGAGGAGCAAAGGTTGAGGCTAGAAAGGTAAATAAATAATTGTTCTCTTTAATCATTGTGCTGGTGTGTTTATCTTTGCATTTGGTAATAGTACCTGTTTGAAGCTATAGTGTCTGTTTCACCAACCTTTATTGGTTTTTAAATTGATAACCCTAGAGAGCAGTTGAGTAGTTAGAATGTGATCCGGGTTCATCCACAGTTGCATGAACTTTGTTTGATTTGGTGTTTGTGTTTTCAAAAGGATAATGATAAAATCTTAAATTCAGAGAGATATAATTAAATAGGACTCACCTACCAGTGAAATGCAACCACTCTGTGAGGAGCAAATCTGTAAGCTGTCAAAAACACATAGCAGCATTACATAGCAGTTAAGGACAGACACTGAAGATGAAAAGTACATTCAATTCAAATAAGACGAGATTTAGAAAAGGAGAATTTTATCACCTGTATAGGACTTTGTCCCAGATACCAAATTTAAAACCCCTATAATTGGAAAAAGTGTCATGTAATTGTTAGGTGCTCAAGAAATTAGCTTTTTCTATCATCAGAAAGATAGCACCTGACATTTTGTTGAGGCAGCCTGAAACAATAGGTCTCAAAAGTGTGAACTCCTAATAGTTGTTGCAATTGGCATTGACTCTGAAACCTAATGAGGTTTATATCTGTGCTATTTTACACCTGATCAAAGAACAGAAGAAAGAAGAAGTAATATGATATTATGCATATCTACCTAATATACTGTGAGTGGCATCTTATTTTGGCATAATAGTGGCTGGAGCTTGGGTTGTGGGTGCAGTTTGGGAGAGTACTATCTTTTTCCTTCCCAATCTGATACTTGAACGTATTACTTACGTTCATTTTCGGATTTTTTTTTTACCTTATCATGAATGCATCCTTGAATTTTACCCCTAGTTATTGTAAGAGAAATGGGCAAAAACAGAGATGATTTGGGTTTTTTCAAAACCTGGCCACTTCAGACTTGGATTTGCCAAGTTACAGTCAAGAGCTCTTTGAGATCTGTGTCCCCATTTTATTTAACCTTTGTTTGGGATAAAGGGTTCAAGTGTGTGGTCATATAAGTGCTAATTTAGACCCTTTAGAGAAATTTTGACTCATTCCACCACATTTGAGACATTTTTCAAAAAGGTCTTTTTTGAATGAAATGTCAGCCCCTTATAATTGAGAGCTGTGTGTTCTGGAGGGGCAGCCCAATGCTGGTAATGAAATTTGTTGTAACTGATGATTCCAAGGAATGAATGATACTCAGGAAATGAACAATGGAAAATATGTGTGTGTGAATTGTTGTTTTCCCTTCATTCTGAACAGGAAAATAAAAAAAAGAAAGAAAGAAAGAAAAGAAAATACGTGGCATCATACTTGCTCTGATATTAAAATCTATGAGAATTTGATGAGATAAAAGAATGTTAAATGAACATTCTTCGTCTAAACACACATCAAGAAAGGCAATTTTAGTAGTACAGCAGTGTAGCATTTTGTTTTTTCTGCAATAAAGCCATCAGATCAATAAAAAATTATGTAGCAGATTATTATTACACTGTGCTCACCATAGCTCTAATCGTAAATAATACAGCAGTTATCCTGGTTATATTAATTATAATTAGAATGCAGATAATGCAGACGGTCTTTTATTACTAGAGCCAAATCAATTTTCCAGTGTTATTCAATGCAAGGTCACACAAAGTTGTTGAAGCTCTTAGACTTCTTATGAAATGACCTGCATATGTAAGAGAGGGTTTGGCTCAGCTGCATAAGACACATTGACTGGGAAGTGCATTGAAATAATTACAGCCATGAACTCTTGCCTATAATGGCAGAATTTCATTTTATAAAGTAAGCAGAGCTGTAATCCAGGCTCCTTTATGGTGGGAAGCCTCATAAATCTTTCAGAGAAGACCAAGTCTTTCTCTTTAGTTGTAAAGCAGAAATCAAAATGAATTAATTTCAATTGTTATTCCTCCTGTTCTGTATGTGTTAACTGTAGTGAATGTATTATGTGTGTTGCGTTTTTTTTGTATTAATAAGTAAATAATAAAAGAGAAGAAAATATTAGTCTGAGACATTTTGCTTCAGCGTTTCAGTAGACTGTTTCAAAGTTCACTAGTTTTAGGCTCTGGAGCTCTCCTGAATCACTTAAAGCTTTTATCATCTTTCAGGATTGCAGTGGCTTAATGTATTTGTCTTCTATCTCTCATGGCTTCAATTTAACTCAGCCTCACAGAGAAACAGATATGTTTAAAATGTGCCTGCCTGTCTTGTAAGTGATGAGTAGATTAATGGGAGATTGCCAGATAATCATCTTTCAGATGCATTGGATTCATATGTGTAAATGACAAAGAGCAGGGGAAGTGGAGGAGATGATCATGAAAACTGTTGTGCTTCTCTATCTTGTTTAAATATGTACAGTGATTGACATTAGACATAGCAAATGTCATGTTCTCTCATTTTATTATGTGTGTGTATCTATCAAATCTATTATATAATGAACTGGTTCTACAAAAACAAAATACTGTGACAGTAAATAGTAGAAACGGACAATAGAATGTACATAGTTAGAGGCAAAGAGTTAGGAATGATTTGAAGGAAGAAAAATCAGTGTGGGCTTTGATGCACAGTTTTGTTCTGTTTTTCATGATTCCTTACTCAGGAGACTGAGTGCAAATGGTAAAATGAATTCACTGCAACATGGAAATCACTGTGATCTTGTTTTACTCTAATTGTAAAATTTAAGATAATTAGCATTTTTATATAAATATCATAGTATATCCCCTGGTTGACCACTCTGCACTCAGGCATTTCTGCAAAATTCTTTCTGAAATCAAGGGGAGTTTGGCATGTGTATCTGAGGGCATAGTCAAGGAAAACTCTGTCTTATGCCTACATGTATGTACTGTTCACATCTAAGTCGTATGTTAGAGCAGTGATGTGTGCCAATAGTTAACAAGGGGTCCCCAGTCCCCCCCCCATTTAACTGATCAAAAATCCTGTGACTAAGGGTACTTATGGTTGGGGTATCAATTAATTTGAGTCAAAATGCATCCTCTTGTTCATAATGAAGGAAGGAGGCAAAGCTATTGGGCAAACAGATGAATCTTAAGTACACATGCTGGAAATGTTTATACATTGTTCTCGATACAGGTGGCATATATATTGATAGTATATCACAGTGTTCAGCTTGTGTAATGTGAACTGGTGTTTATGTGCATGAGAGAAAAAGAGAGGAAAGCATGCAGGTTTTTTGCGGGGGGGGCAGTTTAGAGGATGAGTCTCCTCTACTTCTTTGGGACTTCTATAAAATATTGGACACTTTGTGCAAACCAGCACATTCCAAAAGCAAAAACAATTGCTTTTCCGACATATTTTTGTGAGCTCGCAGGATATGTCATCTCTGACAGGGTTAATTTAGTATTATCTAGAGGATGGTTTACCTCCATCAGAGACCTCTAACCCTCTTCACTTGGGTGGCAGTAATGTAACAAGTGGCTCCTATGAGCCCTCCATGCTGTACCAGCATAATGCTGTATTTTACGGCTGTGCTTTGCACTTACAGGGCCCTCATTTAGCAAGCTCTAGGTAGACTGACTGTATTCTGCAGTCAGAAGAACATAAGAGCAAAAGAACGGCCATACTGGGTCAGACCAATGGTCCATCTAGAACCGTATCCTGTCTTCAAACAGTGGCCAATGCCAGATATGTCAAAGGGAATGACACAACAGGGCAATTATCAAGTGATCCATCCTCTGTCATCCAATCCCAGCTTCTAGCTGTCAGAGGCTTATATACATGCAGAGTGTGGGGTTTTATCCCTGACCATCTTGGCTAATAACCATTGATGGACCTATTTTCCATGAACTTGTCTAATTCTTTTTTTTAATCCAGTTCTACTTTTGGCCTTCACAACATCCCCTGGTTGACCATGCATAGTGTGTTTTGTTTGTTTTAAACCTGATGCTATTAATTTCATTGGGTGACCGCTGGTTCTTGTGTTATGTGATGGGGTAAATAACACTTCTTTATTCACTTTCTCTACACCAGTCATGATTTTATAGACCTCTATCATATCCCTGCTTAGTTGTCTCTTTTTTAAGCTGTACAGGCCCAGAAAACAGGGGGTGGGGGGAGACAGAGAATTACTAGGACAGAACAGAAGCTAGTTCATCAATTGTATTGCAGCCACCACTTCATTTTTCTCATTAAAAATAACCCAGAATGCTTTTTTTCTTCTAAATGTATTATTTTTATATATGGTAAAAGAGCAAGAATTATAGTGGGGTTTTTTTTTAAGTTTATGTTAAAACCAAGCAGCACAAAAGTTCACTATGTGACTGGTTGGTGTACAACTTTTCTTTCCCTTCCTTAAAAAAATTCTTCAGCCCATGGTATATATTCCTGTGATTTTTTTCAAGGAGCTCTATCTCAGAGGTAGCATGTGTATCAGGGGAGGCAGGGATTGCTATAATAAGTACCCCTGCTTCAAATAATAGGATTTGGGAATTATTTTCAGTCCAAAACATAAGGGGAAAAAATGTCTAAAAGTGACCTTGTCGTCTGAATTAACTTCCATGAGATTCCACTTTAAAATGATATGCCCAGTATTATCATTTTACTGCCAAAAACTGGGAACACTTCCAAATTTTGCCTTACAAAATTATTGTACTTCCAACTGAAAAAAGGAAGCTTTTTGAAGTATTTCTTTTTGCTGAATACTGTAATAGATGGCTCTGTAAAATCCTGCGTAAATGGCCAAGACCACAAGTTCGAGCTGCCCCCAAGGCATTCTTATCTTACTCACAGGCCTTTAGAAGATTTTTGTTTTGTTCTTGAATGTGTGTCGTTTATGTATTTCATCAGAAGATGCCTACTTTTTTGCCTGACTCTTCACCCCCATGTCAGTACCCCTCAGGTTTGCAAGGGAGTTAGCGTCAGGATTTGTGCTATGTCAAAGCAGAAAGATTATCTTTACTGTATCTTTTTTAGCATATTGTACAGTTCTCCAAAGTAAAGACTGCAGGAGAAAAAGAAGAGGCCATAATTTTTTAATAAGCAATAGCAGCCATAAGTTATACAGCGTATGGGAGTTTAGTGACACATTTTATTATTCAGGTGATTATTTTTCTTAACACCTTGTAAATAAAATGTTTGTTTTATTGTGCATTTCATCTGCAGTAGGCTAAGGATTATAATCAGCTACAAAAACTAGTTCCCTAAGTGCACTTGATAGCGTCTGCAGCAAATAGATTTAGAAAATATCCTTCCCACCTTACATATCTTCATGTGAGGATTACCTACAATGATACAATTCATCCTAGTACATTCAGGCAGCTTTGTGCACCTCTGATCTATGCTCGCTTTCACTGCCACTGTTTCAGAAATGGCCTTTCTACCTCCTGATCACAACATGAAGTAAAAAGTACCATCTGGACACCGCATGCTAAAAAGTCAGAGATCTTGAGGTTATATTATGCCCAAAAGGACATTTTCTTGTCAGTTAAGCTGCTATATACTTTAGTCTGTCACTGATAACTAACAAAATTACAGTATGGTAATTTTAATTGGAAATTATCCATTTTTATCCTTCAGGTTTTTCTCTTTTATTCCCTGTGGCAACCTTCTTTTGTAGTAGACTCCTCTGCACTGGTGCCCATAGCAACACCCCTGTGTAAAGACATAACCACTGGAGAAATGCAGCTTCCAAATACCAGAGTTTGTACTGCAGCTTCCGAACAACAGAGATTTGCTAGAGTCATCGATCCAAACAGCAGGACAGTTTAGCACTGCATGTTTTTTGTAATTCCCTAATTCTGCTTCTTTTTACTCACCTGGTGTCCCCCAACCCTATTTGGCAATTAGGGTTATATAATGTAAGAGACTGTCCCCAAAACTCTGCTGGATATTGGAAGGAAGATGACACAGAGTGTGGGGGAGTGGAATAGGGATGGGGTGAATAAGGCAAACCTGCCAACATTTGAAAGCTGTAAATAAGGACATTTGGGGACTTTATTAATATGTATTACACTGGGAAAGCTGTTTGGAGAGAAAGAGAATGAAAAGATTTTCACTGTTTTGCTGAAAAATAAGAATAAGAATAGTCAGCATTGTGCGGAAGGAGACCCAGGGAGGGAGGGGAATGAGAACTTGGAGGTGAAAAGATGGGATGGGGAGGTGTCTTGTAGAAGGCAAAATACGGATTAAAGATAAAGAAAAATAATGAAAATAAGAGGGAAAGAGAGGAGAATAAAGAAATGAAGAGGGTTTAAAAAATCAGGAAAATCCATATGTTTCTAAAAACTCATGTTTCAGGGACTGTATCTACATATACCACAGCATGTAGAGTACATAGACTGTAAATGCCCCCTAGCACAGGTATAAATAGCAATGTAGATGGTGAGGCACTGCTTAAGCAAGTAGAGTAAAGATATGCCTGAACCCCAGAGTGTGTATCTTATACTGCTATCTACATGCCCAAGCAGTGCCTCCCATGTCTACACTGCTGTTTTTAGCAGTGTAGTGTCCCTCTGCTAAAGCCTTTCTCTGCCACAGTGACAGGTTCTGGCAGTAGGGAAAGGCTCCAGCAGTGGGAGAGGCAGCCAGGAAAGGCTCCAGGAGTTCCCGCTGCTTCCCCCTGCCAGAGCCTTTCACTATCACTTTCACTATCACAACAACACACCACAGTATGGATGCAGCCTGCTTTTTCATTGCCATGTGTAGCTACCTATACCCTACCCCAGGGGTGGGCAAACTTTTTGGCCTGAGGGCCACATCGGGGTGCGAAACTGTATGGAGGGCCAGGTAGGGAAGTCTGTTCCCCCACCACCCCAGAACCTCTGCTCTATCCAACCGCTCCCTGTCCCCTGACTGCCCCCTGGGACCCCCTACCCAACCCCCGCACCACCGTGCGCACTCGCCATTGCCACCCCCTTACCATGCCACTCAGAGCAGCAGGAGCTCATAGCCCTGCTGCCTGCTCAGTGGCATGGCTGCGGGGGAGAGGGGACAGCAGAGGAGGGGCTGGGGGTAGCGTCCCTGGTCAGGAGCTCAAGGGCTGGGCAGGATGGTCCCGGATGTGGCCTGCGGGCCGTAGTTTGCCCACCTCTGCTCTACCCACTGCTGCCGGTGTAGACTCAGCCTTGGTTTCAGCAGGTGTCTGTCTGCGTCAGGAAGGGACTTTTCCCCTCTTTTCTTTAATCTACTTCATCTGAAGCATCACAGATGGCCATGGCTGGAGATGAGACATTGGACAGGGTGGACTTAGCCTCTGAGGTGGCACAAATATTCTCGGTTTCATGTACTTGGTTGGCTGGTTCTTGCTTACATGCTCAGGGTCTAACTGATGACCATATGTGGAGTTGGGAAGGAATTTTCCCCCACGTCAGATTGGCAGTGACCTTGGGGGTTCCTCTGCAGCATGTGTGTTGGGTCATTGCCAGGATTATCTGGATATATCTCACTTACTCATTTCACTGCCATTGAGGGCCTTGAACACTGCAGCACTTCAGTCCCACCTGTTCTCTGCTGGTGGCACATTATATTCTAGTCTCCTGCAGGCTGTAATACTTGAGTCTAATTTCAGTGGTTGGGCTTAGTGTGCTGATGCTAGGTGGTTTTCATGGCATGTGATATACAGGAGGTCTGACTAGATGATTTGGTGGTCCCCTGGCATTAAACTTTATGAATCTACGATTATGACATACAAAGTTTGGCCAGTACACTTCATTTTAGTATAGTTGTAAAAGTTTGTGTGGTTTTGCCTATTTTGTTCGTTTGTTTACTGTTTTAGGGGGAAAAGTCAATCACTTTTTCTTTTAACTTTGGTGACTCAGAATGGATAAAAAATGGGTGTTTTTCATGACTCCTAAAATATCCAGTAGAGATAGGCCCAAACAAACATCCCAAACCCATGCATCTGCTATCTACTGGATCTGGATAAAAACTTTATAGTTGTCCCCGTCCTTCTCGTGAGCCAGATCCTATATCTGAACTCCCCAAAACTTTGAGGGAATGTGGCTCTGGATTGGATTCACACATTGTGCCTCAGGTTTATCTTTATAAAAGAATTTGGGGGTCTGCAGCTCAAGTGCCAGATTTGAAGCAGAATATAGAACCTTTCCAAGCTTTAATTCTATGGCACTGAATCCGCAGTTAGTGTAATTGTTCAGTTTCACTATTGCAAAACTTAAAAATGATACTGTAATTGATTCTTACATCAGAAACGTTCAGTTTTGAAAGGTTTTGTAGCAAAGAGAGTTTAAGTGCTTATGTGAGTTTTAACTGAAGAAAGACTCAGTATCAGAGTCGACACTTATCACCTAAAAACTTGCCTAAATGTATCAAAGATAAGAAGGATCAGCAGAGGCACCCTTATTATTGCAATACCAAAAAACATACGTGGTGAAAGATGCGAGATGAGAGAGTGGTGTGGGGAAAAGAGAGTGGAGTTAAATTTACATCCATTTTATATATGTAGAGGGAGAGGGGCAGCTATACTACCAGATTTTCCTGGTGTTTCAGACAGCTGATTATTTTTTCCAAAAAAAGAAAAATTATTAAACATTCTACTTTATATAAATATGGAAATGACAAATGAATAAATAAGGTTCCTGTTCGCCTGTCTGGTATGCAGGTGAATGAAAGTAAGTTATTCCTGTTGCTCTAAATAAAAGATGATAAATTACAAAATAATACACTGAGGGTACAGTTGAATGTGCTTCACTGGCTCACCTTGTGTGCACTCTGTAGAAAAACAATGGGTGTAGCCTTTCAATAGCAGCACAGAAAAAGAAGTAAGCAGTAAGTAATTTGGGCTCTGATTGCCCCCTATGTAGGAAAATCCCAAGCAGAAGAGTAGAGACTCCCCAAGGTTTTCTTCATGCATTATTCTTCTATCAAAGGAACACGGTTTGCACTTCCCGTAGAAGAAACATCTGGTTCCGCCCCCACCTCTTCAGTTGTCAGCAGATACCTTTGTACCGATTCTTGGGCTTATATCTCACTCCACCCCAGATCCCTGGCAAGGTGGCTTCCTTGGAGTCATGTTATCAAGGATGCTTCTGCTGGCTGCTAAAAGCCTCCCTCAGGGGAGGTCCCACAGCACCAAGGGGAAGCTTGAATCTAGTTTTCTCGTTTGGGCCTGTCTCTAGAACTCCAAGAATGAAATTCACAGTGCTTTAAAAGTCAATGTTGTTTAACTGTAGGAAACTTAAATGGACATGTATTTTCAGGGGAAGAGGAACTCTCTCTCAATTTACTGTAGTAATAATAGTTTTACAGAAGTTTCCAGAACATTAGTCTTGGTCCATGACTGGGGCTCCTAGACACTTTGGTAAGACAAATAATAAAATATCAGTACATACACAGAACATTTTTCTTATGTGTTTTGTAATTATTGTAATTACCTTACTTTATGGGTCATGAGTTATGTCCCCCTCGCCCCCGAAAAAAAGAGGTAGGAACTAAGAAATGGGTTAACTTTAAACAGTTGTAAAACCAACTGTTACATATCTACATTCTAAACGCATTAGGTAGCAACTCTACATTTAAGGTTTTGATGTTTCAAATTAAAGGAGGAATAAATTCTTTGCATTTTATACCTTGATGATTGAATTTAGTCCACAGATTTGGCACATTAACTCTTCACAGGACAATTGAAATTTCTCAATGATTTTTTTCAATAAATATATATTAACATTTGCAGAGGAAGTATTTTGAAATGTTCTCTTTTGAATTTTTTGCCCTATTTCTTGCATTTCATTAATATTATTATTTTTATTATTTATCTTACCTTAGTGTCTAGGAGACCCAGTCATAGACGTATGTGCTGCCCAAACACAGCTCATCAGCACATCACACGACAAAAAGATGGTCCATGTCCCAGAGAGATTGCAATCTAAGTATAAGACAAGAAACAACAGATTATTACAGGCAGACTGACAGGAAAACAAGGAGTATAAGGAACAATGAGACAGTATTATTCAGCATGAAAGGCAGTGGTCTCAGCACAACAGCAATCTAGCCACTGTCAGGTTTTTTTGTAGGCATCATGGAAAGGGACAGTTTGAAGGAGGATAATGTGTTAGGTTTGTGGGTGTTTATGAAGAGCTTCACCCAAGCATGAGGGGGAACATGGGAGAAAGCATGAAGGTGCTTGTTTGAAAATTTAACAAGTGGGTGATGGAGACTGGCATCATGGGAAGATCAGCGGTGGGAATTTGCATCTTGATACTGAATGTGAGGTGATAGGTAGAGTGAGGATAGGCTCTGAAGAGACTTGAAAGTGAAGAAAAGTAGCTCCTCTTTGATGCAATAGGGGAGGCATTAGAAAGATGCAAAGAAAGGAGTGATGTGGTCAAAATGATTGGTTAGCATGGAGTACTGGTTCTGAAATTTGATTAGGAAGACATCACAAGAGACTCTGGCAAGAGCGATTTCAGTGGAGTGCAAAGAGCGGAGGCTGGATTGGAGAGGGTGTAGGATGGAACTGAAGGAGAGGATCTCCAGATAGGAATTTTAGACAGCATGTTCAATGATCTTAGAGGTTAAAGAGAGAAGGGATATGGGACAGCAGTTAGAGAGGCAGATAAGGCCAAGTATGGGTTTTTTAAAATGGGTGAGATTAAAGTATGCTTTTATTGTGAAGAGGAATGAGAGGTTAAGGGGGAAGGGCAGGTATGAGAGTGGGCACAAGGGAGATGAGGAAATGGGATAGGATGGGGTCACTTTGACAAATGGAGGGGTTAGGGAGGAGAGCAGACAAGAAACTTCAATGTCTGTGGCATAGGAGAAGAAGGAGGGGGTCATAGGAGAGGAAGGGGGAAAGGAAAGCAAGCCAGGAGAAAGGAGAAGGTCAGCTGGCAGGCTAATGGGCAAAGCTGAAAGAGACCAGGTGATGGTCAGAGAGGGGGAACTTAGTAACAGAGAGATCAGAGGGGGCTTGGTGAAGACCAAATCAAGGAAATAGCTCTCTTGGTGAGCTGAAGAGATGAGGATGAAGAAACCTACAGCTAAGGAATCAGATTGGACTTCTATACCCTCCACAGATTTCCCTTATGCTTTCCCTTCAATACTAACCCATAATCCCATATGTCTGCTTCCTCTCCCTGAAAAATTCAAACCCTGGGGGATCCTTCAAGTGCTTCTCCTGATTGCAGGAGCAGTCAGCAAGCAGAAATGATACCATACAACTTATGTGACCAGTCACAACTAGCCAACATGTTTTGAATTTTGAAAATCAGGAACTGAATACATGCAGCAGTTTCTTTGCAATCAATGGACTAAAAAAGAGGTGTGTTTTTTAAAAGTAGTTAATGTTAATACCAGCTATATTTGAAGAAACTGAAATTGACTCTCAACTGCAAGCAGAAAAGAAGACCAAATTCATCAAGTAAATTATTCACTGTAAATTATTCATCTAGTTCTTACCTAGAAGGAGATAGAAAGGTAGTGGGAATTGGCGAGACTGTTGGTCCTGAGTGATGATTTCTCAGTAGTGGTCCTGGGCATTCTTTGCTGGTTTTCACTATTCCAAAAAAGCTAATTCATATGTGGCATGGGCTTCTCCTAGAGCTCTCAGCTGTTCTGTTGTCACAAGTGGCCTGCACTCAGTCAAGGAAGGTGGAGTGGCTTCAGCTTTCTGCTTCAGCTCTGTTTCTAAATTGTCTTGGATATGCTCAGTCATATGTGCTCAGGGGTATATTGTCTGGTCCAAGATACCTCAGTGAAAACTGAGGCTAAGGCCTAATCTGGTCTAATATCCAGACCTAATCAAATATCTGGTCCAAGACTTTTGCAAGCCTTTTCACAGAGATTAATAGATGTGCTCAATTATATGGGTCAAATACATGGTTTTTCCTCCCAATGACTTCATTACATTTTGACCTGGGAGAGAAGCACAGGATCAGACCCATGATGCTGGTAACTGAATATATGCATTTCAATGTGGCCAATTAACAGTACAAGAGAAATATTTTAGTTCATGATATTTTGGTGTCCAAGCATACAAACTGCATGTTGGGCTGCTATAATCTAAGCAGGATGTACCTCTTCAGTCTCTTGTGCCACTGATTATACATAGCCATGGTGAAACACCTCCACTTTTCATCTTTGTAGGTCAAGACACGAACCCACATGTAGAATATTCATTCATTCTTCTTCAGACCCACAAACACTTGGTTACTTAAATATTATGCTATCATTAATCAGCATTCATGCTTCCAGTTCAAGAAACAAAAAAACACAAGACATAGTTTAAATTTGATCCATCTTCTGGATGTCAGGGTGTGTTATAGCCTAGTTTATTTATCATTTAGGAATGTGATATCCTCGGGGCAGAAATTGTGTCTTTATCTGTGATTTGTAAAGCACCAAGTACATTATTGGTGCTTAACAAATAATGAACAATAATGAATAATTAGTTGATTGCTGTTATGCGGCCTTTAAATATTCACTGGACACTGAGGTAAAATGAGGACACCACCCCAGTGCATTATCTCAACATTTTGCAGCCTGACTTCAAATCTCCTGTTTTCTCTGCTTCTTTTACACATCCATCTCTGGTCCTACTGTGTCCACTGATTTGTCTACTGCTGTGGGAGAGTCTCATTTCTGCTGCGTCCACGTAGGAGCCCTTGTCTATTAACAACAGGATACCCAGTTTCCTCCTGTTAGAATCTAGGGTAATGAAAAAGAATCTTTCCAAGAAGACATGGGTATGGCATATGGGTATAATTGAAAGGAACATTACTGTGTCCCACTAGCAGTTCTACTTTTACCAATAGAGAAAAATCAATCGAGAATCTAAGACAGTGGTTGTGATGTGTCATTCCATATTCTTTACGAAAATATGCTAATGATATGACTATGACATAACTGAGATATTCTTTATGCAAGATGGCTCATGTGAGACATCATTGGAAAGGTTATGATTTACTGAATGTGATTATCCAATTTGTATGCCTGTATCATTTCTGTATCTGAAGTTAGGAATATTGACTATGTATCTGTATTTCAATTATACTACTTTGGGTGACGCCCATTGCCAACACATCAGGTACAACAATGGAAAAGCCAGACAGGGCGGGTGGCCCATCAGCGAGGACAGTGGACTGTGAAAAGCTTGTACTGCCACTGTCTCATGGATGCTGTGATCCTACAGAGTCAGGTGGTCTTGTCACCTGATACTAAAACATTACCTGGGACTTCTTGTAACTTTCCACTGCAAGGAAATGGGGGGTCAAATTTGGGAAACAAAGGATTCCTGCCTTATGTAAATACTATTTAAGGGTGGAGAGGAAGGAAAACAGCACTCCTTCTCTCCATGGCCTGTCTGCCCAAGAAGAAGGACTGCAAGAGGGAAGGCAAGGGGAGAGTCCAGACTGAGACAGGGGTCCAGTCTGAAAAGGAATATAACTGGAACTCTGAACCACAGAAACTTTGCAAACAGACTGCAACAATATCTAGGGTGAGAAATACTATTTGTAACCAATTTTGGTGTTTGATTTCATTTGCTTAGTCGTCTGCTTTGTTCTGTTGTTACCCCTTTTACCACTTTAAATCTGCCTTTTATAGTTAATAAAATTTGTTTTGTTTATTATTAAACCCAGTTTCTGTAATTTCTAACTGGGAGGGGGAGGAGGGAAGAAGTGTGCACACCTCTCTCCACATTGAGGGAGGGGGCAAATTTCATAATATATAATTTGGTCTGCACTCCAAGGGAGATGGACATCTGATTGCTGGAGCAAGTCCCTGAAGCTGAGTCTTCCCAGAGCTGATCTGCAGCTGGGTGTGGCCCCTGCCTGTGTGTGTGTTAGAGGAGGTTTTAAGAGCCTGGCTCAGCAAGACAGGTTAAAAGGGGCCCATGCTCGCAGAACAGGTAGCCTCAGTGGTATCTCAGCACATCAGGTGGCTTCCCAAGGGGTCCAACCCATCACAGTGGTTATCAACTTGTGGTCTGCAGACCTCCAGGGTCTGCAGACTATGTCTAAGATTTGCAAAGGTATTCGCACCTCCATTCAAAATATTTTATGAGGTCTGCAAATGAAAAAAGGTTGAAAACCACTGGTCTAAGAGAAATGGGAAAATTGGTGCTAGTGACACTGAACCACTTGAAATCAGCATAGTAAAGAATGAATGTACAGAACAGCAGTATAAGGATATTAGATTTCAAGAAAGAATTAAGAAAAAAAATAAATTATGCAGTCAGTTATATTTTTGGAACCGGACTCTCTAGATCAAACAGTTCGTTTTACTCGCTTGATGAATTGACACAGATCTACAAGGTCTTTAAATGGTCTAAAAGATTTTTTGCACTTGAAATCGCTTGAAGACACATAGTTGTAGGCACAGATGACAGCATTTAGACCTACAATTTGAGTATTTAGGTGTTCAAATACTATTACTTGCACCCACAAGTGATTATAATAGTAATCATCATCATCATCCAGAAAAGGCAAAAGTGTTCAATAAATATTTCAGTTCTCTATCTGGAAAAAAGGCACATGATGTAGTCATATCATATGATGATGAAATACGTCTCATTCCATCAGTAACTAAGGAGGATGTTAAAGAGCAGCTACTAAAGCGAGACATTTTTAGATCAGCAGGACCAGATAACTTGCATCCAGGAGTTTTAAAAGAGGTGGCCAAGGATCTCCTTGGACTGTTAATGTTGCTTTTCCACAGGGGTCTCAAAACCGCCAAGCTCCCCCCACCTCTTCCCATTCCCCTCCAGAGTTATTTCCAGTGGGCCACCAAGCTCCCCTCCCCCCCACTCCCACTCCCCCCAGCATGCCGCATCCCCGCTCCTCTGCCTACCTTCAGGTGCTTCCCACTGCCAAACACCTGTTTGGCGGTGCTCAGCGCTTTCCAGCAGGGAGGGGGGAGGAGCCACATGCTTAGGGGAGGAGGCACAGAAGAGGCGGGGCAGGGGTGGGGATTTGGGGAAGGGGTTGGAATAGGGGCAGGGAGGGGGCGGAGTTGGGGTGGGGACTTTGGGGAAAGGGTTGGAATGGGGGTGGGAAGAGGCAGGGCAGGGGCAGGGCCTCATGGAAGGGGTGGAGTGGGGCGGGGGAAGGGGTGTCAGTGATGCAGCCCTCGGGCCAATGTACTAGTCCTCATGTGCCCCTCCTGATGATTCGAGTTTGAGATCCCTGTTTTTCAGTAAGTCTGGGAAAGGAGGAGAAGTTCAAAAGGAGTGGAAGAAATCTAATGCTGTGCCAGTATTTAAAAGTAGTAAATGGGACAACTCAGCTAATTATAGACCTGTCAGCCTGATATTGATTCAAAGAAAAATAATGGAACAACTGATATGGGATGGGTTAATAAAGAATTAAAGGAGGGAAATATAACTACTGCCAAACAACATGGATTTGTGGAAAATAGGTCTTGTCAAATTAACATAATTGTTTATTGTTGTTGTTTTTTTGCAGGGGGGAGGTTATGAGATTCTGAGTTTGGTTGATAAAGGTAGTAATGCTGATGTAACATACTGAGACCTCTGTAAGGCATTTAACTTAGTATCACATGATATTTTGTTTAAGACATTAGAATAATACAAAATCACCATGGCACATGTTAAATGGACTAAAAACTGGCTAGTTGACAGGTCTCAAAATGCACAAAATTCTAAATGGGGAATTATCATCAAGCAGGTGTTTTTCTAAGAGGTCCTGCAGGGATTGGTTCTTGGCCCTACACTATTTAACCATTTTTTTCAATAACCTAAAAGAAAACATAAAATCAGCACTGATAAAGTTTCCAGATGACACAAAGATTGGGGGATGGTAAATAATGAAGAGTATAGGTCACCGGTACAGAGCAATTTGGATCACTTGATAAGCTGGCATAAGCAAACAATATGTATTTTAATATGGCATTGAATACAGATAAATGTAAAGTCATACATCCAGGAATAAAGAATGCAGGCCATACTTACAGGATAGGGACTCTATCCTGGGGAAAAATTACTCTGAAAAGGACTCAGAGATCCTGGTGGATAATCAGCTCACAGTGAGCTCCGAATACAAGGCTGTAGCCAATAGGGCTAATGCAGTTTTTGGAGATATAAACCAGGGATTATTAAGTAGAAGTAGAGAGGTTATTGTACCTCTGTATTTGTCGGGTGTGACTGCAGTTAGAATACTGTGTCCAGTTCTGGAATCCACAGTTCAAGAAGGAAGTTGATTATTACAATGATCCCTTCTGGCTTCATAGTCTAACCATTTATTAATCTAATATTGTGCTTGTAGTTGATTCTGAGTTCATTAACAAATTATAGGTTGCAGCTTTAAAAGTCTGGCCCATACTATCCCTACTGACTTCCTGTTAGTAAGTAAGACCTAACAGGAAACAGAGTAAGCCGTTATGCACTCAAACATAATGCTGTTAAGTAGTCATAAGACTCAGGTAACATGAATGAATCAACAGATAGCCAGCAGGTAGCATCTACTTTGAAGCAGAAGGTTTATCCCCATCAACCATTGGTTCATGATACTCATCCGTCTTTCTAGTCTTTACTTGCTGTCTTAGTTTGAAACAGACCATCCAATCTCATTTAGTGTCCCTATTAGCCTTTCTACAGGAGAAAACTATTGGAGTATGGACAAGAAACAGGCATTCTTTTCATGATGAATTTGAAGAGTATTCATCAGGAGGGCAAGAAATGGTACAAAAGTGTCTTGTGTAATGAAAGGAAAGACTTTGAAATGATAAAACTTTGTGCCTCATCCATCCGCTCCATTGTCTCCTATTCAGTATCAAAAGAAGCATTCTAGAAGTCTAGGATGGTTCTTTTGACCATCTGCATTACTTCCAGTGTGTGTGAGTCTTACATAGCTATTAGACCTAGTGTAACAGAGAGTGGATGGCAAAAGTGAACCCTATAATTTTCTAAGATATAAGTAATTTCTGGGTGAGTGATTAAGTCAATTCAGGAACAGCAAAGCCACATGAATAATGGCTTTGACCATACACACAACAACCTTGTATATACAGGTCAAGTGATATGTCCTTTGGTGGAGGTTATTCACCAGCATGTTGGAAACTCTGTAGTGCTCAGACAGGTCTAAATGATTTGGGAGTAGCGCGAGTTATAAAGTCATGCTCCTCCATTCCATAATGCCCATCCCATCATTGCTTCAGCCAAACTGCTCCATCCCAGGGCTTTTATAAAGATAATGGGAAAATAAAGTCTGGAATTCTCCACAGCAAAGGGGCTCTCTTAACTCATTCTGATTTGTTTACCACTTTTTTGCTTTAGTATTTCTTTTTTTCTCTTTGATACACGTTTCTTGTTTTACGTTTTAAATAATGAACTAGAGGAGATGTTTGTAACCAGCCTTGTTTTGTCTGTGCTGTTAGACAACATTTCAACTGTTGTTTCTTTGCCTTCTTCTCCAGTTCCTTGTGCAATTGAACCTACTCTTCTGTTACTGGAATGTCTCATTTGTGAGCCCTCTGATATAACTACAAACACCCACACCACTCCTTATGGAGCAAGCTAAAGTTCACATCCCATGCGATCAAATCCTGAGACATGCTGACTATCTGTTGAGCACGTATTGCTCCCAGCGAAGGCTATCTTCACAACCATAAGCACTAGAAACTTGGAATTCTGCAGACCCTGAATCTATCATGGGGACCTAATAAGTATATTAAACTCTTGGTTGTGGGCTGGGGTTGGCACTCCTGTTCTTGGAGCACTGGGAAAGATTCACCACAACCAGCTGTTAAATGGATCTTTGTCTCTTGTCATTAGTGAAAGCCATTGGTGGATGGCTGGAGCCATTATTAGTGGTGGAGATTATTAATGTCTTTCTGTGGGACGGCAAGCTGCCAGAAACTATCAAACTACCAGTTGCCTAAACCTTGGTAAAAAAGCCATCACTTGAAAATAATGTCCTTACTAACTATTGCCTGTACTGTAACCTTATTTTTCTGGGAAAGATCATTGACCAGGGATGGCAGGCCAACCGCAGCTGCATCTAACAATTTTCATTTCTTTGGCTGTCAGCCAGTAAGATTTCAAGAAACAGTAGAAAAAGCCAATAGTCAAGCTGGCAACGATCTCCTCAAGGCAACGAAGAGTGGTTAGACCTCTTTGTTAAGACTGTTAAATCTTTCAGTGATCTGAGTCTGAGCCTGCCCACAATCAAAAGCACTGTAAGGTGCACCTTTATGGAGGTTTTTGCCATGACTGGCAAACCTTTTCTTGTCTTGGTTCTTTAAAGCTAAGATTCTGCGGAGATTATTGGACACTTGCTGTCTATGCCTGGGAAATATTTCTCCTTTTAATCTAAGGTGTAGTCAGATACTGCAATGATTGGTGCCTTACAGATGCCTATAGTACTAGTCATTATCAGTCATCATCTGCGTCCTGTGGTAATAACACCCCTAAATTGAACCAGACAAGTTACACTTTGAACCTGTAGTACTGCTAAGCTCTGTAATGCAAGAAGGCTCCCCACCATTCTAAAAGCACATGAGAGGATATCTGGCAAAATAAATCATAGAATCCTGGAAGTTAGAGACATATTAGAGCATTTAGTCTGTCTCTCCCCCAGTGCAGGGTTGCTTCCTAGAGTTTTCTTTTGAGACTATGCTAGAGCCTAATGCATAAAGAGGACTTCTGAATTTTGGTGAATTCTGAGCGCTGCTTAGGTGGTGAGGAAGTAATCTATGACATGTGTAAGAATGGAAAGTATTTTGCTTAGGCAGATGAGTGTTTGTATACAATTGTAAAGTCTCTGCCTGAGATATCTTATCCATCTGTCAATCAAGCTATGCCTGTTTCTGCATTGTAATGTATTTTCACTTTATGCTGTGTAGTAGTCACCATCTCACCTTCTTTATTTAAAAAAAATATGTCTAACTAGAGGACTTTACATTTATTAATGGTATCACATTCTTGAAATTAGCCTGGGTGTGAATTGTTATGAAAAGTGTCAAATGTATGCTTTTAACAAGATTGGGAATATTGTTAACTCCATGCATTATTTTGCCTCGAGATGTGTTAGATTATATTAGTAACTCTGCTTCTAAAAAGAGGTGTGTGTTCACTGGAATCTCAGGGGGGAGGAGAAAATTGTCCTGCTGTGAGAAAGCTGCCACACAGCTGAGATATCACTTACTAGTGGAGGCTCTCCCAGGCCTGAATGTGCTGCATGTATTTGCAGTGTGTTTTGCTATTAGTAAAACCAACATTTATATACAGAAGTAATTCTTGGAATTAAAAAAAGGATGATAAAACTCAGTTCTAAAATGCTTGAAATTGACGCATCTTTATAGCTTTAAACTTTGAAGAAGAAAAAGTGTTTTGCAGTTGGCAGGAGAGATATTGATGAAGTGTCCCAACCCCAGAGGTAAATTCTTTCCCACCCCATCTGCCATTTCGAATGCCAAGTCCTAGAAATGCCACTGTTTCCAAAGTAGCAGACATTAACCATGTGTGTGAATCTTAGTCATTAGTAAAAATTATTGCAAAAAAGCCTTTGTTTGGCTTTCATGACTTGCCAGAGTAGTTAAAGCCAAACAAGGAACGTGAATTGTGTTATGATGCCATTCATTTAATTAAATCATTTCTTACTATTTCAGTTATTTAGGGGAAAATCGTAACCCCATGCATGGGGCTGGGGGGGGGCGCGGGGAGGGCGGAAGAAGGCTCAGGAAATACTACTTTCACTTTGTGGCGTTTCCACCATATGGTCCTCTTATCAGGAAGGGATTTACAGCCCTTGTGAAAAGGGGTGAGGCTTCAGTCTCTTTGGCATGTGCTACCTGAGGATCCCTTAGGAAAGCTTGCCACTCCACACTGCTCTCTAGCCTCTCTCACCTCATGGAAGCACAGATTTTACAGTAGCTGTGCGGTTATTAGTTCCCACTACTAGACATCATAGAGGAGAGTAAATGTTAGTTTGAGCAGCATTAGCTACCCCTTTGGAAATCTGACTGTGTCTGAGGAGAGCACGTTATGTAGAGTAACTGGACTCTTACCCTATCTCTGCCAAAACCTGCAGAACCACATTCACTTGGTGTTAGCAGGGAGTGGCTTTTACAGGCTTCCCTGACTGTTTTCAGGGCCTTTATGCTCCTTTTTTGTCCTTATGGGCTGCTTTCCGGGCTTCAATGTGGAGTGGCGTATAGAACCTCTTTCAACTATGTGCCTGTGTGAGGCAAAACTTTTTTTCCCCAGTAAGAAAATAGGTGCGACTTTCTCCTTTTGGTAAATACAGTGTTTTTAATATGGCTTCTGTTCCATACATTATCACTCCTTCTTTTGCCAGACTTCCTCAGATGTGTACCAAATTGTAGGAAAGTGAATATCAACTTTGAAAAATTGGAACAAGAAAGCTCTGCAGTGCTACTTTTTCGTTTAATTTACGCACACATACACATACAAAAGGGAGAGATACGTAGGACATAAGTAAGGGTAGACTCGAGCCCTTAATCTTAATTATGCATTCTGCAGTATTATAAATGACTAAAGATTACTTCCAATGTTTGGTATAATCTTACAGTGTGCAGATGTGGTTCTCTTTGGTACATGCCATCTTTACTGAACTCACAATTTCCATAATGCTGTCACATTCTGCATGGGAAGCAGATTTACAGATAGGTAATCCATGTAAGGTATTTTAAAGACAGCTTATTAAAGGATTGAGGCCTGCTGTTAAATTACATATGCTTTCAATTGCTATGAGGAGCAAACAGTATCAAGAAGTACAATAATTTAGCTACCGTTGGAGAAAGGCCTATTTAAAGTTTTGATGACAGATCCTTTAAACTTTTCTTTAAGTTCTTTTCTGCTTTATATCCCTTCCAGTATAATACTGCTTTTTCTTTTATATAATGCAATTTCACCAGCAGGTCTAAAGTGTACATGTTAAGAAACTGAAAGACCTTCTTAAAACTGATACACTCCGTTTACAAAATGATTTCAGGTAATGGTCTCCACACTTGATGGAATTATCTAAACACCTGACAGTAATGATGGAGTCTTTGCATTTTTAGCATTGCTAATTATTAATGGCTAAAATCATGTTCTGTTCTGTTGGAAGTACTTATACTACTGCTTTTTTCAGTGAAGTGAATGCTGATTATCCTCCGTTTTGTGTGTTATGCATGATGTTAAGCATACTGGATAGTGCCCCCATCTGTCTCTGAAACACAAGACAATGTGTCACTTACATTCTCTCTACTCTTGTTAACCCCTAAATAACAAGTTATTAGAGATTTTCTTTCAAAATAGATTAGCTCCTTTCTCTCTCTAACTAAAATAAGAAGGTGCAGTCATGATTTAAGATTTATTCTTTAAATGAAATATTTTTTAAAAAATTGCATGCAGTGCTGATATTAGAAGCTACTTTGGGGTGACAGAACTATAAATACAGAAGCCTAAAAGGGCCAGATCATGCAGGAAAAAAAAATGCAAACCTGAAAAGGGATTTGTTAAGCACTCACTTTATAAAGATGAGCCTGACTCTGCGTTTGCATGTGAACATCATTACAATCTGAAAAAGAGCAAATGTTATTATGCCATGTATCTTTGAGCCATTACTGGAATTAGGTTACAAAGCTTCGGCTGCAAGGTTATTTGAATCTACTGCGTGTTGTTAATTTCATGCTTTCTATCTGGAATATTTTTTGTTGGTGACAAACCACTACATTACTAAAAGTAAACCATTATATTTTTATAGCTTATATATAGGTATATATTTTAAGAATACCAGTGTACCCTGGAAAAAAGCTGAAAAGCTGTAAAAAAACAAAATAGTTAGATATTAACTGAGAGTTAAAATATCTAGCTTATTTTAGTTTGTTCTTTAATTTCCTTAAAAAATCTCTGCAGCTTCCTATCACTAGTTTCAAACACAAACAACACTAAATCTATGTGAATCTAATTCGAAAATTTTGTCTTCCTATAAGTTGCTGTCAACTGAACATCTTTTCTTATAAATAGTGTGAGAGTAAACTTGTCATTTTCTTTCCTCTTAATAAATGTAAGGTAGTATTTTTATTTTGAAATATTTATAGTGTAAATTAACAAAATGGTATTTCTATCCTATTCTAATAAATCTGTTTTTACACAAGTGCTAGAGGTTAATGGATAGATTTTAAATTGTATTACATTTTTTATAATAAATGGATGTATAAGACAAGATCTTATTAAGTAGATTTTGTCTCTGTGCAGTCTGGCTTCCTTTTAAGAAAGCACAATTGAACAATACAAACTTTAAGTTACAGCATGAATCTTTAAATTTGCTGTCCCTATAAAATGTCAGCATATATTAATCATACAAAATAAATGTATTACTAATGAAAGGCAAAGTTTGATAAAGAGCCTTCAAATATTTTATTCCAGTTTACAAAGTGTGGTTGTTTTTCTTCCTCCTTTCTGTAACATAGTTCTCAAAAGTGAATGATGGTAGTGACACCACTAACAATGAACTTTTGAGTTAATGCAGTGTAAATATGATCAAATATTGATCAGTTTCCATTATTCTGGGCATGGTTGCAAATTTGGAAATGTAATATCGACTCCTAAATAATGATACAAATTAAAAATTAAACTGAACATTTTAAAAAAACTTGCTTCAAGAAAACAACATATGCATAAAAAATACTTCTAATAAACCATACTGTAGGTGGAAATCTTGCTACAGTGTTTCCACCAATACCATGTGCTAATATCTTTTTTGTTTATGGAAAAAATTATTTAAGACAGCAAGAATCTTAGGTCTTCTGTTTTTTGTGAAGGTCAAACTAAATTCAGAATTATAACTGAAAAATGAAATGTAAATACATAGATCTTTGATAACAAAGTAATTAAAATGTATGGTTTTGCCTACTGTGTATAATAAGGGCTTATATTTGATCAACCATAAAAGTTATTTAATCATTTTAACCTTGGAATACTACCCCACAAAAAACTACTTAATGGAAGTTAGCTGAGAAGCATTAGAGTATCACAACATCAAGAAGGCTGAGCGAGAGGGCACTGAAAATTCAAGCACAGCTTATTTATTCCGTAATACTATAGCAGGTTGCATGGCAACCAGTGGCAGTGGATTTTGAAGTTATTTTATCCTCATTCAATGAGCAAAGACTTAGCCTGTATTTATTTTGGTAATTTCTAGAATTAATCAGGTATTGAAGGCCTATTGTAGCACACACTTGCTATGATTTTACGATCCACAAATAAATGTTTACAAGCCTGGTTCAAAGACCATCTGGAAGAACAACAGAGCTTGATTGTTTCTGGTGACATTGTGAGTGATATGTATTAGACAAATGGTGAGATCACTAGTGCTTTTGAGTAAGAATTTGGTCTGCAGACATCAGTTTGATTTAACGTTGGAAATTTGAAGCTGATCCCCTCGGCTTCAAAGACCATGACAATTTTCAGACCTTCATTATAATGTTTCCATTAAAAACTATGTTAAGAGAACGTTAATATTGCTCAGCTGAGCAAAAGCCAGTAGTCAAAAGCCACTGCTGCATGTGCAATTGTAACTTTGTGTCCTTGTGTGCAAGTGTTATGATACATGCTTTGATTACATGTTAACATTCAATTTCTCAAATAATGAATTATAATATCATGTAATTTCTTCTACAGCCTTAGAAAGACATATGTACCATCTTCTAGCAGTCTGTATTATTCAGCATAAGCCAGAGTCCATTATAATGATTTAGAGCTAGATTCGGCAAGCAGCTGAACATTCTCAGCTCCCACTGAAATCAATATAAGTTGAGGGTGCTCTGTACCATGCAAAGCCAGGGTCTCTGTGCACACTATAAAATATTTGCAATGAATGTGGGAATGGCTCCTGTGGAACCCCTTGTCTCATTCAAAGAGCACCTTACAAAATGTACCTTACAGGGGCATAGAAAAAAATGGTATGATATTGTATTATTTGAGAAATAGTATGTATTCATGTAATTAAAGATATTATCATTATGCATATGCACAAGCTGACAGAGTTAAGTTGTGTGTTCTCTTGATGCATATTTTTATGGCATTTCCTAGCATTTTAAAAATAAATTCAGTAATCTGGAACTGGCTTGATGCCACCAGAACATCAACTGGCACACAAAGCGCATGTGGAATGATGCTTTGTTCAATGCACAACTTAAAAGAGCTTGCCGAATGAGGCAGGGTTCCCGCAGACCCTAGGGTTGACAATTTTGGTTGGACATATTCCTGGAGATTTCATCACATGACATAATCTTTAATTAAATATTAATCTTTAATTCCTGGAGACTGCAGGCCAATCCTGGAGGATTGGCAACCCTAGCAGACCCCTGCTTCATTCAGTACACACCATCCATCCTGAGCACTGAAGGCCCAAATCCAGTGTAATTCTGGAGTGAGTCCATTGACCTCAATGGATTTACTCAAGATTTATACTGTGTTATTTCCAAATGGAATTTGGCTCAAAATGAGGTCCTGAGCCTCAGGTCACGTGTTTCCTTCACTATATATATTTTTCATTCATGTCACACACTGCAGCCTGCAAACTGAAAGAAGCAGGGAAATAACAGTCTATGGCTATGTAATTAAAGACTAGGTAAAATTTTCAAAAAGCACCTAAGTCCCATTTTCAAGATGATGCCTTTCAGTGGGACTTAGGCTCCTAAGGGGCATATCAACACAAGAATTTAGGTGCCTACAGATGCAGAAAGGCAAAGAGTGGGATTAACAAAACCACATAAGCAGGTTATGCACCTTATTTCCATTGACTTCAACCTGCTTAGGCAGTTTTGTAAATCTCACTAGGCACCTATTATTAGCTTGTTTATAAAAAAGAAGCTAAGTAGTACTGTGTGAAGGCCACTCGCATTGCGTGTTTTTCTTTAGAACTGGTTGAATTGATACAGGATTTAGGTTTCTAGTAAAGGCCCTAGGTAACATCCACTCCCTTTTGCAATCCAGAAAGGTGAGGGTCACAGTTGCAAGTGGTAACCCTGATTGCCATCGGTGTCCCTTGTATGACAACTTGTGTGAACAGGCAGTATTCCTGTGTTTCTGGTCTTGTGTTCACCTCATAGTTCTGAATGGCCCAGGAGACTATCCTCAATGTGTGTGATCTTTATGAAACAAGAAGATAATTCCTTGCAGTGAAAATTGCAGTAAAGTACACAAAAATATGCATAATTTATTTGTACAAAATATATACTAGCATCTTATACTTCTGGGAGCTCCAAATTTTGTTTAAGAATGTATTATAGTCTTAGTGATGACACATTAAAAGTTATTACTACCAGGGTACTTTATGTCAACAATAAGCTACTGTAGTTTAAGAAAAATGAAACATTTTCCCATGAGCCAGTTGTATTTTCCTTTGAACATAAAAGGAAAACATACTGCGAAAGACTGCAGACTGCAGATTCCTGGTTCTATACTTGTGCTATGATTTTTTTTACAATTTAGTTGATCTCACTCTTGGTCATTGTTTTATGACTAACAGCTCATTACCACAATGTCACATTATTAAAACCTCTTGGATTCTATAATATTTTGGGCTACATTGTAGCATTAAGTGCAAACCCTGTACCGGAGTGGTAGGTACTGTCCAGTGGTAGTTCTGCGGGCTCCCAGATTGCATAACCGCTATGGTGCTCTTCAAGAGGGTGCAGCTTGTCTTCAGCAAGCCATACCCCTGTGTCCTTTCCACCTCATTTTTGGGAGATGCATTAAACAATAGAGGTGATACCATCCCCTCCACTTCCACAGGCAGAAGGGCAATGCAAGAACTTCAACTATGATTGGCCACTGAGGGCACAAAGGAGGTGTGGGTTTTTTTCATTTTCTGAGCCCTTGTGCACCTGTGAAAGGGCTAGCTATAGTCTGACCCTTCATAAGTGAAGTCTAACAAAATTTGTGATCAAAACACTATTGTATCTTGAATAAATCCCTCCTGTAACGTAACTACATTGCAGATGCAGTGATAGGAAGTGTCTTATTTTTAGGATGGATAAATTCTCTTGGATTTGAAATAGTATTTTTGAGTTAATCACAGCTACTGCTTTGAATTAATTTTCTTAAATGATTGTGACATTGAACATCTTGGTCTAATGATTAGATCAGAGGGCTCGGATCCAGGAACTCCTGAATTTTAATAGTGCTTTTGACGTTGGTTTTTTGTACCCTTGAGATGGGCAAGCAACCTACTGGATCTGGACAACATTTTCTAAAGTATTTTGTGGTAAATCAGTGAACCTCAGCATTCTGAGATACCTAAGACTGAATTTTCAGTGATGCTACAGACCAAGAATTAGTTGCTGAAGAGAATCACAAATCATTTTGAACAATGAATAATTTTGCCAGTGCTATGACCTGTATAAATAATTTGCAAACAGGACAAAAGGTTAAAATTGTCAAACCAGAACCAGCAGTGGTATGGAGATTCCATGAATCCTGGGAGTTCCAGGCAAATATCAGTATCCCCTTGCGACTTCCCTGGATTGTTTTCCCTGCCCCAATCTCAGGATATGCTGTAAAGGAAGCTAAGCAAATGCAAACTCAGAAATACCCGACCCATGTGAGGGATAATATGTCCTAATGCAATGCAGCAAATCATACATTCAGCAATGAAAACAGTAAAAGAAAACATTACACACTTGTAGTGTGGGAACCTGGGATTGAAATCCAAACTGAATGGCAAAACTCCCATTGATTTCAGTGAGGCCAGCATTTCATCCCTTATCTTTTATGTTTCCTGATTTAGTAGAATTTTTACCATAAAACCGTAATATTATATGAAGAGAGCTTTTTGTATTCTCTGGATTATTATTTTTTCACAGGGAAAGAGAAATTTAAACAAATCAACCCTTCACCGTGTACACTTCTAGGAGGCACTGGTATTTTTCTTGTAAGTACCATGTTTGGTGCTTCTGTGAAATCTGCACATTGACTGAAATTCTCTCTTATGCAAAGGGGCTAACACAAGGTTCTGTTCAGCACTTAAGTCCCATTCATGCCTGTTTAGGATTTAAATGGCTTATAGGCTTTCTTCTGCCCCTTCAGCAAGATTAGTGGAAAGATTAGTGGTCTTGTGGTTAAGACTCAGGAGGTGCCTCTGAGACTCAGGAGGTACTGGGTTCAGACTTAAGTCTCCAGTTGGGCACTCGATAACTGATGTATGCCACACTAGTGACCACTTCCAAAAATGTTGCCCATTGAAAATACACTTGTCCAGTGGCAGAGAAGAGATTGGAATCCAGCTCTCCCAAATCCCAGGCTGGTGCCCTAACCTTTGAATCAATGATAGACAGCATGTATATTTTGACCTCTTAAGAAATACATTTATATTAGATTACTTCCTGCTTAACTTTTGTTGTGACTCATTCCATAGATATTCTATTCTAGCTAACATTCATTTGGAGTGATGAAATGTCTTACTTTCCATTTTGCTCCACATATATATCCACTGAAATCACTGGAGTTACACTGGGCTAAAAGTCAAATGCTGGAGTGAAGAATCAGGTCCTTTAAACTCTATAAAGAAAATCCCAGTCTCTGTGTACTAACCAGATGGCATTTAAAAACACACGAGAAAAATACATGAACTCCAGGTTCTCTAGATTAAGTACACTCTTAGTTTTAGACTGATATTAATTACCACGGTTTTACTGTTGTGAATGTAGGATGCCTGGAGGGAAGCAGAATTAATTAAACTTCATGATGACTAGTGGACAACTACTGGCATTTACCTAGGGTTTAAGAGGTAGGTTCTTAACTTCTTGAGGCAAAATAATTGTTGAAGATGGTTGTGTTGCTTGAGCTGATCAAGTTCCACTTTTCAGAAGTAAAAGAAGTCAGCTGATGGTCTTGTTTTAATGATGGGAGGGTCTGAGGATTCCAATGACAGATTTGCCTAATTTACTTAGATGATACTCTTGTATTTATTAAATCATGTGAAGAACATCTGTAACACTTTAATAAGATTTTCTTGCTCTCCTCTGGACTTTCTCCAATTTGTCCACATCTTTTCCAGAGTGTGGTTCCTGAACTGAAGAAAATACTCCTATTAAGGCCTTATGAATACTGAGTAGAGTGGAAGGATTACTTCTTATGTCTTGCTTACAACACTTCTATTAATACATCCCAGAATTATCCATTTTTTGCAACAGTGTTACATTGTTGACTCATCTTTAGCTTGTGATCCACTATAATCTCTAGATCCTTTTCTGCAGTATTCCTTCCTAGGCAGTCATTTCCAGTTTTGAATTTGTGCAACTGATTATTCCTTCCTAAGTGTAGTACTTTGCATTTGTCTGTATTGAATTTCATCCTATTTATTTCAGACCATTTCTTCAGCTTGTCAAGATAATTTTTAATTCTAATCCTGTCCTCCACAGTTCCTGCAACCCCTTCCAGCTTGGTATTGTCCACAATACCTTCATATGTGTACTCTATGCCATTATCCAAATCATTTATGAAAATACTGAACAGAAATGGACCGAGGACAGATCCCTGCAGTACCCTACTCAGCATGCCCTTCCAGCTTGATTGTGAACTGTTAATAACTACTCTCTGAGTAGAGTTTTCCAACCAGTTGTGCACCAACCTTACAGCAGGTTCGTCTAGACTATATTTCTCTATGAGAAGGTCATGGGACAGTATAAAAAGCCTTACTATAGTCAAGATATATCACATCCACTGCTTCCCGCCTATCCACAAGGCTTGTTACCCTCTCAAAGAAGGATATTAGGTTGTATAGTATATAAAGATAGGATTCATCCAGGAATAAGTGTGACATTAACAACTCTTAAAGGGACAGTTATATCGTATACAATGTTTGCTAACCTCTCTGTGCTGAGAGATCATAAGCAACCTTATTTTGGCTGTCTCTTGCCCCAGGTTCTCTCATTGAAGGAATGGAAAGAGTTTCATTGACTTCACTGGGACTTGGATCAGGTCTAGATACAAAAGAGAAAATAGGGGGCTGTTAACACCACAACTGGAACTTGACCCTAAGTGTCCTCCTCTAACTCTCCATAGCCATTTTCTGCAGTAGTTGTGGGATGAGAAACATTAAGTTCTTTGGTGCAGGGACTTTCTGTGTGTATTTCTGAGTCTGTATTTGCTTAGCTTCCTTTACAGCATGCCCTGAGATGTTCTAAATGTTTGTGTATCTCCTAGAACAATAGGGCCCTGACCTATTTCTAAGTAACATGAATGAAGAAATTATAATAAGGCCACATATAAGGATCTACTTCATTACATGACATCAGATGATGGATACTGTCAGCATCTAATTAAATAAAACTATTACTCTTTTAGTTGATAGTTAACATATTGCATACTTATTTAGAAGAAAGAGTATGACTCCTGAAAAGGGTACAGAAGTGCCAAGAACAAATACACGAGTGCTGTTGTATAGACACAGAAAGGAAGATAGAAAGGTTAGCATTTTAATGTTAGATATGATAACCAATTGAATTAATTTGAACTAATTCGTTTTATTATAACTGCAAATGCAGCAAAAGCTGTAGTTAAGGTTGTCCAAGCACATGTGCTATAACCTCCTGTTTATTAACATAAGGCCGGATCCTGCTGTCCTGACTCAGGACTCAATCCAGCAAGGTGCTGAGTATTCTCAACGCCTGATCAAGTACCCAGAAGGTACCCAGAAACTTTCAGAAATAGGATTTCAGTTGTTACTCAGGAAAACTCCTTTAGTCTTCAGTAGTTTTGTCTACATAATGACTGCAAGATTTGGACAATCACATAGCTTATAACAAAGAGACTCTTCATTATAGAAACAATACATTTGGACAATTATTAATGAGGTAAAATTAATTAGGATTAATCTAGTCATCTGGTTGGGTCCTGCAGACAACTGTTTGCTGTTTAGTATGTATATTCTCTGTCAAGTACATGCATACTGATTTCTCTGATATCTTTGTTTATTAAATGTATATGTTTTAAATTTAATTAACCCACAAACAGAAGTGCAGGTTTTAGCACATGTAATTGCAAGAAAAATGCTTCTTGGAAAAAAGTTAACACATCATAGTGAACATAGCAGATAGATCTACAATTCAGCTGGAAAAAATTACACATATTCACATATTGCCAAACAGAAAGTTGCAGCCCAGAGCAGTTTTTTAAGTCAAATTCCTTAACATGTGTTTTACTATAGAACTGACAAAATGGCCAAGGAACATTAATTGTAACTGTATAAACAGTTTATAATTTTATAAGGTGTTTTTCTGATTATAACTTTATAGGGTGTTTTTTGAGGACAAAAATATGGGGGAGACTGGGATAGTTGGTTTTTTTTGGGGGGGGGGGGGAGGGTTCTCTTCAAGCCAAGGAATTAATTTGACTAAAAAACATATTACCTGGAACTGGGCACCTCACTTTCAATGACATGTAGTTACTTAAAAAAAATTTACCATTAAGTCCATAGATTTGAAAGTGTTAATAGACTGTTAATAAAAATATTTTATTTAGCAATGTTATGGCTATGACACTGTCAGTATTCCTGGCCTCCAAAGTCAACAGATATGAAGAGAAGCAAATGGAAAGGAAATAAAAATGGCGGCTGTTGAAATGCTGTCTTCTATGCTCTGTCACCTGTGAGCCTGACCAAAACAATTAAAAATTAATAGAAAGATTCCCATTCACTCCAGGTGATTTAGGATCAGGTCCTGTGCCAGTAGCAGAACAACTCCAGTCCCTGTCTCTAACTAGAAAGTGGACACAGCCACTGGAAAAATACTAACCATGTATTCAAAAGTATATTTCCCACTGTCACAATAAATCATAGTTGAGTTTCACTGTTAGAACCTATCAATTTTTGAATAGCAGGTTGAGGGAGGAAATTGACAATACCCATGGTTTACACTAATTGTACTACTGTAGCTGGGTAATACTTCTTCAAGAGAGATCTGGGGTTCCCCAAAGGGTCACTAGCAAACCTGAGTAGGCTAAAACAGTTTGGATGAATTTAAGAACATCCCTTCAAGCCCAGATCAAAGCTCAGGCTGAATCAAAGCTAATACAATGCAGTATTGTTCAAGAATTATAAATCAGGCTCACCCAAATCATGGTATTAAAAATCATGAGATTTTTAAAATAATAAATGGGGGTGAGGTATTTGCCTTCTCTCTCTCTCTCTCTCTCTCTCTCTCTCTCTCTCTCTCTCTCTCTTTTTTCACTTTAGGATGCAGTCTAATCATATTTTCAAGCTTCTCTGCAACAATGAGGGCTTTGAGAAAAATGCCACAAATCACGGGACTTGCAGTAAAATGGTTAGACTCAGTCACACTGCAGTGGGAGGAAGACATTCTTATATTTCTTGCTCCTGGACTCTCACGATTCTAGGGCAGGAAAAGCTGCTGCTGCCATTTTAAGAAAACATTGGAAGTGAACAGGTTGTGTTCTTGAACATGAGTGATGTTGCTTGTGGTGTACCCACTTTCAGCAACAGCAGGGCTATTCAGTCTGAAAAGATAGCCCCAGCCGAAATACAGACATGAAAGAAAACATTTAAACAAACTTATGAGGCAATGATAGTGAGCCTTGAGCAAACTCCAGCCACAGAAGCAGCTGCTTAAAGAATCAGGCATAGGAAGCTAAATAGTACTCAGCTAAAAAACAGCCAGACAATCCTCATTAAACATCATGGTTTTGGTGACTATTTCTTTCGGGGTGCTGAGGTTCAGTGGTTAGGATTTATTCATTATTACTCTACTAACTCCAGGGTGTTCAACCAATCAGCAATAAGACCTTGTCAAACCCAGTTGAGGTTTTGCTTTGTGGACTGTTGTTGTGCATTATGAGCCTTATTCTCATTTACACTAAGCCCCTTTTCACCATTCTAGCAAGTGTAAAGGAGCTGTTATTTTCTCTTACTTGAACACCCTATTCCACTGTCAGAACGGTGTTAAGGGGCCTTAGTATAAGTGAAAATAAGGCTTATTGTGTCTATTTTAGAGGGCATTAAATACTCCCAATGTGATAACTGTACTGGTTTATAAGCATCCACTTAGAGGACATTTAAAATAAATCATAATTTTCATCTCTGTTTAGTCACTTAATGTTCTGTTTGTTTTGGGTGCTGTCTTTGTGCTTCCGAAAGACAGTGAAGGAGCAATACCTCAAGCCGAGTATTTACTTTGATTTTAAAAATCACAGCTCACCAAAGTCAGCAAAAATGAGCCAAGGCAAAATAAACCCTCTTGAGCCCATAAGAGCAGGTAACAAATATAATACTAATAAACTATTATTTACCGTAGCAATCCTAATAGCATCAACAGTGATTTTATCCATCAAGTCCATATTATCCTCTATTATCTATAAAGTCAAAACGAACTTCGTTCAAAAAGTTCAAAATCAAATCAGTGTCATACTCTGCTGGTAGGATGGATATTAGCATAATAATTAAAGCAGGAATTTTGTGTGTGTGTATCTGTCTAAATACTTCTTTTTTGCCCATTTATTTTCTCATATAGCATCTTCACTTAAAACCAATTTGAAATTTTGGTCGAAATAAATAGACCTTTTGCAAACTCAGAGGCTTCTTGTCACAGGAATTGACATACCAGATCAGATCGGTGGTCTGTCTCAAGTAAGGACACGTTTCAGGGGAAAATGCAAGAAACCCATGGAGAATGATGGAATAATCTTCTCACAGGGGAAGTTTCTTCCTAACCTCAAACAGTCATTGGTTTGTGCCCCTTTTACATTTTTATAAACATGTAAAAGTGACTGTATTGATCATTAGGGTGGGAAATGATTTTCTGATTACATGAATATTTTAGAGATTTTGAAAACTTTTTCCCATCTTGAATAGGAATGAAAAATGGAAATCTGAGAAATATTGAGAAAACTGAAAAACTGGTTTATTTTTTATTTGGGTCAATTAGAATTTTTCATTTAGATTTTTACCTTTTTTTCTTTTTTCCATGTTTTTTTCTAATTACTTTACATTTTGAAAAAAAAAAGTCAGTTTGGACCAGAAAACCAGAATTTTTAATTTCAGCAGTTTCAGAACTTTTTTTCTTGACATTATTTTGAGTTGTGAAATTAGTTGAACCCCACCTTATTTTGTGAACAGTTTCAAAAATCAGCATTTTTGATGGAAAAAAGATTTGTTGAATAATTCCCAACCATATAAATAGCCAGTATATTAGCCATGTAATGGTTGCTCCTGTTTTGAATTCTATTAAGCTCACATCCAAGAGTTCTAACACAGTGGATCAATGGTTTTTATCTTTTTAACTGTTTTAGATCATTAGATTGACACCTAATTGGTTGACCTGTCAAACATCAGTCACCAATGAGTTGGATGGGTGTCATGTCTCTAAAGGTAACGTAAGAAAGTAACCAAAAAACCAGCCTCAATACACAGAAGGGGAAAGGCAAATTAGTATCATGTTGCTGGACAGAAGGGAATGGCAACTCTATTCCCTCCTTAAAGGGCCAGAAGACTGTTTGCATAATCAGAAAGGTCCTAGTGTGAGTGTTCACCTTTTTCCTTCCCTTAGTTCTAGATCAGCACTTCCCAATTCCTCATTGGTCTGCCTGGCACTTTTTCACCTGCCCAGTGCTCAGGCTGTGTCTTAGATCGCTTCCTCCTCCTGGGAGCCAGCATCCTAACTAAATCATGCTGCTTCTTCCGCCAACACTTTGCCAAAATTCTTTTGTATCTCTGCTGCCAAAGCACTTTTCTGTGCCCTGCACTAATTTCCCACCTTATCCTTTTTCTCTTTGGCTTTCTGCTCTCTCTCCCTTCTAATCTATCCAATTCTTCTATCAAAGCTGAGTGTCTTCCCCAATACTCCAGGCATGTATCCCCCGTTGTGAATCTTCAGTATGACTTTTCATGATTTTCCATATGTTGTATAAACTGCTTCTCTTCATCTCACCCTGCACCTCCTTTTGCTCCCTCCAACCCACCCAAGCTTTTTACCTCACTACTACTTTTATTTTTCTGACTCCCCACTTTGTACTGTCTTCCATGCTATCCTTAATGCTTGTAACAACCTCCCTAAATTGCTCCCTCTCATTCTTCAAATCAGTTCTGCAAACCGACCTGTTCCATAAAGCCTTCCAGTGGAAAAGCTTTGATTGTTAGCCATAACTGTTAATGCCTTCAGACTGCAAACTCATGGAAAGGATTTCTGTTTTCCTCTTTTTTATTTATTTGTTTATTTATTTATTATCATATTTAATCTGTTGTAAATTGTTAGGTCATTACAGGGCAACGTGGTAATCCACTAAGACAGTATTTGTGTGGCAACATAATGTTTAATTCTATGGATCCTTGTTCTTTCCCTTATGCCTATGAACAATATTCTCATGCAGACACATTGTATTTGCACATGTGGTAAAGGTCACAGGAAATGTGCCTATATACTATAAGATTATTTTTAATGACACAAGTTCTTTATTTGAAATCACAATAACCAATAATTTCTATTCTTTTAGGTTCTTATACTTCACTCCTCACCTTAGCATCTGAGGACCTTTCAGTAGTGCACTAAGCAACGTGATTCACATCTGTCACATCTTTGGTTTCTCCTCCTCTCCCCATGGGAGAAGTATATAAAGTGCAGTGTTTTGTTTTGGAATCTTTAAAATAATCCATACATGTGTGTGTTGCTATATATTTATGTTAAAGAAGGCAAGGTCAAAAAAATGTGTCTTCCACTTAGAGCAGAAGGTGAAGAGGTTTGCGATGGTTTACAATGGAGGCTACAGTTCATATCAACTATAAAATTCTTAGTTTTTGGTTTGATTGGCTGGCCGAGTTCTTACATATGCATTTTTTTTAAAAGGAACACTGGTAATTTAGGGGAGTCATTGCACTGCACTGGATTCCCACCATAACATTTTTTGGGACACAAGCAAATAAATATTTTATCCATTAAATAAAGGGAAAACTGGTTCCATTTTCTAATCAACCTACAAATTGGAAACAGACATGGACCTATTCCTATCATTACTCTAATGTTATTCAGTTCTTTTACCAGAAAGATACTCACACAGCAGAGCTTTTAATTCTTTTCTGCAGAGAGGTCCTGATTCTTATTGTACTATTGATATACCTTGCTTTGTGATACTGGCCACCTCTTGTTTCCCTGCTCTGCACTTCCGATAGATTTTATATGCACAAAAGCTGTTTACTGCAAGCTCTTTACACTTGCAGTGTATTGCTGCTGAGAATAAAGGCTTGCCTGACCCCAGCAGTCTCTTTACATTGTTCAGGGCAGATTGCTGCTGTGTTCATGATGTCTTAACTGTCTTACTGTTCTCTTCTGTACATTATTTTAATAGACTCTCTTTCTGTTGCTGAACTCTAGCACGTACCATGTATTAAAGCCC